>NC_045559.1:173722443-176303693 GCF_009819795.1 Aythya fuligula | reverse complement strand
GCAGTGCTGTTAGCGAGGCAAATTCCTGCTCCCTACTCCCCTTATTTCTACATGTTCTATCTCATTTTCTAGCTTACAGACCCTGTCCCAAGAGAGAAACTGTACTGTCAGCACAAAGCCGAAAAAAAGAAAGTAAATGTGTAAACTGTGAGAAACAATTTTACATAAAAATCAAGACTTTTGCACGTTCCTAATGTCACTCTCTATTTGTGGCAGCATGGTTTTCATGGTTGTGTGATCTCCCAAGCACTTTGGTGTTCAGATTCCTTAGTCAGTAAGGGAAATGGCCAAATACTGCCATTCAGCTCTTTCAAGTGTGGGGAAAAGAACAAAACCATTTGATCCCAGTAAGGTCTAAATGTGCTTTGATCTGTAGCTAAGTCAATGACTTAAGTATCGATAGCACAAGAAAATCTTCAAGGGCATTTGGATATGTCTGTAGGAAATGACCAATACAACAAGGAGCACAAGTCCCATTACCTTCATGTTTATTTTGTTTTTCTTGGTGGAGGGAGGTGACAAATGTGTCTACAGCTTTTTGTACCTGGGTTTGTTATTAGCTTCCTAATCAAGGAAATCTGAGTAATTTGGCTATACTGCCATACTCTAGGTCTTCCCTGCTCCCCCTTCCAACTGAGACACAGTATAGATAAAGCAATGTTTGGAATGACTGATCTTCAAAGCATGGTTTTGTGAGGAAGCGAAGAGCAGTCACTACTTTAAGAGAATCTGTCACCTTGTCTTCTAGAAGAAAGGCAACAACAATCTTTTCCAATAATGGGCCTGTTATCTCTCTCCTGGAATTTATCAGGCAAGAAACATATTGATCCAATTTGCAGGTTGCAGCCTGTAGTTCTCTAAACATGTCGAAAACCTTAGCACATGATGCCCAGAACTTCTGCATTTAGTTTGCAAGCATGTGCCTCCCCCTCCCATCTCCCTTGTGGGCTGCTGTTCTCTTTATGATCCAAGCAACCTGAAGTGGATGAAAAATTCCTCTGTTTCAAGTAATTCATTTTAACTCTCTTCGCTGGGAAATTCTTTTATGATGTTTTTCCTCCTTCATGTCTCACCAGCTGTGAATTCTGAGCAAAAATACACTGCGTGGAAGTATTTATATCCTAGCAAAATTGGATTAATTGGAGTAAAAAAAATATCTGGAACCTCTTTAATATGTATTATTTATTGATTGTTGTCATTTTTTAAAATTCCTTTTGGAGCCAGTATTTTTGTTTGCATACAAGTGGCCCTTCCCTTTTAATCCCTGGGTCTGCTTTTTAAGATGTCTATGGTTTTAAACTGACACTTTATCCTTCTCAGAAGGCCCTATTGTAATGATTCACTATGCTTTACTGTCATAGTGAAACAAAAATGAATGTGAAATCATTTGTTTTTGATCGATTGAGTGTAAGAAAGATAAATCTTCCTTGTTTGTTAGAAACCATTTAAAGAGGCTACTATGGCAACCAAAATTAATGACAAACAAGGAGGTTGTTAATTAATCGTTCAGGCTGACTAGAATAAGAAAATCCTGAGTCTTTGCTGAATCTATTTACTAGCATCCCAATAGCTCTTGGTTATTTGTTTGAAGAGTCAGTGCATCTTTTTACCACACTGAAATAAAAGATGTTTATGATAATAGAACTGAAAGGGCGCACTTCCTCTATTAGCCTTCCCCCTGTGATCACGCTGAACATGATCACTAAAGTTTGGGTCATGCTCACAATGATCCCATCTGCTGCTTATAATTTGACTAATAAAGTCGATAATGCCTTTAGGCCATTAAACACATAAACAAATAGGAGTAGTCCCTGTCCCAACTGGTTTACAGTCTACAAAGCTGATATATGCCAAGCAAAAGTAATACTTTGGGATTCAGGCAAAAAAGGGTATTTTCAATTGCTTTTTAAACTAGATCGGGGATAGTAGCAGAGATATGTTGATATGTGCTAGTGGGTATCAGATGAGGGGAAGAATGCATAATCTCTACAGGAAAATAGGAAGAACCCTTGGGAGGCCTACAGGCAGTTAAGTATATAAACTACAGGTTTCTTTACTGCTGAAGTTGGCATGTTATGCTCTGTAAAGCAGGATTGATGTGTTTTCTACAACAGAAGGACCAGCCAACAAACTGATTCAAGGCGTAACTTATGGAGAGGCTGATCTGCTTTACTTTTTGGAATAAATTACAGTTTGAGAAAATAAATACATCCATATAGAGAGTTCAGAGCATGAAACATTTGGACATTGTTCATTTCTGTGTATGCATTTAATTCAAAGATCCAGACATATGGTGGAAACGCATATGGCCAGCACCTCTTAAGGTCAATTGCCATATGGCCAAAATTCTGCCTTAGCAGGGAATTTTGACAGGCGAGTAGCATCTCTGCTGTCTGAGAGTGGGGAGAAGAGCTATCACATAGCAACAGGATGCTCCTTCTTCCCTCCTTTGCAGGCATTGTTTACTTTGTCGAGGTGTCAGCTTTCCAGCCAGATGACAGTTGACCTTCTAAAGTGTCAGCTGTATGAAATTAGGAGTGTATGAAATATGAACTGAAGAACCACAGAGTACCCACTTTGACATCCAGAAAGAAATTTTTGCCTCTGAATAAATTAGGAACAAGCTTCCAAGGCTGTGACAGAGATCACGAGTAGTGACTAAATAACCAAGAAGCATGTGCTTTTCTATAATAACTCTACAGTAAAGAGCTAAATCCATAGTAGTCACACAGAAGAATAAACCAGAATACTGGTTGCAACAGTAGATTACATTTTGCCCCTAGTGTGAACTCATCAAGTTATTACTCTAGTGACTCTGTCCCTCATAGGTTTCATCATTTCTCTATTAGATTGAGAGGTAACACAATAAATCAAAGATGCTGTGAGTAGGTATTTCTGAAAATGGTAGCGGAACGCTACTATGCTCCATAGCAACAAGTAGGTTGGCTACACCAGATGAAATCATTTTCCATCCCTTATCTTCTTCTCACAGCCATAGATGTACCCTGGGAGGGTTACCTACTGTGTAGGACATGTACATGGTCATGGTTCCTCTTTACTTGGACAGAACTCCAATTAGATCCACTTAGAGTTTCTTTCTCTGTCTTGTGGCCAAGAGAGCCTTATAGCTATGTGTGATTACAGATGTATTGAGTAAGCAGTGATATGCAGTGTCTGCTGAGAATATGTTTCCCTGCTTCAAAACAGCCTGTAGAATATTTCCATTCCCTCACTCTTATTTTTTACAAATATTAGCTTATTCTTATAACCCTACAGCTAGCTAAAGAGAAGAGGAGGAAGAAACCTCATTGCAAATAACAGCAATTAGATTCTTTTCAGTATGATAGTAAAGGTACCAAAGGCCATCCTATATTCCAGGTGCTCCTCTGGTTCAACCACCTGTGATATCTACACCAAATGTGGTGTCATCAGTCAGTTACAGTGAGGTGGGCTCATGCATATTTACAATTTGCAAATTATGCCTGTGTAGCTCTTAGTGTAGCTGTTTCTTTGTCTTTCTCCTTTTCTTCCTTCACTAATGATTCAAAACGCTTACATGCCTAGCATCACAGGGCTGTATTCTATGCTTGCCATTTGCCTTTGTACACCAATTAGGTCTTTGTAATTTAAATGATGTTTTATTTGCTGATTTGGAAGCATCCTCGTTGGTAGAATGAGGTTTTCTTCATCCTGCAACTGTTCTTTGATATAATGATTTATTAAGGTACTAGGAGAAATATTGATCCTGCTAATAGCTTCTGCCTTGCCACATAATGCCTTACATTTTACTTACTGAAAGGGCCATATTCCTTTTCTCATCATCTGATTGACCATAAATGTTTTGGCCTTTCCCCAGCAATTATCACACTTACCAAAACAGTGGGTAAAAGTCAAGTATTTATAGACTAATTAGAGAAGTCAACATGTCCAAATCACATGCTTTACATAATACAAAGAGCCATTGGACAGCACTTGGAAATTAGGGAGTGGTTCTATACTGGTCAAAAACAAATTAGCAAATTTGGTGGAGTTATGTATGTATTATTGATTAGGACTGTCTTTTGGGGAATTAGTATGTAGAGTTATATGCTGTACCTGTGATTTATTAGTGGCATTTATGTTTACATTTTATTGGTAATTTCCACTGTGTTCTTTGTCTATCCTAACCCCTTCTTTCTTGGGAAAGCTTTCTGATGTTAATGCCTATAAGGTGATGGTGAAAACATCAATTTTGTAACTCATCTGGAGCTGGTTCCTTTTGTAGTTTTTATTATCCACCTTAAAAAGTGCATTATTCCTATGGTAGCCACAAAAGCTGAAAGGGAATAAAGGACAGCTGCATGAAAAATACAGGACAAGACTTTTAAGGAACACAGTTTAGTTCACCAAAATGCAGCCAAAAGTGAGTGGGGATCCCTGACCAACTGCAGACCAGATCACCTGTATCTCCTAAGGGCTACTTAACGTTGTGGATGCAGCACTAAAGAAAACAGTGTCCCTTACTTCATCCTGTCTTTATTTCCCTTCTTCTAATTCAGTACAGTTTCTCACAATGGGGTATGGCAAACCTAAATCATTTATTTAATGTTAATTTAAAGGAAATTCTCCTTAAGACTGGGGACCTCCATGCCTCAAAGTGTTGCTTTGTCAGTACTTTAACTATTTAGATTCAAATAAGGTTGAGGTTTCCACACATTCCTGCTTTATATTTTTCCACACAGTTCCTGCTTTATAACAGTTAATAAAAACAACTTAGTAGAGTAATATTAAGCTTTATGCTTTATGGTTTCAGCAAATTTGCTTAAATTTAAAAATACAAATTATTTAGGGGTCAGGAAGTCTGCATGAAGATTATCAATAATCATGGATTTTTTATTTTTTTTATTTTTTTTTGGTGGGGGGGGGGGGGGGGCAGAGGAATTCCTCTGAAAAACTTCCTCTAGTGAAGATTTTTGAAGACAAGATACAGAGCAAGTTTGAGTTCTGTCTAGAAATGTCTATGCTCATGTGTAACAACATGAGCTCCCAAAACTGTCCAGAAAGGAAAGAGGAAGAAAGTAAGAATTCTGACTTTTATTAAGATATTTATCTTTAATTTTACAAGTATTAGTTTGTTCAAAATTTATTTGTAGTTAACACTTGGTACTTGTGCTTTATTTTGCTCAGAGTAAGCACTGTTGCTAATGAAACTGTCACAATAGTGAGATGACTTTTGTCAACCACATGAGAGCTAGTCATCCTGCATGGAGAGAAACAGGCTTTTCTAGGGCAGGAATCATCTCAGCTCTGAACAGACATGCAAAATAAATCAGATTGTACCCTAAAAGTGTTTCTCACTGTTAACACTGAAAGGTGCTAGGAGTGACCAGCTCAGAGGGAGGTGTCCACATTTCAGTCAAAGGAACCCATGATGATGTGTTACAGGAGAACAAGCACCTTCTGGAAGTCCCCAAAGGGGAAAAGAGGCTGCTGAGGAAGCCTGGATAATGTGCTTAGATTGGATCCCATTTTTTTGTAGAGTATCTAAGAGAGCTGGGCAGAGGTCCACGAGTGTATGAGATGGGCCCTCACAGATGTAAATCTTTATGGCTCCATTAATGCCAGCAGAGCTCCGCTAACTACAAAAGCACAGGACCTGGTAGACAGAAAAGTAAATCTCTACTTGAATGGCAGTAGCAGTCAGGTGATGAGATAATATCTTCTTTAAACAGGCCTATGTGATGCGTGGGCTTGCCTTGTTCCAACTACCTACCAAGGACCTGTGGGAAGAAGGGATCAGAGCAATCTTTGAAAAGGGGGAAAGAAGACCAATGTGAATGTGGTGGAAAAAACTGCAAATGATTGGGTTGTGTGGCACATGCTACCCAGGGCAAAACTCTTCCTGGGGTGTTGGGTTTCTATCATGGAGGCCAATAGAGAACAAACAGAAAGGAGCCTACTCTATGGTCAGTGTTGTCAATAGATGCCCTGAAATGATTCCTGTAAGGCAAGATCTTCATCTTCGAATGTTAATTAATAATTGATATTGTTATGTATGTAGAGAACTCTCTATAATTCAATTCTCTGTATTTATGTCTCATAAATGACTCTGCCTTGTCAGATTTTATGGTGAAATAGTAGATCCAAAATTAACATAATGTAACAACCAAATCGTATATATAGCCTTGATCTGCAAACACTTTTGCCCATGAATAATTTGAGTTATTACTACTGAACTCCCTGGGACTCACATATGCTTTTGCAGAATGAGAGCCACAGCGTTTATTGAATTACTTTCTTTCATACACTACATGTGTTCAAATGAAACTAATTTATCTGCCACGTATCTAGGCATCTCTCAGCATATATTATGTAATTAATTTTTTTTAAGTGTGATTCTAATGAATCAGAAGCCTAGACAATGTTTCCAACAGATAGTTAGATAAAACTGAACGTGTTAATGTTGTGAGATAGAATCTTACTTTATGTGTGTTAATAGATGTATTGTAGTATTTAGCACGTAGTGTTATTATGTGTTAGCAAGAACAGATATCTATCCGTATAGAGACATATGCAGACAGATATGCAGGCATGTAAGATTTCTATCTCTATTACACATTGCATATACATACATCCTATGCATATGAACAGACAGACAGCACTTATGTTACTAAATAGAGTAAACCAGCAGTGGTTTGACCAGACATTTCTACCCTGAGAGGCAGTTCTGCTTCCCTGCTCATGCTGGCTGGGGGGTCTGCATGAGCCTGCTGCATCTCCCTGCTGACTGCCCATGTTTCTCCCCACGAGCCCAAGCCCAGCTGTGAAGAGTTGTGTGCAGGCAAGTGTGGGAAGATGGATAGCTGGTGGGCATCCCCAAGTGAGCCCGACGTGCTGTCATGCTGTGGCCAGCCTCCCTCAGGTGCACCTGTACCAGTTTGACTCATCTATCTTTGCTTCCATATAAACAATCGGATTCTATTTCTGGAGTTTAAAGGAGATAATTCAACTCATGGGGACCAGTGCACTGTGTGGCTCTGTGAAGAAGGAAGATTGTAAGATTCTGTTTTAATGCTTGTCCAGTGTCTCAGTGAGGGCAGATGTCACCTGCCTTGTGTCGGGTGGTGTGAATCTGAAGAAATGTTGCACTTGGTAATGACACTGTGCTTACATATTGCTTAGCTGAAAAGAGGGAACGAAGAGAAAGGAAGAACCTGTCAATATCCTGTGAACTGGAAAATACGAAATAAAAAGTCATCTGATATTCTTGTATTTAAATGAAACAATAAGGAAATATACTGAGCTTGCTCTGAGGATTTTGCTTAATGATATACAAATAATCACTGAGATTGCAGTGTTCGAAATGAGTGTGGTTTATGATCTAATGTCTAAAGATCATTAACCAACATCTGCTATTTTCTGGAAACAGTGCTGAAAAAAGCCCCAAATATAAATTCATTCAGTTAAATTGCCCTTTTTATATGCTGTAAGTAATGGGGAGAGAACTACGGGGAAGTCTGGAGGTGCTGCTTGCGTTCAGGTAAAATGAGATTGTTCTCAGTCATTCAGAATTGACCTGGAGAGATTACTTGCTTTCCCTTGTAAAGGAAAAAGTGCTTGTTATGCTTACTTCTTTTATTTTAAATGGTCTTAGGCAGCCATGAAGGCTTTTAGGCAGGGCATAGTACATTTGGCCGGAGGGCTGCCGGTGCTGGCTTTAATGCATTAATCGCTGGCCCTAATCTCTGACATGGTGGCTCTCAGGAAGGATGCTCAGTGCTCCCAGGTGGAGCTGATTGCTGATAGCCTTGCTCGGATGGTGCTGTGCCTTCATTCACAAGCTGTCCTGTTCACATCACAGGGTGGTTCCTTGTGCAAGTTGCAGCTAGGTGTGAGGCAAGCTGTCCAGACTAGGTCTTAGCAGGAGAAAATCTGAGATAAACTGGTGTGTAAGTATCATTCCCCTCACTTATCTGGTTGTGTTATTTGGCTAGTATTAGTGTAGGAGCTGAGGTAAATCAGATGTCTACTGCTGTGCTTACAGACGAAGCTCATAATATATAAATGCCCTATCTTCCAGCCTCTGCTCATAAGATATCTTTATATTCATGGGCTTTTCCAATGAACTAGTCAGGATGCTTGTAAGAGGAAGGTTTTTTAAGATTGAATCCCTTAAAAAAGATGACTGTAGATAAAAGTGCATCAATGCACATTAGGGATGAAATTTTCAAAGCAAGGACATCCTGTTGAGCTCAGTTTTGCCATTGTTGGCTTATATGTTCTTTCCTTTTTGTGAAATGCAGTACAAACATCTCTGTCAGATGCCTTTTATTTTGGGGTTGATCTGAATTTAAGGTCAATAGCTTAAAAATGGGATTGAATTAAGCTGATAAAATTATGCTAAGGGAGCTGTTCCAATGATTATTTTTTTATTATTATTATTTAATATATATATATATTTAAAGAAACAACCTACAAGACTGCATTTACATCGGTATAGTGGCAAACAGTTACTATTGCTGAACATATTTCTACAAACATGTTTAAAGGGTAAGATACGACATGTGTACCTTTACCCCCCATAAATGAAATGAGTTCATGTAAAACTCTGTAAAGTAATATGGGGTAGCTGATTCCTCAGTGAAACTGAAATATTTTAGTTTATTTTTGCTCTGGAGCAAGAATACACAATGGGCTGGTACCATGGCCACCAATGCACAACTAATTCTTACCTTAACTTTTTCTAGTGAGGTCTATTTATGTCTCCTCTCCCTGCATGATCACCAATCATTTAAGATTATCATCTAGGAGTAGGTGTTTTTAACACTTTTGTGGAGATAGTGATAACATGTAAGCATGAGTTGGTGGAGCTCAGCAGCATTTAGTTGCATTTTTCAGTTTGTGGTTTCGACATGTTTCCTTGCAAGCAGCATAACATTTCAGTGTATTTCAGTTCTGTAAAATGAGGTAAAATTATTATTGTCCACCATACAAACTAAATGCAGGCATGAGTCTGTTGGTTTTAAGAAGCTCCTGAAGCTCCTGACAATGACGCCATAGATGGGGAGAACTATTTATTACTAATATTTATTAAAGAGAATCCTTTTAAAGGGAATAATTTTCTAAGCCTCCCTTCCTTCCTTTTCCTTCCTTTTTCTTCCTTCCTTTCCTGAAATTTAAGAAGAAGAATATAGGTAAAAACCAATGCTTTAATTTTATTAAGCCAAACTTGTAATTTATCAGCCCTTGGAACCAAATGCTTCTCTTCAGATATAGTAGATGTCCCTGCATACATCAGGCTGGCCTCAGGTGTCATTTTCTTATAGGCAATTGAGAAATCTGCCTTCTTTTCCCTGTGATTCAGGATCCTGCAATCTAAAGAGAAAAAGGGTTTTCAGAAAGAGAAATGACAGTTCCTGTAAGTTTATGTTAACATTATCACACAGACTGAAAAGGTCAGGAAATTTGAGATTGTCTGTAGTTGTACAGGCTGTAATGTTGGCTGAGGTAAGTTAACAGGCCTATGAAAGGCTTTGGATTTGTGCTGAGTTAGCACATGCAGCCCTGGAGCTATATATTTAGCCATTCTTGGTTAATTAATACACTAAAAATTTCATTTTTATGTATCTGCACATATACTGCTGGGAAAATAACAACTGTCTTAGATGGACAGAAAGGGTCAGCTGGATGTGCCCAGACTGCATACCCAGACCATCCTTTTTCTTCATAAATCTTTTGTCCTTCCTGAAGAGTTGTTTCTTTAATTGGCCATTGTCCTTCTTGCTGAGCAGGGCTAGATGAATTTCTCCATTAGAGGACTACAGAGCTATGCATTACGAGCTGGAATTTCAAAAACTTGGTGTGCAGGAACAGGAAAAAGTGCTACAATAAATGTGCTTTTAACCTATTTAAATAACTTCTGTTGCTAGTTACTGCACCATAGCATGAATCAAAATTGTTTTTTACTAACAAGCATTTGGACAAACAGTTTCAAATTTGTAGATTACATTGGAAACCACTCCATGATTAATTTTTTTTCCTGAGTTGTTTTTTGAATCCACCTATAAGTCACCAATGCCATAAGCAAAATGTTTTGTTATTGCATTAACAGGAGAAAAGTGCCCTTGGCCCGTGGTCACATTGGCCAAGATTTTATGGCAGAATTTTAAATCCCCTAACCACAGGAATTTATAAATTGAAATATAGATGCAACCTTGAAATGTACAGTTTCAGCATTGTTGGCTGTGATAAATATGAGCCATAAAGTAAACCTGTGCTCTGAACCAGATTGGATCAAGCATCGTCGCTGAAGCTCCTTTGCCATTTTCCTGCATTTCTCTTCTCAGTATCTGGTTCTGCAGATCACTTTTCCCCATTTCAAGGTTGTATTTTTTTCTATGCCTGGGGTAAAGGAATTGTCACATCCCAAGGGGGATCTTTGTTTTATTTTTTAATCTATCTTGCTGTAGCTTTATTTCTCCAGCAAGTGGTTTCAGTAATCCATACTGATGAGTTGTCTGCTCTCCAGGTAGGGTTGACAGGTAGATTTATGAACCAAGAGAAGATAATCTGCTTCCACAAGGGGTCACTGGTACCAGCGCACATAGCAACTAGTTTCTGCCATGCTTCTGTAAAGGGCAGGTTTAGACAAGCCTCTCGTCAAAAGGAGGAAAAAAAAAAAAAAAAAAGAATTCTTACTCGTTAAGATACCTGCAAAGTAAAGGAGCAAAGAAGATAAATGAGAATACTTTGCAGAACTTCTTTCCTTTCAGTAGTCAGGTAGTCTGGTGTCAGAAGTCCTTTGTGCCATCCCTGCCTGAGATGAGACTTTGTCATTCTCTGCTGACATGGGATGTTCGGGTGATGTTTTATGTCTGTGTTTTAACGGCCATGAGGATTGCTAGAGCTATGGAAAGCATAAAAGGGAAACATTAATTCATCTGTAAAGCAGAATATGTACAAGTAATTAATATAATTTCTCCTGAAATCTGTATGCCTGCCTGCTTATTGTTACAAGAGGTTGCTACTGGTTGTAATTTTAGGATGCTTCTCTCCTGCTTTTTGTGTGTGCAGGCAGCCAAAGGTTTCCGGTGTCAGGGGACAAATCTCCCCTTTAATTTGTCAGTCTGCCCGAAAATCACCTTTGGAGAGAGGCGACTCCATTAACATGAATTAATGGAGCCCTTTCTGTAGGCAGGGCTCTGCAGAGAGTGCTGGTGTTTGTAATAATCAGTACATTTCATGAGCATGTTACTCCTGTATTCCTAGAGCTTTATTTCAGAGCTGATCATCTCAGGGTGTATGTAGCTCCCCAGCACACTTAAAAATACCTCCAGGTTTTTGTCTTGTTTTGGCATCCTGTCTGTGTGCAGCTCATCGTCCCCCAGGAAAAACAGAGGAAAGCTTTTCTCTGCTATCTGGTGATAATTTTCTAAAGGTCAATGTTGTCATCCCTTTTACAGGAAATCTTACCTGTCAACTGCTGCCCAAAATGGCTAGAAGATATTTCTTTGTATTTCACTTTTCATGTGCAGCTTGGTCTGAGCTGTTTTGCATTCACACGTGCTTCATGCTAATGTTTTTAAACAATGTACTGCCTTTAAAATCATTTTCAATCTCATTCCTTCCCTGTTCATTCTCACCAATTCCAAAGTCCCAGGAATGTGTGGCACAGATTCCTGCAAGATACTTTAAATTACCAACATGGGTTTATTTTTTTATTTTTATTTTTTGAATCTTTTTTGTTCTTTTTCCTGCAAGAAGAACAAATTTAAGATTCATGTGAGGTGAAGAGACTGTAGCTCCCAAAGACATTGTTTTATCTCTTAGCATTTAGAGGTCACTTTTAGAACTAGCCAGTGTGCAGGAATGAGTTTCTCATCAGAGAAAATCCTCGTTGTCTTCAGTTGTAACATAGATTCACCAGGCTCCAGAAGGACACTGTCTCTGCATCCCAATCAGTGCTGTCCAGTGAAGGGAAGGGTTTTGAACTGTGCCACATAATTAGAGCTGCCTGGTTCTCTTGGCCAGCATGGAGCTGCATTCACCTCTGCATTTGGTAGAAAAGGATGTTCACCTCAGAGACAAAGAAAAGCACATAGAAAAACACAGCAGTTGTCATGCAATTTCTACCATGAAAAGATCTGTCTAATCCAGGATGGACTTTTCTGCTCACAACCTGCAATTAAATGCCTGTAGTGGGAACCCTGGCTGATTTGCGCTGAGGTGCTCACTGGAGATGTGTGATGGCAAATGGCAGGTTGCAGACTTCAGCGCTTATTTTGCCATGTTTTCCCTTGAGTTCCCAAAGCTCGAGACTACCTGCTGTTATTGTGGCAGGGGTAGTTGTTACTGCTTCCTCACAAAAGTCTTCAACAACTGAAATCAGTAATTTCACCCCACTACAGTTTCTTTTGGTTTTCTTTTAATTAGCATTTGTGGGATACAAATACTGCTTCTTGCTCAGCTGTAATCACGTGCCATTGTTTGGGCTGGAAGAAGGAACAAAATTAGAAAAAAAAAGAGGAAGGAACATTTTAATTTGGATTAAACAAACATTTATCTCCTTGAACTGGTCAGAGAGAAATTAATTGTTTTATTCTTCTGATCTACTAATTACATGTATGGGGAAGCCCATGTAAGCTTTTTCTGCATGCTCTATCATTAAAGAATGGATTACGTCTGAATTAAATTACTGTATTTCCATCAAAGGTCTCTATGGGTCAGGATAGTTGGCAAGATTTATAGGCTAAAAGGAAGGAGGTCAATGGATGTCAGTGGTTAAGAAATATATTGTTCTGCTGAGGGAGTTATCCTTTCCTGAGAGTCTGAATTGCTCTTTTTCTCATTCTTAGCATCTCTTCACACCCTGGAACTACGTGGACATTAATTCTAAACTACTGTAGTTCCTTGTCAGTCCTTACCCTTTCAACCACCAAGAAACATTGTGTCAAGAGCATGCTTTCGAAGTCCCTCACTCAGACAAGGAAGCATAAGAGACCATGATGGCAATGCTTAATTTTCCAGGACAAGATCTGTTCTTAATCCTGCTTTGTTGAGTGTGGTGGGGCTTTGTGTTTGCTCCCAGTGACTACAGACACAATTGCTTTCTCACTGCAATAACTGTAATAACTGTCTTCTGTCTCCTCCTCTGGCTATGTCGAAAAGTAGATGAGAGTGGAAAAGTGAGAAAAAAATTGACAAAAAAATTGTTTCTTGAAGGTGAGGTTCATGGGCAGGAAAGACAGTAGATGTCACCTTTGGGTCAACAGCACAGAATAGTGATTTAGGACGGAGGAAACAACTCTATTATTGTTTCTAAGAGTGACAGAAAGACAACTTAGGACATCCAGTTGTTTTTCTACCCTATCATAAGAGGCCTTCTTCCAAATTTTGATTTCATAATTAGAAAATATGTATAATTATGACACAATCTGAAAAGCTGCAGTAAACACAGAAAATTGCAGGTGTCAAATTACCTTATTCCCCTTTTCCAGGTAGAGAAAATTGATCTGTGCAAGAGAGAAAAAATTGCAGACACATGAAATGTAAATGGCCACTTAACAAAAATTAAATACATAAATACCTAAATTTCTGCTGATTTCTAATCAACTGCTTGTTTAGGCAGCATACAAAGGAAAAGCAGGAAATCGTAAGCACCATTTGAGACTTGCTTCTCTAAGCCATATTAGTTGCATTATTACCATAATTAACACATTCTCTAATACAAGCAAATACACCAGAGATTGCCCAAGGCTCTGGGCTTTGGGACAAATGACTGCTCTGTCTGAGAGCAGCAAACAGGCACAGGTTTCTCTCGCCGTCTCTGGGGCGCCAGCATTCCCAGGGATTGGGAGAGATGCTCTGGCAGGTCTGGAGTGGAGCCAAGGTTTGGGGAGAGAAAGCCACACATCCTTCCTGCTGTGCAGCCCTGACCTCTTGTCAGTCCTGGAGATGCAGAACTGGTCTCTGTGTCAGCAACACAGACAAACCAGTCACCTAAGGGGACATAATAATAATAACGAATAATAATAACGTACATCAAGCAAGCAGACAAATTTGACTTGACCAAAACAGCACTTCTTCAGGAGGACCCACCAGTCTCTCCTCTCCCCACCTACACGTGCAGTTTGCCCTTGAGACTCACTGATTTTCCAGCCTGGCGGTTGCATGGAGGAAATCACAGGGAGGCTTTGGTGCCTCGCACAGTTCTATCAGATTTTATTGAATAGTTATTTACAGAGAGAGTGAATGAGTGAGTAGCTGCCAGACAATTTGTAATGTGTGTTGCTGTAAAGCAGAAGATAAGCCAGCATTTCCTATCATAATCTACTCACTCAGGCATGTGCAATCTTGCCCTGATTTTTCCTGGTGCATGAAGCACTTTGTGGGAGAGGATGGAGAGGTGGCTGCGAACACTCTCCTGACCTTGAATTTGCAGCTATATGTTTACTTAAACTTACATTCCTCTCCGAATGCTGTTTTTCTGTGTGAGCACTTGCTGCAGCAGCGAGGGGGAGGCAGGAAGCTACGTGACTGTGAAGGGAAGAAGTGGACCGTGAAAGTTTTTCTGTTATTATGTTGTCCACATCTCTGGGAATCCTGCTGATGGGAAATCTCTCTGGAGTCCAGATGTCAGCCTTCCCAGGCTCAGCCTCACACTACTTTCTGGAGAAGGGGAAAAATGAAGGAATTTTTGTAGGATCACAGGAACTGACACATAATTTGGGGGTGCATTAGTTCTCTCTTGGCCATAAAAGTGTCTGGGAAAGGGGGTGAAGCAAGTCAGAAAAGAGCTAAGAAATTTCCTATAAGAGTTCATGCTAGACACAGAAAACATGAGGTCTTATATATTCCTATTTCAAAATTTGTTATAAACATAGAATCTTCACAGTCATGTTGTCTAATATATAAAAAACACAGGAAGGTTTAAGGTAAGCACCTCTGGAGACATCGGGTCCAGCCCTTCTCCTCAAAGCAGGGTTAACCAGAAAAGGTTTCTCAGAGCTGTGTCCCATCAGGTTTTGAATATCTCCAAGGATGGAGATGCCACAGCTTCTCTAGGCAACCATGTCAGTGTTCAATGACCCTAACAGTAAAGAAGTGTGGGCTTGTTGTTTTTTGTTTGTTTCTATGTTGAGATAGAATTCCCTGCACTTCAGGCTGTGCTCACTGCCTCTTGTCCTGTTCCCGGGTATCACTGAGAAGAGCCTGGCTCCATTTTCTTTACCTGCCTCAGGTATTTATCCACATGGATAAGAGCTTTCTCTTGTCCAGGTAGAATAGTCCCACCTCTTTCAGCCTCTCCTCATACCAAAGATGCTCCAGTCCCTTAATCATCTTTGTGGCCCCTTGGACTTCCTCCAGTAAGACATATCTATCTAAAGCTTTTTTGAACCTTTTAATCTTAATTCTGAGAGACCAGAGGTTTATATCGATCTGTCTGTAGAAGTTTTCCAAGTTCAAAAACTCATGGAATAATTGATGTGGAAAGGCTAACAACTAATTTAGTTGAGGTCCCCTAGGCCTTTGTCCCACCGAGTTTTGAAACTTTCTAAGTATGGCAATACTGCAGCCTCTCTGGGCCCTTGTGCCACTGCTGCATCACTCTCATTAGAAAGAAATTATTTTGTGTGTTCAGTTGGAATTTCCAGTGGCAAATCTTGTGATTGATGACTCTTGTGCTTTCACCGCACACCCCAAGAAGAGAGTCTGGCTTCACTCTTGCTCCAGTCCATCTCCTTCAACCACTTGTGTGCCATGTTTACTGGGTAATGGTCTCCACTGGGCTCACTCCAGTTTCCAATTGTCTATCTTGTACTGGGAGGCAAAAAGCTGTACACGTCATTCTAAACGTGGTCTCATGAGGGCTGTATGGAGGGGAAAAATCACCTTGGTCTGAAAACTGAGCCACTTAATGCTGAGCCATGTATACCAATGTATGCTGGCACTTCCACCGTGTCCTCCAGTATGTATTACTTGGCATTTACTAGCATTGACATTTCTGTTTTTATTGTGTTACCTTAGTTTAGGTCTCTCTTAAGCTCTTCACAAACTTCTATGATAAATGTAAGTTATGTGCCACTTTCATTATCTTACAGTCCTCATCTTACACATGCTTTCCTGTTCTGTAATACATTTTTGGAATGCTATAAGAGAAAAGGAAATCTCAAAGAACTGTAAACTGTTTTTGTTCTAAGATGGAAACTAATGATTAAACAAGGTTCCTTTATCCTGTCTCCGGCCCATTTTTCATCTATGACACTATGCTTCACTCAGCTATGGCTGATTAGTTTCTTTATTAGATTTTTTTTTGTGTGTATGGCAACTCATCAGAGACCTGTTGGGGGTTTTCTGCTGCATTATTGTAGGGTGTCAGTCATAGACAAGGAAACGATGTAGGTAGGTGCTGCGTAGAGAAGGGAAAGTGGGTATCCACCTGAAAGACCTTACAAGGAGCTCATATTAGACTAAAATTTGTGGGATGGAATACCTCAACTTGTTCTTGGTTGCTTTAGGCAGAGACTTTGATCGGTGTTTCTGGAAGTTTCTGATGTCACGGCATCTTCTTTATAAAATTACCCTTAGCAGAAAGATCCACAAACAGCCACTGGAGCCCACCTGCAGCATAACCATTGGCAAGACTTTTATTTGATGAATAGGTACTTCTGAAGAGAGTGTTGAGGGGCTGCAACAAAGCGGTATTGCAATTTTACAGAGGCTTTCTCACAAATGTGGTGATGAGGCTCAGAAACACTACACAGACACCTCATTGAAAAGCTGGCAAGCGATCAGTGGCAGCAGGGACTATGGCCTATCTGGGTGTGCGAGTTGACCTTTTGATCTGAATGAAATGAGCAGTAAGGTGGAAGAGTCCTTGAAAGTGAAGACCGGTTGCTTGTTTGGTATAACAGGGAAAAGGAGCTTGAAGATGAACAAAAAGACAGCAGAGTGTGAGACGAGGGAATGATGCCTGCAGCAGCATTGTGGATCAATACACCATCAGGACAAGACTGAGTTTGTCAGTGGCCAGGAAAAGGATGTCGCAGTAATTGAGACATGAGGTGATGAGAGCCCAGATAAGAATTTAAAAGCGTGCCTGAGAGTGAGAGGTGCTCCTGAGAGATGATAATTGGAAGGAATCTGCAAAATCCTGGTTACGTCCACAGGGCAGGCAGGGCTTGGAGTGTATCTCAGGTGGGTCAGCCTGAAGCAGGCTCACTCCAGACAGCTCAGCCATCAGAAGCAGCAAAGAGGCAGGGCTTTGATGTGGGCTAGCTATGCTCAAATGGGCTATTAGAGTTCAGATACTGACACCACTGGATTTCACTTCTCCTTGCTTGTGCTCTCTAGCTCTAACTCTTTGAGGGGAGGAGATTCTTAAGTTCTGTGAAATTGTTCCTTTCTATTTTTTATTTTTATTTTATTATTATTTTTTTATTATTATTTGGGCCCTTTGGCCTATATGCACGTGGATAGTTTGTTTCCAATGCCTATGGTTTGGCAGTTTCTCACATCTCATTCAGTTTGCTGCACCTTCCTTTTCTCTCTTGTTACTGAAGTCACTGGCATGGCATTCGTAAATACTGAAGAAAACTGAAAGAAATGAGGGATGTTCTCAAATCCTAGAATAAAACAGAATTTGGCTTGTTGACCTGTTGGCCTGTTGACCAATTTGGCCTGTTTGGCCTGTTGAACTGCGTGCAGGAATTTAAGAAGCAAAACCCAAACAACCTCATCTCCCCAAGGCAAACAGTAAAATCAACTAAAATCCTTGCCAAAGGTGGAAAAACTGATCACAGTGCTACAGGACATGAATCTGGGAGGTGGGGGGAAGCTGTACAGTATAACACAGCCATTCTTTCCGAGTAGATGCTCACTCTAATTGAGCTCCAAGTATTCTTTCCAAGTCACTTATCTCATTAAAATTTGTCACACACCCTTGCCTGAGGCCCACTCCTTGCTTTTTTGTACGAGTGGCACAGTGCTTTGTGGGGAGGCACAAACCTGCTCGCATGTGACGAGGAAGTTCTGCAAGTGTCTTGAAATCAAGTGACTTCAAGGTGCGCAGGGCTGAGCTTTAACCACCATGCCAGCTGAAAAAGCAAAGATTTGTGATCCCTCCTCTAAGAGGGAAAAAGCTGCACCTGTTAAGGAGCAAGCGCTATCTTGCAGCAGATCATAAATACAGTCAAAGGGTTAATACTTGTTTTTATTTGCAACAGAATAGGAATGAGTCTGGTTTACATTCTTTCGCACATATGTGACACACTTGCTGAACATGAGGACTTTTATGAAGGTAGAATCTTTAGAAATGTAAAATAGTGGATTACTCAGAGGAAAAAATCACCAGCCTGCTCGTTTAGAAATTCATAATTACATCTGCCATGAATTATTTTTCACAGAAGTCTGAAAAC
This sequence comes from Aythya fuligula, assembly GCF_009819795.1. Taxonomy (NCBI): domain Eukaryota; kingdom Metazoa; phylum Chordata; class Aves; order Anseriformes; family Anatidae; genus Aythya; species Aythya fuligula. The sequence goes on along the minus strand of NC_045559.1, from coordinate 176,285,298 downwards.
TTTGATTTAACCTTGCTACTAAGGTTATACTAAGTACAGTTTCTATGGAGCCTTAATAAACTTGTGTTCTAATGCCTTTCAAAGTGAACAAGTAGACAAAATCAGTGGGAGCAGAGGGATGCAGCAGTGTGAGAAACGTTGCCCTTGACATTTAAACTTGAATTAATCTGATGTGACACTAGTAACATTTGTTGGTGACTTAGGGAGAAGATGTTTGCAGTGGTGGGTGTGATCGCAGATGTCATCTGGTTTTAAGGCTAGTGCCTTGGATGAACCAGTTTCCCTGATTTCATGCTGCTGATAGATAAGTCCTGGTAACGGAGAGTTTGTTAGGCTGTGTTTCAGTTCACTGCAGGTGATGCAGCATGTGTTTTGTGTTACTGCTCAGCAACATGTTAAAATCTTGTGTAGGGCCATTCTGTGTGATAGGAGAGGCTAACTGCATCCCTTGGCTGTTCACTTCTTTAGCCATTATATGTTTCTGTGATACAGGTATATGTCAGTAAAAAAACAGAGGCCACCAAATAGCCATCAAATAGATTTTCTCATTAATATTTACAAGAGTGTTTGTCCTGTAAGAAATACACCATTAAAACTATTTCTAATCCTTGACCTGTTCAGTTTCAGGCAATAATATACATGTATTATAACGAGATTCACATGTAGTCAATGCAGGGATTTCTGCTTTGATAGCACGGAGACACCCTACCCCAACCCACCCCCAGCTCTTCTGGGGTAGTCTTTCAGGGGGGAGGTGCCAGGGGCTTCTACTTCAAGATATTGTTTCTACATTTCTTTTTACATTTCTTCTTTACCCTGCAGCTCTGAAACCTTTGCAATAGACTTGGACTTCACTTCCAACCTTGACATTTTCATTTTTTAAAGCTAAGACTCAGCAGCATTTGGTTTTGCCCTAAGTCTTAACAGGGAAAAAAATCCCAAACCAAATGCAGGACGAAGTCTGATGAAGTCTTTGCTATATAACGTTCCAAATATGAGAGTCAGATGTCACCAACTGGGATTATTTGTCTTGAAAACACTGGCAGTTTTACATGTCAGGGAAAAATTAAATTTCGTTCTGTTAGCCTTGTCCTGTGCCATTCCATTTAGCTTCAAGTTTGAGGAACCTAGAATCATTCTTTGATTCTGTGAAAAGCAAGTGTATGTACTTGGCCTGCACATGCACACATTTGGATGACTGGAATAAGTTATTTATTTGCTCTGCTACTCTTGGCAAAATGAATGTTTATTGTATTGATTTTGATATTTTATTTTATTTTATTTTAATTTTATTTTATTTTATTTTATTTTATTTTATTTTATTTTATTTTATTTTATTTTATTTTATTTTATATCTTATTTTTAACAGGAAAGGATGGAAATAGAGTGTGAAGCTTTTAGGTAGAGCATATAATTCTCAGTCCATTTGGGAGCCTATGCACTGCCTCAGTTCTGAGTTGTTGTAGGAGATGAAGTGGTGTTTCCTGTAACAAAGCCCTGAAATGTCTTTAAAATTGCACCAGTGCATTGCCTGTCCTCTGGCAGGGCTTGGCATGGTCGGTCTGTCCGTCTTCAACTCGAACACCAACACTGTGTGAGTCCTCTCCATAGCTCCCTTCAGGACAGTCCTCTGCCTACTCCCTGCTGCATTACCCTGGCACCTTTAGTTAGTGTAGAGAAGTCAGAGATGGAGTAGGAATAAGATGTGGATCCCCTCTGAGAAACAGAAATAGTTTTTCACACCTCTTCCTCCTTTCTCCTACCTCTCTTTCAGGTATCATTCTAAGGGCAGAAATCTGACTTCTCGGAAAAGCCAGCCTCTTTAGAAAAAACACGAGCCCACTGCAGACACTCTGAATAAAGCTGACAGTGTGTCCCTAGCTGAGGGCCATTTTCCAAACTGAAGGAAAAAAGTATAAGCATTAAAATCCAAGCGTCATGAAAAAAACCTGCAAACCTCAGAAAACTGCCAGAATCCAGAGTCCTTATCTCTTGTGCACACTCTCATGATCCAGCAAAATACAATAAATTATACTGAATGTTATAGAGCTCAGAAACTTCTCATTAATAATGAACCTGGGTTTTTAGGTATTTATTTAGATCTTGTAGGATATGTAGAAGCATCACAGATCTCTTAAATATCTGGGGATCTCTGGTCTTCAGCTGGTTCAGTACACAAAGCCTGTACTCCTTACTTTCCAAACAGAATTGAAATTAAGGAGTACAAGTGTAACTATGTTAACAAGGGCCCTCTAACTATGGTAACAAGGGCCATCTAGTCCCATGTAGGCATGTTAAAATCTTTCCATGCAGGGAGTAAGGCTGGCAGAGTGGGACCCTTCCTGTGTATTCAGAATTCTGTAACATTTTGATGCTATTTTTTGAATGAATGAAAAGGTCAATGATAATTGCTGCAGAAAAAGCCATTTATCATCATGGCTGGGCAATACAGGGGGTGTCCTAAGAGTCCAGATTTGCAGCTCCTATACACCAGGCACATTCAGGGCTCACTGCTTGCTTGGAGCCAGGACACACTGCTGTGCTCTGGTTCTTGTAGTGCCTTTAACAAATCACATACAGCAAGCTCTGCTCCCCACTGCTGTCCCCTCTCCCAGCAAAATCCTGGAGGCTTGGACCCAGATAATACTTCAATCAGTGAGACTTTCAAAGCAGGGAATGGCCATTATACATCTGATTGCGTAAAGCCTGAAAGTGAAGGCAGGCACAGATCCTGCTGACAGGCTTCAATAATAAGAGGTAACACTTAGCAAAGCCTGTAACCGCGTGGATAAAAAGCTGAACAGTTTTTCCACTAAATGCTGAGAGCAGGTGTGTGATTGAGGGTACACAACCAGAGCTAGTGAATACAGAGCTCCCAGTCTCCAAAATAGCCTCAAGGCTGCAGAGGAAAACCAGTGCTATCTGGTCAATGGAGGGCTGCTTTTACCTCCATGGCAGAACATGGCAGGAAAGCAGGTGAACTTGACTCAATTACAAAGAGCAAACCATTATCCCTGCCCAAAAGCACCCCAGTCTGCACAAAATGTGCTTCCCTCTCCAGCACATAAGGACAGAGGTTGCTTTTGCTGAACAGCTGGTGTAAGGCAGAGGAGAGCAAGAGAGCAAATGTAACATCTCTCCTGCTTCTGCTGCTCTTCCTCAATGGGGTTTCATCTGTGTTTTCATCTGAAGAGCTGCCCACAAAGCCCCAGCTCTGCTTGCGGTCTTGCATCTTCTAGGAATACAACCACAATCCCCAAGAAATTGTTCTGGATGAAAAAGGTGGCACAGTTTGTCCCCCTTGCAGGCAGTTTGTATTTTAGAAGAATCCTTTTCTTTTCTTCTTCTTCTTTTTTTTTTTTTTTTCTTTTTTCTTTTTTTTCTTTCCATTTATTTTTCACTCTCTTATGTCTCCCTCCTTCCTGTCTAAGCTGAAAGAAGCCAAATTACATCTGACTTCTACTCTGCAAAGCATGGTTTTGAAATTAGCAACATAAGTTAGTCCATTCCCAGTTTATTAAAAAAATGTTTTTCTGGGACTGATAAGGAAACCAATTAAAAGGCACGAAGACTATTTTAATAATAATACTAAATGGGGCACTTCATAAATTGAAGATTTGCCATGCAAAGAAAAAGTGATTTATTGTAGTTTGTTAAAATGAGTCCAGGATCCTTTAAAGAACAGAGTACTTTTATTTTTTTTTTCCAGTTGTTTTGAAATTTGTTCTTAATTCTTGCTCCTCATTCAAAGAAACTTCCTGCAAACAGCCAGGAGGCAGTTCAACAGCTGTTTCATGGACTGAAAGCAATGGGATATTCGCTTGAGGACACGGTAGAATAGGGTGAATTATATGCAGTGAACAAATAATTTATTAGGCTGGCCCCATTTCTTTGTCATTTATCTGTGAACAGATCACGATTTCTGCAGTGCTGTTTGTTTTTCAGACTTTGACATGTGAAAACATAAATAAACAAATGTGACTGCTGAATTTCTTATGGACTTTAATCACATACATCCAGATACTCAAAGCTTGTTGGTCTTGCTCTTTTAATTGGACATGTGGTACTGGCTTCAGTCTCCTTGCTGAATGGGATTTAGTGACCTCTGGGGTAAATTAATTTACAAAAATCAAAATGTATTTTCTATGAGACTTCTGAGGAGTCCTTTTAGAATGTGCTATTTCAAAAAAACAGCTCCAGCCACAGGATTATTTTTTTGAAGATCTGGGGAATGGGAAGCAGACTGCAAAATATTAACAAGCCAGTCAAAACAAATGTATTTCTCTTCTTTTGGACAAATGTGTGGAGGAAGTTGGTTATTCTGACAGTTCCTATTAGGGGTGTAACCATCCTAGTCAGCGCATATGCTCACAAGTGATCATGCTTTGCAGCAGTTGTAAAGGTAAAAGCATGAGAGCTTTATTGATACCATCCGTAAACAGTGTTATACTTTTCACTCATGTCTAAATGTCATGTGCATATTAAGTGCCTATTCTCCTGGCACTAAATATGGCTTAGTAAAATTTATATTTTGATTTGCATGGAAGTCAATCAGTAGAAGATTGGATGATCTGAAATGTGTAAACTTTTCTAGCTGAAGGAACTAAATTACTGAAATGCAAAACTAGTTACCTGCTTCATTAAGAAGCATGAGTACAGACGATTTTTATGAAAAAAATTATGGGAAGCAATTGGCTAGAGAGTGATTGCAGGAGATAGTCTGTGTACTAATTGGCTTGTTCAGGATGTACACAAAATCTGATTTACCATTCATTTGTAGTTTTTGTAAATGATAATATTATGGCAATTAAAACATGAATCATTTTTCCACAATGTTGCGATATTAACTTGAAGCGATCATCTGGGTTTAATTCAGATCTAAGAAGAAACAATTTATTTTAAAATGTTACCTTTCAAGTCTCATTTCTTCATCTGCTCTCTGAGCATCTACTCTTTTGTCTGTTGTGTGTTAGGAGTTCTCATACTCTGACTAAGGACATTCATATAAACAAATGTTCCTCATATCCTGTTTGTTTGTTTGTTTGTTTTCCTTTTCCTTATAGTGGTGTAATTCCTCTGTAGGTAGTGCTGTAGACATTTTCATGGTGGGAAGCCACAGGGTCTTTTGTAAATACTGTTTCCCATGATGGACCAAAGACCATGTGCGTCCCACAGTGATGTATGTTTGTTTGAGACAGGCTGGGCAGCAAGGGGAGGAAATGAATATTTGAGTTGCTGAGGTGTTGCTGGATGTGGTTAACTTTAGGGGGAAACCAACTAAAAGGTAAAAAGAAACTTATTAAGAAATATTTTACCCTGGAGGTTGGAGAGAAAAGTGGAATTCTCATCTTTAAAGTTTTTTTTTTCTTTTTTCCCCTGTGCTTCATCTATTTCACTTTCAATTTGCTGAGATTTCCTCTGCACACACAGCAATTATTTCTCTCATGTCTACATGAGAGGAGGGGTTGTCTGAAAAGGGATCTTCTCCTTGGCTTCAGGTCCTGAGGGTCTGCCATGCAGGCTAGCACTGAAAAACTCTGTAGTTAGCTGGGGGAGTAAGAGGACTGCAAACTTCAAATCATGAGACCACTTATATTAAATAGGAATAACAGAAATTTATCCCTGGAAATGGGCTAAGGACTAATGGATTTTTGATATTCTTTTTCTTTATTCTTGGAGCAGGTGGAGGAATGACAGATTTTGTTTTAATTTAGACCTGTAGGATGAGAGAGAATGAAGTTATATTGAAATGGTTGCAGGGAAAAAAAAAAAGTCTCTGAGTTTGCTACAAATACATAAAATGTTTCTCACAGTTTGCAGAATTTGCAGTGAAAAATGAGCTGAGACATGGAGACTGCTTGACTTTTGTTTATAAATATTTGTATTTCATGCTGAGATTTCTTTCAGCTGTGTACACACATTTAAAAATATTTGAAGATTTAAAAAAATATCTCACTTCAACAAAGTAAATTCAATGGATTAAATGTTAACAGAATTTAATTCCTATTGATGCAGGACAGAGTGGACGTGCCTGCTGGTTCATACACTGTCTCCGTTATTCCTGAGCTGGTCCTGTGCTCACAAGTTGACATTGAATTTTGCTGCAGTCTGAGCAAGTGTTTTTATTAGCCTACTTATTTTAGTAATTTAAGGTTCTCAAACAGAGAGAAAAAAAAATAACAATGCAATTTTTCTGAATTATTGACCAAACTTTTGTGTTGATCGTCAGTCATGTGTCTGATGGTGTCTTTGTTACATTTAACCACTTTTCATGCATACTCTCTTTTCTTCCTCCTCATCTCCTTTCCCTGCCAAGCCACCAACAGACATGAAATGTATTCTGCTCCAGCAGGGCCCCCAGCGCAGGGTGCCCAGGGCCCCGTGCGGGCGCCTTGTGCCGCTCTGCCAGGAGGAGCCCCCACAGCCTCTCTGGGCAGCCTGGGCCAGTGCTCAGCCGCCCGCCCAGCACAGAAGTGCTGCCTGGTGCTCAGAGGGAGCCTCCTGCCTGCCCCTGGGTGCCCAGTGCCCCTGGCCTGGCGCTGGGCATCCCTGAACAGAGCCTGGCTGCAGCCTCTTTGCCCCCTCCCTACAGGGATTTGTAGAGCTTGGTAAAATCCCCTTAAGTCTTCTCTATAACATATCTAATGCTTTACCCTAGATGTCAAAAATGGTTGCAGCTAAGGGTTAAAATACCACAGTTATCTGCTAAAACCAAACTCTTTGGAAAGCAGAATTTATTTCTTTTCATCCCAAACACTCATTACTTTCTGTATCTTACCTCCACTGAAATAGATGGCCGTGCTTTCACTAGCTTCAGCTGGGAGATATCTGATTACCTGACTGTTTTCAAATATGCCTGGAGGTCACAGCAGGAGCCATTTTTCAGAAAGGTTTGGATTCCACCCTGAGCTCTGAGTGCGCACCCAGGGGTTTCAAAAGGATGCGGCAGAGAAGGTTAAGCTATCCAGAAATCCTCTCTATAAATATTGATGAGGAAGCTGTGGGGAGTGCCATGGTGTTGAAAGATGCTACTTTCATTTGAAAAATGCAACAAGGAAGGAACTGAACTCTTTTGAAAATCCAGTCATGTTTGGGGGTGCCAAACACCTGAGGACGTGATGCAGAGAAGTGAAACAATTTATCGATACTGAGACTGCTATGAAACCTTTGTGGAAGGATGTAAGTCTACAGCAGAGGTACATTTGTACCTATATGGCTTAGTTTGGAGCATTTCCAGTAATTCTAACAAGCTCGCCGCTTCCTGGCATCTCTCAGTGCACACTGACAATCTCCTTGCTTTGGCAGGATCAGGCTGTTGGGTCTATAGTTGATCACTGTTGTAGGCAATGCTTGGTGCAATGCAGTGGGAACCTGGTAAGCATCACTTGCAGTTGTCTCAAGGCAGAGGGAGTTCAGGATACACAAGGAACATCATCTGCCATTGAATATTAAAATGTTTGTGTCTGTGAGAGAGTTTATCTTAACACTGTTGAATTATATCTTCAGCCTGAACTAGAAACATCTACTGCACTGAATATAAGGCTCGTGACTGTGTTGAGCAGCTTATCTATATTTGTTCTCTTGGAAACATTTTGTCAGACGAGTCACTTATTTCTCAGGGCTGAGCAATACTAGGCAAACTAGCTGGTCTGCACAATTCTGGAGGGATAGTGATCCTCATTTGTACTTCTTATACCTAAAGGGTTTGGTGATCGCTAGCAAATTTGACCAACAGGCTTCCAGAATAGGCATGTGCTGTTCTGGTATCTTGAGTAAAGAGATAGAGAAGCTGGGAATGTCAGTAACTTTCTAAGGCATTGCCTTGGAAATCCAGGGGCACTATTTCATGTGTCATGTTCAGATTTGTATGCCAAATCTGAAGGAGCAACCAGGACCTTCCAGAGCTGAGAAAGTTATATAGATTCATAATATAGAATCATACAATCATTAAGGTTGGAAAAGACCTCCCAGATCATCTAGTCCAATGCTTGGCTTAAGATTAACGTGTAAAAACACAGTATGTATTCCTATTATTTGATACAAAGGAGATGTCATGTGGGGGAAATAAATCTCTGGTAAATTTATACTTTTTCCTTCCATTTTGGATTTTTATTACAACAGACACCTTTCCTCTAATGTTGTAATAAAAAATTGTATTTTTTGATGTAACATTGGGTTCAACCCAAATTGGTGTTCTCACATTTTTTGATACTTCCAAAGTGAAACTGACTTTTCTGTTTTCTTCATTTTAGATGGAAAATGGAAAAAAAAAATCCTACATAAATAAATATAAAATAATACACTCTTTTGAAAGACTTTCAGTAATCTGCAGATTTGTGTCACACAATGGCTATGAAAGTATGCATTCAAAACATTTATCCAGAGAACCCTCTTAGGTTGTGATACGGTTAAATGCTAAATAAAAATTAGGAACATTTTGAATATCTGCTTCAGAAATTTAATTATATCATGATTCAAAATTCATAGCCTTCTGAATCTATAAGAATGTTACTTAATTTCCTGCAAATGCTATTGGACTTATGCTCCAATCAGCTGGAATATTTTATGCATAATCATGGGGTGTTCAGTGTCCATAATTAACAATTGTATGTCAATTTGTCAAGCACCATAAAAAAATGGGAACACAAACCGTACTTTCATTTTTCTATGGGTCAGCAGATATTTTTCATTACAAATCCCATTTTCCAGCAGAGTTCCTGAAATTACTTTGATATTTCAGTCGTTTAAAAACAAACAGTAACCAGTATGCAATTACATTTGATCCTGACTGGAAACTCTTCAGGATGCAGTATTTTAGTTTAACTTATGGTTTATAAATAAGGGAGAGAAGTATTTTTTATACACTCTCTCTGAAATAGCTGTCGGGTGGCTAAATAGTTCTTTTCATTTGTGCTTAGATCCTGATCTGACAAGCTGGATCAGGACCTGCTTGTTTATCTCATTGCAACTGCCCAGTCCTCTCTTTTCTCTTTTGTTTCTCAATTCATTCCCAGTGCTGACAACTATAAAAGCAAGGGTAGCACATGATCATCCCATTAATTTCTGAGTACTTTGATGTTAAATCACAATCAGGCATCCGAAGGAGGATAATTAAAACAAACAAACAAACAAACAAAATCAATCGATGGCCCCAGCAATCAGTTGTGCATCCCCTGCTATTGGAGTAGGGCTGTTGTAATTACATCAATTTCCTTTTACGAGATGAAAAATCCTTCCTAACCCAGTTCTGTGTAGCAAGGAAGCAAATTTCAACAGAGGCAAGTATTGAAATGGTTAAGACATTTAGTATAACGTGCTTCTCTGGACTGTCTATGTAAATAAAATTCATATAATATATGAAGGCTCTACAGACTGCTGGGTTTCTATCCTGCCTGCCGAATCTGTCCATCTCAATATAGATCTGTGGCTTCTGTAGGGAGCAGGTTTGTAAGCAGAGTTTAGGAACTTGCTGCATTCATTTTGTACACCCATCATCTTTTTCAGTCAGAAATCCCAGCACGGCACTGCTGCTTTAGAAGCAAGTGTTAGTTTTTCCTTATTTATAGTGAGTAATGCTCGTATTGGACGTATACACAGAACAAATGTAAACAAACAAAAAAAATATCTCTTGAAAACTGTGAAACTGGAATAACTTGTGCATTTTCTTTTTTTTTTTTTTAATTTATTTATTATTTTATTTGTTGGAAAAACAAATCATGCTCGTCACTGTTATTCCATTAAACTTCCAGTTACAGCTGTTGATATTTCTGGACACCAGGCACAGTGTCAGGAGGCAGAGAGACTCACAGATCTGGTTTCCCAGAGGAGGCTAGTATCTTGCTTATCCCAGCTGGTGGCTGCTTTTATATGCCTGTAGACCAACGAAAATATGGAAGAACCTATTTTGGCTGGGAAAAAAATGTGGAAATTCTTTTGGCTACACTACTGACTTTAAAGTGGGATGATTGAACAGAATTTAACTCATAACAATTGAAAAGCAAGGGATCTGTGTGGCTAGGCTGGGAAGCTCAAGTTTGTTCATGGAGCTTCTGTATCACATTTAAATTTGATGTAAAACTTGTAGCCACCCGCTGAACCAGAAAGCAAATGCAACTGAAGAGGAGTGGGGGCAAATTATTCCTTTCTGTGAAATGGTGCACCTCAACCTTGTTTTGAAAGAAAACATTTGCTGAGGTTGGAGAAGCTGCAGTTGCAAGACTGAATGAGTATACGAGCCTTTTGATAATGCTGTCACATAAATGCCACATATTGGCTCATTCTGTGGATCCTTTTCTCACTGGAAACTGTACTAAAACTTCTAAGAGGTTTATGAAACTGCTATTAGACAGAAATATTTTTTCTTTTCTTTCTTTCTTTCTTTCTTTTTTTTTTTTTTTTTTAAATTGGATTAAGTCCAAGTTTCAGTCCTGAAAGAATCCCTACATTCTCAAGCTATCACAGTCCTTTTCCTGCGTGTCTATACACATGCTATATTAAATTATTAAATATACGTTAATATATATTAATATAGTTAAATATATGTAAATACAAGTTATATTAAATTATTAGTGAAAACTTTTCTTTTTGATCTTTCTGGTGTATTTTGCCCTTCTAGTCCGAATAACTTTGACTTCTCTTTCTCATGAAGAAGTTAAGTACACAAGAAGACTATTCCAACAGAGCACAGCAAAACTGTATTTTAATGCCATGATATATGCCTGTGCATTTGACCCAACATTCAAAATAAATCCTTGTTTTTGTGTTGGATGATTTGTATCAGGAAAGAACATTTTGTGATGAGCATAGGTTTTGTGTAAAAATTAAATGTCACTTCTGTATTCTAGATATCAGTTGTGTATTTATGACAAAACATTGACCACAATATTATTCAACAGACAAGCTTGTCAGTGCAGTACTACAGTTCAGTTTTAAAAAATTTCTTCTTGAAAACTGCATTTGGAGCATCATCCACTGCTGTTGCAATCACCTATCTCTTTTTATGCTTCTGGTGATGGATCCATGTATCTGAAGTGGATTTTAGGAGAACTGTGCTGTTGCAGATATTAAAAATAAGTTTTAGGGCCTACTGGTTCAAACTCAGGTCATGGTAACCATGAAATACCATAGCCATCTTAAAACAGGTGAGATTATCACTTAGAGGTCTTATTCAAGGTCATACTTAAAGTGGACTTTATCATATTAAACATAAATAACAGTTAACAAAATTCTCTGTTTTCCTCCCTGCATTTAGAAAATGAAACACTCTGACATTGCCTTTGCCCTAGATTTGGGAGAGGATGTTAAAAACTAGGGCTTAGCATCTCACCTTAACAGGGAGATCAGATTTGGGAAATAAGATTTTAATCACCTCTTGGTGTATGGAGTTCAGGAACATATAGTCTCTTCATACAGGCTTCATCTTAGAAATGTTTGAGGCCTTTTTCTTCCCCTTTTCCCATTGGAAAGCTGTTTCCAAACCCAATTAATGGTTAAGAACTTTATTTGCGTTCCTAGCCTAAATATATTCATGAACAACCTTTATCCATTTGTTTTGTGACACCATTACCTTTTATCTTGAATAGTTCTTTATTAATAATTAATAGAGTATTAATTAATAATTAATAGAGAGCAAACATATCCTGCCTTACCTTCCTGCTCAGCTGTTCCTCTCATTTTGCTAGACTAAACAATCTAAGCCCCTCTAATCTCCCTTCAAGAAAAAAAAAAAAAAAAAAAAAAAAAAAAAAAAAAAGCTCTCTCCAAACTGATTTTTGCAGCCCTTTTCTACACCTGGTCCATTTTCATTTTATGATGACAATGGCCAATGGCCAAACTCCAGCTTGCAAAATGCATGTGGCTCATAAGCTTTTGCAATGTGACTCTCTTGCTGGTTATCCAGTGTTAGTGCTATTGCCCAAAATGCAAGAGAAGCATCTTGCTGGCACTACAAAGTAAGAAAATAAAATAAATAGGCACAGGATCAATGTGTGATGCTCTGACATGTGCGGTGCTTCTGACTTGAAGTATCAGCTTAAAGCTCTGCTGTGTATTCCACAGTGCCTTCAGGAGCTGTGGGCTGAGGACCTAGGAGCAAGGTAGGATATGGTATTTCAGAGGGGAGATGTACAATAGGAGGAAAGGAGGGAAGCTGATGAGGCTGAAGCACTGTTTTGGGAAGGCTCTAAGTGAAGAGGTGAGGGAGATGAAGCCTTTGGGCTGTGAACATTTTGCAGCGGGCTTGTAGACTGTTGCTCAGATGAAATGTTAATAAACACAGTCTGGAGCTCAGCTGTCCTGCTAGCTTTCGCACCCTAGGATTTGTCTATACGACAGACTGCAGTAACACCTGAGCAGTGTGAACACATGAGTCTTGGTGCTATGAGGCTGTCTGTTGTAGTGTGATATTCCACCTGGGCTGATTAGCCTTTCTCACATAGCAGGGCTGCTCCCAGTGCCAAGGCTAGCTGCCATGGTCAGCGTGACCTTGGATATGCCAGCCAAGGCTTAGATGATGGGCATATAAACAGCAAAATCTCCCATAGTCTTGAATGTTTGTCAGGTACGTAAATATCTCAGATTATTTTCCTTAAATTATCCCTATGGGGATCATTTATGCAGCAGTTTTATAACTAGTTTCTGCATAAAATATAGTCCTGGTACTCAGGTTATCTTTTATGTAGTCAAACATTTTCTTGTTTGCATGCTAATCTAAACTCTCCATCACTGAATAACTTCAGCAGCCGGAGTGTGGTTTTCTTATGGTGCTTTGCTTGGAAAAGAAAATGAATGTGTCTGCTTTTCCTAATAAATTCAGTCTCCTGTTTCTTTGTTATAACTCTTTTGATGTGAACAAAACTCCAAATCCTTTTTTTGTGAAATTTAAATAGCAAGTATATTTAAGAACTCATGTGTATTAACAGTAAATTCGCTGCAACTGGATGGTTAGTAAAAGCTGGGGCAACGTCTGTGTTCAAAGAGTTCTTTCATTTTTCATGCTTCACTTTTGACTGTGCCTGAGATATTGTTTCCAGCCTCAAAATAAGTACAGGATTTGCCATTCCAAAGTGGTGAATTAAGACTTCTAGTTTACTTTCTTCAGGGGCCTCTTTTTGTTGTCTCATAGAAAAGTGTAATCCTGGTAAAGGAGCATGGATAATACAGGATTTCCAGTTTGATGGAATATGTCATGTTTTTTTGCAAAGATTAGGGTGTAAGTCCACCTCTCTGAAGAGTACATCAGGTCATGGCAATGAGGAGTAACACTTCTGTATAAGTGTTATACACGTGAGGGCTGTATGTGTGCTGTAATATGAGGATGACTGACATGGCGTCATTGCTAGCATTTCTTTGGACCCAGATTGTCTTTCTTTTCACCTAGTCAATGGTAGGAGGAATGCTGAAGGTAAAATAGTAGTAATTTTCTTATGCAGACAACAATGAAAAGAGAAGGTGCATTCTCCTACTGTGTCTGTGCCAAGGAGTGTCTCAAAGAGTAAGGAAAGGACATCACTGGGGGCAAGGCATCTTTGGGTCCCCAAATGGCTGTTGCAACAGCATTTGTATCCCAGTAGTACTCTCGAAAGTTAAGGGTGGACAGGGTATCAACTGAGTGAGGGATTTTGGTATCACAGAACCACAGCGTGGCTGAGGCTGGCAGGGAGTTCTGGAGGCCCCCGTCCCCAAGCCCTGCTCCAGCAGGGCCCCTAGCGCAGGGTGCCCAGGGCCCCGTGCAGGCGCCTTGTGCCGCTCTGCCAGGAGGAGCCCCCACAGCCTCTCTGGGCAGCCTGGGCCAGTGCTCAGCCGCCCGCCCAGCACAGAAGTGCTGCCTGGTGCTCAGAGGGAGCCTCCTGCCTGCCCCTGGGTGCCCAGTGCCCCTGGCCTGGCGCTGGGCACCCCTGGTCTCCCCAAGGTAGATATAAAACCTGTCTGTCCTCAGGAGCTGGCAAGGCTGAGTGTAGCAATGAGCTGAACTTGGTCTTGTCTGTATTTATGATTAAGCAAGATGTGAGCTCAACTAATTGTTAATCTCACCTGTTTGATGGTATGAATATTTTGCATAGCAGACAATGCTGCTGAGGCCTAGTGTTGCATGGCAGCCATAATGCTACTTTATGTTCACATACGTAACTTCTCATAATCCAACACCCTTGTGATATGTTTTTCCTTTCTTTTCTTCTTTTATTCATTTATTTTTTATGTGAAGCTTTAATTTCCAGATCTGGGAAAATAAAAAATATATATATATATATTTATATATATATATATATAAATATATATATATATAAATAATATTATATATATTATATATTATAAATATATATATATATTAATATATATATATATATATATATATAAATATATATATATAAATTATCTGTTGGATCAAATGAATAATGCGCATTTATACTCACAGTCTAAATCCTAGTTGATATGATGGATTAATCACCTTTTCCTTGTCAGTTATGTCATCACTTCCAAATAATGGCTTAGTTTGCATGGAACTGATGAAGCCATAGACAGCTGCCTTATTAACTGCTTGTTCATAACAACTCTATGAAATAAGAATTTTAGTCAGTAGTAATGGTTAAAGTGCAAAAAAAGCCAAGAGACCCTGCTGTACTAGAAATGACCACTTTCATCCAGACGCTATGATCATTTTAAAATTATGTTTTACTTCTTGTTGTATGGGACTTGTTGAATGAAGTAATTATGCTCACAGTTAATTAGGACATATATGATCAAATTTAGGGAAGCCAAATAGTGGCAGATGCAGATCTTATTTCAGCTGTGTCCTGTATTTAAAGAAAAAAACAGCTGGGAGCAATAGTTATTATCATTAGTGACACCCAGCCAACATATGCTGTCTTTTTGACTCCATTACAAATTCGAAAAAATCGCAGTTTGCAAAATACAGGGACCAAATGTTTTTTTATAATAACTCATCCCTGGCACCAAATATCAATATTTTATCTGAAACTCTAAATTAGCACATTATAAAACTGGGTAATTTTAAATTAGGGTAATTACTGTGTAGCTTTCAAGGAATGAGGGAAAAGTGAGACTTTTGCAAACTGTACCCAAAAATCACCTCTGAAAGGAAAAGTGAATAGGGGAAGACTCCAAAAAGGGAAGCCTTCCCAACTCTTCCCAAAAGGCTTTGTAAAGGAAAAAGAAACAAAAAGAAAAAAAAAAAAAGAAAAAAAAAAAAAGTAAATACTATTAAATTATTGCTGTTGTGAAAGTATTTGTTGGTGCTCTCTAAGGTATAATGAATATTGTCCAAAAGGCAAAGTGTGCAATTCTGTAAGACAGGCTCAAAACACTACAATCAAATCCTCCAGCCTACTGAGAGTGTTCAGTTTACCATAATGTAGAGTGTGTCATTAATAACTGACATGCTTTACTGACATATTTCTTTTTCCATCATGTATAAGAAATTTTAATCAAATTGATCTTAGCATTCTAAATGCATGATCACTTGCTAGGAAATTCATTTGAAAGGAATAAATACATTGAGAAAATGCAATTCTGAATGCTGAAAGACAGATTGAGGCTTCCAAAAGTGTATATTCTGTGACATTTACAGTTCTCCATCATGTTCGTGTAGGACTGTGACATGTGAACTCTTTTCCCAACACAAATTTGGGTTATAACTTTAAGTGTCCATTATCATGTTCTGGAGTAAATAAAAAGTAAATTTCTGTTGAGTCAAACTCTTTTTTTTTTTTTTTTTTTTTTTTTTTTATTTTACAGAGCCAACTTCAAATTTTTATTTAGGAGGCTAGTCCTATTGACTAATATAAGAGCAGCCATACTGAGTCAGAACAAAAGGCAGTCTAACCCAATAGTCTGTCTTCAGCTCTGAAATTAATGCCTAGGAAAGAGCAGGAAGGTGTGGTTACTTTCCAAAAAATACTTGTTGCAGCAATTCCTTGCTCAAAGGCTAGCTGGGCCAGAGGTGATAACCCTTGACGGGTTATCATTCCTATGAAGTGGTGCAGTCAGCTTTTCAGCATATGTAAACTTCTAGTAGTTACAGCTTCCTGTGGCAAGAACTTACAATTTAACTACGTGTTGTATGAAGAAGCTCATCTTCTTCCTAGCTCTGAATCTACCACATGCTGGTTTCCTGTGGTATGTCCCAGTTCTCCACCTGAGAGATACACTGAACAGTTAGTTGTTCTCTTCCAGCTTCTCCATTCCCCTAACAATTATGCAAATGTCTCTCACATCCCATCCTCAGTTACTTCCCAGGCTGAAAAGCCCACTCCGAATGGTCATATTTTGCCTTGAAGCTGCTCCATGCCTTTTATGGTTACTTGCCACCCTCCTCTCGTTTTATTCGATTTTACCTTGTGGATGGTAAAATCTGCATGGTAAAATCCTTTTAGGGTGGAGAAAGCAACAGATATGGATTTTATTTTTATTTTTATTTTTATTTTGTTACAGTGAGAGAATGATATTTTTATTTGTTTTCTTTTCCTTTCCTGGTAATTTCATTTACTTTCATAAGCACTGAGCTGAGCTGTTCATAGGACTGACTATTGTGACTCAGATTTCATTTGTAACTGATAATTTGAAGTCTGATAGAATGAAGTCTACCCAGACTTCACCACCTTTTGTGTAAAGTCATGATTGTTGGCTTTTTCCACATGTCCAGCAATCTAAATTTATCTATTTTCATTTTCACCTGCTATTCAATTGCTTGGCCCTTGAGCCTCATGAGTGCTCCTATATCAAGAGTGTAGGAGCAAGAGAGTGCTTTTGAAGCAAATCTCCTGGTCATCTCCACTTACTGTGCATTTGTTCACACTGAAGAGGTTCTGAGAGCCCACAGACTGGACTCCTTTCAGACAAAATTGAACCAAAAGATAAGCTCCAGAAATGCAATTTCAGTGCCTTGTACACAGACAGGCATTCAATCCATGGAAGCAGACTAAAGCTAGTTGAAGTTTAATAATAATAATAATAATAATAAAACCAGTCCTGAAGTGCAGGTCATATGTGATCTTCAGCAACAGCTGCTTCAGCGTACAGATCTGTTCCTGCTGGTCTTTGTTTCTTCCTGGTCTTGACATAGAGTCACGTCCTGTTGCAGTACTTCTCCAGTTGCCTTCATTTTTACTATCTGGAGCAAATTAGTGTCATCATCAGGTTTATTACCATACTGGTAACTACTGCCTTTCAGCTTCACTACTATGTTCAACATGTGGGGTCCCCATACCGCTCCCCTCCAAATACTATTAGTGACCTGTATTAGTGACCCTGAAAATTGATATATACCTTTTCTTTCCTATCTTTAAATCAAACTTGTATACATTTGAGGACTTACCTCTTGTCCTATGGGTGTTTAGATTTTATTGAACAAGAGATTTTGCTGAAAATCCTGATTATATTAGCTAAATTTTCCTTATCCTAATGAAAGACATTAGGTCTTTCAAGGACTGCCAGTGTGACTGTGGGGTATGACTTGGTCTTTACAGAAACCGTATTGACTCTGTTCACGTGCCCATTAAGTCAATTCTTTATAATAGTCATTATTATTTGTCACCTTTGGACATTGAGATCTCTGGTACATTGTTCCCAAGATTCTTTGTCAAATAGTTTTTAAAAAAATGGCCTTATGT
The DNA here is from genome assembly GCF_009819795.1 of Aythya fuligula. Classification (NCBI taxonomy): domain Eukaryota; kingdom Metazoa; phylum Chordata; class Aves; order Anseriformes; family Anatidae; genus Aythya; species Aythya fuligula. The sequence goes on along the minus strand of NC_045559.1, from coordinate 176,267,671 downwards.
TTTACACAGCTCAGTCCTCTGGTAACAGAGCTGTCTTTAGCTAAGACTTAACATGCTGCAATTAATAGTTGTGCTACATTACCTTTCATTGCCTTTTGAACTCATGGTTGAATACCACCTTACATTTACTGATCTTTCAGCCTATTTGCTTTATAATACCTTTTAATGGCATATCATTTATAAGCAGATCCTTTGTGTGTGGCAGTTGAAAATTTCCACCATGAGAACTTCCCTAAACCCTCCCAAAGTGAGTGTAGATGAATAAAATATGTATTAGTTATAAATGCCTGTTATGGCATTATCTTCTCTGAATGTTCCTCTTACAGCCTATTTGTCCATTGGCCCATCATTAGGGAATTACTTTATTTTCATACATTTTCAGTTCTCTGGCAATTAGACCAATAAATTTTAATTCCATTATCAGAGCATATGGCAGAAGACCTTCAGTTGTTAATTTCTGAGAGATACCTTCAACAGCTTGGATGTGATCCTCAGAGCACAGCACGGAAGAGGATATCAGATAGCAAAGTGTGGTTTTGGTTCCTATGTCCTATTGTGTGACAGTGTTCATCTTTTGGCTCACATTAGACCAACATGAGAGTTATTATGGTTTGTGCTAAACATCAGTGGACCCCATGAGCCTTTGAAGAAGCTAAGCAGCTGAGAATACAAGGTACACAAGGAAATTCCTCCCTCCTACCTCCTTCCCCTAAACAGGTTAGTAACTAACAGTAGGAACAAGGATGTTAAAAAAGCCACATTTTAACGGCCCATATTTTGCAGTTTTGACATCAAGATATCAGACCAATGTCAGAGTAGGGATGTATTTTCCTTGTACCTCTTCTTGTTTGTGCCATTTCTTACCACACCTCTTCTACTATGTGATTGATACTTTGAGTCTTTCTTTAAACAAATAAAAACAACAATAAAAATACAATGGCTGTTTCCTGTTGTTCTTCTATAAATTTTAATACACATGAAGAAGTTCACAGAAGAAGAATAAGTTTCAGTATCTGCTTTGTATTATTCTTTTTCAATGAAAGAGAAGTTGCCAGAAGTAAGGAGGCACATAAGTTTGAGAGAATGGTATATCCTTGAAAACTGCTATAGTCAATAACTGATTTTTGATTTAATGGAAAAGAAAAGCAGGTGTCGGTCTTGAATAAATGCAGTGTTGAGGAGTGATGAACAAGTTGATGTAGTTAATATAAATTATCTTGTTAACCTTTTAGTGATAGCAGTGATTATGATATAAAATCTTTCCACCTTGCAGGATTATCACATTTCTCAGTTGTCCATTTTTATGTTTCAATATGCAAAATTTCTCTTATTGAAACATTTGATTGGGGATCTGAAGAAACCAATTTTCTAGTCTTTTTGAGATGGAAACTAATCTTGGTGGACTTTTATTTAAGAACTCTTGACAATGCTTATGTTTTATTTTAGGAAATTGTTTACATTACTTCAGTCTGCTCAACCAAAAATCTTCAAGCTCTTTATTCAACCTTAGATAGGCAGAGTAGGATAAATACATATTGATGGTATATAATGTTTTACTATTAATTTAACCTTTTGTTGTTTTGAAACCTAGTTTTTCACATCTATCACAATTAGAATGGAAATAGCCACAGTGAAGGAATAAAAATTAAAAAAATAAAATAAAATGGAAAATGAAGTGCCCTAGTCATCCTGCTATCTAACTGGGGTCTGAGAACTCCTCCCTCTTTCATAAAACTGATTACTGTGAAGCAAAAGCACTCATAGTCCTCACTCAGTGTGCAGGAACAGTTCGTTCTACCCATTTATCCAGTTACCAACAATGCTGTTCATTCCCATTTTCCTCTCTAACCTCCTAGGCAGTTCTAAAATTTTCTTCTTTCCTGTATCTGTCCTAATGAATATAGCAGGGTCTATGATACAGTGCACCTTGATGTCTGGTCTTTTAAAATCTTTTAACTAATGACTGGAAATCTACCTTGAGATTAGAGATAAACATTCTAATATGGAGGATATTTCAGACTTTTTTTTTTTTTAATACTTAAAAAAAACTAGTATTGTTTCTGTATTGAGTAACAGTCTCTCTTTTGTCAAATGACCTACGTGCTTCACAACCGCAATCTTCTTTGCAGTCATTCTGCCAAAACTGCTAATAAGTTAAATCCGTATTGTTAGGCTTATTTATGACACATTTTGCTTCATTCCTTGAGCTACGTGCCATTTTTTAACACAGTTACAAAATTAACATACGTCTGTTACATATTTATAAATCCTAAATGCTATTAGCTTTGAATCACAGAATTAGGAGCTAATTCTGATTATTATTTTATTGTGAGAATGGAATAAGCATTTGTGCATTTCGTTTGCAAGATAACATCTGGTGCAGAGGGTGCCAAACAGCCAGCTATTCTGCAAATTGAGTGCCAGAAGATGACTTTTAAACCAAAGTCTGTGCTCTAAAGACAATGCGGCAATGTTTGGACAGAATTCAGGGGATGTGCGCTGCAACAGGAACACAGCCATGCTGTCAGTGGGCACGAGACATAATCTCCCCAAATCTCTCTGGCTGTACAAACAGTCCCCCACTATGCTTATCATGTAGATAATAATGGAGTTGAGACTTCAAGCACACCGTCCCTATCACCTGCTAGTGTGGGGCAGGATTTGTGCATTGCTTTCATGGTTCCTGGCACAGAGGTGCAGGAGCAGTCTGGAGAGAATTAGGCTTCCAAACCCATTTGCAGATTGGCTGTTTCTGCTAGCCTCTAGGAGCCCACTGTGCCTTCTGAGCAAGCAGTGTTCAGAACACAAGCATTATTCAGTAGCTCTCCCAAGATTAAATATCAGCATTTTTCATATTTTTTTTAAGAAGACAGGTCCAGAGGAGTGTTACTCAACCTGAAAGCAACTGCTGCTGGTTTTCTGCAGCAATGAACCTAGAAAGACAAAGACTTTTGGCTGGACACTACCCAATTTTTTAGAGAAGAGACAGGCTAAGAACCAACAAATCAGTAAAACCTCAGATGTGAATTTGAGATTTTGGAGATACAAAAGTCTCTAAATGAGTTTGTATGTTTTTAGACTTTAGTGACTTTCCTTTCTTTCTAAGAAAGCTTATACTTCAGCTCCTAGATTCCCTTGGTACACCAGTTGATGTTTTCTGTCATCAAACTGAATCTGAAGTTTGTCTTTTTAGCAATACAAAAGGATTGGAGTGTATCCTATCTGAACAGTTCTAGTATCATAAAACAGCATACATCATTTAAACGTACTTCTGTAATTATTAAAACAGAATTTGCATGAAGAAATAGCAAAACTGTATCATCTGCTGAGAAGCAATTTGCTTATAGTTGTGTGTATACAGCGTACTGAAAAATGTGTAAGAATTGAAGCAATGGTAAATTAAGTAGCATTTACATGCAATTAGACAAGGGGCCAGTTAAAAGCCTACAGAAAATGAAACAATATAATACTAGACACTCTGGATGGGACATATTGAAGACTTGCTCTTAGCCATATCATAGCTCCATCAATACTAATATCAAATATAATTTACTCTTTTTTTAATCAAATTGTTTACAAGATATTTTTTTTCTTTCCCCATACTTTCGCCTCTCTCCTGCTGCATCCTTTCTCTTTCCTTACCTAGTTATGCTTTTCAGGAAAGGCAGATTTTTATTTCTTTTAATGATCTGGATTCCTGAGTTCATACTGTTCATTCTTCAAGCACTCTGTTCTGGCCCAGGGAGGATTAGTATAATTCATGTTACCACAGATTTGGAAAATATTTTGGGGAAGGGAAAGAGAAATTTCAGCTGAAAAACATTGTAACATTGCCTTCACACTACATCTTTGTGGAAATAATATATTTCAAACTACTCTGCACGGAATCTCAGCTGCAGTTGACTGTATAGCACAGTATGTACCTCATGTTAGATCTAAATTTAACCTGACTGTAGTCAACCAGAAGCAGATGCAACATTAGACATATAAGTGGGATATAAATAATAAAGGCAGTCACTTTGCTGGGACAATCTTTAACAAAACACTTCTTTCCTATTCAATTTTCAGATTGTTATGTTGTTCAAAGGGACTGATGGCAAATGATAGGATATTTTGATGAGAGTTTCTGATTGACATCAGATTTCGTTAGAGACATTAGTATTGAAGGGAAGGGGCACAGATTGGTCATGGTTCATTCCACCTGCCTATCTCACTCAGCAACAACCAGGAAATGTCCAGTAATTTTCTGTTTTTATGCTCCTTTTAACGTTTTAATATTTCAGATGGGTAAAGTGCAAGTTAATCATGTTTATGCATTAATAAAAGGTACATAAAACGTTTCAGTTATTCGGTTGAATGAAATGATTTCAGAGATGTGGTAATAACCTTAAGTGATGTTTTGAATACACTTCATATAAATTAGATCCATTAAACGGGACAAAAGTGATGTTTTGTAGGCATCCACTACTAATTGGTGTGTTCACCAGTTCCTGCAGCAACTCTGAGCACAAGCTAGTAGCTCTTGTTCATTTTCCAAACCATGGACCTTGTATGACGAATAGCACACACCTACCCAAATTCTTCCTTCCGAGGCAAAAGCTTCCATATATTGCAAAACTGCTTTCAAAACCTTAAGGCTTACTGAGCTGCTTTCTGAGGACTTATTTTTTATTTTTTATTGCCTCCGTGAATGGGCTGCCCAGGGAAGTGGTGGAGTACCCATTCCTGGAAGTACATAAGCGATGCTTGGACATGGCAAGATGGGTCATCATTTAGAATCACAGAATCATTTATGTTGAAAAGACCTTCCCACCAACCTGACCTTCCAAGTCCCATCACTAAACCATGTTCCTAAATGATTCTGTGATTCTATGGGTTTCTAACCAGACCTCTTCAGGTTTCCAGAGATAAAAGTGCACTGTTCCCATTGCAGTTCCTGGTTGATCTATCTCAATGTAGAGCAGTTTTCAGGTTCACAGGCAGTGGGGGGAATGATCTGAATATTGTGATTCTGCCCTTTTGGAATGCCTCTTCTGATAACACAGGAGAAAGAATTTATTAAACCGACATATGGGTCAGAATGACACAAGTTGGACTGTGGACCACTCACTCAAGAATTTTACCCACAAATAAAACAGGCAGAAGAACAAAAATAAAAGAGCTAACTCGAGGAAGAGCTGTTTAATTTTGTGGTATCCTTCGAAATATGCCTTTGTAGAACATTAGGGCATGGCCAGTTCAAATAATATAAACTGATCTTTATCTTATTTAGTAGCCTTCCCCAAAAATAGTGCTAAACCACATCTATAGTAAATAATACTACACTTTGTTGTAAATATTTGAACTTTTCTTATTCATCTTCTTCTATTTCTTCCTCAATAAGAGATGATTGCATTAAGTAAATATTTAGCAATTAGATAACCATATCAGTTTTTGCATTTCTCTTTTCCACTTGTGGCTTTAGGCACACTACAAAAAAAGACTCAAAGCTGTATTTGGCTCTCCCATGCTTTCCACATTTTTCTATGCAAATATGCAGTTGAAATTTCCTGTTGTATACTTCTGAATTTGGCAGTGAAAAGGCAATTTTAGAGTCAGTCTGTGCAGCTTACCAGAGGATAAAGGAAATGAGGAACAAGAGCAGCCTATAGCTCTGGTATAGATGTGGTTACACAGCAAAACAGGATATTACACTTCGCAAGTCAGATTTTCAGCAAACCGAGGGGGAAAAGAAAAATTCTGGTGATCGGAGATCTTAATATGCTGGAATTTTAGATGGCCATTAAAGGCTTCAGCATCTGTTTTGAGAGGTGAGAACTGCCCCAGCTCTCATTGATTAAATCCTTTGGTGCAGAACTCCTTGCAGAATTGAACACAGAAATAAAAACATTCTGTTTGGCATATACATCTTCAGCTTGCCCATTATTGTAGGCAGAAAAAAAGAAATAATAACAACAAAAAACACCTTCCTGCATTTTAGAACTTTCAGGCATAGGGGGGAATAAATATGTACTTGAATGCACAGTACAAAAGATCAGAAATTCAGTTTTAAATGTAAAAAAAAAAAAAAAAAAAAAAAAAGATATTGCCTTTTGTCAGCTGAAGGTAACAAAGCTTACATGCACAGTCATTGTTTTCTCTAATTCTAGACTAGCAGCAGCACTGTACTATTTTAGCCTCCACCCTCAACAATATATCTTGTTCTCTAAAAGGTATTTTCCCTCTCTAGTGAGAACTCTTTTTGTTCCTAAACAAAACCCTGAAAAGGTCACATTGGAAATTTGAGTTCCAGGTAATTCAAACGTAAGCCTAAGTTAAAAAATGATGTGTCTGCGGCTTGCCAAGTGCTATTAGAATCCACAGTGTTAATTTAGATTCAAGTCAAATAGAGTGGTATCCATTGGGAAATTACGCTTTCCTGAGAAGCATGTATGGATTTTTTCTTCCTGTATACCTTTCCAATAAATATTATGATAGCAAGATTCTGTTTCCCATGAATTCTTTATTTAGGTTAAGTATTATGTGTGAACTCTGATTTCATGGTTTAATCCTGATGAAAGTAGTTGATTTTTTAGTTTGTAAGTTACTGGTAGAAATTGCATTAAAACGTGCAGAAGAATCACATACCAGTCCCAGTAATGGTGTGTAACAGCACAAGTCCAGTTACATGGCAAGGAATAAACATGATAATATTTGAAAGTGAAGTGTAGGAAAATTTTTGTTTTTACTATTTAGAACCATGGTGATTTCTGCCAGACTCTGAACACAGGAAAAGGCTTTCGTTTGTTCTACCTCCCTGATTCCTTTTCATTATGCACCTAATCTCTGATGCTAACATAAATATTCAGCACCTACTTTTAAATCAGAAAAGTTGTAGGTGAAAATATGGTGTGATCTGAGTTTTGGCCATTCACACCCCATAATAGAGCTGCAGAATAAGAAGCAGTGGCTCAAAGGTTATGTTATCTACTAATGGCTCTATTTTATTTTATGCTAAGACTATATTTTGAGGTGCAGAGCTCTCTCCATTTTTAAGGACAAGTGCATTAGCTGAATATGGTTATATTTTTGCAAGATTAATCCTCATATTCCTTTCTGGGTTACTGAAATCCAGTGAGTACAAATTCAGTCCTAAGAGGTTTTGATCAGCTCAGTGTTCTACTTCTGTGGGATATGTGGATGTAGAACATCTCATAAACTATAGCTCATCCTGGTCTTTGAAAGCTGGTTGCCAATCCTGCTGTCCTACAGCCATGTATTTCTCAATAAAGAGTAAACTGTACTGAAATGCACATCCATGTAAAGATGGCTGACAACTGTGGGGTGGGGAAGCGTTGTTTGTTTTTTTTTGTTGGTTGTGGGGAGATCCAGACAGACTTTGAATGTAACATCAGAATTACAGAAGGGCTCTCTGTGCCTAGTGCTATCTGAACATGCCGGCATTCCAACTATGAATGATTTTTTTTTTTTTTTTCTCCCGTGTATTTTGCACTCAAAACGAAAGGTAAACATGAAAAGTGTTAAAACTAATAGACAGAATAGAATGGAGGATGCGTGTTGCTAAGCATCACTTAAAATGCCATTCTTCTCTGAAAAGTGTTGGTAAATACAGCACTATTTGACTCGGGAGATCTAATCCCAGAGTGTATTCAGTACGCTATCTTCAAATGCTAGCGATAAAAGTAAAGCTTTTTTTTTTTGCTTTTTTTTTTTTCTTTTTTTCCCCTTGTATTTTATTTGTGTTAGCACAGCAGAGTCAACATAGCTAAATGCAAGCTCTCTATTCCTTTTCACCTGTCAATAGAGTAGTTCTGCATGTTCTGTTTACAAAGCCAAAATCATTCTCAGCAGTGTATGCCAATGCATTGGCCATTGCACAACCAAGACGGGTTGAAGTAACAGCTGAAAAGAACATGAGCAGGAATATCAGTATCACACGATTACTATCTAATACCAGAAACAGGCAAAAGTTTTTCAGCCAGTATGGAAAATGCCAGTGTGACGAACTGGAAATATTTCACCTGGAATGTGTGGGATTTGATTAGCTATAAGAACAAGGGAAAGCAATGATCTCAGTCTGCTGAGAATATCAGTTCTCTTGTGGCTATGGTGCCATCAGCTATTGCAGGATTTCAAGGTTTACTGGCCAAGAAGTGGAGACTCAAAGAATTTGGAAATATGTCACGGTTTCTGACTCCATTATAGAGACATGGGGACCAAGCAAACATCACCTTGTTGCAGAGCTGTTGAGCTCAACTTTGAATATGCATGGATCTGGAGTCAAGTATATGTATCAAGTCATGCAGTGAATGTGTCTGAGAACAACTAATGGGTATCATCCACTAAATTAAGCATAATTCCAGAAATTTTATTAATCCCTTTGCCTTGGACTTAGCTAGGAGACAAATAATGAAGATGCAGAACTTGGTGTGCTGAATATGAAGCCTCCTATCCCTGAGAAATGGGAAAATAAGGAAGGCTTATTGGCATTTCCCAAGTTGTGGAATAAATGTTCAGTTGAAACCAACAAAAGATAATGACATTAACACTGTTTAAATTATGTTTTCTTGCTATGAGATAAGGAAACAAAATAAAAGAATGTACAGAACCCATTTGTGCTGCTTCTCCCTCACCTGATAAGGCTAGAGTCAATCACACCCATCCCAGACACTTGAAGAAGCTTTCTAGGACCAGGCAAGGAGAGAAATCCTTTTTCAAGACACAACTATAAAAATTCTTGGATCATCCTGGGATGGTGACCTAGCAAAAGCATGGTACATGCTACCACCCCTACAAGAGACACAGAAGTTTTTAAACCCAGAATGCATTAATGGGGGAGAATAAGGGCATTCTTCAAGAAGAAGGGAGATCAATAGATCAATACAAAAGGTAAAAAGACTTGAGACCAAAAACTGGAGACCATTAGGAGGGTAAAACAATTGCAGTAGAATCTGTAAATAAAGATATTTAATCAGCCTTACTGGTGAAACACAATTTTATTAATTGAGACTCTCTGTCAGAACCCACTGAAAAATTGCCAAAGGACTGAGGGAAGAGCTCATGCCCATTGTTGCCAAGGGTCACTTTGTAGCAAGAACATCCCCATGGGCATCCTGGAATGCAGCAGCACAGCCCCCAGGCCTGAGTGCCATCCATTGCAAAGAACAGATCACAGAAAGGTTGAGTTTGTAAGGGATCTCTGGAGGTCACCTAGTCCAAACCCCGTGCCAAGCAAGGTCACCTAGAGCACATTGCACAGGATCACATCCAGGTGGGTTTTGAATATTTCCAGAGAAGAAGACCCCACAACCTCTCTGGGCAACCTGTCCCAATGCTCTTTCACCCTCACAGTAAAGAAGGTTTTCCTCATATGTAGCTGGAACTTGCTGTGCTTCAGTGTTGAAAGCCTTGCTGAAATCAAGGTAGACGACATCCACTGCTCTTCCCTCATCCACCCAGCCAGTCATCCCATCAGAGAAGGTTATCAGATTGGTTAAGCATGATTTATTTCCATGAATCCATGCTGACTACTCCTGATCACTTTCTTATTCTCTACATCCTTGGAGATAACCTCCAGGATGAGCTGTTCCATCACCTTTCCAGGGATGGAGATGACACTGACTGGCCTGTAGTTTCCTGAGTCCTCTTTCTTGCCCTTTTTGAAGAGTGGAGTGATATTGACTTTCTTCCAGTCCTCAGGCACTTCCTCTATTCTCCATGACCTTTCAAAGGTGATTGAGAGTGGCCTAGCCAATTAGATTGTCTTGGCTTTACTCCTCTGAAATGCCTAAAGACGTTTTAGGCAACTTTAGGCCTTCCAGACTGTTCAGTGGTAGGCTAGAGAGTTACTGAAATGCATCTCACATATCTTGGTGCAGCTTTCATGGTTATGAGGATGTATATGCCTGCTCTCTTACACAAACATTATACACCAGAGCCTCATCAAGGGCAAAAACTTCACTATCATTTTTACAAGGCAGCAACCCTGATGTTGTCATCTGTCCCCTATGGCTTCAGAGCATAAGATTTGATGGCTCACCTAAATGCAAAGATGAGTTATGACATTTTATATTTATCCTTTTCCAAACCTGTGTTGCTCTTTTTCTCCTTATGTCAAGTCTTTCATGAAAATATGTCTGTTATAATGTGCAGTTGATTTCTGTTCTTAGGCTTTCCAGCCACCTGGATGTTTTGCAATGTCCCAAACCTCCATTAATACATGGGTAAATATTCAACTGGAAACATATACAAGGAGGCTTTCTTAGTGATTCCAAGTGTGCTATGAGTGGGCTGGTAAGACCCCAGCATCAAGAAGAAAGTTTGATAAGGATCCAGGCTGCTTAAGTAGCCTCTCCCAGAAACGTGCTTCTCAGTAACAAATGTGTTGAAGTAGATTTGCTCCATTTACCTATTACTATGTTATTGCATCAAAGAGAGGAGTGAATTGGGGCACAATTGCAGTGCACACACCATTTAAAGAGTGTTTTTAGCAAGGATTTACTGCTGGGAAGTTAGAGGCTCTCATGTATCTGTATCTGCGTGGGTATATACACACAGACATGCAGAAGACTGGCTTGTTTGCAAAGCAGATGAAGTTCTTTGACCACTCTAGGCACATACAGCTTCCGTGCCCTCTTAGTCCAATCCTGCACTTCACTGGAGCTGGATGACATTAAGACTTTGTGTAGATAGGTTTGTTGGTCCAGCATTGAGCACAAGCTGTTTAGAAACATGAGAGCAGTAAGGACACCATTGCAGTGGTCAGTGCTCATCCCAGGCTTCGTAATGAGAGCTTCAGCACAGCAACCCAGGAGTTCACAAAGCAGTTCTTTAGAAACTGCAGCCACTACACAAATAGCTATCTTTCACTATCAGCTGTGTTATGGAAATTAATTTCCTCATATTTTAATTCTTGCCTCCCAGCTTTTCCACTGCTCTTTCGAAGAACTGCAGTCCTCTTCAATTGTTGTATCTTGTCCAGGTATCTGTTAGCAGAAGGACAACTATTGAACAAATTTCTAGGATGAGTTTTATGCTTCAGCTATTTTTCAGAAAGAACCTGTAAACCAGATAAATTTAGTCTGCAAACAAAGAAACTATAAAACAGCCACAGACGTTTCTTTTTAAGCACAGTGTAAATAAGAGTATTCATAAAACTTTTGTGTACTGTCTGCTATGTACCTTTTTTTTTTTTTCTGCAACCTTACAGAAAAGAAATTAATAACCTCTTTCCATTATTGAATAAAATACAAGATTTTGCCCTACTTTCATGGTAAAAGAAATTAATTCTAGTTGTTTCTCTCATGTTCCCTTATACGTGCATCAGTATACAACTCCTGGAAACCTGTAAAAATAAATGTGATTTTTGCATCATGTGTGATTGTTTAGGCTACATAAAATACGAAAACCTTAACCACACAGTTGCATCCCACATACGGCTTCCTTTCCTTGTCCCTGAAATTGCATTCAGGGATAACAGAAGATTCTCCCGTTGAGCATCTTTTATGTATGTGCATCATGTTTGCATAGTCATAAATTAGCACAATGAAGCCTTATGGTACTGAGTAAGATTTATTTTTTTCACCCAGGGGACTAACATTTTTACATTTTTGAAGGATTTCAGCTTTCATTACAAAATATTTTACAGATTCTCACTCAGTCTTTTGTAGTTAAGACATTGACAGTGGTTAGATTAGAAAACCAACATCTGCAAATTTGTAACAATTTATATACATGTAATAGCATATCAGTTACTTGAAATTACTGCTTCAAATATGCATGTTTTGCACAGAAGTAAGAGTGAATGTAAGTTAAATACTTCTCTCAGAATTTTAAAAAAAAAAAAAGCAAACTGGAGAAAGCTGTTTTCTGCAGCCTGTTGGGCTGTTGGGGTTTCCTTTAGAAAATTAAGACCCTCGGTGTTCACTAGTGATTGATGAGCATGAAATTGTCTTTAGTACCTGATTCATCTGCTGAGTAGCAGATCTGCTGTGGACTAAAATGGAAGATACGGTATCAGAAAGTTTAGAGCAGTTCTACTGCAGGAGAAGCTATCAAGATGTTGTTCAGCAGAAACAAAGGAACATCTCTGTTTTGCATTGTATGGTATTTTCTGTTTGAAATTATAACACTCAGTAAAAAGTAAAATGCATGAAATGGTGTATGAAGAAATGCTTTGTAAGTTTGGCCTGAAGAAGCTCACCTGCTTGCTCTCTCAACAGATAACTGGTGACTGAACAAAGAAGTGAGAGACCTTTCTCATACAGAAGGTAAAGTGAAATTCTGGGAGTATTGAGTGTTTTTGTGTCCTTGGATGTTTTATTAAATTTTATTAAATTGCATTACTGCAAAATCAGAACTTCCTGGTTCTTACTAAAGGAAAACGATATTTTTCATTTCAAACTCTATCTCATGAGTAGGCTTTTATAAAATACAGTCATGAATTTGTTTTGTTTTCTTTGTTAAAAATTCAAGTGATAAAAAATAAAGGCTTAGTTGCCTTTTCTGAGTACTGAAAATACATTGTTTCTTTAAACATATTACTTAAAATCTCCTCAAGATAACCTCTCTGAATACGTGAAAGGTCCCCAGTTTGTGGCACTGAAGGACACGGTTTAGTGATGGGACTCAGTAGGTCAGGTTGAAAGTTGGACTTGAAGATCTTGAAGGTCTTTTCTAATGTAAATGATTCTATGATTATATGATTCTAATAATTTCAGTGACAGTTCAATTACCCAATTAGAAAACTGGAGAGAAAAAATTAAATATTTCTTAACATTTCATTCTCTAGGTTACATAATCCTTTTCATGATATACAAAAAAAAAAAATAATAATAATGAAAAGTTCAAGGGATTGTGTTTAAGAAGAAAAATGAGAGAAAAAAAAAAAAAAAAGAAATTAGAGTAGAAAAAGAAAATACAATTATAGAAATTATAGGTGTGTATTAATAATAATTACACTGGGAATTTTGTGGCCATACTCCCATGCTTTATTTCTTACTTTTGGCATTAAATTAATGTTGAGCTTTTGTATTTATATCCCCTTTCTTTCTCCCTTTCTTCCTTTCTTTCTTCTTACCCCTTACCTTATAAGTAGAAAAAATAATAAATACTTTAATGATGCCTTTGTGGTAGTAAACGACTTCTGAAGCACCTTTAAAGCCATTCCTAAATACCTCAACCTTGCTAAATCTCTTTAACAGTACATTCTTATCTATGTATCTGTCAAAGCAGGTAGTCATGGAGGCTTATCTGTGCATGTTCAATATCCTAAATCTGTCTAAGATAAGGACAACAGGGGAAAAGGAGTAGAACATTTTAAGGTGTATGAAAATGTTAAAAATCCTGAGATAAATTTACCGCTGTGTAAAACTATTTCATTGCAGTGAATCTGGTCTCTTTATTTATAAGGGCAAGCAACGGGTGGGTTTCATTTTGCCCACATTTGGACCTCTCCAATGCAGATGTCTGTGATGGATGTACTTGCCCAAAGTCCTCTGCATAGCTAGAGGAGAGAAATAGGCACGTCGCAGATGCCGTTTGTCTCATATCACAAGAGCTATCTAAAATAGGTCAGATGAATTGACTGCCAAAACCCACTTATTTCTCTCTTGTCTCTGTAAAAAGAGCCTCAGACAAGTGCCTCAAATGTAAATATCTGCTTTGCAAATGTCCATCATTCAGCAAGATGAACCACACTTATACTGCCTTACAGATATCGATTAGCAAAGCAATAAGAGAGGTGTTAAGTGCTGCTCAGATACAAAGTTCCTGGTTAAAAATAAATAAATAAATAAATAAATAAAATCTGTCAGATCAGACAAGGCAGAAAAAGAGTGGAACAGAGACAAGATTTTATCTGTCTTATGCAGATGGGAAATAGAAGCTTGCTTAACAGAGGTTAAACCAGTTTCAGTCATCTGGAAATCAACCACCTCTGAGGTTAACAGAAGGGCTGAAACACTGAAATTCCCAGCACACATCTGTCCCAGTTGAGCTTTACCAAATACATTGACCTACTTTTGGTGTCCAGGCTGGGATATTGATTTTTCAAGATATTTTTGGTACTTCAGAGTACAGCACATTCTCATAGCATTTTGTATGTTCAAAACACAATATGTGATTATTTCAGTCTACAGCTATGCTCCTGCCACATCACCCCAAACTCAAAATGACTTCATGCAACACCCAAGAGAGAATTTCTAATTGCCAAATGTAGAAAAAAATGTCTCTCCCTCACTGCCTTTATATAAATTCTTTTTGTTGTGGTTCAACACCTTATTCCTGAAATACTTTTGGTCTTCTTCAAGTAAGTAGCTTTGGGTCCTGCTGGAAATAAGTCATCTTCACTTTGCAGAGTAAACCTAGTCAATAAAAGCAACCTGTATTGAACTGCTGAATGCAGCAGACATTAACATACAATCCCATGGATAATCTATGTCATAATCATAGAAGATCTAGTAAAAAATGCCTATACTGGGATATGGCTTACATCCTGGGGGGAGCTTGACTTAAGATTCTTTAAAGGTGTCTTCTTTTCACATACAAACTAAGAAAAGGTGTTTTACAAACTGCCCTCACAGGCTAACCATAGACTGAAATGTCCTGATTCACAGTTCATATCTCTTCCATTTGAGTTAGTCAAGAAGCTGATGGTAATAATAAGCTGTCTGCCCTTCATGGACACCAGACGTTAAAGAAAGACTAAGACAGTCATTTTCCTTGTGAGTTTCAGAGGTATTTTGTAAAAACAGAGGAATGTGAGAACTCAAGCTGTCTAAGATCAGTTCAAGGCTCTGGAGAGAGATACATAACTACTACTTACAGAGTTGGGTGATTTTTATATCTTTCAAAATGTTGGTTCTGCCACTCAACATTTCCTTACTTCTTCTTTTTTTTTTTTTTTTTTTCTTCTTTTTCTTCCTTTCTGAGTCTGGACTGTCCTTACAACTTAGATTCACCTTAGTTTCTCTTCAGTCTGCTATTTATTTCTTTGCACTCAGTCAGGATATGTAGGCTTACTCTGCTCTACGGCAGTCACCTAAAACATTGACACTCATATTTGAGCTAGCCTTTCAGAGCTTCCTCTATATTCTTTGAAGAGAATTTAGCATTTTTAGGGACAACTCGTACCATCTTAAAATAAACAGCTGAGATCAAATAAATCTAAAACAATCACCTGAGATCAGGTATTCCACAGGAAGAACCTCTTCTCTCCGTTGACTGAAAAGGGTTTATTCCAAATCTGAATGTCTCCTGTTTTAGGCAGCAAAAGCTAGGACACATGAATACTATCTAGGGTTTCCTTTTCTCCTGTGTTGACTGGACATTAATACAGAGAAGAGTTGGCACAAAGGAAAAAAAAATCATGGTCAAAGAAGAATCCATGATGAATAGGAGAGGTCTAGAAGCAAGTTTCATTTGGTACATGAAGATGCAGTTGGAGGACTGCAGCTTCATTGGCTGCAACACACTTAGGTGCAGACATCAGGGAGAAGAATGTGGTGTAACCAGAAGTCTCACATGTATGAATTCTCTGCTGAGGACACACAAAGAACAGTTGTGTTCATAGACCTCAGCTCTATGCAGACAAATTTGAATAGATTTTCAGAAACTTAGCAAATGCAGCCTTGTTTGATCCTGCTCAGTATGCTTGTCTTTCTGGAGACAGTGGAACATTTTAACAAAAGAAAATATACATTTAAAAGAAAAAGTCTCCATCAACCTTGTTCTGAGAAATAACACAATTGTTTAGATGAACTAGCACAAGTTGTTTTTAATTTTTGATCTGCTGAGAACAGGGAGGATTGACAGAGAACAGACCATGGAGAATAGCCTGAGGCAGACACGTAACATGGAAAACTTCAACCTTCATGGTTAGTAAAGTTCTAAGCCACAAATACAGTTTTATTTTATATGTACCACTAGAATGTTTTGAATAGAATATTTTATGTATGTTTCCTTTCACTGAAGTTCAAGATGCAAGAATAGAATCCGTACTTTCAGATGGGAGGTTTTTTAGCAGTTTACCCAGCCCTCTGCCATAACTTGCTTTCTGGTGTTCTTCACATCTTGATGTTGGAAGTTGTTTCTAAGGGGAGGCAGAAATATCAGGCTTTTACTTGCTTCCATTTTCAATCCAGCCTGGCTCAGTTTTACAATATCAGGCCTTCTGGGAGCCTCTCGACATGACAATAAGTATAAAAGTTATCAATAACAACAGGGGTTCCTGCTGTGGAAGGGTACTGTAATTGCAATTGCCTAGGATCTGGAAATTCATTATGGAGAAGGCGTATGTTCTGCAGTTTGATTCTCTTGGGTATATTCTGTCTCTCCCTAGCAAATCACAGCTTCTAGGGTGAGTTTTCTTTTATTTATTTCCTTATTTATTTCCTTTAAAAAATAACTGAAATCAAAGCAGTGCACTGCCACAAGTGGCAGAAAATCAAAAGTGGGAAAAAAAAAAAAAAAAAAGGGAAAAAATGCTACTGACAAATATTTTAAGAAATAATAATAGAAAATGAAATGTTTTACATACATTCTCATGTTAACCTGTGATTTAAAGCATGATGACCACACACTTGGACTGCATCCCCAGGAAGTATTGAGAAGACATATTTCTTCCTGTGTACATGAAATAAGATGTCTTTGTATAGCAATAAGTCCTGTTTTTGCAGTGTAGCTTGGTAGTCATAATAGAAGAATAAATAATAATTTTATGGTAGATAATTTAAAAAATAGGACATAATAAAACATAAGCATAATATTTAAAATACCAGAATGTGTTTTCTTTACTTGCAGGCATTTATTTCACCTCTATATACAATGACAGCTTTCTAAGGAAAAGCACATTCGCAACATAACTTGCCTTCAATCATTAATTTCTTTCTACTTTTTTTACTGTTCCTTTTAAATGACTGCGAAGTAAACTCACCAGAAAAATATCTCTGTGTCATTGTTTTTGGCACTATGCTGTATTAAGAATTTTTAATTGTCTATTCTCATTCTGCAGTTCATATGGATATGTGAACACCAAAACCAACTGCTCCAAGCACTCCTCCCTGCCTTCTGCAGGTCTTTAATTTCCACAGCTCAACACTGAAGTTTATGAGAGTTGCAAGTAATGGGCACCCCTTTAAAGATCAGGCTAGTAACTCACTAGTTCATAAATATACATGTAAATCAATTATTCCCACTAATGAATGCATCTGTGAACCAAAACACACATTAATGGTATCAGCAGTACGTAAATATAAACTAAATTAAAAAAAAAAAAAACGACACAGAGACACAGAGACACAGTAACCAAAGAAATAGCTGTAGTCTCAAAACTTTGTAAAGTCTTGATATGACTATTTAAGTGAAGATGTCTGTTATTCCATGCATTCCATGTGATTCTTTGCATGTTTCTACCACTTGTCACAGCAAAATAAAATATTCCTTAATGAGCCATTTCTGTTTAAATACAAGTATTAAATAAAGCCCAATACAGCCTAGAGATAGAATGTAAATTTAAATGCTGTTATTTTACATACATTAAAAAAATATATTTTTCCTAATGCTGAGGAAAAAATGTCACTGAAGGTTTTTTTTGTTTGTTTGTTTTGTTTTTTTGTTTGTTTGTTTTTTGTTTTGTTTTTGTGATAACACAAACCCCAGAAGGCTGTTGGAGCTCCTGAATATCTGGGCATTTTAATTCATTTCAGTATAGCTGTGCTCCAATTTATTCCAGTCTTGGCACTGGTTGCTAAAACACTCCTGCCAACCCTGAACAAACCACCTAATCCAGCCCAACCTCACCAGAAAGAATAATCCTTCATGTGACACTGAAAAGCAGTCAGCCACAGCCACCCTCTCAGAAGCCTGCATTTTCCAAAGGGCATGCCCACTAGCTCTTCAGAAATACTTCTCAGGTATCCCCTTTCTGTACTGAGAAAACCCTTTTCCAGTAGTCTTAACAATTTAAATTCTTAAAGGCATTGAGTAAATACACCATGACTAGTCACCAGAAAATCTGCTTGGCGCTGCTAACACCTTTTGTCCATCTTCCAGATGCACCATGTGTATCTGCCCTAGCCACCAGAGACATCGTCTTACAAAGCTCTCCTCCCTCCATCCATCCATCCATCCATCCATCCACCCACCCACACACCCATCCACCCATCCATCCATCCATCCATCCATCCATCCATCCATCCATCCACCCATCCATCCGTGCTATAGAGTCAGAAGGATACACAGATATTTTGCAGGTGTCTGGTGGTGGATGTGGGGCCGCCAAGCTGCCAGAACTCTCTGATATCACATTTTCCCACTGATGACAAGCTGTTTGGCACACTCCCATCCACTTAAATGCAAGCACATCTGCATCTGGATACTCTTCCCATAGCTGCAGGCTCTCTCCATGACAGGAGAATGACTATACTTTCTTAAAAGGTGTCTTTACAAAATGCTCCAGAGTTCAGGCCTCACAGACAGCTGAGCTCTGGTAGGTTTAATTTGTAGAGGTTTAATTCCTTGCAATATTGAATTATTTCTTGGTAGTTCAACAATAATTCTCTGAGGTCATTGCCCTTGAAGTAAAGAGTGGCAGAAGAGGGATTGTGCGCTTATACCTGATTAGCCCCAACACAGAACCTGGCATTTTAGCTTGCACTGGCAGAGGAGGTGGTTATATGTTATTATTGGTAGGACAAGGATTGAGTAAATGGCATATACACAAATGTCCCCTTCTGCTGCCTCTGCCACAGAGGCAGGCACAAAAAAAAAAAAAAAAAAAACAAACAGCAGGAGCTAGAGGTTTGGATACCTATTTGTGTTTTACACTCTGACAGGTAAACTGGTATGTCTTACAGGATGTCCTTTCCCTCTTTCTGTAGACTCAAATCCACTCACTTCAGTGTCTACAGTAAGTTCAGGCTTTCTGTTATTATTGAGTGCATAGAAGGAATGCAACAAAGGGAGGAAACTGTTTTCTTTTGCCTTTTCTGCAGCAGCAACAGAGTTGTTTATTACATTTTAATCATTTTCACCTATGCAAATATGCTGAAGCCAAAAAGTCTGCACAGCTGTCAGAGAGACTACAGGCTTAGAAATCAGCAGGGTAGCTGGAGTATAAATAATGGCTTATTTTGTTTGCCAGGCCTTTGACACTTGTTAGGATGCAGGTAGAGAAATGTCCACCTGCTTTTCAGATCCCATTTGATTACTCAGAGCTGGGATTTTTTTGCAAAAACACTTTTTTTTTTTTTTTTTCATTTTACATGAGACAACTCATGTGAAGTCACAGTTGGACAGCAAGGGCGTGTCTGAACATAGATGTTAAAGTGTCCATTTCTTACAACAATACTAAAAACACACTGAAACTGAGTTTGGCAATGCAGATTAGCCAAGTGATGGTCTGAGATTGTGAGGGTCATTTTTCTCCGGTGTCATCACTTCAAAGCACATTTACAACCACTGTAAGTCTAAACGACTGTATGCTAAGAGGAGTGCTAAAACATGCTTTAAATCTCCTTTGGAGAACTGGGATAACTTTAAATATATTCACATATAAAAGGAACAGTAACTATTGTGAAAAAATATATAAAGTGGCTAAGTCAAACTCTTTATTTATTTTTAGCCACGTTTTCCTTCAGAATGTCCCAAATGATTAGATTTTGCAGTTCTGTATCACTTGCCAAGTTTCATGTTTTTTAAAAGTCAAAGCCATTGTTTTGAAGGCCACTATCAAAGATGCAAAATGTCTTTTGCACAGTTAACCTCATAAAAATGGCTTGTATTTGTTTTCAAAATTTATTTGTGGCAACAAAATACTCCCGGGCTGAAGTGTTCTGTGCCAAATGTAGTTTACAGTGAGAGTTTGCAGGCCAAATTCTGAAACCAGTGAAAAACAGAGCCTATGTAGGGAAATACTGACATTACCTTTGCCTGCCTACACGTTCATGGGCTTTGTAATGTGTTCACTATTTCACTGCATTCAAAATCAATGCATTTGCTTAGTAGATCCATCATTTTATTAGTTTAAAAAATTCTTCATTAAACCCACTTTATGCCTCTCCAAATCCATATTTTTTATTAATAGTGAAAATAAGATAGAGTCATTGCAAGCAGACAATAAAACCTATGTGCATAGGGTAATTTACTTGCTGTTCATGCTAAGAGACTCTATGAGTATTATAGTTTTGATGAACTGTCCCAGCACTGTTTATACAGTGGATTTTTTATCCTGCAGCATTCATACATTTCACTGAATGCTTCTTATCAGAGCCCTGGGGTACTCTATAATTCCTGAATCTAAAAGTAGAGGCATGTCAGACATAAAATAGGAAATGTGGAACGTGAGGTTTTGAGGAGTGTTTCAGGTGATTTTGAAAAATATATCATAGTTAATAACATGAAGTGCTCCTCTAGGGTAAAGGAAAAATTTAAGAAGGGAAGATATTCTTTAAAAGAGGCTTTAGTTAGGATAGGAGAAACAGAACATGTGCAAAATGAAGTCAGTAATATGCTTCTGAATAATGAGAAAGTTACATTTGGGAAATGAATGTTAAGAAATTTAAGTTTCAGTAACTATGGATGGAGAGAGAGGTGACAGGATTTGAATTGGATAATGGAAATCAGACTATCTAGATTGCAGTATCTGTGTGGGAGAAGAATCTCTTTCTGTAAGTCTTATCCTATGACTACGGAAGCAAAGAGGGCAGAGGGAGTACTGCAGAATAATGGAAGAAGAGACTATCAAGCGAGTATTCAGAGCTTTATAATTTATTGCTTGTTTTTGCACTTTGAGTAGGATATCAGAGCACCAATGATGTAAGCTTCAAGATCAGTTTTCAGGGACAACTTTTTCCTTTTCTCTGATGAGATTTTTATTCATGTACTACTTAATAAAAGCCAAATGGCAATGATGGCTGGTAGGTTATGACTCTGGACTCGTGAATGTATCCATTTTTGCAGAGCTTTAAAGTGTAAATATTTATAAAATGTATATATATATATATATTCAAACTTTGCTTATCATGGTTTTGTGGCTCTGGCACTTTTGACATGCCTTACAAAATTGTACCTCAGGATACCTACCTCTTTGGGATGAGGATGCTCTAAAAAGAGTGTTATGAAAGCCAACCAATTTTTCCTTTCTTTATAGTTTTCTTTAAGAGGAACAGATGTCAAGTGCATGTTGTACCTTTGAGTGTGCTTTTTCTGTGTTGTACCCTTCATGCCTGTCATAACTATGTCCTCTTTTTTACCCCTCTTCTGTCACTTTTTATCCTTTTTTCCCCAACTCAGTCTTCTTTTCTGTTTTTCACATATATACTGTGCTGTATAATTGCACAAAATCCATGAGAAATTCAGCTGCTCCCTGATCACTACTTTTTTCAGACTGAGCAAAGGTGAAAGCCTTGAGGCTTCTCCTTCCTGTTCCCAGTCCGAAGAGGTCCAGGTAAGCAGTAAAATTCACTGATTTCCCTGCTCCCAAACAATCCAGGCAAAGGAGGAAGCTAGACTCTTTTCCTACTGTGTAAAGAAAAAAAAAAACACACTATGGTCCCTCTCCAACTACCTCAACCATGCAAGGAAAAGAAGAGGGGATGGGGCTTCTATCAGACTTCTTACAGACCACAGGACTAATATCTTCAAAAGGATGGGACACCCTCTGCTGTTTTTAGTTGCCTTGAAAGAAAAGGTGTAGTCAAAGTAATGACAGGCACGAAGTGTGGGGAGAGGATGTATATATGTTGGAACTGTGTAATCTCTTGTAGTATAACAGGTATACTCAAGTTTACTAAGTGTGAGTATACAATCTGAAGACCTTTGGACCTCATTTCCAGAAATTTTGGCTTGTTGCAGAACCTCACAGAATCACAGAAATTGTGAGGCTGGCAGGCATCTTGGATAGCATCTGGTCCAACCCCTTGTTGAGATGTTGAGAGTAAATTCAGTTACAGCAGGTTGTCCATGTCCTGTTGAATGTTAAATACATGTATCTTCAAGGATGGAAATGCCACAGCCTGTCTGGGTAACTTTTGCCCAGTGCTTGACCACACTCAAATTAAAAATAAATAAATAAATAAATAAATAAATAAATAAGTAAAAAAGAAAAAAAAAAGTCTTTCTCATGTTTAAGTGGAATCTTCTGTATTTCATTTTGTGCCTTCTATGTCTTGTCCTGTCACTGAGAACCACTGGCAAGAGTTTTGTTCAGTCTTTTTTATTCTTCCCCATCAGGTATTTATCCACCTGGATAAGATCCCCTTGAGCCTTCTTTGCTTCGGGCAGAATAGTCCCAGCTCACTCAGCCTCTCCTCTTATCAAAGATGTTTCAGTCCCTTCATCATCTTTATGGCGTTTTTCTGGTCTCTACTTGTCCATGTCTGTCTCATTTTGGGACACCAAATGCCAGATCCAGCATTCCAGGCGTGTCTCACTAGTGCTGAGCAGAGGAGGGGGATCACCTCCCTCGGTCTGCTCATGATCCTCTGCCTTATGCAGCCCAGGAGGCTGTTGGCCTTTGTTTCAAAGCGACATGGTTGGCTCATGGTGAGCCTGTCCCCCAGGTGCCCCAGGTCTTTTGCTGCAGAGCTGCTTTCCAGGCAGTCATTCTGCAATATGCACTGGTGTCTGAGGTTATTCCTCTCCAGGGACAGGACTTGATGTATTCATCTGTTGACATTTTTCTTTGTTGAACTCCATGAGGTTCCTGTTGGCCCATTTGTTGGCCATTCTTCTGCGGTTCCTCTGAATGGCATTACAAGCATTTGGTGTATCATCCACTCCTCCCAGATTTGCATTCTCTACAAGTTTGCTGAAGGTGCCCTCTGTCCCTTCAGCTGGGCTTTGTGGCACTGTTCATAACCCTCTGGGCCTGGCCATTCAGCCAGTTCTCAATGCACCAAAGACTCCTAAATTCTGATCTCAGCATCTCTGAAAGTCCTGTGCAAAGTTTCTTACAGTTGCTCAAGCTTCCCCCCTCCTCCCCTCTCCCATATATGATGGCATCCAAATCCAGAAGGAGGTTTGTCTGGTTTTTGTCAGGAATTTTCCAATGTCATGCAAGAAATTTCTTGTAGAACTACAGAATAAAGGCAGATTTCCTATGCTTTAGATGTTAAACTACAGTTCCCATCTCTGCCACTTTTATTACCCAGAATTATAAAGTAGACCTCTATGAGCACAGAGACATTTCTTTGTTATAGTCTCTCTTTCACAACTGTACTTTAAATATGTGTGATTTTTTTTAATAATCCTTTGTATTTTTTCCATTGTGTGTAACTGAAAAGGATAGAAAATGCAATGTGTGAGAACATCCTGCTTTCAGACAGCTGCATCATCACAAGTCCATTTTTATCCAAAACAGTACTTCTAATGGAAATAGAAATAAACAAACGTGAAGAAATTCTGCTTGTCTGCTGCAAATCATTCTTATTACTTTTGCTAAAAGTCTTGCCTGACTTCAAACAGATTGAGCACAACCTTCCTAAGAAAAGGCAGTGGAAAGCATGTACAGAGAGGGTATAGAAATGGACACAGCTTCATGGATAGCATGACTGCATGTATTTGTGGACAATAAAGGCATGGCGGTTAGTTGCATTCCCTACCCTCTGAATATATGTGTAATTGCATAGTCATGGCAAGTTCTGAATACAGGACTTTTCAGTAGTTTTAGATTGCCTTCAGAATGGTGAAGCCTTTCTTTTTCTCCAACCCCCACTGATACTCCTTGCCTGTAGTGCTAATTTTCTTTCCAATGTGACACCCAAGTATCTGACATGCTTTGACATAACAGATACTGTGAAAGCCTTGCCTGCCTTGGGAGTCAGGATCCTCTCATAGTACAGTAAGTTCCCTTTAAAAATAGATATTGTCTCATCTTTTCTGCTTGGGACTTAATTGATGTTGATTATATACATGTACCATTTACTCTTTAAGAGAGCTTGTTTAATACCAGTCCATCTCCTGAGCTTCCCCCTCGTGTGGTTCAGGGCCACAGCTGCAGCCCCAACTGTGATGGTGCATGTTAGGACAGCCTGCTCAAGCAAGTGAACTGCCCGTGTCACTGATGGATGTAGTGGGAACACTAGAGAAGAAAGGCACATTTTGAAACCATACTGCTGTGAATGGCTTTCTTAAGAGGTCTGTTGAGCACTGCCGTCATATATTAGTTGAGTCACTTGACTTTTACAGGTCACCTTAGCGTTTTTGGGTGAAGAGCCTGATGTCAAATATCACTGTGGTGACTGATGTCTTCTGTAACACAGTTAACACAGGCTGTGCTTATAGTAGGTGCAAGAGAGGATCTATTTTTTCCACATCTCTGAGTTAAAGGATCTTCCAATTAGAACTCTTTGTAACTAGTGATTGCTTACAGGTTTCCTAACGGGAGATCCGTGGAAGGGGGCGAGCTTCAGAGGAAAATAAATGAGAACTATAGTGTTATTCTTTTAGTCTGCAATTGTCTGAAGCTGTTGTCAATAGAAATAGTTGCATACATTTGTCTTCATTAATCATTTCAAGGTGTTGCTTTTTGATGCAGCCAGCCCTAGCAATTCACGGGCGCTTTAATTTTCCAATTATTGTACCTGTGGCTCAGAACAGATACTGATTAGTTTCACATTTTGCTCTGTGGGCAGCTTAATGTTCCTGTCACCTTACATTGAGTTTTAAATGTGTGGAGTGTAAGAGAATGTCAGATGTGCTCCCAAGTCTTTTGGGTCAGGCTCAGTAAGTTATGATGTTTCCGGGAACTGTACTGATAGGTTTCTGAAAGATTGATGAAAGAACAAGGTATGGTTTTAGGATCCTATCACAAAAGTAATGATTCCTCTTGTAAAGCAAGTGTGAGTGGGTTTGCTTTCTCTTTCACACAAATTTTTAGCTGAAGATAAAGGTGATAACTGAAAGCTGCCTTAACAGCAATACAAAAGGAAGTTATGATAACAGCAAGCCAAGAGCAATGCTTTTCAATATTTGCACACAATTGCAAGACCTTTTCAAGCTCTAGTAGTGGAAGCGAAGGAGAAAATAAGTTTTGAAAAGCCCTAAACACAAAGATTAATTTTATAACAAATAGAAATGTTGCCTGTCTGCTCTTTATCAATTGTGTACCAGCTATGACTCATTCGTGCATGCTCTTTTCTTTCTGAAAATTGCCATGGAAGAAATCCCCTCCAAAACACAAAACCACGCTGAACATCTGCTGTCTAGGTATTCATTAGTTCTGTCTGCTCTGCTTTTGGCTAATTGCCTGGGAGTGAAGTCGAATCGTTTATGGGGACTTAACCTGGTGCCGGTTATAGTAGTAAAGATCATGTAACATTTTGATAAAAACTTTGAAATGTCAAACATGCAGCCTCCCAAACATAAAGTTTATTTACTGGTTTCTCATACATTTTGTTTGCCTACAATATTGCCTGCACAACTGATAACAGAAAATGTATTTAATAACTACTCAGTGCTAATATGCTGTAGTATGCATGACTGACTAATTTAATTTATCTCTGATTAAGCCTATTATGTTTGAGATCACTTTACAGAAGAGACTTTTTTTTTGCCAGCTGTAAGCTTATTTGAATTGTAATATAAGTTAATAATGTGTGAAATAACTACTGGTGCCTGCTTCTAAATGCTAATTTTACCAAATGACTTCCTGAGTTAACGCATACACAGCTCATCTATTGCAATGTAGTTAGTATGTTGTTGGGACATAAGATTGTGTACGTAAAAAGGCAGGTTGTGGCAATGGGATAAAGTGGCAGTGGTTTCTGCAGACAAAGAGCATGGACCCATGATCACTGCACACTTGGTGGTGGCACACAGTCTACATGTTGACAGCAACAGCTGAGAAGAGGCCCTGGTGATGGGCTTTCACTTGAAGCATTCATTCCCTATGAGGTGCAAAGGGCAATGAGAACTCCTCAGGACAACACATAGAGAGAAGAATGTGAAACAAAAAGTTGTGAATAAAAGCAATCCAGGATCTGAATATGTTTCAATAGGAAAATAGCCATTTGGGTGAAAATCATCTAGATTTTTCTTAGCCTGAGGTTAGAGCTGCAAAAGAAGTGGAAAAAGATGGGAAAACAACAACAAACAACAACAACAACAAAAACAAGTAGTTAAGCAAATAAAAATTAAAATGGAGGGGAAAAAAAGAAGAATCAAAAAATTAAACTATGCCAAGGAAAACTAAATTATTGTTATTATTATTATTATTTTCCATAGGGAAAAATAAGACTCTTTCCTCTTCCCCCTCCACTGTTTTCTGTTGTCTAATTGCTAGAGTAAGCAAGCACATAATGGAGAGGGAAGCAAAGCTTTTTCTGTGCATAAGCCATATCCCAGGGCTATTGATCACTGGCAAATGGGACTTTGCAATGTCTGTGATTTAGCCACTTGTTTCTCTTGATTGAGAGGCTGCAAAGTGCTATCAGTTGGTGATCTGGAAATAGCTCTGTGTTTATCAATTGTTACTCTTACAAGAAACCATAATCATACACATTCTTGCTCTACTTCTTGTTTATTTTAAATCTGATGAGACAATTTAGGTGAAGGGAATGAAGTCTTACACCTTTGAAGAAACAAGTGTGATAGTCTGGAGTTTAGTGTATGAGATCATTTATAAGTGAACACACACAAATTATGTGTACTTTGAATTTAAATGCATGCGACTCCAACAGAAATAAAAGAAGCCAATAGTTTTCTCTGTCAGTTTGGCATATCTCTTCAAATTAGAAAATACATATGATACTGTACTTACTGTGTCAGACTGAGCTGCCAAAACAATGTCACTTGCCTCACACAGAAAGAAAAGTATGCTCTGCATAATTTCTTTTCATGTCATTCTGCTCCACCATCCAAACATAGCCGGCATGTGATAACATGTGGGATGTCAAGCACTATTGTTCACATTTTGTCATGCTATCTCATATAGGTCAGTTATCAGCAAGCTGAGCTGTACAGCGGCTCTGATTTCAAGGTCTCTCTTCAAAGAGTGTCACCTGCTAGCTGATGCGACAGGAGTTTGACAGGTCCAGCACTGGCTATTGGGTTTCAGCTGAATATGTGATGGTTGTACTGTGAAGACTAAGTTTCAAGTGGTATATAATTGACAAAAATGGTATTTTTATACCAGTTTCAAATACAGAAGCTTCAAGATTTGTCCTGTAGTACTGGTGTCAGTAAGACATTTCCTCCTGGTGTTTGCCCAGAGCAGGCAATACATGAATGTAGGAGGGAATGGCATGTGGGAGTCACTTCTTCCCATCAGAGATGGGACTGAAAATCTTATAAACCATCAGTTGACAAAGCTCACTGTTGTATTCCCATGCTCTGCACAGCTCTCCAGCTTGTATCTGGGTATAATACAGGGCTGAACACAATCCACAAAGATCTGAAAATATGGTACTGTAGCTATTTTAGAGGTTGCCTCTCTTCCCTTACATGGTAGTACAGTGAAAAAGATGAGCAGGCTCTTGCTAGCAGATCCAAGATCTGGACAACTCACTCCTGCAAATTGTTACTGGGGAGGACTTTTGGCTTTGAGAGTTGCATCTTTACTGCCCAGAGAGAGCTCAGGTACACTCCGGGTGTGAAAGCTTCTTTTGTGGCCTCTAACTTCTGCCAGAGCAGCTATGAGTAGGGAGGTCATTCAGCTTATTTTATTTCCTTCTACACAGAGCAGGATTCTTTTAAAAATGGTGCACCATCTATTTATTTATTTGCTTTTATGAATGAATGAATTGCTAAGAATAGAGATCTGAGCTTATTCACCTGATAGAGAAATTGATTATATAAAGTTTATAAGTGTATAAACCAGTCAATACTGATTTTTTTTTCTATTCCTACAAATTATACACATTCAGTGACAGGCAGGTAGAATTTGATGCTTCGTATTTCTTTTTTTGAAGGAGTGGACTTTTGAAGAATAATTAAAGAATGTAAAATATTTGATCATAAGTAACCTGAATTTTAAATGACTTCCACAGTTATGGGGCAGTTCTCTGAAGTATATGAACTGTAAATATATTGAACATCTCTGCAGCCAAGTTAAACACAGAGCACATCGGTACGTCAGGAGATTGCTGTGCTTTACAGAGGATTGAGAGAAGATTAGGGCCTTCTTCTCTCCATCCTCTTTCATCTTTCTTTTTCCCCCAATACCTAAATTGAGATTGATCATTTACCAGAAAAAAAAACAACACACACACTATGAGCAATGAAGCGTAACTCAGTACAATACTGAGAGTTGTTTAGTTGTCGTATTGGACTCATCTTACTCTTAAGCAAAGATTAGCAAGGATAACTTATGTACAAGGCTGTAAATCTGCTTAGCATTCTGTGACTCTTACAGACAAATAATGCTTCCAAAACACTGCCTTTGAACACTATGAGAGTCACCTTTTTGAATGACTGATAAATAAGTCTGATGATTTCAGCTAAGAAAGTGAATAATTTTCAACATTCTGAAACATGGAAAGCAGAAACATAACTCATCATGTGCATTATTCTGTGTTATGGTCTGTCTTAATATAGATATATGTTGCAAAAATCTATTATAATGAGTAATGATCCATGAAGTATTTGATGTTATGAAGCTTGCATTCTTGCAACTGATTAAGTTTTGCCTTTTGCTTAAAAACCCCAAACAAATAATGACACTATATACCCAAATTTTCCCCAAAACATGCTCTTTGAAAGTTTGACATTTTTGTTTGCCTTCATGACTTTGATATTTTCATAGCTCAATAGATGAATCCACAACAAATGTGTACAACAAAAACATAAAAGAAGTCCACAAAAATGTTCTTTTTGTTCCTTACACCTAGAACCTTTGGGCTTTGTGAATAAGTAAGGTTGAGTGTAAAATAAAGGTTTTTTTTTCATGCATTTTTTCAATAGTACTTGTTAATCTGGAAAAAAAAAAAAAAAAAAAAAAAAAAAAAAAAAAAGACAAACCAAAGATGTACTAAGGATCCATTTTTAAAAAGTGAAAATATAGTGTTCTAGAAGACATCTTAATACCTCAAATAGGTTATATATGTATTTTTTTTTTTACTACGTGATTGTTCTTAATTCGTAGAATAGAATAGAGTATCCGGAGCTGGAAGGAACCCACAGGGATCATCAAGTCTAATTCCTATCTATAACTTTGTTGTCTATTCTTTATTATTATTTACTTCATTGTTTTAGTCTACTAAAATATAAGTTGAAGGCACTGTAATGATGAAAAAAAAAAATCCTACAAAGCAATTACTAAGGATAAGACTGTATTTAAAAATATATATATTTTGGCATATCTGATGGTTGTGTTCTCTGTTTTTTCAAAATGAATCGAGTTTCAGGATGATTTTTCTTAGACCAAATCCATTAGTAATTCTGTAGTCCTGTTCAGGAAATTCCTGTCATCAGTGAAAATTATCTGGCCAAGATTACCAATAGTTTTATGGCATTAAATCTGATAGCTAGCACTATGCTTTTTTGTTTGGGATTGATGATGGGCTGATAGACCTGTGTAGACCTTGGTCATCCTCTTTGCCTTTTATAAGAATTGACTTAGTTTCAACTTTCTTCAAGTGCTCTAGAATTTCTCTGATATTCTGAGATTAATTGAAAATCAATGCTGGTGGTTCAAAACGTCCTAAGCCAGCTTTTTGTATAAAACTGCTGATAAAGCTGCTGTTTAATATGTTTCCAAGCTACTGACAGCAAAGAAAGTATTTGTCATAGCTGAGCATGAATTAAAACATAAAGGACGCTAAGTAAACTGCACCTACGTAGCATGGCAGGAGTAGGTCATGGACAACAATGGAGGGATTTAAGGCATCTCCTAAGAATGCCACTGACTAACTTGACTTCTCTGTGGAGTGACTTCAGCCTCACTCAGTGAACATAAAGGTAACGCAGAGAAGAAAAACTCAGTCTACAGAAACACTGCACACACCGCACAGAACAATAAAGAAGTAAATGCTGTCAATCAAAGCAATACTTGAAAATCCAAATAGACCAGCACAAAAGTAAAATAAGGAAGTGCATGTGGCAAGGTACATACTTAATGTAGAAGAGTAAACTTCAAGAGAGCTTCTTCTTACCCTCAAAGACAGAACAGATCTATTTATTGAACGTTAATAGTGTTCTTGCATCTTTATTGGCAGTTCTATCATTTCTTTCCAGCAAAATACCAAAGTCATTGCAGAGATTCCTCTTCTGCCAGCCATACTGAGAAAGTTACTGTTATCTTTTACTCTGCAGAATATTGATTTCTCCCCCCTTTCTTCTACCGTTTTCTTCATAATCATCTAATGTGTATTAATTGCAATCCATTTCCCTTTGTCTCCTGCTGTAGTTTATTTTTATAGTTTTAACTTCAGTAAGCCTATGTGACAATTAAGACAAGTTTTCCTTTTTCTCATTGTTAATGTTTTTTAGTCCTAGAAAAATGTTCTTGAACGGGTCCCAGCTTTCATCTTTTTCCCAAATAAACTGTTTCTACCAGCTGAATTTGCTCCTTATTGTTTTCAGGATTGCAAAATGAGTCCTTTTAAGGCACCAGGTATATTTGTTTTCATTTTATCCTGTTTGAGAATAAGAAACATAATGAGCAAATGGTGTCATTCATAAAGAAGCAACTGCTAATTTTTAATTCTGTGGTAAATTTTATGTTATCTTCCAAGATAAGGTGTAATATAAAATTCCTGCAAGCTAAATGCAATTCTTACTGAGTTCAAAATGTGTCCTTATGTAGAATTTTGTTGTTATTTCAAGGCAGCACAAAGCCTCCAGCACATGCTATTGAAATTGAAGTTTTCCATGGTAATTCAGATTTCTCCCAAGCACAGTATAAACAGACACTTAAGGAATCCCTCATCAGCATTTTCCTCGGTGCATTTGTGGTCTGGAACAGATATCATCCTATTTATCCTGCACAACTTTACTCAGCCAGATAGTCTTTTCCAAAATTACACAGATTCTGGCTTCCTCCTTTTGTCACACCAGAACAGGTTGGAAGGACTTTACCATTTCTTTCCATGAAACACCTCTCCAGCCTGAGGGCCATGAACACATCCTGGTGCAAAGGCTAAATCTTCCGTAGAAGATCAAAGATTTCACAGGATTTTGATCAGAATGCAAAACTGCTTAATTCCAGAGATACTCTCCTATGAAGAAAGGCTGAGAGCTGGGGTTGTTCAGCCTGGAGAAGGCTCCAGGGGGACCTATTGCAGTCTTTCAATATATAAAGGGGAGCTTATATAAAAGAATAGGACAAGGGGTAGTAGTTTTATACTGAAAAAGGGTAGATTTAGATTGGATATAAGGAAGAAATAAATTATTTATTCAGAGGGTGATGAGGCACTGGCACAGGCTTCCCATAGAAGCTGTGGCTGCCCCATCCCTGGAGGTGTTCAAGGCTGTATGGGGCTTCAGGCAACCTGGTCTAGTGGGAGGTGTCCCTGACCATGGCAGGGGGTTGGAATTAGATGATCTTGAAGATGCCTTCCAACCCAAGCCATTCTGTGATTCTATGATTTCATATTTTTTTAGTTCTAGCATACATAAAATGTTAGTCTAATTAAGTGCAGGCCTTCACCAAGGTGTGAAAAAAGAGGCGAGTAGCAGAGCCTTTCTAAGACGTTACAGAAATTTGGACATCTCCACATGCCCCTGTGCCAGGACTGCTCCATGGGGAAGCAGAGCATGCAGGGATGGTGACCTCTGCCAGTTCCATGGTGCCCCAGCCAGGCCAGCAGAACAGGACCCAGGTCAGAAGTCAAGCTGGTGGGTCTGGGCAGTGTAATGCATGCAAGGAGTGAGAGAACGGCTGAGCACAAATACAGCTGACAAGACATGGGGGAAGAAGGTCCCAGTGAGGCTGCTCACAGCACCAGTTCACACTAGCTTTTCCACAAAAAGTTCAGTTGGCATTGATTGAGGAGGACTAAAATGACTGCTGATCATTGCCAAGGGGTTATTGCTTCTCATTATATCAATAAAATGAAAGCAAGGCTCCAGGTTACCCGGGCAGTGTGTGCTGATATGAAATGCAGCATAAAAATTTCCTGCCTGTGGTGAGTTTAAAAAAACCATAATCTGAATTTAGTGAGCCTTTCACTTGCATTTCAGACTAGGCCTATATGCAAATTCTGTAAGAATATATTTTAGTGTCATTTCTAACATGGCAAAAGACCCTCAGTACAGCCCTCAAGATCCCAAAGTAGAAAAAGCTATTAGGTATGTTATTATTTTAAATTTTAATCTATTATGATGTTCATGAAATGCTCTATCTGTAATGCCTTCTGTATTAATCATAATAAATATTTTATCCTTCCTGGAGAGGGCAAGCTGACGTAATGTCTAAATGACAGGGAACTTGTCTCAGCTTCTATATAATACTTGCTAGACTTAAAATGAATATCAAAAAGTTCCAACAGAGCTGTTGTGCAGATAATAAAGGCAAAAACTTGTCTAGAGATATGAAATAATAACCGCATGCAGCTATTTGCTTGCTTGCAGTTTTCTAATTTACAGAAAATGTAGGTCACTCACTTATAGGGCAGCCGTACAAATACATTAAGTGCTGCAGTAATCCCTGTTACAAAAGCAGTGGCATGGAGGGAAGAGGAAGAAGCATCAACAACAACAACAACAACAAAAGTGTTATAAAGGTTTCAGAAGCAGAAATTTGTTGGCTAATTGTATATATATATATACACACACACATATATATATATATATTTTTTCTCGATATTGCTCTGTGAAGAATGGTCAACAACAGGACAGAGCCAGTGGTTCCATGTCTGTGCCTGGCCTCTGAAATAAAGGCAAGCACATGTGTGCAGAGATTGAAGCACTGGCCTGAGGGACATTGACATCTCCTTTCTCATCACTGCTCATCTGGTGATGGGTATGAGCTTGGGTATATGGCTCATTCCTCACCCACATGTGCGACTGGGTCTTGTCTTTCATCAATCTCTATCCTGTCATATTCAGGTTTTGTCAACATGCTTGCACTGGAATGAGGAGATCTTGATTAAGACTGTACTATGTAATGGATCTTTTCAGTGGATGAACAGGAGGTGCTTAAGAAGGACTGAATCAGCTGGCTGTCCAATAAGGCAAGGCACGACATTTTTATTGCCCTCCAAAATCCCCAGACCAAGCTTTTCTGCTATAGCACAGATATGCCTGTGTTCAAAGCTTAACAAAGACTAAGTACTATCAATGCTGTTGGTTTTTTGTTTGTTTGTTTGTTTGTTTGTTTGTTTTAATTGCAGCCTGAAAGGAGTTTTTCTTGGCTTATTTTTTGGCTGAGAGTAGAGTGGTCAGAACAAGGTAGCCAGGGAAGTGCGGATTTTAGAGCACTGAATAGGTTAAAACAAAGTGGTGCTCCTCCTCCTGATAGATAAAAGCCATTCCTGTCCACAACCTGTAGGCATGCTTCTTTCTCATTATTAGCTGTCATTTGAAGGTGATGAAGAAAATGAGCAAGGGAGCTAAACATTTGAGGAGAGCATTACTAAAAAGACACCCTACCAGAGCTCTAGGGTAGGAGGGGGTGGACTTAGTTAAAGTGATGGTTGTGGGAGCATTTTGTACAGCTGGTTCAGTTCAGTGGCTGGCTCTGTTTGTGGAGGGGAGCCTTGGCTATCATTGTTTTGTCCCTCTGTCTTATTTTAGCTTCACATTACTCAATGTCTGATTATGTTGGACAATATTCACTGGTGCTCTTGAGAACATTTTGGACAGTGATGAAAACATGACAAAGATTATGTCCATATCATTCTATCACTGTTTAGGAAAGCTGTGAGCATGAGCCAAGGCAGGCACAGGATGGTTTGCAGAAGAAGGGGTGCCAGCCTAGAATAAATAAGTTAATCAGTCTCCACTCTCTCCTGCCACCCTGACTGCCTATATAACAAGCAGATGAGCTGGGAGTCCTCCAGCCCCTTCAGTCTAAAAACCCCTGGCTCTGAGTCTAAAAAAAATTAAAAAAAAAAAAAGTGAGGGAAAAAGAAACCTACTTTGTTGCTATAGTCAGATGGGGCTAAGGAGAAGTTGAGTTTGCAGACAGCTTAATAAATTTGTGGTAGATAGATCCTGCTGGCAGAGCCAGGTGCAACGCCTTGACAAGAACTCCTCTGGCTAGTGGTAGTGGTGGTCATGGTGGTGTGGGAATTTTGCATACCCTATGGATTTTGGCAGCATATGTTAGAGCTGAGAGCATAACTGGGCATGCTGTTCAGCAAAGCAGTATTTCTGTTCATGTTTTCTTTTCAACTACATCCAGCCTGTTTTGCAGCCATGATAACTTGTGGCACAGTTTGGTCCAAAAGATGGTGTGGCAGGCTTTGTATGTCACTCTTGTTTACAGTGCAGACATTACAGTCTCTTTCAGGTCTGGTAATGGGAAGTTTTCATGTGGTGCTTCCTCACAGACAAAGAACTTGCAAGACACAGTAGAAAGTTGTTGTTGCCTCACAACATGTTCCCAAATGAACTGTGATAATGCAAGTTATGTATGGGTATAATATCACTTATTTGTGCTGACTATCTGCAATTGTTAGGTGCTGCTGTGAGAAAAATGGCTACTTGAGTTTTTGGGGTTGTTATGTGAACCTAACAAAACCAGACAGCATATTTGGCACATAAGGAAGTTTTATATTGTCATTTCATTGTAATGCTTTCAATGCATCCAAAAATCTTGAAGTATTCCAAATTCATACAGTGTCTCCAGTGCTACATATCATCTTTTTATCTTAGGTTTATCTGGAAGAAGTATCTCCATTAACCAAACCAAAGGTGATTCAGGAATACTGATGATTTCACTGAGGTTAATATTACCTTATAATAAAACCTGTTCTTTATGGATTCACTTACTTAGGGCGATAGTGCTCAACTATATAGTGGATGATATTAAAACCTTTACAAATGTTTTTGTAAGTAACTAAAATTACTGTGACATTTATTGTATTCCCTTCTCTTAGATTAGGGAATAAAGCTGTTACTTAAATTACCTTCAAAGCAAAACTATAAAGATTTCCATTCAGGATTAACATTGAAAAAAATGAAAATACCAAGTGCCATTCGGGGTAGTGTGATTGTATTTTAATACCTCTCACACCCAATGCTGCATCACTGTAAAGGCCTGCAAACTGATAGCAGAGGACACATCCTGTCTTCTCCTCCTTGTGCCTCTTGGCCCACCTGAAGAGATGTGCCACCAGATGCAGAGGCGGAAAAGACAAGTTGGAAGCAACTGCTGGGCTCCAGGAGATGTCCTATCCTGCTGAGAGATGAGCTCTGGGTTGAGGAAGGAATGAGTACGGTGTCTAAGAGCGGTTGGGGAAAGGGGGAGAGGAGCTTTGGAGAGGCTGCAGGACTAGGGGAAAAATGCAGGAGGCAGTAGCAGGCTATTAGTGGGGGCTTGAGGCTTTTCCTCTCTCCACCCTAGAGAACCCCTTTCCTTCCACACCCTCTGTCTGTGAGATATGCATCTCTGAGCTCACATCTCCTGGAACTTAAAGACCATCCAGTATCTTATATTCATTCTAGCTTGTAACAGGCATCTTCTCCCAATTCATTTCCAATGATGCCTACTCAACATTCTTGGTCCTCCAAGAGGAAGAAAAAAGATTTAGAAAGAGGAAATGTAGAGAGACCTCCTAGAGGAGAAGCTACAGTTGTTGCCAAAATTGGGTGTGAAGGTGGCAGCTATTGAAATGTAAGGAGATGTCTACCCTCCTCCACCTGCTTTGCAGCACCAACATGCAGATGAGACTAGCCAGGTCAGAGCAGCCCATCTCCATCTTTTTAGGCATTGATAGTGCTTATCAATAAAGTAGGCAGGGGCCATCCCTGCACAATGCCCACCTGCATATATTTGGAGGTCTACCTTAATGATGTTGCATGGATCTCAGGAAAATTTGTTTCCTGGTAGACCTATCGACTCCATTCTGGTTCTGTCAGCCTTTTTTTCTGCTTGTCTTATGGTGCTATGATGAGTTTTAAAGAAAGAAAGCAAACATCTCTGGTACTTAACTCAGCAGCAGAACCAAAGTACTGCAAAAGTACTCAAATAGGTCTGTTGAGTAAAAATGTCTGTCATGGTAACTATTCTGAGTATAGCTGCTCTTTCGTGACAACTCCTTTGAATTATTTCCATGTGGAACACAGCAGCTCTGACAGGAGCTCTTTTTTAGAGGGAGGCAATTTTCCTCATATATGACTTGTCAGCTGCTAACTGTGGGTGTGTAAATATAGCTGAAGTTTGGAAATAGTGCCGATCTGGCAGTGGCTTGGGCAGTTATTATTTATGGCCGAATGGATGAGATTCACGAACCTGGGTTTGATGGTAAGCACTGGAGGATGGGTACATTAGCCAAGCTGGTGTTTGTGGAGCACCTCGGCAGTTTTATATTGATTCCAAAAATGCAGTTGTTCTTGAAATGAGTGGTAAATAATGTAAGTAATTTATATAATAACCATAACAACATTCAGAAGCACCTCACTTTCATTTTACTCCAGTCTCATTGACCCTTTTTCCTCCCTTTGCTTTTATGGTTGTGTCCTCCCTTTCTCATCATTCTTACATCTCATTTGGGGTTTCTCCTCCTCCCTCCATCTTTCAGCTGAACTCCCACAGATCATGGGATCTTCCCTCCACATCTCCGATGTGGGTGACCTCATTTGTTTGGAAACCTTCAGCTCTAATCTCTGCACTGTTAATTTACAAATTTATTTCTGCATGCTTGTTTTGTCTTGTCATCTAGTGCCAAGGTTCTGGTTTGTGTTCTCTCTCTGATAAGCAATCTTTCCTGGTGCACTCCCTGCTATGACTTACCATGGCACACTCTCTTTGTGCCAGCTTGTACTTTCTGTATACACACAGGGTCTTTCCCATAAAGCCAGTTGTTTCAAAGAAACTTCAAGTTTACGGAGCAATAGCCAAGGAAGGTCTTAAGAGCTTTTAAAGGGATAAGGATATGCCTGTCTTTGCAAGCCTACCAAAGATGATATTATAACTGCATTTCTCAGCCTTCTGAGACCTTTTGATGTGACTGGAAGCCCTTTTCCTGAGAAATCATAGTAAGATTTTTCTTCTGTACTTTCAAGGTCATATACCCCTTTTGATTCAGATGATCTCATTCACATCATCCAGAAAGAGTGCTAGAGAGCTCAAAAAACATTCATACATTGTAATATTCCATGTCTCAAGTGCCAGACCTTTTATGTCCTAAAAGTCAAATAAATGCACTTTTATCCCTCATTCTACCTATGTGTATGAAAATTATCTATGGAAGAACCTCTTTATTTTTACAGGAGACCTTCAGATCCTTTTAATAGTCAAATTTGCTCTCCATCACAGTATTGCAGAAGGTGCAGCAAACTCAAGGTATAATAAGTAAAAGAAATACAGAAGTCAGCAGAGGAGAACTTCCTTCTTCAGCAGTAGCTTGTTTTAGTTCTGTCTTCTAGGATGTCTAGAAGAGAGGATTGTCTTTGTGCTTTCTTTGCTGCATACAGCAGCAAGCTTATATTGAAACCTAAAGGTAGTAATTTAGCTGGAGTTGTCAGAAAGCTGGAATTTTGTATGCGCTCGCATTTCTTGCAGATGTCTGTCATGCAGCAAATGTTGCTGGCTGACTGCCCTTAAAATGCTGGGGAAAAAAAGGGTTCTTGAAAAAGGGAAATACTAATGACTTCGATCCACTTCATATCTAATAGCTAGTGCACTTCCTGCTTCAAGGGAATGAGAACAATGAAATGTGGAGTTTGTGGAAAGCTTTGTGCTATGTCTGAAGAGATACTTGTAAATTCCCTATTTGGTAGTTGACTTTAAAAAAAAAAACAAACAAACAAACAAACAAACAAACAAACACATGGTCAAATCACTAAGTGGTGATGACAGAAGTGATCATATTATTCTAAGTTTTTCTCAAAACATATATTGTGTTGGACAAATATTGTGTTGACGCAGCTGGTTAGTGAACCTACCAGGGGTGGTGCCCCGCTAGACCTTCTCTTCACAAACAGAGAAGGACTGGTAGAGGACGTGATCGTCGGGAGCTGTCTTGGGCAGAGTGACCACGCAATGGTGGAGTTCACTATTCTTGGCGAGGCCAGGAAGGGGACCAGTAAAACCGCTGTATTGGACTTTCGGAGGGCTGACTTTGAGCTGCTCAGGACACTAGTTGGTGGAGTCCCTTGGGAGGTGGTTCTGAAGGGCAGAGGGGTCCAGGAAGGCTGGGCGCTCTTCAAGAGGGAAGTCTTAATGGTGCAGGAACGGTCTGTCCCCACGTGCCCAAAGATGAGCTGGCGGGGAAGAAGACCGGCCTGGCTCAACAGAGAATTGTGGCTTGATCTTAGGAGGAAAAAGAGGGTTTATAAGCTTTGGAAAAGTGGGCAGGCCACTAAGGAGGACTTTAAAGAAGTAGCGAGGCTGTGCAGGGACAAAATTAGGAAGGCCAAAACTCATCTGGAGCTCAATCTGGCTACTGCCGTTAAAGATAACAAAAAACGTTTCTATAAATACATCAACACAAAAAGGAGGACTAAGGAGAATCTCCATCCTTTACTGGATGCGGGGGGAAACTTAGTTACAAGAGATGAGGAAAAGGCGGAGGTGCTCAATGCCTTCTTTGCCTCAGTCTTTAGCGGCAATACTGGATGTTCTCTGGATACTCAGTACCCTGAGCTGGTGGAAGGGGATGGGGAGCAGGATGTGGCCCTCATTATCCATGAAGAACTGGTTGGTGACCTGCTACGGCACTTAGATGTGCACAAGTCGATGGGGCCGGATGGGATCCACCCAAGGGTACTGAGGGAACTGGCAGAGGAGCTGGCCAAGCCACTGTCCATCATTTATCAGCAGTCCTGGCTATCGGGGGAGGTCCCAATCGACTGGCGGCTAGCAAACGTGACGCCCATCTACAAGAAGGGCCGGAGGGCAGACCCGGGAAACTACAGGCCTGTCAGTTTGACCTCAGTGCCAGGAAAGCTCATGGAGCAGATCCTCCTGAGAGTCATCATGCAGCACTTGCAGGGGAAGCAGGCGATCAGGCCCAGTCAGCATGGCTTTATGAAAGGCAGGTCATGCCTGACGAACCTGATCTCCTTCTATGACAGAGTGACGCGCTGGGTGGATGAGGGAAAGGCTGTGGATGTGGTCTACCTTGACTTCAGCAAGGCTTTTGACACCGTCTCCCACAGCATTCTCCTCAAGAAACTGGCTGCTCTTGGCTTGGACTGGCGCACGCTTCGTTGGGTTAGAAACTGGCTGGATAGCCGGGCCCAAAGAGTCGTGGTGAATGGAGCCAAGTCCAGTTGGAGGCCAGTCACTAGTGGCGTCCCCCAGGGCTCAATGCTGGGGCCGGTCCTCTTTAATATCTTCATCGATAATCTGGACGAGGGCATCGAGTGCACCCTCAGTAAGTTCGCAGATGACACCAAGTTAGGTGCGTGTGTCGATCTGCTCGAGGGTAGGAAGGCTCTGCAGGAGGATCTGCATAGGCTGCACCGATGGGCTGAGGTCAACTGCATGAAGTTTAACAAGGCCAAGTGCCGGGTCCTGCACCTGGGGCGCAATAACCCCAAGCAGAGCTACAGACTGGGAGAGGAATGGTTGGAGAGCTGCCAGGCAGAGAAGGACCTGGGAGTGATGGTGGAT
Organism: Aythya fuligula; assembly: GCF_009819795.1. NCBI lineage: Eukaryota > Metazoa > Chordata > Aves > Anseriformes > Anatidae > Aythya > Aythya fuligula. The sequence goes on along the minus strand of NC_045559.1, from coordinate 176,228,010 downwards.
AGTCGGCTGAATATGAGCCAGCAGTGTGCTCAGGTGGCCAAGAAGGCCAACGGCATCCTGGCTTGTATCAGGAACAGTGTGACCAGCAGGGCTAGGGAGGTGATCGTCCCCCTGTACTCAGCTCTGGTGAGGCCACACCTCGAGTACTGTGTTCAGTTTTGGGCCCCTCGCTACAAGAAGGACATCGAGGTGCTTGAGCGGGTGCAGAGAAGGGCGACGAAGCTGGTGAGGGGCCTGGAGAACAAGTCCTACGAGGAACGGCTGAGGGAGCTGGGCTTGTTCAGCCTGGAGAAGAGGAGGCTCAGGGGCGACCTTATCGCTCTCTATGGGTACCTCAAGGGAGGCTGTAGCGAGGTGAGGGTTGGCCTGTTCTCCCACGTGCCTGGTGACAGGACGAGGGGGAATGGGCTTAAGTTGAGCCAGGGGAGTTTTAGGTTAGATGTTAGGAAGAACTTCTTCACTGAAAGGGTTGTGAGGCACTGGAACAGGCTGCCCAGGGAAGTGGTGGAGTCACCATCCCTGGAAGTCTTCAAAAGACGTTTAGATGTAGAGCTTAGGGAAATGGTTTAGTGGGGACTGTTAGCGTTAGGTCAGAGGTTGGACTCGATGACCTTGAGGTCTCTTCCAACCTAGAAAATTCTGTGATTCTGTGAAAAAAAGTAAGAAACTATACAGAAAATGTGCTCTAATATACTCTGCTGGGTTTTGGTCTCTCTAGGGAGCTTCATTTTACGACTTTATCAGCTTGCCTTAAAGCCACAGAATATGTGATTCACAATTTCACCATCCTATTAGTCCATGCTTCTGTTGGGAAAGTGAATCAATTTCTGGATCTGATATATGTACGGACAGCTTCCTTTTCCCTATATTCTCAAGGGGAATCATGACATGCCCAACATATAAAGGTACATGGAGAGAGAGATGAATTCCAGTGCTGAAAGCTGGAAGTTAAGACATATCTAAATGTTAGAACATTAATAAGAATTCGATAATCAGTGTTTTGCCAGCAATGTGGCAATGTACTTTCTCACAGTGCTATTTGTACACAGTGTACTTTGGTCACTGGATGCCACAACCAGGAAAGAACAAAAGACTTAGCAAATTAAATCTAAAGATTTCCACTCCTGGTGTAGAACAGATAGGTATAATGTACCAGTTCATTTTAAACCAAATTATGTGTCAGGACATTCAGATACTTCTCTCTGAAGCCAGCAGTTTGCAATGTCTGATATAACAAGAACTGAGATGCTTAAGGTCCAATTATGAATTTTGATGAAAAATCTTTAAACAGAAAAAAGACATCCAAACTAAATAGCTCTGTGACATAATTAGTCTTTCCCCTCCTCCTGCCATCCTCATTATTCATTCAAGTGCACATGTAAAATAAGGACTTGATCAAAAGTCCTTTGAAATAGATGATAATCTGCCAGCCAGCTTGGCTGGGGTTTGGACAGCGACTGTATGTTTGTGTTGTGCCTTTATAATAGGCAGTTTTCAAATTTCTTGAGTGTTGATGGAGCACATGACATACAAGAAGAAACTGAGACAACTGAGCATCCTTTTTGCCTTAGGAAAACATGTCTAAGGGAAGATCTAAATGATATCTTCAGCTGTCTAATGGGGGTATAGGAAGATGAAACTAGACATTTCTTGGAAGGAGAAATGATGACAGAGGGAAAGGGAATGGACACATCTTGCAACATGGGAAATCCCATCTCAATATTATGGAAAAACAAATTACAGTGAATCAAGTGCAGGAGCACAAAGATACTGTGAACTTTGTTCTTGGAAGTATTCAAAACCACATAGATTTGAGCAACCAGGTCTAAGTTGACCAAGCTTTGAGCAAGGGATTGTATCAGATGACTGCCAGAGGTGCCTTTGTTCTGTGCTTCTATGCTTCTATAAATGCTGTTCATTTTATATACTTTGCAGTTTTCTAAGTCTCAAACAAAGTTGAAGTGTTCTGTGTGTATTCAGAAACTGCTGGGTTTGCTCTCATTTGCTTACACAAATGAGAAATGGAAAGGTTGTTAAAGAAAGGGTTCGGTAAACTGCAATATCATGTACTTTTCTCTGCATCTATGCATTTTACGCATTTAGTTTATAATACCAGGTAGAAAATATGCGTTGAGAGCTTCCTGTTTTTATAACCTGAGATATCTGTATCCGTGAATAATATATATATGTGGAGTTTTCTTCTTCTTTCTCTCTCTCTCTCTTTTATATATACATATATATATATATATATATATATATATATATATATTTACGAGCAAAGCAAGAAGAAGCATTATGTGGTTGTTTGGAACATTAAAACATGCCTGCACTCACACTGAAAATAAGCCCAAGTCTAATAAATGTTATTATGGCCACAGATGGATCTGCCTTCCCATATAAATATAAGCATATCTTCTTGCTTCTTCCATTAATCTGTATCTTCATGCAGATGTGTATTTTGCACAGCATGCTGTTTCAATACCTTAGCCACAGAAAATTGTCTTTGAAAATCTCTTAAAGTTAAGACTTTTTACAATTATTTTGTAAAAAGCTGACAATCAAAACTGATACTGTTTGAAATATAACAATGTTTTAACCGTTTTTAGTAAAATATCCCAGTTTTACTTTTTCTAATTAAAAAGGTATACATTTCCTTTTGAAATCTTTAAACTTTAGACAATTTACAAACTTTTAAAACAATGTTGACATGAAATACCTAATGAATGGAAATTTTCTTTGCAGTTCAACAAAATGCTTAAGATTTTGATCACAATCTTTGGACCAATTTAGGCTGGTGAAACAAACTTCAGAATTTCATACGCTGTAGAAGAACTTTTTATCCAACACGTAACGTGTTTTATAGCATATTACAACAAAAGGTGGAATATGGACCATGTACAAATGCATTATGAACACTGTGTTTTTTATATGGACTGTAGTAGGTATGCTCTGTGGTAAAAGTCTGGAAATAGGACAGACATGCCTGACCAAGGAAAGGAAAAGAAAGCTGAAAGAAACCCTATGTTTTTTTTTTTTTTCTAAGGCTACAGCCATCTGAATAAATGTTTGTGCCCTTCTCTGAAAAACAGAGTAGAAACTAGCACAGAATCAGAATAGTTTACCATGAATACTTCACATGCTTATTTCTTCCTGCCGCATCATCCTTCAGTTACTATTGGGACATCTGTTTTTATAACTAGTAATTTTTTATTTATTTATTTGGGACAGGTCTTGCACAGTTCTGCCTTCCTGGGGAGACAAAAAAAAAAAAAAAATCATGTGAAAACTCATGTTTCTTGCAAGATACATGCACAATAAAGGCCAAATGGGATTCATCAGTATTATTTACTTAGCCAGCAGAGCTGTTTATCAGAACCATATACAGATCATTCTAAGTTTATAAAGGACAATGAAATAATTGTGACCAGACTGGCTAAGTTTCACTCTTACTTTCTTTCTGAGCATTGGCTTTCTTGGCTATGGAATAAAGCTTTTGAGGAATAAAGCTTTGGCTTAGCTAAACAAAATGTTTTGTGTAGCTTAACTGTAAGCAGCCAAGATTGTAATTTTTGAGACTGGAACAATTTGTCTTCCATGAAGCATTTCTGAAGCATTTTCATGACAAAAAGTGTTGATGTTTGACACATGCAGTTTACCAAGGACTGCTTTAAATCATTTTTAATTTTCAATAGCTTTTCATCTACCTGCTTGTTGAGCAAAAGTTGGCAACTAATTATTTTGTTTAGAAATGTCCATTATACTTGGTACCTATATGCCTTTATGTCTCTGTAATTATTGCATAGAATTGTAATGTCCATAACAACTTGCAGGTTATGACTGATGAAGGCTGGTACTTATTCAGAATTATGACATGAGGAATTTGCAAAAGCAGTGGATTTAGGTCCCCTTTGAAATATTTTGTCCCCATCCTACCTCCCCATATTATTGAATAGCAAACTTCAGATGAGATGCAGGCACACCTGCTTTTGTTTGCATATAAACATATACAATGGCTGTTTAATAAAACATGTATATATGTGTGCCTTCCTCAGAGGCTAGGATTATCCAAAAGTCCACAGGGAGAATCTTTACACGTGAAGAGCAGATACAAAACAATGCGGAGAGAAAAGAAAAGGTCTAATTTGATGCACAGGACAGAGAGCATAGGAGAAGCTCCAGCAGCAGTAGTAGTCTTAGTCTTGCTGTGCAGCAATGAAATTCCTGCCGCCTGGTGTGTTGAGTAAGCAGAGAGCAACACAGAGCTAAGCCTTATAGTCATGTAGGAAGAACAGTAACATACAGAATTGAGTTAAAAATATCACTTCTATCCATGGCTTCCTTGACAGGAAGGTCCCACTTCCCCTTTTCTTTCCAACATTTTACAAGAAATGTCCTTTTAAAAGGTAGAGAGTTTTGTTTTTGTTGGTGGTGGTTTCTTTGGTTAGTTTGTTTTGTTTTTTCCAGCTGCGGTAGGAGTCTTTTTCCCCCCCCTTTTTCTATTTGCTAACCCTGTGGATTTGATAATCATCTGTGCACTGTCCAGTCATTGCTTTTCTATAGAGTTAAATCATTTCCACAGCTTGTTCACTACTACCACTAGTAGTTCCACTACTAGTCTTTAGTAATACCCTTCTGAGACTATATGTATATCATATATTTCTATGCCTTCTCTTGGATGTCATGGGATTTCATCTCGGTTACAACACCAGGGCTTTCAGGAGGTGGATGGTTCATTCTGGGGCCACAGCTTCACCCTGACAGCTCATCTCTGCAGGGCTGGTAATACTTGACACACCTTGGCTTGTTAGAGATGAATACTTTGTAGCAAGAAATTCCATTGCCAGACAGCAAATTAGTGATTGATGTTAGATGGAGAGTTAGAGATTAAAATTGTGCTAGCAAGATATGAGATGACACTTAAGTATAATTTTAGCAGTATTTTATTAAGTGTAACCATAGATTAATCAACACTACCTTAACTAAACACATAGAGAAGAACTGTAAAATGTAAATGCTCATTATTTCTATGTTGCTTCTGCTGTCAGTGACTGACTTGGAGGTAGGGTGATTGACTTGGGGCTGATATAAAACTATTTCATTCACAGACTGGGTTTTACACCTTCTCCAGTTGTTCTCCTTTAATGCAGACAGGGGATGTCAACACATCTGCTCAGTGCTGCATGGTTCACCAGGAGAGGAGAAGGTGATATATTTTATCCGGTCACTAAGATATCACTGTGCCATTTCACTCTACGCATCACAATTAAAGCAAAGTGAATCATTTACTTGACAAATTCAGTCTCTTGTTCTTTCTGTGGAAGTATTATCTCTAGTTTATTTTTTCTTTGAATTGCCTGATGGCAGATTGCTCTCATCACCTCAGTTGCTGACAAACTGTAATTAGGTATCCGTGTGCATGGTGCTAGCTAAGGAAGGTGCAGAAAGCCAGTTCCTTCAACGGTTTGTTTAATTACCTTTGTGTGCTGGCTCCAAAGGATTTTGGGAGCCCAGCTTCCCTTGCTTTGTCAAGCTGTGTAAATCCCATATCAATTATACCTCCTATTCTGGAAGCAAATCATGGAGTATACAAGCTTCACATTTGCTTTGCATGACTATTTGTAGGAAACAAACATAAAAGGAGCTTGTGTTCAGCCACAATAAATTCATTGTTAATTTGAAGTGAATATTTATATCTTTCTTTTTTGCTATTTGCCTGATGCTACTAGCAATTAATTTGGTATTCAGCTGATTCTGCCCAGCCTATGCCAGATCAGAATTTTCTATCCCTGGGTTTCCAATACATTTCTTACCCAGTGTTTTGTCCTTAATACCTTTATAGTTTGTTTATTGAAAACGGGTTTTTAATTATTTTTCAGCAGTGTTGGAGACCTGATGAGCAATTGTTAGACATACTGGGGAGAGACATTCACCTGATTAATGTGAAAGTTAACTGAGCAACAAAATTGCCTTGTGAAGAAACAGCTATGAACAAAGTTGAAGTGGTAAGAAAGTTTGAGGGAATCTGAAGAAAATATTTAAAGAAAGGTTATTTAAAATAATGTGTCCAGCAAGCTGAATGTTGAGTGTAAACATACAGTGTTTGCTGGCCAGTAGGTTGATTGCTGTGATATTTACCTGCAAGAGCAAACACACACATGTACTTATGAGGAGACAGTTTGTATAGGCTTGACTGAAAACTACTGCATTGGAGTGACAGGAATTCAAGGACGGTTTTTAAATAATAAAAAAGAGAGAGAAAGATGGATGGGTCCTTCAGGTGTGTGCCAAAGATGAAATTGTGCTGCAGCCAGCACTTTTAATTGCATTCAGTGTTGGCGTCCAGCTTCAGCACTAATGTGTGCTTTTGGAAACAGATCCATCCTTTGGGAAACAGGTCTTTTCACAGAGAGAGGAAAGGAGGAGAGAAAAAGTTTGACACTCTCTCGTTGGCAGAACTCACACGGAGAATATTTCAAACGTTACCAACTTGCGCCTATCAGCAGCAATTAGGTTCTCAGTTTGCAGGCTTGTGGTCAGCTTAAAGCATCTTAGCAGTACGATCCCCACAGGGCTTTAGTACAAGATACTTCTACTCACTCGTTTGGAGTTTGTTTCCCTCCTTGGTGTTTCAAAGGGAGATATCTCAGTACAACCCCAGCAGAAACTCATGCCTAGGTCACCGAGTTTCATTCCTGTGGAGGGTTGCAGCATCCATGGAGAGAACTACAAGGAGATTGGTGGGGACGTGGCACACTAAGGCTGAAAAGTGACACAACCAGAGATGCAACTAGAAGAGGAGATTTGAGGCTTGAGTGCTAGAGGAACCACAACTCAGCTGTTATCTAGTCGTACAACTTCCAGCTTTGCATAGATGATGGATGTCTCCTCACAAGAGCGAAAAATGCAGAATGTTTCAAAGGCATGGCATGATGTAAACCATTCCACCCACAAACTTATTGCAACAGTTACAGCCCAAGACAAATCCTCTGCCTTGAAAGGGGAAACCCTCTGCCTTTTTGTTCCTGCTCACTCATGTACCAGTGAGGGCAGAAGCTTTTCTTTCCAAAAAGAAAGGTGGGCTGACTTTTTGTATACCAGCTTGCATTCTTGCTTGCCTGCTTTCAAGAGATGAGCATTGCTCAGATTACAAAGGATTTAGCTTGGGAAAACCAGATGGTTTTCTGTGCCATGCAATCACTTTGCATGGAGTAAAAGGTAGGGAGAAGACTTACAAGTCTTAAAGGTCAAGAAAATTAAGTGAAACCAGGCTGGATTCATTACTGGGGTTTTAAAAGATTTTGAAAAAAATAGAAAGAAATGAGAAGGAAATTAACTAACACCTATTTGGAAGAGGAAAATACTCCCGTGGTTGACAACCACCCTGCAGCACCTTCGCTGTTTCATCTCACCTCCATTGTGACAAGAAACTTGGACAATTCTTTGCAAAATGTTTTAAATTCCTTTCCCGGATAACATGATGGACATATAAATTACTTTTATCTTGCTTTGTATGCTTATTTCTAAACCAGGAGGTCAGGTGGTTAAGGTTTCAGACTAGAATTCAGAGATCTGAATTTATTTTTAATTTCTGTCACAGCTTTTCTTTAGCAGGGCTTCAGCAGGTAACTTCCCCTGTCTGTGCCTCATTTTATTGTCTGCAAAAAGGAAATAGTAATGCTTATGTTCCATCCAGGGTGTCCTGCCTTATCAATATAGCTGATAGGATTTTTGAAGCTGTGTGTGCCTGTGTCTTGGGTCAGCAGTGTTCCAGCCTTCCTGGGCCACATCAGCCCTGTCTGTATCAAAGGCCTTTGTCTTGCCTGGCTTGGAGGGAAAGTTCCTAGTGATGTTTGGATGTGTCGCTAGTTGCCATTTGTTATCTTTCACACAGCACCTTTTTTAGACCTCCCTTGTAGAGCAGCCAGGGCACTTGAGCCAGCTTGGTGACTGTGCAGGACAGCTCCATGACGATACAGAGCATTTTGGATTGCCTTGTGGGAGCCTAAGACAGGATCCAGCTCAACAGACTGACCAGACACATGCTTAATCTCTGCCTATTCAACAAATGCTTTAAACATAAACATGCTCCAAAGTGTTGTGCTATACATGGGTGAGCTCCAAAATGTGCTGCTGTGCTTTGCTAGATAAGGATCGGTATTTCTCTCCGAAAGAACTCATAGGACAGACATATTAGCACTGCCTGCATTTCTAGGTGAGAGACTTGACACTTTGCTGTCTACATGGCAGCTAAAGTAGACAAAAACAGAAAATATTTTTTTTAATTGCTTCCTGACATGTAAATAGAGATTATCCAGTATGGCAATTTGCACATGTATTATAAATTAGTGCTATCAAGCTGAACTATGTGATAGCAACCACTGACATGAATTGTGTGTTCTTTATTGTTCAAAAAGAACAAAATTAATTTGGTTTAAATGTGCTTTTTGTTCTTTGAAGTACCTACTGCTTAATGCAAGCTGCTTTCATGAAGGATATGCTGAATTGTTGAGTCCAAGCTTTTCTTTTCCTACGTACAATTTAAAAAGCACATAATAAAGATGAAAGAGTTGAAATAATACAGGTTATGTGTTCGAATGCCAAGAATTCTCCTGTTTTTATCTAGATTTTAAAAATTGCTGAGTGTGATCACAAATAATGTGTTAGAGTATCACCTTTGAAAACTTTGGGAGCTTAACGTAATTTAAGAGCCAGCCTTTCTGATGGGATTGCAACTTGCTGTAAAGCTAACGCTGTGCAGCTGATAAACAGTGACAGAAGAAGTAGGCGATCCAAAGCACATCCAAAGCACCCAGGCCTGTGTGCATCGACTTCTGTTTAAATCACATATGGAAAACTATCAAGCCTGCGTGTTTAAAATGCCTGAGACTGAATAGAGTGTGAAGCAGAAGCAGCAGCCAAAGTCTGTAAAAGCAACTCATGTCTAATACCCATATATGCATGCATGTGTGTATATACATAGACACATATATGCACTCAAACAGTGTATGATATGCGTTCAGATCTGATACAGAAGTGTGAATGGCAAACACACTTGTACATTTCTCTTCTGGAAATTTGTCCCCAGACTTACCAGTCCTGTTTGCAAAGCTTGGCCCTTCGCTGTCATTGTACTGGCCAGAAAACCTAACATCATTTCCTTCTTTGTAACTGGGGCCCTTTCCCTAATTTGCTTGACATAGATACAGTCCCCAGTGGTCCCTGAAAGGGATCATAATCCATCCTTGCCATCTTCATCCCTTGCATTTTTTCCAGGTGGACACTCCACAACTCCCCCAGCAAAGTGGATATTTTTTCTTTCCAGAACCCAAGCATGACTATTTCTGGTAGGAGGCACGTAACAGAAGCACGTTTGCCAAGTGCTGCTGCCTCTTTCCTTGGATATGGGAAAGCATTTTGTTGAAATGGGAAAACCAAATGAATAGAGCCCGCCAGCCCCGCACGCCTCCCGTCTGCGAGCATCCCCACCCCGGGGATGTGGGCTGTGCTGCAGACTCAGGGGGCCGGGTTTAGAGGAGCCCTTTGTTGAAATATTGGCAGCACATCACTGGACTCGTCGACGTTACAGATGGAGCGCTTTGCCGAACAGATGGATTCTCAGCTTTCGGAAAGAAAGGGAAGGTACTTGATGTACCACGGTGGGAAAGGAGGGGGGGGTCTTCCAGGCATATGGGAAGGCAGGGAAGAAGGCACGTTCTGCACTTTTTGGTGCACTTGGAGCCTAGCAACCTCTCTCTGGCAAACTTGCTGAGAATGTGTGAGCACAGCGCTCTGCGAGAGGGTGAAGTTACTGTAACAGACGTGGAGGAAGCAATTTGTGCAGAAGCAATGGAAATGCAGGCAGAGTCTAGAAAAGCCAGCTCTCCTGAGCACGCAGCTAAGTATGACAGTGAGAGATCGGGCAGTGCTGCTGCCCGGGAGCAGAAGCACACTCTGTTGAGGCACAGGATTAGTGCCAGAGCAGCATAGGACCAGTTAATTTTTTAAAATCTATTGTGCTGAGAAAAGAGTCCAGAAATAGATGTTACTTGCCACTATAAAGGCAGGCATCCCCATTTTCCAGCAGTGCTTGCATCAGTTTCTAGCTGTGATGGGACGGTTTGCACAGTGGCATCATTCAGGGACTGTATTGCTATTTCTTGTCTTTTTTTTCTCCCCTCTCCACCTCCCCATCTCGTTCATACTTTGCCTCCATCTTAATTGTGAGTGCAGGATCATTTCCGTGCAGCACCCAGGAGCCTGCAACCCTGACTGGAAGTGATGTTATCTGCTCTGATATTTACTGCTAAAATCTTCATGAAATTGCCAAGTGGACTGTGATAAGGAAGCTGCATGAACCGAAAAGAGCTATCATACTTTGGTGTTGTGTGCTAACTCTCTACAACTTTTCAGTCACTTTACCCATGTACACACACATATACCGAGTTAGCACAAATATTGTACTTTATTGTGGTACAGTTTAGGAGATGATGACCTTGGACTTCAATCTTTATTTTATCTTCTTAGCTTAATTAGACAATCTAAACACCTCTTGAATGCAGGCATAAAACCTATCTAGCCATCGTAAGGATACCAAAGACCTTGGAAATCCAGGTTTTCTGAGGGGAGAAAAAAAAAAAAAAAAAAAAAAAGAGTGTAATAAAGGGCAAAAGTGTCAAGGTTCTTGTAAAGTGTGATTCTCTGCTGAAAGCAGCTATGCAAAAACATTGCTTTCTTAAATGATGGTTCTGGCTTTTGTTCATAGTCAGGGCTGTGTCTGTAGCAACTGAAATGTCAGAAATCTTTTTTTTTTTTTTTTTTTTTCCCTAAAAAAAATAAAGTAAACTGGATTACATGCCCACTTGTGCATCAACTGTGCTCCGTTTCGTAGGACCAAATTCTCAGGGAGGCTCTGAGATAAAATAAACCAGGAAACCCATCATTGAATTTTAGTATGAACATTTTTCAGATTGTTGTGTCTGGATCTCTGCCAAGTTTCAGCCCTATAATAAATTAATTCCAACCCACACAAAAGAGAAGAGGAAAAAAAAAAAGACTCCTGCAAGACAAAAACATTGGGCAATTTTTATGGGGAAACAAATGGCCAAGAATAATTAATTGGAAAAGTAATTATCCAAAGAGAGAGTGAACTCTTTTCTCTAATTGGAAGCTATAACAGTTTGCAGACTTACTAAACACAGTATAGGAGGAGCATCAGCATTTTGCTTCACAAACATGATTGTATTGAATATAAAGTTAAGATGTTACTTCCTCTTGTTTTATTTCTCCTTACGCTCACTCACTGTGATTGAGGCCACTTCCCTCTCTCTGTGGATAAATCTAATCTGGCTGCCGCAGGACTGGAGAAATTCATGGAGGTGATGAGCCAGGGTCTGCTTTCTGCATTGTACGTCTGGCTTTACTGAATCTCTAGTCACCCTCGGATAATAAATATTTCATATGTTGGACAGGTGAAAGGTTTCATTCAGCTGCAGATCTGCTTCCAAGGCAACCAATTCCTGTCATTTGAACAGTTTAAACATGTTGAAAACAAAGCTTTCTTTCTGGTTTTCTCCTCTACGATTTTATGTGTAAAGAATTATCCGTCTCCCTCCTGTCCCTCCTACAAGCAGATACAGAAAAGCCAATAGCATTAACAAGTAATTCTAAACAATTTATAACCCAAATGTATTCTCTCTTCCAGTCAAAATGGGATGAAAAATGCTATTTTATTTTGCAAGAATAGAATAAATATCTAGAGATATGGAATTGCCTGTGTTAGCATCTATAAATACTCTGCATGCAAATGTATGCAACTGTAACACGATGTTATGCTTTACATTATGATTCCCCATTATGATGTGTGTTTCCCCAGTACAGTTCTCCAGTAATTCTGTTACAGGGTGGAACTTTTGGGGGGCAATACACCAGCTCTCTTCTCTGAGGAAACTGAGAAAATTGCTAGCAAACTGTCTCCAACCACATCTGATTTCTGCCAGTGTCAGAACTTAGGACACATCTTCTGGAAACTATCTGCTACCTTCTTTTACATCTTGCAGCTGAACAAGCTCTTTTAAAGAATAACTTTGCTCCTTCTTCCTCTGCACATCTCCAGGCATAATGGTAAGCTGCCCTCCCTCCTCCCCTCAGGCTCTCCCCACATCAGGACTTGGTGGCTTGTGCCCTTCTCCATGTCCCCTCTGCTCCACCTTCTGCTGCTCGCTACAAGTGGCACTTCTCTTCCTGTGTGTCTGGGTGACTATGAAGAAAGGGGAAATTTTGGTAGGCAGACCATTGGTAAAGGAATTTTTCCACCATCTCAGGTCAGGCTTAGCCTGAGATATTTGTACTTGAATGTACCTGACCTCCTGCGTTTATGTTCTCTTAATGTAATTATGGCAGAGCAGTGGTATTTCTCCAGGAGACTCAGGAAATCATTTGGAAAATACAGCATCTTGTGGTGAGATTGAGGGGTTTTAGCTATTCTGGTGAAAAACCGTGCATAGGGGGCTTATTTTTTCTCTCTGCTCTGTCCATCTACTTACTGTATAGGTTCTGGCGTTGTATTCAGGGTGTAGGAGGATGTTCTAGATCAGTTCAGAAAGGCTGACACAAAATGCACAACTGCTGGTTTGGGTTTACGGGGGAGATACAAAGTGGCTACAGGTTGTGATAGCCATCTTTGTGCCTGGTAGCTCCATGGCTGATCCCCGCATTAGAAACAATTAAACTATGCCTGACCTTGCAGCCCTCTTCCTCCTGCTTCCAGGCATATAGATTTTAGCCAGCAGGTCTCTGGTTAACCCCTCCTCATTGCTGTTTATTTCCTGCCACTCTGCAGACACACCACTGAGTGTTAAGTATGTGAACTCAAAGACGTTCCCTCTCTACCGTACAGTCTTAATAGTGAACAGTCACGAGCTGGCTTTCTCCAGGCAGAATTATTTCTACCTAAGAAATATAGGCTTCGGGAGTATGCCCTTTCTCTCACCCTTTTCATATTGCATTAAAAGCATCCACTTCGGGAAACTACAACTGTGTTTATTCGAGTGTTGAATTTGGAAATAGTACCGGGATCCCTGCCACTGCACGCTTGAACCATGAAGCCCAGGTCAGTTCCATTTTTTGGTTTTCGTGTACTGGTGCAGCGCTGCAATGTTTTGAGCTTCCAGGTCTCCATGGGAGCAATTCTCCTTTTAACATGCAGAAAACATCATGTTCGATTTTATAACCTTACTTTTTGCTTTTTGTTTTTGTTTTTGGTTGGTTGGTGTGTTTTTTTTTTTTTTGTACTACTAAGCCAGAACGTCAGGGTGGCATGTCAGTAAACACAATGCGTTCAGAAGAGATCATGCTGACAGGCTTGAAAACTAAACACTCTGTTCTCAACAGGCAGGAGCAGCTCCGATTTTCCTTACTGCCAACCAGGCTATCCCTGGACCTTATGGGACAGCTGTGCTTAATCTGCCTTTTGCTCCGTCGCTGTGACTGCCAGCTATTGCGCTAAATAACGCGGTCTCAGGCTGTGGGAGGATAACAAGTTTCAATCACTGTTCACTGAGGTTGGCTTCGTGACTTGAAGGCTGCTGACTCAGTACCCCCTTAGTTCTGTCAGTGAATCAAGCCTTTTCCCATCTTCCAACCTTCTGCAACATTAGGAACATTGTGGTTTTGTTATACTGCTAGACAGAAAGGCACTGGGGTAGTTCTTATTGCACTGTCTGCAACTGATGGGTGTTACTACTATTTCATGTGGTACTTTCTAAGGAAGTGGGTTTTGATAGTAAGTCTACACTACACCTCAGACTCCAAATTTCACCCAAACTGAGTTTTCATTTCTGAAATTTCATGTGTGTAGTCTCTCACTGTAAGATGGATTTGCAAAGGGATGATCAGAGGTAGCAAGATTTGGTACCTGCAGTGTTTGTTCCCCCAAACGTATGTTGGATGTCTCTATCTGAAGCCATAGGACTGATAGTTTGTTTATAGGGAAGACACTGTGAGTCTTTCCAAGAAAATAACAATGCCTTTTGCAGGGCAATATGTTGGTGTTTTACTGTGTTGCATCTGGGGATATTGTTTCCCTTTAATTTCTTTAATGCTTTGATATTGCTAGGAATGCTCTTGGAGTAGAGTTCCTCTTGATGGAAGTTATGTCACTATCGTTTTTTTCATGTTTGATCCCATGGATGAAGGATAATCTGGAGCATATCCAAACACGGTCTTTTCATGACCAAGAATATAGCAGCTGTTGTCCCCTTCAGTCCCTAAAGAGGAGTCTGCAGGGCAAAATGCAGTGTCCAGCCCCAAGTCTTCTCTGACTTTTCTCTGGTGCATTGAGTTACACTCCTTATGGGTTTTCCTTCTTTTAAACTCTTCTTTCTGTGTGTATTTGTTCCTTGTCTAATTATTTTAAGTCAAGCCTACAACAGCTGTGTAGATTACAGCAAAGGTAACACTCTGTGATCTTCCTGTGGCAGGAAAATTTGCACGGAAAGATAAATATCTTCTTTAGGTATTATATTTATGGAAGACAATGGAGGGGAGAAATTTTGAGCGACTGAAAATTTTGTAACTGCACCATTAATGTTTAATTACTATTGGCAGCCAAGAAATGCCTTTCTGGATTAACCAGACACTCTGCTTCGGGGATATGCATAGGTGGCAGAAAGTGATAAAGCTGGTGAAACCGCACCTCTGGGAACATGTAATGGGATCTTTCCTGTGATATGCAAATTATGCTGCCAAGTTGCTGTATAAACAATTCATGGGAGAAGTGGTGAGAGGTAGTTAAATAGCTGGATCATGTATCAAAGATAAAATCCATCACTGGGAATGGAAAAATGCATTAAAAGAGTGGTTTTGCTTTTTTTTTTTTTTTTTTAAAATAATATTCTTTGCCCAAAGCATTTAGTTGCACTAAAGAGTAAATAGCAAATGATTTATCAAATTGTTGCAGTTCAGAGTAAAGGAGTGTTTAGGAATCCAGCATGCATGTAGTTTATGGCAGAAAAGACTTTTTCTCCTAAATGTAATCTAGCCAATAAAGTAACTCTTTTTTCTTTTTCTTTTTCTTTTTTCTTTGACAATAAATAAATAAATAAATAAATTGCTTCATAAATGTTAATTTGGATACTTTTCAGGAAGGAGACATGCACTGCTTAGTTTTCAGTTATAAATACAATCCTGACAGTTCCAAGCATGAGCAATGATCACAGGCAGCCCAGCAAAACATATTTCAGGGTCACATACAGTCAGAGATCGATGAGTGTGCATAAACCTTATTGACACTAGCAGAAGTTGAACTTGTGGCTTCAGAGTGGGTTTCCACCTTTTGTGTTTTATACAAGGAGAGGATTCTGGCTAATCACATTCCTCCAACAAATCAAAGATTGCTCTTTCACAAATGGCATCAAAAACCACATTGTTTTTCCTCAGAGGTCCATTCCTATAGCAATTTTCCCACAGCCCTCTCCTCTACCTGCTGTTCATTTAGGATCCAATGTGGCTCAGCTGAAGGCAACTGAGAAGTCTCTGATTAACTTCAGGGGGAGTTGGATCACGCACTAGAGTCCTAAGAGGCCAGCAGCAGAAAATTTAAGAAGCCAGTGGGGAATTTTAAAGCATCATGAGGCAAGGGAAATATTTTTGGCCTTTGACTTTCTTTTGTTTTGCTATGCAACAGGAATGATACTCTAGATAGAGTTGTACAGTCATAATAAACAGATCCTGCATTCAACAAATGCATCCGATTCTGTTCAGTGTTTAATCACCCACAAAAGCTGCCTCAGATGCTCTTCCACCAGGAACAATATCTCCTAATTAACTGTAATTAAGGTATATTATAACAACAGGATGTGAAACTAGATGGATCTGTCTCTTGACATTTCAAATTTGGATAATTTTTTTTTCTGCCAAGTCTCTTAATATGCTTCAATTAATGATAGCAGAGGCCAGGCCATTCTCAGTGATGGATCTGCATACGTGATTCTTAGTATAACTGAGATGAGATGGAGCATGAATCTTTTCACCATTAAAGCCCCCTTAGAAAAATACATGGTCCCCAATTAAGCCTAATTTACTGGCCCAGATGTTGATTACTAAGAAGACAAGGGTAAAAGCTTCATCACCTTATCCTGGAAAGCGTAAGGTGAGAGCCCAAGATGAGAGAAAAATGTGGCATCTTGTCTGCAGACTCTTCAGAGAATTCATAGCCACTTGTAGCAGATATGGCATCTCTTCACTCACTGAGAAGCCATGTGAATCTGTTTTATTCATGCACTTATCAAGTAAATTTTTAATTTGAGTGGCCCAAGGAAGTGCTTCAATAAATATCTAGAAAATTATTGCTTCTCCTCTGGGCTGTAGTCTTCACAAACTAGTAAGTATTTGGAGGACTAATCAGAAGTAAAGCTGATACATATAGTATGGGTCTAGATAGCTTAACAATGAAGATTTTTTAAACTATTCCTGAAAAAAAAAAAGGGGAATTTCCAACTTAAAGAGAATTTCCTAGCTCAGGTGTTCCTGGGTGCATAATTAAACTGAATTTGCTGGCCCCTTGCCACTAGCCACAGCTGTCCTAAAGAAGAGTAACAACATTGTATTTCTACTAGTTGACAGCTTTGCTTTTCTACGAAGACTGAAATCTTGCTTGTACCCTGAAATATACATTAACACATCAATGTGCTACAGCTCCATCTGGTGACTCTTCGCAAACCTGGTGATGATGCTTCACTGTGTGTCATTAATGTGTTTCACAATGTCGTTAGCTTATGGGACCTGGGGAGGAAATCACCATTTCAAAGAGGAGCACAAATGAAACTGGGTTTCTGCATAGTTTATTATGGTGTATAGGTATTTGCCTGCAATTATCTATTAGGTGTCATCAAGTGTATGCAATCAGAAGGTTTCGTGTAAAAACAGTGGGGAAAAAATATGAAAAGCATATCTCTCATGCTACTCCACTGAGCAGCTCTATTATGATAAGGACTTAATTTAAGTGATCTACTATATCTATGATTACAGAATATAATCATGTTCCTAGGATACATATTTTTTCTTCATCTCCTTTTAGTTACCTCTGTTCCCTATAACTTCCTAAAGAAAATATTTGTATAATTTATTTGAATTGTGTTCCCAAGCATCTTTACTGTAAATCAGTTCCCTGATTGAGAAATGACATGATTACAAACTTTCAGTTTTCTTTTAAGATACCAGTAAACAACTTTTTTAAAACTCTCATATTTTGTTTGCATCTTATGTGCCCATACTCGCTTGATCACACTCAGGAAATATTTTTGTACACTGCCGCTATGCATGACTAAGAAAAGAGCTGTAGATAGAACAAGATGAGATACAGGCTGTAATTTACACCTGACAGAGTGTGAATTTCATTGCAAGTCCTTTTAAAGGAAACTTGCCATTTTCTCCACATTAAGATAGACAGTGATTCCATAAAAAAAATATGATCATTGTCTTTTTTGTTTGTTTGTTTGTTCTACTCTGCTTTGGTAAAATTTTATATATATATAATAATAATATATAATATATTATATAATATTATATATATATATATTCCTTGACCTAATGCAATCTTGCTTTATCTGCAGGCACAGGTCATGGTCCTGTCATGCTGAACATACCCTATAAGCAGAGAACAGCCTGACTAGGCAAGATTAATGAAGTGCAGGATAAAAAAAAATATTATCACCCCATTTCATGGGTGGGGATCAAGGTACAGGCAGTTTAAATGACTTGCCCAAGGTCTATTGCAGAGCTATTTGAGGAACAGGAATCTCCTGGATCCCCATCCAGTTGCTTTTCTATTTCTAATGGACAGAAGACCCCTTATTTGTTTTGGTTGAACTGCAATTTCAGGTAGTTTAGAAGACATTTAGAGATAGAAGGGTCTATTAGTCTTTCCCACTGAAAGAAATATTAGCAGGCAATTAAAAGAATAATAAATGGGACCCGTTTAAACTGCTCTACTTGCTGTTCCTCTGAGCTTCAAGTAAGAAGGTACACAAAGGTCATTTCACCTGACTGCTTATATATCAGAGGCCACTAGTGTCACCCAGGCACTACTAAATTAAACTATATATTTCAGACAGAAATTCACTCGTCTCACCAAACATTGTCTATCAAGACTGTAAATTCAAAGGACTGGGTCTTGTCTCTGCATGCTTCTGTTTTGCATTCCTGCAGTGTCACCTGGACAAACAAGGACAGTTCATACTTCTATTGGTTTAATCCCCTACATCATCACAATTATTTTGAATAATTTGATGCCTTCTAGCTTAAACCAAACCAAACCAAGTGAGCAGAGATGGTGTCAAAAAGGTGTGGACAGTGACCCTGGTACCTCCTGTGTGCCAGAAAAGCTCATTTCCCAAGCAGCAAGTGATAGAGCAAGAAGAAATGGCCTCAAATTGCACCAGGGAAGGTTTAGATTGGATATTAGGAAAAAATTCTTTACTGAACGGGTTGTGAGGCATTGGAACAGGCTACCCAGGGAAGCGGTTGAGTCACCATCCCTGGAGGTATTCAGAAGACATGTAGATGTGATGCTTAGGGACATGGTTTAGTGGTAGACGGTTGTATGTGACAATCTTAGAGGTCTTTCCCAACGTAAATGATTCTGTGGTTCTATAATTGCTGCTGTAGGGATGATACCAAGTGGTGGCTATCCAGCTGTGCTGGGGGAGCTGGGGAAAACTGCTGCACCCCTGGGTCTTCTGGGCTAGTACCTCTGTCCTCTGAATGTTCAAGGGGTGAAGTCAAGACTTGGTCCCGGGAGAACATAGTACAGAAGTTTGCTGGATGACAATATAAGCAAACAAGTCCAAAGCTATCAGTAACTATATTCATAGCTACAGGCCAAATGCTTTATTCATAATGTTGCAGTGAAAGTATTAACATTACATTTGTTTAAAAAGTAACTAGTAGGCCGTTTGTGACCCTCATAATACATGTTAAGCAGTGCTCTGCTGGTTTACACTGGTTGCATTCTGCTTTATGTTTTCCAGAGGGTCAGTGTGCAATGATTTTTACAGCAGTAACAAATGCTATTTATGAATATAAGTAACTAATTTACCAAAGTTTCACACAGTGACTTCACGGCTTCTGCTTCACAGTTAAAGGTTCTGGAAACCTTTTGGTCCTGTTGTTGACTTTGGGTTGTTCCTGTTTGTATCTTGAAGCCTGAAAATACTTTATTACAGTAAAGTAAATACATTATTCTTGTTATTGCCCCTGTTATTAGAAAATATTTATGTAGTGCAGTAAATTTACATTGTACTCTGCCAACGTAGATAAAGGCAAATTCTCTGCCCTGAAGAGCTCATAATTCAAATAAGACAAGACAAACAAATGCACAATACTCCAGGAAAGGATGGTTGAAAGCATTGTTAGCTATGTGAAAGGGGTGAAGGACTTGCATGAGGAGAGAGGGGGATGCTATCGTTACCAGTGTTCCTAATATTATGTCACAGTAGCATCTTAAAAGTCTCAAAGGACAGAAGATCCAGCTGTATGAGTGCAAAAGCCTGGCAGGAGGGTGGACCTGCCCATGATTCTTGGAGCATCACTGGCTCGCTGACATCCCTGCCTGGGGAGCTCCTGAATGAAGCAAGCACCAGCCCAATTACAGCACAAGGAGCACTGGATCTCCAGTTGGTTTTAGCCCTCCTGGGGTGGATGAGGTGTTAGCCAGTAATTGTACAGCAGGACAAGATGGAGAGAGTGAAGGCTTTTAGAACCATCATAACCACCATGAACTGCAGCTGGAACTCCATCTGTTCCAGCCCCGGGGCAGCCAGTTATAAGGCAGTAGCCCCAAAGCGTTTTTTGTTGCCTGATAACAGCTGATGCACAGTCTCTGATGGTCTCCTGATAAGGCCTCATATTAAATATGGGATTGCCTCTCCCTCTGTGGAGGCAAATCATAGAATCATAGACTATTCAGAGTTCGAAGGACACACCAGGATCATTGAGTCCAACTCCAACGAAAGACAAAGAAGGTGTACAAGTGTCCTGTGGAGAAGAGCACACATGCAGAGTATGCAATATTCCTGTTTGCAGTTCTACAGTAATTGCTTCGTGATCCCATATGCAACTATTTAGAAAACAGGTAGAAAATTCTTGGCTCCATTTCACAATGTAATTCAGCTTCTGATGAAAGCCACTGGGTATGAGGGAGAACCAAGAGCCTAGAAGCTCTGCTCCATCTTCTAAAAAATATAAAACCTCCTCAGTTCCCCTCATTTACCCACAACAACCAGACCAGGAGAAGCAAAAGGACAGAGGGAAACTCCATGTAGCTCTCCTCACCTTTAATCAAAGGAGGTACTGCCCTCAAGCATGGCACAAAGGATAAAGAGAGCCATTTACTACCTGGTCAAAGCTGATGGGAAGAAAGAGGGAAACCATGGTGGCTGAGTGGGGTTTGTAGCTGAGTGGTTCACTAATCTTTAAGAAGGGAGCTGCAAGGAGCAAAGGAGTTAAGCATCTGGGAAAGAAACAGGGCTGAGGAGAAACAATTCATTTGGAAGTGGGAAGAAAAGGGCCAGAACGAGTTTCCTCTCCAAAGAACAGGCAGATGTAGGGCAATACAGTTGTAGGAAATGTGTGTGAGTGGGCAGCTCCCGTTGTCAAACACTAATAGTCATATGTTGGCATATTCACTGGGGATAGGCAGGAAAAAAAATCAGAAAGCAAGCCATCTCTCTAAATACACATTTGTGTCTATATCTGGGGACAGTCTCTTGCGTTACGGAAAGCTGTAGTCATTTCTGTTCTGAGCTTTGCTGTGCTGGAGTTTCCCAGGCAAAGGACAGGACTGGGAGCCGAGTCCCTTGGGATTGAGTGGTGTATTGGGATTCATACAGCAGGTAGCTGAGTGGTGGCTGGGCTCAAGAGGCACAATTTGCTTGACCCAGCCCATCTCTGAGTCTTGTTTCATTGCCTTATCAGGCAGGTGTCTGAAACAGGCCATCTGAAGTATCTCATTCTCCCCATTGGCAGTTTTGGCAGTGGGAAAGCTCAGGCCTAAGCCTGAGGCATAGGTCTCGCACTGGATGAGATGAATCCCTTCTTCTCTTAATGAAACAGCACAGTGTAACAGAGTACTGATTCTTGGTAGTGAAGAGATATTTGGATGAGGGAATGGCCTGTGGCAGAGTCAGGCAAGAGATGTGCCTTTGCTGTAAGGGGAAGCATGTAGTCAATGGATGAAAAACAAACAAACAAACAAAAAATTGAAAAGCACAGAGCAAAATTCTGAGGTAAATGGAGAAGAAGAGGCAATACACTAAGAGGAATGGAAGGAATACAAGATAAATGAGACCAGAGAGTACACTACCAATTCAGAGCTTATAGTTGGGAAAAAAAGATCCTGAGTGTAATGAGCTAAGAGGTGATGGCAGCTTTTGGAGAGAGAAGAGATGCAGGTTGATAGAAGAGATATTGATTTTTTCTCATAAGCAGAATTTTTCACCAGAAACCTTGAATTAAAACAAAACAAATGTAAATCTCTCTTCAGGTGTTTCACCTGAACTCTCAATGAGAAAATACATGGTGGTCTTGCATAAAATTTTGTTCTATATGATTTTAGATCACTTCATTACCCCATGAATAGTGTTCTGCAGGTCACCTGGGAACTTAAGCAAGGACACTTAGATGTCATCTATTGTCCCAATTTTGTCCAATGATAAAAGTGTATTTTAAAAATATGAAAATAGTTTGATTGACAAGTGTTTTTTTTCCCCATGAAACTGCCTGAAAAGACAGGCTGCTTTAACTCCAGGAGTTCAATTACACAGGCTGTGAAGGAAAAGAAAAATGATAATGAATGCATTTTAGAAACTTCTAAAAAGTTACTTAAAATAGATTTTCCATACATAATGTTGCAATGTGAAACTCAACTGTCTCCTGGTCTTCTGGGCCTTGAAGAATGCAGTGTGTGTTCGTTTGGAAATTCAGTAATGAGGCTCCCCCCTCTCGTTCTGATGGACTGCATGATACTGTCCCTAGGGGTCTGCCACAGGCAGGGCTTACCCATCAAACTGCATTTTTTCAGGTGGTGTCATGGGAGTGATTTTGCTTCAGGTTAGCCAGGAAGCTAAAATGCTTTTTCTGGGAGTGTGTCCCAGCTTGCTTTGGTCTTTTTTTTTTTTTTCTTTTTTTTTTTTTTTTTTCCTCTGTATTTCTTTTTTAGAAAAACAACCCCCTTTGTATTTCAGTTGCCTGAAGTAGCTCTAGTAAACACAAGGTATGGGGTGTTGCGCAGCAGAGTAGGAGAGGGTGTGATGTGTGATGCATTTATGTAGGTGTTCCCTCAAGCCAGCAGAGATAAGAAATAGCATGTATAGCTCGCATATAATGACTGCCCCAGGTGACGTATGGCATCAAGGAGGCATTCCAGCACCTCTCATGGGAGCATTTCAGTATTCAGCCTTCCAGTGAAGTTGCTGAAGTCTGTTTGCTCAAGACGTGCTTTGGGTGCCTTCTCTTCTGTCTGAAATGCAGTGATGTGGGAATGTCACATTTCTAAAGTAGTCGGTGGCTTTCAGTAGAAAAGAGCATGACACAAGGACTAGTCTTAAAATACTGCTGTTAGTAATTAAAAGGTTTTAGAATCGTTCTTTATTTGCCCCATATAAATTCTTAATAAGCAGAAATGTAAAGAAAGGGTTGGTTTAAGAGACTACAGGCTCCTTAAATGGGAAGCAAGTGATTCAAAATTTCAAGTCATCTTGAAAGAGGGAAAAATGGAGACACAATCACCATACACAATGGTGTTTTTTGTTCAAGTAATAATCAGGCTTGTTTTTATCATGACTACACTGCATCGCAAACTGGCAAAGTTGCTTTTTTTTTTTTTTTTTTGTCTTCCAGATGATTTTGGTACTGCATATGCTTTTTTTATCACTAAGCTGGACTTCTGTAATGCTTTGCTTAATGTGCCTCCAGATTCTGTTATTTATAGACTTCAGCATAGTCAGACTGCAACTGCTAAAATACACACAAAAGAAAAAGCACATTTGTAACCTGTTAAGTCTTTACTCTTCAAAACCAGAGAATATCGGGATTTAGCATGAAATATTATGGGGTGACCTTACAAAGAGCATCGCAAGCACACCTGTTTATCTTGAAGACTTTTTTTTTTTTTTTTTTTTTTTTTTTTTCACACTGAAATCTCCCAATGTTCTGCTTTTGGAGGGAAATCTGGTCTTTGTGTGTTCTCCGTATTATCTTCAAAAATTGCTGGGGCAGAGGATTTTAGTAATGCAGCATCTCAAATGAACTGTTCTTCCAGAAAATGTATTTTGTGCAAATTGGCTTTGTTAAATTTAAAAGGAAACTGTAAATATATTGTGGTTTTCTCTAAGTTGTCTTAGTCCTATCAGTACGGCCGTGATTTACTCGTTAACTGTTTTTCAGCAAAAATTGGTGGAGAGGATCCTTTGTAAATATGTAGAAACATACTTATTCTGTGTACGTAGTGAAAAATGAAATCTCTTAATGCTACAGCCTATGTTTTATGAGTTTATAAGATGACAATGTTGTTTTTCTACAAACATTCTAGGCACAGTCTATAATGAGCATAGGTGTTATAATTAATTCAAAATACAAAAAATCAGAATAATTATGAAAGTGAACACATAACCAGAGCACTAAGGGTAAGACCCTTCTTATTTTCACTGTTTATTTGCCTAATAAAGCTGTTTTGTTAAGGAAAGTGCCAATTCCTTCAAAATCAATCTTTTCTTTCAAAGGCATCTGGTAAGCGGGAGTCTGACAGACAGAGCCAGACAAATAGGGTGACTCTCTGAAGACCCTGGAAAGCATCTAACCTCTCTCCAGTAGAGCTGCAAAAGACCAAAGCATATGATAGATACCTAACCTAGGGTCCCATCCCAGAAAATAAGATGTTTTCTAAAATGCTCTGGTACATCCTGTATTTTATTTATTGAATTTGTAAACATTTTTTTTTACAAATTGTTTTTTGAAAAGTTTAATTTCTTCAATTTCTTCAATTTATTTTGAATTTCATAATTTAGGTGATTTTTTTTTTTAGCTGTTAACATGCCCTTAACCATGCAAAAATCTGACAATGCCTCTTTTTCATACACTGCATATGCAACATTAGTAGGTAAAAGCCATCTTCAGTGTTACATTGGAGGTGTTCTTTCATTTTACATGCTCCAGACAGGATGGCCATGGTAAAAACACATCATGTTCATTGTTACTACCCACAGCTTTCTTCTTTATCCAGAGATGGTCAGGAAGACATGGGTAGTGATTCTCATAAA
Source organism: Aythya fuligula (assembly GCF_009819795.1). Taxonomy (NCBI): domain Eukaryota; kingdom Metazoa; phylum Chordata; class Aves; order Anseriformes; family Anatidae; genus Aythya; species Aythya fuligula. The sequence continues at coordinate 176,203,699 of NC_045559.1, read as the reverse complement.
ATCTTTGCTTCTCTCTCTCCTTTCTTTTTCTCCTTTCTTTATTGAGAGTCCTGTCAACATCTCTAAAAATAGAAACACTGGAAAGACCCAGTACAAAACACTTGATGCATTTTAGAAGACAGCAGGAGGTAGCCTGGTAAATGACCTGTGCTTTGGCAGGTCAGGTGGAGTGTGACCAACCTAATGACCGCCATCCTATGAATCACAGTGAGCAATAACAAATGCTTCACACATGCTGTTCGAGTAAGAACTGAAAAACTCTCCTAGGTGTAACACGATGCCACATCGCTCCAGCCACCTGCATTGTCATGAGAATTGACACCAGTACTGTCTAATGGCTTTGCAACTTTTAGACCCAGGTTTCAAAAGATTGATGGCATCAGTCTTTTTCTTGAAGGATTTAGTGGTCACTAAAATGAGACAGAGAGGTGAAATGACTTGAGGTCACAGAGCAGGTCAGTGTCAGAGCCAGGCAGAGAACCTCCTCCACTCATCCTGGGGCTGGCCGCTGACCCAGCACTCCACAGAGCCTCATTACCATGGTGCATTTAATCAGCTTCATTCCATGTCGTAATTCACTGTCTGTGTTGTTATAGATATCTAAAGGGTAGGATTTTAACTTAGCAATCTGCTGTGTTATTGAATTAGTTTTATGTTGTGTTAATTTCTTTGTCTCACAGCATTCATTGCCTGTGATAATTGATGCACAATATATAACCGACTTCTGTATTCATTTGGGTAACTGCATTTAATTGCCTGGTATAAAATATGCGTGCTAAGTGCAATCTGCTATGACTGCTTTGACTGAGAAGTGCTCATTGGTATGGACTTGAGGGTGCTTTATCTTTCTGACAACCTGTCTGAGGGAAGTCTAAATGTCTCACACAATCTACCATGCAAGGATTGGTACTTGCATTGTGTCTGCAGAAAGTGAGGCCGCAAAAAGTGTCCCAGGGAATTGCTTTACAGTGTTTCGTGTTAGAAATTTGTTAATGAGCAGCTCTAAAGAAATTAAGTTTTTATTAATACCCCTGCTCCCCAAAATCCTCCAGAACCATCAGCACCCAGAAGACTTAACACGTTTTCTCCTGCAGATCAGGATTATGGCTTTATTTGCCTCTCAAATTACTCCCCCCTCCCCCCCGGAGTAAAGCTACTCCCACGCACAAGTGTTTATGTACGCAGATTTCTTTTACATATATCTTCAGGTCATTAATGCCCAGAGGAGTACTAATGATTTATAGATTGGGAGAGCTATCTAAAGGTGTGATGTCAGTGAGATGGTGTTGATTAATACCTGCTCATTATACACAGGGTGCCTGCATACACTTTCACTCTCTTGGACATTTAACAAGTATCACAGTGATTCCTTTTATTTTTAAGAATGCAAGAATCTTTACTATCAGACATATTTCTCATCACACATCACTTGTCTTTTATATGACCTAGAGTGAGGGTTTGTTTGTTTTTCTAGCTTGTTTTGTTTCCAGTGTCATGAAGAATATAATAGTGCAGTATCTGAGCTATACAAAGAAATGCTGAAATTTGCCCAAAGCTGATTTTATTTTAAGAATTAATGAAACCTCCCCCTGTTTGAATTTTCAGAAGTTTCTTGATGAAAACTAAAGGTTGAGTCTCAATTATGTGTAAAGTTCCTGTAAAATTATTTTATCCAGATTATACTGCTCTCTATCAATGTAATCTTTGAGTTGTCAGCAGAAGGGATCTTCACAATTAGTATTTTTCTTTTTAAGAGAGCTAGTTTCTACAGTCTGTGTCCTTCAGGAGGTAGCATTAGTTCTGCCTGCAGCTTGCTGCAAATTATTCAGTGTTCATAGGTGCCTTTATGCTTGTTATTCAGCTCTCTTCCACTGACAAAATAGCCTGAAGCAGTTCTTGGTTAGATAGGACTAGTTCCACTTTAGGCTCCTTGCGTGCTCTTTGTGCTTTTTCCCCTGGTTCAGCCTGCACTGCATCCAGGTCCTGCTGATCAAGCAGCAGCCTTGATGGCTAGAGAGAAAGCAAAACTGCCAAGAGCCAGTGTGGGCTAATGAGAGTGTGTTTTCAGCAAAAACCTTCGTGGCACACTGGGCAGCAATGGTGGCATAGTCCAATAGAGGATTCACAAATAATCCTATATTCATGGTGGTATTTTCTTTCATCCTCTGCAAGGACTTTAACAAATGCTTGTGGCTAATTTATGGAAATATACTAAAATTTGAAATAGATGGACAACCTGGTAAAAAGCAAATGCAAAAGAAGTCACATATTAGTTCTCAGTAGACTGAGGTGTGTTTGTTTAGCCCAAGGTCTGAGTCTTTATGGACCAATTCCCATTTCTGGCAGAGCTAATACAGCTGCAGTTTGGGCTGGGCGGAAGAGAGCATGAAGTTTGGCAGCAGACCTTGTAATGTCACCCAACACACACATCATGAGGCAGTAAAATATTGAGAAACAATCCAGCATCCCATTTTTTTGCCCCTTATCCCATAATCCATGCTGGTCCAAGATATCTGTACAGGTCTACTGACAACATGGGGAAGCACCTTCTCTATTCCCAGCAGTCGGGGGGTACATGATGGAAATAAGCAACTAGCCCACAACAAGGTGTGGAGAGGATTTTCATCACTATTTTGTTGCAGTTTTGAAATGTTCCTTCCTGCACCAAGGCAAGAAGGCTCCTGGTCACAGGAGAAAGGCAATAAGGCACCCAGATCCATGCCAGAGGGGGATATGGATCCATGGGTGGCAGGTGAACCACCCTCATCTGGTTTGTTCAGCATGTGTATGTGAATTAAATTGATTTGCGAATGATTCATAAAGAGGAAAGAGGGTGTACAGAGTGAGAAATATCTTATTGACAAGCAATTATTCAGTCTTCTTTAACCTCAAAGTAGACATTTGTGGTTAAAAGTTTATAGCCTGAGTAGAAAGAGCTAAGTATCAATTTAAGGAGCTGAATAAGAGACACCCAGTTTTAAAAACATGACATAAATCTCGGGTGGCTTGCCAAGATTAACATAAGTTAATCGTGTTCCCTGCAGAGGACTTTTGTTCAATGTTTTTTGGTATTTATAGATGTTATTTAGCAGCTAATTTTATCATAAAATTATTTTATGTTTTGTATAATGAATAGTGGAGATCAAATAGGAATTGGAATTGCAAATTTGAATATTAAGAGTTGATAAATATTGACTTTTAAATAGACCCACTGTAGATTTGAACAAAATACTTTTTAACCTAGTATGCTGGTTATTTGAGAATTACAACATACATAAAAAAGTAAAGTATTGTCTGATCCCAACTCTTTCTTTGCTTTTACAGCTATTAATTTGATCATGTCCCTATGAAGTTATCTGTACAGTGTCAGAGAATTATAAAACTTTCTAGCTTGTACTTTATGCACATCATATGTAAAAAGAAAAGTGTGGGAGGTGCTCAAATACAGCTAAAATACAGCATAATCACTTTAATTGTTTCTTTTCTAAAGAAGAATTCTTAGGGTTTGCATGTTGGAAACCTGATAATTAAGATCTTTCAAGTACTTTTTAAAAAGACAGTGAAAGTGTCTTTAGGGCTGAGCAAGTCACCAACAGGCACCTGCTTGGCATTCATGACTCCCCCGTAAAGCTTGGAAGCACACGGTCAGAGGTTGGGTTATCTCCCTACTGGTATTAAAGACTGTAGATCAGACCCCTTTGGTTCTTCTGGACAGCCAAAAAGAAAAAAAAGAATACGCAGCTCTAGTTTTGCCAACAGTTACATGTAGCTAATGCACATATCTAACATGGGTATATGTTTGCATTCATCTCAACCTTTCCTAGCCTACAGGAAAGATGGGGAGGGACTCTTTGTCAAGGAGAGTAGTGATTGGACAAGGGGTGATGGCTTTAAATTAAAAGAGGGTAGGTTTAGATTAGATACAAGGAAGAAATTCTTCACTCAGAGGGTGGTGAGGCACTGGCACAGGTTGCCCACAGAAGCTGTGGCTGCCCCATCCCTGGAGATGTTCAAGGCCAGGCTGGATGGGGCTTGGAGCAACCTGGTTTGGTGGAGGTGTCCCTGCCCATAGTGGGGGGGATGGAATTAGATGGTCTTTAGGGTCATTTCCAACCCAAACCATTCAGTGATTCACATGATTCTCAGTGTTTTCTCCCTCTGCTGTGGGTGCTGTCAGCTCATAGCTTTCTGTCACACCTCATCCTCTCTTCAGCCTCCTTTACCATAAGCAATGCACTGACACAGTGAACTTCTCTAACAACAACAGCAAAAAGTTACTGTTATGTAAAATTCATGGTCTGACAGATATCTGATGAAAGCAGTGCGCTTTAGCTGGAAGCAGATGCTCCACGTTCACTTCGAGCTACCTAACCTTTCCCAGGCAAAGATAGCATGCTAGTTAAGGAGCAGGCATCATCCTCAGCTCTGTTAGGTTTTCTTACATTTTCACACCTCTGCGCATTCCTTTCTAAAATTCATTGCTTTTTTTTTTCCTTTTTTTTTTTTTTTTTCTTTTCATTTCATAACAGGAGACTATTTCCTGAAACTTGCAACATCAGTTAATTGTTAACAGTTTAAAAAAAAATCATATTCAGCCCTTAGAATGAGCTTTCTCAGCCAATGCCTTCATACTGAGGAGGCTGTGTAGCTACTGATAAGGCCTAATTTGTGAGGCTTTTCAGTCGGAGGCAAGCTGTCTGACAGTTCCTACATGGCAATGTTTGTTTAGTGGGCTAGGATGAGTGTTCATTGAAAATCTTCACTGCAATGGGTGCTAGAAGGATGGGGAAGGTGGTCCAGTGTGAGTGGACACAAGTATCATTCAAGTGGCTTCCCAGAGTGGTCCATCGTTTTGCAACTATATTCTGACTGTGGTACTAGATGGATGATTTCATTTTTTTTCTCTTTCAGAGCCTAATGAGCTGTGTGTGGGCCCTGCGTTCAGTGACATCCCATCTCAAGATGCTGCTAATACAGTAGCTAATTATTTCTTACTGAAGAAGTCTAACAGAAGCAAAAGGAACTGGTGAAAAAGCAATGGCTGCCGGTAAATATCTCAGGTCTGCACAGGTTGCAAGGAAATAGCTAGGAGATGGTTTTGGCTGTGATGGGATGGATGCACAAATAAGCAATCACACCTTGTGTTTTGGGATTCAACATCAGGAGGGTACCATCCCTTAGCTATCTAAGACACTCTTCGTTCCCCAATCCAGGAATCCATACCTGGGCTCAGTCATTTTTGACCATATTAATCATAACTCTCTTTTGTTTTCAGAACAAAACTTGGTGTTTTGCATAGCAAAAAAAAACAGGTTTTGACCTCTTTTTAGTTAGGGACTAACATATTTTAAATCCTCTAGAAAAATTGCATGTCATAGGAAGTGGGTTTTTGCTTTGGATGTGTTTGGTTCTTACAGCTTTCTTACAGTTTGCCATAGATTATATACAATTAAATTGTATCAGAGGACTACAAGATGATTCAATCAGGTTGGCAGGGATCTCAAGAGGTCTTCAGTCCAATCTCCTGCTCAAAGCAGGGCCAGACATAGGGTCAGACCAGTTGCTCAGGGCTTTATCAAGTTCAGTCTTGAAAAGTGCCACGGTTGGTGACTGTACAGCCTGTTCCACTGCTCAACTCCTCCTCGTGGTGAAAAAGTTCACCATATAATCAGCTTGAATTGTTCATGTTTCATTTTATGTCTGCTGAATATTTCCAATATCTTCATCTTTGCTATACAGTACCAACCACTATTACCACAGAATCACAGAATCACAGAATTTTCTAGGTTGGAAGAGACCTCAAGGTCATCGAGTCCAACCTCCAACCTAACGCTAACAGCCCTCCACTAAACCATATCCCTAAGCTCTACATCTAAACGTCTTTTGAAGACTTCCAAGGATGGTGACTCCACCACTTCCCTGGGCAGCCTGTTCCAATGCCTCACAACCCTTTCAGTGAAGAAGTTCTTCCTAACATCTAGCCTAAAACTCCCCTGGCTCAACTTAAACCCATTCCCCCTCGTCCTGTCACCAGGCACGTGGGAGAACAGGCCAACCCCCACCTCGCTACAGCCTCCCTTGAGGTACCTATACAGAGCGATAAGGTCGCCCCTGAGCCTCCTCTTCTCCAGGCTGAACAAGCCCAGCTCCCTCAGCCGCTCCTCGTAGGACTTGTTCTCCAGGCCCCTCACCAGCTTCGTCGCCCTTCTCTGCACCCGCTCAAGCACCTCGATGTCCTTCTTGTAGCGAGGGGCCCAAAACTGAACACAGTACTCGAGGTGCGGCCTCACCAGAGCTGAGTACAGGGGGACGATCACCTCCCTAGCCCTGCTGGTCACGCTGTTCCTAATACAAGCCAGGATGCCGTTGGCCTTCTTGGCCACCTGAGCACACTGCTGGCTCATATTCAGCCGACTATCCACCATCACTCCCAGGTCCTTCTCTGCCTGGCAGCTTTCCAACCATTCCTCTCCCAGCCTGTAGCTCTGCTTGGGGTTATTGCGCCCCAGGTGCAGGACCCGGCACTTGGCCTTGTTAAACTTCATGCAGTTGACCTCAGCCCATCGGTCGAGCCTATCCAGATCCTCCTGCAGAGCTTTCCTACCCTCAAGCAGATCGACACACGCACCTAACTTGGTGTCATCTGCGAACTTACTGAGGGTGCACTCGATGCCCTCGTCCAGATCATCGATGAAGATATTAAAGAGGACCGGCCCCAGCACCGAGCCCTGGGGGACGCCACTAGTGACTGGCCTCCAACTGGACTTGGCTCCATTCACCACGACTCTTTGGGCCCGGCTATCCAGCCAGTTTCTAACCCAACGAAGCGTGCGCCAGTCCAAGCCAAGAGCAGCCAGTTTCTTCAGGAGAATGCTGTGGGAGACGGTGTCAAAAGCCTTGCTGAAGTCAAGGTAGACCACATCCACAGCCTTTCCCTCATCCACCCAGCGCGTCACTCTGTCATAGAAGGAGATCAGGTTCGTCAGGCATGACCTGCCTTTCATAAAGCCATGCTGACTGGGCCTGATCGCCTGCTTCCCCTTCAAGTGCTGCATGATGACTCTCAGGAGGATCTGCTCCATGAGCTTTCCTGGCACTGAGGTCAAACTGACAGGCCTGTAGTTTCCTGGGTCAGCCCTCCGGCCCTTCTTGTAGATGGGCGTCACGTTTGCTAGCCGCCAGTCGATTGGGACCTCCCCCGATAGCCAGGACTGCTGATAAATGATGGACAGTGGCTTGGCCAGCTCCTCTGCCAGTTCCCTCAGTACCCTTGGGTGGATCCCATCTGGCCCCATCGACTTGTGCACATCTAAGTGCCGTAGTAGGTCACCAACCAGTTCTTCATGGATAATGAGGGCCACATCCTGCTCTCCATCCCCTTCCACCAGCTCAGGGTACTGGGTATCCAGAGAACATCCGGTATTGCCGCTAAAGACTGAGGCAAAGAAGGCATTGAGCACCTCCGCCTTTTCCTCATCTCTTGTAACTAAGTTTCCCCCCGCATCCAGTAAAGGATGGAGATTCTCCTTAGTCCTCCTTTTTGTGTTGATGTATTTATAGAAACGTTTTTTGTTATCTTTAACGGCAGTAGCCAGATTGAGCTCCAGATGAGCTTTGGCCTTCCTAATTTTGTCCCTGCACAGCCTCGCTACTTCTTTAAAGTCCTCCTTAGTGGCCTGCCCACTTTTCCAAAGCTTATAAACCCTCTTTTTCCTCCTAAGATCAAGCCACAATTCTCTGTTGAGCCAGGCCGGTCTTCTTCCCCGCCAGCTCGTCTTTGGGCACGTGGGAACAGACCGTTCCTGCGCCATTAAGACTTCCCTCTTGAAGAGCGCCCAGCCTTCCTGGACCCCTCTGCCCTTCAGAACCACCTCCCAAGGGACTCCACCAACCAGTGTCCTGAGCACCAGTTGTCTCAAAGGTGAAACATAATTAAGAAACAGAACAGTGGTTGTGATACCTCATTTTCACTGACAGTTCTGGTTAATAAAGCTGGGAAGTTAACTTTCCTACTTAGAATGTGTTTCTTCTCCTGCAGCAGCTGATGGTTTGGGAAGTATAGCTATAGATACCACGCAACTGAACATGTCAGTCACTGATCCAACAGCTTGGGCCACAGCTATGAATAATTTGGGGATGGTTCCAGTAGGACTAGCTGGACAACAGCTTGTGACAGGTAAGACTTTTCTTTTAAAAGAGTTCTGTTTTATCAGTCCATGGATTCTTTGCAACCTTTTAGAAATATCTGGAATGATTTCTGAGGATATATTTATTTTTTATGTTCTGAAAACACCACCTATAATTAATATTACATACTGCATAGTAGTCTCTTCTTGTACTAGGTGTATAATCTACATTATATTTTAGCCTTGTGGAAAGCCAAAACTCTGGGGAAAATGGACAACTAAACCATCGATCTTCATGCTGAGTCAAGACCAGGGGCCAGGTCATTTGAGAAGAATGTTTTTGTTTCTCCGTTCAAGCAGGATATCCTGAGGTTCTGCCAAAGAACACCATGGACTAGGACCTTCTGACTGAAGAAAGATTTTGAAGTTACGTTAATTAGGCAGAAAATCATGTAGTCTGTTCAGTTCATACGCTCAGCTAATATTAGTGAAGTGAAGCTTTCCCATCAGGTATTTGCTTATTTACACTCTGCCTGACTCCATAAATTGATTTCTAGAGGTTGTTCTTGTTTGATTTTGTTATTTCACTTTTAGTTTGGGAGAACATGTCAGGAAATCACTCACTCTAACAATAATAAAAATAATATTTTGAAACCAGCATTGTTTCACAGACTAGTTCAGAAGTTATGAGACCTCACTGTCAGCAGCAGAACTCCAGTTAGGTGGGATAAATTAAACTGTATTGTTCCTGTGAGGTAGAAAAAGAATATTTTTATGTGTGTGGGTGCCCCACGGATGCAAGCCATGAGCCAGACACAGAACAGGTCCCTTCTGGAATATGTGTCTTTATCTTGAGAAGAGCAGTGCTACATGTAGATCAGAGCTGCCTCCTGTCTTGTCTGTGCCTGTCTTACACAGTAAGCCAGGTCAGGATGTAAATCACTTTGTCTGCCTCACCAGGGATGCGTGACACTTAATTTTGGCCAAATATGTCCCTTTCTGGGACTGGGAACTGAGTGGAGCTGTGCCAGTTCACAGATGATGGTCTGGCTCTGAATTACCTATTTTACAGGCGGGTAAACTAAGCTGCATGAAAGTTGATTTATGATGAATCAGCCTCAAGCAGAGAGTTTAGCTGGTAGAGGCCATCAGCTGGTTCTTTAACCCCATGCTTCTGATTAAAGGAAACAAGCAGAACTATCAGTGCCTGCCTCCCATGCTGCGCTGGTCCTATGTCCAGAAGAGGAGCCCTAGTGGTCCTCAACCCAATAGCCTACAGCAGAGCCCCAGGAAGACTGGCTGGTGTTGATGGGGACATGGCAGGGTACACCACCAGAAGGTCCTCTCCCAGCAGCACCAAGGACTTGACTGGTCCTGGTGTGCCTCTCCCATGGGCTTGTGGGGAAATGGCATTTCCAATTATCTGGTAGAGTTTTGCCCCTAGAAGCTGAGGTTGTTGCTGGAGACTGTGGTCCCACCACAGGGAGAGGAGAAATCCAACCAAACTGGAGCAGGACTTAATGAACCCACTGTCCTTGTGAACAGATTTATTGAGTTATGCTCATGTCCTGAATGTGTGCTGAACTCAAATTCAATTACCTGAAAAAGTCCAAATGTCAAAATCAGTTTCTCTGTGTTGCTTTACAAGCATCTCAGTTGTATATCCTGTGGAGATTTGCCCACTCTTTGTCTTCTCCTCTTCCTCTGACTCCCCAGTTCTGGTGTAAGTTCTATGAGGTGTGCTATGCAATCCCTACAAGGCAGACTCCTTTCCTTTGCAATGCTTTTCCTTACAGGGAGGATCTCATGGATTTTATTTCATTGCCAGCTCCCTGCTGTAATTTCCATAATCATGTGTATCACGTATTGTAGGAGTGTTGTACAGGTCAGTTGGTATTTGTTCAGCATTTTCAATGTATGAAAGGTGCCATAAGTAATAAATATTAATTACTGAAGTGCTGCCTGCTTTCTCTACAGGTGTAGAATGACTTCTTTGTTTTCCCTTTCCTTTCCTTTCCTTTCTTTGAGACTCTCTTGTATTTTTCAAGGTAAATAGGTGCTTTGACACTTCATTATATTTCCTTATGATTCATAAGTTTTTGACACATTTTCATCATGGCAAATCCATAATTTTTACCACAATATACCATGAAAAGACTTATAGACTTATTTGCAGTGATATATTTATAAGTATTTTTACTGTGTCTGCATTCAACAACAGTTTCCATCACCACGTTAGACCAAATATCTAACCAGTCTATAGCCCTTTCTGACTTTTTTTTTTTTTTTTGGTATTAATCCTATCAATGAAATAATCTGCCTCAGCAGTCACATATTGCTTTTTTTTTACTGTCATCTATGACATTTATTGGAGATGAAAATGAAACACCAGTGTTTTTTGTCTCCCTTTAAAAATAAATATTTTTATTTTATTCTTTAATTTTTCTGCCTTGGTGACAGCTAGGAAAGCAATGATTAGTTTGAAATTATCTTGGAGAGAGTGTGATCTTTCCTGTGTGTGCTTTTACAACCTGCGATAGTCTGAAATTCAGTGTGTGATACTGATCTATACCCTGACATATCTCCTACTTCTGTGATACTTCTGTTTCCAAAGGACTTATTCTGTCATCGCCTTTTCTTCTCCTAACCTGCTGGCTCCGAATTCCCAAATTTCAGGGTATTTTTTTTTCCCATAGGTATGGCCTCTGTATGATCTACTATGTCTCTTTACAGTGTTTTGCTGTTTTTTTTAACTGACGTTATCTTTGCTGCTGTGTAACATGCGGGGATTCCTGCCTCGTAACAGAGTTATGCTACCCACTTTGCAAGCTGTGAACTTCTTGCCTAGCCTGAGAGTTTGTTAAAATCACTACTAAAGCTTCTGCAACATCTGGCCAATTCTCTTCTCACAGTCTGGGATATAGCCTGTCTGGTCTGGGTAACTAATCAATTTTAAGCACTGCTAACCTTTTAATACCAGGTTAGATTACATCTGTACTCTATTTAATTCCTTATCTCCAAGTACTGCAAAATTGGATTTTTGATCTGGGCAAATGTCAGAGTCCTTCATTTGTCAAGATGAATTCTTGTTAATAGGTGTATAATATTTCTTCAGTTTCTTCAGATATATTCTGCTTACGCTTTTTGTTATTCAGAAAGCTCATATTTTTTCCATAATATTTAGGTATTGTATTACATATACACTAATATATGCATTTATATGTTATATATACATAATTCATACAATAAACTGTAGTTTAATATAGTTTAATAATGCATTAGCTAAAGTGTTAAAAACTGATGTGAAATAGCCTTGTCTGAAAAACACTTTCGTTCTAAACCTCCTCTTTCAGCAGGTTATAATTTTTTCCAAAAAATTGCCTTTTGGACTGAAATTTCTTGGTCTCAGCCCAGAGGTAAAAATTTTCTGGAAAGGTTGGAGAAAATCTGCTAAACTGCTTTTGAATTATCTAGACCTTAAAACTGCAATTTTCTATGCTTTGATACTTTGAGAAATATGGCCAGGTGAGAGGAAAGGATAACTTTTACTCCAAATTTCTGAGATCTGAATCCTCCTTGTGCACTCAGCAGCTCTGATTCAAGCACATTTTTCAATTCTGTTCAAGTTCACTGTTTTGTTACATTTTAGGGATAGCAAAAAATCTTAGAGACCTGTGTCTAACTTAGAATGTTTTATTTTTGCTTTTACATCAGGATTTTTTTCAAGGAAAATTTGGCATTGCTGAATTTAGTGTCCTCATGATCCCTTTTTTTTTCAGCAAATGGCAGCAGGTCACCTGTATTCTAAAGCATAACATCCTGCCAGAAAAATTGTTTAGTTCTTATTACACTAATGAGTCATTACTCCAGAAAACATGAAGCAATTTTGAGATGCTTTCCTCCACAATGACTTAGATGACCTAAACATTCATTAGTCAAAGGTGGCGTATGTCAAAAAATTCAGCAGTACACATGAGTATGAAGTACATTAGTGAAGTACATTAGTGATAATTCTTCTATACTTGCTTAAGACCATGCCCTATGCTTCTTATTTGTACTCTTACAGAGGGGAAAAAAACAAAACAAACAAACAAACAAAAAAAACCAACACGTAAGTGCAGACATCCAGGATGAAATTTATATGTCTGCTTACAAGTCAAGGGTATGCTTCAAAAAAACATGCCTTCTTGCCTTCTACTTATTTATGGGATAATTATTAATGCAAGTTCACCTATGTGAACCCAGCCAACATGCCTCAGCCTCAGGATATTAAAATTTCTGTGGCCTCCAGTATTGTTTTTGCTGAAGTTAGACTGACCACTTCTATAAAATCCTAGTGAAAACAGAGGCTAGTAAGCTTTGAAACCTAACATCTTGGTTACCAAAAAGTATAGAAAAGCTATACACCATTTTTGTGGCCTCAGGCATATGTTTTTTAGACACTGGAGGTTGTGAAATATTAGACACTTACATCAGCCTTTCTGTTTTTCCATTTGTCTTTGCTTTCCCCACACACTTGTCTTTTGACCTGATTTCAGTGGAACATAGAAACTGTCAGCTTCAATCAGATCACCTCGTTCAGGATTGTGCTTTTGACAGTGTTGAGTATCAGATACTTCACAGGGAGATGTAAAAGGCAAGTCAGCACTGAAGTGCTTCTCCCTCCAATGGGCTCTTCTCTTGATCATTAATACATAGAGCAGGATTCCCCAAACTAGAAGTTGTATTTCTAAATCAAGCCATAACTCAGCAAAACTTCACTTATGGAAGCAGTGCCTGTGACATTAAGTGGTTGCAGTCCTGAAACTGTAACCCCAGAAGTACTTTTTGATAAAAGACAAAATTGGGTAATTTCAATCTAGAGACTCTTAAATCGCAAAACATGAGGTTAAATATCCCTCCCATAATTTTATTAGCTCAAGACCTCCAAGTCTTTGGAGACATAATATTCAGACTGTATCTTTCTTGAGAATGAAGTTTGTAACCAAAGGCAAACACTATATCTAGATTACAACTAATTTTCCATGTGATTTCCAAGCAATTTTCCATGTGATGAGTGTATTGTGGAAGACTAGCATAATGGCTTTTCCTTCTACTCACTCCACTGGCTTAAGAGGTCACTGACTCCCATGAAGAGGAGAGGAGAGGAGAAGAAAAAAACAAGGATTATATTAGAAAAATACAGGGTGCTCTGAGGCTTCAAAATTTCTTCACCAGTCTGCCTCAGCTATGGAAAAGTCCATTGAGCTTCCCTGGATTTCTACCACAAAATAGATGAGGCATTCTCAATGAATTATTGTCTACTGCAGACTGTTGTATTCTGATTGAATTGTCCCTCATTGTTCTGGTTTAGTACTATTTTTGTAACGTTAATGAAGAACAATCAAATCTTGTAGGAAATCAAGGTATATTTGATTATATTCAGCAGTTCCCTGAAGAGAGGCTGTGCATTAAACAGTGCCAAAGACTTTAAGGAATCAGCTGGCCAGATGATTCTGCCAGTCTTGTGCATCTTCTGTGGCATCTCCATTACTGGCAGCCTGGAGACACTGATATCCATCTGAGCAGTCTCTTCATTTTACCTGTGCTGTGCTATTACCTAGTAAAGCTTCCTTTTTCTGCACATCATTGCTAAGACACTGAAACAATGTGCTAACAAGCATGTAACTTGAATCTTCTAAGACATGCTTAAGAAAACACAGTATCCTTTTTTTTTTTTTTTTTTTTCTTAGTCCGTATTGAACTCCTGTTTTTTGATTACAGCTCATACACTTTTTTTAAGTAATCCTAAACTTGTACTATGGCCTGAAGAAAGTACCTTTCCTAGGAAAAAATACTTGTGCATCTATTATTTGTTAATAACATTTATCACACTGCAGATTTAAGCTTTTAAGCAGACAGCATCTGGTAAAGGCACTCCCTGCACTCTTGTTCCCCTGCCTTTATAAGCTGTAGACCACAACTAGCTGCTGAAAGAATTTATCAGGCCAGTGGCAGAATAATGTACAGCGTACTTATCCTTGCTCTGAACACTGCATTGGTTTGACATTGGTAGCAAAAGAAGATATAAGAAGTCTTAATCTAAGTTTTCAAAGTGTTCCACAGATTTCATAAAACCTTTGAGGTTACAAGATCTTCAGAAGACATCTTTTCAGATATTATAACATCCATGCATGTTTTATGCCTTGTGTTTCATTAATAAGCAATCCTATAGAGCAAGAGAAATGTAAGGCATCCTCTAAAGAAAATCATATAATTTTTCTAATTTTATTCTAGTTCCTTCCTATACTTTACTTTTATAGACTTTACTATGGAGACACTACATTTCAGTCAAGAGGAAGAAAAAAGATTTACTATTTGAATTATCTGAGTAACCAATCAGAATAACTAAATAACTGTGAAATCTACTCTAGAGAATTAGAGTAGAGTCTGTACCCAGACAAAACTATGTATTTCTATTGACAAGACACAGGCGAACAGCAACGGTGAGAGAGAAAAGGCACTGTGGGAATCCCAATATGCAGATTCACTGGGAACATCTCTAAAGAAATATTATATATTAGCGTAACAAGTAGGTTTTTATCATTGACCTGAAAAGCGCCCGTGGAGTTAATCACACTTTCTGTTGTGTGAGTGTTACTCAAGGAGACTTCACACCAGGGGACATTAAAGTGCTAGGAACAAACACAGTCAGGTTACAACAGAAAAAGGAGAGAGAGATTCAATGGCCAGAGGAAATGTGGCAGAAACTCTAAGTGCCTTTGACACACTATTCAGGGTTAAGTGTGCCTCTTAGGTCATTCAAGTGCCTACTCTATATTAGACCTTAATTGAGGCCAAGGATGAAGATAATGATTAAAATCTACTTGGTGCTTAAAGATAAATAGTGCTTTTTTAACATCAGATGAAGGGTGACTATCCCAAATAAAGACTCAGGAAATGAACAGGGGCCTATACAGGTACATGCTAAGGGCAAAGTTTGTGCTGTATGTGGGATTGGGTATTTATTTATTTATTTATTTATTTATTATGGCCTCTGTTTCTATATTTTTGTCCAGGGCCAGTTAGCAGTTCAGGAAAACAGACTGATTACTATTTGGCATAACTCCTCTTAACTCTCTCAAAATCCCAGAATACATTAATGATGCATGCTATATTGTTTGGATAATTTGTTTTTTTAATCCCTTGCTGCTGTTAATTGTTATTTTTTGTAACCACCAGAAAATATGTTCTGTCTGTTTTTATTTGGAGCTCCAGTGGAATAACACAGACATACTCAATTTCTGTAAAAGTTTTCACCATCTTTTTTTTTTTTTTTTTCCACTTTGGAAAGCCTCCATTCCCACTATTTTCCATGTGTTTATTTATTCTAGGCAAGAAAACCCATGAGTAATTATGAGCATCCCAAAGCATAAAGTAAGCCAGGAGACTGTTGGGAACCATTTGCTGTTGACTGTTCACTTCTGCTAGAGCACAGTTTATTTACAGCACTTCCCTTTCACACATCACGTCCCATCCAAGGATCTAAGTGTCTGCAGCCAATGTCAGGCATTCAGTGTAACTCCTGCGTGATATAAAATTTGCTAATGAGAAAAATGAGACATTGTAGATAAAAATCAACAGAAAAAAAGGAAATTGACCTTTTAAACTAATCAAAGACGTATGAATAGCAACTCATGTATTTACATCAAAACCAAGACTTGCAGACTGTTCAAAGGTGGCTTGCTGAGCACATTCGTATGTTGAGATGGCTAGGTGAAGGTGATGTTACCTGAAGTCCTGGACCCAAATCTGTGAACTTTTCACCAACGGGTCATGGGGATGGTCTGCAGGAGATGGGCACAGCCATCCCAAGAGGACTGTTAGTACCTGCAGAGTGCTCTCAGGAGAGTGTGGTGATCAGGATGACACAGATGTCACTGCTTGGGGAAGTTGCAGAGCAAGACTTCCTTGGGAGAATGAGACTTGACTGTGAATGAACTCACACCAAGTCAAGGGCCATAAAATCTCTTGTGCTTCCCTAGTCAGGATCTCTCTTTGCCTGCATGGGCTAGGTGGGTGCTTAGGGCTTGGCCCCTGGGTAGCAAGCAGGAAAGGATTGCTTTCTACTTTTTATCTGGGGATAAAGGACAGAAACATGGTTTTCTTTCCTTTCTGCCATCTGTCCTTCAAACGCTCTTTGCTTTGGGATGAGCAAAAGAATTAGCTTTCACAAACCACCTCGTTGCAGGTGTCTGTCTGTGAAATATCAGCAGAGGTGATCAGCAGGGAAAAATGTCTTTTGATAGTCCATGCTGAAGAAGCCACTTAGGCTTCAGGAAGCCTAACCTCGGAACACGCAAGGGAGCTTGTAACATAATACTTTGCTAATGTTGACTTGGTTCAGATAAACAGTGGATTTACTGCACCTTCCCATGCTCCAGTGGTGACAAATGAAGTGCGTGACATCACCAGCACTGAGTAATGTCTCTGTAATGGGAAGCAGCTGGTCACCAGAGTGGTTCTGTTAGTGGACATGGAGGTGAAGCATAATTAAACTTAATACTTAAAATATGCTGTAAGACTCTCCAGCATGTATTTAGGTTGTGTTCTGTCTCCGTATTAGAGATATTCTCTTACTGTGGCTTCAGGAATTTAATACATCTGTTCATGTAACAGGGACAACTTTATCTGCTGTTCCTATATGTGCACATTTCTCAATCGGATTTTATTAAAAAAAAAATTAAAAATTGCATGACCCTACATGATTTTCCTTTATAAATAATCTCCTCCTCCTGACCATAGTGCTTTCATTATTTAGTAATTATTTGTTATTTGTATTCAGGAAAGGCTTTCAGATGGGGAGCTTGAGTAAGTTAAACACTGTCTGAGCACTTATGAGTCAGTCTCAACCCAAATTGTGCACGGTCTGTTTTCTTTCACTTAGATAAACCAGGTAGGTAAGGGATTGCATGGAAACAATGGGATAATACTGATTGGCATGAAAAGCAGCAGCAATTACAAAGTTGGCAGCCTATTGTGTGGCTTTTCTTCTAGGTGCCTTGGCACCACAGTGAGATGGAGGTAACTGAAAAAGCAGGTTAACTCTTATCTGATATTCTGAGTCAGGCGGTGAGAAACAGGCAAACTATTGAGCAAAATAGGAACAGGCAGACAATTCCTACCTACTCTTCCTCTTTGACTGTGTTGCTGTAATTGTGTAGAGCAAGATTGCAAAAAGGGAAGTGAGAAGATAGGAAAGAGCTTTGCTAGCATTTACAGGAGAAAGACAGCACAGCAGGAGAAGGAGCAAATGTAACCTTTTTATACAGATCCGGCAGCATGAGCTGTGTTTTGGAAGAGAAATGCCCAGGCTGCATTGGATAGAGAGGGCAAGTTATAGGCTTCTCTGGCTCATTTTCTTCACTCCGATACAACTGTATTTCAAACAGTTTATTTTACTAGAATTAAATGCAGAATATTAGAACCAACTCCGTTGTTGAGGTTTTTGCTTGTTCTGATCTGCATCTATCAAATCTATGTAACCTTTCCATTGGGAACCTCCTGTTTTGGGACCTGAACTGTACTTGGACTTACAGGACTGAGCCCTTTCCAAGAACAATCATTGAAACCTTCTTTTCTGGGGCATTTTGAAAGCAATTTTGGCACTTCAAGCATTCTTTTGTACAAGTATTTTTAAGACATTTCATAATGTCCTAAAGCTTTATCTACCAGAATAGCCAGTACCAAAAATAAGATAAATATTCCTTAAAAATAGTAATAAGCTCACCAAAACTAAGAGGACAGAGAAAAGTGAACAGATTTTATTTTATTTTAAATATTCTGACCTTTACTGTCTTTATACCTAAATGCAATGCCATTGTCATTTAATGTAGTAAATACCATAGCATTATCCTTTTTTTTTTTTTTTTTCTTTACTGTGCTTTTAATAATTTCATAACCACTTCGAGAGTCAGAGAAGGATCATGGGTTGTGAGAAAAGAGAGCTTGGATGCTGTTGCTGGATACCAGGGTTGCACACAGGCAGCAGGGACTGGGAATGGGAGTGGAGCAGCTCCAAGAGTAGTTGATTTAATAAATTGCTTATTATAAGTATCGGGGGGGGGGGGGGGAGGGGGGTCCCTTCATGTTAGTAGCCAGAATTCATCATATGAAAAAAAGAAAGCTCAAGTACATTCTTGTTATTCACTAGCCTGTGTAAAGTAAAATATCTCTTCCAGTTCTTCCTACATATGTTGCTTTTTAACTTTGTGTCCCTTTGTTCTGGTCTGTCTAATTACCTCAAGCAGATAATCAAGCCTGATTTTATAATAAACTATATCCAGTTCAGGCTTGTCATGGCTGATTTATCAGCTCCAAAGACTTAGGACTTTTCAGCCTCAAGACTAAGATCTTTTCTGGCTGCGATTCAAGGTGTTAATTCTGAGCTTTATATCTAAATGTGGTTTGGAACATGTGTCCTATGTTTTCTGTTCAAAAAGAGCAAACAGCCCACATTTCTGTTTTTTGTTGTTGTTGTTGTTGTCTGAGTGGAATTTATAATCTGGAATTAAGATAAAACAAACCCAAACCATCCAATTCTACAAGAAAAGTCTTGTATGTAATCATCATGGCATAGCTTGTCCCCTTGAAGGCAACAGGGCTCCTTAAGTGAATGGAAGTTATTAACACTGGACCTCAAAAGAGAAGCTATTTCTCCATAAAGTATTCCAGCATATATTTCACTGTAACAGACTGATTCAGCACTGCCTGATGGGGTAGTGTGTGTCTCTACATGTGTGCATGTCTTAGAAATGGAAAGGTGCAGCACTAAGGAAACAAAACGATGATAGCTAATGACTCATGTAGACCATTTGGTGTCCCTTAGGGACTGCCTTTCTTCCAGTGTTTTGCCTCAGCAGTTGATCCCATCGGGGACATGAGAGCTAACCACCCTTCAAACGCTTCACCCAGGGATTTGAGGCCTCAAATTCTCACTGGAGGGCTTTCTTACAACATCCCCCTTAACAGACAGTTGTATTCCTACCTCCCTTCTTCCTCTTCCCCCTGATCTTTTGTCTTTCATCAACAAAACTTTTGCATATTGCATTGAATACAATACTGTACTGTACTGTACTGAATAAAGTCTCTGTAATGCAACAAATATTTCCTGAGGGGCATTGACATCTCTTGGCTACCTCAAGTAGTAACAGAGGGATTACATTATTCTAAGGACTGTAAGACAGAAACATTATCACACATCTGCATACTCTAGGCACTTTGTTTATTGTAATTCTCCCATCTTAATGCTTAGGTATCATGTTGTTGATCCAGTGGTATTTTATAAGTGTTTTCTTGTTCAAAATCCAAGACTTTTTTTTTTTTTTTTTTTTTTTTCCTAGATTGTTTGCTGTATCCTAGCTCAATTATTTCACTTTCTCTGATGCATAATGGCATCTGACCGCTGTGGGCCATGTTGCATAAGAGCCACATCTCACTAGACTTGATTACATGACCTGTTATTTGTTGTGCTTCCAAGTGTTTTTTGTTTTTTTTTCATCTGTAGCTTTGAGATACTGTATTTAATGCCTCATCCACATATGTATATAGTAAGCTTGAACTACAGAAGTCCTCCAGAGGACTTTTTTATTGCTTACCATGCTTTTATGTTCAAAAGATGACAACCTGTCATAGTTTTCTTTTACAGTTGTGTTATAGATTGAAAATATCAGGAAACTCCATGTTGCTTAATGGCTGCATATAAATAGAGTTTACAAGTTTGCCAGTACTGCCTGTTCTGAAAACTCATTTGGGGATTTAAAGGGTAACAAACCTGTTTTTGCTCAGGCATCAGTAAAATCCAGTAGTAAAATGTCACTGGCCAAATATCATGGTTTGAGCTGTGATTGTCCCCCCTGGAGTTCCAGAGATGAACATAGGAGGAGAGAGTGATCTCAGGGTTATGTAGAAAGAGCCCTCCTACCAATAATGCAGACCAGAATAGGACCCAGCTTCACTCTTTTCCACTCGTGCACTCATGCAGAGCCTGCAGGAATTAGAGGTTGTGATTTTTTTTTTTACCTTGTGCGAGTAAAATAAAGAAAAAATAATTTGGCTGTAAAAGGCTAGGCTTCTTCTGCTTCTTAGATTAGAAAAAAAAATGTTTCTTAGATTAGAAAAACAACAGCAACAACAACAACAAAACAATCAAAGTCTTTTCCATCACATATAATTAACCCTCTCAGTTAATGCCCAGGCTTACACGCAGCCCATGCTGTCTTGACCTAAGGAATAGTTTGCTGATAACAAATCAAGCTTCAGGGAGTGTAAAGAGGAGGACAAGAGGCAGGGTCACAGCAGGGTCCTCTGATATGCTTGTGCTCATTGTGCGAGAAAGCAAATTTTTCTATTTCTCGGAGCAGTCTGTATGCCTGTGTGCCTTCTACATAGGGCAAGATTTGTGGGTAAAAGTTATATTGCTTCAACTCATGTAGCTGGAAAAAATTACATCAGCCCTTCAGTGGTCTGAGGCATCCAGGAGACTAAAATTTTAATTATAGCAGATGGTAAAAAAGGTGAATTTCAGAGGAGGGAGTAGTTTTGCAACACATTATAATTTTCCTCCCTTTATTAATCTTTTCATCTTCCAAAGTCTTAACTATATATTCCTTTAGTCCTCAGAATAACCCCTTTGTCACCACTTCCCTTTTAATATTCTCTTCTCTTTTACAGGTGACAACCTGCTTTTTGGTCTACTTGACTTAACGTATCTAATTAAAGTCAAAGAAAGTGTCCTCTACTTCTATTTAGGTCGGAAGTTCACTGCTACTACTTCAGACCTGGGCATGAGGTTGTCTTTTTTTTCTGACTCTACTGTTTGGCCCATAAACGTTGTCTTGCCCTAGACCTTAGACCATCACAGCTCCAGCAATACAACTACAGCTGTGTGACCCTATTCTTAAAGTAGCTTTTAAAATCCAGACCCACAGGATAATGGCCAGTAAGGAAAAGATCTCTTGTGTAGGAGGTGTAGTGTTCTAAGAGCAAAACAATTTGAGCTAGTTTTTATATGCAGAAGACTCTTTTATTTCTCTATTCTTGTTTTGTGCATCTTAGCCATTGATCTCTCCTATGGGAACTTGTCAAATAATTTTTGAAATTGAAACAAATCTGCTGCTTCCAGTCTTATTTTTCATATCATTTTTAACCATAATGTCTTTTAAAAGCTCTAGTTTCTCTTCCTGTGCTCTCTATCTCCTAAACCATTGAATCACAGAATTGTAAAATGGTTTGGTTTGGTTTGGTTTGGTTTGGTTTGGTTTGGTTTGGTTTGGTTTGGTTTGGTTTGGTTTGGTTTGGAAGGGACCTTCAAGATCTTCTAATTCCAACCTCCCTGCCATGGGCAGGGATGCAACCCTACAACTAGATCAGGTTGCTCCAAGCCCCATCCAACTTGGTCCTGAACACCTCCAGAGATGGGGCATCCACAGCTTCTCTGGGCAACCTGTGCCAGTACCTCAGCATCCTCTGAGTGAAGAATTTTCTCTTAACATCTGATCTAAATCTCCCCTCTTTTAGTTTGAAGCCATTCCCCCCTGTTACCACACTCCCCGATAAAGAGTCCCTCTCCAGTTTTCTTGTAGGTTCCCTTTAGGTTCTGGAAGGCCACTGTAAACTAATTCTTAAAAAATGCCATCAGTTGCTCTTTCCTTATCTACCAATGCTGCAACCCCATCATAGAAGACCACCAAACTTTTCAGGCACTATTTGCCCTTAGTGTAGCCATGCTTGCTGTCACCAATCACCTCCTTATTTTCCATATGTTTCCAGGAGGATCAGCTCCATGACCTTGCAAGGCACAAAGGGGAGACTGACTGGCCTGTAGTTCCTGGAGTCTTCCTTTTTTCCCTTTTTAAAAATGGGGGTTATGTTTGTCCTCTTCCAGTCAGTGGAAACTTCACTGGAGAGCCACGTTTTTTCAAACATGATTTATAGTGGCTTAGCAACTTAATCTGCCAATTCCCTCAGGACCCTCAGATGCATCTCATCAGGTCCCATGGACTTGTGCACATCCCTTGCCTCATTCAAAATGGACTACTGTTCCATTTAAGTCTGACACATTTTTCATCATATCCCTTGCAAAGGATTTATGGTCAATGGCTTTTGTGAAGTTTTTGTGTGATGGAACTCTTCAATGTTTTAAGCATGTCTGAACATCCCATCCTTGTCAGTAAATGTCTTGTCAGCTGCTTGTATGCACAGCCACTCAGTAAGACAACAGTTTTTCTCTAATGTGACTTAACCAAAACAAGACTGATCTTTCTAAGTCACTTCCCAGTAAGCTTTCCACCAAGGAAAGTTTAATTCCTATTTGTTGTTGCTGTTGATTTAATGAGGTTCTACAAAAATTTCCCAGTTTTTTGTCTATAACAAAGAACTACATACAAGGTTCTGCCTCCTTGCTTTTGGATGTGTAACAGGAGTGCCAAAGAAAGAAATTTGAGGACAGAGGATTCCTTGTTAATTTCTGGAAAGAGACAGTAATCTACTTGGGAGGTGCAGAAATTACTGTTGGTGGGCTGAATCACTCTACTGAATCATCCACCTTTTTCACAGACCTTGTATCAAAGGATGAAAATATTCTTGTCTGAGGTGTCATGGTTAAATATCCTGGTGTGGGTATGAGTCTCTCTCTGTCTAAAGTGAGGTCCTGGATTGTCATTATCTGCATTTTAGCTGAGGTTGAAAATGAATTTCTACAAGAAAGCTGTACTTTCTCAGTGAACAAAGAAATTCCTAAATATATATATATATATATAAAATAAATCTACCATCATTCTCAATATTAGATTAGACCTGGGATGAAAATAGACTTTTGCTTCAGAACTAGAATTGAATTACAGAAAGTGTTCCTGGATTGTGTCATCTCAGAGTTGTTGTTTTATTGGAAAACAGGGGAAGAAGGAGAGAAAAATTTGATTTGCCTGGGCTCAGCCTTGCTTTGTAGATTTTAAACGATATCAGCCCTTGAATTAGGAATGTTGCTGTGGCATTTAGGCCCTTGCAAGCTGTTGTGTTCATGGGAAATTGTAGAAACTCTGCTAAGAAGCAGATGGAAGTGGGTAGTGGATGGGTGAGGTTCCTTACTCCCAAAATCTCCTGCTGGACCTTTGTGACAAAGCTGTAGAAAACAGGTATGGGGGTGTGGGTGAAAGCTGGGTGGCCAAATCTGGGCTGTGGTGGTTGCTGAGAAGTTGTCAGGGGGGCGCATGGAGTTTTTTGAAGAGCAGCAACAGAGACAGCCTCGTGTTTGCTTGTGTAGTTTGTAGGGAAAACAGCTTTCAGGTTTTGAACCTGTTTGTCCCGTGTATTCTGTTAATTAAGAAGTTGCAGGAGATTACACGTTATGCATTAGCGATGCTGTAGAATGAATGTTTTGTGTGCATGGATAAGCTGAACGTGATTTTAGACATACACTCCTATGCCATTTCTCCACTAATTACATTTAGAATTTAGAGCTGCCTGAGACGATAACTAGAAGAGCTTATTATGCTGATATTTACTGATACAAAAACTTTTTAAATCACCTTCCCAGCCAGATGTTCATAAACAAGGGTTTGACAGTTGGTCCATAAATCAAGTCAAGCATTTCATCATTGTTCTCTTAGGTGGCTCTTTCGTTTAAACATGTTTAACTAAACACATACATTTACTTAAGATGAACTGTAAAAATAACATCTGGAGATCTTTTCGCTGAAAGAAAATGCCAAAGGGTTTTACACAAGGATCAAGTGCGTTTTCTAAACTGTAACTGGGTTTTTGGAATTCAAGCTGAACAAATGTGCTCTTAGCTTTTGAGAGGATCAAGGGCCAGTATTATTTAAATGTTCTTTTTACTTGCATGGCACTCTATGGGGAATGTGCTCTCACCAAAGCATTCTTACATTTCTCATTCCATAATGAGTTTCTGTTTTCATCCTTGCCATCTGGGACCCTGACACAGTCCTGCTAGTAGTGCTGGTGGAACTGGATGCAGAGCTCTCAGTCCAAAATATTTATTTTAGAATATTCTGTTCTGTAGTAGATACTGTTCAAAGAAGAATGTCAAAGAATGAGTTGCTGGGTGTTTTACATTTTAATCTGTGCTTGTATCAGTCATCTCTCTTTTATCTTTCTTTTTGCTTTTCAAGATATATGAGATTCTTTCTTTCTCTCCTGAAGCAGCATTTTTTTTTTTTTTTCCGTCTCTTTTTCTTAGAAAATCATGCTAACAAGCTCTGGTTTGTTCACCTTTCGAATCACTGTTACTATGCATTTTAGCTTTTCTGAGTATCAGTTAGGTTGCTTTGCTTTTTCACATTCAGTTCACAACATGAACGAGAATTCTGTTGAAATTTAACAAGCCCTAGGGAAAAAGATTCAGACAAGTGCAGTCAGATTTATAAAGTGGCAGATAAAGTGGGAAAGGTTTTACATTACTTCAGCCACTTTGGGTGTTTTTTTTGATGGATGGGCTGTCTCTCATCTGTGATTCAGAAAGACGTTGGTTCATGTTTTGAGGGGTACCGTGACTTTGGCTGTTCATGATAACAGAAAACTGATAAACTGGAAATGCTGGAAAAGATACCAGCAAAAATAATGCACATGAATTCCTGGTCTAAGACCATAGTTATTTTATGATTTAATTCTCAGGAACACAACCTGTTTCATAATGTGAGACTGGCATTTAATCTGAGCAACCTGACTCTTCTGAGAATTATGCAAGGCAGCATGGAGCTGTTTAATGCTTAAATGACAACAAAACATAAAGATGCTGGCCATAATTCTATCTGAAGTAGTATACTTCCCCGTGAAGCTCGGACGAGTACGTTCTTGATTTAAATATCTGGAACTACAGTACATGGTAAGAAACATAAATCCTGTTCGTGCTGGCACCCAGAGACCGAAGGAGCTAGCTGGAAACCTGTTTCAGCCAAAAATGTATCATTTGGTTTTAGGGTATGCATTCTAGAATTTGAATGGACCTTTCCTAAAATGGTCCTTTTGTCCCATTTCAGCAGTGTCCTAACTGTCCTGTTTCAGCAGTGCAAAAAAGCTATAACGCTGCCTAAATGTGAAAGGCTGAAAATTCACCCATCTTGCAAAGGGGATTAAGAGCAGGCTTGTGGCCTCTGAGCAGCCCTTGTTAAACCTCTGGCCCCTTCAAACTCAAAATTGTCCACTTCAGAATAAAGCAAAGGACAAAGCCGTCAGTGGCACTTCTCTGTGTTTCCCTGAATACAGCACCCAAAAAAGCACACAAATCTACTAACCCTAGGGAATTCAGTCATCCCAGCTGCATTGGCAAATCCAGATTTATCTGCCCCATCCCACCCATACTGATGGCAACAGCAGTAGTCATCATTCCTTGTCTCCTTTCCCACCAGCAACCTCTCAGATGCCTTCTCCTGTGCCCATCATGGAGCAAAACAAAGAGGTGAGCTGCTCTTCCCAGAGAGGAGGACAGTGTTATCCCTGACCTGCACTTTCGTTGGCACCAGTGTGCATGCAAGGAACTGCCATCATCTCCTTGGTCCATACTGCTTGAAAAGCTCTTTTTTATATCTCCCTGGAGGAACTGGTGGTGGGCAGTGAGCTGGCAGCATCCTGGTTGTGAAGTGTCCTCCTGTAGATCATAGTCTTAAAAGTTTGTTTCCTTTCAAAATTCGTGCAGAGAGGAGATGTTTCAAATGAAAACAAGTGATAAAAGCCAACATTTCAGAACTTTGCAAACCTCTCCTAGGACTGGCATAAAAGATATTTTGCTCATAAATGAGGAGAGAGAAAAGAGCAGAAAAACTTTAGAAAAATCTGCTAGCTGGCTCTGATGCTCTTCGTGTTCAGTTGCTGGAAAATCACAGGCAGAACATATGGGGCAAGACCCAATTAGCTGCTCCAGACCTGAGAGGCTTTTAGGAGAATCAAGCTGCTCAGACAATGTTCTGATTTAACCACTCTGATCTCAGCAAGTGTCACAAGGTTAGATTTGTCCTCTCTGGCTAAGCTGGAAACTTTGCAGACAGAAGGCAAAAAGAGCACCGAAGTGGAAGGCAACTTGAGGTTTCAAGTTTTAAAAAAAGCTGGAACAAATCATTTCAAACGTTAACAATAGCTGAGATCTTTCTGCTTTAACTCTTCCCTTGGTTGCAGAGAGGAGGCTCAAATATAATCCAACATATGCACAGAAGATATAATCCTTTGTGATTTCAGCTGTTAAAGACAAAAATAGATCTATTTTTCAGAGTGAGTGAATATCATGTTATTCAAAGGCATAATTTGCCTCAATTTTGGGGTAGAGCTTAAAGAGAATGGCAAATCTTACTGCTCCAATGCAAAGACTGAAAAATGGCATCCTCCTTCCAAAAACTGAGGGGCTACAACTGCTGAAACAGAGTACCAAATTTTTAAGCATGAAATTAAAAAAACAAAGTAATAATAATAATTTTTGCTGGCTCCATTTGTGCTGCAGTTGAATTCTTTGGAATAAAATTTACCAGAGTATTTCAGCCTCAGGCAGATATTTGGTGTGTAAAATTACAGTACAAACTGTTAATGATTGGCAAAAACTAAAGGCGTCTGACAAGCAGGGTGTTGTAATAGGAAGTGTCAGACAATTTTAATAATAGATGACCTTAGCAACACTGCCTCCTGTTTTATGATTTCGAATGCTTTTGTTGTGCAAGGTCTGTTATGTGTTTGTGTGTATGCTTAAGTGTATATTTACTTATTTAGTTATTTAGTTATTTATATTTTAATTCTGGGAAGGTCTTGCTTCAGTTAAGTTCTAGGTAACATAGAGTTCCATGGGAGTAATTGCTTGATGCAATTAAGAAGTGCTTCCTCCTACCTGTTCTTCATTTACAGCCTCATTATTAAATTCACTAAATACCTCCCTGTTTTGTGTTATGGAGCAGAGCCCACAGAACCTGTCTATCTACCCCCTCTGTAAAATTCATGAGCTTTGTAATGCTCCTACCTAACTGCCTCTTCTCCTGAGTGAGCAATCCGTGGGTTTTCAGTGGTGTTCCTATGAGTTTGCTTCATAATGTTCCTGATGATACCCATTGTCCTATTTTTACTGGGCTTTTATTTTGCTTGGGGAGGATGGGATGATTAATTTTGAACATGGTATGTCAGGTGAGAGAGTGGTTCCTCTAAGTGGCCTGCAGTATCTTTTCCCATACTTTTTCTCCATTGTCTTATTCAAGCTAACATTTAATAATCAGGGCATTTGTGTTAGGGTTTATCTCTCAGGTTGGAAACAGTTGTTAAAAATATGTTTAAAATAATACTGCTATGTACTCTTGAACTGAGAACCAACACTCTTCCAATATTCAGCCTAGAGCATATTTTTTGTGACTGAGTTACAAACCTCAGAAAAAAAGTAAATTATTTATTTTAAAACTGCTGACATAACCCTAGATTTGTAATGTGCATGGTGAGGCAAAAGAAGCATCTTAATGTGTATAGCATCTTCTAGCCCATAAATGTTACAAAGCAATGTATTTTTCTTAAAAGTGGGAGAAAGAATTATTATAATTTCATACAAAGTATGTCTGATATCATTTGGCTTTATCTTTGATTTACAAAAAATGGATACTTCTTAAAATAATGAATGTCTGTTCTGTTCTTGGTCTTCATAAACCTGCATCTTTCTTGAAAGCATCGTCAAAGACAGTCTCATTTAAAGAGTTCTGATAATAAATTGCAAATAGCAAAAAGGCTAATTTCATTTCTGAATGGTGGGGTTGGTTCTGTGTGTGAGTGTGTGTGAAATTGCCTTGCCTTTAGTTCACTGCTCTGAAATATTAGCAGAAGAGTCCTTGGTGCAGGCTGCCAGAAATTACAGATTAAATTCTCTAGCAGCAGGAATTTTAAGTTACAAGTTTTGCACACAATCACTAATATAATCTAAATTAAAATGTATTATACACAAGTGTTACAAAGCCTGGATTCTTCCTTAATCGGAATACAAGTTGAACTAATTTTGTGCACATAGTGTCTCACTCTGCTTCCTAAAGTATGCTGTTCATTTATAAAGACTTCCAATTTCTTTTCAAACAAGATCTCTCCTCTGTTAAACTGGATAATGAAATATGACATTGTAAGAATGTTGTCAAGATTGCTGCTTTTGAAGGAAAAATATGCTCCTTTTTTTCCCATGCTGAAAGTCAGCCAAGAGCAATTCCTGTATTTGGAGTTAGAGAGATGCAAGTGTTTTTGGAGAGATTCCCCTTGCCTCCTGTAAGCATTTCTCATCTCTTTAGTCCCCCCCTTTTTTTTTTGGTGAAAAAATGATGAGAGGGATTTTTTTTGTTGTTAGAAAATAAAAGCTATGTCATAATAAACTCATTGACAAAACACGAGAGTGTTATACAAATGTTCTGGGGGAGTTGTTGTTTATTTTTATTTTTATTTTTATTTTTATTTTTTGTTATTATTATTACAGTTGATATGGAAGTTGTTGTTTTTTATCCACCTTTATCTCACTTTCTCAGCTGAATACTTGAGGCGATGCTGTGTTTGGGCTAGCTAATGGCTGACCAGAGAGCCCCAGCTGTTTGATATTTGGCACGGTGTTCTCCACATGCTCAGCTCTGGTTTATTATTAGTTGAGGATTGTGTTTCCCCTTGCTGTGAGAGACAGGAGAGTTGGAAGGAGTCACTGGGGGCTGAACGCATTAACCTAGTTCTGTGCACTGCCCTGCACAGCTTCCAGAGTAGCTTGAAAGGACCTCAGGATGTTTTAACCCATCTCAGCTGGCTGCCCCTGGGCTATTGGCCAAAATCAAGGATTATTAGTTTGCACCGTTCCATTGATAATGGCTCCCGTGCTGAGGCCCTGGGGAAGGAGGCCTGCAGAGCAGCTGGCTACTCTGGCATCTCTAGCTGCTGATGACCTTCCTTGTACTAGAGAGATGCCCAGATGGTAGGGAGAAGGGTTTTCTGCTCTGTGGGAGATGCAAAGGGAGGGGAGATGAACTGAGAAAGCTAGTCATAATGTTATAATTATTGCACTTGTGCTGGAAAACTTTATGGTGGTGACCCAGATGTCAAAGGATGCAGAAATGTCTGTCTAAGTCTGCTGAAAATGGAAATAACAGCTTCCAGACATATGGGCTATACTTATTTACCTTAGCCTAACACACACTCTCCTGACACAGTTTTAATGTCAAACCCCTCTTCTAAATTGATCAATGGAATAATTATGGTACTCAGACAGCATATTGAAGAAAGGGAATTGTTTTATTGTGAAGTTAGAGGTATCCCATTTGGGACTTCTCTGCTCACCATGAAGAGTACTCCAGTTACCATCATTTCTGCCTGTTTGACTATTTAGTCTGGCTGCCTAAAATAGGCACTTCAGAGAGCTGAGAGGGTCCTTGTGCTTGTGTTGTCAAGATCTAAAAACAATCGGATTTGTAGATGTGGAGGAATTAAAGCATATCATTGTGAACGGCAACAACTGCATCACAAATTTTTCAATTTGTGAGAAGTTTGAGAAAGGGAAAGGTATTTAAAAGAAGCCTTAGCCAACAAAGAGGTGTTCCAAAAACATCATTCTAAATACCTGTAGCTCAAGCAGAGTATTACAGTCATGATCTGAAGCTTCAGATCAAGAAAACACTGATGTGGAAGCTTATGTTTATTTAATGTTTTCCATCTATTTATTTTTGAGATTGAGAACACAGGTCAAATCACAGATGTACCAGTGGAAAGTTTAAAACAAAAACAATCTTCTTTTTAGTAAGCAACTTACTCCATTTTTCTCTGGAACATTTCATTGCCCTCTGGCACTTTTCTAACAACAAAAAAATAAATGAGGGTGTTGCAAGTAGTCCAAAGCCAAAGGTGTTGCAGTTTGTCCAAAGCTGAAGAGATATTTGTCTGAGCCGAAGTGCTGGGAATCTTCAATAACATAGTTGTTTTTTTGTTCTGTTTTGTTTTGTTTTGTTTGTTTGTTTGTTTTGTTTTGTTTTGTTTTGTTTTTCCATTCTTCTTTTCAATGTAGGACGAATCAAACATTGGGTGTTAGTTTCCATTCTCTGTTCATACAACTTTCATCCTATACTACTCAATGCAAAAGACCTCTTCTTTAAGTCATTTACTGCACTGACTTTACCTCCTTTGTCATCTGTGTCTATGTGCAAGCCCTCTCATCACCAGAGCTCACTCTCTTCCTCTCCACATGGCTACCCAGTCCTCAAACAACATCTGGCTGAGACCCCTGTGAACTGACAAGTCCTTCTGTTTTGGATGGAGATAGTCCCATGGACTGAGCCTGCCATTAGATAAGATTCCTGCTTCTGTAATGCAACTTAATGTTTTCTCATGGTCCCGAAGATCTGTAGTAACACAACATTTGTAATGAGAGTTAAGCACGTAGGAATGGTTTTAATTTGCTGAGGTGCAAGATAGCTTCTAAAGCCAAAATCTAACAAAATAGCTTTGTCATAATGCATTGCAGTTTAATTAAGGCAGCTGGTTTTATAGATACTCAGGAGCATTACTTGCTGCTATCAACTCTGACTTCTTTTTAAATCATGTTTTATGTTGCATAGTATTTCTCAAGATAGGATTCTTAGTTAATTCTTAACCAATAAACAGTTTATTAATTCACCAGAAGTACCACTTCATTACTTACTTAACAGTTAGTTAATCAAATTCAAATCCAACAGGTATTCTGCCCCTGCATAGAGCATTTAAATTTTGTCCTACAAGTTGCTGCCATAAACTGTATGGAGATCAAACAGTTCTAGTAGATGAAAATTCAAAATATCAGGATTTATTACTGCATTAATTTATAGTCAGCAAATCTTTATTTTGTCTAGTAATCCTCCTTCCAGTATGCTTAGGGTTAAAGATACAACAGTATTAGGAATATGGACCCTATTATTTGAAGAATTTAACATGAAAGAAACTAAGAAAATAGTACCAGGAACAATCATTTAACATTACAGTTTAAGTCTCTTTTATGCCTCTTTGCTCAGGCTTTTAAAGGAGAAGCATGCACGTAGGATAACCTGCTTAAAAGTTTGAAATATCGTCACTAAAGATTTTCCAGCTGATTTCTCAGAACAACTTCCTGTCATTTCCAGTAATGACACCAAGAGAAATACATCCCAAGCAATAAAGCTCATTGGTATTTTTAGCCATGTCTTGATAACACTGAAGGACATACAGTATTTCCTGTGGTTTAAGAAGTCCCTGAGCTACAGAATATTGAGAGCTTGGAGATACCGAAGTTTTAACTTCAGGACTGTCCTGTTCTGGTATCAAATAAAATTAGGGATTTGCTGTTAGAGACAGATTTGTGGACTAGGAGGATCCTTCATTCTGGCAGAGCACAGTTTTTCTTGCATTTCTATGAGAACTTGTGAGAAGTTGCTTGTGCAAGTGATAGGTGTTTCTGGACTGTACAGCTTCTTTCCAGTTTCAGCAAAGCTTCTGTTACTCCTGTGACCCTGGGGAAGTAAGGAGAGCATTTATATGCATTCCACAGATCCAAGAATCCACATGGTAACTCCAGTTTAATAGCTAGACCTTGTTTCATGATTCATGAGAAAAATTAGTCCTTCTGTTTTCAGTTGGGGTATGTCCAATGACATGTCTGAATTTCATTTCTTCCCCATTTTCTTTGAGGTCACATGATATCTAGGAGATGGTATTTTACTCTTTTTTTAAACGTTACAGGCTTTTTATGTTTCATCTGTTACAAGGGCTATATTTTAGTATTAGCCTAGCTCAGGAATTCATTATTTTTTCTATTTGTCCAATTTCTTTTCAATATTCATTTACATTAGTTGCTTATATCTTCTAATAACCATTTTCCTTCTTGTGCTATCCAAATGCTTCCCAGACTTCTGTAATACAGTGCTTTCCTAAATAACAAATAAAGAAAAACCCATTAACCATACCTGGGCCATATAATCATGTTTTATTTATTTCTCCTCTCATCTTCAAGAGCTTTGAGGGGAAAAGTAATGTCATTTTGAAGGAACATGACAAAGTTTGACCTTACAAAAAGAGGTTCATTGAGCAATCAGATCAAACAACTTTGAGTGGAGGGAGTTTAGAGAGCCTACTTCTTTTGCCTAAAGCTAGCCTTACCTGCCACCTTGATGAGGCCAAAACTGGAAAAATGGAATGAAAAGATGCAGACCTACAGGTGATAAACCCAAGCAGCATATAGTGAGCACACAAAGACATTTGGAAGTCAAGAAATACAGCTGCACGTACATTACATCATAAAAGCACTATACTCTATTGCATCTTGCGTATTAGCCAGCCACTTATTTTAACAATCCGTCTTTGGAGCTATTAACTGGAGATCAGGTGACAGTGTACAGAATTTGCAGTTTTGCTATTCTCTCCACAATGAACTTGTGACTGACTTCATAATAGAAAGTGATTTATTATTGAGGAGATGGAAGAAGCCCATTGTTCCTACTGCACGGAGTGATTCTTAAGTAACGGTGACTTTGCGAAGGTCATCATTCTGGACATTGCGAATTGCTATAAAGTCATAAATCCTTCAAAACTCTGACACTGGTCAAATCAGCATGTAGATAGAACATACACCCAAACCACACATGTTCCAGGTGACACTGAAGTCTGTTCATCTTTCCCTATCCTTCACCTCCTTCCCCGTGTTTTTGTTTTGTTTTGTTTTGTTTTTTGATTATTCTCTATCTTTTCCTGTCTTTCCTATTTTTCTCCTTCTCCTTTTCCCCTTTTTGTTTTCACCCCCACAAGTTTCCACTACAATGACAATGGGGTTTTATACATGGAAGAGCAGCTGACTGTGGATGGAGGCTAAGATTAGTCAATTTTTTTCTGGCTCTAGCTTCTTACGTACACAGCTGTCAGCTGTGAAAAACTGACAAACTGTCATCAGACTCCTTCAACATGAAGTCCTGAGTTTTCCATCTTATTCTTAGGCTTGTCTGTCAGGTACATCTTTGCAGAGCCGCTCTAAGGGGAAACTAAATACTTTTACGATTGGCAGATAGTGTCCATGGCCTCTTTGAGGTCAGAATGGCACTGATGGCAACATATAAGCAAAAAGAGCAATAGAAATAGCATTACAGTGACGCGAAAGATTTCTTTACACAGCAATGATGAAATTGTATCTTAGGAGGTGAGTGGCATCTATTGTGGCAATATTTTGTTGTATTATTATTATTTGCTATTCTCACCTATTATTTGCATTGCATTAGATGCTCTAAACAAGATTGGGGTCCTGTTGTGCCAAGCACTGCAGCAATAAAGGATGAACCAGGAGTGATTCACCCCATTATTTGCTTGTAAAAAGAGAAGGTGGTTTTCTTTAATTTACTCTTTGTCATGTATATTGCTCTAAATATAGTGTTTGTTGTGTGATTTTGTGGGCAGGGATCAAGAGGAGGCCAGATTTCCTTTTCTTTTTTTTTTTTTTTTTTTTTTTTTTTATTATTTTCAGCTACAGCATAGCCAGCTCTGAGGAGCAGCATCTAAAGTTTCTGGATTGTCTGCTGTAAACTAATCCTCTCTACAGACACAGAGCTTCCTGCAAAAAAAAAAAAAAAAAAAAAAAAAAAGCAAAAGTGCAATATTGCAGCCCTAAAGCTTTGTCAGTGATATATGTCTCGTAGAAGTAATTTTCAAGTGGCAAGTGTTTTGATGATGCTATGAGGGCTTTGTTTATGGATTGGGTCTGGCAGAAACTGTAGAGTTCATGTAAATTATTGCTTGGTTGATTATTAATGAGAAACATTCATCTCAATTCCCCTACATACCCCAAATTTTTGCCAAAATGCCCTTAGAGACTTGCCTTTGCTATAATCCAGGCTCTGTTTCACAGAATATAGCTCTTGCTGAATGATGTTAGCATGGATTCTGTGGCGACCTGAGACAGATGAAAGTCAAGGAGGTGATTTTCTGCCCCTCCCATCCCATCCTCCAAATACACATACACATGCGTGCACAACACGCACACACACAGACATTACCTATATGTGCCTTACTTCTGTTCTTACAGGATTCCTTTACCTACATGTTGCTTTATCGTTTGGGTTCATGCAGAACTTATTTAAGGGCACCTGCTCATTTCTTTTATATTTAGTTCTTCAAAAATTCAGGACTAGGTGAGCACCTACAAAGGCATCTCTGCCCTTGCAGTTAACCTTCTCAATTTTTTTAAAGGGGTCCTCAAGCAGAGGTACCATATCCATATTCCTTTGTAGCAGCTTTACAGAGACAAAGGTCGCATGCCAAATAGATGGCAAAATATAAAAGCAGAAATAAAATCTGTAATCTTGTGGGTAAGGTGAATAAGGAACAGCTATTCGTGATTTCTCAGGATGAAAGAAGTGGAAGGAGCACAGAACTGTCAAATGTTTTGTTTAAGCAAAGCAGAAGGTGCATGTTTCCCCACTCAGTTACCAGGACACTAAAAGCCGGTTCCAATATAAACAGGTTCCAATGGATTCAAAATATAAATTGGCGTATAGTAGGATTTTGTGAAAAGGGATAAATCAGATCATGCAGGATAGGTGCCTGTTGGAAAAGACTGTTTGGTTGTCATCTGTAGCATTGGAAATACAAAAACGCTCAATGTATGGGAGCTGAAAAATAGCTTGCTTTTTTCCTGCCTATTTCTTATTGATTCCTGGGAGTGTGCGCAACTGGTCACAGTCCTTTTTCAGAGGCAGAACAATAATGGTCATGCTGGTCAAATGCAAGAGTTGTCAGACTTCTTTCACCCATTTTTATTGGAATATCTTTGGACAATCCAGCATCTATATTAGAAATACGGAAGTCTAGAAGTTTAATAATGTCTAAAGTGAGCAAGAAAATGTACTGGAAGATCTTGGACTGGGTGGTCTTGAAGGTCTTTTCCAGCCTAGATGATTCTATGCTGGTGCTGCGTTCCAGGGTCTCACTCTCTGGAGCTGATGGTGGCACTCCAAAGCTGGGATATCAACAGGATCAACAGGATCAACACCTGACTAAATTGGGATACCTCCTTGGGACATCAGAAACCTTGTCACCCCCCACATTTTTTATTTTATTTTATTTTATTTTATTTTATTTTATTTTATTTTATTTTATTTTATTTTATTTTATGATGAGGGAATCTAGTTAAATTGAGAAAAGCCCTATAATACTGACTGAATAGTTACATCCATCAAAAGCTTTCTGAAGCCCTGAAGATGGAAAGGTTTGAATGATCAGGAAAGACAGTAATGCTATCTGCATATCTAGCTTGAAGATGAATAGCGATTCTTAACTGTTAATAAAGAAAAAAGAAGAGTCACATAAGGATAAAGACACTAGCGAACTGTAAAGTTTTGAATAATTTTAGATAAAAACACAAGAACTTTTTAGAATAACAATGTTTTTCTTATTCTGATAAGACTCTTTTTAGGAAAAAAAGCTACTTCTTCTTTTTCACTGCCAAGTAGTATATAATCTCACTGATATATTGTTTTGTTTTGTTTTATGACAGGGAAAGACAGTATTAGATTTGCACTTTTTCAGGAAAACTTAAAGCTTTTAGAAATCAACTCTATGTTCAGCCTCAAAATACTCAGCACTTGTGTTCCTGAAGTACGTGATCAAATCTCTAGGCTCCAGAAGCTTTTCTTTTTTTCCCCACAGAAACCAAAGTGTAACAAGCATCTCACTACATTTATTACCAGCTGCTGCCTGGACTGTCCTAATCCTTGCACTGTGTGTTGGCAGGCAACTCTGTTCCTGGAATCAGAGCTTTTTTTTATTTTTTTTTTAATCTTTTGATACCAGCAAAAAAATAGACTGCTTTTTCTAAGGTATAAAATTATCATTCCCAAGCTATGGAGACCCTTTCATTGTTTGTTATTTTGGTTTACTGTTGTGCATTTGCATCACTGTCTTCACCAGTGTGTTAGACTAGCACGTCTGAGCACTGCATCCACTGCTGAGCTGCTGGTGTCCCAGGTGGAAACCTCCTGTGCATGTGTGTACAGGCACACAACCAAATCCATGTTTGCACACGTGGGTGTTCTTATGCATCCAACAGAAACACAGCTTGGCAGCTATCATAAAACACCACAGAAACAATTGGCAGTGTCAGGCAAAACAAATGACATATCCTAGTGCAAACACTGAGAATCATATAGGGGATTATACCCCTCAAAAGTAATATTGAGCAGATAAATAACTTGTGGTAGGGGCTGGCAGAAGTGGGATTGGAACTTAACATTGGTGATGCAGTGCAATCCCCGAAAGCACAGTGGGCAGGCATATGCATCCCTGTTATTTGTGCAAAGCAATAATGTGATAAAAACAGAAGGTGATTCAGACAGCAACTGTTGCCAAAGAAGGAAAGGAGGATGGTTTTCCAAGATCTTGTGGCTATTTTTATGGATGACAGAGTTGCTTTACCCTTCCAAAATGCAGACTAATTAAAGGAGTTGTTTTACGCTATGTACTGCATTATAAAATAGTTATCCTTAAAGGGATTTTATTGTTCTTCTTTTTCCAGACCCAAAAATTTCATGTGAAAGGCTTTTTCCTTCCTATATTCTGCTTGAAGGAAAAGAAATTTTAAAAACCACACTGAGTATTCAAGCAGATTTTTCTTTTTGCCTCTCTGCCAATTCTATATATTAGTTCTTCAAAAGTTTTCGTTACTCTCCACTATACCAATTTCTTACCAAGAATTAACTGTTGGTTTGCTAAATTTAGGCAGAACATGGACTTGAAAATATTAATGTTCAATGCTTTTACATTCTTGTAATATGTGAATGTGTGACTTCAGTCCTTAACGCACAATATTCACAGGAGCTCTAACTTGAGGTTTTCCATTCTTAAAGTGCTTCATCATCTCTGATTGCTTTCAATTTTAATTATTTCATTTAGTAATTATTTATTAACATTTTTTCAAATATAAACTTTCTATCTTCTGCCAAGTTAGTTTTTATAATTCCAAGAGATCAGAAACCTTTAACTGTCTGCATAAACTTCTGCATATAGACTTTTAAAAGAGAATACTGTGATCACCGAAAGCGAGTATTTTGAGTATTCAGATATGTGGTATATACATTTTGTGCATATATATCTGTGTTTATTGTAGCACAATGATGTCCACAATATTTTAATAATCATATATCTAAATGTATCTGACAACAAAACTTATATGGTTTTGTATTGGATTTCATTGTTGTTGTTGTTTTGTTTTATTTTGTTTTGTTTTGTAATCCTGCATAACTCTATCAGTATCCTTGTTTCTGAAGAACAACAAACTTACCAGAAAGTTCAACAGGAGATGTCTCCAGCTCTAACTCTGGTATCCTGGTCCTGATCCAAATGGGCACTATGCCAGGACATGAAGCAGACTGCTGTGGTAGCACTGATTGATGATCGTCTCCTGTCCCTAGACAAGAGCTATATATCCAACTTCTATTAATGCACCACTCTGCAGCATTAATATAGTTAAACTTGGGATTTTTCTGGATCCTCTCAGAGATGTGGCAAATTTATTGTCTTTCCTTTCCAGTGACTTTATCAGTTCCTTTTTCTCTGCACCTCAGAGTCCAGACCAGTACTTTCCTTGGATGTATCATCCATAGACTGTGGTGTGTCAGCAATATACAGGTGGCGCATGCATCAACTTCTCTGAAAGCACCAACAATCTTTTCAAGGGGCCTGAACAACGTCTTCCATGTTCAGAAATCCAGCTGAATTTTCCATCACTGCAATGCACAGTAATATCTTTTACAGGATAGCTTTACATGTGGTACTCATACATTCGGTCAGTGCTCGTGTGTTGTATGAAAGCATTTCATTCTCAGGTTAGCACATTAGGGAAATGAAACAACTAAGACCACAAAGAAAGTAAATGTCGTGCTGGTTAAAAGCTGTCCATGTCATCAGTAGTCATCCTATTGACCTTAGGCATTTTTGGATTAGTGCCCGTAAATATGGAATTAGATTTCAAGAACTGTTGACTCAGTCCTTTTCAATATAACTAAGAACAGTCGTATTCTGGAGGCAAAGAGTCCCAGTGCACCTAGAAGGACGTATCAGGAGTGTTGGCTCCTTGCACTCTGTATGTGCCCTTGTCGATTGATCCCCATGGAAGAAATTGATGACAAAGCCATGTACTTATTTAATACAAGCACAGTTACTTATGAAGTCACATTTCCTTGAAAATGGCAGGAATTAGTGGGAAATAAATGTATATATTTTCTGCTGCAATCCCAACTCATCATGCAATCCAAAAGCACCCTTTCTCAGATCCCTTTTGAGGCCATGGTATCTGCATTTGTGGACACGAGTTTCCAAGGTGCCATCTCCCTTAGATGTGTTTTTCTTTGTATATGTACCACTGTCAATGGACTATTCAAAAAAAATGTACCTTTCAAAATGAACCATCTTTGCTTTGGGTAATAGCAAGGAGTTTGCTGTTGTTTTTGTTCTCTATTCTTGTAGAGAAGTTGAAACATCAGTACATCTAGTAACTGTCCTATAGAGAGAGCAGCAATGATTAAATACAGCTGGTAACATTCACTGGCTAAGGATGTTTCTTCTTGGCTTTCGCATGGGACATGAAAGATGCTTAAGAACAGGGAGAACTTGACCTTCTCTGTGTCTTCTTTTATGATCCACTCCACATGGTCCATCATTGTCTCAGAATGCTGTGGGTCTACTATGAATATTCCATTTCATGTGAAATTTCAAATCTGATTACGACTGTAGCTGATCCTACATCTGTCCAGAGAGAGGGTCAAGATGCCTTCCTTGGCTTCTTTCCAGTCCCAGTTCTCCCCGATGCTAGGAGAGGATTGGTATGACACAGTGCATGGAGAGCTATTATGGTGTTCCACCTGGCATGCCATGGAGCTCTGCAGGCCACCTTAGCTGGGAGTGGTAATGATGGACTTCCACCTGCACCAGGAGAGTGCTACACAGGGCTGGTCTGCTGGGACTGTCAGAAGTCTGGCTTGTAAAAAACAAGATCAAGCAAATTACAGAATCACAGAATTGTAGGGGTTGGAAGGGACCTCAAGAACTCATCGGGTCTAACCCCCCTGACAAAACAGGTTCCCTAGGGCAAATTGCACAGGTAGGCATCCAGACAGGTCTTAAATATCTCCAGAGAAGGAAACTCCACAACCTTCCTGGGCAGCCTGTTCCAGTTCTCCATTATCCTTACTGCGAAGAAGAAATTAGAATAGCCTAAGGACTTCTTTGAATTGTATAGTGCCCTTTCACCTATGACATTCTGCCTCAGCATTCACTAACCATGAATATTTAATATGGCCACCACGGCATCCTGTGGAATAAATGACAGACTCTGAGTTTCAAAGCTTAATCTGAAAAGTAATGCATACACATCAATATTGAAAAAAGCGTAACACCCAGAGCAAATCCTTTTTCATAAGCCCACTTATTAAAAAAAAAGTAATGTAATATCATGAGTTTTCATTAATACTAGTCTTCAATAAGCCTAAAGCAAATCCTTGTTCACTGTGCACTTGCCATGGTTGTTGTACAGAACTACCTGAAAGTGATGAAGGCTCACAGTCAGTGCGTGGAGAGCAGGGAGCGTGAGGCTGAGACAGATATGAGTTCTATTGGAGTAGAGAATCTGAGTCTGCATCTGTCTTTCCCAGAGAAGATAGTTATGGACATTTCACAGAAATAACAATGCTGATTTTCAGCCCCTACAGAGTGCTTTACACCTGCAAAGTGCTATAAATGTTTGAGTTAATCCTCACCGGTAATTGAGTATGATTGTATTTGTGTTGCAGACACAGAAATTAAGATATGAAAATGTCAGCAGGCTGACCCAGGGCCACATAGCTTTTCAGAAGCAGATTTAGGATGAAGAAACAGACCTCTCTGGTCATATTTGGTTGATTGTGCTGCCTTGTAGCAAAATGTATCTCAAATTTCCTAAACATTAAAAAAAAAATATCCTAGAGAAGGAGTCATTTCCATCTTTGCTTCTTCAAAACAAACAAGCTCCCAAGCTACCAAACCCCGTGTCTACATGTATCATTAAATACTTTCCAGTTGCTAGCCAGAAAACTCAGCAGAAAACCTGTAGAACACCAAAGTAACTATCTTCTTTTAAATAATTGATGATGCCAAATAGCAGCAGTGTTATGCCAACAAAAAGATTGGTCTCTTAAAATATTTTATTCATTATGCCTCAAGAAACCCAAAGCCTTGTTTTTAAGAAAAGAAGATTTCAGAAGTTGGCTCTTAGCTCATCTAAAACATCTGCTTATTACACATCTTTGTGTTAATGTACTGGTGTTCCCCCTGTAAATCCTTCAGCTCTAAATAGTATGTATGGAAGTCTTGGCAAGGAGATCAGGAAGGAGAAAGAATAATATTTGCCAAATATGCATTTTACTTGATGGGGCTGTGGTGGTGCATTTTAGTGATATGTGTGTTGAAGAGAATCTGTTAATTCAATTAAATAACAGGACAAGAAGGACTTAATTCCAAGGTTCAGAAAGACCCCATCCTATGCTGCTGAAACTTTATGTTCCAGGATAAAAAGGTTAGAAGTCTTGGCTAACTACACTCATATAAAACAGCCAAAAATGGTGTTTGTAAATCAAGGTCACTTATGTCAGAAAGCTACAATGTGATAAATCTGTCCGACAATTAGACGGAGAGGGCATATCGATGTTAAATGATATTCTTTGTACATTCTGGTTAGAAGGCAGTGAAAACACTACAGTAGCATTACAAAACAGAAAATTGCATTCCAGATAATAACAGATATTCATGGTGCATGATTTTACACTTTAATGTGCTGTATTTTACTCAGTCATGTTAATATTTTGAATTATGTAACATTCTCTTCTTTATGCATAGTTTAATTTTTTTCATTGGAAAAAATGCACCCTCTCCCTCCCTATCCTTCTCTCTTTTTCCCCCTCTACCTCCCCTTCTTCCTCCCACTCTCCCTCCCTTTTCCCTTCTTCCCTTTTCTCTTTTTCCTTCTCCCATTTTTAACAGTGATGCTTAAAAAAAAAAAAAAAGCAAAAGCAAAAAAAAAAAAAAAAAGCCTAAAGCAAAACTGTCTGTGCAAAAAAATAGTAACAAGTAGTTTCAAGATTTAAAAGCCGGGATTTTATGTTATATATTTACAGATTCAATCTGTGTACCAGGCTTTGATCCAAGCCTTAGCATGATGACTGGAATCACTCCGATTAACCCAATGATACCAGGCATGGGGTTAGTGCCGCCACCACCACCAACAGATGTGCCTGTAGTCAAAGAAATAATTCATTGCAAAAGCTGCACGCTCTTCCCTCCAAACCCAAGTAAGTGGGCCTGATGAAATAATGTTATTTTCCTGAACTTATTGCCTAAGATGTTTTTATCTAATAAAAAACTATGGTTTTAAAATAAATTGTAGGCAATTCTAATGTTTCCTTATAAGTTCTGCTCTGTGTGTAAATCATGGTGGAGTATCAGAGCATGCTTATTCATCTCTGCAAGGTCACATAAAAACTTATGCAGCTTGTACAAAAAATAAAATGAATTACTTAAAGCTAACAGAGACTGAAAATCTACACTACTCATAGTAGAAATCTGTCTTTCCCTTACATCAGTGTCACAAAACATAACCCCATGCAAACTAGCAGTGGCTGAAGCTGCTGTGTGTTGTTGGTCTCTCATTGACCTGTTCGCACTGATCTGGCCTCATGTAGGCTGTGCAGAGGTGTCTGATGGTGAAAGCATTGCTGTGGAGAACCATCTCTGGGGATGTCCTTCAGAGAAGTTCAAGTCAGAAGTGGCTCCTGCATGCTGTAGATTTCTCCGAGCCATGCCAGTTTTGGGGAGGCAGCATGCAGATGAGTTGCTTCTCCTCTTTGGGGACTAGGCTTTCTTCTGCTCCTTCTGGGGACTTCATGCAAATGGAAAACTTCCCACTGAGCCACTACTGTCAGGACAAAGTACAGAGCCTAATTTTGAGTGTGTTAGCCCCAGGAATCTGGTTTCATAGCCATCAGACCAGCTGCTTGCAGCATCACTATGAAGACAAAAGAGAAATTTAAGCAAATAGTCTGGTGCTGTGGATTTGCAGTGTACCCAGATCATGGTTTAATCAAACTGGCTGTGTGTGCAAATATATATATGGATATTTTAAGGTTGTAACCCCCTTTACTGTGATAAAGGGCCAAAAAACTAATTCATATCAATCAGAGATTCCTGCTCAGAGAATTACTGTTAGAGGAGTGCTCTAGCAATCTGCATATAAACAAGGTAAAATGTTATGACAGAGCATATTTTTCATACAGCCCTCAAAAATTTAATAGTTCTCTGATTTGTGTGTATACATATATATATATACATAAAAATAAAATTTCTAGGCACTCCATCTCACGAGCACTTGTTAACAGTGAGTTTATCCTTCCTGCATGCTGGCGTCCACTCCATTATCTGGCACAAAGACAGAACAGATAACCGGCAGAGCGCTTTCATCATGTTGTCACTTCATCGTGTTTCCCGCTTTGTTTTTCTGTTTGCTGTGCTTCTGTGCTCTGAGAAAGAAATTAAATTATGCTAAGACCAGGGAAGGTTATCCAGTCCTGGCTTCCTAAACTATATGCAGCATGGGTTTGTTTTCAGGGGGCTTAAACTGGCACACTAGTGAGTGTGGCGAGTGCTGGTTATGAGCCAGCGATGATGAAGGTACGGAAGTTTGCCTGCTTTGAAACAGAGTATTTTCTATTTTTGTGTATTTTCTAACAGGAGACTGTGCAGGGAAAAGAAAGATCCTTTTAGACCTTCCCGCCTGGAGAATGACCCGCAGTGGCAGGAATTAGACTCTGAAAAACCACCTAAAACTTGAAAAGGTTTAGATTCAAGTAGCCAGTTTTGGACAATCTCTGCACTATTCAATTATTTTGCTTCTCCCTCTCTCCTGCCTCAATGCTATGTCAAATAACTGTTGCTGCCCAGAACTGATTAGGGGAATGAATAGAACCAGTGGATCAAAAGACGAATTTTGTATTCCAATGTGATTTCTGTTTTGACTTAGATCTTCCACCACCTTCAACAAGAGAGAGACCTCCTGGGTGTAAAACAGTGTTTGTTGGAGGATTACCAGAAAACGCAACGGAGGAAATTATTCAGGAAGTCTTTGAGCAGTGTGGAGATATAACAGCAATTCGGAAAAGCAAGAAGAATTTTTGTCACATTCGTTTTGCAGAGGAGTTCATGGTTGATAAAGCCATTTACCTTTCTGGTACTTCACATTCTTTAATGGATTTTCCTTGCTTCTCATTTGTATTTTGTGATGCTAATGTTTGCTTATTTTCTTAGCTTTTATCCCAGCAAGTCCTTTTTTAAACTCAGTGGCTCTAGCATGGACTGGCAAGGGGCAATTCTGTATATCCCTGTGTTTGCCAAGACTTGTGCTCTGTTTTGTACGTTGCATACCCAAGAGCAATTTCCTGCCATCCCACGACAATGCAACAGACCCTGAAATTCACTACAGAGCAATCTTATTTTTGATTTACACAGGTTTATGTAGTTTTGCTCACAGGTTGTAGAAAGAGGAGGGCACCAGGCCAGGAACGCTGCTGGTTTCCAATGCCAATTTCTGTGATAGCTTGGCAATTTCATTGGCATATTTTTATAGATTTGCAGTGCAGTCTGAATAAAGTCTACCTTTATGTGTGCATGTATTCAGCAGTCACCTGGGTTGGATTCTGAGACCCAAAAGGCTGTGCCTTTTGACTCCCAGGACAATGAGCACCACAGAACTTCAGGTGTAAAATTTCAGATCCTCCTTTGTTTTCCAGCAAAGGAACAGACTAAAAAATCTAACTCACATGAAAAA
The DNA here is from genome assembly GCF_009819795.1 of Aythya fuligula. Taxonomy (NCBI): domain Eukaryota; kingdom Metazoa; phylum Chordata; class Aves; order Anseriformes; family Anatidae; genus Aythya; species Aythya fuligula. Next base: position 176,159,716 of record NC_045559.1, on the reverse strand, counting down.
GAAAAAAAAAAAAAAAAAAAAAAAAAGAAGAAAACCATCTTTGCTTTCTCAAATCAGTCTTCAGTGACTGTTGAAGCACTTGTAAGGTTATAGCCTCCTTTACATGAGGATTGGCTTCCTACCTGAGCCCTCCTTCACCACCCTGAGCTAGACCCCATCCCTTGTGTGTATCTCCATGGGCTGGTTCATCACTCCTTTCAGGTCCTGGAGGATCCCCTGTCTTTGTTTTGCCCCACAACACATTCACCCCTCATGCAAGGTATTCATAAATGAACAGTGCCAGAGACTACTACTTGGCCAAGACCAATTGACACAGATTTGCTTACCACCTTGTGTAGGGTAACCTTGAGGACTCCTCCTGGGACCACCCAAAAGGGCACTAGGGAGATAACAATTCAGCATATCTTGTCTGAGCTCCCATCCTAACCATCTTTTGTTTAGCAGCAAGGACATAGTTTCAATGTCCCTTAGGTGGCCATAGCAAGCTCACACAGTTAGAAACCAGTGGTTTCTCAAATCATCATTGGCTACATCTTAAATGAAAGAAAGGGAAATAAAAATAAAAAATAAAAGAAAAAGAACATATGAGCTGTTGAAATGTATTGTCAGGAAAAAGCTTGCTCTTTTGTTTCTTTTTTTTTTTTTTTTTCTTTTTCATAACTTGACTGCATGCTTTAAATATCTGTTCAATGAGCTCCACAAAATCATGAATTTTATGAGACCTATGTAAAGATTTCTTTAGAATATATCTGAATTTTAATGCTTCTTCCAGATCTCCATTCCATTATGTATTTTTCTTCCTGTTTTTTTTATTTTATTTTATTTTATTTTATTTTATTTTATTTTATTTTATTTTATTTTATTTTATTTTATTTTATTTTATTTTATTTTATTTTATTTTATTTTATTTATTATTATTATTATTATTATTACCACATTTCTTCCTTCCTCCTCATCCTCTCTTCCCATTTTCCATCCTTCCTGCTTATGTGCTTATTCACTTATTACTTCTATAACACTGGAGTTTATAGAGAGGGATTACAGACCTCTCAGTAGTAAGAAGAGGCAGCACATTTCCCAGTTTCCAGCTTCTGTCCTATGGAGGCTCCAGCTCCAGCAGTAACAGAGCACTTGTGGAGGAGGTGAGAAGAAGCTCACAAATTCAGTAGGAGCTGGGATTGCTGTATATAATAAAAGAAACAGTAGCAAGAAAGAGGCCAGAGAAAACTGCAGAAACATACAGACTGCCATCCTGGGGCAGCGTCAGCATCCTGATAGCTCAGTTTCCTGCTTCTCTGCAGTTGAGTGCACCCTTTGTTTCATTCCAAGTGAAGTTTAATTTTAACTTTCTACAGAAAAATCCAGAGCACCAGATCTGATGATTACTAGAAAATTCCCTGTGCTGCTGTGTGTCCTCACTTAAGTGTGCACCCATAACAGAAGAATCGAGCAGAGACGGAGGAGGCAGATTACCTTCCTTATCCTTCCTCTCTGATTTTTCTGCCAGCTTATTTCCGAGTTCCCAATCCTTTTCTCTGTGTTGTTCTCACATCCTTCCTTCTTCCTTTTCCTTTCATCAGTCACACTACTGCCTTCACTGCCTGTTCCACTCTCTCTCCCATTTTCATTTCTTCCAGTCCTTTCCTTGCTTCTAAAACTTTTAGTGTTTCTGACCAGATCAGGGAAAATAAATAAATAAATAAATAAATAAATAAATAAATAAAAAGTTAAAAACAAAACAAGAAAAACAAAGAAAACAAAAACAACAGTGGAGCTGAGAAGAAGGAAGGAGAAAAGCAGGGGCACATAGCAGTCAGCTATCTTTTTGCCACCAGCAGTGATTTCTGCAGACCTCTGCAGATGAAACAAGGAGCACTGAATCTCCCCCAGCACTGCAAAGCAGGGAGGTCAGGCATTAGACAATGGCACGTTTTATTTGATCTGAAATTTTGAGTTTTTCTAATCAATCTTTCAAACATAATGTATTCTGAAATGATGGGGGAAAAGCATATTGTTAAGGCTTTTTCATTTCCCTATAAGAGACAAAAAATAAACAGAATTTGTGGTAAATACAGTATGCGTGTTATATTAGGGAGGAATCATGCCTTTGATATCTGTAATATAATGACAGTTTTGTCTACCTAATCAGTTTTATCTCTCTACCTCATCTAATCTCATCAAACTTAGTATTTATCCTGTGCTTATCATCAGAGTATTGCAAGTGATTAGAAAATTCATTAAGTAGATTATTCACTGAGTTTTTTCGTTTCTATTCCCAACTAAAAGTGTATAAAAGGAGACTGGGAGATGGGTAGAAACTAATGTTAAAGAAAGTTGAGCTGATATGTTCTCATTTAGCCCTGAAAGTTTCATTTTGATCTCCCAAGGAAAAGGCTAAAATCAATATGCCACCCCATGAGAAAGCTCTTTCTTCAAACTGTGTACTTTAGTCTTGTGGCTGACAATTCATGACAATTCAGTAACTCCTGCAAACATTGATGGCCCTGGATTGGAAGTAAGGAACAAACAGACCTGCTCGTATCCCAAAAAGCCCAAGGATACATTTTTCCTATGCTGATATTTTCCCGTGTGGATTTCCATTTAGTACTGTGTACTGGCTTTTATTTCATGTTCTCACTGATCACCAGCACTCTGATCTACATCCCCAGTTAGCAGCTATTGCCTGGTCCCCAATATAGCAACACTCAAAGGTAAGTCAAGCCACAGAGTTTTTACTAGATCTGTGATATGGAAATAACGTGTTTGATTTTTATTTAGCACCCTCATTAATTTTTCCTGCTGGTGCTCCTTTAAAGTGAGGATCTTGGCATGTTCCCAGACTTTTTTTCCCCTGCCATTGTGTGCGCAAAACTGAAATTAAAAATGACAGGCCAGGCACACAGTTAGTGCTAGCTGCAGTCCCGAGCGAAGAACTGGGAAAAAGGTTTTGTGAGGGCAATTCCTTGCCCATGCTTGAAGGGGGAAAAGGCAGATGATTTTCACATGCATTTAAATACCTTTGAACATCAATAAGGATACATGGCATTGAAAAAGAACAAGCCTTTCAGCTGCCATGCAGCTCAGATGTGCCGTTACAGATGGGTGCCTGAGGATCCCATATATAAAATTGGTCCTGCAAGTCATGCACCCTACCCTACACAGTGCCTTTCTGGCTATTGGCCTGTCAAGGACTCTGATCTTCACCAGGGATGTGTTTGGTCCTGTAGTGTCCCCCATTCCTGATTTAGGAGGATGCAAGAAGCCATGCCAAAAAGGCATTTACTTTTTTTTTTTTTTTGTGAAGGGAAAGATGCCAAGCCCTGAGCAGCCTGATATAATTTTGAAACCAACCCTGCTCTGAGGAGGGGATTGGACTAGATGATGCCCAAGGTCCCTTCTGACTAAGGTCAGTCTAGGTTTCTGTGCCTGGGGAAACCACTGTCTGACTGGCCATCTTCAGTCTTAGCAGTTAAACAAGCAATGCAATTTTCTCAATGTGGTTCACTGCCAATTTCAAAACTCTATTAATTTGGAGGCACTTAAACTGGTTACCTGAGGGAGCCATTTGTCCAGTGCTACAGAGGATACTGTGTTTTGGACTTCAATTTACACCATTTGTGTTTTTTCCCACTATCCCCATTTACTTCAAAAATAAGGTAAGACTTCAGTAAGACTCAACTTTGCAGGTGCACGCACAAGGTGTAGATAGAGTGTCCTTTCCAGTAGTTCTTTGTTCAGAATAAGTGGGGCTTTGAGGACCATAAGGGTCGTGCTTCCTACAGGACTGCATTTCTCAGTGTGTCCATACCCAGTGTGCTCCAGCCAAGGGAGGCAAAAGACAAGGGAGAGGAAGAGAGACTGTGTCTTCCTGGAAAGTGCAGCCCAGATGGGAGATCTAATTTTAGGTTCACGAGACCTGACACCCTGGCAGTGTCCTTTCACATTGCTGATAATGCTGTTTTGGCACAGAACAGTCACTATTTGAGGAATGCATCTTGGGGAGAAACATTTGTCATGGTTATCAGAGTAACTGCACCAATGACCCCTTCATGCCTACACCCCTGTGAATAAAACCCCCAAATTACCTTCTTATTAGTTCAGATCTCCAGGTCTGACAGGTCACCCACACCCTTCTTCTGTTATGTTTCAATGGATAAAGTGTACAGCTATGTTTAAGACCACAAGTACCCTTATTGTAGAGAAAGTAGTGTGTATTCCGCTGAGCAAGAGAAAGCTGTGCAAAGTAGAGGACATGTTAAAGTGACAGACAAACCCCTTGTTAACCTCTCTGCACCATAAGCTTGTGCACCTTGGAGACCAGTCTTGGTCTGGTCCATAGAAGTTTTTGTCACCTTCAGGCTTTGAGGGACCTCTGAGATGCTTAACTTGAGCTTTCCATCTAGAGTTCTTGATGGAACATGAAAGACATACCTCTTCCTCACTGAACAACTACTTAGCTGAACTCCACAAGATGCCTGAAAGGAAAATGTCAAGCAAAAGGCACACAGATTGTTATTTGTTTGTTTGTTTTTCTCTTTTTGTTTTGTTTTGAAAGGGTCATTACATATGTGGATATCTTTGAAGCTGTGGTTTCATGTGTGCTGTAGTACAGCCAGTCCCTTGTATCCATACATCAAGATGTTTTTACAGCAGTAAAACAAACAGAGCATGCCTAGATACGCATTTTTGCGAAGATGCTCCTACTCTATTACACAAGCCTTAACTTTGCTGTCCCTGGAGAGAGTTTGAAAGGGAGTTTTAACTGTAGTGGTGAGGTGCTGAAGCTCTTCAAACCACAGGCAAATCATAAGACTGAAAGGTAGGTTCTTTTGGATTGATGTTCAAATGGAAGAAACACCACTTTTTCTGCCATTTTTAACAGCGGCTTCCTGTCCCTGGGGCTATTTCACAATGGTTATAGTAGTGCATGTTTCTGAAGAGCCTCTGATGTACCAGCTCAGCACAGAGTTCATTTCCATAGCATCCCATGATTTGAGAATGCTGCCGGGATGTTCTCCTCCTGAGGCCACTACAGCATGTTGACATGGGGAAATTTGAGCTAGTCCTGTGCAGACTAATTAGTTTTACCTGTATCTGAAGACTCTGTTTACAGCTTTCTATCTGGGGTTCTCTCATCTTCCCTGCATCAGCATTTTAAAAGTTAGAGAAACTGCTCTGTGAGTAACTTTCAGTCTTCAAAATAAAACTAGAAAGAAGGTTGATGCCCAGCATATGCTCTTCCACACTATGGGCATGAAAGTCTCCTTCTATAGCTTTGATGTGATTTGTTCATCCTTTGAATGCAGTCAAGGGCTTCAGTACAGGGCAGGGCCCTGTTGTGCTGTTATATAGGCTCTGACTTAAACAAAGCCTTTGTAGTCTGGTAGCTTTAGCATATGACACATCGACCAAATTATGAATATGTAGAAGATTGCTAAAGATGAGATGTGACAGATTTCATTATTAGTTTTGAAAAAGGTCTTGCAAATGTCTAATAAATCCCTCCATGCTCTTAAAATTAGTTTAAAGAATGCTCAACTTAATGTTTTTTTGAATTATTATTGACTTTATATCAGATTAACTTGTAGGTGGTTTATGTTTGATGCCAGATTATTGAGATGTGGTATTTTCAATTGGGAGGCTTCAAAATTTGAGATCTAGCATCAACACAGATATGACATCACCCTCTTTGTGACCCAGAAATTTACATAGCACACTTTTCTCATTCATTTATGGTCATAGTGTTATAAATTTCAGACTTTTCCCACACTTCTTATTCCATTGGCAGGCTGGAAAGTAATGCTAAACTGTACATGACCTAAATAGGATCAGGAGAAGGACTTTACATTCAAACAAACATAGTTTGTTTAGTATTTGTTTTTGTTTAACTGGCCTTTGCTTTTAGAAATGTTAGGAGTATCAGCTAGAAAAATGATATACTTGGAGTGACTTCTAAGCAGGAATGTAGATTCTGTACCTTTGGGGTTACTTTTTCATCTCATCTATTACGTTGATAGGTGATGCAGAAAATTACAAGGAGGAAAAAAAAAAAAAAAAAAAAAAAAAAAAAAAAGTGGATGAATGTTTATCTTCCTGTAAAAGCATAATGATCAATAGACCTTGCATAGATAAGGGGGAATATGTGAATGTACATTTTAACTGCACTTGAGGGGAAAAAAATAAAAAAAAAATGAGCAAAGAAGTCCTGCAACAGTTAGTTCTGCTTGTTGGTTTCAGGTTACCGCATGAGATTAGGATCTAGCACAGACAAAAAGGATTCAGGTCGCCTTCATGTTGATTTTGCTCAGGCAAGAGATGACTTTTATGAATGGGAATGCAAACAAAGAATGCTGGCCCGAGAAGAACGCCACAGACGCAAAATGGAAGAAGACAGACTGCGCCCTCCTTCTCCTCCGGCAATAATGCATTATTCCGAACACGAAGCTGCTTTGCTGGCTGAAAAATTGAAAGGTAAGCAGCATTTGATACTTTGCAGTGCATTATGCCTTAAAAGCAGGAGCCATCCAGAAGTCAGAACAGGGGAGGTGATTTCTCTCCAATGTATTTCATTACCTGACCTGTTAGCCTTTCCCTATTCCTCTGCCATTTTTATGTCAGTGGTAATGATACTCACCCACCTGCTAGGAATGTATAGCATCTGTCCATCTAGCTGTGCTTTAACAGCCAAAACACAACTTTTAGAAAACTATAGAGTGGGGTTTTTTTCTACTCAGTTGATGTCATCATCTGCTTTGGAAATTATCTCATAATAAGACAGGTTGTTACACACATCCTTCATATTAAAACCCTGATTCTTAAAATGCTTCTATTTCACTGGGAGATATTTTATTATATTACATGCATGTGAGTGTCCTAACTCCTGTTATTTAAATTGCCTTCATGAACCACATTTTAACACTGCCTCAGTTGCAGTGGCACAATTTATCTCTGGCACACACCATCCATTCTTTCATTCCCTCTTTAGGGGTAGAAGTACATGTGCAAGATAACGTATTGTTTTCTTCATGGTTTGCTTGCTTATTTGTTTTTGTCTGGGAACACTCGCCAAGTTAGTATTTTATAAAGTTGAAGCTTAATGATTTCTGTCTTTTAAAGTTAACAAACAAAGCAAGAAGCAAAGAAATAAAAATATTCATAGTAAAGAAGTAATAAAAAGTCACATAAACAATGCCTCATACCTCTTAGAGTTGTGTTTGTTTTCATTAAGCATTTAGCAACTGTGTTTGGCATTCTTTCCCCATGTGGTAGCCAAGCACATTACTTTACTGTGTGCCAGGTCACAAGAAACTGATTCTTGCCACTGTTTCGGAATTACACAGATTAGACATAGGGTATCTAGCTGTCAACACGCTGGCCTCTGTTCTAACTATGAAACGTGTTTGGGAAGCTGCAGGAGGACATTGCAAAGTGTTGCATCCTTGGAGCATGGAGCAGAGATGCACCCTACTGTCTCGTTGAGTACTGCATTGGTTACTGTTACATCAGCTGCTTGCTAGTTTGGCTTACTGATATTCTGACCACATATGCTTCACTATTAAATAACACTTTAAATAACTGAGAGATTGGTAAAATAACCCAGAGGGATTGATAGACCAGGAGGAAAGGAAGAATGAAGTCCATGTATAAGAATTTTTATTTCTTACCTAGCTTCCAGTCCAGCTTCTCTAGAGGTTATGCAATACAATACAGCTTTAGATCCATCTGTTCCCAGAATCTGTTTTCAATTGAATATTTTAGAAGTTAATCTTTTATAGGGAAGTTTTTCTTTATGTAGCAAGGCCTAGAGGTTTCCTGAACTAAGCCAGAAAATGCAAGAAGTCTGGGCAATTTCTTCCATATGGCTGGCCATTGCTTAGGGCAAATGAATGTGGGTTTTTGCAAGATGTTTCAGACACTTATATTTAGAATAGTTTTTCTTTTCAATCTGGGAAGTTTCCATGCTTAATTAAAGCTTATTCCAAGTTTTTAGAGCTTTGGTTCTCTTGAAGGACATTTGACCAGAGCTTGTCATATATTCACAAGTTTAATATAGCAATGTTTTGATCATGATAGAGGCCAACTACTTCTCTGGAAATTAAAATAAACTTTTGGAAACATACAGAACTAAATATAAGAAATTAAGAAACCAAAATGTTAAGATTATTTTTAAAGGGTTAAAAATCACTATAATCCAGCAGCAAAACATATTGCAGTTTTAAGAATGGTTTTAATAAACCATTGACTTTTAGTGAGATTAACAGCACCAGTTCTGTGTCTGTATAGACTGTTGGAGATGGAGAATGCAAAGAAGCCCCCTCCATTCTCACTGGGTTGTCTCCTGTACTAGGTACTCTAGAAAGGAGAAATGCAATCCAGTAATTTCACTGGTGCATGCTGCTGCATTTCCAATAGCATCTTGGCACCTATGAGGGAGAGCGTAGAATATTAAAACCTCCCTTGGGCAACACAGATTCACCATGAGCCCCTGTGTGACATCCTAAAACTAGAGGTAAATCTACAGTCTCTTACTCTGACAAGGGTCAGTTCATGTCATCACACACTCAGAATTTAAATGTGGGCTTCAGTGAAGCTAACAGAAGATATATATATATGCATATATTTATACATACGTATATTTATAAACTTGGGGTCAAAATATCATTTCTCTGGGTAGCACCAGATTTGCATTGCTTCAAAATCCTGGACAATCCATCCATCAAAATATATCTGTTCTTGGAAGGATTTACCTTGAAAGACTGGTTGTTGAGCAGATGCCTTGCAGTTATTTTCTTAAGGAAAGTCATGACCTTCCCATGGTACCCACTTCAAAAGTGTTCTGAGCTCTGTTGCTAACTCATGAGGTAGAGTTGCAGGTGCCCAACATGCAGGTTGCAGCACCTGCAGTGCCTCCAGAACTTCACTGAGCAACACTAGCTGAAAAGCAAGCCAAGATAGCTAAACATCTGTCATCCCAAGATACTGCTCTGCAATCACAGATGTAGACAACTTGGTCTGAGTCCAAGGAACTTTTGTTGTCAAAATAACCTTGGAAATTCCTGACAGCAAGGAAATCTGTTGGTGAGCAGAGATGAACTAGGCTCATCAGATAGTTCTCTGTTATGGTCTTTAGATATTTATTGTGTCTATAATAGAGGTGACAATATCTTTTTTCACCTCCCACAAACTGCAGCATAAGACTTAAAGAAATCATTGTTTTTGTGTACCAGACTTGGCTGCAAAATCTCATCCCAGTATTGCCAGCTTATTCCTATTTATCTCATGTGCTAAAGACACCTGATGTGGCAGTAACTGGCAGATAATTTTGAATTTTGTATAGGGTGTTATTTTTTCCCTTTTTTGACCTTTCAAACCACTAAAGTCGACTTGAAGGGAGAATAATTAATTAATTAATTAAAAAATAAGTTTTTTTGTTGTTGTTGTTGTTGTTGTTTTTTTTTAATAGTAAAGCAAAATTTCACTTTTTCAAAAGGTGCTTTTCAAACCTAATTTTTGACTCAATTATTCCAAAGTTGGATGTAAATGTGCAAATAGTTTCAAAAGCCATTGTCTGATCACCAAGGAGTAAGATAAAAGCTAAGCCCAACTTGGGTTAATTAAACTTCTAGCTTGCTTTCTGAGATCCTCTTGCCTTAGTTAAAAGTCTGTGTTTCCTCAAAAAAGTCTCAATAATTTTGTAGATATGATTTCTGAAAAATCAGGATCTCTTACAGTGAAATGTTACCGTCAACGTGAACTGTTCTCCTTAAAGAGCTTTGAGAATAGTCCTTGAGTTCTTACGCAAACAAACACATCAAAATATTATGCCTTTTGCTATTATATTATAAAAATGTGACCTTCTTTTCTTCTGGTTCATTGCAGCTTTCTTGTTTCATGCATGTATTTCAGATTTTGATTCCTCGGTATTAAATCAGATGTGTTATTACTGTGCAGTGAGATGTGTCGATAGATATTTGGGATCAAATTTGCATATTCTTACATCTGTTTTCCTGGGTGCTGTATAAATGGTTGAGTAACGTGGTGCCCAGAACATCACACAACTAGAGATGAACTGAACCTTTCATCTTTAAGTGTAATGCTGCTCTGTCAGGTGTATTGGAACAAATCATTTTAATCTGTGTGCTTATGACATTTGTGTTTCAAAGCAGAGTTTCAAACGTTATGGTATTCTTAATTCAAGCATATCTGTACCTAATGGTATCATCTTCAGAAATCACTTCTTGCAAATAAGCTCCCTTAAAATGTTACGTCTGTCTTATTTGCTGCAAGTAGTTACATAGTTCCACCATTTAACAAAGACATCTCTTCTTATCTGACTATCTGTTTTTTAAATATTTTGCGAAAAAGAGACATAAACATCTGCAAGTCATATGCAATACCCTGATATTTACCTCCGTTTTAAATACAGTGTCTCTTTATGAGCACAGGAAAGTTATTCTTGTGGTATTCCATTTAAAAAATATATATAATAATTTGAAAAATTGAGAAGCTGCTGCTTTGCCAGGCACTGTATTATCCCCTGAAGAGAGAACAGATTGGAAATTTAAATAAATAGATGGCAGTTACAGTAGAGTGAACTAACTGGGGATGCATCTTGTGCAAGATTCAGGTAACATCAAGCCTGATAATCTCAACCCTTGAACATCGTTTGAAATATAAACAACATTTAATTGCTTGGGAAATAGGATATTTCACTGAGAAGAAAACTGCGCTGTTGTCGGTCTTGCTCTGCACTTGAGAGCCAGATTTGGGGAGTGCTGCAGACACAGCACAGTTATCCAGAGAGGCAGGTCTCACACTGATGGGATAGAGCTCAGCACCAGTCTGTGTCGAAGAGGGAGGCAAAGCTGAGATCCTCCTAACAACTCTAATGTGTTCCAGGTTTAATTGTCGCTGAAAGACTCCAAACCTTTTTTTAGCACAGTCTTTTTTTATTAGTAGTATATCAAGGCACAGACCTACAATAGACATGCTTTGAGGCTTTAGCATCAAATCTGTTCGCTCACCCTCCCTGTTCCTTAAGATTATCATCTTCTCCTTCCTTCTTCCATATGCTGCTGACATCTGCTGTGGCACTATACATCTGGCTCAGAGTGCATCAGTCAGGGGCTACGAGCAGGCACATTGCAAGGGTGGTTTTGTCTCCTGGCAAAAGAGCGGAAGGTGGGTTCAGCTATCAGTGGCCTGATAACCCACTTCACTTGGTACCTCATTCTGTAAACCTGCAAGAAATACATTTGCTGTTAAGTGTGTTACCAAAAGTGCCCTCCCTCACCTAATCTGTATTATATCAATGCAAATTTTAAGGTTTTATTATAAACCCACTTGATTAAATGTGCAGCACTGCAAAACGACTCGAGTTAATTACTATGAACTGGGAAATTGCAGCTCACTGATCTGAAAGTTTGTGGTGTGATTTTTGAGAAATAGGGAGGAAACTCAGTACCTTCATAATTACTTTTTATTGGCAATAATGGCATCAGCAGGATAAGATAATGGATTTCTCTGTCTCACACAAAACACCTACCCCTAGAAGAATCTTGCATGACTGAATTTGGAAGGAGTTTGGTGATACAGGGAGGAGAGATTTCCTTTTAAGATATCTTTTAGTAAACATACATATATATATGTATAATCTAGTTTCACTTACTCATTTATTACATAACTGCAAAAGTTTCTCTAGGGTAGCATATAGTTAAGAAAGAGTAAGGTGGATGATTAATCTTTCTTTAAAGTAACTCTTTGGCAGTAAGAATATTTATTCCCAGATTCTCACTTATTATGCAGTACCATTGGGTTAAAATTGCTATTAATCCCCAAAGCACCAGACTGATGTGTGTGGTGTGTGGCACAGTTATATAAAGTATTTGAGCAGGGAAAAAAGAAGGTGAGGGTAGCAGACTGAAGAGTTGTGTTTCTAGGTCAGTGCCAGACACTCTGTGCAGGAGAAGCTCTTAAGCCAAGAGAAAAATAGGTCATCATTGTGGCACCAAGAGTAGCGTGTGCTGGAAAGCAAATTGTTCCTGATGCACAGGGGAACTGGGTTGAACTTGCTGATGAGTGATGTTACTACACCTTTTCTCTGACCCGATTCACCCACATCAGTCACGCACTGGGGTTTGTCATTTTTTGTTTTGAATTCAGTGCTTGCAGCTTAGAAATCTTAGTTACAGTCTAACAAATTATCAGATCAGAAGTCAGATTAACAGTAACCTTGCTCAAACATCCTCACTGCTGCAGTTATATGGAGTGAAGCATTCTGCAACCTGAGTTGGCTTCTGCCCCTTTCCTGTGATAATTGGGCTCAGTTTGACAAACTGGCTGTGGGATGTGATCAGATGGGCAGCTGCAGGCAGACCTGAGGGTGTGTAACCGCCAGCAAGTGGACGGTGCTGAGCTGGTGGGCATGAGGCAGGGGACACATCTTCCTGTGGTACAGCTACAGCTGGCAGAGGACAAGCCGTCAGTCAGAGGCAGATGGATGGGATGCAGCCCATGGATCTTGTCCCCTCTCAATGTACCCTGTGGCACAGACATTCTCAGATGCAGTGATACCTTCAAGAGTTGTTTGTTAACTGGATTTCTTCTGGTCCAGGCAGAGCTTAAAGGCATACCTAGCTCTTCCTGTTTCACAGAAGGGCCAGAGAAAAATGAGATCATTAATGCAAACTAAAGCATATGCAATGAGCATATGCTCTCTAGGTGCAGGCATTAAGATAACGAACAACAGCTCTGTCCTTAAACATCTCCTTGCAAGCCTAAGAGACTGCATTAGGGGAGCAAGATTAGGATCAAGAGATAGTATGTGCTGACTTTGGACAACAGCATGTCCAATAGGACAACACAGAATAGCTATAATTTAGACAGGCTCCCAGGGTTGTGTGAATTATCTCAGGTATTTTTCAAGTGTTTGAAAAAGCCTAGCTTTGAGAAGATACTGACAAAGCTAAAAGCAGCTGTAGTTGCAATGTATGATCTTGCCCTGGCTGAAAGTCCAGCATACAATGTCATTCTTGAAATACAGAAATATAAAGTTGGCTATATTTGGAATATATATACAAATATAAAAATGATAATAATAAGAGTGTTTGAATACCTGGCTTTAGAGTGATGGATTAATCTATCTTCTTTGTAATAGCTAGGGCCTTAGAAACCATCACCCCAGTTGTGAAAGCACCTTATGAAGGTGTTTAACATTGAGAAACAAATAGTCACAAAATTTTAGATTCCTCTGAGCTGAATTCTGCTAGGTGTTACACCAGGGAAACTTCATAAACTGAGAATAAAATCTTTGTTTCCAATGCTTTTTCCCAGTTTGACATTTGCTAGTCATTCTTGTCATAGCTTTTTCTATTAAGAAGTTAGTGCCTGTTGGGGTTGCTTGGAGGTCGTCAAATTATACGCAGAAAAATGCAAAACATTTGTCAACAATTGTTCCCTTTTTCCATAGAAATATCCCTAATGACAGTTTCCCAGACAGCTGTAAGGATGCATTTTCTTTTCTTTATATTTCATTTCATCTAAGTTGTGAGCTAGGTTTTGAGTTCCAAATATCTTCTGTTCATATAAGAAGTATCGTACCTCTAGAGGCACTGAGTCTGGCAGCACCTGGAAATCTCCAGCAACAGACACCCAACAATAGGTGGGTATATGAAAAAGTCACAGTGTGCATCACAGCTTGCTGTGTAACTTGAAAACCCAACACATGTACACAAAAGCTGAGTGGGTGTTCTGCAACTGGTGTACTTGTGTAATAGCTGGGATTCCTCAGACCAAATGCTGATGTCTCTTGCAGAGATGTCAATATGAGCAGGGTACCTCAGGCTTCCTTTACAACCGGTTGAGGGAAGCAGGCACTTCTGAGGCACGTTTTGCCTCACCTTCAAGTAGACAGCTAAAACAGGACCAACAAAGCATATCAAGGTAGTGTCCAACTCTTTCCATTGACTGTACCAAGAGTCTGGGTGTACAAACTTAGGTTGACATGAAGGGGGTGAATCCTATCCTACTTACTTAAAAAGTGCTGCAACTTGGAGGAGAGATGATTTAAGTGCAAGAAATAAATTGCTGTGTGCTTATTTTTAAGGAACAATTACATATGAGAGCATTTCTTATATAAAGGAATTTATTTTAAGAGCATGTTTTTAAACAGTGTATATTTATGTGCATCCTACCGCAAGGGAATTATTTTGAACAGAATTAGGAGTTTTGTTTTATTTTTTTAATGAATGGTTGCAATCATAACATAGTTCATGCTCTGCTTAAATTAGATTCCATCGCTGCATTTCTTCTGCTATTTATCTACTAAATAAAAAATAAATGAACAATCTGGTATAAAAATCTGATTTTCCAAGTGAACCTCTGATTGCTCAGAAAGAGTCCCTGCATTCTGGATGAAGAAAATTAATTCACAGTGAGTTACCTTGTGCCAGTCACTGAGCAGTTGATTTAAGGATAGAAAAATATTTCTATTTTTTCTATTTCTAGAAGGTGAAATAAGGAAATTTTAGAACTGTAGATAAAAGATTTTATTAACTAATGTGCTCCTGTTGTGAATATATTACCCTCTAGCATTTTTTAATGTATCTTCTAATTATGTAATCAATGAAGATTCTGATGTTTACCAATGAAACTTTTTTTCCTGCTAGTACAGAGCTATGAATTAACTATAGCAAGCCCACAGTCCTCTGCAGCTCCTTGGCATTATAGTAAGTCGAAAACAAGTTTTCAGCATGTCCTTTTAAATGGGTTGAATCCATCTGGCAGATGGATGACATGTTTATGTACATCCCTTATACACACCAACTGTGCCTGATAAAAGCAAAACAAAAGAAGGGGTGTTTTCATTTCGTGTAGATTCTGAAGCAAAACAACACATAGCTATGTATTGTGGAGAGACTGAAGTAGGAAAAAGGGAAAATGGCTCTGTGCAAAGAATTTTCCTGATACATTTCCGTGAAATGTTATTGCCCAGTTCTGCATACTTTTTCTTCACAGGTCATGGTGTATCTCTTCAGAGGTGCTTCTGTGCACCATTTCTCCCAACTTTGAGGTTCATGTCTTGGCCCACATTGAATGGGATAATTTACTCAAAATGGTGTTTGATAAATTGGTGGGATGATAAATTATCTGGGATGATACAGATAATGATGTCTACAAAGAAAAAGAAGAACATTCAGCTGCAGTTACTCTCTACTCACAGTCTGTTACATCATTGGAGTTAACAGGTTGATGTCATCCTCAGGGTGACCTGACTCTACAGATTGTTGGAAATTGCATGCTAACATTCCCTAAAGCCATTACAGGTTATTCTTATTGACTACTGTAATTATAATAAACATTATGTTCCAGGAGTGAGTTCTTGGCTGTATTGGATTTGTGACATCCAGCTCCCATGTATTTCAGGAGGCTGAAGCTTGGAGAGTGGTTTGGTTTATCAGTGAAGAGGTTTTGCACAAGTTTTTTTTACATGTATTTTTTCTAAGGCCCATATTCAGACAACTTCACTCATCGGAGCCACTTAATGCATACCTGCTTTGTATACATCCGGGGAAGCTAAAATGTGGAGACAAATCCAAAGGGACAATACAGAAAATGAAGATCCCCAACTACCTCTTCCTCTTCAGAGACAATTACTTAATGAATGATTATGATGATAAATGACATGTTATGTAAAGTCACAACAGATACATCATCATACAGAGAAAGGATGTTATGATGCTCTTATTTTGCATTTTTTTCCAGATATATTGAGTGAATATGCGTTCACAGAGAGCAGAGAGCAAATCCCATTGCTATAGCTGAAAGCATGTTTCAGTTAGTAAGATGCTAAAGATAAGGCAAAGTAAGATCTACTCCTCACAGGCTGTGGGCACAAAGCACGGCACTTTTCCTCTCTGCACTTTA
This sequence comes from Aythya fuligula, assembly GCF_009819795.1. Taxonomy (NCBI): domain Eukaryota; kingdom Metazoa; phylum Chordata; class Aves; order Anseriformes; family Anatidae; genus Aythya; species Aythya fuligula. Next base: position 176,143,792 of record NC_045559.1, on the reverse strand, counting down.
AGCTCTTCACCTCTTAGGGAAGTGATTACTGATTGGAAATAAGAGCCCAAATCATGTCTTGAGTATTAGTATTTCTTTATTCTTTGCACATGGAGTGCAGAGTCTTAGAAACGATGTCCACATTTTTGTATTCTCCTGCACAGTTGGTTAGTTTTAATATTTTCCAATTTTTGTTTTAAATGTCTTTTGGCTATAACTATACTACCTCTCTATACCTTAATGACATACCTTCTACAGAAAGTTGTACCTATCATCTAAAATATATGATGAAATCTAAGCAGCAAGGACCAGATGAACTGTTTAAAATGATTTGTTGGGAAATTGAAGTTTTATAGAATAAAAACCTGAAAAAAAAAGAGAGATAGAATTGCATAAAAAAATGGTTCCACCGGAAGACACTGTTGCACTAACGTTTTCTTGCAGTTTGCTCTAAATGGGACTTAAAAAGGAATGTGTCCTCTTAATCCTGATGAAGCCAGAAGTGCAATGGATGCTGTGTTAAGAGTCTTCTGAGGAAGCAGAGAGCACTGTAAGAGGAAATAAGATTACCTGGGGAAGAAGTATACAAAATTTAGCCACCAGGTTTTGTTAATCTTTCTGCAGAGAAATATAACTTCAGCTACGTGAATGCTAATCAAAAAGCAGTAATCCAGGTATTTGCCTGAATTCATTTGGACTCCTTTAAGAAAAATGTTGAAAATAAAGCACAGACAAATTGAAAACACAAAATAAATACAGACACATCATCTGTTCAAAGCAGTTCCTTGTAATTAATCAGTGCTTCAAGCAGAAGTTGTTCAGCCTAGTCATTGTTCATTAATTAAGAATGTGATGGTAGTGAAATCTGTTGACAAAAGTAGGGCTGAGTCCAAGCTCCAAGACTGAGCTTTTGGCCAAAAAGATTAACAAGGATAAATTTCATTTCTTTGGTGATTCTTGTAACATAAAGTTCTCCTCACACCTCTCTAAGGTCATTTCATATTGCTGAACAGCTTAAGGGAGCTGTTGCAAAAGAGAGGAGTCAGCCCATGGATGTATGTGGTCTGTTTTTTATTGTGAGAAAGCTATTAGAATAAGCAGAAGGCAAGTCTTGAAGGAAGATTTATGAAGCTTCACATGGTAGCATTGGCTTCCTACATCTGATAGAACAAAGGACCCCAAAATTGCCCCAAGTGATATACTGTGAGCATGATTTACAGTGATTTTAATGTGACACAGAGCAGAAAATCTGTTCTTGACAGGATATTTATGTCCGCAATTTAAAACCCAATGTTTTGATTGTTCTAGATGATAGCAAGTTTTCGGAGGCCATCACAGTGCTGCTTACCTGGATTGAGCGAGGCGAGGTGAATCGTCGCTCTGCAAACCAGTTTTATTCGATGGTACAGTCCGCAAACAGCCACGTTCGCCGGCTCATGAATGAAAAGGCAGCTCATGAGCAAGAGATGGAGCAAGCCAAGGAGAGTTTTAAAAATGCCTTAACAGGGATCTTGACACAATGTAAGTAACTCCTTTTTGTCCAGTGGTGTTGTAGTGATGGTGGTGGTGGTGGTAGTGGTTTTTTTTATCATTTTATTTGTTTATTTGGGGGTAAGTAGTTGCAATGCAGTCATATTCTACTTCATGTCCTATTTCATACTCTATGGCAATTGGAGGAACAAGGACCATTCCTAAGAGCTTATTTCTCAAGGTGAGCAAAGTTTCAGTAGTTTTTATTTATTATTATTATTATTATTAGATGAAGACATGCTCTATGCATAATGTCTACAATTACATAGGCGAAACACTTCAGGAACGAACCAGACAGAAGCCTCCCTGCTCTGAAAAAAGATCATGCTTTTGTGGAGAGAAGTGATTTTTAACCTTTGAGTTACAGCTCAGGCCAATTACAGTATAGAGGACAATTAGGTTATATTTTTAACCTGGGTTTAGGCAAAGGCAGTAGGATTCAGAAACTTAGGGATATATTCACAGCATACCAGGCCACCCCCACAGTCGGAGAATATGCTGTACCACTGCTGGCATCAGGACTGCTCAGCTGATGCATTGCCAATATTAATTTGGCAGATAAACTGCCTTAAATATTTAGTGCTGGCAGCTATTTCCTTAGTACAGAAATATAATCAATGAAGTTACCTTAATGGGTTTCCCTCATAAAACAGCAATCATGAAATTTCCCTAGAAGTGTTTTTCAAAGGAAAAAGAGGAGGAAAGAGGAGGAAAGAGAGAAAGAGAAAGAGAAAGAGAAAGAGAAAGAGAAAGAGAAAGAGAAAGAGAAAGAGAAAGAGAAAGAGAAGAGAAGAGAAGAGAAGAGAAGAGAAGAGAAGAGAAGAGAAGAGAAGAGAAGAGAAGAGAAGAGAAGAGAAGAGAAGAGAAGAGAAGAGAAGAGAAGAGAAGAGAAGAGAAGAGAAGAGAAGAGAAGAGAAGAGAAGAGAAGAGAAGAGAAGAGAAGAGAAGAGAAGAGAAGAGAAGAGAAGAGAAGAGAAGAGAAGAGAAGAGGATTTCATTGTTGCTAGTTTTATCATGTCTATGTAATATCTTTGGGCCCATTTACTTCATCTAACCCCCAAATTGTTAAATAATGTCATGCTCAAGCAAGAAGCTTTATGATATTCAGAAACATGGAGCATGGAACTAGCTTTAATATGCAAGTTAAAAACAAAAACGGACAATTTAACAGATGGTGGGCAATGCAGTTGTTGCATTGCAATTTCTGAATCACACCCCTAATCTTTACATAAAATCTTGAACCCTAAAGGCTCTTCTGCACTATTTTTCTGGCCCAGAAGTGCCTGAAAGCTTCCTGCATAGTTGATGGAGAGCTCAGCACCTCAGAATACCAGTTCAGCCCTAGGAAAACTGTCCTTCTAATTTAAGAGTTTAGACACCTGAACCTAGTAAGAAAGAATAGTAAGTACATTTCTTACTATTCATTAGTAAGAAAGAATCTGGGCCATGAGCATTTGGTTTCTGAGGACATATGGTCAGTGAGTAAATTTTAAAAGTCAGCTAATTCCCCTGGTAATTTGCTAGGCAATGTCATCTCCTGTCTCAGCAACTAGAAAACAGTGTGAGGAGCAGAGACATGGGCACCACACATGCTGTTCAATTTTTGTATGCAACAGCCATCCCCAGTATTCAGAAATACCTTCTTCAGCTGCATTAAAAAAAAAAAAAAAAAAATCCCCCATTGTCAGCAGGCTGAACTTTAGTTAAATCTGTCTAAATTAGCCCGTTTGTCACCAACTGTTGTGGAACATCTGTCACTTGGAAATAGAGATCCCTGTAGTTTCAGGTGGAAACTTGCAGTTTGGCTATCTGGTTTGTTCCTGTAATGTGCTGAATGTTGAACTTACAGAAACGACAATAGGTCTGGCTTCAAAACATGAGTCTCAGAGTGATAAAGTCACAGCAATGGCCTGGAAGAAGAGAGTTTCTGGCACGTCTGGCCATTGAGGACAAGGTCAGCAAAAACACAGGCTCAGGGAAAGGTGTTACACGCTGTGGATTTTATAAGAACAAATTTTATGAGCTTTGCAGCTGCTCCACATTGGTTATTTTATAAACATCATAAACATTGGCCATTATTAGCATTAATGTCTTATTAAAATTCTCTGCAAACTTGCTATGAACAGATGGATGATGTTTTGCTTTACACGTGTATATGCCTAAGATTACTAAACGTGGAGAATGTGAAATAAGCTTCCTCTTTTCAAGAATTTTCTTCTATTTGAGTTGATCCAAGGAATGTTTTATGCCTCCTCTTCCATTGTTTTCTCACAACCCTATTTAATGAACTACAATATGTCAATTTATGAAAAAGAATCTGAAAATACTAGGTGTCCAAAATAGGAATGTGGTCTATTAAATACTGCAAAGTGACAAAAAGCACTTCTGCTGTTCTGCAGTGAGGATCCAAAAGTCCAGTGTAATGCTGCAGCTCTGTGGCCATTTGACATATATATTAAAATATTTTTAAAATACTATATATTGCTCCTCTGTTGCGACCTGTGTCAGATGTCCAAGTCTGAGCTGACCACTCTGCCTTCTTTGCAGTGAGCAGAGAAAAATAAGCATTTCCAGAGGAAAAGTCATCAGACCCACCTTGTAGTGCTCTTCCAGCAAGATGAATCTTCCCTTGGAGATGATGCTTTGTTTTTTTCTCTGCTGCCCATAGAGGACTCTTAGAAGACCTAGCTCAGAACCAGATGTCCAACTTTCACATGCATAGTCTGGGGTCAATTAATCCCACTTACTGTGTGCAATCTTAACATAGAAGAACATTGCATAAGGGAAGAACTTGGAGTTAGGTAAAAATGCCAGTGTTGTAGCAGCGAGTAGTATGGGGAGTGAAGAAGAAATAAGTTAAGCAAATGGGCTTGAAGTGCACTCACCTGGAACACATATGCCGTCTATGTGGGTCTCAGTATAAAATGCTTTTTTATTAATGAGGATTAGTGTGGCCAGAACATTTCAGCTTATTGGCCCAGACACTAAAGAAGTACAGGTATTGAAATTCCTGCTACCTATTTCTGCCTTCAGGTATTTAGAAGATTACCAAGCGGATTACCCCTAAAAAATCGGGTCAAGTGTTCAGGACGTGAATTAATTACCTAACCAAGATACTTGTGCCAGGATAATCAGCAAAATAAAGTTTAATACTGCTGTCATACCACCAACTTACAACCCCTGATTTAAGTTCTACAGGTATTCTTAGTCTCATTATGGTGTTTCTTCAGTTATTTAAAGGATAACAAGAGAAAAATGACCATTTTCTTCTTTGTATTAAGTTAGTTAGTTTTCCTAGATTTGAATCTATGGTTAAAATATGGATTGTTCCATCTTTGTGGTTTGATTTCTAAATTTTTCCACTTTACTTGCATTGCACCGTTACATGTGACACTGCTCCTTGCCTTTCCATGCATCTCCTTTTAATTTCCTCCCAAACCACCTTTTCAGCCTTAGGCTTATACATGTTGATCCTCATGTTTAAGAAAAATGAAAGCCCTAGAGACATCTGTGTTGGGTTGTTTTTTAGACTACAGCAAAGCTGCAATTCTTTCCTTTGACTTTCTCATCCATACACTGTAAATTTCATCTACTTCTTATTGAGGTTTCAAACTACTTTGTGCAGTGTCCCTAGATGTTTTCAAAAGTACCTATAGGTGAATGAAGAGCTAAAATCCCATATTCAAATGTAAACTTTTTATCTCAAGGGCCAGAGTTACAGTGGGATGGAAGTACCACCAAACACAGACACACAGTATGATTAACAGAAGTGCCCCATAATTGGGTACTAAGCATTTATTACACTCGGTCTTTTTTGTCAACCTTACTAATGGATGAATATTGAAGGGGCTTAGACATCAAGTTCATATCAGGGGCTATGAATCAGTCTCTCACATGCTATGGGGAACAGTGGGAGTGTGTTTTTTGTCTAAGAATATTGTGGACAGATTACTTCCTTGTCACATGGTAGTCTTCACTATAATTCTGTCCATGGCCTTCAGCAAATTTCAGTGCCTAATGCTTGGAACAATCATTTGGGTAAATATGTTTAAACACCCTGAGTGCTAGGGAAGGAACTGAAGCTAAACCTCTCTCTTTCCAAGAGTGTGCTAAATGGTGTGGTCAGATGCTCTGAAAGGAAGTGTTTATCACCATAGGGTGAAGGTGTTCAGGCACCTCATCCAGAACAATCCCAGCTGGAGGAAGGTGTCTCCCTGTTTCCTGTTATATGGCAAAATGAGAACGTCTATGGCACATCTCCATCCAAGGGATGTGCATAGTCTATCAGCTAGTCACAGCAGTGACCTTATATGCACTCCCAAGTGTGAAGCCCTTCCCCTGTACATTGTAGAAAGCCTGAGCTTTAACCCACCACAGTTAATTACAGATAATCACTAGGGACTTATAACCTGTATAAAAATCCTGAAAGTGTGGATAGACACGGGTTCATCCTATAGGGCAAGCTGTAGTAGAAACCTGCAGTCATTTATTCTACTGTAACTAATAGCAGAAATGTCCTTACCTCATGGTGGACATGAGGTTACTCAACAGGGAAGCCACTTCCCAGAAACCTTGAGATCCCTCTGTGCATTGATTGGCATTAAGGAGAAGAGATATGCTGCAGCTTCTCACCCTACTTGACAAGCAGTAGTTAGTTCATTGGCTCTCAGTAAGCAATTCTTAAAACTAGGATGTAGACCTCTAAATCACTTACACCTATCTAAAAATGGTCATCCTAAATTTTATTCACAATGGCTAACCTTACTGCTGGCATTAGGCAAGCCGGTGGCAATCCAACGTAGCAATTCCCAGTACTCAAACTGGGCCAGCAGTCCATCCTGATATTTCCAGGGGACCTCATGGACAAGCTACACTTTTTTTTTTTTTTTTTTTTTTTTTTTTCCATTTCAGCTACTAAATATCATGCCATCACAATAAGCAGTAAAAGCAGAGCTGTTAAAAAGTTTAGTACATTTTCTAAGTGACAGGATGCAATCTTCACTAGAACTTACAGGGTATTTGTACTGAAAATAGATTTTGCCACTAGCTGAAACTAAAATATCAGTATCTTTTTCTTGGTACAGCTCTAATTCTGATCAGGGATTAAAACCTTGTAGTTTGGGGAAGCTTATGTAGTCTTAAAATGTGAGAATTCATATCTGTGGTTAAAAATGACATTATTAATTCTTTTTTAAAAAATAAAAGACACAACATCTAAATGATTCCCTACCTTTTCCTGGACAGCAATCTGGCTTCTGAGAAGAAAAAACACAGTAATTTTCATTATGTCACCGGTGCAACTTTGTCACAAAAGCCATGGTGATGGCAAAAGAAAACAAACAAACAAAAAAACAAACCAAACCAAACCAAAAAAAAACAAAAAAAAAACACGTGTGTGAATGGTATCCCAGCTTTTCAAGGAGTTTTGATCAGAGTGATATTCTGTGGTTCTCTGAATCTGCTCCTGTGTAGGTGTACTCCTGCACTGGTAGGGTGAAGAAGGATGTGGGAAGGCATCCAAGGTAACTGGAGTATAGACAACAAGTAAGTAAGCAAGTACACAACATCATCAACAAGTTCATGACAACAATATGTGCCATTGTCTACTTTTATTTTTTTTGAAAATGATCTTAAGATCTGAACTGTGTAGTCCAAATTCATTCTTCTTGTAGATCTTCTTTCCATCTTGCTACTGAGAAAGAATAATTTTCGCTCCACAGTTCAATATATAGGGTGCCTGTCACTTCTTTCTGATGCTAGCAAGCTTGTTTGCTTTCTTGTGTTCTTGGATTTTATCTAAAGTGTACCGGGAAGAGAGATATACATCTTTCAAGAAGTCCTGGAACCAAAGAACTTCAAACTGGGAAATTATGCAATTCATCAACTTAACTTGTTGCTAAGCATCCTTAGTAGTTTTATTCATGATACAGGATCTGAGGCTAAATACACCTTTGAGTTTACTCAGTATGGCTATTCATAAAGAAGAATCAAAGCTCTGGGGAGAAAACTGTTTTTCCCCCCTTGGAAAAGTCAGGATTGTCTCCTCAAGTTTCCCCTCTCTCCCTGATGAAGGACCTTAGTGGCAAATTGCTGTTTTCTGACCTTTTGTCAAATGGCAGAGATATATCCAACACATTTCCCTCTCTTCTTGGTTCCCCCATAACTGAAGAGAAATAATTCTGAAGGGAAATACATTCTAAACAGACTGAATAAAATTATCCTTTCTTCTGGATTGTTCATTTTCATTCTCTGATCTCTCCCAGATATGATTTAATCTGCTTTAACATTATCAGTGCTTTCACAGACAGAATCTGATTTTAACACACACCAAAAAAAAAAAAAAAAAAAAAAAAAAAAAAAAAAAAAAAGGAATAAAAATGTTAAAAAATCCTTTTATCCTTTTTGAGCTGTCTTCAAAAATGGACTGGAATAAGTTTTGTTTTTCTTGTTATAGGTTTACTTCAAAAGTTCCTCTATTACTTTAAAAGAGATAGGGTTTTCATTGATATGTTGGTGATTGTTAAAATCACCATCTTACTAGATCTTCCTTAAATACCATACTGACGTCTTTTTTCCCAATAATCCTTCAACTTTTTAGCATATCCTCATAGCCCTGTAAATGCAGCTGGCTTCATTACTAGGGTGCTAGTTAAAATTCTCTTAGCGATCAGACTTTTTATATGCATTCATGCTTTCTGAGTATTCTTTCAATTGCTTTGCATTAATAACAACTTTTAAAAGGATTTTCCTGCTCTTTAGTTGTCCGGTCTTACAGTCTTTCTTTCTTTTGCCAGTGACTAATTCAAAAATAGGAGCTTACTTTATGTGCAATTTTTAGGTCATCATTAAGCTCTTTGTGATAGAGATTGAGTCATATAATGTGTTTTTACAGTGCAGCCCAGATCTCAGTTGGTGTCATAGAGCACCACTATAATACAAACAAAAACATTAATCATTCATGTCATTAGTTGCCACTATTGCTTTCTACCTTGATGTATTTCTAAAAAACAAAAACAACAAAAAAATAACATCCACAATCCATCCAGTCCCTTTTGATTAGCTCATTTAATAGGCATGCTGTTTGCTTGCTTCTATACTGATAATTTGTCCAGTAAAGCTCAGCTGGGTATCTCTATTCTTCTTTACTTGTCCTCCCATTTCCCATCTCATGTACACATGTTCTGAAAAGCATATCTATCCCGGATGCATCTGCTGTGGCAGAGAATAGAGATGAAAGACTCCATTTCTATTTTGTTTCGCATTCTTATAATTCCTCCCTGTTTTCTGGCAGTATAAGCCTTTGTGGTTGCAACCTGTAGTGTTTCAGATAGCTTCTTCCTTTGTACTTCATATTCTTTGGATTGCTTTGTTCCTCCCATTGTCTGTAGCTTTCACTCCACCTGAAGTCAATAGGAATCTTGGTATTGATTTAAGTGTGGCCAGAATTTCAGCAGAAGCTCTTGTCCTGTTATTTTTAAGACTTTTCTTTTTCTTTATGTAGGCCATTAAATATACATAGTGCTTTACAGCAGAATAAAAGAACTCTCTCCCAAGAGATTTCTGTCTAAGACCCCATTTTCACAATTCATCCCACTCACCTGAATCCTGCAGGATCTCCTAGGTTATGTAGCAAGGTTCAAAGAAAAGAGGCATGTGCTTGAATCACATGGAAATCTGTGCTTGTGCTTAAGCAGCCTTGCTGAGCAGGGATAGAATGAAGGGTTTGATGAGAGGTGAACTGTAAAAGTCATGTGGAAATGAATGATAAGAGATAAGAATGAGGCACTGGAGAAAGGATGGAAAGATGGATGTTTCACCCAAGAGGTTTTCTGAATTGCCACAGACACATGTAAAACTGTTCAGGCTGTTTCTAAGTGAATGAATAAACCTTGTAAATATGAATATGAATAACCTTATGCAACTATGGTTGGTTGTAATGTTTACTCCATTCAGTAAGCACGACTCTTGCTTCATGTCAAATCACTGGATTTATCCCAAATGGTGTAGTTCATGGTGATGACAGAGGTGTTATGGGGGCAGAAAAAGATGGGAGTCTGGGAAAGGTATAGAATAAGTGGGAGGGGAAGATGAAGTCATGCAACAAGAGGCATCAAAAATCCTTAAGTAAGAAGAAAGGAGGCAATAAACAAAAAGATAAGGGGACAATTCATGGTGGGCCGGGAAACATAAGGTATGGCAACAAATGAAGAAGTAAATGTTCCCACACAAACATGTGTGAGACAATTTTTTTTTTTTCTGTTTTGCTTGCTTTCTTCAGCAAAAGAAAACATATATGTCTAAAACAGTTATAGCCCTCCTGATCTCCACAGAACGTCCTAAGCTGCAAGATCCCTGACCAATTATCACTTAGAGAGAGTCACCTCACTTAGTGGGACCTGCCAGAGCTCAGTCATCTCAGTTCTTCACCAGTTTCAGTTCTTCATCTCAGGGTTCCCTTGCTTGTTTGCTTGCTTTGTGGTTTTTTGTTGTTGTTTTGTGTTTTGTTGTTGTTGTTGTTTGTTTGTTTGTTTTTTGTCATTGTTTTGCTTTTTTGATTTGTTTGTTTGTTTTGTTTTGTTTTGGGTTTCTTTCTTTTTTTTTCTTTTCCTTTTTTTTTTTTTTTTTTCATGGGTGTACCAAAATAGTCGTTTCTACTCTTGCTATTTTTAAAACTGAGAACCAAAATAAAGGTTCACCAAACAGTAAATAATAATAAGAACAGCAAATTAAATACAGTGCACTGGAGATGGCTTAGAATCTCATCAAATTGGCAAAGAAAGAGAAAATTACATTCATTTAATCATCCTCTGAGTTAGTGAGCTTTTTTGTTGTTGTTTTTGGTCTTGTCAGTGGTGGTGGTGTTTTGGTTTGCTTTTGTTTTTTTTTTTTTTGTTTTTATTTTCTGGATGTCAAGACAAGGTCCATAAAATGTTATGTAATATAAGAAGGTGGCATTAAAAGAGCAGGTACAGTACATTTGTACCTGCCCTACTGGGTTGTGCTGCCCTGATGTCAGGTTCTTGTTTGTTGAGAAATGACATGGAGGTGAAGTGGTCTTGTTGAGTCCAAGTGATTTATCACATGGCACAGTGCCAGCACTTGCTGTTACACCAAGCTGTCAGTTTCTTTGTTGTAAATTAAACCACGTTTCACAACCTAAAAGATTTTCAAAGCTTATTTTGTAGACAGATTTTCTAGCAATACCTTGCAGGGCAAAATGTGCTATATTTAATCAGTGTGTATTTTTATTTCCAAGTATAACAAGGTATATTCTCCCATTTCTGGAACCATTAATTGTTGATATTCATACCTCAGGCAAGTAGCAGTGCAATTTCTATTATAAATCCTGCAAATGGGGAGTTTTCAGTATCCCTATAATGCCCCTTCTTTCACTTTTCTTCACTGTTTCTTAACTGAAAAAAAAAAAGAAAGGAAAAGAACAGCTGCTAACACTGAGGTTGGATCTTTTTACAAGGCAAAGAATTATCACTTGTGCTGTGGAACAAGCATTTGGGGGATTGTCCTTCATCTAAGTGAGAAAATCTGCTTATTATATTATGAAAAGTGATTTCTTCCTGCATCACTCCAGTGTAGACCACTGATGCCCACTCAGCCTCTTAATAACCCCCAACAGCATATTGACTAGTACTAGTCTGAGTCAGATGGATGAGCAAAGGGAATGGAGACAGCAAAATACACAGTGCATTTTATTTGATCTAATTATTGTTAGGTGTGAACATGTGTAGGCTAAAGCTAAATAGGTAGATATACATAATGTTATGTACTTACAACTCGTAGTACTCACATTTTCTTAGAGCCTTTTAAACAATGAGGTATATCAGCAGAGAGGAGCATTGACAGCTTTTTGTGTGAGAAGTACAGCAATGTTCAGGTAGCAAATAGGAGAGCCACATCCATGAAGCTAAAAAAAAAGAACAGGACATGGGACACTGTCATCAACCCAGGTAACCTCCTCCTGGTCTTCAACACTCTAGACCTAATGAAAGAGAAGTCTAGAAACAATATAGTAATTCAGAAAGAGAAAACTTAGACTGTTTCTTATTCTTTCTAGTGTTCAGACAGGTGACATTTGGTAGACAGAATATGAAAACATCCTTTTTCTGCTTCTGGTAAGCATTTTCTCGCACAATTTCCGTACAGTTTTGGGTTTTGTGTTGGCAAAGTAGTTTCCCTAAAAGTATCTCTTTGTGGAAAAGAGGGTTTTCTGCTCTGAGGACACTCAGCACATTGTGCCAGTTAGCCTCAGTGAATGAGAACAGTCCCTGAGTGGCTTTTATCTTTCGTACAGATGTTGGCAGTAGGGCAAGTAAAGGGATGGCAGCTTTGCAAACTCAGTCCCCGCACAGCAGAACAATCTGGGAGGTAAATCACTGGAGGCACCAGTACCTTGGCCTGTCCAGAAAGGTAGAAATTGGAGATAAAATAGAGAAGCCCTGTGGTTTTCTCCTTTACCGTGTCCTGTCTTAAGGCATGTTTTAAGGAACCTACACCCACACAGACATCAAGGAGACCAAACAATAGCCTGCTATTTTCTTATGGAATTGCAGCCACAATTCACCTTCTTTTTGATGTGCTTTCAACTTTTTCTGCTTTTTTTACTTTTTGTTTGGTTTTGTTCAAAACAAACAAACAAACAAACAATAAAAAAACACAAACAACAACAGAAAAAAAATGGGCTGCCGTTTAATTGTGGAAGATAAGTGATTTTGCATTGTTTTTAAAATCTCTGCCTTCGTTATAAAAACCTATAATGGCGTTTGCTTAACTATCCAGCTGATGACCATTGGTTCATTTTAATTTAGGCTCCATCCCTTGTACTATCTGCAGTCTTTACCAGGGTGACATTTCCAGCTTTGATGGTTCCCTCCTCTGCCAGTCAGAGGCAGTCATATCTGTTCCTCCCTCTGTGGCATGCAAATTGGTTAGAAGGGAGGGGCTGCAGGCTTTCAGCTGTAAATATGTGGAAAAAAAATATCTTTTGTAAAAGTAAGCAATATCATAACCAAGAGGCTGAGGATTTGGCCCAGAATAATTAAAAATATTTCCTTCATTAATCTGCAATCTATCTACAATTTCTCTTGTTGATGTCATATATCATTTGCCTACATGCATTTTTAGCTTTGGACTTTGTGCTAAGGTCTGTTCAGCATTTTACCAAATGCCTTTCAGGACTGTTGCCAGAAATATGTTGTTGTTGTTTTTTTTTTTTTCTATCCAAAATTGACCTGGAGACTCTAATTCATTCATATATAGCATCTAGCCTTGACTACTGTAATTCCTTGGTTTGCTGGGCTTGGAGCCAAATCGATTGGCAGACTCCTACTAATTCAGAATTCAGCAACGAGGCTTCTGACCCAAACCATGCCAACTCTATATCCTCCCTGTGCTGCGAATCTGTATTTGAAAAGCATGTTATACATTTACTATAACAGTTTCCTTTACACTGTAATTTTATGGGTGGGATTTTTCTTTTATCCTGCGTGTCAACTGTTGTGCTCATACAGATTTTTTCTGAGCTAAATTGCCATATATTCTACTCTTGCACTTACAGTAATTTAGTGCAAAGCCATTTTCATCCTGTATCCTAAATTGGTGGAATTTTGAGTGAAATTCTATATGAAATCTGATTATTTTATCTGTCAGTGAAGACCTTTTGTTTTTATTTTAACACATTGTATTTCAGTTTCTATTTTGTTTCATTTTTATTGTGGTGTCATAAAGCACTTGGTTGCTGATGTTGCTTATTATTCCATAAAAGAAATTAAAAATTATCGTGCATGCATGGCAACTGATAACACAATTGGCAAAGGAAAAATTGGTTACCTCTTGTCTCCTGAACACAAGGAAGAATTCCATCCTTCACTCAATTGTATTTAAAATAACCTGCTTGATAAATGTAAGGGGGAGTAAAACTGTTCTCTCTGCCCCTTATTCTTATGGCTATATTATTATTATTATGGCTATATGTTGGTTCTCATTTATTTCTAGTAGTATCATTTTCACATAACCTGTATCAAATTGTCTCTTCCCATGGAGATATTCTAGTTTTCTTTTTAATCCAATCTTCTATGAATATCCTACTGGCATAACTTAGGGATTCTTGTTGGCATTGCTTCTAGTTTTTCTGGTTTTTACATTTACACTTGATAACAATATTCTATTTACAGTGGCATATTCTATTCCAGTGGCATGTTTTATGGCAATAAAAAATGATGTTTAAACTTACATTTAATATGCTTATACCTCTAATAAAGTGTTTCTAGTTACACTGCAGTTGTTAAGCATTGACACCTCCATATCTTTCTAGGTTTAGATTTTTTTTTTCCATTATTTATAAATCATCAGAAAAACAGTTACATAAAATCCCTTGTCTTGAAACATGCCACATAAATTACCAGCCACAGAATAAGTCATCAGGAAAGATGCAATTATTTATACACTGTAAGTTTTATTCATAGGAAAAAAACAATGACATGGCATGGACCCTTCCAGAACAATGTGTTTTTTTTAAAACCTAATTTAGTAAGGAAACAGCTTTGCATATGGTCAATGAAAATTTGATATAGCATGGAACTTACCAGCAGATGTTTGACAATGAATATTTCATGCTACTTAATAATTCTACTTACTAGTCACAGTTGATAGTGCAGTGCATCCTAGATCTCAAGGTGCCTTAGAGAGATATGCACGATCTATTATTTCATTTTGGAAATTTCCTTCTGGAGGTCAGGCAACAGTCTGAAAATCATGCTCAGCAGCCAGGCTGGGAACAACTGTTTCACTTTGATTCTGCAGATACCAGCCCCAAATGTGGGGACTTTCTTTGGCCAAATCTTACCAAGGCAAGAAAGAAAAATAAGTTAACTGGAGAGCTTCTCAGACTATGTAAGCTCTCCTGGCCTCCCCTTGTGGGCTCATGCTGCCAGTGTACTTACCCATAAAAAGTTGTTCCTGGTCAGGAGTGAGTACGTCGTCTTGTCTACCAATTAGCCAGAGCACAGGAGTTATTCCATATCTGGGCTTTCAGGTTGTCTGTGAGAGAACAAATGAATTCTGATACAATGTAAATTAACCTAAAAACAACCTAATTAACCTTACCTGTGAACTTGCAGAATGCGTGTATACTAGGTTGGCAGCTCATAAAACAGTAATGTGGGATTTCGATACAGTACAAGGAGACATGAAGCTGCTTTCCTGTACTGTCAAACCATGGTCTAACAATGGTCTTGACTGCTCTTTAGCTTTAATGTCATGCTTGGAGATCTTTTAGGTTGGGCATTCCTAACTGTTGTTTGTAACACTTCATAGCCTAAGACGTTTATATTTAAATTGCTGTATACATGTTGATAATTTATTTGAATGCATAGCAGTGGACACTGTTTTTTGACATATATAATTTATTTTTTTTTCCTTAAGGCCTAAGAGATCTTTTCCCTTAAGGCTCTAAGTCAAGACTTCGGTAAGCCTGAGGACTCTTGGCTGAGCTCAGAGTATGACTTTGCTTTCACACACATCATTATAGAGCACAATATGCACTAATGTGTGAGAAAATGAGAAGGGCAACTCAACCTAACTGTAGGGATAAAGAACTTTCTAAATCTTAGTTACTGTTAACTAACATGAGTCACAGTGGGCATTTAATATTCTCCCCTATGTTTGCCTTATTATCTTTTGCTTCCTGTTGGACAATATTTCTTTACACTACTTGATTTTTAGTATTTCCAGTATTCACACTATTCTACTATTCTACATCCTTTTATTTTATTTTATTTTATTTTATTTTATTTTATTTTATTTTATTTTATTTTATTTTATTTTATTTTATTTTATTTTATTTTATTTTTTAAATACTAACAGTTATGTAAGGGAGGGAGATCCTTTTTCTGATTTTCATTCTGTCTACTGCAGTTATGCCAAAAAAATTCTTTGACATCTTCCTATCTTGTATTTTCACTGAGGATAGTTTCTGAAATGATCGGATAATGACTTTTGATAAATATTAACACCTGTTCACAGAATGGAAATTAAACACTTCAAAGTTCAAATGTGTTTCAAAATTCAGATGATCTTATTAATGTCCATTAGTACAAAATGGAAAACCAGCTCTTTCTCATATCTTTGTGATTCTTTGTGAATCTTTTCTACTTGAATTTCCACTTGCAAACTAAAAACAGGTTGTTAATTAAGCACAATTTTCTGAGCACCTAGGTCATCAACACAATGATAGTAATTAAAATCTAGCCTCAGTTTCTATACACATAATAATAGAGTGCTTTAGCATTTTCATTCTTCTCAAATTAATTGAATAAATATACACCTCATAACTTCCTTGATACATCCCCCTTCATTCCAAGCAAGTTCTAATATGCTGAAATTATAGTATCTCCTATTAAAACCTGAATGAATCACAAATGGATCAGATCATCACACAGTAGTTTTAAGTCAATTTCTTTAGTATAAACAACATATAAGATTTAATTTTAAAATTTTTATTTCTTTAGGAATTAATTAAGTAGCCATGATGGTTGCAAATAAAATATTCCATATACAGAATCATAGAATCATTTAGGTTGGAAAAGACCCTTAAGATCATCAAGTCCAACTGTCATCCTAACTCTACCAAGTCCACCATTAAACCATGTCCCTACGTGCCTCATCCACACATCTCTTAAGTATCTCCAGGGATGGTGACTTCACCACTTTGCTGGGCAGCTTGTTCCAATGCCTTACCACACTTTCCATGAAGAGAATCTTCCTAATACCCAATCTATACTTCTCCTGGTGCAAACTGAGACCATTTCATCATGTTCTATCACTTGTCACCTGAGAAAAGGAGTGAACACCCATCTCAATGCAGCTGAGTCTGTAAGTAGTTTGCAAAAAGAGAATAAAAGCGTTCCTGTTCAATTTGAGTGAGGTTATTTTTCAGATTTAAAGGTGAAAAATCTACAGCTGACTTACTAGGTGACCTCACCATTTTAAGCAAGCATATATAGCAAGATCCTTCACATCTGTGAGTAGAGAAGAGAAAGAGAGAAGCTGTCAAGCAGCTCAATGACAGACCAGATCAGAGGCCATTACAGCACTTCTACTGCCTTCTCCTTCAATGAAAGAGGAAAGGAGAAGGTGTTGCAAGCACAGCTTTACAAACATTGAACATTATTTTGGCCCAAGAATCTAAAGAGGTCAATATCCAATAAACTTGTCATAGACTTGAAGCTTTTTAGAGTTTCACTTCATAGGTCAGCACAGCTTTCACTCAGGAACGCAGCCCAGGTCATTTGTAAAAATCTGGATTTCATAATGGTCTTGTAGTCAACAGTGCCAGGATGAAAGCAACTTACATCTTGGCCCAATCATTTGTAGGGAGGTCACTGCTGTGGAAGGACAATATTGCTCGTAACTAGAATGAAGAGACAGAAAATAGGGTTGGGAGAAAAGGTTCTGGTTTAGGATGTACAAATAGTTAAAAACTTAAGGATCTTAATTTCCCCAGATAATTGTCCTAAACAATGATGTCTGGCTTCAGAATGAATTCATTAGAGTTGAATGACGGAAGCCCATTTCACATCTCTTCCTCACTTGCACAAAAATGTAACTGTTCATATACATACAAATACATAGGCCATGGACACAGGACAAAATGATCTGCAACAGGTGAGCTTCTATATATTAAATAAAGGAGAAGAAGCAGCTGCAGTTACAGTGTGCAGCATTTAAATATGGTTTAGTGCTTCCTATCTGCTGGCAAATTCCCCCTGTTAGTTACCTACCCTTGCAAGCAGAACCTGCTTTTCTTTCATGCTTTCATTTGTTCAGTCAGCTCATCTGTACACAGCTGCTGCAGGGGAACACACGTCAGGTTTATGCCTGGAGTGTCATGCCTATACCACAAACACAAAGGCACATGGCTGCACAGAAGGTTATAACAGGCATCACTGGGAAGCAGCTGCATGCATGTTCTTTGGTACATAGTTATAAGATATGTAGACTAAAGTTATGGAGACAGACTTGAAGGCAGACATCTCCAACATTGATAAAATGTAAGTACAAAAGACACATAATTGGATGGATATTGATGATGTTGTTTCAGTAATGACATCATCCATAGACTCCTAGTGTCTTTGCTTTGCTTCTCTATAGTGATCACAACATAAATTGCTTGTCTTGTTTGACTTCCTTGTTCACCAAAGTTGAGCAGATTGTCGCCGTTTTCAACGCTTCTACCAGACAAAAAGCTTGGGACCATTTCTCGAAAGCCCAGCGAAAGAACATAGACATTTGGCGAAAGCATTCTGAGGTTGGTGATTTTATTATTACTTTCTATCCATCATCTCACAGCTGGATTGACACAGAATGAGTGTGATTTTAGCTGGACATAGAGTATTCAACAATATTTATGGCTACCATTTTAGCTGTTAATCAACTGGCCATTATACAAGCTCATCTACAGTATGAATTGCTCCCATTGCTCTCATTATGATAATAGTCATTAAATAACACTAAGATAGAGAGCAATGTGTTTTTATTTTTCATGCAAGATTTGGGAAATCGTTGGAGGAATATGTTTACTAACTAAAATAATGAACTGAAGTAGTGAAATTAATAAAACTATCTTCAACCAAGGATAGAATTAAGAATTATTTAAGAAAAACATCTTGTCCTAAAAGAAGGATTCTATGGCACAATTTTTTTCTGGTTGTACCATCATATGGTCATTGTAAGATATTTTGCCTGAAAATAAAATAAGAAAATTTCTTTCCTAAAAAATGACTTAAGCATACTCAGTCCAGAATTATGGCATACTTCTTCCCATTTGTTTTATGTTTGTCTTTAAAAAAAAAAAAAAAGAAAAATAAATAAATCATTTGCATTGATTCTAAGTATATTGCTTGCGAAGAAAAGAGTATAAATGTAATCATAATACCACAAGGATTAGCATACATGTGTGACTGTCATAAGCATGAACAGAGGAAACAGGATTCTAACTCTCTTTGCTGCAAGTGGCAGCAAAGGAAGTGATAGACCTCATCTTGTGTTTTGGTCATCCAGCTTTGGTTTTTAATTCAGTATATACGCTATGAGCCTGTATGTTAAAAAGTAAGTACCACTGTCTTTGTTTTCTCTCTCTCCTCTTCCTTTTTTTATTTTTATTTATTTATTTTTTTTAATATGAGCAACTTACATACACTTGGCTTACCTTCATGTAGTACAGTATGTTGATTGTTAGTATGAAGGTCCTTTAAATGATTTTTCTCTGTCTCAAAATAAAAACTTTAGAAGGTAAGGTGCACTTATTTAATTATTTTGTAGTACACTTGTAAAATAAGTGTTGTACACTTAGTTTGAGAAACACTAAAGTGCTGTGATATAAATCATTTGGATAACATTTTAAGTGCCCATTAACTAATGCTAAATTACAGTTGAATACCAATGGCACTAAATGTAACATCCACATGAATACCAAATGAATTCTTTATTATCAGTGCTATTATGGTGAATACCAAATGACTTCAAAATAATGGGACACTTAAAATAAAATGTTAGCATAATTTATTTCTACAAACTGTATTTTGCATTTTGTTCACAAATGTTTCATAAAAGTAGTGGATAAAGCCTGGGTTTAATTCAAAATTGGGAAGTTGGGGTTTGATATTTGTCTTATCACTCAGTAAGGTATACAAGTATGATTTGTTGGTAGTTTATTTCAATTACTTTAAGACGATCCTGTCTTAAACCAACTTTCCGTAAAGGGATGTGGTGTATCATTGATTTGCTGGCTTCTAAATCTTTAATAAAATGAAATGTTTAAGGGTTGAACTTTCCAGAAATGTTAATTCACTACTTGCTTTTTCAAGTATTATTGCCTTTTGTTTTTCTAAAAGGAGGATATTAAAAGCGATTCAAAAACATGTGAAGCCTCTCACTGAAACAACAGATATTAGAAATGCCTGTTTTTCAGATGTAAAATATCACAGAAATGTACCAAATGGCATCTTTGATTTAAATCATACTGTCTAACCATGACATTATCTGCTGATTTCTTTAATTATCTGATCACCTACCCTTGTGTTCTGACTTTAGGAAAGCTTTCCTAGAAACCCAAGCCCAGAGCAAACACTCATACACATTGACGTTCTCCATGGAAGATTATTGGCTTTGCTGATAGCATAGAAATTGATGCACCAAGGACATTTATCCCCTAAAGAGGGAATAAATGTAAGCTTATGTCTGCTCATGTATGCAGTCAATATTCCCAGTAAAAAGTGCAGGTGGCATTTTCCAATAAGGAAATAAGCTTGTTAATTTCTTCCAGAGATGCCACTTATTGCATGAGACACTAGTTGAGAATTTACCATTTTAATCACTTTTTTTTTTTTTTTTTTAAATTTGAAATTATTGTATAAAAGCCCACTAATTAGCTTCCTTGCCTTTGCTGTGATTAATGGACATGTATACATCTATCAGAGTATTTGAGATCTCCTGATGAACCAAGGGTACAGCTAAAGGGAAACGCCTTTCCTTTTTTCATCCAGTCCCTCTTTGATAGCTTATTGTTAATTGCATGGAGCTGTGGTTGGGCTCTTCAATAACGTTCATCCTTCCATGCACCTCTTTCTTGTTTCAAAGATTTCAAACCACCTCTTTGGGAATTAGACTCTTTGTCGTCAGAAAAATTAGCTGTCTGCAGGCTGAAAAGGCCTACACTAATCACGGTGCAGCATCCCTGTGTTACACCTGACAGGATTATTAGGACAAAATAGAGTTCTCTCAATCTTCTCAGCACTGCCTTTAGAAAGCCAGCCGCTACACCAGCGCCAGCCTTTCTGACGAGAACAAAGACTGTCTAGGTTCCCACAAAGCCCCCATGCCTCATCATTTCCCCAACGAAACGTGCACAGGTTTCCTACATCCTGCCCTTGCAGTGGTCACCCAGAGACCAGTCAGTAGTTTCCCACCAAGACACAGAAATTTTCAGGACAGAATAAGGCACTTTTAGGGTGCAGTTAATCTAACTTCATTTTGATAGTTATCTTATGGATATGAATTGCTTAAAGGTGCTAGGGTTTTTTATTTTTTCTATGAAAGGTGTCTGTAGGAACTAATTTTATTGGAGAAACCTACATTATACCAGAGGAATCCTACCCCAAGTAACAGTGAGAAACAATAATTCTTTATACCTTAAACAGGCTAGCAAGTTATCAGTCTGCTTTATATACAGTTTTAAGCATTATCATTGCTGCTAAAACCTTCTATGTTTAGTAGAACTAAAGATCACTTGAAATGGAGACCCACTTTTTCTCGTTTCCTCTTTTACCATTGATAAATTCAGTTTTTCCACATGAAGAATTCCCTGTACTACTGTTCTTATAAATATTCATAGCCAAATAAATATAATTACAATGGTAAATTATGTATAATTAACAATAAGAGCAGTTTTAAAAACAGATACTATTGATAAAGCAGTGACTTTATGTAAGTTAATACTGACAAAATTTTGTTTTGGATTTTAGGAGCTCCGAAACGCTCACAGTGAACAGCTCATGGGAATCCGCCGGGAAGAAGAGATGGAAATGTCAGATGATGACAGTGGTGACAATCCTAGTAAAAAGCTGCGAGTAGATGATTCAGGTAAAGCCAAATCCTCTCTAATGTCCCCAAGTATATATAGCTGTTGTTTTTTTTTTAAAAGCAAACAAAAATTCACATATGAGAAGTGACATATTAATAGCTGATTATATAAAACTATCTTATTTTAAATCCTCATAAACTAGCTATCTGAATGATATGAGCTGTGTCTAGGAGGTTTCTGTCACCTGCTATGATGATAATGATGAAAACTCTCCAATTCTGCCCATGGCTGGAAGCGTTATGTTTCTTTAACATACTATCTGCAGTCTTGCATAATACTATTTAATTCCACAGTAGTAACAACATCTTACTATGAGAGCAATCACAATTCTGTTTCAGTCAGTATTTTCTAAGACTTACCTTGCTTAACAGCAAATCCACAGTAATGTTTAACAAATACACTATACCATTTTAACTGTGTGTTTTGTGGAATGAACTTTTAAGGGTACATTTTTCACAATATGGGACTGCATGCTGCATTAATTTGATACACATTAGATGGCTGTCATGAAAAAAAGAACAAGGGTGATTGTAACATTTGGAAAGGAAAGCAACTTTTTTCAGCATCCTCCAAGTACATCCAAGATCCAGAGTGGACATTCAAGGGCATGGCTTGAAAGCTACTAATTTACTGGTAAAACAATCTGGATAGAACCTTTGATTTCTTGACATTAGCTAACAAAGTTGTGAGAAGTTAACAAGAGTTTGCCTGTTCAGAAACTCATCTTTGGAAAGAAAATTTACAGAAGCTGAAGCCAAAGCATGACTGCAAACAGCCAGAGACCAGTGAGCTTTACGGAAGGTAAAGAAGGAAAAAGTAGTACAGAAAGAAACAGTCTGATGATTAGGATAATTTTGGTCTAGGCACCATGTAGGCACCATAATAATATCCATTCAATGGATTCCAGTGCTCATAGAGAAGTGTTCTTTGACTCCTCTTGTGACAAAATGCTGTATGAGGTCAAATTAATCCAGAAGTAAAGACCAAAGGAAGAAGTGTCATTCTGGCAAGGAAACTTGAATGAGAAATACTATGGCATTTCTCATTAGGGGAGGATTAATGTTTTTCCTGAAAGAAAAATGCATCAATATGTAAAGGGTGGCCTTAATTTTTACATGTCTAATTGCATGAGTTGGAATTTTCTAGAGACTATTAGCAGAATGCTTGGGGCTGAGACATTGGGTCTCTGCAGGCAAAGTACTGCTAGCAATCAGAGATTTTTATGAGTGTCTAATCATTTTACCTTGACTGTGTCCAGTCTTATTGAGCAAAGTCAGCAGAATTAACAATGGGAAGGTAGAGCCAGAAATACCCACAGCCTGCACTCCAAAAAAGGAGTAATGATGTTTTAAACTGCCATATTCATTGGTCCAGCTGGATTTAACATATGCATGTGTAGGGCTGAGCTGTGCAGGTCATTCTTTTTGCCTCTGATTAGTAACATCACAAATAGGAAAGCATATTTGGTTTTCTTCCATAAAAAGGGACATTTCTATCAAATGATTTGATATCTGAGATTTCTACCGCATTCCAAAGTACTTCAGTTTATTTGTATTGTTACAACGTGGGCACTTGACTCCCCTCAATGATGAGAGTAGCAAGCCCTGTACTTTGTTGCATACTAAATCAAAATTTAGCAATATGAATCCACTTGAGTACTTGTCCATCATTGTCCATTGTACCATTCATCATCCTCTTGATCTTAGTGGAGATGATCCAGCCTGCTGCACAGAGTCATCCAGTTCTAAAATTATTTTTTATAGGTTTCTTCTTCTAACATTACACTGTCAAGTAAAGCAAGTGAATTTTATTCATCTGTCATTGACAATAGGGGGAACTTGTTATACCATAAAAAGTATTGTGTATAAAATATGTACAAATAAAAATAAAGTAAGAGAAAAACATATTTTTCATTTTTATGTACAGTATTTTTTTAAATTGTTATTGTTGTTAGCCACCTTCTCTTTTTCTCTTTTCCTTTTTCTTTTTTTTTTCTTTCTTTTTGAGTATGTCATTCCAGAACCACCTCTTTATCTCACTGGAGTGGCTATTTGTATTCAAGTAGTTATTTGTATTCATGGTCACCTTTGTTTTACAAAGAATATCTTTTAAAGAGTCTTTCATCACAAAGAAACAATTCTGCACAGTAAGAAAACATTGGCACTTTCCTTATTTTTAACCCCTTCTCTTAAAATATTTGCCTCAATGCTTAACCATGAGGAGGACAAGGTTTGAATAACACAAGTAAGACGTTTCACTTCAATTCAAAGACTCTTCAATTCAAAGACAGCATGCACACGTAAAGGCTTAAAAGTCCGATTCCAAAAATGTCAGAAGCAACCAGACATGATGAATTGATTTGTATAGTTCCAGAGTTATGGATTGCCTCTCCTACCATCCTAAGGACTTTCTTGAGGAGTTTGTTTTTCAGCCTGGCAAATGAATTTCACCATCTACTCAAAGGTGGGAACAACACTGATGGAAGGTTACCATCCCCAAACTTACAGCAGGTAACAGATTTCCCCAGTCCCTAACAACTGTGTGAGGTCTTTTTTTTATTAATTCACCTATTTAAATCATCCCTGGTGCAAGAAGGCATAATTTCTAATTAATACAACAAATTTTATTGGTTTCTAAGTCTTGATTCCATCTCACTAAAGTGTGCAGTTTCAGCAGTCTTCCAGTGTAATTTCTTCTGTTACTCAAGCCTTTTTCATTCAGAAATAACACCACATCTGCAAGCATTTAGATAGCGTGGTGCTGAGTGTGTCACATCTCCTCACAGCTAGACTGAATTAGAATGAAAACTCTTTTCTACAATATCTGAAAACTATCATCGTGAAAAGGAGAGGGTGGATTCCAGCCCCAACATTTGAAAACACAGAGCAGCACATCTAAGTCCTGAGACTGTGTGAGGACCTCAGTGCCTGGCTATTAATCCAGTCTTGCTGGACTTCAGTTTTCAGAGCAATGTTACAGTGAGCCAAGCCCTTGTACACAATAAATTCTGTGGATTTGGAGTAGATGATGAAAAATCAGTTAGCAAGAATGGTTTGCATTCTTCCTTCAAGCCATGAAAGATATTAAGTCATGCAGGAGAACAATTTGTGTTCTGTATTAGAAATCTGCTAATGGCTGTTTGTTTGGGAAAATTCATGCTTGTTTCTTGAGGCAATACAGAACTGCTCAAGAGGGACTCATTGCAAAGTGCATTGCTCTATTCTAGACTCAAATCCTCTTCTTTCACCTGCCAATTGCTCTTCTGCTTGTTGGTGAATCTGATTTACTGATATCATTGACTCAGTGGAAGAGCTGGGATGAGTATTGAGACCTTTGGTCTCCTGGACCTGTCTTCCATTTTGTAGCTCATGTTGTAGGGCTGGGGTACTGTCTCCTGTACAAAGAACTTCTGATCCTCCGGTTGTTTTACGAGTTATTCTCCTATGTGTAACTTAGTACTCCCCCTTTTTTAGAATGTGCAAGCAATGTTCAATGAAAGGGGAGGCATCACTGCCTGCTTGTTTTGTTGGAGAGCGTCTCAAACTGCTGCCAGGACCTCCTAAACAGCACCCCAGGGGAAAAATTAAGTTAGCTGAACCAGTATATATGCCTAATTTATAGGAATTCTTCCTGGTTTCACAGACCAAAGATTGTTTGCTTTATGGGGAAAGCTGGCAAAAGGCTGACCTGAGACTGAGTGAATCTGGCCTGTGGGCAGAGCTATTCCTCCAGAATTATGTTTTCTTCAAAATTCAGTCTTTAAACAGTGATTTTTCTGTGTTGTGGATTTTGGAGTTTGAAAGGGACAAGAGGATTGTTAAAGTAAAGCTGGGAGATTGCTAAGAAAAAAATAATAATGATGATTGGCAACTCAGTTAATACATTTGAAAGTCAGGGTGCAGTTACTGAAGCGTTAGCACAGGGGAAAAAATGAGATTCTGTGCTGGAGTCTAGAGGATATAGGAAAATCTTCAGAATGATCAGGATTTATGGATGCTTCATCTCCCACCTGCTGGCACTGGGAGTAAGGATCCACATGTAAAAGCTTCCAAAGTAATTTTAAGAATTAGTGAAGTGAAGCTGTGTGTTGTAGAAAAGAGCTGAAGTTTGGTTTATGCCTAGAAGGCACCTGTAATTTTACTTTTAAGGGGAGGTGGGTTAATCTCTCACTTTTGCAGTTCTCCGCGACATGCCATTAATTCCAGCTCTAACTTCAGTGAGAGACAGCGGTTGGCACTGCGGGAAAGAGAAAATGCACAGTGCTTGCAGAGGGACACAGGAAGGATAGGGCTGGGATCGCAGAGCCCTGGGCCAAATCTACGTACCTCACCACAGGACAAATCAACGAACCTGGGGTATTTCAGTATCAAAGTGAGGCAATGATACTTCTGTTCATCCATCCAAGGCCTGTCCTGTCCATGTGGATGATAAACACCTTGGAACAGGGTAGTCTCAGCTAAATATATTTGGAACAGCCCACTCTTTGGGCCCTGGAGTATTTCACCACCATCATTTTACCTGTGATGACATGTCTTAATAACATCCTGGGGACTGTATGCAACTAATAAATTGCACGTTAAGCAGTACATGCCCAGTCTGAACACACAAGACCTCCTTGGCAGGATACCATAACATACCCAAATTTAAATACTGCAGCTCGTGTCTTGAACAGCAGCCTGTATCTTTAAGCACTCTTCTGAATCGATGTGTCCTCTTTGCAGCATCAGCAGAGTTAGTTGCCATAGGAGACAGTCCGAACAGTGGGCAGTCCATCTGACAGAAGAGCATAAGTCCTTGTGAAAGTCAGGATTTGACAATCACACCCCTGTGCACACAGCATAAAACAGGCTTTGTGGTATTGTCCATAAGTCTATCCTGAAACTTGCAAGCCTGGCAAGTCTTCAAGGAAAGTCTGAAACAACACCAAAGTGATCTGCATGATGCTTATTCATCTTTTCTCTGCAATTCAATCTTCTTTTGCCTTCTTTAAAGCTCGTGTGAATGCAGAGATGCACACATGTAATGGAAACTGTGCTTTATAGCTGGATTAAACTAGTAGGAAATCTTTCTATAGCTTGTTACAACTTTGAATGGAAATCACTCAGCCCCAGCTGTGTGGAGCTGAGCTTTGCTCTTCTTTTTCCTCTGGCTGGCCTGGTGTCAAGGCACATATCATGTCAGGTCTTCCTTTTCCTACAGATTCCTTGGACCAGGTATTTCTCACTTCCTTTCTTGTATACCCAGTCTTATTTTTCTGTTATTACTTCTCCATTTCATAGCTTTTTAACATTGGACTTTGTAAATGTAATACCGATATTTAACAAGCCCATAATTTGCCCATCTTCCTCTTAAACACTTGTTGGTAAAGATAATGTAAAATAGCAAGATGTATTTACTTCAAGAATTAATGGGCTGGCATTGGTTTATTCCTCAGATAAATCAATACTCTTTCAAAGCCATTAGCAGCTGGTGCCTTAATCAGCCCTGTGGCAATAAACATATAAACACGTATGCGGAGGAAAATAAAACTTGTTAGCAAAATCTGCTAATCAGGTTTTATAAACTGTCTCAAAACGAAAGTATTTTAAATCTGAAGAACTGAACTGTCACTGTACTGACACAGTCCCCTCTCTAGCTGGAGAAGACAGCTGAATAACCCTTTTTGAGCTCTGTGAGTGGCGTAACTTGCCTTCAAATGGAGATGCTCTGGACACAGCAGAGACAATCAGCTTTGCTCCCAGGGACCATCAGAGATGATCACTAGAAAGCAGCACAAGATGATTACTCCCTCTACGCAGGGAAAAGTCTGCTGTAGTGTCTTTCACAGCATGCCAGTTCAGAGCTGTTATCATCAGGCAGACTCCAATTTTCTGCCTTAAAATGCATTCCGTTTTTCCCACCACTTTTACAAATATAGGCTGAAATCCAGGAAGCATGTAGGCAAGGGCCTAATTTTATGCCCCCAGTTTTAAGTCCATTTGGCTTTAATAATGCTACTTGTGTAGCTGAATTTAGCAGAAATGCCTTGATGAATCAGGGCTGGAGATAGGTGCTGTCTGTCTGCCCTGGGGAAAAAAAGGCAGCCTCATCCTGTCCCAAGTACTGGGTCTTTTCTCTGGGCCAGCACACTGGCTTTGGGATGAAGGTCTATACAGGTCCTGTGGACATAGCAGTGAAGGAGTTAAAAACCTAACTTTCAATTTTTAGAGGAAATAGACACTTCAAAGACACTCCCCTGATATGGGTTTTAGGAGGATGTCCCGTTAACTACAAAACAAGTCTGTTGTGCTTTGATGCTTTGCAACTGCCAGAAATACTATTATCTAGATTACATTTTATTATGTTTTCTGGGTATTTCATACTGATAAGGTTTTATGCAGGATCATTACATATGAGAATAGATTTAATCCTGTTTTTAGTAAGCTTTAAGGACACTGAGGGATTATTTATGTAATAAGATGCAAAGTTGCTATGGAAAATGCTATAGCAACCTAACATCTTCACAAAACCAAGCAGCCACTTGTGACAGCAATCTAAATTTACATTTATTTTAGTGTCATTTTATTGACATTCTTAGTATCTCATTTTGACAGCATGTTAAAATATGTTTTGCATTCATGCTAGAACAAAATTAACAGCATGTTGTTGGAATGAAGATGATGCTTATAATTTTTGAGATAATTTTAGCATATTTCATTTTGTGTAAAAAGCATTAAAACAGTAGTGAAAAGAAGTTTAGGTACATCCCCTCTGTTTTTAATACAGCAAACAATGTGCATTGAAAGTAACATTTTATGAGTCAGTGAAAGCTAAACCATTTTTATTTATTTGCTTGATATCTGAATGAAAATATTTGTAAGGAAAAAATGATTTTGTTATCAGAATTTATTTCAAGTCCTATATCTTTTATTATAACTTTCCCTGTTCAGGATACAGGCTATAATTTTTCATTAGGTTTCATAAAGCTGAGCATCATTTCTGAATGCATAGACTTGCAGTTTGGTAGGGAATTGCCCTGCTTAAATGGGACTTTTCAAAAACACAGAGTAACAATATATGTTGCCCCGTAGGAGGTTAAATAAAAAGGGAAGGAAAAAAAAAAAAACAAACACAAAGCACCAAAACAGCCTGAACTCTGTCTTGTGCTCATTGCAGTTAATAATGAAACTCACATTGACTTCAATGGGAGCAGAAGCGAGCTCTATGTATTGATTTTCTCCATCCCCCTCCATTAAGAATCTTGAAGTGCGGCTGTAACATTGTTGAAGTGGGATGTTGGCAGCAAAATCAATAAAAGACAATATTAGAACATATGCTGTTTTCAGCTTCCTCACAATTTGATATAGCTGGTATTAGCATCCTTCTCCAAATTACACTTCATGCTTTCTATAAAGTGACCTTCCTTATAGTGCCCTCTCCAATATACAGCATTTGTGCTCTTCCTCCTGCATTTAGCCTTCAACAGAACGAGCCCTTTTTATAATAGTGAAGGTGGTTGATTCTGAACAGAGCACAAATAAATTTCTTCAAGAGTGGCTTCATGGTGCTCACAGCCTAAGACCTATTTCTGACCTCTTATGGAAGATCATTTCTATTATTATTTGAACTAAGCTTTTGGTTAGGATTTTCTTAATTATGCTGCCTTTCGTGTCCTGTTGTTTTAAGGAACCCTTTTTGCTCCAACATATTATAGAAGCTTACAGATACTGCTTGAAGTGAAGATGTTGGTACCTTCTTATCCACTTACCTTCTTAATCCATGAAACATCAGACATTGCTAAGGTAGCAAAGGAGATAATCATCAGAAATCAGTCTTTTACAGCATTAATATAAACTTCTAAGCTCAGAATTACAGGTTTGGGGAGCATCCTTATGTCATGAGACATGAAAGGCTGGCTGAAGTTTCCAAAGCATTAAAAGCTTCCTTTTCAAAGTGTGCAGTTCCTCAGTCCCTATGGACCCAGCAGACTGGCAGCTTGTGATGTGGTCGCATGCCAGGGGTTCAGAACCCAGCCAGCAGGGCTCATGCTTCAAGCTAGATGGCCACAGAAATTCCCCAAACTACTACAGGTTAGTGTTGATGTTTTACTTTGATGAATGAATAAATCTTAGATTCAGAGGAGTTTCATTATGTCCTTCTCTTTCATTTTAACTTAAAGACTATCTCAAGAAAATAAGCTTCTTACTAATGTCACATATCCACAGTGTAATATTTTTTGTGAGCAATATGTTAAAGATTCAATTATGCTTAGGGGTGAGTGATTTTCTTTTAGTCTTATTTGGTTTTACATTCATGGCAAAGGAAAGAGAAATCAAATAAAAGCCATCTTGTACATAAAATGACTGAGTCAAGAACTAGATAACATACCATTTTATTCCACTTCTCTACTAATTCAAACATGTGATTCCTTGAACACCAGCATATAGAACTCCAAGGAGGAAAAATTGTTTCTTCTTTGTTACAAAGAAAGTGTTTTGTTTTGTTTTGTTTTTTGCCCTGCCCTGCCCTGCCATTCTGTCCCTGCCTTGCCCTGCCCTGCCTTGTTTGTTTGTTGTTGTGTCTTTTTTTTTTTTTTTTTAAATTAGGAGTTCTAATTGCTATATTTTTTTTACCTTTCCATAGGCAAAAGGTTGCTGTCTTTTTGCTTATTTATTCAACCCTCCATGTATTCAATTCATAGTAAGTTGTAACTCAGGCACAGGAAAAGTGCCAAGCATGCGGTTACAGCACTTCTGTACCCAGTTATTGTTCAACTGTTTCTACAATTACCAAGTGTCCACCTCACACGTCAGCTAGGGATCTATCTGGAAAGACTTATGTGGATACTAGTCCAGAACACTGTTTTCTACATTGCTTCTTTTTCATGTGTCAGCTATAGACAGTCTTCCCTCTTAAATATGTCTGAGACAAGTGTGTACTTTTAACAGTCGAGGAAGAACACGAGAGAAAGTAATACCTCTCCCCATATTGCTCTATTATCAGATATTCATCTGTCTCATCATGTTTTGTTGATAGGTTTTGAGATGCCTGTGCTATTAGACCTTAATCTCAGAAGCCATTGCCTGTTGCTCAGAGAGTTTGCACTCACCTTCTGCTCAACACCCACAGATGCAAAGTCCTAAGTAATGGCTTATCCAGAAAGTCTGGCACAAGGAGTATTTTACTGTTCTTTCTTCAAAGTTACATACTTTTTGCAAGTTTCAATAAATTGTCTGTTTCTGGAAGGACTGGAAGTACAACCAATTTCTCTAGAAACCTGCCATCTGCAAGTTCACAACTTATTTTTTCTCAGTACCTGAGAAATTACCTACTAAACATGTTAAATTGCAGAGAAGCACAGTGACCTTAGTTTGCAGATAATGTGAATGCTAAAGGTAGGAAGTAGGAAAGAAAAGAGGTTTCGGCTTGCAGATTCAACTCTTCTGTGTGCTTTTCTATTACCATAAGGGATTAAATGGCTTAAGAAAACTTACCTTTGAATGTGACAATCAAGAAATTCAAAGCTTCTTGTGATCATTTGCTGATGCCTTCCAAAAAGGTGAAAAACAGTATTCCTATATTTAAGATACATTTTTACCTAAGACAAAAGCAACTGAGAAAGTATTTCAGTACTATGCACAATTTTAAAGAAAAATTAGCTCAGCATTCCAATCCATTACAAGGTCAGAGAGGTAGCTGGATAAATGCTTTCCTGCAATTTAAGGTGCAATAGAATTTTGTACAAAGGTTGTTTATCCTCGTATTTATAGAAAGGACTTTGCATTTACAATCAGAATTTGTCTACTATAAATCAGAACAATTCAAAACAACGCAGGCACCTAGAGCAGTAAGATCAGCCCTTTCTTCCCCTAATGAACGTGACAAATTGAGGGATTCACATGCACACTGTCAGGTTTGTTTCCAAACAGGTTTGTTTCCAGCAATGACAGTCTCTTCATATTTATGCATCCTACAGATTTCTTTTTGAAGCTGTAGTGGTGCTGGGCCTCAGTGCAATTCCTAGTTTAAATGTCAGGAGTAGCAGTGCAGCCATGCATGTTGTAAAGGCCATTGTTTATTGTTTACATCAGAATGAAACAATGACAATTACTTTCACTCCTAAGAAATAACCATCAGTAGTCCACCTATACAGAGATTTACCTATATATAATAATGCTTGAATATCCTAGGTAATTTGTGTATCACATGTACACACATACATAGAATCTATTTATACAATACATATAAGATTAATGTAACATCTAGGAAGCAATGAGCATCCATCAGCATACCTTCTGTGGTGCAGAGTTCAAAAGTCTGCACCTCCAATTGAAAAGCACCATTAACACAAACAGCATTTTTTTATATTATTATTACTGACGTAGGAGAAGGTCATCAATGCCACTTGGCACCTTCCCAGTAACCAGCACTTCTCTTATTTGAGTGACATACCCCCTTCTCTCTTGAGAGTAAAATCTTCTCTGTTCATTTTTAGTGTTACAGGAAAACAGTCATTTCTTGAGAATCATTGATTAGAG
Source organism: Aythya fuligula (assembly GCF_009819795.1). Lineage (NCBI taxonomy): Eukaryota > Metazoa > Chordata > Aves > Anseriformes > Anatidae > Aythya > Aythya fuligula. Next base: position 176,112,112 of record NC_045559.1, on the reverse strand, counting down.
GAAAAAGTCGCTTCTTTGCTGGCATCTTTAAAGCACAGTCTCTGTAGAATTGTCTTAATGGTTTAATTTCTCAATTATTATTAAAAAAAAAAAAAAAAAGAAAAAAAAAAAAGCAGAACCTCTAAAAGAGATTCAGTGCTTGATTAATTATGTTTAACTGAGGCAGCAGTTTTTCAAGCAGTTATTGGTAAACACATAAAGAATAAGTATCTGAAAAATTCATCTCATCATAGACCAAATAGTCTAAGAAAGAGAAGAATTACTGATTTTTGAAAATTTCTGAGAAATGCTACTCTTTTTGATCAAAATTACACCTCTAAATTTTCTTATGATGGTTGGCTTGCTATGCCTCTAGTTCAAGAGGAGAGCCGAGCAGAAAAGTGCAACAGCCAGCCACAGCAGTAGTCTGTGCAGAGGCAAACTCTTCCCTCTCCTGTCTCCTCCTACGCACATGCCAAGTCCATTGAGCTTCATACATATTATGGGCAGTAATAGAAGAAATGTGACCAAAAAAAGGAGAGGAAACAAGATCCCTTTGGTTTGAAGAGGTGACCTGGAGAAACTGGTCTCAACAGGACAGGCTAAGTAGTGACTGTCAAAGTATCATTTGTAAGTTACGTAGATGCCAGTTCTCCAAAGAGATGCTGTCAAGTAAAACAGACCTAAAATGTGACAGGCTTTGATATTTTTTGTAACAAGGGGGTCTCTTCCAAATTCTAAATATGCATTTCAGTAATGTGATGTGACATCTTTGTAGGAAAAGAACAAAGCACTTAATGCTGCAATTTACCTGGGACTGAACTGGGTAAGAGGGAGCTGGAGCATGTACTGCAAAACAAGTGAGAGCAGAGACAAACACCTGGAAATGACAGACAAGTGGGAATTGCAAGTGGACAAAGAGATGGATGTTTGGAGCTGGAGGAGGAAATGAACTGTACAGAACCAGTAAAGGAAAAAAAAAAAAAAAAAAAGAGGAAGGTATGAAGAGTGGGGAAGAAAGATTGGCTTAGGTAGGATATTAGCCTTCTGTGTTGGAGCCCTTTAGAGACAGTTGGTTCACGCTTCAAGTGTTTATTCTGAAGCCATGAGGTCTAGCCCAGTGATCCTGAGCTGATATACTGAGCCACTGATCATCTGTAATACTGCAATAAGTAATCTGCATCTTATTCCTAGGACTGGATAAAATGGTGAGATCGACTTCCCTTGTGTTTTTAACTAGAAGTTCAAATGAAACATTTGCATGGTGAAATACAGAGAGCCAGTAGTAATCCACGGTCTAGAAAGTCTGGAAGCCACTAATCCAGAAGCTTAAAGCTGAGATTTCCAGTTAATGATCTCTCTAGGGCTTTCAATAAAATGTCAGATATCATGAGACTCATCATAACATCACAGGAGCTGGCAGCACCTCTCTCTGGGGAATTCTTAGTCCACTGCAGAACCAGCATTTGCATGCTACTTTTTGTGTGCTGCTTTGCTAGTTGTGTTATTAGGCCCAGCTGGACTGTAATCTGCCCTCCTCCCCACACCTTCTTTGCTATTTGCAAAGTGATATGCTTCATTACACAAGAAATAATAAGCCTTCATAAATTACTTGGTGAACCACACGTATTGTAAACCTGGAAGAGAACAGTGCTATTGCTGAAGTCTGCTAAGCACGATGAAGTTTTGTAAACTGAGAAAATCTCTCTTCAGAGAAATGCTTCGGTTTCTCAAATCTTACATCTGTGTGTCTTGGATGGGATGGATAAAATTGCCGTTAAATGGTGGTGGAATTTTTCTTTCTTTCTCCTTCTCTCTCTCTTTTTCCTTTTTTTTTTTTTTTTTTTTTTTTTTTTTTTTTTTTTTTTTGGCAGCATCCTACCATCTACTAATTGTTCACCAGCAAGTTTTATGTGAATAGGGAGTCTGAAAATAATTCTCATGAGTATTCAATTTGAACATCTGGCATCATCATGAATGTAACTGGTATAATGAGTTTCTCTGCATTGAACATAAGCAGCATGGTGAGGAAAGGACTTTGAAGCAACTGCACCTGAATAAAACAGATTTTGTAAAAAAAGGAAATCTCCCTCCCAGTGTGCAGGCCTTAACTCCCACTAACATTAATGACAATAACCCCTCCACACATAGGATAATTAGTGCCCTTGGAGTTTAAATTTGCAGGTACTGAGACATTCAAATGAAGTGTGCCTAACATTAGAAAAAATGTGGAAATTGCTTCATTGTTTGGTTACATTATGTCTGAAGGGGAAAGAAAAAAACTGTTCATGGCAAGGTTAGCTTATAATTGTCCCAAATTATTTATTTTTATACAATTCTAATTCTGTTTTCAGAGTTTATTCAAGCTAATTTACTAGCTGCTTTCAAGTTTTAACCAAATTGGTGTTTTGTTTTGTTTTTTTAATAAAAAATAAAAAATAAATAAAAGCCAAGTGACATGGTCTATTGGTGTAGAAACATGGGAGAACAAAGAAAGAGGCATTTATTAAAGAATGTGGTATAGTAGTAATGTTGCTTTTATCAGGTAATATTAAACACATTTCTATGCACCCATCATTGGTATTTGAATGTTATTTATGCTGTTTATCAGGTACTTGGTAACCATCCATAAACAAAAGTGTCCTCTAGGAACTCAAAGCAATAGGTCAAAGCTACCTGAAATACTGTAGAAATCTGGAGCTTGTTATTGTTAAAGAGCTGGGCTGAGAAGATGCCTCAAAGCAACTGGGGTGTAGCTTAGTCTTATTCTTCCAGAAAGCTTCTTGGAAATACCACCAAAGTGTTGCTTTCCCAAATGCCTTTGAGCTACACACAAAGTGTAACTAATACTTGTTCTCCGTGCTCTGTTTGTGGTAGGTTTTAAGAAAGTCAGCTATGAGACAGGGGCATCTATATCTTTGGCAGTTATAGGCAATAAGGGTTTCAAATTCCTTTCTTCCAGGAGCTGAGAATTATTGGAGATTATAGAGAAGGAGTTTGCAGAGCAGATGTAGATTAAAGCTTCTTCATTGCTCATTGTGCTCCCCTCACCTCAGAAACTATCGTTTTCCATCTGCAGTGGGGCCACGCCTTCCTTTCCACCACCTCACAAATCTCTTGCAAACCCAATGTTTCCACCCATCTCAAGTTGTGGGACAGCTTTACCCTTTCCTGGCACACACCCGTGCCCATTACTCACTTTTGAGCTATTTCTTCATACACTCAGTCACTGTCAAAAACCCCACCTTCTTTCTTGTGCCACCACTATGAGCCCTACCACGCTTCCTTTTCTCTTCACATATTGAGCTCCAGTCCAAATTTTCTTCTTTCATCTAACTTTTTCTGGATTCTGACCCCCACCTTTATCCTGCCAAAATTCATACCCAAATCATGTGGCCTTGTGTTTGAATTCCAGGAGTAATTTTTCTTTGGCCTTTTCTTGAGCACTTTCTCAAGTTAACATGCAATGTGTCATAAAATTGTTTAGGTTGGAAAAGACCTCTAAGATCACCAAGTCCAACTACAAATTTGTTTCCTAGGTAGAAAGATTTGGCCTCAAATACTGCTTGAATAGACAGGACTCATTAGCATTTCAGTTTCTTAATGTCTGGGCTACACAAGAGTAGTTGGTGCTTTCTGAAAGAGCCTGAAATCCTGAAGACAGATAAAGAGGCACTAAAAGTTGTCTTGCTAAGATGATTATTTAATTCTTTTAAGGGTTGTTTTTTGTAGTTTATTTGTTTTTTTTTTTGTTGTTCTTGTTTTTGTTTGAGCATAACATCTGCTTCACATGTAATAATTTATTATTTAATAAAAAAAAAAAGGATGAAATTATGGCTAACTTCAGCAGGGGATACAGACACATCCCATTAGTGAAATGGAACTGGTGCATAGATCATAGAATCATAGAATCACATAATTGTTTGGGTTGGAAGGGACCTTAAAGATCTAGTTCCAATCCCACTACCATGGACAAGGATGTCGCCCACCAACATCCTTGGGCAACCAGGTTGCCCGAGGCTTTATCCAACCTGGTGCTGAACACCTCCAGGGATGGGGCATCCACAGCCTCTCTAGGCAGCCTGTGCCAGTGCCTCACCACTCACTGAGTGTAGAATTTTCTCCTAACATTTAATCTAAATTTCCCCACTTTTAGTTTATTCACCCTTGTCCTATCAATGTCTGCCTATTGAAAAGGTCTCTCTCCATCTTTTTAATAAGCTCCCTTTACTGAAAGGTCACAATGAGGTCTTCCCAAAGCCTCCTCTTCTCCAGATCTCTTAGAAGATGTCTAGATTCAGTGGTGTCTTCCTTTGAGAGGGTATGATGATCTACATTGAATTTCATTCTATTTCAAGGTTTCCTCTAGTATACTACTGGAAATAATAAGATTTTTTTATATATATATTTTAGGTATCTGTAAAGTAAGTTTGATATAAGAATTGACTATAATCTTCAAATCTTGAAATGCTGTTTTATCACAGAATCATGGAATATCAGCTAAGACCTTCAAAGCTCTACATCAGCTAAGACTATCTTTCTTACTAATGACAACTGTCATTATTGTATAATTTATCCTGTTTTCTACAGCATAAAGACATATCTTATGCCCTCCCAGATCTTCCACAAACATTCCTTACTGACATTCCCCTGGCTGTATTGCTTCACAGTTCACTTATTTGAAAAACAAGCAAGTTAGATGGAGGCCAAGGATAACTTTTATTGTTTATATTTATAGTTGTGAACTTTATGTCCTTATTTCTCTTTTCTTGCATTTTTTTTTCAGTACCTCAAACTGGAAACACTTTGAAGTAGTAGCTGTTTATTGCAAGCTTTTTTTTTTTTTTGGTGGTGATTTTTATTTATTTATTTTTTAGACATTGTAAATGCTTTGCAATGCAATTGATGCAGACAAAAAATTACAGTAATAACAGCCATCATTTTTGACAGTTTTTGATGTTTTTCTTGTTGATGTTATCAAAAAAAAAAAAAAAAAAAAAAAAGAGCATTATATAATTTTAAACCTTATTTTCAAGTCAGAAAATTACGATAATGGCATTGGTAGAACTCAGGTGTAAGGAAGGCTTGGTAATATGTTCTTCATTTGTTTTTATCCATGTCACTATATCAATACATTGGCTAAAGTTCCAAAACCCTGAGAAATTCTACTAAGGAGGTCAGACCGAAAGGATGAAGATAAACAAATAAGCAAAGAAGTTGTCAGTTTTATGATCCATTTCTTTAGAAGTACAGAAAAATCTATAGGGAAAAAGAAAACAACAATATGTAGAAAAACTTTCACTAGCAGGATGCAAGGGAAGTCTATTCTCTTGAATTTACAAGAGGGTTTTCTATTATTGCCATTGTTTGCTAATTTGTTTTTCATATGTTATTTCCAGATTGAGGCAGATTCTTAAAATAAGCTTCTGCCTATGTATTTCACCCAGGAGTGTCACCCATACATGAATTAGTACTCTGTCATTTATATTAAATGTGATGTTATTAATGTTATTAATGCCCAGGTGTGCTTTAATAAAACTTTTAGAGTTTTTTAATTCAAAAAAAAATATATAAATATAAATTCAGGGTATTTCCTGGCCACTGTGACGTGATATGTTATAAAATATTACAATTACATTCTATCACCTGTGTAGACTTGGCTATATTGGCTCCAGTCGGTAACTATTATGCATTAAGTTAAACGCAATCACAGAGTACCGCTAAAAGTAAATGTTCATAAAGAAAGCACTCACCTAACAGTATCCGAAATATATGCCCTAGAAAAGTTTTTGTTGTTGTTGTTGTTGTTGTTGTGTTTTTTTTTTTCTGAGACATCAAGAGTACATCCTTAGACTCAGTGGATCCTTCAGTCAATTTCTGATCAGCCAGTCACTTCTTGTTTTAAACAGATTGCCTTTTTGCTTTGGGTCTAATCCAGATCCACTACATGGAGCCAGTGTTGGCCACTGAGGCAGTTGCTGAACATAGCACCCCTGCCTCTACACAGGCAGATCACACTAACCTCTTGCATGTCTTCGAAATATTAATGAGAAGGCTTCCCCTGCATGCATATGTCTGATCTTTCTCTAGCTGCTTCTCTGAGACTGGCAGGTATCATTTGGCATCCCTCAGTGAAAATGTTATAAAGCATATATTGGGCTGGTTGCCAGCTGTGTTTGTTCAGGTACAAATATCCTCTTCTGCTTGCAGCACAGCAGCTATTTGGGATTCTTGTTTGAGTTTTATTTTGATCTAGATTCCTTGTATATAGTTCTTCTGTAAAGGCTTTCAGCTTTCATTGTCTTTTTATCCTAAGAAGATTTTTAGCATGTCTCAGAGAGGGATTCTGTAGATGTGTATCTAAACTATCAAACTTAAAATGCAATCAGAATTTGTAAAGAGATAAGCTGAGTAAACTTTTTCAGGAAAAAAAAAAAAAACTCAACAGTTTTATCAATGAAGTCATAAAAAAAATCTGAACAAATTTAAAAAATATTTACTGTTAAAAATGCAGATTACCCTCTCTGCAAAAACTCCATCAATTTTAATTTAGTATTAAATGAAGTGCTTTTCTATATGCACAAAACTTAAACAAACTGTTTTATTAAGTATCAAAAGCAACATTGAACCCAGAATGATTTTAATTCACTAAAATATAAATAACTTAAAATTACAGTCATGTTAGGTCAACACAAAGAGTCTTTTTGATTTTGTTTCACATTTACCCAGTAAATGAAATGGAGCCCCTGGGGCCCACCAGATGCCTTTCTTTGACTTATTCTCCATTTAATGACTTCTTTACTAACCGCTTTGTCCACACGTTAGGAACAGAGTATCTGTAGTTTAAAATTAAATAACAAAAGAACTATGTATATGAACACCATATCATTTGTGGACTCGTCTTTAATTAATTCATCTGAAAGCTTGTGACAGTTTAGTATTCTATTGTATTTCTGTATGTGGTGCATCCTCCCTATTTAAGGACATATTTCTACCTTGGACTCTGTCTTTAATTGCTTACTGTGAATGGCTAGGAAGATCACCAGAGTGTATAATGATGTTGATAAGATCTTGCACACCTTTGGGAATCCTGCCTAATATCACAAACTTATCTCTGTTGTACTCTTATTCCCACAATACAGGTTGTTTGAGATATTTTCCTTTTGCCTTAACATAGTTTGTAACCTCTTCCAAACACAGCCTTTGTCTTTGAGTATCTGGAATCTAGATTGATGGTGCACCCATCCTCAGATGGGACTTCATGGTAGTACTGCAATGTAATTATTATCACATGGATCTTAATATGGTATGCTAAAAATAATTTAAAATAATAAAATAATGACATTCATAGATTCAACTCTGATTATTTTTTTTTAAGCAGTAAAAAAGATGCATTTTATTTCTAAAGGAAAAATGGATTGTTGCCTTAGAATGTGATTTGCTGCATTTGGATGTTTTTTTGTTTGTTTGTTTGTTTTGTTTTTAATCCCTAACAGGTTCACCACCTATAGGTTGATTATTTACACAATATGTAGGATCCCTTTCTATTTCCCCTAATTTGCTGCCTGTGTAGCAGATTTCTTGTGCTGTCCCTAGTTCCACTCAATAGCCTGAATTTTTATAGGCAGAAAGAAGGAGAACGAGTTTTCCAATTGGGCCATGAAGTGGCCAAGAAAGTGCACAGTGGCTTTACAGGTAGGGCAGCCTGAACCTTGGCTGAATCTGGGTCCTAAACCTCATTTCAGCAGTGATGGTAATTAACAAGTACGTACACCTCACTCCCTCTACTTATGCGACAACTTTCAGAAATTTTTCAAGAGCTTGATTAAACGATGGACAGCAGATGAATTACTGCTCCCAAACCACTGTAAAAAATTGAGTACACCTATGACACCTTGTGCTCAGAGAAGACAAGGATAGGCAGTTTCTGGCTGGAATTGAGTATTGTGTAAAAAATGTAATTTTTTTGACTGGGAAGAGTCTAATTGGTAAGAGGAAGAGAATACAAACAAATGTGCCATTTTATCTAATTATTTACCTCTACATAGTGCAAAGAGGACCCAAATTTTCATGTTAAAAATTTTGGTTCAAATCCATTTCAGAAATTGAAGAGCAAAATTTTGATTTGAGTTTTTGTTAGTCTTAAGGTTTTTATTTGCTCAGCCTATTTATTTATTTATTTATTTATTTATTTACTTTAGCGTAATTTGTTGGCTTTTACAAAATTAAAAAAAAATAAAATTAAATCATCCTCTTATTTGTTTGCTCATTGGACTCATCATTGCAATTTCTTGAGGGTAAATTTTGTCATGGGAAGATGATTACATGCTTTTCAGAACAATTTAATTTGATGTAACAATACTGTAACTCTTATTAAATCTTCCAGAGAGATCCTGTAGAATATCCAAATTAAGCACAATAACTAATCCACATCTATATTTTAATACCAGATAACTATATTTTGGATAATGCTCTTGTATTATTTTAAAATTAATAAAAATATCTCAGATAAAAATAAATTTGTCCCATCAAAGATGAAACATTTTTATTGGTAATGAAATACTGTGACATCTAAAGCTGTTATAATTTCACAAAAATGCTGAATTGTGTTATCATAGGGAACAGGGGACTCTTTATCTGTGAAAGGTCTAGTCAAGAGAAGCCTAACATTAGGTGGAGTTAATACACAATTTCTGATAATTTGGAGTTTAACCATACTGCTATTGTAGGTGGGCAAGAAAGAATTCTGTAATATCAAGCCTGAAATCATTTAATCAGGAATGTAAATCAGTTATGTGCTTCAGTTACCAAATGTTGATAGAATTGGCTATGGTAGATTGTTGTTTTTTAATTACAGCTGCTCTGTAATGTTGTTGTGTTATCTGGTTCCAGGAAAGAAAATAGTATAGTATGGCACTTTGCTATGCCAAATGACCACTGATACTGCCAAGTATAAATACTACCAGGGTGGGTTCTTCTATAGGATGATAACCATGCTCCTAAAGCAGTGAATGCCACACTTCCCTATATGTATTTATGTTCAGATAATTTATTTAAATAATGTTCCTACTACATGCTTTATAGCCCTCTGCCTTTTGCTACACAAATTTTAGCTTATATTGCAGACTGTGCAAGTCATTTGGCAAACGTAATTTCCATCCCTGCATACTAATCGATTTCTTCACAAACACCTGCTATCAGTTATGATAATAAAAATGCCATTCTAAATTGAAAAGGGGCCAAATGGAGCTTCCTAAGGAAATGACTTAAGTGTCTTTCAATGCCTTTAATGTAGTAATGTTCTTGTAGTGCCAACACTTTTTCTGATCATTTGCATTTTATATAATTTTACTCTATTACATCATTTTTCTGTCTAAATGGATCCTTATAACCATTGCTATGAAGTAGTTCATGGGGAGATCGGAGAGGAATATCGGTGTTTCTTCTCTCATGGGATTAAATCCAGACAACTTTACATAGTCTAAATTCCTTAGCAGAGATCTGATTGGATCTGCACTATCCTAGTATAAATATTAAATGATTGTATCAGATTCTATAACATCACTGGAAAAATACTGCAAAGCTGGGGGGTGATTTGCTCCTAGATTACGTGCCAGTTTCTTCCTAAACTATAAGTCTAAATTTAGCAGCCAGATTGCATGTAGGATTTGAATTATCCAGGGTCACTTTATAGCTCCTTCCATCCCATGAAATAACTTCCCAGTGACAGTCTTTGCCAGAACCTAATCGTTTTCAGCTCTACTAGGTCTTGTCTCAACTCTGAAATGTCTCACTGGCTTCCAGCTCTATTGTCGTCTCCCCTGACAATGTCTTCTGCATTATTTGTAAGGAAACAATCCGTTTTACTGATTTCTTTGCATTTTCATTTTCTCTTAGCACTAGCTGCCCAAGCATATGCACTTAAAGAAGAGAATGATAGTCTTCGATGGCAACTGGATGCTTACAGGAATGAAGTGGAGCTTCTGAAACAAGAAAAAGGGCAGCTTTTTCGAACAGAAGAAAGCCTTACAAAAGACCAGCAATTGCAGTTTCTACAGCAGACAATGCAAGGCATGCAGCAGGTATTGCTATAGAAGAAAAACATGGGTTTTCTTTTTTAGGAAAGTGGTGCCAAGGAGCTGTGCTATATTCAAGGCTATTAGCCATGAATTATTAGTCTGATTTCTTTTCAAAGTCAAAATGATGTAGATTTTAGCTGGGGGGGACTGAGGGGGGGAAAGAGAAGGAGAAATGGGACATTTGTAGGGACAGTCATTTTAGTAATCACTAAATGCATTGATCACTCAAGGAAAATCCTCATGCTTGTTGTAGTTATGAGCAAATTGCTTTTCTACATCCCCTATTTCTCTTCTCATTTAATCCAATTAGCCTTAATTCTGCATAGAAGTTCAAAAAAAAGTTTTTCCAGTGCTCTGTGGCACCTTCATTTGCATTCATCTGCATCTTTAGATGCATCTTCACTTCTCAGCTTTCTTTTCCTCTTCTGCCTCTTGTTTGAGGATTTCAGACATCTCCAGCTTGTCCAGACAGTCCTTCTGCTATCTTACAAATGGATAGTAACATTGGTGTTATCTCCCAATATCTTTTTTATGTATGCTGAACCATGCATGTAATGTTTCCATTCAGGCAATATTTAAGTGGTTCAGTGCAGCAACAAAGTTTTCTTCTAATGCCAGTCAGCCATAAACTGCAATGCGTCCCTGCTGGGGGGGCTCAGTTTATCAGTTTATCCCTTATCTGTCAGTGAGCTCTTGACATGGTGCAGGGAAAGACTTGGCAAGCACATCCAGACTGTTCCCACTGCTTCACCTCACATGTCCATTTACACATAAGCATTTCTCTTTCAACTTGAATGTGTAATAGTTCTTTCCTGCCCAAGCACCTACATTCAGCAAGGGCAAAAAAATAAATAAATAATAATAACAAAAGGCAAGAGCAGTGGCTCACCATGACACTGTTCTGGTCTTCCATCTATGATGAACACCTCTCCTGCAAAGAAAAGCTGAGGAATCAGAGTTGTTCAGTCTGGACAAGAGAAAACTCCGAGGAGACCTGACTCTGGCATTTCAATACTTAAAGGGGCCTTGTAAGAAATACGGAGAGAGACTTTTTATGAGGTCCTGTAGTGATAGGAAAAAGGAGAATGGCTGTTAACTAAAAGAGGGGAGATTTAGATTAGAAATGAGGAAGAAATTATTTACTCAGAGGGTGATGAGTCACTGGAAGAGGTTGCCCAGAGAAGCTGTGGTTGTCCCATCCCTGGAGGTGTTCAAGGCCAGGTTGGATGGGGTTTGGGGCAACATGATCTACTGAGTTGCATCCCTGCCCATGGCAGTGGGGTTGGAACTAGGTGATCTTTAAGGTACCTTCCAACCCAAAGCATTCTAAGACTCTATGATTTAGAACAAAGCTGCAGAGCTATGTTACTGAAGAGGTTAATTTTGCCTTGTTCATGAGTGCCCTGAAGCAACACATGTCCTCCTCAATCATTCCTGGTAATTAGATTCCAGAAGAGGACAAGTCGTACCCACTTCCAGATTGTACTAAGCTGCTTTTTATGACAAAACTCCTCAGCCAGAAGATATTAATTTACGTATGAGCTGCCTGCCTGGCTGGATTAGGAATTGCATTGCTATCACAGTACCTATCAAATCCAACCAGTCTACAAATCCTTCTTAACACCAAATAACAGGGTACAAGACAAGTTTAAGTACTACACGTGTTTGTATGAACATAAGCCCTATCTAAGCCCTTATGGTTGTACAAAATCAGGGAGAATTAATATCTAGTGGAGTAATTCTGAAAAATATATATATATATTGAAAAATAGAAAAAAAAAGTCATTGATCATTTGGGAATGAGTCTAATCAGAAATACTCAAGGTTTCAGTGTACTTTAAATATGCTTGAGGTCTGTTCACGATGTTATCCTTATATAAATGAGTACTTAAATATCACTGGCTTCATTAAATTTAACTGCATATATAAATATTGTGCTAAATTTCAGCCTGGTGCTAATTCTCCATTAAAATTAGAGAAAAGTAGACGCAAAATACTACTAAATCAAAATACTAGAGCCATAATGCTCATTTTGCATTATTATAATTTCCTACCTGGGGTCTGGATGAAGGATAATCAAGTCTGGAGAATATAAATAGATTGCTATTGTATCTTCAAGCAAATGTTAATAATGCAAGCCAATAACACAGAGTGACTTACTTATCTCTTTGTTCAGCTGAGCAATGGCCACTGTAGTCCCCGTTCCTCTGAGAGTTTTTATGTTTGTGACAATTTTGCTGTGAGGTTCTGAATTTTTCTATTTTGCTATCTGGGGGATCAAACCTACCAACTCCCAGTGGGATATAATTAGAGATGGCCCAAGGAGCTGGAGAAGACACTACAGATAATCCAGTCTGACAATATGCTGAGGAGGGCAGCAACACGGAGGCACAAGGGGTGGAGTTCAGAATATCTGGTGGGGAATTATCAGTCAATTAAGCAGCTGGATGATGGCTTTGGATTTCAATGATTAGCCGTAGTCATGATATCTCAAGACCTTTGTGCTTTTCATGCAGTTCATCCATCAATATTTAGAACTAAACCTTTGATTTAGGTAGGCTTTGTTTTATCTCAGCTTGGTTTTGTAAATGTTGAGAGATGACAACCTTCGCTGAAATCCATCAGTATAGCAGGTGCTCTGCATCTATGGAAATCAGTCTGTCTATGAAATATTAAACATATACCCAGGACTTGAGTGGTAATAATTTAACAAGAAGACCTGTATTCTCTTTTATCCTTTTGTATATATTAAAATTAATTTCAGACAAGGTAAACTGAATGCCACTGAATTCCCAGAGCCTACATATATGTCAGCATTAAAAAAAAATGTATTTCACCTCTCTCTTTCCTCTCCATTCTTACCCACTCTTTCATAAAACTCTTTTTTCTTCTGGTTTCTAGAATTAGAAAACAATTGATTTGAGCTGCAGTCTGAAAAGCAGATTTATCTGAGAAAAAGTGGATGCATTTTCAGAATCAAGATTTTTTTTGTAAACATATTTGGTGCCAAACAATAGCAAATAACACAACATCAATGTATTTTTAATGTACTTCTACCATCTGGACATTTTTCAGGATTATTTCCCACATTTGAAGGACTGATGAAATGAATGTTTATTTTCTCTTCCATCAATCCTACTGCTCCAAAGTAGCATCAGCAAAATCACATAGATGTTTGTTTATAAGGTGTACCTTATGGGCAGTAGTAGCAACCTGCCTATTTATTGTGTCTGAAAAAGAAAATCCTTTGGACTAATGACGTTGAACTTATGGGGTTTTGAGTCAACTTCCTCCATAAAACCGTGTCACAGTTTAATTTCATACCCACTGTGAGATCTCAAACAAATGGAAATAATGTCTTGTATCCATGGTAACAAATGAGATACACTTTACCTGATTTTGAGATGGAAATTGAATTAACTTGTCACTGCCGCATAGGTGGTATTGCCTTCAATTTATTTCTATATGAGAACACACATACCAAGCAGATCACTTTTCAAATGGCTCCGTTTTTCAGCAGTGTTTGGTATTCTGTAATAAAGTCTGTGATCATAAGGAGGGATGTTTTAGTTATAACTATTTTTACAATACTTCACAACACAGCTGTAAGATTTTTTTTTTTAAATCTTTTCTCTTTTTCTGAAATGTTTTACCAGATACATGACTATAGGTAATGCAAAAAATAGCAGCTAGTAGTGTTGCTTAATGCTTGCCATTATGAAGACTCAGATTTCAGTGGGTAAATAACTTGTCCAAATTTTAACCATTTGGGTTTACGTGTTCCTTGTGAATTAGCAAGTAGAGTCTTTTGAAAAATTCTCATCAAAATCTGTCAGCCCTTCTAAGAACAAAGTGAAAAGAAAAAAAAAATATTTTCTTTTGTTTGTTGTCCACCAAATACAATTCTTGAGGAAATGCACTTGTCACCTTCATGCTTTGAAAAACTGATTCGGAATTTGACAGTGAGTCACTATGGATTCAGTGATATGGTTTCCACATCCTTTATAAAATCTGCCTGAAACTGATAACAATGCAAGCCTTTGAAAAATCTCAGTGTGCCACATAGGCAATGTCAGTCATTAGCACATATCCAAACCAATTTCACATCTTTCCTGGGCAGCCAGGGTTGTTTATGAACCATCTCCACAGCACAGCCACCAATGCAAAGTTTTAAGCCTCAAGTTAGTCCTAAATCTGCAAAGTATGGTTCAGTTCCTGGAAACAGTCTAGCTCTCTACTGGGTCTCTACTTGAACTAGTTAGTTCCATCATTCTGTCAGGCTTAATTGGCCGGCGTGTGTTACCACACTTGCATGGCAGTACTAAACTGGCTGATTTTCCAATAGGCTGGTAATTCAGTGGGGTTCTTCGCTGCATCATGTAAATATGCCTTGCTGATGTTCTCTCCTCTCACAACTCCCTAAGCATGATCCAATATAGGCTGAATGTAAGCTTCTGCAAGCAATGGCATGATCCAGAAACCCCCATTTAAACCGTGCTTCCACTTATTTTTTCTCCAGGAATGCACCCAAGTGCCTACAGTCCTTCTGTTGCACATGCTGGGTTTATCTGGGACATTTAAGAGGCACCTCATTGCCCAGGTCCCCCAAGGGGCCTGATTCATTATCTGGGCTTAGATCCATATTCCTAACATACCATGACATCCTCTTCGTTGGTGGTGAAGCATTAAAGCCTAGCCACGGGGTTATTGCATGAGCAGGGGATATGCGGAGGTGCCTCACTTAAAATCAGTGCTTGGAGTGAAAAGCAAAAACAATAAGAAAAGTCGTGGGTGGTAGGCATAGGGCTGACATACAGGCTGATATGCTGGTGCCATTGTCATTGATTCTGGTAGCTCTGGGTGTCTCCACAGGAATCTGAACACATTTTGACCCTGTTAATGATCCATGTGGGTGTCACTCTGATGCAGCACAATGAAAGCGCTCTTTTGTCTCTCTTTTTTTTTTTTTTTTTTTTTTTTTTTTTTTCCCAAAACAGTATCAGTTTTCCTCCAACAGCAATGCAGATTGCAAACCTGAGTGCTCAGAAGGCAGGAACTGCCAGAACTACTGACTGAGTATTTTGCTCTGTATACCTCAGGGACCCTTCCCTGTTCAGTGCTGCAGACAGGGAGTGCACAGTTAATTATCACCTATTCAATACATCCCTGGTCTTGTTGTTCAATATTCAACACGAGGTCTTTCTGCGAAGGCCACATTACTCATGACATTTCCCATTGAGAACTAGCTTTTGCAGTTTACTAATCAGTTAGCATGTAAAATAAATAGTACATGCATCTGAAAATTATATGTCTGATCTCAAAGGGCTCTGATAAATGCTAGATGACTAGAAGTCATTTCAGGCTTTCTGTGTTCATCCAGAGGAAAAGAGTTTGCTCTGTAATATGCCTCATGGTTGTGGTCAGGAGGAGAGCTGCTGAAGCACATTGCAGCTCCTTCCTTTTATTCACTGCTTGCTCATCCTGGAGTATGGCCAGAGTATACCTTCAGTGACAAGGACTGTGGGGTACACACCGCTTCCACTGTATGGACAGTCACTGTGAACTGGATTGGGTCCCTTTTATCTAAGTGAGTTGGCATAAGGGTCATGTCTCTGTCAGCTTTTTAAGCAAGACAATATATCAAACATATAGTAACAATTTCAAGTAGTAACAATTTCAAGTAAAAAGGCCCAAATTAGCTATTGTTCTACTGTTGGCTTCACTGTGCTGCTATGAAATTAATTAAATTTCTACCATTACCAGCCACTTTCAGATCTCCTCACTGACCTAGCAGCAGACTAGTTTTTTGTTGTTTTTTTTTTCTTTTTTCCCTACAAAAGGTGACGTTACTTAGGACCTTCCTAGCCTATACTATATCATAAGAAGATTCTTCTCATCCAAGTAATGGAAGAATTTATTCTTCCCATGGTCCACTCTCATTCACTAGGAGTAGAAAAGCACGTTTCTGTCCAAGAAAGTTCAATAGTAAGTAAGATGGGGCATCATGAGACCTTCTTTCCACATCACTTTTCCACCGTCTTTCCATCACTTATCCTCCTTCAGTATGCCTCAGGTGACATTTAGGTCCTCATCTCTCAGATTCTTCACAGATGTTTGGTTGTTAACTGTCACTGTCATTCCTTTCTCTCACCTGGAAACTTCGTGAAATGTCAGAAGTCACAGAGATATTTTTTGTTGGCTGAAAATTGCTGAATACAGTGCCTTGTGAGTGCTGTGATCATTGTAACAACCATTTACCCTTAAATATAGGTTGGTTCTATATTAGTTTAGAGCTGAAAATAGCATCATTGTTGAATAGATGGAGCATGTTATGGCTATATTTATTAATATACCCTAAATGCAAAGGAGCTTTGCAGTCTTTTTTATCTAACTACCTCTTGAACACCAAACATCTATTCAGCACACAACCCAGACAATGTACTTATGCACAACTATAAACTGATTCTTCTGCAAATGCAGTATTAAAGAGAAGAGTAAATAATAGAGATAAAAACATTACCCCTTGTATTTGCTTTTTACCTGCTGAATAAATAGACCAGAATAATTAAGTTGGAAATGTTTTTATTACTCTTCCAGTATGAATTCTAATTAGATCTTTCTGTTTTCCTAGAAAAGCAGCACTAGGGTAATAATGACAATACCGTTCATTAGATCATTACTAATAATTTAATGTGATACAAGATAAAAGCAAGAAACTGGACCCAATGTCCAGATGTTTGCTTCCAGGTCCAACTCTTCTTCTTTTACCCTATGGTTGATAGTTAGAAGCCAGTAAGAAATATGTCTGCTTCCAGGACAGAGACAAATGTTCCCATAAGTATTCTTTTTGTTCTCTTCTGCTTTTCAAGGCTCTGTACAGTACTGTGCACATCCCAACTTCCAGAAAATACTTACTCTTTCTGATTATACTTAAAAAAAAAAAAAAAAAAAGCACCACTTCAACACTGCTAGGGGAAGTGGAGAAGTGTAAATAAGGGCCTATAGATACTTTAAACACCATACATGTATTCTTGATAGATCTTGTAGTGGTGAAATGGTGGAAGGTAGCGTATTTTTGCTTGCTATCATGGTAAAACTAAAGTGAGATTGACAGGAAGAATAAACACTTCAGAGAGAAATAATCTGGTGCATACATTCAATTTAAAATATGAAATAAATCAACTAGTATCTTCATTAGCACACTAGCATAGTCTAGTGAAAAACAAGTCATGTCAGTTGTACCATCGGTCCTCTTTAATATCTTCATCAATGATCTGGACGAGGGCATTGAGTGCACCCTCAGTAAGTTTGCAGATGACACCAAGCTAGGTGCGTGTGTCGATCTGCTTGAGGGTAGGAAGGCTCTGCAGGAGGATCTGCATAGGCTGCACCGATGGGCTGAGGTCAACTGCATGAAGTTCAACAAGGCCAAGTGCCGGGTCCTGCACCTGGGGCGCAATAACCCCAAGCAGAGCTACAGGCTGGGAGATGAGTGGTTGGAGAGCTGCCAGGCAGAGAAGGACCTAGGAGTGATGGTTGATAGTCGGCTGAATATGAGCCAGCAGTGTGCTCAGGTGGCCAAGAAGGCCAACAGCATCCTGGCTTGCATAAGAAACAGTGTGACCAGCAGGGCTAGGGAGGTGATCATCCCCCTGTACTCGGCTCTGGTGAGGCCGCACCTCGAGTACTGTGTTCAGTTTTGGGCCCCTCGCTACAAGAAGGACATCGAGGTGCTTGAGCGAGTCCAGAGAAGGGCGACGAAGCTGGTGAGGGGCCTGGAGAACAAGTCCTACGAGGAGCGGCTGAGGGAGCTGGGCTTGTTCAGCCTGGAGAAGAGGAGGCTCAGGGGTGACCTTATCGCTCTTTATAGGTACCTCAAGGGAGGCTGTAGCGAGGTGGGGGTTGGCCTGTTCTCCTACGTGCCTGGTGACAGGACGAGGGGGAATGGGCTTAAGTTGCACCAGGGGAGTTTTAGGTTAGATGTTAGGAAGAACTTCTTTACCGAAAGGGTTGTTAGACATTGGAACAGGCTGCCCAGGGAAGTGGTGGAGTCACCATCCCTGGAAGTCTTTAAAAGACGTTTAGATGTAGAGCTTAGGGATATGGTTTAGTAGGGACTGTTAGTGTTAGGACTAGTTAGTGTTAGTGTTGGACTCAATGATCTTGAGGTCCCTTCCAAACTAGAAATTCTGTGATTCTGTGTGATTCTGTGATCTAGCAATCTTACGTGAATTCTTTAAAATATTCTAAATATTAAATACTAGTATTGGCTTGCTGATTACATAGGTTCCAAAAGCATTTGATGCTTTCATTACAAGGAGCCCTGCTTCCTCAGCAAGGAACTAAGTTCCAATGGGAATAACAGAAGGTAAATTGACTCATGTAAATTGTTCTCCTAGTTAAATGTGTCAGGTCTTTTTGTTCTCCTTTAAAGTGAAGAAAATATTTCTTCTTGAATAGGAAAAATCAAAATTAAAAATAATTCTAATAATAATTTGATTTGCTAAGAAAGAGCGTGCTGTAACATGTTTGTTTGCAGTCCCACGAAAGAATAGTTGTGGTCATAAAGTTCAAGTGCTGTTGCCTGGTGAGGAGGTACCTGAAATGGACAGGTACAGGTGAAAGGCTGGAGAAGAGGAGGTTGCTAAGAATGAATGACCATGTCTTCTCTTGACTGTCCATCATGCCAGGTGCCAGGTGGTTGCCTTGTAGGTTATGAGAGCAGAGAGAATCTGACACTCATCTGGGATCAGCCCTCTTCATTTGATCTGAATCAGAGCAAACTGTAAGCCCATCTGCTCACTCACCCATTGCCAGTAAAAGGCAAGGGCTATATAACATGCCAGTGACCTCATTTAGCAAAGGTAGGAGGGAGATTTCCTGATGAGGTGTAATTGCTTTGTCCAAACTTCTCCCCTCTGTAAGACTCCATCAAAATCAAAGTCCTTCAGTAATCTGCTGTGAAAATCAGATCCCAGAGAGAATCCCTTACGCTAGCAGTAAAAATCTACTTGTAAATTGTGAGGATTTCAGTTCTAGGAGGAGGGGCTGATCCTGTAAGGACCCTAATGACTTCAGCCTTTTCTTCATTTAGTGTAACAATATATATTGTTACATTAGACTAAGACTGTTTTTCTTTCTTTATTAGAGTAAGAGTAATGCTTAAAAATTACTTGACAAAGAAAACTGCGGACTTCAGACATAGAATCATAGAATCATAGAATATCCTGAGTTGGAAGGGACCCTTAAGGATCATCAAGTCCAACTCTTGACACCGCACAGGTCTACCCAAAAGTTCAGACCATGTGCCTAAGTTCACAGTCCAATCTCTTCTTAAATTCAGACAGGCTCGGTGCAGTGACCACTTCCCTGGGGAGCCTGTTCCAGTGTGCAACCACCCTCTCTGTGAAGAACCCCCTCCTGAAGTCCAGCCTAAATTTCCCCTGCCTCAGCTTAACCCCGTTCCCGCGGGTCCTGTCACTAGTGTTAATGGAGAAAAGGTCTCCTGCCTCTCGACACCCCCTTACGAGGAAGTTGTAGACTGTGATGAGGTCTCCCCTCAGCCTCCTCTTCTCCAGGCTGAACAGGCCCAGTGACCTCAGCCGTTCCTCGTACGTCTTCCCCTCCAGGCCTTTCACCATCTTCGTAGCCCTCCTCTGGACACTTTCCAACAGTTTCATGTCCTTTTTATACTGTGGTGCCCAGAACTGCACACAGTACTCGAGGTGAGGCCGCACCAGCGCAGAGTTCCAAGTTCTCCTTTCATCTGCTCTCCAATCCCAAATGCTGCCTCTTGTGTGTCTGAATTACTATGCCTTATGGAAACAAAAGAAACTGAGACCTCTTTATCTTATATCTATTAGGTATTCTTTAGCATCATAGAATTATGTAAGTCAAAAGGGACCTCTGGAGATCATGTACAGCATTCCCCAGCTTAAAGCAGGGTCAGCTCTGGAGCTGTCTTTCTTAGGGCCCCATCCAGCTGTATTTGCAATTCCTCCAAGGATGGAGAGTCCACAGCTTCTTTGAGCTGTTGCTCCCATGGCTGGCCATACTAACCATGTAATGTTTTCTTTATACATGTAGGTAATCAAGATGTTCCTTCTTGTGTGTATTAGCCCTCAACCCTTACCTGAGAAAAGCGTGACCACATCTTCTCTGTAACCTCCCTTTAAGTAGTTTCTGCATGTTCATCCATCTGTTTTGTTGTGCTTTTTTTTTTTTTTCCTTATTTCTGTGGGTCACTCCTGCCCACTCCTGTTTTGACTGCTACAGAGCTGTTGGACCTCTGTAGTCAAACTCATAGCAGGGGGCATGACAGACGTCTTTCTAAGGAGGTAGCAGGACAATGTTGTAGAGTATTGCCTCGATACACACACAACAAATGCATGTCCAGCTCCCCTGCCCCTTCGGAGGTGGCTAACCTGTGGAGCTAACATGTTCACCATGTTCTTTTTCTCTGCTCAGAACCAGAGTAGCTTATTTTACAGGTAGCTTCCCAAAGCAATCAGGAGCTGGGCTGTTGATCAACATACAGCTTTTCACCAGCTCTGGCCCATGGCACAGGGGGTCAGGGTTGGGACTCTTTTATCATTGCAAACCCCATGAGCAATCCAAACAATGTCATCCCTATAATTTCTATAACACAAGTGGTCCCTGAGAGATGGAAGGGGGGAGAAGTGCTGATCTATTACAGTGCACTTCCCTTTACTCCCTTAAAAAATCCACAATCATGCTCTTTATTTTAATAATGCCTTGTCATACATTAGGATGGCACGTATGTTGCCCTTACTGCTGCAAGATGGCTAACTTCCTCGAGGGCTTATTTCTAAAGCTTCTTTGACTTGTCTTTCACATTCTTCTGTTTCCTTGGTGATTTGTCTGGCCTCATCAACGTCTTGTTACTAATGCATATTTGCGCAGCTGGGAAGTCACTTTCTCATTATTCAAGCCTGCCATGTGCTGGCCATTTGTGATATGAAATCTTGTCTGTCTTAGAAATAGACACAAACACCCTTCCAGCCTGTCCACAGAAGTACTGAGAGAACAATCTGTGTTTTTGTTTTGCAATTGATTGTGTGCCTGAGATTTCATTTTGATTTATTATTTCTTTTCCTTCTACTTAAGGAGGACTCTACCAAGAAATACTTACCATTATTTCCCTCGTTATTTGTGATCAGCCTTTAAGACTTTTGAAACACTTTTTTTCCATGCTGATTTTTATCCTTTTTCCATCTAGTCAACTCTTTATATATATATATATATATATATTATGAGATAAAGTTCAAACTGACACCACAAAACTTGCTTTAGGAAGAAAAAGGAGAAAGAATAAAACTTCAGAAATGGTCAGTGTAAATTGGTGCTTTAATTTTAGATGATCTCTGCAGTCCTTCCAATGTCTATGATTGCAAAAATTTTAGATCTCGAGTTCTAGTGTACTTTTAGGGGAAATTGTTGCCCTTTTGCACAAGTGAGAACTGCTTCCCCAGGTTTCTTTATATTGTGAAGCCTTAGTCTATTCAGAATTGAAGAAAGTAAAGCATGAGGGGGAATCAGCCTACCTATTTGAAGCGCGTGGGCTTTGCCTTCATTTTAGACACCTAGTGAACTAGATCTTCCCATTTTTCCTGTATAAGGGAGTAAATATACTCCCCATAAATAGTATGTGAAAAATAATATGCTACTCCCTAATATCATATAGGTAGGAGAATTCAGTTTACCTAAGTTCACTGGTTGTCTAAGATGTCTATTCAAACAAGTCGGCTCGGTTAGGCTGTGTAACAACATCCCACTTTGACTGATATTCTCATTTCAAAAGTTTGCCACAAATATTTTCCAGACACTCTGCAGCTACTCCAGAAGCTGGAGACAGTCCACCTGTGGCCAAATTGACTTGGTTTGCTGAAACTGCCTGTTATCTGTGATCAAAGTCAGTGCTCCTACCTCAGACACATCCTTTTTTCTTATCTTCTTCACTTCCATTTCTTCCTTCTCCTATTTCTTTTCAAGCAGCTGCAGAAAATAAAAATAATAATAATAACAACAACAAAAAGCAGGAATGGGACCATTCAGCAATGTAACTGTTAAACTTGTGGCAAATGTTGGTTTTCCTTTTTCATTGTTCTGTCAGTCTTATATTATCCTAAGTACTGCCTCAGGTCTTTTGGACTCTTCTGAGCTGCCTCCCTTTTCTTAGTGTACTAAGTTGATGGTTTCACGCTGGCAACCATGCTTTCCTTTTGAGATCCTTCTCTGTTTTGCTAGGCTGTGCGTGTGCCTTCCCTTCTGGATATGTCCATAATTTATATTTAAATGTACAGATGTAACACTGCCTTTTGGGGACAAAAGAAGAAATGTGGGCAGGGAGGTGAAGAGGAAAGAGAAGGAATGTTTCATGATACACAACAACCAGCTATTACTTTCCCTTTAGGACTTCTCATATATTTCAAGGCACTGTTTGTTGTTCAGTCGTTAGCATTCTTGGCCACGCTGGCACCGCATTGTACACAGTCTGAGTAATTCATCTGGCTTCAATAATGTCATCTATATTTAATGTTTCAGAAGCTGTGAGGATTGGTTTAAGATAGTAATTTTCTGTCTGCACTTTCAAGATCTATGCAACATGGGCGGCACTGAACTGTTGCTGACAGAGATTCAGCATTGGAAGTTGGAATGTGTGGAAAAAAATAAATAAAATAAAACACACACATGTCCCTCCCATATAAAGAAATTAGCTACCCACTTATGAATGGGGAGGAATTTTGTCCTCATGAATGAAGCAAGCCTAACACTGGAGAGGGATCTTTTCCATTTATAAACAGAGCAGCTCCAGAACTGCCAATGGAAACAGGAAAGCTGTCTTGCATGGTCTTGTGTAAAATGCATTTCTTGGCATCTGGAGAGACAACTAGTAGGTTAATTCTTTTTGCTTTCTTGTCTCCTCTCTGGAAATGCCAATTAGTGATGTTTACCCATCTGATGTTGACCTACTCCAGGGCTTCATCTCTTGTGGACAACCCAGCAGCCATAGTGGCAAATACCTTTGTTTGCATGGACACCAGCTGAATTTCCAGAGCAGTGCTGGTGGAACGCTGGGCTGTGCATGTGCCTCTCTCCAGGAACCTCAGAGTTCCAGACTCCTTCAATTTAACAGTCAGTCCTGGAAATTTTTTCCTGCTGATTTCAGAAGCAGACTTCTTCCCTTCTCCTTACCTTTACCTTCTTACCACAGCATGATGTTGGACATTCCCCAACCTTCCTCAAAGATCTTCTCCTTGCATCAACACTCACTAAATCAAGCTTTCTCTGTGTCAGGTTGGGTGTGGGTTGTGTACTCTTGCCTCTGGTAGCTTGTCCCTTGCCTTTTGCAGAAGGCTGCAGCCAGCCTCTCCCCTCCCCAGTAACAGCAGAGGGCGTTCACTAGAGCAAGGATAATATATCTCTCCACCATGAGATGCTTTTCTGCCTCCTAACACAATGATTTTGGCTCAGGAAAGAGATCCTTGCACAAGTGGCAGGGGACACCCAGACACCCGAAGAGTTGTATGTTGAGAAGTGTTGCTTTAGAAGAGAATAAACAAATGAACCAGGAATTTCCTGGCTATATAGCCAACAAGTCGCTCCTTTGCCTGATAAAAATGGGGACTTATTGACTGAATGCCATGGCTGTGCCACAAAACTAGGGGCATCAGGGCTTAAAGGAAATGGCCAGAGAGGTGAGACAAGACTGGAGGAAGGGACATTTTGATAGCTGTGCTGGCAGAATCTCTGAGACAAACCAGCAGGACACAGCAGGTGGGAAGCGGGGTAGCAAATGTTGTGTGGGTGGGTGGACACGGAGGGGGGAAGCTCTGGCAGAAAAGCTCGATGAGATGGTGAAGTAGGTGGAACAGGATCAGACAGCACAACGAGTAAAACCAAGGAGAACAATTTTTTATTTTAATTGATTGTAGTATGCACTTGAATGCAATCTGAAGGGCAGAAGAAATATCTATAGGATCAATTTTTAATAAGCACATTTATGTGAGAAACAAAATAATTCTGAATAATTAAATACCATCATCTTGGCATCATTCATTAGAATCATTATGGAGTGGCTGTCTGTTTATAAGTAGGCATGACAGCAGTTACTGTTATGAAACTTGCCTCATTCCTGCCAGTGTAAAATCTTTCCATTTGCTTCTAATTTTGCCAAACATCACGTGTTTATGCTGAAATTTTTCAAGCTGATTGTCTGTCTCAGTCTGATACTTTTTTCAGTCAAAGCTATTTTGTCATTTCCCAAATTAAGACTAGAAGGAAAAAATATGTTGTTTGGCAGGTATAAGTCCTTGTTACTAGTTCTTGTTGATGGCATCAACCACACAGGAAAAAGAAAGCTCTGAACCTGACCCATGCAAAATGAGCGGATTCTGCAGCTTTTAGAGGTAAATGTCAGGGAGAGAAAAAGAAAGAAGGTTAAAGCCCCAGGGAATGACTGCAAATTTTAAACAATTCTGGCATCTCTGGGGGCTGGATGGGAAGGTCCCAGTTCTGTGAATGAAAAACCTTATGTGTGACTGGGAATGCGGTACACTAGTTACAGATGCTCTGTTTTCCATCCCCGTGAAAATGGGGCCCATTGGCTGTCTTGAAAATAGGAGCCTAGGGACAAACAGAGAGCCTGCAGTAGTTTACAGTTTAACTATTAAGACTCCCAGAAAGTTTTATCTCATGTCAAATGCTTTGCAGATCATGTTGCAACCAGTATGAGCTGCAAATCCATGCAAACTGAGAAAATTGGATGTTTTCCTGGGATTCTTGTTCCTGGCTGGTCTGGAGCCAAATACAATGATGCAGAACAGGGAGCATCTCTGATTGTGCTCTCACATTGCATCTGCCACACCACTTCCTCCCATGCTCAGCCAGCTCTGAAAAAATTGCCTCGAACACAAAACCTAAAGTCAAGATCAAAGGAAGAGGGATATAATTAGACTAAAACACAGCAGGAGATATAAGTGGGAGATATGAAGATAAAGGTGTAGTGGTTTGTGAGCTGGTCCATGGTATGTAAGACTTGAATATGGAAGAACCATGAGGGGTTAGGATGAGGAAGGTGATTTTAATTCTTCTGGTGAAAGTATAACAAGTTCAACCTCTAAGTGAAAGGGCTTTCCAGTGGCAGAGATTAATTTAAGACTCACCAGGGGTCTTCTAAATAGGAATTTCCATTGTTCAGAAGGATGAGCTCCAGGGTTTCTCCCAGAATCTGGAGTAAAATCTCTGAAACAGGATGAAGGTTTGGTCTGGAAGGTAGTGATGTTCTCCTTGGACTTAAATGTCTACCCACTTCCTTCAGGGGCTGTGGAGAAGACAGGATATCTTTGTAGTTTTCTCTGGACTCCACAGTACTTGTAGCACTGTACTGACAATGATGGCAATAAAACCTCATAATTCAGGATTTCAGCTTGTTGCCTAGAGAGGCAAATAAGTTTCCTTCCCCAGTACATTATTGGCTAAATGCATTCCTGGCTTTATGTGAGGATCATTTAATTCATTTTGGATCCTCACTTTGAATTGTCAGAAACTGGTTGAGACATAACTACTCAGAGAAGACATTGAGGTGGAGAGCAAAGACCCCTTTTTCTTAAAAAGCCCTTGCCCTGTCCAGGTGTGTAAGGTCAAGCAGGTTGCAGTTGTGAAGGAGAGGAATTTCACTAGCCCCATTCAGGTGACACATCTCCTTGCCAAAAATCTGGTGTCTCTGCTAGGGATCCTTGAAAGAGCTTCTGGTATCCTTCTTGTGTCTTGTATGATTTGTTTCCCTCCTGGGGATTGGAGTCCCTTCTTTCTAAAGTACAGGCATCAGCTAAAACTATCCTGAGTGAAGATTAATGGTCTGTTATAAACATGAGGTTACATGAGGTGACTAAATTGTCCCTTTGTGGTTAGAAGGTTATGAAATGTCTGGAAATCTGTAACTGTGCTAAGGAGCTGCATGGGTAACAGTGTGTGACACATGACAGTACACATAAATTCATTTTATCTTCTGAGAATATAGAGAGTGATACCCAACAGGCAAAATGAAGACAAGTCTGAGGTGACAATCCAGTCCCCATCAGGAATTGCCAGAAGTAGAGATTTCCATGCAGAAGTTGGTGGGGCCTCACTGGAACAGAACTTGCTATTCATGTAAAATCATGAGATTTGAAATGCTTTTGTGCTGTCGTAGAGTGGATGCACATACCTGAAGGCCCTCAGTGTCTTGTAGGCCCTCAGGGAGCAGTCCAGGTGGCAAGATTCATCAAAGAGCACACCTAGCTGAATAGCAGAGTGCAAGAGGGTGCAAGATATAATCATACATATACCCACATGGATTTTTACATCCGTGGCAGACAGAATTCATCAAACTGGTGTTCACTTACATGAGAAGTGCACTGCCAATAACTCTGTCAGGCCCCAAAATATCAAGTGTTTCATAGGAGCTCTGAAAACAATACTGGCACTGAGTCCCTTCGTGCCTGGGACTTCCAGTGTTGTGGAACAAGGCCAGGGGCTATTTCTACTTTTGTTGTGTCCAACTAATCAAGACAGTGAACACCTACAACATCCGTTTGAGTCAGAGTTATCAGTCCTAAGCACAAGCACAAACTAAGTCTTAGATGCTTAGACACATAGTTAGATCAGTAATCCAAGTTATTAAAGCACTTGCTTGCTCAAGTAGTCCTTGGAAAGGAGTGTATGCAGAGCAATAAGTTGTGCAAGAAAAACAGAGCTTCCTTTCTTGATCACCAAGGGAAAGCACTGTAAACTCCTTCTTAATCTCTTAGTTGTCCTCTCTTGCTCTTCAGCAATGTATATTACACATAAAAATAAAAATATATCATTATTACAGATTAATTAAATCTATTGACCTGCTCTTAACAGTTACAATAAATCTATGTGGAACCTGAAGCTAGCCAAGACCAGGGGATGTGGGCTTTTCAAGATGTTCCTGCACCCCAGAATTGTCTTCATAAAAAATGGTTTTGGACATAGTTTTTTTGTTTTGACAGTTCAGATCAGCCATCTTCCTGGCTGATATATTGATTGTAGGGCATCAATCTTCCTGGTCTAATAAAATATCACAGCATGGTTGAAAATAAATAAATAAATAAATACAAGCTTTGTCTTCTTGGCAACTCAATGTGAAAGCTCTCCAGAATATTGCTTTGCATAGAATGAAAATGGCTTTGGGCCAATGACTAATTATATTAAAAGGCTGTGCTTTTAAATTATTTATGTACCATAGTGTTTACCCTAGTATTATTGAAACCACCGCATACACTTCTACAAATAAGATTTTGGTTCAGATGAATGTGACAGTCCCTCCGTGGGTGATATACTGTACCAGGAGTTTCTACTTTAATGTAACAAATAGCTTAACACACATTAACAGATGCATTACTCGTGGAGCACTGCTGCAGAAGGAGATGCAGATGAAAATAATTTACCTCTGGTCCATTTAGACACAGCAGATTATGCAACAATAATAAATGTAGGAGCAGGCTGCAAAGCATTGTTTGAAACAAAGATTTATCAAACTGAGGGTTTAAAACCAATTTTGATCCAGACGGTGCTAACCAGAACCCTCTTTTGTTTGTACAGCAATTGCTGAGCATACAGGAAGAATTAAATAACAAAAAATCTGAGCTGGAGCAAGCCAAGGAAGAACAAACACATACACAAGCAATGCTTAAAGTCCTTCAGGAACAGGTGAGTGCTTCTCATGGGAGAAAAGTGCTGTCTTAGGCATGCTAAGGGGACGGAGGACGCATGGCTTTGCCTACAAAATGCATAGGATTCTGACCACTGACTGTGTTGTGAGCAAGACATAACATTATATAGTCTATGTGTCTGCTCTGATTAGCATTTGTGCATGCAGCTGGGGCTAACAGTTTAAGAAAACAGTGAAAGTGGACCCTTATTTTACACTATCCAGTAGTGAATTTCACATCTTGAGTAACATTTCCACTTATGTTATTCACATAGATACCAGGGAAATGTGTTGTCACTCTGAATAATTAAAAAATAATTAAAAAAAAAAAAAAATGGGGGGAAGTTAAATATGCCTGAAAAGCAAACATATTGGAAGCAACAACAACAAATACACTTTCTTTTAAGACTAGTATTGAAGAAAAAGAGCTTGCCATCTCCTGTGTAATATGTGAAGATATGAGTATACAAAAAAGCTTATCATGATGGCATTAAAAGTAGTAGTTCACCAATGCACTTATTTAAGCAGTGAAAAGCAAACAACTGTAAATCTGACTCTTTAATGTTAGCCTTCTTTGATACTCAGGCGTTCTGTGACACTGAGAAGTGTATTTGATAGTACTGTTTTATAAGCAAGGTAAGATGGATAGTTAGCAGAAAAAGAAAATCTGGAGCTAGATCTGTAAATCTGGAAATGAAGCAGTACACACTGTGTGCAAGCACTGTGTGCGCAAATACATGCGTTGTGTATAAGCCACATGGCTTGGACACACTGAAATCTCAAATCCCCACCTGTGCTGCATAGGCACAGTCTCTGTTGTGAGACGTATTTTTTGTCCTTTATATATAAACTTTGAGATAAAATATTTAGCAAGTTGGTTAGTATCTGTAGATGAAAGACTGCAGGTTCTGAACTGCTTTGATGGCAGAGATTCAAAATGATGATAGTTCTTATGTTCAAGAGTTTTCAGCATGTATGTCTGAATATGTCTGCAAACAGATTTAAACATTTAATATGCGCAATGGGAAAAGTAAATGCTATATGTTCTTAGCATTTATGGCTACAAAGAAAACCTTCTAAATGAGAACTGATGCAGGACTGCATTACACAAAAATGCCATAAGAAAGAGTGGATTAGGTAACAGCATATTTATAAAGACAGAAACTACTAGATCTCTTGAGTTAACTGCATCTCATTTACATTTTCACATGGCATTCAAAGTATATCATCATAGAATAGTCAAAAAAAAAAAAAAAAAAAAAAAAGAAATTGCATGGTGTTATTTTATATTGTGGTAGCAATTAAATTCTGCAAAAACATATAGGAATATCTTATGATATGAGGCCTCAATAGAGACCACAGGGGTGACTTCCGAATCTCTGCAGACTCCTACTAATTGCAAATCAAATGTGCACTCATGCTAGGCAGACAGACGAAACAGTAGCTGGAAGAAGGGCACAATGGATCTGCATTTGTCTTGAGCATTAACTGAAACATGCCTAGAGCTAAGGCTCTAAGTGGCCAGAATTCCTAAAGAGAGCTACACAACCAGTGTGCTTCTCCAATAACCCTGAACCATTTCCAAAATATTCCAGAATAGCAAAACCCCTAGCAGTAATGACCCCCAACTTGCCAAGGCTCACAGCTTTCCTTTACAAGCACCACAGCTCATCTGTGTGTTTTTCCAACCATGGATATTGAAAATCATATGGGAGAGTCAAGTAAATATGAACATTTCTTCAAAAAATAAACAGTGCTGGGCTCCCATCTTTATTGCTTTTTTTTTTTTTTTTTTTTTTTTTTGATACTTTTGCTAAAATCTACCTATTCATCCTGTATATCCTGCTGGGAGAGATGCTGTTTGCTTGTTTACAACATTACACAATGGTAGCAAAAAGGCTTCTGGACCATATCTGGTCCACAGCCACCAGCTCCAGTTGTCAGAGGACTTTGAGCCCACTGGTTTATACCTGACCTGCCCCACCACGTCATGAGATGTATGAGAGCCTTCCAGCTCCTTACCTCTTCTCCCTACCTTTCAGGTAGTCCCTTGGTTGTTACTGGCACTAGTTCAGTGTTTAGCCTCAGTATGCTCCCTGCTGGTAACATCAGTCTCACCACCAACCTGCAACAGAGCCTGCCTTGGGGGTAAGGCGAGGCCTGTTTTTCCAATACTGTATGTTTTTCCAAGGTTTCTATTCCAACGTTTCATGATTTATGATGTGAGAGAAGAGTATAAAGTCTATTTGAATTAAAACAAACAAACAATATTGGAAAAAAGGGACTTCACCCCTTTAGCCTGTGGGAATCCAGCAGCATATTTTATACCCACAAGTTTTCTCCCATTATCTCCACTGGTTCACCTCCACCTCCTGCTGCAGTGGTTCTAGTGTACATGTGGATGCTAGCAGCTTCTTGCCTGAGCTCTGACATCTTCTTCAGGGCACTGCAGGACATAAAAGAAAGAAAAAGGCTCAAGCATCCTGCCTGCACTAGTTGGATTAACACTGTGCTTCTGGATTAAGACAAGTGCAGCAGTACTGGGGAGCTGATGGTGCGAATCAGTGGTGGGGTGAAAGCCTGGCAGACCAATGCAGGCTGGAGGCTGAGCCCATTCTCCCATCAAACATACATGAGGTGGATGGGAGAGCTGCATGTCACCAGCAAAAGGCACGTGGAGCATTGCCCAAGAAGCCAGCAGCCACCAAAGGGTGATGCCACATGATGCACCTGAAAAAGGAAAGGAGAAAGGTAAGTAACGAACAGCACTCCCAGAGTGCTCAGGACATGGACGTAGCACTCAGAACAGTTTTATATACCTGAGCACACTCCTAACTTCATATTCAGATGAGTAATTCAGCTGAACTCAACGGGACAGCCCACATGAGGTGAATATTTAAAATGAAAAATTGGCAGAATCAGGAAACAGCTCACAGCGCAATGCAGAAATACCTAACTTTTCTTGGCTGGAAGTAGCCTTCTTGTCTCGTTCTTACCAGCATCCTCACAGCAAGATGTTTTCACAGGATGGTTGTATTTCAGTGGAAGGAAAACACGCAGCATTCATTGGAAATGCATCACACTGCTTTTAGTATGAGTTGCAGGCTTTTCAAGGGCATTGAAAGATGAGTGTCAGTGAAGTGACAGGACACCTGATGAGTTTGCAGTCCCCAGATCTTCTTTGTACTGCTTTATCAGGGATTGTTGCCCTCTTCCCTCTTTCAGGACCTCTTTAGTGGTTCACACAGGCCTGCATCATGAGGTATAGAGAGATCACGGCCCACTTACCTTAATTGTCAGATTGGCAACTGTGAGAAGCCAAGAACTGATTCACAGGCAGTTTAGCTGTTGCTGCTGCTCAGCAAAAAGATGATAGAGGTAATCTGACCAGTCATCCAACAGTGGTAGTCAGACAAGGTTTCTGTGCCAGACATCCAATCAAAACATAATAACATCCATATTCACCTGGATTTTAGGACTGTTGTCATTCAGTGTCACAGTTGTATCATCAGTTGTTAAACAGACCCCGGCTTCTTTGGCAAAAACAGATAGAGACCAAGGAATATAGAGGAAAGTTCTGTTGATTGTTTCCCATCTCCACCCTCCCCAAATATTAACTTTGAATTAAGTTAGAATAAACACATAACTTTTCAGAAATGTACATAAAGATTAAATGCTTTTGAGTGCTTCCGCTAAATGTACAAACCTCCATGGTTTGCAGGCTCCAGAGAGCTGTGGTGTGTCCTCCTTTCCTTGTTTGTTCAATCATAGGATGAAAAACAGCATATTTCACTGTGGCTCAAGACATGAGCTAGGGCACTCCTTAAATCTCTCTGGAAAGACTTTTAGAATCCCCTGTGTAATCCTGGATTTCCCCAAAAAAACTAAATCAGGAGGAAAAAAATATTTTGTTTTAGATCATATATTTGAAATTGGCAGCATCTCATCAGTCCTTCCTGCCAGTGGTTAAGTAAAAGAGCTGTTCTTCTCTTCACCTCCTTTTCCATCATACCCAAGAGCCATGTCAGTTATTTAGATGCTTCCTCGGGAAGGAAACACACAGTAGCACTTTGGTGTTTTAGAAAGCTCAAAATATATCATTCAAAAGTAATCATTAGCAAAACACTGTTTAGCTAGTGGCAACTTGCAAATATTGTAAAGTTTACATTAATAGCAAGAAGAAGGGGAAATTAAATCATTTATTATTCTTGAGAGCCAATTCTGCACACTTTTTATGCCTTGAAACTACTTTCTTATTATTTAAAAAATAATGACCCAGTCTTATTATTTTCCTTTTTTTTTTTTTTTTTTTTTTTTTTTAAACCAACCTATCAAGCCTTAAGTATGTTGGTTTCGAAATGGTTTGAGCAAAAACTCATTAGAATTATATGCTCCATCTGTTTTTCTCATTGGAAGCTTTATAAAATGCTCCTTCAAATAAATCAAAGATAACTGTGTGAAATACTCAAGTAATGTGATTGTTTTGTTCTGTTTTTTTGTTTGTTTGTTTTGTTTGTTTGTTTTGTTTACTCTTTGCAGTTAAAAAGCGCCAAGGAATTAGCAGAAATCAATGGGCATGATGAATCTCAGGCAAATGTAGGTACAGCTATATACTCACAGATTTAGAGATATATATGCATGCTTATGGTCTCAATTTTTTTCTGTTTATGTCTTAAACCTGATAGAATGGCTGAATGATTTGCACATCAGGTTTGAAGTGGCTGTTTTTTTCCTGAAGCCACAGGTTCAAATCCCAGCAAACTTCATTTCAAGGTAGATAAATTGAGTTCCGTGCAATTTACTTTGTCGGATTTATTTGGATGAGACTTTCACAACCAATGTCCTAGTTGCTGTATGTGGGTGTTAAAGATACCATGGAAACGACTGCAAGAGAAATGCTTTGCCTTAGTGTCCTGTCCAGGATTACTCAACCTACAAAGTTATATTGTTGTCTCTGTGGCTGCCACCTTGCAGCTGAGCAAGTCTGGCCATAATTCAGTTCTGAGTGAGGTGATTCATGTACGTGTATAATTTGGAAACAGCTAATTTGCACAGAAAGGACTAAATTAATTAATTGAGTCATTATTTTGCCCAAAATTGTTAAAGGACTTGTTAAGGTCGTGTTTTTTATAACCTACTGCCAAAAAAAAAAAAAAAAGCTTCTATTATTCCCTTAATGATTGCAGTCAAAACAGCAATTTGGATAAGGGGAAAGGAAATAAAGAAAAATTTTCCTGCTATGTTTGTAATGCAAACCATGCAGCTTTCTGATTTGTCATAAACATAAGAAAATTAAAACTGATTATACATGATATCTTCAACCCAGCTTAAAGAGCCAGCAACAGTCTGAACACTAATATATTTTAAATCTGTTTTTGTCAATATGTTATCTAATGATACAGCCAGGAAAGCAGTTTTATTTTCAACCTGAATGGAACTCTCAAATTTTGTGGAACAGCTTTGTGATAAGAAAATGTCCTTTCTTTTTAATCCGTCCCTGAATCTCATTCATTGTGGTCTGCTTCCGCAGAGAAGTCGATAGGGCCTCATAGCTCTCAGCATTTGGACAGGAGACATTCAATATTGTCTGATAGCTCCAACAAATCTGCAATTGCAGTCTGTCTGCATGGCATCTCATTGCCCCTTTGAAAGATTCTGTTTGCAAACCCAAATAAAAACATTAATCCACCGATGATCTTGAAATGCTCACATTTGCTACTTATAAACTTTTTGCCTGCACAACAGCTGGTTCCAAGTTTCCTAAGGGAATATAGGAACTTAAGATTTAGAAACTTTCCAAAAGAAACTTGCTTTGTCTCCAAAAAATGTGGATGAAACAATGTTTTGCAGGATCAAAATGTTTTAAAGGAAAATTTCCAAAATGCTTCAACTTTTATCATTCTGACTCGTATGAAACAGGATAAAGCAGAAGAGCCCGGAAGTTTCATTTTTATATAATATACAGGTTTAAATAACATTAAAATAAAATATTTCAATTGCCTAAAGAAAGTGTTTCAGTACATTTCCAGAATCTGAAAGAAAATATTTCAGAATCTTTGGTTAATGGTAAATTTTTCAAAATGTAATATTTTATTCTGGTTTTTAATTGTAGGAGTTGTTCAAATGCCTGAGCTTTCCACAGGACAAAACTCTATTTTATGCCCCTCTTTTCTTTGAGCTCTTCTCATGATGACCTCACTGCAATATTAGACTAATAGGAAAATAAGTCAATATATAAATTAATGGCAAAGAGGGAAACTAGATAGCTGTAATCACTGAGTGACAGTTACAGCCATGTATGTGTTCAACAGTTATGCCACTAAGAGGTCTGAGAAGGCACAGCAGCACAAATGGAAATGGAGAACTAAAGGAAAAGAATAGATGTTAAAGCATTTGCTACAACAGTGAACTTTGTAATGTGGAAGTTGAGGCACCTTTTAAACAAGTGTCCTTTATACTGAATGTGTAGAGCTCAGGTGTTGTGCCTTGCAGGTTGTCTCTCAACATCTATTCTCAGCAGACTTCATAGCTCTTGCCCTTGGCCAGTGTGTAAATCTGGGATGATCAAAGAGAAAAAGGCTCAGTGGCTCCTATGTGGCTGTTAGTGAACTGTGATGCATATAATGGGATTAGGGCATATTTGTTACAGTTGACAGGTTGAATTCAGCAAATGAAATACCTTTACATGAAGAGCAATAGTGGGAGGTGTTGGTGAGGAAAAATGGCAACATATGCCTATACATGGAATACAATCTAATCTCCACACTGTGGAATATTTAAATTGTTTACTCTGCAGAAAATCAGGGTCCTAAAAATGACAGTAGGAATCTTGAGGCATGTTGTGTGCACATCAAGAAAGTTCCTATTGTAGTCTTAAAAGATTATCTCCTGCAGTCCTGAAGCTTTCTGCTGATTGCACTGGTCTGCATTGCATTTTACATTAAAAATATGCTGGTTCTTAAAACAAAGATTTTAAATATTTTTTTTCCAAGCAAAAGTAGATATAGATGAAAATATATACTTAGAACTATCTTGGCATTTTTTCTAGGTGTCAATTATGTCAGAGCATCCTGAAAGAGAAGCAAGGAGCTGGATACCATTGGAAACATTAAAATATCCCTCCTGAAATGCACCCCATTTGTAAAACATATAACTCTTGTCTTTTTCTCTTGCTTTTGTCAGGAGAATTGAGCACAGTTAATTAAGAGGCTGGAGCAATGGCAATGCTACCCTCCCTGCCATGGCAGTTCATACACAAAGCTGGGGGATGAAAACAAGGAATTTTAGTGTCTTGTACACACAGATACAGCAGTTATTTCTAGAAAGCAAAACCATCTTACAAGGCTCTATAAACAGTCAGAAGGGTGTTTCACAAGTGACTTGCCAGGTACATGTGGTAATATTTGTTATGGCTGTTTACATTTCCTAGCGAGACCCTATAGGGAAGGCCAGATGCCAGTCTTGGATGGTACATGGAACCCGAGTGCTAACAGAGACTTCAGCACCCAGCACTGCCAGAGGTGCTGTCACAAAGTGTTCATTCCCTTCAGCCTTGCAGTTAGGAAAAGATTGCTAAAATATTGCTTCTTTCTTCTAATTTCTACCCCCTTTAATTTTCTCTTTGTTGCTGAATATAATTCTGTTTAATTCACGTATCTGTCTTAAGTGAAGAGAAAATAATGGCCAATGTACAATTACAGTTTCAGATATAATCCTCTTCCAGGATGTGCCCATACTCCTGAGACCTGATTAGTCACAGTGTGAAAAAAAAAATAAAAATCTTGCTTTGGAGATGTGCTAAAGTAGAGAACATTTTGGAAATTCAAAATACTCATCTCATGTTTTGCGGTTCACTCTGTAAACATAATTTATTCCTCCACTTTTAATGTGAGTTCACTGGCTTTCTATGGAGCCTCTTCTGTAAATGGTAGTGCTATGTTTTGACTGAAGACCTCCTTTGCTCACTGCTGAGACCAGCATACATAATGCATAGCTTTGGTGAATATATCCCTATTTGGGGTGTGGGAAGATTAACCTCCATGGTATCCCTCTGTTCTTAGTGGTGAAGGGGAGATTTTTGAACATGAGCCTAATTTTAGAAGTACCCCATGATTTTTCCAGGAATTTGTCTTTCTCCCTTGACAGCCACATGGCTTCCTTTTCCTTCTGTTAACAGGAGAATAGCTCCTGTTAATAATTCTTACTTTTTGTAAAAGCATCAGAAAATGGTGGTTAAGAGTACCAGCCCTTCATGTTTAGACCAAGACGAGGTGGTTCTTGGTTGTAGAAGAATTTTGAATGCCCAGATCTCACGCGCATGGTAAAATCCTGATTCCATTGAAGTCAGTAATTAAATACCCATCAGATTTAATAAGCCAGCATTTCACCAAAAGGTTTTCAGAGTTACCTTGTTATCACCAGGTCATGACACAACAGATATATGTCAGAGGGCAAAACTGATCTCACCACAAGCTTTTTTTTACTAGCATTTTTTCCAGCTTGAGTTTCACTGCTTGAAAAAAGTAATGACTTTGACCTCGTTCATCTATCTCCCTCCAGTTAGCATCTCCAGCAACTTGGACACAATATTCTGTGGTTTTGTCTCCAGACATGGAATCAATAATATTAAGTAGGGATGCATTTTTCCATTTGAATGCTTGCAACTACTATCAGAGCATTTCTCAAGTTCAACCAGGCATCTTACTTTTGTTGTTGATTCTTCCTTTAATTTTCCCCCCCATATCTGCTTTTCAAGCAATTACCAGACAATCCTTGACTCTGAGGAGGAGTATATCCAGGGTGAAATGTTTCAACCATTTTACTAAATTGCTCACTTTGTGCTATGCTGGAAGTGATGTTATTTCTAAGTACACCCTAGTCTTCTCTTTTCACATATAATGGGTTAATCACTGATGATCTTTCTCTAAGACAAGACAGCTCTTAAGTAAGGCTCAGATTTGCAGTCATCTGGGCAAGGATTTAGAAATCAAACCCCCTTCAATTTTTGGAGAAGTCTGTAATTCCATCAAATTCATTAGAGTTCAATCCTTGTGCTTCACTGTGCAGATTTTTAATGTAAGCACTCAAGGGCATGTGCTGTGAACATCTCATGTCAGTATATGTGTTTGGCCATGGGATGGGGCACGTCCCATGTGACTGCCTCACATTGAGCCAGGTGAGAAGAAAAGGGTTCTTGAACACAGGTAAAGGAGCAGGAGCTAGAAGAGAGCAAGGCCTGCTTGGATTGTCTCAGCAGTTCAAGAATATGGGACAAAAGTTGGTCACCTTTATTGATGAAGATCCCAGGAAAGTGGTTGCCAATGCTTTTGCTTCACTTCTTTGTGAGTACAATGATCATCTCCCAGTTAACCCACTTTTCAAAAGGCTTGCTATTCACACAGCACAGATTTGAGATGAAAAATGTACTCGATATGGCTAAGAGCTCTCTGGTCCTACAGTTACAGGCCAGAAAACCTTAGTGAAGTGGTTACATATGGCAGGAAATTGTGTGCATTTATTTTCTCTCTGAGCTTCCCAGAAGCCTGGGGTTTGTACGCTGTGGACCTCAGCTTCAGCAAGCTGAGGTGGGTCAGTGAGTAGCTGCCTCAGCTCTGCTGGGACCCTCTGTCCTTGCAGTAGGCATTTCTGGAGCACTGCAAAATATGAAGCAATGACAGCTGGGTGAATTAAAGGAGGGTAGGAAAGGTGTCAGCAGCCTTTCTATGCTACGGAGGCTACATCCCCTGCAGAGGATGCCAAAAGTTGTGTTTTGTTTTTCTGTCCTCCACCTAAGAAGGTTAAAAGCTGCATTTCCTCTTCTGAAGAGAGCATGTGCTACCTGTACTCTCCAGCCACACTGTCACAACTGCTCCCCTTTGCAAGATTGCGTTCAGTCAACTGATTCATTTAGCAAATGCAGTTAATTGTCTGAAGAGAGCAACCAAGAGTAACTGTGCAGCATAGGAATGAGGATAGCCCCCTGAGGGGAGGGAGATTTAGTTTCTGACTGTGGGTGTGCTATGTTCTTGGATGGTGCAAGGACTCAGGTATCCTGACTGGAGGGAGGTGTAAAGGAGGTGTAAACTGTTCCCAGGCATTAGAGACCCTAATTGCTCCCTGTATTCAGGTTCTTCTGTCATGATGGGGCCAGGACCAGGGGGTGAGGAGTGGCTATGTCTCTCTTTTGCCCTTGCTCATTTTTTTCCATTCCAGGCACTTATTTGTAGCCTTTCCATCACTCATTTCCTCTCATTTCCTTCAATTTAAGGCACGTAGAGTATGATAAATTCAAGCAGCTATGACCATTTGCAGATCAGCAGCTTTCCTACTTACTATGGCATGAATGAGGAATGATCACCTTGTGAATTCAATACCATGAGGGCTGAAAAATAACAGGAGTTTAACTGTCTGTTAGGACCATGTTACCCAAGACCCTGCTCAGCCATCAGAAGTTCTCACATACTTATAAATAAATGCCCTCTGAGTTCCCCCTTCACTGCCCCAGCCCTGATTTGATATGTTAGAGGATGGCAATTCAGTTTCATTAGCACAGTGGTGATCTCTCTGCTGGCAGAATTACAGTCTCTACAGCTTCAGACATGATCTAACCCTACGGGGAGAAAACTGCTACAGCAGACCAGTGTATTCTGACACAGACTGTGCTACCTGAAGCAGATCAGGGCTTTCACAAATATCCCCTCTGTTAATGTGCAGCAAGAAATCACACCATCTCCTTTGTCCCTGATTGAAAGTGTCAGAGTGGCGTTGTAATTTGGCTTTTTATTAGAGTGTATACCCATCATCAGAGGGAGGAGAAAAGAGGACTCAGTGAGACAATGTCAAAGAGACACATTGATAAAAAACATTTGGCCACCCACTCAGCAAACCACAAAAGTTTTTTGACTTCATATTTCATATGAGCTCCACAAGGAGACAGTTATTCAATCCCTGGAGCCACCTGACATTTTAATAATATCTGATCATTAAGTACCGCCTTTCATCCAAAGTATTTTCCCCAAGTATTTATAGAGGAGTCACCCCATCGTTTCTAGTGAGGAATAACATTCAGCCTTATACATATGCAGCTGTGTACTTAACCCACACTGCACTCAAGGCAGGTTGGCTTATTATCACAGCACCCAAGACCCCAACAGCCACCCTAAGGACAACAAGACACCTGCTTCAACCACAATCCTCCTGCTGTGGTCCTGAGGTTGCACACCCCATTCACACTCCTTCCAGCCTGATGAAGTCCTTCAGAGAATGGACAGTAAAAAGCTACTGAGCTGAGAAAGGAAGTTCAATATCCTAAGGAGACACTCTTCCTGGAGACACATCTTCCCAATCAGGACTCAATCCAGGGAAACAAGAGCTTTAAAATATTTGTTTCAAGTACTTCACATAGATTTACATATGGACATTTCTGTGAATATGGGGGCTGCCCTGAGTTTTCACATAACTAAAATTAAAGTCTTTAAAGTCCAGAAACTTGCTGAAAACACACGCACTCTCATAAAATATGTATATATTTTTTTTTGTTTTCCCCAAATTATTTATTTTTATTTTAGCAAAGACATTTTCAAAACAATTCTACACATCCCAGAAGTGAATTGCCTTTTTATTTTCCTTTCTAGATTATTTTTAATAAGTTCATCAATCTAGAGGTGATTGCTGGAATTACATTTGTGTTAAAGAACTATTGCAAGGGCTTTGACAAGTTCTCAGGCTCAAGTAAACATGAAGTCTCCCCTCCTACAATGATTTCAGTACTGCTGGTGGGTAGGCAATGTTTTCATTCAGGCAGCCATTGGTCTGCTGCAATTCCCTATCATAAAATGTGCAAAATGACAATTACCTTTCCCTTGCAAAACAACCACCTTCAGATCACATAAAACATCTGTGTTAAGTCATCAGGAACCTACACATAAATCCAGCTTTAGAAAATGAAGCAACCTGATCATACTTTTAGAAATAAGCATGAAGTAACTTTCATATTAGTCATCCGTATTTTGCATATGTACATTCTCATAAAATAGATGTGCTCAAATACAAGGAGAACAATATAAAGAGATAGTTTCAGTGAGAAAAGCATTTTCACATTATCGCTAGTTGCCTAAACTCAGCAGGTGAAAGTTATAATAGTAAAAGCTTTGTAATGAAAAAGTTAAAAGCATCTCTCTGGCAAATGGGTCGGAAAAATAGGATGTCAAGAGCACCATAATACAATTAATCTTCACTCCTGAAAACATTTCTATCATGTAGGATAAATCAGACAAACTAATCTTAGATGCATAAGGCTGTGTCTGAAGTGCTTCGTTTGCAAGGCCTTATGTTTGCTGTTCTACTTTTTCTTCATTGTTGTTCTTTATAATTGTAATTCCAGATAATTTTTCAAACCAGTCATCAATGATTTATTTATTACTACCAGTATACTCTTAAATTTTCTGTCATGGTATGATTTTCTATATTAGTGTACTTTAAAAGTACATTTCTACATTAGTGTACTTTAAGAGTAATTACAATTTGCTGTGGCTGACAAACTCGGCACTGGTTTCCTGCATAGCACAAGATAAGTTATAAAGTTGAGGCTTGATCTGAGTGAAAAGGTGACATCTGGTCTCTATCATTTCTAATGATAAACCAGTCACAAGCATAAACTGTTACAATATTTACCAGCAGCATAGCATATGGCAAATACATACTTCTGCATCACTGGTTAGATAGTAGTATGATAAGGATCCTTTGAGAGTCTCAGGGGGGGTGGAAAAAGAAAAGAAAAACAAGAACTTGCCAGCTTGGAGTGGTGGTCTTTGAACTGGAGGTGACTAGGGAGGGTGGAGACAGCTTGCAGATCAGTGAGGAAACAGGCTGGTGAGAAAATGGATCGGGATAGCGAGAGAAAGAGAGCCCTTGGTAAGGATAAAGCAGAGCAGATGGAGACCCATCTCAGGTGCCCATAGACAAATGTACCCGGGAAACAAACAGGATATGGAGCAACGTGTGCTGGTATAGGGCTGTGACATTGCAGGGATAACTGAGCCTTTTGGGACAGTGGGTGGGTGCACAGGCTCTTTTGGGAGGTGAAATCACAGAATCACAGAATCACAGAATTTCTAAATGAGGCAAACTTTTACCTGCTCCTTACATGAAGTTTGAATGTATGGAGCTCATCAGTGGAACAGGCAGTGAAAGCTGGCAGGTCCAGGTCAGAGGAAGCTACCATTACCACATTCCCTGGGAAAAGGATGGATCAAAAAATCTTGGGAGCCTTTTTTTTTTTTTTTTTTTTTTTTTTTTCTGGGCAAATGAGGGAGAAGGTAATTAAGAGTTGACAATACAGATTTACCAAGCGTAATCATGCTTGACCAACATGATTGCCTCTGATGAAATTACTAACTCCTTGCCTGAGGGGAAAGCAATGGATTGCAGGGGTTTTAAGAAGGTATCCAACAGCAACTTTCTACCCAGTATGGAATATTACACACTGTCTGGGTGGACTTCTAGATGAATGAAAAACTGGCTGGAAAAAAGTTCAGAAACTGAAAAAACATAGGCTCAGACCTGTCTGAGCCTATCTATACCTTCTCTGTAGGTATACAGAGAAACCTTCATACCTAGGACAGTTCAGCAGTGAAATAGGCTGCCTAGGAAGGTTATACAATCTCCATCCATCTTGGGAGGTTTTCAAGGCTAGTATGGTTAAATTCCTGAGCAACATGCTCTAAGCCTATGGCTGACCTTGCCTTGAGCAGCAGGTTGGGCTAGAGACCTGCCAAAGTCACCTGAGTGATTTTGTGAGTCTGTGATCATCTGAGTCATGATTGCTGACTGTGATTGTACTCCTACATTTCTGCATTTGCAAGAAAATTAAATTTAAATAGGTTCTTTCAGTGTGGTTTAGCTCAAGGTGAGCTGGATAATTTCGTATTCACCATGGATAGGAACATTCACAACACAGTAGTCCATTCTCAACTGACAAGCATGTTAAGCTGCCAGAAGTTGTCCTGCACCCCAACCTTGTGGTTACCCATAAATTTAAGGTGCATGGCTTGATGTGCATTAAAACTACTGCAATCTTCCATTCGCTTGATTGGGAATCAAGTTAGGCTCCACTCAGGTTAAAGCAGCAAGATAAAATTTTCAGACATGGATCTGAAATACATTTAACAAAATTTGAAAAAGAAACAGCAAAGCAATCACAACTGTTCCACCCTTTAAGAGATCCCCAGGTAAATGAAAGTAAATGAAAATCACATGCTCTTTGTGTCGTAAGCCAGTTTCTACTCCTCTTTGCAGTAGGATCATCAAACCTCATGTCCATCAATAAGCAGGATTAGGGCAAATAGTTCTGAAATCCAAGCTTGAGTTCTGTGTACTCAGAACAAGTACACATATACCTTTCAAGAGCTTAAGGATTGTAGATTTGGTATCATGTGTGTATGGGTTTTTCTTCCATCAAAACCCATAAAATTGCATTTCATTTTCAAGTTTACAACATCTCTCTGGCCTGCTGTTAATAGTCTGCAAGATTTTTGCTTATATAGCTGATAAATAGCTTTTTCTCCTCCTACTCATTTTCTCTCAGAAATCCCCTGGCTGATAAGAAAGTGTGGTGTATCCCATACATCTGACAACATTCACTGTGTGCCTGTTCTGTCCGACATCTATTATTTCCTTCTCCCGCCTCTGTTCTAAATACAAGTTGCTTTGTATGAACATCAACATGACCTGCAAACTCTTCCAGACTTTTTCAACATGTCCTTCAGAAAGCATAATGTTATTTTTACCCCCTCACCACAAAATTCTGTAAAATCTCATATACCACAGCAAAGGGAATGAGGTCTGTTAAGAAAACTGCAGTCATCATTCCCCCTAGGTTTAACAGTAATTATAAAACTTTTGGATTACCCAGATAGTTGAGGCAGTATCTCAGCTCTCTGGATATTTGTCATTTGCAACCTGATCACATGGCAGTTGTCTTCAATGTCACATTCATTCAGTTCTATTCACACAGAGTCCTGAACAACAGGTGAAGTAGAAGTAGCTTTCAGGTTCGATGGCTGCTATTCAAACTCTGCTCAGCCCTTGGTCAGTTTTTATGGGGAATGGCAAGTCCACGCTCCCTCCATTTTTAGGATGTTTAGCAGATGTTTTCAGAATCACACACTTTTAAGCTAAAGAGAACGATTTTTGGTAAAGAAGGAAACCCTAGGCAAGAGTGGACATTCTGTATTCTGTTTGCCCTTTTGCACTGGTACAAGACTGGGTTATAGAAGATGTGTGAAGTCTGGTATGAGAATATTGTTTGTGATACCATACATTCCCCTAGTGGGGAAAAAGAAACCGATGAAGGACTGAAAGACTTGTTTCATCCAGATGAAATATCTGGGGCTTCCTAACCTGCTAGTCCCCTGGACTGCAGAGCTAGCCTCTCATTCTCACAGTACCTGCCGCTGTCCTCTGCAGAGACCCATCTCTTCTACTCCTCAGGACTTCTGTGTCTGTCTGGCAATGCAGCTGCATCAGGAATCTCTCTCTCGTTTCCTGTATCAACTTCATGTGACCCAGCTGCTCTGTGGTGGCCTTTGGTGGGCAATGAGATCAGACACCTCCTGGAGTACTCCACTTGGCCATTCCTCTGTAATTACTTCCAAAAGAAGCCAGGGTACACGAGAGGATGATGCAAACTCAACATCTGTCCCACCTTATGGCCAGGACACATCTAAGGTAGACATCCATGTTCCATGACTGCCCTGCACAACTTCTCCATGGTGCAAGCACAGACATCAGCTCCTTGTCAGTGGTTGTGCCAGAGGTCTGCCTGTGGAAATGAGTAGTCCATGTGAGAAAAGTATAATTATGCCATCCTCAGCAATTTCTTCTGAAAGTTTGCCAGAAAGACTCCCTCTCTGTCTTTCCCTCCCTGGTTCAAAGGCAGGGAACCCCGAATCAAAACGCTGACCCCGAGGGGTGTCTGCAAGATCAAAGGATGTGTGGGGTTCCCGAGGGGA
This sequence comes from Aythya fuligula, assembly GCF_009819795.1. Taxonomy (NCBI): domain Eukaryota; kingdom Metazoa; phylum Chordata; class Aves; order Anseriformes; family Anatidae; genus Aythya; species Aythya fuligula. The sequence continues at coordinate 176,068,307 of NC_045559.1, read as the reverse complement.
ATTCATGGCCTTTCATCATCTGCTGAAGGATGAAAGTGTCATTTGTAGGGAAAAGCTCCGAGCTGGCAGTAGCAAGAGCATCACACAGAATGATTGCATTCATGCTGAGCAGCTACGGAGCTGTCATCATCAAGTCATGCCTCCATGTTCTACAATACCTGACATAATTTGTGAATAATGAATAGGACCAGGTCTCTAATGGTCTCCAGGTGTGATTTAACCTGGATTAAGCCTTTCACATACTGTATTTAGTTCCTGCAAGGTCATTTCACTTCTAATAAGTATTGTTTTTGCACATGCTCAGCTGTGTTCTCCTTTAATGCAGTAACTGACAGATGGTAGCAAAATATTCCCTTTATAATGAAACCTGCTGAAGGAGACTGCTTAGGGCCTCAGAAAATATCATTTGCCAAATAAAGGATGGTCTGCAGGAAAGAAAGGAAATACTATAATGTAGTATATGTAGAATAATTTTCCTCAGGCATCTGCTGATCAGTAGCTTTTTCTCATGTCAGAGAGGTGACCTAGCTGTTTGTTCCCAGTTAGTTATTGCCTCATTCACCTTTGTACTCTTTAAACTCTTGTTTCTTGTGTTGGCATAAGTAGAGCCTCTAAAAATGTACAAATTAACTGTGTGAGGATAAGTTGTAGAGGCTTCTTGGGTACCAGATTTGTACCTCCAGTGTGTTGTCTGATACTTAAAGGTTTTCATTTGTACTATAATTAGCCTCGTTTCTGGGTAAACTACACACTATTTTTTTTAGACACAACTATGCCAATTTCTCTTATGTTGCAATTAATTCCTAGCAGTATTACTATTGCATCTTTTGTCCGGCCATGCGCACCCTGGATTTTCTCATGGCCTGTGAAAGCTTATCTTGGCAGCTGAATACCTCAGAGTTGCTTAATTTATCATATTTCTCTGAGGCAGGCAGTTTTGGATGGTAGAAGCCTACCCTTTCCAAACCTTCAGGAACCTGCAAACTTTTTCTAATGTCAGTCTTTTGCTGAGTAGCTATCTTTGCTATTCTCAGTTTCCTCAGGCTCCCACATAGCCAATTTTTTACTCTTTTATCCTCCATACCAACATACAGTTAAGAAACACTTGATGTGACTTCCTTTTGCATCCATTTACCCTGTCCTATAAATCATACAAAATGTTCTGCACAGGCTCAAATCTAGAGATTAAATGAGAATCCATCTGTTCATTGCTCCCAATGGGAATATAGTTTCTTTCTCTGCCTCACTGCTTGACAAAACTTCTAATCCCATCTGAAACTACTAGTGTGTTGTGTTTGGGGCCTGTTGTATCAAATACACATCTCTCTGCTCTCTCATTCCCCTCTCAGGAATTGTTATTTTTAGACTGCTTTTCTGTCTCTGATGGAGTCAGAAGTTACATCTTAACCTATACAAGCTCTGGTGGCATATGTTGTTCTGCTCTTTTGCTGCAGTATCAGGAAATCTGCCATCCAGCTTGGCTCTTCTGATCCGTAACCCCCTTGTCATTGCTGCCCTTATGGAGAAATGCATATGAACACTTCCCTTATTTCTGCTTCTTGCCTGGGTTTTCTTTCACTGTTCTCGGATGTCATGGCTGGCAGCAGATGAGTATTTGCATTAGCCTTTGCCTGTGGCTGGAGGGGAATCAACAGCGCTGGACAACATAGGGCATATTCCTGCTGTTATAATGTGCCCTGTGCATTGCAGCACTACAGGAGCATTGGTGTCAAGGTGATGTAGCTGTCAGAGCACTCAAGCGCACCATTATTTTAAGAAAGTATCACTGCAACTCTTGAACTGCTGACTCTCCAACCTGTAGGTGTCTAAATCTGTACCACAAGATTCCCTTTGCAGTCAATGAGGAAAATAAAATAGACATCTCTAAGGTCCAATTTAGCTCAACATAAAGTATATAACCAAAATATATGACTAAAGAGTTTCATTTCTATTGACTAGAAAGGCAGCGCAAGTGCACTACCTCACATGCACACAACTATACATAGATACCTGGCCAGGAGACTTGCCTGAGTTGGCTGCTACAACTGCAGAAAACCAAAGGTCCCTCAATGCATCCCACACCTCTGTCACTGTGGGCTGAGGTGGACCAGAGTTGCTTGTCACTGGGGGCTAAGGATACACATTCAGTCACTGAGATGTTCACACAGTTCCTTAGCTGGCACATGGCAGCATATTCCACTTCACAGCTTGAGGAACATTTGAACCCATGATGCATCTGAGCCATCAGGCACTGCGTATCGGGCAGCTGCTCCTTGGTGCCAGCCATGAAGAGCACAGAATACATCATGGCTTCTTTTGTATGCATACGTGTTTGGGGATTTTTTGAGAATGAGGAAGTGCCTGACTCTTTTTACCCATTTCACAGATTGCAGAGCCTTTACTCATCTAGAGAAAGGCATACTTGACACTATTTATTTATTTATTTATTTGTTTGTTTATTTATTTATTTTAACTGTGGATTATGCACACCTCCAGAAATGCCCTGATGCCACCCTTTTATTGGCAAAAATGCTATCCAAGAATTTTGGAGCAAGGCACCACTAAAATGCCTGTTTTAGATGGGCCACATCACTACACCAAATAGCTGAAATTTGATTACATTTAAGGCTGCCCAGTCCTATGGCACCTCCAGCTGCTAGCAGCACCCCTTGACTCCCTCAACCAGAACAAGAGCACTGTTCCTGAACAGACCCACCTCAGACCACCGTGTCTGCAGCCCAAGTTCTCGGCTTCTGTGGTTTTGCAAAGAACTGCTGAGCATTTCACAGAGCAGATGCAGGAGTGTGAGTCACCACCTCACCAAGGAACAAGCTACTGCATATCAGTCACTCCATGGAAACAACCCATGTATATGCTCGAATACTGCACAAGGCACTTTGAGGCCACTTACATGCCTCTGAAGTAGAGATAATTTGTTTACTTCACATATGCCCAGGAGAAGAGCAATCTGTGTCACACAACTGCCTGTGTACTTCTGATGGAGCATCTCACATGTGATAGCTTGGCTGAGATTTGGCTGGTTCAGGCCACCTGACTGCAGAAAATGGAGCTCAAAACAGGAGCCTTAACCAGTTTGCCCTTAAGGCTGGCTCTCTTTCAGTCCTCAAAACAAGGTGGTTGCATAGGAACGGTTCCTGAAATGTGCTGACCCCCAAAATGTGCCTGGGAATTGTCTAGGACAGCGTCCAACACCATGCCAGGCATTGGCTGGAGAGTATAGCAGGGTAGATGCTTGTGCTCTAGTAGCTAGAAACATTGCTAGTGACTGCTGAATTTACTCTTATAGCTATAGTTGAATGTTTCCAGCCATGTTCCCTAGAGGCGGTCATTGTTTACAGCTTTAATAGCTAGAAAATGTGAATTTTCTGACCATCTCCACGCTTTATGGCACATCTTTCAAGCTGTTCTAATGAAGAAGCACTAGCAACAAAGTTATTACTTACTCCATAAGCAAAATTTGTCTTCTGGGCAGCTCTTGGTGTAAAGGTACTTCAAAAAGTGTCTTAATATTCTGCAAACAAATCAATTATTTATAATTGTGTTGTCTTTAGATGTGAATTAAAGTAATGATCTTTCTTATAGAGTTGAAAAGAAAGCAGACAGATTTAATTGAAGTAAATGAAATCTACATGACCACCTGTTTTGTTTTTTAAACTTTATAGGAAATCAATGTATTGACAGTAGCATTGGTCAACCAAGACAGAGAAAAAAATTCGGAGAAACGAAGTCCAGGTCTAAAATCAGAGAAAGAGGCACTATTAATAGGTAAGATAACCCAAAATAAGTTTTTTTGAGAACAAACTGCCTTTTAATATTTTTTTTTTTTTGATTGCATATGCATTTGCATGCACCTTTGCATTAAAAAATAATTAAAAAAAAAAAAAAGATTCTTGTCTTTCATCTGGATTCAGATTGGCTTTTAGTAAGAGAAATCCTAGAATACAAGTGAACTTTTGCTTTCTGAAAAAATCTGCAGTTTAATAAAAGAGTGCTCTGCATTTAGAATTGTAACGTGTGTATGAAGATTTCCTTTACATCTAAATTTAGCAGGTTAGAACTGTATAACTCATTAACAGTTTATTAGACAAAATGCTGAAGGAGAAGGGGATGGAAAAAAATATTAGCAAACCACCAGGCAAAAATATGTGTATTTGATGTATTAAGCAAGCCAGATTTATGCTTTTGACATTAGGTGAGGGAATTAGCCATATGAATATTTATAAAGAATACCACAAGGACTGTTGTATCCTTCACCTAGAATAAAATCATAGAAATAAACTATTTAAAAATACCTAAAAACTAAAACTCAGAGGCAGTGGTCCAGGTAACTAGTACCTAGCATTTAGGGGCATAAAAATGTTAGTGGTGCCCATGCTGCCCTTGGAGAGTATATGGAGGAAAAGACTATAAAAGAAAAACAAAATTACTAAAAAAGTTGTGATGGAACTCCACTCAGTAACTACAAAAGGTTTTCTGGTGATGTTTTCTTTGCTTTGCATGGAAGAGCTAGCTTCCTGCAATTATAAAGTCTTGGGCACACATCTTACCAACGCAATACAACTGGTAAAACATTTTTTTAATACAACAGAATTTCCAGTCAACCCAACCAAATGTGTGGGTCTTGATTTTTGCTTCAAGAACTCTTGTGTGTGTGCTTATGGTCACACATAATACAAGGAAGACAACTGCTACGAGGACATTGCATACAACTTAAATACATGTCCCTCCTTTTGCAGGATCAGAACTCTGTAAATGCTATTGGAAAAACGAGGGAGGGGAAAAGGTGCTCTTTGCAAATTCAGTCTAAAATGAGTTAAATTGTACTTATCATTTTCAACCATGGCCAGTATTTGGGGAAAACTGAAATCCAAGATTATCCTAATTCATTCAGCATCAAGAAAGCAGTATGGCCTGCAGTACACAAGATACAGTGACCCATTTTTGTCACTTGTAAGCATTTTTAATCCTGGTGTTTATGCTTTAAATATAAGGAACTTCCCCTAGGGTGGTTCAGCTAAGAAACCCATCCAAACAGAGCTGAAAATATTTGCTCTGATTCTTACAGTTCAACTCTCCCCAAACAGTAAGTAACACACATGACATTCTGTATTTTCACTGTTTGTTTAGAAGAGGAGAAATTGGATAGTGCTTTTAATAGCAATTCTGATGCCCCAAATCTTGTTTTCTCCGGTCATCATTGTGCTGTCACTTGATTTTCAGTGCAGAAAAAAATCACTAGACTTAGATCCTGACTCCTCCTAAACCACTTTTATTCCTATACCTTTTACAGTGATCCTGTAAACAACAATAAAGACAGACAGAACTGGCTTTCTTTTAAGAGAAAATAAATGAGTAAATATGTCAAAAAGGATTTGTGTTTTCTTCAGCAGTAGTTAGGGGTAATATGGATTAAACACTTTTCATAACCAGCATCAGTGTAATTACTAGAAAAAATTTGAGGGAGTGTGGTTTGTGACACAATTATATGAAACGTTTTCACAACAGAGCACCCAGTGAAGGGGAAAAAAGCAATAATTTTACCATTACAATATCCACAATTTTATATTGGTAAATCAAGCATAAAATTGGTAGTTGAAATGCTTCCAGCAAGTCTTTGTTTAGAAATTCCTTTATTCATCAGTATATTATCTTGGTCACTTACTTGCTAACTGCTGTCATTCCTGAAGATGAGCTATTGTGTTTACCATGTTATTATGACTGTATTAAAAATGTGCCATTTTCTTATGTTTATTGGGTTGTGCAAGAAAAATAGGAATCATAATTCATACTGAAAAACCTGCAAGAACAGACTATTCAGAATTATTTTGCTTATTTTAATGATATACTGTCTAAAGTAATTTCAATATTGTGTGCGTTTGTTTTTAATACAGGTATCATATCCACATTTCTTCACGTCCACCCTTTTGGAGCCAATATAGAATATCTTTGGTCTTATATGCAGCAGTTGGACTCTAGGGTAAAAAAATTTAATCAAAATCTGTTTTCTCTATTGAAATACTGTATTATTCTTTACTGCAGGTTAAACTCTTCGTGTATTTCCATTAGAAAGATAATGGGATATGGGGCTTGGGGGTTTGCGGTCTTTATTCATTTGCAAATTACAATACACCTACTTCTGTTGAGGTCCTATGCCTTGCTCTGGTTAGCTATTCTTTGTGGAAAAGAAGAGCAGAGCTTTAAATGACAAAGACTAGCAGCTGATTTCATGATACTGATCCTGAAATACAGCTGAAGAGAAAGAAAACAGAACAAGAGGCAGATGTAGCTGTGGCCATTAAACCGTACAGAATTTTAGGAGATAATTCCCTATTCTTCTAAAAGTTGTTAGTCTAGGGTCACATTGAACATAAACTTTTATGAACACGTAAGTGGACTGTGAAACATACATATCCTTTGACTCAACATAGAAGCAAAAGAGCCTCAAAAAGGAATTTTCTGGCCCTGTTGCTAAATTCAGAAAGCTGTGGCCAACACAAATGTGATGGCACCATACTATAGCATGAAAAAGTGTTTCTTAACGCATCAGTTTCTACAGTCCATAGCCAATACACACCCATAAAATAAGACACTGACTTTTAAGCAAATACTGTAGGATGAGATGAATCAAGCCCTGTACATGTTTATTTCTTTCTGCTGAATGGTAAGCAAGTCAAGGGTGAGAAGCTCAGCTTTAAAATAGCCAGCTTTGATCAGGTTAATGCTACTCTCAGATCCAAACAAGGGCTCTGCAAGACACTAGACTGCATGAGATACTTGGTAGATAAAGGGGTCATCCCCAGATTAGCCGCAGCTCTGATCCAGATCTGCCAATATCTCTTCTGAACATGGGGGTTATGCTGCTTGCCCAGACCTTCTTGCAACATGGAGTCAGGAGGCGGCCATGAGGTGCACCTGGGCTCAGAATATGAGCAGCACTCCTTGTGTGGTGCTTGTTAGAGATGTCCCCATTGATCCTGGTAATGTTCTGTTCCTGACCACTTCCTCCAGCAATGTGACCCACAACCAGTATCACCTTCCAACTGCTCTGATGGGCTGCTTCATGCCTCTGGAGGATCCTTCTGTTTCTATGAAGCAGAGGAGATCCTCTATAAGCAGAAGAGATTCTGAGCTAGAAGCCCACTGGAAATAAGTGAGTTTGCCTAGAGAAGTGAGGAAGGATGATGCAGTTTGTCTGCGTTACCTTCAGGCCATGACAGCTCAGATCTGGTAGTGCTTTGAAATCCATTGTTAGCCATAAAAACAAAGGAGTAGTGGAAAAGGATGGTAGTAAAAGGTGAGGACTTACTGCATTTCAAATTTTAAAAAATCTGATTTTACCAAGCCCTGATATAACCAGAGCTTCACAGCTGTATTTGCAGCCCTTCCTCTTCTGCCACAGTTCCTGCAGCACCCAGTCTGCCCAAGTTCTTCAGTCATTCAAATCACTCCTTAGCATATTGTATTTGGCTAAGTTTTAACAGCTTTTCCCCCTCGCTGACCACTCCAGCTCCCTCTGTCTCAACTAACAACAATGAACTGGAACACCAGTTCCTTGGGCTCCAGCACCACTGCTCATTGCTTCTGCCTGCAGAGCCCTTCAGCTGCCTCCCCCTTTGCTGCTGCAGCCCCTCCTTCTGTGTGTTTGTGGGCTCTTTTTTTTTTTGTGAATTTCTAGTCATGTGAGTAGCCTGTTGGCTTCTGCAAGGCTGCCAGGATCAGGTAGCCTTTAACTTGCAATGGATGAGGCATTGTCTTAGTCCCTCCAAGGCACCAAAGTGCCAGCCCCTGCAGCTACCACTCGACCTCCCTGCTGCATAATGAACACAAGCTTCAGAATTTGACCTCACTGGTTTATTTTGGAAGTAACTGCTTGTAGCAACAAATTACTTTTTAATAGCACAATCCTGAGATGTAATCTCAGAGATTAATTTCAATTACTTTCCATGGTTAGCCTGTCATTCCTCACCTGAACAGGAATGATAAGGTCAGCATACCCATGTGGGCTGAGGGCTCAGTATAGAGCTCAGACACATTACCCAAAGGTAACCAGCTATCCATTACTGCCATAAGAGTACGTAAAAGATGGACCTGATTACTTTGGGGCCGTAGACTGACTGCCTCCAACACAGATTTTTCAGCACCACCTTAACAAATCATTTAATCTTTCTGTCTCGCTAAGCTCTTCAGGAAAAATAAAAGGTGATAGATATTTTCTCACTTCCTTTGGGTGTAATAAGGTGTAATTAGTGTGTTCTGTGTTTATACACTGCTTTGAAAATGAAACTTTCCATCTTGGGAGTGTCCTACAAATGTGAATAAGCAGAAATATCAGCATTGCTAGAGAAGTCTATTAAACCATGGAGATACCTGTAGACAACAGGCAGAACCAATACATTTCTTCACTTTTCCTTGCATGACCATCACTTTCCAAAAAAAAAAAGTAGCTACAAAATAGAAAGTTTCATTTTCCATGGCCACTCATTTTTTGACTTCTCTACTGAATGTATGAGAAAGGTTGCTTTTGTGGAAGTATTTTCTGCAGTGGGAACATTTTTCCCATTAGGATTGTGACCAGTTATTAGGGTTTCAAGACCGTAGAAATATCCTGAGCCATGCTGAGTCAGGAACTTCACTACTCATTTATCTGGGACTGCTGAACTGGGCCAGACTGGGAGAGAATGGCTCCAGAGATCCAGAGATGGTCAACTCTAAGTAAAAACAAAACAAAACAAAACAAACAAACAAACAAAAGTGAGCAGATTAAAAATAATGTCTCTGTGTTAGTTTTTTGTTGCAAGAGAAAACTGATGGAGCTGAGTGAAGAAGGAAGAGTTTTCACATGCCTTGGATTTTTATTTTATTTTATTTTATTTTATTTTGTTTTATTTTATTTTATTTTATTTTATTTTATTTTGTTTTGTTTTATTTTATTTTATTTTATTTTATTTTATTTTATTTTATTTTATTTTATTTTATTTTATTTTATTTTTAGCTTATTTCCTCTTTCCAGTCCAAAGGGCAGTTTTCTCACTTTAATTTTACCTTTCTGTCTTTCCCAGATCTCTGCAAATGAGATAGAAATGCTTTTAATGAGACTGCCACGCATGTTTAAACAAGAATTCACTGGTGTAGGAGCAACACTGGAAAAGAGGTGGAAGTTTTGTGCCTTTGAAGGAATTAAAACTATCTGACTGTGACTAGTAATGAAGCTATGCAGAAGAAGAATTCCTAGAGCATGGCAGGGTTATAAAGTATTAAAGTAAGAAATTTGGTTTTTGGCACATAGTAGTATGTTTTCAAAGTTATCCAAGCCTAATTTTAGTTACATTTGTGACGTTCTCTTGTGAGTGGAAATTGTAGTTGTGCACCAGTTCCTAAAATAAAATTAAAAAATTAAAAAAAAAAAAAAAGACTTTCAAAATGTGACAGATCTGTTTCCTATGAAAACTGAAGAAAGATACCACAGTCATAATGATTTCAAAATACTACATGTCCTACATCTAAGAAAAGCTCATTGAGCAAACAGTTAAAGAGAAAGATTGCCCGGTTGTGGTCGCTAAGCCTCAGCAATGTGTATGTAATATGTAGTAGAACTCATTAAGTTTTGTTATTGAAAGTTCTTTCTGTTTAGTAAGAAAACTGAGTAATTTTACAGTGAGGGAAAGCATACCAAAAGAAAACTTGAAGATGTGTCTGAAGTTATTGTATTTTGTAAATTAAGTTATATGCTGTACCAGGGATTTTTGCCTTATTGAAAGAGGCCTGAAAATGTGATTGGAGTCCTCGAGAATGCTTTATCAAGAATATTATTTTTCTAATGTAACTATTCTCCATTACAAGTTCTTTTAACATGGATTGCATATCAATTTTCATAAACATGTAAATAAGGAGGAAACCAGTGTTACTGTATTGTATTTGGTATGTAACATTCAGGTTTATGCATCAAAATAAATATTCAGTTGCATTACTGTTACAAATTTTATAGCAGATATATTAATTTTTATCAATAAATATGACTTCTACCTTACTGTTTGTACAAGTTTTTCTTTTGATGTTTTTTGAATAATTACCAACCCAGTAAGAGTCTGCTGGCATTTGTCCTTGTTCTAAACTATTAGCCATAGATAACTTGGATAAATTAACTTGGAATAAAAAAAGAGCTTGCAAGATTAGCTATAATTAAAATAGCTAAAGTTATTGCTAGAAGAAACACCAGCATGGAGTTTTGTTTATCTGAACAGATTTCATTTGTTTTTCAGAAGGGCAGCCAGGTTAAAAACAAACCTCATTTTCAGTGTGGTGTTGGGTAGTGGCAATGCATCCAATTAGTTGCTCCTTCTAACTCCCAGCTAAAGCTTCTGGCCTTTGGCCAGGCAAGGAATGGAATAACTTCTGGTGGTGTTCCTAAGTAGGGACATTGACCTGAATCATTATTTACTATTTACTGTCAAACACACAGTACTCCAGCACTCCTATAACAGCCAGTAAAAGCTGAAGTAAGTGTGTGCATAAAACAAGCCAGGTGAGTATGGAAGGAGTGGCTCCTCCCAGAGCCCTACTTTGAAGAACTGCATCAGTACAGCATTTAGCACGGTGCTAAATAAGAAACAGCAACCCTCTCCAAATCACACCTCTGTGTAGGCAGAGGAGCTGGCCACAAGAGAGTCAACCCTATAAACTGGGGCACCAACAGCAGGAAATGTGGCAAATTGCAACAGATGCAGAGAGTATCCAGACACATGTCAGAGTGATGTTTCACTCAGGTTCTTCAATAAACAGCAATTAGTGTCAAATGTAATTAGTCATGAAGGAACTCTCTTACATGGCTGTTAGTGATTACTGCTTTAGGTCCTATTTCTCTTCTGGCATCTACCTGAAATATGGAAATATTATATGAAATGTTAGTTGTGTACAAAAGGGAAAAAGAAAGAGGCTTAGCGGGTCTATTATGGAAGAAAATTATGCTTTCAGCCTTTACACACCAAAAATGTTTTAAAGAACATACACCTCTATTATGGCTGCTGCAGGAGCTGTATTAAGGTAAGTTACTTAGGTGAAACTAGTAATTATATGCCAGTTATGTTAATGAAAATTAACTAGTTTAATCCAAATAGCTACTCTTTCTTCTCTTGTGATCATACAGACCTATGAATAATTCAAGAAAAAATGTGTTAGGTCTGACAGCTCTTATTTAAGTACTGTAACATAAATGTGTATGGATGGCACTTAGACTGGGGAAAAGAGATGTGAGAAAACTTTCACCTCACCTTTTTTTCATGCCATATTTATTCATTATATTATGTCGTCTTCCCGTTTCTCGTGCTCTCCTTTTTGTCCTTTTAGCTCATCTCCCCTCCCACAAAATTCTTATCCCAGATAGCCCCAAAATATTTAAAGCTGATAGGACTGTTGTAACCCTTGTAATCCTTGTAACCCTCATGCTTTCTCTTCTCCTTCCTTCCTTCCTTCCTTCCTTCCTTCCTTCCTTCCTTCCTTCCTTCCTTCCTTCCTTCCTTCCTTCCTTTCCTTTCCTTTCCTTTCCTTTCCTTTCCTTTCCTTTCCTTTCCTTTCCTTTCCTTTCCTTTCCTTTCCTTTCCTTTCCTTTCCTTTCCTTTCCTTTCCTTTCCTTTCCTTTCCTTCCTTTCTTTCCTTCTTTCTTTTTGTTCTGTTTTTCCTAGACTGTAAGTGCTTTAAGAGTAGATTTTTAGTCATTATTTTGTACCAGCTAAAATAGAACCTCATTGACTGGCCTTTAGATATCATCATGAAAGACCTAAACTTTAGGTCGAGATAGAATGCGATGTCTTGCCATATTGTAATGTATCAGCTGAGACCTCGAAACCAATGGATCACTTGGTGTCATTAGGTTGGCCCCCAAATTGGCTTTAAAGTCATGTGCTTAATGGCTTTGGGAGAAAATGGATGAAAATGCTCAGCTCCATTGCTTAGCTGCTGAAATATTCTGGTGCTGATTCTTAGGGCTTCTACCTGAGAGTCCTGAAAACAGTACCATGGGATGAATGTCAAGCAAGCCACCTTTGAACAATATCTCTTGCAGATATGTTATTGATATATGGAGAAGACAGTTATGTTCTGGAAGCCAGTGTTAAATTCTAGTGATGCACTCTTTAGCTGGCTAATCTGAGCAGTAGTGTCAGTCAATCTGATGCCATCACAGCCCAGAGAATTGCTCTAAATAGCCCAGAGAGTGGCTAAATTGTACCCAGTGAGATGAGGCAGTGCAAGACCATAGCGGGTTTCCCCAGTTGAGTAAGGTTGAAGGGGGCCACTTATTTGACAAAGACTCAACGTAATTTACAGTTAACAGGAGCCTCACAACAGTAGTTGGAAGGAAAACAAGGGAAGGAGAGGCCAAAGACACCACACCATCAGGCTAAACACGAGCTCATTAGGTAAGACTGTGCAATGGCCTGGCATGAAACTGCAAGTTATGGCAGAAGGTTGTAGCAGTGTCCCCTCTTCTCAAGTAGGGACTAATGATGCAGGAGAAGATTTGGTTTCCTGTTGAGCAAACATGCTTAGGGTATTTTGCTGAGAGCTGTGAGCCAGATTGTCCTGAACTCCAGTTATTCTGTGAGAGCTTTTTAGATCACCCTTGGCTTTAAATTGTCTTAGAGTAGTAGCAGAGTTGATTTTTATCAGTTTAGAGGGACAGCCTTGTGCTGGACTGTGTTTGTTTCCCACCTGAAGGATTAAGAAACAAAGTTCAAAACCTCCTGGGCTAATGTGCATTTCACTCTGCACATTCAAGGGACATGAGTGCACCCTCCCTGATAAACAGCACTTTATTCACACTGTTTGATGAAGACTGTATTATCCAAATTAGTAAAAAAGAAACTTCTAATACTAGCTTGTGCTACTGCAGATAGTGAAGATTAATTTTTATTTATTTATTTATTTTGAAGTGTGCATGTTTCAGGCAAAGTTTGCATGTTCACAACTGCCAGACCATCACATGCACTTATGGAATAGCAATATTGAGGTTAACAGAAAATCCTGTATCAAGAAGTATGTAACTACATTTTGTTACACAACAGAAAAGACTGTGGTTTCTGGAGACCAAAAAAAAAAAAGAAAAAAGAAAAAAAGAAAACTTCTTGAAAGCATTCTGGGTGGTTTGTTCAAGTTAAAATTCTTGTCTTGCAAGCATGGTTTAATTTAAAATCAGAATGGTTTTGACAGTCATCATCAGTATAACACAAATGATTTGATCTAATGTGAGTTGACTTGAGAAGGGAAAGGTTTGAGTAGAGGAAGGGGGAAAGGAATTGGTTGGTTTGGGAGATACATTGTTTCTGTGCCTCCAGGAGTACCCAGATCTGATATAGGACTGATGTTCACTTTGCACCATAGACTACCCATTTTGCTGAATCTGCCATCTTCCTACATTTATTGGCATTAAGTGCCAATAAAGCAGGACAAGATCTGCAGGAATCTGCTGCTTCTCCCAGACTCTCTGAGAGCACAGTCAATGTGACTGCTTGGTCTTACTTAATAAATTAAAATTGAGTGTTTCTAAAACAAGTCTACTGAAAAAGCAGCCAAATCAGGAAATTATGTTTAGAAGGTACAGATATTCTGAACACAGAAACTCATTGAATACATGGAAATCCTCATTTGTAAACAAAATCAAACGTGTGCTTAGGAACAACGGATTTAAGAGTTGTGACTCACACTGGGTAATAAATATTGTGTCTGTTCAGACTTAATGGGCTGGCCCAATGTCATACTCCCTCTCAACAGGGATATTTGAGGGGCAGAAAGAGGAAAAATAATATGTATTCCTTTAAACCTAGTAGATAGCATTCATGCAACTCTAGCAATGCAGTATTATAATCAATTCTCAGACTTATGGCTGGTGAGTACTTCTCACCAATTCATGTGCAGCTAAAGACGTTCTATTGAAGGCCAAAAGAAATCATCCGCTTGGACTGTTTGTATCATAACCATGTTACAGTTAATTCTGTAGTGATTCCAAAAGCATACAGTTAATTAAAATACATCTCCCATATAAACACCTAGCTGTAATCAAAGTTATCAAGTGATATGAAAGATACTTTTTTGACTGGTAGATTGTTAGAAGAGGTCAATATTGTCCAAATTCTGTCCCTGCTTCCTAACTTGATTTTTTTCTGGCTTCATCTAGACAGTTTTGCTTTTCTCTGCAAGATTTAATAATCCTTTAGTACTGCATATTTTCTCCCTGTGAAGATATTTATATATTGTAGTCTACTTACTTCTCAGTATTCTTTCTCATAAACTAAACAGATTGAGCTTTTAAGTGTTTTGCTATAAAGTATTTTTCTTCCCTTCTGCAAAGTTTTTTTTTTTTTTAATATCCTTTCCAATTTTTCAGCACCTGTTTTAAAATGTGCCCAGCAAAGCAGTTAGGAGTGTTAGCCTGATCAATGCTGTACACAGACGTGAAGTCATGTCTCTGCTCCTGCTCACCTCTCCACCTCCTGTTCCGATCAGGCTGTTAGCTAATCACAAATGTCAAAGCGGCAGTACAAGTAAATCACTGTTAGGTCATCTTATTCATCCTCCTGGTGTAACAGATTCCCCTGCGTTGGTGTATTTCTGTAAGCCAAGCTTGGTTTTTCAAACCCTACTGATAGGCTTGTTTGTGTAAGGGCAAAGGTCCCGCCCCTTGAGGGCATTTTGGGGTTTAGCTCCCATGCACGGGCCTTCGGGATTTGTTCTTTACCAGGAGGAAAGGCTGGATAATTCCATGATGTTTATAGCCTTATGTGATTAAAATGGGGTAATCAGATCTGCTGTCAGGATGTTAGCTGATCACATCAAGCATTCAGAGGGCAATCGCACAGGCTTTGTCTAGACTAGGGTTTAAATGTGTGTCATTAGCACATATTAGCTGATACATTTTAAAAGTCTGAGGCAGACAAGGCATAATGCCTTTAATGTGAAAAGCTGGCTGAGTTAGGCCCTTGGGCATTGGCATCTACATGGGTTTGTCTATTTCAGAGTTTTAGAATAAGTTAGCCAAGGGCTTGTCTGCAAAGACCAGTTAATTTGGAAGAAGGTAGGCTATGAATTTAAAGGACTTCTAATACTCCAGGTCTCTAAGACCAGAAAGGGATTCATTCTCAAGTAGTTACTGTGAAATAGCTCTGTATAGTAGCATTATACACTTATCTAGGTAAGTTTTCTCTTCTTTAAAACCTTCCCCCCAAAAAACAATTCCCATATGAGAGGTGCGGTATTTATAAATTAACCCTCCAATGCATTTTTGCTTTCATCACTGCTCCTCACTGAATACAGCTGATTAGTCTGTACTTTATCAGGGGAGAAGGGTGGAAAACTTGTACACTCTGCAGATCTGTGTGCTGACGTTAAAAGCTGACTTGCATTTCACAGGGGGGAGACATGGTATGCTTGTGAGAGGAATGGGAGTGGAGGAACAGAACACCATAAAATTGGATTAAAAGTAGAGGAGACTGGAGGAATTTTATTTGAACATGGCATTCCATCAAAAAATAAAAATAAGATAAAAAATCCCAGGACATCTCAGAATCCTCTTATAAACCAGAAGGAGGAGCAGGGAAAAAAAAAAAAAAAAACAAATGATTTGATAGTACAAATCATTTTATGATTTATGATTTATAAGTATGGTGGCATTGAATGAATTGTGGTTTCTTGAGTTTTCTTAGTTGGTTCTGTCCATGGGGTCAGGTCAGGTGAGTGTTATGTCTGAGTCTCTCTCTAAAGAGGAACCTTCCAAAATCACCCTGCAGGCAGCTCTATCCCATAAATGAGCTACTCAAATCATACAAATTTCCAATAGCAGAGGAGCCCTCATGCAAGAAAAACCTGCAGCTCCAGCTCTGCAGTTCACGGGTTGAAAAAGCATGGTGACATTAAGAGAAAACTTTCTTTGTCCTTGAAGGCCAGCGAGGACATTTGCTCGTGGAAAGCAAACATTTACCAGGCAGTCAGAACTGATTTCAGAATGCCATTTCTGCCCTATACCCCTCCTCTGACTGACTGTCACCCTTGCTGGGATTTGTCACTTGGTTAGATGGAGACGACAAAGCTAAAATCTCATCAGAGCTGAACCTACACTTTTATCTTCAGAAGATGAACCACCATGGGTGACATCATGCCATCGATCCAAAACTAACTGAGTTGATACAGAATTACCAGGCAGGAACTGCTTTATGGGAGGATAGTAGGAGCCTGTTTTGCACAATGAAACATATCAACAGAGAAGCAAGCCAGATGGTGGCTCAACAGCAGAAGATTTCTGAAATTAATTTCCTACCCTGAGAAGTTCTTGATTGGCAGCTCTGGAAACAGACTTTCTGTTTGTCCACAGGGCAGGACAGGAAAAATGTCTAATATTGTCCCAGCAGAGATGTACAGAAATCGCTTGCTGTTTCATTTCCATCCTTATGAAATCCTTGCCTCATACATGCAAACTGCAGATGAATGAGACATCTGCAGAATGCACATTTGACCCTGATTTGAGGCCACAGAACTTTTGCTCATTAAAAGTTTAGTTTCAGGGCTGGATTGGAACCTCTGATCTACAAAATGGATCTCCTACTGTCCAAGTACAAAGTTATCCAGTGACTGAGGAGGGGAAGCCAGACTTCCTTGAGGCACAGTGAAGAAGCATGCCCTGGTGACCCCATTCTTCCCCCTTAACACTGACTATAAGCACAGAAGGGTTGGAATTGCATAGCTTGCAAAGTGGTTCATCTTGTTAGAGAGAAGGAAAAAGATCTCACATAGTTCAGTTCACGCATAGTGCTCTGAGATGATTTTTAAGTCTAAACCAGACCCTTTAGTTGGTAGCTGTGACTTAATCTTAAAACAGAGGTTAGTATGGAGAACTGGAACAGCAATGAAATAAAAAGACTTACCATTTATGAGAACTTCACTATTCTTTCTCTGAAGGGATTTCAGAGTGGAGGCTGAAATCCCTTTTGTTTTAAAGATTTACAGTCAAGAGCTGGAATAACATGGGATTTAGAACCTTTCTTTGATTTTTTTTTTTTTCTGGGCTGTGCAGTTCAAACATCCAAAGAAAAACATGGAGGTGTGTATCTGGGTGAAATGGAAGTGGGCGATGGTTCATGCAGCACAAAACAGCTGCTTTTCTGCAGTGCAGAGCTTTTACTTAAAGCAATAAGACACAGGTTGATGGTCAAAAGTTCACTGGTGTATATCAGTCATGCAACCAGCGAGGAGTTTAGACATGTTCAGGATTCAGGATTCAACTTTCCCTTTGTCTTTCAAGAGTGGTAAGAACAAATTTTCCGTTATACATAGCCACGATAAAGATGGTGGAGGGTAAACTAGGTGGATCTGGTCAAAGATTTCTTGTCATAGGCTAACTAGCGATGCCACACAGTATCGTGCAGAGATAACCATGCTAACAGAGAACAGGCCAGTTTGGACACAGAAAACATGATATCTGTATTTGTAGAGCCTCTCTGCAGCTCAGTACCCTCCTCTTACTACTTCCAGGTCACATAATATGGTGCCACTGGGTGTCTTCTCCTGAGAAGTTTATTTTGAAATAGTTCATGCATTGTTCCAGTCAGCCAGGAAGGTGTAGTATCAACAGGAGATTATGAATTACCTGCAGCAATAGTGGGTGGATCCTAACTAAAAATAAATAAATAAATAAATAAATAAATGAATGAATAAATAAAGGAGAAAACCTGGACACCTTTTCACCTTTTAGGTTGGATATTAGGAAAAATTTCTTTACCGAAAGGGTTGTTAGGCGTTGGAATGGGCTGCCCAGGGAAGTGGTTGAATTACCATCCCTGGAGGTCTTTAAAAGATGTTTAGATGTAGAGCTTAGTTTATATGGTTTAGTGGAGGACTGGTTAGTGTTAGGTCAGAAGTTGGACTCGGTGATCATGGAGCTCTCTTCCAGCCTAGATGATTCTGTGATTCTGTTATTCTGTAATTCTTTTTCCTAAATTCACTAAAAGCCTTGAGATAGCTTCAACTGCTGATTTCTAAAGGAGATGGAGCAGCAAAAAGGTTTCCAGAAACAAGGTTTCAGCTGATGGTCCAGAACTATTTGACTCATACCTGTCCCAAGTTCCCCAATCCAAGCATACAGCAATGCTCAGAGGAAAGCAAAAACTATTCCAGAGCTTAAGTCATGTGAGTAATTCAAAGCTTTGTGAAGGTTACAAAAAGGTCCCTTGCGGGCAATCCCAAGATCAATGCTACTGTTCTTCTGTGTAACTAATCTAAAATAAGGTTTTCATTAACTCTCTTTATTTGATGCATTGTGAAACAAACTGAATGAGAATGTTTGGGCTGGCAAAAAAAGCTACACAAAATCCCACAAGAGCCCAGCTAAACAACACACATCAAGATCTGAGTAACAGAGAAAATAACTCTTGATATGTGAAGTCTCAGTTTTGCATCTCAGCATAAGATTGACAAGTTTCATGGAATCACAGAATTTAAGGCTATACATGAGTACCAGGGCTTTTTTTTCCCTTTACAGATGTCAGGAAATTACCACTTTGGGCCATGTCATAGAAGTATAACTTACTACTAAAAAGTTCCTGTTAATCATTGATGTATTACATGACAACATACAGACTTGGGCTAGGTCATAGCCCCCCAGCTTTCTGAACCACTGAGCATATGAGAGCTGTCACCAAAAAAAAAAAAAAAAAAAAAAAAAAAAAAAAAAGAGGAGAACAAGAGAATCTGTAACTGAGCCTGATATTAACACTACTCAGAAACACTCCTAAACCCAGACAGATGGTGCGCATTCCTAACAAGAATTCACTTTTAAAGTCTAAACCACTAATACCAGGATTTTAACTGGAATGGGGACAGAGAGAGCTAAAGATGTAAAAGACTTTAGCCATTAGACTAAGTTCACAGAATATCCTGTGATTGGAGGTACTCATCACTTCATGCTATAGCCCGGAGAACAGAGCCTGATTTCACTTGTGCAGATGATTACTTTATCTCCTGAACTCTTGGATAAGCAAGATGTCACAGTGCTCCATTTCCATCACTTTATGTAAGGTTTTGTCCAGCTTTAATCCAGACCTTGAAGTATAGCACATACATGTAGATGAGTAGGATGTTACATGTTTCTAAAACTATCTCCTCTACAGGTTGGTGTGTGTCTGTGTGAGCTCAAGACCATTCACCTAAAGCTTCTCATCTCCTCAGCAAATCACACCTCTGTTTGTTCATTACATAATTTCTGTTTATTTTACTAGAAGTCATATGGGTAGAGGGGAATTGCAAAGTAAAAAATATCTATCAATCCATGTAATATAATAATGACAGTCTCATACACAGGGCAAATTTACATGTAAATAGCAACCCATACAATTTACGAAGAAGTAAGGAATGAGAAATTGCAACTGACAACCCATAAAGGTTTAAATAAATTTGTAATATGAATTAATCTTGAAAGAAGAAAGGCTGCCTTTTCAGAGTCATTTTGTCCTAACAGACAAAAAGCTACCAGCTACTTAAATTTTAGTTCAGCTATGAGAAAGAGGAAACCTGAACTATTGTGCCTTACTAAAACCATGGATTACCAGTACCTAACTTCAGGCACTGACCTTACCACAACATCTAAATTCAAGACAGCAAGGTAGGACTCAAGGCTCCTGCCTTATGGCTGGTCATGGGAAGTGGCTACAAAGCTGGCATTCAGGCAGGTAAGGGCAGAATCCATCCTCCCCTCAGCAGCTTCTGTAAAAAAGGAATGGACCTTCCCTTCACAGTCCAACCATGCTCAAAGAGGGGCAATCTTTCCATCTTTCCCTCTTTCCATCTTTCGCTAAGGACATTGTTTTTCAGGCATCATGACAAGGTGTGTGATACTGCAGTTAGCTGAGGGGAAGCAAGAGTGGGGAAAGAGCACTTGGTCTTCATCACAGGTAGATGCAAGGAGATTAAGGTTTACAATGTCCATAGAGATGACTTTATTCAAAACACAGAGGGCAGGAATGTGTCTGTGACAGTGACTTTGTCTCATCTCAGTTTAGGCTCTTGAGCAGATAGATCTAGTGCTCAGTCCAGTCCCAGATCCTGCACTAGCACCCTGTTCAGCAGATGCTGAGTTTGGGGAACCTTCTTCAGATATGCCTCAGTGGAAATGCTAGATCACTGCTCAGCCTCCCCAGGCCTTCCAATTTTAGTGAAACAAAGGAACAGCTGGTAAGTGTTGACACTTTTAGCAAGGTTTTCAGTGGTAGGGACCATGATTGCTATTGCCCAGGTGCTCCTAAATCTGCAGAGAACCCCCTTGCTGTTGCTTCTCCCCCAAACCAACACCACTCACTGAAGGTGTCTGTCAGCACAGAACGCTGCCACAACCAACACACGTACACAGTGATTTATTCCTGACACTTCCAGAGGAGGCAGGTCACACAAAGGTTGTGGTGCTGCAGACAAAGCAAATAGCTTGCTCTAACATATGTAGTGAATAATAATTATAGAATAAAGGAGAGGAAAAGAAAATGCACATTTCCCATTGCTTTAAATTTATTGAATAACCAGAACCTGGGGAAGTGCAGTTGAAAGATGTGGATAGGAGATCTCTCTCGCAAAGGAAATATGTCTATCAATCCACGTTATGTGACAATCTCATACATAGGGCAAATTCACATGTAAATGGCAACCATCCAATTTGCCAAAGAAGTAAGGAACAAGCTAATAAAAAATAACTTTTTTTTTTCTCTTTCCCTATCCCTGCCTAAAATGCAAAGTGCACCATATGTAATGGATGTAGTAGTGCATACCAATCCAGCAATCCATTAATTTGTATTTGAATGTTTTAGCAAAAACTGACTGTGACTACAAATATTACAGACTAATTTTCAGATACATGAGTTTTTGCTTGATTTACCTACAGGTTTTCTGAGCTCTGTGCCAAAAAGAAATTCCATTATTGCACTGAAACATAACATTGACACATGTCAAACTGCTTGTTTTGTATGGGCTTAAGCATACTTTCTCTTTGTGCTTTTTGTAGTTTCATACATATTAGACACACATCTTTGGGTTTTAATTATAAAATTAATGTAGACAGCAACCAGAAAGAAAGCTGACAAATCTAATTTCCCAAGTAACTCAATATCATCTCAGAATCTCTGAGGAGGAAAAGAAAAAATTATGTCCAAGAGGTTACAAAAAAAAAATCTGAAGGGACAAATTAAAAAAGCAAGCAAACAAAAAAGCTGATCAGATTAATACAGGAGTATTTCCCTAGCGTCAAATTCAATATTTATCACCAGCCAGGAGAATGTGATGGTATTTTAAACATGAAATGACTTTTCATACTGCTTCCAGTCCCAGACACTTAGGGGAAAAGCTATATAGATATACATCGTAAATGCATCTTAAAAGAAAATAGTTTCTAAAAATAGTCCTTTAATGACCCTATACAGTGCTGTGCTAGCTCAAACCATGTAAACTCCCTCCCATTCCTTAGATTTAATCTAAAACTTTTTTTTTTTTTTTTCAAAGTGATTGACCTGTCCCAAGTATTGATATAAAGAGAGGATTTCTATAACATAAGAAAAGAAAGCTGTTAAGTGGCACAAACAGGCTGAAACCTGCACTGCTGTGGAAGGGGCACAGGGAGCTTCTATGCTCCATGACAAAATGTCACAGAAATACAAGGATTATCTTGACCATATAAAAAATAAATAAACTTACAAATTAAAATACATTCCCAGCCAGCAGTTGGTTGTTCTGCCAGTGGGAAGGTCAAGAAATACAAAGAAACAAAGAGAATAATATCATTCACTAAACAAATATGAACTCAAACTTAGATCTAGGGAAGTTTTTTAATTTATTTATTTATTTATTTATTTTTACTTTATTTAATCCAGTTGTTGAATTTTTCTACTCCTGAGTGTTCCTAGGGAAGAGTATAGGACTAGGATCTGCACATACATACATGTCTCTAGGATCCTGTTGCATCCATTGAAGAGAAGCTTGCTGATGATGTGCTGCTGGAAGTAATCACACCTTCATTAGGTAGGCTGAAGATAAATTAAGAGACATGTCCTGGAAGTGAATTTTGCCACAAGCTCATCAGCTGCAGAGAGGCTTCAGTTACTTTGAGAAACAGTTTCTGTTCCATCATGGTGAAAGGCTGTAGGCTTTTCCCATCAGCACATGTGCACCAGAGATGTCCCATACTTGTGAGGATAAGGAGGCCTTCCACCCAACATCAGTGGTGTCATCCCAGCAAATGACAGCCAGATCGATGACTGTGATTGTAATGACAAGTCTGGATGTAGCTAGACATGGATCAGTATAAAAAATTGTTTTGGGGCTGATTGCACTAACTTCAGTGCCAAGTTACTGCCTCCTAAGGAGGTTGATTACAAGCTAACCATTACTAATACACTTGTTTGAACTAGTCCCCAAGTACACAATCGCTTGTTTCCTCTCTCAAAATACCAGTAATCAATCTACTGTGAAACAAACAGCTCTGTAAGGATTCAATATATCCAAATACGAGGGCCAGATCTTCAGTGAGTCCAGTACCCATCCCCACTGGCCTCAACAGAGAAGTCTTTACAGTCTGTGGAAAAGTGAGTTAATAGCCCAAGTCTACGGGGCTCCTCAGTTAGCCAGAAGTAGGTGCCTGCTTTAAAGTCAGGTGTGCACTCCTGTATCCAGCCAGTTCAAGACACAGAATTCCCATTTAGTTCTGCAGTCTATAAAAATACTACTTTTAATCCATAGCCAAAAAGTGCTTTGAGGTTCTTCTAGCTTTTGGCCAATGAGCCTTGATTTTTCAATCACTTCTGTGTCTTAAAGAGTATCACTACGAGTTGTGCACATACTTGGGCTCTAACATGCAAAACTTTTAGGAATCTTGTAAAAGCTTTCATTTGAAAGTTGAATTTATGCAAGTGTGTGTTAATGACTTGGCATCTTTAAGGGGGTTATTTTGAGTTCTATCTTTAACTTCATTACCGTTAAATTATTCCAAAGAGATGTTGGCAGCTTGAGGCCTAATGCTTTGAACCAATTTAAAAATTCATATGTAGAGTTTGTGATAGTCCACAGTCAAGAGGACATTTCAGCAGTGGGAAGCAATTAAGCAGTCTTTGGGAGATCAAGAGGTGATTACCTTAGATGTACAATGTTGATCCTTGTTCTATATATTTTCTGGATAAAGTGAATTGGCAGTCAAAACATGAACAGCTGAAAATCTATCGCAAATACTAAAATCATGTGGTGAAACGCAAACCACATAGTCTTTATTTTGCAAGTATTTATTGAAGGCTGAACCCTTCAGTTTATTGTCTTGCCTCATGTGCATAGTAAAGTTGTAAAGCTTCCAGAAATCAGGTGCCATCTGAACAATCAAACCCATGTTTTTCACTCCTAAAGAAGATCCTAAGAGAAAGCAGAATCTTGAAAGAAATATTAATCTCCAATAATTTGGCAGTGCCCTGTAAAGTCAGCATGCAGCCAGCCCAAATATCAGCAGTGTATTACATTTCCCTAATAGAAGTAATATAAAAGGTTAAAATCAGGGACTATTGGGCTTTCTTAATTCTTTACGTTATCCTAACATGGCTGTTGGAACTGCTGGTGCTAGAAGTTTCTAACTGTGGAAAAAAATAGGGAATATAGCTATTCCACACAAACTCCACAAATAAAAACTGTTCTTCCTCAGCCAATGCTGCACTAAAGGATTGCAAGGAAAAAGAAAGTACAGACAACTTAATGTACAGTTAGATTCATCCACAGGTTAATGTGGTCAGCATAATGTCTTTTAGTTACTGACCAAAGAGATCGATGACATGCTACAATCAATGACCACAGAATATATTTGCCTCACTCTAAGATGCTTTTAGAAATGGGGATAAATAGATAAATAAATAAATAAATAAATAAACAAATCTTTAAAATCCTTGCCTTGTGCAGGGTTTTTTTGATTAGAAGAAACCTTCTATTTTCTAACGATGATTTTGGGGGTAAAAGGAAATGTAAAGGGCAATTCTGATACATGAACGCTTTATTTTCTTGTCATACGTTCCCATACCTCCCGAGGTTTTTGCTAAGCACTGTAAAGTTATTGTGGGATAGGGGACAATTGGTATTACCACTATAAAAGCTTCCCCTCAGTTGTCCCCAGCATGAATCAGAAGTATAAATTGCTGCGCCTAAGTAGGAGAGGTAAGAAATAGACTGTTCCCACTGGAAAGATAAGTGACTGGAAATGAGCCCAAAAATTTGTGTTTAGGAGTCTCAAAGCTGGAATACTGCTACAGTGGATTACCAGGGAAACCAGAAATGTGCAAGAACCAGAGCCTAAACATCTGACAGTTTTTGCCAGGCCTATATTTTGGAGAGAGATTCAGTGTGCATAAAGAGCTCGGATTTACTTCACTGCACATCTCAATAAAGAGATATTTTCTACTAAATTGCTGTAGGACATCATTTCTCTCTGTTTGAACCTTTGGTTTCTTAGAAGTAGTGTGCTCCTGTGTAAATCCAGTGACCCTGAGTTATAGCAAACAGCATCTTATTTTTGCCTACCTGAATGCTCTAGTATGGTGAAGGAGAGAGGAAGGAAGCTTCTGTGCCAATTTAACTCCTACTCTGTATTCGCTGCGATACAGGACCCTCTATATGTCTTTTGCCCAGTGATGGAGCTGGAACACCCACCCACCCTAAATATTTCCTCTTTTGAAAATATTGGCAATGCGACAGCCTCCTTCCAGCAGGCAATTATAGGAACAGAGTCACCTTGCCATCTCTCCCTCTCCATCTTTCCACTCTCAAAAGAAGAAGAAAAAAAAAAATAAGGAGAAGAGAAGGAGAAGGAGAAGTGAAAAATATTGCTACATCTTGCTTAAAATCCCTGCTACACCTTCTGGGTTTTGATTCTTCAGCTAGCCTTCAATTCAATCTTCAAGTTTGTTTTTTTTTTCCCCTGCACTTACAAGAACTGGAAATTTGTTTAATTGAAAGGTCTCAAAAAACACCAAGGACCCTGAGACCCTGGGAGACCTAGCCCAAACGTGTGCAAATGCATACAGTTGTGCACACACAGCTTCTCTGCAAGGTCTACCATCAATGCAAATTTGCCCTAATTCCGAGAAGCTCACTTCTAACCCTCCTCCACACTCACACATACTCTAATGCACTCCCTCTTGTACAAATCCACCCTCTCCCACACTGACATATATATTCTCGCTCTTCTTCACCACTCTCTTTGCCACTGAGCTAAATTACTCTACTGTAGAAATTGCCATCAGCTTTTTTCACCCTTTGCTGCTCTTTCAAGGAGATTATGCAGTGATGCAGTCATGATATTCAATTATCTACTTGATATCTTTTAAGATTTTTTCCAACTATTTGCACCCATGTATTACAGGACAGCATTGTTTCTCGTGAGTTCCGTGTACTTAGGGCATGGGCTGGGTGAATGAGGTTGCACTTTTGTGTTGATTGGGCACAAATGGATGTTTTGGGAACTAGACTGATCCCATTATAAGCTTTCCACTACCTTTAAGCACTAAGCTTGGAAGCTTCCAAGCACTTCTCAAGTCATGCATGGTGCACACTTGCATTTTATAGGGAGAAGGTTCGTTCAGAGGCTGAAGCGGTGTCCTAAGAACTGGAGGTAATCTCAGATCCTGGTGCTGTCACAAAGAGAACAGATGTCCTTCTGGGCTTTTTGCTAAAGTCTGTAACATCACCCAGCTGCTTCTTCCCATCCTCACAGTTCATGGTGAACAATGTGATAAATGAGGTGAACACTCTGAGGGCTGTCTTAATTCTAGATATATCCCATAAAGACACTGCAATATTCCCAGGTCAGAGATATGGAAGTTGCTGTTACCCATTTTCCTTAAAAGTAAGCTTGAAAAGAAGAGGTCCCAGCTGAAGGCATGGCTCAAATACTTTACCACTTATTGACTTTCTCAGGCCACTAGAAGAGTCTTCTAACTTTTCTGCACTTCAGTTTCTCAGTTATAACGACAGCATTTTACAACATGGAGAAATGTTGAGGAAAACACATTAAAGACTGTGGGCGCTATCACACTAGAGAATCAAAGGACATATAAGTGCCCAAGAATTTTGTTCATTTGTTTTTCATATGTGAGAGTAAAACAAGTTAAAATGCTTACATTTGGGATGGAGGCAAGAGTGCTGTAAGTTTTACTTATTACTTATCTCTGAAGCTCTGAGACACTATAGAACCAGTTGGTGTAAGAACTACACTGTGATCTACAGAGTCTGATAAGCTGAACCAGCCCTGGAATATGATTTTTATTTATTTATTTATTTATTTATTACTTTAAAGCCATTGCTTTACATTTATTCTTTGTGAATCACTAAAAATGTATATTTACATTTGAAGGCTGCAGAACCTCTCTTATGAAGACAGGCTGAGGGAGTTGGGGTTGTTCAGCCTGGAGAAGAGAAGGCTCCAGGGAGACCTTCAAGTGCCTGAAGGGGGCCTACAGGAAAGCTGGGGAGGGACTCTTTGTCAGTGGGTATATTGATAGGACAAGGGGAATGGCTTTAAACTAAAAGAGGGTAGGTTTGGTTTAAATATAAGGAAGAATTTCTTCATTCAGAGGGTGGTGAGGCAGGGCACAACGTGCCCAGAGAAGCTGTGAATGCCCCATCCCTGGAGGTGTTCAAGGCCAAGCTGGATGGGGCTTTGGGAAACCTGGTCAGGTAGGAGGTGTCCCTGCCCATGGCAGGTGTTGGTCCCTGCCATGGGTTACCATCAAATGGTAACCAAAACCATTTGATAATTCTATACAGGTGTATTTAAAGGAGAAAAAGTACTGTGGATTGAGGAAATAGATTAATCTTTATTTCACATCAAAATGGTGGCTCTTTCATATTGATAATTCCCTGTCAATACCACTGGTGATTATGTCTAAGAAGCTGAGCCTAAGCATTCAGTGGCTGAAGGACAAAGAGCAGTGATAATTCATTTTTCACCTAAAGGCATGTCAAAGAAGCAGGAGTTTAGGTAAACTGTAGCCCTTGAATATCTAGATTAGTATCTAGAGATATCCTTGAAATGTTTCCACTGACAATACCTATTTCTCCATAGCCCAAGTGAAAAGGTCAGGTTCCAAGAACAGCTTTCTGTTCATGAGAAATGCTGATTTTGTGTGAAGTGAAGGAAACCTTCATTCAGCTGTTCTGATCTTTTAAGTAAATATTTATTTATTTTCTGTATGAAGTTATAAAGTTTCTTGGGAATACAGATAATGTAGCAGGAGGAAAAGTAATTACCGTAATTTTGCCTGTGCTTTTGGAAAATAATCCATCTGATATGCGCTCCATTTACATTTTGTGAATTGCACAGCTCAGCATATGAGCATCTTAACTAGGTGCATGCAGTCCCTGTTTATCAAACACTATCATTCTCATGCTAACAGAAGCACTTGTCTTGGCCTCTGCTCTTCAAAGAACATGTGACTAAGATGTCATTGACTTTAAGCGTGCTTTGCATCCGTTTTTTTGAGAAATGGCCTGGTTGCTGCTCGGAGATGCTCCCTGAGGGTTAGCAGTGCTTTGAAATGGGAAAGAGGAACCTCAGCCTGTGAAGGCAGCCAGGCACTAAGAAGTTGCCTGTTCTTTTCTGTATGGCTCTTCCCAGCATTCTGGGAAGGGGGTGGTGCAAGCATAAAACCAGCTCGCTTTCTTCTTCTTCCTAGATGTTTATTTTCTAACAGAGGGAAATATTTATCACTCTGATTTTCTGGGGACAAACAAAAAGACTCTGAAAGAAAACCTCATGAATTTCCTGTGCTATAGATGACATCAAAAAAGACGTGCTTTAGGAAGAGAAGCGACAGCCTGCAGGGGAGAAGGGAATGAGAACTGACCTAGCATCCGTGCCTGCCAGATAGCCAGAGGATTGTCTGTTCCCATCCACATGAATGAGGACTGAAGGCACTCAGCACCTTGCATGATTAAACCCAAAGTGAGAGTAACCTTTCTCATCAAAATTGCACTCCCTTCCTCCCTCCCAAAAGGCACATCGATCTGTACGACTGCTATCCTTGGTAATTGTTTCCAACTGAGCTCTTTTGACCTCCCTTCCCATCATTTGATGGGAGAGCAAGATCTTCACACACACCAGCTAAGAGCTCTGGGAAGCTTCAAGGGCAGCCCACAGCTACTTCCATTGCCCACACTGCCTTTTTCTCCCAAGAAAAATGCTTTTGGGGCAACTACAGGGCAGAGTTGGGTGGCTATTTTCTCACAGCAAGATAAGATGTAGGAGATAGGCCTCCTTCCCCACCTCCATCATGGAATCTATGCGATGGGAGGAGGGAATGGGGGAAAAAGAGCATCCCACCTTAGCTCAGCATCATCTGTGCCTGCAGGACAGCACTTCCAAGCAAAGCCTGCGGAGACTGGGGAATCTCCATCACAGCTTGCTGCTTCATTCAGCGTGGGTTCAGGGTCTGCAAGGATATCCAAGTCACCCAGTGTCCAAGCACATGAAGAAAGCAGGCAGGACGCCTTCTGCTTGGAAGAGTCTGAGGGCTTCTCTCCTCCCTGTCCCTTTCCTACCAACCCTCATGGCAGCTGAACTGTGGCTTCCCATTAGGCTGCTAGCAGCAAAGTTGTTTTTTATATTCTACTATGTTTTGCACAGGAATCTGTAACTCTGCAACAGCATTAATGTGACATACAACAATACATATTTTTTTTTCTGCTGAATATTTTCCCCTTAAAAACACTTTCTTTCCTTTGCAGAGCAACACACACAATATTTCTAAGGCATTGAGCTTGTTACACAGATTTTTCCTCACTGCCTATATGCCAAAGCATTGCACAGCAGTAAAAATTATGAGGCTGCATACAGTGAAATGTAAGGAAAGCTGTTGCAGAGCAGCACTGCACAGCGTGTGTGGGAGAGGGAAGGAGGAGTCAGTCATGAGACCAACAACTGAAGGAGAAATAAATTAAGAGTCATAAAACAAACTGCCATTCAAAGCTCCCCTTCCGCAGCAAGGCCATTACTGTGCTTTCTGACAGCTTTACAAAATGAAGATAATTTGGGAACGGTCGTAAGGATACATCTCTGCTCCTGTCCTGTGGCACACGTCAGACCTTTTCCACAGCCACGCTCTGAAATCCAGCAGAGTGCAGGAATGGGGCATTCATAAAGATAATGAGAACAGCCATAGTTAGAGCAAACGAATGAAAAAGGGAAAGGGAAGTAAGGTTTGGCTTCCAAAGCAAAACCCTTTGCCGACTGCTCTCCCACTGGAAGCCCATTGCCTGGTGCCTCCTTGCCCAGCATGTAGTTGTGTTTTTATCAGTACATATGTGTCCCACAGCAGTATCCTGCAGGCCAGGTAGGCAGATCACTGGCTCAGTTTGGTGGGACACCCACCTTCTGATCATACTGTGTTTCTACATTCAGGAGCCCTGCATGGATGCACGAGTTTCCCAGGGTACCCACCTACCTCAGATGGGCATAGAAAGATGAAATAACATCTGGATGAGCTGTGTGGAATGGCACTGCCACAGCACGGAGCATCCTTGCATATATTGAGGGCAGAGAGCTCTAAAGGAGGAAAGCAAACTGGACAGTAAAAATGCTAACATGTGGTGGGAAACACACATGCCCCAGCCGATGCTTTTTATTGTCGACTTGCAGATACAGAGGAAAATGTAGCTGGCTCAAGGACTCCCTGAATTTGTCTGCTTCAAGGAGTATGAAGAAAATAAGAGTCACAAAATGGTATGGTGTTAACACCTATCCCGGTGCTTTCCTCCTGCTTGCTACTGCCAGTGTTGCAGAACAATGTAACTGTAAGATATTTTTTTTTAATCTTGATTGAACTTACATTAAAAAAAAAAAAACTACAACAACAACAACAAAAAAACACACCCAAGATACTGATTGTTTTGTATGTATAAACTGTCAGTGAGAAATATAGAAGAAACTGGCAGTAAATAAATAAATAAATGTGCCACTAAGTGCTTTCAAAATGAAAGCATGAATTTTTTTTTACTGACCTCTCCCCTTAGTCTTAGAACATCTCTTGAGACACTGAGCAAACAAAACATTGCATGTGTCTCTCATCAAAGCTCATTTCTTCTCATTTTCACCAAGAATCTCTACTCTGGCATGCTCAGTGAGAAGGAAAACAACCAAAAGGAAAACTCTGTTTAATGGAGGTTGGATAATCTTCTGCCTTTGGAAGAAATCTCTGCATAAAAATAAATAAATAAATAAATAAAAATTATATTTATATAGATACACACACACATAGATATATATATATATCTCTCTCTTGGTACTGCTTACTTTTTACACATTCTCCTCTGCTTCCCACACACTCTCCCTACCTGTTGCTGGTTTTGTGGACTAGCCATCTTATTTAGAATACAAACAATTACTTGTTCTTGTCCAAAAACACTGCAGATGCCAGTAGGGCTGTGAAAATAATAGTCAGCTTAAAGCCTCATCAGTAACTGTGCCAGATACAAATTGAGTTCAAAATTAAATGGTTAGTGGAAATGAATACACAAACCACAGTGTCACAAAGGAAAAAATTATGACTTTGGGAGAGATGAGCTTGGGATCTTTGGATGCAATGGGTGTGCTTCCCCCTGTACACAATTACCACTTCTTTTGTGGGTGTGACAAATTCGTACAGACACTTACATAGCTCTTGTGCCTTCCACCAGTTCTGGTGCTTGCCTGCACAACTGCTGCCCCTACAACTGCACGGAGTGAAGATGAGGAATGGGAAAAGGCAGGTCACTGAATCCCATGGTACTTTTTAATCCTTTTTCACCTCCTCTGGGTGGCATATAATAGAAAAGATTCAGGAATGCCTTTTCCTCCAAACACGTCCATAACAGCAAGCTGTTCCTGAGCAATCAAGATCCTTACACACCTTCTGGCTCAGTATCCAGACTCTTATCCATTTCTTCAACAGATTGAAATACAAAATCACTTGGGTCTTGAAGCAAATAACTCACAAAGTCAGATGCTATTTCCAGTGAGCTTTGATGGCTCTGTTGCAGATGTCAGCAAGATGGTAATTTACTTAATTTTGAGTGTGCAGCATGTTAGAAGCTGTTTGTGCTTGCATTGGTGTCAAAGCAGATGGGGTCTCTTGTTTCTTGTGAACCGTATGTAGCCAACCTCATTGCATGCACACCAAGTTCTGCACTGCAAATTGCTAGGGTTTGCTATTGCTAGTTAACCAAAGCCAATTCCACAAAATTATTTGTGCACTGCCACAATCAAGCACCTCACAGATGCGCAGTATGTATAGCAGAACCACAACCTACGTGGAGAACATCCATCACACATGGTGGGTCAAACAGTACAGAGACACCAGTATGTTGTGCAGATAACAAACACAAAAAAGAGAGGCCAATCTTTCCTAGAGTGGTGGAATCTGAGTTCCATGTTCTTGTTTCAAGGGTTGTTGTGTTTTAAGCAAACATCAAATCCCAGGATCTTCCATCTCTTTCCCTCTCATGGGACATGTTCTTTGGGTTCTTCAAAGCCATACAGGAGCTACACACTACAAGATCAAGGGCACGCTTCCCATTTTGTTTTGAAAGACACCTACACATGCCAAAATGTTTTGTGTAGCATCCAGTCCATTAGGCACTAGACTTCCTCAGAGAACAGCTAGCAGTGGAGACCCTTGGTATTACTGAATGCCTAATGTGTATTTAGGGTTTGGCCAGGAACTTTCAGCACCATGTCTGGATTTTTTAGAGGATTCTCCCTTTCCTCACAGGTGACAGAGCACTGAGGAGGTTTCAGATCACTTGTAGAGGGGGCAGGCTGACAGCAGGTGCAAGGTTGGAGGCTTTGCTCAAGGATCCCTTGTTCTTTTTGATGTCGAGTTGATGCTGGCCCGTGAGGTTGCAGATGATTCTGGTTGCACCTGGGTGCAGCATCCCAGGACTGGAGACCTTCAGTGATGGAAACCCACCGTGTGCAGCCTTCTTGTGCCTGTTGTAGAGCAGGGTAGTAGCAGACCAGAAGTTTCTAGGATCTCTACTTTGGATTGTCTCCACACCATTCAACACATCTATTGTAGGGACAGACCTTCATTCACATTTAAACCAGCAGCAGTAACCTTCTGGGATCCTCAACAGTTACATGGACTATAATGTCCTTCTAAATCATTCTATGATTCTATGAACCATCTACCTTATCTGGGAAGGAAGAGCTCTCCCTTTGAATGTGATATAACCTGATCTTTCCCAACAGGTATTGATTACATTTTTGTCTTCCATCAAACATTCACAGGTCAGATGATGCCTGTGGTCTTTTAATTAAGTAACAACAGGCTCTGTTGTAATGACTGGTGACCTGAGAATTTTAAAATACATACTGGCAAAGGGTATGTTGCAATATTTTGCCACCAAGAGTTTTATGATATATATTTCCAGAGAGTAACTAGGTCTCCCACAGTCTTTATCAATACAATCATACCTGTTCTTTACACACCTAAAGCTGTGCTAACACATACTCACAACTCCCCTCTTAGGAGATGATGATGATGCAGAACATGAGGGACTGTCTCAAAGTCAAAGAAGGTGTATATCATGTTTTTTTTGTTTGTTTGTTTTTGTTTTTTTTTTGTTTGCTTTGTTTTGTTTTGTTTTGTTTTTTCCCAAAACATACAATTATCTTTGCAAGATAACATATCTAGAAGTCACGCCACACAAGGTAATTAGAAGCTTACCACACATATTTCAGCCTGTTTCTAATTAGAGACAGTCTGTAGTACTTCAGTCACTAACCATGAAGCTTTTTTTTTTTTTCCCTTTGTCTTTAGCTTTCCTGCTACATTGTGTTTTTGAATTTGGAAAGCCTCTTCCTTTTCCCCTAGTGTTCTGCTTCTCTAAATCCTGCAAATGAAAAGCTACAGATTTATCCTGCATGCAAACAGCTCTGTACAAAAGGATAATGAGATTAAAATACATAAATTGACCGTTTCATATCTGAAACCTTGAAAGAACTACAGGATAGGATTTGGGGAGTGG
Source organism: Aythya fuligula (assembly GCF_009819795.1). Taxonomy (NCBI): domain Eukaryota; kingdom Metazoa; phylum Chordata; class Aves; order Anseriformes; family Anatidae; genus Aythya; species Aythya fuligula. The sequence continues at coordinate 176,035,244 of NC_045559.1, read as the reverse complement.
GAGAGGGAAGGCTCTGAAGGGTGATATTTCCTAAGGATTCATTTTAGCAGTTGCAATTAGCTTCCTCAATACCCTTTTGGATAAAAGTTATCAGATAAGAGATCAAGAGAGAGAACGTGATTTAGCTTTAGCACATCTCAATTTACAGTCTGTTTTCCCTGATCTGAGTTCATTTTGTGCAACTCCCGTGTCATGTTCTTCTCTTGTAGAGACGTAAGAAAGAGTTTAAGTCAAAATAGATAAGTGTAGAGTCTCTGGAAGCCAAAATGAAATGTCTCTTAATGGCATCTTTATGGCACTCCCAGGATATCTCCATATCCTACAGGGCTATTACAATGGGAATTTCATCAGCTTTACTCAAAAAAAGAGCTTTGGTGACATTCTGAAAAAAAATGTCTAATGCAGCAATTTAAAATAGCTTAAATATTTGGTTCAGATTTCCTGGATTTCAGCTCTGTCTGAGAAAAACTGGTGGCAGGATGCAAAAGAGAAAGGAAGAAATTAGAAATAACCTTCTTTCTTCTCTTTTGGCTCATTTTTGGGGAAAAAAAAAAATCCCAGCTACTCTCTTACATTCAAAATCATCCCAGGGATGGAAATAGAGGATGCTCCTATTCAAGAGCACTGGCTAGCAGGCTTCACTGCAGAGAGGTCTGACTTTCATGAGTGCAAATGGGAGGCCTCTCCCTGGTCATGCTTCCAGGCCAGGATTATTAATGGTTGTAGTTTCATCCCCTTAATTGCTTCCCCTTCTAGTAATGTCTTTTTTAGTCTTTCTTCAGCTAATAAGTGCTCTGTGCGTATTAAGTGATGAAAATGCACAATCAAGGCACACACGCCTTGCCACTGCTGTTTGTACTTGAGGATTTAAAACTGGTAACAGGGGAGGTTAATGTTATTCTTGGGAGATAAGGCTCGTTGCCATGGTGAAGTCATCTTCTGTCATTCACTGTTGGGAAGATGGCGCCTGTGTTGTGAACACTTGACAGTATTTTTGCTTTCAAGATTAGCAATAGTAATTATTTCATTGCAGATTCCCATACAGATGCTGTGTATCAAAATAGGCTTGTCTCTGCCTTCTCGGTGGGCTCCACATACCGGTAGTGATAGCAGTTTTTGACACCTGAAGAAACAATGGATAACAGCAAGAGCTTGCCTCTGAAGATAACAGTCTCACAACAAATAAAGTAGTAGAGAATTTAATTTTTCTTTGTCTAAAGTACATTGCTGTTTGCATCATCTCGTGGAGATCCTTCAGCTTTCTGAAATATATAACATTTCACTAGGCCTGATCTGCTGCTCAAAACTTCATGATCTGCACTTCCTGCTGAAATTTATTCAGGCAATAATCCACAAGAAATTGGTTGTTTTCAGCAGTTTATGACTTGTTATTTAACATTTAACAGAATGGCAGTTTATTTTGGTAACAACCAATACTGAGAGGTTTATTGCCATTGTAAACCATAATCAACTGTTTGTATCATTACTAGTTTTTCAAGATATAAAAATGGCCAGCTGCATTAGAAAATTGTTTAGCAGCCGTAAAACATTTGCATTGAAGACTATGTGTGAGGCTATTTCACCTTAAAGGTCAAAAGTAGTTAGTGAAACCACTCACTTCAGTGTAAATTATTCAGCAGATTGGTAAAGCCCAATCCCTGAAAGATAATACTGAAGCAATTTCAGTAATTTTTTTAATTATGGTCATGAAAAAGGAATCTGTCAGAGATGGACAATGCAGAAGATTGCATTTTCTTCATTACAGCATCAGGCCAGAGACTAAGGCTTGGTGCCTTTATAGACGCTGCAACTGTTTTGCTGAATAATTTATTGTACTGTACTCAGAAATAGCTTAATCATCAAGGTTTTCTGTTTCTCTCTTGGCAGCGGGCAACTGGCCACAGAATTCATAATTGACATGTTTAGAAAAATTTAAAATACTTGCATGTTGATTGGAATAGGTTTCAAATGACAGCACGTTTTCTAACAGTGCATCAGTTCTTCATCTTAGACCATTACTGTGGGCCAAATCCCCAGCAGAAATAAGAGAATAATTCATGGTGAATAATTCAAGTGTTCAAATTAGTTCCTATTTCTGCTCTCAAAATATATCTACAAGCAGACTGCAATTTCCTTTCTTCTATTTATTTCACTACTGTTTCTTTTTACTCTGTAGTTGTACAAGTAGTTATAGCAGAATATTTGAGCTGAGTTTAATCACAATAGTTCTTCTGTTGCCAGTATCTCTGTGGATATATATTCGCATGATTCTTGCAAATGCTGTTTTGAATAATAATAAAAAAAATGTTTCTTTTAACACTTGTGCCTGGCTATAAAGTTCATTTATACAGACTGTTTGTGCTAGTAAAACTTTCACACGGAACAACTGTACACAGAGGAAAAACGGATAAAAAATATTAAGCCTTTGAGCACTTAAAAGGAAGTTTTGTGTTGTTGTTGTCGTTGTTGTTAATTTATGTTTAATAGTATCCATTCGCCTCTTCTCTTCAGAGCTGATTGGAATTTCTGGCAGGAAGCTTTAACTCATTTTTCCTCCAGTCTTCAAACATTATGAAGCAAATTAATCCCTACTATAACTCTGGTGAATTTGAGGATATTATATAACAGAGATGACTTTGGCATTATATTTCCTATTTAAAGTGCTTACCTGCTCATGCACACTTTTTATACAGTCAAGAATGATGGTTGCTGGGTTTCTTTATTCACATTCAAATGACATAAAATATGAGAGATACCCTGGCTTTAAATCTCACCTAATTTTTGTGAGTTTCACCTTCTGTAACTTGAAATGGGTTCTTTGGATTTCCAGGTATATGCAGCTGTTGCCACAGTACTTAACTAGAAACAGATTTTCTGCATCTTGACAAAGGTGCCCAGCACTGTGATGAAGAAAAGAAAAATGAAGAGACATCCCCCTCAGAAGCATGGTCCACCATGTCAATCCCTTTTGAAGGGAGGGGAGAATTTCTCTTAAAAAAAAAAAAAAATCAAAAGAACAACAAACACTTATTTTTCCCTCCCTCTCAAGCCCAGAAATAATATGTGAGATGAAAGGAAGTGAAACAAAGTCCTCAGGAAAAAGAAATCCAAACACAAACCCTGTGCCTAGTCATGTTCAGTTTGCCTTTCATGCTCTTAAAAATTCTCTTCAGCCCTGGGCATTGGTGGCAGAAGCACGGCAATGAGGATCAGGCAATCTTTCCTGTCAGTCAGAGGCATTAGCTTTTTGCTGGTTGCAGAAAAAATAAAAAATAAAAATAAAAGCCAAGTATTTCATAAAGCAACAAAAGTAAGGCATCTTGCTTTCTAGTGGGCTCTATCAGTATAGCTGTAGGCTACCAGGCATTGGAGATGAAGAGCATTTAGAGCTGTTTGATGCTTTTTCACAAATGCAAGCAGGGATACAAAAGGAAGACTCAGAGGTTGACAGAACAGCTGCATTCTTCCATTTACTTGTATTTACTGAAGTGAAACTAGATATTTGCAATCAGAATCACTATCATCCTTTGCTAGTTTGATGCAGTAGAGGAACATGTGAATCGAAGGGTAGCTTTTCCAGGCATGGATGAGTTATTTAGTTGAAAAGGTACTTTTTGTCCTTTGTGAAGTCATTTCACCTCCATATTTTTACGAAACATTGAGTCATTCAAAAAAAAAATAAAAAAATTGAAAGTATTTATCTTTACACTTTTTGCTGAATTTCAGATAACATTGTAAATTAATGATATTGCATTTTTCCCCTTTCTGTATGTGAATCACAGAATATTCCAAGTTGGAAGGGACCCACAAGGATCCGTAAGTCCAATTCCCGGTTCTACATTGTACAACCCAAACATCAGACCAACATATCTGAGAGCATTCTCCAAATGCTTCTTGAACTCCATCAGACTTGGTGCCATGACCACTGCCTTGGAGAGCTTGTTCCAGTGCACTTGAAGTGTTCACTTACTGTTTCTTTTCTTCTTTGGTCTGGAATCATGTGGGCCAGCAGTTGCATCATTACTTTTGAGTCATTGTGTTTCAGCTTATAAATTGGGCTTTAAAAGACTAGGCTCGCATGGTTATTAGGGGCTACTGCTAACACCAGCTTGTATCAGAAGATTCATTTTCAGGGCTGTAAAGTCATTTGCTTATGAGTTCGGCATCCTCACCTTGGGGGCATCCTGAAACCTGAAGTCCATCAGGGAGCAAGAACACCTCAATAAACTTTGCTTCTTCTGTTTCCTTGTTATTCATGGACAGGCTTTTGAAATAAGACTTCAGTGATATAGAACAAAATCCCTGCCTCTACTCCCAGTCCAACAAAAAATGTGTGTTTGCAGCTAAGCTTCAAGTCAACCTGAATAAACAGGTTACACTTCCAAAGCACCGTCTGCTTGGCAGCTAGTACTGAAGTAGCATAAGCTAATTTAAATTCTGTAGGGTCATTTAAACTCTCAAGTGTTAAGCTAAAGTGTCAGCCAGGTCCCAGTGGAGCAAGTCTCTGCAGCTCTTAGAGCACTTATTAGGAGGGCAGTTTCATCCCTCATCCAAATTAATTTTGCATCTTTCCTTCCTTCCTTTACTGGAAGGAGTAATTAGGAACAGTTATTACTGTGATGTTTAAAGTGTTAATAGAACTGAAGCCCACTGAAACAAGCAGGGAATTTGTGTCTTTTCTATGAACTCCTGAAAATGCAGTCATTGTTAGACTGCAGGAGGGTCACTTTAAAGCTTTCCTCAGCTTCAGCTCCAGCAACCTGGCTTTTATTACAAACCAAGAAGACAAGAGTACAGCAGCTGCTGCCTGAACCTCTGGCTTGGCCTTTCTTTGTCCAGATTTCGGAGGAAGCTGTTCAAAAGAGTAAAAGGAGCCCAGACAAACTCCTCTGTTTTGAAGTCTGACACCTCCTTCTTGTGCTCATTTTTGCTATCACATTGACCTCTGCAGAGGCTATTCATTAGCTTTGGCTAAATAACTTTTGTAAGGTGCTGTCTCTGGGTTTTGCCACTTCCAAATTTCAGCTGAGCATAAAGAGGCAAGCATCCATTGCTTTGATGGGGGGAACGAAAGCCGAGGAGAGATTGTACAGCCAAATAGTGGTAAATCACTGACTTGAAGAAGCAAGCTTGAGAAGTGGGCCCACATGAACCTTGTGAGGCTCAACAAGGCCAAGTGCTGCGCCTGGGTTGGGGCAATCTCAGACACAAGCACAGACTGGGAGAAGAGCTCACTGAGAGCAGCCCTGAAGAGAAGGACTTGGGGTTGTGGTGGCCAAAAAGCTGGACAGCAGCCAGCAGTGTGTGCCTGCAGCCCAGCAGGCCAACTGCGTCCTGGGCTGCACCCCCAGAGGGGTGGGCAGCAGGGCAGGGAGGGGATTGTGCCCCTCTGCTCTGCCCTCCTGAGGCCCCACCTGGAGTGCTGTGTCCAGGGAGGGTGTGGGGCTGGGAGAGCGGGGCCAGAGGAGGGCCATGAGGGTGAGCAGGGGCTGGAGCAGCTCTCCTGTGAAGGCTGAGGGGGCTGGGGGTGTGCAGCCTGGGGAAGAGACAGCTCCAGGGAGACCTCATTTTGGCCTTTCAGTACTCACTGCCAGGTCAGGCACTGGAACAGATTGCCCAGAGAAGCTGTAGATGCTGTGGTGTTCAATGGAGCAACTTGATCTAGTGGGCGACCTCCCTGCCCATGGCAGGGGGGTGGAATTAATCACAGAACCACAGAATTGAATGGGGTGGAAGGGACCTCGAAAGATCATCGGGTCCAACCCCCCTGCCAAAGCAGGTTCCTTAGAGCAGGCTGCCCAGGGAAGCATCCAGATGGGCCTTGAATAGCTCCAGAGAAGGAGACTCCACAACCTCCCTGGGCAGCCTGTCCCAGTGCTCAGTCACCCTCACCGTGAAAAAGTTTTTTTGCATGTTGGTGCGGAACTTCCTGGGCTCCATCTTGTGGCCATTGCCCCTTGTCCTGTCCCTGCAAACCACTGAAAAAAGGTTGGCCAAATTCCTCCATCTCCCACACCTCAGGTATTTATACGCATTGATGAGATCGCCTCTCAGTCTTCTCTTCTCCAGGCTGAACAGACCCAGGTCTCTCAGCCTTTCCTCACAAGGAAGATACTCCAGGCCCCATATCATCTTTGTGGCCCTCCACTGGACTCTGGGCACACTGCTGGCTCATGGTCAACCTGTCGTCCACCAGGACCCCCAGGTCCTTCTCCTCAGAGCTCCTCTCCAGCAGGTCATCCCCCAAAATTAGGTGATCTTTAAGGTCCCTTCCAACCTAAGCTGTTCTATGATTCTGTGATAAATGGATCTAAGACATGCCACAGTCAAAGGCTACTCCTCTCCAGCACCTGTGCATGTGTGCCTCTATTCATTAATGTCAGTGCAAGCCAGAGACCATGCAGTCATAAGATTTGTTGAAATTACAGCCCCATCACAAGCTCTAATGCAAGGGGGAACCATGAGTAAACCAAGGGTGCTTTCAGGAGCTGCAATGATATTTTAACTTGGTATAAGCAGGTCATGCTGCTGCACCCTCTGTCCACAGAAAATCTGATAGAGATTCCTAGACACTCAGGAAGAGGTATGCCATTTTCATTTCGACTTCAGCTTCTGATAGAGACATAAGAATCTTCTAAGATTCTTATCTTAGAAGAATCACATCTTCTAAGCCTTATCACTAGGCAGAGAAAGTGGAGTGGGAAAGAGAGCCCTTTCCCATTTAATTCTCAGCAGTTGGTACTCTAATCAACTTGCTAACCAGCTTTACATATGCAACTTCAGTGCTTAGCAGTAGATAGATTCACACGTGTAAGGAAAGGGAAAAAAATACCAAAAATAGATCACATTTATAAATTCCAGGCAGATTCCTGTACCAAAATGGAAGCATGGATAAAGTGTCCAGAAACTTAGGAGAAAAAAAAATCCCTCTAAGTGCTGCTAAAAAAAAAAGTCTTATAAAGTCTACAGAAGACTTCATTATAGTGTAATCCTTCCATCCCCCAAAACATTTTTAAGCAATCTTCTCTGTTCCTGATTGCCTTTATATTGTCATTGACATTGTGTTGCATTAAGTCAGTCTCTAATATTAGATGCAATTATGATACGTGACATTGAAATTGTGCTTAAAGTAAGATTCTACTTGAAGTCACCTTAAGATCTATGCCTCTGTAAGGCTGTTTATTGCTTTTGTGATTGTGCTATCAAGTATTCTTTCTATACAAATACCAAGGTGCTAACAGCCAGATCCAAAACAGGTAAAAAGAGCCAAACTTTTGAGTAACTTGAATTCCAATGTCTGTGGTCAAATTTGTACTCTAAAAACCCTTCCACAGCTGCTTCCTCACCTCAGCTTTGAAATGCACTGCAGCTATTTATTTGCTTGTTTTAACCTCTGTTTTCCCAAAACTGTTTTGCCTTTGCACGTTAAAAGAAACAAGCACATTAGTGCTAAATACCCCGATGCCCAACAGATGCAAATAAAACTAGAAAATTAGATGAGCTATGAGTTTTGTTGGAGCTAAAGTGATTCTGGACCCACAACTGGACATACTGGCATCTCTACAGTTAAGTCCTGTGGAAATTAAGAATAGAAAACATTTAGTGGATTTATCTCTGGATTCTCTGTTAACAGTTTTTTCCCCAGACTTACAAATCTGGACCTGCTCCTTCCATCACCCTCACTGAATAATGCTTCTGCAGTCAGACTGCGCCATGGGTAACACTGACTTGCGCTTTCCGTCTTGAGCAAATGCCTGTAGCACCGTCTGCCTCATCAGTGGCAACTCACACAACTGTAACTCACTGGCAATTAATCCCACAAGGACCAGGACCTGCCCAATTCAGGGTTAAAACCATGACAGCAATACAGCTAACAGCAAAAAACAAATTTAGAAGGAGAAAAAAAGATCAACAAAAATAGGATGTGACAAGTGCTTATTTATGTAGGCATTTTTTCAGGAGTTGAGCTGCACTTTAATACATAAATGCATTGTAACTTTAGTGAAACCTTCCTCTTGAATAGCTAATAAGTTATATTTAAGTGCTTTCACCAACGAACTGACTTACTTTAGTTACCGTGAAATCATTTTTATTATCCTTCTGTCCAAAAAAGTTGGAGGTAGCTAAAATCACTTTGGTGCACCTCCTGCAAGCTTATGAATTTTTGAAGACAGAGGGTAAAGTGGCTGCACCAAGAAAAAGACTGATAGCAAGTGCATTTGCACCATTACTACGATCGCTTGAAGGGACCACAGGAGTACCGGAAACATCCGCAGGATTGTATGCTTAATGAAGGGGGTGGTGGAAAAAAACCTAAGCTGACTCACCAAAGGTTGAAATCCTTCGTTGTGCAGCATCAGCATATGGAGATGCCAACTACACACGTAAGCACGTTGCAGATGTTGCTCTGTAGCACAGCACCTGGCTCTCTCTCAGGTATTTCAGGCCCCATGGTATCTTTGTTCTGTTCAGAGCGATGTTGGCTGGTGGTTAAATCACGTACTCAGATCAGCAGAAACATAAATTCTCAAATGGGAATCCTGCTGCTTCTTCCCTGGTTGCGGCTAAAGAAAGCCTAACTGGGAATCTTGTATCCCTCTACTTAATTCAGGCAACCTGTGCTGCTGTCAGTAACCTCAGCACTCAGATCTTTAAGCCTCTCTTAGCTGATCAATTTGTCCCCTACAGCAATGCATACCGCAGTAATTCCCACTGACACCAGCCAGAGAAGCACTGAACAATTACGGGCTGGCCGGTTGCTGAACCCACTAACAAGGTACTCATGATTTGAGGAGAGATTTCTGTCTGTTTAGGCTACTGGCAGTTTTACAAGGCTGAATGTGTTGCTCTCAGCCCAGTGGAGACTGGAAGGTTTTCCCCCTCCTGGTATTAAGAACAAAGGACTGACCTGACCAGCCACACCAACACTGGAGTCTGCCTTCACCAGCACCACCAAGGACCTGAATCACAGTACCAAGCTTCAGCTCCTCTGCAGCTCTCCAAACATTCAAGGCTTTTAACTACTGTTCTAAGCTCACACTAGGTCACAAATGCTGTATTTTGGACTTCACAAAAAGCAAGTGGACAAAACCTATCCACAGACATTGTTGCAGGGTATTTCCCAGATAAGATAGTTGTGCAATTATACCTCTGCCATAGAATAAGGCAACAGAGGTTGAGAGGGACCTAAGAAGATCTCTAGTCTGTCTGTTGCTCAAAACAGGGTCCAAAACAGGGGTGCAGCATCTGGATGTGCTTGGCTGAGTAGGTGGGAACAGCTGCTTCTGGCAACCAAGTGACCACGCTACTGTCCATGCAGCCAGGAGGCTGCTGTCCTCCTTTGCTTCTGGCTCATGACCTTGTTGTCCTCCAGGTATTGTCCTTTCAGCAGAGCTTCTCCCCAGCCTGGCCATGCACTGCCCATAGCGCTGTGAGGGGCTCATCCTCCCCAGGTGCCGGGCTCTGCATCTGCGTCCTTGCTAAACTGCATGAGGGGTTCCTGGTAGCCCCTTCCTGCAGCCTATCCATGGCCCTTGAAGGTCAGCCCCGTCCTTGAGTACTGACTGGTTCCTGCAGTTTGGTGTCATCTGCAAACTCGATGCTTACCAGCTTTTTACCCATGGAATTGCTCAGTGGATTTTTGTTGAGGTTTCTTGCATCATGTATTATTCACCACAGTGTTTAGGAACTCCACCATTCTTTGCCAAACAAACTTCTCACTCACCTACCAGCATGTAATGAACACTCAAGGTGCCCACATCAATTCCAAAGGGCAGGAGAAACCACTACATCCAGAACCAGGCTTTATGTGACGTTTAAATCATACATCCATTTCAGAGAGGAATCATTCTGGAGAGGAACTTCTCAACTATTTAAAACTGGAGTTTATTACATGTAATATCTGCTATATTTAAAAAACTAATTAACCTCTCCTTGTATAAGTTAGTATACAAATAAGGAAACCGTAATGGCACAGTAGGTGGTTTTTAATGTCATATCAAGCTGTACAGCAATTATTCTGTGTACTATGACTACCTCCTGAAGAATCTTAAGAATATTAATGTGATGGGGTTACTATTGTCAAAGTGATATTCCTTATTCTAAATAAAGTTTGGTTACTTCTTAGTATTAAATGAAGTATGCTTATTGCTATCTTGGCTAATAGTTGCTCATTAGAGAGGAGTTTTTCACCTCATGGTCCCTGGATCACCAACAGTCAGTAAAACTGATCTAAAATTCCCTCCATAGTAGTATTCAGTGCTCTGAGCAAGTGAACAAACCTATAAAATGAGAAGTACAAATAATATATTTACATGAAGTTTTAATTATTTGCAAATTGAAATTTTTATTTGGGCAACAAAGCTCTAGAGTTTTTTGCCTTTTTGTTTTGTTTTGTTTTGTTTTTTGGGGGGGGTCTGGAAACTTTGTTATTCTCTTTATTTAAAAGGGGTTGGGAACATGCATCTGAAAAGGAGAAAAAAAAAAAAAAGGCTTACAGAAGTAAAATATTGGAGGGGGAGGGAGGCAGAAACAGTGCCACAATTTCACTTAATCGCTTTAAGTATGTGCTAATATCAGAACAAAATCAGGTAGAAAGAAACTGAATGAAAGAATATAAATTGGATATGTTTTGGGTAGCATCAGTATTTTTTTTTAGATTCGCTTCCTCTTTATGTAACGATAATTAAATTTTCCTCTTTATGTAACAATTAAATTTTTAAAATAAATTGATTTGCAACTTACTATGGCATTATTTTTTGTGAGACATGTGCGAGGAATTGCATGTACCCAGGAAGATGAAAGTTCTCACTCTCAAATAACATTAACCTGATTTGGAAAATGAGTATCAGTGACAGGAAACACGGGAACGGGGTTAAGCTGAGGCAGGGGAAATTTAGGCTGGACGTCAGGAGGGGGTTCTTCACAGAGAGGGTGGTTGCACACTGGAACAGGCTCCCCGGGGAAGTGGTCACTGCACCGAGCCTGTCTGAATTTAAGAAGAGATTGGACTGTGCACTTAGTCACATGGTCTGAACTTTTGGGTAGACCTGTGCGGTGTCAAGAGTTGGACTTGATGATCCTTAAGGGTCCCTTCCAACTCAGGATATTCTATGATTCTATGATTCTATAGTAAATAAATAAATATATATATATATATATATATATATATATATATTTTAAAGTGAACTGCACTATTAGTGCACAATTCCTTAGAGGATCTTGAGAAGCAGTATGTGCATATACACACATGTTTATATACATTCAGTTGCTTGACAGCAGTTGTTGAAATGACAAAGTTCAAAGTCCCAAGATTGTGCTGGCATCACTGATTCACGAATAAGTATGTCTTGGCAACCTCCATGCCAAAAGCTGTGTTGATGACCCAAGGAAAACGTTAATTTTATCACCATTCAACTAAAGAGTTCTGGAAGCTACAGATGGAAATTTACTGCCAGTCTACTCTACCACTTTTCAAGGATGGAAAGACAGACAATCTCATGTGAGTGTGAATTAAAGGAAAGATCCTAAAGCCCAATATGTAGAAAGTGATGCTCCTGAAGAAATTAACAATACTTTTGGTCATGAACATCTTTGGTAAGAAGTGAGGACTGGAGTTCACTACTCTGTTCCTTGGATCTTGCAGGCTTTATGCTTTTTTTTGTTCTGCAGGGAGACACAACTTCATCAGTAAGTGGGACAAGCACCGTTACCTCCTCTGTCCAGCCTAATCACCAGCCTCATCTGAGTACCAGGACAGACGCGAGGATTTTCACACCAAGGCTGAAGGCACATTATCCTCTGTAATGCCCTAACCACAGCTATGACCAGGATTTTCAGGGAATTTAGACAACGGACACATCTGTGGATTAAAGTGTGAGAAGAGCATTAAGATGAGCAAAGACCTGGCTAGATGGAAGCAGTCTTACATTTGTGCAGAAGCAAAAATTTAAGCATACAAGAACACAAGTTTTTACTTCTAAAATTCCAAAGAGATCATGCAAAGGTTTTGTGAATTGTTCCCTTGTGCTTGTATGCCTCGATTCTACCCAAGCCCCGTTTTAGGCCAGTAAAGGTTTGCAATTTGCACTCTTGCAGTCAAATGACCAGATTTCACCAAGTCTTTCTGTAAACTTACATCTGCTGTGGCAAGGGCAAAGGAAAGAATGATATTTCAGATTAAACTCACATGGATTAAGAGCAAAAACCAGGCAGATGAGCAATCTGTTCATTAAGTAAAATGGGAATCACCTGCAACAATGACAAATGAACTCACTCAGCCCTGTCTGGCTTCTGAAGTGATTATCACGTGAGAAGAAAACTTGCTGGGAATTCCCAAGCTAAGAATTGATAGATACATACCTTCTGAGCATTAAAACACACGCTAAAATTATTTTACTTGTTGCTGGAGTTACAGATGGAGACACATTGCATCAGAATAAGTCAAATTCTATGCAGTTTTGTTACACAGATAACTTCTGGTTCTGACAAATAAAGTAGTCTCAAGAGGCTGAATATTTTTAAGGTTAAATTCATGTAAGGCTATGCTACTAAAGACGTAGTGTTCTGCCTAGTCCAGCTGAGGATGAAAATACCAAGCGCAGGTGCTGTTCTGCATGGCAGTCTGTGTTAGCATCCTCCGAGGACATTCCTTAGCCTGCACAATTTACAGTCAGTGACAAGAAATTGAACAGTATTTACATGATTTGCTTGACTACATCTTTCCTTTCACTGTCCTATCTTCATCCTCCCAAACACCATTTGGTAGGTAAAACATAAGCTTTGGCAGTGACCCGACAAGGAAAAAATTAGTTGCCATTAGTATCCATTAGTTCATGGATATTTATGCTATTGCATGTGTGATGTTACAGTACTGGACATACAACTGTTATGCTTTTACCACTACTGTTCATTAGCTTCACTCATTTTATGGCATCTTCCAGAGACACTACTGGCCAAAGTTAATATGTCAAATTTGTTAATTTGTCATTAGTCTGCCCTGAAAAGAGGGAGAAAGCAGAACTAGAACTTGGATCTTTTCTTTTTAAATCAAGGAAGACAATCTCTCTCATAACCGAATACCAGAAAAAAAAAAAAAAAAAAAAAAAAAAAAAGCTGCTGCTTCCAAAATAATCAGATATGAATAATGAGATCAGGAAGAAAAGAATCAACACCACCATCTGACAAAAATAAACACTGTACTTCCTACAAAGATATGGGATGTTAATTTTTAAGAACAGAACTAGATTATCCATCTTCAGTGCGTTTGTTTAAATTGATACTTTAGCTATTTATACCTCATTTTACTCAGCAACAAGAAAAGGCAATCATATGAAAACAGCAGCTAGTCAGTTCAAAATCATTAGAAGGAACATTTTTGCTACCTACCATACTCAGCAACTTTGGTTTGGGGCAATGACTCAGATCACCTAAACTCATTCAGAAAATTACGGATAATCCCACCTCCTTCTTTCCCAAAACCTGCAAGAACCCTCTCCCTCTCACCCACCCCCCCAATATACCAATGAAAGGAGCAATTAATCTTAAATAAGCAATGAGTGGCTACTCCTTCAAGAAAAAATCAGTTAGGGATACTGCATGGGAGTAAAACAGTTTCTTGTATTAGAGCATTAGTTAAATGACACAAATGTAGTACACAGCTTATGTCCATTACCAGGCTGGATTCTCCCTGCAGCCTTTTTTTGCTTTATCCATTCAAGACACAATATGCATGTCCACTCCAATCATCAAAAAGTCTCTAAATCACCTCTATTTAGCATTCGCCGTCTGAGTCAACTTAAACTTTTTCATCTCCCCTTAATAAAAGGAAAGGGAATTGTGATAAAATGGGAGGAACCTGATATACTAAAAACAAAACAAAACAACAAAAGAAAATAATCTTTCTTTCATCCTTTCAAGGAAACATCCAAATAATATGGCCATCCACCACTGGGTGGGCAGGCATTTTTATGTTCTGGTGTATTATATGTAGCTGTATGCTTTAATTATTTAACTGCTCTTATCCACTTTCCTCTGGCTAAATATCAGAGGGAATGGGAGTATCTAAATTTTATATCTGTAGCACTTCAATTAGTTGTTTGTTGTACCTAAAATAACAAGTATGAATGGATACTAGGAAGTTTTTCAGTTTTACACTGAATCCACTAGACTGCTGTCTCATCTCATTTTTGTCCTCTTAAGAGAGCTAATTCATCTGCAGCCAACTTACTGGTAGGAATTTGCAGCAGCCAATAGTGTCTCAAATAGCATCTTATCACAGCTGTCAATTAAAAATTGTTCTCTTTAGTCAGAGATTCTTTGGATTCAGTATTCCCAGAAACCAGCACTAAGTTGCTGCATAAGGAAGGATGATGATAAGGAAGGATGATGATAATGATACTTTGAGAAATGGAGCATAGTGGAGAGATGTGAAAATTACTGGAGACCTAACCCAGAAAGTCTACACAAAGCAATAAGCAAAGCAACTGCCATCAGGCATCCAGCCCTGTTTGTTCCCTGCTGTATCAATCCTGCTCCAGGCTGATATGACTGGACTGACCTACACAACAAAGAGTAAAAATCCATCCGACTCCACACCATGCAGACCTACCTCCTTCACTTCCACTGCCATGTAAACACCCATAATATGCCAGCTCCTACAGACTGAATGCCCCCTGCAAATTCAAATAAAACTATGTTCCAATAATTATTTGTCATTTTCAAGGATTTTTTTCTTAATATGCAAAAGAACTAACCAAAACATAGAGTCTTCCTTCTTATCTAAGCCCCATATATAAAGCTAATGGAAAGTACAGCCTGTACTCCCATTGAATCACGGAATCATTAGGGTTGGACAAGACCTCCAAGGTCATCTGGTCCAGCCATCACCCTACCACCAACGTCACCCACTAAACCATGTCCATAAGCACCAGGTCCTACCTTTCCTTGAACACCCCAGGGACGGTGACTCCACCACCTCCCTGGGCAACCCATTCCAATGCCTGACTGCGCTTTCTGAGCAGAAATGTCTCCTCATTTCCAACCTGAGCCTCCCCTGCCACAACTGGATGCCATTCCCTCTAGTCCTGTCACTAATTACCTGCAAGAAAAGGCCGACCCCCAGATCCCTACACCTTCCTTTCGGGTAGCTGTAGAGAGCAGTAAGATCTCCCCTGAGCCTCCTCTTCCCCAGACTAAACCACCCCAGCTCCATTACTCATCCCCTCCCTCTGAGTTGCACCTCTGAAACTGCCCTCATCAATATACCCTACCATTTCACAGAGGAATGGATTCAGTTGTCAGGTAATTATGAAAACTTGCCATATGGAGTCTGCCACGCTTCCACTGACCAAACACACTGTCATGGATTTTCTCACAACAGTTGTCTTCAACAATGAAGGAAAAGTCTATATTTAAGACCTTTTTCAATTTTACGAAGGTCCAAGAGTTTCGTATAAGTAACTGCTTCAGAAGAAAAACACATTAAGAGAATTTTCAAAGCTTGTAATGTATCATAATTCAGTAAAAAATACACTAAATCTTAAACATAACTGCAATAGAATTGTTTGCTTTTAAATAGTCTTATACCTTTAATTCTGACAATAAATATAAACATTCAGTACAGTGTTAAGAAACCATGCAGAACAAGTAGATGTACTTGTAGCTGCGCACAATGAATCTATTGAATCTTCCACAGAAAGACATGTAAAAGTTGATTTTCTTTTTCTTTTTTTTTTGGATCTCCTTTGATGCAAGGCTTAGGATTTCAATTTTTGGCACTGGATTCCAGCAAGTCTTTTGCTTCATTTATTTTTGTTGCTAAGTAAGGTGATCCACCTGAGAAGAAAAAAGGTAAAGGGTTACCATTTACACATCAGTATCAGCTGCTTCACTTACAGAATCCCCTTATTACTTGCTTCTATTAGCTCCCCTTCCTAAGTAGATCCTTCTCATAAAACTGATTAAAAAAATGACTCTGATATGAAGAAAACTAATTGATAAGGGAACATGAAGAATGTAATCAAAACTGAAGTCACTGAAGAATAAAGCTAAACAATTTGTCTCGGAAAGAAGTCTGAAATCTAAAATCATTTCACACTGGTGTGATTTAGACTTGCAGTACAGTTTTGCTGCAAATGTATGCAAGGTC
The DNA here is from genome assembly GCF_009819795.1 of Aythya fuligula. Taxonomy (NCBI): domain Eukaryota; kingdom Metazoa; phylum Chordata; class Aves; order Anseriformes; family Anatidae; genus Aythya; species Aythya fuligula. Next base: position 176,019,097 of record NC_045559.1, on the reverse strand, counting down.
AGCTGTCTCAAACATTCATCTAAAGCTAATAGCTATTATGCCAACCCACCCCAAAAACTAAGAGGCAAAATTTTATAAATAATTTTGACAAAATCATTAAGCATGTGCACATACACACACACACCAAGCCTCTGCTATTCTAGATGCCCAGAATTACCAGGCAGAAACTGTCACATTAAAGCTATTTAAACATGGTACGCCTTCTAACTTCTAGTCCTGAACACTGTCATTGCTTTACGCTCCATCTAACAATTTGATTACAGTTCAGCAGTCTTTTTGTGTTTGTTTTTTTACTCTCCCCCTGAGTGCCAACCATCTGCCTACAGTCACTGAAAACAGCATTACAAGGTCTGTATCAGTAACTTACGATTTACTAGAATACACCTATATTATTTTTTTTAATGTAAAAATATGATTCCAGCAGTACTATTCAGCACATTGAACAGCCTTTTCCCAGGCATCTGTTCAATCATAATTTTTCATTCATCATAAAAGACAGCGACAGAAGAAACAGAGAAGAAGTAGCAGTAAACATGTGTAAACAAAACAACAAAAAAAGCCATTCCTGCAGCAATCCAGATCATTATAAAGTCAGTTCATGGCCTAATAAAACAAGTGGAAAAAATAATGGAGTTCAAGTCTCTTGTTCACATTTTGGTTTTGTTTGAATGTAGTCCAAATAGCTAAAACACATTTGAGCAAAGTGAGGCAGGGAAGGGTAGAGAATTGAAATATAAAAACTAAAACTAAAAATAATAATAATAAAAGAATTGTCTTTCTACCCAGGATTTGCTACATTGGTTGAGTATTGCTTCTTTCAAAGAGTAGACAAGAAGATAAAATAGTAAAGGCTATAAACTGCAATAAACAAGGTATCCAAAATAATTTTTAACTTTGCCTTTTATCTTTGTCTTTGGTTTACTACATATCTACAGTGCAGGATCTTAAATTCCAATCTGCTAGAAGTGTTTTCACTACATTTACATCCTTGAGTGCCATATTAATTTTGTAGCCCTCCAATGAGAGAAAATTCAATCTCATGATTGCCTAAGTGTTTGTTTATAATTAAGGCAAGTCCAAAAGACTTATCTCTTCCTCTGTTTCTTTCAGCAACTATTCTTTCATAAAATTATTAACTTATAAAAAATAACATACAATATATAAACATAAAAACACTTTTAAACTGAACTAAGTAAAGGTTAATAAGCAACTATTTCAGTACTGCTCACTGGGGATGTTATTATGCAAACTTCTATATATTTCTTACTTATTTCTAATCATGTTCTCTTCAACGTTTTGAGTCTCAGATAACATGCAACTTTTAAAATCTGTATTTACTGCCCTTTCTTCAAACAACTCCAGCTGGTAAAACATTATTTTGGAATAACACTCTAATGCTGGATATTATTTTTAAAAGCACATCTGTGCTACCAGAGCCAGAAGAAATCAAGATACATACATGCACAAACAAATCTTTTTGTGATGCCATACGTTCAAAATCACTCCAGGCCTTAGCTCTGCAACTGAAGACATTAGACAACGTTTTTCTTTTTGGCCATGCCAGAAGAGCTGCAGGGGCAGCAAGGAGGCACAAATCCCTTCAACTGGTGCTCCTACTGTGAAAATGCTCCATCCTAATAGCGCACAGGAGGCCTTACTACATCCATCGAAACCTGCATTGTGCCCAGCTGCAGGTGCATTACAGCTCTAAGAGCCATCGGTTAAAATGTATGATCTTCGTAACGGGAACTGCCTCCTTAGGGCTACTCATCACCCGCATGGAGATTCATGGTTCTGGCTCAAGTCTCTGAATACTGCTACAATAAAACTTTGAAACTTATTATTAAAATTTTTTGACCTCCTGGGTACTCTAGCAGTTAAGAGGCCTTTGACCATCATGATGTATTAAAAATGCAAAAGATTAACTAGAAAAGAAATTATATTTATGCAGCTTGTACATTACAAAAAAAAAAAGTGTAAAAAATGAAAGCGTGACATCGAATAAGCAGGACAACTTCAGAATTAAATTGAGGGATGAAGACATTAAAGAAAAGCATTGACTGAATGCTTCACATGGTCAGTGGTCAGTTATTTTTCCCATTTTCTTAAAATGGGGTACAGGCAGGGATCCCTGTAATTCTGTCAAAAAGATATTAAAAAAAAAAAAAACCTCTGATTTCCCCTTTTGACTTCTGAAATACAGTGCAACTCTTCACCATCTGTTATTTTAAAGTCGAAACAGCAATGAACATATGGGCTTTCTTTCTCAACCAGCTGTAGTGTAGTTAAAGTTATAATAATAGCCTTTCTGTAAGATAAATTTACATTAAAAACCTGGCCAGTAAAGCAACAGTGCCCAGCTTTACGTATTTTCCAAGTGAATTCAAGGAAGTCTGAAATTCAAAAATGATATACTTAGTGCCTGCAGAACATTTCCCCACAGCAAGTTACTTTTGTACACGTGACTGGTCCATTCCATTTCAAAACAGGAACAGGAATTTAATATAAAAATGTTGTAGCTCATTTTTTCTTATTTTGCAGAAGGGTTGTTTTTTTTTTTTTTTTTTTCTTCTTGTAAACCAGTGTGGAGCACTGGTACACAAGCTCATAATTTTATTTGAAACAGCACAAGACTAGAAAACCTTAAAGAAAGCTGAGCAACTTACTAAAGATGTAGTTCATAAAGTCTGGAAATCAGTCTAGTTTATCTGAGATAAAATGCACAGAAGCTTAAGTCTATAAATAAACTTCATACAGTGTGGTTGTTAATACAATCAGTAAACTGAAGAGATCTCATTTAAGCCTCTTCCTTTCCAGCTTTGATTAAAAAAGGAAAAAGAAAAAGAAAGAAGAATTACTTACCTTTATCAGGATGATTCAAAATCATGATTCTCCTATGGGCTGTTCTGATTTTGGCCTTGCCAGCAGATGGACTGCAAAAATAAATTGAAGTGCTTACTATAAATGCCACTGCATTCAGGCTATAAATTAACACTTTATACTGGCTTCAAAAATAATTAAAACTTGAGATTTTCACCATCTTGTGGACGAAACATAAAATTGCATCTTTGAGGAAGCAATATTAACAAAAGACATGCAAGTTAGGACATGCAAGAGAAGGACATTTATAAAAAGAGCCTGTGTATTTGACATTTGACACATACAAACATCCTTCATCCTTTTTTCTTTTTTTCTTTTTAACCCAATATACCCACAGTGATTTAAAATACATAATTCAGGGGGAAAAAAAAGCAGCTTTAGGTGTATCTAGTTGGTATTCTTATCATCAGTTGCAGAAAAAAAATATTTTTTCCTCCTAGAAAAGAGGTATTTATATGACCAATGACAAAACAACAAATATTAAATATTATCATATTTTTTCTACTGTAAATATTTTTATAGTTGCTATAAATACTCTCTGTTGGAGCCTGGTAAAAAAAAGTATTTTTTATTTTTGCAAAGCTGTTCAATTCGTTGCATTTAGGGACATGTTGATTTACAAGAGCTACATAATGTTGTTTCCTTCAATGACAGATACATAAAATATGTACTTCAACTAAATTAAATATGTACCTTGCCAGACAAATAACCACTTACGGATGCAGTATGCCGGCACCGTAGACTCTGGTATGCAAAAGGACAGTTTAAATGGTTTAGTTTTTCGTAATTTGTTAGCATGCAGAAACGAAGCAATATTTTCCACTTCAGGTAGCTTCTTAATCAGTGATGATTCAATTAATCTTTTTGTAGATACAGTCTGAACGCAAGGTATCAGCCTAACTACGCTCCCAAGGTAAACAACCTCAATTTATTACTCTGTTACAGGGAAATTAGTATACGTTACAAAAATAGTTCACAGAACTGTGTAAGAAAAGAACATTTCAGTGGAACAAAGTAATCCAGAAAGTAAGAATTAACCAGAGGGTGAAGCGCTTGGAACTACAAAAATGATTTATTATCAGATAGCTAAAAATAAGATGCCCATATTTTTATTTGTGCATCTGTTGCTTAATATTGTAATAATAGTTTTATATCATAATAGTATAAAGGGAAGTTGATATAGCACTTTTAGAAATTCACATGGCTAAATGGAAAAGTTGCTGCTGCATATTATGGAAAATCACACAGTTTTGTTCTAACAAGCAACTGAAAATATGGTGTTTGTATCTCATAAACTAATGAAATTTGACATCGCCTTATCTGGCTATGAAGACTTATACGTAAAGGACTAATTGCCATCAGAGAGAAAAAAAAATGTCACAAATCTCATTTTCGTTGAACTGGTACAACCTTACCACCTCAGTCGACCAAACACCATCTCCTAACCTCACTGACTTTCTCCGGCTGGAAAGTCTAACCCCAGGAACACTGGGAACACTTTTAAGGGCAGGGCTGACCTTCAGGGGTCATAGATAGGCTGCAGGAAGGGGCTACCAGGAACCCCTCATGCAATTCAGCAAGGACACAGATGCAGAGCCTGGCACCTGGGGAGGATGAGCTCCTCACAGCACTACGGGCAGCACACAGCCGGGCTGGGAAGAAGCTATGCTGAAAGGACAACACCTGGAGGACAACAAGGTCATGAGCCAGAAGCAAAGGAGGACAGCAGCCTCCTGGCTGTGTGGACAGTAGCGTGGTCACTTGGTTGCCAGAAGCAGCTGTTCCCACCTACTCAGCCAAGCACATGAAGCATTCAAGAAGGCTTCGGAAATAGTGTAGCCAGCAGGAGTAGGGAGGTGATTGTCACCCTGTACTCAGCTCTGGTTTTGGGCCCCTCAGTACAAGAAGGTCATCAAGGCCCTGGACCATGTCCAGAGAAGGGCTACAAAGCTGGTGAAGAGCCTGGAGCACAAGTTGTATGAGGAGTGGCTGAGGGAGCTGGGGTTGTTTAGTCTGGAGAAGAGGAGGCTCAGGGGAGACCTCATGCAGCTCTCTGCAGCTACCTGAAAGGAAGGGGTGGGGAGCTGGCGGTCGGCCTCTTCCCACAGATAACCAGTGACAGGACTAGAGGGAATGGCCTCAAGTTGTGCCAGAGGAGGTTTAGGTTGGATATGAGGAGACATATCTGCTCAGAAAGCGCAGTCAGGCACTGGAACGGGTTGCCCAGGGAGGTGGTGGAGTCACCATCCCTTGTGGCATTCAAGAAGCGTTTGGATGAGGTGCTACGAGATACATTTTAGTAGCTTAGTGGGTAGAATCACAGAATTTCCTAGGTTGGAAGAGACCTCAAGGTCATCGAGTCCAACCTCCAACCTAACGCTAACAGCCCTCCACTAAACCATATCCCTAAGCTCTACATCTAAACGTCTTTTGAAGACTTCCAGGGATGGTGACTCCACCACTTCCCTGGGCAGCCTGTTCCAGTGCCTCACAACCCTTTCAGTGAAGAAGTTCTTCCTAACATCTAACCTAAAACTCCCCTGGCTCAACTTAAGCCCGTTCCCCCTCGTCCTGTCACCAGGCACGTGGGAGAACAGGCCAACCCCCACCTCGCTACAGCCTCCCTTGAGGTACCCATAGAGAGCGATAAGGTCGCCCCTGAGCCTCCTCTTCTCCAGGCTGAACAAGCCCAGCTCCCTCAGCCGCTCCTCGTAGGACTTGTTCTCCAGGCCCCTCACCAGCTTCGTCGCCCTTCTCTGCACCCGCTCAAGCACCTCGATGTCCTTCTTGTAGCGAGGGGCCCAAAACTGAACACAGTACTCGAAGTGCGGCCTCACCAGAGCTGAGTACAGGGGGACGATCACCTCCCTAGCCCTGCTGGTCACACTGTTCCTAATACAAGCCAGGATGCCGTTGGCCTTCTTGGCCACCTGAGCACACTGCTGGCTCATATTCAGCCGACTATCAACCATCACTCCCAGGTCCTTCTCTGCCTGGCAGCTTTCCAACCATTCCTCTCCCAGCCTGTAGCTCTGCTTGGGGTTATTGCGCCCCAGGTGCAGGACCCGGCACTTGGCCTTGTTAAACTTCATGCAGTTGACCTCAGCCCATCGGTGCAGCCTATCCAGATCCTCCTGCAGAGCTTTCCTACCCTCAAGCAGATCGACACACGCACCTAACTTGGTGTCATCTGCGAACTTACTGAGGGTGCACTCGATGCCCTCGTCCAGATCATCGATGAAGATATTAAAGAGGACCGGCCCCAGCACCGAGCCCTGGGGGACGCCACTAGTGACTGGCCTCCAACTGGACTTGGCTCCATTCACCACGACTCTTTGGGCCCGGCTATCCAGCCAGTTTCTAACCCAACAAAGCGTGCGCCAGTCCAAGCCAAGAGCAGCCAGTTTCTTGAGGAGAATGCTGTGGGAAACAGTGTCAAAAGCCTTGCTGAAGTCAAGGTAGACCACATCCACAGCCTTTCCCTCATCCACCCAGCGCGTCACTCTGTCATAGAAGGAGATCAGGTTCGTCAGGCATGACCTGCCTTTCATAAAGCCATGCTGACTGGGCCTGATCGCCTGCTTCCCCTTCAAGTGCTGCATGATGACTCTCAGGAGGATCTGCTCCATGAGCTTTCCTGGCACTGAGGTCAAACTGACAGGCCTGTAGTTTCCCGGGTCTGCCCTCCGGCCCTTCTTGTAGATGGGCGTCACGTTTGCTAGCCGCCAGTCGATTGGGACCTCCCCCGATAGCCAGGACTGTTGATAAATGATGGACAGTGGCTTGGCCAGCTCCTCTGCCAGTTCCCTCAGTACCCTTGGGTGGATCCCATCCGGCCCCATCGACTTGTGCACATCTAAGTGCCGTAGCAGGTCACCAACCAGTTCTTCATGGATAATGAGGGCCACATCCTGCTCCCCATCCCCTTCCACCAGCTCAGGGTACTGGGTATCCAGAGAACATCCGGTATTGCCGCTAAAGACTGAGGCAAAGAAGGCATTGAGCACCTCCGCCTTTTCCTCATCTCTTGTAACTAAGTTTCCCCCCACATCCAGTAAAGGATGGAGATTCTCCTTAGTCCTCCTTTTTGTGTTGATGTATTTATAGAAACATTTTTTGTTATCTTTAACGGCAGTAGCCAGATTGAGCTCCAGATGAGCTTTGGCCTTCCTAATTTTGTCCCTGCACAGCCTTGCTACTTCTTTAAAGTCCTCCTTAGTGGCCTGCCCACTTTTCCAAAGCTTATAAACCCTCTTTTTCCTCCTAAGATCAAGCCACAATTCTCTGTTGAGCCAGGCCAGTCTTCTTCCCTGCCAGCTCGTCTTTGGGCACGTGGGTACAGACCGTTCCTGCGCCATGAAGACTTCCCTCTTGAAGATCGCCCAGCCTTCCTGGACCCCTCTGCCCTTCAGAACCGCCTCCCAAGGGACTCCACCAACCAGTGTCCTGAGCAGTTCAAAGTCAGCCCTCCGAAAGTCCAATACAGCGGTTTTACTGCATTGGTCAGAGGAGGACAGTTGGACTAGATGATCTTGTAGGTCGTTTCCAACACGTGTTTCTATGATTCCGTCACATCCAGATGCTGCACCCCTGCACAGAGCAGACGTGGAGCAACCACAGCAGGTTCAGGAAAGGACCCACCTTGCTCAGGGGCTGGAGCATTTGCCTTGTGAGAAGGGGCTGAGGGAACAGGGCTTGTTCAGCCTGGAAGAAGCAGCACCTCAGTTCCTACACAGAGATAGGGAAGAGTACGGGTCCAGGCCCCCCACAGGGACTCATGGTGGGAGGGTGAGAGAAAATGGGCAAAAAGCGAGATGAGAGGTTTGGACTGGACACGATACTTTCTGCTCAACCAGGGCAGCCCAACAGTGACACAGGTTGTCCAGAGCATCTTTGAAGATCCTCTGGGTAAAGAGCTGAGCAACCTTGTTTTGAGCAACAGAGAGGACTAGAGACCTCCTGAGGTCTCTCCCAACTTGAATGACCTTACAGTCAAACAATATACCTGTGTTTTTAATGGAAAATAAAACACAAGAGAAAAAAAACAGGAATCGTGACAACCAAACCTTAAATACACTAAATTGTTTGTGTAGAGTATGCTCATTTATGTAACAGCTTTTTTTTTTTTAAAGGTTAAACCATTCATGTTTTAAAAATCACAACAAATATCTTCAACTAATGCATAATTATTATAATTCAACTTGTACATTAACAAACACTTTCTTTGGAAAGAAATATTTTGCATCTCATTCTGTGGAAGAAATGGTATAATATAGATAATTTTGTTCATTTTTATCTAGAATTTTAACTTACAGTTTTCATAAGACATTTTCTGACTTCAGAAAATCAGCAGCAGGGATGTGATAGCAGTAAGCCATTATACTTAAGACATCCATAGGCAAAATTATTTTATACTGGCAAATCTAATGTTTGGATAACACTCCTAACATTTTCACTTTCTATCTCATCTCAGACATTTCCCCATCTCTCCCACCAGCAGTTCCTCCTAGAGGGTATATAGCTGTTAAAAATTATTGCCATGTTGTACTGAATTTCAGTAATCGGTGCTGCTTCATAACAATAAAACTTGAAAATAGTTGGTATTTTTAGTACAGTACTCTGTAGCTTTGGATACGTTTTACATAGTTTAAATATATACAATGCACATACATGTTTCTGTCAAAAACCTTGCAATCTTAGAAAATGGCTATTGAAGTATAATATCTGGAATGTGTAAAGAGTATGTATTTGAAATGTAAAAGCTGCCATTGTATGTTCACCTTTATCATGCCTCTTTATTTACAGTGTGCCCACATACATGCTGAGCACTTAAAATAATGAACAAAGTCTCTGCTCCCAAATTTAACGTGAGTTGGAAGTGAAGACACAGAAGACAAAAACTACAAAAATAATATCAATGCCCAGACAAAATCTAGTTTATGCATAGGTTGGCAGTTTCCATAATACATTAAAACACACTTTTTTTTTTTTTTTTTTAATGGCACCTTTATACATGTAATATAGTAAACTGAGTTAAAACTGGTCTATGAAGGAGTTTTCAAACAATGTGAAAGCTTCCTATAATGGCATTAGCCATGCAGCTACACAATTAAAGGGTCAGTTCTTTAAACATTAAGAACATTCCTTATATCTGATTAAGAATGGTATTTGCAAACCTGAGCCCAAACACATCAAGCAGTGTCACTGTTCCCTGTGCAGACTCACACTATTAAAATAAAAAATTAACAAGGGACTGACTTCAGACGTGAAGAAACTTCAGGCATGTACATGAGCAGTGTTCAGACTAAGCATTACCACTGTAAACAGACTTTAATGAGCTGCAGTGTGCTACTCTGCAACATGACCGAATCTGCCCTTATAAAATAAGTGAAAATGTAAATACATTATCAAACATAAAGGTCAAAGGAACTATTTCTGAATAGCATTCATATAAATCTCCTGTTCAGTGTTCAAGCACAAAATATTTCAAATGTAATTTTTTATTTTACAAATTCTTGAAATGAATGCTACATCTCCATAATTTCCATTATGTTACAAGTAAACACAAATAGCACACCAACAAGATTTTAAGTCTCAATTTTCACCACCTGAAATAATTTCTTCTGGAGATAATTAATACCATCTTCTTTATTTTTCCTGATCTTAAAATTCAGAACTATCTAAACCAGAAATAGGATATCTACTACCTAAAGGTCAGATCTGTGCCTCTCATCTGGAGGGCCTTTAAACCCACCATTTGCTTTATAGAAAATGCTAAAGCACGTGCTATCATTGGCCATCCATGTTTCTGAAAAAAAAAAAAAAAAAAAATCCACTTGAAAATCCATTGATTCCTCAGCCTGGAAATGACTTGCTATACCCACTTTAAATGACAAGTCTCTCAATGTATTTTTTGTTTGGAGTATGCTGTAAGTCTTAATCCATACAAATTGAAGAGTAGGGAGAAGAAAAAAAAATAATGACAAAAAAATGAGCAAAATTGATTTGTTTTCCTTGTTTATCAATATAATCTACAATATTGCTCATATCAGGGTTTTTATTGGAAACCAAGCCATGTGATCACACTAATTAGCGCAGTATGTGCTATTCTGATATTTTAAGAGCAGTAATTCTCCAATGCAGTATGTTGCCATACCTTCAAGCCAAACATAAGTGGCATGTTCCATTACTATTTTGTTGCTTGCTTTCCAGCTTAAGCAGAATATCAGAATGGTTTAAGCCATTAGATGTCTTTAAAAAAAAAAAAAAAAAAAAGGAACTTGGCCAGAGTATTCCACATTCTTGCAATATGCATTTTCTTTATTCAATACTCACCAAACAAAAACACATTAATGCAACACACCTACCTTACACCTAAAATAAGACTTGCTTCTCGCCTACTCATTTTCTGTTCAAATCCTCCTTTATAGTAGGATGAAAGACTCTAAGAAGAAAAAAGGCAAAACAAGCAATAATTAGTTTCATATACAAGGTGCCAGGACCTAAATCCTATTTATTTGACCCCAGTCACAGCTTAACATTCATCTATAATTTATTTTGAAGGCATGGAACGAGTAGAAACCAGATAATATGAAAGGACTTCTCCTGGGTGTTAACACATACAAAAGCCAACTTAAAAATAGCTATCTGTGTTTTTACAATCTTCTACTACTAATAGAAGATATTAATAGCTACAACCATTAAAATCCTGCCTTCAGGCAAAACAGCCCAGAATCAAAGTACATGCTAGTATAAAGTGGTACACTGCCTGCATTTGGGGAAGCAGGGAAGGGAAAGGAGGAAAGTTGTTTAGAATAGCACTGGTTGCACTGAAATGGAAAATGGCAAGAGTGACGACATTCTGGTATCCAAAGAATTATGGACGATCACTCTGAATTCCACATATTCCTACAAAGAAAGTAGGTATAAGCTATAATAAAATGATGGGAATGATAAATATAATAAACTGATGAAGAGTCATTTTTTTTTCTATATGAACCACTGTTACTTAAAAAAAAATATCAAAGAATTCTTTGAAGGAACCCTGGAAACAAAAATGATAACAACAACAACAAAAAAAAAAGAGAACAGGTTTAGCATAAAACTTCAAGTTCTATTTCAGGAAATCACTGTGCTGGAGAACACTGGAACGGCAGAGTACATGGGGAAACCCTAGACAGGTTTTGCCTTTATATCCTTCCCTAGACATTGATGACTGATGAAGATTAGAAACAGGATTTGGGGTTAGTTTTTCATTAAAAACTCACTGGTATGTGCAACTTTAGCCACTGTTTTAAGACAAAAATAAGAAAAAAATAAAGAAAAAAACAATAAAGAAGAGAGAGAGATGTGAGTAAATCATTGCAACAATTAATTGTCATAGGGAATAGGTTGAAAGTATACTTTTCAACTGTAAATACATTTTAAAATAAATTTTTAAACAGTAACTGAACCGCAAGGATGGTTAGCAATGATTTCCTCAATGCAAATGGTTCTTACAGAAGAATTAGGGATAGCCCACTGCTATACAAATAACAGTCCCAGAGGCAACAGACATAGCTCCAAGACAGCCTGCCTTTGGGAATTGGCACGCAGTGCCAATTGAATCTGCACTCAACAAGACTGAAGGTTTTTTTTTTCCTCAGTGCAAAAACCTATCAACTAGGGAAAAATAAGCTTCTTTTGCTGCTATCAAAGGGAAGACTGGCCTGAGAGCTGAGATTATTTTTAAACGTTCCTTTTACCCCCAAGTAAACGTGTGCCTGGCCCTTAATAAAACACTTTCCTCACTAGCTACACTAAATATATCCATTCATATCCGGCGAGAATTATGCCTTACATTTATACATACTCTCTCTCAAGTAATTTCAAATGCATTAAAGCATTTGTAAGGCTCTGTCTATGATATCTAAATAAAGCCTTTAATTAAGGTTAGGAACAACATTCACCCAAAAGCATGGTTCAGAAATAATCACCTATTGCTACCGGTACAGAATGTCTCTGAAGGCAGCAATTCCCTCGTGGAGCCAGGAAGTTTCACACAGCCACAGAAAAGATATATGTGTTGTGGGGTTTTTTTTGGTCAACTTTTTTTGTGCTGCTACGATCTGTAGCAAAACTTACTTTTCTTCTTCCCACCCCACTCAAAACATACATGAAATTAGCACCACCGTAACACTTCAGTTACCAAAACCAAAGCAATTGCAGACATGTCATGCCTACAACAAAAATCTGTTGAGGAACCACTGCTACACCTATTGGGTAACACAAAGCAGGTCTGTCATGGTGCACAGCAACATTAGAGGTTACACTACATAATACACAGAGAACACAAATGGCTTCTCCAGTCCAAGAGGAAATTATTCTAATGATTTAATGGCCACCAGGTAACATCCTTGAAGAGGTAAAACTGCCCAGAAATTTGCAAGGACATCGAGGAATTACTACAGCCAGGAGAAAAGAAAAAAGCATGCTTTAATGCCCTATGAAATAATTTCCAGAACTTCTTCCAAAGAAACTTAAATACAGATGGATTTCTGAAAAGGTTAATTCTTCAACCCTAGCATACAGCTGTAATACAATTGGACACTGATTCATGTACAGAAAAGCAATATTTGAATTCTCTCTAATAAAGCTCCTCTCTGTTCTTGGTAGATTTCATCTAAAATAGCTCATTCGAAATCAGGGAATAAGGAGAAAGATGGCTATAGGCTTAAATTCAGAAGTACTTTTTCATGTTTTTAAAGCACTTTTCCTTGACACTGTTCTAACCTCAGGAAGCCTTGATTTGGTTCACTTCCAAGAAAAATCAAAAAAGAAATTCTGTTGTCTATGTCCTTTGGCACATAAACAAATAGGAACCTTCAAAAACAGCGTGTGCAAGTGGGCATCAAGAAAAAGCATTTTCTTCTCAGAAATGAAGCACAGGGCAAGAATAATCATTTTCTTAAATTAAAATATTGAACCTAAACAGAATGTAAAGCAAAAGGAAATTAGGCATTGAAGCCACTGTTCCTCTTGGTTAGAATATGGGGAAAAAACATGAAGTATTCATTTTTGGAAATATCTTGGCAAACTTCTCGTTCCCAAATTAAACAACTTTTCCATGCTATTCAAATTAAAACTAAGAAAAAAATCTTTCTTTTCTAAGTAATGACTGCAGCGAATGAAAAAATTCTCAGATATTTTTCTGTTATGAGAACTTTCTGATGTGTAGACAGCTCCAGACACTTTATTATTTATTAACTCTGGCTATTGCAGAAAAATTTTGTACTGGAAGAATCACTAAAATGAGCTCTCCGTTTCTTCATCCTATTGGAGAGAGGCTGGCGAACTTCCATTTAATTTACTTTACTTCCTTGCATATTATTACTGTTTAGCAACTTATATAAGCAAATTCCGCTTACTAAACAAATGCTATTAATGGTTGAGGGTGAAATAGAAGATGGCTGGACTTGTTCTGCAAACATGCATTCACTCTTGTAATTTTTCACAAAATCCAATTCATTTGGACTGTGACATCTTCAAGACACTTTTCCTGGAATAGCACGGAGAAAGCATAATGACTATTTCCATGTAAGATAAATGATATTCAAAACTCCATAACTGAAACCAGACATCACATCGAATTATATGAGGCAGTGTTTTTTTCTGATAACTTTGTGTTGGTCCACCACCAACACAGTCCCCCACAGAAAAAGGTAATAAACACTGTGTGCATGTGCTATTTAGAAGCTGTGTTTATAAAGTAACCTAAAATTTGCTGAGATCATCATAGAGATTAATATAAAATGGGCTGCAAATTTTATTAGTCTCTGGAAGCTTTATTTTCAGTGAAAGACAAGATGAATGGTTGCTGCTCTTAATTCTGAATTCAGAACTCAGTACATCTGAGCAGAAATTGATCAAATAAGGGAAACTGAGTGCAAAATTGCCTATGAGGTGTTGTAGAAGGGACCAGTGTTTTCTGGAACACAATTTTCAGGATTCAGGAATTTGAGGATTTTAACAGATTTGCCTAGAATTGCCGTTCCTATAGTTGAATATTAAATATCATTGATTAAAAAAGGAAAAGTGGTGCTCTTGAAATATTTTTTATTTAATAAGAAAATATTAATATTATGATTAATAGCATTAAGGTCTTTCTGAGGAAGAAAAAAGAAATGACTACATAGCACCAAGAACCTTGTATTTGCAATAGATCCAAGACACTACCCAGAGAAACAAAACAGTGTCACTGGCACTGGTGATAACAGTAGCAAAATAAGGTTCAAGCTAAAAATAAATAAATTTATAAAAAAAGTATTTCTCTGGAAACCATTGTGAGGGACTTGTTATAGAGAAGAAATAAAAATGTTCCCTCTTACGTCGTCTTCCCCTGAAAAAAGACAGTAGAAAAATTCAGTGATAAATTATAACAGCATTTACTCTTTATACTTAAAAAGTCTATATGCTTAATTGTGATAAGTTAAAGCTAAACAAGAGGTAGGAATTCAGAATAAAATGTAACACTTTTTACTTGCTTTTACTTGCTCCTTCTGGCTAGAAGATGAGTGGAATTGTTGATTCCACACGTTAGTTATTTAGGTAAGTAAATAGTGTCAGACACTCAAGATCCAACAAGCAGGCATTTTAAATGATCACTTCGTAACTGCTCAACTTGACCTCACGTAAGTAATTTATTAGCGAGCAGGAAGAAAGGATAACACTGCAACTACAGCTAACAAGAGCTGCAATTTCTGTTGTGAACAGGAGAAAAAAAAGTAACTGCAAACGTGGGGAGAAGAGTAGGTGCTTACAGAAAGAACCAGCTAGCATTTCAACAGGCGGCTGCTTCACACTCTTCCCCCAGAAACAAAGGCTATGAGGGACAGGGTCTGATTCTAGAAAGCTAGAGTAACCACGGAAAAATACAGTGACCAAGTCAGGTGCCTCTAAACACCACAGGAAACCAGCAAGTAGCACTAAGCCTAGACACAAAATGAATTCCAGGTGCTTTTTCCAGCAAACACAGGCAGAAGTACTAACTGCTTGATTTCCATTGTCAGCACAGTTTAGAGAGCAATACGCTGTAAAGAGACATGATGAAAGTCCTAACCCATAGATTATATTCAGCAGCTTCAAATTCCCCAAAATGACATCTTCTGAAGCAACTAAAATAAGAAGTTTGGGCAACAAACACTTACCTAGAATCTTTGTATGTAGTATTTTCTCTTTCTATTGTTTTACAGACAAATTACAAATAGGAAATGATTGTTAAGGGGAAAAAAAAAAAAAAACTCAGAAAATAAACAATCCAATAAAGTTGTACCTGCAGAGTAATGGAGAACAGATAACCTTTGCTTTGGAATTAGACAAGGGACTTAAATTTGGACTATGATTGTAGAAAAAAAATGCCATTACCCTCACAAGTATACAGTTAAAAAACACATGCAGTTAATGGCAAACCAGAAGAGTTTTAGTGTATCCAGCAGATCTCATATTATACTGAAAACCTCTATTTTTATTATTAGCAATAGAAGAGAAGCACCCTACTAGAGACCAACGTATAACTCTGGGCTTTAAGGCAGGATGTGAAGGCAGAAACAGGACTCAACTCCAGGAACACTGGGAATTCAGAAGGTACTCTGGGTTGTTGGTGAATACTGCAGGACTGTGAAAGTCATTAAGGTAAAAATGAAATAGACCTCTGGTGAGCCAGGCTCAGCCAACTTACTGGTTCTGAGGGGTACAGTTTCCTAGGAACAGACACCTCTCTGTGCAGTAGCATGTCATATTTCAATGTATTAAAAAGTCACCGCCTGCATTCTTGCATGCAAATGTCTGAATTTAGATTCCCTAGTCTGTAGCTACAAGTGGATAGATGAAGTGCTGGACTAAAACTTCTGGAGAAGGAGGATGAAGACAGAAACACTCCTTACTCTGAATCCACGTCCTTACTGCTTGCTAGTTCTAGTCACACTCTATCTGCTTCACATGAAAGCAATTTAATTCAGAGTACCTAAAGTCCCCTCTGCCGTTTTGGCAGGCAACATGGGAATCTCTCCAAAAATGACTTTAGAAAGGAAAAATGAAATTGGTGTTGGTCTCACAACAGCAATGCAATAGAGGGACAGAGAGCAAAAATTGATCCTGGCACACCATTTCTGGCCAATACACATCACAATTAGGAACAAGTGTGGAACTGCCCTAAGAGGACAGCCCATGTTTTGAGTCTTTCCTTCCCCTGGAAGCTTGCACTGATCATCCCTGCACCTTCAGCACATCAACACAAAGTAGAGAAGGCAAACAGATCTGGCCCCTAGCTTCTGCCCATTCTTGGCATGCAGTATACAGATAAGCTCCACGTTGCAACTGGCCTCACAAATACATGCAACGTTAAGGAACACTTTTCAAAAATCCTGCCTGTTTTTTGTTTTTGTTTTTGTTTTCAGAAAATAACCATCTGCAATAAATATTCACTCACACACCAAAAGGCGAATGGTGGAATTATCCACTTCCATCTGTGAACAAGTGTTCACAGACTGAACTTTGAAAGAATCATTTGCTATAAGCAGTCACCTACCTCGGTAGGAATTACTTTAAACAAACTGGAATGGAACATATTTATTTATTTACCAGAGGACAGTGTAGTCATCAAAGCCAAAAAGAAAGTGCTCTGGAATATTTCTTGTATTTGCTGCTCTCACAACAGCCTACCTTTTGATTTGTCTTCTTGATTATTTTATTTTAAAACAAGTGGAGGAATAAAGAAAACAGGATCTTAGTTAAGAGCTCAAATGTTATAGCTGGGGAACAACAACAACAAAAAAGACAATTCATGTGCAAAGAGATAGAGGACCTTGTTTTCTTGTTCACACGTGAGTTGCAACGAAAGAAAACAAGCTCCTCCATCTCTTTGGCAACCTTTCCTGGAAGTTTATCTGTAAGAAAAATGACTGAATTTGTTCCTTTTTAGCTTCTTAAAATGAAACTGCAGGTCATTGCTTTGTAATTGCTAGGATTTAGCTATCTTCCTACAGCCCAATTCAACAATTTCTTTTAAGACTTATAAGTAAAAACTTCTGAAAAACAGAATGTCACCAGGAAAATTAGAAATGCTTATGAAATCTCACAAACATTTTTTGATACAGTTCTATTTACAGAGACTTAAAATATACTAAATAAAATGCTAGACCATACAGAGTAAGGAGCACCCTTACCCGGGGGAGAAAAAAATAATCTAGCTGGCACTTACCATTTTCAAACATAAAATGGCTCCTTTCTAAATACTTAGAATTTAAAAAATGATTTAGCTAGTATGAAGTAACCTCTAAACTTACAGAAGTTGAAATCTTCCTTGCTGTCTCTGTAATTGTTTGCTCCAATGGCTTCCAAAGGTGAAATGCATAACGGCCTGGAAAAGATTGAAGTTAGATGAACTTATAATCAACATCCACACGTACACAAATAGCCTCTGACATCTGCTCCACAGCTTACAGAAGAATTTTAATTGGAAAAAATAAATAAATCAAAGTCATTCTTCATTGTTAGTCTTTTCATTTCGTTTACTTGCTGTACAGCACTGTTGCATTTTGCTGTTTTTCAAGATATTTCCTCACCAGCTGGTTCTAGATCCTGCCCAGCAGAAGTCCCATGATGTCCCATGCAGTGGTTTACATTTTTCGGTCTTTATACTGGGAGTGGGGGCAGGAGAATTTTAATACACTGAATATAGAAACCCAGTTGCAGGTGGCAAAGATCCTTTGTGCTTGCACACAAAATAAATAGATTTAAATGCATTTCAATATAACAAATGAAGTTATCTACCTTGTGAACTTTAAGAAAAAGCGAAATATGAAACATTAGCTTTCAATAAACATTATTTATTAAATACTGCTCAAAGGTTATGTTTTCCAAACAAATCTATATACTACGTGTTTCTTGATCTGATGTTGTATGCTTAATCACATATTGTAAGCACTGCATTTTTTATTTTGTTAAAAAGAGAAGGCCTTTTAGGATTCATAGCCGTTCAACTCCCAAATGGCAGTGAGCATCTAGAGCTAAGAAAGGCACTAAATCAGGCTGTATTCTCTGAAGCACGAAGAGGGTCTACCAACTAAAGAATCAAAATTTGTATTGCATTACTGGCAGGTTTTCCCTGTAGGTCCCCTTCCCTCAATTTGTGTTTTGATTAATTATTCATTAGCAACATAACATACTACTATACACAATGGAAAAGCATTGTATCAGACGTGTCTCTGCTTTACTCTCATAACATCTTGCTTTCATTCTTAAAATACAGGAAGTCTCCATAGGTTATTTTAACAATTTAAAGTCTGTAGCTGCACTAACATCGAAGTTAAAACCACTGTTGGAGTATCATTGCTGAAATGCTGTCATGTACAAATAACATACTACCTCACCTTCTTCTTAAAGCTTACTGTTACCACTTCATTGCTAGCTGTCACTACTACTTCTGCTCAACCAGCAAAAGAAATTCTAAAAGTACCCCTCTTCTGCTTCTACAGAAGCACATATAACAACCAACTTAACAGCTGTACATCACCAAAGATCCTGACTTTCCTTCCCCTAATTAAAATAAAACAGCTGTACCCACAAAACACCAGCTGAATTTTAGTGTAACTTGTTCATCTATGTGCATCTATTCTTGGTGTACGCATTTGCACATGTCTGAGTAATGGATATTAACTTGTGTATTTCAACACCAGAACAGACCAGTCATCCTACATGAATAAACCAGCATGCAAATCACGCTAAGCCCATGGCCCATATTCACACTAGAATAAATTTTTCAGAAATACATAGTCTAAATACAAATAGTTCAGGTAACAAACACGCTATTATAGAAACAGTTTAATCTGATAAACCATTGTAGCCACTAAAGCCTTTTATTTTCCTCTATTTGAATTTGTGTAGCATCACCTTCACACCACAAGGTCCTGCTGCGCACTTTTGTACTAAAGAACCTCTTCCTTGCAATATCCTCCTGTGTGTGCGCATGTATAATGTCATCATTTTACATTACATTTGCAGACAGAGAATATGCAGAACCTTTTCACTGCTGCCCATAAAATATGTTTTTCTAGCAGCGACTTTTTCAAAGAGAATTTTGGAAAAAGTATCAGGGAATTTTGAAGGGACAGGAGCTACAACTGGACACGATTCTCCATAACACTCTCAGGCAACCTCCACTTCCCAAAATAAATATTCATAAAAACTCCATTAACCTGTTTGGAAACAGTAGCAGACAGGTAGCAGTTCCACAGCCTGCTAGAAATTCAGCTTACCTGCAAATGCAACGGTTGCAATGCCAAGTCCGACTGCTATCATAGATCTGGCCTAAAGCAGAAAAAACAGGAAACAAAATAAACTGCAAATTCAATTTGAAATACAGGCATCTTTAACAGCAAGTATTTCTTATGCCTGCCATATATAATTTATATGAAATATAAAAGAAGGTTCTGTATTCCACAGGCTACATCAGGTTTTATACTTCAGCCCCACAAACCCAATGCTTCAGGTTTAACTTGCAACTATCCATTAGCATATCAGTGAATAAACACTAACAGCTTCTATATGCAATAATAAAAACATAAGGCAGATGCTGCACAGGATTACCTGATTTTTTCTTGTGCAGACTAGTTCTACACAGTCTGAAATCATGTTTGCCATAACAGAAGGTATTAGTTTATTACCAAAAAAAAAAAAAAAAAAGTTGCATCCCACAGCTGTAGCCACAAATATTAATGTCTTACATCTCTCACTCTGTGACTCATGGAAGCCCCACAGTCAACACATAGAGCCTGGACATCTCATTATTTACTGTCGACCACTGTCTGAACTTAAAGTAAAAATATTTGTAAAGAGACTTACGACAGTTTTCATTTTCAGCTTAACTTTGCTTCAAGTCTAACTGGACTCTTGGAACCAAACTCACCACAAGACTTGACCATCTGATTCACTAGCAACTCCTACATTTTCCTAACTCAAAGACCTCAAATAAGGTGTGTATGCTTTTCTACACAGTGTTTGAAGAAAGTCAAGCATCCTATAAAGGATATTGAACAAGAAGCTGCTACACAATACTTGGTAAACCCTGAAGAAAGGACTGACTCCTCAACCTTTTCCAGAACCCAGGAAGGGTAATGAGCATCACAAGCACACGTCTGGTGTGTCAGGGTATCTATCCACATCTGAAAAGCCTATGTTTAACCTTTGAAAAAAATGAAATGATGTTATCTGTGGCATTACCTGTTTTATGATAGTTTAATAATGCCTTGAAGTTTATGCCAGAAATCATGAGAAATCAGATTAAGCCTGTTTAGTTGGAATTCAAAACATAAGTACAATGAAAATGCTTTTATCATCAGATTGACTCTTCTGTGTATGCCTTTCTGCTCCTATTACTTCTGCATTTATCCAAAAACTGGTTTATAAGATTTCTACCAACAAAGCTGAGAGCAGGACTGGAAGCCCAATTTTCAACATTAGTGTCCCAGTAACAGGATCTGGAACCATGTAGCCTTCACTACTAAGACCCCCGGGGCTAAAATTCTTTGTAGTAAATCTTATTTCTAGACAGAGAAGGGGAAGAGTTAGGAAATACAGCTTTTAAAGCCTTCTAGAATTGGATTATCAGCGGCTAGAACCCAGCTGGAGCTCCAAAGTTAAGGCTGGGGGAGTTTTGAACAGAAGTGCTTAAAATCCACCTGTCTATCCCATTTTATTTGTCTAACTCTCCATTTCAGTGTAGCCTCAAGTCTTCATATTACCAATCATTTCTGAACGATAAGCATGTAAAAATAACGTAGTAGTTTAATGTCTGTTGTTCCTTTCAGTTGCACAAAATTTCCCTTCATCTTCAGACCATGAAAAAAATCTAAGTATGCTGCCTTAAATGGTAGATGAAATAAAACGGTGAAGCACACAGTTCATCTCCTCGCTAAACTCAAATTCGTTTCATTTCTTCTCACAAATCGGTTTTCCCAGGCTCTCAATACACAAAAAACTTCCACTAAATTCTTGTGATCTCTGTTTAGAGACCAAACAGCAGCTGCCACGTTTCTGGAAATATCAAAACCCTATAGAAATCCTATATTATTCTGTGCTCTGTGATCATGGATTTATATGCAGTACATACTTTCCTGAACTCATTCAGAGTGACAGCGAGAATCTTTCACTAAGTGGTTACAGTCAATTAAGAGCCCAACAATGTGTGAAATAGATCATATTGGAAAAAAATATATATATTTATTAGCCTGTGCTTGTCAAAATTAAGTTATACTTGCTTTGCCACCAACAAGGTGGCTTATGTCAGCAATTTACAGCAAGGTACACTGGTAAGGACACCTCCTCACAGGTTAAGGCAGAGCAGAAACCAGGCTAATAAATAAACCCTGGACCATGTCAGCTCAGCACAGACGTTGCTTAAGTGTTTTTGCAGAGTGGTTTGGGAACACAGGGCAGAGATCCCTGAGGGCCTTTGATAGAGTCAGTCACATCCACTGGTGTATATTATTGCAATCTCAGTGGAAAGCACTCGCAGTTACTGGAAAGCTAGTGGAAAGCAGATTTAACATAAAAAAGTGAAAAAAAATAAATAAGTGTGCCAGCAGCTCTAGGTTAAAAACTGTAAGGAAGATCGGCAGGAATCTGAAGACCAGCCAGAAAAGTAGCTAAAAGGTATGGGAAGATCAAGCCAGAGAGGCATGAAAGATTGCCCACTTTTACAGGTGAGGTACAGCTACCCAAAAAGTTGAGAAACATTGGTTTAAAAACTGAATTTAAATCAACGGAAGAAAGATTGCACGGTTCATCTTTTACTGTCACAGCCTCTCTCATAAAATCAGAGGTAACTTCAAGTACTAACCAGTAAATCCTTTAAGTCCAGTCTGCTTCAGATTCCTTTTTCCATGCCTACTTAACTCAGATGATTATTTAGAAGAATAAATCAAGGCTACTCTGGTGCTTTGAAACACAGAGCACAAAATTTTATTCTTATAATGAGTGCAAAGCTTTAATTAAATGCATTCTTTTCTTGTCAATATTAAAGGAAACAATTCATTCTCACTGCGGAAGGGATCAGCTTATTTATGGCATGCTAAGACAACTAGCACCATGACCACTTCGGATCACACCGCTTGAAAATGCCTGCTATTTCAGATGCAAAGGCTGAAAAACAAAACAAAACAGGACTTTTAACTATGACAGAATTGGCGTTTTTTTTTTCCCCAAAAAATAAACAAGTTTAAGAAATTTAGAATATGTGGGGTTTTATAAGAAAGCATTCTTTTAAGATCCAAGAGGGAAAAATAAAGAATTAAAAGATTAAAAAGTAAAATCTGTCCCTTTCTTGATTCAATGAATCAGCTCCCAAAGGTTAGTCATCAACTCTGTGCTATTCTGCTGATCTCAGTATTTTAATTTTACTATGTAGTTCAGTTTTCTGTAACAAACCCTCTTCGATACAGACAATAAAACAAAGTTTTGCTAAATCTGCAAAACCTGTTTTTTTATTATTTTTTGAGAATTATGTATTAGGAAATACACACATTAGAAAGGCAACTGCAATACCTGACTTACCAGAGCATTTGGCAAACAAAAAAGGATAAGGCATATTAACTAACATACAGTATATATGTGGAGGTATACATTATATGCTGTTAGCATAGAGATATGGCCTAATTTTTTAATTTGTAATTTTCCAGAAACCTTAATTTTTAGAAGAAACTGGGAAGAGTAAGTTACCATTCTGCAAATTCCTAATCCACAGTGCCCTGCTAACTTAACTGTGCTCAAAAAGGGTAACTTCTGTGACTCCTACCATTACAGCTTTTCCTTCCATAGAAAGAAAAATAGTAGAAAAAAAGTTAAACTAACAAACATAAAGAGAATTGCAAATGTATGCTTTTAAAATTTCAGGATTATACTATTACATCTGACTACAGGCTACCAGAACCGACTTCACAAATGTCAAAACATACCTGCTTAAACAGGGTTTGGATTTTATTCTCTGGTTCTTCTACTGCCATCAGTGAAAACACCTTTCTTGGTTAAATGAAAAATATTTTGCTTTTCCCACAATCAGCTTTCAAATACACAGCAAGAGCTGTATTCTTTTTTGGGCCACAGAAAGCTACAGTCTAATGGAATAAAAAGCACAGAGAAAAATAATAATTTTTTCTGATGGGCTGGGCAGCAGTTTATTAGTCCTTTTTTCTCTTTAAACAGCTGCATGCTGCTAAGAAATAGGATTCACAAGTATACTAACCAAGCATACAAAAATATTTCTGAATATTGTTTAATATTCAGAATAAATAAAAATGCCTGGAATAAATGATTGTATTTGGCATGGAAGGTAGAAGGTTTCTTCTACGCCTCAGAAGAGTAGCTACAGCTTATTAGAAGCCTGTTTCAGTGCAAAGCACCTAATCAGCTCTATATGGAGCCGGATACGTTGGGATTATATCATAAACTATTTGCAACAGACTTGATTTCATAACCTAATGCCTTGCATCCACTCTTACCTTCCTATGAAATTTAATTTCTTTTCCTATAGTAAATTAAAAGTAATTTCAGCTGGATACTCCTCTCCATACTCACCCAATTTTCATGTCATTTTTTTATCATCTATTTTACAACATTTTTTCTCTTTTCTGTTTAAAAAGAAGATGCTTGAATGGGGGACTTCAACCACCTGGCTGTGAGCCGGGGAAGCCCCACAGCAGGCTGTGAACAACCCAGGAGACTCCCAGATTGTGTTGAGGATAACTTCGTGGCCCAGGTATGAGACAACCCAAGCTGAGGAGAAGAGTCACTGGGCCTGGTGCTCACCAGTGGGGGTGAGCTTATTAAAGAGGTTTAGACTGGAGGCAGTCTGGGCTGCAGTGACCATGTCCTGCATGGTCTTTTTGTGGTCTTGGGGAATACAAGCCTGGTGAAGAGCAAAAGCAGGACTGAACTTCCAAAGAGCAAACTTCCAGCTGTTTAAAGACCTAGTGGATAAATACTGTCCTAAGGGACAAAGGAGCTGAGCAGAGCTGGCAGCTCTTCAAGGATGTTTTCCTTACAGGACAAGAACTTTCCATCTCCTGAGTAAGAAAGTGGGCAGGGAAGGCAGACACCAGAATGGGTGAGGCAGGACCTGCTGGTCAGACTGAGGCACAGGAAAGAAATGCACAGGCAGGGGAAGCAGAGACATGTGGCCTGGGAAGAGCACAGGGATGCTGTCTGGGTGTGCAGGAATGGGGGCAGGAAAGCCAAGGCACAGATGGAACTGAGCTTGATGAGGAATGCAAAAAAATAATGAGAGATTCTCTCAGTACATTGACCAGAAAAGAAAGGCCAAAGAGAGTGTGCCCCCTCTGATAAATGAGAACTGGTAATGACAGACATGGAGAAGGCTGAGGTACTCAGCAACTTGTTGGCCTCAGTCTTTGCTACCAGTCAGGCTTCCCACATCTCTCGAGTCCCTGAACCTCTGGGCAAGGTGTGGCTGGGGGAGCAAAGTGGCTGCCACTGCAAGCAAAGAGCAGGTTGGAGACCACCTGGTGGAATTGAACAGGTACAAGTCTGTGGGGCTCAATGCCATGCATCCCAGGGGCCTGAGGGAATGGGCTGATTGAGCTGCCAAGCCTCTATACATCATATTTGGAAAATCCTTGTAGTCAGGTGAAGTCCCTGGTGACTGGAAAAAGGGAAACGTCACTCCCATTTTTAAAAAGGGTAGAAAGGAAGACCTGGGGAACTACAGACCTGTGAGCCTCATCTCCATGCCTGGAAAGATCACAGAACAGATACTCCTGGAAGCAATGTCAAGGCACCCATAAGAGGACAAAGAGGGGATCCGAGACAGCCAGCATGGCCTCACCAAGAGCAAATTGTGCCTGACCAACCTGGTGGCTTCTGTGATGGAGTGTTCATCAGTTGACAAGGGAAGACCAACCAATGTCACCCACCTGGACTTCTGTAAGGCCTTTTGACACTGTCCCACGTGACATCCTGATCTCTAAATTGGAGAGAGATGGATTTGATGGGTGGACCATTCAGTGCAGAAGGAATTGCCTTGAAGGTTGCACCCAGAGAGTGGTGGCCAACGGCTCCATGTCCAGGTGGAGACCAGTGACAAGCAGTGTCCCTCAGGGGTCTGTCCTGGGAATGGTCCTGTTTAGTATTTTAATTAACAACGAGATCAGAGAGGGTGCACGGGGAGGTGAGAAGGGGAAGGTGTTTTTAGTTTGCTTTTAGTTTCTCACTGTTCTAATCTGTCAGTAATAGGGAATAAATTATATTAATCTCCCTATGTTGAATCTGTTTTGCCTGTGATGGGAATTGGCGAGTGATCTGCTTGCCCTTATCTCAAGCCTTAAGCTCTTTTTCATCATATTTTCTCCCCCTGTTCATTTGAGGAGGGGGAAGTGACAGCGCAGTGTGATGGAGTTTATGTAGCTATCAGTGTGAAACTGCCACAAGACATTGTTAACCCTGGATGTTGTAAGGAATAGACGCACAATGCTATAGTTGATCTTGATACAACTTTGAATTGAGTAAAAAATATATATATAATTTCTTTGTCTTTCAACACCTTTGCATTTAATTATATACAACTTGACCTCCTGAATTCCTTAGTTAGGAATCCAACAAGCACATACCCTGTCTCTTCCACTGCTTACATGAGGCCATGACATAGGTTCTAGTCCAACTACAAATTATCCTCCACTGCCAACCATTTGTTAACAGTTCACAACAAATATGGTTGGAAATGTGTTTTATAAGACATTGACAAGTTAAAGGTGAGCTTCACGAAGAAGCATTTCAGGATGAATCTAGTCGTGACTGAGAGAACATTAGTTAAAGATGAAGCCATTTTAATTAATTTATATTGGTCAGAGGTTGGACTCGATCTTGAGGTCTCTTCCAACCTACGCAATTCTGTGATATTCCCATCTTTTAATGAACAGTAGCCTCTAACTATCACAGAAATGACGTGTCTTTACCTATGCTATTCCTCAAAAAGTATGGGTTATTAATTATAGTTAAATGTAAAAACGTATCTTAGCTCCTGCAAACTCAAGGGCAAGCTTTCTTCCTTTTTTTTTCTTCAAGGCTCTGACCACGGCACTGCATGGATTTTCATTTAGAGTTACTATTGTTTGTAGCCTCTGAACCTGAATGTGCGAACACCACAGCTGGTCCCTTTGGTTCCTACCAAGCTGGCTGAATGCTGGGACATGTTTTAGACTACACCAAAGCCCACTCGGAAATACTTCCCACTTCTTCTGCTGTAACATCAGCTTAAGATCCTTACCTTCCAAGCAGTTAGCGGATCCCTCTCCAGCTCCCACTAAAACCCAAGCGTTAATCCCACAAATCCCCGTGACAGCAGCACAAAGACCGCAGCCCCAGAAGAAACACTTGAAAACTGAAAATAACGAAAATACCGCTTTCTCCACCAAAAGGCCTGTCTGAAGAACAAACTCCAAGGAGAAAGCTGTGACAGCCCAGAGCCTGGTAATGTAAAACCCTTCCACACAACACTGAGACCACGACAAAGCAAGCCCCGCTGCAGACCCTGTGACTGGACCCTATACTGCTGTGACAAGGGATAGACAGGTTACAGAACCTATTCATCATATAGAGAGAAACATGGTGTAAAAATGGCATTAAAAAGTAAACTCGCAGAGTCAGACGCACGGACACCAGCGTGTATTTACAGGCATTTAATAAAAGTGAAGCCCAAGCCCCCCGGTGCGGGCAGAGCCCGTCATTGTCGTGCTCCCCTCCGCCCCCCCCCCCCCGGTGCCTGCCCCGCAGCGCGCTCACCAGCCCCCGCTCTGGCTCGGCTTGGCCCTTGCCGGCACCCGTAGCGGCCCCGGTGTACTCGGCATAGCGCAGGGCCTCGGAGGAGGCCCCGGCTCCCTCCATAATGGCGGCGGTGACGGCACGCTACGGGCCGCCCGGAGGCACAAACTAGTTGGAAGGCGAAGCTCCGCCGCGCGTCACTCTGCCCTGACAGGGGGAGGGGCCCCCTTGGCGGGGAGCGGGGCGGGCGGTACCACAGCGGCTTGGAGGGGGGAAGTGTGAGATGGAGACTCGGCCTTCACCTCCTCGTCCCGCTTCGTGGCCGGCCTCGCGTAGACTGAAGATCCTGCTAAAAGAGGCTGAGGCCTCGGCTTTATAGCTGAGATTACCGTGAGGATGCTCATACCTAAAGTGGAAGTGGAGCTCCCCCCACCTCACCGCTGGTGGTACGCGCCGCGCTGAGGAGGGGCGGTTGGGCGCGGCGCTGTGCTTTGCCCCCTGAGGGGGCCCTGAGGGAGGGGGGGTCCCTGTCCCTGTCCCTGTCCCTGTCCCTGTCCCTGTCCCTGTCCCTGTCCCTGTCCCTGTCCCTGTCCCTGTCCCTGTCCCTGTCCCTGTCCCTGTCCCTGTCCCTTTCTGTTGTCCTCCAGCCGTCCTGAGGAGCTGGGGGGCTACCAGACGGGTGGCTCTTTGCTCTAAACCCAAAAAAAACCGTTTCTAAAAGAACGGGGAAAGGGTGGAGATGAGAAAGGGATGAGGGACAATTTATGCGTTAAAAATTAGGGTAAGAAGCGCAAGAAGGAAAACACTTGAAAGGAAGGAAGTCCAGGCAGAAATTATTTGTGTCGGCCTTCAGAGAGTAGAGGATTTTAGAAGGGGGAAGATGCCTACAAAGGAAAGGATAAAGGAAGTTAGATCTGGAGGAAAAATAAATAAATGAATGAATAAATAAATTCTTCTTTAATATTTATATTTTTGCACCTTGGCTGATGTCTGTATCTATCAATATATTTTGATGTCCTGAAAATCCTGGCAGCTGGGGGTCATAGTTCACCCTGCTGAAAACCTTCAAGAGATATTTCAAATGCAGCGGTTGCTGGTCACCATTAGTCCTGTATCACCCACTAAAATGTGCCATCTCTTCTCAAAAATGCAGCATAACTCAACCTCTTTTGCCCTTACTTCATCCTTGGTCTTACCTTTGTAGTACTGGTACTGGAATTGAATTGTCTGGACACCCTGGAACTCAACAATAAAAAATAATAATAAAAAATTATCTCCTGTTTCGAAGTAATTTTTCTTCAGACACATCATTCTGAGCCTGTGTTGTGATTTTGTATATCTGATTGATACTTATCAATCTTCTCTAACACTGACAGGCAACTACTTTAATTCATCTTTAAGTATCTTCATAAAGTACAGCTGCTATTAGCTGTAAAGGTGAGAATAGCATTTCATTAATCTCGGACGGATATATAAATTTAACTTGCTGCAGCACAGAAGTCATTGGAAGTTGTCTGATGATTCATTTGGGAAGAAATATATACCTTTTTACTTCATTCAATACATAACATATGATCATATATGATTAATATTTAAATTTTCAGTGGAATTGAATTTCTTGTAATCTTGAAACCTATTTCAAAATCAATAAAGATGTCCCCAACTGATCATTTTTTGTTCATTGATTTGCATAGAAGTAATGCAGAGTAGCATGTCACTTGCTACCTTTTTGATTAGCAAACTCCGTTTAAAAGTAATAAATTTAAAATAGTGGAACTGGGTAGGCTTTTTTTCCCCTTAATTCTCCTCTCCTGCATTTTATTGCAATGTGTTTAGAAAATCTGTGTCTCTCCTGATGAGAAAGTACTCTTTGACAAAAGATAATCTGCTATACGAGAAGAAACATTGTATTTGTTTGGGAGAGAAATCTGAAATGGTAGGAAATAAAAACAAGCCAAACAAATAAGAGCAGGGGAAAGTAAGAGGCAAATCTGTGAAGTGAAAGACTGCAGAAAATATTTTTTCCTCATTCTGCTATGTATAGTTTTCTTTTTTGGTAATAGCACCTAAGAAAGTAATGAAACTACCTACTTTACTTTTTGTCCTCTCCAACTTTTTGTAGAGAAAAATGATGAATGTATTACCAGCAAAAGTTAATAACATCAAAAATCAAAAGCAAGCGAGTAGGTTTGGAAAGGGAAGCCAAACAACAAAATACCTTACCTGTAACTTCAAAAATATGCGACTAGTTTTCTGATTGCTGGTAGCACATCAAGGACAAGCAGCTCTGGGAAATAGCTGTCCACAAGGACATTTGGTCAACAGCTGACCACAATGCAAGGATGTTGTACTTAATATGTACTAATCTGAGTTGCCTATTGAAAATTGGCAACTACTTGTGAAAATTTAACATTATACTTGAAGCGATATACCTCAGTGGCACAGCATATGTATTTCTGCTGGGTTGTTTTATTTTGTTTTTCTCTTAGTATTTCAGCGTATCTATAGTAACTTAGGGAAGAGTCTACTACTGCTAGTTACAGTGGTGTAAATCTTTAGCTGAAGATAGCAGAGCAATTAAGATATTTACCATGTAAAACATGCTACATCAAATATTTAGTGTAAATGGCAAGTGGAAAATTCTTGGAACAGCCCTACAGATGTGGTGACCCAAGGCCTTGTCACAGAATTGCAATTTAGAATTGCAAAGGACCTCGTGTCTGTTTGGGCATGGGTTCTGTATTTCTCATGGGTTGCCTGCCACTGCTTCCACCTCTTGCACACTTTTTTATATTTGAGTTTAGTTAGGAGCAGGTTGTTCATCCATGCATGCCTCCTGCTGCTCTGGCCTAACTTCTGCATGTTGGCATGGACTGCTCTTAAGCTCATAGCAGGTGATCCTTAAGAATCAAACAGCTCTATTGGACTCCTCTTTAGTACTATATCCCATGGGATCTTTCCAAACAGATCTCTAAGATCCCTGAACAGGCTAAAGTCTGCTTTCTTCAAGTCCAGATCCTGCTGTTTGCCCTAACATCTCAGTATCATGTGGCCAAGGCTTCCCTCAACCTCCATACCCCTGGCAAGTTCTTCCCTTTTTTTTCAGTGTTGGGTCCAGCAGAGCATCTCCCCTTGTCAGCTCCTTGATCACCTCTGCAAGGACATTATTATCAGTGAACTCCAGTAGCATCTTACAGCATTGAAAGGGTAGCAGAACTTGGCCTTTAAGGACACGGTGACACATTATAGTCCATCCAAATATGTCTGGTCAAGCTCTGAGATGGAAAACATTGCTCTGAATGTCTTCCTCATATCACCAGCTATGCTACGATGATCACATTCTGAACAGTGAGACTCCAGAAGAATGTAGATTAAGCAGAGCCAGCCAGTCAATCAACACAAGGAAAATCAATCCTTTCCTGGGAGTGAAAGACACTAAGTCATTTCCCTTGGAAGCAAAGAGGGGAGGAATGAAAGCTGCTGGCTCTTTGGTTATGGTTGTCTCCCTGCGCTCCTCACAGCATGGCACAGCTGCGTGCTGTGCTGTGCACAGGATGGTACTGGTAGAAACAATCTGTCCATTACTATTTTAATGTAATCCTAAACACTGATACGCTCCAGCATTTTTTCACTATTAATGTGTAGCAGCGTTGTCCATATTTGTTATGCCATTTAAGTTAATTGTCTGCATATTTTTCTTGTAAATGACTTGCCTAAACAGTCTGTGTTACAGCATTCCGCGCTGCAGTCAGGATCAATGCTGGCAAGAATCTCTGTCGGGAAGGAAGGAGAAACAGAAACCAGATTAAAGCTTGTGAAATTGATAACAAGGACTTTGGATTTACTCTTTACTACTGAGCGTTGCCAAAGTGCCTGCAAATGTAGCAGCTGACCAGTGACATGAGAATGGCAGGGACTGAAGCTTCACGCTGAAGATTAAAGTTTCTGAGGTCATGCAGAGAAGGGAGTATAATTACGAGTTATCAAGAAAATCATAAGGCGTATCATATAAAATTGGTAGAATCAGTACTTGAGCCTTGCTGAGTTGTCATGTGCATACAAATGAATAAGGAAAGAATCTTTCCAGGCACTGCACCAGGATTAGAGGTTGGAAGGGTTCCTTGCTCCTAAAAGCATTTGTATGTTTCTTTAATTACTGCAATACACGATAAAAGCAAAATGAGGCATGGGCTGTGGGCTTCTCCTAATTTCTTTAAGTAACATATTCTGAAACATTAAACAATAAAGAATGTAATGTTCTTTCTAGGTACCATCATAATTGCATGATGCCTTTGGTTGACTAGGTACCGCAGGGAAATATATTATATGAAATCCTAAGCTGGAACTAATCATGGCCTTCAGGAATTACAAGAGTACAATTATACCTTGAAGACATGGTGGAGAGGATGGTATGTATATACAGCAAGAGGCTCAGGTACCTTTTGCGAGTAAGCGTGTTAAAATAATTTATGCAGAAGTCAGTCCCCACTTTAAAAAACTGTTAAGGAAGAAATATATTCATGAATTTTAAAAATGTTATGTTAATGTTGCCAGACCTCCCAAGGGCTTTTCCTTCTGGACAAAATGGTGGAGCACTGGCTGTAAGAGACCTTTGTTTCTAATAACATTTGTATAGTTTACCAGTTGATTTTGTAATTGTCTTTCCCAACAGATTTGTTACAGACGTGTATTTTTAATGGCATAAAACACTCATTTGTAGTCCTGATGCTTTTTATAACATCAGACCTTTTAAATAACCCGGATTTATTTTGCTATTATTTATATAGTCATATAGATATGCATAGCACTCTCTGGGCATAAGAATACCCTATATCTAATGTGTACCAATAATTTTCAGGCACTACTTCAGGACCTCAATATAGCAAGTTCTGGACATCAGCTCAATTATATTTTCAA
This sequence comes from Aythya fuligula, assembly GCF_009819795.1. Lineage (NCBI taxonomy): Eukaryota > Metazoa > Chordata > Aves > Anseriformes > Anatidae > Aythya > Aythya fuligula. Next base: position 175,987,495 of record NC_045559.1, on the reverse strand, counting down.
TCTCCTCTTCCTTTAACTAAAGTGGTATTAGATAAAGGAGAGGTGGACCTGCTCTAGTGCTGGAGGATAGTGCAGAGAAAACAAGGGTCAATTTTCTTTCAGAGAGTGGAAGATGATAGTTTTTGACAGGTACTGTCAATTTCAGCTTTTTGCAATAAAATGGGAAGTGTGTGCAGCATTTTACATCTCCTAAATAGATTACCCAGCACAGACACACACACACACACACACACTTGTCAAAGCTAATGACATTCTTTCTGCTGAGCCTGACAAATTCCAGTCCTAAATCCAAACAAGAATAAATCTTGGCCAAGTGTAACATTTTGCCCACCTTCTGGGGCTACCTCTCCAGGGATCAGTGAAATTTCTCTTGTTCAGCATCCTGAGCTGTAGCAATTAGTGCTATAAACCTTGCGGAACACACTGTCGGCACCACATAGCAATCTTGCTCCTAACAGAACGTGTTAAGTGGAGTGCACAAAGCTGACTGCATCCCAAAACCAAAGTCTTACTACAGCATTCATTCATATTAATGTTTTGTGGTTTTGGTCTATGAGTGAGCTCAGATATTTTGCTTGCCGTAAGCATGTTTCAGATCAAGTATTTTAAAAGCAGAGCTGAATGTTACCATGTTTTCTGGTTTTAAGGTTTTCCATTCATGACTAATTGGACAACAAGCTAGAGTAGTCAGCCAGAAGAAACCTTGGTAAAGTAAAACAAATGCATCTTTAAAAATTCAATTTCCAATTTGCCATCACAGTATATAAAGACTCTATATGCAATGCTAATTATAGGTATATTTCTGTGTATATTTGGCATTCCCCTAAAATATAGAGAGATGTTCCCAATGATCAATTACATGTAGTAGTAGTGTAGTGCAGTGTGTGTCTTACCTAATTAGCCAAAACATCCAAGGAAAAAAACTATGTATGTGAACCTTTGAGTATTGCACTCAGATGTAGGGCCAAATATTTTAGCTGACAGCAACAGAAAAGCAGCTCTCCAGCAGTTGAGGCCTCCTGATATGCTGACTCCTGAGAAAAAAATGAGAGTGGGGCTGTAGGAAATCTAGCCTGTCCTGTCTGTCTTTCTCAAAAGTCATCTGCAATTTTATGCTTTTCTTCAGGCTTCAGGCTTGTAGTCTCTTCGGATTAAATGTAGATCCTAGCTTTTAATGAAAAGTGTCTATGGTTGTAGAAAAAAATTAAAAGTGTGAAAACTTTAAATCCAGAAACCAACAATGAAATAATGAAGAATGAGTAAGTGTTTTCAGGGAAGGAGAGGTAGGGGCTCTGACATTGTTTTAAATACTTATTTTGTTTTTCCTTTTTAGTACTATTTCTTTTATAGAAGAGAGTTCTATCCCATCTGACATTCCCCAGAAAAGGATGAAGTGGCTGATGAGGATTGAAAGTATCCTTTATAGAGAGAAAGGATCTCTGATATCTTTCACTTTTAGAAGAGTTCATGGTGCTGCTGAGATGGAAATAAAAGTTCAATATAAAATGTTCCTATCCAGAAATTATTTAGTTATATTATTGCAATTTCATGGTAAAAACAGCTGAGGGAAGGAATGTGGTGATTCTTAATGTTTTACATCTCCACTGAAGGAATTTCTCAATTTAAAATGAAAGATCATTGAGAACTTTTCTCCTGCAAAATAGAGGAAAAAAATGTTAATAGCTGGAGGAAACAGAGCTTTACATTTACAGACATAAAAAGAACAGCAACAACAGCAACAAAATCACAGAAGATGTTTTTTAAGCATGGTAACTGTTAGGAAACTTAGAGTTATTCTCTTCTCTCCTTCTGCCTACCAGTTTCTCATTTTGGTAATCCTTTTTAAATTTAATTTTATTTTTTTACTTTTTTCTTATTTTTTTGGAAGCAAAGAGTCAAATCTCTGGGAAGTCTAATAGCATGGTTTACTCCTATTTACCAGCAAGACACATCTATGTTATATGTTTAGCAGTTCATGTTAAAGCTAAAAGGAAAAACAAGAAAAAAAAAATGCGCTTTTTGCCCTTCTTTGTTAATTAAGTGTAATCAGGCCAATTGTGCTTGGCTGTGGTATAAGCCATATGCTGTCAAGCGTTATGAGACTGGCTAAAGTGGTGGGGAATGAGAGGACTATGAAGTGAGATTGAGCCTGGACAAGTTGGAGGAAAACTGTTTTCCCAAAGTCCTTAAATGTTTGTCTTTTTTTGATTTCCCAGTACTCCAATCAGTAATGGAATATTTATGCTAATTGGCAACAAATTAGGTTAAATTCCCCAAGTCAAGTCTGTTTTGCCTGCAACAATAGCTGGCAAGTGGTTTCCCTGTCTTTATTTTGACAGATGAGTTTTCTCACCCTTTTTCCTGTTTTCTCCCCTGTTCGACTGTCAGGGAGGAAGTGGAGCCAGCTGTGTGGGTGCTTGTCTGCTAGAAAGGGACAATACACCACAGCATCTGACCCAATTAGGGATGTAAGACAACTATAAATACAAACAGTAGCCAATATTTGATGAGTCTGGAAAAATTTAAGTACTGTGCTAAAATTCTTTTGGAGTATTTGAGAAGAGTTGAGATTTGGCAGGAGATTATGTTTTAGGAGGCTGCACGCATTGCTATTCTGAAATTTAGGAAGCACAGACTCTATTAGCATTTATTTAGCATCTATAATGCTGAATAAAATAGGGCCAGAAACTGATACCTCATCTTAAATCCAAATATCACAGACTTGATCATATCTAGGCTACCTAAGACTAACCTCCACTAGGTGAGAAGGAATTAAAAGGAGCCTAGTGGCACCAGTACACATCCATACTATACACTACTTAGATACAAGTGTCCTGAAAGCCCCAGGTGATACTGCTGTGACCCCAAAACATTATTATTTGAGGGGATATTTCATCTTAATGTATCTTTTTCCAAAACAGGACTAAGAAATATACTACCATTGAAGCAACATGAGTGATTGAGTTTATAGTGCTTGGTTTCATTTTACATCCCTCTCTTTTTGAGCAATATAGATGCTCAAATAGATGTAACCTCTATAGGTTCTACAGTTACTGTTTGGAGCCAGAACTTTACAAGTTTCAGCAGGAAGCAGTTATTAGATCTGAATTTTACATAACAATGTGGGATAGAAGATACAGCAGCAGTAGGCGCATTCATTATAATCAATTTCTGTAATTAAATTTGGGTTGTTAAGACATAAATCTGCATGGGTTAAGAAGAATACAGATGTTGTAGCTGGGTTTTTACCAAGTTGAATGCCTGTAGGCGCAGCTGGGCCACAAATCTTTGCTGTCCTCAGACACGACTTTCCAAACACTTGTTCTGAACTTCACGTAGGACTCCACAGTCCTACATAAGGGTCTAAACCTGATGCTTGCTTTCATTTGCTAGCACCTTGTACATAAAGAAATTGCGAAGATGAAGGGGAAACTGAGATTTTCCCAGCTGTAACTGGCAGCCCATATGAATCAGGACAGCAAGGCTCAAGCCTCCTGACCTACCTGAACCCCTTACTAGACTACTAGGGGATGACTCAGATTTTCAACTGCCTGACATCAAGTTTCTGATGCGAGACTGATCACTATCCAGGCCAAAATATCTGTGTTCTCTGGAGAGACCAGAAAAGAGTAAGCCCACACAACTACTCCAAGACCCTTTGTGGGGCCCCTTGCTCTTTTAGCAGTTCCTGAAGACATGCGGCAGAGCACACACTCTTTCCCAGAGTGGAGCTGGATTTCCTTAGCTCTGTTCCATAAAGTTGCATTATTAGTATGCTTTCCTTGAGTTAGGAGCTGCCCAACATCTTTATTGTACTATGGATATTAAGTTGGTTCCTAGTTTTCACCAGCCCTCCAGATTTCACGGTGCCTCATCTGATTGATACAGTACTGCTGGTCAGGTGTGTTCACTTAGAGGATCTGTGTTTTTGCTTAAAAGGATCATGTATTTGTTCTCTTTTCACAAGCTAGAATTAGGAAGATTAAAAAAAAATAATAATCTGACTGAGCAGAACTGAAAGGTAGAGCTGGAATTTTGTATGACCATCACTTTAGGATTAGCTATTATTAGGATTAGCTGACTATTATTAGTTAGCTATTAGTTTCACTTTTATCTTTCTATGTACACTCCTGCAAAAATTTAAACCAATAATAAATAATAATAATGATTGATAATGATAATGAACAGCATCGTTCCCCTCCCTCATTGGGAAATTTGAAGTGCTGGGGTAAAAAATTGTCAGAAATATGGCTTTCAGCCAGACCTCCGCTTGCTTATCAGTCTATTCAAAGATTGCACAACGTGTTACTTGTATGTTTTATTAGCAAAAATCAGCATTGCTGTCAGCTCATGACTCCACCTCCAGTCTTACTCAATGCTGTGGTTCAGATGATCAAATTGAGCCTCATCTGGAGGATGAATCAGAAAGGAGTTTGTGGATTTGCATGTCCTATGGCTGCGAGTCCAGCTGGGGGTGGGTCTTACAGGGAATTGAAACTTACTTGAAAGAAGTCAGTGTTGGGCTTTTCCCTAGCTTTAGCTGCTCCATTCTGACAAGGATGTCTGGGGTTGGAGGATGGAGGGGAGGCAGCAGGTACAGGACAGCTGCTGCCTCCAGTACCCCATTTTCCTCTCAGGGTTACAACAATCAACCAGAGGCGGCTGGAAAACCCCAGCAGCTGATGACATCTGGAGAGGAGGAAGGGCACCAAGCATCAGCCTACCATCAGCAGCAAGAGCAGCAGTAAGTAGAAAGGAGCCTAGGTGAGATTTACTAGGCGAGATCACTTTGCTCAAGGTACACACCTGTAAATGTAGGAATACTTTACAGAGATCCTGTGAAAGGGATTGGGCAAAAAAGCAGCATGTTCTCCTGCACTTGGAGAAGCCTACCTACCAGCACTGCTTCCTAAATGGCACCTGAGGTCTTCCAACAGGTTTTGTGACAGTGTGGCTCACACCTGGGGCTGCTTATATGCAATGTGTGCGGACAGCATCAGTGCTACGTGTGATAGCAGCAGCCAGTTCTGTGCGTTTGGTATTGCTGTACATGGCATCTGCTTCTTGGCATCGCTTTCTAACCAGAATTCCAAATCCGGTCCTACCTCCCTGTTTTTCTCTCTACTAATATTTCATCCTGGGAAGTGCAAAAATACTTCCTTTGGCTGCAGAGACGGATGTCGGCTGCGTTCCAGCACTGATCTGAATGCAATCCAGGACATGGAACAGCTTCTAACGACTTCATACTGACAGAAGTAAAACCAAAGCTTCAGCCCTGAATTTCATTTTAAGTTTTACCGGGATCTATGCCCTGTCCACCTCTGGTTTTCTAGTGACAAGCTTAGATACCTTATAAGCTCTAACGTGCAAAAATAGTGCAAAACAAAAATTGTCAGTAGCAGGTGTGCATTTTGTGCACATGCCTAGCTGACCAAAACTAATTGTTAAAAGTTTTTTTTTTTCACCATTTTTTTCTGAGCTGCTAGTAATAATGCATGTAATGTTGTTGTTATTGTGCACTGAGTTTGCTTACCTTGCTTTTTCTCCCCCATCTTTCATAATGCAGCTGATGGAAACTGGTTTCACTATCTAAAGGCTGTTTCAGTTTCCTTTCCTTGAAGAAGGAGGAGCCAGGCTGTGCGAGATTTGGCAGACTGCTGGTCATGAGCAGCAATCAGCAGCTTGCCACTGTAACCCGTGAATGACTCTACTAGGTAGTAATAATACATGGACTATTAAGAGCTGGGCTGCTTGGAAATCCTCAAGCACTTTAACAACTCACCTTCAGGAAAGCAAACAGCCATTCTCAAGTTATTCTATGTTTATTTCCTGACACTTCCAAACATGAAGGACCCTCTGCCTTGCCTTCATGCATACTGGCATATATCCACATCACAGTGAAGGCAGCTCAGGTACTTGTCCTATGTGCAATGTTTTGCTTTTTTTGTTGTTGTTGTTTGTTTTTTTTTTTTCTTGGGGGTGAGCAGCAGGAGTTTTCCCATGGGTGTAGCTGTCTTTGCCCAAGGCTTGGTACAACCCCCTAGTTAAAGTTAAGTAGATACTTAATCAGTTGGTTCGCCTGAGTTCCCTGCAAAATTTACAGCAAGATTAAATATATCCACAAAGATTTTGACTAGATAATGGAATCCCTATAAAACTAGCTAAGCTTTTGGGGAAGAATAATTAAAAGTCCTGTTTCATGTTTATATGATACTTGCAGAGGGAAAGCTGGTACACATCTACTACAAGGGCTTCACACAATATTTTTCACTATGTGAGATGAAAGATTCTCTCTGCACATCTTAATAAAGCAGTAATGGTGAATTATTTTCTAAACCAGGAGTATACAAATTAAAGTCTGCAATATTATGAAGTTAATGAGAAAGAGGAATGAACGAGAGGCTGGGTCAAAGAGGAACCATGTAATATGAGTGGGAAACAAACACTCAAAGAAGTGAACGAGATTGGGGTTTCTTCACTACCCTTGGGGAGAAGAGCACGAAAGCTGGTGAAGAGACTAGAAACACAAGTTATGAGGAGAAGATGAGTGAACTTTAGTCTGGAAAAAAGGAGTCTGAAGGGAGACATCATCACTCTCTTCAACAACCTGGTAGGAGGTTGCAGCAAGGAGGGTGTTGGTCTCTTTGCTGAGGTCTCAGGTGACAAGTGATGGGACATTAGGAAACGGTCTCAAGTTGTCCCAGGGGAGGTTTAAACTGGGCATCAGGAAGAATTTCTTCATGGAGCAGGTGGTCAAGCATTGGAATGCGCTGCCCAGGGAAGTGGTGAAGTCTCCATCCTTGGAGGTATTTAAGAAGTGTGTGGATAGAGCACTGAGGGACACATTTAGTGATAGGACTTGGTGGGTCAGGCAGATGGTTGGACTTGAGGATCTTGATGGTCTTTTCCAACTTGTATTATTCAATGATTCTGTGAATGAGATGAAGACAATTAAAATGGGATTTCTTTAACTAACCCAGATGAAAGTGGTAGAAAGTATCTGAAATGCTGAAGCAGGCAGGAGGAGTCTTCTATTCTTAAAACTATTACATCTGTTGATAAATATTTGCTCTGTTATTTCAAGTTATGTTTCAAGCCAGCTCTCATATTAAAATATCCTTCCAGAGGTGGCAAAGCTAACTCAACTTTTTGTCTCTGGGTCCCTTTGGACATGGTCCTTCAAACTAAAATACTAGCACACCCTCAGAATAGTCCAGGTTTTTAGGCTCAGGGTTAACAAAGAGTTGAACAGAGAAGTTTGACAGTTAATGTCAAAGGGTGGCAGCAGAATTAAAAAACCTACAGACAAGCATTAGTTAAGAAGGCTTTCTGGTATATGTGTAGCAAAGGAAACAAGAGGGGCCCAAGAAGGATGCCTCTGTGCCAAGAAGTGGCTCCGTTCCAGTCAGTGTGCTGCTTACTATTTTCCAGAAACAGACAAGATCTGGTCTTGATGCCAACAAAGCAGGAGTCTGAGCCTCTGTTGAAGCCTGTGTGCGAGTAGGGGGTGTGTGTATGTAGTTTCCATGCAAAGTCTCAGCCTGTGCTTCAGAGCAATTGGAAGTGGGGAAACACCTCAGCAGCATCTCAGTGTGGGATCAGGTGATGGTTATGTAGACTGGACACATGAAATATGTGTGAGATGTGACATGTTAAAGCCTCACCCACCAGCCGAATCAAAGTTTACTCTTTCCCCAAAAAAGTGCAAGTTGGGCAACTGGTATTAGATGGTAATTTGTCTCTTACTTTGGAAAAGCTCTTATATGATATGTTGAGGCTGCGAAGTGATTATAAAGTGGTTCTAATTAAGTTACAAAAAATACTTGTTCAAATGCAAAATTGAAATGAAACTTCACACATCGCCCCCCTCCAGTTCTGTACAAGATGTGGTTTCAGGCTATGAAGAAAAAACACCAGGATGACAAGTGCTTGAAACTGCTTATAATAATAAGCTTGCATTTAAGTTACTTCACTTTGTCTGCTAAGTGCCATGAAATTAACTTGTAGAAAGTGAATTCCCAAATTGCCCCTGTTCATATCTATTCAGAAACAAAAGTCTGTACAGAAGAAAAGGTGGAGGAAAGTGGGGAAATTAGAAGCTGAACTATTGCTGGTGTCTGAAAAAGAAAAAGGTTGTGATGGTCCCTGCCCCCATTCAGCAACAGCAGCCTGTCCATGGTGTCTTTAAACCTGGCAAGAATTATATTGGTCCTGGCAAAATACATTTAAAAAAAATCAAATTCAAAGTAATAAAATGTGAAGATATATTGTCACACAGCTGGTAATAGTCCTTTATTGTCCAGTGTGAAAGGAGAGCAGTTACTAGAATGCTTGACTTGAGAAATGTTATTCTTTGACTGCAGGAGCCAAATCCATCAGGGCTTTCTTTCCTTCCTTTTCCAATCTTCATCCTGAATTAAAAAGAAAATCTATAGTGTTGTAGCACCTCTTAATCTTTTGCTGATAGAGTGTCCTTAGCAGTTCTTAGGAAAATTATTTTGTTTCACAATCTGAAATTTCTTCTTTTTAATAACTCTGAATTGGCCTATTAAACTGGCTTCTTCTCTAAATGCTTCCTTTGTCCACTGGTGGTACTGGTGTATATGTAATCTGAATTACAGACAATTTGTTTAGAGTTGACTGCGGTATTTGCTGCACGGGACAAAATCTCCCAGCTCTGTATCTTTCAGGGTGATGTACTAATCTTTGCAGCACGGTGGGGCGATTCAGAGATGCCTGGCTTTGGTGTTGTCAGTAGCCAGCCCTACCTCCAGTCAAGCGTTCAGTGGCTGAGTCTAAGTAGGAGGATAGCTATGCAGTAAGATTTGGGGACTGCTGGGTTCTTCCTAAGGGGTGTGTGTGTCCTAGCTCTGCATTAGAAGACTACCTAGGAAGATCTTGATTCGCGTGAGGTTGGATTTGTTCTCTTGATGCATAGCTTGATGAGGAGCTATGTTTAAGAAAAATAGCACATGGGCAGGGGGCAATGAAAGGACACCAGTACTTTGGTAGAGCGGGAGTGGAGGAGAAGCATATTGTTGGAAAGAAAGTGGTGGAAGTGGAGGTGAAAACATGCCACTAGCTTAGGTCTCAATCTTCATGTGGTAGTCTGACCTGCTCAGCTCGCAACACACAAACACCTCTGTGGGGCTTAGCTCAGCTCAGCACTGATGCTGCCAAGCCCAGTGCCTGGCCTGTCTCAATATAAATGCTCTCTGCTGTTGATTTCCAGGTGCTCCAGCTGACTCTGGCACACTCGAACACTCGACACATCCCTGGCACTGTGCTGCACTAAGGCAAATGAATTATTAGGGGACAGCATAAATACAAGTGTGTCTGACAGCAGGGATTTCATGGACTTTGTTGAGTCTAGTGTTTGATTTACTGTTTATTTGGGTTGGAAAAGATTTTCAGGATCCCCAAATCCAATCATCAACCTACTGAATCCCATCACTAAATCATGTCCCTTAGTGCCATGTCCATACATCTCTTAAATACCTACAGGGATGGGCACTCCACCACTTCCCCGAGCAGCCTGTTCCAATGCTTGACCACCTTTTCTGTGAAGAAATTCTTCATAATTTCCAATTTAAATCTCCCCTTGTGGACCTGCCATTCTTCCTGTGGTGCTATCACACACCAAGTGCAAAGCAAACTGCTGAGTCTTAGCTGGGAAATTCAGTTCTGAGTTTTGGTTTTACTCTTTGGACCTGATTTTAACTTTGGGAAGTTCTCTAGCAGCTTCTGAGAGTTGAGATTTGAGTGCGGGGCTGTTGCTTTACTGCTTGTTTCTGACTCAAACTTTCTCCCGGGCCTGTCTCTGCTGCTGTTTTCCTTCTCACTCGTTCCCAGTGCAAGTTCACGTCTCCAGAATTTAACTCTTTGTTTTATCCTTAGGCCTCAACTATAGCAAAAATGTTGTTTTAATGAAAGCTTTAGCTAAACGGAGGGACCAGATACAGAAGTGAGTTATCTTAGCTTAATAAACTTCCAGACATCAGCTGAACTGTGGTAATTAAGTGCACTCCTAGCCTGTGGCAAGTACAGGACAAAACCCATGAACATAGATTTTCAGTGGTAAACATTTTCTGCTAAAAGCAGTTTATTTTCGGTCTCTCATGTTAAGAAAGCTAGGATGACTCAGGCAGTGTATAATGTTAAGCCCCAGTAATTCACTTTTGTGTCTGAGCTGCAAACTGGTAAGATAGTGCTGCTCATACAGATGGAAAGCCAAAGTCCCAAGCCTCCAAGCAAGATTTGTACATATGGGTGCAAAGTGTATTGCACGACTGAGGTCAAATGCTAGGGCTGTCGGTTATCATTAGCTTGTGCACTGCAACATACAGGTACCTACAGGACAGTTGTCTGCTCATTGAGGTTTGGAGTCTTGTAGTGGCAGCTTTTGTGGTGTTTAGCAGCATATGGGCTGCTCCATCAGGCATAGGAGCCTCAGTGAAAATAATATTTTGTGGTGGTGTTGACTTGACTATTCTCAAACAACTACTGGTAACTGGATGCAAAGTTCAGCACAGTGTGTCTTTGAAGAAGATTTTATGATTGTCCTTGGCAGTTTGCTCCTTTTCTTCTTTTCTTCTCTTAAAGTTAGCCAGTCTTAACATATTGTTTAATGCAGTATTTCATTTGTATCTTGAGCCTTAAGCTTATATATTAAGCACATTTACTATAAAAAAAGGAAAAGGTATGCACGCATATACCCACAGTCATGCACATAAATGTGTGCAAGTACATGTCTACATGCCTGTGTACTTTTCCTTTGTGCTTCTTTTTTCATTGATTACTGAGTAGAAATGAACCTTTTCCTTTCAGTGGTTCATATGCAGATGTATTTGGAGCCCCACGAGGGTTCCCTTCAGTCCTTCCTCTATACTAAACCTTCCTTTTTTTTTTTTTTTATTTTTTTTTTCACCAAGCTTTAGTCGTTTGTGTTGCTCTCCCCTGCACGCTCCTTGGTTTCTGGCTCTTATTGAATGCAGACAGCACATTGCTTAGCAGAGCGAAATATTTAGCTTTCAGCTTTGTGGCATTCATGTACTGATGCACCAGCAATATAAAACACAGTGGAACTGGAAATAGTTTATAACAGCCATTACTTTTGTAACTCTTTAAACTATTTCACACTTCATTTGGAAGGCTCCCCAGTGGTAGCTGGCTGGAGTGGGCTCGAGGAAAAACTGAAGGGCACAGCTCTGCAAAAAACATTATTGGTGAACAGCAGTTCTCATGTGTTTATTCAACTTCAGAAATAATCTATTGTATACAAACCTAGAAGAAAGTAGCGCAAAGGCTATGCCCTGAAAACATTGAAGGCTAGTCCTTGAGTAGCGTGAGTTAAATGTGTCAAGTCGCCCACAGGCTTACAAATTTAAGATTGCAGACATGGTTGCTGCTCAGTGTTGCTGATAGTTCAAACTGTAAGCTATCTTTGCAGATTTTCTGTGAGGGTATTGTATGTTTCTCCTGATTGAAAGATTTTTCTATCTATTTGTATATATTGCTTTATAGATATTAATCTTATTATTATTGAGATATTTGATGTCTATGTGTTTGAAAACTCATATGAGGTTGCTTTTTGAGTTTTATTCCAATACAGATGCATTCTCTTATTGGGTTATAACTTTTTCACAATAGTTAATATTTGCTCAGTCTAAGTAATTAGGCAATACATTCCCCTTTTTTGTGGGAAAAAAATAACCAAAAAAGTCTTATCAAGATTAATATGACTTATAAAGGTAGAATAGGGTTTGTTTCTCTTTTATGAAGAGCTATAGCCTGGTAAGATGTTCTTCCCACTCCCAGTGACTTCCATATTCGTATTTATAAATCAACCATACCTCAAAGATAGATTTAAGTCATAGAACAATAAGAATCATTATTAGGGAACCTGAAAAGTAAAATTCTCTGTAATCTTTTCAACTTCACTTCATGTATTGGTATAAAGTACAAAAAGTCTGCACACTGCTGGTAGCTTAAAGTCTTCACATTTCCTTAATTGCTATCCAGGTAAGTAGGATAATTTACTCCAGACTTAAAGCTGCAGTGGCAACTCAGAAACTGCCTGAAATATTAAATTGAGAGGCTGTAGCATTTTCTGTAGGCTTTACTGGATCAGAGGTTCTGTCTGGACAAAGTACTAATTTGCAGTATCCCACAAACTGGCTAAAACATGAATTGAAAGCTTCTGGTGGATTTTTTACTTTATTTCCTTAAAAATATAAATAAAAATAAAATAAAAAAAAAATAAAATAAAAATCAAGAAAATGAGAGACAGTCGGTGTGGATATGAATTTTAGCTTTAGAACCAGTAGGCAGGTAGAGTCTATTGGGCAGCAGCTCATCTGGTTCCTCCTGTGGCTGCAGATTTGAAAAGCAAGGATGGGTTCAATCCCTGGCTTTCACCTATCCCACGGGAATCTTACTGTATGTTTGCTCTTCCTTCTCCCAGTCCCAATACCCCATGTTATACTCTGACATGTCTATCTTTCCAGAGAGACCAAGGTGAGCACTATCAAAATAGATAAGCTCACCAATGCTTATATACATGTATATACATATATATATATATATTACTTTGGCCAAAAATAGAGCATGTTGTATAAATACTAGGTAAAAGAAAACCCAAAGTATCCTGTTCTCCTTTTTATTCCTGAACCAGAGATTTTAAATCCTCATTTTATTTTAACTTTGCTTTTATTTCAATAACATAGAAACCAAACCAGGTTTTAAACAAGCACTCTTTAACCACAGTGACTCTTACTCTTCGGAAAACAAAGCTGGGCTGTCTCTAGGTAGGTCTAGTTTCCTGTCACTGGTCTCACTTCTACCCCTTTAAAGAACTGATTGATCTTTGTTATATTTCATGTGCCATCCTTCTGAACTCCTGGATAACGGCCATGGGCAGATATCAGGAGAGTGGCCCCACCTTGGCCTCCTCCAGCCAAAAAGCAAAAGCAGATAAAGAAAATGATTCATGGCACAAAGGCTATCGTGTCATAAAGCCTAGAGCTGATATCATGGTTCTTAAACATGTGCAGATACACAGAGCTCCTCGTTGTCTTTTTAATTGAATTCCTAATTTAGAAAAAAAAATGTCATCAAGGTACATCTAATGATATAAAAACTCTTCTGCCCCTTATGCTACAAATCAGTGGGATGTCTTAGATGCAACAATGTTTTTTGAGGGGGAGAAGTATATAGTCTTGCAACTTAACCATTCCAGCCATATTTTTTTTTCACTGACAAACAGATGGCAGTGTAAAAAGTATGCAATATTTTTTTTTTGTATGAATTTGAGAGAAATATGATATTAATACCTGAAAAAGCCAAGAAAAAAATAATACTTATTGACACTGACCAGCTGTACAGCAGCTTGTTGGGGCAGTAATGGAGAACATTATGCTAAAGCATGCAAAGGAAGATAGGTTGTCAAAACTTCCTTTAAGTAATAGTTGAAATTGTGCAATGATGCTGGAAGGGCAATGCTGCTACCTTGCTCCTGCCTCTGAAGGCCTGGGGTTTGGTGGAGAGGTGAGGAACAGTCTCACTGGGTGCCAGAGGAAGCAGGCAGGCAGGGAAAGGTCCACATTAAAATGACACTATTAAAGCTTACAGCTCTGTCTTTGCTAGTTTAATCTCACAAATTAATCCACATCCTCCTAGAACAAGTCTTCAAAGAGAAAGAGGTAATTGGATATAAATGCTTTCCTTCCCAAATGTCGAATTACAGTGATATGGCAGCAGGCGGCTTTTTGCACTTTGATCTCCTTGCATGATTTTCATTCCTCTTTTTAGCCTTTGTCTCAGACCTCCTTCTCTCATTACTTTTCCACAGCCAACCGAGCTCTCTCTCCTTCCTAGCTTGTCCTCTAGCCCTTTCTTCTTTCAAGGGGCACAGTTTTCATCTCTCATTAGTCTTTGTTTTCTGCTCTTCTCCTTCTGCCTTCCCAAAGATAACATCAAATAAAATACCAGTGCCCACATGTGCATCTAAAGCTGTGCCGAACGCTGCAGAGATGTGAGCACACTCTGATACGTGGAGCCAACCTCTGCTCAGTGCACGGCTGGTGAACCTGCACCCCTGTGGCTTTGCTTTTGCTGAGGTGGAGTGCAGGCAGTGCAAACTCCTACCCACACAGTATACCTTGTAGATTAAAAACCTTTGTTTCCTCCGAGTGAAACTGACATGTTTTCATCACTCATTTGATCACCTCCAGTCTCTAATACACTCCGAGCCCTGTTCTGTTTCTTTGCTGTCACGCTAGATTGATAGCTCTTTGAGACAGCAACTGTGTTTTGAATTCAGCCTAACAAAACAGGGCCTCAGCCCTTATTCAGTGTGTCGGACCTGAGGCGTGACAGCAAAATAAATATGCCTGAGGAATTCCTGGTTCTGGAGAAACACAAATCTGACAAGGAAACTGAGGCTTGGTCAGGCAGCAAGTCACCTAAGTCCATGCCAAACAATGTGCCTTTGAATTTGTGAGGAGTTGAGTGCCATCGAGGCATGGGGTGGGTCAACCAACACCGATGCTGTTCCCTATAGACAGTGTGACCTGTGCTTGAGCAAGCCGTACTGGAAAACACCAATAGCGCCGCTGGGGAAGTAGTCCTCTACGAAGAGGAACTTCTTGATTTGAGGAAGTGATTTGATTTGAAACAGCTGAGATTTGAGGTCTGCAGTCTAGAGTGAGACTTAATAAGAAACATGGAGACTGGGCTAAGAGTTTCTGAAAATATTATACTTGGTATTCACTGCCAACTGCAAATATAACTGTGTTCCTAAAATATTTACCAAAAATCCCTGAAGACCTGAATCAAAGTAAAAACTGGTTCTGATATAATGTTTTTGTTGTTGTTGTTGTTTTTTGTTACAACAGCAGAACACTGACCTCACTGATGAAGAAAACCCCTTCCAGTCCAATTGTTTTTCTGTAGACAGGAAAAATAAGACATTGTTTTCTTTCATTCTAGTGTCAACTCGTACGTTTTGATAACCCCAGATGAAACCAGAAGAAATCAGTTGCAACAAAGTAAGTTGAGATGTCTAATGCATTATTTCTACTTGAATAAGTTTATTTTTGTGTGTGTTTTATCACCCTTGCAACTTTTATCTGCATCCTTTCAATACTTTTATGTCTGCAGCTGTAAGTATAAAGCCAGGGCTATGAGCCTTTGCCATCACCCTGTAGGCTTTTCTCAAGTTCAACTTCTCATCTGGCTAAACTGCACGCATAGTAAGGCTTCTTCGGGAACAAGTTTTTGGTAATAGCAGTGCTGTAGCTGCTCAAGCTGACTTGTACAAGACTCATCTGGAATTAACTCAACCCTGAATTTGTAAGATTGAATTTAGATTGGAGAACCCAGCTTTGAACACTCTTCAGGTTATGGGGAGGAGGAAGAAAAGTACAAGAAAGAAATATTTTTGAAAGTGCTCTCATGTGGAAGCTAAAGCAACTAGATCCATACCATCTGTTGTTTCCTGAATCCCTGCTTAAAGATTGTATATGGATCTTTTAATGAAGGTGGGAAAGATTTTAGATAGCAAAACACCTGCAGTTATATAAGGTCACTTTTGCTTGGCTTCAAGTCTTACTGGTGAAAGTAGGTAAGCAGGAACATCCTGAAGCTGTACAAGAAAGAATAGGCATGTGTTAAAAGTCTTTCATTGGCCAAAGTTACTACAAAAGAGCCATGAAAATAATTCTGTGTACAAACATGACAAAACACTGCAGTCCTGCACCCCTGGCTGTTTATTTGTGTAGAATATGACAGCTGAGGGAATGTCAGTCAGCACTCCTCAAGTTTTGAGCCCTCAAGTAAATAATGCAATTAAAACAATTCTTCTCAAACATCATGAGTTTGGCTGAAATGCTCTATGAGCAGCCTATCATGGGGTGGGATTTCCTTTGGTTGAAAGAAAATGGACTTTCCCTGAACCAAACCATAATCCTCTGGAAGGAGGAATAAAAGCAGGTCATCTTATAGGTGATTGACTCTAAGAAGATAGGTCCTGCTGCCTTAGTAAAGGTCTGTTTGACTTTGTGCAAGGTCTCAAGCATGCAGAGTGCTTCCATTTTCAATATTCACAGAAATGGGGCCTCAAT
This sequence comes from Aythya fuligula, assembly GCF_009819795.1. Lineage (NCBI taxonomy): Eukaryota > Metazoa > Chordata > Aves > Anseriformes > Anatidae > Aythya > Aythya fuligula. Next base: position 175,971,374 of record NC_045559.1, on the reverse strand, counting down.
GAATCCAATCCCAACCTAAGGGCTTGTTTTAAAGCTGAAATAAGAAGCTGGTGTCAGTCTTGGGACTCTTTAGAGACCTGCCCATGGACTGGCTTTATCATGTTAGAGAAGAACTGGTGCTAGCATCTGTTAGCTGTAGCCTGGCATTAGATAATACGGTTCATGTGTTTAGTACAAGTGAGTAACTGAGGTACTACTTTAAAACACAGCTCATTTTCTCATGCATTTTGTGGACTTTGATATGAAATGAATTGCCTTTTTCTCTGTCAGTTAAATCTGGGGAACAATTTAATCAACCAGCCATCCTAGAGCATAGGGCTGGCTCCACAAGTCTCCCAATGCCTCTGGCTGCATTGACTGGATTTCCAATGAATACACTGGGAGCTTGGCACCCAGCTCATCTGCAGACATAAATGCTGAAGTGTCTTAATTTGAAGCTGAATTGTGCATACCTCTTGTTTTTATTTAAGAAACAGGGTCAGGAGGAAAAAAGTACTTACCATATGGTTTTAAGTTAACAAAAATATTTGCCTCTCCATCTGATTGTTCCAGTGACTGTGTAACCTCTTGCAGGGGTGTCTGCATGCCTTCAGAAAAAGTGGGTCTGTTCCTAGATGAGTCTTCACTGTTATACGCAGCTAAAGACATTATGTGCTTTTTAGGATGGCTTCTAACTTCCACATATTTGTTTCGTTTTGCACCTGTTCAGTTGCTAAGAAAGAGCTAGATGAGCTGGAGCGCTGGAAGGAAGAGCACAGGCTAAGGCCAATTAAGTTGATTCCACAGAGACTGGGTAAGACATTTAAATCAGCTATTATGAATTGGAAAATCCGTACTTTTTGTTTTATGCAATACATATTATATATGCTCACATACCCTTTACGATATAAGACATCTTTCACTGTTTTTCTCTTATACTACTTATTAAGGAGATTTGGTGTTAACAAGGGCTGACACGAGCCTGCTGTATGCGCTCTGTGCTTTTTGATGGTCATGACAATGAAGATGTTTCTGAAACAAAACAGCACAGAATGTCACTCAAGAAATTTGTCAACATCAGTGTAGAAAATCTATAGTTATATTTGGGAAAAAAGAGGTTGATGAGCCCTTCCGCTGGTAATATTGATTGGTTGATGTGTCAGAGGGGCTGCACATATGGCATTAGCATGCAGGTGGACAGCATATGTTGGAGACCCTCTGGTTATCCATAAAAAAAAACTCCTCTGGTTTAGGGGACAGTACACATACTTCCCTGATTTCTGGCTCCTGAAGAGGTAAAAGTGATCCCTGAAGCTTCAGGCATTTGCAGGCTACACATGCATGAGGCTCTGTATTACCAGTTTTATAAAAAGTAACTACAAGGGTAGGTAAATGAAAAACAGGAATAAAAAGCTGCATGAACTTAGGTCACACTGAATTGAGCTGATGTGTCTGATAAGACAACCAACCTTTTTTTTTTTTTTTAGACAAGTGAGAGGAACTGTAGTAGATCTCTTCAACTGTAACCACTATAAAGCATTTACTATAGTGCTTTGGGACAGTTAAGGTTTTGCTTTTTTGTTGTTGTTGTTGTTTGGTTTTTTTTTGTGTGTGTGTTTTAATTAGAAATTGAAAGAAAAAAGCCAACAACCCACCGTTAGTTTTCTATAGAGAATAGGGTTGCAGGTTGTGCTACAGCAAGGAGAAGGTTATTAGAAATGCTTTCAGGTATCAGTCTTCAGACCTATCTTGTTTTAATATCTTTCTTTAATGTCTTTGGCACAAAAGGTAGGAGCAAGCTGATGAAACTTGCTGACAAGACAAAAGTTGAAAACATCGTTCTTATAGAACATGATGAGGATATAGAGCAGCAAAGTGGGATGACCTTGAGGGCCTGCATTAGTAGAAATGGGGCAAAATTCATTATGACAAAATGAATGATTATAATGATGCCTTTATTAGTTTTATAAATGTAGAGCTCCTCTTCCTTCTTTTGGCTGTTGTAAGGGTTTTGGGGGTGTACACTGCAGGTTATTGTCTGCCTTGACCTCCTGGGAATGAAGCTGGTAAGCCATGCTACCCAAGATCAGTCTGGGGTGGCTTTGTGCACATAAAAATTGATACCAGGTGGGAGATTTCAGATTCAGAAATCTGAACTGTCTTTAGTCCAGATTTGTTTCTGGAGTCAAGGTGATGCTGGTTCCAGTTCCAGCCTGAGTCCCAGCTGTTGGCAGTGGTGATCCTACCTCTGCAAGTTGGTGTCAGGCCTTGTGTTTCCCCTCCCACATGCAGTCGTGTGGCCAGACGTAGTCTTGGTGAGTTCATGTGTACTAGCTGCTTCCTACCTGTGAGGAAGTCCTAGAAGATATGCTTGTGCCCCAAGAGGATCACAAAGTTTATTGCTGAAGAAAGTGAGATCTGAAAAACAGAAAGTTGGTGTGTGGTGTCTGCTCAGGAAGTGTGCAGGCTGGCTGCGTGGCTGGGGACGTGGTGGGAAGCCTGCAGTGGATGTGGGGGGCCTTAACTTCCCTCTGATCTCACTGCATTTAAAAACTTCCCAAGGAAAGAAGTGAATTTAAAAAAATAAAGATGAAAAAAAAAAGCAAAAAAAAAAAAAAAAGCTTCTGAGAGAATTCAAGGAGGTTATATGAACTCTTCAGTCTCCATCTAGCTGCCGCTTAGAAAGACCCCTGGAGACCGAGACACATGCACTATGTTCAGTGTTTCTGCAAAGAGGAAAGGTGCAAAGATTATTAGATCTTAGCATTCCCAGAGGAACAAATTTGGAACAGAAGAGAGCTCAAGGAGGGAGAAAAAAAATCTAGCATCTCTAATTTCACAACTGTATGTACTCATTAAGGTAAAAAAAGTATCCAATGTTATTTTCTCAGAATGAGTTTAAGAGACTACCCATGTAGTCCAAATCACCAGAGAATTCTTGAAGTTTCTTTACACTTGTGCTTTCCATAGGGAAATAAGTATTCTGGATTTCAACTCTGCAGTATTTGACTGGCAAACTTTCAGGTACCGTGGAGGGATGAGAGCAATGAATGATGCAAGTGCCACCCTCCTCCATAAGCAATGAGTGGAGGAAAAAAAAATCATGCCTGTTAAATGCAATGGCCTTTTTTTCCATCATACTGTATAAATTTGTCCAGTCATAACACAACCTGACTTTAGTGAAACATTTGACAGATTACAGTCTAACCAACTTGAAGGAATTAAACCTCTCTGAAAAGCTATAGGCAATGGCAATTAATGATAAGTAAAATACTTATTTAGATCTGATATCTAGCAATACATGCAGAAACAGACAGTGAACACAAGTGTGTTAAATGTTGACAACAGCAGGTTAGAAAGAAAGAAATACCAAGCATCTGGAAGGTTTCAGAAGTTGTTTAGTAGCAATTTTATTTCCCAGACTTCACGATGCCAGCTGTATGCTTGTTGCTACTGTAAGCTTGTTGCTTGTATCCTGCATGGCCAGTCATTCTTGAGTGCTCAATCCTACAGAGCTTTTTGTATGCATGAGAATGTTTTTGTGCTTAGGGAATTGATCTCCCACTTGCTGAACCTCACAAAGTCACGTAAAGATTGGCTGTCTTCCATTAGTAAGGGGAGAACACTACTTTTAGTCAAGGGTGATCCATCCTAAAGGATCTAGCATGGTTGTCTTATATTTCAGGCACCCCAGGTAGCACAGATTGGTCCACCTGATCATATTGAAGTAATGCTCATATAGTGGGGAATTTCGCAGAAAATCAGTAGGTGTAAATATAGCCTTCATCCTCAGAATGGAGTGGGGACTGCTGTTGTTTTTACTGTTTGTTTGCTTGTTTCCAACAACCAAGGGAATAAATTATTGAGTTTCCTACAGCAAGAAAATACTTCAGAATATAATAGAGCAGAATAATTGAATCAAAAGCACTCCTTCCCATCCCTTGGTTGCTACTAGCACTTTCTATTTGTTCTGCTTTCTTTTTTTATTATTTTTTTATTTTTTTTTTTACTTTTTTGTTCAAAGCCTGAACATCACGGCCAGAGGTCTAGATGGTCTCAGTAGAGAGTCTTTGCCTCTGGAAAGGACACCTTCTGCTAGCTGGATATGAATATGAGGTCTGTGGAAAAGGTTTTGATTTCCATTTCAGAAAGCAGATCCTTCCTCAAGCCTCATGATATTGCTAAGAAGATCCTCAAATGATAGCATCCCATTACAGCTGGTAGAAACTCCAGGCTCCTAAACTTGATAAAAGAGAAACTCTTGGCCAGTAAAGTTTTTGATTCAATATGTGTGCATGATAAACTGAGCAAAGGTAGGGTGAGCTAGATCTGAAAATCAAGACTCATCTGCAAAGCATGACTGATCTTCTGAAAATGGAATAGGTCCTCAGTAAACTGATCATATACAGTAGGATATATTTGCTGGTAGAGTGGATGATACAGTGGATGCTCTGCAAATAATAAGCTAGTGCTTTTGACGGATGGATAAAATGATCAAAAAGGTCTCCTGCCCATTCTCTTTAATGTCAGACAGCTACTGTAATTATGAAAAATTTTCTGTAGATGCATACATTCAATTTGTTATATTGCTCTGTTCAGAAATGACTGGCATTTTAACTTTAAATGCTCATGCAAAATGCAATTTATACTTTTTTTTTTTTTTTTTTTTAAGGTGGAAAGGAATCAGAGGCTGAAGCAAGACAAAAACAGCAAATGATGCTCGTGCAATCTAAATACCAACAAAAGGTCAGGAAGAATAAATTTGTTTGTTTATATCAGGAATCCAAAAAAGGCTTTTCATGAAGTGTTTCATATGGCTATAAAATGAACTCACAGCTGCTCAACAAAAGAATTTCATGAAACCTGAAGGAAACAGCAGAAAACTAGAAACAAATGATCTTCACCAAAGAAAATGAGAAATCTGCCCATGAATATGTATCAAACAGTATCACAGATCATATCTAAAATGATAACCAGTACAGTTGTAAAGACACTTATAAGCCTTGCTGTATCTTCCAGCGTGCTGCCTACTGTTTCACTAATTGATCAACATACCACCCCCATCCAGTGCTAGGTAGTAGATGTGTTGTTCCTGTTATGAAAGGTATAAATGCTTGTAAGTTATCAATCATCTGTGTGATTCCTTGCATGGATGCCCATTCATCAGTCACAGATTTCTCAGCCTTTCCAAAGCCAATATTGGAGCAGCAGTTACACAGCCTGCTTTATTCAATGTCTCTAAGAAAAAATCTGGAAACTTTCATCAAATACACTCCAGTTTTGAAAGACATTGTACAAGAGTCATGTTACCTTATGTGTTCTTTTTATGTACATATGGAAAATATTTTTTAATTTTAATTTCATACAGCACAAGAGAGAAGAATACATGAAAGCAAAAAAAGCAGCTGAAGAAGCTGAAATCCTGAAAAAGAAAGCAATTCAGAGAGAAAAGGTAAAACATGGTTACTGTAGATTCAGAACCAAATAGCAAAGTTTATTTCTTGATGCTTGATTTTGCTGAACTATGTGAAACAGGCTCATTAAATGAAATGGTAGTCCTGGATAACATCAGGGAAACAGGAAATCCGGTCCTCCTTCTCATAGTAGCTCACTGAAGAATATCTAGCCTGGTTTTCTTTGGGGTTTGTACCTTCCTTTGGTTCTTCAGAAACTCTAGCTTTGTGTTTGCATGCAACCTGGAGAGTTAGTAGAGAGAAAGGAATAACACTAGGGTAGGGGCAAATGTTGTGACTAGTGATACAGCTTATACAGTTCACTTTGGCATGAGCTTTCTCTGTAAGATCCGATTGTGGCAAGTGGCATAAAGACTATAGAAATCCATAGCTGCTTGCTGTACACACAGAAAGAACAAAAGAAAACCCAGCCTGTCATGGTGGAAAAGGCATCCAAACATGAAAAGGTCATTATAGTCTAACTGCATTGTGCTGACTGCCCCCTGAATTCCTAATGCTTCTTCAACCCCTCTATGGCTTGCACACTCAGGTGCATAGCTTAAATGTAATATCTCTTTTCCTTCTAGTTTTAACCATATATCCATATATTGACACCAGCAACAGCTCACTTTCAAATCATCAGTTTTATTTTGCAAGTGTTTGTCTCTTTCAGTTAGTTATTCCCACAAAGCATTTTCTCATACTGTGTGCTTTATAAACCTTTGTAAAAATTCATTCATTTCTCCTTGGTGGAGACAAAGTAGCACTTGGTTGAGAATGTACCATTTTTAAACAAAACAAAACAAAACAAAAAGAGGAGGGGGAGCATGATGCTGATGTTTACGATAGTAATGAGAGAAAGGGAGATTTCAGGTTTGCAAGTTTTGTCTCCATAACAATAAAAATGATCTTCTGTGCAGAAGCTGAAAGCTGAGTTAATTCCCAAATCATCGCTACTGGATTGCATACAAGGAGATGCATAAACAAAAATAGCCTTAATTGCCTCTAGATGAAGCTTAGTCTGTTCCCCGTCTTTTAGTGGTTAGCATTAATCTTTGTGAAAAAGCCCATACACAATAACTCGCAGGGGCAATAAATAGTACCATCTGAAATGTTTTTAACAGTTACCAGCTCATGTATAGCTCCAGAAGCAGTGATGATAGCAATGGTAGAAAGGGGATTAATTATATTTTATTCAGCTATTAAATATATGTTTTTTGCCCATGGGCATTGGACAAGAAGTTGTTGCAAGACTGCAATAACTTCTAGTTACACCTAGAAAATATATTGATATATTGGTTTTGTTTTCATGCTCTTTAATTTCCTTACCTTCACACTGACAGATTATAAAATCTTTATAGGTGTTGTAGATAATAAAACTGTAACTATCAGTTTCTTCTAAAGAAGAGTGCAACATCATGGTGAACATCTTCGCCAAACAAACTGTTTAATTTGAATAAATAAACCTACACCCACAAAGCAAGCAAACAAAACTGAGAAGCATGAAGGAGAACTCTTAATCTGAATTTGTTTATTTGTGTTGTCTACCACAATAGTAATTGAGCTGATGAAGATTTCTGCTTGGAAGACATTAGTATATTAAAAAGGCAACTCTGTGGTTAAGAAAAGCATGCTAGAAAGCCACTGAAAGATGTTGATTTGCATATCTCACCCAGATTATCTCTCACCCAGAGAGCTAGACATGACAGAAAGGGGATCCTAAAGATCTAGTGCTTTATGTACTGGTACTATAGGCTAACACAGGGGGCTAATACAGGCTAAAACTTTCTTTTTTTTTTTTTTTTTTTTTTTTTTTTAAGTCATAGATTTGTAGACCACTGAACCAAAGGGCATTGGCTGAGAGAAAGTCTTTCTGCAAATTCACAAGCCGCCTTCTTCCTGGGCAGTCCTTCTTTTGCTCAAGGTTATAATTAATTCAACAATGACAACAAAACAAACTGATGGTCTGAAAGGCTATCTGCCTTTATTGTCAGGGACCCTGAAACTTCCACAGTTGGAGAGCTACTCTGCCAACAAACTTGAATGGTGAAGCCCTACAGACTAATGTGTCATGACAAGAACAGGTGCTGGTGCTCAGCTGAGTTCTCCCGTGACTCTCAGGACGATGTGCTGTAACCCAATGCTGCCTGTGAACCTAGGAGCTGTTTATGTCAATAATTAAATACTAGTTTTTTACAGAAAAGCAACATCCACTCTTCCTTTATCTTTGTGACCAAGAGAAAAATGGGTATTTGCCTAAGCTGTACCCAAATGTGGAAGGTCTGTATGACCACATGTATGAGTCCACCTGCCTGTCTCTGTTGTTCTTTAATTAACCATGAGGGTAGATGCTGGAATAGCAACACTCTTGGCATCAACCTTGTCTCTCTCCAGCTGCCAAAGAAAAGAAGGGGGATCCTTCCCCCACCATTCTATATACCACAAGACCAGTCTCTGTGTGTAGCATTGAGCAGGGATTTGGGATTACTTTTGCTCAATGTCAGCCATATCGTCCTGGGACTGCTTTGATTGTTTCATGGGGTAACCCAGGGTTGCATGAGTTTGTCTTTTCCTTTCGCGTAAGCTAGTGAGCTCTGAGTGCTCACAGAAATAATTTTGGAGAGATTTTGTAATGTTAGCAAGGGAATTCCTATTTCTGTATTTCTCCCTAGTGCTGAGATATGTGTCTGATCTGCAGACAGTGTGGGAGTACGGGAGAAGCAGTGTTGTTATTTGCTCATTAGTAGCAGGCATCTGCAGCTTGGTGTCTTTTGTACAGTTTTCACATGACAGATTTTGACCAGACTGAGCTATAACTTACTTTGAGTCTTTTGGATGAAAGGACTGTCAAAATTCCCAAGAAAATAAACAAGTGGCTGATATTTGGCTTCTTGATTTTTAAGCTTTCTGTATACCAAATAGCGTAACTTCAGTGTGCTGCATGTTTCTGTTTCCTGTCATTCAGCCTCTGTTCCTGTTATCCTGCCTTTAGCCTTTCCTGTGTATATTCTAAATGTTGACTAAATATGAAAAGGTTAGAAGATTTGAAGTAAAAAGGCTGAGTGTAATTTTACTGAATGCCACTTTCTCACTTCTACTCTTACATTGCATAGTAATGATCCTGCCATCTTTAGAAACTGTCCTGTTTAGAACAAACTGTAATTTCATTTTATTCTTTATCAAATCGTGTGCTCTTTAATTTGACTGTGTTAATCATCACAAATGGCCTTTTTCAGGAATTTGTTAAGACCAGGCACTTTACAGACCTTCTGCTAATGCTTTTCAACATGTTTACCTTCAATATCACAGCTGTTCCACGTTTGGCTTTGTTTTTGAAGACCATGCCAAATGTGAAGTGCTCTGGCAATGTCTACTGATAGATTGTCATTAGTTAGAGAATGTCTGAGTCCCGTTTCCCATCATTTGTATGCATCCTAAGCAAGGGTCTCAGAGTAAACTTCCGAAATAGGAACCAGTTGCACCAGCCACAAGTAAGTAATTTGAATATGCCTGGATTTTCTTCAGGCAGCCTCCTGCTGGGAGAACAGCTGGAGGATATTCCTTCTTTTTTATCTAGTGGATATGATACTGAAGGATTATATTTATTACTGTGTTGTCCTATCTCGGAGATAGAGCAGGGCAACTCCAGCGGGATTTGGATTTGAACTTAAAGAAGGCCTGCAAGATGGTCCCATTTCAAACAGTCTTTCAGAGGTGAAGGCACCAGATTTCATTGTTGAACAGTGATTGTGAAAAGTCTGGGAACTCACTGATGCCATGAGGGTATCAGCATCACCTTTGCCAACAGTAGATGCCATCGGATTCTTTGTCTTTCCTTTCTTCCCTTGTAAGTTGTTAAGCTGCACAGATGGATGGGAGTCTTCTGCCTAAAAAATCATCAGTCTCTGGATGGATGGGATAAGAGCAAATAAGCTATTCTTTAAGCAGTCAAAATTTACTCATATTGTGGGGTGATATGCCTTACTTTAATTTGAGTTTTCTTTTAGTTATGTCAGTACTTCATACATTCTACTACTGTCTCGACATCCCAACTGCCTGAGCAATAGGACACCTTATTCAGAGATTTGTCTTTGTTCTTTTGTTTAATTTCCCATTGCCTTTTTCCAAATAACAACCTCTAAGTCATTTGTCTTTCAACAGTTTATATCATTGTTACACAACACAGTGGCTCTTTTCCTGTCTGCATACATCTGACAGGATTTTTTTTCTTAATCCAACACATGCTGAGAAGGAATTTGCACTTGTTAGGCAAATCTCTTCCAGACAGTCATTCTTTATCCAATTAAAAAATGCCCACCCTGAAATCACTGAAGGCAAAGTAATCGAGTGACTGGCAGTAAATTGTAATTTTTCTGAAATGCTATTGATTGTACTACAGAAAGAAAATGATGGGGTGGGGGAGTTACAGTCATATTCCTAACATCAATTTTCTTCCTTACATCCCCTGACACACATATACACACTTTTCTACCTGGTCTTGCACAACACCTCCACCCAGGTCCCAGTGTCATCTCTCGTTTGGGGCTCTGCCCAAACGGGCCATTCCCAGCTACAGTCCCTTTCTCATTTCTTTAAGGTATTTTCTGAAATTTCCAGGGCACTTTGTTTAGAGCAAGGTCTGGTTGCTGGGTTACGAAACAATTGCTTTTTTTTTCATCTGAAGGTGGGAGGTGAGCAGAGTGGCAGTCGGAGGTGGCAGTGCCTGCTTGCTCAATGTGGTGCTAGCTGTTCTGAGCCTCAGATAGGCGCTCTCCTTGCAGCATCCCCCCACCAACCTCAGAGTGGGAGCCTTGTGCTCAAAATACAGCAGGGCTGAAATCACGGTTTGGCACTTCTGATTTGTTGCTTTTAATACACTGAACTGCCTTTTGACTGCTCTTCCCACTGGACCTACTTACAGCCTGCGTGTCAAAAAAAAAAAATTGGCTGGCCTCCTTTTGACTGGAATTTAGCTTGAGCTACATATTGCTGCTGCAGAAAGTTCTCTAGCTTCTGCTCTATTTTAACATTTTATTCTGCTTCAGTTTGAGGGATGGGGTAGCTCAGACTACCCTTCCACTGGAAATTGTGCAATTTTATGTTAAAGGACCTGATCGCTTCTGTGGTATCCAGATTTGCCCATGAGTTTTATGTTTCTTTTTTGTGTGTTGAGACTTTGGTTGACTCTTGCACTGGACATAGTATCTGAGGTAGAGTTGGATAAGCATAAATGGATAACACTGGATGAGCCTAAATGTCTCACATCCTCATCAGCCTTAACATTTATCCAAACTGACCAGTACCTGATGCTCCTGAAGGCCACAGGTCCATCTTCTTGAATCATTGTCCTTTCAGTGTTACAGGGCTATGACTGGCTTTTGTGCTCTGGTTCTCATCCTCTACCTTCTTACTAGAACGTGTTGCACCAGATGTTAGGAGAGGTGGTCCTAACAGTGGTGTGAGAGTCATTAAGGTTCACAAGGCCCCTTATGAGGGTACACATATCAGCCAGGAGCATGGTGTTATTTTCAGACTAGTTTCTTGATGAGTTTAGTAGGAGCTGTTTGGTCATGCTTGAATACTATAAAATTGGGGATGGGGTCACTTGTGCACCCACCTACTGCTATTGTTGTTTTGAGAACTAGAATACAGAACTGCTTGAATTGAAATAATCAATATTTTTTTTCTTGCTGACTAGAAATCTCAAGTATGTTTTCCTGTTTTTAATGTTGTAGGCAGAGAGACTTGAAGTTAAAAAAAGGCAACAAGAAATGCAAAGAAGAGAGATGTTCCTTGAAGATCAATATTAGTGAGTAAGATTTGAAACTTACTATTTAAATGACCTCATTTTCTTGTCCTTCTGGTTTTGGGGGGGTTGAGCTTTCTTGTTTGTTTGCTTGGTTGGACGGTTTTTCTTTTGGCTGGTCTGGGGATCAGGAAGGGTTTGGCTTCTGTTGTTGTTCTCACTTTTTTTTTTGACTTGATATATTCCAAGCCTCCTCCATATCTTATCCTGTGAGCTCTTTGGTTCAGTAGATTTCTCCTAGCTTCTCAAAGCATACACTTTGAAGCAAAAACTGTGAGTTATAGACTGACTTTGTGCTTTCTTTCTCTAACTGAATCAATATGTGATCATTCAATCCAAGACTAATTATCAAAGCAGTATCTAAATTACATCTCCACCCATTTATTTTAGTGAATAGTAAAGAAATCTAACCCACATGGAAAAAAAATGAGGACTCTACATTCACTACAGTTCTACAGCTTAGATGTAGAGATCTGCAGTGAAGACCTGTTTCCCAATAATCTCTCTTTAATATCAGATTTAGATAGGGCTTAAGTCCTGACATAATTAATTCCATTGGCAATGAAGTTCCTGCCTTGCTAATTCACTCTACCCTATTTATTTATTTTTAACTGATCCAAACTAATACTATCACATAATTAACACACAGTGCTGTTCAGTCACCTTTACCTTTTTTTATCTTTGACTCTTGAAATTACTCACCTGTGTTTCTAGCATGATTGATTGCTCTTTCTTCCTCTGTGACCTTTGGAGAAGTCAGTTTTGTCCCATGCTAGAAGCTCCACTTCCTTCATCATTTGCCCAGACTATGTTCTCTAATCTATAGACATTTTAGAGATTTCTCACTGATCTCAGCCTTTCTTGACATTTTTCTTTTATTTCTTCCTGTTTAGCTTTAGGTACAGCTCTTTCCTAAAATATATTGCTAATGTTCATCTCTATGTATTGGCATTTTGCCTGCAGTTTGTCCTCTGCTTGTCCCAGCATGGATTTCCCCTCAGCATACCCTGATTCCTCAGGATTTCTGAAGACCCTGCAAAATGTTTATATCTCTGCCTTTTGCTGAGAGATACATTCATGCTCTTTGAGCCTACCCTGAAACAGCCTCATGAAATCTTTTCAGAACGGGGTCCTTAGTTATGGGACTTGCTTTTTCCTGTGGGCATTGTGAGGGTCCTTATCTTCCTGTTTTTTTGTTTTGTTTTGTTTTGTTTTTGTGTGTGTGTTGTTTTTTTTTAATTCTGTTTTTTTATTGTTTTTGTCTTAAGTTTTATTTAGTCATGAATGGAGACACATCTCTCCTTTCCCCTCATCTCCTCATTTATTTTTTTTTTCCCCTTAGGGTGAAAGGAATTCTGCTGGTTAGTGCTTTTTCTGTTAAAAGTAAGCTTGGTCATGTCAAAAGCAATTCCAAATGCTCTGGAACACCTTTATGTGGGCAGTCAGTCTGTCCCCAGGTGTAGCAGGGGCTCAGGCTGGCTGGGCACTGAGAGGAGACTGGCTGGCAGCCACTCTGTCCACTGATTTAAGAGAGCATTGTGAGTGTTCAGCTGGAGTCATCCCAGGAAACCAAACTGACTGACGTGACTGAAATTAAAGGTGGACTGTTGAGCTCCATTGCAGCAGAGATGTCTAGCTGTCAAAAGATTATTTGTATATACTGTTTATTAAACATATACCAGGAGAGTCCTGAAGGTACTGAAAGAGGTGAGCTGAAAGCCTACCTACAGCGAATGCAATTTTGGTTAACCGAAAAAATTTCATATTGTACAAAATAACATTACTGCCTTCCCTGGTACAATGAAATCCCCTGATGGGGAGAGGAAGGGAGGACTTGAGCAGTAATGGATTTACTACCAGATGTTGAAGTCATTGGTAAGACACATTGGTGTTTCGGAGCACACCATCCCATAGTAATGGGAAGATGTTGTGTGACACTTCAGATAAGTAGTAACTCCAACTGATGCACTGCTATTTATTAGAAAAGTGCTTGGTATTTAAAGCAGCTGTGTGCTTTTGTGCACTATGCAAAAATGAGTGACTCATTACTTCCATCATCTAAGAGCCTGTGTCGAGTGGCAAAGAGAACAAATATGAGGTTGTGCCCCTTTCCTTACTGTCTGTGCTAGAATATTTTGATTTCCTTCCCTGCTCGGGAGAGGTCATGCACTGCATATAAAGCAGTGACCTCTGCAAAGCCATGTCTGCAGAGCCATTTCAAAAAATAAGCTGCCTTGTTAGTCTGTCTTCTGCAAGCATCTCTAGCTGCAACATCAGTGTTTTCCTGGGGAGATCAATGCCTACCAATGGTCTCATTAGCTGGGAAACCTTTTAAATTGATCGCCACCATCAGCTGTATCTTTCTCCACAGGGTATAGCCCGATGAATACCTCTCTGGTATGAAATGCTGATTGTATTTGATATGGAAAGGCACATATGGTTCTCGTGTCATTAGCATGCTCTGCAAATAAAGCATAATACTGCCCAGAAGTTCCTTGTTCTGATTAAATTCCTGTCACTATTAAAAACACGAACTTCTCAGTGAAATCCCTTTTCAAAGGGTGTATACATGAAATAAGCAAATGCCAAAAAGAAAAATTGCCTGCTGCCTTGTCCTCTGCCTGCAGACTGCAGGTATTTCCTATCTCCTGAAACCTTTGCTAGTGTCTTTCTGTGGAGCTGGCCCTTAAAAGTCAACTGCATGTGTTATCACAGTTGTTTGAGTAAGTGTCTTCTTGCAAGAATGAGGTCTAGGCATGCATGCAGAGTGTTGGGGAAAAGGCTGCGAGTCTTTTGAGGGAACAGCTGGATGAAGGCTCTATCTGAAAGTCCAGGCGACTGAACTGAGTAAAACTCACAAGGTATGTCCTAAAGTAGCTTTGTATAAAAAGTCCAAACAACATTCAGGAGCAGACTTTGGGCTGAAGGAATTGCTTCATGACAGGATTGCTGTGGTTGGTGCTAACACCTGAGGGATTTATTGGTGATAGCATTGCTGTGGCTCTGCCTCTGCAGATACCAGATCTAGAAAATAAAGAGTATGTGCACACTTCCCTACTGAAAGCTACTTATATGGGAAATGGAGCCCTTTCTTCTGAGTAATGGTGTCTTGGATGCATTTTACATTGATGGCCTGTGGTAGAGGCTGTATTTCTGTCAGATTGCATTAAAAGATAATAAATGTGTAGTCCATGCTTTGCAATTACCTAATCCTTGTGAGGAAAGGACTGAGTGTAATGTTACAAATGGGAATGAAGAAGTGGTTAGATGGTTGGCCCAGGACTTTTCAGAATGTCCCTCTTTAGTTAGGACACAAAATTTGTCATTTAAACAACAGTAAGGGATGGACAGCTCGTGACTTGCTTTTCTCTGTGGCTTGCATGAATGCTCTGTGTAAGCTGTGTGCATCTGAGCCTGAACTGTAGGCTATCTTTCCATAAGGTTTTAGCCCAGCTCTCTGATAAGGTGCTTTCACTTAATTTGAATTTGACTTCCCAGAAACTGTAGCGTTGGATGTAGTCCACTGCATTTCTAATAGCCATCTACCAATTTATGTAATGGGAAAAGCAGTCTACACATAGGGTTTCTTTTTAATAGCACATGACGGCAGTGGTACAACTTCACCCTTGCCTTTATACATGCATGTCACTTTTTTTGTGAAGGTTGCACTCCTGTAAAAATTCCTGGCACTGTTGCACTCTGGTACATGTGTGTGCTTGATATATTCAGCACAGAATTTGGAACTGGAAACGCAATTTGCCAGAGTGCCTCTGAGTGCATATTCCAAACACAGAACAGGAGCTTCACCAAACCAAGCTGATATATGCTTGCCTGCCAAAGCAGTTTTCTCAAAAGTCATAAAATGCAAGAAAATAAAACCTGAATCAAACCAGAATTTTTATTTATTTATCTATTTTTACAGGATAAATACTCGCGTCCTTGCCAGTTTTCAGTCCTCTGTGATGTGTGGTTCAAACAGCAGGCTGGTAACAAATTTTCCCCACAGAAGTGCAAATGTAAACCTGACCAGACTTTCAATGTAGGTTGCTAAAGAGAGTGAGAGGGCTCACACAAAAAGGTTTTCAGCCTTGAGAATCTTTTGTTTGCTTCTTTTCACCACAATGGTCTTCATTTTGTTCATTTGCTCCTGATTATTTTAAGCGTTGTCAATTATTTAGCTAACAGGCAGAAAACTAGGCTTTTATAGACATCCAAAGGGACTCTCTTGAGTGTAATAATGAAGGCAGTTTATTGAACGCCTGTGAGGTTGCTTTCTAATTGTATGCATTAATCTGCCCATGCAAGCTGGCTGAAAATATAGAAGCAGATTGCACATGCAGATGGAGCACACAGAATGGAAGATCTATGCAATAGACTTATACAAAACTGCATTTTCCTTAAAACTGGATTTATGCTTATTGCTTCAGATAATAAATGAAACTTGATGTCTAAAATAACTTCCAAGATTATTGGATGAGTCGGTGGGAGGAAAAAATAGCTCAGTAGCATTATTTCATTCTGTCAGGAAAACAAAAAAAGGAAGTGGGTTGACACAAAAAAAATAGTTTTGTGTGTGAGTGGGAAGTGATGAAAATAATTCTGCTGAGAAAGTTCCTATTTTTTATTACTATTTTTCTACTTTCTTCAAGCCTTATACCTAAAATGAACAATTGCCACATTTTTTGTTCTTATTCCCTAGACCTCATGCTCAAAGACTTGCAGGCAAGAATGGCTACCAGCCAAGGACAGCACCATTTTGATCACTATTATTAGATTTGTGCAAGTCCTCCTTGGCATGCTTGTGCATTACTCCCAGTGAAGTCTGTGAATACTGCATGAAGCAAGTAAACTACATAACCAGAATATAGCTTTTCTTCCCAGGAAAGTGCATTGGGGAAGAGCCATCTACATCACACAGGAACTTAATGGGTTAGTTATTCAACTCTGTAGTCTTACGGCTTATAAATTCCAGCAAAAGATGAATCTCCACGCATGTACTCACCAAAAAAAAAAAAAAAAAAACAAAAAACAAACAAACAAACAAAAAAAAACCTATCAGTTCATGCTGACAACTTTGCACACTATTAATGTTTATTTTCTTCTTACACTGAAGTGGATTCTGTCCTCTGTGTGTGGGTTAGAGTTGAGGTAAAGAACGAGAATCCATGTAGAGCTGAGGGCATGCTTGTTGGCAACAGATGGAGGTGTTTTTCTTAAAAATAACTTTCTTAATGGCTTAATTTTGGAGTATGTGCATTTGGTAGAATTTGTTTTCACAGATCTTGGTTTTGGCCTCTAACTTCATTCACACTTAAGCAAATTATTTTCATCTGCAAAAATCCCAACTACAGCTCTGCTTGGAGTCTTTATCTCCTGACATGGAAGCCATGGGAAAGCTGCATAAATGGGCAGTCATCTCATCTACCTTTGGGCCAGCTTCTGGAATTTCTGCTATTTTAACTTTTGATTTTGATGGCCCTTGTAAGGCCATGAGACAGAGGAGCAGCAATCACCCTAGCTCCAGCCAGTCTGGTTTGTTGGTCATAGCAGATGCGTGACTGAGTTGTAGTGCACAAGGCAAAGCTGTAGCTGAGGAAGGAGCAAGAGAAGGGTTTAGACCTCCAAGTTTTCTTCTATTCAGTCTGTTGGTTGTCTGGGCCTGGCCTAACCTAGCTAATTTTAGGCCTCTGGTAAGAATGCACCTCCCGTGGACTTTACTGCAGTGAATAGCAGCTTTTCTTGCAAGTAGACTTATGTAGTGTTAAGCAACAGATCTTAATTTCTGCAAAAGTAGATGAAGTTGTTATGCTTAGCCAATTAAATATTCTGAGGTGTGGAGAAGTACAGGTATGCTTGTTGGTGCTGCAAAAAAAGATGCATCTTGAATTAAATTAAGTTTTGGGTTTTGTTTTTGAGAAGGGGAGTCCTTTTACTATTTAAAAAACATAGTGAATGGTGAGGTATGAAACTAACACTGTGTATGCATTATTCATGGTTCTTAATTTTTCAGTAGAATTGGAGGGAAAGCATGAAAAGTCACTTCAGCATTGCACACTGGCCAAGAATTTGGAACCTGGTGTGCCTGTGTCATCCAACATGAGATGCTACTTCTGTTGTCTTAGCCACTCAGGTTGTTTCATCTCTGAAATGAATATAATGATTTATTTGGCTTAGGCTTGTTTATTCTTATTTTTTACTACTTTTTTTTTTTTTTTTAATGCCTCTTAGCATACTTACAGACATTTGTTAGAGTAGAATTGTAATGCTGGAGATCCTGCAGCTTGAGAAACCAAAGAGCTCAGGAACTGTCTTGTTTTCAGCAGCAGTAAGTGTCCATTATCTTTTTAAAATTGTCAGGAGAAATAAATAGATTTATGATATATACAACAATATTGTGCTTTGTTTTTTTAAAGCACTGGCATTAAAGCTGGTATATATTTCTACATTCTGGCATTTCAATATCCATCAATTAAAGCAGAAGAATTAACTGCCACTGGTTTCATTGGAAAGTGGTAATGAAATTATGAGAGGCCTTTTTAATTGATGCATTTTTAATGTTAGTCTGTGAAAAGGACCTAAAGCCAAGAACTATATTTGTAGGAAGAAAAATTATTTTCATCTTCTATGCCAAATGAACCTAGGCTCATTCAGGCTTTTATATCCACCCCTTTGTCTTACCTCAGTGGTAATGTGGAGAGCACACATGTTTAGTACCCCAAAATTTGAAATGCATGTAGATTCCCTGATCTAGATGTAGCTCGTGAGGTTGTAGGATATACTACTCTAAATCCCTAAATTACACCATTCTCAGTGGAATACCTAACAGATTCACGTTTCTACACTCTACATGTACTTGTTGCACTTCAAGCATAAGTTTTTAAGTAACAGCTTGTAAGAGGTGCACAAGAAAAGACTCAGCTTGAAGAACAGTTGTGAAATGTAAAGTGTTATATCCAAGGACCCACAGGAAGAGTCACAACATGGACTGACTTCAATGGTCACGCACTGTCCCCATGTTACTCAACATGTTACTGGCAACAGAGTCAGGATTTTCCCATGACAGCTCTTAAGAGTTTTTCAATCCCAAGCTTGACAGTGCTTCACTCCACCACAGCTGCATCAGTGCTAATAAATTTAACACTGTCAATCACTGTCACTTTTGAGGCCAACAGGCTTGAGGCTGCCTGTTTCTGTTGCTAGCAAAGTTTTTTTTACCTCCCAAAATGGGGCAATTGCATCCATAGAGCCTTATAGGAGATACTTGTGGTTAATATTAGTTCCCGGACAGCAGCCAACAGCTATTTGGGAAAGTACTATTTGGAACAGGTCAAAACTATGCCAGAAACTGTTACCATAATGCAGATGGCTGAGTTCCCATTGCTACGGGTGCTATCCATTGCCTGGTGCTATTAAACCAGTATGGGAGTAGCCTATTTTAATTAGTGTAGCAAAAGGCTTGTTCCCAATTGTGTGATGGGAAACAGAAGTACAGAATACAACACAAAACACAAAACACAAAATATTTTTGTAAGAATGCCTCAGCTTAACCAGTGCTTCTAAACACTGCTCTCTTCCCTGCAGCCTGATATCTTGGGGAACTAAGAGCTCAAGTTATCAGCCTGTTAGGACGGTGCCATCTCCTTGCTTTGTCTAAATTTTGTATTTCCTTCCGCCTAACTATTTTCAAAGAATATAAGGAGGCTGTTGTTTGCAGAATAATGCTTGGCACAATTCTTCAGTTCATCTTCTTCTTTCCTTCATATTAATTATTTTAGAGGACCATATTTTATCAGCATTTTTGATTAGCCCCTGAAGTTTTAGCAAGTGAGAGTGAGATGTTGCTCCAACTGTCTGCATGTGAAATACCTATGGACACTTTGATATGCTGATTTCCTTCTGGAGATAATGCTTTCCTCTCTGGAACGTTAATTGAACTGTCATCTCTCTGACTTCCCCCATTCCCTGCAGCATGGCTTGTGTTATGCTCTACATTATTATGACTTTAGGATTAATATTATGAAAAGTACTATTCAGACAACATTTTGACAGTCTGGCATCTCAAGATGCTCTGCTGGGTTTTCATAGAGACAATACACAATGAATTAACATAGATGACTGACTTGACAGAGTTTGTCTTCAGTCATATTCAGAAATCTGAGTCCCTTTGCTGTGATAGGAAAACATTATTATTGTATCACTTAATGTGGTGTAGTGAGATGCCTTCTGTACACAAAAGCAGTACACATTCTTGCTGAGAAACTTTATTTGCTTCCACTCTCATAAGCATCTTTTCTAATACTGAAACTGAGTTAGTTTTTCACATAACAGTGTGCTGATCTGGGGAGAGTAATGTCTTAGCCATCCACCTCCTTTTTATGCAAGTACTGAGAACTTGTGCATACCCCAAGTCATTCTTTTACCATCTGTAAGGAATTAAGGCGTCCAGATATACCCCCCAAGAGGCCAGATATTTCTTTACAGAGCTACAACCTTCTCAGATAAAGTCCAGACTTTCTGTAGGAGTACTTAGTCTTTCTGGTGTAGAAATAAATAGTTATTTTAGCATAGGTAGAAACACAATCTGCAATTTAAAACTTCAAGTTCACAAAATTATTCTGTGCAATCTCACCACTCTATCACTCTACCACTCATTTATCCTGAAAAAAAAAAAAAAAAAAAAAAGTGTGTGCATAAAGCTTGGATAAGAAGATACTATTAATTCCTTTAACATATAGGTGTTTTACAGATCAGGGAAACTTGTGTTCTTGTGTTTCACTTGGTTCTTTTTATATTGTGCGTTGGCTGAGGTTATCATAACTTCCCAGGTAATGAAGGAAAGGGAGTGAACTGGGAATGCCAAGACTCTAAAGGCATGGTTTGTTACAGTGTGAGCAAGTCCTCTGTACTTAAATAGCTAATGTGGTTTTATATTCTGTGGAGTAGCACAGAAGAACTTGTAGGTAGGTTCCTTTTCATTTTCTTCACTTCTCCTCAATACACCCACTGACCAGCAGAACATTTTGCATCTACTCTCTGTTTCAGGACATGGAGTGAAAGATAAAAACACTTTTAAGTCTGCTTCTGCAGTTAGTCATCATCACTATTTGGCAGACAAGGCTTTTTGTGCAAGGTTAAGTAGCTTTCTTTGCTGTTGGCATCTTCTCCCCCACAGAGTTAGCTGGCTGCCCTGTCAGGAAAGTAAATCTTTGTGTTGAATCCCTCTTGAAGTACTTTCATGCTTTGCAAAGCTGTATACAGAAATAAAATTGCCTCTAACTCTACTCTTTTGAGTGAGCAAGGACTTGAATATATATGCCTGGACATGCAATTTAAGAAACTGATTCCTGATCACAGTACCAAAACTCCTGCTTTTAGCATATATGTTGTTCTTTGTGACTTTGCTTATCTGGGCTTTGAGCAACCTGGTCTAGTGGAAGGTGTCCCTGTCCATGGCAGAGGGGTTGGAATTAGATGATCTTTAAGGTCCCAACCCAAACCATTCTTTGATTCTAAGAAACTGTGAGAGACAGGATGCTACTTTGAAAATATGGTTTATAAGGGATGCAACTGGAAAAATAAAATTGTCCTCACCAGAATAAGGAATGACAATGTTGTGCAACTCTTTTTCAAATAAAGACAAGCTTTTTTTTTTTAATGCTACAAAATGGTTTTAAGTCTTGCTATCTGATTAAGTAATATGTTGTAAGGGTGCATTGTATTAACAATGAAGGAAAATGCCTTAAAATAATCTTTTAAATTACTTGTCTGAGATTTATGGAGCTGGTAGAAGGATTTGCAACAATTCAGTGAAGCACTTGCATTCTAATGAAGTCCAATGGTATGTGAGTCTGTATTTTAGGAGCTTTTACCATGCAGAAAGAAAGCATAGCCCCTATAGACTGCAAATATGCAAATGACAAAAACTATTTGCTTAAAAAATTCTCCCAGCAAATGTCTTATCCACAATATAGGTTCTGTTTCCTCCGTCCCCTTTCATTCTGTCTGTTCCCATAACCTTTTGTTCCACCTGTGATGTTTTTCAGCAGTCACATGATAAAATGTCTAGTCTAGATTCCAAGGGTGGAATAAAAATCTGTATTTATTTTTATGGAAGCACTAACAATTCTATTTGGATTGGATTTCTTTGTAGCAAAACCAATGAATTATTGAACAGATTGGAGTTGGGCTTGCCAAAGAGTGATTCCTGTCAGCTTGCTAATCGTGGCCCAGAATCAACAGCACGGGTAAGCAAAATTGTGGAATGTACAATATTTTTCTGTCAACTTTCCAGGTGCTGTCAATAGTGTGATATTAGAATATTCTAATTGACTTTAATTGCCTATACATAACTCAGTGAGAACCAAGGAGTCTTTCTGGGTGAATTGCCTACGTTGTCTGTGATAAATTGGCAGAGTATCCTACATAGTAGGGGACTGCCTTTATTACTCGCAGTTCTCTCTCTGATAAATACGAGCCAGATTTATATTCTATGTTCAGATCAGAATCTTAAATGTGCTCTGTACCCATCAGTCGGTGGCAAGCCTTTATGAAATCTCAACTAGTTCATGTCAGCAGATGCTCTGCTGCATTGAAAATCTAGCTTATTTCTCACTGCATCCTAAAAGTGATTCCGTAGAGTGCTTGGGGACTTTATCCCAGTTTGAATGAGCCTGGTAAGTATCAATGTAATTAGGGAATAGATAAAGTATTGCTAAAGTTTCATTATTCTAATTGCCTCAAGAAGCCTTTTGCACATCTGATTAGTCTCTTCACATCTAAACCAAGCATTCCTACTGATGTAAAAACTTGCAGTGAGGTATATTAACCCTAAAGACAGAAATCTTCCCCTTTAGGGGGGTTTGAAACTGGGAGATGACAAAGCAGGCAGTCAAGTAGGCAGAAATTATTGTTACAAACAATGGTCCCAAGTCAGCAAAAACTTGGAGATATCTAATCTGGGTAATCCTCTGTTGTATACAACCTTGAACACCAACAGCTGTGTAAGGGATGTAAAAATTTGCCTGCATGTTTCCTCAGAAGTCTTGGAAATGTGCAAGACACTCTCACTAGAGAAATTGCTCCAAACAATATATGACAGTTCTGTCTTGCTTCTAGTATCTCTTTCTGATTTTCAGTTGCTTGAAGAGGGAAGGTGTTATTGAAAGTAGCTTCCTTTCCCCTTTGATTCCCCAGGTCATTTGGTGTCTCTGAAAAACAAGGAGAAATCTTAGCACATGTGAGCAGATTTCTAGCTTGAGGGAGCCAACGTCTGCTCAGCAGTGCTGGGTACTCTGGATTTAATAGTAACAGAGTGGCTTTCTGACCGTCTTTTGTAGTCCTGAGTAGACAAGCAAGATAAAGGACTATAGGAAGGGAGAAAAGGTGTTTTGAAACTCCTTCTACCCCTCTGAAGCATCCCATGCTCTGAATGGTGAGGAGCTCGTTCTTTAGTAAGGAAAACCCTGCTCCACAGCCTTTCATATGGTGTGAACATGGAACTGTGAATATAAGTGGGCTCATGGCCCTGAGACTGACTTGGATTTCATAATTTTAGTGTGGTGTCTGCATGTCTGTGCAGAACTGGGTGGATGCCTAAAGTAACACTGAACTATTTCAGACATACAGGTGTACCTGTAGTCTTTGCCTACTACTTGACCTACATACACCTGCCTTTCTAGGTGCAGGTTTTGAAGATTTCGTAGTAAGTTATGCCAAATTACATACCACAGTTCATCTTTTGCTTAATCAGTATCAAAGCAGATAAAATTCATAATTTCTCTGTCCTATTCTTTATTAGTACCACCTAATGCATGTCTTTTGTGTGGCAGCATTTCTATACTTTTCTGAATCAATTTATCACTTCCTTGTAATGCAGCAATACAGTTAGCAAGAACTCAACCAACTTGGACGAAGTACGGTCTCTAGGCATACACACAACCTCTGTGCTCTGCGTAAGGAATCTGAAGCACCTAACTAATGAGTTGTTGTCTAAATAAACTTGGCATAATACCGAAAGGCTAAACCACTAGCGAACCTTATACTCTAATTTTGATGTTATCTTGGATCTGTCTCCTTTGTCTGGAGTAACTAAAACATTCAGGAACAGTGTATTTGAAACTAGGATGTGCGATAAAACTAGGAAGTGCCTGATATGCATGTTAAAAGAGTGGAACATATATATATACATATATATATATGTATAGTTTTTTTATTTAAAGTTATTGCTCTGAAACAAATCTGGGACAATGCCATGTTGACTGACTTTTTTCCCTTGCAGCATTTCTTTGATATTGATACTAATTCAGTACCTCTAGTTCAAATTTCAGTGTCAAATATCACTTGATGCATGTGAACAAATTTGACTTCTTTGGAGAGATTCTGCCATCGGTGACTTTTTTGGCCTACTTATTTAATCAAGCTCATAAGTAATTTTAATCCTGTCTTTCAAAGTGTTACCAGTCCTGTGTAGATTTTTATTGTCTTCCAACTTGATTAACATACACTCCACACAATTCTCCAAGCCATTATGGAGAGTAATGAATAATACTGGACCCAGAATGAGTCTCCCAGGACAGATGTAACAACTCCTCCCAGCTCAAAATTGAGCTATTAATAATTGCTTTCTCTATTCAGTCTTTTTAGCAAATTATGTGCCTGTCGTTTTAATGGTGTCATTCTGCACACATATATCAAGTTTCGAGAACATTGTGTAGACCTGCAACAAATTCCTCACTAAAGTCAAACCTGCACACTTCTTCTATTATATTATACTGGCTCATTATTTAGTGTGCTGTGCTCTGTCCCTGCTCAAAGACTTTACAGTGTAAGTTCCTAAGGATCCCATAAGATCCTAATGCTATGCTGGCCCTTTACAGACAGCTACAGCTTATGAAAGACCAGGGCTAATCACTGTAATGGAAATTTACACAGCTGAATACTTTATTCACGATGTCTGGTTCAGATTTTCAGTTCTCTTGGCTGCCACCCAACTAATATAGTAAGCTTGATCTCTCAGCTTCTGTTGCCCTACAACCACACATCCCTTTCTGATATTCCTATGGAAATAATCTGGGTTTCCCCTCTGCTACCAGTCCTCCCTTCTACTTGGTAACAGTTCCAGTGCTTTTCTGTCTTCCCACAACACCCCACCTCACTGTCGTATATCCTGATTGTGTTTTCTGATTGCTCAGGGTAGCTTCATGCTTGCCGCTGGGACAAGGAATAGAAGGTGCTGTGGCTGCTTTGTTGTGATGTGCAGCTGAACGTTCAGCCAAACTGGATGCCTGAAAGGTTTCAGACCACTCCTTGGTTAAATTCTAGTCTTCAGTTTGATCATTTTTTTAAGTAAATGGAATCCTTCAAACAGTTCTGTTTTGTTAATAACCTGTAAAAAGATTTGGGAATGAGGTCTGGGATGTTGATCCTCCCTCTCCCCACACCGATATGTATATTTTCTCAGCTGAACAATAGGCTAGAAGCCATTCTTATAAGCAAGCTCTTCAAGAGAATGAAAACAGAAGATTAGAGGAAATGAAGCAAGAACAACGGAGGAAGATAATTATACATTATCAGTTTGCATATTGTATCATTTTTGCATGCTGTGAAACCAATTAAATGCATTGATTACTTGTAGCCTACGCACACAGCTTCTCTATAAGGAAAGTGTTTTTAGACACTGTTTTCAAATATTGTGAGAGAGATGAGCCAAGTTGTAAAATTTGGACAGTTATCTTCTGGTTTCGTGGCTATTTGTATCTGGATGACTAGCTCCTGTTTGCCTCTCCATTTGCACAATTGTGTAGAGCATTTTTTGGATTGTGGTGCACAATTTCATAGTCTAAGGAAACCAATTTCCTCTCTTTCAGGCAGAAGTAACCTTACTCAGATATTTATGATCTCAGATTCTCAATAGTCTCTTTCTGGAGAATAGAGACCTGTGCACCCTGCCATCCCAAATGAGTATGTGGAAGCACTCGGATTTGCTATCAAGTCTACACTTGCTAACCACCTAAAGGAATCACCTAAAAAGAGGGTGTGCCATAATTACAGGTCTGAACTCCATCTTTGTGCAGCATGCATTGCCTGAAATGCATCTGAACCACTGCATGGTTTTAGGTACTAGATCCACTTAAAGTTCATCTACACCAGGCAATAGCACCGTAATAAGTCACCTTTCTAGGCTCCAGATCTAATTGTGCAAATGTGTGGAAGGCAGCATTGACTGCAAATCGTTCAAAAAGATATTAGTTAATAGAATCACGGAATGGTTTGGGTTAGAACAGACCTTAGAGATCACCCAGTTCCACTCCCCTGCCATGGGCAGAGACACCTCCCACCAGGCCAGGTTGCCCAAAGCCCCATCCAGCCTGGCCTTGAACACCTCCAGGGATGGGGCATCCACAGCTTCTCTGGGCAGCCTCTGCCAGGGCCTCACCACCCTCTGAGTAAAGAATTTTTTCCTAATATCTAATCTTAATTTCCCCTCTTTTAGTTTAAAGCCATTACCCTCTGTCCTACCACTACGCTCTCTGGTAAAGAGTCTCTCCCCACCTTTCTTGTAGTCTCCCCTTAGGTACTGGAAGGCTACTATAAGGTGTTCCCAAAGCCTTATTTTCTCTAACTGAGGATCTACTTATGTCTCTGCTGTTACTAATACCCAAATTAATGTTAATGTTAAAATGTTGAGGGTAATTGCGCTCCTTTCATAGCAACCAGGAAGCTGGAAACAAAAGGTTGGGGTAGGGAAGGAGACTGTCAATTGCTTTCTCAAAGCAACATCCTTATTCCTAGAAACTATATGGAGGGAAAGTCTTTGAATGCTAGTCCTCTTGGGCATAAAGCCTGTAGCTATTGTATTCTTTATGTTTATCTTTCAATTGAGAAAATAAATAAAAATGTGGATTAGCATGCCCCTTCTTTATTTGCCTTGGTTTAAGGAACTTGTGTAGAGCTTTAGACTCCACACTGATTTCCATAGATTAGGAAGAAGCTGTGGACTGCCTGTAAGTCTGCTGTTTCTTAGTACACGCTTCCAGTGCTCCTTGCCTTCAACGTTGCTATTACCTGCTGTGCAGAGTAATGCACTACGTATAAACCTACTGTAAATAATATGCATTTTAAAGGCTCCAATAATTGTCCCCCAGATTTATGTTGGCTCATTTCTACTTCAAACCAATATTTATTAAAGTAATTGTGAATTCTGTCCTGTGTGCACCTCCTAGCACAGTGTAACTATAAAACGAATAGGTATTGTCAGTTGCATTTTTTTTTCAGAACAGGTTTTAGTATGTATTGCTTGATTTAAAAATATTCAGTACACTTTGAACACCGCATCATATACATGCAATATATTTCAGAACATTACTCCAAGAGAGGACTCAGCATATTGGAAAGTCAGATACCGGGTTTTAATTTTCAGGTTGAATAGTTATTTAAAACAGTGAAAATTAAGGTTGGCTTTTTTATTTCTTAATTCTGTTTCTTCTTTTAAGGCTAGACAAATATTGATACACAACACATTCACAGTTATTGATTTTGTTCACACATTTATTGCATAGTTTTTATTTAATGTTCCACTTAAATTGATTTTTTTTTTAACTTTTGTAGTTCCATTCAGTTATTGAAGCTTTTATCTAACTGCATCATTTTATTTTTACTTCCTATTCCTACTGCTACTCAGTTGCTATGGAAAATATGAAGGATGGGTCTGTTCCCATCCAATCTCCCTGACCCTGGAAGCCAAATTCTTTTCAGGAAAATCTGCATCTTCAGTCCTTGGGTGCATTGCAGGGAGCAACAGATAGACAAACAAGCATATGTGTGAAGCACAGTCATACAAGCTGTGTTTCCTTAGCAGTCCCAGCTAAAATTGGATAAGCAAACTCTCCTCGTCGGAGAAGTCTCTTTGACACTGTTTATATAACTCTATACTGTGTGATGTAAGGATTGTAGGCTGCTGCAACACTGGGAGCTTGCACATGCTTTCACAACACCAGTAGGCACCAACTGACCTTCACTCACACTATGGGGAGTCCAAGGGAGCTGGAGGTGATACACCATGCCATGAGCTCATGTTGTCTGCCCATGCTCTACAGAGGCCAGAGGCATGTCTCCATTGTATCCTACCGGCTGAGTCTGCTCCTGCTAGATGACTCCAGCTTTCTTCCCCTTGGACCTGCTGGGAAATTCAAACCTGAGGGGTGGGGAAGAGGAAGCTGAAGGTCTGCTTCCTACTGCCCTAAGCTTCCTTGCACAGCAGAGGAGCTGCAGGCATTCCAGCACTTGGGCAGGAGCACAGGCAGGGTTGTGAGCCTCTGCCTCATACTGTATGGCCAACTGGAGCTAGTGGGGGCTTGCTATGCTAAGGAACAGTGTTTGTCTGGAAGAAAAGGACTAGGCTAGATGGACAAATCATAGAATCACAGAATGGTTTGGGTCGGAAGGGACCTTAAAGATCATCTTGTTCCAACTCCCCTGCCATGGGCAGGGACACCTCCCACCAGCCCAGGTTGCCCAAAGCCCCATCCAGCCTGGCCTTGAGCACCTCCAGGGATGGGGCATCCACAGCTTCTCTGGGCAGCCTCTGCCAGGGCCTCACCACCCTCTGAGTGAAGGATTTCCTCCTAACACCTAATCTAAATCTATCCTCTTTTAGTTTAAACCCATTCCCACTTGTCCTGTCATCTGCCCATGTAAAAAGCTTGTGTGCAGGCTGGTGTCTTCAAATGTAGGACTGTAGCTGTCTGAATTCACTTATACCCAGTCCATTGCAACACTGAACAGAAAAAGGAGCTCAGTTTTGAGCCCTGTGCTGTCATGTAAACAAAATGCTGCTGAGCGAAACACAGGAATGACACATAGCTCTATTTGAAATTAATGCCACATGGAATTCATTGGGTTTTCAACATAGGCATGTTAACTAGGAGTAAGTTAATTTTTTGTTTTAGTTTTAGTTTTTCACTTTTATCATTCCCAGGCTCAATTAAAGGAAACAAAACAAAAGAATGAAGAGGAAGCCAGGACAAGAGCTCTTCAAAACGAACAGAGGAGGTATGATGCAAAAACTCATAATATACTTTAATTTATATCTGGAAAGGGTCTCAAAATTGCAGGCATTCATGCATTCATGCTTAAGAAAATTATTGCAATGAGGAATCGTGACTTAGCCTCTGGTTTAACATCACCTTTGGAAAAACCACCAATATCCATCATTACAGCTGCTCACAGTAATGCAGTACTACTCAGAGTGTCTTGTTCATTTTATTTTATCAGCACAGGATATAGCATGGGACAGAAACTATTAGTAGTTGCATGAGAACTTAAAGCCAGTTGGGGAAAAAAAAATATATATATATATAATATATATATATATAAATATATATATAAACATATATATATATATAAATATATATACAGTAATTTTATTTTGGAACAGGCTACTTTGTCCACACAACTTTTTTGAAGTTGACTGTCATTGAAGCTAACAGGCAGAGCTAAGCATGGGATTAGATACTGATACCTGCAGTGCAGTGAGGCTTTCTGCTGCTGTGGTGCTTTGTGTCCCAGGCTGTGCTCACTCCTGCACTGTGTTCTGATCTTGCAGTTCTGTCACTTAAATGACTTTTCATTATCTTGAAGTTCAGCTTTTTTCTTAGCTTTATTTTTATTTTTCTGCAGGTATAAAGAAATAGCCCTCAGAAGGTTTTTGTTTGTTTGTTTGTTTTTTAAAGCAACCCTTTTTTTATAGTTAGGTAAATTAAAAAAAAAAATAAAATACTTCTGTAGGCAACCACTTTCTGCACAGTTTTCATTGCTTTATTTCTCCAGCAAAGATATCGAGATAATTACTCATAGAATTTAATGAAGGATTTTCAATTGAGTCTTTCCTGTGTCCCCAGATAGAAATAATCCAGTATCTTGCATTCTGCATCCTTTGTGCAAAGAGCATTGTAAAACACTGAAACAACAGTCATGTCTAAGCATGTGTGTCAGTACTGAGCATTAATAAGGATAAAAAGAAACAGTTTTCAGATGGTTTGAAAATTTTTGAAATGGAGGGAAACTGCATCTGTCTGTGTGCATGCATTGCAGATTGATAAAGCAGTACAAGAAAATGCTAGAGTTGCTTTCTGAGCTAAATGGTTGGGAAAGTTGTCAGCTACACAACTGGTCTCTGTTAGGAAGAAGCTTAAGTGGTTTTTTTCATTAGGAAATCTGAACTTGTAGGAACTTGTGTAATGAAGGCTGAAAGACTACCTAAGGTGAATTGTTGAAATAGCTAACCTCGCTGATCAAGTGAGTGGTATGCAGGATGACTTTCTAGAGAGAATTTTGGGCCATTTCTCACAAAAGCCAAGGTATGCCTTTTAATCATGATGGATTGATCACAGGATAAGAATGCACCTAGTGAATTGAAAATGAAAGCTACCCTATCTCATGCCAGGCTGTGGTTATTCAACACAGGCTTGAAAAGCATAGAATGATATGTATTTAACTGGGAATAGGGAAAGCTGCTCACAGAATGTTAAATTTCAAGAGTTTGTGAACTCCTCGGCTATCTTCAATCAGTATTCATTTTTTAACTATATTTTAAGGGTAAATAATGCTTTCCTGGACCGACTCCAGAACAAAGCACAGACTAATAACATCTGCCAACCTGGATATTCTGGGAGTCTGGACTACCTCAGTAATGGTGCCTGGGTAAGTTTTTTGGTACAGAACATGAAAGCAATGGTATTGTTTAAAAATTGACTTTTTCCCTTACACTGTTATATGTCTGTGTGTGATTAGCCTGCCTGGCAGTCTTGGCTGGCTGCCTACAGTAGCTTTTTAAGAATAAAACTTGTCTTAAATATAAGCTGTTCAAATGGGAGGAGGAAGTAACAGCTGCTCTTGCAGCAGAACTCGGTTGCTGTGCATGGAAGGTAGTGCAAGGAACCGAATCCAATGTACTTTCTGAAGTTCAGAACAAGGGTAGTGAAATTGTATGGGGGTTTTGGAAAGTCTTTAAATGAAAGATGTTTGGAAAGGCTGTAAACACTTTAATATGATATTGAAAGTGGAAGAGGGAAATCTCATTTCTGTTCATTTCTTCCTGTATAAAATTATGGTAAGGAAGAACCAACTGCATCTAATTGAAAATATATAGTATTTGTATTTTATTTTATTTTATTATTTTTTTTTTTTTTCTGGAGAAAAGGTATCTTGACTGGAGTCTATTAAATGGCCAGTACTAAGTACTGTGTTTTTTTTTTCAGCTGTCCTAACGAGCATTAATATGACTTATTTAGAATTGCTTCAGTGATCAAAAAACAAACAAACCCAAAAAAGTGTAGTATTCCCACCTTGAAAATTTCCATTAGGGTGAAATTCCATTGCTGAGAGGACTACACTGTGGAAATGGAAGATTTTCAAAGACTGAGCAGCAAAATGGTGTGAGTTTAAGAGAACTGAGTGTATGTGCCAGTGTGGGGAAAACTGTCTAGAAGACAACCAGAAGAAAAGCTTGAGGATTTCTTGGAATGTTTGGTGTGGATTTGGATCTTGGCAGATGAATGCCAGGAAAACCTGGGCATCTATAAAATCTGGGAATGATAGAGAAGATAGTGTTGCTGCTGGAGTTTTCCAGATACTGAAAATGGAAAAGGAGTCTCAATCCCTTTGAGCTTTGGGCAAGCCCCAAACCATGGTGGAAGGCTCAGGAATTTCGGCCACCTCTGTGCCCAGCAGTTCTCTTGGACTTGCTGAGGCAAACTCTACATGGCAGGCCTGTATGATTTTCTTGTAAGTAGCAGTGTTAGACTTCAGATAGGACAGAGGTAACTAATACCTAGTAAGATGCAAAAGGTAAAATCTTCTGGAGGGGGCCTGGTTAACCAAGGCAACAAAGGTAGAAATAATTCTTTTTATTTCACTTTGTGTTCTTTATCCCAATGTGTAAACTGTTTCCTGATAAAAGAAGGTCTATAACAACCAACAGTCTCAATATCTGAACTCCAGCATCTTCACCAGTGCATCTGCTGTCACCACCTAAAACTTCTGTACTGTCTGCAGAAGGAGCAGGGTTTTGCCTGTAGTCAGTTGCCATACGTCCTCTCCCCCGTGGCAGGTGTTGGTGCCACCACATGCAGCCCAGGCACAGTTTTAACAGCAGACAGCTCTGTAATGTCCACAGCCAATTTATGCTTTTCTTTTATATATATATATAAATAAATATATATATATATATATTCAAAGAATACATCAACATAATTAACAACAAAACCCTGTGTGCAGAAGTGATAAATTTCCTACTCTGGATGTTTACTTAATGGTTCCCAAGGAGCCTGCCTTCTGTTGCATAATGC
Source organism: Aythya fuligula (assembly GCF_009819795.1). Lineage (NCBI taxonomy): Eukaryota > Metazoa > Chordata > Aves > Anseriformes > Anatidae > Aythya > Aythya fuligula. The sequence continues at coordinate 175,939,791 of NC_045559.1, read as the reverse complement.
TAGGTTATCCGTTTTTCCTCTATGCCACAATATGAAATGTTCAGAAGACTGAACAAAGCAGGGAAAGAATAAAGTATGAAAGAGTATGTCATCAAGGAGAGGAATTAAAATGAGTTTTGATAACAAGAGCAAGAAATAAAAATCTCTTTCAAACGGTAGGCTGGAGGCTGCAGCCTTGGTGTCTTTGATTATATCGAGGCTCTTCTCCGTTCCCTTGGGATTTTAAGCAAAAAGAGCTGAACTCCAAGAGTGGCTTACGAGTCATGTCGTCTGCAACATGGTGTTTTGCATTACAAGGGAGCTAACTGAAGGAGGTCAGACCATATACTAAGATTAAAAGAAAAGGAAAAGGTTCCCAAAGTTGAGACCTGCAGGTAATTTTTTAACCTGCTCCTTCTTTGTAGTTGCACTGAAGAGGAAATATTTTTTCTTCCCTGTTTTTTTTTTTTTTTCTTTTATGATTGAACTCTTCACAGTCACAAATGCTTCACGCTTACAGAAACTGAACATTGCACCGTTATCAATATACCTGCTGTATTTTTCGTTATTACTTCTATTAGCCTGGTTTCCTAAGGAAATGAAGTTTGTACGGTCATGCTGTCTGTCTGCATGTAATTAGGTTTTCAACCTGCTGGCCGGTCTTAGATGAATTTGAAAGGGAGTATAAGTCTCAAAGATAATTAAGTTTCCATTTGTTCCATGAAAAGCAGTGGCTAGGAGGATAGGAGAAGCTGGGCAGTGGCTGGGTATCATGAGGGACATAAAAAGGCAGGGGAAGGTAAATTTGTTGCGTGTGTTTGGCCGGGGAGAAGAGAACAGTTGCACCGCCCAGTAGTCCACCAACTGATAATAAACCAATTCTGCCTTCCAGACATCTAGTGTTTTATTAAGAATATTTATATCCTGTTATTTCAAGAAGTATCTTCATGAAAGTAGTCTTTTTTCCCCTTTTGGTTATAAATGCCAGAGCGCTCTCTGGGTGGTTGTGTGGTTTGCCTTTTTAATGGGAAGACAAATTAATGAATTTCTCCTTCTCTCTGTTGAGTTACTGCACCCTTGAGAGAGAAATGAATCTTCTTGTACGCTACCAAGAAAATGTTGATGTCCTTTGTGCTGCCATTTTTTCTAACATACATATAAACCTTTTAGGATATGAGGGAAAAAATAACGGTTGTCATATCAACATCAAAATTTAATCAATAAGGTTTTCTCTTTACTCAGCTGGGGCCTATAAGTGAGACAATATCTGTTCACTGTAGTGGCACAAATGATTAGCTTTATTTAAATACAAAAACATTTCTATTTTTACAAAAGAATAACTTTAAAATAATGGCACATTTTTATATTCACTCCCTTGTGAGATTTGCCCATGCTCAAGCACTGAGGGATTTCCAGAGGCCACGTGCTAATGCCTGTAACAGAGCCTTTGTTTATTTTTCGGGTCCCTGTCAAGGACCCTATTGTCTATTCTATTTATGGGAAGAGGTCACATAGTGAACAGATGAAATGTATATGTCTACTCTTCTTTAATGAAGTACTGGATGTCTTGTTGTAACTCTCTGAGCTATAGTAAACCCAGAATCTACAAGGCATCATGACATATTGCACCTTCATGTTTCATGCCTCCATTACGCCCTGTGTCATGCATATGAATGAGAAATGCTCTCTCAGATGCTGACTCTGCTCCTTCAGTTGATGCATAATTCTAGATATTTAGAGATGGAAACAACTATGCCCTGAATACACAGGTGCAATGCGACAGGAAACCACATTCTGTTTCTTTTTCTTCCACAGGACAGGAACTAAGAGGATGTGGGACAAAACTAACATGGTTTGGGGATAAAACTAAATTAAATGAGCATGGTTTGTGGATTAGCACTTGGTTTAGTTCTTGCAACATGCTTCATGGTAATGTTACTTTGGAGTCTTAACCAGATTTATGCTATTTGCTAAGAAACTGAGAGGGAGCATATTGCAGAGGTTTCACACCAATGGGAAGCTAAGCTCCATGATGCCGCTCCCTCACTACCTCTCCTCAAAAGAAGAGGGGGAGAAAGAAAGCTCATGGACTGAGATAAAGACAGGGAGATCACTTAACGATTACCATCATGGGCAAAACAAATTCAGTGTAGTGGGATTAATGTAATTTATTGCCTATAACTGACTAAAGCAGTGAGAAACTAAAAGCAAACTATGAACACCTGCCCCTCATCCACCATTTTCTATGTCCTCCCCCTGGAGAGCACAGGGGAATGGGGAATAGGGGCTTCGGTCAGTCCCTGACGCTTCGTCTCCGTAACTCCTTCTCGGTCACTCTCTGCCCCTGCTCCCCGTGGGGTCCCTCCCACGGGATGCCGTCTTTCCCGAACTGAGCCTGCGGGGGCTGCCCACAGGCAGCAGCTCTTCAAGAACTGCTCCCACATGGCTCCATACCATGGGGTCCATCCCCCAGGAGCAAACTGCTCTACCAGGGCTCTTCCACAGCCTGCAGCGTGGAGATCTGCTCCATGTAAGACCCATGGGCTGCAGGGGGACAGCCTGCTCCACCAGGGGCCTCTCCACAGGCTGCAGGGGAACTGCTGCTGTGTGCCTGGAGTACCTCCTGTCCTCCTGCTACACGGGCTTGGGGTCTGCAGGGCTGCTTCTCACTCCTCTCTCCCAGGTGCTGTTGCCCGGCAGTTGTTTCCCCTTTTCTTCAACCTGCTCTCCCAGAGGCCCACCCAGCATCACTCGCTAACTCAGCTCTGGCCAGCAGCAGGTCCCTTTTGGAGCTGGCTGGATCTGGCTCTGACCTACTCACCAAGGCCACCGCTGCAGCCCCACCCCAGCTGCTACAAAAATCCTTGTCATGTAAACCCAATACAGTCATGCAGTTTTACTGTTGCACAGCAAAGAAGAATCATAGCTCTAAAGTCAATGAAGTTACAAGGCTGGCATGTATGCAATAGTTTTCCATACACTTTAAGTCTTTCATATAGACTTCATTAAGCTTATACATGTCTAGAGTTACGCTGAAAATGCTGGTTTCCCAGGACATAGAAAAATATTTTATTTAACATAGGAATGTTTGGAACAGAGTATTTATATTAGAAGGCTCCAGAGTGCCATCCACAATAGCTAAATTTGTTTTAACAAAGACTGCTGTTTTCTGTCTTAGATTTAGCCTGGGTGGTCTAAAGTTGTTGGTTTTTGTTTGTTTGTTTGTTTGTTTTTAACTGTTTTGTTGCAGTTGTTTAGAGTAATGGGCTAGTTTTTCCTGGCAGGATGATGAAGGAAAACAAAACAAAAGAAAACAAAACAAAACCACTCAGCAGAAGTACTGGCATTGATATAGGGAGCTAAGATGAGTAGGTCCAGGCATGCTATAGCTGAGTTTAATGACTTACCTCTGATGAGGCAGTCAAACAGCATATGCAGATGTGTTCTGCCTGGCTTGACTCTGAGCTCAATCATACTTTCTTTTGAAAATCTCATCCTCAAAGACAATAGTGGTAGTCTGGGGAGGAGCAGAAGAAACCTCTCACTCTTACAAATTGTGTGTGACCAAGAAAGGACCAAAACATCTACAGATACTTGGAACACTTCTAGATCGACTTTTTTTCAGCAAAACCAAAATATGTTTATCTCCTGAGTCAATACATCCCACTATTCACATACAGTTCAAATCAAAGAAATATTTGTTACTGGAACTGGGATCTTCCAAAAGGACTTACTTACTATTTTAAATGGAGCTTCAAATGACAGGAAATGGCACTAAGTAACCAGGAAAGACCCACAAAACTGGATAACCATAATTCCTGGCATAAATGTCCCATTGTACTGTACTGCGCATTGAACTGTACTAATGCTTTTTTTTTTTTTTTTTTTTTTTTTTTTTCTTTCTTTTTATCTAGGGATCAAACTACTTGGAATAAAGGATCAGTGTTACTGAAAGGTAAGAATAATTAATTTGTTAGTTCTTGTTCGTGCGGTGGTTTTACTCAGTTGGGTAGCTGAGCTCTACCACAACCACTCTCTCACACCCCCTCCTCAAAGGGAAAGGGGGAGAAAATACAATGGAAAAATACAATGGAAAATACAATGGAAGGGTTAAAGTGTTGAGATAAGGACAGGGAGATCACTCAACAATTTTTGTCACAGGCAAAATAGATTCAGTATAGGGAGATTAATGAAATTTATTACTAGCAAGACAGAGCGGTGAGAAACTAGGAGCAAACTAAAAACACCTTCCCCTCTTCCACCTCCTCCCCTCGAGTGGTGCAGAGGCACAGGGATTGGGGGCTCTAATTCCTTGGGGATTCACCTCTGCTGCTCCCTCACAGTCCCTCTCTGCCCCTGCTCCCCGTGGGGTCCCTCCCACAGGATTCTGGCACCCCCAGCCCCCTGCTCCTGCGTGGGCTCCTCTCCACGGCTGCAGCTCCGGCCTGGGGCCTGCTCCTGTGGGGGCTCTCCATGGGCCACAGCCTCCTCCAGGCCACATCCACCTGCTCCACCGGGGGCTCCTCCACCCATGGGGAGGCTACAGCGTGGAGATCTGCTCCATGTGGGACCCATGGGCTGCAGGGGGACAGCCTGCTCCACCAGGGGCCTCTCCACAGGCTGCAGGGGAATTTGTGCTGCTGTGTGCCTGGAGCACCTCCTGCCCTCCTGATGCACTGACCTTGGGGTCTCCAGGGCTGGGTCTCACTCCTTGCTCTCCCAGCTGCTTTTGTGCAGCAGTTTTCTGTTTCCCTTTCTTCAATCTGCAGAGGCCACAGCTGAGACCCCCTGCTACCAAAAACCTTGCTATGTAAACCCAATACACTTAGTACCAAAGCTGGTATTCATTTCATTTCATCTTTGACATTTCAGTATGACAGCTTATGTAGTTTAATTCTACAGTATTATGAGGGAATGTCTTAAACACTTTCCAACTCTGTGCATGGGGCTTTGCAATGCACTTACCAAATCTTAAACTCCTTCTCCTTTAAAGAACTGCAGAACGTTTATTTCAAGTCAGAGGAAACTGATGCCATTGAAATTGTGCACTGAGGGTGTGGTGATATTTGCTGCTAATACCTTAATAAAGTCATATTCTCTACATTGTGGACTGTGAGTGGATACCTCTGGGCAGCTGAGAAGTGTGACTGTAAATGCAGAAAGTAATTCTGCAAACTTTCAGTGGTTGTAAGTGAAAGACTACAACTTTGTTATTGGCTGCAGTTTTCCTGCTGTTTCCCATGTTCAAAAAGGGAGACTATTTGAATCAGTAGAAACTGTTAAAAAAAAAAAAAATCAACAGTATTGCATCAGAAAAATGAGGTCCCCTGTTTTCACATGACCTTTTCATAAGCCTCACTGAACCTATGTTCTTTTCTGAAAGAGGTTCCCTGCCCCAATTCCCAGTTCTGATTTAAGGATTTGTCCAGAACCTTTACTTTTAGGCTTGGGGACTTTTGATGCAGGTTCAGGTAGTGACATGCATTACTCTTGCCTTAGGAGATGACTGATAACTCCTTTTTGGGAACCTAGGATTTTTAAAGAGGAATTAAAAAATAATAATTTAAAAGCCCTTCTCTTTCAGACATGAATTGACATATTCTTAATCTCTTATACAACTTTATTTCTCATTTTCTGCTCCAAGTGTAGTTTTAGTTAATATTTTCATAGCAGGGTTGTATCCTAAAGGTAGTATCTAAATAATACAGTTGGCCTCCCATGAGTCATCTTTTCAGTTTTATGAGGAGTAGAATTGTTATTAAAAATTAACTCAAATTCACCAAAGAAATTGCAATAAGTGGATAAAGGCAATTCCCCACAGGGGTAGAAATGACCATCTTTTGCAGCTCAGAATACTATTAAGCTTTGTAAACTTTGGGCTGCTGAAGGAGTTCAACATATTGGGTTCTTTGTTGTTTTTACTCAGTATCTACTGTACCACTGATATATTTACATATGAACTTTATAAGAATTATGGACGGATATACTTTTTAAATCCTTGTATTACTGTTGTTTTTAAAACCCATTTCAGCTTGCTACATTAATATATTGCTCAAAGACTTATTAATATGTCTGCAGATAATTAGAATGTTTTGTGAATTAAATTTACAAAAAGATAGAAATCCCTTCATGAGTGCTTTACATAATTAAAAGCTAAAACCTGTCACAAAAAGGGAGACTTTATTTTCCAGTGGACTTAATTCTAGGGTAGTATGACTTTGATTTTTATTTTTGCTGCAAAAGATAATTTTTAATTCTGTTTTCTCCCTCTTGTTACAGGGTACTGGAGAAATATTCACTTTTATCTGGTATTGGCCAAATGACCTTGTAAAAGCTCCAAGAAAGAGCTCTTTTATCATTGTGATTTTTCTTCCTACCCTGACTTCAACTTCACACCCACTTCATGAGCGATCTGCAGAGACTGGTTTCTAGCTGTCATTATTCACGCATATTTGAAGCAGCTGATTGTGAAACTCCTATTTAATTTTTAATAAGTGAATACATCTTTTTTTTTTTTTTTTTCCTTCCCTTAAATTGTTTTCCTTTTGCAGAATGCAATTATTCCAGTCTTTGGGACCTCAGAAGAAGAAGACATTAGTGGTTGCAAAACCTGCAGGAATATCTATGTTTACTTTCTGCTGTATCCAGCAAAAAAATATCTTATAGATATTTAAAATAGAAAAACAGGTAGTGCTTTAGTTTAAGGACAGGGGATAGGAGAGCTAGTTTTTTTTTCGGGGGGGGGAGGAACAGGAGACTGGAGGTACTTTTTGCATAGTATTAAGTAGAGACTCAGAAACAAGTGTGTGTATTGTTGTGTATTCTTCTAAAAACATTTTTTAGGAAAATACGACACATGAAAGAAATAAAACTTTAACACTGAAAACTTCATCACAGTATTTGATCTCTCACATCTTTTGTGATATATCAGCTTTTCACTTTACCTGTTTTACCTTGATAACTTTCTGTTACATGAATGGGAAAAAGTACTACAAGGTTAGCTTTTTACTTTTTCTCTCTAGTCTAAAGGAATTGAATTTATATATCCCTCTTTCTACAAACAACATTTTAATACTTTCCAAAAGGCAGTTGCATGACCTAGATATTTCTAAGGAAAAAAGAAGGGACTACAGTGTATTAGATAAACCATGCAGACAAGAAGTATCCACTGCATTTGCAAGTACATCTTATGCAAAGTTAAAAGTTTCTTGAGCAAACACTTTTTTGGAGAGTACAGGCATGCCGTGATATTTTCCCACCACCCTTACAATATGGTAATTTCATAATGCATCACCTGATGTTTTCTTCTGAACCAGGAATGTTGCTGTCTTTTCTTTCTCCTTTGGGATTCTCTGTGGTTGCTCTTGGTTATCTCTGCCTCAGAGAATTGCTCTAGCCTCTCGTACTGCTAGCTAGCTGATGTTAATTCAGAGTGCCAGAGGTCTTGATAATGTTCTATGATTTAACCTTTTTTCAATCACCTGACATTGGGAAACTTCCTTAGGAAAACTTCTGCATTCCTACGGAATGACACTTGATTTCAAATGGTACTTCACTCTGCTATTGGACTGCTGCTTTGAAAATTAAATTCACATCTCCTTCCAAGAATGCCCTCTCCCAACCTCCTTTGGTAGATAGCTTTGGTCTGGGGCTAGATGTCTTCAGAGTGGCATATATGTACATGCATGCACATATATTTTAAAGGAAATTTTTTGATCCTTGTGTTGTATTCTGATCAGACTAAGGCTTACAGGTAGTCTTTTTGAAGTTGTGAACCTGCAGCTTCCTATGCTTGGACTACCATGCCTCTATACCTCACTGAGAAAGACTGAGTGGAAGTTGCTGTGGTCACTGAGAAGTTAAAATTTAGTGTGGTTGTGTTGCTGTGTTTCCATTTCCAAAGAAAAAAAAAAAAAAAAAAGAACTTTTTATTAACCTGCTACTTTCACATTCAGGAACAGTGATGGCAAGTCACCTTGAGTAACCTCTTCCGTTAAGCTTGTCTACTTCCTTTTGGCTGTCTTCAAAGATGAAACTGGATCACAATCTTCAAAGTGCTTCCCCTTATCTAGCATTTCAATCTCTTATTTGAAATGCTTTCTACAAAGTTTAACTATTATTTCAGACATTAACTATTCCAGCCCTTTTTATTGTCAAAGTATCTGAATTTTCCCTCGTCTATCTTTCTGAACAGAACAAACAAATCTATACGAACAGTGAAATGTCTTTGAGAACCATGGCCTGCAATGGAGATGATAAGAAGTTACATTTATCCACAAATTGATGTTAACAGGATGTCTGGAAGCTGCTGTTCTTATCCTGTTGGAAGGCTTCCAGTATCTCAGAATTACCACTTCCCCACACATACATCCTGGCAAAACCTAAGCTTGAAAGTAAAGGGATGGTATGACATCTTTTTAAAGGGGTTATAATGAAATGAAAGACTCTGGACTGGGAAAATGGCTTCATGTCAGTCAAGAGTTAGGAAGTAATTGTTGGGTGTGTTTGCTATCAATCTGTTAGAGTAAACCTTTGCTAGAGATTTTCAAGTAAAAACGGTAGGTTCCTCTAGTTACAAAATGCACTGAGTTAAATATCTATTATGCAGTGACATAAAAATAAATTCTATTAGTATATAGGATAGTATACTATTGTATTGTAGTATATAATGGAAGTTAGGTTTTTAAAATTATTGTTATTAATTTATTTGTTTATTTTGAAATTGTTGTTGACTGAATATAGTCTGGAGTGATGATCTCAGTGTTATTTCAGAAGCCACCCTTCGAACAGGGAATTGTATGGGGTTGGAAGCTACAACAGGACATGCTGAGACAAATTCAACTGAACAGAATGACTAAACCATTACGATCAGCTGTTCTGAAATCCAATATAAGCTGACAGTAAGATTCCTATGTTTAGATTTTACAGTCTGTCTAAATCAGAAACTACCTTCCTGTGAAGAAATGCAATGTTCATTTAAGGACTTACAAGACTGATTCTCCATTACATTCCTAAAAGTTGTTCCAATGGTTTAACTGTCCCTACGGTTAAAAATAGCTGCCTGACTCCTAAATGAAACTTGCCAAGTTTTGAGTTTTCATTACTGAATTTTCTTACACAATTGCCTAGCACATTAAAAAGTTTTGTTATTAGGACTCTTGTTTCTTCAATGTGCATGCGTTAGGAAAACTTCATTCAACCTGGAGTCCTTGTTCAGCTTTTATTCTAGGGTTTGCTGTATCTTCTTTTCTACTCTGGAACTGAATAGTATTATCTATTAGAAAGGGAAATAATCTGAAGCTTACATCTTATGGTACTCATCCATGTTCAATTCACACCTTTGCTTGAAAGCTCTCCCCTCTCAGAGAATATCTCAACCATCAGGCTCTGCAGGGTAGTTCTTAACACCTGTGCTGTGGTGGCTATTCTACTTTGCACAAAAGAATAGAAAATCATGGAAAGTGAGAAGACACATGGCCTAGCCCACGAATGTAATGTTTCTTGCCCTGTCCCATGCAATGACCCTGCTCTCTGTAAATGACTCTTCCCTGAAGGCTCCTTCCCATAGCTCACTCAGTATTTTACACTTCCAAATATTTGTTTTCTCTAGTCCAGCTCCCAGAGAACAGGCTGTCTGGCAGAAATTTCTTTCACTCTCTCTTATTTATTCCTCCTCCTTCCCCTTCATTTGTGTCATCTTTCTTGTTAAGTCTCTCTACTTCACCAGCTGATTAAATCAGGTGCCTGTAATTCATAGATTCTTCTTTGGCACTCTTGACTCTGGTCTTCAACAAACTCTCTCTCCACTACATCTTGTTCAAGAACAAATGGACAAAATACGATTGCCATTTTCTGTTTTGATTTAACTCTGCTCTACTCAACACTTGGTGAGACCCAGCTGGAGTGCAGGGCTCCTCAATACAAGAGATATGGACCTTAAGAGCCTCACATTACCTGGAATGATTTTTCTTATCCTGGTCTTAAATGAGTCAACCTCAGCAACCATGGAAAGGTGCTCAACAGATTCTGTCAATGGTTGTGCAGGTGGAATTTCTGTGTGGCTGGGGCTGTGCAGTAGTGTAAGAGTGAAGAGAGAAAATTCACCTGAAAATTCACCATTCCTCACTTACTTTTTAAAGGCTTTCCAAATTTTACATCATTCTAGAGATCTCATCTGAACTCTCTCCAGTCTGCTCTCATTAAAAAGGGACAATTTTTTCTTGTAAATGTTAATTCATTTTTTACTTCACTTACAACCCACATTCCCCATTCCTAGCCGTGTGATCTTTGCACCTAGCTCTTTAATTAAAAGAAGGTAAGCCCAGATTTTCCTGCAGTCTGGACCTTTCTATAGAAGCTGTCTTTATCTCTCATTCCTTTAGTGCCAACCACAGCCTTTACCACAGATTTCTCTTGCCTTCACTCTCTATCCATGAGCTGCCTGAACTACATTTGGATAGAAAACAATACAAGAAACATTCCTTTATCATTTGCATTTAGCATTTTCTTTTCAAATCTCTCTGGTAAATTTTTAATTTGCTTACCTAGACTTTGAAGTTGGAATAGTCTTTTTTTTTTTTTTTTTTTTTAATGAGAAAATGATATGTCCTTACATAACTCTGTTATTTTAATAATTTCACATTTCATCAGACTGGTAATTCCACCAAAAATGAATCTTATTTGTGTTTAATATTTGTGTATTAACTTTCACTAAACCATGTTGTCTGGTATTAATTATGTCTCTCAGCCTTAACTCTCCCCTGAGCACACCCTGTTTTGCCTTCCTGAGATTTTGTCTTGGATAAGCATTAAACTGACAGACCTATAGTTACATTTTCAGCACATTATCCTTTTGAAATACTGATAGAATTGTTTCTTGTCTTTTCTGTTCAATCTTTTGGACAGTTACAATATCTCAAAGGACTTATCCAGTATTCTGCTTTGAAAATAGCAGTTTAACAGTCTCATCAGTCAATACTTCTACAGTTGATGGTCCAAAGTTTCTGCTTTGTTGATAATTAGTAACCCATATTACGTTACTAAAGGAAGAAATAATTTATTTCCTAACTCTAAATTGGAAATAGCCATCTTTCTGTTTCCCAGAAATATATAATAATATATTTTGTTACCAGAAATGAGGATTTTGCACTTTTGCCTCCTCTTTGTTGCAGTGTTTATTATTGAAATAATTTGTGGGGGTTGCAAAATTAATATGCTGGTGCTGTTGTCTCTGCACAAAGTAGGGTGTTTCCCTGGAGGTAGGCACCTAGCAGGAGTGGCCCTCCAAATGACCGTGACCTCCTAAACAGGAAAGTATATTAGGTGTACGTAGCAAGGGTTTGGTAGCAGGAGGGCTGCTGGGGTGTTCTCAGTTTGGGAAGGACGGCATCCCATGGGAGAGACCCCACGTGGAGCAGGGGCAGAGAGGGACCGTGAAGGAGCAGTGGAGCATAATGGAGAACGGGGGCTGTGGTCAGTCCCTAACACTTCATCTCCACCACTCCTTCATGCTGTACCAAGGAAGAGGTTCGTCTCTGAATTAGAAAGGTAAAACCAAAGTTATAACAAGGAAAACATCAAATTAGGTCTTGGTGTATTCTTAATACCAAAGCTGTCTTCTAGGTGTCACTACAGAGCTTTGAGTAACACTATGGCCGAGAGGCCAAGAGAAAAAGTCAGCTCTATTCTTCATTACCATCCTCTCCAGTACAGCCAAAAGTTTTCTGGTTTGTTCAATTACATTTATGCAATGGAAAAAAGCAGCTCCCACCTTGAGAACCTACAATTTCCTCCTTAATGTAGCATAGCCTATGCTATTTCAGTTTTGCTCAGCTCCTGGGGACAAACTTTATTGCTATTGACTCACTTTTTCTCTCTCTTTTTAGAAAATGTTTAAAAGGATTGTTGAATGCTTGTACCTTGATTTATATTTGATTTGTTGATCTGCACGGCAAAGTAGACACTTCAGCCTTCAGTCCTAGGAATTGCACTGCCTCTCCTTATTCACATAATTGACCCAGCCCCATTTAAATAAATCAGAAAGACTTGATATGTTGAACTAATCTGGACCTCTTACTGGGGGTTAAGGTAAGAAGATTGCAACTGCAAAGCTGTAATACATGAGGAAATTTCTTAGGTAGATTTCACTTTTTCTTCCCATTTATTATTTTTTTTTACCTTGAATAAAACGGAAAAGGAAAAAAAAAAAAAAAAGAAAAAAAAAAACACACTCTTTTTACGATTTCCTCCAGAGAGAAAGAAAGGTTGAAGTATAACAACTTGATAGGCTGAAAATCGGAGGGTTTAGCCTTTATTTTACATGACTTTTCAGAAGTCCTACAGTACCTTGTCACACTGAATCAATTCTGATGAATTCTCTGTTCTCTTGAACTTTTATGTTTTCTATATGTGAGATCAAAACTCAAAGTAGTGCCAATTACTTTACTCTTTAACTCAATGTCTCTCTTGGCTCTCCTTCAAAAAAAAAAAAAAAAAAAAAAGACTATGAAGCTGTGATTCATTCTGCTTTCTTTGTTTAATCTGGGAAAATGCATTGCTAGCTCTTGTACTCTGGCAAGTGTCTCCACACAGAAGGCAATGGGAAATACTGGAACTGAAGTAGGTTAAACTGATAGGAAAGAAACCCAACCATAAAGATAAAATAATCTAATAAATAGTAAATAAATAGATTGCAAGTAATTCCTGCTGTGTAAATTTCAGTTCCTATTGACTCCACGTAGGGTAGCCAGCACTTGGGTCTTCCGAAGGTTAACTTTCTGGTGTCACAAAATGGACATGCAAAATGGACAGGTTAGGAGTGAATATGTGGGCACACAAGCAATTACTAAAAACATGCTACTCTGTCAGCATTTTGCCAAATTGATGATTTTTAGGGGATATCTTGTTTGCTTGTTCTATTTTCAATTTAACATAGCTAACAAGAATCTTTATAGCAATCTTTTAATGTTGTGAGGCAGAATAAACTGAGGAGGCAGGTGGAACAAAACCAAGGAATTGGTACAAGTTGACCCCATATAAGATTTGTTGTTTACATGTGGAAAGGAAAAGTAGACATAAATCAGTCCTGCAGAAGGAGCTTATTTTGTGTTCCGAGGAGTGTCTCTGTGAAGACAAGGATTTGTTTTCCTGAACTTCAGCTTCCTGAGGAACAATCTGTGAAGCTTTCTGGTAGGGGACTTTTGATACCCAAGGTGAAAGAGCCTCTGAGAATGTCTGGCTTTCTTTGCTGTCTATGGAGAGAACTCAAATGATTGCCATGGACTATGTTCCTAATTTGTAGTTGGTGCAAGTCCCAACTATAAGAGACTAAGCACCAAGAAAAGTGATTTACTTGTAGCATGTTCCCATAGTAGCAACTATATGGGCAGTCCTGGGGCCTTTTTTAAAAATTGCTTTCTCAAGGGTAACAGTACCTCCACTGCACACTTCACTCTATCAGCTATCACAAACCAGCCTTCAAGGCAAATACAAGGATCACAGTTAAAAGAGGAGCCCTCAGTGCTCACTGATATCACTTAGCACCACATCCCACAAACAGCTGAAATTAAATGTTGATATTTGTGGTTTTTGAAGGGTCAGCTGAGATTAGAAGCCCATTGTGGCAGCACACAATGCTGTGCATTACTGTTCATTAGGGAGCCCCTGACCCAAGAACGCTTTGTTTAAACAGACAAGGCAAAGGGTAGGGGAAAACGGGATATAATATATGAACACAGTGATGGCTGGCAAACAAGAAATTAATTCTCAGACGTGTGTTTTTAATTATTTAATTTTTCTGGAGTTAATTACAGAGGATTAGCTAAATGGAAATAAGGGACGATGACGGAGATCTAGGAGTGGAAGAAAGGGTGATTAATGTGGGGCAGAAGAGTACAGGGGAAAGGCAGGAGCCTGTAACTGAAGTGAAGAGGTTGTAGAGACAGTATGTGAACAGCCAGCCAGCTCAGAAGCTTTTCTGACCCAGGAAGGTGTCATCAGCATGAAGTTCAACAAGGCCAAGTGCCGGGTCCTGCACCTGGGGTGCAATAACCCCAAGCAGAGCTACAGACTGGGAGAGGAATGGTTGGAGAGCTGCCAGGCAGAGAAGGACCTGGGAGTGATGGTGGATAGTCGGCTGAATATGAGCCAGCAGTGTGCTCAGGTGGCCAAGAAGGCCAACGGCATCCTGGCTTGTATCAGGAACAGTGTGACCAGCAGGGCTAGGGAGGTGATCGTCCCCCTCTACTCAGCTCTGGTGAGGCCGCACCTCGAGTACTGTGTTCAGTTTTGGGCCCCTCGCTACAAGAAGGACATGGAGATGCTTGAGCGGGTTCAGAGAAGGGCAACGAAGCTGGTGAGGGGCCTGGAGAACAAGTCCTACGAGGAGCGGCTGAGGGAGCTGGGCTTGTTCAGCCTGGAGAAGAGGAGGCTCAGGGGCGACCTTATCGCTCTCTATGGGTACCTCAAGGGAGGCTGTAGCGAGGTGGGGGTTGGCCTGTTCTCCCACGTGCCTGGTGACAGGACGAGGGGGAATGGGCTTAAGTTGAGCCAGGGGAGTTTTAGGTTAGATGTTAGGAAGAACTTCTTCACTGAAAGGGTTGTGAGGCACTGGAACAGGCTGCCCAGGGAAGTGGTGGAGTCACCATCCCTGGAAGTCTTCAAAAGACGTTTAGATGTAGAGCTTAGGGAAATGGTTTAGTGGGGACTGTTAGCGTTAGGTCAGAGGTTGGACTCGATGATCTTGAGGTCTCTTTGTCGTGGTTCCGCTCGAGTGGGCAGCCGAGCTCCACCACAGCCGCTCTCTCACTCCCCCTCCTCAAAGAGGAATGGGGAGAAAATATGTGAAAAGGGCTCAAGGATTGAGATAAGGACGAGAAAATCACGCAATAATTATTGTAACGGGCAAAACAGACTCGGCATAAGGAGATAGTAAGATTTATTGCCTACAACTAACAAGCGAGAGAAGTGAGAAAACAAAGGAAAAAAAAAACCAAAAGCACCTTCCCCCCCCATCCACCCTTTTCCACCTCCTCCCCCCGAGCGGCGCAGGGGAACGGGGAATGGGGGTTATGGTCAGTCTACAGCACTTCTTCTCTGCCGCTCCTTCTCGGTCACTCTCGTCCCCTGTGCTGTGGGGTCCCACCCACGGGATGCAGTCCTTGATGAACTGATCCGGCGTGGGCTTCCCACAGGCAGCAGCTCTTCCAGAACTGCTCCAGATATGGGTCCGTACCACGGGGTCCATCCCTCAGGAGAAAACTGCTCCAACCTGGCTCCCCTACGGGCAGCAGCTCCTGCCAGATCACCTGCTCCTGCGTGGTCTCCTCTCCACGGGCTACAGGTCCGGCCCGGAATCTGCTCCGGCAGGGGTCTTCCACAGGCGGCAGCCTCCGTCGGTGCAGGGCCACCTGCTCCACCGTGGTCTCCTCCACGGGCTGCAGCGTGGAACCCTGCTCCACCGTGGTACTCCATGGGCTGCAGGGGGACATCCTGCTTCACTACACTCTTCCAACCTAGAAAATTCTGTGATTCTGTGATCTCCCTAGAACTGCCCTCCATGGAGTCCACATGGCTTGAGTGGTAGAAAGAAATTACTCTGTGGACCAAATATACTAAGAGAAATGTTCAGGTCATCACAATTATGCTGGAAGTAGAGGGACACCGCCCAACAGCTGTGGAGTGGGATTGTCAGGGGAAGCTCTGACTATGCCAAAGTGGCATCTTTCCATTGGCATCCCTTCCAGTGGTCTGGAAATTATTCCCATCATTTCCAGTGGCATCCCTTACTATGGTCTGCAAAGGTGCCTCTGCCATTGATTGGCTTTCATTCACCCCTCAGACAGTAGGCACCTAAGCAGGGTCGTGCCTTGAGAAGATGAGGTGCTCTGGCTTTAATGGTGCTAAAAAAAGCTTTTTATCCCTGAGCCACCTTTCTTTACTCTAGGCTGCTGTTTGTCAGGCATCCGTTTGAAGGAGATGGTGACAGCCATAAATACCCACTGCCAGTACTGAGGTTTATGTCACTTGATACTCTATTTCATCCTAAAGGCGATATAGACCACACAGAGCTCTAACATACCGTGAATCTGACAGCACTTTAAATAAATATATATGGTCAGATCATCATGAGGGGTAAATCAGCATAGCCTCAGTGAAAATGGGTCCTTTAAACTGCACATGAATTACGTATCTCAGTGTGAGCACTCCTGAACAGCTGAGTCTCATGCACTGTGAAGGAGCCATGCAGCTGGATCGGGGAAAGGTGTGGGATTTGCTGCCACTCCTGTGGCAGATTGGGCTGGCAACAGACTTGATCTTGGGAATCTTTTGAGTAAGGTGAAGCCTACTGCTACCACACCTCTTTGCACCTCCTAAAGACACCAATTGTGCATCCCGTGTGGGTGCCAAAGCAGTGAGGTCATGCACATCAGTAAAGGAGATAACGGAGATGCCTGGCAGGGTCAGTCATATGCCAAGACATTGCCCGATCACAGTTGCAGCCCACAGGTGAAGGCAGAACACTCTCACTGAGTTTAATTGCAGAAGGACATTAACTGCAGAGATATGAGGCCAAATATTTGGCTATTATGTTCAACCCTTCCACATGCCAGGGAAAAGGGCCAGTACTACTGCATGCTAATGGCTCCCAGCAGTGACAAGTTAGTCTTGTCCTTGGACACTTCCTTGCTAATAGACCTTGCTAATAAGTGTTGTCCCACCATAATAAGGTACAGTTCTCCTGTCAAAGGTGGTACTTTGTTCCAAAGCCTGGTCAAAGATACTCTACAAATATTTTATTCAAGGATTTCCCCAAACTTCCAGCAAATGATTAATCCATCATTCATCAAAGGTCGCATTCCTCAAAAGTGTTAAAGGGCCAGTAAAAGTCTGCCATAAACTTTTATAATGAGCTTATCCATCAGTCTCCCTTTCTCTGTTACCTGGCCTTGCATGTGTGCAGATCAGACCCAGCCTGCTGTGGGGTGCCCATGTCTGTCTCTCGGAATAGATCATGTTGGTATTTATTAATCTGCTTTGTTCAGCTCTGCCATTCAGGTCAGCGCTGCAGCATTAGTTGTGTTCGCTCAGTTCTTCCACTTCTTATTGAGTGATGATTACATCTGAGCAGCGGGGACTGGTGAGTCATCAAAGGGTATAAATTCCGGGCTCTGTTTAAATGTTAAAAAGGTGGTAAATGCATGATATATGAACTGCTAAAATCTTCTACAGTTGGAAAAGCGGTATGCTATAAACAGGATTTATTTTCAATATATTAAATTTTTTTTGGAGTATTCCACTGATAAATATCACAAGGGGCTGCATTCCTATTGTGCTGTAATTAAAATGAATGTTTTAACAATGCCTGCCCCCAGGCTGACAATAATGACACTGGAAACAGGTGAGGAAAATAAAAGTTAATGAAACTGGACCACAGTTAGAAGATGTCACAAAACACACTTTATCCCATATGTGCACACATTCCTTTTAGAAATATATAGTAGTAAGAAGATAACCATCATAATATTCATAAATTAATCTTAGCTGACGGTGAATGGTTCATTACTTGTTACTGAGAGTTTAACATCGAGCGCACAGCTTGCCAAAACCTTTCAGCTCAGGGGCAACAGTTGTTTTCAGAAGATGACAGTGACAAATATCCCACACATTTCATCGAAAAGGTCTTTGGATGCAGCTCTGTTATTTTCTGAGGGGCACCTCAAGACAGCTTTCCTGCGGAAGCGCAGACCTGGGTGCCCCACAGGACTCCCGCAAAACACTGATGAGGCTGTGCAATCAAGTGTGCCTATGGCTTTGGCATTAAATCTGTTGCCAGCCCTCTCTGCCACCGGAGTGGCTGGAAGGCATCCGTATGTCTGGGAACTGAGAAAGGCAGGGAGTACCGTATGTTTCTGACTTTCTGACTCTGTTCCTTAAAAAAAAGAAAAAAGAAAAAAAAAAAAAAAAAAAAAAGTGTTGATTGACTTCCTTGGAGCAGGGATTAGCTTTTAGCATCAATTTTTAGTTTGATCTGCAGCACAAGAAAAGGACGTGGTTTTCTTTGTTGTGAAGCTCTGCAAAAATGCAAGAAGAGCAGTAGCATGCAGAATTCTTACCCTTACCTGGCACAAGGAGCAATTTTGTGTTAAAACTGTGAAAGAGAGGCACTGGACACATGACCTAGGAAACCTGTCTCAAAACATCTTCATCTCAGAATAAAACAGCCAGCTGGGAACAATATCAGGAGTGACATAAGTAATAATAATAACAATAAATACAAATAATTTAATTAATTATATGACTAAAAGTGTAAAACCACCTAGAATAATGAAATAATCAAATTCTTATGTTTTGTGATTTAAATTAAATACTTATAGGAAAAAATACTTATAGGAAAAAATATGATCTTCCAACCTAATAATAGCATGAGAAGGAGATCAGGAAGAAGAATATTGGATTTTTCAAGGAAGCCCAGAAAGGAAACAAAGAATTAAATGTCTTAAGATGGTAAAGGAAAGAAAAAAAAAAAAAAAAAGCCAATGGAAACAACAAGATAGAGATGGAAATCAAGAACCCATCAAGCCCTTAATAGCAATAGCTAAGAGTAGCATTGAAGTATGATGTACAGTGTGGAGCTTATGCAAGGCTCTTTGCTCATCCCTGGGAGATAAAACTTCATTCCAAGGCCCATCTTTGAAGAAGTCTTGTAAAATGTTTGCACTAAAAAGAAGTTGGTCAAAAAGCCCATATACTTTCACAAGGCATTTATTCATCTTGTTTTACTGACCCATAGCATCAACTAGCAGAAGTGCAGTTTTTTACTAAGTTCTGCGTTATGGCTTTAAAGTGCTATAGAAAGCTTTACAAACTCTTCAGACTTCTATACGACTTACAGGAGGACAAAAGTCAAAGGAGAAAGGAGGAGATATCTGGAAGACATAGGAACAATGTTTATATTGGTGACAAAGGATTGATATCCAAGTACGATATGAAAATCATACTACTAAGCTGGAACAATGCAACAGAAGGATTTTCCTCTATGGAGGAAACTTAAATGTCCTCATCTGCTTTTACCAGTTTGTCAGTCTATATACCAACCTTATCACAGAATAATAGGGAACAAGCTACAGACCTTACTATTTTTAATGAATTGTGTTGACATGCACAAATCCCAGTCCCATGACATGAATTATCCTCAGTTCTTCACTCCATTACAGAAATAAATGCATGCGAAGGAGGAGATGGAGCTGCTTTGATATTGCTAAGCAAAGCAGCAGTACAGGCAAAGGCGAGAACTAGAAGGCATGAAATAGATAATATACCACCAGGAAAACAAATGAAAAATGTCTTATCCTTACCATGAAACAGAAAATGGTAAAATAAAAGAACTCACTGTTCTGACATGACTCTAGTAAGGTGAAAGTCTGTGTAAGAAAATTATATTAAGCAGCAGGCCTTGATATGCTTTTTCTATAATGAGCCCAGGGAACAGAGCTCCTAACTGATAATTGCTTATTACATACATATTATTCCAATTGTATCCTTGTATACTTGTATCTCAGCTAAATTCTTTCATGGAAACAACAAATTGCCTGCCTGACCTGTTACGTGAAGAACTTTTCATCATTGCTGGCATTTTTATTTTGTTAGTACTGAGATTTATAGTAATTATTTAAAATTAAATTTAAATTTTCTGCTTCGTCAAAACCTTAATTTTTTATCTCTTTCTGCTTAGTGTACAGATAGAATTTGTCTGCTTCTAAAACCAAGACACATAGATCTGACGTAGTCACTTGTCTCCTTTCAGTGTATTAAAAAAAAAAAAAAAAAAAAAAAAGAAAAAAGTATATCTGTTGGCCGATGAGGCTTATCCTAAGACAGGTTTCTAATGTAGATCCATTTAAAGGCTTTCTGGAGGCCCATGTCTCTCCATTGGCTGTGGAAAGAGCCACCTGGGATTAGCTCAGCTTTGGATGTCCACTGCTAGACAGTGAAAACATTCTGACTTGGATCTTTCGAAAATCCTGAGACCTTGATATTTCTCTTCAGGTTATGGGTCAATAGAGAGTGATGATGCTGCATCAGAAACGTGGGCAGGGCCTAGCAGCCCAGCTTCTCCTAGACCTCTCAGGTCCTTTGCTTTGCCCTAAGTGAGACCAAGTGGTTGACTCTAAATTCATATCTGTAAAAGTCCATCTGTAGGGCACCTGTCTTTGTGGAAACCAAGAATCCTGCATGGGGTTGGTAAAGGAATTGCTGGGAAAATAAATAAATAAATAAATAAATATAGTCATGCATTAGGTAATAAAAAAGAAGAGAAACAAGGAAATTGCTTGAGAAGTGTGCGTTCAAATATGTGCTTTTGTTAGATTGCTTGGAATACAATGGCTATCTCACATCAGCAAGGAATTTTCCTTAGTAGGATCGTATCTGTAGAGCAAAACAGTTGCTGCTGAGGAGCTTGGGTCCACACTATCCTTATTTCAAGTAGTCAGTCTACTGACTTTGTAGGCTGAAGGCCCATGGGTGATTGGAGCATGCTGGAGGCACTACAGGAGTGCTGCCTACATTTTAGGTTCATTGGGAAAGAACGAGATACTTCAAAAATGTTCTGAAATGAGAGCCAAAATGTGGCAAATGGCACGCGGGGATATTTGGTTCAAAAGCATACTGCTGATCTGAATTAATATACCGATGCAGATCCACCCGCAGTTTCAGTTCCGTTGAAAATCTCAAGACCTTGAAGAAAATGTTCATGTAGAGTCAGAATGAAGAGCGAAAGCACTTCCTTCCCTTTCCCCTGAATTGCAGTTTGACAGTATTTTATTTCAGAAACACTGGGAACAATTTGTTCATTTTATAATGATGAAATGAGCTCTCTGGATTTACAGGGGCAGAAGAGCAAGGCTTCTCTACTTACAGTGCACAGAGGACTCCTTGGAACTCATAAAGCAGCTTGCCTGGGAAAGCAGTCAGGATATCAGATAAGTCTCAGCAGTAAGTTTCACCACGCAGAGCCAGTCCCCAATAAGTCCATCTGAATTTATTGAATCAACATCTTTTGATGTGTTGAAAATTCTCAAAATAATTATTTAAATGCTGCTAATTATAAACTTATCTCTTCAGAAATACAGAACAAGACCCAAACAGACAGGACAATTGCCTTAAAAAGCAGGTTTAAAAAGACCTTGAGGTTTCCTCCTAACTCCTGGGGGCTGGTTTCTTGTAGGGAGACTAATCAATGCCTTGCATGTAGGTGTGCGAAGATGTTACTGCCCCTGTGTCTAGCATTGGAAACCATGACCTGTATATCTTGTCTAATCATAGAGTCACTGATTTTGAGCAAATGACATTTTAAAAAGTCAAAGCTCAGAGAGGAAAAAAAAAAAGAAAAAAAAAAAAAAAGTGCATTTCAGCAGGCTGGAAATGTACCATCTTCATTATTTGTTGAGAAGCTGAGCCAGTGACTAGTTCATATTCAACAAGCCCTGTTGTAAGGAGAAAGTACATGAGAGTTGTCTAGTAAATTGTAGAAAATAACCAAGGACTAAGCATTAAGAAAACTGGATAAAAACACACCGTCAGGCCCAAGAAAGGGCTATCCTTGGGGAAAAAAATAAGGAGAAAGAGAGACAGCAAATATTGGAAGTCAAGAATTTTTACTCTAGTTCCAAAATTATATCTTTGAGGGAAGATATGTTCTCAAAAATGTGACCTCTCTGCATACTTTTCCTCCAAGGTACTGGCAGATTTTAGTTTGTTTTGTTTTGTTTTGTTTTTTTTTTGCCTGTAAATCTCTGCCTCAGAGTGATGCCTGTTGGAGTATTGCAGAAGCAAATGACGGGACAAATCAGTAAGATCTCCATCATTCCAAGTCATTTAGCAAAACTAGATGGCTCTCTAAAAAGACACATTCCTCACTCCACTGAGGAAAGCAAGTTTGGTCTTAAAATTATAAAAGGGGTTATCAGGCTAACATTAACAAATTTATGCATTAGAAGTCTTATTCGTGGTAGTGCCAACTAGGAGGATTTGGGCTATGAATGATAACTTTCCAGTTCAAACTGCAACCATCTAGTAGAATTCATAACCCCACAGCTTAGGAAATGTAGCCCTAGTAACACTAAAAATGTTTGTTCTTGATGAGGGAGCACATTGTTCAATGTAATACTATGGTCTTTGCTGGTATATAGGAATTCACACCATCTCGTGCCCCTTAAATTTAGGAATTTCAGGCAATAGTTTGAAGAAGTGGGCTGTGTTTGCCACATTTCTGAAAGAGAGTTAATGTGGAAGAAATAGATGTATGATTTCAAAAAGAGCAGATAAACTAAATCATAGCTGCTCTTTGATAGGTTCTCCTTGCCTTCCAAACCCCTGTCTCCCTCTAACATGCCCATGGAAGAGAAATGCTGTGGTTCTACCCCCAGTTCAGGTATTTTAATGAATTCCCTAACATTGGTTTATGGAGCAAGGATACCTCTCCTTCTCCATGGAAGTTAACACATCCTTAAGCACCATGAACAACGCAAAACAAAAAATAAAAAACATTAATAAACTCTGCAGACAGTCAGATATTCCACTGCTTTCAGCCTAGCTGAAATATACGGCACTCTTGCACTGGTTCTGTACAAGTAAGTAACATTAATGTGTGCAATGTCTATCTAAAAATTCATTAGGGATTGAGTTAGAACTATCATATTTTCACATCCTAAAGCAAGGCTTAAATACTTGGTAAGAAAAAATCCATCCTTCCTTCCTTCCTTCCTTCCTTCCTTCCTTCCTTCCTTCCTTCCTTCCTTCCTTCCTTCCTTTCTTTCTTTCTTTCTTTCTTTCTTTCTTTCTTTCTTTCTTTCTTTCTTTCTTTCTTTCTTTCTTTCTTTCTTTCTTTCTTTCTTTCTCTCTCTCTCTCTCTCTCTCTCTTTCTCTCTCTCTCTCTCTCTCTCTTTCTCTCTCTCTCTCTCTTTTTCTTTCTCTCGTTCTCCCTTTCTCTCTCTCTCTCTTTTTCTTTCTCTCGTTCTCCCTTTCTCTCTCTCTCTCTTTTCCTTCCTCTCTTCTTTACTTCATGACTGACATCCTTTCTCTTCCTCAGTTTGCGTGTGCATAGATGGATGCTCTCTCATGTGAGCAAGTCCGTGACACAACAAGACCACTTTTGAGATAACATTGCCTGCCCTGGGACTACTGGTGCAAAGCAAAACAAATCTGGCATAATTTCAATAATTTTATCACATTACAGTCACTTTCCTCCCTGCCTATTTTGCATCTCCGCAAACTTGCATCTCCCTCCCTCGATTATCCTTACTGGAGAGCTGACTGCCATCTAGTGATCCCTTTAACCACCTTATTCCCTATTGTCACTTTACAATATGCTTGTCTTACAGCTCCAATCTTTTAGTTTATAGCTTGCCCTCTTTCTCTTTTTCCCTTGTGTTATGAGCAATATCAATTATAAGGCTTTGAAACACAGCCTACCAATCCCAGCAAAGGACAAACTAAATGTGATATTAAGTCATAATTTTAGTCCACATAATTTTTTTTCTCCTTCTGTATTTTATAGAAGGGATATTGGATTTCTGTGTTTCATTATAACCTTGCTGTCAAATAAAATCCCTCAGCAAGGGAGAAGGTTGTTTAACCCACCAGCAATGAACCATCGACTACAGTTGAATGTATTTAGCACTTTAATATGCCCATCTACCCTGGTACATGCCGTCCATGCTTTTTGGCTGTTTCTGTAAGTGACTTGGTGCAGCTGCCTGTGTGTTGAGGGAGCAAACTGAGCTCAACCGTTTCCAGAACCATGCCAAGAAAACCTGCTTGGAGCAAACCTAATGACTCTGTGCTGCAAAAGGAAATATCCTTGCTGCACAACACCTTAAATGTCAGCCATCCCCCAGCAGGAACTTCCCCCATCAGTGACAAAATAAGTCACTGTATAAAGAAACATGGTCTTTTTTCTCAGCTGTTTAGTCACCTAATCCAAATTAGATGCAAACTGTCCTTAATTCATTAACATCTGAGCAAGGCTCGGAGGAGGTAAAGCACTCTCTAACTGCTGAGAATCATGATAATTAATTTCTGAGTCCAATCCAATTAAAAAAGAACTTCAAAGGGACTTTAAGCAGGGAAATCTGAGATGAAAGTTATTTGAAATAAGAGGTATTAAACTCCCTCCCCAAACAGTCCTAGATATTCCCACTTAAGCAAGCGAAGGTCTTCCTGTTCCTTTGTGTGTCTGTTTGGAAATGGATGGAGGAGGAGAAGGAGTGTGACAAATATTTTACAGTGGCAGGCAAACAGGGTCCTCTCCAGACTGACAGGTAACCAGTCTGCATTAAAAAAAAAAAAAAAAAAAAAAACAGTGAGACTAATGTTGAGCTGGCAAATTTTTCTGTGCCTCAGAATAGCAATCATATTAAAGAGACAGGTGCTCAAAAACACTAGAGAAATCACGTTGATTTATTCAGTTCATTCAGGGAATCCCAGACATGTTGATCCTGGGAGAAGAGCTAAAAGCTTAATTTTTTCAGTGAGTGGAGAAAGAAGGGAGAAATTCTCTGAAGACCATGAGGGCTCTAGAAAATGCAAAGACTATCAAGGTGTTATGAATAAATTTGTTACAGGCACAACCGTCACTCACACCCTAGTATTAACCAGCCAAATCTGCAATGCAGTATACCTGGAGCAGCCACGTTGAGCATCCAGGTCAGCTTGATAGGTTTGGGGGCTGATATATATATCAGGGGTTGATATAAACAACATAACCTGCTTTGAAAATGACTCAGGTGAGATCCATCCATCATTCCTTTTCTTTTAGAACAAATGAAGAATTAAAGAAACAAGCAAGGGCAGATATTGGGAAATAATGTACCTAGAAGGGATTTTGCAGTCCCTCAATTTCAGCCTCTGCCATTGCTCTCCTCACTGATCAAAGGTAGTCACTGTTGTCTCCCTGCCTCAGTTTTCCCATCTGTGCAAGGGAATAATTGTGGCAGCCTTTGTAAAGCATCTTGAGGCTTATCAAGGGAAAATGATCTTTGAAAACCATTTCCTGCATCAGAGCAGACTCCAAATACATCTATATTGAAGACAGGTGCCAGGGCTGCATGTTGTGGTCATGTCCATAGCTCAATTTCAAACTGCCTTCAAAACTTCTTAAAAGCCAGGCACATGGGGTAAGCCATACACATCCTGTTTTGGTAGAAGCACCTCTTTTGACGACAGGATGTCTACAAAAGCTGAAGTTATGGGATTATGCTATGAATAAGGCACCCTCTCATGCTGGGCATTTGCATTTCTCACAGAAAGCTTTCACACCTAGCAATTTGCTGCTAAACATAGCAGTGAATAGTGGAGATGTTTCAATCCGGCTGTAGCGGCAGGTGGCTTAACAATAATTAGTCACATTCTTCTCTTTTCACAGAAATCAATTCATTTCCACATTATGTCTCTGTGTCAGTCTTATTGATTAGTGAGCAGCATGACCCAGAGAAGCCATTTCTGGTCAAGTGAAACTCTCAGTTAACATGCAGGAAAATATGCCGTGAAAATGGACTTCCCAAGCAAAGTGCCCAAGCAAACCAAAAAGTGAAGCACCTGGGAGACAGCCTGATGTGTCCATGATCCTGTCCACTTGTAACATGGGCTACAGCCAAACTGAAAAGCTCGCTGCTGCAAGGAAAGCATTCATAGGGAGGTATGCACTGAAGAAACCCAAGAGTTATGTTCTCCAGAGCTGAGCTCTCACACTTGTCAAGATCAGGATTTACCCCATTTGGAGCAGAAGTGAGACTGTGTCACAAGGCAACATGAGGAAGAGAGCACTACTAGTGATTTTTTTTTTTTTTTTTGTCAAAAACAACAAATATAGGAGCTGTCCTTGAGTGATGAAACCTGTCTCAGCAGATGTGATTAGTAGCATTGACTTCAGTAGGAGCAGTACTTCACACAACAGCAGCCAGTGTCACAGAGGACCCTCCACATTGCAGATTGGACTAATTAACTCACGGCTACTCTATGCTGTCTCTGCCAGCTGGCCTGCCAATGTCCTTTATTGTATTACGGAAACTAATCATTTGCTGGATATCTTTAATAAGTACAATAACACTCAAGGCTCGCTGATCAAAAATAAATAAATCTTTGAAGCACTCAGAGGCTATTTTCCATTTTCCTGGGGTAGCGCAGTATTTGAGAAGCCCTGAAAATGCTAGTTTCCCCATGCTCAAATGAAGGAATTCCTTCCTTTCAAGCAATACCCAATACTCCACTGCACTGTTAAGAAAGCACCAGTAGCTGAATTGTAACATCAGTTGTTTCATGTCGCTTCTAGTGATGATGAAGTAGCTTTTTCCTATTATAAGTGCACATTTTGTAACTCACTTGTCTTGTTTGGGCTGTAAAAGGTTTGCTTTGAGATGTTTATTATTTACTCAATACTTAATTGCCACGCCAGAATGCATTCACAGGAAAGCACATACCACTTTTTATTATCAATTGGGTGGTTCTGTTTTTCTTTAGGAAGTAAATTACAAAAAAAATATTTCCTGCTATGTTTCAGTTATCCATCGATCCTTAGGCAAAAATAGAGCAAAAGTTCAGAATAATATGGCTGTTATATAATACACATACAGTTTTATTGTACAATTGCTTTTGCCCATTTATGTTTCTGATTGGCTGGTTGGGCAGAAGGAAATTAAGCCATAAAGTATAAGTTGCTGTACATGATATTTCATTTTCTGGAGGAATGAGAATGGAAATGCATAGGCTGGGGGCCCTGTACATTCATCTCCCCTGCTATCCAGAAATGAAATGAAATGTCACATACAGCTGCCCTAGCCCTCCACAGCTTATTTCACTGTAACATTTCAGTAAAATACAGTATTAAAAGGAAACCCAAAACTTTAACCACTGTTGCTTTGAACAGCTTCAGTGTGACCCTGGTTTTTATTACACAGGTGACAGCTCTCTTCCCCTCTTGGGCCATTCCTTTCAAGTCTGCTTGACTATCACATCATCTAACCCAGCACCCAATGGTCAGCAGCGAGTATCCTCATGGTTTAGAAACTGGTCTGACAGATTCTTCCTGAGCCAGGGGCACCTGAATAGTCCTGTTCTTTGCATGTCTTTGACCAGGTGGCTAACTAACCACAGCATGACTGTGCTGTGAGAAATCAAATCTATTCTCTGGACAGCATTTCTAATTCATTTAATTTTCCTTTTTTTTTTTTTTTTTTTTTTTTTGGCACAGGAACAACCAGTTAGTGAGACAGACTAGAAAGAAAATAAGTCATTTAAAATATCCTGTAACTTTAGAAATTACATATTTAAAATGCAGTTTGATAAGTAGCTCATTTATTCTTTTGCAGCCACCTTTGCTTTTTTTTTCTGAAGTGCAAGAGAACATTTTCTTTTCATGGCCATTGGGATGCCAGCAGGGGGTTGACTTCAATGAAAGCTACATTTAGCTGTAAATTTAGATGTGGTGCCAAACTGTCATGATTAAAGAATTATATTACTTTGGGTCTTAAGAGGTGAACAGAAATATTATTAAGAAAAAATGGCATTGCACTGCATAGTGAGGCAAAATGTCCTCATATGTATTGTTAGCAGACACTTCAGTCATTTTTTTCCAAGTATAAATTTTTCTCCCTTATTGGGTTCATTGCATTGGTGGTCCATTACTGGTCTCCTGCATAGACCAAAGGTTCCTGTAGTCCCCAGGACTCCATATCTTCTCACCAACATGTATTGGACAGGATAGGACACAAACTGTCCTGGTGGTTCCTACGCAGGGGAATCAGCAGCTGTCCAGATGGTGGCTGAGCAGAACTTGCTGATACAAGCAGGGGAAGACAGATTATTTTTTTTTTTTTTCACTGGACTTCATAAAATAAATTGGAAAGCATTTTTAATCTGAAAACCAACTTCTTTTTAGGAGAATATATGTATACATCTATATACATATATAGATATATAAACATTAAATCAAAGACTGTGTTTGTTTTCTTTTTTTTTTTTTTTCTTTTTAAGAAACTAACAAAAATCTCCAGTCACATTTCAGAAATCTATTGAGCTTTTGTCAGTATAGATTAAAACTTCAAAATACTTTGAGTTTTATTGTAGAAAACTATTGTCTGCCAGAGATTCTGACTGGATGGCTGAACAGCAGTGTGCTAATCCATAAAGAGTATGGCTTAAACTTTTGATTGGTTATTATACATGTACATTACATTGTGTCTGGTATATATGTAGAATACATGTGGAGTAGGTTGTTCTTATATACACATTTCAAATAGTAATATGGAAATTTACATATACCGAAATATTATATATGTAATAAACTATTTTAATACATAATACACATTAAATATTTATAAAATTAACATATATAAAATAAAAAATATATACAAAATATATTCACAGAAAGATACTTATGTTTACTCATATGTGCATGAATGTATCTATATATTGCGATATTATATATCCAATATATGATATGATCTATTTTAAATATATATATATATTTTTGAAATGGAGAAAATCAGATAGTGTTGGTGCTGTCACATGCCCTTTATGTTGTCTTGATTATCCTGAATCCACAGTCTGTTTTAATGTCCTCGTTATCCTTATTATTATCATTGCTTTATCTTCTGATTCCATTGCCCACCCTGGAGTGAGTTACAGTAGGACTGTTACCATGGGCAAAAGAGCCTCAGTTTGGGCAATCTGATCTTAGATAATTTATCACCAGCCAAAAAAAACCATCCAGTAACTATTCTGGGTGTTGAGAAAAAGAAAAAAAAATACATATATGTATATATAAATATATATGTATGACTTTAAAAAATGTACATAACCATCTATTCAAAATAAATCTTCTCCCTTTCCCAGATTCATGGTCACCAACAGATGCAGTCCCCAAGGTGTCCCTACTCCAGCATGGGTCAACCATGACTGCAGTCCCCTGAGGATGTCCCTGCCCTGGCCTAGCCACAGTTCTTCATGGGTGTCTATAGCCTTTCTGGCCTTTTTTGTCCTCTCACCTCTCAGGAATGTGTCTCCAACCCTAGCCACTGTTGGTTTCTTTCTTAAATGTGTTTGAGCAGCAGCGCAGTGAGTTTCACTGACTGGATAAGGATGAGGTTTGTCATGGAATAGTTAATTTCTCCGCCTCTTTTTCATGTGTGTCAGGGGAGACTGCAAATGACTTTAGTAGACACACCATGGCCCATGACCTCCCCCAGCACAGGCCCCTTGATAGGACAGCCCATAACATATTCCCCAGCATGCAAGGTATGGTGCTTGCAAACTCCACCCATTGCTCCTCCAAAACAGAGATTTAAGACTAGGTTATAGAGGTTACCTTGTAGCAGACTGAACACGCAGTTATAACACCAGTCAAAGGCCTCCTCCAGCCCAGGCTGTGTGCCAAACACGTAGGCTGAGGAGATGTGATGTGTACTTGGCTATGAAGAGACCTGTGCATGGTCCTCTTCCTGGGATGCACAAGAAGTAGGGCAATGGCTCAGGTTCTCCTATGGGGTCAAAGTATTAAGCTTAAATCTCCAACTAAGCAGAAAATTATGAAGCATTTTCTTTTTCCAGGTTTTCAGTAAAGTACTGAAGTGAACAGGGAGCAGGAATCTGTATCACCAATGCTGACCCAGCACCAGTGAGAAGTGGGAAGGGTGCTGGAGACATCAGTGAGAGAACAAATGTAAGAAACTTTGCACATGGGCCATGGCTTTGCTACCACACATGAAGACATGGTCTAGTAGGCCTCATCAGGGTCTACTGCAGGCCAGTGCAGCCCCAGGCCTGACTATAAAGCTGAAGGAAATCAGGCAGAGTACTGGGGACTAGATGGAGAGGATGGTTTCATCCACACCGCACATTACACGGAGATGTCTTTGTGTGAAAGAGGAATCATTGCTTTAAGTAGTATACGCTCTGTTCTAGCAGATTTTTGTTTCTGGAGGCTAAGCTCCTCCACTGCTCCCCTTGCCATGGTTCCCAAGGCTTCCTGTTAGAAATTCCAGTCAGTCAGTAAATCCGACACAATAATATATTCTGTTTCTGAGATGAACTGAGTTTCTTGCCTGCAAATGTCAGACTCCTGAGCTGCTATTTCAGGGTGAGGTAGATGTGTGCAACTCCTTAAGGAATAAAGGAAAAAAAAAATAATGTGCTCAACATTTACAAGGTTTTCTGAGTTTTTTGTCAACACAGGGTAGGAATCTACATTGTACTCAAGCCAACTGCCCAACACAAGTATAAGGTAATAATGAACAGGGCTCTTCAGGGCTTTAGCCAATAGTTTCTTTTTAAAGTTTTCCTGTTGAAAACGCTCCTTTCTGATCAGAGTCCTGTGTGAGTATATACTGGATAATCAAAAACTCAACAGAAAACAGTTGTGATCTCTGTTTCCTGCTTCTCATTTTGGGGATAGGTGTAGGTGATGTAATGAGGCTGCAATGTGCTGATGTTCCTCTCTGTACTACATATACTCCTTTCACAACTCCCTGCACACTGCCAACCAGGAATTCGTGCCATATACTTCAGCCTTGCTGAAGTTCTATCAAATCATCTTCTACCTATCCAATGACAGCAAGAAGAACTAATTGGACACATTATAAAACATCCTTTCTTGCATATACACAACCTATCTTTTACATGATAACACCCTTTACCCTGCATCCTGCTTCATTTGACTGCCTGGGTCCTGTCCTCTGATGCATGCAAAGGAGACATTTGCAAGCAACTTACACTTTGAGGTACTTTTTCCCACTTAAAGGAAAAGTCCTGGGAATTCTTCAGCCTGTGGAGTCTTAATGACATGGGTATTAGGGACATTTGGCAGTGGTTTCTTCATGATCTTTCCTAATGGCTGATGATCAGATTGCATTCATCTTATGCCTGGAAGTGTCATACTGGCATCATTCTGTTCCAAGTAGCAGAGGCATCTCTCTTTTTTTTTTTTTTTTTTTTTTTTTTCTCTCTCTCTCTCTCTCTCTCTCTCTGAGAAAATCCTTTGCTCATTCCCCCTGGGCTTCTTTTGGCAAATGTTCTGTTCAACGGCTTGCATCACCGATGTTCTCTGCTGGAGTCCCAGACTTCAGCTGTAGCTGCTCCACAGAGCTGCAGCACTGCAGAAGTGGTGTTGACTTGGAACTTCAATCTTACAGATGCACTTCCCTCAGTCTTTCCCCACTCATTACGTGGCTGCTGTATTAATAGCTCTTGGCCTTCTGACATGAAGTGCTCATTCATGGATGGCAAACCTTTTAGATATTGGCAGCAAATTTAGCTTAAAAAGCACCCCAACTCTCTCATTACTGATGGTGCCAAGACTAATCTCTGTCAGTGTCAAATTTGGCAACAGGGCCAAGGACTTATCACTGCTTCCCTAATTTGAATTTTAGATCTATTCTCTTCCTTTCAATCCAATCTTGTCTGTTTAGTCCTTTTCCCCTGGTACTTAACTGTATGCTGAGGAATCCCGTTCTATTTGTGGCTCTGAATCAAGACGGGGAGACCTATCCTCTCTTTAAATCCTGACCTCAGGGGGGGTTAAATGTCTTCTTTTCAAGCTGAACCTGATGATGTGGACTTTGCTCTTGGCTGAGGGGGAACAGACGGTTTGCATTAGTATACCTGCTGTCAGGATGAGTAGCTTCAGTGACTGTACTGTGGGTCCACATGCGTGTGCAGGAAACTATAGACTTTCAGTGGGATGAGCCTATGGACACCACATGCCCAAGAATTCCCTTTATTGTAGATAACTGCCTTTCCTTTCTTCTTTTTCCCTCTCTGCTGCAGAGTTTTTCACTGTTATTTCCTGCCTACATTGCAATTATTGTGTGAAAATTAATCGGTAAATGTTTGCAAAATACTCCAGACATAAAACTGCTAGATAAGTACTAAATATTATTTTAATTAGAATTAATAACAATAATAGAATTGGATTGAGAGCTTTTCCATGACCATAATACTTGTTTTCAGATGGAGACCTTAAACTGACCTGCATATTTAGCAAGTTACAGCTACACAGTGTAGATAATTAAAAATAAATTACTATCAGGGTTCTAAAAGTAATTGAAAATCATGTTAATAAATTTAGAAGGTGAAGAAAAAAAGAGCCCAGTGAAAAAAAAAAAACAAACCAGCTCAACCAGCCACCCCAGGAATTTCTGAACAAATGTAAAGCATTGAAGCCTACAGGATATAGAACAAATGTATATTTCCAAACACCTCCAGCAACTCTTATTGCTTGCCTAAAGACCTGACCTCTTAAGAAATGGAGCAGAATCAAACGTGGCCAGGTGTGTTTAGCAGGAAGCAAGATGTAACCACCCCTTGAGATAAAATCGAGAGCAAAATATGATGACAGCAGCCAGCAGGTAGGTCGTGTCATGCTCTATTTGGGTTAAGTGCTGTTGGAAGCCAAAAAGGGCCTTAACTGTGTTCTGTACCACAGAATCAAAAGCACTGAGACAATTGATTGTAACAACTCCCACATGCTCTAGAAGAAGCCAATGGTTTAAATCCACCCCCTCTCTAGATCAGGCTAGGACCCTCCATCCTGCAAGTCCAAAGTTTACTACCTGAAATTAAAATAGGCGTAGCTGATTAGTAAGTGGGCAGTGAGATGGACTGAAAACAGAATGGCCAGAGCCAGAGGGTTGCAATCAGTGGCATAAAGACCTGATGAAGGTCATTTTCTAGTGGTGTGCCCAAGGTGTTGACACACAACTGCCTCTGAAGATTCAGGCCACAATTTCAAAGAGGACAACAATTTTTCAGGATTAGCATGACATAACATTTTGTAGTTCAAAATCCTGTTGGTGCTATCAAATGCCCTTAGGCATTCCCCTTAGGGGAATCTCTCAACGTCAGTAGGAGCCATATCAATCAGATGCAGGAAGAAGGAACAAGGAAGAACAAGAATTAAAATCTTACACATTGTCTTTGTATATTTGATAGCTTACTTGGGTCAGTCATCCCAGTTTGTAGCATAGGGAGTAAGAAAATTGATCAGTAACTTCATTAGTAGCCTAGCCACTGTTTACCTTGCAAAAACATGTCATCAGTGTATTGTCACTGCGTTAAGACCTTCTGAGAAGTATCCAGATTTTTGTAGAAGAAAGAGAACCCCATACAGGAAGAAAAGGTTGCATATCATACTCAAGAGAGGGCTGTGGCCAAAAGGAAGGCATTAAATTGGAGGAAAAACTTAGAAAAAAAATAATAAAAATAAATAAATAAATAAATAAATAAATAAATAAAACTGTGCCAAGAAAAAAAAAAAGGCCAACATGGTAGGAAAGAAAATCTGGTACTTTGGACTATGTGCTAAAGGAGAGAAAGAAAATCAAAGCACCACTCTCTGGTGAGACAGAGCTACCAATACTTCTGTAGATACGCATCAGCTACTACGGGGATGGGAACAGGATGAGAGAGTCTCAATAGGAAGAGAGAAAGGAGGTGTTTGGTGGCAGATAGAAATGTTCAGGAAATTGGTCACTCAGTAACAAGAAATGTGTGCCAGCCCCACACTTGTGCAGCTGTGCTATCAGCATGGCTAAAAAAAATAATAAAATTCTTTTCTCATTTCTGATTTTAGTAGCTGTTCAGATGGCGTCAGCAGCGCATGAATTATTGTTAATAACAATGGTATGATTGCTCGTCATCTGCATAGACTCTGTTATCCAAGTCTCTTCTAATTCCTACTAGCTTGCTCACTCCCTAAGCTTAGCAGCCAAGAACTGCTGCATTAAATGTCAGTGAAATGAGAGTCTTGACTGTTCATGGTTTAATCAATAATAGATTTAGGAGATGGAATCGCCTGTGCTCTTCATTTTTGAATCTCAAGCCCCATCTGCTGCTCACTCACTGATTTGGTCTCTCTCCTGTGAATGCCTCTCTGATGATCTTCTGTTGTTTACTCCTAGTAAAATACTTGCCACTCAAGAGTTCAGTCAAGTACATACTTTTGCAGTCTTACCAATTATAGAAAGCATTGGCGTTGCCAAAATACACTCCCTTTTGCATCATAAATGCTGCATGATACTGCATGAATGTTTATGTTTGAGCATTTTTCACCTAGAAAAATCTTTAGGGAGGCTACAAAATCAGACACAGGCGATCTGGATGAGGAAATCCTCCCTCTCCATCTAGTATTTAACTTTCTGCTGATGAATAAGGTATAAACTAATCTGCACTTCTAGAAAGTACATTTGCATAAGAGAGTTACTTGCACAGTCCACTGCATATGAGGTCTGAAGAACTGGTCCAGAAATGAGGGCAAAGTCCCACATACGTTTCATTTGCTGTCTTTTTCTACTACCGTGTCACAGCTGCACACAGAGAGTACACGTGAGTATGTGAGACAACTTGCATGGCTTTCCTTAGGAACAGTTGGCAGCAAATTATTAATATAGGTACTCCAGTGCCACCAATTAGGAATAGGCAAGGATGCACGCGGGCTGCTGACTGCACTAAGCACCCCATCAGCAAAGCATCTGACTCTGTAGTGGGCTAAAACCACTCCAGCTGCACCAATTGCTCTCTGCTGAGTGCTGCATCAGGACTGCTGCAACTGTAAACAAGCCTCTAACCTTATTCGTGCGATGTATTTCCACTCATAAAACCCAGTAATGTAGTAACTGTGCAAGTAAAAGTCTGGGCACTCCGTTCTTAGGCATCACTTTCTGATGTCTGCTGAACTGTGGTGTCTGCTGAACCATGGTTTATGCTTGAGTGATGCCACCCCTGATCAGTTGAGGCAGATCCTAGCAATAACATTAGGCTGCTAAGAGCAAGGCAGGAAGATCTGAGGAGTTTGGTCCCAGGAGTTTTAACCAATAATGTTTCAATGTGTTGTTATTACCAGAACAAAGTGGAAAGAATCTGCAAAATATATCATCTTGCTGAATTAACAAACTCTATCCCCCAAAACCAAACCAATAATCAAAGAGTTCATGGTGAAACACTGAAGGTATTGATGGAAAGCAGAGGTGGGGCACCTGTGGTCTATGGACTGAGCAGACACTGTTACTTCATTTCATTGCAGTTGTGGGTGCGTTATTTTTTTTAATGGCATTCATGTGAGATAACGGGTTTTTAATGGGCATAATGGGTTTTGGTTCTCCAGCACTGATAGAACAGCGTGCTGTTTTCCAAACATCTGAGGAAGACCCTTGTCCAGACACAGTTCCCTGTGTAACTGTAGAGGATGTACCTAAAGAGTAACTACAGAGTGCCATTTTTAAAGCAATGATACTGATTTAGCTTCTAATGCACAGGGCGGCAATCTGTTGCCTCCAAAGCAGCTCAGTGCAGCTCTGTTCATCCTGGAGAAGGTTTGTATTGCTTCTACAATATTGGTCCTGTTAAGGGAAAACAGCTTCTGTGCGTAGACTTGAAAATTGAACTCAGTGTCCTAAGTGAAATTGATGCACCCACTAGAAGGCCTTTTTGTTGCAGTTGTGAAGAAAAGATTTTTCCAGCTGCCTTTAGCTTTTCCTCTCTCACATACCGTGCTATGGCTACTTAGTCATTTCTAATTGTAGCATATTGGCATGAATATTGCATGATGATTTGGAGATGCTTAGCACCTCAGGAAAAATAATTGCAGTATGACCTCAGGTTTAAACCATCACCTTATTCTTATGCATGAC
This sequence comes from Aythya fuligula, assembly GCF_009819795.1. Classification (NCBI taxonomy): domain Eukaryota; kingdom Metazoa; phylum Chordata; class Aves; order Anseriformes; family Anatidae; genus Aythya; species Aythya fuligula. Next base: position 175,904,134 of record NC_045559.1, on the reverse strand, counting down.
AGCAACTTTACTCTGTATCTCTTAATAAGGCTAACACCTTATTTCCTCCAACTCATTTACTGGAGACTGCTGTGTGAATGAGATCCAGACATTTTTTTCCTGAGCCCAACAGATTGCTGGTCCATCTCTTCAATGTGCATGCCCTCATTTTGTAGCATTTAAAATTCTACCAAACTTGATTACGTGGGAAACGTGAAAAGAAGCCCTGCTCCTGTTGACAGCTTTAGTTGCCCATGACAAGAATGAAAATGACTTCGCTCTCCTGTTCTATTACCTCCGAATTTTTGGTGGCTGCTGGTGTTAACAGGAGAGCTGCAATTAAGCCCCTCAGTTTATGTCTCCCACTCACCTTTTTCCCCCTACAGACTCATAGAGACAGCAGCTGCCGTGTATGTGCAGAATTGCACACCATCATGCTTCTGTGTTGTATTGTATCTGCTCTATTGTATCGCATCCTCACAACATGGCATATATTAAAACAACAACAAAAAATCAGCTGCAACAGAGCCCGGTGATGCTAAAACAACAGACAAATACACAGAATGAAGAACAAGTAATTGCTATTTGCTGTATGTGCCCACACTGAACACAGGTGAAGCAGAGGTATTTGTAATATAAAATTATTCTACTGCATGTAATATAATAAACTTCAAATAACATTTCCTGTGAGAGGTCTGCCTCTATGCCCTTTATGTTTTCAGATACATTGCTAATTAAAAGCAAACACAATTTTTTTCCCCCTAACACATACCTGAATTGAAAGATGTGACTACAGTTGGATGCATTTTTACATATTCATCACTTATTCAGTAAAGAAAAACATGATTTTGACTGCCAACATAAAAATTCTTGCCAAAACCCATGATTTTTTTATGGAGGAAATCAAACTTTTTTTGTTTTCTTTTGGTGGGTGATGTAATTCGAATTATTTCTTTTTTTTTTTAATACTGTAACAATCAAAATGTTTCAAAATTTTGACATGTATACAGTGTAGTATATGTATACAGCATATATAGTAGCATTCTTTTGATTGTTTTTCAAGACTAATTTCATCTAAATTTTATTTTTTATAGTATGAGAAAAATCCACAAAACAAAGATGAATGAAAAGGATTTCTGTCACCCTTGAAATGCATTTCCTTAATTATATTTTTGTTTTAGCCAGAAAGCTAGAGAGAGAGGGAGAGAGAGAGAAAGAAAGAGAGAGAAAAATTGAACATTATTAGCAAGGCCATAGACTGATGCATGTTCAATCCATAGTATCATTGGAAAGGGCTGTGAGATGGAGTACAAGGTGCTTATAATATTCTTTGTCAAAGACAAGTGAGACAGTGCAGGGAGGACAGCTGCTTTAGCACAGCTATGCTGCAGGGAACAAGAACTTTGTATTGCTCTTGAAAGCTCCTCTTCACTACTGGGAAAAAATATGTGCATGCTCTGTAATTCAGCCTTCTGGAGACAACTATAAGCCACTATAACCAGCTGAGTTGGAGAGAAGAGGAGTATACAGAGGAGTCTAATAACAATATCTGTGCTAGCAAGCAAGGGAAAGACAGATTCAGTTCGTAATGGGTTCCAGGACCACTGAGATGCCTACCAGTAATTTCACAGAAAGTAAGAAGGGTCCCCAGTCGCCTACACTCCAGCTCTGGGAGCTAGGAAATAAGACGGAGGCTGCAGAAGGTGACAGCAGCGACAAAATGGATATCTTGCAGACAGAGACTGTTGGCTAAAGGGAAGAGACCATTCAGCTTGCCCATCCTCTTGTTGGACGGCCAGTGGCATCCAACTTGGCCTTGGCATCCCACTTGGCCAGCCTTGACACTGGCAGAAGCCCATAACAGAATATTGTCCTGCTTCAGTCTGCAAGTCCTTACTGCCGCTTTCCCAGGAAAGTGCTAGGATATCCTAATGATTTTTTCTAAGGGTGGATATTATTTTGTGTCAAACTACAGGTGCCCAAGGGAATTCTTCTGAGCAAGTATGGCAATTGTTGCTGCTGCTTTTATGAGGGAGAAGAAGTGGAAGAAACCTATCTAAGGCTTTATTGACAGATTTGGTCTGGGTACAAGCCAAAGTATTTACACTGCAGAAAGATGTAGGGTTTTTTCATGATGCATCCTGTGCTGTGCACTTTATTTGTACTCTGTCCTTTCAGAATTTTCCAGCTGACAGATGGCCTATGGAGATCACCTGAAGGCTGTACAGTACCACAGGAGGGTACCACCGGATGGACGTGTGATTTCCAGAAAAATCAGTTTGCCTTTTTATATGGTTAGCTTCATTCTTGTTTACTGATGCTTTGGCCAGTCAAGGTAATACACAGACTTTACAGTTAACTGAAGATGAGTGATATATCATTTAAAGTATCCCTCTGCTAGATTAGAACTACACTCAGTTTCTGTGCTGTCAGCCTCTAAATCTTCAAGACCCACAGAGATGGTCCCCTTGGATCTGGATGATGGCATACATATCCGTTTGAATGTTCTTCCCTAAATCATGAAGATCACACACTGTAGATTTGTAGTCACTGGAGAAATCGGTACTACTTATCTAACATTACAGTAGACAAGGCCCAGTGCTGTGAGCTAATGCCTATATTCCAGTTCTATAAAACCATGACATGTTTTTTTCTTCTCTCTCTTTTTTTTTTCTTTCTTCTTTTTTACAGCTGTTGATTTCATTGGCCTTGAAAAGCTTTTCAAATGAAGCTGTAAATTTGCTAAAGAAAAACAGACAGACATTCATGAGTACCACTCCTGATTATCTTCTCCATTTGCAACTCATCATTTCTGGGAGAACCTATTCTCACCAGTGCCAGAATGTTAGTTATTACTTCTTTCTCCCTCTTTAACTTCATGCTTGACCTAACATGACATCAGTTTGTCCAAAAGGTGGCACTGCATCTTTGAGCATTTCATGGACTGAAATTGCTCCTGTTGCAGAAGAGGCCTTCTATATAAATAAGTAGAGCTGTTTTGCAGATCTCCTAACATTTCTGCTTGGTTTTCAACCCTGGAGCCTTTCTAAAGTAAAGATTTTAAAAATTTAAAGCTTTGATAGAAACAAAAGCTTGACCTTGAGTTTTCTGACATCCAATTTTAATGTTGTGGCTAAAAGCAGCCTCTCCAGCCAACCACATCCAGGTAAGAGATAGCTCTTGTTTGGAAAGCTCTTTAGGAAGACATGCAATTCTGAGCTTCCAGAAAACCCAACATCTTCCACAGTGACAGGAAAACTCTAGCTCCTTCTGATTGCTTTCTCATATTTACCAGCCATGCCATGCAGAGAAATAAATTTGGTATTAACATAAAAGGTAAAAACTTAAGACATCTTTTTCTTCGCAAGCCACCAGGCACAAACTGCAGCCACTGTTTTTCAGGACCTAGGTAGTCTTAGAAATCTACAGTTTGGTCTCAGGAACTGTCCTTTCCACAACACTCCCCACAAAACAATTGTACTTGACATCAGACCTCAATGGTGTGTCCAAACTGAGTTCCTTTGCTGGGCTACAGTCTCTTTCACACAGCTCCCTGATGCCACATGGATGGCAGAACCAGCACTACTACATATCCTAGGCTTTTGCCACATTTCCTACAGAGACTTTTTTTCATCCTTCCTTCATCTCCTTGCTTTCCCAGGTCTCTCTAAGACCTGGTTCAAGGCACTTGTCCCCTGACTCCCCCAAACCACTGCAGAGATGCCAGACTCACACTCTTACTGCCTTCTGTTCACCCCATCTCTACTCTGCTTTTCTCATACTACTCCTTGGAAATCTGTTTGTCACTTTTCTATCTTCCAGAGAGTTCAGCTTCATTTTCCCCTACTTTTTTTTTCTCTATTTTAAGTTCTTCCTTCCCGAGGAGACCAGACTTCAGTTTTCACATGACAGTCAGCCTGGCTCTAGTATTTCACTTCTTGACTTTAAATTCCTGTATTGTTGTCAGCTTTCAGTTCTCCTATTGATTGCCAGAGTTGTTCTCTCCAGTTTCAACTAAGGCTTTGCACAACCTTCAGTCACTTCTTGCTTTTCTTCCTTGTATTTCATTCTTTCCTGTCTTACAAGTCCTTGAATGAATTCCTGTCTTCTACCAAGTTCTTTAGTCTGTCTTTTTCCCTACCAAGTAGCATTCCACCCTGATGCCTCTTGCTTCCTTTTCTGTGAAGTTTTTCATTGCTTTACATCTGACTGTAGCTGGTGTGTATCCTCCATATATATTTTTTTTCCTCTTCTGGTTTTGTTGCTATCATCTTGTTCCCTGGTTTACGCTTAAGAGCCAGGAGAGCAAGGAACCCCATGCAGGGCAAGTTCAATTTCAGAAAGCTGTGCTCTACAATCAGGAAGGAACCTGAACCCCTTCAAAGTTTGAAGAACCTCCATTTTGGTGTCTGAGGTTGATCCATGCCAAAAGGCCCTAAATTAGAAGTCACTGTCCAGCTCTTACCTAACTTTTAAAATAAATGCCTAGTATAGTAAGATGTGTTTCAACAACACTTATGAGCTACAGGGCAGAAGTTACAGCTATGCATGTCCTTGTGAGTGTTTTATAATGATCTTGTGTTCCTGACAGGGTGACCAAATAAATAACTTAAAGTACCACTATGACGAGAGCTGCTTAGATATTTGCACACACAGGGAAATGTGCATAGGCATAGTGTGCACTGCCAAACAAAGGCTTATTTTTGAGAATCTACTGTAGCTAGAAAGTCTAGTTTTCTTTTATTATTATTATTAATAATAACAACAATTCAATTGTCTTCATGTTCAATTTTTCTCTTGTGAGACGTAACATTATTGCATAAAAACCATCTTTTCCCGTAAAATGATTCTTCAACAATTTGGCCATGATACAAAACCAGATTCCCACCAGAACAGATTTTTATCTCTGAGCATATTGCAGCCAATTTCCTTCCTAATTAATACCATACCCACCTGCAAATTCCATTTTAGTTCTCAAACGAAAATTGATGAGGCAGTCAACCACAAATAACCACAATATACCACCAATAGTTCAATCTGCAAAGTTCCCAGCATAATACATTACTAAAGCACAACCAGTGTCTATGTTTTTATGTCCCTTGGACACATCCTGTTTCTAGTTAGTTACTATGATAGCTTAGAATTATACACAAAGAAGTTTTTTAACATGATGTTTGATCAAAGAGTCAAGCTGTTGTACATGCCAAAATGAAACTGGATAAGTTACATCTTTTCTAAGGAGCAAAAGCAGGACCAAATGGTGGCATGCTTGACAGGAATATGGCAAAGGCTGGAGAAAAAGGAGGTGAATGGACCACATAAGTTCTTCTGCGATGCATTGGAGAGTTTACAGTATCACTCCCAAGGCATGATATGCAACTACAAGGCAACCTGACTGCAAACAGACCTGCAAAAGAGGACTCAAAATTACTTTTCCTGGGCTGAACAGTAGCACTGTGTCCTTCATGAGCTGAGGTGTGGACTTGTTTCATACCAGTGCTACCAGCCAGTGTAATTAACGTTGATTGCAGCGCTGGTGTTTGCAACACATTCTATCTAACCTCCACTATGAAACTATGACTGGTCCTCACTGGCCTTCTTGTAAGACTCTTCTTGGGATCTGACATCAGGGAATGAAGTGATAATTAGCATGTTTATATTCTGGCTACCATCTTCCAAAGTATATACAAAACTTAAGTGTGTACAATGCAATCTTTCTTTTTCCTGGGCAGAGCCTGTGTAAAGTTATATACTGCCTTCCAGTAAAACAAATGCATTTACCAGAACCCGGACCACCAAAGTCTTTGTGTTTTGGTCAAGAGGACACTCTGCATTATCAGTCCTCTATTAATCCAAATTAAAAAGCTTTTGTCTCAGAGTACCCCTACAATTGCTCACCTTGCCTACATTCAGAAAATAATGGAGGAAAAGTCCTGAAGGAAATGTTTTCCAGTTAAGAGGATATTTAGAAAAGAAATATGATTTTATTTGAGAGTTACAAAACATGGAGAAGTGTTGAAGCTAGATATTGGCAATAGTCCTTTAAAGTAACTGTAACAGCTATGGACATGTTTTCTTCCGCTGGGGCTTATCCACCAAGCACAGCTGTTGGTTGGTAAATAAAAAGAATCCTTTCATGTAGATGAAAATGCTCTGTCTCTAATGTTTCTAAATCTATTTTCCTAGGTCTAGCAAAGTTTATTTTAAAGGGCAGCTTCTTTAGGAATTTCTTGGTAAATAACGTGTTATGCATATCTTGCTGGAGGTATTCTCAAAGCTGTCTGCAAAAGCCTCTATAATGCTCCAGGAATAGCAGAAATTCCAGCCAGGGGAAGTACATGACAAAAAAATGCCTTAACATTAACTCTAGCTCTAACTAAAGAGGTTAATGAAATAACCAAGCAGATTAACAGGCATAGTAATAAGGGGAATTTGTGTGGTTGGTGTAGTAGGTCCCATGTTCCTTACAGACCTCCTTCTCCTTGCACCAAAGGATAACAATTTCCTTTAAAAAGGCCAATCAGTTAATGCAAAAACATTTATTACTGTGACTATTACTATTAGTACTACTATACTACTGTACAAATAAATGTGGTGCTTATGATGGGCATGACTTAAAGATCTCTGGACTTGTGCCTCATACCCAGAAGTATGACAGGTTTTCCCTCTACAGTGGCCTTAATTCTGAACCAGAGGAAAAAGAGGACCAATGCATTTTGGCTCTTTTGCATACCTTCAGGCTCTCCACAGAACAGAGTAATAATGCCAATGGTAATGTTTTTTTTCACCATTAATATTTCTGATATCCTCTATCAGGGAGTACTGCCCAGGGACCACAGCTAAGCTAAGATACTAATGTGTTGTACTAGTACCAGATATATTATCACCCTGAAGAAAAAAAAAAAAAAAAAAAAAAAAAAAAAAAAAAGCAGAAATATGTATTGACTGGCTTTTGCACAAGTTTGGGAAGTGAGCCTGAATGCCTTGCTCTAAACTGAGCCTTAGTCATATTCTTCTCACATTCTTCCATAAAATGTATATGAAAGTATAATCTAGTTAGCCATTTACAGCAGGTGGCCACTATATATGTCACAAAACCATCAACAACTTCAGCAGCAGTTGAATCCACACCATGGATAGTGAAAAAGCAAGTTCATTTCATTGCATTTCCTTTTCATTTTCATTCAAATGGTAAACAACTTTCTCAAAGTTTGCAAGGCTAGTCAAGCCATCTGCCATTCATACAATGCTGGCTGGTCCTTTTGAGTTACCACTGATAGGCTACTCATTTTTAAGCTATCAATTTTGCAGTTAACAAGAATTTACTCTACAAACAAGAATTTACTCTACAAACATTTGTTAAGCTCCCCTAGTTAAAAATAATATGATCAATTTAATAGGTATATCAAACTCTACCTACAAATGTACTGCTTCTAAGTATTACCGCTTGGTGAATTATATTGAAAAACCCTGTGACTGTTTTCCAGATACTTAAGGTACATGTTCTATTTACATAAAATTGAGGAATTGGAAGCTCCTCTCGCATTGTAAGGAGTAAAAGTTCATGCCACAGCTACAGGGTCTCAGTATATTTTCCCTGGAGAATAAATGAACTGTGAACACCACAGCAGTTTTTAGCATTACCCTCCTCTAGGGACACATCTGATCTCAACTTCATCAGGGGTTGATCTCAATCAGGTCTAAACGTGTGGATGACGTGGAGTTAAATTGCATAGTCCTGGAGGTCAGCAGACGCATTCTCCCTACCTGTGTCGTTCATTGTATTCTAGCTCCACTGAATAATGCCTACACCTTAACAATTTATTCCAGCGTATATTAAAAATCATCAGCACTGACAAAATAAAACTTGGCTATATGCTCTCCTTGCCTATGGAGCATTTCAGCTGCTAAAAATAATATGTTGTAGCTTGGGAAAGCCAAATTCTTCATGTTACTGCAGCCAGACTGTCTAGACTTCCTAATAAGGTGGAGGTTGTTCTGGGATGGCCTCATATTCTTTTTAATATTGACTATTTGTTTCAGTGATTGCTTTGTTGGTAGATATTGCCAATGCTATTCTCATTTCAGGTTTGGGGATTTTTTTGAGGGATGAAAAAGAGTGTAGATTTCCCTTCTGGAATAATTGCTCTATAAATATTAGTCTTCTCAGTTCAGTTAAGCCCAGGTATGAAAAAGTTTGGAACTCTTTCTGCCTAAGGAAAAGAATATGACACCAGTTCTAAGCAGTAACATCAGGAATGACAAGTGATTGTTTAATATTCAGGGCTTTGACCTGTCTAGTCCTCCGAATACAGAAGTCAATGTGAATTCATGCAATGTGAATGCATGGAGGCTTTAAAGGATCAGGTTTGCAGTTTGCAGAGCACTAAAAAGCCAGTGCTCATTTTTAAAATGTCAATGCACATGTGGTCATCAAAACAATAATTCAGCACCACTTAGGCCATTGTTTTTCTCTTGACTCAGTGTTAAATGTCATGTTGTTCCTGAAGAGCAGCTACCCTCTGATGTGTGAGATGTCTGGCCTTCTTTCTGTGAGAGACCCTCTGAAAACCTGTTCAAGTCCACATTGCTTTGCAGCAGACCCTGTGCTCCTTTATGTCAGGGCCTACCATGACATAAAGGAAGATGGAACTTTGCAGATCAACTTTCTCCCCCTTCAGAATTTGTAAATAAACTAGACATAAAGGTTTGTACATATAGATTATGTGCTTAACAACAATTTATGTTAATCCAGATAATATCCTCTTCTACATAAGGATTGCAGTCAGTGGTCAGGTTCTTGATTAATTTGCCCTGTGGATATGCCACCACAACAGGTAATTCCAGTTACCTCTCCTCTTTCTACTCTCCATTGTCCTCCTGTTATCCTGTTGATGGCACTTCTTGTGTTCACCACAATCTTCTTATGTCATTTGAAGGAAATTGCTTAAATTTACATGTATAAAAGAGCTTAGATGCTTGACGTGAAATTTGTGCAGAATATAGTGTCACTACTCGGTTCTCAATACCTCCTTGGCTTCCCCAAAAGATAGGCAAGTCATCTTAAATGATATTTCTGCATGGGATCTGGTTTGCACTGCCATGATTTCTCCCAGCATAACCACTTTTATTCAAAGCCATGACCTGAAGAGGAGGAAGACATGGAGGCTACACCTCTTCTCTCCAATAGGTCATTGATGACAGGAGTCAGACTTCTCCGGGAGTCATATGTGTAAGATGAGTTCCTCTAACATTTTCTCCTTCAGGCTGTATCCTAGAACATCTTAAACATCAATCCATAAGCTGTTCTGTGACAAAAGTTTCCTGCTCTCCACTGCTTGAAGCAAAGGACTTTGCAAAACAATGCAATTCCACTGAGTCAGAAGGAGTGAGCAAGAGTCATAGAAGAGATGGATTTGGAGCGAAAATGTCTGATCTATCCATCTAGCCTACAGAAGGATCTTCCCACTTGTCTAATTGCTTTAAAGACCCTCCTGAACAAAGACTGCCATACTTCACTAGGCAATCTATGCTGGTGTTTCTCTGTTCAAACATTTAGTAGGTTCTCCTGTTATTCTTGTTTGTGCTATTCATTATGGGAGAGGGAACAGATTATTCTCTTCACTCTAAAAGTGTTTGTGGTCTGTTGTCATGTCCCTAATCAGTCTTCTTTTAAGTTAAACAATTACAAGTCTTTCGGCCTTTCCCAATAGATCATACTTTCAAAACCTATTTCTTCTAGACTAACTCCAGCTTGTATTTCTGACACCCAGAACTAAACAGCACTCCAGCTGAGCTCTTACACAAAGTGAAACAAAACAGTATGTCCTGCAAGCTGTTTTCCTGCATGCAAAACCCAATCCCATATCTGCTACTTTTACTATGGGAAAATGATATTAGGTTCAGCTTATGATGCTCTATGATAATGCACATGCATTAGTATTCCAGTTGTTAGAGCAGTACTTCTGAAGTGACTGACCCTATCCCCACATGACATGCTTTATTTTTCAATACAGAGCAGTCTTGCAGTACAAAACATACTTTCCTTTGGGCTGAGACTAAACTGAAAGATGTTCCTCAAGAGTGCGCTTATTGAGTGCTTTCTGCTTATGAACAGTCTGTAAGACCAGAGTGAAGCTAAACTGAAGTAAACACTCTAAAAGTGAACCCAAGAGTCCTGGACCCTCAGCCCTAGCTCTTGACTCTAACTTGTTCCTGTTACACAATCCTGCTTGCTAATGCATAAGTACCCAGTAATTTTAAAAACCTGTGTTAAAGAGGAGTTTGTTATTGGCTGTACCACATATGTATGGTCAATTACTCCTGTCTTTGTTTCATATCTTGCATTTCTCCACTTTTAATTTTATTTGACATTTGCATTTCTCAAGTTCTCTTCAAATTTTAGATCTGACCTGCAGTGTATTTCCTGTCCTTCTTGTCCTCAGGCCACCTTCAAATTTAATAAACATATTGTTTTCCATCATCCAGGTCATTAAGCATAATATCAAATAGAGTTAGTTTCAAGACAGATCCCTCTGGCACCCCACTCAGTACTTCTCTCCATCTAAACTGTGAACTTCTGGAAATATTCTAAAAAAAATTGTCCCATGCAATAGAAGTTCTGCTAAAGCCATGCACATGTAGATTTTTAATGAAAATATCATATGAGAGAGACAGTATTAAAATCAAAATCTGTGACATTAATTGCCTCCTCTCTATCAGTAGAAGTTAGGATGGTTTAATGCAATATGGTTTTGATAAATTCCTGTGGGCTACTCTTTGTCTCTTTGTTATCTTACAGGTACTTACAGAGAGTTTAACTGATTATTTGTTCTAGATTTCTTCCAGGAAGTCATGTTGACTGATATTTTCCCTGTTTAGGAATAGCCACTACACTTGCTATTTATTCCTGTCTTCTAATACCTTATTTGACCTCTATGAATTCTCAAAGGCTACATTTTGTACTACCAAATAAAGCAAACCAAGGAATGAAAACATACCCTGAGGCCAAGTGGCAGAGCACAATTCATCTCCACATGGCTAAACCTTCCTTTCACTCCTCAGAAAAGTATGTTCACATTCAAAATGTCTCTGGCCCAGTTATTACTCATCTATGTCCAAAAACTCTGTTAAAATATTAGTTGGCAAAGGGCAAAAATATGCCAGAGCTTTTACTAATAAACTCTTTGGGTGATCCTAGGACAATATGTTAGCCCACAACCTGTCTGTTCTAATTGAGGCTATAGGCATAGCCAAAAATGGTCACTAATCCTTCTGAGATGGCTTCAACCAGTTTAATTGTGATGATAACACTAATAATGCTCAACTCAGTGCTTTGGGCACTAGAACAGGATGCAAAATCCATTTTATCCCCATAAGAACCCCAGTAGCTGTGTGGGGAGTAGAAGAAGATGCTTTTTTTCAAAGATACGGAGATAGAAAACTGCCAGCATGCGCCAATTTACTTTAATTCAGGCATCTAACTTATTAGATTCCTTGCTCTGCACGCACCCTATGATGAAATTTTCCTTTCTGTTCATTGTATCTACTTCTTCTTTCCTTGTGTTGCTTACTTATTTGCCCTCATTTTCAAATGCCCTTGCTATTGTGACTCTATAATATTCTCTGCTACCTATTTCAACTCAGGCCTTCATCTTAGTTATCATATTGTTACACTATGCAAGAATCATTATTCGGTCCTGTCTTAAAGACAGAACCTCTAGCTGCTACATAATGCATGTACAGATTCAATGCATTTCTAATGCTGAAAATTTCTCTCCTTTCCCATTGTTCATAAAACCAGAAATATTCTGTGGAAAAACTAAAAATAAATCTTCACCCAGTAGAATATGGTTTGTAATGTCTCTTGATATGGGCATTATCTCAGATTTAGCTCAGCTCATTTTGTATGGGAGACAGAGAGAGATTCAGCTCTAATTTAATATCTCTGAGATTGATCTGAACTGTTTGCAGTTTCAGTCACACGTAATAAGGTGAAGGTACAGTGTCTGACTGTCTGGCTGAGCATTTATGCTGCGCTTATCACGGTAACGTATCTCAGCTGCTTTGAAATAAAGTATATTCTGAAAAGCCAGCAAAAATTAATAATGACCTTCCACTATTATTAACCTAACCTGATTCCTTTGTACTTGACACCATTAGTTTTCATTCCTTTAATGTTGTGCCTCCCCATTTTGCAATCCTGAAAATTGCTGGAGTAAGCTCTTTTCCAAGGTTGAACAGGAAGCTCTGTTATATGCCTGACAGAGATCTATGCTGGACCACAATCCTGATGGAGGCTAGAGTTTACAGGAAGGGCAGTACTCATGTGGTTGTGCCAAGAGTTTTGGGACTGGAAGGGAAAACACCAAAGAAAGCATCACTAATACAAGTAGAGATGAGAGATGGATGGATAAATACAGCTGCAGTTCTAAATTTCCCCTTTGTGAGTTCTTATCAAAGGTAATTTTGAATGATCTTATCAAAGATCATAAGTAACTTTCAATACATCTAGACTACACAATTCAGCCTAATGCTGTGACCCCCAGTTTAGCTCCAGAAGCAGTCAATTACATTGCCCGGTCATTTGGCCTAGGTTCTTCAAGTGTATCTTCAAGGTTGCTTTGGTTGACCCCAAACACAGATGAACTGAGTGGGAGGATTCTGAAAACAATGGCCAGAGGATATGTGGTTTGCCCTTGATCTCCTCAATACAGTGGGCATCAAATCAAACCTGTTGGCCACTCACAGTCCTGAGGTAGACCCAACAGTTTCAGAGGAAAGTACAAAAGCCTAAGAGATTCCAACAACAACAACAAAAATTGCCTGCAGTATTGATGTGAGTATCCTTTTAGTATTTATTTAAATATTACTTTCCTTGATGCAAAACAGTATGAGGTAAACTCTCGTAGTGCTGTAAGTAGAATGCAAGCTCCATTTTTAGGGTGTTTGTCTCCCAGAAGAACAAGCCTCTGTAGTAAGAAGAGAGAGATTTTTTTTTATCTTTTTTGGGGAGTTAATTGGAAGTTCAAGTTTGTTGGCTATGCTTCTTGCACTGAAGCATAACCAACACATGAAAAATTGTCTAGATTCCCAGATTCAAGTTATATAGCTTGTATTTCTAATGAAGAAAGCTAACAGGCCTATCAGAAAGTACAGGTTGTAATTATAACCTGATAAACCATCGGTGTTACCTCATTTTAGTGAGAAACTGTGGATCACTTTCAGTATCATCAGACACAGCATGCCTTACAAAGACTGATCCAGTGAACCCAGCAGAGATTTTTGGTGACTCCAAGCAGTCACTGAACCAGGCTGATAAATGACAGAACTGCCTCACTGAGTGATCATGACGTTTTTTCAATCAAGGATACAGAAGTTGGACTCTGGCAGCTGTGAACTGAAGGCAGTCTGAGTTGCTTAACCTACTTTTGTTGTCATTCATCATACTATGCCTACGATGGTCTTCATCAGTATTCAGCACTCAGAAGAGCTGGAAGAGACAAAAGAAATAAAAGACAAAGAAAGAAAGAAAGAAACAAGCAAAAAACAGGTTAGGACATGAAGTCATCAAGCTATAAAACTCTGTACTTTCCCAGCTACATCCTCACCTTCCAGGACAGGGAGACTGCCATGTAGAGCTCTTTTAGTGTCTTTTCCTTCGTCTTGCACCAAGCCTGCTCACCCTGCCTGTAGTTTCCTGGGCCCCACAGAGACCATGCTTTTCTCAGGCCATGTACTCTTTGCTCTTTGTCAGCAGTATGTCATACACTGCATGAGACTGTGAATAACCATTAATTAAACTTTTCAGTATACCGTGACTGTATCAACACCAGTCTTTTGGAGAGCTGCCTACTCAGCCAGTCCAGCCCGGATACCCTGCTGTTGCTTGTGTGGTACTAGTAATATCAATGGGTGGACTTGTGCCTGCTTTTCAGCAGCATGATTTAGATCCTTCTACTTTTACTTCACCAGGAGCTTCAAAGAAAACAAGAGGATCAAGGGTGATGAAAAACACCTTAGAATGAAAGCCTAAGGATCTAACCTATCCTGAAAAAGTACTCTGTCCTATGCTTAGTATCACATCTCCTCCTTATGTTCCATTCAGGCATGTCTGAAGTACAGAAAAATCTGAAGACAGCCTTACAATGTTTCCAGGACAAGGAGTATTTGGTCATCTCTGGCACAACAGGATTATGACTCTGAGACTTTGGGGTGCCCAGGAGTGCAGAAGACTGATAGCATTTAAGGGTTGGACTCTCCAAAGCCAGGGGCATTTCTACGGTTCTTGTATTCTCCATCAAAATTGGTAAACTGTGCTGAACTCAGTGGAAACTCCTCTTGGGGGATCTTGACTCATCTGTGTGAATACAGCGCTCTTCATCAAGCCCTGACACATTTATGGTTAGACGGGCTTCACTGCAGTAGTGGTCTGCTGCTGTGTTTTTCATTCCATAAAATAAACGGTGCAATTTACTGTTTTCTTTTCTCCTTTCCAATTTTTGTAATCTAGAAGAACAATAAGCACATATATTGCTTTTATGAGGGAAAGTTCTGAGAACCTGGCAGCTTGCCTGGTCCCCTCATTTGTTTGTGTTCAGGAACAGGCAGGGTATTTTGCTGCAGCAAAAGAGCGAGCAGAATCCCGCCTCTCTGAAATCAATTGCTGAGCAGTGCAGGACAGAGCCAGAGTGTGCTGAGGTCTTCAGAAGGGACAAGGGATAATAAATCACCTCATTATTTCTCATTTCTCATTACAGTCAGTATCAGGAGGAGTGTGCCTAATCTTACTTTGGGTAGTGCTTCTGCATTGGTGTGGGAAGGTTAAACAAGTCTTGGTCCCTATTCTGTCAGCTTTACTCTTGCTGTGTTGCATTCCCCCTCTGAGCAGACCCTGACACCTTCACAACACCTGGGGAGAGACTGTGCATCCAGGATAGATTTCAAGGAGGCAAAGAACAGAAATTGAACCTCAAGAGGAGAGGCAGATACATAGCAAGGAGGTGGGAGATGGCGAATATGAAAGGGAACTTTGTACGTTCTGATTTTGGGGCTCGTGGCTGTATGTGTGACAAAAGACCCTGGGGCCACCTAACTAGTCAAAGGATTGTTTCACATTTCTGCTAGGACCCTGCCTGTTGTTGTCTTCTAATACTGCCTCATCTCTTCTTTCCCTTCAATACCACTCCAGGATTTGTGATTGGATTTCAGAGAAATGGATGATTTTTTGGACTACCAGATATCTCTCCTTCAGCTCTCCCAGCCAAGTCCTACTACCTATCTTCAGTTTCTACTGCCCCTTTATTTTGACTTGGTTCCTTCAGTTGGTGCAAAGAGACAAGAGCAGGTTAAGGAATTTCCCCTTTGTGCTTGGCTTGTATCACTGACATCAACACAGTGAGGTGTATTGTACATCACCACACAGTGGACATCGGCTTATGTGATAAGGAGTATCCCAGGAGTAGCCCCCCTAAAACTCCATTGATTCCAATGTGCTGATGTATAGACTGGCATCCTGACTGCTCCAAGGAGACCTGGGAGAATCCAAATGCTCACACTAGCTACTGCTGTCCCTTACTGGGAGAGGACTCTGGTTTACTTGTTACTCCAGATATACCTACAGTTGCCTGGTAAAGGCTTACTAGCACTGATTTCCAATATAAGGACCTGAACAAGCTTTAAATAAATCAGAGTGCTAGCAGCAGCTTAGCTGTGACATTTTATAGTTCCTTAGAGCCAACTCTCTACCTTACCCTGCTTTTTTAATAACTCTGAAAACTATAAAAAAAAAAAAAAAAAAAAAAAAAAAAAAAAAAAGAAAGCATTTTCAGATTCACTTACTCAAGGAACAGCTGTTGCCATCAACAGGCTTAAAAAAATTGCAGAAACCAAAACCTGTGAGTCATCTGGTTCATCCCCTTTAACTCAGAATTAGTTTCAAGAATGCATTCATTAGCTCTTTCACAGTACAGCAAGCTTATCCTCATGTAAAAGGGAGCAGCTGGGATAAAAAGGGTATCATTGTCTAAATGCTAAAGTACAAGAGGTCTACAAGGCAGGGACCAGGTTTTCTTTAATGCTTGAGAGCTGTTTTGCACAATATAAGTCTTACTGGAAATATCTTGATAGTATGAGGATCTCTATCTCAATATTTATAGGGGAGGTAACAGAGAATACAAACTAAGACCATGTTTTAGAATGCAGACTTTGACCTTCTCGAGTAGATCTGGATTTTCTTCCTCTCTTTTAGACTGGGAGTGTTATGTCATCCAGTGGGCTGGCTTGTATACTTGATTAGATTTGATTGGTCTATACTACCAGGGAATGTGGTCAAACAGTGTGTCTTTGATCAACTAAATGTCTAGTTTGCTGGCTTGCCTTACCCAGCTCTCTCCAAGACAAGGCTTGCTGCAAAGGACCTTGTGCAAGGCAGTTTGGACGTTGTCCACCCTTCCTAGCATGAGGGTCATAGGTGGTCCCTGGCCATTTTTCATTTCAACAGCATAAACATGGACCATATTCAGACCATCTACCATGGCACCTAAGCTAGACTGAAATGATGCCTGTTAAGACATCCTTTTTTTTTGTCAGAAGAACAATGAATGTCTCTGAGCGGTAGTAGACAGGGCTGGCAGACCCTTTGCCACCAGCAGAGGTAAGTACTCAACAAATGTGAGTAAGGATGTCATGATCTAGCCATAATGCCCAAAGATAGTATCCATCACAGGCAGTCAGAATGTAGACCCTACTCCATAGACTACACTGGTAATCCATGTCCAACAACTGATCACTAAGTCAGACTCAGTCAATGTTTTAAGAACTGGATGGCATTTGGCACCCATATCCTTCATGGCTTTCATTACAACATCGTCAAAAACAGTTGCTGACCCTGAAAGGTGTGGCTGTGCAGTCTCGTGGCTGTGGCCAAGATGATATGCAGACATGATCCATTAGACATAGTAGGAGGCACACTGCTGTTAACACCTGATGTACAGTACATGCTGTGCATGTGACACAAGGTCTGCATCAAGCCTTTGCTGTACTAACTAAAGTTGAAATTACAGATATCCTGGAACCTACAGTATCATTTCAGCTTTTAAAGTGATGCTTAGATCAAACTTACATAGCCAAATATCTGAAGTATCTGCTGGATCTAAAGATTTCAGAACTACCTCCTCTCATTTTTGCTAAATCCACAAAACTGCTTGTAAAGTTTGTGCTATATTAATGTGTTACACTGCAGCAAGTTGAACAATAATTGCTTTAATATGTGTAGCTTTTGTCCTTACTTTTTATTCTACTGCATTTTCTTATTTCTTAAATTGTCCCTTTTATCATCAGATCCTCTGCTAGCTTTGATAACTTCAAGGAGGCCAAGTTTATAGGTTCTGCATCTTAAATCATCCATTTTCTCATTTTCTGAGTGCTGACTAAAGACTTCCCTTTGCATTTACTCAAATTGTTATGAGTTTCTAAAATGTTCTTTAAAAAAAGAGTTTTCTAAAATAAAATGAAACTATTTCCTGCTGCTTCTGCTGGATTGAAACCGTTGTTTCATTGAAACATATTATCCTGTTTAATTGCTTAGTTCCAATGCACATTACTGGTTTTTATGTGATTAAGAGGAATATGGTTTATTGCTGTAATTCTGGTGTCAGAGAGGTGACAGAGAACAGGGTAAGGTCTCATGGATCTAATCAATAGACTTACCTTTGCCATCACATCTTGGGGGCAGGGAGATTTAAACCACAATATATTTATTGAATTATTTTAGAAACTAACAGCATGGATTTGTGTGGGGCGTTTGTGCAGTGCTCATCTGCACTATGGAGAGGTGAGGGCTTGTTTCTTTTTTGTGCTGTGGCCCTGGCACCATCACTGAGTTTTTTCATGCAGCAGCATCCTACTTGATGATGTTTGCACCTCATCGTCATGGTTTAGGAGCTATGCCGACAGTTTCTGCTAGAAACCAAGTGACTAGGAAGATGATTTTTTGATTGGATGGTCCTGAGTGCCTTGGGAACTCCTCTTTCACACAGCTGGGAAGCTCTGTACCATCAAACCTCACCAGACCCACAACTTTCCCTATTTTGTTGTTGGTATATCAGAAGGGACAGAGCCATGTTCACTCCCTGCAGCACCAAGTCCTACGTGGCTTTGCTGACAGAAGCTTTCTGGGGCCACACTACCACAGATAAGCACACACACTAGCACACTGTGACCACTTTACTGAAATCTATAGCATGATGCCACTCAATTACTACATTAATTAGTTCATATACAAATAGCTATAGCTATGGTTAACTGGGCTGTACCAAACAAGAAGCTGTAATGAAATAGTCAAATTTTATTACAGAAATGTTATGCCAAGCTTGACACAATTTCAACTTGAGATTCTATTAATGCTTCTTGCTTATATTCACTTTTATATATGCCCATTATAGTCAGCAAGAGAAAATGTTTTTCAAAATTAATCTATTCCATGCAACACATTAGAATTTAGGCTGCAGAATATAATCTATGGCAAAGAAAATGAAGTGTTTGTTTTTTAATATTCTCTCCTTGCAAGTCTCTATCTAACAGCTAAGACTGCACTTCCTAAAGAGCTGGCCTTGGAGGATATCTGGATGGGGTTGGGTTCTACCTTGTGCAGAACACAGTTCTGTTCCACATGATATTATTCCCACAACTTCTCTGTCCCTAGAGAAAACATTTTTCTTCTCCTTAATCATCCCCTTGGGGACCAAGAATTATATATAAAGCATATCAGGTATTAGTATTTCATGAAGTCATATGGTGGTAGAAAAATACTTTCATGTCTTCAAAGGGGCCTTGGAGACCGTGTATGCAGACTGGCAGAGTGCTGCTCATTGAAGTGAATTTCACCAAGGAACAATTTCATTAAGAAAATTTCAAAGACTATTTTGACACCTAAATCAATTTGTGAGGCAGTAAAGGGATTAAACTACAAAATATAATCTGGTCATATCCAGATGTCTCCTCCCACACGCAGCTGGTTCCTCCTGTAGCTCTAACCAAATACAATACTACCTTTTTGTTTCCCTGGGTGAAACTTGGTGTAAACTCATTGCATGTTGTATTATGTAAACTTCTCTGCTGCATCACTGAAGACAGCATTTGCGTACCGTTATTTAGTTGCTATGGCTGCCGAGAGATGGCTAGATTGCAATGGGAAAGGGATTTTATTTACATCCACCCACGCAGTATGCCGTTTGGTATCCTGGCCTCATATATATTTGCAGAGGATTAATTTATTTAGCGGCAATTTTGTGGGTGTCTTTAGCAGTGGGGGAGAGGGAGAAGGATCTTATTCACTTCTACCTGAGAATTTGGCCCCAAATTAGGAGTGACCTGGACAAAAAATCACACCAACACGCCACCCAACCCAGCTGAGTGATATCTCTGCCCCAAGTAGGGTCAGCGTGGGTCTGGCCCAAGTCTTGACAAATACTTGACAAATACAAATACTTCTTGTGTGTGTCCTCCTTCCAGGCTTTGTCTAAAGGGACAATTGTGGCTTGTAGGGGCGTGATTGCTGTAAACCCTGGACTTGAGCTTTTGAGGAATGTGTAAGGTGTGCTGCCAGGAGACCTGGAGGTGATAGGAGGGAGCTTTTCTGCTGCTTTGATTTACTTAGATGTCTGGGCTAATGTGGGCACTGCATGTTTCTAGGTGGTCACTGTAAGTTTTAATTAATAGTTAGGCCATCTAAATCTTTGCAGATGGGTGGTTTTTAGATTTGAGTAACTGAATAAATGTAGCATTGAGGCTGGAACCCAACTCGGCATTTCCTAGCGCAATTCAGAGCTGGCAGGATAGCTTCCATTTCTGATTAGCGATAAATCTAATTGCGAAGGAATGGCTGACTTTCAGAGCTGCGATTGTATTACAAGCCATCTGAGGGTAGGAATCAGGCTAAATGAGCCTGATATAATGATTTATTTACAGCAACTCTGATACTTTTAGTAATCCATTATAATTGTACAGACAGAGGCTTCATTATCCCTTCACGTATCTGTGATCCTTCCAAAGGCTGGGGAGATGCAGAGCAAGCCCACAGAGAGGGGAGCCTTCAGAAGGTCTCATCCTCCAAGGTGCTGAGCAGCCTGCACCCCTCACCAGGCAGAACAGGGTATTCAGGTCTTTGCACGATTTTCCCCCGTGAGTTATTCGAATCAGGAGAATTAAATTAAATTTATTTTATTTAGAGTCTAATAAGGAAAGGTAGTTAATTTCTGTCAGATAATTAGAATAAATCACTAATTGAATCAAAGTCAATGCAAGTAAATATTTTTATTAGGTTGTTAGCACAGTGTCTGAAAGCACTCCCGCACGTGTTCTCAGCTGTCTTGGTTTGGGCGGTGTATGTGTGTGTTTTTAGCAAGTACACAATCAATTGATTTCTTTTCAGAATTTATTTTTCTCTTTTGGCAAGTATTAATTTTTTAATTTAAAAAGCTGGGCCTCGTTTTCAAAGCATGCTTATACATTTCTTGAGGGAAAATTACATCTACAAGCTTTGTCATGTCAAGTCCCAAGTGGATGACTTTGCCTGTATTATAACAGCATATCATGCACTGCTCTCCCACATAAGATTAGTGATTGGATTACACCTCCCAGGTCAATGGATTTCCTTGGAAAACTGAGTGGGTTTTTTTGTTTGTTTGTTTGTTTGTTTGTTTTAGTTGAAACCCCATTTTTTCTCTGAAAACAACCCAGATGGAGGTTTTGACTAACAGTAGTTGGGACTGTTCACTTTGCAGAAAAGGTGCCACCAACCCTTAGGTATGTCCCTCTCACAGTTCACAAACAACAAAGCCATCAGAAGTGCTGGCTTTTATGATACTTAACCCCAACATGCTTTATTGGTCCATGGAGGGTACATACTAAAATGAGAGAAGGTTTGAAATCTCCCCGAAGTGTAGGGTTCCTTTGCTTTGTCCCTGTCCCTGTCCCTGTCCCTGTCCCTGTCCCTGTCCCTGTCCCTGTCCCTTTTCAAGAGCATTAGGCTGTTCAAGGGGAGCAAGCATATGGTAAGATCACCAGTACCTTGTCTAAGGCTTCAGAAGTGAGATGAAGAGCCTTAATTGTTCTATGATTTTTGTCAGATAGAAACTTCCCTTTGTTTGTTTGTTAAAAAGACAAAAGGCCCCCAGGGAATGAAGTGGCAGAACAGATGGATAACATTTCTATGTCTCTGCCAAGACCAAGTAGCCATGCTGACACATGTTGAAGACTCCGAAATGGAAACAAACAGACCGAAGTACTGCTACAGCTACAGATGTTTGGGAGAGCAGAGAGAAAGAAAAAACACTGGTCCCGTTCAGGTCATTTTCATTCAAAACAAGAAGAAAGCTGGTCAGCAAAACAACCAGAAGGTCAGCAGAATGGAGCATTTTAGATGTGGTCCATGCAGTGATGCTCTTCAGCCCACAGTAAAGTTTTGAAATTTGGCAAAGCATTTTGGCTTTGGACATCTCACTGCATCAGGTGTCTTTGAAACTCCCAGCTTAAATCATCACCATGGCCAGATGGGAACAGTTTTACGCTGTCTTTTGTAAACCATTCACGGACTGTTCCTGTCACAAATCTGTCTTTTGTTCATATTTACACACAGTTCAGAAGCAACAACAACCTGGATTCGATGGTTGTTTTTTTTTTTTTTTAAGCTGAGGTATGTTTTAATAATTTAGCATGGATGTAAAGAACAAAAATTCACCATGTCCACCTGATGGGATTTAACCTACATGAATTTCTGGATGATGGTAGGACAGAGGGAGATAATACAGGTTAATATTACATTAATATTACATTCACTAGAGACAGAGCAAGACCCCAGCAGAAAGTGATGGTTGGAGAGAAGCTCAGGCATTTATTTGCCTAGGATCTTTACGTCTGTACAATCCATCTGATTCAGAGCCAGCTGAACCCTTTCAATTGAGATCATCTTTCCAGCTGAGACTTTCCTGGAGGATCTCTCACCAGCTTGGTCCAGGAAGGAGATGTAAAACCTAACTTCTTGTGTAATGTGCCTTGGATAACAGGAAGATGGAAATAAATTTGTCATCAGATAAATACAGATGTACAGTGATTGCTGCTGCCCCAGTGGGTGACAACACTTAAAACTGTTGCAGAAGTAGGAGCCTGTGCTGGAGAAGCCTCCCACAGCACATAAAAGCTAGCTGAACCACACACAGCAGCACTGGTCACAGCAGCAGGCAGCTGTAAAACTGGTTGGCCTTTGCCAAGTGTGTATGACGGAGTCTGAAGGTACCATGCACAATGAAAAGCTGGCGCTGCTGAGCTGTCTGCTAGCAGCCAGCACCTCCCAGTGACGTGGCACTGCTTCTGCCAGGATTGGTGAGAGCAGCAGCCTGCCTGAAATATCGGGGCTAAGGGCTCAGCAAGGAGAAGGAAACTCCGCTTGGTATGAAGAATGGCAACATTCATTATCTCTCCCTTTCTTTCAGTGCACTAAAGACCAACATCCCCTCCTAGAAAGCTAGATGGTGCAGCGGATGTTGGTTTTGTCCTAAAATAATCTTTAACAGTGTGGGATCTAACCCTCTCCTGAGTGATACCAAAGTCTTTTGTGTTAGCTGAACTCGTGCTACACTTAGGAATGCTATTGCACATCTTCAGGAGGTTCTGCTGGTAGTGCTTTTTCAGGAAAAGGCTGCAACCCTACTTTAACAGTCCCCAAAAGCCCAGGATTCACTACTTTCATTGAGCTACAGGGTATGGAGACAAAAGACATAAAGTCTGAATAGGCACCACGGCTACCAAGCAAGTAGATGGACAGGACCAATAGCCCATCTGTGCACTTACTCTCCAGCTGTCTGCATTTAATTTTTCTATGGCTTGTGCCTACAGAAAGGGACAGGCATTTTCTCATTGAAGAAATCCACATAAAAAGCAGGAAGCACAGGTTGTCTGTACCTGTTGGTATGGTCATAAATTCCACCTGAGAAGAGTGCAGTGCAATAGTCATAAGCTTCCTGAGGTCTTGCAAGCCTCTGTGTGTTTGGATGTGTGTGTGTGGTGACTGCACAGCCCATAAACCTCCTCTCATAACCCCCTCCAATGCCAGCTTTATCCTCCAGGCTCCAATTGCTTTAGGTTAGTCATATGCATAGCAGAGCCAGCAGGCACTTACCCGCTGAGCTCTGCTGCTGGAGGTTGAGCACATGATGGTGGTACAGTGTTTCCCTTGTAGGTTTGCCATCATAAAGTTTCGCGGTGCTGGAGAGAGAGCACTTCTGCCCTTGCTTCAGGTCCTGTCAGAAAAAGGCAGCACACTGCAATCAGTGAACAATAGGACTGAATTTGCATCTGATTCAAAAGTAATTTCACATGGCTTTGAAAGGGCTTTTCTTTTTATTTTATTTTTTTTTTTTCTGATTTCACTGTCCTCTTGTAGGGGGATTTTGCTAAATGAAGCAATGAATAAAAACAAGAAAGAAAAGTACAGAACAAAGGATATATTGGAATATTTTTAACCAACTAAAATCACAGAGAGCATATTCATATAATGCTTGCTAGAGATCCCCTTTTTTATCTTCAAAAGGATGGGCCTTTTAGGGTGGCAGAAGGCAACAGCCTGAAAAATGGCAGCCCCCTTCTCAGTGTATAGTCATGTCAACACAACTTTTCACCTGCTGGTGGCTATGAGCCCAAAGATGAGGCCAGGAAGGAGGAGGCCATAAAGAATTTTGGCCAATTTTTATTAATGTCAGTAAAACTAAGTGTTCCTTAAATTCGGTTGTTGACTTCTACAGGTAAGCACAGTAATGACTGGTGCTTTTCTGGCTTACAGAAGTTGGGAATGCCAGCTTGGGAAGTGTGCACAGATTTATACTAACTCTGTTAGCCTTGAATACTGAGCATACATGGCAAAGATGCAAAAGGAGAAGAGGAAGATTGAATTACACCAATAAAACCCTCCAGCTGGAAAAGCCCAAGAAATGTGTAAAGATTGCTTGGAGTCAGAAATTAGTTAATTAAAAGATACACCTGAAGTAATGGGATAAGATAATGAAGGGATGGGTTCATCTTCCCTTTTTGTATTAAAAAAAAAAAAAAAAAAAAAAAAAAGGAGAACATTTAGAAGTGCAAGAGTCAGTCTGCATCTTCTCCATTCCACTGGGAAGGTGCTGGACCTGAGGGATCACAGTAGCACCAGGAGATGCCCACTGGAGCTCTCAGTGACCATACCCACTGCATGGGCAATGACCAAGGAAGATATGATCCTCCTGCCTCCCCTGTCCCCCAAACCTTTCTTCCATCAACTGCCCTTTCTCTCAGTCTCACACTCAGATTTTCAGCTGAGACTGACGGTACTGAAGCTGAGATTATTGCAGGCTGAGATATTATGAGCCATCCAGATCTCCAGATCTGCTCAGACTGGGAAAGATTTGTTTAAAAAAAAAAAAAAAAAAAAAAAGAGAGAGAGAGAGAAAGAGAGCTGACCCGGCCACACAGCTAACTGGGGAAAGAGCCAGCGACCAGAGCGATAGCTGTTGTATCTGACCTGCCAGCCCAAAGTATCCATCTGTGACTGACCATCTGCTTCGGATCCCGCAAGCATCACCACAGCACCATATTTTCTCCAGCCCTGTTTTCCTTTCTCTCCCCTTTCCTTTATGTCTGTCTGTGACTGGCCATAAGCTGGGAGAACAACATCTCAGAAGTACCAGCGGCCTGGTGGAGATATCACCGGTACCAGGTGAAGATATCCAGCTAGGCACAGGACAGATGGGGGCAAGATTGAGGACAAGACAATGGCACCAAAATAGCTCAGTTGTAAACAGATCAGCAAGAACTGCCTAGCATTACCCTGGTTTATCTCATCTTGAACATGTATTCAATTTTTAGTTACAAAAATAGGCCCTGTCTGATTTTTCCTTTTTTATTTGGTGTAACCCAGTCATCGCATGCCTGAGCTTTGGTGAGACTTCCTTGCTGTGGTCGCCTGATGGTAGTCAACCACGACACAGTCCTTAGGGCTGACATCCCAAACCTGTCATGTTTGCCTGATGTTGTGCAGCAGCAGAGTCCTGACAGCAGCCCCACATCTTTCGACTCATTTATTTTCTCACAACTAGCACCAGGGGCAGATAAATGGCCAAAAAAAAAGGGGGGGGGGATGACTGGTTTTACTTTATGTCATGGGGTAAGAACTCACAGGGACAAAAGGGAGACGGGGAAGCAGTGATTGAGAGAAGAAAAAAAAAAAAAGTGGCAAAATTAGCTTAAATAGACCCAGGCTGTGATCCCTACAGGGAGGCAGAAAGGAGAACAGGACTGTGGTCACTGTGCACACCAGGAACAGGGTCAGAGCATCTGGGAGGGGAGGAACACAAACTAGCTAAAACTAGCTTTATCTTGTGAGTTACAAACTGGCACCCCTTAAAAACCACCGTAGGACATACCCAGTTCTTAATTCTTTCTGATTCTCTTCTTCTGTGGTACAGAGTTGAAATGAATTATAGTTTACGTCCTTATTTTCCACGGGGGAAGTTTACAGCGGTTTTCAGAGAAAATACTAATCTCTACCCAGCTGACAGTCTCAAAGACAGATCCTGACATCCTTATTTACTTATACCTCCTTCCCCACAGGGAACTGAAGTGTGGGGAAGCAGCAGCTCCTTATAACTGCATCTGGCAGGACGTATTATCAGGATATGGCAGGACATAGGACAAATACAGCATGAAATGACAGAAAGGTCACTGAAGGGGAAGGTGGCTTTCTTAACTGAACAAACAGACAAAGCTGCTTGATTTGAGCTTTGAATCATCACATCCCAACATTTTAAACCGTATTACACTGTTTTGTTTGAAATAAGAAGGGCACCAAGGACACAGAAGTCACTGCTGAAGAGAGGAGAAGCTCCATTTTGAGGAGGAATATAAAGAAATGGGAACCACAGAAGAAGGGAAAGGCAAAGGGGAAAGCAGAGCCCATTTAATTGGGGTGATCCTACCTGATTTCAGCCCAGTGTGCATTCAAAGCTCCTCGTAGCTCTTATATCAAATACTGCCCACAGAGAAAGGCTCTGATGAGCATTTCTCCCCAGTTTCTTTGTTAGTGAAACTGCTCCTAATGGCATGTTGCTGCTTAATGCATGAAGCCTGCTGTGTTTGCCTACACAGACACCAGCACTGGTAGCATTAAATTCACAGTGCTGTGCTTTGACTTATCTTGTGGAATGAAAGTCTTCATATATAAAACAAACTCAATTCAGCTCTGACTCACCCTTCACTTTTCCACGGGAGATAGTATTAATATTAAACTCCATTTCTCCCCAGGAACAGTATTATTTCCATCCTGTGGACAAATATCTTAGCAACACAGAGGTAGAGGAAGAGGAGACAGAAAGTGTTACAGAGAGCTCTGAAAACTGATCTAAATGTTTTGCACAACCCCAGCCATTGCACTGTTTCTTTCGGATGACCACTTCTTTGCTGTTTTGCAATGCATCTGACTGCTTTGATTCTCCCAGTGAAACCCCTGCCCAGCCTTCAAAAACCATCTCAGCGTGGATGCAGAGGGCTGCTGAGAGCTGGAGTGCAAATGAGTAGCATCATACATCCTAACATCAGGCAGGGGTTTTGGGAAGCAGAACATGCCCGTGCTATGAGAACCAGAGAGCAGACAGACATCTTCATGAAGGCAGAAATAACAGATCCAGATAAATCCTGTGAACATATTTTGTGATTCAAGCAAGTCAGCTTCAGCTGTGCTGATGAGGCAGAGGGGAGAAAATTATTTAGATATGTCCTAATGAAATGGAATTGTAGTGTCCTACTGATTTTCACTGGGGGGGGGGGGGGGGGGGGTGTTGTGGGCTGCAAAGTCTGCTGAAGATCTTGAAAATCCGAAAGTCATATTTTTAGATCTGACCCCCTGAACCTCTGTAACCTTCTGTATAAATTTACCACAAATGTCATAGCAAATGAGCAAATAAGATGATAACTTTCCAATAAGCATTGCAAGATATTCATAGAAATCAAATTTTGAAATCACATTCTGAAACCTTACTGCTGAGAATTAATTTCATCGAGTCGAGAAAGGTGCATACAACATGGCTTATGCATCTGCATGAATATTTGGGATACAGCTGTTGACAAAGAGCTGACAAGCCAAGGATTATTTGTCAAAAGCATGCAATGAATAGTGCCAGGTAATGAATGCTTTTGGGATGATCACAGTTAATTCACAGATTATTCAAGGACAACACAAAAGAGGTGATGAAATGTGTCAGCACCTGTAGGAATTATGCATCTAGCTTTAGTAGAGAAACTGCTGTTTTGTAAATGGCAAATACTCAGAAATTACTTTTTTAACAAATATTTTGTGATAAGACTGAAGAGTGGGTAGAAAACTCTGGTCTCTTATTTCCCCTTGTTCTGCAGGATTAGGACAATAGACCTCACCCACAGCTTCCCATTACAAAAGACACAGAACATCTCTTGCATTGCATTGTTAGCAAGGTGAAGCAGCTTTCTGAGGTCACGTGCAGTTTTGTAGTCAGTACGTAAACAAGCTCACCTAGAAAGTGTTTCCTGGTGTGTTTTTAGATCTCATTTTCCTGCACTGTCTGAAACAGGCACCTACCATGCTTGGTCATGTGCCCAAGAGTGGACTTCCAAAAGAGTGTTCCAAGAAGATGCTGGACACTTGGATTTTGGTGTTTGCAGAACAAACTCTTGAAAACCAAACAGGTCTTAAGGAAGATGTGTATTCCAGTCTGTGGTTTCTGTGAAAAGTGCTTCCCCACCGAAATATATCCCACACTTAATGAAGAGTCAAGAGCAGTTCTAAGGAACAGATTTCTCTGGGCCTGGTGGTGATAAGCCTGTATTTGTATAGGGGAAGAATGGCGGTCATTTCAGCCTCTTTACTAAATATTTGGATTTTAAATAAGTGCATGAGTGCAAATGTGTACCATGCGTCAGTGTCTTTTTCAGGCACCAGAGAAGCTGTTTGTTGTACAGGAGGATATTTGAGCAGGATTTAAGAAATGGGTAGGAGCCTATGTAAATTTAGTAGAGCTTGAAAAGCTTCTGAGCTCTGTCCCATAACACTGGTTTACCAGCAAATCTCAATATTGCCCTTAGGTAAAAATTCTCCCCTGTAGGGATAGCTTATGCAATGTCCCTGTTAGGTGTTGCCCTGCAGCCGGCACATGGATGAGCAGGCGTCTGTCCACAACACGACACACACAGACACAATTGCTTAAAGTGAAATCTCTGTGCACACATGTTTAGCCTCAGAAAACAACTTCACAGTGCTGGCTGACGGTGGGGTTGTGTCCCATGCTGGTATTTCAACGGAGGCCTCTAATCCCCTCATTTCAGTCTCCCATAGAGAGACAGCAATTTGCCCTCCAGACCCATGTGATTTCTCGCTTATTTGTTCAGATTCAGGGTGTGTTTCAGATTAAGGGCCTGATACAAAAAGACACTTCGCCCAATGTACACAAAGGTATGGTGAAGAGCAGATCCCACCCACCTCTGTTTGAGGGAAAGCATTACCACAACAAAATCTGTCAGGGATAATACTGGAGGAGGTTTCATTTACCAGAGCAAAGAACCACACTAGCAAAAGCTGGCATAATATAAATACCTCAAGGACAAAGATTTCTTCCACTAAAGAGATAAGGAGTAAGGAATTAAAGGTAAGAAGAGCGAGCATACATCCATAAATGTGGTGTCTATCGCTTTTTTTAACATATTTTTTTTAGATCCCTCTCAGTTTGTTAACAAGGTGGTGGGTTTTAATATTCGTTGTACATTTTTAATACCTCTTCACAACTGTCACATATTTGTGTATTTCTGTAGATATGTGCATGTATGTATCAACACATTTATACATATGTATGCAGATGAGTATGTATGATATATAGAAAAATATTTATACGTATCTGCTGCTTTCTGTCCTATAGAGGTATCACTTAAATATGTTATCTATACCTTATGCCTCTCTGTCTCTCTACCACTACAAATGGAAGTGTTCCACACAACAGGTGGTGTGATTTCAATCTCTTTTATTCAGGTGTCAATCTAGAGCCACTGCACTGACTGAAATGCAATCACTCAGTTGTTTTTTTTTTGTTTTTTTTTTTTTTTTGTGGCCGTGAAGGTCAAATTATGGGTAAACTGGGACTGTCATTGATTTGTTGTAAGTTAGAGTTAACCAAGTATTTTCTATTAGTCTCTCCATTTGTCATACAAACAGTGTGCTTCCTTTCAGGTCTATTCTTCTTTTTGAAAATAGCATTGAATGAATGAAGTTCACCCTTCTGCTGCTGCTTTCAGCCCTGCATATCTTTTGTCCTTACTTACTGTATCCTTACTTGTATAAACACATGAACGTTTTCTGTTCATTCTCTTACATTCTGTTCATACTCTTCTGAGCTGTTTTACAAAAAGTAGAAATGCGAAATTTGGCTAAAAAAAAAAAAAAAAAAAAAAAAGTAGTGAGTGAGATAAGAATAACTAGTAATGAGTGAGTTAAGGATAACTAATTTATTGTGTGCATACTAAAGGAAGGAGCCTGATTAAGAAAGGAACACTGTCTGGGTTTCTCTGTTATGAGAAATGGGACAAATTGGAAAAGGTGCTGAAAATGTGGAAATGCTTAAAAATGTGGAAAAATCTAACAAAAATTGAAATCTTGATTGGTGGGCTGAGCCACATCCTAAAGTGATGCTTTGCCACATGTGATGTAAGCCAAGGAATAGGAAATGCATGTCCAGTCAGGCTTTGAATATTTCCAAGGATGGAGAATCCACAGTCTCTCTGGGCAACCTGTGCCAATGTCTGAACACTATCAAAGTAGAAAAGTTTTTTCTGTGCTTAAATGCAGATTCCTGTATTTTAACTTGTGTCCATTGCCTCCTGTCCTGTCTCTCTGAACTACTGAAGCTGACTCTACTTTCTTTGCTTCCCCGTTTCCAATATTTGTATAAATTTATAATATCCCTCTGAGCCTTTTGTTCTCCAGGCTGAATAGCCCTCCCATCTCTCTCAGCCTCATACAAAAGATGCTCCAGACACTTAGTCATTACTGTGGCCTGTATACTGGCCCATAGTCATGGGCCATGGCCCATACCATTGCATATAGTAATTACCAGGCATGGCTGGACTCACTCCATGTCTGTCTTGTCCTGGGGAGCCCACCACTGGTTCAAGCACTCCAGATGTGTCTCACCAGGGTTAAACAGAGGGAACCCTCTGTTTACCTTCCTCAACTTGCTGGCTACCCCCTTTCTGATGCAACCCAGGAGGCTGTTGTCCTTGGCAATTAGGGCACGTTGCTGTCCTGTGGTCAGCTTGCTGTCCACCAGGCCCTTCTCTGCAGAGCTGCTTTCCAGTCAGTTGGCTCCCAGCCTATACCGGCGCCTGGGGTTGTTCTTCACCAGAAGCAGGACTTGGCATTTGCTTCGTTGAACTCCATGACGTTCCCATTGGCCCATTTCTCCAGCCTGTTGAGGACCCTCTGAAAGGCAGCACGACTGCATGGTGTGCCAGCTACACCTCCCAGTTTTGTGTCATATGTGAACTTCCCTATGGTACACTGTGTCCCACCACAAAGGTCATTGACAAAGATCTTAAACAGTATTGGCAGCAGTATTGACCCCTGGGACATACTGCTGGTCACTTGCCTCCAGCTGGACATTTTGCCACAGACCACAATGCTTCAAGCTCCACAGTTCAGCCAGTCCTCTGTCCACCTCATTCATACTCTTCTCAGTGAAGTAAAACACATTGCTGCAAGCCTCTTTCACAGGGTAGCAGATCTTTCCACTTACCAGCTTCCATCAATATTTAGGTACCAAACTGAACACCTTCTGCTTTTTACACAGGTCATAGGCAGTAGGGCTACCAGGCCACCTGACAATGTCCTATCAATTTTTTTTCCTGCTTTTTGGAGCCTTGATTCTCTCCATCTCAGAAGGTGAGTGTAACATGCCTCAGTTGTTTTCCTGATGCTGCAAAAAATTAATCTGCCCCCTAGCTTCAACTTTTTGTCTCTGTTGCCAGCATAGGCCTAGTTTACAGTCATTAAGGAAGAAAATCTGAGGTATTTTTCTAAATGTAAAATGAATATAATGTCATCTTGACCTTTTCAGGAAAGCACTGAGGAAAAATCAGAGGTTAGAAACACTCTGTGTGACCTTGCCCCAGTGCAAGCTTCCCTCCTGCAAAGCTCTGCAAACTGTCACTAGCTCCTAAGATTTATGTGTCCAAACTCGATCCTGTGGTTTATCTGACCCTCTCGCTCAGACTCAGGAGCCAAGCTCTTCCCATGACAGGGACTCCCGGCATGAGGATAGGTTACTTTGAGTGTCATGGGAAATGCCAAGAGAAGGTGGAGACTTCCCCTGTGTGTTGTTGAAGGAGCAATGTATGACTGCCAGCCACGGCAGAACCAATTGTGCAATCAGCTTGGCTTGGCTAGGCTTTGGTGGCACACACTGTGCTGGGGTAGAGAAGACATGACCACTCTTTTGTGCCCTGTTCTGCCTTAGAGGAGAAAGACTGTGCAACATGTTGGCCATTTTGGTTGCAGAAGCATTAGCAACTCCAGAGCCAACTCCACAGCTTGGGATGGACTGAGATCCAAAAGCACCCAGAGAGAGCTGAAATTGTAATGCTGTGAATCTTCTTTCAGGAAGCAGAAAAGAGGAAACAGGAGAAAAGAGAGTATTTATTGTACCTTCTTTTTTTTTTTTTTTTTTTTTTTTTTTTCTATCTGGACTAGTGCCAAGCACATCTGTCCAAAGAGAGGGGAAATGTGGTTTCCATAAGATGAAACTTTGAATGGATACAAGCAGTTTCTAAGGAGAACTGCTCTATAATTGTAGAGGAAATTACAAGCTGAATCATCTGTGGTTTGGGGAGAGAAATCAATGATATTTTGTAAGTTGAACCCAACTGTGCTGACTACTTACCAAGAAAGAAACTGGAAAGAAATCAATTCCAAGAACTTTCAACAAAATCCATCTTAATTCAGGTCTGACAGATGTGTTTTGTTCTCCTCTAAAGCAATGTGATGCACCAGCCTGAAATCCCTATTACTATTGCAGAGACAGGCTCTCCCTAGCAAAGGCGGACTAATACACTACACTCCAGGCCAGCCAAACCACATGCTGATGACTCTTGGGAATCCACAAAGGCCCACACACCTTTCAGAGCTGGCCCAACGAACCTGCTGCTGTGTCTCCAGGGGGCAGATCCAGAGCAGAATCCACAAATGTGATGCATTGCAGCATGCATTGGAACAGATTGCTGAAGCACAGCTGCACCCACTGGACCCTGTAATGATGGCAGCAAAATAATTCTGCTTATAACCTAAATGGCATCTGGCTCCTAAATTAGTGCTCTTCATATGCTGATGTTTTAAACATTATAATTTTATCTATCTATTTATTTATTTATTTATTTTGAAAGACAAAAGGGAAAAAAAAAATTTTTTAAAAGCAGGCCCTAAATATCTAATATTTGCCCTTTGTTTTGCAGTTTCACTTTACTGAATGTCCCTGTGAAATGCTGAACTGCTGAATTCAGTTTAGTTGAATCAAGATATTATAGGGAGATAATCTGGAAAGATTTGTGAGACTTTTCTTTTGGGTTCATTCTATGTTTCTTAGTTGACAACACTATAGCTGAGCATCACAACAACTTGCCCAAAATTTCTGACAGACATAATCCTGCACATAATGTAATTCCTAATCCATCTCTTCCAGGCTCATCTGCAAAAGTCATCTGCAAAAATCCATGTCAGAAAGGCTGGATTAGCTACAAAGGCCGCTGCTACAAGCTTATTCAAGAGAGAATGACCTGGAACAAAGCTGAGGTACCAGGTTCTTCCAAACAGGAGCGTTCATCATTTCTTCTCTACTTTCTACAGTTATCTTTCTTATACCAGACTCTTTTTTCCTCCCTTGCTGCTGCTTCTGTCATGTATCAGTGTAGACCAAAAGAATGTGATATTCAGCTCAGTGCTGCTGATGAGGTTAGCTGTACTCTGCCTCACCACAGGACATGCTGCTGCAACAAACTGCCTCCAGCTTGGAACCTCAACCTTCTGGAGCTGCTATTTCTCATGTTTCCCTTCTTATACTGAGGTTTTTGAGCACGAGGCCTATTTTCCTCTTCTGTAAAGTGAGTTAATACTAATACACCAGTGAACAGAAGTTTAGGTGGTTCTGGGGGATCCTTGAATGTAAGAAGACACCAAATTGAAGGGTTATAGTTGAAGGGTTTCTCCCTCTGCTTCCTACATGTCTCACATCACCATTTCTTCTGGGTTTGACCTTTGTCGCTGATTCGTCAAATATCTTGTAAATGGTGAACCCTTTTTCTACTTCATTAATTGATACTTCCTAAAAGACATTCTGACTTCATTTTGCTACCTGTTCAGTTGATATCAGGTGAGTCCTGTAATTTAAAGCTCTGCACCTGATATCTTTCAGGAGCCACACAAAAATTTTCCATATATGTTTGCCTCGGCATGCCGTATTTCTCTTGAGTCATGTCTGTAAGACTGTATGAAATTTAAATGCCTCAGGACAAAAAGAAGAGTTTTCCTCTGAGCCTAAACACCAGTACTAAGCACCAGCTAGAGTGCCCTTGCTTCACAGTGCAAATAAAAATATCCTTCCCTACCAAATGCAAAAGAAAACTCTTGAGGACCCAATCAGTTTGGAGAGACTCTGGGTGGAGAACTGTCCCTGTCTACTCCATTCCCCAGCTGGCTAGGGACACAGGGAAGGAACATTGTAAATAGCATCCTTTTGGACAAGCTGTTCTGAAATCTCCATTTCTGTTCATCTGTCTTTTTGTATTTCTCTTCATTGCAAGGTTCATTTTGCCTGACGTTAGCTGTCAAAAAAGTGGAGATACTTAGGCTCTGCTGTTCAGTAGGGTCTTACCAGTGACAGCCACTTCATCTTAGCTCCCCTCAATGCCTTTCTTTCACTGGGTGTATGACAGTCTGGAGATACCTCTTGTTCTCTACTGGCTCTATAGAGACCCCGTGTAATTGGCTACACTACAGGCACCACTCACTTGGATCCCACAGTTCAGGTTTTTACTTTTTTTTTTTTTTTCTTTTTTTGAACATCCCTTCTCTTTGTTCTTTTCCTTTTTTCCACCTTTGATTCCTCTTCCTTTGAAACTGAAAACTTCTGGTGGATTTCCCTGTCACTTCACATTTCTACTCCTATTAGATATCCCTTTCTTGGACTTTCTCTTATTGCCCTGTCCTTTTCCATCCACTAATAATTTATTCCACATTTTTCTTTGCTCAGCTCTTATTCAGAAAGCTCTAGCCATTTTTTATCTCCCATGTTTAACTCTCTATACTGTGCAGGAAACCTGTTTGATTGAAAGAGCAGGAAGTCACCTAACCAGCATCACTAGTGAAGAAGAGAATGAATTCCTTCGTAGACTTTCTCAAGGACAAAAGGAAACCCAGCTCTGGACAGGTGGAACTTACCAAAAGGCAAGTGTGCCAGGACCGGTAATGAAAACAAGCATTGGTCAAAAGATCTTTATAACTCAATTGAGGAAAAATGTCTACTAGAAAAAAATGTTTTTGTTTTCAAGGGAATAGTTTCCCTTTGTAACCGTGGAAGATCTTTTCAGTCCCAGCAAAACTAAAGATGAATCAAAAAGTCATGCTTTTATCTTTCAGTGATTTTGGGGGCTGGGAATAGAGGAAAATTGGAGTTGGAGGAAAAAAAAAAAGTGATAAACTCTGATCAATATCATATTCCAATTATATTCCACCTGAAGAAGGAGAGCTGAGTTACAAATCTCAAAGGAGAAGTGGATAAATCCACCACTTGGTGGTGGATAGTAAGTTCTCTCTTTAATTTCTTTTTAGCAGAATGTCAGGGTAGTAGATTGGACTTGGTGTTATAAAAAGCTTGGATTCATTCAGATTTTTAATGAATTAATTCAAAGTGTTTTCTCACAAATATTCTAGACAAGGAACCTATCAGAGCTTTTGCTGATATGGTGAATATAACATTAGTAAAATTGGTAAAAGCAAGTGAATTTCAGATTTGTAAGTGCATGTTGGAAATAGAAATTTTATTCTGTAAGTTTGACACATGTAACAGGGCATATCAATGACCTGTGTGTCCATTCAGAATGTCTCAAATTCTGAGTGTCACTTACCTGCAGTGAATTAGTCATGAGTGATATAGTCTATTCTGAATTACAAATATATTCAAGAAAATTATGATTTATTTGAGGACAATTCATATAAAGAAGATGAGGTGAAATTAATCTAACATGGAATTAAAAATTAATTATTCATTATATATTATAATTATTAATTATATATGCTCTACAGAACAATGATATCCCCACAAGCGATAACTGTTTCTAAGTCCACATGAAAGAGGGCCCCTGTTCAGTCCTTCTTCTATCCCAGCAAATATAAAAGTGTACCAAACTGCTTTCAGAACTTAACTGCAACCTGCAGTTCTCATTAAACTTCTGGAGTTTTTGTTTTGTTTTGTTTTGTTTTGTTTTTTGTCTGCAGGGGTCATTGTTGAAATGGAGTGATGGATCTCCGACAACCTTCATCCAGAGGCCTCTGTCATCCGTTTTCAGTTCTGTTCGAAGACTAATTAACAATCTGTTTAACATAAAATTTTGCTTGAGCCTCAGTATTGGAGGTAAGGAAAACCTGAGATGATTTATGACTCACACAGTTTACTTTGCTCTCAAACCTCTGCTATTCCAGTGGATAGACTATTTCCAGGATTACCTAGAGAAAACATCTTATTAAAATGTTGCCCAAACCTGCAATATACATACTATGGAAACACAAATGAAAAGAAAATTAAATTTCCAGGTGCTGAACTGAGATTAAATGATTCCATGTAAGGAGTGAAATAGTTCTCTTATATCTTCTGCCTTTTCTTTGTTATCACTCTTGGTCTTTGTTTCCAGGACAGGGTGAATGGGACGGCACTAACTGTGGCAAAAAGCTACCATTCATCTGCGTTTACGAACCAAACCTGAAGCAGCCTTAACCTATCACTGAAGGACTGATGAAACCTGACTGGCTGCTGTGGCACTTGGAATAGAGTTCAGCTGCAATCCATTAGTGCATTGAAATCTTTTGCGTGGAAAAATCAAGATCCAATACTAAAAAAGTGGAGGTATTAGAGCAAGTCACTTTTATGCTCTGTTTGCATTATTGTGGTGATGTTCCTGTAGAGTATCTCTAAAATGATCCCATAAAAATAAATTCTGATTTGATTTGAATGCTTGATGAAATCAGCATACTATTTAGCTTTTCCACAGGGTGTTCAAGAATATTCATAAGAGCTCTTTAATTATTAAATAATTACCAATCACTCATTAAAACATTATTCATTTCACCATTTAATCATGCCAAGTCATACATTTTAAATCCTAGAATTTCTCTTTTCTAAGTGTCAGATAGATCCAAGGAGAATAAGTTGAATGTTTTTAATATTTAAGTAGATAAATGGCTAGTTCATTAAATTGATATAGCCATAAGATGAGGCCCAAAACTCAGGGAGAAGTCATGAGTGTACCATTGGGCACAGGAGGTGGTGCACCACTTTGCAAACTGCATAGGTTGACACTTTGTTAAATTAAACAAACTTTGCTATCATGTTTAGGATTTTCTAAGTTCTCAGTATGATACATGACTGCATTCCCCAAAGGCAAACATTTTCACTTTGTTTTTCCTTATTGCTTTGGACTTCATCACTTAGCTGCAAGCTTCTCTTCCAAGGTACTTTCCCTCACTAGCTAAAAAGGTAAATGGAAAAGCTTGGGCCAGGAATGTTGGCTTGGCTCATCGAGGTGATGACAAATAATCTCATCAGTTAGGAAGATGAGAAGAGCAGCAAAGATTTAGTTAACATTTCAGTCATCTCATTATCCTCGAAGAATGATTACACAGATGAAAACAGCAGCTGCCTTCTTTACCTGAGCACTCCCTATAAATCTGGTGTCAGATTTTCTCCCACATAAGTAAACTGAGGATGTGGACAAGCTAGGAGTAAGAGTGTGCCAAGAGCTTCCTGGGGATCAGACTAACCTGCTGTTAGGAAAGCAAATGTCTAGCTTGGGCAGCACATAGCTTTTCATGTCCCTAGGGCACCTGTGGTGTGGTCTTGCCCAGGAGGGATGACAAGGAGCAGACATAAGACCACTCCAGAGACTCATCTTTCCAAGCACTGGGATAGCTTGGTTCCTTCAGAATCAACGGTTTTCCCTGTAATTATTTCAAGGAATGCCAACCATACCAAGACAAAATCATTATTTTATACAAAACCTTTTTTTCATGGCTGTTATTCCAGTATTTTAATAATGTCCATAGTGGTTTGTTCAGGGTAACAAGGGAAGATGGTAGCAGAACTGGGGGAAGAATCAAGGAGGATCTGATTCTCATTCTTCAGACCTTCTGTCCTTTGAGGAATGCAGCTTCCCAAATTAAAGTGAACATGGTGAGTTCAAAGGAGAGGCAAAAAACAGACAAGTTAATCTAAGCATAATTTCTACAAATGACACTACGTCATATTGTCAGAGATGCGGCCAACTCCTTGACCTTATTTTATTGTAGAATTACTTTCACTGGAAAGAGTAAAGAAACCTGTGTCCTTGAGGTAGAAAAGAGAGTTATGAAGAGCCTTACTAGTCACTGAATACAGTTCCTTTTCTTCCCCAGCAGGGGACCGCAGATTCAGTATCTGCAGAAATAGCCACAGAAAGGCTGACAAAATATACATCTGTCTTACAAGGTCAACACACAGTGTGGCCACCAGTGTTCAGACAGTAACAGAGAAAAGGCCACAAGCCTGCTGTGCCATGAGAAGACAGGTCAGAAAGGTGAACAATATTGCAAATATGCATCTGTGGCAAAACAGAGGTCTGTGTCACCTAGAAATGATAAATGTATTAATCAAGATATGATTAATATTAATTTGCCTTCCACCCAAATATGTACAGAGGTGGTATAACTAACTGGAGAATTTAAGTATTTTGTAGTGCTCATGGCACAGAAAGATGCAATACATAAGCATTTTGCTTATGTACATGAGCGACATGACTACAAAAGGTGGGTGTAGTTGCAGGTACCCCAAGTACAGTTAACAAAAACTTGCCAGGCAGAGGATTAGATAAGCACAAGGGACTGCAAATAGGCAAAAGAGAAATACACAAAAATTATGACTGTCTGGAGAAAAAAAAGAAAAAAAAAAAAAAAAGTATCTAGAGGAGACAAGTGCCCCCTTTTTGAGAAGGGAAAATAGCATGAATCATCAGACATAAACAAGAAAAATAAGAGAAAAAAGAAGACGAACTGTGATGGTTTTACCCTGCTGGGCAGCTGAACTCCACCACAACTGCTCTCTCACTCCCTCTTCTGAAAAGAACAGAGAGAGAAAATATGATGGAAAGGACTCAAGGGTTGAGATAAGGATAGGGAGATCACTCAACAGCTATTGTCACAGGCAAAATGAGCAAAACAGACTCAGCATTGGGAGATTAATATAATTTATTACCTATTACTAACAAGCTAGAGCAGTGACAAACTAAAAACACCTTCCAGTTCCCATCTACCCTCTTCTACAACCACTCCTCAAGAGGTGCAGGGGAAGAGGGAATGGGGGCTGCGGTCAGTCCCTGATGCTTCATCTCCGACCCTCCTTCATGGTCACTCCCTGCCTCTGCTCCAGGGTAGGGTCCCTCCCATGGGATTCTGGCACACCAGACCCCTGCTCCTGCGTGGGCTCCTCTCCACGAGCTGCAGGTCCGGCCCAGGACCTGCTCCTGCAGGGGCTCTCTGTGGGCCGCAGCCTCCTCCAGGCCACATCCACCTGCTCCACCGGGGGCTCCTCCACCCATGGGGGGGCTGCAGCGTGGAGATCTGCTCCATGTGGGACCCATGGGCTGCAGGGGGACAGCCTGCTCCACCAGGGGCCTCTCCACAGGCCGCAGGGGAACTGCTGCTGCCTGCCTGGAGCACCTCCTGCCCTCCTGCTGCACTGGCCTGAGGGTCTGTCTGCAGGACTGCTTCTCACTCCTCTCTCCCAGCTGCTGTAGGGCAGCTGTTTTTGTTTTGTTTTGTTTTGTTTTTCCCCTTTCTTAAATCTGCTGTCTCAGAGGCCCAACCAGTGTTGCTCACTGGCTGAGCTGTGACCAGTCTTTTTTGGAACTGGTCCTCCTTGGAGCCGTCTGGAGCTGGCTCTTATGTAATATGGGGCAGCTGCTGGGTCCTGCTCACAGAGGCCACCCTTGCAACTCCCTGCTACCAAGACCTTGCCCTGTAAACCCAACACACAAACCCACTTCATTTCTGGCTTCTCTCATGAATGAGGTCTCATGCCCGATCATCTAACTGTCATGTCTAGGGACCACCAAGGACCACAGTTTCATCTGTGTGGCATTATCTCTGTGGCATTGTACTCACCGCTGATTATGGTTGTTGAAGACAAACAGTTCTGTACACTCAGTGATGATGATAAACAATGTGTGAGAATTAGCCATTGCACAAAGGATGTTGTTGATGAATGAGCTTAACAAAGCTTAGAGTTTAAAAGTTCCTTCATTTGTCAATCTTCTCAACACTCCCATCACAGCAGTCTCTAATTCCCTACTTGTATATACACATCAGTTTGCAAACCTGCAACACAGGTTTTCTGCAGTAGTAGGAATTTCTTTGCAAGAAGATCCTGAGGAGCACACACATCCTAAGAAAAATGAGGTGTTTTGATGGGTATTTTTCAAGATGCAAAGACTTTCCACAGCAAGGGGAGAAGAATGATAAGATTGGAGATTTCAAAACATAAATTCTCTATCTTCATCATCAATATGAACCACACCAAAGGATCTGTAGCCTAATCTGCATTCAGTGGATTGCTGATAAGCTATCTAAACTGAAGCAACTGCTTCAGTTAAGATCTTAATGAATATTTGCTCACACCACAGAAGCCTTATCACAGTTAGCAGTACCTCCCAGTTTAACATATCTGTGGACAATAGCAGAAATAGTAAGACCTTGGACAATGAACTTTAGTCCTCCCCACAGAATGAAAATTTACTGATCTTAAAGCATTTTCCAGGAGTGAACAAAACCGCACCTCATTTACATATGAGCAGAAATAGCGTGCAGGAGGGTGACAAATTTATAGCTTGTTTTGATGCTGCAGGACAGTGTCGGTGGCTGGAGAGAGAAACCACAACTCCTTTCAGCCAGGCTGCCACCTTCCAGAACGTGATTCAGAACCAATTTTTAATTATCAGTGGGTACCAAAACGTGGAGAAAAACTCCTGGGATAGGATTTTTGATGTCAGCACCCTTACGCATCCAAATGCTTTTAGAAATTTGACGCACAAGCAGACTAGCTTTGAAAACTTTCCCACATCCTATTTATGAACAAAGGCCTTCCGTTTTCAGACAATAAACTGAGCATCCTGCCTGAGCTGTACATGTTTGGGAATACTATTCAATAGTTCCTTTTAAAAAAGCAATTAATAATTCCCAAACTTAGATGTATGAATTTGTCTATATGCTGTGACCATGAACTAGAATAATTTTATTCATAATTTATATTATGGTAATGCCTAGAGGTCATAAGGAAAGAAGCTTCATTATCCTAGGTGCTATCCAAACTGCCAGGAAGACATATGCTCTTGTCCTGAGAGTTCATAGCTTAATTTATGGGGGAAAAAAAAAAGAAAAAAAAAGAAAAAAAAAAAGTATTAAGGCTGATGGCTGATGAAAGAGAATGGTTCTTAAGAAGACGTAAGCTAATTTGCCATTCTGGTTTCCCATGCTCTCTTGCAATGTTGATGACCCTGTTTGGAAATATCTGGGCTGTTTGTTCTTGTGTGGCAAAACACAGCACAGAGTAATGGGAAGGGGAGTACCACTCTCTGCAGAAGACCCATTTGACAGACCATTCATTAAATTGTAGACTGGTGGAGAGAAATGTGAGACAATACAGCCTAGAGTGCCTCGCCAAACCATCTGAACTTTGTGGTAGCCCCATGCAAGGATTTTATTGCTGTCAGTCCATCACCCTACATGTTTAGCCTAATTTGTGGGTTCTTTTCCCTCAGGCAGACGATGACATTAGATTGATGTCTTGTTAACACAGATCTCTGAGCTACGCAAACAAAAACTTAGTCCTGATTTGTGTAAGCGGCTACCACAACATGCAAACAAAAGGGGTAAATGTGAGTAATTAGGTATAAGGTTTGTTTTGTGATGGAATGGTCTAGAATGGCACACCAAAACATGCTTGGGAAAGAAAAGAAAATTGTAAGTACTCCTAGTATTCGATTGGCAAAAATGCCACTGATTTGGCATTCTGAACCATTCACACAAAACTAACCAAAGCTGGACCTGTCACTTCACACTTATGCCAAGATTAAACCGTAGAACTAGAGGACAGCAAATAACAGTGACAGGAACCGAATTCAAAATAAATAAAAAGAAGTAGTTCTTCATACAGCAGAATTCCTTGACAAAGACTGTTGCAGATCCAGAAGATATACACAGGTTCCAAGGAAGACTGAAAAAATTGGAGGAGTCCACTGAAAGTCAACAAACCCTGAACAGGCTCAGAAAATCTCTACAGTTAAAGACACTAAAGGCTGAGAAAGTGTTGGGGGAAGACTATAGTTGTTTTCCCCTTTTTACATTCTTCCCTAAGCTTCCACTCCTTAGCAGTGCTGGAAACAGTATAACAGTATACCACACCAGAACATTTGATTTGACCTGCCACTGTCTCATTACATTACATTTCACAAACAAAATATTTTGTTATTTTACATAACAAAATATTTTTTCTTGCCTTTTTTTTTTTTTTTTTTTTTTTTTTTTGGCATCTCCCTCCCATTAAAGAATAGAAAAAAACAGCTTTTAATGTGAACATGCATGTGTCAGATTTTGCATGCAATTTCATATGCAGGCTAGACGTCTACTTGCAGATACATGGATAAAATTAGAGAACATCCTTGGATGACAGCCAAAAAAAAAAGTTTTGTATTTCTTTATTTTTTTTTCTGCCAGGTAAGAACTCTGCCTTGAACTATCAAAACAGTGTCTCAGTGTTAATGTAAATGCCATAAAATTTGAATAAAAGGACCACCGGAGTTCACAAAGGACATAGATCAAATACACCTAATCCTGTAGCACCATGCCAAAAGGGTGAAAAATTACTTGAATAGCTCTTTTTGCTTTGATCTGGTAGGAAATACATAAAACCTTGCTTTTCTTTTTTCTACAGCAAGAAATCCATTTCTGTAGCCATGGCTAGTCATGCTGAAGGGAAAAAATAATAAAAAATAA
This sequence comes from Aythya fuligula, assembly GCF_009819795.1. NCBI lineage: Eukaryota > Metazoa > Chordata > Aves > Anseriformes > Anatidae > Aythya > Aythya fuligula. The sequence goes on along the minus strand of NC_045559.1, from coordinate 175,861,773 downwards.
TACTAAAAAAAAAAAAGAGTTCAGGTTAATTCAGCTTCCAAACCACTACAATATACCACAAAGCCCTCAGCTGTTTTACACGCAGCCTTCACCTCAAGAGACTCTAACAATTTTCTTCTTGCTTCTAGGTGATGATTAATACACAGGCTCCGAATACACAAAGGGGTAATAAAATACCCTACGCCATGCACACATATTGGATTGAATTCATCATTCCTCAAAGATGTTGGAGGTGCTGCCAGCAGGTCTTCATGGGAAACAGCAGTTCTCCTCCTGAAATGTTATATTCTTCTTATGAAGGGCATATCTTTTTTAATAAAAGTAAAATTAAACAAAACAAAACAAAACAAAAAACTTGAACGAGGTAGCACTTTCCAACGAATAATTAGTAGCCCAAAAATAAAATACTTTCTCAAAGACAATGCTTGGCCTAACTGGACAGGACCTGTGTCACCCCAGGAAAAAACCTCTTCCATGATGGCCCAGTGCATCACACCTAGAAGCCCCCATTTCTCTGTAAAGTCTAGGATCAGAGTTGAGGGCAACCAGCTCAGTTTTGGATATGTAAATTTTAGATGCCTACATGTAGGCAAATAAACCCAATAAACCTTATTCTTAAAGGCTTTCATCCACACAGGAAACAATTTATTGGTGCAAATACTGCCAAGATATTTTCAAATGATGCCTGCATCAAGTACTTCTATATTCATCCAACCAGTAATCTTACTGGGCTATGGCTCCGTAGCCAGGTAAAGAAATATAGACAGACACTTTGAGGAAAAAGGCAGCCTCCTTCACTCCCTTAGGTGCTTGAATAGTGTGAACATCTGCTGCTCAGATCAGCAGGAAGACAGCTGTTGAGGTTAACCAGTCACTGATTCACGAAAAATGGAAGGTAGTCAGCAGGATCAGCCTCTGAGTGAAAAGAAGATGCCTTCATTATTTTAGACCTATGTCCCCCAAATCAGCAGCTCACACTAGCTCAGGAAGGCACAAACACTGAATTCAGGCTGTGAGCTAACAGATTCAGGCAAAATGCCCTAGTTAGTGTCTAATTAGTCAGCTCTGTATATACACCAATGGCAGCTGAAAAGATGTGTTGGGCTTTGAGTGTCAGGAGCCTTCACCACAGGAAACAGTATTTTATTATAATTTAGATTTCTGGATTTCTTGGAAAAGCGCTTAATGTAGGACAGATCTTTTCATCACTGACTACCCTACCTAAGAAAAAGAAAGGGTAGAAAGAACTTGGATAATAAATATTTTAATAGATGAACCAAGAAATTTTTAATCCTCTGCTTCTCATGCAGAATATAAAGTGTAGGTATAATTTCCAGGAGGGGGTGATTGATAGTGCAGCTCAGCTAGAAACTCTCTTCATTAGATTGAAGCAGACAGGCAAAGCATATGAGGCCACATTGGGCCACTCAGGCCAGACTTTCTGGAAAAAGTATGGGAGATGAAGGGTAAGGAAGGCTTAAGCACAATTTTCTTTCACTGATATGTATTTCAGCCCAGAGACTCTGAGCAAAAGGACTGCTCAACATGCAGGTACCCTTTTTTCTTGTCCAAAGTAAGTTGTATAGGCTCCTTACTTGTCAAGGACTATTTTTTCTCCTGTACCAGACTCTTCTTCACATGGGAAAGCATATATGGAGCTTAAAACTACCCAAAAAATCTTTTTGTGTTGCATTTGTAGGATTCACCAGTTTTTAGTGTATCTACAAATAAATAAATAAACAAATACATATATATATATAAAATGTTAGAGATTAAGAATTATAGAAGTCTGAGAGGAGACGTGAGAAGAGTATCTTTTTCCTCTGTTCAATTTTCTAGAAGGCAGCCAGTCCTAACAGAAAGAGCCATCTTACAGGGTGATGTCTTTTTGTTCCAGTTCATTTTTGGTTATATTGAAGAAGAAGAGCTTTTCTGTTTGTTTTTCCTTGTTTGGTTTGATTTTTATTTTTTTTATTTGTTTTTCGACATATTACTTTTTGGTGGATTTTCAGGGTTGAAGATATCGTGTAATATAGGTTTCAAAGCTCTAAGTTATACTAATAAAAAGTGACAATCAAGAAAGCCTCTTTTCAAGTCTTCTGAATTAAAACAGGATACTATCAACATAACATGAATTGAAGAGAGCTTATTTCAGTGCAGACTTTCTGCAGATTCTTTGCATCTGAAACCATGAGTCAGATACAGATTTGACACAAATTAATACATCCCAAAATACATAATGAAAATGAGCAGTTGGGAATCTGCAGACTCATGCAAAGGAAATTGTTTGCCACCTGTAAAAATCTTCACAGTGGCATATATCGGGCTGTTTGTACTAAAGTTGGGGCTTACTGGGTGAACACAGCTGTATCGGGATAAGGAGTGGGAATCAGACATATACCCTAAAATTGTACTTGCATATGAGGCTGGGCAGTAATGTGAACAGCAACAAGAAAAAATGCCTGCTGCATGTACATACTGTATCAGTTCATCACTATCTGGGCTTCGAGCTCCAGAGAGAGATTAAAAAATGAGACCACAAATGGAAAAATAAATCTCTGGAGTTTTTCTAAAAGCTGGTATGGGTTTTCACTGCGGACTTTTGTTTTATGTTACAGACAAAACAATGAGTCATCTTTAAAAGCAGCTAATTGATTGGGTTACTGTCATGTGGCCCATTAGCATCGTGTGCAGTTTCAATGTGTTTTATAGCAAACAAACAGAAAGAGAAAAGGTGCAGTTGCAATAGAGTTAATAGGACAGTCCTGTTTATTCATTTAAATAGGAGAGACCCCACATTCAGGCAGTCAGCCTAAAATGCCCTCTTCTTTAATGTTTAGTTTATGTACTACACGTTCAAAAGAGCTTGGTATTCCTTTAAAGAAGAGACTAGTCTAAACAGATAAATAGAATAAAAACAACATAAGCACAGAGTAGATAAAGCACAGCTCAGCCCAACCTTCCACAGGGTTCAGTTGCACTCTGATTTATTTTTTTTTTTTCCATTTAAACTAAAGTTTCCCTTTCTGTGTGTCTGCTTCAGGTTTGTTTTTGTTTTGTTTTGTTTTTACATATATATAATTTTGTTGAGGAAAAATAAATGCTTCTGTGAAAGGGGTTAGGCAAAACACACTGATTTTTCTGCATGGTTCATCAAGATGCTTTTTGTACCACTATGCTAGAGGTGTTCAGATTTGACAGAGAGGCTTCCTTTTGTTCAAAGACTTTCCCAGTGCTTTTAAGAAAACAAAAAAATCATGCCTACAGGGGGCTAGGTTATGAGGTTTGATAAACTGCCCTGAGTACAACCTTAACAGAGTCTTGCCAGTACTTTACCTGCACTGGCTTTGCCCCAGCTCAGGGCACAGAAAGACTTTTCCTGCCATTTCACCCACAGCCAGGAGCTGAACTAAAACTGGAGGGAGGCCTTCTCCAATGTTCTTCCTACCCATGAAGCCCAGGTATCAGAGGGTAGAAAGCCAGCAGGAAATGGGGCCCAGAGTGGATGGAGAGTGTCCGAACTGGCACCTGGAAAACTTGGGGATATATAGTTTTCATTGTGCTCTTTTCCTTTCTTTGTGTAATATAGTGTTTTCCCAGCTTCCTAAGTCCTCCACAACCCCAAAGAGATGAGGAAATGGCATTGCCTATCTATTCCAAACCATGAAATATGGTAAAGAGGAGATTAAGTAGAAAAGAACACCCATGGATTTGGGGATTTCTCATTTGTGACATCATGTGATCCGCCACTTTCTACCTTCCAAGTGCAGTTGCTGGTGTTCACTCACAGCAGTGAATGCTAAAGCCTTGTGCAAATCAGATCAGAGGCTCAAGTGAGGCTCTCAGAAGATAAGAAATGCACAACAAAGCAGCACTTTAGTGGTCTGCCTAGATTTACATGTAGTAAGAAGCTTACACTCTGCCTCTTCCTTTGCACAGAGAGCTTGAGACAGACATTCAGGTTTGGGTGGTGTCACCCTCATTACTGACTGAAGACACAGTATTTATGGCCTCACAAGGGGTCCTTGTTGTGGTATTTCATGGTTGGTTGGCAATAAACACGGTTGGACCTGTGATTAATTTCTCTGAAGCACTTGTCTGACAGCTGAATTGGGAGCTGGCTTCTTGCTCCCTATTTACGTGCCCAGTGCTAAAGTGGTTTGAATGCACCGTGACCTAGAGGTGCTTCCAGAGTCAAGGCTGATCTGCTAATATATAAAGATAGATCTCTCTCAGATTCTGGGTGACACCTTCCAGGCAGATAAATTCATTAAATTACATTGCCTTTGCAAAACCACCTCATCCACTAAGCCAAAGAACAAATTCTGAATTATCAAATGAAGTGTGACAGCTCTACTAGCACAAGAATATATTGTTATCTCAGGTGAATAAACTGAAAATCTAATGGGGGGGGGGGGGGGGGGGGGGGGGGGGGGGGGGGGGGGAGAAGTCTTTGAAAAGGCCTCTGCATCACGATATAATCCAGCAGAAATGCTAACCTCTTCTAGGTGTAGAGTTTGGAGGAGCCAAAGATAGAAACAAACAGTAGGATGCAATGAGACACTTCTCTCTCTAAGGGCAGAAGAATTCAAATATAAACAGTTAATTTCATTGCTGTTTAAATGGGTTAGAAGTATTTTATTTGCTGGATGGAAAAGTATTGATCTGAACACTTGTTGTAGCCTAATTCGCCTTTAGGAACCCATGAGAAGTTCCGTGCTGCATCTTAGGCACGGAGGTAAACTGGTGCAGAGTTAAACCCTTAATATTTGCTTTTGTTTTGCCCTCTAACATTACTTCTAATGGAAGGGAAGGATATGTTTACCTTCAATAGTCCTTGTATTTCCCGGAGATTATTGAGTCAAGTCCGAAGAAAAGAGAGAAAAAAAAAAAAAAAAAAGGAAAAAGGAGGGGGGATTTGAATAAGTCATAAAATGCTCAGAGTAGTATGCATACACAATTTCACCTTTTTATTTCAAAGCTTCTTGAAAAAAAATAGGGTGGAATTAGAAACCCTTCACCCAACAATCAGAGAATCAGAGCTGCTGGGAAGCAGAAGTCAAGGATCTCCATCCATTCTGAAGGCAGGCCAGGATGTACCTAGAAAGAAGCTTCAGAGCATTTAATGGTAAATACAGATATACAAAACTTATGCTGTGACAACCCACACTAAGCAGGTAACTCGGCACAATTTTGATTTTCTTATACTTAGCCAACATTCTCCAAAACATCTACCCAGTTTCAGAGACTGTCTCACAACTCTGGGTTGTGGCTTGAGTAAACCAGGGCTGAGTTTCAGTCAAACAGTCCTATTTATAGTTTCTGGCAGACACCAGGCCAATCTCAGTGGTTTTGCATGGTTTCCATCTGAAAGCCAGCAAAAAATTGGCCATTTCAGCTGATTTTTGCTTTTGGTTGTTGGGGTGGAGGAGAGGAAAAAGGGAAGGTTCATTCAAAAATTGAAGTGATGAACAAAAATAAGTCTACGAACCTCACCAGCCAAAACTACAAAAGGTTGACATAGAGCCCTGGGAACAGAAACCACGTCAATTTTCCTGTCTCCCATGGTAAGCAGAGACTATGTGGTGAGTGCTAGTGCTGTTGGAAAATGTCTGAGAGGAGCTCCACAAACAAGGGGTGGACTGAATGGACAAGAAGCCAACTGATTGCTGCTGGCTGGATCCTGTCCTCCTACGTTAAGAAGTTCTGCTGTAAAATCACCAGCTCACTCAGGAGCAGAAAAAGCTTCTACAGCCTGCACCTCTCAGCTGTCAAACCCCAAAGCATGCCAAGAAGAAGCCATGTGGTCTTCTCAGTGGTTGGAATAAAAATATGTGCAGCCTGGAGGTACCAAGCCACTGACTCAGTGTGACTGTAAGAAAGTCACTCCACTTTCTTGTGCTTCAGTTGTACGAGTCCAAATTAGCTTAAAAAGTAGGAATCACTAAAAAAAGTACCCACTCTGACTAACCTATTTGTTGAGTCACCATGCATGTGATGTCTCTAGGAGTTTTCTTAGTGTATGAAGCACCTTCCCAAATGAATGATCACATTAGATAGCTCAGGTTCATGATACTGGAAAGGGAGATCTTTTTAAAATAAACTACAAAAAAAAAAAAAAAAAAAAAAAAAGCCAAAATAAACTATTTATGGAGGCAAAACTGACCTAGAAGCCCAAATGACATTTTCCAAAGGAGTATCTGGAGTCACTATTATTTTACTGTTGTTCGTTTTAACCACATTATTTTCTATTTCAGCATCATCATTGAGGAGAGGGAACAAAACAGGCCAGAATGAGAAGTTACTGAAGTCTACTTGCTAAAATGGAAGAAGATGTCAAGATGTGCCTTTTTTCCTTTCCTTCAATTGGAGGGAAAGTCAGTGAAGCTGAATTATATTATCATAAGTTTAGCTTATATTTCTGTACTGAAGGTAAATAGCAATTTGGCAGGCATTAAAAAGACTTCAGCAAAACTTAAACGCAAAAAATATGTAAATGGCATGAGCAGAAAATACATTAAAAGTGTTAAGCCCGTTCTTTTCCTCTGCTCTCAGCAGTATTCTCCCAAAACCTTGACTCTATCTCCCAGGTAGTGTACAAAGAAATGGGAACAGATACATAACCTATATCCATAACAGAAAACAAAATGCAGGCTAAGAATTGTCACAACAAGGTGCCCACTATCAGTCCTACCAAAGAGTGTGAAAACCCGTGCAGAACCATATGATCTCTCCTGTTTTGTTCCTTTGACCAAAAAAATAATAACCATAAATCTGAGGCAGTGCTAAACAGAAAAATACTTTGAGCTTATTGATAGAAAATGTTAGTCACTCTCAAGGAAGCTAGTTACAGCCCTAATCAATGTGTCAGCCATCCTACAGTCATCGATTATTAAGATCATTCAGAGAAAAGAGCAAAAAAGAAATCCTAATTTATTTGTGTAAGGACGGAGGTTACCAAAAGATGTTATATTGCACACACAACCAGAACTATGCATGCCAGGTGAACAGAGTATGCTGCCAGAGTCAAGTGACTCACCCCATGCTGAAGCAGATCTCAGCTGATTCAGGTAGAAATCACAGAATGCTGATTCAGGTGGGAAAGGACTTCTGAATGTCATTTAGTCCACTCCCAGGTCATCTGATTCCCTTAACAAAGGCTATCTCTAGTTAGGTCAGGCTGCATTTTGTCTCTCTTCAATAATAGAGATTGCACAGCTTCACTGGGCAAATTTTCTGTCTCTTAATCACCTTGTGAAATATTTTTTCCTTACACTAAGTTGGAATTTCCCTTTCTGCAGTTTGGGTTTGTTGCCCCTTTTCTTTCTGTGCATTTCTGCAAAAGCTCTGCCACCACCTACATTACATCCCTGGCTAGGTGGGCACTGGCAATTTGCACTCAGCTCCCCCGAAAACTGCATCTTCTCCAAGCTGAACAAGCCAAGTTCCCTCAGACACTCTTTGTACATAGTGTGCAAGAGTCCTCAGCTATCCTAGAAGCCTCCCAGGTTCACTTCTCTTTGTCAAGTGCTGCAGACCTGCTGAAAACAGGGGACCAGCCCTAGGCATCACTGGGAAGACTTGTCAACTGGTTGACGTAGTCAACATGGGAAGATTTAGGCTGAAAAGGACCTTCAGGGGTAGGAGGTGGTGTGGATCCTGCCCTCGCCTCAACAGCAGCAGGTAGTCACTGATGTAGCTGCTGATGCTGCTTCTTTTGATGGTATCAAGCTAACAAAAGTTTGAGAAGCCTTATTCTAGGTGGGAACTTTTAAAATATGCCCAGATCCCACAGCTTTCTGCAGCTGCTCCAAACCTCCCTGCCTTCCTGCATGCCTGAACACAAGATGCAGGATCTTCATATTTATAGGTTTTAGTAGCATGTGTATTACTCTGTGGGACTCTATTTAGAGCTTACTGGTGCTAGCAGCACTGGTGTCTTCATATTGCTCACTGGTCTTGTAACCTGGCTCTTGCCCAGGATGGTGTTACTGGAACACAGCAGGCATCCTGGCTGTGCTTTGAGAAATGGCCAAGCAGCAGCCGAACGCAATGAAGAACACAACATGGACCTTTGCCCTTCCCAAATTGTAGGGCAGGCTGGGCAGTGGTCTGGTCCCCGGCCTATTTCTGCTTCCATTTACCTCAGCTCAAAGGCAGAGCAGAAGAAAACTCCTGGTGGCACACACACTCAGGGAAGCAACTAAGCTGGACCTCTCTCCTGACAGAAACAGGACATCTGAAACTGAACTAGATGTGCAGGTTTAGACATCTGGTTCCCACCTCTGTGGGGACTTGAAGGATGTGGAGGGCAGGGAAGTCTCTGGGGACCACCCAGCTCTCAGAGCCACACTGCAGGTTTGCCACAGACTTAAGTAGATTCACCATCTCTTTGCTCCAACTTTTCAGCTTGCCTTCCACCCTTTATCCCATCTGCAAAAGAAAGAGAAATGTTTTCTTCCCTCCTTCTTGGACACCCCCCTCTGGACTCTCTTTGAGCTGTCAGGAATAGCTAACCAGCCTCAGATTTACACGCTGAGAGCCAGGTAAGAATTATCCCACAACTGTGCATGTGCCTCATTGTGGTCCCAGAAATGTTAAAAGAGTTTTCAATCACCTTTATTTTTCCAAGGCAAGGTCTCCCACAGTTGCTTATGCTGGCATTAATGCAGCTTTTAGCTGCCCGAGAAGTGCCTGTACACAGCAAAGAATCTGGCCCCATGTATTTATTTAGTAGATTAAAGATCTTATATTAAGTAAAAAGACACAAATGTCAAGGGGAAAAAGGACTGCACAGCATAATTCTCAGAAATAGCTGGATTCCAATTACTGTAATTATATCTTTCAAAGGTAAGGTATGAAAATTATCACTTAAATGAGGGAACAAGGAAAGCAGAGAGAACAGTACCTTATTTCTCATCTTATCTTTGTCTCCATGCCATTGTACTGAATTGCCATGATTACATTTTGTTAAAATCTTTTCATTTTTCTCACTGCTCTCTGAGGATGTAAGGCTGGGTGAACAAAGCAGGGTTATCAACCCAAATTCAATTTCACAAACTCCTAAAAGGAAATATTTATGAAAATGCAAACTTCAGAAAGGTCTGATTCCTGTCTAACTTTCCTTTATGTATTTGATAAGTGCATGAACAAGAGCAAATACTTCACTGTGGGGATTCTTTTTGGTTTTGGGTCATTGATTTTTGTGTAGCAAAACTAAGGGACATAAAAATCCTCAAGAGGATTTTCACTTGGCAAAACATGCCTTCTTCTCCAGGTATTTCTCCTTCCTGCCTTCCTGAACGCTCCCCAGAAAGATGTGGATCTTGCCTCTCCTTGAGGTGGCTCCACCTCTCATTGAGCCATCTCTGCAACTGCCTCTCGGAGGCAGCATGCTCTCGCACTGGCTGCACTAAACTCCCCACCAGCTCCTGCTTTCCTCCCAACCAGATCTCTCTCTCTCCTTTTTTTTTTTTTTTTTTTTTTTTTTTTTTTATGTTAAGCAATACCTCACCTGTGACAGAGCTGTCCTGAAGAGTGTTTTCCAAAAGCCTTCATCACTAAAGGAAATTGCAGACAGACCTACTGTCATTCTTTCTTTCTGTGTCAGGACAGAGACCTGGGAGAGAAGGATGATAAAGGAAAAAGAGATGCAAGGAGAAATAATAACGGGCAGCAAAGAGTGGAAGGGGTGTGAGAGCTCAGACATGGATGGAAAGGGAGCAGGACACCAAGCAGAGCATTCCTGAGAGCATCCATCAAGCCCAGAAGACATCTGAGGAGCTGGTGACCACTGTCTGACAGTGCCCCACTTAGACATGCAAATGGTTGAGGGAGGGAACCTGGTGAGGCCAGAGGGAATCCTTGGGGTGGTACACTCATTATCCCTACTCTTGTCTGGGCAGGACCTAATGGTAGGGGAAACGAGAGAGAACCAGCAGGCAAGCGATGCAATCACCCCCCTGTGGGGGAAAGGTGTCCTCTTTGCTGTACATTAGTCAGCTCAGAGAGCACTGCCAGCAATGCCACCAGCATAAAGCCTACAACCAGCTTTCATTTGTATGCTCCCAAAACCTCCACATGGCTTCTGAGGAATTCACAACTACGTATAACCTGATGTGGAAATTGGACTGAACTGAGAACAGATGTAGTAAGAAAGCTGTTTTGTTGTGAGAAACCATCTCTACTATATTATTCATACTTCTCTCGCTCCAGCGAAAGCACTGCAAAGAAAAGGCTTAGTGAGGTGAGGCAACTGTATGGATTCAGCTCCCTAATGTAGATAATTCACAGAACTAGCAATGACCAAGACAGAAGCAGGGTTCTTAACATGGCTTTTGACTGTGATGGAACAATGTGGTGACTGATTTTCGGCCTCTTTTTGAAGTTGGTAGTTGTGAATGCTGCATTTGAAGGTAACCCTACTTAAATTAAACCAGGCAGCACTGAACTCTCCTTGGAACTTGGTAAATTAATGGCAGAAGAATTTAGCAAAGCTTTTTTTCCCCCTTTTAAACCATGCTAACTGTTGAGTTAGTGCTTTTAGAACAAAGATGCAATTTAACAGTTCAAAGTGTTGAGACTGGTACAGGGCACTTAGCTTCAGTAATGCCAGATACCTCCTACCCACACCAGGTCAGGAATGATGAAATGCAGATAAAAGGTCAGCTATAAGCTAAAGACATAGTGTTTTAAATAAGCACAATCACAAATGCAATGGCTAGAAGTCTAAGCAGGCAAGAACCAGATGAGTAATGAAGTACATATTTCAACCAGGCATTTGAACAACTTCAGTATGGATGCAGTAGATTCTCATTTGCTGTCTTTAAATAAAGGATGTCTGTCTTCTGAAAAGCTGCGTTTCAGCACAGTAAGGAATGATGACCTTGACACAGAAATCTTTAAGTAAAATGTTCTGCTCTTTGTTTGCTGAGCTCAGACTCACGGATAATACAGGTACCTTCCAGCCTTTACAGTCTGAACCTTCGCATATAGACATGGGTGCAGAGTGTATCTAAAGCTCTCCATCTAGTGGCAGTTGTGAACAACCGTGGCTTTCTGCTTGTCTGCTCTAGGTTTAATACGGCTATTACTGTGCACTGGGCACGCACTGGATGTGCACATACAGATATAACACAGCACAGCCCATCTCAGTGCCCTCTCCCACACTGCTTTTGCCAACTGGGTCTGTCTAGCTGGGATAAGGGCAGCCACAGGCTTTTTCTGTCACCACTAATAACTGGGGGGGAGGGGGAAGGAAGGAGAAGAAAGAAAGAATCATCAATTTCCTTATAGCATTCTCACCTTTCAGTGCCTTTCCTTTGAGATAAGCAAGTTCTTTAAATTTAATTTGCGTACCCAAATGCTGGGGTCGATGCAGGGGAGAGGATGAGATACAGCAAGGCAGGGATGAAAGAAGGTCCAAAGATGCTCACCAGCTCTGTGGACATGTCTTTAAAAAACACCTTCACAAGGAGCAGAGGAAGCTTATGAGGTGAGAGGAAGAAGGGATGAAGGCTGAAGAGGAAAGAAAGAAACATTTCTCATCCAAACTCTCCTGTGTGTTCATCTATAAACCAGTTCCACCACAGTCACTGAGCTGGTAAATGCTGGGTCTAGGGACATATCCAAGAGTATAGGATTAATATTGCTCCCTCATCTCTGTTTCCAAAGTGCATTTTTACATAGCTTGAGTCTCACTCTGAATCAGTGACCAAAGTTAAGAGCATTTCCCACTCTCACTCTGGCGATACCTAAGTATTGCCTGACAAATGTGGCACAAGCATTACCCTCCACTCTTCGACTCCAGCGGAGCTCTTGCTGGAGTAGGTAGGAGACAGTCCCAAATAAAGGGCAAAGGTCCCTGCAAAACCATCTGTGGTCTCACAGGCTTTTAGCCAATTTTTATGCAGCTAATTGTTGGCTGATTTGCAGATTTTCCAGCTGTTTGATTGGATTTATTTTTTTTCCCCGTGCTCTTGAGGTGATGGATGTTCATGCTTGCAGATGGTCCCAAGCTGGGGCCAGTTATCTTGCCTCTCTCTGATTCTTCATTGTGCTGTTTCTCCAGCAGCTACATTGCCATGTCTTCTCCCAGTCTTTCTTTCCTAAATTCAGTTGCCTCATGCTTTTTCATGCAATCTCATACCACCTTTATATGCCCCATCACTAGCCTGATGCATGACTGGCTGAGAAACATCAGTAAGGATGTCAAATGTCAAGGAGCATGATGCGCCCCCATCTCTGCCTCTATTCAGATGCACAGTGAACAAAACCTGACAACTCTAACCAAGGAGAGTTTCTCCATGCTAAGTTGGGATCTACCTACCCCAAATCATTTAAAAGTCTGGTGTCAAAGCAGTGACACGGTCAGGGGGAGAGAAGAAGGCACTCTGGAAGGCAACTCTGCTGGTGTGAGTTAGCTGCCTAACCTAGGAGATGAGGAAGCACTCTCAGAGGTTTCTCTATGTTGCTTCTGTCTTCATATTTGTGTTTCTTTATGTCAACTATAAAGGGAGACCAGATTCCTTGATGCCTGCCTTTGAGCAGAGGAATCTCATCCTAGTCAAAAAGACTGCAGGGATCTTGATCAAAATATTCAAAAAAGCAGTCTGGGTGGCAGTCTGGTAGATTTCATGTAACTTCTTGTTTTAGTGAGTTCTGCACTGTAAAATGAAAAATTATATTCAATATCTTTAGTCTTTTGACATTTTGTTTCTGAAACTAAGTACTAATTATTTTATCTTTTGCATTAAAATAATAGTTGTCTGAAACAATACAAGGTATAGATACCCATGTTGCTTAAGAATGATAAAGAAGCTGTAGAACTTCAGAAATTATTTTTAAATGGAAGAAATATAAACACTGGGGGCAATGTCAACCCAAAGTTGCTTGGTTTTCCCTCAACATGACATAAGCAGTGAGCAAGAAACCAGATTATAAACAGAAAAAGTGGAGAAATCCATGCAGATTATTTCAACACTAAACAGCAAAAAATACTGCTTTGAGGGCAAAAACGTGGATATCCCAAAAAAGCATTACAAGTTATCTTCTACAGAATTGTGTAAAGTGCATAAACAAGGCATGGTTCAGTAGATGGAGGTCTTTTTTCATGTTCTCAGTCTTGCATATCTTAAACGTTGAAGCTTTAGGATGGCTACGTGGCTTTACATTTCTACTCTGATGAAACGCAAAAGAAGTGATGCTGCTGAGAGCTATCACTTCTCTGGGCCCTGTCCCACCCCTCCCTGAACACTCACAATCTTTCCATTTGAGCTACAAGCACGTGTACAAGCAACGGATAGCGGCTGTGAATCTTACACAAAACTCACATTGGCTGCCTTTTGACCTGCTTCCGCTCCCTTTAAACTCAACAGAAAAATTCCCCTTAACATTAATATGAGCGGGAACTAACTCGCTGACCTCCTCCATGTGCGTCTCTTGGGTGGCCTTTTTTCTCTTGTGAACTCAAGGGGCTTCCCTGGTCATCTTCCGTGCTAAGACCTGTGGCAGCGTCCTTCGGTTTTGGTCTTCCAGTTTACAAGGGGTCACAACAAAGATGCTTTTACCATACATAAATCTTTCACCATACATAAATTACGAATCAAAAGGTTGGGAAAAAAAAAAAAAAAAAAAAAAAAAAAAGGGGGAAGAGAAGGACACAGATGGTCTTTCAGGCCCATTACAAGTTTACTGCTCAGTTTTACTCCTGTTAGTCTTTTGGTTTTTGTTTTTTCTATTTTTTAAAATTTTATTTTACTTTCTTGGTTAATCAGGAGAATTTCTGTACATATCAATCATTTTCAAATTTGTTACCCGCAAAATATGTAATTTTAGTTTCAACATACAATTTTTATTTTTTTTTTCTGTAAAACACATGTAAAACAAAGTGACAGGAGCATTTTTTTTACTATTGTATCTGTTAGAAACCAGCAAGGAGGAAAAAAATATCTGGAAAACTAAAGGGGAAGGGAAAAGGCATAATCATGCTTAATTAAAAAGACATTGGAGGATAAAAAGAAGCAAACCAGTAAAGTTCTCAACTGGCAGAGAACTTGCCTCATTAAAAACCACAAACCTGAGAAGGCAAGGAAGATCCTTGGGATCTGGATTCAGTAGAAATTCAGCTTGCAAAGCTTTTGTGCCAGACTTCAGTTTTAATTGTGGCTGTTCTTTCCTCTGAATGCAAACCATGTGAAAGCCTCTGATCAGTTTTACACACAGGTAAATTATTAATGTGTCGTAGCAAGAAAACTTCAGTATGCGAATCTAAGGCAGCCTGCCAGAAGATAAAGAATTTTTGTGGGAAAAAAGCAATTGAAAATGATAATTGTACATTAAAACAACTCATGCTTCTAAAAGTAAAAGATAAACATTTACCAAGTGGCCTCTTGAAACAGGCAAACAAAATGTTACTGAGTCAGGCAATATTACAGCCGAAAAGTGTTTGATGTTATGCTGGCATCAAATAATAAGTCCTGTGCACACCCCTTAAATCTTTGTACAGTGCTTCTAATATTGGCTGCATGTGTGGACAAGCTGTGGTCACCTGGAAATTGATAGTATCCCATCAGGGATGGTACCATAAAGATAAATACGAGAGAAAGCTTTGAGTATAATGAGACATTCTTTACCTTTTTCATACTGGGGATCTCACCTCTGTGAAATACAAAAAGAGCAATTAAAAATATTTTTTCAAGCACCTCCTTCTGGATATTGAAACATGAAGGGTTCATTATGCAATGCTGTAATTGCAGCAAGGGAGGACAATTTAAAGTAACTAAAAAAAAATAATTTTGACACAAATGCAAGATCGTTCCTGACTAGATAATGGTTATGCGCATGGGAAGGAAAAAAAAAAAAAAAAAAAAAAAAAAAAAAAAAAAAAAGCCCTTTCTAAGTGAATTTGAATCTTCATTTGGAAACTAAAATAAAATAGGATAATGGGCAAAACTTGCATGCAGAGCCATCCAAGAATGGCTATTCATCAGAGATCTTGGTTCAGACAACAAAACAAATTGAGAAATAGAAGAGAATTTGTCTAAAGTTTTTGCCATATGAATTTCAGCAGACTACAGAAAATGCCACTGGAAAAAAAAAAAAAAAAAAAGTGAGTGGGGGAGCCATTAGGATTTACTTAATGCACATTTATTAAGTCATTGAGCCCCTGAACCTGTCCTTACTTTGTGTTGCTTGACCATGATAGCCTAATGCCCCACCATTTCCACAGCACCCCAGGTGATACCTTGATCTTGGGGACCAAGTATCACATGAGCTTTGTGCTGACACCACAGGAAACTTTGGTCCCAGAAGACCAGCCCTTCTTCAAGAAACCTTCTTCAACAGATGCCTAAGTCAGTTGTTCATTCAAAGGATAAGAAAGTTACCAATCCCTGTCCCAGGGGAAATCTGGTTTCTTGTGATCTGTGGAGGAAAATAACTGCAACCAAACCACTAGAAGTTACAGATATTTATTTTTTTTCTTGAAGAAATATGAGCAATCAAAAAGGGATATTTTTTTTCCATCCTCCCTATAGTAGATGCCCACCTTTTGCTGTACCAATAAAGCCACGTCTTTAACTGTCTAGTCATCGCTCCAGGTGTAAATTAAAAAAATAAAAAAATAAAAAAATAAAAAATTAAAAAAAAGCAACAGTTAAGTATTAAAGGTGGATTCCATTACTTAAGCACAGATGTCCATTTCTATTTTAGACCCCCTACAGCACCTGACACTCCTGCACATGGCTAGCAGATACAGCACAGGATTTATGGGTCATCTTTGCTTCTCTGGAGCCACAGCTGGATGACAAACATGGCACCCCAAAGTAACACCTGGTGTCTATGTTTGGACAACTAACCACACACCCATTCTCTGTGTGGTCAACTCGGAGTAAGTTTGGTCAATTCTTTAAGATAGGCTAAAGGAGCTGAGGAAGCCAGCTGTTGCTAAAAATCTGTTTACATCTAAAGGATTAGAAAATGAAAGGAAGTTTTATAATTCAGCAGTGCAGGATCTCAGCTTTCAAGTTCTTTTATTTTCCTCTGAGTTGCCTTTTGAAAAACCAGAAAAGAAACACACTTACTCATAAAAATGTTCATTGATTTCAACATGCTGAGGAGTGAGCCCCCAGTACAGTTATGTGTATTTTTTGCTTCACATCACTTTGTAAATAGATATGCATTAAAGAACAGGGTGTATTTTAGCTAGGAAGAGAGGAAAGGGAATGTAACAACCCTGCAAGCTTCAGTTGTTTGAGCTGGAGATTCCCCGATCAGCAGAGGGACTTCAGCTCTCCACCATTTTAACTGGGTACTTAAAATGCACGCAAATGCTGCATTCACCAGGAGACTGATGCTTCCAACCTTTACTCTTTCTGCCTGCCTCAGCTCTGTGCATTAGCCTTTTGACTTCCTGAAGAGCATTTGAATAG
The DNA here is from genome assembly GCF_009819795.1 of Aythya fuligula. Taxonomy (NCBI): domain Eukaryota; kingdom Metazoa; phylum Chordata; class Aves; order Anseriformes; family Anatidae; genus Aythya; species Aythya fuligula. The sequence goes on along the minus strand of NC_045559.1, from coordinate 175,845,343 downwards.
AATGAAACAACCTTGTTCCTGGAGTGATCGCAGTTCTGATGAATACACCATTTAATCTGTTGTTAAGCTTCCAGCATTTTTTAAAACGCACACAAAACCACCAACAGAAAGAGAACAATGGCTTAAAACATGGGAGAAGCAACATTTATTGTTCCTCTGCCTGCCTTGATTCAGCAATTGATTTCATAGCTTTTAATCTAATCTCATCTGTGTCATAGTCAAAGTTATATGACAATTAAGAGTCAAACAACACATCCAGTGGTTCATTCAGGATTCAGGTAAAATCACAGAAAAATTAAATGCTTGTAAATTCTCTGTATTGTAGGAAAGTCAAAAGTATTTTCAAAAATCCTGTCTAAAAATACATATTCAGATACAGTTTTACTGACTGGAAGGTGTAGGCTTTGCTTTCCGAAGGTTTATTTTCCAGTTGTTCATCATGTCTCTATCTCATCTCAGTTATTTTAACGATTTGAGTCTTTTCCTGTGCCAACACTCCTCAAAAAGGTGAGAGCAGTCTCCAAGTGGAAGAACAAAAAGGAAGGAATATAATGAAGTATTCTTCTAAGTACTACCTCTGCCAGAGATTTCCCAGGTGACTTCAGCAAATTATATGTTATAAACAATTGCCTTTATTACAGTAACATGCAAAGGCACGAAGCGAAGTTGAGAGCCTGATGGCGCAAAATACTCATAAAAATAACAGAGCAAAATCTTTTTTTGACCCCAAGAGCTTATGGTCTTGCTGGGAAAGGGAGTGAGCTCCCTGATTCAAGGAAACTCTTGGCTTTTAAGCATTCTACATAAAAAGTGGGTGGAAATTGCTTTCTAGAGAAGAAAAGATTTCGGCTACTGCCCAAGTCCTAAAGTAAGAACAGAACAGCACATTTGGAGGAAAAGCTATATTATCATAAATTCATTAATGAAGCAAGTGCCCAAAAAGATGGTGCCAATTGTCATTCTTACCAAAGCCTGGCTTTCTTCCTCCGAGTGTGATAGTCTCCGAGCCACTTGTATTACCTTACCTCAGCTGTCATTATTCAAGACAACACTTCTCCTATTTCATCTTCTAAATAATAGCCTTGTGTTTGATGCTGTTGATTATATTATATTGTAATGCTCTGTTTGGGCCTTCGATTGTAAAATCACATCTGTGTCTCTTATTGTGTTTTAAGTGGAGAAAAAACATTTTAGAAGTACAGGAATAGAATCATGCAGTTCAATGAATAAAGAAATTAATGAAAGCACCTTTATGAGAAAAAAAGAATAACTTTATTAGTCTCCATAAAAAAAGTATCAAACATGATTAGGAATACTAACATTAAAAAGCATGCAACATAAAAAAAAGAAACATATAAATTTGGGACAGATCAAAAATTTGTGTGGGTATAACTTTTCTGTTACCAGGGATTTATACCTCATCCTTTCCCTTTTAAGAAATAGTTAAAGAATTCATATAGTATGTAAAACTTGGTTTGGATTGCTTCTTTGTCCAAAAAGCCCAGTGTCTTTGGATCTTTCCAAGTGAATGGTACAGACAGCCATGCTGTCTGTATTCCAGCCTGAGCTATTTACTGTTTTCTCCTGTGAAAATTGCAGAGCCTTGGCTCAAGTACTTTATTCACCAGGTCGGAAGAAAAAAAAAAAAAAAAAAAAAAAGACACCACTCTACGTGCTTGGATGAACCTACAACCTGCAGCACAAACTAAACCACTGAGGAAATAAATAAGGTTTTAGGCCTGGTTTCCAATAAAGTGTTCTTATGCAAACAGCACCTGCCACAATGTGTATGTCATGTAGTGTTAAAGGCACTCTTCTTGGAGATGGGACACAAAGATTTATACCTGTCAGACAATGACAATATTTCTATTCAGATATCCCACAGCATGAGTAAGTGCACTCACCACTGATCAAGGAGGGTGGTGATAGTTACCTCTGTTCTGCTTTTGTAGATGAGGTTTTGAAGTGCTTTGCTTTTATTAAAAACAAAATGAAACATTCTGTTTCAGCAACAAAAACTGATGGTTTGTTTTTCAGCGTTATCTTAATCAGTTAGCTCTCTTGATTTGGGCTTTGAAACAAAACACACTTATTGACTCAGACTTTGCTCATATTGGATCAAACATTCAGCCCGTACTGAGGCTAGTGCACAATGTTACAACTGCAGAGCAAGGATCTGCTCAGGGAATTCTGGAATACAGGCAGAATTTCTCACACCATCCTACTGATCTATTTAGATATTCCTTCATTGTTTGTTATTTATAACCAAGCAGCTTTCCATTATATGGTAAAGACGCGAATAAAAAAACACTTTACAATGGTGATGGAAAACCATTTGAAATAGAAGCCATGTGGGCTCTCAACATCAGAACAAAGGAGGATTTGAAGTGTTTGCTAATCCTTGTGCACTTACATATAGGGCCAGCATCATTCATTGAGTAGAATAAAAAATAACAAATAAATACTGGACACCAAAGGTATGTTAAATTCTCAGACAGTGTTTTGCAGTACAGTTTGGAGAAATCTTACCATTCTGCCTGATATATATGAAGTTCTTCAAAAAACAGGACAGGAAAAGCTGACCTCACTACAGTAAGCAGAATAAACCAGTTATACTTAGTCTTGTTGGTGTTTATAAGAGGTTTTAGCTGGCTTCCTTCCTGACTGGCTATAATTGGCACAAACAATTTCCTTCTTTGAGAGCAGCTGTCACTGGTGTAGTTTCTCTTTGGGCCAGGAATGGAATAAAGCATTTCTCCTCTTAAAACATTCTCCTCAGCGTGGAGGCCTATAAACAAAGGGTAATGATAACTAGCCATTCATCAAATTGTGGGAAGGCGATTCGTGGGCTGCCACAAGAATTAGTGTTAAGCCCAGGTATAATTAGAATCTTCAGTCTCTTCCACAGTCTAATAAAATCTAGCTACTGGAAAACCTTTCTTAATATTCAGGCAATTTTATAATTTTCTTAACTTACTTGCATAGTGTTGAGGTAAAGATCTTTAGACCAACCTTAGCAATTCTTCTTTACTGTAAATTCTTCCACTACTTGTAAACGGCCAACTTCACAGACATGTCTGTCCGTACAAGAAGGCAAAATGAAGTAGTTTTAAAATAACATGTCAGTGAAAGAAGATGTTGCCACTTAGCACATTTCATAACCTATAAGCCCAAAGGGGCCACTGTGAGTAAGACTGACTTTCTATAGAACTAAACCAGAAGGATTTTCTGAATTAGGAACAGAGAATGTAGAACCAGGTGAGATATGATGAACTGATTGTCCATCTTTTTTCTTTTATTTTTTTTTTTCGGGGGGGGGGGGGGGGGGGGGATGGAGGGGTTAGAGGGGAGAGGGGGTGCCATTAGACCTAATACCTTCATTTTAAACGTATCAGCATCTATTTCAGAGCAAACTACCTTGTATCTCTCCACCATTTCTTCTGGAAATATCACAGAATCACAGAATCACAGAATTTCTAGGTTGGAAGAGACCTCAAGATCATCGAGTCCAACCTCTGACCTAACGCTAACAGTCCCCACTAAACCATATCCCTAAGCTCTACATCTAAACGTCTTTTGAAGACTTCCAGGGATGGTGACTCCACCACTTCCCTGGGCAGCCTGTTCCAATGCCTCACAACCCTTTCAGTATCTTCCAGGATCTCATAGCTCTTCCATTATGAAACTCTGCAACTCAAATTTATTTGTGTCCAGTTTAGGATAGTACATTTGGAGGCTGTCTGTAAGTTTCTGAATCAGAAAAGGGCTTATTGCAAGAGCTTCCTTAGATGTCAGGCTTTACTTGCTGTTCAGACTCTTCAAAGCCACAAAAACTTACATTGCATTTTTCACAGGTCCTATTTTGCTAACATTGCTATATTCCCACAGATGAAAGTGGGAAAAAGCTATCTCCCTTATTAAAGTACTCCAAAATTTAGTATAGGAAACCTTAAAGTATGTGCTTGGTCAATGAGAACAACTTAGTATTGGTTTATGCAACTTCATACAGAACCAAACCTGAAATTAAAATTCAACATTAGGAGGTAAATGTTTTAGATCATATAAATGAAAGGGCGTGTAAAAGCGAGGGGGCAGCTTGTGTTGATGATAATTTTAGATTTCTTAGTTTAATTACCTATGAAATAGCCCATCAGCTTAATGAAATATAAAATCAGATTAATGAATTAATAAAGATTACAAATAAGCACATATATATATTTATACATATATAAAAAGAACAACAATTAAATGCTAACCATTTTAACACAAATATTTTGAGGAACATTTGGGGTTTTAAGAACTGTTACGCCCCATCCCAACAATGATTGCTGTTGTTTGAACTAGCTGTTTGAACTAAAAATCCCTATATGCGTCATTCATGATGTCTTTGCCAATGTTTGGCCCAAATGCAGGTATTTTTACGTAACTAACAACTGTCTATTTAGTGGTCTCGCTAAAAACAGAACCTACATATAATGTGTACAAGTGCAGTGCCACTTCTAATGTATCACAAAGATGTAAACATCTTAAGCCCAACACATGATTTGCAAGGCTTAACTTGGACCTCAAATGTTTGTAGATATGGACACAGTTTATAATTGAGGAACGGTATTTACTGATGGTTTAAAGCAATTGAATGACCAGAGAAACAAATGGGAAGAATTTTGGTTAATTATCTATGATGAATGAGAAGAACAGCCAAAAAGAACATTCCATTGCAGAGCAAAACCAGTATAGGAATAACCAGTAAGTTGTGGTAATTAATTATAAAAAGGAAAGGGAAAAAAAAAGAAGAAGAAGAAGAAGAAGAAGAAGAAGAAGAAGAAGAAGAAGAAGAAGAAGAAGAAGAAGAAGAAGAAGAAAAAGAAGAGAAAAAGAAGAAAAAGAAGAGAAAAAGAAAAAGAAAAAGAAAAAGAAAAAGAAAAAGAAAAAGAAAAAGAAAAAGAAGAAAAAGAAAAAGAAAAAGAAAAAGAAAAAGAAAAAGAAAAAGAAAAAGAAAAAGAAAAAGAAAAAGAAAAAGAAAAAGAAAAAGAAAAAGAAAAAGAAAAAGAAAAAGAAAAAGAAAAAGAAAGAAAAAGAAAAAGAAAAAGAAAAAGAAAAAGAAAAAGAAAAAGAAAAAGAAAAAGAAAAAGAAAAAGAAAAAGAAAAAGAAAAAGAAAAAGAAAAAGAAAAAGAAAAGAGGGAAGAGAAGAGAAGAGAAGAGAAGAGAAGAGAAGAGAAGAGAAGAGAAGAGAAGAGAAGAGAAGAGAAGAGAAGAGAAGAGAAGAGAAAAAGGAAACAATAAAATGCCTAGATCAAAAGAATTCTACGGCTCCCATGTTTTTGTTGTTGTTTTTGTTTGTGGTGTTTTTCTTTTTTTCTTTTTTCTTTTTTCTTTTTTTTTTTTTTTTAGTCACACAAGATACCATTTATTTTATTTTATTTTATTTTATTTTATTTTATTTTATTTTATTTTATTTTATTTTATTTTATTAATATAAAGAGCAAAAATAAATAAATCCCTGAAATGGGTTAATTTATTGTACTAGAATGTGTTTAGAAGATGAGGAAGACGGTAGACGGTAAGTTTCTAATAAGATATTCTTGAGATTGGAAATAACTGTGCAAAGGATTTTGTTAAGCTACCAGTAAGGTCACTATCTCTAACTATGTTGAGAATATGGAAATGACATTTGACTTATGCAATAAAATAGCCAAACTTATTCTGATACACATATAATCAATATGCAATTAATACCAGTTGGGGCATTAAGTGACCTATCTGAAGACTCCGGAGCTTTTCTCAGGATGATACCTTTGAAATCTGTTAATTATCTTGCTTTACCAGGCTGAGAAAGGTGTGAGTAAAAGAACGTTAGCAGATTACAACCAACGTTTTGTTTCTGAAGTGTGCCTTTTTGATATTAGTGCTAAAGAATTTTAACTCTTAATCTCTGCTTACATAAACAGAATGTGTAATGATTTTGGAAGCCTAGGCAGGGTTGACTAGGAAAAATTTTGAGTGGTAATTAAGTTTTATTTAATCACAAACAAATCTCATGGTTAAATCATTTTATGTCAGCACTGTTCCCCTGATGTTCATCATGTTTTTAACTCCTGAAATATTTACAGAGAGAAACTACATTCCTCATTTTCCTATAATAAACAAGTTAAATGGAGCTTTCATTCCTTATTGATGGTAAGATTTCTGTGAGATTCCAGTGAACATTTTAGCAGCCTTTATCTCTTCTTTGTCTTGCTTGATTCAACTTATCTTATGTATGGTTAAGTGCAATTAAAACATAGAACTGGCAGCAGACGGTGTAAAATAACATTAGAACTTTACCTCTGCAAATAAAATTTTGTGTAACATACTCAAGGGTGCATTTGTCTTTTTCATAGCCATATCATAATGCTGACTTACAGGATGCAGCTCCAGAACTAGATTCAAGTATCTTCCAGAACTGGACTCCAATATCTAGGTGTCTTTAGGTTTGCGCACCTATATTACAGTCAATATTACAGTCAATAGCACCTAGACAGCTATTCATCTCAACCTTAAATGAGCCTCTGCAGACTCAACTTTCTGTAATAACTTGATCTGTGTTGACTGTTAGGGCCTTAACAATCCAGCTAACACTGAGGCACATAAGTTGCAGAAGCTTAGATTTAATTTAGGTGTCTGAATCTGCCCCCACATTGCATGCCACATAACTGGTTAACACTTCAATGTCTTTTCTTTTTCACAGAATCATAGAATTGTGCAAATTACAGAATCATTCAGGTTGGAGGGACCTTAGAAGATCTTTCGTCCAATCTCCTGTGCAAAGTAGAGTTTACTTTGAACTATTATTTCAGCTATTAGAGCATTCCAGACTGCTCAGGGCTTCATACAGTCATATTTTCTTCATTTCTAACTGATGAGATTCCAGTTGACACCAGAAATTGCTGCTATTAGTACTGAAGTGGTGACCTTTGCTTCTGTACTTTCAAAGACCATTCTATTTCTCCATTTCCACTTCCTTGTATTCATTCAGGATGGCATCCCAGTCTTTCCCTTGTGTTGTACATGACAGCTTCATTTTTTCTTTGAACTAAAATATAAGTTTTAGGGGAAAAAAATCCTATCTTCACCAAAAAAAGAAAAAAAAAAACAGTTATGAATTCACCACAAGCCTTCCTAAGTTGTTTGTTACCTCCTTAAATTTGCTTAGTTTTATCTTCCAACCCTGTATCTTACCACTTTTTCAGCTGCTGGACTGAGGAGATTTTGTGAAGCAGCTCCCCATTCTGTTTTTGAAAATATACATGCATACAGTATATGATGTTATGGGTTTGAATTTAGTGTATGATGTCATGTTTTGCAAACAGAAATACAATTCAGCATTATATCACCACTCACTAGGAAGCAACCTAGTCAGGTGGAAGTGGTGGGCAAGGCATTTCTATCAAGCTACAGCTGACAAGCAGCCACTAGTAAGGAGTCTCTTAAGCTTTCCTTCACACTTAATGAACTTCTCTTGTGAAGACCACAAGATGTCACTTGGACCATCGACATCATTGGCATGTATATCACTGCCAAAAATGTCAACAGTAAGTGAGCATCCAAGCAAAAAGTAGCAGGATGATGACTAGTCCAGAGGGAAAGATTTGTAGGACATGTCAAAAGGACTAAACACAGTTGTGTAGTTTGGCTAAACAACATATAAGGCTGCTCTACACTTTCATCTGGTTTCTTCCAGTTGCATTGGTTGAATGGCCTTTCTGTGGCAGGCTTGGCCCAAAATAGCCTTTAATGTAATGACATTTCTGCTTCTCTGGCAAATGTTTACATATGCAACAATAAAGTACGTATGTGGGAAGTGTCTGGAAGAGACACAAGAATGACTATATTTTTCTATTACTGTTCTTGCTTACAGCCTGCTTTAAATCACTTCCAGGACCATGAGGGCACCACCAGCACTGACTGTCCCTTCCCACCCCCAATGCCCCTTGCACCCTTCCCATGCCCAAGGCCCCCATGTCAGCCCCAGGGCCACCAGCCCATGCCCCGGCCAGGCTTCAGCCGGGCTGGCCAAGCTCCAGCTCCCCACAGCCCTGCCTTACTCGGCCATGGCCCTGCCCAACCAAGCCTGCCCATGGGCCCACAACCAGGACTCAGCCCATGCATTGGGCTCTGGCACTGAAACAATTTTCCCAGCTGCACTGCTCCTGGCCAGGGTGGTGGGGTAGGCCCCGGGTGCCAAGCTCTGCTCTGTTGGCCCTAGTGGAAGCCCCTATACTGCCCAACCCCAGGGAGCTCCATGCTACACCCTGACAATTATTATCACATTATATTAACACATTGTTAATATAATGGCCTTCTTCAAGGTCCTCTTTCACTAAGGTTTATAAAAAACTTTATCAAACTGAAATGTCTACCCGTCTAAAATCATGCCAAATTGCCTCCTATATGGTAAGGCTGTTGATAGAATAAACAGCTAAATCCTTGAAAGTAACAGCCAAAATAATGGAAACAGACTGATGAAGAAAAGATAAGGTACTTACTATCTCTTTTAGTTATTTGAATTTTATGTATCACACTAATTGTTATCAATGATAATTATGCTACATTTTAATGATAGAATTATCCCACTTTGGCTGTTTCAACTTTCAGACTGTCATGATAAATTAACAGAGCAATACCTTCCTTGGTTACTACTAACTGAGGCTCTGATTCCCTTCAAAACCTCACACATCTCCCTCCCTCCCTCCCTCCTTTCCTTCCTTCCTTCCTTCCTTCCTTCCTTCCTTCCTTCCTTCCTTCCTTCATTCCTTCCTACCTTCCTTCCTTTCTTCCTTCCTTCCTTTTTCTTTTTCTTTTTTCTTTTTATTTTTCTTTTTCTTTTTGTTTTTTTTTTCTTTTTCTTTTTCTTTTTCTTTTTCTTTTTCTTTTTCTTTTTCAACTAATTCTGCTGAAATCTGTCCTGCCAGGTTGTGAGAAGGGGCACTAAGCCATACCCAGCTGATAACCCTACCCAGTAGTAGTATGATCAGAAGTCCTGAGTGGCAAGTGAACATGATGCCATCTCCTTGCATGGTGCTACGTATTCACCCCAAGGGAGTTCATTCCATGACAGTCATTGCAAGGCATATGCTCCAAGGATATCCTATATAAGTCCCATTTGTTCAAAGATTGTCATACAGTCCTTGAGACAATTCTTCCATAACAAGGAAAATCTTCCCTCCCTGGAACAGAATGTGATCAACCACACAGTATGGCTTAGCTACACAGTCACTGATCTGTATTTTGACAGTTCAGATAAATATGACAAGGTGTTTTGCCTTCCATCTGAAGCATCTCATTTCTCATCTAATAAGCAATTTGCTGCCAAATTTTTAACTAGAGCTCCATCAGAAGACATTCTACTTTGTCAGCAAATCATGCAACATCTGCTCGGTAATATACTTTCCCCTGCTCCCTGATCCAGATCAACAAATGAAACAAATTAAAAATAAAAAAAAAATTCCTGCCTACTCAGAAAATGAATAAATAAATATATGAAACCCTCCTTCAATCCTAATGCTATGTCTCCCAGATACATCGGTCCTTCCACTGCCATCTCCCTCTTGGGTATGGAGTTAAGCAGAGGTGCCCCTGACTGGTGTGTGGCCCGAGAGGGTTTTTATTTTTTAATTTTTTTTATTATTTTTTTTTTGCTTGGAAGAGCAAAGAGAGCTAAAGCAGGCTGGAAAAGGGTGTCTCTTACTTCTGCTGGCACCCACCATCCCCAAAGGACAGCAGCCCGCCCAACTGTGCTGTCCTCTCTTGTGACCTGAAGAGCTAGGCACATCGTTGTTCACATGACCTGCACAGGTCCCATCGTGGGGAAGAAGATGCCAAAAGTGCTCTTGCCCTCTTGTATGTGCTTGAAGCAGCTGGTCTAGCAGGGGGATTCAGGGATTCTGCAATAGTCTCATTTTGTCTCCATAAAAAATGCTGTTGGGAATAAAACTATGGAAATTCCCACACATGAGCCCTTGTTGTTATGTATGGAGAACACAGTGTATCCACAGATGGATTTACACACGTTAAAAAAGATTCACAGAAGCTTCTAAAAATGTAATCCTTTCCTGTCTGTGACTGAGATCTCAGAGAGAAAAAGACTGCCTGGGCTATCAGGCCACCCTGCAAAAGCAGCTATGCTTTAGTGCTGACCAAAGGTTCATAGGAGGGAAAAGTTTAGTAAGAGGAATCTCACATCTTAAGCTTTGCTGATTTATATTGCATGAAAAGTGTGGGTGTTTGGAGGAATCCTCTGGTCCCTTCTTGTCCCTGCCTGCAGAAATGTAGCACAGCTGTGCATCCATCTTAATTACAGCATTTGCCTTGCAGTGGTTTACATTTCCAACGCTGTCTTCCCAAGACAAAGGTGATTGGCTTCTCTGTTTTCTTCTCTCTTCTATTTTCTTTCAAGAGTTGAATCACTCCCTTACAAAGCCCATAGGCTAGATTTGTTACTAAAGCCATTGCCCAAGTCCTACAGGTTCACCAAAACAGTGCAGATCCAGTTCTGGAAAACAGCTGTGACTCCTGGATGTCTCTATTTAAATTAACTTCAAAATCTTAAACATAACACTGAAATGGGCTAAATTGTTTTATTTCTTCATCACTTTCCTTGTTGCTGCAATGTCCAATATCACTTTCCTGTGATTGGGCTGCTGGAGTCATATTCAGACAGCTTCCTTATATTTGCCTACTTGAGGTGTTGCAGAGTTTTCTCCCCTTGAGATGGCCCTTGGAAACAGGCAAGCATTACTCCCTTGTTTCAGATGTCACAATGCTTGTGATGAATGATTTGCATGTGCAGATATGTAGGGCCAGATCCTCAGTAATACGCAGGGGATTAGGGTGAATTAATTCCTACACACCTTCAAAAAAAAATGAATTTCCACCCCTGAAAAGTGGTATTTAGAAGTGAATTCAACATTGCAAAAGTGTCACCATTAAGTCAGTTGTATTCAGTAAACGCAAAGGCATTGACTTCAGTGGAAACACAGGTAGAGCCAGAAAATGCCCATTTGAAAACTGAACCCAAATACCCAAACAGTTATTGTTCACACCCTCAGAGAATCTTGCCTTCCAACTTTGCCTGAAAAATAGGCTGAGACAAAGAAAAATATCTGAATTTCTTTTTATTACATCAATAATTTTCATTTGGGTATTTCTCTTCCCTAGCATCAATCCCAAACACTGCTTAAAAGCAATCTACTCCTTGTCCTGATTTCAGAAAAAGCTGTTTTACTAGTGTTTATATGGCAGTGAAATGAAGTTTATATCCCAATGCTATGAGTGTTTCTTTTATATCACACATGTACGTAGAACAAACTTCCTAACGAACTGCCATTTCTAAAAGGTTCATTACTGAATTTTCATTCTCAAGTGTTACTTCTCCTCAAACTCTCCAGGTCCATTCCACTTGGGTAGCATTAATCTGCTACATAGACAGAGGCAAGATTCGCTAAGATAACTAGTTCCTCAATTTCTGCTGACAAGGTTGTTTTTCAGCTACTCCAACCCAAAAGACGAGAGTTTATTAGGAACATAAAGACACAACCCTCAGGATTAGTCACTGCATCTATGCAAAATGTTAATTCTTTTTATTTCTGTTCCCCTAGACCTGGAAACACGGTAGATGGTGAAACTGCATCTCCTATATTTTATACTGAATATAATAAAATAGTAATGCCTTAAGTTATGCAGGATCAGTTTTCTCCTGCAGGTTGCATGTTGAAAACTGACAGAGCCCAACCGGTTTTTTGCCTAGGGAATACGTGCTTTGTACCAAATTTTCTGGCTGTTTTAAGATAGTCTCTGTAATTAGTGGTCTAATTTTGTCATGCACAAATGGTTTTACCCACCCAAGTAGGAACACAAAACTCATATTTGTGAACTCAAATTGGCTGAATGTGTGTCCTCAAACAAATGCACTGTGAGTCTGCTGCACACATAATATTAAGTATGGCAGGAGCTGAAACTGCAGTCAACAAACTAATAGGAAACACTGGAACATTACTTTGGGGCAAAATAGGTGAGGCAAGGAAAGAGGCCAGAATGAAAACTTTGACTGTCCTAAGCTGGCTCCCACTCAGATCCCCTGATTTTGAACAAGTTCTCCCAAGAGATTTGGGAGCAGTCAGAAGATTATGCAATGTCAATGCATTGTCCTGTAAGGGTTTTAACATTTGGTATCATCATCTTAATATTACCCGAGCATAGTAGGATCTACGATGCTGTCACTGGACCTGCAGGAGCACCATGAGGCCATACCTGAAGGAAGTTTATAAATCCCTTTGAACCAGAGACTCAACAAAGCACCAGAAAGAAGAGACTACCAATAATTCCTTCATGATACCCAAATATACTCACACCCTGCATGTCCAGGACTGGCATTTATGGTTTTGGCTTTCATAATGTGTCAGCATTGGAACAGGCTGCTCAGGGAAGTGGTGGAGTCCCCATCCCTGGAGGTATTTAAAAGACGTGCGGATATGACACTAAGGGACATGGCTTGGTGATGGGGTTTGGTAGGTCAGGTTGATGGTTGGACTTAATGATCTTGTTGGTACTTTCCAACCTAGATGATTCTATCATTCCATAATTCTATGGTTCTATGCTTCTTGCAATATTCCATAGTGAAACATTGTGCAGCAAGAACAATTAATCTTATTTGCCTACTAAATGTGGTGGGTTGTACACCCTTCTGAGTAAATATCTCAGTTTTATTCTTGACTGCACCCCTTAATGCTATTTTCTATATATACATAAGTAGAAGTTGTAATAATAGCAATTACTGTTATCATAACTAATAGCATATTTCTTAAATTGAGGCTATTTTGTGTTGTAGGAACACAAAAAGCTTGAAACAGGTGGAATTTACTTTAAAAATCACAAAACAAAACAAATTAATCTTCTTTCTTAAAAAGGTTACTTCAGAGCTAAAAGCATTGTCAAGCTTCACTCAAAGCAAATTTCTATGGATGAGTTATAAATCTCTAAATAATTATGTTTTTAATGAAAACAAGGCTAACTCAGTGTGAAGTGTAGCAGAGCAAATTGTGTCACTATAACTGTAACTTAATGGAAAACTACAGAATATTGAAAATCTTTTCTGATCATTGCTTAATTTATCAAAATCGTATCATTTACAGCACGCTCTAAATGAGGCAAAAGCATTTTCAAGAGTGTTACAGAGATAATTATAAAAAGCACCAAGCAGCCAAGTAATGAGTAGGTAGAAGATTAACTCATGAGAGGAGAAAGTATTATTAGGCTCACTGTAAATCTGGGATTTCAGTGGTTGTATCAGTTTTACGCATGGGAGATGGAGGGGAGAAGTGAGGACAGAGGTGGCTAGGTGGAGAGAGGGATACAGAACATGGCTTTGTGACGGGTGGGTGAGTAATGTTATCTGCAATATTTTCTTCTTGGGTCATGGTACAATTAATGTGTTTATAGGCATTTTTCATTGGAAGCTTGATAGGCAATTAAGCAAATGAACAGCTAAAAACAAAGGGTCCCCAAATGAAGGAAAGGTTAACAAATTAGCTCTGAAGTAAATAGCACTCATCATTTGTGCAGTATTTTACATTTTCAAGGCATTGTACAAACATTGGCTAATGAAGTCTGGGGTTTTTCTGTTCTCTCTGGAGTTCATAGGAATTAAGGCATCTACAAATGAGTAGAATCAGGGCCAAAAGGAAGCAATGCATCTACCAAAGATATCAGAGGAGGGTATACCATGCAATAGCTGACTCCTAAATAGCTATGTGGATGATACAAACTTAAAGCAGCCATTAATGGTGCAGTGTCGAGCTGCTGCAGGGCCCCAGTTAGCTGGGGTATTACCTGGTGCATTAACGTGAATCCATTCTCCCTCTCAGCCAGGCATAGCACTGGGCTGGCACCAGCTATTGCTCTGTCAGCCACGTCTCTGTGCCTCTGTTCTGCACTTCATCGCACACGAAAGATGTGCCTGGAGCATCACACAGTGCACTGAGAGGATTACAGACCAAGGAATTGCATCTGACAGGAGTTCACACAGGCTGCAGGGAGAGCCCATACCCACCGTGCTGACAGCATCGCTCTTCATTTCTTGAAACTCTACCACCACCCTGTCAAGAATGGCAGATTCATGGAGTGAAGATTACTCCAAAGCCTAAGGCTGATGGAGTTCTCTTGCTAAGGGAACACCCATGTTCCCGAGCATTAATTTTATGTTAGAAAGTCTTAAAAATAATAAACCATTGTGGGAACAGGGAAAGAAACACTTGCTAGTGAATGCCCTTATCATAAGATGATTTTGCAAAGGTTCAAAGGTTCCCTCCAGTCCCACAAACCTTTTTGTTTCAGCTGTAAAATGATCCAGTTTTCATCCTCTTCCATTTTTCCCTCATGACAAAGAACCTCCCATAGTACCCTGGATTGTGGGAGAAGAAAGTATACCCCCTTTTCAACCCTCGACTCTAGAAACTTGGTTTTACCACCTTGGTGAATATTCTAGCCACCAACTATTTTACAGAAGGTGGGTGTCTTCTTCTCTTTCTTCTGAACAAAATCAGCTTTGATGGTTCAGCATCCTGCGAGTTTAATAAATGAAAAGTTAGCAGTGGGTTTACTTTGCTTCAAACTGAGACCAGTGCCCCATGAATTCATGCCCAGCATTAATTAGGTGTACTAAGGACAAGCCTACTAAACCTGACTGCTCAGGGTTTTAGGTAGAGAGATGCCTGATGGATCCCACAGAGACATCAGACTAATCTTACACTGATCTGAGATGGTAGCAGCCCTGAAAATGAACTTTAGCAGAACTTTTATGGCCAGGCAAAAATGCAGACACTTAATTCCGCGGAGGGGTTGAGTACATTCCTTGTGCCTTTGTTCCACCTAGGTAGCATCTGAGGTACCTTAGAGCCTTTTCAGATCTGAACATGAGTGTTAGAGACTATATTAAAAGCACAAGAACAGGAGCTCTACACAGGCTGGATGGTCAAACTCCAAGTCCTTGGTAGCAAATACATTCTGAGCCATAAAGGCTGGATCACAGAAAGAGATGTTGAGATGATACAAGTCATTCTGTAACTGCGTAGTGGCTGCTGTTGCAAAGCACACGTTTTCAAGTGTTTCCAGGACTACAGAAATCTTGCAGCTGGTTCTGAGTCATTCTGAGCGCCAGAAAAGGTGATGAACATTATAGGAAATGATCTCCAGTTACTTCTAAATATTATTCTGGAATGGAAACTTCTGTGAGCTATTTGCTCCAGGAGGTATTTTGTGCTTATTAGGCTCATTTCTGTTCCATTTTTACAGAAACGTGCTGCCTACTCCTGCCCAGGACTTTGCAATGACAGGCACAGCTGCATCCCATGAAGACAATCCAAAGCATCATTTAAAGGAAGCCAGTAAACAAAACAACCAATGCTCACCCTGCAGATGTTGAAGACAGTGTCTCATGCTGGCACACAGCAGGATTCTTGCTCCTTATGCCACTGAGTATTCACCAAATCTCTCACAAATCAGGGACTCCATCACCTAGGAGGACCAGCCCCAGCTATGATGGACTGAGCCAGCAGATCCGATCAGCAGCGTCACCACCATTCTGCTGGCTGCTGTCACTTTTCCATGTTTGCAAAAGGATGATGATCTGTTCTGGGGTGATTTGTTGTTTCAGCTGTTCGGCTGAGAGACCAGACAGTATGAACACAAGAGTTTTACTGGTGTTGGGGAAGGCTCTCAGCTTAAGCAGCTGAGACACACAGCTGGGACTACCCGCTAATAATTAAAAGCACTGAAGGTACACTACACCAATCTTGCAAATTTTCAGAGAGAATTTTCCTACCACTGACTTCTATTCTGTTGCAGCTTAGTATCTCAAAGGAAATGGTAGGAGCTTCCTGACTTTAGGCAACTGCTGAATAAAACTTAACAAAATAGACTGCAGTGAGCAGCTTTTCTTTGGCAAGAAGACAGCCTCATCATAAGGGCTTGCCCTCTCATGCGTCTGTGATTTCTGACAGATTACAGTTAGCCAAGTAATTAAGGTAGAGAGCAGCTTAAATTGGGAACCTAAAATTGTGAGAAAGGAGAATGATTATAAACACTACAGACTATATTAAGGGATTATAGCAAAAAGAGAAAAAAATATTCAGGAGGATTAAAGTGTTAAATATTAGTTAAATAGCTAAGAGTGAGAGAGAACGGTCTAATGCCTCTTTTTTTCTTTTTTCTGTAATCCAGATTTAGCAGCAATTTTCAGATGTCTGATGGCCTGGTGTGTGAAAATTGGATGCATTTTCATGAGATTAATACCCCTAGCAGGGCAGAGGCCTAAGGAGGGAGCTCTACAATTTTTTTACCACCAGACAGCTACTAGGACACTGGTGGAAGTCTTGATGCAGGTCTTATGTCTTGCTCTTCCCTTGGCTGAGAAAGAATGGTTGCAGGAGGAAATGGTTACGCTATCTGGCTCGAGCTCAGCAGCACTGAGTACCACTATTTACTTTGAGGGGGTAGATGTAGCACGAAATAATGAATCCTTTCAGTATCTGCTATCAACAGAAAAGAAAAAAGAAATAGCCATGAAAGAAAGAAACAGAGAAGACTTGTCTACAAGTGCAGCATAGATTTAACAGAGGGCACCCTATATGCCTCTGTGGTGTGGTAACCTGAAAAAAAAAAAAAAAAAAAAAAAAAGAGTTGGATTTCATCAGAAAGCAATTTAGGACCACAGCTGATTTACAAGGTGAGTCACTGAAGCACATACTCTAAAAGAAGGCAATGACCAGTAAAAATTGACTGCATGTGGCAAACCACACACCAGCCCTGCCTCAACTTCATCCGCTGGCCATGCTCCCCTGTCCAGCCTATGTACTAAACCTATCCCAGGGCAAGCCAACGATCCTCTCTGGTTTGGCAATGTCTCAGACAAGATTTTAGCATAGATTCAGCTAATATATATCAAGCTATTTGCACTCTGTGCCTTTATCAGCTGAGTGAAGAAAAGAGACCAAGCTGAGATTTTGTGTTTAAATGTAATTTAGTCTGTCAAGCAAGAGCGCTCCTCAGCTGGGGGTGTTTAAACAGGAATCAAAGTGCTTGTTGTGCAACAGCAAGGTCAAAAACTTCCTCCCACCAATGTTCACCCCCTTTCTCCTGCCCCGTTAAAGGCTGTGTGGCAGCAATTGAGCCTTGGGGAAGAGAAGGTGGCAGCTGGGAGGGCAGAGGGTGCCCTGCTGCAGGGTTGGGAGAAGGCAGATGCCAGCTCCTAGGGCTTGCTTCTTGTTTTTCCTCAGCTGCTACTCATCACCAGTGAGCCTGGCTGCCTGCTCAGGTACATAGCTCCAAAATAAGCCCCCAGTGGTTTTCCTTACATTGAGCCCCCATGTTTGCTGCCCCTCGGGAGGGAGATTTACCCTCTTTGCAGGTGTGGGGATGGGAGCAGTGCCAGAGCAGCCACCAACTCTGCACATCCTGCTCACAGCAACCTACCTACGTTACCCCTTAAACAAAAATAATTCCAAGAAACCCAGCTTCTTAAACTGTGGTGATACGGGTGATTTTAAAATGCTACCACACGCTTGCACAGATCTGCTCTCTGTGGCTGAAGTTTTCAGTACCATCTTTCACTTCCCGTTAGTACTGATTCTTGTGGCTCCGGCTCTGTGTATTACTTTGAAAATTTGCCCGTATGTATCTTCCAAGATCTATCAGCTTGGTTTACTGACACAATCAAATGTTTACTGCTTTCAGCACTGCAGAGCCAATATAGCTGAACAGCAAGTTATATCTACTTCTTGCAGCATCATCAAAATTGCCAGCTAAATTTTGATTTCTGATGCTTTATTATTGCCAATGAAAACGTACAGAGCCAAAAAAAAAAAAAAGATTTCATTTCCAGATACCCATCTGATTCTTGAAACTGTCATTTTAACAAACAAATCCTACTCCACCACCAAAAAAAAAGCCAACATTTTTTTTTTCCACAAACAGTAAACGAGCATCTAATAGCAAGAATAAATTGGGTAAGGAACAACCAATAGGCCACTTATTGCTCTAACTCCATGTTGGACTAAATTCTCAGAAACAACTGTCAGAATTGTGAGCACAAAATTTGGTGTTTTGGGGCTCACTGAGCTATGTGCTGCCAAAGCATGTTCACAGGTCACTAAAGATGGGAGCTAAAAGCCTGGGACTTGAGTGTATAGGAGACATTTCTTCTCAGATATTTCTTCAGAGCAGTCAGGCACTGGGACAGGTTGCCAAGGGAGGTGGTGGCATCACAATCCCTGGGGGTGTTCAAGGAAGGGTTGGACATGGTGTTTAGGGACATGGTGTATTGGGTGACATTGATAGCAGGGGGATGGTTGAACCAGATGATCTTGAAGGTCTTTTCCAACCTTAATGATTCTATAATCACTATGCTTTTCATCAGGGTGGTTGTCTCCCATTCTTTGCCAGGTGGTGAGGACCCTTCCCTGGGAAGGACAGCCTTGCACTTATTCCTGCTGAATTAGATCTAGAAGCAAGTTTATCAGGCAAATTGTAATCCCCTTTTCCTACTCTCACAGCTGCTAATGGGTACGCACAGTCGGGAGAAAGCAGTATTTTAAGAATCACCTCTCTCCATTGCATGCCTGGCTGGTTGGCTTCTTCATTCTCTCCACTTCCACGCACAGCCTAATGGGCACCACATGCTGAAAAACAAGACCCATCCCCACACAAAGGGATCTTCAAGGCACAACCCAGCCCTGTGATCACACACTGCTTCCATAGGTAATATATTTTAAACACCATGGTGGCTTAGTCCTGAGCGTTAGAGCTTACTTTCAGATCCACATCTGGAGGTCCCATCACTGGGGAAGGCTCTGGCAAGGGATAGCAGCAATGGATTTTGTCTTTCCCATCAGAACCCCACTGATAGTACCCTCCAAGTCCATGCAGCAACCAGAATTAACATCATGTAGAGCTAGAAGGGGAAAATGCAGAGTCAAAAGCCACCATAGCCACCTGTGGAGTACTCTTATATCTGAATTTTGTTGTTTTGGAAATGGCTGGATGTCACTGGTGGCTGAAGCAATTCCTGTGTTCAGACTGCAAAGAGCTTTAATTTAATAAAATAAGACATTATGGTCATTGTTGTTCTTGTTGTTGTTATTGTTGTCATTATTATTGCTTGTCTGGCACACCTTCCCATTTTAAAGGCCTGTAGAAACCTGACAGCTGATATGAGGATTAATGTTGTCATTTGCTATGGTTACCAGCAAACCTTTCATTAAATTCATTGCTGCAAGGTAAACTCTATTTCCACATTCTCACTTGTTCTGTGGCTGCAGCAAGCTGTTAAGTAGGACTTGGGATTTGGCTGTTCAAACAGAAATGTGGGCAACTGATTCATTGCAATTTGGCTGTCATGCTATTTGGAGTATTTTCTTTTTTTTCAGCATATCATATTAGTGCACAAGCAGGGATGTTTGTGCTAACTCTCAGGGACCCTCAAGCTGGAATCCTGGTTCTGATTCATCTCTTGTCAATAATTCCTTCTGATTTTAAGGAATTTAAGCACGTTCTTCCTTGACCAGATAGTAAATGAAATGTATGTGATTGAATCTTCTAAGGTGAAAATAAAAGGGATGGAAATAAAAGGGCAACTACATTGCAGTTATAATATTAAGCAGTGTCAATATGCTCATTTCCACTAAAATATTGCACGTTAAAGGTTATAGAAAAGGCCACACTGCAGCAATGGTTTGATTTGTGCCTCTTTTCTCTATATAGTACATAAGTCCTGTCTTAATTTTGTCAGCCAATATGCCAGCCTAGAAGAGGGTATGCAATTAAGAATGAAAAAAGCACAAATAAACAGTGCCATCTTTTGGGCACCGCTTAAACTCCACATTTATTAAATTCCAGAAACATGTAATGTGTGAATGCTATATAGGAATTCACATACACGCTTTAACTGTGTGACAAGTGACTTTAGGATATTACCTTCACTGTCTCTTAAGAGGTAGTCACAGGGCCTCAAATCCTGAATGTGTCCATCCAGAGCTCTGCAGAAGGCCAGTTTTCCACTGTGGCATCCTGGGCTCCTGTAGCATGGGGTGCAGAGCGATGCCTGTTCCTGAGGCTGCCTGTGGCACCTCCCTGGTTGCATGTAAGTCCTGTGAAGAAGTAGGTGATGAGTATCCCTTGATATTTTTTGTGTTTTGAACCCACAGAATATGAGAATAATCAAGTGTTTTCATAGCTGTATGGACAGAAGAGCAGCTCTGTTTTAGCAGCATGAATTCCAGATGTATTACACGTAATATCACACTGTTAACCTCTGGGACAGGTTTGCCAACCAAAGCTGGGTGGGTAACTGTCCCCCTGACAGTTGACAGTGGACAGTTACAGTGGACTGTAACAAGGGACTAAGCAGTTCTTGAAGCATCTGGTAGCAAACTGGCCAGGAAGAGTCTGTTTAAGAAGATAAGGCACCAACAGATCTGCTTCCATGCAAAAGCAAAACAGTAATTTGTACCTGACTTAGGTAGTGTGTACATCCCTCTCTACTTCAGCTTTGATCAAGGTTGTGTTTAGTCTTAAATAACGTAACCTCTCAAAGAGTTAATAATCAGTGATTCTGCATAACCTGAGTACAGTATGAAAATCAGGAGGCAGAGAGAGCCTTGGCCCTCCCTTGTGTCACTGCCAGGAGATATGACGCTGAACTCTACAGTGATGTACAGGCACTGGTATGCACCTATGGAGTCCTGTCCCAGGCTCCACCAGGGTAAGTGCAGGCAGTCAAGCAGAATATTCAGAGGCAGAAGTCTTATACCTGAATGAGTAAATGATGCTGTGAGGAGCTGCAGAAATGTAGTCAGGCAAACAAAGCAGAGAAAAACAAAATAAATTATTTTGTGGCACAGATTTTGAAAGATGTTTAGACTTCTAAATCTTGAGAAATCAGTCAGGGTTGGGTTATCTCTGACCTTCAGCTGTACACCATACCATGTTGCTCTTCATCTGCTGTCTCTTCACTCTCTTTTCTATCTTGTTCTTGTACAGCTCTGTGATGGAAAGGTGGTTGTAACTCTGTTACACTTCCAGATAAAGGTACATCTCTCTCAGGAAGACCAATACAGAAATAAATATTTGGGAGAAAAGGAGAATTATACTATAAAGCCATAAGTCGGATAGGTATCCAAAACTAACAAGGATACCTCTGGTTTTCACCAGATTCATGTGGCAATTCTTTATCTGAGCTGTGATCTGAGTGATACATCACTTCAAGTTGTGGAGAACACCTTAGCTTTCTCCATCTAACACTGTTCTGCCCTGGATTTTTCTTCTTACAGCCCCTCAGTGCTGAATTTGTTAATGTTTCCCCAAGAACACAGAGAAATTTTAAGTCTGATGTGCTGTCTTTATTTCTGTAAATTGGTATGCTCTGTTCATTTATTCAGGAGACTTTGGCAGAAGTAGCCGCAGGCCAGTTGTGTGTGGCACATGCACATTGAGGAGAGATCAGCATACAGATATGCCTACTCTGCTTACCAAGCATATCGTTTGCTGCTTTGCAAACAGTGAAAGGCTTGATTAAATTCAGGTTCTGTGTGTTTGCCAACCTGGCTCGAGGTCATAGTCAGTGGAATCAAAATCTCATTAGAACTGAAGTGTACACTCAAGAATAAATCATTATCTTTTTTTCATCTGCAGACTCTTCACGTCTTACATGCATTGTTTCTGTGTGCAGAGTCTTTTAGTTGAATTGGCCCTCAATACTAGAGGCTGTATCCATTTGCTTTCTGGTGACAAGACATTGTTTGACATTGTATTGTTCAGATGTATTCTCAAGTTGTTCTCTTCTATATTGTTGTTATGCTGAAGGCACAGGATCTGCAGGGGGGTTGCACAAGAGAAGGGAGTAGGTGACATCCCTGATCTCAGACCCTTGTTCTCAAGGTTTTTACCTACTCCATCCTCTGCTGGGAGAGCAGCATGGTGCTCTTCCAATAGCACCAGTAGGTGCTCTTCCATGGTGTTCTTTCTCAGGCAAGCCAAGAGATTTCTGGGGTGTGTTGAGGACAATTTTTTATACAGTTGCTGGACAGGCTAACTAGGGAGGTGCTCTGCCAATTCAGCTACCCCCAGGTAATGAAGAACTGATCAAGGATGTATGTGATAGCCAGTGGCAGCCTTGGTGACAATGATATGGTAGATCTTAAGATCCTGAGGGAAGTGAGGAAAGGAACTACACCTGAATTTCAGGAGAGTGAACTTCAATATTTTTAAGGCAGTGTAAGTCAGGATCCCATGGGAGGCTTCCCACGAGAGAAGGTTGAACAACCACCTCATTGTGCAATAGTCCATCCCCATGTGCAAGGGAGTGCACATGGCATAGGTAGGAGGAGTAGGAGTAGGAGTAGGAGTAGGAGTAGGAGTAGGAGTAGGAGTAGGAGTAGGAGTAGGAGTAGGAGTAGGAGTAGGAGTAGGAGGCCTGTCCAGTTGAATAGTGAAAGCCTGACTGAAATGCCAAATGGGTATATATTGAAGAAGGAAGCAGAGACAGAAAGGTGTATAAAGACATTGCCAGAGCATGCTGGAGGGAAGTACAATTGGAAATGGTGAAGGATGTGAAAGGCAAAATGGAGCAAAACAGTTTGGACAGTCACAATTCTCCAGACTTCTACATCTTTGAAAGATTCAGCCCAAATGGAGTTGTTTTTTCAGTTGATTATGTCAACCTTGCACCAATAACACAAAGATAGCTGGAATTATTTTAGTGGGAAAACAACTCTGTTATCACAAAAAGGCAATTTTCTACAAGAAAATTTTAAATTTTGCTCAAAATCCTTTTGATTTTCTGTCAAGCAAATTGAGCAGACAGCAGCCCAGCTGCTGACTTGGAAAGCTCTTTCAGCTGTGTTTCATAGTGGCAAAAAGTCAAATCCACCAAAAGCCTGCCAACAGGGAAGTTAAAGGCCACGTGCAGCCTCTTTGGCTTTCAGCCTGCTTGTCTCCCTTGGTTATGAGTGTCCAGCGGGAAAGGGGGAGCTCCTCAGCCCTCTGCCTTGCTGGATCCTGCTCAGTGCATCCCCAAAGAGCAGGACTGGAGGAGAAGGTGGGCAACCCTGTCTGCTGCTGCTGGAGCTGTGGGGACCAAACCCTCACACCATCCTACAGCCAAGCCCAGTGAGAACCACCTACCAATTTCACCTGGTATCCCCACCAAAAGCCTTTATAAGCATTCCTACTGAGGTTGCTTTTGTTCTTGACATCACTTTTGCAGTTTTCACCACTACTTAGCATGTTTTGTGTGTGTGTGTTCTGTGTTTTGTTGTTTGTTTTATTTTATTTTGTTGTTGTTTTGTTTTATTTTGTTTTGTTTTAATGCAGAAGCTTTTCTTCTAAGGAACCACCACTCCCCAGGCCAAAATGACCAGATGTTGCTTCTACCAAGTTCATCAAGCATATCTACATTGCTACATAAAAGGGGTCTATGGGCAAGTATGAGGCCAAGCCCACAGATGGATTCCTGGCCATCCTGCTGAGAGCTATGCCTGGTGCAGAGTAGGAAGCAGCGGCAGCACCACAATACAGGGAGTTTCTTTCCACATTTCCCACCTCCTCTTTTAGAGTGGGTTTTGTCCCACCTAAGGCATCTGCTGTCTCTATTGACCATTTGAAGAGACTGGATGGATACTTAGATTTTCAAGCCTCATTTAGATGACTGAAGCTGTTTCAGTATGAAGCTGACATCTCACAACACTCTTCACTCTGATATGTGTTAAATTGCACCTCATTTTCTAGGGACAGCCCAGGGACTCTTCAGTCTCATCCACATCTCATCTTACCTCTTCTGGTCTTGTTTATGCCTTTATACAGGATTCAAACAAAGTTTCAGAAATCTACGCCTCATGAGGCAGACACTTGAAAGGCCAAGGACTGTTTTTCCCTGCTGATGGAAGTCCATTTTTTCTAACCAGTTAATGGTAGCATTTTTCTGACATCTATAGTGTTTAAGCATTTATTAAGAGATGTCTTTTATCAGACAGCTCAAGAACCTTCTTTGACCCTTTGTACTGTTGCGGTTCCAGGGAACCAGAAGGAACATTTAGTTCAGAAGTGAAATCTTTCTTTTGTGAGTATATATCTGGAAAATGTGTAAAGGAAGACATATATATGTATGTATATTTCATCATAAACCTACTCCTTAATTTACATTAATACCTGTGGTTTTCACTTCTTAGCTGAAAGCCGAAAGTGGCATTTTGGAGAAATAACACACAGATAATGACGTGGATATGTACTAGGAGAATTAAAATGTACAACAGTTCATCACAGTTGAGCTGATTTAAAGACTGGAAGGCGGATGATGAATTGTAGCATGCTCTGAGGTTATACCAGATAACAACACCATTTGAAATTTTACCAGATAACCCGTTTCCTGCTTCAGATTTTTATTATGTATTTCAAAAGAAGAGGAAATTCCGGGTAGTGCAGCCGCCTTGCTGTGTTAAACAGCTCCAGCCTGCCAATGGCCAATTTCTAGTGCAGTTTAGCCCTGTTTATGTTGGCTCAGAGTGAGATAAGCAGCATAGGTCCTGGTTAATGCAGGTACTTCCTTTGGTTCAGCAACTGCAGCCAGTTCAGATACTGCAAATATCTCATAATCTACCCCTTGCTTGATGAGAAGCAGCTACCAATACACTAATCAAGGAAAGGTCCCTAAATCTGGGCCCTTTATAGCACAGCAATTTTGTGTAATATTGTGTGCTTTGGGGTGAGGAGGAGATCAGTAGGAAACATGCGGGGATCTTGGAGGTGTTCAGAACCTGCACCCAAAATGAATGTTAGTGGGGGCAAGTAGGACACGTGGGAGATGCAAAACAAGTCATTGAGGCCAACTGTATCAATGCCAAATGGGCACATGGCTTCTGCAGGGTGGGACAGGGGTTGCTGTGGGACAGGCGAGCTAAGAACCTTGTGGGAAAGGGCCAGAGAACAGAGGGGACGAGGGACTGAGCTGAGCAGAGGTGAAGCGATGGGGCAGCAGAGATGTCACAAGGAGCAGGATGTAAGCAAAGAGGCTGTCAGTGCAGAGAAAGAAATTTAAGGCAGCTGAAGTCCCTGGTGTGCTTTCTCAAGCCTGCCCATCACAGGGTTGACCAGGACCCTGAACAGAGGCAAGAGGTCTGTTGGCATGCCAGTCAGAGGAGATTTCAAGTCAGGAGAGGGTCCCCCTGCAGCAGCCCAGGGCAAGAAGGAAGGTACCATTTCAGGAAAACTTGTCCCTCTTTTCTCCCTCCCCATCAGCCATCCCAGTGCTTTTTGTCCTCCCTTACAGATAGCACTCACTATGCCTCCCTTTTCACAGAGCAGGCAGGCAGATTTGGTGGAGAAAAGTTTAGTCTGTTTTTTTGTGTTTTTGTTGTTGTTGTTGTTGTTTGGTTTTTGGTTTTTGTTTTTTTTTTTTGTTTTTTTTTTTTTCTGAGACAGTGAAGGAATTCTGGGTGTTGAGCTCTCAGCAAAATTAGCAGCTAAACCCTCGAGTTCAGCTTCAAAAATCTCAGCCAGATTATTCATTGCCATTGATATTCTGTATTCAGATACATTTGGCCAGGTGTATTATTTATGATCCTAAGGAATTAATGTCCCAGTTATTGTTTGCTATGACATCGAGGCAGGACACAATGGGAATGTTAAGGAGAACCTGCAGATAACAACCCTTTCTTGCACAGAAATCTGTGCTCACAGGAATCAGCACAGAGGAGTCATAGTGTCAGAAGAGTTAGTTTTGGTCAGTTGATTCCATGGATGTGGTGGGCATCTCAGGCTCATTTTCTCATTTGTAAGTCCAAAGAATCTACTGACTATTCTAGTTTTTGATGTATAGTTTTCAAGAGCTACCTACTTTGGTTGGTATTGAGAGGGTTATTTGCACTAAGATGACTTGTTGATAATTTCAGAAAATGATGTTGCAAATTTCTTCTCTGACCCCTGAAAACTCAAGTGACTTCCAAGTTTGCAGAGCAAACCTCCCCCTTATTTACGCAATTTATAGGAATGGACCCAGAAAAGTCCATTTCGAATGTTCCTGCTCACAAAACTTTAAATGACTCAGTAGCAGCTTAAGCCACAAGCAGCATCAATGTCTGCACCATCAATTATTTTGAAAGGGAAATACATTTCCATTTTCATGAGGCAGAGGAAGATAAAGTAATGTTTTGTGAACTTCCTCTTATGTGTCAAGCTGGTTCAGTTGATTTTTTGGATAGCACTTAATCATGTTGGGGCTTTTCCAGGAAATGATAATTTACCAGCTTTTGAAACTCATACTCCCCCTCTTCACCAGTCAGAAAGTATGACCTAGTTTAAGCTAGAGCTTGAAGATGTGACCTAGTTTTACAGGTAGCCTGCACCCATTGTGCTCAGCGCAGCATTGTAAAATTTGGAAATCTCTTCATGAAAAGTGAGATGAACTGTCACTTTGGATCATTATTCCTTTTTGTCTGGCCCATGAAAAGTTAACAGTATTGCCTAATTTAGAAATCTCAGCACAAAATAATTAAATAAATAAATAAATAAATAATCTTTAGGAGCACTTGATCTCCTAGATTCAAGTCCTCAGCAATACTTTGCAGCCGAGCCCCAGTGACTGCAAAAGGCCTGAGGGTTCTTCTGTAAAGCCCTGAAAATGGTGGTCGAAAGGAAGATGGGGACATCACAGCTGCCTTTTTTTTTTCCTTCTCATGCAAACAGTGGACATTTACAGGGGAAAATGGTCCTTGCTTGTCTGTTCTCCTACTTCATGGCACCCCTAAGCATTGAGTAAATGCAATGTGTTAGAAAGAGCCTGGACTTGTGTGTGCATTTGGTATTACAGTAATTACAGAAGGTTTATAGCCTCTGGAGCACAGAGCACCAGCATACTTTCTTTCCATGTCTCTACTCAGATTCAACAGGATTTTCTCAGGTGGGTCCAATTCTGACCATGGGCAAAATCAGAAAAATTTTCAACCCTAAAAGCAAAGACAGACTGTGACTGTAGGTCCTTCTGCACAGTAAAGTTCTGCTGGGTTTTCTGGATATAGTTTTCCTCTCAAATGCTTTGATTCCAGTGAAGTACGTGCCAATGCTAGCAAAAGCATCAAAACCTTAATGAATATGTCCTGTAGCAATGACCATTTGCAGAGATCTCCATGGGATCACCTACTAACTTTCCAAACATTTCACTGCATTAAATAAGGTTGTGCCCTAAACAGTGCAAATAGCAAAGAGCACTGTTTGTCGTCACACCCAAACTGATGAACAAGAAATAATATTGGAGAGGAAAGGTTTGTATTGCTTAAACAAGAAAACAAATAAAACTGAGGTTTCTCTGTGTGGAAAGGTGTACGTGATCACGTCCATGGCTTTGGAGCCAAGCAACTAATGAATGGCTCACTTCTATGGCAGAAGACAGACCAAGTATGCCTCACTGAAGTACAGAAGTTGTGCAGAACTTGAGCCTTCAGAGGCAAATGCCAAGTTAATTTTTCTCCTAACATAAAAAAAAAATAATTGACCTACAAATGTGACTGCTGGGGGGATTCATGGTGATGGCTATACATCATCTCCTTTACACACAAGTAGGAACAGGTTAGGTGTACAGGCTGTTGCAAGGGTTACTTGCACCACCTAAATCTAGGTCACATGAAGAAATGCAAAGAAAACTTCTGAGTTTACCGATACATTTTTAGCAAGTACCACATTTCCGAGTACGCGGGAGTCAAGATAATATGTGAAGTACCAGAATTTCGTTCAGCATAGCCTTTTCTCACTTTAAAATTAGTGCTGTGGTGAACTTTTGGGTAAAGGTTATGTTATGTGAAACAAACACGTAGGAAGGGCTTTGGTGGAGCCCAAACCCGGCTGCCTGTTACCATGGGTTGAAGCAGCACAATGCTCACTATCACCTTCAGTCCTATTTTACTCTCTGTGAGACTCCGGCTGGCATGTGCTAGGCTTGATGTTCAATCCAAACTACTGACTCCAAACAAAAGACCACGATGAAAGATAGTTCATCGGTAACCATTGGGCAACATCAGCTATAATTACTTTGAGGGGAGGAGCTGGTATTAAACCCATGGTACATTCTTGGTGTTGGTCCTTATTTTAGTGGCTCTTAGAGTCTGTTATTTTTTCCTCCCTCTAATGGCCAAGAGGGAGAGGAGATCCTGCCCTGGCAGCGGGAACTTGCTCCAGCAGACTCTTTGGTAACTGGCCCGTTCCCATTGTTGATTCAGACTGTCTCGTGTTGGGAGCAAACCCACATTCATATACTTTTTCTTTTTTTTTTTTTTTTCCTTCTTTGTAAGAACTTAAATTACTTCTCATTGAATGTGTCTCCAGCCCATAACAGTCATAAAGGCCATCTGTGTTATTGGGCATTTGGCTTGCAAGCGGAGGGCAGCAGATGCCGACTGGAGCCTCCTCTGCCCTCCGCCTTTCGTTTTCACAAGTGTCATTGATACCTGGGTAAAACCAACAAAAATAAAACAAAAAAGCCCCCATACCCCTAAAACAGAATTTCTGCTTGGGTCATATTTTACAAAGATTTTGCAAGCACATATGATAACACAACATGAAAGCCACTGGAAAGTCAGGTATGCCACATCTCTGGTCCCTCTAGGTTAGGATGGAGCAACCATGTGCTCCTGGTCCTGGCCTGGTCCTGGCTGCCAGTCAGTGATGCTGAGAAGAGACACATCATTTGGGACATTCAGTAAGCAAATATAGCATCACCTATCCATTTGTTGTTGATATTGCCAAAGTCACTTGGATCCATCCTTTTAACATAAGCACAGAAATACCAAAAAGAGTTACAAACTTTCTTTGTAGCAGATCTCCCAAGAGGAACAAAGACAAAATATGTCACCACTGAACAAACACTACAGGGCAATATTATTCCCAATTACATGTAGACCATATATACTGTACTTGAAATAGATACAGCTAGCAAACCTTTAGTAGAGGAAACATCACTTGCATCGTTGGTTTGTGTAAAAGAAGTTTACACTGCACAGTGACAAACACCAGTATATGCTGAAATAGCCACCTCCTAAAAAAGGCTTAAAAAGAAATTGTCTTATAAAAAACTATTTATAATACTAATCTTCTTGCTGTCAGCAGGAAAATGTCCTCTGATTTCAAAGTGAGAAGCTAAGCCCTTTCTTACCAGTACAATATTAACCAAGATTAATAAAACTGAATGAATTGTAACAAGCAATTTATGTATTTGGGGGAAAATTTTCGCATTCAGCAAGTCTCACAGCACAGCTGGGCCAATAGAGTTCTCAATTATCTTTTTTATTGAGCTGCTTTGTTTCACAACCTCACACATCAGCAAAATTCTGCAAATGTACAGATGGCATATTCCAAAGAACAAGAGCAAACTTGAGGAAATTTGTTTAGTTGTTTTCAAATAAATCATGGGAGCATTTCTACTTGGCTTTTATATTTGAAAAAAAAAAATAATAAAAAAAATTTTTTTTTCTTTTTTTTTTTTAATGTAAATTTCAACCAAACTGGAAAAATAAAAATAGCAAGATAGCAAAGCAGAAACAAAATAAAGTGCTACTAATCCACAGGCAGGAAACACTGGACTGCAATCCAAGACATTCAATACTAATTTAGTGTATTACTTTTTATATTTATAATAAGGCTAATTAGGTTTAAATAATGTGACCTTTTCTTATTCATAGTGTTGTGATAGGAGTTTTAGAGTTGAAAGAGAAAATTTAGATAAGTAGTAATTCAAAAATGCATTTATAGGTGACAATAGATGGTAAATCAGACAGCTGTTTCAGCGTTTAGTAAACAAATTAAAAAGGTGTTCTGCTGCCAGATTACTCCCAAATCTACCACTCTCTATCAAGAGTGATGAATGAAAGAAGAAGAAGGCAGAAGCTCAGGCCTGGACCTCCGTTGCCCACCCAGGTTTGTTTTAGCTCTCTCTCCAGCTTTGTTTTCACCTACTGGGAGGAGCTCTCACCATCGAGCCTCAGGGCACGCAGCACGTACTCTCAATTTCATGTAATAAAAACATAACTTAGTGGGCTGCATCACTGCCCTCGCATTATTTCAAGTAGTTTCAACTCAGAAACAGAAAAAAGGGAACCTGATAGGGCACCTTATAGGGTCTAGAAAAGACGTGGTAGTATCTTCTGCTTCAGAGAGAGGCAGGCTTAAGCCACAAGGCTGTTTGCCACTCAGTGCCTCCTAACTCCAGCCCTCTTCCAGTTAGCAGGACAGAAATAACCTAACTATCCAATTTCAGTTGTTTTTCTGCAGCAAAGATTTGGAGCCCTGATGGATGATAAAGCATTAAACCAGAAGGACCTTGTTTTAAGTTGTATTCCTGCATGGGATACTGCACAGCAGAGAAATTTAGTGACACTGGTGTTGTAAAATGCTACAGGCAACCAGGGAGGTGGTCAAACTTCTGTATAACCCACAAAGCAGACTATTTGAGAGCTTATACAAAATAAAAAATAAAAAAAATTACAAATGGCTTATTACTGGTCTCATTAGTTATAAGTTCACAAAAGGCAAAATAAGTTCAGAAAGGTTATACTATTTGCTGCACGTTGGTTCTTTTGGACATCAGCAAGGTGGAGAGCCTACATGGGAGTCAGAGCAGGAACATGAATCTGTACCAGGCCAGCAATAAACCAGGGCCCAGGAAAAAAGACCTGCTCTACTCCATATGTATTCATAGCCAACATCTGGAGTGGACTGATTATATCTGTCTGTGGAAAGCTGAGATTCTGGGGTCTAGCATTTTTTGTGACACAGTTAAAAATAAATAAATAATAAAATAAAAATAAAATAAAATAAATAAAATAAAATAAAAATAAAATAAAAAAATAAATATCATTCCAAGCATTGCATTCAACCAGTCCAATTAATATTAAAGATTAAGTTAAAATCTTTCAAACTGATAGGACATGAGGTTAAAACATTGTGAAGGCAAGAATATCTGAACTTCCCAAACAATTGCCTTCTATGCAGGCCCTGTTTGGTTTTCTAGGGTTCCAAAATCCATCATTTGGTGGAAAGGTGATGGGGGAAGGACATGTTATGTGCGTGAATCCTCCTCTTATGGAGCAGGTGTCCCCCAGGCTGCACCCCAGGCAGCCTTACTCACACCCGGTAGTACAGACTTAGGGGCTAAGGGAGCTTGGTACCTACAGGATGAGGCAGCAACAATAAATATGTGAAAGGACCTAAAATGTGAGCTCAGCTGCCAAAAGAGGATTCTGGCATCCTCTGCTCAATGAGCAACCAGGGACCTCTCACGTGGCAAACGAATTGAGAACCAGAAGGTTAGAAAAATGAAAGGAATCCATCATTTTGTGACTTGCAGCATGTAAGGAGCGGAAAGTAATTGGAGTTCGTGCTTGTCTTCTGTCGTAGCCAAACATAAATGGATTGGAGTTCGGCGATGCGCAGTCTGGGGAAAAGCAATGTGTCTCATGAGAGCACAGACGGTAGAGAGCACATGGCTCCAATGCTGAACAAATGGTGTGCAAATATGCCCTGCCTGTGCTTTATAAAATGGATTGTGAACAGAGAGCAGTAAATCAAGGATACCCAGCCCCTCACCTCCACCCCAGCTCAAATACTTCCTTGGAAACACATCTGGAAACACCAGCACGTCCACAATTAAAGCTGAAGGTGGAGGAAGAAAGGAAAAAAAATAATAAATAAATAACAACAACAACAAAACATAGAAAGGAAAAAAAGGATAAAAATAGAAAAGAAAAGAAAAGAAAAGAAAAGAAAAGAAAAGAAAAGAAAAGAAAAGAAAAGAAAAGAAAAGAAAAGAAAAGAAAAGAAAAGAAAAGAAAAGAAAAGAAAAGAAAAGAAAAGAAAAGAAAAGAAAAAAAAAAGTAACATCCCAAGTTGCCCGGAAACTTGTGAAATCTGATTCAAACAACCTCAAGCTGACATAGATTTCTGAGCTTTTCATGACCAGGCTGTGCTTTGGAGCTAGTCATGAATGATTACATTAAGCAAAGGTACAGGCTTTACAGAATCAGATCCAAGTAAGTTTTAAAATGAAAAAAAATATACAAAAACAGTCAGCAAAGTCCACAGGCACCCCAGATACCAGCAACCAGGAAATACTGGACAAGAAACTGATAGCGATAGGGAGAAAGAACAAGAAATCATCTGCATGCGCCTGTGGATATGTGAGAACACTTTCTGATCAAGACCTGAATTTTCTTGAATCACTGCCGCAAAATGCTGCATGTGGTCACCTTTGTGAAGTTTTGCTGGAGACTAAATTTTGTAATGGCAAAAGTATAAGCAAGGGGTAATTGTTTGGAGCCCTCCAAAGCTGATACATCAAACCGAGTGCAGTATGGACTGATCTGTGACCAATCTGTTGGCTCCCTATTCCCCAGCTACTTTCCTTTGCTCCTCTGCAGCTCAGCCTTTGCATTAATGCCTCAGAAACCCTGTTGACAAACATCATTCTTGTCTGCTATCTGAAAGCAAAGCTACCTGAAAGTGGGTGAGAAAGGAGGATGTCTGGCTCTGACCCACGGCTGTTGCTACCACCAGGAAAAAAGAGCTGCAAGTCTGTGAGAGTGGGGTGAGCAGGAGACACTGGCAGCTGGAAGGAGCCGGAGAAAAGGAAGTGGGATAGACAGAAAAAGAAACATTCACTGGCTGGAGAGAGCTTGGGAAGGCGGGGGGGAGGAGTACCCAGGTGCCAAAATATGCAATTGTAACCCCATGTATGAAAATCTACTTTTTAAGCAAGAACGTAGTAAAAATATACAAATGCTTACATGCATGCAAATACACAAAATTCCAAATAAACTATTTCTAAGTCAGATTTTTCTAACGTCCGATTTCAACAAATAATCATCCTTTATTCACAAACCAAAATTATCTTTTGAAGATTATAAACTAAACTCACATTTACCTTTCCTAGCCAAGAAACCATTACCCTCAAGTTAGCTCTCTTAATTGATTTATTAATGTACTCTGTTCATTAACTGCATCCTGATGAAGCAATTATTATAAATGAAGCAGACAAAAGAACTGACACTTCTAGAGAAGACTTGGTTTTAGGACAGTCAGAGCAGGTGGCTTTACTTATCATCTCAGCATAAATGCCCAGGCTGCCTTAAGTGACCCTACTGAAGCTTTCCAAACCAGGGCTGCTCTGGTATAAAAAGCTGAATCAAGCTGTCCTAATAGCAGTACATAGAATTTCCTGCTTCCATTTAAATGCACGTAGCAGTGAGAAGGCAGAAGGACTGAGCAAGACAAGGCAGAGCAGGACCTCTGTATTTTCTTACTGTTTTGTAGAGAGCATAGCCAGAGCAAGACGCCTAATTATAACCCCCAGAGTAGTCTATGTAGTCCCCTGAGGACTACTTCATCACATCCTTCCCCCGCTTCATGACATAGCTTGTCACTTTGCACCCAGATGATGCTTAGTCCAAAAATAAATAAATATATAAATGATTTAGGTCCCAAAGTCATCATACAAGGGAAATTGAAAGCCAATTATTGCACTGTAAAATTCAAGTGCCTGCTGCATTTGTAATGGGGACAGACATGCTACAGAGCCGAGCCTCAGAAGCTTTCTTCTAACCTCTGGTGATGTAGGATGCACAGGGTAACCTACAAGTGAACCCGCAGGGGCTCAAGACACAGCGCAGCTACCATGAACTCATCTAGAGCAGACACAGCCCACAGTGTCATTCAGATGACATTTAGTCTTGGTGGTTCCCCTCCTTTGTGTAATACTGTAAGTAGTCAGAACTGATAAGCATTAACTCAACTTTCAAATCATTTGAAATACCCTCTAGGGAGATAGAGATGGAGACTTCACCCCCAGGTAATGGAAGAGACATGCACAGTGGACGTTCTTCTCCCAGCCCATCAATGGGCATCTGTCCAGTCCAGAAAAAAAAATACAAGACTCATAGAATGGCTGGAGGTGGAAGGGATTGTATTATCTAACTCCAATCCACCTGATATAGACAAGGATGCCACCCACTACATCAGGCCACCCTGGCCTTGAACACCTCCAGGGACAGGGAATCTACAGCTCCTCTGGGCAACCTGTGCCAGTGCTTCACCACCCTTACCACAAAGAATTTCCTCCTAGGGTCTAGTCTAAATCCACCCTCTTTTAGTTTAAAACCATTGCCCCTTGTCCTATCATTATCTACCTGAGTCCTTCTCTGTCCTTTTATTAGACCCCTTTAAGTATTGTACTTTTGTAGTACAACACCTAGTTCTTGAAATGTTGAAATAAGAGACCCAGATTCTGAAATGGTGAAAGAAGAAACCCAGTAATTGCTCAGTAATTTCTGTTTTTGAACTGAAAACTATTCCGTCTGAAACAAAACGGAGATCCCCACTTCCAGCTAAATTTCCAAGACCTGATATTAATTACCCTACTTGAAAGTGGTGGATGCACATGCAAAAGTTTGGAGCCAAATCAAGACTCCTTAAAATTCAGTTCCATTCTCATGACTGTTGATTTGTGCTTTAGTTTTCTTGAGCTATAACATACCCACTCTGCATACTCTGAAATATGAACAGTGTTTGAAGCAGCAGAAGAAATACAGGGACACAGGAAAATAAAGAAACCACCAAGATATTTTTTCTTAGAAATATATTTTGTAAGAAAACAATATTAACATTAAAAAGAAATGTTTATTATACAGTATAAAATAACTGCTTGAATTCAACTCAGTTTATTATAAAAAAAGCCTGAGGATTTGTATGAAGCTTCATTTCTTACACAATTGAGCATTCTGCCTTCTGATTCCTACTGCATTAAAGACATTTTCTCCGCATCATCCTTAGAGCACCCAAACATTCCTATAGTCTCCGTGATCCCCACCCCAAAGTTGTTCCTTGCCCAGATGTGCTCTAAACATAACCTACAATATTTGCAGCTCCCTCCCACGTTCCCCATACCCACCCTCAGATTCCTTCCACCTATCTTTTTGGCCAAGCAACTATGCAAGAGACAACACGTGTAGCGGCTAACTAGGAGCTTCCCCATAGTAATTTGTTGGCTAATATGAACAGTGGCCAGCCACTGACGAATAATGAAAAATTGGCTGAGTCCTTCTCAGCTGTCAGTTCTCATAAAACCTGTAAGAATCCCTCTCGACACTGCCATTCACCTGCCAGATCTGGCAGGAAGGTGCAGAGTTTTAGAAGCTAGAAGGGGAGAACAGGACAGGCAACGCAATGACAAAAGCTTCATTTTCTCAGGAAACTAGGCTAAAAGAGTCATTGCTCAATTGCAGAATTTACAACTTGTGGAATTCATTGTAGGAAAATATGCCTGTTCAATAACTATAAATACCCCAATACGTTTCTGTGGCTTATTATGTTGTTTTTTTCTTTTCCCCCTTCAGGTAATACCAGCTTTGTAATGTTAATTACCCTCCAGGTTTGAAAGGCACCCAGTGACCAGCATTCTGGTGTAATTATTCATGACTTTGGTGTGAGTTTCCCTCCTCCCCCAAGTAATACTGACAAGTTTAACAGAAATCTATTAAGTTAAAAAAGTACAAAGGTATATATTACATTTGCTAATTGCAAACAACCTCTTTTAGCTGCAATTTTTCCCATTGGGATTAAAAAGTGCACTAGTTTAACATGTCTGTACATTAAAAACAGTTTAAAACATTAAATATACAAACAGCAAGAGAATTTTAAATATTTTGTATCAAATACTATAGGACAATATAATTTACATTTTTTTACACAAAACATTACACCTAAAATATAACTTTAGATATTACAGAATATAAAAATACATACTTTTTGTCTAAAAAAATGTCTTTGCAGGTTCTGGCACAATGTAATACTTTAAAGGCACACCGTATTTTGGCAATCTATATTTGCAATTAGCTGTGCAACAATAATGACGACCTGTAATTAACCTTTTAGAACTGTAAGGTCAGATCTCCCTTCTTCCTAGAAATAGCCCTTTTTAATCAGGTAAAAATGTGATTTGAACTGTTCAGGTGTTCCACAATTCATTTCTGCCGTGGTTTGAGCCTTCCAACCCTAACCCAGCAAAGTATGAACATGCTTAACTAAGCATGTGAAAAGCCACATCAAATGCAATGGAATTAGTTATACATTCACAATCTTTGCTGTCTCAGGGTCAGAATGCTCAGCCCCAAGCATGACTAAGCCCTGAATGCAATCTGTGAGCCAAATTCTGTCCTGCCCTATGTTTGTGCCAAGCAGTCAGGTCAGAATGTGGAAATAATTCAGTAATACCAATTGCTCTGATTTCAATTATACCAATGTAGAAGTCATAACGACTCTACTGAAGCCAGTGGAGACATACAAAGTAAAACTGGTGTAAGACTGAATCAGAACTACACAATTTTATCCTTGATGCATTTATGGAACTCTTGCCAGAGTCAGCACAGGGCAGAACATGTCTTTAGAGCTATATGCCTTATACAAATGCAACTGGGATGCAAAAAATCTTCAGTTCTGCCTTCAAGTTGTTCCTGGACCTCTACCCCCCCCATCTTCCCCCCAATTTAAGCACGCTAAATATTCAGTCTAAATCCCTTACTTTAAATGCCCCGAAGTAAGTTGCTTCTTGTGATGAATCTAGTAGCAGTGGGTTTGATACCTGGATACTTATCATTTCACCAGATTTTAATTTAAAGAACCCTCCTACATTTACAGAATAAAAATGGAATTCTGAATTCCCTGACCAGTATTTGGTGCTTCCTCCCTTCATCAACACATCAGAGCGCCTTATTTTAAGGTTTGTCTTAGTCATATACACCATCAGCTGAAGCCCTCTTTTCGTCAGGTTGCCTGAAGTCTCATGATGTCTAAAACAGATGTTGGCATACAGGTAGTAAAATCCATCTTGATTAACAATTAGTTTCCCATCATTAAACGTCATATTTGATAAGTTTGCCTGGCCTTTGTCATGATGCCAGGATGTAAGGTTCACTTTACGAGTTCCTGAAGAGAGGGGAGGAAAAAAAAAAAATTACTTCATTTATAAGCATTTCACAAAACACAACTTTTAAAAAGCAATACCCAGATTTTTAAAATCAATAGCAAGTACCTTCATGTAGGCTAAAGTGAAGTTTAATGCTTCAGAATATTAGACATTTATGATAAAAAAAAAAAAATAAAAGAAATTTCCTTTTTCATCATGTGCTGCCCTCCCACAGAATGTCTGCTGGAACATGGTACAAAGCACTTGCCTGGCCAATAAATAGTTTGATGGCACTCAGTCACACAACAAGTTCTATAAAGAAACTGCATTCCACCTAAAACTTTATTCAGGTAACAGACAATTGAGAGAATTTGAAATGAAAAATTGCTAATGGGAAAAAAAAAAAAAAAGAGCAAATCTTGTTATGAGTTAACCTGGGTTTGCA
Source organism: Aythya fuligula (assembly GCF_009819795.1). Taxonomy (NCBI): domain Eukaryota; kingdom Metazoa; phylum Chordata; class Aves; order Anseriformes; family Anatidae; genus Aythya; species Aythya fuligula. The sequence continues at coordinate 175,807,876 of NC_045559.1, read as the reverse complement.
AGGAATAATTAAGCAGCATCTGAACAGACCTAACTGATATTTCCTCAAATAGAAAGTTTATGAAACCTTTATGTAGTTTATGCTCTTGTGACCGCAGCAGTACAAAGATAAGCATGTTCTCATTTGAGAACACCAAACAAAAAAAAAGGAAGAAAAAAGTCAATACAATTCTGTATCTTTAGTGCTATATAAATCATCTATGATTCAGATAACAGTCACAGAAGAACCAGCCAAGACCCATGGGCAGAGGAAAAAGCACCTTCCTGAGAAAGCCACACAGGTCCCTGCCCTTCTGGAGACGCTCCATGGCACAGAAGAGCCACTAAAACCTACCATTTATTCAGCACGATACACACGGCATAGCACAAGAGATGAAAGTTGGCCAACTTGTCCTCCTAACCACCAGCAACTCCCACACAAACCCAGCTCTGTTCGCTCCCTCTGAAGCACCTGCACAGGCACCTGAGGGCCTTGGACTCCCAGTGCATCTGCAGGCCTGCCTGGAATACTCAGTGCCTTATCCTCCCCCCACAAACCAAAGCAATCTACTCCTACCACCCCCAGTGCTCAGAAACATGCTGGGGAACAACCCCAGATACATTTGATTAAAGCTGCCTCCTGGATTTGTTTGTGTTGAAGTGAGGGAAGGTAAGTAGGAACAGGGGAATTTGAGAGCTATGAGTCTTCCCTAGCTGCAAAGGGCAACTTTTGCATGTGAGAAGAATACTCTACTGGTAGTCCAGAACAAAAAAAAAAAAGCTTACACAGAGATTCAAGCAAAGCACAGGCTATCAAAAGCAGACCTAATTAAGTATCTGTTCCCTTATGGCTTCATTGTAGCCAAGTATAAATTACCCAAGCAAACTCGTACAGAGAAGCTTTCTGTGCAGTACCTCTAAAAAAAAAAAAAAAAAAAAAAACTCTGAAAACTATCAAGAAATTGGTAGCCACACTAAGGTCTTAAGTTTCCTATCCTGGAATAACTCATCTGCAAGGGAACGCCAAAATACCAGAGCACATCTCTGAAGCTGAAGAATAGCTGAAGAAGTTGTAGCATTTCTTGTACAGTGTTAAATCCACCTGAAACACCACCCTGGGAAGCTGTGCTACCTTCAAAATGAGGAGGGTAGGTGAGAAATTAGAGCCAATATCTCTGCTTGAACTGACAAAGGACAGAGGCACAGAAATACTAGGCAAAAATGTGTACATATGACCAAGCAGAAAGGCTTGCTGGCATATTGTGACTGACTGGCAGCCCACCAGGAAGTTGCAAATTACTAAGCAGATTTTTTTTTTTTTTTTTTTTTTAACCTGGCAAGTAAATTTTTTAGTTGCCAGCCTCAAAAATCAAGAAGCAATTCTGAAGAAACCCTCAATGAAAACACAGAATTCTTTGCTGAAAGGGAAGATGGAAAATAGATGCCACCGTGACTTGTAATTCTGATACTGAGAGCAGCTATGGGTGATGCTTGTTCGCATTGTTTGGTGTTAAGAGCAATATGTATCACTCAACGGTCAGGTAGGGGGACAAGCCAAGAGCTGATGGAGAACGATCCTATCTAAAGGTCTAATTAGACCTGTTTTGAGCAAGGGATTAGCCTAATGACCTCTGGAAGTGCCTTTCAACCTAGATTATAATGCTGTAACTGCAATAACCACGGGAGACGGACGTCTTTCCACAATTCAGAGGTTTAGAAGAGGCATGTCAGAGCCAGTAGCACAAATGCACATTAGTGGAAGTAATGTCATGCAACCCTTAATGGAAGGAATAAGCAGGATCTCAGTACTGCAGGTGGTAAAACACCCAAGCGATCAATATGCAGAAACACAGGCAGAGGAAAAAAATGGAGCATAGAAGCACCAACTCAGCTGTCCATATATGAAACTCCAAAACATAAGACAAGTTCTAGGACAGTCAGAAGCGCTGTAATACAGCATCTTTTGATGCAAAATTTTTAATGGAGCCCTGGAAGAAACAACACAAAGTAAACCATGTTGACAGAACGAAAAAGTCAGAGATAATGACTAAGGTAATCTTCCAAACATGGTAACAAGCATTAAAAAACAGAGAATTCTCAGTCTTTCTGGTAACTCAAGACAAATCAAAACAATGTATTAAATGTTTGCAGGCATGAACTAAGACTAACACAACTGAGATGCAACAGAATTAGTAGGAAAGAAGATGGAGGGATGAAGTAAACCAGTATTTATTACTTATTTGCACTATAGTAGCTTTCAGGTATAAATAAAGCCTGAAGAAAGGGCCAAAGCTCTGGCTGCTCTGAAAAACCACTTCTGGAGGCAGAGGGCAGCTAAGCTGAACCTGTAGCTGTAAATAGCTCAAAAATACCAGTGTTTCTTTAGGTACTAGCTAAAGGTACCAATTCACATCCCAAATGATATATTTAACATTTGCATTTATTTCTGTTTGTGCTCTTCTCCTTTAAACTGTGACTAATTTCTACAATCAATTTATAAACCAAAATTCACTGTTTTCATTTAAAACCTAGGTAGTGTTTAAAGCGAGCTTTGGTAAAAAGCAAACAGCAAGCATCCAGCTTTAACCTAATGCAACAAATCTAAACCACTATGGCTTCTGCAGCTAAATGATGGGTGGGACGCCAAGATGTAGGAAGGGTTATTTTTCCCCCGTCACTCCACAACTGCAGAAGTCCATCTGAGGCATGGTATTATTGCGAACCAGGTGAAAGGAAAGTGTTCAATGCCTATTCACGAAAGGCATTTCCTTGCAAATTACTTGAACAAAATAAAATCCTGTTTGATAATGATAGACTTTTTCCCCCCCCCGGCATTGCTTATTTTGGGTTAGAGTGATGACAGTAGGGAATTTAAAACACTAAGAACCAATCTGCCCAGACTCATGGATGGCATAGAGCTATTTAGAAGGATTTCAGACATGTAGAGCAAAGAAACATTGGAAGAAAGCAGAAATTTGCAGTCAGAAACAGAATGAAAAGCAACTCCTGGTGATCTACAGGCAAATTCTTCATCCTTTATGTCTGTTGTTAATCTCTACGCCACCCAGTCAAGTGAGTAGCACCTCACACCAGTGATAAGATAGTAAAGCACCTCACTATCAGTAGGTTCAGGGTTCCAGCTGTCCAAAAGGTTGCAGTCCCTTACTGCCACAGTGCCCATACAAACAGCAGAAGCTGTCCCAGTAATGCTTTTCTTAAGAAAGCATAAGACATGTGCCAGATCAGAGGGAATAAGCCCAACTCATTGCGTTGGAAGAGGTTGATCTCCTCAAAGGAGAAACAAAAGTTTGTTGCTACAGGGACTGTATTTCTGAAAGCTCCTACAGATTGTGCTGATAAAAAAAAAAAAAAAAAAGACCAATGTTTCTGTTGCCATCACTCACAAATGTGCTAATTCACTCCCTAGAGTTAATACAGCGATGTACATCAGTAAAAAGTATCAAGTATTAGTCCTGGTAAAAATACACTTTACAGAGTAACATCTAGATAGACAGCAAAAAAAAAAAAGTCCCATGGGTGAATTTCTCAAAGTGCGGCAGACTCCAGTTCTGTAGATGCAAATTATCATGTATACAGCTAGCAAATTAATTCAATCTTCCAAAGACAAAGTACTAAGACAAGTTTACTGATACTGCATCCTCTACTGCTGAGCTACGTCAAAAGACACAATCTGACTCGAAGAGAAGGTTGTCAGAAGGCATCTGAACTAGTAAGAAAGCTTGTAGAAGTTCTGATTGCCATTTTACAAGTTGCTTAAAGCTCTCTTTTTATGAAGCTGAACATTTGGACTATGACACTGCACTTGGAGGGGGAAAGAATACTACCCTCCTGGCAAGAAGCTAACCCCTCATGTGCAGATGGCTTTTGTCTCTAAACAGAGCAGGCTGGCAAAATCTCAAATTTCAGGCCTCGGAGAATTCCCTTTTGGTTTGGTTATATAAAGCAGAAAAGTAACACGTACAGCTTAAGTAATGAGTTGAGCACATTCATAGTAGCATTAGAAGCATCCACTTAAAACTGAACTTACCTGATGGAATATTCTTATCATCAATAATGAGATGGGCAAAAGGCAGCTTCTCAGGCTTATTTCTCTTGTACAGGTCCATTCCTAATGCCTCCATTGCAGCTGAAGATAAAAGAAATCCATTATCTCAGAAAAAAACAAGTTTAATAGAACTAAAATATTTCTTATTCATAAATCAGCATCTACCTTTTTCTGGTCTTGGTGTTTCTCTTCCCAGGATACGCTGGACTTCCTAAAATGAAAAAAAGACATTGCTTTGATGTTGCCTTGCTTGCTTGTGTATCACAGATCATTGGCACAATTACAACACAGTATCTTCTCTGTATACATGGGGGTATACTGTATACCTACAGTATAGCCAGAGGCCTGGAATACATATCCTGATATTTACGGGATGTATAACGTGAACACACAGTTTAAATGCCATAATCAAATTACTTCCTCTGTCCAATACTTCTGATAAAGGAGGATATGAATGCTAGCGTGTGATCACTGCACTGCTCATCGGAGTAGTGATTACAGACATTTACAGCCATTTCTACTTACTGCACTTGGAACGTTTCTAAGTATAATGGAACAATGACTGCTAAAAACGCACCACATAAAACCATGAAGTTTATGAATTGACTTGGGGTCAAAAGGTAACGAAGGAGGCAGTTCTACAAAGAGACCAGTATGTAATCACACGAATTGTGGAAAACTAAGCCCCGCATTTCCTTTATGATGAGATAAATTAAAACCTCCACCCCGCATGCTTTACCACTAACATGAGAGGTTGCAAGACTGTAAGGCTTTGCATCCAAGCCTTACTCATATCAAGGTGTGTAGGCACTGAAGGATTAAGCATTTTCCACATCTGTACCGGTCCAAATTAAGCAGGTGCCAGAAGTACAGATTCCCCAAAACTGCAGATAAATTTTAACATGAACAAAGTCCATGTTACCCCCAAACCAAGATCAGTGCAAATATCAGTTACCACAAAGCTTTGCTTTTAAACAATCCTCTCCTGTCTTCCTCTTATGAAGATGTATAAACAGCAGCTTTCAGAAGTCTAAGCAATATGTTTTTACAAGCCTGGACAGTCTTGACAGAATTCCTCAGTTCTGTTCCCCACCATGACTCTCCTCATCTGTTTCCTAAAAGACAGGGATGATACTCTCCTTCCTACTGAGATTATCTCATACTGTGGAACTACCAAGATGTTTAGTAGGAAACATTTTGCTGCATATAGCAAATCATATTGTTATCTCTGAAATGTAAGTGGGATTCTGTGTTTTTTCTCTTTACATCAAACACACTGCTGGTTGTCTAATTAAACGCCATGTATATAAAACTGACCTCAGATTTGGCCAAATCAGCAAAGTTTCACCATGTTCTCTATCACTGCAATGTTTTAGAACTTGAAATCCTGCTTTGAAAACTCTTCGCTCCTGCTTTTATGTAATTCTGCAGCCACAGTGAAATCTGTAACACCTTCTCTCTCTTTCTCCTTTCAGTAGGTGTCTAAATGTTAAACCAAAATGAAAAGCCACAGCAGCATGGAAGTTGTAGTATGACTATCAAAGCGTAATACTTCAGCAGAGATATGCTGATTGTGTAGATATGAATCATTACGATGCTTTCTGCTGTAGAGACGAGAAGAAAAGCAGAAGAATCGCAACTTCAAAAGAAGCAAAACCCGTGTCCACCTCCCCCCATTTACATTCACTTCCCCTCTCTGATCTTCTTACTTCAACATCAGTTCTAGCAGCATGAAAATGAAGCTCAGTTCTAGGAGCTGCACATCAGCCTCTAGCCACACCTGATCTCTAACTTCATCAGAAGTACTAAGAAGAAAAGTTGCAAGTACTTGGTACTGCCAAAGGTGGTAAAAGCATCTGAAGAGAACAGGGCACACAGGTAAAAGAGACTGGAAGATGGACTAGACTCTCAGATACCACTACATTACAGCTGCTCCCAAACCTTTCCCCAGAAAGGGGAGACTCCTTTTTCTTTTTTCCTTTCTTAATTGAAATCTTGTGTTTGGAGTCTTTTTTAGGATCCTTTCTTTCTGGGGAATGCGTGCCTGGAGAGGCTACTGGACAAATCCAAAAAGAGGTATTTACATTTCAATCTTCTATTATCTAAAACAGTACTGAAAAAAAAGAAAAGTTTGGTAAGTCCCTGAACTAGCCAACTGCTATCCTCCTTATAACCTAGTTTTTTCCTTAGGAGCCTAGAGTTCTGCTTCTGTACGTTTCCAAAGATGCTCTGACTTGAGCAGCTGGGTACCTGGCTTTTTGAGCTCTGGCAGCCTGACTCAGCATATCTTCCATGAAGAAAGGCTGTGGTACTCGTGAGATGCATTCTGAGCCACTTTCTTTTTAACTGATGGTGGTGCTATTCATCTACAACATCACTACTGGGTGAGCAAAACAGCTAGCCAGGAAGACCTTGGTCCACTTGTCTTGATGGTCTTGAACCTACCACTCCCCTGCTTCCTAGGAGCACCTTGGTCACCAAGACGTAGCCTGGGCTTGACAGGAGCACTCTGGTACTCCAAAACATTTCTTCATGATTTTTTTCCACTTCACCTGGTTCTACAGGTCCAAGACACTGATAAACCTTACTGATACACAACCCATCTGAACACCATTAGACACCTCATACCTAATTACAATGCACACTACTGCTAAGAAAGCAGAAACAGCTCAACAGAACCTGTCGCTAAGACGCTGCCACAAAAGCATGAGAACTGCTGACAAAATATTGCCAATGACTTTTCAGCCACAGAACCAAGTGAGCGACCAAGCTGTTATTTTTAGAAAAAAAAAAACTACACACACAAAAAAATTACACCACACTGTTAGTTTTAAAATAAGCTGCTTTTGTACATCTTCGTGTCATTTGCTCACTACACACTATGTCAACTCTACTGGCCTGCTTCCCATATTCCAAACTTTTTCCATACAGTCACTGTTCAAAAAACAAGCAGCCAGTCAGAAAAATGAAGATACCTTCCTTCCTCCAAAAAAATAAAAGGCCATGGGGAGGCTGCAAAACTTCCAAATTTTAAAAGCTAAAACCATGCTATAAGTGTCTGGAGTGTGGGGAAATGCTCTTTCCTCATCCACAGCAGGCTTTGGGTTTTAGAAAGCTACCACACCCATTACTACATATGCATGTCATCAGCATCCTTAAAACACAAGTCCTACCCTTCACATTATGATCGATGTTGAGTACACACAAACAAGGTTACATATGAACATGTAACATCTGTGAATGTTTTTTTCCTCCTCTTTGTTTTTACAATATCTCATTGTCTCCTTGGAGTAGCTACAAGTAGCCTTTTAAGACCAGGCAAGAGACCCACCCTCAGGACATTCACCTACTGCTTCTATGGTGACCCTAAGGCTCTCTTAGAGATGTTTCTACTACTACCACCTCAGTGCTTTAAGGCTAGTTGATATCAAGAAGTAGTATCTGATTATCTTGCCGGAAATTCAGCAGTTTGAAGAATGTTAATCAGGAAGGAAGCAAAATAGAAAGTGCATAAAACCAATATTCTTCAGAAGATTGAGATGTGAGCACTGCAACCTCTATGCAAATGAGTAGTCTATTGCCTGCAGAAAAAAAAAAAAAAAAAAAAAAAGGCATGTAAAGTTGTGCTGTGGAAACTGAAATTTTAACAGCTTACAACAGTCACCCATGAAACCTTCACTTTGTCCATAACCACATGCACTTAAAATGTCTGCTAAGTATATAGATCTCTTTATAAGTGCTGCCCCGGAGGTCTAGCTACAAAGTGTGTTGTTGCCGTGTAGGAGACTAGTTTACGCCTGAACTCCCCAAGCTGCTAGAAGCTGGGAGTATTGCCAAGAAAAGATACTTATGAATTGACCAAGATATGTTTGTAGTCCTTTCTACTTCAGACTCATAACAGACTTCATAAGAACTGTGGTTAGTGCATCTGGGCTGCCAAAGGGTTTTTAGGGTTACATGCAAAAAAATTAAGCAAACAGACAGACTAGGAAAGTATATTATTTGTCTGCTTTAAAGTTTATTTGCAATAGTATTGAAAATGTGTTTTCTACTGAGTAAGCTGCTCCCTAAGCAGTATTTTTATTCTGGAATATGTTGAGGAGGTCACCATTAGATTTTCTTTTAATTATTTTATTTTTAAGTCAGGAGACAAATGTTTCCAGACCTGACCTTACAGCACTACTACACTGGTTTTCAGAAGAGCACTTGCAATGTCAGTCCCTGCCTTAGATTTAAACACTAGCCTACAGGTGTGCAAAGAAAACAGATGAGAACTAACACAGCAAGCTAAAAGCTGTAACCAGACTATAAAACGTAACAAAAAAAGGTTGTCTGTTTTCATTTCCTGAATAGCTTGAATTGCTTAAGACAAACAACTGAAAAAACTGAGAACTTAACTGTATTTTAAAGTGTTCCATTTCAGTCACCTAATGCACTGTCACTGCAAATATGGATACCAGCTCTTGAAACACACACACACACTTCAGGAAGCTGAATAAAGCAGAGAAAATAGGAAACATCTTTCCAGTCACAAGAACCACATTCCCACACAAGGGCCTAGTCCAATTGTAGATAAGATTCAGATGCATCTCTCCCTTTTGGTACAGCAGAACCAATGAAGGGCTCAGCTCACACAGCTTAAGGCGAGCTTAATTTGCCTTAACACCGTTTCTTTCATTTCCATGATAGGAATAGAAAAGATGCAAATGTAGCCCTAGGCAAACATTTACCTATTTTTCTGTGTCATCAACGTATGATGACACAGCATCCAGAACACTGACCCTGCTGCTTAATACATTCCATTGCATTCAAAATTTTTGGAGTCTGATTACTTTGGCAGGGAAAGCATCATTGTTCTCAAACTAACGGTCATCAACCAAAAGAAAAATTATCCTACTCACTACTTATCTTGGCCACTGCCTTTGCAGCATTTAACCTCTATGCTGAATGGCAGAATATGCAGCCTCCACTGAAGTTAAAGCTTTTGTTGAGTAACCAGCAGCAAACAACCAAAATGCAGAACTTCCCATTCACTTACTGTAATAAACTCCCTGCTCTCAAGGGTGCCGCAGGAAAGAGCACTCTAGTAGCAGCACGCAGAACACACAAGTAGTAATAGTCTAAAGAAAATGCTGGAAGCAAGAACTAGTTGTACAGAGTTAACCCATTTTCCTGATTTTTTAAGGAGGTGGCAAGTAAAGGGAACAAGTCTCCCAGCTTTAAGCCTTGTTCCCCCAAAAGATCTGTCATCGAGGGTACTTTATTAAAAACAAACATGATCAGCACAATTAATGCACTGTATAGTTAAGTCAAGTACAAGTCACTCTGTAAAGGGTTCAGCTCAAATCTAATGGAGTGTTTTTTATGAAAAACCTGACAGTCATATACAGATGTGAAGAGATAATGGACTTCATAAGCCAGGAATACCATAGCACACATTCAGCTTCTTCATTAGCCCATAATTAGCACTAAACACTATCACAAACATACAAAGAGATCAAACACAGTAACTACTAATAATTGTGACTTATATTCAGCTTGCCTAGGTTTCTTCATTAGGGCTAATTTAGCTGCCTGCTTTTGTTATTTGAGTTTGGAAAAAAAGCTGTCATTCTCAAGTGCTGGGCAAAGAATGCCTACTTATCATGATGGCAAAGCAGATCTTCCACCACTGTGGCAAAATGAGCAACAAAAAGGATACTATCCTTCATTCTGGGTAATCAAAACTATCGTACTGCAGAAGGAGTAAGAAACAAGAGCAGATGGGAACAAATACTGTGCCCTCCATCTTTCAGACAGCACTTTGCTTGTCAATGCCCTTAGCTTGAAGAATGGTGTCAGAAAGTCAGGAAGATCAGTTTGGAAAAAAAAAAAAAAAAAAAAAAAAAAGTGGAGCTGTCCTTACACATCCGAAGTGTTGGCAAACCTGTACAAGTATTAGGATAGATGACTGCCATCACACCCACCCAAATGTCAGAACTGCCTATCAACTAACTGCGATTGGTTTTCTGTGTGACTTCCAAGCCTCCCTTTAACAAAGCTAAAAAATGTATTTGAATGCAGAATTGGTTAACCACTACCAAGGTTCATAAGCAAACACGGTGAGATCTCAGATCCATCACCATATTACCCAAATATCGAAAAACACTTTTTAGAACTTACCTCCGAACAAAGATGTTGGAAAAGTTTTACAAGCATAAAAGAAAACACTGCCACTTACCTTCTGCACAGCTCTTTGGAGAGCCTGTTTCATCCTTCTACATGATTCCGGCATTAACTTCACATCTTGATTCTCGAATGGTGTATCTTGCAAACCTATACTTTCTTGAGATCTGAAAAGCATTCTGACACAGTGTGCGTCCTCTTTTGAAATTCTGCTGGGGTCCATCTGAAACAAAAATATAAGGACAGCCACAGTTTTAAGAGTCTGTTCAACACACAAGAACATATTTAAATCAGGGCAAATTTTCAACCATGTAAAAATTTGGCAACTAGCTAAGCTTATTAGCTAAATTTTTATTCTAAACAATGAAGAGAAAGCATTCCTTGTAGGAACATTTACTTCAGGCAACAAGTACATAAGATAGGAAAATAAATCTTCTGGAGCTGCCTAGCTTGTTAGCTTAGGCTGGGTATCGACTTTCAAAAGTTAAAAATTAGTTAAAGATTAATCCCACCTTTACTGTAAAAATCAATAATCCTGAATTGCATTTTTAGATGCAATATCACAATTATTTTAGCAGGCAACATACGCAGGCATCCTACCTATTAAAAATACGGATTGCAAGATGACACACAAATGTCAAAAGCAACAATCTGGGGAATGTATGTACAACATCCAGCACATCCTTTTCAAGGGGAGAAACAGAAGCAACAGAAAACAGCTATCACAAAGTATGTTGCAGGCAAGATGTATTGCTGCATGAAACAGTCACCAGGTAACATTGTACAAATTCAGAAAGACCAAGAGACAATAAAACTATAAAATACCTCCTCTTTATTGGACAAAGTCTAGTAAATCCAAAATATTTGCAAGACATTTTTAGCAATTAATATCTGCTATTGAATCCAATATAATTTTTAGTTGTAAGCACAGAATGCTCCTAAGTTCTACCAATCTTAATTCTAAGATGACTTAGAAGGATATTCCAAGAATCAAGATCATGCCTCAGCAGAATTCAATTGCACAAACATTATTCAAACCATTTCACTCTTTAACCCCCCTCCATATACCTCACACTCAACAGATATTAACCGTTCTCTTTTATATATACCCTAAGACTCTCAGCAATTGATCTCAACATGTATTTATGCTGTTTTTACATCAGAAGGGTTTGTGCACTCAAAACTTTCTCTATGTTCTCTAACTGGGTTAGCTGGTCTAATACGAACATTTACTTCTACTGTTTTCCATAACAAACACCAATGCACCAATTTATATCTGAGAATTACATAATATATTATGAAAAATCATGGTGAGGGAAGGTCAATCCATTACAGATAATACCAAACTAGGGGCTACTTTCCTTGTAAATAACATTGAACAAAACAATGTCAAAGGAGGTTTTGCAAAATACGCAACAGCCAGACTGAATCAAATTTATGTCAACTGTTCACATGAACATGAATTCAATTCCCTAACCCCAAAAAAGAACCAAACTAACTTAAAAGCATAAGGTTAGGATTATAGAGGTAAGCTCAAGCCTACAGCAGGCAGCCAGGCATCCAACAGCATACACTGGAGGAAAACATTTGTTGCAGAGACAGCCGTAACAGTAAGTTGCCTCCTCCTACTGAAGGCTCCAGATGAGAGCTGTTTGCCCCACTTATTCAAACCAATGTCAGACCCCATGAGCTGGTTTAGCTGTCTTAGTTATCCCTGCAGATTTGGAACTGAACAGGTCAGAAAAGTTTCACCTGAGGATCAGAAGACGCCACAGCTTTGAGCAGAGGGGTAGAGATGAGTTACAGGATGGCTTGGAGGCAGTAACAGCTTCTGGAGTAGCCTGATACAGCAGAATCCAAAGGAAAATCTGTTTATAGATATTACAACTCTATTAAGCACTAAGAACTACACTAATAACTTCTAAATGCAGCCCCATTACCTGTTTAAACTGATCTAAAACAGAACCTCTGTGCCCTCACCTTCTTCACCATGAAATCCCACTCCTGGCACTCAGCCTCCTCTTTAGACCAGTACCATGGAGCACTACCCTGAGGTAAATTTTTGTTGATGCGTTTTCCTGAAGGATTAGCACCCTGAAGCCAGCTCACTACAGGTGTCAGGCAAGCATCGGAGCTAATACAATGGCATGGAGGAACAGGAAGGCAGAGCTAGTTTTGACAGCTGTAAAACTGCAACCTAAAACTGTATCCCAGCAGATTCCACCAGTGCACAGGAGCTCAGAGAATCAATAGTTAGTGGAGATAAAGAAACACAAATAGTTACCAACAGCTGTTAAGAGGCAGTTCACAGAGAAAGACCTAGGTTTGGAAGGTGCCCGGTCCAACCCCTTGCTGGAAGCAAGGCCAACGTGTAACTTAGGGCTGATCGCTTGAGGCCTTGTCTAGCCAAGCTTGATGGAAACTAAAGCAATGGAGGCCTGCAACCTCTCCAGCTTGTTAATATGCCTCTAGCACTGAGGGGCCCAAAACAGGACCCGTTACTCCAGATGTAGCCACTTACATTGATATTGTCAGGAACCAGAGGGAAATAGGGCCTTCAACAGGATCTGGATATCTAAGTCCTCTCCCTTCCACACACCACTGAACAGAAGACTGCCAGCAGGTACTCACTTTTATCAGCAATACTCCTAGTGAGAAACTATCACCCCAGTTTGGGATTTATTTAAACACAACTTCTGAAAAGCAGACAAAACTAGGTTTTAAAACACAAAAATCATGAAAGATTTTCATTTTTCTAGGACCTGGGCATGACAAATCACACCCAGCAGAGACTTGCAGCTATCGTCCATCAGCAATGAGCCAAATGTGGCACACAACGCTGTGCCAGAACAACAGCAGCAGCTTGTACAGAAGCACTTATTCAGATTATAGCTCATCTGTTGAAGGCTCGAGACAGAAAACCATCTCTATACCTAAAGTTAAAATATTGAGGACTTCATGGAAACATTGATTGCTCTGGCAACTTAAACTGAAGCTGTACAACCCATCCTGACAGGTCACAAATCTCTAGAGATTTACTGTCTGATAAGGTGAAGCTCTGATCTTGGGACTAATAACCTACCTGGTTGCCCTTACCGTTTTCAAAGAATACCCAGCCAGCACCATTTCTCAACCACGGAAATGAGCTCACCTGTCTGAGCAGCCCTTCTCAGAAATCCTGCAACTGACATTTTATTAAAAAAAAAAAAAAAATACGTACTGAGCTGCCATGGCTGCAAACAGACAATACCGAGCACCGACACCCGAACTGCGGGCAACAAGTGGCAAACAAAAAAGCTTTCAAGGATGTGTTCTGAGAAGAGCTTCTGAAGAGCCAAAACAAAATACCAGAGTGGTCTACAGAGAGCAGAGTGCTACCTTGCAAGGCACAGAAGGTTAGCGGAAGGTTAGCCTTTGAATAAATAAAAACATTCAGCATGAAGTCTTAAAGATTCAATACCTGAAAAAAATCATCAAGATGCAATGGACAATACTGGAGAAAGCTTTACAACATATTAAGGAAGTAAATACCCTAGAGCTATGAGCCTATTTAAAGATAAAATCTAGCTATTGTTTTACTATACTTTACACATGTTACTATTGTGCATATACATCTACTGTCTCCAGCCTTGGAATCAGATCACGTCTTTCAGTGCCCGTTGTTATCAAGGTTTTTCATCATCTGTAACCACTTTAGCTGCATCCCTGGACTCCCTTCAAGTAATTCAGGGCAGACAAAATGAACTCCAATACCATGGTGACACCACATGAATTTACAGAATTAAGGGCCAATTTTATAAAAATAAGATTTGCCTTGATTTTAGAAGACGGTATATTCCAGTGAACTTTACTTATTAAGTATTGCCTCAATTTTGCAATGTTACAGTATCACATTCTGCACTTTCTCCCTAAAATAAATGTTAACCATTTATACTTGTTTTCGAACCTAAACCAACTTCAAGTTTAATCAAATATCACTTTACACTCTGTGATCTTTCCTAACCACCAAGAAAGGCTTCTTCCGGGCTTCCAGAAAGTGCTAGTGACCCCTAGCAAGCGGTTTGCTGTTAGCCACTGCTCCAGCATGCTCACAAGATGTTAGATCAGGTCTGAAAGGACATTGTTTAAAAACAATACAGTGAAAAGTCAGACTTCCATAGATGCATGAAACAGCAATAAAGATCCGTCTTCCAGGTCCCCATTTATTTAAATGTGAACTCTTCGGTATAGTAAAATACTTAACATTTGGACACACTTTTTTCAAATAGGAAAAATGGATAAGCTCCAAACTGAAAGTTAAACTGGGGGAGTTTGACATCCAGCCCCTACATCTGGCTTTGAGCCCCTCCAGCTCATTCAACATTAGACCAAATTCATACTCTTTTCTGATCTAAGTACAGGAAGGAAATGGACCAGAATGAAAAAAGTAAAAGCAAAGCTTTTGAAGACTATACTGAAGCATCTCCCAATTGCAGAGAAATAAAATACTTAGCACTCTCACTTGGTGCTGTGCATGAGTCTCCATCATCTCCATCTGCTCAGAATACCTAAATTTGCGCTGCATTTCCATTGACCATGATCAAATATTTCTCATGAAGCATAATCAGCATAAATACTTAGGAGCAATACAAGTTGTTAGTGGTTAATTTCTTGGATCCAAGACTTTGCATATATGGTCCAAAAAGAAAACAGAACACCTTAATCTTTTTACAGTTCAGAATGGCAGCATTCTGCAATATTGGTAACATTCAATTCTTAGCTTTTTTTTTTTTTCCTTTTTAAATATACCAGCTCCTTGTCTCATTTGCATTGTGCTACGTTATTTCTTGGCCACAAACATGTGTTTATCCATGAAAATCTGGTGTCAGTCTTAGTTTTGTGTCTTGTGAAATTCCAAATGCTCAAGCCACAAAACAAACAAAACTGAGGAGAAACCAAAACCTCAGTTATTGTCTCAGCTCGTATTGTGTCATGATCTAGCCCAAATGATTTTATGCAAATGAAAATAAGAAGTGTATGGTAAAACTGAGTCAGAGTTTAGTCAGCCTTCTTGGGTTTTGAAGAGCTTGTAAAACAGTCCTGTTAAATCATGTAATTTCTTAATATGAGCCTATAAAGTCAAGTCTTGCTAATTCACATTTGGTTAGTCCACCAACCAACATGGCCCCTGCTAATAACTTCTCATTATTTTAACAGAATAAACCACAAAACCTAAGTTCTGTTATTAAAAAAGTATAACCTCAGACAGACTAACACAATTAAATTTGACAGCAGATAGATTGATACAATTAAGTTTGAAAGGATAACTTTAGATTGATTGAGACAAACTTGACAGCAATCCATTCAAAACATGCCCCATATAAATAAAACTATTTCTAAGGCAATTATACTTAACTTCTACAAGAGCTACTGTATTTTTTCCAAGTGTTATTTGCACAATAAGAAACTGGTGAGCAATGGTGGATTACCGTATCTTATTATTATGAATTATGTACTTACTTTGAAAGTATATTTCTCAGTGATACCAAAGATGACATTTTTGACATTAGAAAGTTTTCTGGGAGTATTTTAGACAAGCCTACACTTAGGTATACCGCATTTTTTAGCCCTCTCAAAAGTTCAAGTTCGCAAAGTCCATCCAACAGCACTGCTCTAAATCTACAGGAACTAGAAACCGGCAAGAGAGCCAAGCTGCCGAAAGCAGAATTACACCCACACTATGTCTTTTTTTTTTTTTTTTTTAAATAAAGGAAGCAGAAGAAAAGTAGTCTTTATGGTACGAAAACTCTGGTTATCCTTTCTGGGGAGCGTGCGCAGCGCTGACACGAACCTATCAGGGCAGGGTCCTGAAGGAGGGGAGAGGGTAACAGGAGTGGGAAGACCGTTTTTTAAAATATATAGATGCTGTGATAAGGTGTTTTGATGGCAGTGGCTCTCTAGCACAGCAACACACGTGCACTTGTGCACTCCCACGAGCAGTGTCCTGACAGCGCTGCCGCGCAGCTCAGGGGCTACAAACGCGAAGCGCCACGGGGGGCTCCCACTCCAGACGCCCGCTCCCCTTCCCTCCCGCAGCCTGAACACCTCGGCGCCCCCTTTTCCCCACGGCAGCCGCTTACCTGAGCTCGGAAGTAGAGGAAGAGGGCCACGCTGCACACCACCTGCCCCAGCCCCAGCAGGACGAGGGCGGCCAGCAGCGAGCGGGAGGCGGGCGGCGGGTGCGGGTGTGCCGGCAGCGGCGGGGCCGCCTGCGGCGGGGCCGGCGGCGGCGGGGCGCTGTCGTGGGCGTTGCCGCCGCCCAGCTCCTCGGAGCCCCGCAAGTACTTGCTGTAGTCTCGGCTGGCTCGCCGCATGGCTCTGCAAAGCGGCTCCACTGAGCTTTTTTTTTTATTTTTTTCCTTCTTCTTCTTCTTCTTTTTTTCTTTCTCTTTTCCCCCCACCCCCCAAACCCCGGCTTCGCTACACTTAGAATAACCCCCGGCGCCCCGGGCAGGGCAGCTCTTATAAAGTGTGGCGGCCAATCAGCCCCGGGAGCTGTGACTCGTCCTCCCTCCGCCCGCCGCCACCACCACACGCACGCACATGGCCACCACTCCCCTCCTATGGCGGCTCTTCCCTTCCCTCCCCGAGTGGGGACCGGCCCCCGCCGGCGGGAGGGTCGGCTTAGGTCGGGCCCTCCCCTGCCCTTAGAGCCCTCCTCAGGGAGCCGAGCTGCTCGTCCTCCCCTCGGGGTAAAGAGGGATGAAGTCCCCCAAAGCCCTGCGGTGTACCCCTATCACGAAGGGGTTTCTCCCCTCACAGAAGCGCCAGCTGCTGGGGCTGTACCTAGAGGTGCCCTCATGGTTGTCCCTGTCCTGTTGGGTATGGGGAACGCAGGGCAGTCAGCCACACTGGATGTCCAAACTCCCTCTTTACTCAGACTGAGTTAAAATGAACACGCTTGTACTGTCCGAAGCAAGGTGAGACAGTGCTAAGTGTTATCAGAGGATTGGGGTAAAGAAACGAGAGAGAGCTGAGCTGCCTGCCAATGACCCGCCAGAGATGGGGATCCCCATCTTCCTCCACACAGCCAGTCTGCCACAAAGGCATTTCCAAAGGCTTGATGAGGAACTGCATCTTCCTGTGCTCCCCATGGCTCAGCCTGAGTCACGCTGCCTTTTCTAGGCACTTTCTTTAGCATTTAGATCCCCTTCAGATCAACTCTCCCCTTCATATACATGCTCATTTAGAGCTTGCCTAAATTTATCCTTCCTGCCTCCGTATAGTCTTTTTTCCCTCAACTCTTTTGCTCATCACTTTATCTATGCATGTGGAGATGTAAGTATCTTATCAGTAGGACCAACTTCAGCATCTAACTAGTTCACTTTGTGGAAAGTGTTCTCCTAAATCCTATGGAAGTACTTGTTGTAAAGGCAGTTCAGATGTGTTAAATCTGCAGTCCTGTAAAATTCAGTAGGGAAATGGTCTGGACATGAAAACAACTGAGTTGAAGTCTAGACTGGCCTTTGAAGAGCATGCGAGAATAACACAGATCCATGTAAGTCCTTGGGACAGTAAAAACACAGTTTAATTTTTGGCGCTTACAACATGACAGAATATCCTGTTTAGGTCTGCCCAAGCTAAAAAACTGAGAAACTTTACCTCCTAAAGAGGCTGACTGCAGAAGACATGATTACATGCTCCGAGAAATTAAAGAAAACTGTCCGAAATATACCAAACCACTGTGCGACAAATTACTATCAAAATAAGCTGACATCATTTAACACTGGACCCACATAGTGCAATAACAATTACTTCACCAACAGAGACACATCTGAGAAATGATGGTTTCACAGCACCTGTTTCTCAACATCACCCATCAGGAAGTCATGGAGCAATACTCGACCTCGAATGGCTGCCCCTCTCCTTTCCAAATGCTTACAATTATGCTCAGAAATATCGGTAGCATTGTGGTCTGTAGAGAATTGGAGGAAATGTTTCTCTACATGTGTCTCAAAGAACTTTTCTGAAAAGAAAAGGAAGGTATGCTAGCCACCATCCCTTGCATAATAACTTTGAAAATAATCTTACATACTCAGCTAGACAGCCCACAGTAGATGAATTTTACCTTGGTTTACAGTAACATTTTACTTTCAGGAGAGGAATAATAGTGAAATATGTTTTTAGAAAGATGCAACTTTTATTTTTCTCTAAAGATTATAGATAGTTTTTTAAGATCCAGTTGCCAAGTAGTTATTAAACAATTGATAGAGGAGAAATTAGAATAATATCTAATTATCTATTGATACTATTTCAACAGATGATTTTTTAGTCTTTCATATGAGAGAGCCTCTAGAAAAGCCTCTGCTCTTTTCACCTTGGAGTTCAAAACTCTTCCTAATGAGGAAGGAAAAATCTGTGAATTGTCATCTTTTACCACCTTAAGACTTTTACTTGCTCTTCTAGATTCTTACAGAAGGAAATTTAAGAAGACTTTTGCTGAAGAGCTACGAGGATCTGCGGATATCCTCCTTAAACATGTTGTTATATATGAAAGCTTCTTTCTCCACAAACACTTCTCCTGGATCAGTGCCTCATAAGCTATCTTCTTACTGGCACTGTCTGTATTATCATCACTAACTATGCTACACCAAGAAAATATTATGGTTAACCTGTATAAGTGATACCAGCCTTTTAACTATCACATGAATTCAGGCTGAGAGAACTGGGCCTGTTTAGCCTGGAAAAGAGAAGACTGATGGGACACCTCATCAATGTGTGTAAATATCTGAGGGGAGTGTGTCAAGAGGATGGATCCAGTCTCTTTTCAGTTGTACCCAGCAATAGAAAGACAGGCAATGGGCACAAACTGAACCATAGGAGGTTCTGGCCCAATATGAGGGCGCACTTCTTTGCTGTGAGGATGACAGAGCACTGGGACAGGTTGCCCAGAGAGGTTGTAGAGTCTCCTTCTCTGGAGATATTCAAAACCTGCTTGAAAGCCATCCTGTGCAATGTACTCTAGGTGATCCTGCTCGGCAAGGGGTTGGACTAGACAGTCTTCAGAGGTCCCTTCCAACCTCAACCATTTTATGATTCTGGGATTAACCTCATCTATTTTCTTCCTCATCCACAATGATTTCACCCTCAGCAAACTACAGATGCAAGTACAAGCAATCAGGTGCTTGTATCCAAGCACAAGGATATCAGGCTATTCATGAGTCACCTCAAGAAAAAGACTTTAAATAGCCATCGCACCAAAACAGCGTGGGTTCCTAGGATACACTAGGATACATAGATGACATCTGGGCTGAAAACTTGGATTCCCTCATTGATTTCTACCACAAGATCAGCAGCCAGAATGGTCCATCAAACTATCTCTGGAAAACTCTTACATCAGCATCAACTTTCTAGACACCATGGTCAACATAAAAAATAGCAACCTACAAACTACCATATGCAGAAAATCCACAGACCAACACACCTCCTTCCGCAAACCATCAGCTATCCAAAACACAGTAGAAAAACTGTGATATAGTACCAGCCCACAGACATCACCTCATTTGCTCTGAGGACAACATTCATAGCGTGCCCTCAGAAAGCTAGAGAGGATGTTCATCCTCTAGTGACACTGCTCTTAGACTGCATATTTGAAGAAGCCACCTAAACCTTGTAGAAGGTTACTACCATACAGAGAGGAAATCCCTCACTAGTTATCACATACCACAATGTGCAATACTGGAAAATATTAACAAGCTGCAACTTACGTTTGAAGAGAATCATACCTTGAAATGATTTTTCCTAGAACCACCCTTCCTTCCCTTCAAGCAGCACTCAGCACCATTATTGGAAGAAAATTTCTGGCAGACCAGCATACACTGGTTAGAACCGGATGACTCCGGAAAATCAGATCCAAATCTTGCCACAACCCGCATGATAAATGCCTGCTATGCTGGAACCACTAAAATCCATAGGTCCTGCACATGCACATCCTGAAAGTCATTGTGTGATGCATTCAGTGCTCTCTGGCAATTCTGTCAGTGAAACCAAACAACCGCAGTGTACTGCCCAATTAGTGACACCGGGTTACCAGCTGGGAACTGATCTTCCTAATACAACTGCTCTCTCTCTAACCTTGCAGGTCTGACCCTGCAAGATCAAAGGTGGGACAGAGAACTAAAGTTTTTAACTCTACCAGGCAGCAGATACCGTGTGACCTGGATCCAAGAAAGACCTGGAAATTTTTCTGCATCTCAAGTCTTGGTGATCTTTAATGGTAATTTCCTACCACTTCCTCTGATTATTTAGCTTCTGTCACCTCTTGAAATCTTAGCAGAGCCTGGATCATCACCCTCTGCTCACTCCTTCCTCTAAATGTCCAAATGATTAACACAATTAAGTGCAGTTCAGAGCAACCCACTACAAATACCCTCACATTCTCTGTTTCAAAGCCAACGAGTAGTTCATCCACCTGAAAGTGTGTATACTTAACTAACATCTGCTGTATCTGTTGGCGTAATAAAAGATATACTCTTACTAATTTTTTTTTTTTGCTTTCTTTGCATTTTTAAGGACTAATGACATAAGGAATGGTTCCTGTGAACCAAGCCCTAGCTCTCTAATGTGAACTCTTGGCCCCTGCTATTGTCTGTAAAACACTTGTGTTGCAGGAGATTTGATCATAAATATAGTACCTCTTATGATAAGACTGCATAACTGCTAGGATTTCTTTATCATTTTGCTTTGAAGCAAAACAGGAAGTAAAGTGTTTACGTAAAAGGCTGTGCTGAAAGTAGGTTCTCATCACAGAGTTAAAAGTCTTGAAAAATCAAAATGTCAAAGAGCAGCAAGCCCTCAGGTTGAAGAAAAACATTGGAAACAACAACAACAACAAAAATCCTTGTTTTATTTTAGATTGTTCTCCTCCAAAATAAGTAGAATCACTAAAAATTTATTTCCCAACCTACACTTCCAATGAGGCAGCATTTATTAACTCAAGAGAGAGTCCACAGCTGAAATATTCCATGTCAGTAAATCAGTAAGTGCATCCCTCCAACTGCATAATTTTTTTAGCAGGCATTGTTAAACGGGTGCCATATTCTTTCACCAGCGAGATTTTATTCTGTGCAAAGAAGTTCATAACTTCCTTCTCTGCTATTACCAGTGGTTGGAATATTGCTGGCAAAATCCCTTATCAACAAAAAGTTGTTTCAGACATGGCATGAATGTTTCATTGAGATGTATCAGCTTTGAGCATGCTTTGGATGGTAAGGTTTCCAAGGAACAGGAAAGGCTTTGGGGGGGGATATAAGGGAAACATACTGAAAATATGATCTAATGACTGTGAATATGGACATTTGGATGCAGCTTTAAGTATTGGATTGAATATTTGGATGCAGGTTTAAGTATCTGGAGAGGTGTTTTCCCTGCATGTTAGGAGGAAGTGAAATTCTACAACCTCAGAAACTGTCATGAAATGAAGTTACCAATTTTATTTTCACTTCTCTACATCCTATACAGTGATGAGTATAAGTAAAGGTGTAAGTGTAAAAAGAAGGCTGGCAAAATAAGGCCAATAACACAGAATGCCTCGCTGAAAACTTGTGCTTGCTTGTATTTAAAATAGTCTTCTAGAAAAGGCTGGGAATCAGCAATTGATATAACAGGAAACAATTGTTATATCTGAAAACAGTGGAAAAACACATTAAAATGTCACTTAAATTTCCCAGTGAAGTGCTGTTTTGCTTCATTCTAGTCTAGTGGATTTGACAAGGTCATAACAATGAAGCTGATTTTGAAATCTCAACAGAAACAGTTAGTATATTAAAGTCTCCTATGATTGTGTAAAAATTCTTAAATTAATGTAGCAATGAAATAGCTTGTTTTCCCTGTTCAGGAAAAATCACATGAAATAAATTTAGAGGAACGCTCTTACATTGTTTTAGAAATGAAATCAGCAATAGGGTGTTGTGGAAAATACTGGGCAATAAGTAAGAGAATAGTTGACATCTGTCTACATTAGGTAAAAAAAAAAAATAATAATAATAAATAAAAAAAAAAAACACACACACACAATGATTGTCCGTAGTTGGAGTCCACAGAGAATGTTGAAAAGCTCAGAGAAATTGGTGAATATATTTTCAGTTCTTTCATGGGTTTTGGAGCAGATTCTCTGGTCTGCAGGCTCAAAGTCACTTTGCACAATTTGTTTCTGCATCATACAGGCTTAACACGTGGGATTATATCACCTCAAGTTCCTTTTTGCAGAAAAGGGACCTTTCGGATATTTCTCTAAGCCAAATACGCTGACACATTTCTGAATAGAGTCCTTTTGAGACACTTAGCTGTCATACCACATCTCTCTATAGAGCCAAAGTTCCAATTATCCTCAGTTAGAAAAGGTCCGTGGCTGAGTTACAGGTGATATGCAGAGCTGTGAGACTCCTGTGATGCTTCATGAGCTGGGTATGAGATGTGATGCCTCATGAAATGGAGTTACCAGACAGGTGGAAGTCCATCCTGGGGTTACAGCCCATCCCAGGAGCACATGCACTGGAGCACCGTGGTCAGAAGAGTTCGGTGTTGGACAAAGTCACCCTGGTTCAAACGATGAATTCTAAGCGTTCTGACTTTATTTTCCCAAATAAAACAAAACAAATAGATTAAAGCATTGCAGAAATAGTATTTTTAATTAAATCATGCTGCCAGAATTAGATAAGCTTTCTCTATCTCCTTCCACACAGCAGCCCTTCCTCCTCCATGACTGTGATGAAACACATGTGGCCCTAAGTTTTTATTAAGACCATCTGCCTAAACTTTATGATTCCGATTAACAATCCAGTTAGGAGCGGTATAACTTTTAACTTCTTGTGGCCATCTTCCGAGCAGCTACTATGCATCTACTGCTTCCAGCACTGCCCAGAAATGTTGGAATTGCTTCGATGCCAAGAAAAAAAAACCTGTTGCTGGTATTACTGTAATCAGTTAGCTTTAGTTAAGATACATGCAATTGAAAACAAGTTGTTTGTTGATAGCATTTATGCAGAAGGAGGCTTTTCTCGCACAGGAGGATAAGAGCAGCGGTACTGAGTCAGACGGAGATCCATCTAGCTCACAGTTGTCTGTGTGGGTGGCAGCTGCTGCAGAATAGGAGTTGCGATGTCCAGCTGTGGAAAGCAGTGTGGCTAGCCCAAGCCCTGCTCTTTGGAAACCAGACTACAGTTCCCTGGGGACCGTGCTTCACTGGGACAGCTTTGTTAATCGGATGGAGACTGGAGCTCCAGCCACTGTGCTGGAATTTCTGGGACCTAGACTCTTGAACTGGAACAGAAAAAAACAGAATCATGCCCTTAGCACCTGCAGTTCACCATCCATGGTGACAGGGAGGAGAATACTTGCATGCTTATTCAATATCCAGGCTCTCTTGCTGCCCAAGAAACCAATAGCCGCAAAATCAATAGTGAGTAAACCCAACTAGGAAAAGAGAATAATGTTCTGATTTCAGAAGTAACAGTGGCCAATAGTCTATGCCCAGGGAAAAAAAAAAAAAGAAAAAAAAAAAAAAAAAGCACAGGGCAAGCATGTAATTATACTTCCCAGTACGTTCAAGCAACTTGTGGCTCAGAGCTGTCCTAAGCCAGTGGTGGTATTTTCTGTGTTTAAGGCTGTGCCTGAAGATGCCTGAGGATTATGATGGTGTGTGTACATGTGATGGAGCCTCGGTGGGAGCTGAGTCATGGATGGGGCACAGACAAGTGGATGTGAGACAAAAAGAAATTAAAAGACAAAAAACAGCAGTGATTACAACAGAGAATATGGGTCAGAAGCTGTCAGAGACCTAGCAGTGCTTGTGGCTCACAAGAGGGGACACCAAGTACCAGATGATGTAGCAAAGATCCCTTACAGACCATACTGAACAGGAAAGACCTGGAAACATTAAGGAGTGGCTAAAGACTCATGGGACCAGAGCAAGACTGAACCACTAGAGGTCAACACTGTAGGCAGGCTGCTTCTTAAAAAGTAATGCACCATTGCCAGTATGAAGTACAAAGTGGGATCTGGAAGGAAGTTGATTGAAATAAATTAGTTGTCCACTCGATGTAGACAAACCTTGATCTTGCAAAAAAGGGATGGCATTCCTAGGGCACATGGGAGGAGGAAAGATGATCTCCTTCTGGAAGAGAAAAGGCTCTGCCTCTGCTCTTCCCACTTAAATTTTGACAGTGCTCTCATTTAATCCCATCAGATTTTACAAACTACTTTTTTTTTCTGCCCATCTGACTTGCACCAGCCATGACAGTAGGTGCTGTCAGAGCATTGGACTGGGCTTGGCAAAGAACAGTGGTTGGGAAGAGATGCTGGGCACTCCCACAGGCACTTAGTTTTATCTCCTGGGTCATGGACTAGAGCAGGATGTGGGAGATTTGTCTTCACATTCCTCTTTTGCCAGCGGGATTCAAGCCCACATGTATTCCAGGATCCCCAAGAAGAAATTCTAACCACATGTCTGTGTGCTGGCTGAGGGATGGGCTGTCCCAGTTTGCATGGCAGTATTAAGGATTTGGAAGGGGAAGGGGAAAGGAATAAAGAGAACATGTGTCTGCGTGTGTATGGGTCTAAGTGTTCCTATACAAAACATAATCTGCCTCACAGATAACATCTGTCTTTCTGGAACATCTGTCTTCATCTCTCACTCCCTCCTTTATCCACATATTTCAGTGGTTAAAGCATGGGACAGGAGCATCTGGATGCAATTCTGCCTCTGTGAAGAAAGGCACAGCAGCATGTCCCAGTTCCCTGGAGAGTGGCATGATCATCATGCCCTTCTGACGTGGGAGCAAGGGCATTTACCCGAGCCCTTCTGCATTGCTTGGAATAATTAGGACATCAAATTGGGTCTTAGTAGGATACTCAGCACAAAAAGGAGACAACATGGTTTGAAGAAGGGTTGAATATAAGTTGAGATGTGCTATTGAATGTATATCCAGGAAGCACCATTATTTGGTGCAGGGGTGAGGAGTCTCTCTTTACAGATGCCTGCCCTAATTGTCAAAGAAGCCCTCTCTCTCTTCTGTTTTCCCCCAGAACAGAGGGGACTTGCTGCTCAGCACCTGTCCCTGACAGTTTCATTCCATGTACCTGCTGTGGAGAACAAGGACTACAGACCCAGGACAGTGTCCTTTGGCACCTTGGTAAGGATCACACGAGGTTTGGTGCCACACTGCTCAACATGGCACCAAGGCACTGTGGATGACCAAAGCCTACACCATGGCCAGAGTAACCTGCTGAAACACACATCCACCATTTTTCCCTCATTTGTCACCTCAGTGGATCTTGCAGACAGTGCCACTTGTTAACTTCTGATTGTAATAATCAGTTATTGGTAGGTCAGTGGTGCTAAAACTTGTATAACCTCTTCAACAAGCGCAGCAAGAGAGCCCACAGTCAGCAATGGTCTCAGGTGCAAAGGAACTAGAAGCCAACTCCTTCAGCACTGTTTAGCTTGGGGCCTGAAAAAATAGGATAGTTCCTTCACCAATAACCACCTGCAAAAATTATACCCTATTCACTTCATCACACAGCAAAAGAATTGAAACAAAAGACAGTGCTGTTAATTCTGTCACACTTTTGAAGATATGGATCCTAACTGCATATTGTAAAATACTTTGATGCCTCAAATATAATGATGTGAAAAGAATTCTTTGCTAGCTGGGAACTTCCTACTAATTATAGTTTGAAATGTTTGCATTTGCTTTAGTTACTCAAAGGTGATTATCAGCAAGCCAGTGAAGTTGGGTAGGACTCCAAATGCAAGGCTCTTGTTCCAGTTCTGTTTCCACAGGGGCAGGACTAAGGCTCCAGTGAGATCTCACACCCCGTTCCAGTCTGGTGGCCACATTCAGGAAATCTAGTTTCAAACTAGAAGCAGGAGAGAGAAAGGCTAAAAGAGTATCAGAGGATTGGAGGGCTTTCTGTCCAAAAGTAGCCTGTAAGGTCACGGTATACGTGGCCTTTTGGAGACAAGGCTGGAGAGGTATAATTGCTGGCCATAAAGACATCTGTGATGCCAGAAGAGTTCATTTAAACTAAAGGGAAACATAAATAGATGAATATAAGCTTGCAAGGAATATAATTAAGTAGAAAATCAGAAGAAGTCTTTTAAGGAGTGATATTCTGGAGTAACCTACAAGTTGGAGTAAAGGGGGTGGGGAACCCCTCTAGATACCTCACTAGATATACTTTACTTCATTTGTGAAAGGGATTAATTAAGAATTTTATTTCAAAACTGCAGTCTTAGAATAGCAGGAGTCTATCTCAGGATGTCTTTTCCAGTTCTTCTGCTGTGTTGACTTCTGCTTATGGATGTCAAAGACTTTCTAATAGTAAGGGGGAGAGATATTAAGATATTGCTCTGCTTGTGCAAGGTGAATGTACCTTGAAGCACAGTGGATTTACATGACTTGTAGCTCAGGGGAGCAGAGTATGTGGATCTACACAATAAGGCTGTGCTTTATGCAATTTTTTCAAGTATAGTAGGAAAGAGTTTGCACTGGACAAAGGCTCAACATCTAAGCATTGTTGTCAACATGAATGGAGAGGGTTAGAGACAGAAACTGCAACACAAGATTGCAACTATGCAGCTTTCCTCCCACAGAGACCAACCCATATTCTGCCTGTAAGTGGCACAGAACTGAATCCCACAAAGAAAAGGAGAGGTTACAAACTGCTGCATTAAGAGAGACAACACCGATGGCAAGACCTCCAGGTTAATCATTTCGCAAGTTAGGAAGTGAGTCTGGGAAGGAGGACGGGCAGAAGTCTACTCCATGCAAATGTGCTGGTGTTGGAGCTGAGATGCTCTGCAAGTCCTTGGACTGTGCGTGCAGGTGACGGTTTTATGCCCTCTATTACAGAACAAAGCCTTTCCCTGAGAAAAAGGCAACAGCTTAGCCATCCTACTAGCTCTTTTACTTATTTCTGCTCTCCAGACATCTTTTGATGAAAAAAAAACACTTTGCTCCACGGCTTGCTTCTAGTTACAAGGCTTACCATTAATTAAATGGCAGTTTTTCAATCCCATCACCGCATTTATGGACAGCAGAGTTCAAGAAGTTCATGAACTGGTTCCCCACAGTTATCTTGAACATGAACTCACTGTTTAGTCAATGGCTTAGAAAAACAAGGCAGGACAGCTGGTCTCTGTGCTACTTACCACAGTCTCAGGGCAGGGACAGAGGAAATTTAGAGAATATTTCCAAACACCATCTGCCAGCTTATTCAAATCTACAACACATCCTCATAGATGTTTGGTACTATTTGCTCTAGAATTTAGCACACACTGTAATATGCTCCCTGTTTTATGAGGTGTGAAGGCTGACAGCTGAAATCCATGCTATGTCATAGCCTGACATCCAGTTGCTACATCTGGCTGTGTCTTGTAGTCTGGGGAAGTGCCCTACCGCAAGGACTTGAGCCACAGAGGATGGTGAGACAAATGAAGCTAGATGATCTTTTCTATGTCCACGAGGGTCAGTCTTTCAACACCAAGAACTAAGACAAATAAACAGAAATGGGACACACTGTAATTAATGGCTCCAGAACACAATAAATCCGAACAGCTTCTTATTTTCAAACTGTGGCTCACTTCAGACTAATATAAAAGCTTAGAGAGGGAAGAAAAAAGAAAAAAGAAAAAAAAAAAAATATATATAACCTAGTTACTCCTTTCCTTTTAACTATTGAATTGGATCTTTCTCACAGTACCACTTTCAAACTAAATATGCACGTAGGCAGAGCACTCCCTGCGCATAAGGTCGGTATATGTATGTATGCATGTCTATGCCAGGATGTCATTCGATAGGCTTCTTCCTCTCCCAGTGTTTCCTCATCCTAAGAAAACACTGTCTCCTCACGCTATAACTGGAGAGCAGTATTTCCAAGATGTTGCCACGTGGACTCAGATATCCAATACCATTTGATCCTGCTTCTTTCTTTTTGTTTATTTGTTTGTTTTTCTATGGTCTGGAGATCCAATCTGATTTTCATTTTCAACTCCTTAAACATTATGCTTCAGGAAGAGATGGAACAAATTGCTGCAAAGATTATTTTCAGTATGAGCTACCAGATTCGCACCCATGTCAGCTGCAGGTCTGTAATATGACAAGATTTGTCTTATGGGAAACTAACAATGAGTTCAAAAGCTTGATATTTCTTACGGATTAGTGCTATCCCCAGCTCCCAAACACATGCATAACATCAGGATTTTAGACCAGAGTTTGCAATCACTTTCATCTTTCTTATTGTACGACTCTAAATCTCACTTTTATTGTGTGCAGTTCGCTTTTAAGGTTGTTGAGTACGATGAGCCTGATTCAAAATGCACTGAGGCCAATGAAATATTTTGATTTAGAGACAGAGGCTGCCTCCTCCTCTTTCACACCCCACCTCCAGCACCCCAAGGCATCATTTCTGCTCCTCCTCCATGAATTTGGCTCCAAAGAGAGGACGGAGGAAAAGCAGGGAAGGGGGAAGAGGGCCAGAATGAAATCCCCAGGGAAGGCTGTGTCTCATATACGAGCCTCATGTGCCGATGTCTGTTCAGATCAAACCTGCGATTCGGCACTCTCACTGCTAAATATATACTCCGTGATTTGAAGGAAAGCTTCCAGTTACACATTACATCTTGAGACTGGCTTCACAGTACTGCATTTTTAACAACTGATTTTGAAGCAGTCAATCTCTTTTTATTATTAAAGTTCAGGCAAGACCTCTCTGTGAGACGCGTTAAATCCCCCTCATCATTTTTTTTCTTTTTTTCTTTATTTTGAAGTGCACTACCCATGTGGATTGTCAGCGTGCCAGCCCTTGTTGCAAATAGCACACTGTCCTTCTGTGCCCCGGGCCTCCTGGTTGGTCTGGGAAATGCAGTGTGCTAGGAGTTTCTGGCCTCCTTTGGGGTTAGGTATGATGGTCTCCGTTGTGCGTAAGCAAGTGGTTTCAGTCCTTAATTGCAATGGGGAAGTGGTCAGACAACATACAGTCCCGGCAGGATAATGGTAAAACATCTTGGAGGAAAACCAGAAAATAACAAATACGTTACATACAAAATGAATGTGTATTTCTAACATAACCTGGAAAATGTGCAACATATAGGAAAGCAAAATACACATTTATTTTTTTGTTGGTTCTTACTTGAAGCTGGAGCACTGTCTCATGCTATTCCCTTATTCCTCTTTACAGAAATTAAATAAGTGGTATAAACATTTTATTCTTACATCATAATTACACAACTCCAAACAATTATTATATTATGAAGAAATGGATGTGGGTCTTGACTATAATTATGAACTTGAAGTGAGCTACATCAGTCATCAGTAGTGAAGCACTGAATTACAGGATTTTGTCCTGTTTTATGCAGGAAAGAAAATTGTTTCATCACAGCAAAACACAAATACCTCGAACTAAACAGCTCACCTCCTCCAAAGAGACAAACAATCTTTCTCAATATCATTTTGGTAACTCACTACATCCTTCTGAGGTATGTTTCACTTTATTCACTTTACAGAGGATTAAGCAGAGACATGGAAAACTTAGCAACTCTAAGTCTCTCTATAATTCAACATGACAGCTGGGAATTACTTCCAGGAATCTTGTTTCCAGTGCTTTCTTACCCTCACTTTAGTGATTCTTTTGTAGACATGCTGGCTAGGATACATCCAGCTCGAGCTCCCAATCTTGTTTGTGAAGCTAATCATCTGAATAAACAGCAGTCATCAGGCACATCCCCAAAGGTAAAAGGCTCGATCTCTGTTTTTGGGTGTTTTTTTTTGTACAGGTGTGGATGGGTGTTGACCTCACTTTGTATCCATAATCACTTTACACTACAGACATCAGGGTGCCAGGACATTATAAGTTAAGAGAGATAATAGCATGTCAGTGCCCATTTCTCATGTACCTCTCTCCACCATGCACCTCCAAGCACATTTCAAAGCACATAAATGTCATTGTACTCATTTAACAGACCACAGAATTAAGGCATGGTCGCTTGAGGGCAGTCAGGAGACCATCACAAATCTACCAAGAAGCTGGGGAATTAAGTGAAGGAAGGTCTTTGCTGCTAAATCCCATACACACTGAGGAGCACTGTCTGCTCTTAGCCCACGTAAGGGTTTGAGAGCTAAGCCAACACAATACATAAGCTCCATGCAATACATCAAGAATGTATATGCAAATATTAATAGAGCATCAAGACACTAATTCATCATCTGAAGTGAAACACAGCAGCCTTTTCCTCATCACACTCCTCTCATACCTGTTTGTTGTGTTTTTTTTTCTCCCTGTAGCAGAGTGGAACTCATAAACACACATGAAAAATTGTATGTCTATGAGAAGCATCACTGGTTTTAGATCACTGGCTTTCCTAGCTATATAATAAATCCTCTGGCTTGTTCAGGAAAAGCCAAAGCCTGTCACTGGTTTTACGTGAGAAATGCACAAATAATAGTAACTCCTACTTGCTCCTGATCCAAAATAAATTATCACTTGGAAGATAATCCTTTAAGACTCTCTTCAACAGTAGAAATTATTCCTTTATTTTCTTAGAATGTATGCACAGGAAAGGGCAGTAGGGTTGTAGTCTAATTCAGCAAGAAATGCATTAGCTTGCATCACCTGGGAAGTAATAACACTAATTCTTAGAGAGCTGGTCAAGGTCTCCTCCTAAATCATTTCTGCCTTCAGAAATAAGCTAGCTGGTATCTGATGCTGGTGGCACTGTGGGGTCATCTTGCTGTAAGAGACGTGTGTCTCTAGGACATGGGCTACTCTAAATCTAGCTTAATTCTGGTGGGCATGTGTGGTTCTCTATAGCTGGAAAAATACTTGCAGTACCTTGTGTTGATACCAGTTGCCTGTTTAACTACGCCAACAGGCATAGCGTGTCCTGATACACACATCAGTGCTCCTGATCTACTGCAACAGAAGCCAAAACCCCAAACCAGCTTTCCTTAGTCAGTCTGGCACTGGGAAAAAAATTCTTCCACACTTCCTACAAGGCAACACCCATAAGATATTATAAAACCTCACATATGTGGAAACTGCTACTCGAGGGCAGGGTTGGAGCTATTGCCCAGTTTCTCTATGTGCCTAAAGTTTCCCATTCACCTGAAGTGCACGTGCTTGTTTGCAACTCAGTCACCACCATGTGGGGAGAGAGGAAATATCCTTTAAAAAAGTTATTAGACTCTTTGTCTGCCGGTCCAAATGCATTTTCGGAGGGGAGAGCATAGGAGAGGGGAGAGGAGGAGAGGAGAGGAGAGGAGAGGAGAGGAGAGGAGAGGAGAGGAGAGGAGAGGAGAGGAGAGGAGAGGAGAGGAGAGGAGAGGAGAGGAGAGGAGAGGAGAGGAGAGGAGAGGAGAGGAGAGGAGAGGAGAGGAGAGGAGAGGAGAGGAGAGGAGAGGACATTGTATTACTTCAGTGCTGAATTAAATATACAGTATTTTTATGAAGTTCAGGGTTCTTCCAGAAAAACTATATATTGGGGAAAAAAATAAAATTTTTACTGAGGACACAGTTTCAGTTGTTTATAATCACAACTCTTTTTTTCTCTTCTCACATAGGTTTGACCAATTACTGCACATAAAAATATCTCGGGGAAATGTCATTGCCATTTTTCAGTATATTAGAATGGTTTCAGATGGCTAGAGAAAACTGCTAAGACATTTTCCACCCAAGATGACATTCAGAGCTCTGAAGCATAAGTGAAAACAGCAAATTGGTTTGTGCAGTTTCCATTTGCTCTTCTCGCTTGCTTGCAATACACCATTTTCAGTATTAGACCTCAATACCTGGGGAGTTAGCTATCACAAAACAAGTGTAGCTCTCCATTCTGGTAAAAGTTTCCCAAAGGTCGATTGTTGTTCACCCTGAAATTGTGTTAAAATTTAAGTTTTGGATATGTTTTTTAGAGGTTGTATTGTATGGCCTGTATGGTTGTCACTAACAGTTGATTTTTTTCTTTTTGAGGAAAGAAATGGATTAGACCTGATATTACCCTGAAAGTACCTCTGCAAAGTACAGTCAAAGTATAAAAAAATAAAACTTAAAAAGAGAGTGGGCAATTCATATTCTCTGATTTATTTTTAATCACCAAAGTACAGGTAACTGATAGTCCCCAGCAGACATTTTAGAACTTTTCAAGCCAACCATGGTTGAAAGTTAAAAAAGGAAATACCTTTGTTGCATGATTTACCTTCCAGTATTTGTTATTTAACTGATAATTTATAGTAATAAATATCACTTTTTTATTAGTCTTGAAGTTGTTGCTGGTACAGCTAAAGGCCAAATTCAGTTTAAAAAAAAAAAAAAAAAAAAAGTCAATCTGGATAAGAATACATAGGATTAGATGCTTGCTTACAAAAAGTAAAAAATAATAAAATATATATATATTTTTTTCCATGTTAAAAATCAATGGATGGCATGTATCATAGAAAAGAACCAAGTTTTATGACTTGTATACAATATCTATCTATCTGCTCACGTATGTTAAGAAAGATTACTTTCCCAACACCAGGTGGTGTCCAAATCCAAATTGCTTAACGGGTGAAAACATGTCATAATCACATTTTCACTGATGGAGAAATAGATTTACAGTTTTAGTCCCACTCTAAAGAAAATGGGAGGAAGAGAAAAGAGCTAAGGTAAAACAGTAGATGGCATATATTCTCTTACAGAATAACACCATAAGGGATGAGCTGGGGAAACCCAAGAAAGGCCTTTGGCTGACCATTTTCACTGGAAGAAAATGTGAATGGCTCCTGAGTACTCCTGAGTTGAAAGCCTTCGCATTCTCAAGTAGGACAGATAAAGGGCCCACAAATAAAGCTTCGTAAGGGTCTCAGTCAGGGTAATGGGGGTGGGGCAGGAGGGATATGTTTTAGTTGGCTCCCCAACCATTTGATCAGGAGAGTATATAACAGCACTGAAAGAAAAACTTAGATGAACAACTCCAAGTGGAGACATTGGCATCATGTTTTATTGTTTTAGTTCTTTGTAACTCAATTTCTGGTTCTGTAATCAATTGCTTAGCCTTTTTACTATATTAGCCTGATTTTCAGTACTAGCCAATTCTAGCAGAAGCAAAATCAATGTGATAGAAGCAGGTAACCACAGAAACAGCTAATCTACTTACAGGGTAAACTGGCAAGGTATTGATGAGCCTACAACCCAGCCTGTCTTGCAATACAACTTTAACCCCTCTATGTTAGTTGATGTCAGGGAGGAATTGCGTGGAGGAAAACTCCTATATTCCAAGAACAAACCAGCAGCCTGTGGGCAAAGAGGGGTGGCAGGAAGACATCTGATTGACTAAAATCCTCATACATAGCTTTCCTTCTCAACCACACTAAGACTTTTCTGGCTTATAAGGCAGCAAGAAGAAATCAGTTTTGTCTACAGTAGACCATACAAGCACAGCCAAAGACCTGAAAATTAATATGTGAAACTACTACCCAGGCTGCAGCTTTCTGTCTCTGTATATGGAGTCAGTGCCAGGTTAGGTATCTCCGACAGGGGTCTGTGCATCATTAACACCTTCTCAATTGTATCTCATTCTTTTCAACTCATAAACTATGGTAGTTTATGAGTTACGCCTAACTAACCATGGTGGCTTATGAGTTACACCTAAGTAAGACAGCTCTAAAGAATTAAATAATAATAATAATAATAATAATAATAATAATAATAATAATAATAATAATAATAATAATAATAAAAAAGCAGAAGTGAGAAAGCTCAAGAGAGAAAAAAAATAAACTGGTTCATTGAGATTTTGCACAGAGCAACATTCTTGTGGTTTAATCCCCATTTTGGAAATATATTTGGTTTGGTTTTCTGACCTAGGTGGATACTGAAGGTAGTTCTGCCCATCTGTAGTCTTGCTCAACAGGTTTTATTATAACATTCTGATTTAGCTTCTTATCACTCAATAGCTCTTTACCTCTCCAGGTTGAAACTGTTGATGAGTGGATACTCATCATCTTAAGGGTGACTTTTAAAAAATTAATCTACACAAAAACATTTAGTTTGGACTTGCTCATTGACATATTGGAAGCTGACAGCCAAGACATCTTTTTGCACTACAGATGTTTCAGTATCTGTCTTTAAAGGGATTTTCCCTAAAATTATGTTAAATTACCCACAAAATCAGTTTCTCCCTTAGTTCAAATTGCTGAAGCCCATGTACTCAATCAAAATGTTCCAGTCCCTCAAATTCACATTACACAA
This sequence comes from Aythya fuligula, assembly GCF_009819795.1. Taxonomy (NCBI): domain Eukaryota; kingdom Metazoa; phylum Chordata; class Aves; order Anseriformes; family Anatidae; genus Aythya; species Aythya fuligula. The sequence goes on along the minus strand of NC_045559.1, from coordinate 175,773,406 downwards.
TGCTGCTGAGCACTCGAACTTCCATCCTTTCAATTTCCTTTGTTAAAAATCTAGGAAAGAGACACATAAATGTGTTAAGAATATAAAAAAGATGGCAAAAGAAGTTAGGAAACATACAATATTTGTGTATACATTGTAATACTTTTTTATAAATACCAGAATCATATAGTATTTTCATTGTTAGACCATTTTTTATTATTTATTTTCTGGCAAGCCTTATTTGGAGACATAAGTGCTTTATGGGAAGGCATCAAAAGATCAAGCATTGTGCAGAACTGGCCAAACTATCTTTGAAGCCTCAGCCAATTCAAGGACTGCCCTCCACCACCCATCCTGTGCCCTGGGTTTATTTTTTAAACTGGTTTTTAGGTTATTAAAATTAATTTAGGGAAAAGAACAGGAGCAAGGTGCATCTTCAGCCCTAATTCCCATGTGCAGTTTGTGCTCTAAGTGAAGAATTTCTTCCTCACATCACATCTAATCTAAACCTCCCCTCCATTTGTTCAAAGCCATTATTCCTTGTTCCATCATTCCTCTCCAGCTTTCTTTTAGGCCACTTCTATGGGTTAGGTTACGTGGCAAAACTACAGGACCTTGCAGATTGCAGCCTTATCCACCTTGTTCCACATGACGTTTTCCAGCACAGGCTCTAGCCTCTCATCAGTGTAACACAGAACCATAGAATCATTCAGGTTGGAAAAGCCCTCCAAGATCATCTGGTCCAACCACCTCCCTACCATCAGTGTGATCCACTAAACCATGTCCCTAAGCACCATGCCCAACCTTTCCTTGAACACCCCCAGGGATGGTGTCTACCATGATCCCCAATACCTTTTCTGCAAACATCACTTCCAGCCATCTGGCTTCCAGCATCTACTAGTACATGAGATTTCCCCTCTCCAGGTACAATAAGCCTCAACATTTGCTTTTGTTGAACTGCACGATATTCCTGTCAGCTCATTTCTCCAGCCTGCCATACTGAGATTATTTAATTTCCATAATGATTAAAATTTATTAGTGCTGAAGAGTCACTGCAAAACACATGAATTGCTTAACATGCTTTAAAGCTCTCTCTTAAGTACAAGATGTCTTAAACTGTTATTATATAATATACATGAACATTAAGGCAGGTATCATCAGTCTTAAAGACTTATTTTGATGAATTAATTTAAGAAGTCTTTAAGAATTTGATCTCCAGAAGTACAAAATATTCTCGCCTCCAAAAATGATAATAGGGATAGCTAATTCCTTGCTAGATAAGGCTAGGGCTAGCTTTGTGACTCAAGGTCACACAGGCTATGCACATTTGGAAGACCTGTGGCATAATGGAAATGTATCTACAGAGTGAAAATGTTCACACAGATGATCCATTGTTCACACTACTTGTATTTTGGAGGACTTTCCTTCAGATGAGGTCAAGTCCCACAGATCCCATGCCTACTAGTGGCTGGAGAAAAACTGATATAATCTTAACACCCATCTTTCAGTTTAGATTCATCTGTAAGGAACTGAGCTTGTGAACTGCAGCTGCAACTGCTCTGTGAAGTGAACCGAAGCAGAGTTTGTGAGGACAACACGGAGAATCACTTTTTAAAAGACTTCTCTCAATCCAACCTGAAACATTAATGTAAATGCACCCACACAAGCCCACAGAGCAGACTTTCTTGTTTCTCCTGTCCTCTGTTCTGTCAGCCTGATGAAGATTTTGGTGTGTGGCTCTGCATGGGGTCAGGAGTGTTGGCAATCCCCACTGTAATGCATGTGTGGCTAGAGCAGCAGAGCAGTCAAGGACAACTTGCTGCCCCCACTTTGTGACACAGCTGGTTACAATAGAAACTTTCACGCTTCTATGCTGTTGCCCCGGTGTTGTTTTTGTAGATGGCAAGCTTGTCAGCTTGCAGTGAGCTGAAGAAGGCATATCATATTGTACACAGAACCAAGGAAACTGGACAAAATTTCTGAATATCTGCTCTACTCCATCATCTCCATATCCACAGGATCCCCAAGTTATGAACCGTAAATGGCTGCAGGAGCCCTTGGAGTCCTTCACAAGCAGGAGATAAATGACTTCCCAGCTACACCACTGGAGGATGAGGAAGGCTGGGGCTACATGCTTGAATCAGGATGCCCATCCATCAATACTGGCCCTTTCCAGCTCACTTTCCCCCCATGATTTAGATTACCAGCAGCCACCACAACAGAACATGCTGATCTCATGGCCAAAAAACAAAAACAGAAACAAAAAACTACCAACAACAACAAACAACAAACAAAATGTGATGATTCTTCCCTAACAAGGGTCATCAAAAAGCAAAAAGGTACAGTCCCCATACTGTATGCATATGTGTGAAGGACTGTAGGATGGTTTCTGGTACTTAAAGCCAGCACTAGCTCACCTGTGGGGCTGAAGACACTGATCACCTGCTGCATGAGGTATGTTAGCAGAAATATGCTTTTATAATATGAATTTTTGTCATTTTCAACATTGTTTTTGAAATCTAATCCCTCATTTTTTCCTTTCTTTACCTTTGGTATCATAAAGGAGTTGATAGTCAAATGTGAATTTGCTGGCTAATTCAGGAGTTTGCAGTGATCAGTTTAAATATTTTCTTTGTTATCAGTGGCTTTCTTCATTAGTTAAATGGCTGTAAGTATCTCTCTTTTTATGTTTTCTAATTTATTTTACTTAAAATCAAATATAAAAATAGGTTTCAGTAGCTTCAATTTTCCTAACATGCGATTTTTGTCTCAGCATATATTGTCCCCAAATGGTATATGATCCCAGAAGAAGAGAGATGAACACCAAAGGAGAACACGTATTCTCGTGGCCAGAGGGACAGGGCTAAAGTTTAAGTGGGGAAAGGAAGAGAAGAGTGGAGAATGAGAGAGAGTGATGACATTTGTTTTCTCAGATGAAAAGTTATTGTCCCTTGAGACTGCTTAATGTATTTATCTTTTAGGGGAAGAAAAAAATTCCCACTAGATAGACTGAAAATTCGACAAAGGTCTGAGAAATAGGATCTTCTCAGGCTTTGTCTGTAGGTGGGTAAAGTCATAATAGCTCTGTTTTTCTTGGTTTTCTTTACATGAGAAAAACTGAGTAAGAATGCCTTACTGTGCATAATTGTAAGGATATTCATTTCTCTGAGCCTTTTTACACTGCATCGCAGTCAACTGAAAGGTCAATTTAGTTATTTTTCCCTCCCTCACATCCTATACAGAAGAAAAAAAAGAAAAGAAAAAAAAAAAAGAAAAAAAAAAAGAAAAAAAGAACAACACACACACCAAAACATGTAGACAGGTCTTTCAGATTTCAATGAAAATAACAGATGTTACCCATCAAAACAGCTTTCACCCAGAGCAAGGATGATATAGCCACAGAGTGACTGAGATTTTCCTTCCAGCAGACAAAGCTTTATCTCAGACAGAGGCAGGCAGCACTCTGCTTAGCAGAAACAACTATCATAATTTCACTGTAAAACATCCTCTGCTTTGGGACTGAAAGGAAACCTTTGATCTATTTGCATCTACCAAGTTACCATATAGATGATGGAGCATATTGACTGTCAAAATCACTAGACTCAGCATTTGTTTGTTTGGCACAGAGCATGCAGAAGCTTAGGTTGCATATTGTTTTGGTCAGAAGCAGGCTATGATTCCCTTCATGTTGCCTGATCTGTGAGCTGGAAAGACCGCCGATCTTTTGGGTGGGCTCCGGAACAGTCTCTATTTCCCAATTTATTTAAATTCGGGGCACAAAATTGTTGTAACAAAACCACAAAAGCCATGGAGTTTACAGACTAGAACCTCTTCTCCAGTGGCTTTCATGTAGTTAGTGTAATACCAAGTAAGCAAATATGGCTTAACGGGGATTTAGTTTCTGCCCCAAAACAGGGAATAACTAGAGAGACTGACACTTCACATGTGTGCCAAACTGCAGGTCAAGCACAGATCCAGTGCAATAGTGGTCTCAAGCTCAGTAAATGTTCAATCTGACTGAGTTTAAGCTCCTGCTCAAACAAAGTCAGAGCACAACAAAGAAAGTTTGAACTCTGTCTTCCCCTTTGTGTACAGCAGATCAGATAAGCTGGTAACAACCACAGACTTTCACACTAACCTTAGTCCGTTAACATAACATTCCATAAGGCAGATGTCAAAATCATAAAACAATATAGGGCAGAGAAGCTGTGGGCTCATTCATAGCATGAGGCTGTGAGATAGGTGGGCTATCTGGTCTCAGCTGGGTGTACACCCACAGAGAGCAGGTCTGTCACAGTGCCTGGGGTGCTTTGACTGCTCCTATGCCCCAACACCCAAACCATCCACAGTGGAAAATAGATTTGGTAAGAACCTTTTGGCTAGAGGTTTTGAAGGACACATACGGTGTTTCCCAATGACATTCCATCCAACTGTCTCTAGGTCAGAAGAGGGATGACAAGAACCACAAGAGATTTTCAGTTTTAATAACTTAATGGGAGTTGAGCACTTTGGAAAAAATCTAGCTTTAATTGGACATGCATGGCATGCTTGAAATTGGGTACAATATTATCAAAACCAAAGTGTTTCTATTTCAGGCAGTTATAGTAATAATAATAAAAATAATAATAATTTTAAAAAGCCAGTCATGACAAAGATCTTTTGCCTGTGGTAAAAGACACCATCACCATTAACTTTTTCTCCAGCTGACAGCTTCCGACAGCTTTTGCTGCTGCCTTCTGCAATCTCCTTGCCTTGCAGTGCACCTTTGAGTCCTGGAGGGTAGCACAGTGCTGCTGCTCCTGGGCAGGGCATCTCCCAGCAGAACTGACATTGCCGTTGCTGAACAGCTTTCCCTAATGGAGCTCTGCGCACAAGTGTTTGGTTTTCAGGGATAATGCTGTGGCTTTTTATATTGTCTACAAGTATGCAGAGCTGCTGTGCATTACCAGTGCTTCTCAAGAGACCTGTTAACTTCCTTTTAATATTTCAACCTCTGACCTGTGTGTTAATGTGTTGTTATAATTGGAAAAGTTGCTCTGCCTTACTCAGCAGTTTAGCTCCATGTGTGTGTTCCAAGTTGTGCTTGCTGACTTTATTGACACACATAATAAATTTAATACTTCTCCTCTTGCTGGATACTATTATTGCCAAGTCCCAGGCATGCAATCTTCAGTCTTAATGGGGATGCGTAAGCCAGAAGGACACAGTCTGTTTGTTGTGTGTGTTTTTTTTTTTAACTAGGACTGAGATTGCAATCATCAGGTAACAAAATGAGGGATAAGAATGAATCCCTTCAATAGGAAAAATGTTATTCTGGTCCAGCAGTCCTGTCAACACAGCTTGGCAGAGTGCTTGTTCTCCATTTCTCACTGGCAATGAAGAATATTCAATCCCCATCAACATAATATCTGCCCACCCCTTAGTTATTTAAAACTGTATTTGAATGTCTGTTTCTTTTTGCTTTCCAACTTTGTCCACAAAAGCCAGAACCAGAGCTATTCCTTGGCCTGGAGTTAGACCATATTAAGTTCTGATGAAGTGTGGCCAAAGGTAGCAAGCTGTTTGGAAGCTTTTGATGTTAACCTTAAGTTTAGGTTAAGCAGTGTTGTCTAGAAAAAAGAAAAGAAAAAAAAAAAAAAAAAAAAAAAAAAAGGAAAGAACAGAATTGATTGTAAAAAGTTAGGACTTTCTTATCAGTGGGAAAAGTAAAGGCTTCCTACCACCATAAAGAAAATAATAATTTGAAAAGAATGGGTTCAGTAAGAAGAAGCTAATTTAATATAAAATGTTACCCCAACCATATATAGAAAGTTAACCCATCCCTATACATAAAACTTACTCCTGTTTCACATCTTCACATTAATTATTTTTATTTTCTTCTTTTTCAGCTTATATTTTTAGCATCACCACAAATTTGCTTCAACCTTAGTAGAAGTCTTTCAACAGAGCGGAGACAATTGAGTTTGGGGAGTTGGGAGCTGATGGTAATGTTAAAACTGGGATCAGGTTAAAGCCGTGACAGCCCTGTCACAAGGGCAAGGAGGACTGGTGCTAAAGGGGCAGAGGTGGGGAAAGTCTTGCATGGGCATATTGTCACCTCCATGAACTGATTTGCCACATGTTCACACTAATTTTTACCAGCAAAGGAAATGGAAGGATGTTCAGGAGTGAGGGAAGGAGAGCTGGACCACGTCACCTTCAACTTACATGAGCTTCAGCTGTCACAGAACCACAGTGTGGGGACTATGGCTACAGAAGAAAGCTTTGAGCAGCACACACACCTGCATCACTATCTCCAAGTGCATTATCTGTCTGTGGACCTAATCCAGTGTTGTGCCTGCATAGTGATTATTACAACAAGGCAATTTTTTTTTATTTTCTTTCTTTCTTTTTTTTTTTTACAATTAATTTCATGCCAAGCTCAGCTACAGTGGTAAGAACCTCAAATAATTCTCTGGGTTTCACTTCCTCCGTGTGGTCATGGATTTTCCAGACGAGCTCAGCACCTTTGTATGCAGCCCATTCAAGCAGTCCTACTGCATGAAAATCCCACAGCAGTGATTGCCATTGTGATCTCCCTCAAACTCAGCTTCCATTTGCACAAACATTGATTTGATGGGTTGTTTGTAAACAGTAAGCGAGTACTCCAGCTCGCTGTGTCCTTGCAAAAGCAAGTATCACGATCCCACACTACAGACGAGTGCTGCAGACTGAGTCATCGTAGTACAGCTTCTGTAAAAACATTGCAAACGTAGCTGCATAGCCTGTGGGAGACAGACTTATTAGCTTCTGACTGTACAGTTCTGACAATAATGAAAGAAAAATATTCTGATGTCCTGTGGGAATGTGGATGTCTGGTCTCAGATATGAATGAGTGAAGTATTAATCAGTCATTGCATTCCCTTAATGAGGAATTGCATTAACTGTGTCATTTGCTGTTATTGCTTGAAGGGTTAGAAAGCTATGTTGTACTCATTCAGCTCAGTCCTGTGCATAGTAATTTTTCTGTGCAAGTACATACCTTACCACAAAGAACAAATCTGTTGGAAAATGCTCTTATTGATTACAAGTACTCTTGTTAACTAGAGACATTCCCAAATGGCGATCTCTGCTTCTGCAAACCATGAGAAATGGCACTATTAGCAAAAACAATAGTACCAAGCTCAAAGCAGCAGGTGCTGGCTTTGAAACAGTTGTCTTTTCATTCTGAGAATATGTTAATACTTTGCAAATATTCAGTAGGTATGCCAGGTGACTCAATTCTCTCTCTTTTTTTTTTTTTTTTTTTTTTTTGTACAGTTAAATAACATGATATTTCTGAATGCAGATTAACAAAACAAGAAATATCTATATTTAATGTGTGGAGAGTATTCTTAAAACTTAAGAACAAATTAAAGATCTGTTTGGGTTTCTTTGGATTTTAGACCATATATTTTTGTTACAGGAGGTATTTTTATTTTAACCATTTTAGTTAGCATATAGTTAGCATAGCAAAAATAGAAAGGACAAACAAATATTTTTCTGTTATTCTCAATGTACATTTTGTCCTTCTCTGGCATAAAAAAAAAATAAATATATTATTTCAATCACCAAAATATGCAAGATTTTGGATCTTGTTCCAGCTCCCAGGGTATCAGATGGGTGTCTGCCTACAGTTCTTGACTGTCATAGAGTAAAAAAGAATAGCACACTTCAGGTCTCTTCCTCCACCTATGGAAAGCTGGGATTTGTTGCTAGGCCAGGTAGCACAGATCATTTGGCAGAAGTCCCTGCATAACTGTAACCATTATACACAGCACTTTTATTTTATTTTCAAAATCGTGGTCCCATTTCCTTCAGGAAGGAATGCTGTGCTCCCTTGGTGGCTGCACACTGACCCATATGCCAACACCTGCCTGACTAACCTCACAGGTATCCCTACAAGTAAGGGACTGACCTACTGGGTCTTAGGTGCACCATGGGCAGGGGATGGGATATGGTAGCAAGACACGGTTTTACAGGATGTTGCAGTTTCACCCAGGCAAAAGTGAGCACGTTTCCTTTCAAAATTAGGACACGCAGGAGGGTTGCTGTCTTCCACACTCCTTGACCTGCCATGGAGAAGATGGGGTTCAAAGCCATGAGCTGATCTTCAGTTACTGAGTCCCAGGCAGCGAGGTGCCTTGGCTGTTTTGTTTTCTCTGCAGTTAGCTGCATCTATGAAATTATGCCCTACATGAGGAGAGTTCACACCGTCTGTATTTAGATATTTAACTTGGCATGCTCTGAATTGCTTCCAAACTAAATGCTGGAGGTGTTCTAATAGAGATGTTGTGCACTCAGAGGGAAAATTTGTTAAGAAAAAAACAGTCTCTCTTTAAAAATACTATAAAACAATCCTGCACTGCAATGATGCAGGAAATCCTTACATTTACTGTATTACCAGACAAGCGGAAAGAGAAGCATACAGAAGGCTAAACCAATGTATTTGTTATCTTATCTCTTGTTTATAAAAAGAAAAAAGAATTTAAAGTTGCAGTTTGGATATGTGTCACTTCAGAAGCTATAAGCCTCAATCATAGGCAAGAAATATATACATACGAATTATAAGTTGGGGCAAATTCAGGTGTCATTTTCACTTTCTCTTGCTTGTCTGAAGATTAGCTGGCTAAGCAAAACACTTCTGTATCTCTGGGTAACAAAGCAGATTTTGGCTGTTCTTCAGGGCTGTGGGTGTTCTCTGTGGGTTTTAGTGACACATTCTTGTACGCTTCAGGCGGAAACCGTCTTAGTGTGGGACAGGTAGAAAGGGTTAAGAACCCACTGCTGCTGTGTGTGATAATGTTTTCTTCTCTATTTCATTTTCGCTGTACAGGAAAATAGTTGCTCTGATTTAGTTTGCTAATGAACTGAGCACTGCCATCTTGTGTTTTATTTATCAAGCGCAATTATTCTTTGATATATTTCAGAGGGTGGCAATAAAAGGAATCCGTGAAGACCTTATCTGTAGATTACATGCCATACTGTGCCTCTGTTCAAGTCCATGATCTTTTGTTGTATAGATCTTAAAATGCAACAAATAAGGCAAAATTTTAACTGTAATATAATTTTAAAAGCATGCCTGTGTAACTTCAAGATATATATTTAGATTTAAACCTTCTTCCTGCATTTTTTTTCTAGAAAAGTTGGAGATTAACAGTATCATGGGAACTTCACAAGCTGAGGCCTCTCAGTTTCTCTGCACAACTCTGAGACCAGAATTTGTGCACAATTTTTCATAAACCGTGAACTCAAAATCTAGTAATTATTTGTGAAGTGTGTTGACTCAGGTCTTGATGGTGGAAGGACAATTCTGTAAAGATATCCCAGACCCAAAACTAACACATCTTTCTTGCAAGTATTAATTCAAGGGCTGTTCTTTGAGTTTAAGCAATAGATGAGACAGCATAATTTGAAAAACTCCAAGATGAAACCTGGAGCCGAGGACTGCTTATCACAGTTCTTCAGTACAGGGAGAGATGCTGATACAGCCTTCCTGTATGAAAATCATTTCAGTAAAACATAACCTTAAAATGAAATAATGCAATAAAAAGTCTGCTTTGCAGTCTCTTGTTGTCTGATGAAGGAGAAGTGCCAACACAACAGGATCGAGGCATACCTACACATCAGTGTTGTTAGAGAAGTCAAAACACATTAAAGAGTATCAAGAATACCAATCATGCACTTTCATGACAGTTTCTTTTCTCCAAAAGGCACTGCAGTATATCTGCAGAAATGTAGATAAAAGTATAGCAAGAAAGAGTATTGGTGAGAAGCCACTTCAGCATATCACTATTAAATAAATTATTTAATAAGTAAAGCTGGCTAATTCAACAACATGCCACAGAAATGCCCTTTAAACTGAAAACAAAAACAAATAAATAAAAATGAGAACAACTGGGAACTTAAGCTACCCTAAATGGCTTCTGTTTGGCATCATGAGCAAAACCATCTTTATCAAAACCACCAAGGACTACTTTCTTATCTACCACATGTTTTGACTTTCTACTATATTAAGGGCCACCATGACAGCAAACCAACTGGAATGCTATGAGGAAGTTTAAGAGTTTCTCCAGTCCTTAAAACTGAAGCCACTGCTTGAAACTGCCTGGATGGACCCTGGGTAGGACCAAGAAGTCAAGGCACCCAGCACCATGTAGACCCTGGCCATTCCTATCCAGGGGCTCATGAGACAGCTTCGTCTCTGAATAACTGGAAGCTGAGTGCTGAGAGAAATTGCTGTACAAGCCGCATTTCCATAGCAGCAAGACATGGGCCAAGAGCAATTCAAAATGGGAAGACAGAACCATCTCTGGCTGATGCTTCAGGTGATGTCTAGACCATCACAAGGAATCAAGGCCATTGGTGCAAAAACCTGATCATTGCCCACAGCCTGGAATAGCAATGGTGTTGTCCAAGACAACAGCAGTTCTTGCCTCTTGCCAGGAATAAAGTGTGTGTCACTTGATGACGAGGGACTTTTCCTCTGACTCAATGCCTGAGGGAAAAGTTTCACTGACCAAAGTCCCCTGCTAACAATCCCTAAATCCAAGAAATATGTCCTCACACCTGGCCTACCATCCTTTGGGGCTGTGTTTAAGCTCATAGTGAGTGCCGCAAAACGCAAACCATCTTTGTGGGCCATGTTCAAGAACAAGAAATTCAGTCATTAGCCAGAAAAGTAGGAAGATGGAGGGAGCTCCCTGTGTTCATCAAGCAAACTTCCTCCTAATGTCCATGTAGAAAGAGACAATCCATATAGTTTCATGATTGGGTTTATATATATAATTATATATATATTTTTTTTTGAGTTCATATATATTGCAAGGAAATCAGCCCTGAAGAAATAACTACGGGGCTTTGTCAGCACCACAGGGCTTATAGTATAAATGTGCAATGCCTGCAGGCTTCCCTTGTGCTGTGAATTTGCATAAATGGCCATCACGTGGGCATATGTTGGACACTCCAGCTTGGGATGCTATCATTGAGTTGGTTCTTGGAAGCAACCTAGAAAAGGATCATTGACATGACCACAGGATGGTTTCTTCTCCTCCTTTGAGCCTCCAGTTCTTCCCATTGCTCCAGAAATCCAGAATCCATGACTCATGAGAACAATTTACACGATGCACATGCTGATGTATAGTTATCAAGACATATGGAGGGTTATTTACTTTTGCTATAGATTGATGATATGGCCATTAGTGAGCCCTGGTGTTCTTTACAGTCCTATTCTTCATCTGTAAGATGGGTTTAATGATATTATTTTTTAAAAGAACATTGAAAGACAGAGCTTAGAAGTACTACATGTAAGAGCTAGAAACTATTAACAGTCTCAGGTCAACAAAGTTGAAATAAATTGCTTGAATAGAAAGGATTATGAATAGTTTTATTAATGTTTTTAAAGTACTTTGAGGCCCTAGCATGGATTGTGGAAACAAATATTGTATAAACGCGCTATTATTAAATGACCACTCTGCTCTGGGAAATGGCATGGGAGTGGTTTTCCATATTTGTTGTGACTCAGTGATTCCAGGTAAAACACATCCGTTTCACAAGTTAAAAAAAGAGAGTATTTCTAACTGTCAGCTCTGTCAACACATCTTAGCCAAGCTGCGTTTTGCCTGGCTTGCTGATTAACACCAGCAGTGGCAAGGCTACTGGCCAAACACTCTTTGCCATTGGCTTCCATCCTGTTCTCCAGGGCTTCACGTGAAGATGTGAGTACTCTACCTGCAGATGAAATGTTGTACAGAGTGGCTGACAGACATTGCATATTTAATGTTACCAATGATCTTTGACTCCAAGAGCCTCCAGCTCGTCTTCCCCAATTTGGGAGGTTTTAGCAGAGTTTTTACATGTTAAAAATCTTAAACAATTATTTAGATTATTAAAGGCAGCAGTGACTAGATTCACACAGAGAATGGGTTGGGTACGAAGTGCCTTTTTCACATTTTCACGTAGTCACTTTACAGAGTGCAATTTATGGTATTTAATTGTACATTATTTGTCAAAATACCAAAGCTATTCATCTCCTCTCTGGACTAACAACCCATCAAAATGTCACTTTTTCTTTTTTTTTTTTTTCTTTTTTTTTTTTTAACAGTGTGGCTTCTAACCACTGATATTTAGCACAGATAATTATGCCTCTTCAAATGTAAAGTAGTTAAGCTTTGTAAAGCATGATGCGTGAAGCAGTTTTACAAGCTGTTTTTCCAAGTCTGAATTTCTGAGCTAGACTGATACATCGTGAGCCTCTTGCATGACTTTTGGTGGTTTCGTGAAAAGCATTGGGAGGGGAAAACAGTGTTGTATTGTATTTCCACTGTGTTTGGATTATGGCCCATGTGGGCTCAAACACCCCCAAAAGCAAGTTGAAGCTGGACTTGTGGCCATCGACACCACTCTGGATATGGCTTATGGAAAGGTTCCATTTCATTTTACACTTGCAATAACATTATCCTTCGTGTGTTATTTTTTTTCTTTTTGTTAGCTGAAAGGCATATGTTTTGACTTTTCCCATCAACGTAGGCTTGTATTTTAAGTCATGAGACAGAAAAGAAATAACAAAGTCAAGGCTTTATTTCCAAACCGCACCTATGAAATATTTTTATGAGTGTTTTCACTGATTTGCATAATTGATTTTGCTGTTTTTTAAATCACTTTTGCTAATTGTAATCACTGATTTTTGCCGAGAGTTAACAGTTTGCAAGGATATTTTCAAACCATAGAAGCAAATTCTCTCTACCAGGATATTTACAACTGCAACTATAGCAAGAAAGTGCTGATATACATAAAATGCATCAAATATATTACCTTCCTCACCGGTCCATAAAAAATCCAATAAAATCAAGTGGCACAGAAAACTTTTTTACAAGGTGCTCTGACACCAGAACACTGGATTTCATCATTCATATGGTCTGATTATAGCCATGTAACTGCCTATGAACTGATAAACTCAGGTCAGATTTGACATTAAATGGCCAGCAACCATTAGTCTTCAAACCCTGTCAGTTGATGTACAACAAGAAGAAATTTAATTTTAAGAGCTAATTTGTGAAGTCAGAAACTACTCAAGCTAGTAAAGGCATAAGAACTAGCACTAAGTATAAATGTTATCTTGTTATTTGCTGGACTTAAGATAGTGACCACCCAGTAAGTATTATAAATACCAAAAACATAGTGTTTTTCTAGTACCAACATGACAATTTTGGAAAATGATCAGTATAAAGTTGAACAGCTTTATATTTTACTAGCAGACCCATTGGAACTCATCTCTCATTACACTGAATTCTACTGTTTTTTATGAAAACAAATCCTCCATGATGCAGAAACTTAAATAAATCAAGGCAAAGTGATAAAAAAAAATCACAGGACTTCTAATGAACCTACTTTTAGAAGTAGAATTAATTTGACAGTCAAGTAAACTCAGTTGATTTGAAGGGAAGGGCTTTTTAGCATGTAGGCTTAGAAGGAGTAGGCTAGTGTGATTCAGTTTTATTTAGTTAACAAGAACTGCATTAAAAAAATAATAATAATAAATAAAATAAATTAATTCTTATGAACTGAATCAGGCTGGGACCCTGTCTGACTTCTTAAATCCATATTAGATTGTAGTTATGTCTTCTGAATCTCTCCAGAGGGACTTTGCTTTCCCAGTAACTATAGAAGGACTTTTTATTTAAAAAAAAAAAAAAAAAAAAAAAAAGCACTTAGGAAAGACTATTTCATCAGGCACATCTAACAGAGGTGTCTGCTAAGATGGGCAGGATAGATCCCACTGTAAATATACAAAGCAGACATAAGGAAAAGCCATTTACTTATTCAAATTTACTCTCTGGGTGTTGTGCTGAGGACTAAGCATGCCCACCTGAAAGCTGGTCCTGGTGGCCCTTGTAGCTTCTGTGAGATGCTTGGTATTTCTAATTCCCACTGAAGCAAATGGGAGAAGGAACCCCAGTACTCTACGGAGTCTAGATCACTGGGTTCCTGCAGATAGTTTGCTGGCATCAGGGAGAAAAGCCCTGCCAGATGGCACCCCTGAGAGAGGGGATTAGCTCCATCTCAAAGCAGGCATCCACTTTCATAACATCCACTTTCATAGCATGGGTTTACACATGACAAAAAGATGGTTATATGTGCAGACTCAGTTCTCCATGTCACTCTACGTTTGACTTTGTGGGATGGGGAATTTGGCCGTGCTGGTTATCACAGGCAGGGCAAATATCAAACTGGGCATGCAGATGATCCAGCTCACAGCAGGAACCACAGCTGTAGCTGGCAGCCTCTCTGAGAGCACAGACACATATAATCATCCCTGCCCCATGCACCAAGCTGACATCAGCTTACGCTCACAAGTGGACTCGGTGCCTGAAGTGCAGACAACTCATTTCAGGGATCATTAACTGGCCTTCTCCAAAATTCCTGGTCTGAAAGTGTTGATGGTATTGAAGATGCTATCACATTCAAATAGAGGAGACACTGAAGTATTGATATTGAAACAGACTGAGAACCACTTTTTGCCAATACAGAAGGAAACGTTTCTTGGAGAACTCATACATTTGCAAAATTATGTGTGCTGAAAGTTATATTCACCACAGAATCCCTTATTTTTGTTAACAGGCTGCATATAGATAATATCTCCTTTGTAGTGACACACCATAGTACAAACGGAAAAGTCAGACATAGTGGTGATTATATTGTGGACAATTCCTCATTTCTCTTGGAAATGTCTCAGGGATGAAGTAACAGTAACCACATTTAAAAAAAAAAAAAAAAAAAAAAGTCAAACAAACAATACAGTATTATGGCAACTGATTACTTCTGGTTCAAAAAAAAAAAGGGGGGGGGTCTGTATTTCTTTTCTTTTCTTTTCTTTTCTTTTCTTTTCTTTTCTTTTCTTTTCTTTTCTTTTCTTTTCTTTTCTTTTCTTTTCTTTTCTTTTCTTTTCTTTTCTTTTCTTTTCTTTTCTTTTCTTTTCTTTTTTTAACTGGCATATATATTTTTCCTCAATCCATGTCCCTCCAGTCTTCCTGCTGGGATTCATGTGCAAAGCAAAATAGCTATATAAAGTGCAAAGTGTGGTTCCCAGAGGAGCTCAAAAATATAGGATCTACACTGTTTTCAAGGCTTCTAGTCAAATAGTGCATTTGACTGTGAAATTAAATATGGTCTTGGGGATTCCTTTTGTGGTCACATAGATCAATAAGGTAAATTTCAATATACAATACGTAGTGTTCACAGCAGAAGGATCACAAAGTGGGAAACTTAAACAAGATAATGGTCATCCAAGTAAAAAAAAAAAAAAAGATTATCATAATCATGCAATGATCACTTACCACTCCTGTAACTTCCCAGACTGTTTTTGCTTTCCAATTTTTGTTTATAGTAACAATAAATAAGGGAAATTAAAAATAATAATAATATTTTTTTTAAAAAAAGACATCTTTAGGGAACACCAAAAATTAAATTGTACCAAGAATAAAATCATGTTTGGAAAGAGCCAAGCAAATATTAAAGTCATGGCTAACTACCACAAACTACAACATATTATCTAGTACATATTCACTTCCAGACTCTTGGAGTTTATACATATATTTTTAAAAAAGCAGTTACACTAAAACTATTTGGGATGGAAAAGAAAAAGCTCTATTTTAGGGACATAATGAGGGATGCAATTCTAGAAGCTACGTTTCATTAAAGACAGCAGAGTCCTGTTTAAATGCTTCCACTGATTAAAAGGCACAAAGTATAGCACAAAGCAAGAGTCCATTTTTTAACGTAGTACATCAAACCAGAAAGCAAATAGAGTTAAACTGCCTTGAAAACCATAAGATGTGGGACAACTGACTGTGAAACACTCACGTCACAAGTTGATACTGAATTAGACCACATGTGTAATGTGCTAGCTTCACTTCCTGCAAGTTCTGAAGATATGGTTTGTATGGCAAGAGTGCTACCCAAACTCCAGGTGACACGGGCATGGCTCATGGTATCAAAGCCAAGACTCAAAAGTAGACACAACCTCCTACCCACACCAGCTGAAAAAAAAAAATTGTAAAGAAACTGCTGCCAGCATCGACCAGCTACCAGCTTCCACCTTTCTGATAGAGCTTGGATATTGACAGAGTGAGCTAGAAATTGGATAAATATAAAATATAATAAAATATAGCAATCAGAACTCCTAATTAAAAAAAAAAAAAAAAAAAAAAAAAAAAAAAAAAAAATAGATGAGCAGAGCAGAGAAGAGAAGAGAAAAAAAAAAAAGAAATAAAAAAAGAAAAAAGGAAAGGAAAGGAAAGGAAAGGAAAGGAAAGGAAAGGAAAGGAAAGGAAAGGAAAGGAAAGGAAAGGAAAGGAAAGGAAAGGAAAGGAAAGGAAAGGAAAGGAAAGAAAAGAAAAGAAAAGAAAAGAAAAGAAAAGAAAAGAAAAGAAAAGAAAAGAAAAGAAAAGAAAAGAAAAGAAAAGAAAAGAAAAGAAAAGAAAAGAAAAGAAAAGAAAAGAAAAGAAAAGAAAAGAATCTTAAAATAGCTACATTTTAAGTTAATTGCTTTTCAATGTCAACAAGAAATAAATTATTTGGATGCTTTCTGTCATTTATGCTTAAATCAAATTTCACTTAGAGCAGCAGATTTCTATATTACTAATATTTTGCTACAGGGTTGGCCACTAAACCAAGGGCTGCTTTCCAGTAGACCCCTCATTCTGCCACAAATTGCACAACAACACAAGCAAACATAAATAATGCATCTGGAAATACATGACATATTTAAAACCTGCAATCAAAGACAGCACAATGGGGAGCCAAAAACACTGGTACAGGCTCTACAGCATTTATATAGCATGGACCCTTTGCCCCTGGATGCAATCTGCTTGGTACATGCTGGAAAACCTCACTGGGCCAGCACTTCGTTCCTGATTGTCCTCGGCAGGGATCCAGGTTTAACCATGCTGGCTTCAGCTGGAGAGATGACTGAGGGAATGAGGGAAGATGGACAAATTCATCCATTGGTCTGAAGGCCAAAAACATCTGCTGGAGTCATGGAGTTGTTGAGTTGGCTGAGTTCACAGAAAGGAAGCCCCGCTGGGAGTCGGTACCCAGCTCTTTCTAGTTTTGAGGGTTATCCTTGAAGACCACAGATTTTTGCTACCTAGGGGCAGCAGAATGTCAAACCAACCAAGAAATCCTTCGGTCTATTAGCACAACATGACACAGCCGAAATACCCTTTGTGAAAATCAGATAAGTATTAAAATGTGGAACTTTTTAAAGAAATCCACAGGGATGCATACAGTCCAAAAGCTGAGCTCATGGCACTAAATTAAATGCTTCGAGTGTGCAATGACTGGTAATGCATTCATTTGGAAGATGTAAATGTGGATATTGAAGTGATAGGCAACACGACTAGTGTTGAAGACAGATAAAATGTAACGTTCTTTTTTTGAGGAACAGGACCCAAGCAGATTGAAGGTCAAGATTAAATAGGAGGATAGTTCCAGTGTTAGGCAACCTTAAGACTAACCTTTTAAGAGGCTGTGTCATTAATGCCACAGTTCCTTGTCCCTGACTCTTGCTAAGTATTTGATGTGGTGATATTTGGTAACAGTACGATGCCAGTTTCATTCGTGTGATTCATGTCATCAGCTTTTAGAAGAGTGATATTGAATTAACAAACTATTCCACACAATTCTGGATTAAAAACTTTTTTATAAACACCTTAGTTTTCAGTTTCTAGATAAGTGTAATCTTAAAAAGCATTAGATTAAACAAATAAATTAATAATTCAAAGCTGCAGCCTGCAACTCTGTACCAAACTTTACAACTGAATTTAGCTTCTGTCTCTGATGACTAAGGAGTTGCAATAAGTGTTGTCCTTGTGGTTTAAGTACAATTTCCTAGCAGTCTGCTGTATCTGAGTCATCATAAACACTTAGCAGGAGAGGAGTGAAAACTCCCTTCATTTTGTACTTCTCATATTTGAGCTGGAGGCACAGAACATTTTAGAGGCTACTTCCAGTTCACTTATTGAAACAAGTGGGAGTCTCTATGGTGAATTCCTTAGTTTTGGATTGGATTGACTATTGTGCAGTACATTTAACAGAAAAGCTTAAAAGTTGTCTCCTTCCATTACAACACTCAAGATATACAAATGTTTTCTAACAGTTAGCATTGTAATTGATGTGGTATTTGAAGGTTAGCTTTAGCACTATAGGCAATGCATATGTACATAATTTAAGAACCCGATCCTGTAAAATGATGGTGACATTTTCAGCTGAAAGCTGTATCTTTGGCTTACATAGAAATGTTGCAGGCTTTAAGCAAATATCCCTTACAAGTTGGTTTATTAGGCAAAGATTGCAACTTGCAGAAGTGTCAAAACTCACAGTTTTTCTGGGCTTTGCATGACTAGCTGTGAAGCACTCAATTGCCTTTAGCACTGCTTGTAATTCAAACTTGAGCACCTAGAAAAAGAGACTGAAATTCAAGCACTCAGATTTATGGATTATCATCAAACACACACCATCTCCCTGGGCCTGCATTTCTACTTCTGTAGAAGTGGGACCACTCTACACTAACTCCACAGAAAGAAAAGTTTCATGAAACATTCTGTGAGACTTCAGCTGTTGTAGAAAAACTTTTAGAAGATACCATTAGAAGATACTATTTTGTTCACAGATGTATTTTCATCAAAACTTTGCTCTCATGCTATGACATAGGCAGTTATACCGATACACCCAGTGAGTTTTAGAAGATTTATGGATTCTTATTACACATTTAATGGTGGAGAGAGAAGATAGGAGATATGATTTATCTTTTGTACATTTAATATTTGGTTAACAAATACATGGAGAAACAATCCTATTTTAGTAAGCTCCCGGCTAAATATTTAAACAATAAGATATTAATTCAAGAGCAATTTTTAAGTTACTATCCATCTTATTTTTGTAAGATGTCTCATAAGAATTACAGCGTTGAATCTTGAAATATTTATTGAAGCAACACTATGTTTTTGCCTGGGTAACAACTCAGTAATGACTTCAGCATATAATTCACATTATTTAAGTCATATGCGACATCCATATTTTAAACAGTAAGTCAGCTCCTTCAAATTGTATCAACACTGTGTTGTATAACCTTGTGGTAGGAATAGAAGCAGTTTTTGTTTGAAGCTACTATTTAAATTTTCACCAGAGAAAGAGAAAGTATCAATTTATCCATGGAAATAAGATGTTTCTGAATATTACAAAATAACCATTATTTATGGTTAACTGCATCCAGAACCTTTTCTAAACTTGATGTGAACTTGTACAGTTCTTCCAAGGAATGTTTTTAGTCAATCTTGTATGACATCCGTAGCCATAATCTGGGGAAAGTAGAGTAACTGGATACCGGTATTTAGTACCAGGAGGATATACTCTGTCTCTTAGGATTTATCAATTATGTTTATAGTGCCTCAGTAACCAATGTGTACAACGAAGAGACTGATTGCATTCATGAAAAATGGGCCTTTTAAACTGTAATGCTGAACGGCTGGGCTTACAGGCAGCCAGATAACTGAAGAACTGAATGAAGATTAAAGAGCTTTCAATTACAATGTATAATTACTAAGAAACTCTGTGCAAGTTAAAACCAGGAAAAAAGTTACCCTCAACATTGTTTTTCACACATTGAAAGAAAATATACTGCATCTTTGTTGTATCAAAATCAAAGCCCAGATCTTTTTAGTTCAGGATGAGAATTTAGACACAAAGGAACTGACTCTTATGTCTATGGAGACCATTGAAGGCACCGCTCGATACTGTTAACAGGAATAGACACATTATTTTGAGTGTGCCTTTTTCCTGGACCTAGGTTAAAAAATATATTAAAAAAAAAAAAATTAAATCCAGATGCTCTTTAGAGTTACATCAATGACACAAGGAAAGGTAATGTTCCTGAGGGGGAAAAAAAAAAAAAAAAAAAAAAAGAAGAGAGAGAGAGAAAGAGAAAAGAAAAAAAAAAAGAGGGGGGATTACATCAGGCTTTCATTTTTAAAATCACCATGATTTCATCACTCTGTGGTTGACTAGACAGATCGCTAACATTTTTGGTAATTAACACTGTTTTTGTCACTTTGTGAAATTGTTTGCAAATCTATATTTACATAATTGCTTCTCCAAACTGCAACAGAATCTGGCACAGGCATGCGTCATGGAACAAGTTGTTTTTAGACCTGCTCATTGTCTAACCTCTCTGATTGTGGAGAAATACAAGGTTTTACCTTCATCATCTTAATTAGCTGACCCATGTTGTGTTTTTTACATGCTTGAAAACAATTAGCTTCTGTTTCCTAGTAACCGATCTTTAACTTCAGAACTGACATACACATTGCAAAAGAGATTTCATCGAGCTTCAGAATAACATCCTCCTGAATATTTGGTTGTTTTCTGCTCTTCTTCATAACAGTAAATCTATGCCTGTGCAAAGTCGGTGGACCAAGACAATAATGCTGGCCCTACTGAAATCTGCCCGTGTGGCATTAAATCAAGGATCAAAGTATTAATTAGTTGCTCAGCTTTACTCTTACTTACATAATGACTGTATTTTTATTCAAAGAGACACACTCAGCAGTGAGGCACCACGTATTTACAGCATTGAGCTTCAGCCCTCTCATGGCCTGGAGACAAGTGCTCTGAAGCCCTGGACCCCACAGTGAGACCGCTGACATGGAAAATACGGCCTTTGAAAGATCAAAGTTATCTTGTCTAGGAAATTACCCACAGTCTCTTATTATGAGTGTGAGCTTTTCATGTTTCCACTTTAAAATCTGTTGTGAATGTTGAAATCACGTTCTCCTTTTAGCCCTAATGTTTCCTTTAAAGCAGCTATAGGAAGGAAATTTAAGTCTGTGCCTACTGCTTTCTATGTGAATAGAATATTAAACTGGGGGAGAATAAGAACATCAAGGAAAAAAAAAAAAAGACATTGTAAGAAAAAAAAAAAAAAAAAAAAAAAAAAACAGTACCATGTTTTCAGTGTTTCTATTAGTACTATTAGTAACAGTCATATGGCATCAAAGTTAACCCACCCTCATGAGTTGTCATTGAGGTCTGCATCACATTTCTAATCATATCTCAGCCTTACAAATCCCTGGCAGTCTTTCCACTGCCACTAACAGAAGACACTTTAAGCACCTTAGCAGTCTGCTAAATTTTGATTGCTGCTTCTTTTTAATGGCAGTGTGCCATAGATTTACCCAAGAGAGTTTTCAATGTATGGAAATCCTTCAGAGGATAGCAAGAGGTTTGTCGGTGCTTCTGTGCCGTAAGAGCTCATCATCCCTTCGCCACCACTCTTATGTATCTTTTTCTGGAATTCCTGGAAAGTCTGAAGTGACCGCAGATTACCAGACCCAGCACAGCCTGTTTGCCCTGCTCCTCCCACCATGTGGAAAATCATATATGATGAGACCTGAGCGTATGGCAAGCCAGAAAGCATATTTGTAGCTGTCACGTTGTTATTAAACATTTTATCCATCACCAGCTGCAGAGGCCCCAGAAGAAAGGCTGCCGAGGGCCTTTCAAACTACACATCTGTTTGTTTATTTGTTCAACGTGTTCAACTTATGTCAGCTGTTCGGAGAGCTTTCTCAAACCACTTAAGCAATGGTCAGCCTGCTTCCCGAAACTAGTCCCACGGCCGGCACTGATGCAGGCATGTATCAGAAATTTGTCTTAAAACAAGCCAAGTAAATAATTACAGTTCAGTATAAATTACAGAGCAACTCCTCTTCTAAGGCTTATCATTCTTCCACTGCCTCCTATTCCTTTGGCTTTATCTGGGAAGGAAAACATGGGGAGGTGGTAAGGACAAGGAAAGGGGCTATTTTGAGGGGCATGAATCAGCCATTCACAGGCCCTCTAATAAATGCACTTCTGGTAAAAATAGTTTTAATTTCTTCTTTGTAGTTGGTCGCTCTAAATTCATACCTGTACTGACAGATATCTAGCCACCTCACATGGAAAATTGGACATTGAAAACCAAAGACGCCAAAACACGTCAAAAGAAGAAACGTGATTGCAAGGATGGAAGGTAAATATGAATGCTTCACTAAGTGCTCAAGCCTGTTGCCCACACACAGATATTTAGAGATATCTGAGGTTCCTTGTAGTCTCCTGCCTGGACTCCATCTGCTGGCCCATGGCTCCCCTGTAGACTTTGTGTCCTATTCCTCAGCCCCCCTTGGATGTCTCAGACACCACAGGGCATCTATGTTTAGGAGGCTGAATCCCTAAGCCACAAGCGTTTGATATTCAGGTCCAGACTGTAGACACCTAAATATACTTTCTAAATGTGAATGTCTTCATGTGATCCAGGTGTCTGAGCTCCTGTTATAGCTGGCGGAGACTAGTCAATAGGGGCAGAGGAGTTTGCAGAGCTATTCTGATCTCCCTAAAACAGATCTCATGTCTGGACCTCCTGACCACGTGGATAGGGCTGACCAGCTTGCTCTTACTGTTGCAGCAGCTTGACTCCTGGCTGAGAGGTCAGTACTTAGACCCTGGCTGTAAGTGTCTACAACCAAGAACTGGATCCCATCCAGAAAACCCCATCAATTGTTGTGAGCAGCTGTTAATGATAAGGAACCATACTGTCTCAGTCTTTTCTGACATTAAGAGACAATGATTTTGATGAGTTGGGCCTTTCATGCAGTCTCTATAAGTACTCTGACAATTATATACCTGGATAGCTTTATAGTATGCCATAGAAGTAAAGCATGGTTGTTCTGCATTGAGTGGCAAAGGGGCTATGAAGGGACAAGGTGTCCACCTTCTGCTGAAAGACCCTCAAGTCAAACATGGCCATGCCAACAGAGAGGAAATTCCCTGTACAATTGGGTGGTCTTCTTCTTCTTCTCCATCGGTCTTTACTTAGGCTGCCCTTAACAAAGGGATATAGACCTGGTACTGCTGATCAAAAGTGTTCTTTTAATACATGCAGAGTTTTTAAAAATCTCAGAGATTTTCTAAAAGAACTTAAACTTTGTGGAGAGCTCTGCGTTTTTTTCTGCCACTGAGAAAAAAAAAAAATCAAGTTTTCCTCTCAGATTTCCTCTCA
The DNA here is from genome assembly GCF_009819795.1 of Aythya fuligula. Classification (NCBI taxonomy): domain Eukaryota; kingdom Metazoa; phylum Chordata; class Aves; order Anseriformes; family Anatidae; genus Aythya; species Aythya fuligula. The sequence goes on along the minus strand of NC_045559.1, from coordinate 175,750,317 downwards.
ATTTTCCAAGGTTCCTCAAAGGCATGGCCAGCAATCTGGTGCAGTTCTTCATTTCTGCAGGGCCCCTGTGAAAGGCTGTATTAGCTCTATTAACAACACAGCTGAAATCCTTTAGAGAGAGTTAACAGATTATGAAAGCAAACAGATACTGCATGTTTTCATACAGCTCCCCTTCCACAGGACCAGATAAGCTCCCTCTTCACTAACCTCCCACTGTTCTGCCATTTTTGAGAGACTGCTTTTTAAATACATCTGAGATGTATTTAAAATCAGAAGTTGAATTATTAGCCCATAACCCAGAGTGGAAAATATTGGAAAATATAGTGGAAAATATATCACAAACTGAAAGAAATTCAAACCATACTCTCCTGTGTCCCCTGTGGGAGTTCTCCACATTAAACAAGAATCCTAAGTGAGATTAACAGTGACTGAACGGCACAAAAAATGGGGGAAGAAAAAGAAAATATCCTCCTCTGCTACATGGTGTGAAGGCCTGCAATTGAATGCTACAAGAACACGAGTGCTTGATATTATATGTGCAGAGAGAAGAAACAGGGTAAGTAGCTTGGGAGAATGCTTTTTCTTCATTTTACTTACTGGTTCATATGTCCATATAGCCACTTAAAACTAGTGTGAATACTAACATTCAATGTCTGCATATGGACAATAAAATACATCAAACAATCACAAAAAATATTCTGAAAATCTTAAATTTCATCACTCCACCTGTTGAAGGTAAAATATTTCCATATCTAGAAAAAAAAAAAAAAAAAAAAAGAAAGAAAAAAAAAAAGATGCAATTTTCTCTCTGTATAAATATTTTAAAAGTTTTTTAGATACTGGTTCTTGTGCTTCTGCCTTCCTTTACTGTGATGAGCTTTTGTCTTGTAAATCCATTTATGTCTTCTGGTAAATTTAAGACACTTTTCACCTAAATTGACAATATACCCAACACCTATCTACTTAATCTGTTTCTCTGTTGTGTGTTGTTGTTGTGGTTTTTTGTTTGTTTGTTTTTTGATTGTTTGTTTAATTTTGATTTTGATTTTGATTGAAGTAACTTAAATGGAAAGTTTGCAAAAGTTTTATAATGGGGAAAGGATTTATTATTATTATTATTATTATTATTATTATTATTATTATTATTATTATTATTATTATTCCACTGCCTTTAAAATATCTTAAACTTCACATTTGAAAATGCAACGCTCGCAGGAGAAAATAGATAAAGATGAAAATTTTTAGAAGCCAATAGAAAATATAACTAGGGTAGAGCCACTTTTTGCCAGACCAGTAGGCTGTAAATCACTTGTTGCCATTATCACTTCTACTGTGAAAACCATTCTCTAATGTACTCAAACACACAACAACCCTGAATACAAATAAGAGGACAAATGGCTCCAAAATCAAATTCATAATATGATTTGCCCAAATTTTCCAGGACAAAATTGCATGATATGCATTTAACTTTCTTCAAAATTATGCCCACATACAGAGAGTTCCATGGCCACTGGATGGGTTGCTTTGGCTTTTATTTCTCTTAATAGGTAAGTTAGTCTATTAGTAGAGAATATTTTAAATGATGCCTGTTTTAAAATGACTTTTCTGTCCAGAGCAGAGTATCCCAGATGGAGGTGACTTGGGCACAGGAGGACAACTGGATCATACGATACCAGTGCAATGCTGGAACACCTCAGTACTGGGCAGCATGTAGGTACAGCACAAGGGGAAGTCTCTGCAGAAAGGCCGTAGATATTTTTTTTATTCTATACACTAATTTCCAGAAGCAGGTGTAGAAGCACACTATGTAGTAACCATACTATGGCACTGCTTTGAGTTTTCTTTTGTCAGGCTGGGATCACAAACAGGACACCAATTTCTACCACCATTCACTGAGAGACTGTACAGCCAGGCTCTGAATTACTTTTTAGTACCAAATATATTTTTTTCACCACCCTAAGATGAATTGTCCAAAGTACTGAAAATTTGGTCTTCCTCAGAGTCCAGGGAAGAAGACCATATGCTTCAAATTGATTCAGATTCCTTGTTTGGTCAGTATAGAAGACCCTACAATTCTCAGAATGAAGCTCCCACCAAAAATAAATAAATAAAAAGTATGTATTTGATAGAAAATGACATTGAATATCTAGGCAATTAATATTTATTTTGATGCTACTTTTCTTTTAGCATGTGGTTTCCAGAACTGCCTGTTTCCGTATTTGTTCTGGTGAGAACAATTCTGAGGAGAAGGACCTGGGAGTGTTGGTTGATGAGGAGCTCACCATGAGCCAGCAACGTTTGCCTGCAGCCCAGAAACCAGACGTATCCTGGTTTGCATCAAAGAAGCGTGGCCAGCAGGGTGAGGGAGGTGATTGTCCCCCTCTGCTCTGCTCTTGTGAGACCCCACCTGGAGTGCTGCCTTCAGCTCTGGGGCTCTCAGCACAAGAAGGACATGGGCCTATTAGAAGAAGTCCAGAGGAGGACCATGAGGATTATCAGAGGGCTGGAGCACCTACTCTATGAAGACAGGCTGGGGGAGTTGGGGTCATTCAGCCTGGAGAAGAGAAGGCTCCAGGGAAACATTACAGCAGCATTCCAGTGCTTAAAGGAGCCTAAAGGAAAGCTGGGGAGGGACTTTCTACATTGGCATTTAGTGATAAGTCAAGGGATAATAGATGAAAGAGAGGAGTTTTAGGTTAGATATTAGAAAGAAATTCTACACTGTGAGGGTGGTGAGACACTGGCACAGGCTGCCCAGAGGAGCTGTGGCTGCCCCATCCCTGGAGGTGCTCAAGGCCAGGCTGGATGGGGCTTTGGGCAACCTGGGCTGGTGGGAGGTGTCCCTGCCAATGGCAAGGGGTTGGAATTGGATGGTCTTTAAGGTCTCTTCCAATCCAAACCATTCCACAATTCTATGATTCTAAAATACCATATGTAGCATTCAGCAAGGAAGACATTGATGTATTACTATTAAACTGAAAGATGACAATGCACTCTGCATATTCTGCTGCTTCTGTTTCAACACTCTGCTCAAGCTTACCGAAGGTACGCAGATTTCTGCCAATATTTTCAAAATGCTAAAAGCCTTATACAAGGAGTTTGCACTTCATTTGTGACAATTGACTACTTAGGTGTGCATTGCTGCTAGCACGTTTTCCAGCACACAGATGCAATCATGGACAATTAAATGTGTCTATGCCATGGGATACTGGATCCTTTTGTACCAACAGAGAGGCCTCTAATTCTTCTGAGGAAATACTGATAAATATCTTAAATAATTTTTAGACATACTTAAACCTGTCAGAAGAACCAGAAAATGAACAGGAAAAGCTTTCTAAGGAAACAGGATTTGAGTAGCCTCAGCAAAGTGTTGCATATTTCTTAGAAATATAACTTTTTTATATTAAAAAAAAAAATAAAAATCATTCAAAGCACCTCTGCTAATAGTTTGCTGCCTGGTTTGAGGCCGTTTAACCTTAAGGTGTGGCAGGCTGTGGAAACTTACTGTGACTCACTGAGTAATAACCAGCTACAACATAAAACATCAGCCTACACACAATTTTCCAACCTCATTCTGTAAATCTTTCACTTGAAAAGAAAAATAAAACAATTATCTCATTTAGTATGTTTTTAATCTTTATTACAAAAAGTAATATACTTAGGGATATTATTCTTTCTTGAAAGCACATTAAAATATTAAAGAAAATTGAATATATATCCCCAACGAGATTATTTGAAAATCTACAATACATTTCTTCATCTAAAATGTAATTTAAAATGACATATGACAGCTACAACATTACATGCAAGTATATACAGCTTGGAAAAAGAAACTTTGCAATATCTATTACATTATTATTATTAACAAAACAACAACAACAACAAAAAAGGCAATAAGTTGACACTAATTTTTAATATATATATAAACATATATGTATATATTATTTTCATCCTTCCAGACAGGATGAGAGTTATACTCAGCCTTTAAGTGAATAATCTTTGTTCACAGAAATACTCCAAGTGACTCCAGATCAAGGACCAAATGAAGGATGTTGTAAGTCCTTTATAGCCTCATCTCACCTAAGTTTCCTTTTTGCAAATGAAAACCAAAATGTTTAAGAAGTGGGAAGTCAGAACGGACACAGCAAAGGCAATATCACAATCCCAAAAAAGGAGTCAGAAAGTAGCTGGATGCACACCTGCATCTGGGAACTGCAAAGTGCACCTAGAGTTCAAGACTTAACGTGGCAATACGCTTAGATAAGTAGCCCTGAGTGAGCATGGATCCCAAAGATAGCCACAGCTACAAGTGTTTCCCATTTACTATAATGCAATAAGATAGATATGACCTTCAGGATGTGATCTTTTCACGTGCACCTGCTCCAAATGCCTTTGCCAAGAAAGATAAGGTTGTTCAAAGGCAGGAGGAGATGGATCAGGAGGGGAACAGCTCCGTAACTGATGGCACATGCACTCAAAAAGGACTAGAGAAATGATGAATGGATGTCTTCAAAACACAAAGCGTTTTGGCAGCACTGAAGCAACCCGTCCTCCTGAGGACTAAACTTTCAGGAGCAACTGTGAGGCTTAAATTTTGCTTTTCTCTGTGTCTTTGGCTACCACAAAATATACTTATTTTGAAAGTCTTTGGTCTATAGTACACTGCAGGATTCTTTAGTCTCTTTCCAGACACCAGGATGAATGATGAACTTCCAGTTCTCACCCTTTCCTCTCTCCTCTTCCATCATGTTAATCAAGGATGTAGATGGACAGGTGTGGTAAGAGAGCTTTCAGATAGCAGCCATCCCTCTCTCGGCTTGGGGTTCTTGGCTGACAAGCCTTTGATTCTTGGAATGGAAGGGATTCATCAGTGGCAGAGGAAAAATGCAGAGTTCACAAAGTTAAAGTTCTTTTAAAAAATAGGAGATTTTTAAGTCCAACATCAACTGCCTAATTTTGGTAGGAAGCATGAGGTTACTCCAAAGAGAAGAGGCAGTGAACCATGTATTTGTGGCATTCAGATTGGTGATATAAACATGTAACTCCAAAACAGAAATGATTTACAGTGCCAAAAACTACAGAGTTATGTGCAATCCAGACGATGGATGGAGGTGCCCAGGCACAGCAGGCTGATCATTTCTGGTGACTGCCCCATTATATGCCAAGTGTCCAGGTAAAGTTCTGTTGGAGTCTATCCATTTTTAGAAAGGGGTGTGTGTATATATATATATATATATATGTATATGTTTATATATATATATATATATATACTTTGTTATACAAAGTTTGCCAATGTACAAAAGAGTAAGTATTAAATACACTAAATAGTCACAGTAATCCTTTGATCCCTTCAGAATCAATGTTCTTATTTTTTGTTTTTGTCTCAAAAATCACCACAGCTTTTCCAGCTGTGTGCTAAAATCACAAGTGAAATTGCATGCCTAATTTAACAAAATAAGCAGTGCCTTTGCATGTGTGATCCCGGTGACTGCATGTGCAGAACCCCTAAAGCGGCTGTGAGGCCACAAAGGCAGTCAGCTTATGCCTGTAATTACTTCAACAACACAAACACGTTCTGTGCAAACCATATTTTGTCCTTTGGTATTTACTATGCGAGTGCTAAATGATAAAAGAAATGCAGAAACAGAAAACACAGTAGTTTTCCAAGCCTGTGGGATGATTCACATAAGGGTTTGGAGAATTGGACCCCAAATGCAGGAAACAATGTTCTGTTTTGTTTTTAAATTAAAAAAAAAAAAAAAAGAAAAAGAAAAAGAAAAAAAAAGTAAAAATTCTAAATTTATAGATGGCACGGGTTTTTTCACTCTGCAGCATCTCACACAATTTTTTTTTGTGGCCATCTTGAACGCCCACAGCTCCAGAGACACTGTAATTACCCCAGCCCATGTGATGCAGCATGTGCCTTCCTCTGCCAAATGATAGATGTCTCTTCCATACAGCATTTTCCTGGCTCTATACTCCACATGCAATAATGCCCATGAAGTAGGAATACAATTGGCCAATCCAATAGGAAAGCAATTAATTTGGATGATCTGCATGCTTTTAATTTCCTAAGTATATTTAACATAAATCTTAGACAAGCACCATAAGAAATAAAGCTAATCTGTTCCTACATGTACCTATAAAACTCCTCATTTGTGCTTGCTAGCGGCGAGAACATCACATAAACTGCACATTCAGTTACAACAGTATTAAAATAACACTATTAATACTCTAAAAATAATTAAAAATTAGCCACCCAAGACTATAGGTAAATGCTTAAGAGAATCAAACGTAGTCAAACCCAAAATTGCTTTGCCAAAATATGATGAGCTCCAAGGATTTAATGGCACTGATCACAAGGATGGGAAACAAGCCCCCAAGAGTTTTATTTTCTCGAGCCAAGCAAAATACAGAAAACAGCAAATTGCAGCTACAGTACAAAATCAAGAAATACAAAAGAGACCACACAAATATTTACCACTGAGTTTGAAGGACAGCCCTTGGAGAGGACTATCAAACAGGGAAAAATCTACCCCCAAAAATCCCTTGAGTGTGATTTCTCTAACTCAGCAAGTAAGATTTCCAGTTCAATAGTGTAAATATTTTTAAGTGTAGTTAAAATACAAATATTTTTATATAAATTCCATATTAATATAGCTTGCAAAATTAATAAATACAAGGCTAAAAAAAGAATATCCCTTATGATAAATCTGAGCAGCTGGCAGTAGATCACTTGGTGCGTGCTGTTTGGATTTAGGCATGCAATCTAAACTGGGCTCCACTGCCTACATAGGTAAATTTTACTTAAGCATTCCAGACTATTTTTTATCAAAATTTTAATTAAATGAAAAAAAATAAAGAGAGCTAAACAAAACTGAGTAATGTTACAGGCACATATTTGTGTTCCTAGCAAAGGACAATGGGAGTAAAATTATATCGTGGATGTTAAATACATCTATGTAATCTCAGTCATGGAGCAATGAGGTTATTTTTTGCACATCATTTTAAATTTGTGAGATGCAACCTGCAAAATATCAAGTGATATTTTTTAATATAATAAAACTTCAAAATTTAAGAATAATTATATCACTTTCATAATTGTACACATAAATATGTACAAACACAGAAAATGCCCAGTTTAGGAACATGTAGAAACATACCTTTGTTCACATCTGAGAATATGATTTTTTCAAATACACAGTTATGACAAAGAACTGGCAGAAACTTGAACAATTTCTTTTGTAACTTTTGAAATATTACATTGTATTTTTTTCCTTTTCAAAATGGCATCTTTCTTTCAAAATCTAGAAAGAAATTGTGTGATTAGTTAGAGAGTGAAAATTGTCTGTAGCATATGAAACATTCACATGGATGCCAAATTATTCATTTATTCAAATGTTTGTATTTAACTGGTAAGCAAAAAAAAAAAAAAGAAGAGCAAAAATGTCACTCTTTGCCCAAGCTTCCTTTGGATGCACATTCATGTTTCGAATGCTTGTTTTGAAAAGCTGTCCATAAATCCCATCCAAGTGGCATTGTGGCTCAAGGGTTCCTAGAAGTAAGAGATAACAAAACACTCCTTAGATCACCCAGTTCATCTCACTGCTAATGTCAGACAAAATAACAACAAAATAACAACTCTTACTGCCAGGAAGTTTCTCTTCCCAGCATCCAATGACATTTTCCTCCACTGTTTCACTCCATTGCATCTGCCTCATGCAGTATTTTGAATTATTTTCTCCTTTTCTGATATTCTACACTGTAGTCACGTTGCTCTTAGTGTAAAGCCACCATGCACTGGCACATTTTGGTGAAATAATGCTAGTGTTAACCTCAGACATCCAAGAATCAAAAGGTAGGACCCCAAAATAACAAAATCAGAAAGAGATTTTGAGATCAGCAAAATAACAGTGAGTCTTGGAAGTATCTTACCCTTTTCCTGCATTGCCCCCAATACTTCTGGATTTAATGAGAAATAATGCCCTGGCAGACAAAAGGGCCAAGTTCCTGATTGCCACCATAGACTTGCCCCCTTCCCCTGCATTTTGAAGACTCACAACTGCTGCAAACCCTATTTCCTGGGAGTTTCCTGCATCTAAGGAAGGGGTGAAGAGGTGGCTGCCGATGTGCTGCGGGAGGCACAGTCTAGATCCTTCTCTGTGCGGTTCAGATTTCTCTCAACTGGAAGAGTCACTTGCGCCTACATCTGCCCCATCCCAAGCTCTACATCAGCTGCTGGTCTCTAGACCATAGCCAACAGCCTTCTGTTTTTAGGGAAGACTTTTATTTTCATGTGAGTGCGGAATGAAACAACAATTGAAACCTCAGAGGTTGCCACATCATGAATTTCTCTTGCAGCTCTTGTCATATGGGAATTTTAAAAGAGCCTTTAGTAGTCTTGAATCCAAAAATATTCCCATGAATTCTGACTTTCATCTGCAATGGTCAACGGTTTCCATGAGTTGCAGCGTAGGGGTTGTCTGTCCATAGAAAGAACGCTGCCTGCTTTCCCAGCCTTTGAAGGAAGAACCAAAGGAGCCACCTCCAAGGAGGTTTGCCATCTCTGCTGGCTTCCAATGAATGGTAAATCCTATCCCACAATCTCGTTTAGGATGACTCTTCCCCCTTTTCCATGAGCCTTCCCAACACAGGGAGGAAAAGCCAGCAGAAAACCATGTCTGGATGCTATCTTGATCCAGGAGTGTCAGCTGGGTGGCAGAAAAGAGGAACGGAGAGGAGACAGAGAAATAACTGGGTAAGAGGGAGCAGGGCTGGTAGGGGTGTGTGAAGCAAGAAAAGCAAGAGCATGAGTGAAAGTGGCCAGAGCCCCCAAAAAGAAGCAAGAGGAACTGCTTAGTAAGGGCTGTACAGTGCAGACACAGCAGCTGAGCAGAGAAAGAGCAATGTAGGAAGAAATGACAGATTTACAGTCATAATTACTAGCCGCAAATAAGATCTTCTTTCCTAGAGAGCTGATGAGATAGTCAGACTGGTGTGGATGTGCTTCCCAAGTGATTCGTAGGTAGGCAGAACAACAACAGGATGCTTTTGTTCATTTACTTCTAATACCCTGCATTTTTAGTTCATAATCTCTGAACATCTGCAGGAGGTAGCAAGGTAATAACAAGACTGAGGATGCCTAAATGGCAGTTTTGGTCTGTTTAAAATACCTGTATGCTGGCCGCTTGTCAGAAGAGCCCTCAAATGTCCCAGAAGGAAATGTTTCTGAATCAGAAAAGACAGAGGGAAAATAGGTATTTCTCTTAGTGGGGAAAAAATGTGTCTCAAACTTTTAGAACTACTGTCTGAGTCCTGGGACAGGATGCTACAGGATCCCAGGGTCCAGAAAGCTCTGTTATAAAAGACAATATAAAAGACAATTCTATTTTAAAATACTAATTGGAGATATCCAATGCAAAGAGGTGGCAAGAATCATATTTTGCTGAATGCAAAAAACAACCTTTCTTCATAACCAAAAAGTGAGTGTTGATAAACTATCAACACAGGAAAAATCTACTGTGACTAGTATTTCACCTGAGAATGTCCTTAAGAAAGAGAGTGACCATTGAGGCTCATGTAATGAATTTTTACTGTTCTCCACTTTTTCTTAGTTAGAATAGATTAAATCAAGCTAAGAAATTGCACTTCCTTGCATCAGAAAACCTCACTCACATACCAAGATGTCAGAGCACATCAGAAAACCCTAAATTGCGCAAAACCACAAGTGGCCTACTGCGTTTTATATTTTTACTACGATGAATTAATACATTGTGGTTTTCTCTATTTGTTTCCTGTTCAGTATTGTCTTAAAAAAATACTAACTTGTTTACTTATATTACTGGAGGGAATGATCTTGATTCCACCCTCAACAGAATTTGAAGGGCAATAATAGCTTAGAGCATGCAGTCAAGCAGCAGCATCCTTCTCAAGAAAATCTACTCCTTTCACTTGCCTGCAGATAAAGAAGCAAAAGAGTCAGAATTTTGCCCACCAATTTTTTTTCTGTAGCATACTTCAGCCTTTCAAGGCATTTGAAACCTTCTCAGGATTCAGTTTAACTTAAGTTGATCCAGGGAGATCACTGGAAGTATGTCAGCAAAGGTGGCTAGCTGTGGTTAGCTGCTGGTGTGCTCCAAGCTTCTAGAAACAATGAGATATGAGTCATCAGTAAGTGATGTGGGACTTTTCCCCTCTTAGAATATCTGTTGTTATTCTGCAATTTGATTTATGCTCCTGTACTTCTAACATTAGGAACTACCCAAGCAATGGAAGGGCTTTCAAGAGAAGATGCCATTCTTAGCTGGCTGTCCTGTGTGTACAGCCAGCAGGTACAGTAAGATGGGATCACAGACTTTTCTGAGAAGAGGATTTATCCTCCTACATACATGGAAAAAATGACTTTGTGAGAGCACATGCTCACCATTCTCCATATTACAAGTAAAGTAACACTGCTTGTGAATGAGGGCATATGACATTGAGTCAGGAAGACACTTTTAACAAGGAACTGTGTATTTCTGGTTTTATAGCATCGTTTTTCTAAGTTGAAGCACAATTTAAGTGTAATGCCTTCCCATTTATTTGGAAATTCTGATTTTATTTTTTTTTCCAGAATAATTTAAAAATATATATAAGGGAGGAGGAAATCAAGTAAAACCATCCCACTGTTAAAGTACTGAGTGGTGCATTTTCGTCTTCAAGTGCCAAAAGAACTACCCTTATCATCCTTAGGTAGGCTGGGCTCACCGCCCAGCAACCAAGTTAAAATTTATCAGCAAAACTTATAAATTCATGGTCATGGGAGTCATGTTTCTGTAGAATGTGGGAGGATTATGCTGAGTCCTAGATGAGTGGCAGATATCCCACTGCAGTGTCACAGCTGTGGTTTTGGACTTTTTGGAGCAGCGTGGAGTCCCACCGCTCCTGACTTACCCTCTGCTCAACCAGGGTGCTTCTGGAGTCCTAACCCAAAGACTCCATCCCAATCCTAATTTCCTTTTGATAAAATGTTCTTTTAACTCTTGGAAGTGCACAGGTTATTCCTTCATATACGCAGAATTCAGAAACATATCAAAGTTTTAAAAGTAGGACAAAGTTTTAAATGGCCAGTCATTCAGACATATCCATACATCCTTCAGCCAAACGTCTGCTCTGGTACCACCAGATCACTCAGCCATGGGCAAGCAGCCAGCAAACTGCCTCACGTATGCAGTCAGCATTCCTAATCATGTTCTTCTTGCTATTATTCCTCTAATATCTAATCTACTGGTGACTGTTCAGTTCACCCGCTTACTGTGTCTTACTGTGAGCAAAGTTTATAGGCTGAGGGCTGCTTTTGCATCTCACGTGTACAACACACGTGGCAAAATGAGGTCCTGTCTTGATGGCATCTACCGTATGTTACAAATAATAGCAAAAATATAACTGCTGCTACTATTTGACATGACCTATTTCCAGATAGGAAATGGTCTATCATAGCGTAATTGAGAAGATAACCCATTATTAACTCCTGTCTCCTAAAGTTCCAAGAAGGCTGATTATATGGTTCACCATGAAACACTGCAATTTCACTAACATATTTGTTGGAAGCAATTATAATCTATACAGTACTTCATAGATCTTGGACTACAATAGCTTTAAGTGGAGTAAATGGCTTGTGTGCCCCAATCTCAAATGAAACGTGACACTATTATATCTTTGGAGGTTACCAGCAAATCTCTTTCTCCTGGGTAAACAAAGAAAATCATGACTAGGAGAGAAAAAGAAAATATTTTGAAAACTTGTGAGCCCAGATTCTCTCTGTCAACAGCTGTGCAGACACTGGGGTTGACTTGTTGCCAGAGTCAGCACACTCGCTAAAATCTCACGTTCTGCAGGCAGCAGCTTCATGATTTAAAAAAAAAAAAAAAAAAAAAAAAAAAAAAAAAGGAAAAAATGCTTCCCTTCTTTGCCTCCTTCAGCAGACTACACCAGCCTGCAAAGCAGCCAATCTGAGTGAGTGTTTGCAACAGCAATTTGCAAAGTTTTCACTCATTAAAAACTTTGCCAGAGCTTTATTCCATGACCTGAATGACTGGCTGCCTGCCTGCCTTTTCCCGGACTGGTGAGGGCAAGATGGAGAGGTAACACTGTTATCTTGGTGTCTTAAAATGGCAAAATAAGGGGTTTTCACCTCTCAGCCAAACAAGGCTACAACTAGAACCGCTGATCTGGCACCTGGGTTCACTCCAGGAGGTGCCATTCCTGATGTAGCAGCCAGTGCAACTCCTGGCAATGGACACTGAGGAGCCTGGCACTGCATGCTGAGGACACAAAAAACGGCAGTGCTTGAGACAGCTGATGGTACTGGCTGTTTGCTGTAGCCCCAGGAGGAGGCTAAACACCTGAAAGCAGGAGAGCCTCTCAGCCATGACCTTGGGGCAGCTTCTGAAAGGCTACCCTCGGGTGTTGCACGAGCTGTTCTGCATGAACCACCCACCAGCTTAGTACACTCTTGAGGCTACATGCTTATATTTCTGCCCTCCCTCCCCTTGACATCCCATTCCCTAATTTCCACGGTCCTGGCATTGACCAGGAGGGCTGGGAGAGCAGCAGGATCATGGTTTTGATATGGCAAATAGACAGTCTGAAAGCAAAGCTTTGTCCTGACTTGTCCTGACTTCCCACTCCTGGCTATCACCAGGGCAACAGAACAGAGCGGGCCCAGCACAGCTCCTGGGAGAGAAGCTGGACATCAGGAAAGGATTTATCACTGCACCCCAAGCACATGGAGCAGCCAATGCAATCAGTCAATACATGCTTGTTGAGATGAACAGGTTTCAAGGGTTATTGTTGTGCATAGCTCATTGCCAACAAACTGAAGATCTGTTGGTTATCTAGATCTATTTATCCCATCACCTTCTGTTCATGTATGGGAAAGAATATGGCTTTATAAATAAAAACAAACATGACTGTGATTGAGGGGGGTCCAAGGCACCCCAGCATCCTCAGTCATTCCTCCTGACTAGGTGGAAGTGGCTCCCCGAACATCGTGTCTGTTCCTGAACCACAAGTGGAGGCCTGTAACTCCATGATACTGATGTTCAAGGCATCCATCTCAGGATCTGGGTTCTTCTGGGGGCCAAAAGCTTACAGGCATCTGCATCCCTTTCTCCTTCCAGCTTTCAATGCCTCCCCAGTGAGGCGGCCTCCTTTTTTCCTCAGATGTCAGGAAGCTTTGAGTTTCTGCTAATGAGCCGTGGATGGGAAGGAAGGAGTACCTCAAGAGAAGACGTCTTCTCCCTTCTCAGTGTAAACAAATAAAAAATGTTCTTCTTTCTCCACTGGGGTACAATCTTGTAGACCATTTCCCAAATGCAGCAAACAAAAGCCAAACAAAGTCATTTGTCATGCCTCTTCCCGCATGTCCTCGGAAAGGCGAGGTGCGTGTGCACCATGGGGCAGAGCCAGCTAAGAGGAAGCATGGGGAGGATGTGATGTACCACAGAGAGACCAGGGAGTTTTGGTGGTTTAGATACACACCTCTGTCATCAGTTCTTAGCAGAAAATGACAGTCAGAAGACCAAAGTAGCTGTCATTTAGAGAAACTAAAAGGTCCTCAAAATAACATAGGTTTTGTCTCTAATAATATTGTACTGAGGAAATCCATTATCTTATTTACGGTCTGTTTTTTGGGGTCAGAGCAGACACTGTGCTATATATTGTGAAATACAGGTTGTAATGTTGTAACAGGTTGGGTCACTGCTGTGGGTTTGTCATATCTAGTTTATCTGTACTCACCAAGTATAACAATCAGCTTGTAGGTTAGTGAAAGCCAGGCCAATGACAACTGACTTGCAGTATTTTAATCATAGTTCACAAAACTGTTCCAAGAAAAGATCTTGGCTTTAACAGAACACTGGCTAGAATGTGTTTGGCATGTTTCATCTGGCAAGGTGAAGAGCTGACCAACTTTATTGAACATATCTGCAAGGAATGGGTTGACTCTGTATTGAAACAAGACTCTCACATCGTATCAACAGCTCTTGCCAGATATTGCCATTCACAAGCAAAGTGGCATTTTGTAAACACACTATCTCTGCCCAACAAACAAGGCAGCATTCATTGCACCACACAAGCTATCCCCTACTTTCTCAATTGCTTTCAGAGAAGGAAAAACAGCCACTCAGTGTGCCCTGCATCTCACCTAACTTTAGATCACTTCCATGTAGCAGTTAGCACATAAGCTAGCCTTTTGCTAGTCATCCACCCTATTTTTCTGACCTACTTTACACGTTACCGAGATGAGTATCTCCATAGAACTGCTTCTTCATTGACCATAAAGGGAATCAGCAGTGATAAAGGTGACGAAGATCAGCGTCAGATAGGAAATCTACTCAGAGCGATCAAGCCTCAACTGTTCAAAAGTTTGATGACATCAGTTCTTGGCTATCTAATTTGTAGATAGTACAGACAGAGAAAGTTCAGATATTCTAATCCCAGCTTTATAGGGCAGTTTCTGAGCAGTCGGTTGGACATAGAAATTAAGTGATCAGATCTTTTGAAACCAAGTTATTTCTTTAATAATAATAATGCTACATGTCTAGGGTGGGACCATAGTACCCATCAAAGAGCACAGGACTGTAGGTACAATAGTACAGACAAACTGGCAATAGAGTTGGGTATGTAGCAGTATGCTACACTCAGGGTGAGAGAAGTCAGCCAAGTTAGCACAGCCACTGCAAAGCCTTGAAACCTTTCACAGCCTTCCAATGATAGTGACCAAATAGCCCTTTTTCCTGTTAAATGTCGTGTGTTTTTTTTCTTTTATTCCAAAGGCCCATTTTTGTTGTTGCTGCTGCTATTTTGACACTGTCTTGCTTTAAAAAAACTCTAATGAGAAAAAATCTGACTACAGAACATGCTGCAAACAGGCAAAAGGAAACAACATTGAACTGAAATTTCATGTGCAGTCTTTTTGACTGTTTATGAGTGAAAGTAGTTTTAAAGACTCTCTTAGGGACCATAAGGATAACTATGTTTATTTGCATGTCCAGGGAGAGAAAGAAAAATGAAGACAGAATATATTCAATAGCATCAAATTTGGGGGATAAACACTCATGCAGTCCAACTAGCCTGTGGTAGTGTCTCCTGGGAGGCAAGGTTCAGGCTTGCATTCCTACCTCTCAGCAGTAGTGATTCTTGGCCAAGCTGTACCTTCAGTGGAGCTTCACAATCACAGTACTCCATAATGAACCTCAGTGACTTTCTTAGAGATGCATTCACCACTTTATGTCATCTGTGGTCCAGGTAGAGTCACCATCCACCCTGAACAGATAGGGATTGGGAGATGGGAAAAGGTAAGGAACTCAAACTACGGTTCCTTCACAGGATGGCAGTAATTCAAGCAGATGCAGATTGATAACGAGCTGCCACTAAAATGGCACTGATATGTGACCACCTAGCTCACATGCACAACAAAAAGCCTGGTCTCATTTTCCTTGCATGCATTAAATTCCTTTTCTTTCCCTTGCATGTATTAAATTCTTATTTTATTATTTGTTTGGGCAAAAATCATCATATACCAGATTGAGTCATCTCAGTGTCTGGCTGAAGCATAGTCTGCCATCCTCCAGAGGAAGGGGTAGTGAAACAGCACCTGTGATAAACACATAAAAGTGAATATTTCTTCTCCATCCTGATCTTCCTGTCCATAAACAGAGGAAAGACTGATTCCGAAAAAGTGCATATTTTCAGGAAAAGCATCTCTCTCTCATCTTGGCTGTAAAAGATGTACAAAAACCCTACCCTGTGGCCAGATAGGTCTTCCTATCTCCCTGGGCAAATATCCAAGCCTCTTGTTGATAAGCAGTCAGCCAGAACGACAGTGTGGCAAAAATAAGGCAATAGAGGGGAGCAGAAAGGTTCAGATAAACCTTACCTACCTCTGTTGTAGAGTAGTGAGGAAAGAGATTCATATGACACTGGTAGGGAATGATCAGTGATGCTTCTCAAGGTTGTGTATTGCTTTGATGGCTGAAGCAGTCTTCTGAATGCAGTACTGCTGAATGTCAGCAGTAACCACACAGATATTTACTTCTTAAATCACACACAGCACACACTTCTCATTTTGATCACAAGAAAACTCAGGCAGAGAGAATTTAGCAACTCCCTCACATTTGCCTGGTGGAAGCGTCAGAGCTGGGCCTACCCAGCTCTGGATTAAAAGGGTGCAGAGAGATTGCAGAGGCACAGGTACACAAAAATAAAATGAAACAATACAAAAATACAACATGTATTCAGTCCAAACTCAGACTTCATTGGCCCAGTGTCAGGATCTAAAGAAAGTAGCCTGCTGAGCACCCAGCCAAGAGGGTTCTGATACTGCTTTGTGACAACTTGCAAACAATGAAAAACATTCCCTAATGACTGCTGAAGTGATGCCAACATTTGTGGTTTGACGGTTGGGCCTAAATATATTTGTTTGGTTTTCTTCAAGCTCCGGTCCCTAGAATCAACTTATTACCTGAGAAATTCACCTATTTCCATTTGAAAGCCCTTACACTTACAGGGGGAGGAAAAACTATGAGGGAATGTAGAAAAAGGAAAAAGTGAGTATAAAGCATTTGAAAATGTGAAGCCTAAACATGAGAAAGAAAATAAGCAGGAATTCTTTGGGAAACCTTATGATTTTTAAGCAGATGTCTTAATTTGCTAAGGGGTGACTCAGATCTTGAGGACATGGGGCAATTGTTTGTCACTAATAGTTTGAATGGGTCTTCCAGTCCTGAGGATTTTGTGGCCTCAACCTTCTGCCAGGCCAAAGCTGAAGGTGTACAGTCCTGAGAAACATCTTTCCACTTTAGCTATTTTTTCTTTAAAAGTGATATCCATCAATGCTGTTAACTCAGAATGATCCTTTTGCTTTTACCCATGGTTGCTTTTAGCAGGTAAGTGCAAATTACTGTGAGCTTACCTCATGCACTTAAAAAACGGGTACATCGAGGATGAAAAGTTTCCAGACTTCTGTCACGTAGGACCACACATCACTACTGCCCTGGGGAGGCAGGTACGTGACATTTTGCCAAATTTTTGACCACCTTCACCATTTGCTTTCAGTCTGAGTAAGTTTGACTGATATTGTGACTAGGTTGGTTTCAAGAAAAGGCAGAGCAGGACAGGGCAGGCAGTTAGGATAGGAACTGAGATACCTAGAAATTGAGTGTGAGAAGTCTGGTGGTAGCTCACATCAAAGAAACCTTGTGTAGCCCATCTTCTGGATGCCATTTTATGTTCCTCTGAACCCCTCGTGCCTGGCTATAGCTGTTTGGCACGGAGGCATCCTGGCATAGATGGGATGCGTTGCAAAGTGAGAAAAGAGCAACAGAGTGTTTAATGTTTGGCTAAGCGATATGTTCTTCCATCCTTCTGGTTTACTGATAGCTGCCTCCAGGTGCATGGAAAAGCGCAGAGTTATAAATCCCTGGTTTTCCATTCAGAGCCTCAAGGAAAATAATAACCCAGCACTCTCTCCTGCAGACTTGTTGCTATATACTCTGAACGGACATCAATGTCTCTAATGGGCTATCTGTCCTCAGAACTATGTTTTATTGGCAGCTCCACCTGATACACAAAGACTAAGAGTTCATGCCTGACCTTAAAAATACCTACTTGAAAGTTTTCTGAGGAAAGTTAAGAACTGTGCCACGCTGGTGGCTTGGGTTCCTGCTCTGCTAACAGCAACGTTGCATTATCTGTGTTACTGGAGGCTTACATTTGTTAGTCAGGAGGTGCTATTTCTCTTTTGAAGCCTCCCTTCCCTCCCCAGGACTGACAGTCTTCTTGGAAGCAGACTCTAGCCCAACTACATGAGGGCATCAGGTCAGCACATAATGCTGCACATTTAATTTAAGCTAGTCTGCTAGCATCCTCTGTCATGGTAAATTAGGTTATTTTCAATTATTTTCACTAGATGAATTTTCTGGCTGCTGATTGGAACAACCAATGGGACACAAGAGCTAGGGCCAGTGTAAAAGAAGGTGCAGGGATGTCTTGCAGGAAGAGCTAAGATAGGACAAAGGACCCATACATTTGCTTCTCTTAGGGTTCCCACACCACATTGCTAGGGTCTCTGGTGTCCTCAAAGCCTAATGGGGTGCAAAAGGTCCTGAGAAAAGCTCATTGCCTTTCTTTAGAGTCAAGAAACTGCCTTTTCCTCCTTCTGCATCTGTTGACCTTGATGGCCTGATCCCATAGCCACATGCAATCAGTCTTTTTGGAGATGAGAATGTTTGTCTCCCTTTCCTCTGACTCAGCTTCTGCCTGGGAAGGATGGGTGAGTGCACCTAGGTAGGTTTGGTTTTGGATGTGAAGTTGAGGTTGATGCTAGGGTTGAAGCAAGGCCTTCCACTCTCGCTCAGGAAGACACAAGTAGGGCAAAGCTCTCTGGTAGCATACGTTGGCATCAACAGCAGGCTCCAGCTATCCATGCCAGCACAATGCAAGATGAGACAGGGCAGTGCATGCTTCAATGTTTGCTCATAGGAGGGAAAAGTTGGGACCCAGCTGCTAGGGATCAGCCCCAAGTACCCGCATGCCTGTCAACATTTTGCTTTAGTGATAAAAAACACATTTATAAATCTTCCCTTGGATTGTCAGAGTGAAAAATAAATGTTAAGGCTTCAATAGGATTTTCAGCTACTGCTGTGTGTGCTACAAATTATGCCAGTGCAAGGCCCAGAACTGAGCTGGAGACAGTAGTAAGAAAGTTGGAATTTGGCTACTGTAATTATTCATGGCAGCTGTAATCTATGTAATATTTTGTGGACTCCTTGATATGCCTGATGACTCTCTACAAAAAGCATCTTGAAAGAAAATGATTATCTTAAATTATAGGAAACTAATGGAAGAGCAAGATAATAAGAAAAAAAAGGAAAATAGTTCTGAGTATCAGAAGCTCCATAGGAAAAGAAAAGAAAAATCTCTCTTTTCAGACCTAACAAAAGCCTGAGTATTAACTGTGTGGAAGGGCAAGACATTGTGCTTCCTCTGAGGGGGAAAAAGAAAGAAAAATATCAGCTGCATCTCTGCAATCGTGTTTTAATTCTTCTCACCTGGTTGAGAGCTGCGTACATTCCTCTATTTGTACAAACAGTCCAAAAAACTCATATCAATGAAAGTATAGGAGTACACCTGGACCAAGACATGGCCCACAGCTTCCATTTAACATGCTGAGTAGCTTCTTCATCATCTCCCTATTTAGTGAGTTTAAAAAACATGCTGTACTGAGTCCTGGCATTAGCAGATGCCTGCCAGCATCACAGATTTAATTTGTTGGAGTCAAAAAGCACTAATAAATAACTGACTTTCATTGTCCAAGCCTCAAAGTAACAGGGTTTGTTCATATTCACAAGGCATTCCTACATAGCTTAAACAGTTTTTTGGAGAGGTTTTTCAAATAATAGTAATAAAAAGCTATAAACCACGAACAGAAAGGTTTCTAAAAGAAAACACAGAGCCCCACAGACAGCTTGCGTGAGCAGGGAGATGAGCTGCAAGTGACTGCCTGTCCTCCTGACAGCACGCCAGGACTGGCCGTGCATCACGGGGCGGAAAACGTAACAGGAGACACGGGGAGGATGTCATGTACCGCAGACAGGGCACAGGGTTTTTAGTGGTTAAGATGACAACAAATGCGCACCTCTGTCATCAGTCCCTAGTAGAAAGCCATATCCACGGAGAAATTTAGAGAAACCAAAAAGGTCCTCAAAAACAACTGAGGTTTTGTTTCTTGAATAATGATAATGTACTGAGGAAATCCATTATCCTATTTCTGGTTTGTTGTTCAGACTCCCAGCCAACAGTGCACCATACTCAGTGAATATATACATTCTAATGACATGACAGGGCAGGACACAGATGTTACGAGTTTGTCACACAGTCCCGCATGGTTTGGCTTAAACAGCATATAATCACTAACTAGAGAAACATTTGCAACTTTAATGAGTGCCAGACCAGCATCTACTAATTACTGCAAAATAATTGCACAGGACAACAAGACAGAGGAGTAAGAGATGGAGGGAAAGGTTTGGGGGAAGAGTCCAAGGGACGGAAGGACTGAATTCAAAACAACTCGGGTTGAAATCATGTAGCAATTTAATTCTGTTAAAGTCGAACTGTGACTAATTTGATTAATTTAAGGATGAAGGCAGCATTTTAACTTAAATGCTGTCAAAGACTATCCACTGCTCTTCTCTAGGGATGGCCAGTTAGTGGGAAACCTGAAAGATTAGGTTTAACACCTCACCTCTTCCCAAGAGAACCCCTGAGGTGCAGATGGGTTTCTGTATCACCACTCTTGTCCCTTTACACTCATTTCCTTTTTCATCCAAAGTTTTCTGAGATTTTCAAAATTTGGGCATTTTAAATATAGCTGTCTTGCCTCTCATGGTTACCTAGCAAGTGACACCCTAAGTAATGCTTTTAAAGATGGTAACTACTGAAATTCTCCTTGACTTTGATTGTGCTTTCCTTTAAATTCTTGGTCTCTGGTCAGTCATGAGTCCTTCAAATATTTATGCACTGAAAATTATAGGCCCCTGCTGTCAATTGATTTTTTTGGGTGAATAATCCACAACTACACAACATGTTAAATTAGACACACTCAAAAGAGTTTGATTAGAAAACAAAGATGAATCGTTGGTATAGTATAAGTAGGGATTCACTTCTATTTGTGGCTGGATTTACAAAGATAATTGAGTTTTCCAACATTTCAATGTTAGATCCCCGGCTCTTCTGTACAATTTAGTGTCTTAACAGATAAATGAAGGAAGAACTGGTGCCTGACCTGGGATCTGAAATCCAGATGGTCCCATGTCCTCTCTGTAGAAATCTAAGCTCACTTTAAAGAACTTTAAAGAAGATTTGTCCTACAGACAGCCTCTGAGGGATGTCCAGAAAAGTGTTGTACAGCAAGCCAACTCTGGCACTGTGGATGATTGGGTCTCGGTACTCAAGTTCATTCTCCACCTCTTTTCCGTTTGCATAGACATACCCTTAAATTACATTCATGATCTATGAAAATGGACAGGAACAACCAGAAGCCAATTTAAACTTTGGGAAAGTTGCCTTGTCTTCTGGAGATGCTTCTGTCTATCCTTTGGGAACAGTGAGAGCCAAAGTAAGTTGGTGACAAAATCCTCTGGTCAGTTATGACAGAAAGGAACAAGCTGAGATTCCCGTAGCATTTTTTTAAATTCTTTTTCACAAATATTTGAAGGGACATTACATATTTATGAAGATATTAAAAAGTCAGCAACATTTCAAGCACTTTGGGACATTTTAGCATATATGATATTACAACCAGAAATACATTGTTTGTTTTACATTGTTGTCTGGTCCTAAGAGTTTCTAATGATATATATATATAGGTATGTATATATTTAATGTAATATTGGTAACAAAACCCATATTGTGAGTAAGCAAAATAAACAGTTTTTTCAACAATATATGAGCAGAAATGTCTTATGCATACAGTTTCAATAGAACTTATTAACACAGCTGAACAAGAAGGAATTTCTGTCCAGTGAGAAAACTGGGTATGTCTAAATCTCTTTGCCCTTCCAGATGGGAGAAGAAACATGAAAATTGTGTCTTAGGGAAGTTACAGTTCAGGTACCTATCTATGCTATTGGGTTAGACTATAGCTCCCTGCTGTGACAGCCACAGACATCTGTGGTGCATCTCACAGAGAAGACAAACTGTGGTGTGCCATGAGCCTTGAATGACAACAGGAAAGCTCTGCTCTTTGAAAACAGTGAGGCATCAGGACCTCAAAATTATCCTTTTAGCATTTCAGAGGACTGGTGAATGAACTTTATTGACATTAAATTAATCAAATTGCTTTAATTTGTGTTGTCAAGCAACCTGCCAGTCATCCTGGTTTCTCCTAACCTGAAGCAACAAATTTTACATATTGATGGAAACATTTCAGGGGAAAAAAAACCCTGTGGTAAATTTTGATTTTTACAAGAACCACATTTTCTGTTTTTAAGACTGAATTTCCAAGCAACTCCTAACTATGGCTAACAAACATATCCATAATCAGTAACCACTGGTTAGCAATCGGAAAGAAATCTCAGGTTCAAAACAAACACCATGGGTTTGCAACCTTCTGCGGTTTCATCATAGGTATCACAATAACTAGCCTTTTTCCCCCAACACCAAACAGCATGAATTCACTGTCTCAAAATCTTACAAAGAAAACAAAAATGTGAGCTCTAAACACTCAGCCAACGGCAAGAAAATAAAAACAACATAAAACACATTATTTGTACGTCTCTCTGGTTGGGGTCCTGACTCATGAGTCTCGAAAGTTTGGAGTTCCGAAACTACTTTTGTTTGTCACTAATAACCACTCATCCCAAGGAACATGTGGTTTATTGTTTCATGCCAGGACTTCGATGCTTAAGGGCTTGAGGTTCCTTGGTGAGACAACCTCTCATAGCTCCAAGACATGTTCTTCCGCATTATCGGAATACTTTATTATTTTTTTAAGCACCAAATGTAAAATCAATAGGTCTTTCCCTTGATAGACATTATGATATTTTTAAGAGTAACTTTGCTAGCCACAGAAGTTTTGCAATATTTCGAGACCACTGATAACAGAGCAGGATGGAAAAGAACACAAGTACATCCAAGTCTACTGTTTGTTTGTTTTTAATTACTTTTTTTCTGCTATGGCTGGAGACTTCTCAAATTGTCCTCTTGGTGAAGCACTTGGGCTTTTCTATCAAAATACTTAGCTGAGTCATAAGGGTTGGGGAAAAAGTAACACAGGATGAGCTGACAGTTATATTGAATTGCCTGGTAACCAAATGTACATTTTTCAAAAGTGCCCAGATAAGTTCCATTTCCTAACAAAATTTAATTCTCTACCTTCTTCCTACTACAACAGCCCCGAGACTGGTCAACTAGCATTTCTATTACAAACAGATACCGGTTGTCTATAAAAAGCACCTGCCCCAGGAGAAGGCAATGCAGAGTTTTTTCTATGGTAGCCAGTATAACAAGTCACCCTCAGAAGACAAGACTCCACTCCTTTTTCCACTTGATAATATCTCTGCAAGCAAGTCCACTTCATGGAATCACAGAATAGTTTGGGTTGGAAGGGACCTCAAAGACCACCCAGTTCCAGCCCCCTGCCATGGGCAGGGACACTTCCAACCAGCCCAGGTTGCCCAAAGCCCCATCCAGCCTGGCCTTGAGCACCTCCAGGGATGGGGCAGCCACAGCTTCTATGGGCAGCCTGTGCCAGGGCCTCACCACCCTCTGAGTGAAGAATTTCCTCCTAAAATCTAATTTAAATCTCCTCCTCTTTCAGTTTAAAGCCATTATCCCTTGTCCTATCACTAAATGCCCTTGTAAAAAGTTCCTCTCCAGCTTTCTTGTAGGCCCCCTTCAGGTACTGGAAGGTTTCTCTAAGGTTTCCCCAGAGCTTTCTCTTCACTAGTCTAAATAACCCCAACTATCTCAACCTGTCTTCATAGGATACACTTCAACACTCTGATCCTCTTTGTGGCCCTCCTCTGAACCCACTCTAACAGGTTCATGTCTTTTTTTATGCTTGGGTAGTACTGCAGGGGGGATCTCATGACAGCAGAGTCAAGGGGGAGAATCACCTCCCTCATCCTGCTGGCCATGATTCTTTTGATGTAGCCCAGGATACAGTTGGCTTTCTGGGCTGCAAGTGCACACTGCGGGCTCATCTTCAATTTTTCATCCACCAGTATCCCAAGTCCTTTGCCACAGGTCTTCTCTATACCCACTCATTTCTAGCCCGCATTCATGTTCAGGATTGCCCCAACACAGATTGCACTTGGCCTTGTTGAACTTCACGAGGTTCACACAGGCCCACCTCTCAAGGCTGCCCGGGTCCCTCTGGATGGCATCCCTTCCATCCAGCATGTCAATCACACCACTCAGCTTGGTGTCATCCACAAAGTGCTGAGGCTGCTCACAATCCCACTGTCCATGTCACCAACAAAGACGTTAAATGATACAGGTCCCAACAGACCCCCGAGGAACACTTGTCACTGGTTTCCATTTGGACATTGAGCTGTTGACCACACCTCTTTTTGTGCAACCACCAGCCAGTTCCTCATCCACTGAGTGGTCTGTCCATCAAGTCCACATTTCTCCAATGTGGAAACAAGAATGTCACATGGGACAGTGTCAAATGTGCTGGCTGTAATCAATGTCTGTTCCCTCCTCCTGATTTCTTCCAGGAGCATGGTCACCTATAACTCCAAAATTACTGCTACAAGCAGGTAACATTGAGATATATGTAGTGCAAATCTCTTACAGGACTGAACAGTTGAATCACCAAAGGGTCAAACTTCCTTTAGGTGTGGGGATTCATCTCTACTGATATCAAACTCCTACTATGTAGACATCAACATATGAGCTAGTAACTCACACACCTCCACAGTCAAAAGAAAGGAATAGGTGTGCTTAGTGCCCAATTCATTTGACTTATTTTCAAATGTCTACATTAGGATGGTACAAATCATGTCCTAGAAGAGACTTTTTTTGCTTCACTAACTACTATATGGAGCTTGTGGCAAGTAACTCCACCATATGCTGCGTCCCTCCAGCAAGGTGAACCCCTCTTTGAGTGCCTACATTTCTCACATTCAGAATTTCAGCTCTGGTAAGACTTTCCTTTCTAAGATAGACATCTATCACATTCCAGGTTTTACAGTCAGGACCTCAGCTATGGCCCAAATTTTTGCTTCAGTTCCATACCGGAGAGAGAAGGGTTCCAAAACCCTACCAAATTCACTAGGGAGGCCACATCTATCATTTCAGAAGACCACTCAGATGCCTCCTGCTTTTTGATACTCACTTCTTGGTATGTCTACCAACTACTTGGCCTGTCTCATCTGAAGGAACTTTAAAATCCCAGTGGGTTGCAGTCCAAGAAGTGCTCCTTATTGCCACATTCTATAGTAAAATTAGACTTCACAGTTTTAATCAAAGCTCATCATCTTGCTGTAAAATATCCCAGGATTCATGACATGAGTAATAGAAATAATAAATAAGAGCAATCTGACTAACCCCATAAACTGGTTAAGCAATTTTACACTTCCATTTAAGCTACTTTGGACAAAAATGCATGAACCATTGTGATAGGGCTGCCAAAAGGGGGTCTCCAGCCGACTTCTGAAAATGCAAGTTAAATGCTTTGGAAAATGTCATTCCCTGTCCCTTCTAGCAAAAAGATCTTGGCCTGACTATTCATCTGGCTGGAGCTTTACTTTTGTCAGCTATGCCAAAGCAAATTAAGGGGAAATGTTATTAGAAAATAAAAATGTTTATCAGCAGAACAGGTGTTTCAGGCTCTTTTCCCTTCAGAAGTTCACTGCAGAAATTTTCAATGGGAATGTCCATCTGAAGGGAACTCCTGGCAGATCCTCAGCCTGTCCATCAACCCTCTCAAGCTGCCTTCATACCTGAGGACAAATGCTAAACTGACAGAGACTGACAATCAACAGTATCCCTTGGGCTGGGGTATGTCTGCTTTCCTCTAACAGGCTGATAATTCAATCTTCAGCACCAACCAGTGCATGCTACTATATTGTCAAATTCTGGTATTTATTCACAGGGTAAGGATGTTGTCCTGCACATTTCTGGAAAGCAGTAATGAAGTGCTATAAAATTAGCATCAAGCAGAAGGAAAAGATCCTGTCTACATAAACATGCTGCTTGTAAATTCTTCTAATTCATATAATTCATAAAATAAACCTAACGACACCTCTTTATGGTTATTTCTCACTAAGAACTTCAAAAGAGACAACAATCCAGTAAGAATTCATAGCTTTTTTCCTTGGATTTCTCACCTGTTAATATACCGAAGTGGTCATTCCCTAAACACGCATTCATTTTGACAAATACATTTTACTGTCCTCTCTTACAGATGTGAGATAGATCAAATATTTCCAAAATTTCTGTAAAAAAAAATTACCTCACTATTAATTAGTAAACACACTGGATGTCGCCATGTCAACCATACATGAGTCATCTTGTCAGATGCAATGACATTTAAGGAAGCTCAGGCTAAGAATATCAAGATATTGAATTGAATATAAGAATATCAAATTATGATTCATGGAATAATAAGCTGTGTCATCTTCATTCTGATATGTTCTTGGCAACAGTCAACAACAGAGATGTCATCCTCCCATAAGATTCTTAAAATTCCAAAAATCTTCCTCTCTTACATAAGGCCATTAGTCTTAAAAGATTTTTCCAATAACTAAGAATGACTGGACAGCTTAAATAATTGTCTAATTAAAACTCAGTACCAAGATTTTTAGCATCCAATTTTGTCTTTGAAATACATAGAATACGACTATCTGTGATGTCTACTCAAATTCATCTTCTCAAGTAACTCCAAAGCTTTGTGAAACTGTGAACTTGAAAATTCTGTTTAACTTCTTTCTCTCTCCTTCTAAAAAAATAAAAATAGAAATAAAAATAAAAATCTATCAAAATCTGAAAAACTAGTGACACTGCACACATTATCTAAAGACCTAAAACCTGTGGACTCCCATGCTTCCTTCTATATGGTCTATATTGTAGAGTTAGATAAGCAGAACCATGTTTACCCCCTGTGCACAGCTTCAGCTGGAATTAAGCCTGGGTATTTGCACATTCATAGCAATTCTGGTGTCTAAGCATAAGCCTATGCTAATGACCAATCTGAAGAACAGAGATCAGACAGAGGTAAGCAAAATGGTGCCATGTTTGATGACAATAATTGCTGCAATGTAACTGAAACAATCATGTTCATCGTTGAAAGTCCATTATAGGGTTTTACTAGGCCTGTAGTTTTAACTTAAAACATGTATCTGTACTTTTGGTGCTGGTTCTGCAAACTACAACTTTTACTTCTTTCGTTGCCCTCCAACAGGAGTTGTGCATGTACACGTTAAAGGATCCATACTTTTCTCTGACGATTTGTTAGTTAGCATTACAACTTTCAGCAAAACTGTCCAGTTTCATTTTTGCATCACAACTCTCAACATGTTGTATTGTCTTTTTTTTTTTTTTTTGCAGTAACTTAGATTTCCACAGCTTCAACATCTTTCTGCCATACCAGTAACCTCCGCCTTTTTAGCTTCCCATACCCCCACCATTTGGCACTCATTAGGTGTGCCACTGGTGCCTGTGGATAACCTCACCCACCTCTCAGCCAACTGCTTGTTGGACTCCCTTGCAACACTAACCAAACCGGAAAATCGCCAGTGCAGAAACCCACCTGTGTCATCTTCACAGCTGGGTAAACGTGCATTTTCTTCTAAGTCTGGCATCAAAATCACCTCAGCCATAACATTCATAATAATTTCCTGTAATCTGGAGTTGCCACTCTTGCTGCGGTGAAGAGAAGGATGGCAGGGTTTTAAAGCAAGGATTTTAAAGGGAAACTTTATACTCAAGTTGGGAGCCAGGTTTTACTGCTGTTTTGAGAGCAGAGTGATTAAAAGGAAGAGGCAAAAGCACGCAAAGATCTAAAAGTAGGTCAATTTTAAGAGTATACGTGGTCCTTGAACATTGTTTATGGGATCTTGCTGAGAGCGAGTCTCTCTGATACTGTTTTGGTGCAACAAATTTCTTCAAGGTCAAGCAGACTGTATATAATCAGAGGCAAGTGGAAGATATAAGATCACTTCAGATACTGAAAATAAAGATGGTTCTTCCTCACCAACACTGTCCACATATAACAATTTGATAGGAAAAGTTTGTTCCTTAAGAGATCAAAAAGAACAACTTTACCTTAGACTTCCAAGATGCACGTTCATCCTTAATGTTAGAGATAAGTACTTTTGAAACTTTCTTCCTATTAAGAGATCACAACTCCAAGGAAAAATCTGAGTACAGGCATTATTTCTATAGACTTTTAGAGTCTATCTTTGTGTAATTCCTCTCCTGAAATGGCTTTTGTAATTATCAGTGGTTCACGCAAAACTTAAAGTTGAAGCAGAAGAACTGGTGTAAAGCCATATACAAGGTAAAGAGGTAAAGAAAAAATTAAAACAACAATAAAGGCTGGACCGGATGTACTCACTCATCACTAGACACATTACATGATTAATCACTTGTCCTCACTGTAACAACGAAGCCAGGAAATCCACAAAACCTCAGTATGTATGTAACAGTGCATTTCTAGCTAACAAATTACAGCTATCAAGCTACAGAAAGATGCATGCACTACATTTACTATAATTTAACATACTGGCCTTCCCTGAAAACCTGGCAAGGTTTGCTAGGATGCAAGCCCATAGCATCAAACTATATATTTGAATGAGGGTAAACATTTTAGTGTTTAGCATTTACATGAAATTCAGCCAAAAGACCAAGATGGCTCCGGGCAATTTGAACAAAGCTCATCGTGAAGGTGCTTTTGATGGTCCAGCTAAGCCAGCACATCCACCGCTAACCATAAAAAACAGGGCAAATGTTATAAACAGGTTGTGGTGGCGTTACCTGGAGCCAAAGCGCAAGGCTGGCCGCATTTCATGTCAAACCACTGACCAGCTCTTCTGCCACTTGGAAAGTATGGCTGACATCCGATTGCAGGCCGCCCTGCGAGGTTCACCAAACCACCAGCAGTAAAGTGGTTACGCTGCTTTCTTCAAAAACATTTCTGTGGCTTTCTTAAGAACGCTGTATTTGCCAGGTGAGCAGCACAGCCTGGATGGGTTGATCTCCTTGTCGCCATTACCTGCGCTTTGCTGCCATTTCAGGCCCCCATGCTGCTCAGTCCTCCAAAAAGAATATGAAGAACCATTCTCTGGAGGGGCTGCAAGCATCCAAACTAATTTTTAGCCAAACAAGGAACATTTTCAGTCTGAACTCCCATGCAACAAGCAGGAGTTATTTATATAACTAGTTATTTGTATAATACACCTAGTTATTTATATAACTCTACTGTAAGTACTTCTGATTTCAAGCATAACTTAAACAGCATTTTCACCTTTTAAGCTGCAATTCTGTGGTAATCCATAACCAGTTTATGGGCTCTTAATGGGAGAGGACTGCAATCCTGCAATGCTTACTTCAGCTCTTCACAAGAGGTAGTTAATTAGCTGTTGAATTAACTATGTGCACCCCAATTAATCCATGACCAGCTCCTAACATGCCTGTTAGCAAACATCTGCTGCACATCAGCTTCTGCTCCCGTACTGTTTCCCTGGTGCATCAATCAAATTCAGCTTGGGAGGAGACTCCTTCACGTGGAGAAGAGAGGGAGACAATTCCCGCTGGCTGGCTGCACAAAGGCATTGGTCAGCTTCATGGAAAGCAAAACTAAGAAGCATTAAGACAGGAGACTTGCTCAGAAGATTTTCCAGGGCCCCATGTCGGAGCTGAATAAGGAAATCCCTTAATCCAGCCTAAGCACAATGTTACAGGCATCATTCATCTTACTGCAGTCTTTACTGCTCTGGCTTTTATGCCGATGTTATGCCTTGGGAAACTATACAAAAATAATAATATAATACAGAACTTCAGATCCTTGTACTTCTTGTGCTGTCTCTGGAAATTCTTAGGCTTTCTGGCCATATATCCAGTGTTTGTGCTACCTTGAAGGTAATTCATGATCTAGAACAGAAGGAGAGAGACGTTTCATCCTTATCACCCACCACAGAAACATTTCCAAAACTGAGTCAGGTTCTTGTCGTAATAGTGTGACCAGCTTCAAAATCCTGAGGGCTTTTCCATCTGTAATCAGTTTGGGACTGTCTCTGACTGATTTATGGATTTGTCGGAAGAGGCACACAATTTTCAAGCTTTATTAAAAGAGAAAAGAAACAGAAATTGTAAAATACACATTGTTACATTTCAGAGCATTAGTAAAATGCTAACTGTTGTAGGATATGGCAGAAACTCTTCAGAAGAGCTTAGGATCATTGTCCCACTTTATATAAAGAGGCAAAAACAAGGGACATTGAAGGGCACAGTTTGCCTCAGGTCAAAACAAGGCATGAGCAGAGCTAGGTGCCAAACTCAAGTTCATGAGCAAACTGACAATAAAGCCCTCCAAGTCTCACATACCTTGTCTTTCTCTCCTCCTACACAGTAAGCTGGAAGGATTTTCATCATTTATGTGACTTATTTTGTCTGGTTGCATTTACTGTGCAGAGGGGAGGGCAGGCGGTTTGCTTTTTCCTGGCTGCTGTGCTCAGACTGCCTCTTCCCAGAGGAGAATTAACTTTCACTGAGGGTATCAGACCATCTTCAGGGTTGGAGCAGTTTCCAGAGTACACAGCCTGAGGTAGGGCAACCCTTACGAGCAGCAGAGAGCAGCATCGAAGCCAAGTCAGAGAAGAGAAAGACAGAAATTGCAGGAATCAGGTCCCAGGGTACCTTGTGGGGTCGGTCACTGCAATCCATAACCCCCTGGTGAAAGTTGCTAGACTGGGAAGGACTGGAGAAAGTCCTGCCCAGTGAGGACACCACAAACAAGAAGCAAAGAAATCTTCGAAACCTTTACTCTTCTCAACATCCCAAGATTGTTGAAATTGCTAAAAAATAAATAAATACAAGCAGAAATTGGATTTATAACATGCCTGTATTTGAACATTGGACTTTTTGAACATTGGACTTGCAAATGGAAGACCACTGGTAGGAAATTAAGTTCAAATTAACTGAGCCAGCTGCCAGAGTCAAGACTGCGTTATGACCACAGACCATTCTCTTTCTTTTCCTCTTTGTTAATTAGACACAATTAGATGAGCTTTAGCTACCATGCTCTTCTAGTCTGGTTAACTAAAAAATGTTCATGTTTTAAGAAAGAAAATTAAAAATGAATGGTGGTAACAAACAACCTTCTCATTGCTGATGTATATTCCGATTAAGGGTTATATCCCTAATTAATCTAAAACACTCATCCAGTGTAATTTGAATGACTGCAGCAGTAAGGACTTCTTTACATACTTACATTTTCTCTTTAAGTCACGGCCAGCTAAAACAAAATGAAAAACAAAGTAAATCAAATTTGAAAACACATACTACAAGACTGGTGGTATATACCATAAACAGTGGCATTCCTACACTTTTAAAAGAAAAAAAAAAATCTCACGGAATAATTTGAAATAGAAATCACCATTAATCCTTCTCTAAAACTGTCTCTCTAAGAGCCTCTCAAGAGCATTTTGATCATGCTGCTGAGGGCCCTCCAGACTCCTGGGGGAATTTCCAACACCCACCTCTTTATTTTCTCAGGCAGTCACAGGAAAAGAGGTTTTGCTGAAGATGCCAGCGCGTACTAGGCTAGTCAGGATGCCTTAGGCTTAACCCTTTCAGGGCTCTGACCACCCTGAAGATACGATCTTCACGTTGTGCTTTACAGCATTAACTTGGCTTATGTCTCAAGGATGTAAGCTAACAGCTTCAAAAAATGTGTTTCCTGTTGCTACAAAAATGTTAGCTGAGCATCTCACAGTCCTGCAACAGTTAGCTTGGAACCTCTCTTATCCTCAGTGCCTTTTAACTGCAATACATTCAGTCAACTCTAATTCTTTTTTGATACATACATGTATATTTCATGGCATACTGTACAGAGTTCTGCTTAACAGGACACCTGAGCGTTAGCATTTCTCTGGAAATAATTTCTCTAAACGATTAGGTTGTGATGAAATTCTTCCAGTTTGTTTTCCAGAGTCACATTCCATTTTCCAAAAGACTCATCATGCATGTCCTCTAAATCCATGACTTTTGGGGTAAGGAAATGGTTCTCTTTTAGGTTTCTGTCAAGCCTTGGACAGAAGTATCGTTGTAGAAACATGAGTAGTATGTCTGATTATGTGTGGTTAATTAGTCCAGTTGCAACATCTGCTCATAGAACAGAATTACAGGACAATAATTATAAATACACATTCTTCTCAGAAACAGAAACATCAAGAGTTGTGTCCACTATTTGTCATTAAACATTACCATTTAAATTGAGATGTGAGGTAGGTGGGAGAGGCAACTTTTGCCAGCTTTCAAAATGAATGCATTTTGCCCTGCACCTGGAGGCTGCTGTTGTGCAGCACACTGAATATACATCCACGTGAGTAACATAGTGCATTAGATTTACACTGTACTCCACTATCAGTTTAAAAGTTGCTTTCAGATCAGCACAAAATCCACGGGTTTTGCAAGCAACAAGTTGGGTTCCAAACCAAAGCAACCACAGATTACTTTCCTACAGGAGTGAAAAACTCAGCCAAAAGCAAGTTTAGCTCTTCTTCAGTGCTCGATGATTTCTGGTAGGCAGCCCTATTCCATAGCGTCCCAGCTAAGGCTCTCCTTGCTGGTTTGTAACCACTTCCACCGGCCAAGAATGAGAAGGCCAGAAGTCACATCAGGACAGCAGAGTAGGGTCAGGAGAAAAACAGAGCACAACAGCCATACTACAAGACTGGACAAGGGTCAGAAATAAGTAGAGGCCAGCTACAGTCACAAGGAAAGTGTGGGAGGAGACTTGGAGGTTATAGGAGGTGGAGACTGTAAAAAATAAGAGATGGGTAATAAGTGGGCTACGGGTAGATAACAGAAAAAAATCTTTTTTTTCCCCCCCCTCCTGGGTATGTCTTATTCCTGCCCAAAGCACTAAAACTTTGGGAAACCAAGTCAAGTGACCCAGTACACATGTTTTTCTTTGGACCATTCTCAATTAAAAACAAAACCCAAAAACATCCACATACGCACAGACAGAGCCCCTTCACAGGCCTAGAAGCAGAAGCTGTCACTTTTGCAGGACTGGGGGCAAGTCAGATTGCACATTTTGACTACATTTCAGTCATCCTAATTCCTATGGAAAGGTGATGGACTAGATAGCCAGCACCTTGACCACAGACATGGTCTCATACTTGTCATGGTTAGCTCCCTTGCCCCGAGCAGTCACACGCTTCGTGGTTTGCCTCAACGGCAGGGGAAGAGACATTTGATTAATCTGGTGTTCAATAAATAACCAGTAAGGCTCAGGGCACATTTCTGCAGCCTTGGCGTGACTCACTTTCCGTAGCCACCTTCCAGTCAGAGGCCTGGAGCAGTAACCACCGAGGAATTCAGTCACACCAAAAGCTCAGGCTGTAGAGCTAGAGGAAGGTATGAGCAAAGGCAGCAGGAGAAGGGAGTAGCGCACATATTGGGCAAAGACTATGGATTAGCTGGAGACTCAACTCTCTATTTAATAGACCAGGGTTAAACAAAGTGCATGGATACTGTTCTGTGGTTGAATAAAGCCAGCCAGAGCCAGACTGCTGAAAGAAAGAAAAATAAAGCCCAGGCAGGAAGAGAAAAGCACAGACTAATCTTCAACATGAGTATCCTCTTCTTTCCCTTCACAAAATCTCTTCTTTTTTTTTTTTGTTCCCAAACTTGCCACCCATCTTTTTTGTGTGTGTGTGCTTTTGTTTTTTGGCTGCACAGTATTTTAAGTTAAACGTTTGCTTGATTGAATTAGCATGTATTTTCTACGCAGTTGAACCTGAGCCATTATCTAAAGAGAAAAATCTTCCAAACACACATGGCAATGAAATAAAAGAAAGCTTCTTTTGAAATTAATCTTGTAAATACTGCACAAACTTCCTTTGAAGAACCATTGCAAAAACACAGGATCATGGACAGCTGCGCATGCTTACTGGTTTAAAATTAACTTCAGCAAAAAAATTCCTTATTCCTGAAATGAAACCCTGCTGGAAATTTAGATTTTTTAACGCATAAAACAAAAACGTTACCTATTTGCAGTAATAGCATCTTTAAAACTGTACCAGTGCACAACAACTTTGATCAAAACTATTATTTTGAGGGTACCTGACAATATATTCTTCAGTAAATTTCATAAGGTATCAAAACACTTAAGGATTTTGAATAAGCCTATGACACATTGTGTTTCATACATCACATTCGTTAACAGTGCATTCCTGCACTTAAGATTCAGAAGCTTGCTTTTACACCAATTCTCCAAATCCTGTACAATGTGCCAAAGACCAAACTCAGCTCACGTGGAAATATCAAGCCAATCTCCTTGGCCTAGCTTTCAGGCAGGATGAGATTGAGGTAGATTGGTTATCACACCCTACTTACACTGAGATATTATTGTCTTGTCTACTATCTCCTAACGTAACCCATGCAACTGTACTTAATATGACCGACACTTTGTGCTTACCTTTCAACCCAAAGACAGTAAAACAGCGTTCTCCTATTCTTCCTGGACAGCAACTTAATTCTGTAAGAAGTATGCCATCTACTGATGCACTAGCACTATTTACTATGCAGTTCGTTCTTCAAGTGCCTTCACATAACCACTGACCAAGACCAATCTTAGCTGAAAAATAATAACAAATTTACAAGAAATGACAGATCTCTTGAAGCCAGTGAAATGTTTTATTTTAAGCCACTGCTAAAACAAGAACAAATTTAGTGCAACCTGGAGTTCATAATCTGAAAACTGAATATAGTTATTAAAATGGCAAAACTCATCACCATTATACAGTACAAGACCTTCATATTCATTGAGTACAGTTACATAAACATTTATAGTAATTCAGACTGCTTTTGGTATACAGTTGCATCACTAACTGGGCTGTGAATTACCTTAACACTGCACAAATAAGCAGCAGTTCCAGCGAATTATAATAAAGTTTAGTATTAAATACTATTTAGACATTACAACAGAACAAAGGCCCTCTAAAACTAAAACCCCAGCTATACAACAGGAATGTACAAAGATGGTATAAAATAAAGTGTCTACAGTGGCTGGGCTCTGTACTTGCCTCTTCAGAGCTCAAGTAAAGTAAATGCTTGACAGTAGTGGCTCTTGCTGAAAAGCCAGAATTCTTGCACTAAAATCATTCCTTAATCTTTGCAAATCACCTGTGTAAAACTAATTTTTTTTTGCGCTGGTGACAGTGTTTGGTACTTACTGTGTTCCCATCTCCAACAATATGTGGCTCTTTATAGAAAAGGTCCCAGACAAGTAGTATTTGAAAACATTTAAAATCTGGTACCATTCTGGGGAGACCTAATTAGTCTCGGAATGTGGGTTGCTGGGTTTATGTGTTTGCTTTTTTTTTATTATTATTTTTTATTTTATTATTTTTAAAAAGTTTACACAATCTTTTTTTTTTTTTTTTTTTTTTTTACTCAAGAACAAACATACTATGCAAACTATATTCAAGTATGTGGTATTGACTCCTTTTTCACATCCTCATTTTGAGACAGTAGATCTTTAAGCTTAGCATGTGGATTTGTCTTGTTTTCTATATTTAGGCTTTATGCATACTTTTGTATGATTTATGTACTCCATTACGAATGTTTAGATTTATGTTAAATATGGCCACTTCTATTTGCTAATTTATAGAGGGATGATTTTCCAAGTGCTTTTTCTATAGTATCTTACAAAACATCAAACCAGTTCTATTTTTCAGAACACCAAATGTATTTAATGAAGTGTTAAAGAGAGGGTGCCTTATGGAACAGTAACACCACTGTATATTTTCTTTAAAATTAAATTACTATGTCAGGTTTCCCATACAAAAAATGCAAGAGGAAAAAAAAAACTACACCTCATTATGTGTTTATAAAGCACATTTGTCTGGTTTAACTGGACCAAAACGTGGTCCTCTATGTTTTTACAGTTTTCATTTTCACTTCTGTATTTGTGGTCAGGAGTTTTAAATAAACTTAGTAATAGCATTAAGACTCACTTTAGCAAAGAACAGCTGTGTCACTAATATGACAGACAGCAACAGTTAGACACAATCAGAGTAAGGTTTCCCCAACGGTTATTAAAATTATTCAATTATAATAATTTAGAAAGGCTGTTTTTATGCTTTTTCCAATTTCAGTAGCCAAGAATAGTAGTCAAGGCATCCAGAATACAAGTTGAAAACAATTTGTGTAGAAAATTGTTTTGTTTTAAGTAAAAAATGAAATATTTTGTAACTTTTCTCCTCGTGTAATTTGGAAGCTGTTACTTTCCTTGCAGGCTAATAAATCAACTTCTTCATTAACACCAATCAATAGAGTTATGCAATGTATTTGATCCAGTCTGAAAAGATGACTCCATTTACAACAACCATTTTTAGTGCAACTATTGTCTAATTAACTTTTGGAACAGTTTTAAGTTTTCAAATTTGCACAATCTGCTTCTACCTTTTAACCAGAAAAGGCAATTAAAAAGAAAAAGCTTCACCAACTTCTCAGCTGGGCTTTTTGGACAAGTACAGAAACACTGTACTAGCCCTATTGTATCCTCACGTCATGAGTTTTCACTTCAGATGGAATACCAAAATGCAAAGCTAAAATTAGTTCCGAGGAATGCTTTTTTTTTTTGTATTTGATCTTCTTGACATTTCAAATTTCAAGTTAAATTGATGCAAGTACATTAATGATCTATCAAAGGGAAAATGTTAAAGCCAGAGAATGGCTCCAAACTTTTGTCTAGAACAAAGCTGAAAGTCAATGTTGTCAAAGGCTACACCTGGGGGGGGGGGGGAAGGAAAAGGAAAATTTGGGGGAGGGTGAAGAAACATAAAGAAATAAATGTGCACAACCCTTCAAGTGTATTTGTCATTAGTCCCATCCTCCACATATAAAAATTAAAATCTTTCCCCTCTGTGCTCTAGAGAAAACACATTTCTGTCACTTAACGTCAATTACCTATAACAAGGAAAAACAGCACAATTTTGTTGTTTGTTTTTTTTTTTTGGTCTTTGTGTCTTTGTCAAATGACATACATAAATCTTTCAATCAGTGAAATGATACATGAAGTGAGGTAATAACCTATAAGAATAACATGGAATTTTAAGTTAGCAGTAAAAATTTATGTTGCATGTTCCTATAGGTGAGATCTAATACATGTACAGATACATACACATACCTATGTGTGTGCGCGCACACGTGTGTGAACATATTTGCATATACAAATCTTTACCTCAGTTTGAAAGGTAAACTCTGAGATCCAAGACAGGGTCCCTTTTGAAATCCAGATGACAAATGAAGACTAGAACTACCCAGGTCTCTACAAAAAGACCTTCAATGACTAGCAGAATACCTTCCTGACACACAAAAACATTGCAAGAAAAGTGCTCTTGAGATTACCAGTGTGACACCTTAGAGTAATTTAGGAGGGCAGGAGGAATCAGTTGCCATATTGCACTAAAATTCATGAATAGATTTAGAGACTTCGCTTATTTTCATTTAGGATCCAACCCTGAAAGTCATACAACATACCAACAGTGTATTTCCTTGTGACAAAGCCATTAGGATTCTGTGGCTCATCCAACATAAGCAGAACTCCACGATTCTCTTGCAAGTGATTTGAATTTTGAGGTGGCAGCCTTGTAATTACTAGCATGTGTCTTTTTCTAAACAAAGGATGTACAAACAAACATAACCCAAAAAGCACTTTCAAACCACAGGATAAAAATCCAGATTTTCCTTCAGATAGGAATGCAAGTCAGCAGCACTAGTAAGAAACATTAGATTTGCTATAACGACTTGACCAGAAGTGCCTTGAAAAAAAATCAGCAAAGGTAGTTAAGAAAAATGAAAAATCAATTTACAACAAATTTCTCCTTTATGTTTTAATTAGCCTTCCTTGCTAATATTGAAGTGCTCAAAATGTAACAAAATTCTCTTCATTACTGGTGAGAAAACTTATATGGAAGGTAAGAAATAAAGAATTAGACTGGTCAAATAGATGAGCAAAATTCTCAGAGGAAAAAGATTCTATCTGCCACTTTGAACATACGTGTGTGTGAGGCTGTCCCGGATTTGGCCTGGATAAAGTTAATTTTCTTCATGGAGTTTCACAGGGTGCTGTGTTTTGGATTTGTGATGAGAACAATATTGATAACACACTGATGTTTTTGTTGTTGCAGAGCAGCGCTTACACAGAGCCTGGAAGTTTTCAGCCCCTCCTGCTGCCCTGACAGTGAGCAGGCTGGGGGTGCACAAGGAGCTGGGAGAGGATACACCCAGGACAGCTGACCCCAACTGGCCAGAGGGATATCCCACACTATATAGATGACATAACGCTCAGGAATAAAGCTGGGGTAAAGGCAGCGAGGGGGGGATTTGGAGTCATGGCATTTGTCCTGCCAAGCAACTGTTAGGCATGACGGAACCCTGCTTTGCTGGAAATGGCTGAACACCTGCCTGCCGATGGGTGGTACTGGATGAATTCCTTGTTTTGCTTTGTGAGTGCGGCTTCTCTTTACTTATTATGCTGTCTTTATTTCAGTCCACAAGTTCTCACGCTTTCACCTTTCCAGTTCTCCTCACCATCCCGCTGAGGGGGAAGTGAGCAAGCAGCTGTGGGGTGCTTATCGACCTACTGGGGTTAAACCACAACAGAGACCAACAAACAAATTCTTCAGACTCAACATTAATGTCTGTTCAAGTGTTCACATACAAGAAGCTTCAAGAAGAAATTTAACAATTTAAACTTGATTGGCAAGATTCAGGAAACTTTGCCAAAGGTTTTATGAAATTATGCTTAGCTGCCCACTCTGCCCTTCTACCACAAGTTACCAGTTCTCTGGTCAACAAAAGGGAACATGTATTTGCACCTCAATTTCAGAGCAGACTCACATCTTCACAGGCAGTTAAATCTGATAAAGGCAGCTATGAAAGCAGACTGTCCTAAAGGTCTGCTTGGACAAGCCACAATTTTCCCCCTGGTTATTCTGCCCTTGGGCACAAAACACCTGGCCAAGATCAGTAATTTTTATCGTTGTCTGCAGTAGGATTTTTTGGAACACATTTTTCTAGAATATAAACTCTCTTAGTCCTACTGCAAATACAGCACACACAAATGGGAAAAAGGGCTATCCTGGTACAGCAGGAATCCTGAATATCACGCCTGAGACCATCTCCTCTCAACTACTGTCATGGACAAGGTATTTTTTTCATAACTATTTCAATGGTCTGAACACAGCAGTAAATACAAGTTATGCATGGCTGGACAATATCGATTATGGACTGAATAAACATACCATGTGCACAGTATCACAAAGCACAGCACAGCTATTTTGACTTTCACCTCAGTCTTTTAAATGCTGACAATTACTTGAACATTCATTAATTGGATTTTACATTGCGTATCTGTGTTCTTCCTATCTCCTTTTCAAAGAGGAATGAAGCGAAGAGTGTTGCATCTTTGGATTTTTTTTCAGGCATTTTCCAGTAGCCACCCAACCAAAGACTTATTCAGAGCTTGCTCTCCATCAGACGCCTTCTCTATCATTTCACAGTACTTCAACACTGCTTGCAAGAGATCTCCCACTTTCCAATCCCTTTCTCGCAGTCTTCTGGAAAGCTAAAGGGGAGACAGGGAACATAAAATATTTTGACCAGCACATCCTGATTAGCAGTTGCAAAAGTTATTCTTGAAACATTAGCTCATAAGAGATCAGTTGTAACAAGTTAATCATTATTCCCACATCTATAAAAACAAAAACTTCCTCAAGGATCAAGCACTTTTCTTTTGGGCAGTTTTCACTAAAATTTCTTCTGCAGGGAGTGACATTTTCAAATGATGTGGTGCCACAGGTATGAGGGCTGTGGTTCATCAAGCCTGCAGAAAACAGGAAATTCTGAACACAAGATTAAGACATTTGCCACCCCTCCCATGCCAATAACGCACATATAAAAAGTCAAAACTCAGTCTTAATAAAAGGATGTGGATTTTCCTTTCACAACATATAGTGTGGTTTGGGTGGTACGGATGCTACCCTCAACGGAAACAGCGTCTTCAGAGCTGGGAAATTATGGCATCTTAGGGAAGAGGAAAAGGTGAGGGTTATGTTAAACTACCACTTGGGAACACAGATTGGTGGAGCTTAAAACATTTTTTTCACCCAGGAATCCAAGCAAGAAACTTCCTCTACTGATGTGTCAAGATTAGCTACGTATGGAAGAAAGCCAACACTAAGACACAACGGATTTGTCAGTTTGCCTAGGAGCAAAAAAATCTTTTAGTTTAAAATACATATATTCTTGGTAGCTTGCAGCATCACCATCAATGCTGCGTTTAATAAAGACAATTTAGACATTCACCTTATTCTTTGCAATGGTAGGATTTTATTGGTTTTTATAGCCCTTACAGTGATATTCTATAAATTAAGTTTTCAAAAGTCATAAACAGTAGTCAGTGATATAGCTTCCACAGCTACCAAATGAAATATTCATGGTGTTGTTTTTTTCTTTTCCCCAAGACCTGTCAGACTGAAATATGTAAATTCTAGGAAAGAAATGAAGAGGAAGACAACTTCTCCCTGATACTTCACCTAGGTGATATTCCAACTGCAACAAGGCAGGTGATGGAACTGGCAGGAACAGTGTGGACACTGAACATTTTAGTCTGTATTTTTAGTTATACATGCTTTTAGGACTGGCTTGCCTACAAAACAGTTAGCTTCCTGAGCAAGCATTAATTTGAACGAGCAAAAAAGAATCCTCTAATCTTGAATATATACTGAAAACAAACTTTTTGCAGTTAAAACACAGATTCTACATATAAATTCTATATATAAGAGAGACTGAACTCTGTCGTTATTTCTGTGAATTATTTGTAACATTTGAAATACACAATTAAACAAGAGTTAATAATCTGCAACAGGCAATTTTATAAATGGTGTATAAAAGGATAGCGTTTTTTCTTATGCCAGAGAGGTTTGGCTAAAGTCTAAAGACCTCCTTAAGCAAATACAGCCTAAAATTTCTGCCTAAAGAAAAAGATAGCATCACGGTAAGATGAGAGCAAGCACCTGGCTTCGCTTATCTTTCTGTTTTAATTGAAATCAAAGTTTAATCCCACCAATTCTTTATGTCTGATGTTTCCTACCAGCACACAAATGAAACAACTGAGTTTACTCAAGATGGACACCAGAAATCCTACAACAGCTAGATACACACTGATTAAAAATTCAGTGTTTTCGAGGTACTTGCATATCCATATTGTCGAGGCTTCCTAAAAAGAAAAATGAGACCTATCTACTCTAATTTACCAGCTTCTTGTACTAGGTCCTAACCAATGTATTTTGTTTCATACACAGGTAATTAACTTTTCTGCCTTATTGAGCATAATATGAACATTGAAGAGTTTATATCCAGTATCAGCTAGTAATACCTAACCTGATATATACTAGTAGTACTTTTATCTTTCATACAGCCACATCACATTAGTGGCTCATTATCCCACTCTAAAGAAGCATTTCTTCAGTCTTTCTTCCCTTCCAGAACCCTCCAACTGTTTATAGTGAAAATTATTTTCAATGTGATCTAAAAAGCCCAGGTTCATTCCTTATATAACTGAGGTACCTTGCCAAAATAGCAATGAGATGATCAAAAAAAAAAAAAAAAAAAAAAAAACATAGCTGGGAAAGATTCTATGTAGAGGTCAGTTCAGTTTTCTGCTGGGCTGCAGTGCCCTCTGGAGGTACCTGTCTAGCTTTACTAGCAACAGAACCGAGAATGACTACTAATTTAAGAACCTCAATTTGGGTCAAAAGATCACCAGCGTGAGCCTAACTATAAGACTTATTAAATTGTACTGGTAAATATCTCATTTTTATTATTATAATCCTGAAAGAACACAGGGACCTTTCTAAAGGATCTTATTAAAGTTACAAGCATCCTTTCAGAAAGTTTTCGTTATTTAAATTTATATATTTTTTTTTAATATTTTTAAATAGACTTCAGTTTTTAAATATATTTTTTTAAATATATTTTAATTTCAAAAACTGATCACATGATGTTGTATGCATCCTAGTCTTTCCTATAACAGATTGTTCAGAGACAGTGCTCTGAGAATTCTGCACTTTCCTTCAAACCCTACAAAAGAGGGAAAGATGCTGAGCCTGACTGACAATAACAGGTGGTGTTCTGGGGTTTGGCAATTCAGCCCAGACATAAACAGGTCTGTAGACAGACAGCGTTACACATTACAACTGGGAAATGGGACAGAATAAAAGCCAGGTAATCTTTCTCTGCCCCAAAAGGGAAAAATCAGTATTTCAGTTCATTTTAACATAACTGCACTTGGAGAACGAAAAATTAATATGTAAAACCAAGTGAATCAATTATTAAAAATGTATATTTTTTTCAGGATTGCACTATTGCCTGCCTGAAGATCCTATATTTTTATTTTTTAGGTGTTAATTCTGTATCACTTTATTACTTGTGTCAGGTAGCAGAACATTACTTTTTTTCTTTTTTCTTTTTTTTTTTTTTTTTTTTAAAGGAGTCTACACACAGCAGATGCTTATCTTTCAGAGTGCTCTTTTCAGCATATTCTCTTATTAGGGTAGCTAGAATGGTTTCCAGATACTTTCCTATGTGTTTTTAGGCATCAGTTCAAAGAGTAACTTGGCAGATTACAAAGTTACGATGGTAAGAAGTTGCAGAAGAATTAGAAATACTTCTAAGCCAAACATGCCAACCTCCAGAAAAGGAGCAGAGGGGATATATTTCAACTTGCCCCAAAAGTTATTTCCCAAAGTTCTGGGTCATTTTAAATAAGAATACAAAAATTGTGCAGATTAGAACCTTGTGAAGATCAGCAAGGAGAATTGCAGAGCCCTGCAGCTGGGGAGGAGCAACCCAGACACCAGGACATGCCGGGGGTACCCAGCTGGAAAGCAGCTCTGCAGCAAAGGACCTGGGTGGGGGTCCCCGGTGGACACCAAGCTCAGCATGAGCCAGCAATGAGCCCTTGCTACAAAGAAGGCTGATGGCATCCCAGGCTGAGTTTGGTCGAAGGAGGTGAACGTTCCCCTCTATTTATCACTGGTGAGGGTCCCCTGCAAGTTCCAGCACACCCACTAAGATACAGACATGGCTATTCTGTAAGAAGTTCAACAGCTACCAAGATGAATAAAGGACTGGAATATCTTTTCTGTGAGGACAGCCTGAGGGAGCTGGGACCATTCAGCCTGGAGAAGACAAGACTGGGGGTGGATCTATAAATCCCCGAAGGGAAAGTGCAAAGGGGCCACCTCCAGGCTCTTTTCAGCGGTGCCCAGTGGCAGGACAAGAGTCAACGGACAGAAACTGGCACACAGCAGGTTCCCTCTGAACATCAGGAAACACTTCTGTGCTGTGCAGGTGACAAAACACCGGCACCGGCTGCCCAGAGAGATTTCCAGAGAGCCTCCCTCCTTGGAGATCTTCAAAAGCCACCTCGATATGGTCCTGGGCACCCTGCTCTGGGTGACCCTGCTTGAGCGGAGGAGAAGTTGGACCATATGGCCTCCAGAAGTCCCTGCCAACCTCAGCCCTGCTGTGGTTCTGTGACTTAGCACTCCCAGGATCACATGCATACACCACACAGTTACGCACACAG
Organism: Aythya fuligula; assembly: GCF_009819795.1. NCBI lineage: Eukaryota > Metazoa > Chordata > Aves > Anseriformes > Anatidae > Aythya > Aythya fuligula. Next base: position 175,706,939 of record NC_045559.1, on the reverse strand, counting down.
AAGAGAAAGCCAGCATTATTTTCCAGACTTTCTACATGTAGAAAGGGAGAAGCCAGCCTTAGGAAAATTCAGCCCAGGTCTGATCCAGACTGACCTTTCGATACCTTTCACACTCTTAACACAAGACTACAGTAACTAAGCACCACTGGGGCAAACATTCACCTAAGTTTGGGAGCCTTTAGTATTCTGTAATATTGACCTCTACTTCCCTTCACACCCCATTTCTCCTGAAATACTGATCTGAGTTTTGCTTAAGCACCAAGTTGAAGACTCAGTAGCAAGTTTCTGTGCAAGCTTTAGCTTCCTTAGATACTTGTACACATTTATTTGTTTTTGCCTAGGTATTCATTATTAAATGCATGCTAATGGAATCATTAACTTTTGACTTAACGTTTAACTTCTCCACATTTTTAACTTGTGGTAACTTTTCCACACATTACAAGGTCACAAAATAAAAATAGTTGGGAAGTTATCATTCCTATCAACCTCATGCAGGTGTTGTCTCTAATGCTGTTTAGTTAGGCCTTCAGTAGCTGTGCAAAGTTGAATTAATTCCTTGGCAGAAGATAAAAAAAAAAAAAAAAAGCTAATATGTGGTAAATGCTGGATTATCATGCACAGTTTGGTGTGTTATCATAAAGGAATAAATTTTATGATTCACAGTAATACAAAGTTTCTATCACGCTTGTGATGGAAATATTCTCAGGTCAGCAGGTATGCCAAAATTTTGGCCTTTCCCTAAGAGATGCAAATTCCTGAATCTTCTCTAATTCCTTTACATTCAGCTTTCTCTTTGGTCACATAAAATTCAATCTCTAAAACCAAAACAAAGGCACCTAAAATGAAACCGCCTTATTGAGCCTTCTTAATAGCTTTGATTGCAGCTGCTTCCAGAATAAAAACATACATAATACTTAATTAGAATCTAAATCTCATTCTGGTAAGAAAATGTGCATTTGCTGGCATAAAACCTGAGACAGTACATCAGAACATAACATTACAAATCCATTTGCATAAGCAAATTCTCAGAAATGAGAAGTTTCAAATTAGAAGTTTCAATTTTTAGTCAATTAAATGCTAAGTTTAAAAAAGTGCTTGAAAAAGTACATTTTTCACTGAACAAAAATGCTCTAATTGTATCTTCCTCAGAGTAAGCCAAGGAAAACAACTTGTGAAACAAGATAGCTCAGCTTTGATTAATGCTGTTTTATTTACGGTACATGCACAGACTAAACAGCCTGTTCCACTTTGACCTATCTGGATTTAAATAATGATTTTCCTCACTGGCATACCTCATTATTTTTGATTGGAAAAGCTCAATGGCTGATGTAGCAAATAAAAACAAAGCAAAGCCTGCTTTCACCGCCTCCCGCCTCTCCCCCGGTGTCCAGCAAACCAAAGCACTTACCAGGACAAATTCTCCTGTAGCAGTGTCATGAAAGTGAAGATCGGACACCTCTGTTTCAGAAGCTACCAGCCACTGGAGTGCTGCTCTGAGCTGGGGGTCCACTAGATTTGGTTCCAGATCAATATTTACTATGGCTAAAGTCTTTTTTACTTGCTCCAAACCTAAAAAAAATAAATAATATTAAAAAATATAAAAAAAATATTTTAAAAATAAAGTAATTAAATCTACAGGTTCAAATTGCTTCAAAAAGTCTCTGTAGTTCATTGATTAGATTATTATCTTAAATACATTAATACAGACAGACAGTATGAAGGGCAAAATTTTACAACTGAATACAAACATGTGAGTATTAAAAGGAATCTAAGCTTTAATGCATGTTCCAAATGACAATGAGTTGAATTTAATACCACCTTTCAAACTGAACAGTAATAGTCTCACATCCTTCAGTTGTTTCAGTTTTCCAGCTGCTGTTTTTTCTCTGCCCTCATCTAATAAATTTTCTAGTTTGTATTTCACAACTCCTTCCTGTATAAAGTTAATCAGATTTCCTGAGTTTTTTCAAACTATAGTGCTGTTCTAACTGTTCCAACCAAGTTGCTACAGTTGAAGTACATAAGGTATGTACATGCTCCTAACTGTCAACCTAAGTTTGTTTTTGGTGAGTAACAGAGTATTGGTCTAGGAGTCCCAAAATCTAATACATTTATAGGAGAAAGAACCGATTAAAAAAAAAATTAGTGACACTAAACTCCACAGAAAGCACTGCGGTAACATATCACTAGGAAATTTGGATATGTTTCTTAGTTTTATAAAATAAATGTGCATTTGAGAATGACAAGACTTTGTCTCAAACCATTTGAGAAACAAGGTACAGTCAGCTCTGACAAAGCCAGACCTTCTAGATATTGACATAATTATATCTTCCAAATGTACAAGACCACACACAAAGTTTTTCTACCCAGAATACTACTTAAATGGTCTTACAATGAAAGCAACAGAAGTCTTCTCAAAACGATACCAAGATGAAGTAATCACACTGAAGAAATGGTCACTAGAAAATCCACTATACAGTATAAAGCAGTGTCTTGAACTACAGGAGACACTAACTGTGTAAGAAATAAAATTAAACCCTATTTTCCTCAAGCAATTTGATCATTTGAGATGCTTTTTTTTGTTGTTGTTGTTAGTCAGGAAAAACAAAAAGCAATAGTATACCGACAGCCTAGATTAAACCTACAGAACGGAAAATACTAATTGTAATTAATTTTTGAGGATAGACACACTCAATGACTCAGTTATTGCCTTAATACCTCACAGGAAGATCTAATTTACAGAAAAAAAGTCAAGAAATGTGGTTTAAACCAGTACAGTCTCCCAGGAGCTTAAAATACACATACAATCACACAACTTTCTGCTTACATCGTTGCATTTGAAGACATGCAACGTGACTGAACAACCACTGTAAACAGGTAGTAGAGGTTTCTTGAAATTATTTTATCCTCAGAATATAGCAAAACCAATGAAAACCTCTGTAATTTACTTTAAGATCAGCCTCATAATGAGAAACCAAAACACAGAAAGCACTGTGTATTCACTTGAGTTAACAACCTTTTGCACTTCACTCAGACTAGAACCAGTGCAAAGTTCTCTGAAAACAAAGAAGCTGTAACAGGAGTCCAGACAGACCCTGTTTTGTATTTCACTAAGAAAAGGATTCAATACATTTGCTAGAATGCCAATTTTTTTTGCATCGTTTCTCATAAACACTCTTCAAAGCTTACTATGGTCAGTATGAATGACTTTTTCAATGTCTCAAACAATCATGCAGATGCACTGCCATCACTCATCATATATTTCACAAATAAGATATGCTATGCATATAAATTTATACTTTCAAGAAACTGACCAGTGTTCACTACCATACATTAAATACGTGTGTTATCTGAAAGTGAGAGACTAGCATTTCTCAAAGGCTGAATTAGCAAGTGCATTAACAAGTGTTTGCAGGGTATTAGTCTGTGAAAATATCCCAATGCTTGACTGACATATGATATGATCAATACGGATTAATAGGGTTGTAATTTTGTTTTGAAGATTACAAAAGCAAAGAATAAACAAAAATAACTTATGTCAAGTGCACAGGCCAAGAACAGCAGTGTACACTGGAACTGACATTACCTTCTACAGCATCCTTGGTGTCTTCATCTTTATCGTCTGTTCCATCACTGTATTTTTAAAATATAACAAAAATATTAATATATGCACAATAAATATAGTCAATCTTAAGACTGTAATGAAGGTTAAACAGTAAAGGACAGGAAGATCATAGAAGAATTAAGAAATGACGATGAAAAGAAGCTTTGCTTCTCACACCATTTCATGGTGGAAATAGATTTGTCATGGAGTTCATGAGATTTGCTCTTAGAGGAAGAGAGGAAAGGAGAAACATGAGAAGAGACCTTTTAGAATGAGATGAAAACTTGTTGATTTTAATTAAGTAGGACAGTTTAGTTTTGCTTCATATGCAAAAAGGTTGAGCCATCTTATATCACAGGTATGAACAGCTATAGGTTATTCAAAGCTGCTGCATGGTAAGTGTTCTACAAAAATCATTCACCAAGCAATTTTGAAAGTTTCCACTAGGTAAAAGAAAAACAGAAATCCTGTAGGAAGCAAGCTCTAGTTTGCATGAAAAAAGTAAATCTAAAAATTTGTAAAACCGCAAGCAAAAACATGCATAAATGGGACCTGTCATTTTGCAAGCAGAACACATTCATCATTTTGCAAAGCAACACTTAACCATTCAATATGGATTAATTAATGAAAAAATCATATAGTGATTAAGTGAGAGGAGAGTGAATAATGTATAAGCATTAAAAAATGTGCCATATTCTTATTTTCCCAAAAATGATGATTACATGCATTAATTATGAGGAACCCATCTGGTTTACGTTTCTCAACTCAACCAACCTGTCTGATGTTGGAAAGGATAAATTCTCCTCATACATATCTCCTTCTAAACCAAGACTGCTCCAGCTACTGCTGTTACCATTACTGCCAGGAGAAGAAGAGAACACAGCTGAACTAGAAAAGAACAATAGCTCAAACTAGAACCTTTGCTTTCCTCAGAGCTGCTTTGACAAGACATTTAACACGAGCACTCAAACTTCCTAAACAGGTTAGCTGGAACTTCAGAGCAGCAATTTGCATACCAATGCAAAACTGGTAAGTTTCTGTACACAGGTGAAAGTATTAATTTGTACTCATTAATTTTCCAGATCAGTGCTAACAGTAATTCTGTCCTCAGGCCTAAGCATACTGTTTGTCATTTATACAAGCTCAAAAAATTCAGTGCTATTACTCACAGGAATATGGATTACAAATATAATATGTGTTTAAAGGCTAGCTAAAAGTTCCTAGTATTATGTATTGTGAAGAAAACTGCACAAATTAAATCCTTCTCATTTCAAAAGCCCAGCACTGATCTCCAACAGCTGGATAAGAAGGAATTCTTAAAATAAATCAGAAAAATACTTTTTTAAAAAATGAATTCTGAATACTGGTCTTTAAGTTAAATTTTTGTTTTATAAATCAATAATAAATCTAAGACTAAAAAGATTAATTTACTCAGTTCACAAGCACATTGCATTTATTCCATGAATACATTCAAGTCGATGCAAAGAACTGAAAAAATGTACAGTGTCTTTACACTGGTGTATTTTAGACGCTGCAGTTAATTTGCTAGCCCTGTGCTCTCGTACAAAACTGTGTTACTCATAGGATTAAATCTCCCACTTCCCAATTTCATACCTCCCCCTAAGCATGTCTGGAAGTCTTCCAGGGATAGGATTGAGACAACCAGCATGTTGTGATAAGTACAAATTATCTACTGTAGATGGTATGACCAGCCACATTGCAATTCCAGGGAACTGCTGTAAGAAAATGCTTTCTTCAGCTCAAAACTCTTCCTTCCCACTCATCCCACTCACAGCAAATAATCAAATTTAAAACAAGAAATGGTGGAAAGGAACATTTCAAGAGCCAGATACTAATTTCTTTCAAGAAGCTGTCAGTAACAGCATCACCTGTCAGTGTCTTTTGCTTCCCTGTGTGCCTGCTTCAATACTGATTTCCATATAGTAACAGCAGGTTAGCAAGCCTGCAATGTGAACACACACCCTAACTGAGGGGAAAAAAAATAAAGAAAATTGAAGAGCAGAAGCTTACAAATAAAATTGGTCCTAGAACTGCAAGCCAACCTATTAAAATGCACAATTAAAAAAAAGAAAAAGCACTAAAGGCAGTTACCAAGAATCTGCAATTACTGGTTTGATTTGCATGGAAAATGCAAATCTGGTCTTAAGAACATTTTTCAAGCTACTGTATTAGGAGTACCACAGTAAAAGTTAATATTGATTTTGTTTCTGAATTACATATATAGAATAGAGATTTAACACAATTCATTGGTATCAACGCTTTGCACTCCGGCTCTTTCTTTGAAGGTTTTAGCTTAGCAGAAGTAGAAATAAAAGCTGTCCCAGTTCTCAGACTAAAGGAAAAAGTATTTGCAAGCTAACAGAATGACCTCACGCACAGTACTTTTCTGATTAGATACATTAATCTATTTTACAGAGGTCAAACTTGGTCTGAAATTACATTGTATTTAACCAGGAGATTAGGATCATATGGTTATATATGGCAACATATGAAGGTTGTGGTGTTTTGTTTTTGTTTTTGTTTTTTTTTTGTTTGTTTGTTTTTTGTTTTTTTTTTATGTCACTTTTAGTTCAGCATCTTACAACAAAGTAAATCTTGAAAATAAAGATCTGCGATGACAGAACAAGCAATAAACAGAAAAAGGCATTATAATGCTTCATGTTGCTCTTCAAAATGAGCCAACATAAGAAGTACCCAAAAGAAAAGCTTTCAGTTATATATACGTATAAATATACACACACCCTATATATGGGATCTGTAACTCTGTTCATCTGCTTCAAGATTTTGTATTATGTGCATACAGCCAAAGGCTACAGACGTCTGCTCTGAAGTATAACCTCATCTGGATGCTCTGATTCATCTTCTGGAAAAGCCTAAGCCTATACCTGTATGTTAAATAAACAACAGTCTTAAGCTTTTTTCTATTTCTAACCTTAAGCTGCCAACATTAGAAATGCAAAGCAGATGATACAAACTTTCCTTCTTGTTTCCATTCAAATAAAGCTTCTTTCCAAGCTGTCTTGCTCCCTTGCTTACAGTTAGCTTAATCCTCTGTGAGGTGCAGAAGTACAATTTTTACATTGACCTGAGACCCACAGAGCATAGACTTTGCCAACAGAGCTACTACAAAAAATGTCTTTTTCCCCCCCTCTGAGAGAAGTAAAGCAAAGGCAGTTAAATTGAACTGGACTGCTGCAGATTGTACTGGTATGTTTTCTGAGAAGTCTCAGACCGTCTTCCACAAATTTCAAACTACTATTAATTGAATTTGTAAGCTTATTATGAAGATAATGTAGAAAACGTTAGCTAAAGGAGTCTCAAGTGCCACTATCCCTTGAATACTGCAAAGGGCCTTGAAAATACTGGGGGAAAAGGCAGGTCCTCTGCACAAGTAAAACTTGCTTCCTGTGCACTATGTTACTCAATTATAATGTATTGGCACTACAAACAAATCAGTCTAATGCTACCTGGTACCTCAAGGATGGCACAAGATTGAGGACAGCTTCTCAGATACAAGAAAATGGCTTGCCTTAAGAAATGTTCCCTTTGCCAAGGGAACAAAGCTAACTGAAGTACTTTAAATATTTCAAATTGTCATGGGTTACATATGATCAGTGCAATATTTTAAAATAGATGGTCCTGACCCCACACAGAAAAAAGAAAACACTATTTGTAACTATTGTAACTGCATGATGGATGGCAAGGTTATTTTCCTGTTTAATAAAAAAGTTTGCTTAAAAAAAAGTAAAAGCAGTAAATCTTCATCACTGCCACACACTTCCTTATTTCCTGAGAAGATTATCAAGATATTACTGTTCCACAACTGGCATTATTAGTGAAGCTTGTTTTGTTACAGAAGGTCTCCCCCTCCATGTCTTTTTGCTCAGGGCAATAACCCCAGATCCTCTCATTTCCACCTGCTAAAACCTACTGCCAAACACATGCATGCTGTTAACAATCCACAGCAGTTTTTCAAAAAAAATAATTTTGTGCATGCCAGTTTCTTCTGCCAACACCTTGCTATCCAGATTACGTCCCCCCATTCTTCAGGTTAAATGCCAGAATAGGTCATTCTTCACCTAATGAACAGATATTCTTTAAAGTTTTGGATTTATTTTTTTAAAGATGTTTTGGGAATGATAATAAAAACATGATGGGTACTTGATGGGTACTAAAGGTCCAGAGTATTTTTTTGCACGTTTTTCCCCACAGCATTATTTAACCCATATTTATTCTAATTGCCAATACACTAGATCTTTTTTTCCTTATAGTTCAAATTTATCACGTAAGTCAAATTTTCACTCGTTCAATAGATAATGCATTATCAAAATAACTTTAAGGCAATGCATTCTTTCATAAAAGTATTTAGTTGTATGACTAAGAAGTTTTAGTATTGGTTGGATTAAAATACTCGGTTAAGTAAAACAAAAATATTGCAAACATTTGAGTAGTTTCATTTTAGTACCAAATATTTATTTATTTATTTATTTATTTTAAAAAAAGGAAAAGCCCTTCCCCATTTCTACTGTTCTTCAAGAGAAGTGCTGGATGTTCTATGTAAGTGTTACAACCCTCATGCAAAACTAAACTTACTCACTCCTCATACCTTGCCTATGCAAAAGCTAGGGCCACGACTCACTATAGTTTCCTCTGAGAACAGATGTTGCCGATTTTTCAGGTTCTTTCTTTAATTTAGCTGGCTACCAATCAGCCAGGGAAGTGCAGAAGAAGCTCTTGTGGAAAAATTTACCATCCCAAACAGGTAAGTTTCAACACTATGCACCTGTAAGTTCCTGGTTAGTAACACATCAGTGCACAAGCAACATCAGTTACAACAGCTTAAGAAGTCAACCCCTAAAAATAGCTGCTTAAAATCCTCATGCAAACTAAGAGCACATTTCTTCTTTTCAAGGATAGATGAATTTACATAAAGCACATTAATTTTTAAATCCAGACCACAATAAACAACACTACTGCCGAGTTGTTCTTTATGTGTGGTGACTGTTTTTAACAATACCTGCATCTTTTGCTAATATTTAAGCTGCACACAGTGTTATTTGATATAACTCCCTGACGTAAGTGAAAATGCATAGTCTACGTATTTTACACTCCATATAGTATTAACATTCATGAACAAGAAAAAAGTATCTAGTAAGAAATCAGATTCAAACACATTAGAGTCATTTTTAACACAAAGGTCATTACTGAAGACAAAATAAGATCTTTTCCTTCACCCCCCTGGAGAAAACCACTTGATATCATGTTACCTGATGCCAAGATAAATGTTTAACTGTACAAATATATTCATAGTTACCTGTCACTGAGATGAAGAAAACTGCTGCTCTCATCAAGATGTTCATCTTCAAAACTTAGATTGGACCAACTGCCAGTGCTATCATCACCAATACTAAGGCTCATCTGCTGGCTAACAATAGATTCAACAGAGTGAAATCCTTCTCTTCCAGCAGAGCTAAACAAAAATTTAAGACAAAAACATCACTACATCTCATGCCAATCCGTGTTAATTCATTTACAGAAATTTAACGTTATTACAAAGATACTAATTTCCAAGGGGAATAAAAATAAAAGGGTGTAAAGGGTATCCATTAATTTGTACCCTGTTCTCAAAATAAGAAATAAAGCAATTAAATCAATTTGAAACTTCAACAGGCTTAGATCATGGATTGCTATTTGTAACTCTTTTACTAGAAGGCAGAGGGAATGGCACACACAATTCTCATCCTGAAGATTATTTGCTATAAAGCATTGAACAGTTTTACCATCTAAGCATTTTAGTCTTACAGATTGTAGATCAAGGTATGCTTTTCAAGCAAAAGAATTAACATTTTTTGGAATTGCTCACCATAGGACTGTTCAACTCTTTCCCCTCCTTGCTTTCATTGCTACCAGCAAGGTGGTCTGCTACCGTGGGCAAATTGCTCAAGAACACAATGATATTTAACAGGTTAGAATTGTTTCATTTCTGAAAAAGGGTCTTTCCACAGATAAAGATTTGTCTTCCTGTTTCAAGTATGTGTAGAAACACATGACTTTTCCTTCCTCGGGAAATGAATTTACATTTTTAATCCAAAAAAACAACAACAATCAAGTAGGTATGTTCAATAAACGTAGCCATTATAAGATCCTTCAAAAGACCCAGTTTGGTAACTTTAAAGAAGTTTCAACTCCTTAGAAAGAAGTTATAATATGAAAACATATAGTAAGGAGCTAACCTTCATGGGTAAACCGTGGTTAGATGTAGATGACGTGGTAGAAAGATCAAGAAAAATGACCATCCTACTACCACCACAGCGAGCAGTCACTGTAACATCCACAACTTAAAAAAGCCAGCCCTAATCACATCACTGTCAATGCTTCGCTCCAGTAAAAATGAATTTTTTAATGCAAAGATACAGCTCAGAATAATTTGACTGTTTGAATCACAGTCCATCTGGGCAACACAGAAGGTAACAGTTCAAGAAACATCACTGGATGATGCTGGAAAAAGCATTTGTAAATTTTGCTATGTTAAATCCTTAGTATCTCCTCCTTGTCACAGATATTACAACAAACAATACTTATCCAAACCCTGCATTTTAGATGCTCTTGTCATATTCTAACTAAAAGTTTTAAGCAATATTTTTAAGAAGTGATTCAAAACCCAAGTACCATCTCTGATACTGTGGGTATTAAAAAAAACATATTACTTCTTTCTTTCGGTTACACACTGATTAAGGTTTCAAACTATTCATATGCTGCACCACACTGAACAGTTTATTAGCATTTGTAAACTACCAGAATTTGTTATTAAATGCTTTTACTGAAAGACCATAAAAATTAAAATGGGGTTTGCTTTCTGCAAAAGCTCTGTCTATCACTACTCCCAAAGAACAAAAATTTCCATTGTTGTTTACAGGCAGAAGCTTAGTATGAGTTTCAAGTCAAACCTTGAAAAAAAATGAATTCAGATCCGCTGCAGTCTTTAGCCACTAAACATAAACAGGTCTATTTTATTATTCATCATGATGTCCCTCTAGAAACTAAAGGAAAATAAATCCTCTGCCACCGTGAGGAACTCTGTGCTCCCCACCCCCTACAAAGTAGGAAAATAAGTATTATGATGAACTGGAATAACCAACAATGTAAAAATGGCTCCTGGACCCAAAAGGTAGATTTCCAGTCATTTTGATCCCTGCAGTTTAAGAAAGAGTTGCTGTTTGCCCCAAAGTTAGTATGGAAATGGTAAATTAGCCTTCGCTAAGCATACAGAAATCTGAACATCAGTTTCTTGTCTACTGTGTTACTGTTTTATAAGTGTCTTAAGATTTTTTTTTTCTTCCAATAATAAGGATACTATTTTAACAATCATAAGCAAAGTAAACCCTTTGTACTTTAAAGCAATGTCCAGTCTGGACAGCACCAAAAGTTGGTTCTACTGATAATTCAGAATAAATTACTTTTATTTTTCAGTACAGAAGATGAAGTACAGGTAGGGAACAAACTTGGATTCAGTCACGGCTCATACAGCAACAAAACCCGTAAGGTCCGCTCTTCTCTACTGTAGGTAAAATAACATCATTTCAAGTTGAAATATTAAGTTCCAATTATTAGTTAGCTACTGGAACATATGCATGCTGATATACATAGGAATCTTGGTTTCAAGCTCCCACAGGTGGAAAAAAACTGTTCTACCATTTATATATATATTTATATAATCATTTATATATCACCATAAGAATAGAAAGAAAGTACTCTGAACATAAAATTTGTACTTGGGAATTTTTTCTTCTAGAAATACATTATGTCTGTATTAACAGCCCTTTTTTCTGGTACAGAATGCAACAAGAAAAATTATTATTACCTTATGTTAACTGCCTGACCAATATTAGTCATAGCTGAGGTCATTATTTCAGTAGTAAGGCTTTCAGCAAAACTGACTCCATCTTGTCCAATTCCACTGTCAGCTGTCACGCTTGTGTAACTCAGCTCTCCCTCTGCTTTCTCAACAGCTGCAGGAGCCACCTTGTCAGGAAACACTGTCTTCTGTTCTACATCAACGTGGATTTTGGGAATATCAAGGTGCGAGACTCTTGGTTTTTGGCAGGCACCACCCAATCTAGAATGAAGAAAATGCCTCACTGGAAAGGAGGAACTTTGCGCAGGTAAGTGAGGAGATGCACTTTCGGTACAGCACTGATGTTCCTTCATACTGCAGCATCTACAGACAGTTCCAGAAAAAGGAGACAGTTTGTCCGTATATGAAAGCCTATCCCCATTTTTTCTGTTTTCAGCCACCTGGAGAACAGCAGATTCTAAACTCTTTTCTAGAGTATCATCTGCTACCTTCCTAGCATATTGTTCTATAGCTTGAATTATGCCTTCACTGTAGCCATTTTCATTTAAACTGCCCGTACTATGATACAGTTTATGACTGGGGGAGAAAGGAAGAAGTGTTCTAGAAATTCGTATTTTAACAAGATCTCCTGTGACTTCCTCAAGTTCAGTCTTTTCATATAGACAGGAATCTGTCAGAGATTTTGGTAAACATGCTCCTGATATTTTCAATTTCTTCCTGACATCACTAGTTATGTTGCAAGCAAGGGATTCTGAAAAGTGTAACAATTCCGTGCAATCTGTTCTCTGCGCGCCAATACCCCTTTCGTAAGTTTGCTCCTCACAGTGATGAATGCTGCTTTTTGCTTGCTGTGCTGCATCTTTATTCACTGTTTTGATCAGCTCCAGTTTACCATTTACCTGTGCATTTTGCCCAGGAAACACAGTCGTGTTGCATCTCAATTTCGTTTTCCTAGCAGCTTGCCGTAGGCCTGACTTTATGGACCTGTAAGCAAGTCTGCTAGCATACTGATCCATCAACAGTTCAGGGTTACCACCTTCTCTTTTCAAAATACGAATTATGTGATCTGCGTATTCATCCGTCACACTTTCACAGCTTGGGTACTTGGAAGTCAAACCCATCGTGCCTGAACCTTGTGGTAAAGAAAGTACAGAGGAATCTCTCTCACCAAGACACTGGTCCCGCACCGGACCACACCACTCCTTTGAACTAGAATCTTTATCATCTTTTCTCACATAAAGGCAATCCACTTGACAATTAACCCGCTTCAACCTCAACAGTTTACAATGCCTTGATTTCACCATTTTCTTGGCTTCGCTGATTACTTTTCCTGCCATATCACCTGCATAATTCCATAAAGAGCTGCACGTTTCTTCTGGGGTATTTATAAACGCTGGATATCCACATATTTTGTTTTGCGTACTTAACTGAACCTGTCTACCAGCTTCTCTTTCATTTGTTTTATCATCTAAATGGGAAGCAGCCATTTCAGTCGCTACTGAAATTATCTGACTAGCTAAGTTATCTGCATACTGAATAGTTTTTTCTGAATGTTCCTCATTCTCAGCAACCTTTTCAGAATGATCTTCATCTTCACTACTTTCTACTTCTTCAGAAAGTGACCGCATGAGTTTCAGCATAAATTCCTCCTTTTCCAAAGAGCCGTGTTCACTTTCAGACAAACCTGCAACAGATGGATTGTATGGTGTAGAAGGTGGCGTCGCAGGTGCAAATTCCTTTGCTAATTCTCCCTTGAGTTTCTTTGATAGTTTTCTCAGGTTTCTTTCTGAACTAGCTTGACACGGTACTAAAGGAGTTGGCGGGGGCGTGTCAGGCATTACACTGCTATTTCCATCTTTGATACTCGACTTATCAGCCATATGCAAAGCATCTTCACTGCTGAACATCACTGAAGAGAAGCTATTTGCATGCGGAAAGCAATCAGCTTGCCTGTAAGTCAAAGGTCCCGCTGGTGGTTTTTGAATATCGTGATTTTTTGAGGGCTTGTTTAAGTATGTCATTGAGCAGCTTCCTGCATCAGTAAAGTCCTCTAGAACATGCCTAGCAAAAGTCACAGTGGAACAAGACGGTGGCGATTTTGAAAACCTGTGTCCTTTTTGTTCCTGCCAACAATCTTTAGATTCTGAAACGCACTGAACCGAATTAGCTGGAGTAAGAAGAAATTTAGAGGGATTATTCAAAGGCATCTGTTGTTGTTCAACAACTACAGAAACATTACTTGGTTTCTCAGCATCTTGCTTCTTTATCACACATTGTTCTTTTCTACTGGTATCTGCATAAGTCTGTGAGCCCACATTACATGCCGAATTCTCACCAGCGTTGCATAACACAGTTTTACTTTCATCCACAGATTGTTTTATGATGTATTTGGCCAACTGATCTGCAAACATATTCTTGGGGACATCTTCACCAGGACATTGCACATACGTTTTTTTATCTACTATTTTTCTTGACAAAAACTCTGTGTACTCTTCTACTGCTTTTGTTACCCGAGATGAGGTTATGGCTTCATAAGCCTCATTTACTATCATATCTACCATAGTTCCAGAGAAACTATTAATGCTTTTTGACCCACTTGTTAATTCTGAATTAGTGCTTATTCCAGACATGTTACTTGATTGTTTGGTATCGTTTTGGTTATGTAAGAGCGATGGATTATTTTCAGTACTTTGATTCTGATCTGAAGTTAGGTATATATTTCTGAAAGAAGAGACTTCCTCCTCTCTTTTTCTGCTCGTGAAAAATGGATGAGAGCAGTCGTTGTACACTTTCATATTGTTATCAGAATTCAGAGCAGTGCATACTTTTGCTTTATAAGCATCAGAGGAAAACTGATGTTGACAAAGAGCTCTTCCGGCTAAGGGCACAGGTATTGAACTTACAACACCAGAGGTACAAAACAGTGCTTGCTGTACTGTATATTCTTTCTTGGAATCTTGGATTGGATTCAGTGCTACCCTGTCATTAAAATCTGGCAAAAACGTGGAAGTCCGTGTTGACTCTAACATACTTTCTGCACTCACATATTTAATGTTGTCCATGGAAACACTGATGGCTGCTTGTGTGGTGAAGGTCACATCAACCTGGGATAGCTCAATAAAAGCCTCCTGAATGACAGATTCAGACAGATCTCTGGCATAGGATCTCACCACCTTGTCTTCATAATCAAATGAAGAAGGCTGTGCAACTGTAGGTGTCGAGGGGTATGAAAACTGGCATACTTCCATGATTCCTTCAAACACAAGTTCTTCAGCAAGGTCTGCGGCAAACCGTGCAACGGTATTGGTAAATATTTGCTTCTTCACGTGCCGCAGTTCTTTCAAAGCACCAGTTATAGCTTCGCTCACCAAAAAGTTTGCTAGCCCATTAATGGCACGCTCCTTCAGGGAGATTGCTCTCCGTCTTCCAATCTCATAGAAAGCCATTTGAAAGACCGAAGAAGTCAACCTAGCAGCCAAGTGACAAAGTGCGTTGGTGCATGAAGAAACACCTTTTTGCAGGTCCTTAAAAGCACTGCCAAAACTTTTTTCAACTAACTCAGTTGCAAATTTTTGAATGCTATTTCGAATTATTGATGATTTATGCTTAGATTTCACTTGTTTATCTGGCTCCTTGCTAGTTTTAATTTTGAGATCTGTAGCTTGACCTTCTTCTTTCACAGCAATCCTGTTGCATTTGGAATCATTTCCTGCACATACTTGTTCCGATGAAGAGTCAGAATGAAAAACAGAACCCAGTATTTCAAATGAAACACTATCAGCATATTCTGAGTAAGTATTATAAAGTGCATCAGGGTGGTTTTGACCTGTCTCGTCTCCACCAAGACTCATACGACACAAGCATTCAGAAGAACCACAGCTCCCTAGCGGACTGAACGCCGATGATCTAATAGGGCTGAACAAGCCCCCGTTCTCTTCCCCCGATGTTTTAACTGGGCGAGGGGAATCAGGGACATCAAAAACGCTGCTGTATGGTGATTCTGGTTTGCGAGGAGTTGGTTTCTTTACATTGGCTGGGAGGGTAGGACGATCAAACTTGAATTTCTGAGGATTCATTGTAATGCTTGTAGAACACAGTTGTTCATGGGCAGCCCTCCTTTTCTGGGAGGGATTCCCTAGGACGGGATCCCTAATAGCTTTACCAGACTTTTCCAGGGTTTGTTCTAGTTCATCAAACTGATCAAAACTATCAAAAAATTCACTGACTTCTGAGTCTGAATCCTCTATACCATCTTTCACTACTGGAATTTTTGGCAGCTGGAGCTTTGCTTTCAAGCTTTTCTGATATCCTTCTTCATCTAAGAAAATAATGGGGCTTGGGCTGGAGCAATCTGACTCTGAGGATTCAGCTGGAGAAGAGGAAAACAGTGTTTTACATAACAAATTAACACCTTGATCAGAAGGATTATATGGCTTATAGAAACTCCTTTGTATCCAAGGATCAGAAATTGAGGTTGTAACTGAATTTTTTACTGAAGACAGTTCCTTAAGTCCCAAAATATCAATCAAAGCAGAAGATCTTGCAGATGACTTTCGACGTACAGAACCCACAGAGGTCTTTGAGTCAACAGCTTCTAAACATTGAGCAGGGATGGTCTGTGAAGCAGCATCTCGATGGTTTCGAGTAGTAAAGCTGCATGTACCTGAAAAGAAAAAAACAACGGCTTCAAAACCCAGAGTTTATACAGAAAAGCAGAACACTTTGGACAGACTTTGATAGCAACGGCTGGACTTCCAATTGTTACAATACACTAACTCATCTTTCATAATTAAAGCAATATTTTTTTCCAAATCCTATTATACTAACGATTGAAATTCATGGGGTTTTTTTTGTTTGTTTGTTTGTTTGTTTGTTTTTTAGCACAAGGTAGAACAAGATGCTATTTTATCTGCATGTGACACAGAGGTTAGAATTTTTGGTTTATGATTTGGTTTATGAAACTGTTGTGAAAAGAACAGCCTCAAAAATTAAATTTACAGTTGTATAATACCCCTTTACAAAATACAAATGTAAAAAATATATATTTATTTACATTATTTTCTCATAACATTCTGACAGCCTAAATTTCAATTAAAATTCTTACAACAGCATGCAATAACTTACCAACACTTTGCGTCTTTGAAGGTTCATCTTCATCTAACTGCTCAAAAGCAGTGACAAAATCATCCTCAATTGAAGAGACTGACTGATTAGTATCATCATCTTCTGTACGGGATGTCTCTGTTCGATGTTTTTGCAATGACTTTTTTTCAACTGCGTATCTTAGGCCTGTGGTATACTTGCTCAGCAAGGTAAATACATAATCTGCTTTGATCCTTGGGAATGAAGGAGACAGTCGCATCACACAAAGCACTTCAGGAAGCTGATTCTTGAAAAAGAGCAACAAGAAAACCAGTATAACAATCTTTGAATAACTTCAACTGTCAGGAATAACAACAGATTCCCTCAACACATTTTATGAACAGTAAACAATTTACAAGTATTTTAAAGCTAAGAAAATAAACGTGTAAAGTGATAGTTAAAATCATTTGGCATTTTAATGACCTCTGCAATCTGAATAAGTCATTGCTATAAGACAAAAGAGGTTGTATAATACAACCCTGATAATATGCAGTCATGAATCTATTTAAAGAACACACGTGTTAAAAAATCCATAAAGACAGAATTTCAAGAGCATGTTTGTGCTGAACGTTATTTCAGTTTACAGATTATATGTTTCAATATATAAAAAAACTTGTATGCAACATGATTTAATTTTACCATGCAAGGCAACACTGCATAAAGTTGCTTTAACAACATGTGACTGGAGAAGAAAAGAACCCACTGAGTTTTATGAAGACCTGACACTCTCATAATTTCTTGACATCTCTGTTTCAAGGGGGGAAGTCTGCAGAAGATGTAAGCTAGAGCAGAGCAGAGCAGAGTTGTCAATTTAACAAGTTTCACCTTCTTTCCAAATTGGCAGTAAAAGGGACTATAGTTGAGCAAAAGGACTGGATCAGCATTGTAGATATTTTGAGTTAATAATACAGGTACTTAACTGTACTTGAAAAAAACAATTGAGATTTTCTAACATTCATTTTAAGCAAAAAAAAACAAAAACAAAAACACAGAAATGTAACATTAATACTACTGCAGCCCAAAAATACAAGCTAAACAAAGCATGATATTATTAAACTCTTTAAGAGGCCAAATAATACCTCTTTAAGGCAATATAACTCTGTACTTCAGACACAGAAGACAACAAAATATTTACCTGATGTTTTGTTTTTACCAAGGTCTTCTTTACATCTTTTAGAAAAACAACCTCGTTTTCTTTTAGTTTGCACAACTGAAGCGATTTCAGAACATCTGGAAGCTCTGCAGAAACAGCTGCCAACTCCTGATTTTCATATATGAAAACATTGAGAACATGAAGTGAAAAAAACTAAGTGAAAAATAATGAAGAGGTTTTGATCTCATATCCTCCCCAAATATTAACAGCTGCTACTTTTGGTAAAGCTTCTCTTTTATCCACTATTTATTACTCTATTCTCTACTTACTCTCCTGAGCTCTGGTATAAAACTCTTTTCCACAAATAATTCAATCCACAAATCTTTAACTTGCTCTTCTACCAAAAGAAGAATTTCCAGTGTTTCTCATGGGACAGAAAAGGCTTAAACGTCACAAAGACGAATCTTGGAAGCACCAAAAAGCAACTGCACATTGTACAAAGTACCCAGATACATTCAGAAGACTGATCTCAGTGGATCTCTGCATGCTCTTAGCATGCTTTATTGGAATGGTGCTATGGTCCACTATTATAGAAAAAGGAACATTGGCTTTTTCTTTTTCAGCATTATCTCAGATACTTTTATATTTATTGAAAATACAGAGAAGGCTTGTGAAAGATTTATGTTTGTTTTTTTTTTTCAAAGCAATCTAAACAGTACGCATCTATATTGTACAAAGCAAGTCTTCATAAACCTATTCAGCCTGATTTTTGTATAAATGTCATCTAACTCTATATAATTAAATAGCTCTCACCCATACTTGAGAGAATATTTAGCAAGACTATAACTTTATTAATTAGCAATACAGGTACAATTCTGAACACAAATGGATTCATAGTTTCTATTGTTTAACAGACGTTTTAAACACCAGCAAACCATTACAGCAATCCCTACTGAGATCTAGACAAAGTGTGGAGTAGTACTACAAACACGTTATGGTGTTATACTGACATGCAAGTTGCGCAAGAGAAATAAATCCTTAACTTCTTAAAATTGTATGACAACACCACTAATTGGCTACACTTCCCTCTTCAAATATTTCCTCATCTAACTCTCCAGAAATAATAGCAACTCCATGGCTAGCAGTCAATTCAGAGAACTTCTAGCTTTGCACACTGCAACTGTACTGTATTAGTAAGCACAAATATTAAGAAAGTCGTAAGCAAAAATATTGATACAGTTTTTAACAACAACAAAAAAAACTACATGCAATTTAAGTATGCCACTTCAGACCATTCCAATACAAAGACTCCTTCAGGCTGTATTTAAAATAGATACAGAAACTCTAGTGATGACGTTAAAATAATTATATTCAACCTCTCAAACCTGTTTAAAATTGTTATGCTTCTAAATGCTGAATGTAAACATACTTCATTTCTCAAAAATCAAAACTCCTCTATCCAACAAGCTGTGTACTACTTAGAAGAAATCACCAGTGCTGAAGCACATTGTTTTCCAATCCGGATAGACATGCCATACCTGCAAATGTGCAGTATCCATCTCTTCAGCAAAACCTATAAATGTAATCTGTAGAATAAACACATGAACAATATTAAAGAAACAGAATAGAACTTTGTAGATTTCCTAGAGAAAAGTAGAAGTGTAGCATATTTTATCATAAAGTTTCATTCTACCACCAGAAAAAACATACATTTGGGTAGCTTAACTTGCCTGAACAGTAGTGCAGAGTCTTACATATAAACAGTTAACACTATAATATTTGACTTGTAAATATCAGATCAGGCTAAAGGGCACATACAACATGTAAAACCCACTACACAGAACATTTTCTAATGGCTTATGGGCTGGTATAAATTTATCAACCCATACATGTCCCATTCAGTCTATTAAAATAAACATGATTTAGCAAAGATCAGTGCTTTAAGCTGTACACATACAAACCAGTTCCAATCTAAAATCTGTCCATGCTAACAAACTATAACACATTTGGATATACTGAAGAGAGTATAGTGCTAACACCTAGACTATTTACCACGTGAACTGATTAGCCTCAGGCCAAAAGACAGCAGGTGTGTTTTAATCCACTTCTTTGCATGCAATATCCAAATAGAATAACCCCTAAATTGAAAGGATTAAAATATTCAACCCCCAAAAAAGCTCTTGTCAGACTCAAGAACCTGGTATATGTAAGAAATGTCAACCATACCTATGGTTTTTGGGCTTGTAGACAGGTGATATTTTATTACAGTCTCCTATTCTGCCTACAGGCATCTTGTATCATTCAACACTAACGGATCAATGGCAGCAAATCTTTTGTATTATCTTCATTCTTTAGTGTCAGCTCATGACCTATGTTACAACCACCTGTTCAAACTTTGTTTCCAATGCCAGAGTTCCTCAGTTCTCATTTAATACTTCCCTAATGACTCATCAATAGCATAACTGCATACTACTAAAAAACCCAAAGCATTTATTTTCAAAACAAGGTTGTAATAACGGGTACACAAAGAATAAATGCTTCCACTGATGTCTGCAGTTAAATGTGATAAGGCTTGGATTCAATTATTTTAGAGCACTATGCAATAGAATGGATTCTTCATATTCAAGTCACAGCTCACATTAGGTTGGAAGAGACCTTAAAGATCAACTATTTCCAACCCCCTGCAATGGGCAGGGACACCTCCCACCAGACCAGGTTGCTCAAAGCCCCATCCAGCCTATTCTTGAACACCTCCAGGGATGGGGCATCCCCAACTTTTCACATTAAATTTGTGACACCTACTCCCTGTTTATATAAAGTAGTCAAATGGTTCTCACGCCTAAAATTAGCAAAGCACACCTCTATGCTTATCACTTACTAATCGTTTTAGCAACTTGCTTGTGCATATATAGAAACTACGAAAGAAGTAGAAAAAGAAATGGCTGAAAAACAATTGTTTTGTAGTATATTTGAGTTTCAAGTAAGTTGTATGTTTTGTCACACAATGAAATGATAAGCCTCCTTTCAAACTGAAATCATACTAAATATTAAAAATTCTGATTTATTTCAGTCAGTGTCATGCTTGAAAACTCCTCTGCCCCCCAAAAGCATCTTTTTCTTTACATCCACTTATCCTTACTTCAGTTATGACAAAATCCTAAATGAAACACTTTGCAGTAACATTCCAAAGAGCTCTTGCTAAATTACAATTCTGCAGCACCATATTCACTGTGCTAACTATGAAACAATCCTTTTCAATTGATACATCCATCAGCTCCTACTTTTTTTTTTTTTTTTTATCCATACAGTATCCGGAAGACACCTTTCAATTCCTACGTCTTTTACCTGCACAATACCTACAATATGAACTGAATTCCTCCACAGAAGAGGCATGAAAGAATACCAAGCTATTTAAGGACTTAGAGGAAAAGCAGTTCTCTGAATAATATTTTAGGAGGCTTTAAGGTCTGTTGATGCTCGTACATCCATTTGATTAGGGTACACCATTTCTTAGCAGGTGTATGCTCTTTTGTCTTCTTACATGTCCTTTTCTCCTCCTCAAAATAGTAATTCCAATCCCTTCCATCTCCCAGAGAATGCTTCATTGTGCAAGACAGGGCAGCATGCAGGAGCTGCAGCTTTGCGCTGATGTGGGCTAACAGGTCAGTAGGAACACTGATTAGCCAGCAAACTGCCATCAAAGAGACCACACCACTGAGTCTGCCTATTTCTGCCTCAGTGACAACATTAATTTAGATTTATTATGTCTAAACTCCAGTTTTCAGAGAAACGTAGTATCATTTAAGATCACAAACATTTCTGAAAATAGTGCAGCCATTCAAAAGTTGTTGGGGAGTAGGCCAGGGAGATAGAAGGGCCAACGATCAGTAAGACAAGCCTATGCTATAAACTAAAATTAAGCTATATGAAGCTATATATAAGCTATATATAAACTTAAAGTAAAACTAAGCTATATTTGAAGGTTATCAAAATCCATGGGCGCAGAGGTGCTCAACTGAAATGGCACAGGAAGCCTAAATCTAGTTTTTGTAAGTTTAAGCAATTACCTTCACAGTCCTAATGATTTCTTTTAATAATTTTCTGTATATAGATGTCTTTCTCTATATTTTTATAAGAACAAAAAACACCTGTTCTGTGGTCCTTCTATCAACCCTCTTACATTTCAACCACAAGGCTCTTAATTGTTTGAGCTAATAAGGTAACTAAATATAGAAAGCTATCATTCTCCATAGGGACCATCGTTATAGGCATACCAACTGCTGCCAGCTACTTGCTATTTAGCAATTTTTGCTTAAAAAAAAAAAAAAAAAAAAAAAAAAAAAAAAAAAAAAAAAGAGGGGTGGTTCATCTTTCACAAGAACAGCTCCTTGCCTGCTCCCTGAACACATTTTCCAGTCACCAACCTCACTATCCAGCCAGTCTGCAACACACCGTAGAGGTCCAGGCAATCCTCCCTCCCCTCTGCTAGGCACACTTCTAATGCTACTCCTTATCCAACTACCAGTCTTCCTTAATGATTTTCTGAGCTTTTTTTGCTTCATTTCCCCATCTCTCTGACCAGTTCAGGTCACCACCCCCTTCTATATGCTCCTTGTTAAGCCTGTCAACTACTCAGTAGCCTTCTAAAGCTCTTAATACGAGATACACAGTACATGTTGCTTCTTAGCTCTTTATTTTCCCTTAGACCAGCTTCTCCAGTCTTACAAATGAAACAGCTCTAGTCATCCTCCTCACAGCTCAAGGTTTACCTGTATAGTCCTGATTTCTGTCCAGGCCTACTTTTTTGTTGTTGTTTGTTCATTTGTTTTTTAACCCTTTTTCCACCACCAGACCTTGTTTAATTTTTGGCCTAAATATTCAT
This sequence comes from Aythya fuligula, assembly GCF_009819795.1. NCBI lineage: Eukaryota > Metazoa > Chordata > Aves > Anseriformes > Anatidae > Aythya > Aythya fuligula. The sequence goes on along the minus strand of NC_045559.1, from coordinate 175,684,342 downwards.
ATACAAGAAGCCCTGAGCCACTGTACTGGATCAGCTTTTCGTGCTGAGCACAAGGTAAATATGAATAATCCACTAACGTTCATCTTCAGACCTGGATCAAAATGCTCTGCTACTTTTGTTAGGGTACTGTCCATACAACCTGATCACAGTAGTGCTCACAAATGCGATACACCCAGTTACACAATTCTTACAAAGTCCACACGTTTTGTTATTTAGTTTCACAAAGCATGTCGTCTTGAAATGTCACAGTTGTTTTCAAGACTACAGTGACTGAATTCAAGAATGACAATTTGGGGTAGAGAGTTAAAAGCCAGTAAGTTGCAATATTGCTCACATTCACTATTCCCATTCTGCTGCAAGCTAAGTAACTTTCTGCCATACCCCAAAAATATATATAAATATTAATATTAAGCCAAACCTCAATAAAATGATCTTGTTCTTCCCGATTTACACATTCATCTGCTGATATACTGCATAACTCTTTCCTGCTGTGTAGCAGTGACTTCATAGACTGCAGAACACCTTCACCAAAACTCTGAAAAATAATGGAAAAAAATAAGACAAATGTATTTTCAGTTTTGAATACAGGGTCTATCCCTTACACTCCCACAGGTTTCCTTACTATAAGTACCGTTTCAAACAATTCTGTACACAAACCACCAGTTTTAACCATTAAATTCCACATCCTGAGTTTAAACAGATAAGGTCTTTTCTTCAAGAAAATTTTATTGCAAAATAAGTTGTCTGTACTTAAAAATAATAATAATAATATGGTGAGAACATGTAGACTTGGGAAAAAGAAAACAGATGAATCCAATAAGAAACACAAGCCCCACCCATTCCTTGGAGCCTGTACATGGAACTTTCCATCAGCTTTTCCTTAAAGAGAATTAAAAGCAAGTTTAGCCAAGAAATGTTATAGAGGTGGCTTCACCACTCAGAGTGGAAGAAAACAAATATAAGAACACAAGAACCACCCTGCACTTTCTCCTTTCCCATTCTGTGAAAAAATAAAGAACTTAATTCTGTGCAATTATTTCTTTTAACATTTCTTATTTAAATTTATGGTGACATGCAAGCATGGCTAAAAAAGGTTTAAAAATGTAGGAATTTCTCCCACTGTAAGAAAATGTAGCAAAACAGAAGTTATCACTGCTATCTGAAATCAAATAAAACAAGATGACAGAAAAACTGAAGGCGTCCTCAACTTGTAAGAAAACCAACCTATAATATCCTCTCACTTTTATTTTTTGAAAGTCAGCCACCTTTTTTTCTTCAATTTTCTTTTTAAAATTGTCTTCTCTGGCAAGTAGAAAGATTAAGAAGTAAAAATAAGACCACAATGTGCTTGTAAATTGTTAATCTAGTTATCTATTCTCCGTGTGATTGCCCTGATAAAAAATAAGTGAGAAATGCATCAAGTTTACAAGTTATTTCAAACCTGCATGGCTTCCTAAACAACAGTACAAGCACTAGAAAGCAAAATTTAGTCAGAGAAGGCTTTGCATTTCTGACAATCCCACAGCGAAATAATCTCTTTATGGTAAAAACTGATCATATACATCACAATTAAACCTCAAGAAAGATGATTCTACTCTGAAAAAAAAAAAAAAACAAAAACAGTGTTATATACTACTGCACTAGAAGCCCAATTAGCATGGCCAGTGTTACCACACTTGTGTTCATCGTAATATGGAACTAGGAAAGCATTTCTAGAATGGAGAGACAAAAGCAAAATTCAGGACCCCTGAAATTACCAAAACGTATTTCAGAATGTTAGCAAACAAGGCTAGGACAGCAATGGCCAAGTGACATTAAAGCAGTTAAAGTAGTCATTTTTATGGAAAAGTAAGAGATGGCAATGCAACTGAAGCATTTTGGACTGCATTTAAGGCAGTTTGGGGGTCATTTGAAATAAATTTTAAATTTATTCAAATAATTCTGACTTTCATCTACTCCTTTGTCTCCATATGTTTATTTGCAATTTTACTCTCACATGTTGCATACAGATCTCCATACTTTCCAAAATACGCAGACAATGTCTCTGAGTCTTTAAATCATCCAGATTTACAGGTGGCTGCAATGCCAATAGTGCTCAGACACTCTCCCTCAATAAATCTAGAAGCACGCAGTCTCTCCCAACTCATCCCACAGAAAAGTAATTTCTGAAGTCAAACCAACATGTTGAAATGTCTCATTTCCAGCTTATACAATAACTTAATCAGTCACAGCACTTAAAACATTAATAAAAAAGTCAAACATGACCTGCTAATTTTCTGCAGGCTAGAAGTAATTCAGTCTGACAAGTGCTGAAGATTATTCTCTAGTTACTGGGCTTTCTAAGGCTACGAAGTATCGATATACATCTTACTTACATGTAAGTATTTTCTTCCTTAATGAGTTTAATATTTCAAAAGAAAAGACAGGATGGAAAACTAGAACAGAAGTATGGTATTAATAATCACTGTAGTTCAAGTTACTAAATTCAGAATTTTGGAGAATATTAGGCTGAATACATAAGAAAGAAACGTGCAGCAATCTGAAAAAAAAAAAAAAAAAAAAAAATCTTCCTCAGGTCTGGAAGAACTATCAAGCAGTGATAGTTGAAGGTCTGGCAGACCCCCTGCTACAACACCCTTGCCACGCAAACTCAACACACACATTGACAGAGGCCCTACATGACTGAAGAGATCAAATATACTGACTTAAGGAGTGGAAGGAGGTGATGTGTGCTTTTAAAATCGTATGAATCAATATAAAAGAGCTTAGAGCATGGAAAGAATAAATGGATACAGAAATTACCAGGCAGAAGATAGATATCATCTCCCTCAACTATATTACGTTCCATAGGTTATTGACACTGAACCAAAGAGAGAGTTAAAAAACAAAGAGCTTGTAAAAGAGCTGCTTCCAGAAAAGAACTGGCCTAGACAGAGCCAGCAAAGCTGTTTGTTTTTTTTTGATAAGGTAATAGATGTGGGCCAGTAACCAAAAACCAGCTTCTTCCAACTCAAGACTGAGGTCAAGTATCATCTGCATGAATAAGTATAACAAACAAAACAAAAAGAGTAAACGTACAGATGAACCTAGTAACTCAAAGCAAGCAGGCATCATCAATTAAGAAGAGCAACACCATATACAGGAACAAATTGTTCAAGGTGAGAATAGTTTGAAATGCAAACCTGTCAAGCACAAGGGTATGTCCTTAAAAACTAATAGCAAACATTTAAATAGAATTCTGAATTCACAAGCTGGGAAACAAGAGACCTGACTCTCTCTCAATCACGATATAGCAGTGAACAATCAATATGATGCAGCACTGAAAATAGCAAACGTGACCCTTGCAGCGTCCTTTACCAGAACTGACATCATTCCAGTCGCTGAGCGCATTGTCTGTAATTGCACATACCATATCATCCAAACGTAAAAAGAAGATTAACTTGCAACAAGCACAGAAAGGAGGACTATGAAGGATAATCACCAGAATGCAGCAGCTTTCATACAAAAGCACACTAAAACCTTGGCTTACAGTTTCCAAAAAATCAAGGTTAACAGAGAAGAGACTTACAACTGCAAATACACCATGAGGGTAAACATCAGCAAAAGGGAAAAAAAAATCACAACTATTTAAGGTGAATACTGACACCCATGAACAGGTATAAATTTGCTGTGAACAGTTTCAGTCTGAAATTCATAGAATTAATCATTACAGCAGTATGGTTCAAAAAGGTTTAAAATGCAGATGACACCAAGCTATGCGCATGTGTCGATCTGCTCGAGGGTAGGAAAGCTCTGCAGGAGGATCTGGATAGGCTGCACCGATGGGCTGAGGTCAACTGCATGAAGTTTAACAAGGCCAAGTGCCGGGTCCTGCACCTGGGGCGCAATAACCCCAAGCAGAGCTACAGGCTGGGAGAGGAGTGGTTGGAGAGCTGCCAGGCAGAGAAGGACCTGGGAGTGATGGTGGATAGTCGGCTGAATATGAGCCAGCAGTGTGCTCAGGTGGCCAAGAAGGCCAACGGCATCCTGGCTTGTATCAGGAACAGTGTGACCAGCAGGGCTAGGGAGGTGATCGTCCCCCTGTACTCAGCTCTGGTGAGGCCGCACCTCGAGTACTGTGTTCAGTTTTGGGCCCCTCGCTACAAGAAGGACATGGAGATGCTTGAGCGGGTTCAGAGAAGGGCAACGAAGCTGGTGAGGGGCCTGGAGAACAAGTCCTACGAGGAGCGGCTGAGGGAGCTGGGCTTGTTCAGCCTGGAGAAGAGGAGGCTCAGGGGCGACCTTATCGCTCTCTATGGGTACCTCAAGGGAGGCTGTAGCGAGGTGGGGGTTGGCCTGTTCTCCCACGTGCCTGGTGACAGGACGAGGGGGAATGGGCTTAAGTTGAGCCAGGGGAGTTTTAGGTTAGATGTTAGGAAGAACTTCTTCACTGAAAGGGTTGTGAGGCACTGGAACAGGCTGCCCAGGGAAGTGGTGGAGTCACCATCCCTGGAAGTCTTCAAAAGATGTTTAGATGTAGAGCTTAGGGATATGGTTTAGTGGGGACTGCTAGCGTTAGGTCAGAGGTTGGACTCGATGATCTTGAGGTCTCTTCCAACCTAGAAATTCTGTGATTCTGTGAAAATCAGCATTAGGGGATTTGGGGGTTCAGGGTTTTTTGTTTGTTTTGGTTTTGTGTTTTTGGCTTAATCTCCCCTCATTAACTCTGAGGCTATAATTTGAAAACTTCTTCATATTACCAAAACTGTGCTTTTGACAGTGGAGGACTGGATTCAATTTCAGAGAAAACCTCCTATCTAACAGGCACTGAAAGCAAGTTCCCTCAACTCCAGCCTATGAGACACTAGGCTAAATTAAAAATTGAAAATCTGATAGTCTCAGGGACTCGCTGATAGGCGTAGATAAGGACAAGAGGTCATCTTCAACAGAAAGATGCTAATTTGTTCTTCTAAGTAGTACAACTACTACCAATATACATCTACTTATGAGAAAAAAAAATAAAAATAAAAACAACAACAACAAGCTACCTAGAAAGATCTACTTGCTAGGTCTGTGTACTCCTTCCTCACAGCAATCTCAACTTCAGATGTCTGACAGGAAACCCTACTTCCATAGTAAGCTTGAAATCTGTGTTCACTAAGTTATTCTAGGGGAAAATACAAATATCCTAAATTGCATGCAGAGCAAGACAGACCTCAACAATCACAAATCCGCATCACTGCTCCAGCTTAAAAGAACAACGCAGAGTTTTGCATTGTTCCCTTTGTAGACCACAAATCAAGAAGTCATTAGCTACAGATCCTTCACAGTATGACTAGTGTACAGTTTCTACCAGTAATCTCAGGAACTGTTTTATACAACTGCTCCCTAAAAATTTCAAGCAACCAAATAAGCCTGCAAGATGTCTGTAACACTGGAGAAAGCTTTGGCAAAGCAAGCAGAAATTTTCCAGGAAATACTAAAGGTATCAGAAAAAAAAAAGTCCCATTTTTTCTTCCATTATCTGCCAAGAAACCAAGTCCAATGCTGGCGAGTCACATTTACTCTACTCTTAAGTAACAAAAGAGTTCTTCTTGACTTCTTGTGCTGTAAGATTTAAATGGGCTTATTATTTTGAAGTCACTTTGTAAAAATGGAAACCTGAACTTTCAATGTGCATACCACAACCATGCACTGACTTCTACAGCTACTTCAACATTTCTTTTTGAAGTATTATGAAGACAGGACTCAGACTGTGAGCTGTGAATCAACAGCAGATGAAATATAGCACAATTCTGACCACCCTACTGCCTGGCTCTGTGAGAAAGAACGAAAGCTCCCTGCCATAAGCTAAGTAGCTGCCCCTCAGGGAAAAATCAAGAGGAGGCCGCTACAAATCAAAACACCAGAGTCTGGCTGAATGAAAACAGAGTTCTGTGAGACACCTGGGAAGGGAGGAATTCATGCCACTGGAACCACACGGACCAGACTGCTTAATGGCTATTCACAGAACTAGTATTTTAGGCAACCGTTAGTATCTGTGAGGAATTACTGGTCACTATCGTTATTAGAGAGAGGTTTCTGCAATGCAAAGGCCTAAAAACCTACGGGGTTTTTGTCTGTTGTTATGTTGGGGCTGTGCATGTTTAAATTGAAGAGTAAACAAAAAGGGCAGATTAAAAATATCCTCTACAATTCACTCTATCCTCAAGCGTAAAATAACCTGAATATTGTTAAATAAATAATTTAACTGTAGTTTATTTGTAAAACTGTAAAAAAAAAATTGTATACAGTATGTCTTAAAGTGAAAGAATATCACCCATAATTAGAAACTGCTTAATGCATGGCAGTTATCAGAAACTGGAACAAGTGATTCTCTGCCTGGCAGTCCCATAAAGCTCATCTTTGCTCTCAAGCAATTCTTACAGGACCACATAACCTGACTCTCTAAAAATCTTTTACAAAACAATGCAGTTTCCAGGTGACAAAATTCTTTCTTGCTCAATTTCTCTTCAGCACCATACAGTTTTAAGTCAGAAGTCAAGGAAGATCCAGAAAAATACTCATCTGCATTCAACTACTTTGAGAAATATCATTGGATAAATCAATTTGTTCCTTCAGAATAAACTGCCGTGTAATACTTTCATTTGAGGAAGTTGCAGTTTATTTCTCTAAACTGAAGGGAAAAATAAAAAGAATAAATAAATACTGTTCAAAAAATCTTTCACAAGCACGAGGCAGACGTTACGTTTCACCAAAGCACTGCCCAGAAGTTCACATAAACATAAAGATAAGCCAGAACGGAAACAAAGATATAAAGATACTGCAATAAGCCGTAACACAGATTTTGCTTTCAATGAATGCTATGTATGTGTATTTTAATTTGTTACATATAGATGTGAACCAACAATCAAAATAAAATAGTTATATTGCATAAACAAGGTAAATTTTAACATACAAATACATCACAGTTATATCACATCACCTCAAAACAAAAAAGGAAGACAAGAGGCAAAAGCCTTCTACCAATTATTCTTTCTCACAGTTCTACGATGCTATATGCAGAGAGCAAGGACAGTTTTTTGCCTCTTTGAAACATTACCGAAGTTAAAACTTAAAAAGCAACAAACAAAAAATCCTTAACGTTCACTTAGGTTATTATTAGACTGATGCAAAATCTATGAAATTATTTTTTTTAATGAGTTACCTTTTTCACAGACGTTCTTGGTTTCATTCGACTGCCCTGAGCCCTTGCGTACGTATCCATGATTTTACCAGTCTTAGTATCCAATGAAAGTCAGCTCAAAATACCTACAAAAAACATTTACACTTGATTATTTTTATGGTTCCCTACCTAGTTAGTAATACACTTTGAAAATGCAAGTAGAGAAAGTAGAGAGCCAAAAGAAAGAAAACATATTTTGGAACTAAGATCAAGTAGCACCCCATCCAGACTGTTGCCCTTGGAAAATACACTGCCTTAACTTCAAATGAGGCATAAAATGTAAAATTAATGGTAACAATAACCCCCACACACATATTACAACTAGTTCATAAACGTTTAACTACATTTCAATGGTGGAAGACAACATTATGTGAAATATTGTTTCACTACTGTTGAGCCTTGAGTGAAGCTCATCAGCAGGTTCTTGTACCACACAAGGCACTGGAACCACACTTCAGCAATCCAGAGGGGAAACAGTTCTTACCCAGTCAGCCAACTGGCCTGATTCTTTCTGTCACCTACAAGCATTACAGACAAACAGCACGCGAATCCTGTTTAGGGTAACACACATCCACGAGCTTCTTCTTGCACTGCTCTGGGCAGTCCCGCCTCAGCTGACAAAATTCAGGGGACCAAGGATGCATTCACCAGCACTTCACCATGATCGGTCAGAAGAGCTGCTGCTTAAGCCAGCTACCCTTATTGATCTCAAACCCAATTCTAACAACAAATATATGTATCTAGGAATGAAATCTAAACAGGTTTCACAATTTTCTGTTTAATTCACAGCAATGAAAAGAAACAAAATAGTCTCGTTTCACTCATCCCTATATCCCCTCAAAACAGTGATGAATAAAAGGCATTAATGTGCAGCATGTGCAGGCCTTTTAAGTTGTATACAAGTTTTGATACTTCATCTTTCTCGATGGTCACAGAATTTAGCCAAGAAAAGACTCCTGGACTAACCAAAACAAACCAGATAAGGAGCATATCAAATTGACTGCAAATAAAAAATAAATACAAATCAATATATCAGACCATAGAGAACCAGCTAACCAGCCTGGTTTTCTTGACATCACCTCAAGCGCACACACACTCTGTACAGGAACAATCATGGGTTTGTCCTTGTAATTTAAATAAGGAAAGTAGTCCTGACAGTAGTACTGACATAAAGTCATGGTATTCTTTATCTTCTCTCCCCCATCAGGAACTATAAAAACAAAGCCTCCTCACAGGTATAATAATAATGATGATTGCATATATCTGTACACATTCCACCATGATTTCTGCATTCCTTCATAAAGATGAAGTTGTCAGAACCTTCAAAAAAAAGTTACACCTACATAAACTGCACCATTTCCATTTCTGGAGCACAGCATCTCACTTAACTAGCTTTCTCTCAAGTTTGGAAAATGAAGACAACAACATGCAACTGATAAGCAAACAGTATACATGTACATATATATAATCTGTATATGATAAATTCAAATAAACAAATCTCAATCATAGAAAACTTTTGTGGATGGAAGATTAAAAACATAACGATGCTTTTGTTTAGATTTGCATGTTAAAAGAACCGCCATGAAGTAATAACAAGCAAGAAAAATAAACCCACCTTCCGTTGTCCCTGCTGCTCTACCTGAAGTGGCTAACCCACTCACTGGGTTAATCTCATCACACCGGGGAACCACTCCGACCACATCCTCGTGCTCAGAACAGCCATCTCTGGGACAGCTGGTTTCTCACCCAGGCTCGAGTCCTACTGCTCCAGCTCTGCCATCCGCAGACCAACCATTCCTTGCAGCAATTCTAACAAAGCCCGACACAAAAATCATGGAGATGACTTCATAACCACATGGGTTCCAACAGCATCTACTCAGGTACAGCGCTCCACAGCTTCACCACCTCCAGACAGCAGGTTAAGCGTTATCCTAGAGCGTCAGTGAGCACACACTGGAGACCCAGGCACCCTCACTGAGCCCCCTGCAGCATCATGTACCTCGTGGAACCAGCAGCCTTGTAAAGCACAGTGCAAAGATGCCAGAGAATAACTCTACTGGCTTACCCCTGCCTCAACTCGACACCAGAGCCATTTCGTCTTATCAGCATCCTGCCCTACACAGGTCCCCTCCACCAGCTAGGGTATCCCACATCTGTCACTCATTTCAGAGAAATCTCAAGGGTCCTGCTTGTCCAGGAATACAACACAGAACAAAAATTGACGATGAATAAAATTATTATCTGTTTTCTACAGTACCCAAAATTTTGAACTAACTAGAAAGGAAGCAAAAATACTGACAAATAAAACAGCCTGGGAATAGTTTGTACCTTATGTAAATTAAAACCTAACATTTATGGTAACTTCTACTTCTTCATACTGAATCTGACTATTAGATTACATTTCCTCCTACTGTAAACTCAACAAAAAGGGGAATAAATGGCACAAATACCAGATGGAAGAGGAACAAAACTTTCCTGGTTCTGAAAAGCTATCAGCACTCATTAAACAAACATGGGAATAACTGATAAAAGCCCATTTAAACATCTCTGTCTTTCTAGCAAGTTTTATTATGTTTTCTTTAGCAAATAATTGGCAAAATGATTTTAAGCTTTCTCATCAAACCACATAATGAGCATTCAGCTAGCTTCCCCAATCTTGTTTGAGTGCATGTAACAGGCAGAATTCAGGAGCCAAATCAGCTTAACTGCATTCAAGAGGAATTTTGCCATGAACTGTAACTCTTTATCCAAATTTATCCCACACAACTTCACTAGAAGTCAGCGTTCACTGACAACCATTAGCAAACAAAAAGGAAATCTTTTTTGTCATTAAGCACAAGTGTGCAGAGCAAATCTTTTAAGTAGCTATATGGACACGTACACGTGTCTATGCTGCATGGCCGTGTACATGTGCACGTCTATGTCACAGGTATACAAGGGCTTGAGGCATTTGAAGTGTACATGCAGTAAATCTGAACTCTACATAATAAGTTCTTATTAAGTTTCCTTAATGCTTTTTTTCTCTGTTCTAATAATTTATCACTTTTATTAATTGGGTTGGCAGCCTTGAAACAGTCTATTCATAAAAATAAACTGTCTTGACAACAGCCACATCCACACTAACCGGGGTAGGTAAATACACCTGCGTTAGAAGTGTTGTATTCTTTGGTCTTGCTTGGTTCTCTCATTTTTTTGCTCCCTCATTTCAAAGAGGTATGACACAAACACTAAACTTCACCAATTTCAAGAGAATCCTTCCTTTTCTCTGGCTAGATCATTGCTAAATATTATTGCCCCTACCATTCCCTGGGACTGGACCTATTTCTCAAAATACAGCCTTGGAAAAAAAATCATTACTCCGGTACCAGAAATATGCATTAATCTAGATTTATCTAGATTTCGGGAGGACCATGCAATTAAGTTGCTGTACTTTATTGTGTCACGTGTTTCGTGCATAACTAAACCATTTAAGGGGGGTGATGTTGTTTTCCAAGCAGCAGCATTTTTTTAATCAAACTTACTCCCTCTTAGAAAGACCTTTACTATAGAATACCTTATTTAGGAGGCATTTTTTTTCAGCTTATAATCATACCAAATGATTAACAGGAAGATGGAATAATCTAATTCACATTATTGTGTTTCCTCACTGAGTAACACGTTCCAACACCGTACTTTTTCAGCTGCCCACAGATTTTTAAAGAATCCATGAGGGATAAGAAATTACAAGGGATTGACCGAGATGGCATAACTCAATTATCTAGCCTCAAAACTCACCTTGCCTAAGGGCCTGGAAATCCACCTGGAGAAATGGAACGAAACCCTCTCTAGAAACACTCAATTTCCAAAGGACTTGATACTGGCAGTATTTTTGTCCAGATTCAATTGGACAATTCTGATATAACCTTGCCAAGATGAAGTGATGTAAGGCTGTTTCCTAGCGTAAGGGAGCAGAAGGGGGATATTTAAGAAATATTGATTTTACTACCACCGATCTTGTCCAGGTACAACAGGAGGCTTTATTCTTCGATGCCTCACTCTGGTGACATCCCAGAGCTTCAACAACCCCGTTACGATACCAGATCTACAGCTCACAGCGACCTTACTCGATACGCAAGGGAGCCCTGCAGAAACCACTCCAGGTGTGACAAAACCCCCCAGAACCCCCTCAGCGAGAGCCGGGAAAGCCAAGCGGCAGCACCCGCCGCTCCCCCTCCCACCTGTGGCAGCGGGCGAGGAGGAGGAGGAGGAGGAGGAGGAGGAGGAGGAGGAGGAGAGCGGCCGGCCCGTACCTGTGGGGATCCCTCAGCGCCCGCCGCCATTTCGCCTCCTCACAGCGCCAGCGCCGGCCCCGCCGCCGCCGCCGCCGCCGCTCCCGTCACGGCCGCGCGGCCCCGCCCCCCGCGCGCGACGCTCTCGCGACGCTTCCCCCTCCCCCCCGCCCAACCGGGGGTCACGTGGGGCTCCCTCCGCCTTTCTCATTGGCTGAGGTCGGGCGGGAGGGAGGGGCTGTGAGGGGGCGCGCGCCGTTGGGGCCGTTATGGCCGTTACAGGCCCGTAGGGGGCGGGGCTGTGCCCTGTGAGGGGACGGCCGGGCGCGAACCTCGTGCCGGGGAGGGCGCTGATGGGGACGTGCCTCAAGCAGTGCACAGGGGTTAACGCTCCTCGAACAATGCGAAACAAAGTTAATCCAGCACTAATGGCGCTGCCCCTCCCCAAAAGGCGCCCAGTGCCCAGCCAGGTTTAGCTGAGGCTGGGCGTAGCGGGGTGGCACCGTGTCCACAGGGGCAAGTTGGTTGTGACAAACCTCTGGAAGGTGGGAAGGAAACAGTCCCCAAGCTTGTTCTCAGCAAGAACCCAAAACTTAGACAGTGGCTGGAGGTAGAAAAGAAAATAGTAATTAAAAAAATAAAAAATAAAAAAGGTAGCCCTGTAGCTTTTTTAGTATTGAGGATTTCAAAGCGTGACTTACAGACAGACAGACAGACAGAGACTGCCCTGGGTTCTTATCATCTACATTTCTTTCTTCTTTCCAGCACCATCTGAGCCCTGTGGCAAGGCTGTGGGAATTTTTGCCAGATCTCCACAGCTTTTCCACGTGATTCCTGTTTCTAGTTTTGCTTAAGCTGTTACCTTTCTATCTCGTCCTTGATTACAGGCCACTTCTGGGTTGTATAATCATTTTGGATGCTTTAGAAGTCAGAGGATACATATTCAATTACTCGTTTTGCCAACAGATAGAGAATCTACATTTTAATTTACCCTAAAAACTAGTAAGCTACAGGGCAAAGCCTGCAAACCATGCACAAACGAGGATAAAAGAAACAAAGCACTACTGGTTCTAAAGTGTGTCACAGTGTTAGCTAAGTGGGACAAATAAAAGGTTGCTCGTATTCCCAGCAACTGCACGTCCCTGTGGGATGGAGAAAAAGTACATGAATAATTGAATCAAATTTAACTCAAGTTTGTCATCATTTCAATGTCCATTGAGACCGTCCTGGTTTGGAAATATATTCTTTTGAGTAAAGAAATTTTAACAGTTTTGCAGATCTTTGGTTAACCAAAAAATAGCTCTTTTTGACCAATTCCTTCAATCCAAATACCCTTCAGTTTTCATGAAAACTAAACGCTCTGTAAGAGGGGTTTGTTGTTTTTCATATATCAAGACTTACAGTTGGTAAACATTTACCAAAACAAAATAGATCTGGAAGTAATGTAAACATGAGAAAGCAGGCTTTAAAAATAAATTCAAGCTTTTTATTCCCTTTGTTCTATAATTCCCCTTAGACTATTCAGAATAATGAGTTCCTATGGCTTCCTGCCAAACCCTTGAAAAAAAAATAAAGATTTACCCTCATCAGGAAACTATGAAACAAAACCCGCAGCACGCCATTGTTTGTCAGAAAAAAATGTTTTTTTATACAATAATAAAAATTGAGATAGCTTTGAAATTACTTTTTTTTTTTTTTTCAACTGATTTAAGGTCTGAGTATGTAAGTGCACAGGAAACTTGGCTGGTCAGCCAACACTTCTTAAATGTAGATTAATTATGAAGAAATAGAGTATTTCTGGGCTCTAATATTTTATGTCCTGTACAGCACATTTTGTACAGCTCAGTTTTATGTTTTTCGGAGCTGGGCCTCCCCAGCTGGACCCTGTCCCATTGCTCCCAGCCAGGGGGAAGGGCAAGCTGGGGACAGCCCCAGCCCATAGATAAGCATCACGCTCTTCTGTGGGGACAGAAATGGATCGAGGCCATGCAGGATGTCAGTCCATAAATGGGGGACAGGATCAGGCCTGGGGAGGGGATTCACAGCCAGTCACAACCCCAGGACATCAACCCACAGGTTAGGATCAGGCACAGAGAGGGACCAGCATCAGGTAAAGCTGGCTGGAGAGAGCAATGCACCTGTAGTGTCTTCTGTTGGCTCTTCCTGCATCAAAAATGTGTATCTGTAGAATGTTTTTGTCAGAAATATTATGTCATCGGCACTATCCTAAGTCACCATCTAAACCTATCTTTTAAGCTTGATATTTTCAAGATCCCTGGCTTGGAGCAACTTTTTGAGGGATCATCTCAGACTGACTTGTATGTTGTCTTGCAAAGGTATTCAAGATGAGTTTTGTAAAAGGAGATGAAGGATTAGTTGGTCACTTTATGGTAGTTTTTCATCCATTTTCTTACTAGTCCCTTACTAAGATTTTTTCCTCCGTACATGAATTCTACACAGCTGCATAATTGTATCAGTGGCTGGTTATTTTTTTTGTTTGTTTGTTTGTTTGTTTGTTCATGGATGATACTCCCTGTGAAATATGTCCCTCTATAACTAAAGCTTTTTTTAAGTCCAGGCAAGACATTAAATTACATCCTATAAACTATGCTGATGTAATTAATAAGAAGAATTTCTTTCTCAAAGGCAGATAGATAATTTATAGTCTTGCTATTCCTACTTTTAATTTGAGATAGGTGCACTTTAATCTGAAAACCTGGATAAGCCTTTCCACTGATGCCCTTGCAGTAGGTTGGGAAGGATCTGCCATTCTTGATACTATTTTTCCTCAAAAAAAAAAAAAAAAATCCATGGCTTATTTAATGTGAACTAATGATATAATTTCATGAATGATTTTGGGTGGCTTATCTGTTTATAACATAAGCTTCTGCTCCCCAGCTCAGCTACCTCCCTGCTTTTACATCTGAACTGCTTCTGGACTGTGCCAGCATGAGCGTTTGTGAAATCAAGCAGTAAATGAGATTGAACTGAGAAGACTAAAAAACAACCTGCTTTCCTTCCTTTTTGCTGATCCAGTTCACCAACATAATAAATGTGTCAGCATCGCACTGGGGATAGCACAGAGACGGCCGCGAACAGAAACAGCTTAAATTGGCTTGTTCTGCCACCAAGTGCATACCCATGTGATGACTTGCATTGCCCTTTAAACCCTGCTCAATGTCGCCTTGAAAACACTCTTGACACACCTACCAGCTCCAAAACTGGAACTCTTCATCTGAGTGCATTGTTTCATTACTCATCCTGTCAGGAATCTTTCACGTGTGCTGCGCCATGGCATTTGTCTCTGACAAATGGTTCAGTTTCGGGCATTATGGCATAATGGTTTCTTTAGGCTGTTTCACTAATCTGTTGTTTCCAGTGACATTTTTCAGAAGTAATTTTTATTTGCATGGTTTTAGATTTTTTTTATGTCCTTTTTTTTTTTTTTTTTTTTAAACACTGAAACTAATAATCTTTATATGTAACTACGTTGCGCTGTTATTATTTTTTTCTTTCCCAGGAGTTTGATCTGTAACTTACATAAATCATCTCCCAAAACAATATGCATGAGAGACATAATCCACAGGCTATATTCAGAATTCATCACTCAGTTCACCAGTTACGTCCTGCTGACAAATGGCTTCTCAGAGCCAACCTATTAGGCCTTTAAATACAAAATGGAAAGCGTTGCAAAATAACTTTATAAAGAGATGCATTGTGCTGCATAAAGGCGGCTTCAGATGCTTGGAGATTCTTATCCAAGAACTCTCCGGAGTCACATCCTTTCTGCGCATTGTGTTTACTTAAAGGATGCGATAACACCGTCACTACATTACACAAGGGTGTACGATAGTAACAAGAGCTGGCTGGGAAGTGAAATTTTTATTCTACAAGAAATTCCAGCTTGTCAATATTTTGTTTCATCAAGCACTGCAACAAAACACGTTGGCTCTGCAGCCTTTCTGGCAAAAATGGAACAATCTATTTCTTTGCCAGCTGACATGCCTGGGGAGCCAAGAAACCAACTGAGCAGTCGGCATATTGCCAGGGAGAGAGAGGGCCACTCAGCTGAGCTAAAGTAAACAGCCAGCTTGGGTGGACTTCTGTCCAGCTGCCACAGCCATGTCACGGCTTTAGCTTCTCTCAAAAGTTGTGATGGGTCCAGTACTATCCAACATTTCCAGTGCCAATGTGTTCAATTAGAAAGTGCATAAACACCCTCCCAAAAACTGCTGTCAAAAAGGAATGAAACTGTACTTCACTTTGGATTCCTTATGGACTTCTTCAACTTTGTCTTGCAATTTATGCACCTGTTGTTTTTGTTTGTTTATTTGTTTATTTATTTATTTATTTTCCCACTAGTGAGAGTTTATGACATCAACTAAGCTTTCCTTAGAGATCACAGATGACACTCAAGCCCAGAAGGGAGTTTTTAGGGTGTCCTTCATTGCTTGTTCTGTGACTATTGTTATCCAAATGTTGTTATGTGCTAGGAATACCTAATAGTATCTGTTTGCAGATGCCCACTATCCAGAAGGTACTGTTGTGATAGACCATTAGATTGGAATCAACTCATGTCTGTTATCAAATATATGTCTCATTGTCTTCAGTCTGTATTTATGGATGAATCTAAGTTATGATGAGCTTGTCAAAGTGCAGTCATGAGTCAAATACATCTGAACTAGGTAAAAGATCATGATCTTTACACCATACTGTGTAGTTGGTAATGTCGAGGTCAACAGCAATAGAGAGAGCCCTCTACATTTTCTGAACCAGCAGTGCATAAGTGCTAATTTTGCTGAAGACAGACTCAGAAATTACTGCAGAATCCTGGAATTGTTGAAATTATCTTTCTGTTTCAATGTTTTTGGAAAAGGTATTGGAAAAGTTTGTTAAAAAGGACATCTTTGCCTTCCTGCAGTTTAAGATTATAGTATCATCATAGAAGTCATCAGCTGCTTTTTAAAATGTTTAGATCATCTCTGTTTTAGAATAAATGTCATCATTTTTAAAATCTGCAGATACTGTATACTCTGCAAGAAGGTTTCTACAAGAAATCTCTCAGTTATTGCCAACCACTTGCTGCATATATTTGCTCTTTAAAGCCAAGAGATGTCATATACATCGTTACTTCAGCAGTGGTAACTCCAGGAGATAATGAACTGCCTCGTAAAAGTTTAGGGATAATTAAATTTTCTGCAACTTCATCTATTTAAGTAGTCTCTCACACTCCTGCTGTGAAATAAGAGGAACAACAGATGCTTTGCTGAGCTACATTTCAAATCTTGTTCCTTCTACTTGTAAATAAACCTGAATCTTATTTTTGTGTCCTCTCATTCAACTACAGTGGAGGTGCTACAGCATTCTTGGTGAATCCCATCCTGTTACCATCTGGTTTCCAACTTATTTTTATGGTGGTTGCTTTGCTTTTCATTGACCTTTGTCCTTTGCCTTTCCTATGCATGTCCCACATTATTGCTGTTTTTACAGAGTATATGTTCAAACTGGAAATAATGTGCATTGTGAGCCTGTCCCACACTGAAGATAGTCTAACGTGCAGTTCATGGTGTATTTTATTCTTCATTCCTGGTGGATTATATGTTAAAATGTGGTCTTTCTCTCAGATGGTACAATAACTTCAGTATAAGTTTAAGGTTCAAGTCAGTCTCAGTCAATATGTCCATTTGGATTGCCCAATTTTATATTCCACGCACAAATAACTGCTGCTGTGAATCATTTAAGTCTCTCTAATTCTTAATTTCCTCAATTGTACCACATCCTAAGAAATTATTTCATTTCCTCCCTGATTCGATACATAAAGGAAGAAATGCTCTTTTAAACATCAGTGCATTTTAATGCATTTCACTGTCTTCTCTGTCAAAATATTGAAGGGAAACTGACAAGTTCTTACACTGCTTGGTGACACCTTATCAGCAATAATAGGAGTATCAGTAGCTTCTAAAAAAAAAATCATTTTCACTTCTCTTAAAAAAAAAAAAGAAACTAGCAGTGACAAGGAAGAAATCAGACAGACTAGGAGTGTCATGACTAGGAGTGTCATGACTAAGACAGACTAGCAGTGTCATGCTCCTGCATGTATGTGGCTGTATAAAAGCTCATCATGATGCAAAGAATCCCTCACGCTTTATGCCACAGAAAGGCAATTATTATCCCAATGCCTGCTACTGTGAAAAATGGCCACTGAAAGCTCTGCTCCAAGGACCTCTTTGCAAATCACGGTTTGGAGACCGAAAATCTTGGCCAGAATGAGACAAAGAATAGAAAAGTTTGAAAGAAATACTGTTAGTTGTTCCCCACTGCAGTAAGATTCCTGACTGACTCTTTTTGAGCTACATTTACTGAGTGCTATGTCATTTTCCCAATTAAGATTTCCCAGGAAAATTTCTGAGCTCAGAAATGCTACATTTACACAGCCTATTTAGAGCCAAATACATTTAATTTTTCAACTGTCACAGGAGCAGATCAGAGCAGAAATGTGGAATGTAAACAAGTAAAGCTGAAATGTATTTCCAGAATAAATCTAATTTACCTACAGAACTGGAGTGATGGTTGCCGCATATACTCCTGATATCTAAATATAGCTTTATCGTACACATTAACCGTGGGCTAAAAACTATATGGAAGACAGGAGCTGAATTCTATTGTGCAAGTGATGCAGTGGACAGGGTAGTGCTGAACTATGCCTGGGTAAATTTTCTGCATCTAGAGACATAAGGATAATGACCACAGTAATGTCTATAATGTTCTGTCACTGAGTCAAGGTGTGGCTTCAAAAAGAGAAAAGAAGCAGCTGCATGACTTCAGTTTGGCCCAGAAGACTGCAGGTGAATGGAACAAGCTAGAATCTAAGAACAAGTCTCTGCATTTCTTTGTTGCTAAAATGTGATATGCAGAAAATAGAGTATCAGCTGCAGAGCAGCAAAAATATTCAGAAGCATTTTCAATAGTTTCTCTTATGGCTTAGTTGACTGTGGCAGTAAATTGAGTTTTCTGAGATTCAGAAACAGTGTAAAATTATACATCCTGGTAAGGCCATTTGTTGTTATATTGGACAGTGTAGCAATGATGTATTAGTCATTTCTTTAAAAAATATTTTCTAAAAAAAATGTTTTTCATTGGTTGAAAGGGGAATAAGCAATTATCTCTTTGGTCATTTGCAAGAAACTGTGTTAGGAATATTTGGAAATGTAAATCATAAAAGTATATATAATAAATAATAAAATTATATTAAAATAAAATTGTTTGAAATTTAACAGTGTATCATCATTTTCATCTGATAAGACACTGTTCTATCTATAAGTGAATAGAAAATGAGAAATGGTATTTGCTTTCAAATGATTGCCCTGGCCACATGCTGCATAATAAAACAGATGTGCTATAGATAAGTTATACTTTGATCCTGAAAGCTGTGTTGTAAAAAGTATTGCATCATTTTTTTCCTTATCTATCTGCAGAAAAGTTTCCAGAATTACCAGCAGCTTTTCCTTTCATTAGCTTTGAAGATGTGGAAATATTGAGGCTTGTCCCTGCAAGATGGTTATCAGGAAAGACTGCAGTCAGAAGGTTTCCTTATAATTTTCCTGCTAGTGAAGTAAGGATTGACAAATTGCAATTTTGGGGGTTTTAGGGACAATAAAGTTGGGGTACAGGAAATAAACTAGTGGCTGAAGCCTCTATACTACTCATGTTTATTCGCCTTTATGCTAAAAAGTATACAGTAGTCATAAATAGAATTATGTGATCCTTCATGAGGATTGTATATTTGTATAATAAAATCACAGAAAATGAAGTTATTATAATGTACAGATGATGGATTCTGTAGTAATATAACATTTAAATGCATCATACTAAAGGAGAAAAAAAAAATGAAATGGATTTCATTTCTCCTACAGGCCTAACTTTACCATTTTTATATCTGAAAACAAAGTTACATTGATCTAATTCAGTTACCTCATTGGCAAAATTATGTTGATTTTCCGGGGCTTTGAAAGCATTTTTTGTTTCTGAAAATTGATAATAATAGCTTGTGTGAAGAATGCTGAGAACATCAAGGTTTGGGAAGAATCACTGCAGAGTTTGCACACATCCTATGTCAGGAAATAGACTAATGTTTTGTCTTCGGATCCTAATTCTCTCAGGCTCTGGCAAGGCAGGTTTGCCTGAAGATATACTTTCTCATCCTGCCTCCTTCGACATTCACGTAAAGGAAACCCTTTGCAGCACTGCAGTTCCTGCTATTCTGACTGGCTGATTTTCCTTATCACAGAAAAAAAAGAGGATATTTAATGAGGCACAGCATTAGAACACACAAGTCCAGTCCTCGTAGATGGTATGTGGTGCAGGAAGAGCCAAAGCTAAGAAACGGAAAATGTGCCAGGATCCATTGTAGAGATTATAGCCTTTTTTGCTTGTTTATTTGTTTTTAATTCAGGGCATTTATTTTGTCCCCTTGTACCTAACATGTCCAAGGAAAGGATGATTTTCTACTTAGCTGCACTTGAAAAGAGAGTAGTACTGCTGATCTGTATTGATTGTGTTAATGCTGAGTTTCTAGGCAAAATGAATGTCAGTTTTCTAGCTGACAAGTTTTAAGATATCATTAAAAATTTGAATTACAGTTATTTCTGTAACAGTGTTCTCTGTAGCAATCCCAAAGTGGTGCTGTATGGCTCTTTGTAAACTATGTCTTGATTCATGATTCTATGATTCTAAAATTAGAAAGAAAAACCTAATTTAAAATATTAATGTGCCATGTGTACATAAAGACTGACGTTTTTTGGACTACATTAATTATATAAAAATCTCTCTGACATTCAGCTGAAGTGTGATCGTGCACACCTCTTTTTTCATTCAACAGTCTTTCACCATTCAAAATTAATGAGCAATGAACCCAAGTCAAAAGTACAATTCTGCAAAAGGGAAAAAAATGAGGAGCAGTGTTACAGAACTGATGTCCATCTATGCACATACTATTTTACCAAGGACAAAATATTCAGTCAATTTGATATAACAGATTTCCTTTGACATAGCTGACAAACAGCTGCACAAAGTATGCATGCAGTAGTATATTGTACAGATCAGCTTGCTACATCTCTCTTGAAGAACGCAGGTTTCTTTAAAATTCAGAATGTTTCTGTAATTTTCTGAGATTTATGACCAAAAGAAGCTCATTTAGACTTGGTTTCCTATTAAATTTCCTATCACAGCAGAAATGGCATCATGTCCATGTCAGATCCAACAGCCTATGCACCATCTCTGGCAGTAATTAACAAAAGATGTGTTAAATGAAGGGGCAGTAAGTCCATTACCTGATTTAGGTCAAATATACAAAGCATTTGTTTATAACTTCTGACATTTAATCTTTTTTGTTTGTTTGTTTGTTTTTTAAGCATTTCACTCTGAGACATGGGATTTCTACAAATGTATTCTACAAATGTATTTCTACAAATGTTAGTAACATGGATCTGATCCCCTAACTAGTGGTTGTGTTGGTTTTTTGTTTGTTTGTTTTGTTGTTGCTGTTTGTTTGTTTAAGTAAAAGCTTTGCACTTCTTCAAAAGCCAAACAGAATGATGAATTTCTCATCTTTCACAAAATGGAAACAGAATTGTACCTGAAAGACTGAACTTATGAAAAAAGGAGAATGTTGCCAAATGCATTAGCAGCCACATAGGGCTGACTTTAGCTATGCTATACCATGTGCAAGGCTGAATAGTTCAATATTTACAGTTCTTACACATGCATTAAAAAATAATAATAATAACAACTCACCTCTCACTTGAGATCACTGAGATAATTTTGCTAAGGTGGAGAAGATTTATCCAATGCGAAAATCGGATTGACCATTACCAGAATTTGAACACACAATGGAAAGGACCATGGGATCTTTAATGACCACAAATGGTTATTTTTTTCTGCTTCTGTCTCACTGGGAGGAGGATGGAAAGGTCCAGCAAAATGCTGGCTTGAAGTCTCTTCCCTGGGTGCTGGTTACAACAGCAACTATCATCAGTAACTAATCAGGCAGCTACAGAATTAGCAACATCATTTCAGGCTATGCTTTTCACCTTTCTTTGGAGATGTCACATTCCCGTATGGAAACTGCTTAGCTCATGATTTTTTAATAGCACTTGTAAAGGACTGGGGCCTTCTTCCTCGCCTCTAAAAGCAGCTCGGTGACATTCTGGAGAAGAAGGAGTTGTCAGTGTTTCTGCTGTAATTTGATTTAGCTCATTAACCCAGCAGATCCCCACCGTGTTGTTGTGGTCGTTGCCTGTTCTTGACCATGTTAGGGAGTTACACTAGTTGGCAAAGAGGCCTGACAGAAAACAGTGCTGGGGCTCAGAAAATAGCAGAGAGCAAGGCAGGGAATGGGCAAGATCCGTTGATGTGAAATCACAACCCAAAATTTCCGCTCTTTAAATTTTGTTATAACATAACTCATAGTATGTGTTGAAAAGGAGCGAGCAGCTTCGTGGTTTAAAGGGATTATAAACAGGGAGTAAAACAAGCTGTTTGCAGTGGGTTTTTCACTGTGATGTGGCCCCGTAGGCACTAGGTGGCCTACTTTTAAAGGAAATTGCAAATCACATCTAGTTTAGTAGGCAAGACAGGATTAAAATGTGCAATTTGCTCAAGTTATGTAAGTATTTTATAAATCATGTTATTCTGTGAATAATTCAGGGAATATTAGTTGCTGTTTATTGCAGTACAGTGGAATCACAGCATATTGTACTCACTTCATAAATATTAGAGGTGATTTATCAGATTGTTTAGACACTGGATCAAGTTAATAAATTAAAATATCTGTATGCAGGCTTTTGCTGTACCATAGTTTAAATTTCTTTCATAGAGGATGAAGTTGAATTGCTTCTAACTTGCTGTGACAGATGCAGAGTTACTACAGCTCAGCTGAGGTGGTTTCCTGTGACATAATCATAAGCATGAGCCATTACAACTCAACAAACAGCAATGACAGCAATTAAGGAAGAATTCTGTACACTAAAACAACATCATTTGTATTTGCAGAGGTGTATTTCCCCATTCCCGGACTCCATCCAGTAAAAAGCCTTCAACTCCCCTGTGGAAGGATATTTATATGCTTGAAGGAAGAGTCATCACCAATGTCGGTGTTAGACACCTTCAAAGCTACTGACAGGCAAAGGAGAAGGAAAGATGGGAGATGCAGCTACCCTGCATAGTGTGGTGTTGCCAACTGTCTTTTTGCTCCAGTTTTATTTTTGACTGTCAGAAAGGAAGGATGAGAGAAAAAGAAAAGATTCAAAAACAGACACTGCATTTTGGCTGAGGAACGTGAATGTCTTCTGGGAAAGCCCACAGAATGGGTCCTGCTAGGAGCTGTAACTTGTGTACCTCTAGAAGAGAGTGTCTTCTACTCTAGGGCAGTTTAAAAAAAATAATAATAATTGCAAAGAAACAATTCAACTTTTTTTTGTAAATATCTTGAACCACTAAATATACATATATATATTTCAGTGAATATCAAAAGCAGACCAAGCTCTGATAAAATAGTAAGGGACTCTATCAAGGACGTTGTAGGTACCAGAATCACCTCATACTCCAGGCAAGGCTGCAGCAGGTTCTAGCATGTCATGGACCTTAACATTCTCATCTTTAGCTATTTAATATAGGAGGTGGGAACCTGACAGCAGCAACAAGTGAGTCTGGCAGCTGCAGTAGGAACATTAACAAGTTGGTGATATGTCATGTAACAGCTTTCCAGGGGTGCTTCCCGGGGTTTCTCCTAGGGAGACCTCTTCCACCAACCCAGAGATAGCTTAAGGGCCAAGTTCCTACAAGTCACGAAGCAAATAGGTCTGCTGAGGCTAGGAGAGCTCCTTAAATTAATGAGAAATATTTTCTCTTTCCACTTCCCCAGGGATTACTCTGGATACCAAAAACTAGGTACTAGATTAACAGATATAAAAGAATCATAAAGGTTGATGTTACAGATTTTTTTCCATTTAATGCATCAAGGGAAAAAATCTTTAATAATATTCTAGATTGACTGGCCATCTAAGAAAACACAGGACAATGAATCTTGTTTCAAAATATATACATTTCGAGACAGAATTTATGTTGAGTAAAGAAGACAACCTATTGTTTATCCTGCTGGCAAATAATACGGGTTAATTTAACTTCTATTTAAAAGAATGTACTTCATCAAACCTTAACTGAGCTTAGTCAGCCATTAGCTATGGTTCTTATTGACTGAGAAATAAATGGTGATTGATTGTCCTGACATAATTAATGATTATTGTATTTTTCAGGAATTTAGGTTCATTTGCCCAGGCTACTCTTTCTATAGTGTTTGGAAGATTTAATTAATATTCCTATCGATATTTTAAATAGGCTTAAGATTCTGGGAATTACACAGTAATCATTTTCATGGCTGAGTGGCCACAGGGAGATGCAATTATATTGAAAATGTAATACTGAAGACGTTTGATTTGTAAAGCACTATTTACCTTCCTAATGCAATTTAGGGAAGGTTTTATACTAAAGCTGTAAAACTTACACTGTTCATTTCTAGGTGCTGTGGTGGATCAGGGCTGGCACAAGTGTTGTCTACTCTATCTCCCCTTGTTTAGCTAATTCACTTATAAATTCTTTAAGGAACATATTTGATTTTTATTCATATGTAAACTTTGAATATTTTCTTCTCGTAAGTAAGAAAACAAGCGACAGATGTGACTAACTGCCATCTGGAAAAATAATTTCAGATTTCAACTGGATTTTATGAGGCAGTCGGTGCTGTCTGGTGCTCTTCTGTCTCTTATGTCAAGTATTCCATATGTGCAAATATTTTGTTGGGTTTATGGCATCATCCTCCAAACTTGAACTATGGATCAAATGTGGGTTTGACCCCCAAACCCACCTGCTCCTCTCAGTGATTATAAAAGTTGGTAACTACTGGCTAGAAAGCATTACCTACTGAGCTCTTTTTGCAGATATTCTGAAGTCACTTGTGAACCTACTGTGCTTAAATTTGCAGCTTTCCCTAGTCCAAACAGCATTTTGGAAGCAGCTCCGTGACATCTTCAACCACTTCCAAACTTGCTTCCTTCTTACTCATCTGAAAATATTCACCTAATGTTTCAGATTGATTGACTGAGTACACGCTTTTAGACAAACAGTTATCAGGGAAGTAAGTCATCAAGCATAAATTAGAAGGACATACTCTGATACTGTGTGAGATTCACCAGCTGTTTGCAGGCTCCTGTGCAAAAACTTGCTGACCTGACCTACAGAGAAATGAATGCTCCCACAGAGGGTCAAAGAAGCCGATCCCAGAAAATCTCAGCAAAGTTCTCTCAGCATATGAGAAAACATGCTGTTTGTTATGATATTAGCAGGTTATTATTACCAGGGACAGTGTGTTAGGGATTCAGAGGTGTTAAATGTTTGATTTTTAATTAATGAACTGAGTTACGCAGAGGATAGCGTGATTGCTAGGAGAATGTATATCTGCTGTCACTCTGAAGTAGACAGGCAGCAGATAAGATTTTTTTTTGGAATGAAATTGAAGAAAGGAAATTGCACTTGGCAAACGTAAATTGGGAAATGACAGTAGGCACCTGAGAACAACTGAAAGCTTTGAGACATGTGAGAAGAAAATAGCAGATAAAGGTCAGAGTGGAGGTATGAGTTCAGAGGGGTAACTGCAGGCACAGCTCTGGGCTGCTGCCAGAAAAAAAGGAAATGGAAAGTAAAGCCCCAGCAGAAATCCTGGCGTTCCAGGATGTCCCATTTCATCACTGTGAAATCTCTGAGCCTCTCCCCCTATAAAAAGACAGATGAACTTCCGTGTAGATCCTCTTAGTGCTTATCTAAAAGAAGAGGACCTGGGTCAGCTGCTGCTCTCACTCATATGTTGTGCACTTGGCTGGGTCAGAAAATACTGTGTCTCCTTTATGTTCTCATGCCTAGCATACAAGCTTGATCCATGAAGTTTTCCTGCCATTAGTTGACTGTGGGGTGAATATGGCCAGAGTTCCCTTGCCCTGGATTATTTTATTTCCCAAATGTGTGCTTATAAATATGATCTGAACTGCAATTATGTAATTCAAAACCAAATTGTATAACTCCAAAGGAAACGGTACGACTCAACTAGACAGTTTGGGCTAACACCATACTCCTACCTCTGTTTCCAGGACAGGGGCAGATTTTAATCTAAACACAGAGTACCAGTGGCTTGAATGGTATCATCTTAAAATAGCTTTCTTTTCCACTTTTTACCACATGCATCTATGTGCATGACTAACAGACTAACGTGAAGTGAGGGAGCTGTTGACGATAGCTGCTCAGTTTCACTTTTCCTTCTGTAGTCTGTCACTCCGTGCCCACTAAAACTCTTCAAAAAGAATCATAGAATCGTTTAGGTTGAAAAAGACCCTTAAGATCATCAAGGCCAAACATCATCTAACACTATGAAGTCCACTGCTAAACCATGTCCCTAAGCACCACGTTCACATGCCCCTTAAATACCTCAAAGGGTGGTGACACCACTACTCTAGTTGTTCCACTGCCTAACCACCCTTCCTGTGGAGAAATATTTCATAATGTCCAATCTAAATCTCCCCTGGCACAACTTGAGGCCATCTCCTCATGTTCTATCACATGTTACCTGGGAAAAGAGACCAACACCTTCCTCCCTGCAACCTTCTTTCAGGTAGTTGTAGAGAGTGATGACGTCTCCCATCAGTCTCCTGTCCTCCAGACTAAACAATCCCAGTTCCCTCAGCCACTCCTCTTAAGTCTCATTTTCTGGTCCCTTCACCAGCTTTGTTGCACTTGTCTGCACACACCTGAACAGTTCGATATCCTTCTTGTAGTGAGGGGCTCAGATACGAACACAGTATTTGAGGTGCGGTCTCATCAGTGCTGCGCACCAAGGGACAATCACTTCCCTAGTTGATTTCTGATGCAGACCAGGATACCGCTGGTCTTCTTGGCCACCTGGGCACACTGAGGGCTCATGTTAAACTAGTTGTTGACCAGCAGTCCCAGGTCCTTTCTTGTGGAGCAGCTTCCCAGATGCACTTGCCTAAGCCACAGCGTTGGGTAGTTATGACCCACGTGTAGCACCTGACATTTAGCCTTGCTGAATGCCATGCAAGTGGATGCAGCCCATCCATCTAACCTATTCAGATCCCTCTGCAGAGCTCTACTATCCTCAAGCAGATCAACACTCACACCTAACTCGGTGTCACCTGCCAACCTACTGAGGGTGCGCTTGATCCCCTCATCCAGATCATTGATAAAGATAGTGAGCCCTGGTGGGACTCCACTAGTGACCAGCCTCCAACTGAATTTAACTCCGTTCACCACGACTCTTTGGGCGCAGCCATCCAGCCAGTTTTTACTCAGTGAACAGTGCATCCAAGCCATTCTCAGCCAGTTCTCCAGGTGAATGCTGTGGCAAACAAATCCTTTGCTAAAATCCAAGTAAACAATGCCTACAGCCTTTCCATCATCTACTAAGCATGACATCTTATCACAGAAGGGGATCAGGTTAGTCAGGCAGGACTTGCCTTTGATAAACCCATACTGACTGGGCTTGATCACCTGGTATGCGGGCAATTAAGACGATCTGCCTCATGATCTTCCCTGGCATCAGGGGAATCTCAATTTGATTTCACATTCTAGACTAGACATCTATATGGCCCTTTTTGATAAATTTTCCAAGCAAGAATTCTATTAGATTTGCTTCTAGGGGTTTCATGCCTTCAGGAGTTCTGATTTAAACTCTGACACATCTATCAACTCATGTTTTCAGGTTATAATAAACTCTGTCATGGGGGTTAAAAGCCCAATTTCAAATAATTTATCATCAGGTATTCAGTGTCATTGGCATTAACAGATTGATTAAACACAAGGACTAAAATATACATTGTGGTAGGAAGTTCATCCATTTAACCTTCATCTTTTTAATGTAATTAAAAAATTCCTTAAGTACATATGCCAAATATATAGCAAAACCGCCTTTTCAACGCTTTGAATTCTTAGTCACATGAAACTAACATACAGACACGAAACCTACTTGAAACCTACTTGTGTTACGTGTTATTGCCAGAAGCTAGAGAATTCATGGTGTCAATGCACCATCATGTTCAGTCTCCTCATGCACTGCAGAGCCACCCCAGTAGCATCCCCTACTTTGGCTCATTGGCTATTTTTCTTAATACAGCCTCTCATCTATTCCATGGCTGTGATTATTACAACCAACCATTTAGGATTTATTAAAGAAATGGAATACACAGAAAACACCCCCAAAATTAAAGTACAAGCTTTGGTCCTACGAGATTTATAAGCACCTGGAGTTCACTGGTTGCTAAAACCACCAGCTCTGACCTTTAAACAATACAGGTTATCCATAAAAATCCCTCTCACGTATACGTTCACATCAGGACAACAGGAACCTGGCTCCCTAATCAACTGGCTGGAGCTCACGTACACTGTACATTGTCTTCTGCATATGCCATTGATCGCAGTTACTTTCACATCACGTCTTGTGTTAAGTGCTAGCCTAGTAGCTCACTGACCCACAACACGGCAGATGATCGTTGCCTGCAGAATTGCCCTCTGTCTTCAGCTCTTGGCGTGGAATCAGCTCAGTGACTGTTTACCTGGGTTGGAGTTATAGAGGTTCAGCATATACTACCAGGAAAAAATGTGTTTGTTTTACTGCCACTGACCTTGGAGAAATGTATATTATGTTTTAACAACTGTTGTTACTATGGATGCAAGTGTAAATCTATTTTTACAGTTAATACGCTGTATGCCGGCAAGACCTAGCGGAAGATCCCTGCAAATGTAAACACCTACATGCACAGTGACCTACTTACTAGTTACATGGGGACTCGCACGTAGCCATATAAAGGATTTTCAAAAGCTGCATTCAAAGCCTGCAATTTGAAACAATTTTAGTGCAATGTGTGGCAGACTGAATAGAAAGGATGCTTGATAGTCATTCATCCAAATTTTATTTAGCTTTAGCATACAGAGTTTTCTTTTAAATTACAAAGGCTTACAGTGTGCCAAGAACTTAATATTGTATTGATTTCAGTGGGGAATTTTGTTTTAGATTTGATGACATTGCTACCAGCCCACATTTTGAGTGGATAACATCTAAAATTCAGTGTAATGGTGTTGAAGGATCTCCATCAATTTCCAGACACAGAAAGAATTCAAGGACTTACATACATCGAATGTATTCTGTTTATTTGAGAAGGAAGATCTCATATGAGTGCCCATTATAGAAGGCATCTCTTATCATGTACAATAAAATCAACCATTGCTTCCAGCAGAATACAAAAATACACATCTCAGTGACTTCCATACAATAATAAATATGTAATCATGCATTCAACAATAAAAAGGCACGGAAAACTGGTCACTTAGTAGTCATAAAAATTACTAACTATATTAACAAAGCCACCCAAATTATCTGTACAAGGAAATGTAACAATATATTCCAAAGGTGAAAACACATAAAACATCTTTAAAATAGTATATGCAATAAATACCTCAATTGTTTTAATATATTAAAAATAAAACTGTGCCATTGTAAACAGTATGTAAACAAACAAAATTCACTGTTCCTTACCATTATTACAAGTAAATAAAGCCAAAAGTTACACCCCTGCTCTGTTAGATATACTTCATTGGCAAGTTTTGTCAGGCAGTTGAAAGTTTTACTCTTTTCTGCAGCAAACAGAGCCCACTATGTGTGTAATTGTAAGTACTATAGCAATTGCTAAGCTTCAAAACTGACTACCCAGCATGTAGTCGGTCATTAAATAGTCAGAACTGAAACCAGAAAAAGCAATTTTTTATTTATTTATTTATTTTTTTTGCAGTGTTACGGACAAATTAATTTATTTATACTACATACAACAGTGTCAGTAAAACTTAGCCACTCATAGACCACCACTCATCTATAGGTCTCAGGGGCTGTTCAAGCTGGTAAGCATCCTTCCTGCCCCAGGCAGAAGCAGCAAGGCACACCAAGGGTAACTGACTTGCCCCCAGTCCTACCAACTCAGCAGCAGGAAACCAAAAGCAGAACCCAGACCTCCAGCCCCTGCCTCCTCATTTCCTCCTATATCCTGCACTCATCATGGCCTTTCAGACAAATAACATTGAGTCCTGAACCCCATTCCTGATTACAATTACAGAAAGACAATGCACATGCAAAAGCAAAGCTGTCTGCTCACTTGGGCACCCACCTGCTCCCACTAATAACCATGGAGACTGACCACAGAGGGAGCACAATGGGAGCTTTTATCCCAAATCTGCAATCAGATCCCCATTAGCAGACCAGCGAGCCCAGGCAGAGCCCTGTGTATCCTTCGTAAGCGACTGCTGATCATTCTTTTGAGGTTTCTATAGCCAACAGAGACAAAATCCTGGAAAGTTCAACCAGCGTGCATACTTCCTTCCTTATTAGCAAGGGGAAGAGTGTGAATCGGAATATTATCCTTTCTTAAACAAAATTAGAGCAAAAGAAGCTTAGGGGTGGTGGGCATTGTGTACAGATGTCTTCAGAAAGAGCCTCACAGGGGAATAAGGCTGGCTCCCTATTTCTTCAGCTTCTGATAACATTTGATAACATTGTTGATAACTATCTCATTTTGCAAGTCCTACTGTATCCCCGGGATGGCTACCTACAATGAATGCAAACTTACCTCTTCCAGACACACATATTTCAAAGTGCACAATAGCTGTTGCTTGAAAACAAAATTTTTAGCCTCAGATGAAAAATAATAATAATAATAATAATTTGTATTTATTAGGCTGTTACACAGCCTTCTGTCTCTTTACAGGAAGAATATACTCAGAGCATACAGAATTAAAAGATACCCTGGAAGGGGATTTAGGAAGCACTGCATTACAATATTTTTCCTCCCTGGTGCTAGAAGAACTGATCCTTCTGTCTCTTAGTAAGTGCTTTCTTTAATGTCAATGTCTGACTTACCCTACCACTTAATATTTGCATAATTGTATTCACTCATGAAATATTAAAAGAATAATTCTACAGACTGGCTCTGAAGATACCTCCATGTCTTGATGAGAAGTTTAAAACACTATATAATATAAAGTTGGGTTGTTTTTTTTGTTTGTGTGTTTGTTTAGATAAGGTACTTTTGGACCAGGTTCTTTATGTTTCATTCCAGATCAGCAGAGCCAAGTGAACTGTATAAATAATTCTTCATCTTTACTTATTACACTGCATGCCAACTTTGTGGAGGAAGATATGAAAAATGATCTATTTTTAGAAGATTCTATATTAAATCTTACAAAAGTTATTTTAGAAGCTATTTTCTTAGACGTATTCAAGGACCAGAACAATGAAAAAAGTCTGTACATTCAATGAGGCATATATTCCCACCTGTGTTGTATCTTGCAGGTTCTGTAGAAAAATCCAAATAGCAACTGCGGATTTCACATTGGGATAAATAAATACATTTCAGTCACTCAAAAAAAAAAAATCACAGTAGGAAAATAGCCAGTAAACAATAGATTCAGAGGGGTTTAATCTTGGCCCCAGTGAGATCAATAGGAGTTTTGCCAAGGATTTCAACAAAGCCAAAATTTCACCCAGAATATTGTACAGTTCTTTAGCTGACAACAATCATAAACATCCTGCCACTCCATTGTATAAGTTAAATATTAATAAGCATCTGTAAACATCCTGCAATTTATCTGATATAAAAATATTATAATAAAAACAATGCAGCATCTCAAGCATTGTATATATTTAAGTTTTTGGCTCTACACACAAGTTGGCGTCATTATATTGGGTAAAACCAGGGCATATATATACATATATATGTACAAGTGTGTGTGCACACACACTACTAACTAGGTACTGCATATATACACACATGCACACGCAAATACTGGCAAGAGAACAACATTCATAGGTATGGCATTCAAGAGTCTACCAATGATCAGTCTGACGATGACTTCCATGTGAAGAACAATTTCTACCTACCCAAATCTCTTCTAGGCTTACACGTAAATGCTAAAACTAAAATACAAGAGCAATCTCAAGGGGGGACTAAAGTGCTGTTTGAAGCCAAGCACATGTGTAAGTGCCAACAGTCTGTGGCCTTAATCTGCATATTTGCAAAGACAATGAGTTTCCCTGTGGGGTAAGCAGGACCAAGGGGAAATGAACAGCAGAAGCTACTGAGCGAGCAGGTTGAACAAGATGATCTCCACCGGTCCTTTACAACCTAAACTATCCTTTGATTCTGAGATTCTTATTTTTTTTCCACCTTACTAGAACAGTACAAACCATGTTAGGTATTTTCATCTAATTGAGAAAGCAGAAAAAAAGGTGGAAATGTAGAAACTGTATTTCAGCTTTTTGCTTCAAAATACATTCAGACCCAAACATATGAGCTGTGCAGAAAACTGTAGTATCACATCTCTGAATGAGATGCATCCAGCAACATTTACACGTGTGCTTTATACATTTACTCATGCAAGTAAGTGGATGTTATTGCAGAACTGACTAAATGCTGGACTTGGCTGGAATACTACTCTAAGAGACAAGCTTGGCCAATAAGAGAAACCACTCATGTTGTGCTAGGATCTCTCTCAGCACCTCTGAAATACCCTTAGAAGAAATTAGCTTTTTGAAAATGCCAGAACATCCAGAGCAATTCCATAGCATTCAGATTTAAAGATAACCTGCTCTGGACATCCTATGGAAACTTTCTACCCGTCCCAAGCGAAGAATACCAATGAATGTATTCTGAAAAAAATAACTATCAGTGGAGAGAGATAAGGCAAGTGTTTACTTAGATTCTGGATCTTACTGGTATTTAAGACACTATTTGTTTATTAAGATAGTTGATATGTATGTGAGTTATGGTACAACCTAAAGCATATTGAAATACCTATTTCAATAGAGAGAGATGGCATCTCAAGAGGACAGTGCCACTGGAAACCCTCTGGGTGAGTGTCTCCACACCTATGTACTCATCATAAACATTCACAAATCATCCAAGAAGAAGCTCTGATATCTTAAAAATCTCACTAAGACCCCCCTGTGTCATATCTTGTCAGCACATGTATTCTCCCTCACAGAAGAAACAAAACCAAGCAGCTTCTAAGGGTTTTCCTCAACCTCTATATTCAGATAATAATTGACCACAGCTGCAATGAGAAGCAGTCCCATGCCAAGCTTACTGCAACTAATGCAGGGAAGGAGAAAAACATAGTATCATCTATAACCCTTTCCCTGTTACAGTCATTGACAGGTTATTAATAACTAAAAAGTTACCAATCCTATTTTTCTAGTTGATTAAAAGTAGGGCTTACAATGGTAATTCCCTTCAGATGTTCATAGTAGGGATTTGGGGCACTGTGCAGGTCTTTGTTAATAAATAAATAAATAAAATGGCTTTAAGCTTTGTACCATATTTTACTTTCAGTTTCTTTTCAATCCTGTCACTAATCTTTCAATCATACTACAATATTTTTCCGAAGTATTTGTTCTGTAGAATAGTCACTTGCATACCTGTCCTACTAATAGCTATCATAATTTCTAGTAGGTTCAAAAACCTGACACAGTCGATGAAGTTACCCAAGCACTTCTCTTTCAAAGGGCATTCAAGTAGATAATGCTAATTGTTAGCGAGATGGCAAACTAAATCATGCTTTTGGCAGGGATTGCAGGAGTACAACCTGGAGGATTTTAGCTCACCATGGCTATAGGAGACTTAGAGGCCTGAATCCTTGGTTAGTCTAGGAGACCTCCTGGAGCATCCTACAGATCTTTCCTAGCCTGCCTGTCCAGCTATTCTGAATGGAAACTGGGGGAGACGTGTGTGGGTCTCATCTTGCCAAGCAGCTGGGAGGTTATCCAGGCACAGGAGCTGGGAAGTAGTGTGGGAACATGAGTACAGACACAACCTGTGTTAAATACAAATTACATACCAGCTTCTTCTGCCCTTGCTAATATAAGCAAAAGGTTACATGAATATGAACTCAAAATCCCATCCAAATGCTTACATAAAAAGTGTGTGTCAACTGGGAAACAAGGTCTTCAACCATTTGAAAGAGATTTTTATCATTCTACCATGTAAATGTATGCATTTTCTCTTGGCTGCTCTGAAGGTGGTAGCTCTTTAAGCACTGAAGCTAAATTCATTACAGTTTGTCCAGAAATACTTTCAGGTCTGTAATTGCCAGCATTTTGCTAGTTTGCTGAAGTGTTAACAGTGCTAATATATATACATACATACATACGTTACATATATATATATATATATATATACACACACACGCACTTTTACAGATAATGAAAGGATCGTGTTTTGAGTTTAGTTCTGCATAATTTATAATAATAATAAAAAAACACCTTTCAAAAGCATTTTTTTGGTTATAAAATTGTGGGCAATCAATTTAAGCCTACAAAAGTTACTGCGAATGGTGGTATTAGCTCCAACTGGCAGCAGGAATACTCCTGGAACAATCCAGATGGTTTCCAAATGGAACACAATTTCTGAGAAACAGGCTGGGCTTCTGTATGGCAGAAATGAGCATTTCAAGTACATAAGCTAACCATTAACAGAGCTATTAAACCTAATGCAACAGTAGTAGAAAAGAACTAGAAAATTTTTTTTCTTTTTATAGAAAAGATCAAGTTCCACACTATGCTCTATATATAAATACACGAATTTATACAACCAGTAAAGATCATCTACTGATAATTACCATATGATGCTTTATCAATCCTACTGACACTATCATTCAGCTCTGAAGAGGCAGGAGACAGGTTTAAACTCCTGTCCAAACTCTTCAGCTTCCTTGAGTCATCAGAAACTCCTCCTTTTACCTAAGACAGCAATACAGTCATGTACAGTTCCTGCAAACATCAAATCTTTGCAGTTAGCATAAGCAGCATCAAACCTTGATGATATGAAGTTCATACCACAAAACATACAATCTATGAAAACAATCAAAAAATGGGAGAGCCCACGGTATAAATGCAACACTCAGGACATTGCAGTGAAGAGGTACGTTGGGGTGAAAAACTAAAAGCAAAATTCATACAATTTTCTGGGGCTCTCACTGACATAAGTGACAAGATGATTTCCTGGTTGTACACTAAATATATTGCTCCAGCTCAGTTATCCTCAACAACATACATTGCTTGCAACTTTAACTTTCACAAATACACTTTACACTGCTAATTATTAGTTACCAGAACTCTCAAACTTGTATTCAAGAACTTAATACTCAGGGGCACAGATAGAGCAATGGAGAAAAAGTGTCAAATATTAGTAATGCAATAATTAATAGCAAGCATCAAGCGAAACGGAATCATTGTGGGTTTTGTTGTTGTTGTTCTTATATGTCCTTTGTGAAATTATCTATGTATAACATGTAGTTTGAAATTTATTTTAAAAGTAACACTGCTGCACTTCCTCTCCTAGTTGGTTTAAATATTACTTTTCCATTACATATGAAGGTTTCCTGCCTAGATGCAATGAAAAACACTAATTATTTTAGCCTTGCAACAAGATCTGTGCATTATCAGGGCATAATGAATTTTCATTAAGTGAACAAACATCACTGAGTTCAATTAAAAAGTAAAAATTGTCAGGTTTTGTATTTCTCTGCAAAAACAAACAAACAAAAACCACCACCAACAACAAAAAAGGGAATATACAAAATGGGTCATTATAAAAAAAATAAATCAATTCCTCTTACTTAAATTACAATGATAAACATTACAGTCTGAATTTCTTTGGGTGGGGATGGAGAAAGAAAGGTGTTTTCTATTTGTTATTTATAGGACCAAGGATATTTACTCCAGTCCCAAAGAAAGAAATACTGGATTAAAATTGTCTGGGAAGGTTTTTGATCACATGCTTTACCTTTTACTGTTCTTCCAGAGGTTTAAAATATTTTTCTTTGAAAGAAAGATGTATTTAGGAGAAAAAATAATGGTTAGGGAGAAATACACAAAAAGGTATCATAAAGAAAATTTGTAGTTGCCATCATAGTAAAAAAAAAAATATTTTTGAACAAGTTTTTTCTTTAAGGTCCTGTAAGAAAATAAATAAAACCATGAGCTTCATTCAGTTTCTAAAAAGAAGGCGTTACGTATTACAAAGGCAATACATGCATCACCCAAATCAGAGGCTGCTACAACAATTGAACACAAGCTGGAAAAAAATCTACTTGAAAATCACAAAACATAAACACGTGCTAAGCAATTTCCTATCATTTAAAAGCCTTCTCTTCCACTTTCTGAAGCATAGCACATTAATCTACATGAATATCATCCACTTCAAAAAATGTTGATTGCTTGGCTTTGCCGTCACAGATTTCAAGGTATGCTGACTGACCACAGAAGTTAAGTATATCAGACTATTGGGAAAAGAAAAATTAATCCAGTAAACACTATACAGTGTTGTTTTTTTTTTGTCTTCATGAATCTAGCATGTTGAAGCAGGCTCCACAAAAGCTACTGGGATTAACTAGTTTTCTGGAAAATTAACTACTTCTAGGGAATTGGCATATCTTATTTGTATTGAAATATTAGGAAGTATGCTTTAAAGCACTTCAAATGTCGGGATTAAGTTATAAAGAATTCTGTTTGCTAACATACATCTTACGTATATCCTCAGTTCTAGGAGCTGAGATTTTGACAGTACTAAGGAAAAAAACAATACTTGGAAATCTGCAATAATCATGAGATAGTTAACACTGTTTTCAAAAATCTTTCCTTAGAAAAGCCACGTCAGAGAAGACAGTTATAACCCATGACCTTGGTAGCAAAATCCCATAAAATATTTTGAGCCTCCTTATCAAATGCATTTGGAATTGATATTCAAAGCTATTCTAAGGCATAGAGCTGCATAAAACGTGCTCTCCAGGGCATACAGATCATGCTTTTAAATATAGCATAACCGATGCTTAAAATACTTCTTCTATTTGCACATTTAAAAAAAACCCCTCTGCTTTAGGACAATCAAAGTTGAATTCTTTGGTGGTCACTTAAAAAAATGGAACTTTGTAAAGACAAGTTGTCCTATACTGAGGTAATCTAAGAGCATCATAAGAAAATCACATTACAAAACAACACTTGGTCATTCTCCCTGCCCAAAAGCACCTCTGTTTTTTTAATATACTCATTTAGGCCTCTATAGCCATCATCATGTTGTCTTAACTTAAGATATCCTGCTCTATAGCCCATCTTACCACATTGCATATAGCAAGACTGAAAGTTGCAGAGAGAGTGAATCCTACAATCAGGAAAGCAAAGAAAGTTCGTTCATGAATTATGTCCTTGACTTCACCAGGAATACTAACTCCATAGTCTACCATAACATTGACATATTAGAATGCTGCTGCACATTAAAATATAGCACAGCTTACAGGGAAAAAAAAAAAAAAAAAAGAGAGAGAGAAAAAGAAATACAACTTGTGAAGACTTGACAGATGCCATCTGAACATCATTAAAGGGGTCAACGTCAAGTACATTAAAAATATATATCTTTCCATTGTTTGCATAACTTTCCATTGTTTACATATGCTTTTAATACAACACCATGAAAATAATGTCATTTGGAAAGCAGCTTTTGTGTTGTTTTTTACTGAAAACCTAATGGAACATAGCCCTTTACTTTTGTTTGTTGACCCGAACAATCAATTATGTCCACAAAGCTCCCAGCGTGGTGCTGGTTTAACCTACAGCAGCAGGAGCACATAGTATTATAACTTGATATAAACAAGCCTGTTTTACTACTTTTTAACATCTCTTGTGATAAAACAATGAAGGGAACACATCTGATTTTCCAAGGGATGATTCCCACCATCCTCATGAGAAAAGGATGACAAAACCAGGATGCGGTACTTGACGTTGTCCCCTTTAAATAGGGAAAAGCTTTTGACCAAACAAATGAAACCGTACTCTATTGTCTACTAGGAAAATAGAAATACATACTAACATACTCCTTAACCTGTAAAAATTGACAAAGATACTTGATAAAGCCTAAGTCAAAGTGTTCCTCTGGTGGGAATGCCACGTTGATCAGAACAGCAAGGACACAGGTTCTGGGCAAGTTCTCTGGCATGTGATGCAATATCATCTCTTCTCAAACATTTAAGTAGTTTTTTTTGTGTCTTAACCCCTAGATATATGTCATATTTATATAAAATATAAAGCACATTATTTTTCTACTGGATTAATACTTTGTGAGAAATTAACCAGGAAATTCAATTATGAAGCTATGTTTTGTTTAAGTAAACTGTAAATAACCTTATAAACTCTAGTCTAATGCAATTGCTAAACAAAGATGGTTTTCATTTTTTAACCTGTTTACACTCATAGATTATTGGCTTGCATGTGATTCATCTTTGCATGCATAGTGTAAAACTTTAGAGTTTTTTTAATTTTTTTTTTATGATCTACTGATGTAGGAGTGCTGACAAGAAACAAATTGATGCCTTTGTAAAGAAATGCATACATAGAAATTTTTAAATTAATAGTAAATTAGTAATGAGTAAAAGCTTTTACCCCACAAAAATCAAATCAGATGCTACATTTTAACACTTTTCTTACTTATGATAAATACTTTAAATTTTCCCATAAAAATTTT
Organism: Aythya fuligula; assembly: GCF_009819795.1. Lineage (NCBI taxonomy): Eukaryota > Metazoa > Chordata > Aves > Anseriformes > Anatidae > Aythya > Aythya fuligula. The sequence continues at coordinate 175,646,198 of NC_045559.1, read as the reverse complement.
CATTAATCTTTCAACCTGCTTTTAGAACAATAGAATAAATAAAACCATTAGTTCCTACAAGTTCAAATAAGCTACAGATGTTTAAGATAACTGAATAACTACATTAAAATGCACCATGAGAAAATTCTTTATAATTTTCCATGCAGGAAGCCAATTGATATTTTTGTGAGGTACCGGTCTTTCAAAAATACTCATAAATTAGTTACCTGATACACCTTCTGTACATGGTATATTTAAAAATCTAACTGTACAGTGTTTCAATCATATATAATGCATATAATTTGCTGAATATGGCACAAATGCTAAGTTTCCACACCCACACATCCTTTGCCATAGAACACATTTAGGAATAACACAACACTGAAGAATAGAAAAGTGCCTGAAACCAAAAAAAGGACACTCAAGTAGTAATAAATTAAATCTCATTCAAACCGATATAAAAGTTGTTCAAGTGTTTAAAGTATCAGAAGTGTCATGCAACGGAACGACAGACAATTCAGGCAGGCACACCATGCATTATAGTTTGCATTCATGGTATAACAAGGTATCTTTCCCCGTCCTGCGTGGCCCGTGAGTGTGAGGTACCTGAGGCACTGCTAGACTCGCGTGTTGAACCTCGAAAGCGGCCACCTCTCAGTCTCCTGCACGGGAGGTTTTACGGAAGCCATGCCTGGAAAGGACTACCAGACAACCTCATGCTGTCCGGTGGCATCTTGCTGCGTCGGAAAGAGAGGCATACTGAGCTGCATGTAAGCAAAGCGATCATTTCTCGATTATATTTCCAGTCAGTGCAGTTCACCGTCAACCAACTGATTTACCAAAATGTGCTTATCTGAACTGGCCAAATTTGAACACCAAGAAAATGCCTTCATGGAACGTGTAACCTTTTCCTTTTTTTCCTTTTTTTTTTTTTTTTTTTTTTTTTTTTTGGCACAAATCCTTTTATGCTCTTGCAACAAGCTCTTCACCATACTAGCATTCAGAGACACTAGCCTGTACAAATACACCAGTGCTTATTCTTCCATACAGTATACAAAGACAGCTAAGTGCCTGCAACAGCTCTGCTTCTCCAGCAACTTTCCCTCTCTCTCTCAGGAGTGTACCAGCATAATTACACGTCAGACAAAGGGGTGTTCTTGCTGAGCTCTTTAATTCCCTGGAGAATTCGCTTCATATGACCCACTTTCGTTATCCCCAGGTCCTACAGAAATTAATAAGAAAAAAAAAAAAAAAAAGAAAGAGAAAGAGAAAAAAAGAAAAAGAAGAAAGTTTATTTACAAAAATGAAAAAAAGTCAACAATTACAATCTAGCCATGCAACAGATGTCTAGAAATGTGCTAACTGCAATCAACATTAACTGGAAAAGATTCTATGGCACTAGCAAGTGTTGCTTAACAAAAACAATCCAACAAAAACAACTGCTTAGAGCATACAATGAATCTCTGTCTGGCAGATGGAAAAATACTTACCTGCAACAATCATAACCCAAAGCACTGCAATATCTTTCAAAAACATCTTTTGCTTGACTTCTAAGTACATATCCTTTCACAGTTTCTGAAGAAAAAGAACAATCTCCCCCTCCTCTCTAATACAGCAATCAAATGCTCAGTAGGATGTGATGGATTAGAGCTGTCCAGCAATGTCACTTGATCTGTGGCCCTATGATGCCTGTCTTAATCAACAAGCAACACATCCCCAGTTTCTCCACGGAAAGTGGAAATGACATCTACAGGCATGTAGGACAACTTCCCTTTAGAGAGCAATAGAAAACGTAAGCGTTTGGTTTTCATTCTAAAAAGGTTGTCTCCTGATGTGGATATCCACGATAACTAGAGAGCTGGGATAAATATTCTCAGAGAGATGTCAGTCACATCCCAAAGGAAAATATAAAAAGCAGAAATACAAATCTCTTTGTAGCCACCACTGAAGCAATCATATCAGTTGAAATATTTCTAATATTGTTTTTTTTTGAACCCATCTCTGTATGAGTGACAACAGACAATAAATTTTTGCAGCAAAACTCTTCCAGCATTAATAACAGCTTTAACAACATCCTTTTTCAATTTTTACTGGTCCAATGGTCAGAGGAACAGAATGGGATGCCCAGCTGTGCTAATGATCCCCAAATGCACTAATGAATTTTCATCTCAGTTTGGTGGAAATCTTCTGTTATCTGTAAAATACAGCTTTGAAAAAACTCTAAAATCCTTGTGTTGTTCATGCTGAGCAAGTGGCATACTCAAATAGTAGTCCTTTGTAAAATAAACATTATATAAATACATTGTGATTAAATAAAAGTCTTAGCAAAATTCACTATCTATTCCTTTGGAATAAAAATCCTTTAATTTTAGTAGGAAAATGTTCCATTATGAAGACATAGAAAAGAGTGGAATTAAGCAGCTTGAAATAATTATTTTTATACAGATTGAAAAATGAAACCATATATATCATTCTGTGCACACTTTACACAAAGGCTACATCTACCTTTCTACAGCCACAGAAACCTCAAAAAATCTGCACTGCATATTATTTGAAAGTGTTAATATGAAATTCATTTAGCATTTCTCCAAAACAAGAAGGTTGGTAAGATGGGCATGAATTATTTTAGAGTAAATGCATGGATTGAACAGATGGATTAATTTTCAGAGTCAAGATTGAATTCTCGTTATGCCAGAAAGTATTAAAAAAAAAGGGGGGGGGGGCTGTTTTTTAGTAGAAAACCGACAATACTTCACTATCCATTACAGAACTTTGGAATGTACATGTCAGCTTTTAAGAGTCCACAATGTACTCAAGAAAGTCCCCAAACCAAGTGCTATTCATAAACCTATCAGAAGAAAAAAAAAAAAATAAAAAAGATTTTTCCACATCACATCCATTTATATCTTGTTTCCACTAATGAGTGGTCACCTAAGCTAAAATTAAATTAAATTAAATTAAAAGTAATACCAATTTTTAAGTTAAGATGTGGGCAAACTGGTTAAAATTATCCAACAATGATATTAACCATTTTCATTATAGATTTGGAGTAGAAAAATCTTTTCTTACTTATGTAAAACTTAATTTTCCAATTAAACAAAATTATTCATGACTATTGAAACTACTGAAATATCCCAGTTGCTCTGTGGCAGAAATTCTATCTAAAGAAACACCTGTGTGATACTTTCCAAACCATGAGAAACCACATGTGTTAAAGGTTAAGAACTTCCAGATTTTTCAGAAAACAAACAACAAAGAAAGAATATTATTCAAGTCCCAAAAACCTTAGCCATTTTTCCCAGCAACTTTTATAACTTATCATCAACGCTCTGACATTACAGAGACAAGAAATGTTAGTATCAATTCCATCCTGAGTGACATTGCTATAACGTAGCTGAGACCAACAAGTCTTAAGAGACTTATTGCAATTCTGGGGACCGTTTTGTTAAATCCTGCCACACAATAAATAAATAAATAAATAAATAAATAAATAAATAAATATCGATGCTTGTGTAACAGCCTGGATTGAAGGAAATTAATGTTATACATTCCTGGCAGTAGATATTATCTAGTATTCCCAGTTTACTACTGACGCAGGAACGTTTGCAGAAGTTCTCTCATCTCAGACTGATGATGGGTCTGCCACAGCAGCCATCGTTCCCAAAATTATCTCCAAAATCTCAGCTTTAAAGTCAAGACTCTAGCCAGAGTCTGAGGAAGAAAACAGACTTTTTTCCCCAGCTATGGACTTAAAACTACAGGATCACCTCTCCTTACGCTCTCCCTACAAACTTTACCATTCTTATGCCTCTGGCAGATATGACTCAAAAAAAATAATAAAATAAAATAAAATAAATACAATAAAATAAAATAAAATAAAATAAAATAAAATAGGACAAGAAGAAGCTGATTAAAATTCTTGCAACAACTTTCAGGAGTTCTTCATCTGCATTACCCAACTGTGATTAGCCCCATCTGCTTAGCCAACAGTACATTCATTCCAGGTTTGCCTGGCAGATTTTGCTAAAATGTATAAAGAGTGTAAAACAACCAAGCAATTTATATAAAAATTCCTGTATCTTCCAGATCAGAAACCTACCCTACTTGCGTTCCCAGTGTCAAAAGAAATCATGCATGTCTGAAGTCTAGCAAATCTTACAAACCAATTTCTGTACAAAAACTTTTCCAAAATGCACTACTACCAAAGACAGAGATGAAATGCCAGTCCTCAGCACAGACTTCAGCTTAACACTCACTCCTCCTTAAGCTGGCAAGAGATGTGGAAAACCTTCAAGGAAACCAAGGTTGCTCTGGAGTTCTAAGGAGATGTCACCCTAGTCCTACCAAATGTGTTGCAGTTCTAATTATTGCCATGTTACATGCATACAGAATCACAGAATCATCTAGGTTGGAAGAGACCTCCAAGATCATCTAGTCCAACCTCTGACCTAACACTATCAAGTTCTTCACTAAACCATATCACTAAGCTTTACATCTAAATGTCTTCTAAAGACCTCCAGGGATCTTGACTCGCCATATGCGAACCTAGAGAGGCTCAACAAGGGCAAGTGCCAGGTGCTGCATCTGGGTCAGGGCAATCCCAGTCATGAGCACAGACTGGGAGAAGAGCTCACTGAGAACAGCCCTGAGGAGAAGGACTTGGATGCTATGGTGGCCAAAAAGCTGGACAGCAGCCAGCAGTGTGTGCCTGCAGCCCAGCAGGCCAACTGCGTCCTGGGCTGCACCCCCAGAGGGGTGGGCAGCAGGGCAGGGAGGGGATTGTGCCCCTCTGCTCTGCCCTTGTGAGGCCCCACCTGGAGTGCTGCGTGAGTTTCATCAAAACCTTCTCCTTACTGCTTTTTATCTCTACTTTTGACCATAGAAAAGCGGGCCCAGAGAATTCGATTAAAATCAGAGAATCACAAAACTGAAAATGGGCAACTATTTTTCCTGTTGTACACCTGAGAGGTCATAGAGGTAACTATAGCACATGGATTAAGAGACTGTGAATCAATGACTATGCAATTTAGTTTGATAGGAAGCACAAGCCTTGCATGGGAGGAGAAGCTGTAGACAGACTATCGCTCACAGAAGCACTGAAGGCTCATCAGCACATCTCAATAGCCAAACAGAGGACAAATTAGCAGGGCAGCTTGTGATATGTTCCTCATTTTCTAGGGATCGCATTATACATCTTGACACCAGCTCAGGTCACTGGGCAGAAAACTGCAGGGTCCCTGAGACATCCTTAATTAGCTACCTGCAGAGATCAGGCCCCAGATGCAATGAGCAAGATGAGTGCTCAACTCTGCTATTTAAATTTAGTGTTGCTCCACAGATTGCAAGCCATGCTTGGCCAAAAGCTTGGCCTATCTTATAAAAAGTACTACTTTAGAAGTTTCCAGCTCTGATAACAAGCAGAAGGGACAATTTTAATGCAAGACTTCCACTTGCCCAGATACGCACAGCAACTTAAATCCTACTTAAATTATTCAAGACAGTAGAAGTCTTTCTCTGTGTAGACTCTAAGACAAATTTCAGGGTGTTAGCCTTTGTGATGGGGTTTCACTTAGGCTGAATCCTCATCTGTCTTAGTAACAGAGAGAACAGGTTGATGATTACTCTGCTGCTGTTATTTACTTGGTTGAAGTGCCAGTCTTCTGGGTATGTAGTCAGATTGGTACCTATTAGGGGCCTGAAACCATGCCTAGTTTGACAATGGTCTTACCCAACATTTCTGGCAGTTGATGATCTTTGTAGGTCCCTTTCAGCTGAACCATTCTACTTATCCCAACAAATTTGGTATCTCGTTTTTATTAAGATTCCTTAACATTTTAGCAAAACTTTGCATTGTATTTTGCAGAATATCCCAGTCAAGCTTTACATTTGTTCAGTGACCATTGAGAAAAAGAACTTGTAATATCCATCATTGGAACATTGTGGTGGGTTGCTTGGACAGTTTTGTTCATGGAGGGACTGTACTATCCTGAAAGAAAGGAAATTAACTTCCATGGAGAGAAGCTTAGGTGATCTAATATCAAAAGGGTAAAATAACAGGCAACAGCTAAAGACATCCTATCAGATGCAACTATCTTGAGCAGCTACAGTCTACTGCAAAAGTCACACAACGTAAGCACTACATTATAGTGTCAGGATTTCAAACTATGTAAGAAACTTTATGAAAAATGGCACATGTATATGAAAGTATTGCCCATATCAGGAGACTACTGCACTGTGACTACAGCAATGACTTGCACTCTAAACATAAATGTTTGCAATTTATATAATATCCTATTTCCTCTCTTACGTGCTAAAAGCAGTTGCAAAACACATTATCAAGAACTCATTACTACTGAGTTCCTGGAAAAACTAATGTAATGAATCCCCAAAGATGTAGCCTCTATTACATATAATGGATGCACTTAAGTCATTCTTGAAAAAGACCAGCAAGCTCAAGTAACAGCCTCAGACTGCTACGTAACATTTCTCCCTGCAAAACTTACCAATCTGAACTCAGAGGAAGGAAGTTTTAGGATATTTGAGACAGTCAGAAAGACAAAATAAAATGTTCTTTTTTAAGTCTATATAGTTAAAATCAGGCAGAGATCAGCTGAGGATGAGAAAATCTACTGCGAAAGTCTACTTTGACATAAAAACACCAATACCATTCAAGTCCAACACCACAGTTTATTAAGCTGCTCATCTCTCTCACATCAACTTTATCCAGTATACATACAACAGATCACTGGAAGCAGGTGAGCTGCTTGCAGCTGCTGACCTTCGTGGGAGATATATTCAAGATTATTATCACCAGCTTAATAAACTGATCCACACTGATCCTGTTTAATGGAAACAGTGATCTCTTGAAGATAACATTATATTACGCTGATGTCAGTAAGATATCAAACATGCTTTTCCTATGCCTTCTGACATAAACTATAATGCTATCATTCTACATAAGGTGCAAAAAAGGAAATTTCTGATAACACAGATATTCTTGGTAGCGAGTACAATTCAGCACTTAAGAAATTCAGGCCAAAGGACAGCGCATATTAGTTTATTGCATATTTGCACAGTGTAAGCCAAGCTACAAGCACATAACAAGTGCAGGGAAAGAAGAAAAGTTGGTTGTTGTTTTGTCAAAGAAAATGGTCAATAGCAGAAAAGTAGCACAAAGGAAATACCTTAAGATCTCGCCTTTCCAGATGTAAAAGCTCAGAGCCTCGGATGTCATGGCTGATGAAGATTTCTTTGTACTCTCCCAAACTGAGCAGATCCAGCCAAGCAGCAACTTCATCTGTGCCCCATTTTTGAACTACCAAAGTTAAGAGCAAAACCCCCTTAATTTCTACATGCTCAAATGCATTACAAGCAAAGGTTAGGCCAAAGAGAGTGGAAAACAGAGTAGAATTGCCGTGCTAGCAAAGGGAAAGGTTAGAGGTGTCATTTCCAGAAAAAACGACAATTTCCTTTATACATGCAGGTTACAGGTTAGCAGTTAACATGAGAAAGTATCTAAACAAAGTTGGGGTTCTTTGCTTTGCAGCCATGCTTTCAGCTTTACTACAGTTTCTTCAGTAAAGCCTTTAAAACCTCATGTCCCAACAAATTCGCATTAAACAATCTTAGGATCAGTGACGCAAAGTCTAATGTTCTGCTTTATACCATTAATTTATTAGTAGTCATCCAGGAAGAGGAGAAGCCTTCAAAACTAATCAACATGTAAAATTAATATATAAACCATACCTCAGATATAGCAATGGCAGCAAGCAAGTCCAGTTTTAATTAACAATTTCTAGTATTAATTAATGCTACAAGTATTCTTTAAACTATTGTGTTACATGGGTCATTAATAAGCTCTCTGTAAAACATTGTTCTCTAAGGTTAGTTGCCCACATTAGTCCTAATAAAAGCACATTTATTGAAAAAAAAAAGCTATGCTACTTATTGCTATAATTTTGCAACTTTGTTCAATGCTGCTTTAGTTTTAAAGTGAAGTCAATCTGAAGTCTAATCTGACACTAAAGTCTAGTCAACAATGGCAAAATTTTGCAGATTAAAAACATTAAAAACACAAAGATGTAGGAACAGTTTTAGGGCCATCTGATCACTGATTAACTCCTGGACATAATATTAAGGAAGTAACTTCATGGATAATGGTGGGAAGAGAGGAGAGTGGAGTTTGTTCAAATTCTACTAATTAAAAGATCAATATTGACTATCATGGCTTTTTGTTTGACTTGCCTAAATCGCTGAACTTGAAAACCACCTGAAATTTAAGACTAACTGGTTAATTAAACCAGTGTGATAAAGGTATTGCACAGCTCCTGAAACTAACCTGAAAAACCTGAATTGGAGCTTCACAGGGAAATTGTGGGTCTACATATGGCTTATATTGCTATGAGTTAATCAACTGCAACCACCAGCAATGACATAGGTCCTGTTTCGTGATAAAACAGTAGCTATCTAAATATTTTTGCAGTAGTTCTTTGGTTCACCTGGAAGTCATGGGGTCCTACTGAATACTTTCTAAATGCATTGAAGGAATGTTCATCCTACTAAAGACGCCAGTTAGTTCAGTTGCCTCTCAATTTATCAGGGTCAGGACTTTACACTTAGGTAGAGCACATAATTTCAACTCTCACTAAAAATATGAAACAAACAAACAAAAAAAACAACCAACCCACAGACAAACACAAAATCACATTTTCCCCAAATGTTATTATTTTTCTTGTAATTTCAAAACACATACCAGGCTGAGGGCTGGTCTTATGCTTCTGAATTTTTTCTTTTTTAAACTTTGGCACTATGCGAAACACTGTACTTCTGTTGTTTCTTTTAGCATAATCCAAAGGAGGATCCTGGATGAAAGAAAAACATAGTTACCTTTAATTAACAGAAAACAACACTTAAATTACATACTTGAGATGGTTTTATTTCTGCAAAGAATTATGTAAGGATTTAACTCCATACTAGTTTCATTTGCTAAATAAACATTTGAAGCCTTTTCAGTTCATAAGAGGGAACAGAATACAAAAAAAAAAATGCCCTAAGCTCTGGGCTTGCTCACAGAAGACAGAAATGATCTGGCATCATTACTGAAATTGCCTCTCCACATTATGAGTCTAACTTACTCTTAAAAATAAAGTTTAATTAGAAACAGAAAGTATTAATCAAACTCACCTCATCATCATTAGGTTGAAAAACATAATAAAGCCAAGGTATCTCAGCAAGTTTTCTCAACTCTGTCTCCACGCTGTGCAAAGCATCAGACAGCAGCTCTTCGTGGGGAGCTTCTAACTGCTGTTTATAAATAGGCCAGAAAAATAGTACTTTAAGATTTGTTACCATATAACTTTTTATATCAGAATATGTTGTTACTACACACAAACAGATGACTACATTGCAGCAAATGTAAATGAAAAATGTGAAAACATGTCTTACCAACTTAAATTTTCCTTCAGAGGCATTTCAAACCACTCTGACTCTACATTTAGTATAGACCCATTCGCCACGCTCGTGAGTCTTCACAGAACAAAAGTTATCTGATAACACCGACACCAGAACACAACATTGGAAATGGTAGCTTCTAGCACAAGGGAGTAAAAAGCTGACCAGAAGGACAATAGCCTGGAAAGTCTTTGTACGAAACGTGATGTTAAAAAAAAATAAAAAATGGGAAGATGGTAGTAAGCCCAAGTTATTATTTGTAGATTTCTTCATATGATAGAACACTCTTACGTGGTCAGGTAAGAGGAAATGTGCCATTGATTCGTGAGTGCTAAGGCACTCAAGAATCTCATGGAATGGATTTCCAAGGCATTCCATTCCCAAAGACATCCCATTCGCAAAGGCATTCCACTGGTGATATGAGATCTGAACTACCCTTCTTAATAGGTGAGACATGGGGCCACTTCAGCCACTACTGCTGGCTGAAGGTGTGAAAGAACAGGCAACAGGCATGGAAGGGGAACGGGACTGCAGCCTACCAAGGGGAGACAAAAAGCCAAAGTGAAGGCCAAAGAGGAAATGAAAGTATAAAAAGCTTGGGACTTATTGACCTATGGGAATTTGGCTCTATCAGCACTTTGAGAATCCTATGGATATATCAGTTTTCCTCTGAATCTCAGTCAGAAAACCACATTCTGCAGCTGTTGTGTAAGTGGAATTTGTGTGGAAAGGGTAAGGCAAACAGCTCATCCAACACAAAGCTGTTTTGGGCTTATCTGGGGTTGCTGAAGCCCCGTTTTGAGATAAAGTGTTGAATACTGGAACAAGTTGCTTGGAATCACTGAGTAAGCAATCTGAACATCCATTTTTCTCTTTGAAGTAAAAGTAGGCCCAAAGCAGTTCAGAATATCTTTTTGAAAAGATCTAATGAAGTTATGTACAAACGAATCCATTTTTAAAATGGATTTTTAAGAGCATCTTTGATCTCCAGTGCTGGAAAAAGATTTTGACTTCTTAGGTTTTTGGAGATAAATTACAAGTCCCCACTAATTTATCCTACCTAACAGAAACTTTTTTTTTCTTCAATAGCTTGCATATATTACCACTTTTCAGAGCGGAGACCATCATTAGTAAGATATCACTCTTTAGTATAGTTATATTGGAAATATTAGCTCCTTCTTGCTACAGTGTTCTTTTTTCTTCTGAAGTCCACAGAACTCAGGGAGAGAATTCAATCCCTATAAGCAGACTGATCTTTCTTTTGCCTTACATTTTTTCCATTTGAATGTTTAGATAATTTTGAGGATGATCCGTTTGTCTTTGAAGAAGTTACAAATTTTCTTGTGTTTTCATTTTTTAAAAATTGTTTATGAAGTCTTGTATTTTTATATAAATGACTGAAGCTCTCTCTCAATAAGCACTTATCTAATTGCTTGATTCTCAAAGGGAAATGTTTTGCTTAGGACCAAGAAACCCTCAGTCGATGGTGAGAAAGTTTATTCATTAGAAATACAGTGCAGTTCTGGTAAAGGAGTCATCAAATTTAGGGTAAATTCTCCTGCTAGGAAAAGCTTCTTATATCCAAGTTTAAAGATGTTTAAAGATGTTTTAGATGTTTAAAGTAAAGGATTTTTCAGTTTCTTCCCAACTAAAATTTTTCACGTGATGATATTTGATTTCAGTGAGTTCAGATCCTTTCATTCAACTGAAACAAATGTTGTACTTGTCCCTTAGTATAATGTAAAATAGTGCTCTGTTCCAAATTGGAAACGCTTTTGAAAAAGTAAAAAGTGAAACAGTGCATTCATCTACCTGGAGTTCTTTAAAGTCTTTGAGCCGGTACCAATATGACATCCTTTTCTCTAAACTGGTGAGATACGGATTTGAAGGGTGGACAAGAATAGGCTGAATGGCTGCAGTCAGAGATGCAGTCAACAGCTCAATGCCCAGGTGGAGGCCAGTGATGAGTGGTATCACTCAGGGGGCTGTCTTAGGACCGGTGCTTTTTAGTATCTTTATCACATGGGTGACAGGCAGACAATGTTAAGCAGACAATGACAGGAAAAGGGGGAATGGTTTTAAATGAAAAGATGGGAGATTTAGATTAGATATTAGGAGGAAAGTCTTCACTCAGGGAATGGTGAGGCACTGAAACAGGTTGTCCAGAGAAGTTGTGGATGCCCCATCCCTGAAATTGCTTAAGGCCAAGTTCAATAAGACTCTGGGCAACCTAATGTCGTGGGTGGTATCCCCATCATGGTAGAGGGGTTGGAACTAGATGATCTTTAAGGTCCCTTCCAACCCAAGACATTCTAATAATTTGGTAAATATCTGCACGAAACATAACTACATTTCTTTTTTTTTTTTTTTCCAAACCGTATTTCAGCTATAACTATCTGTGAGATTCCACAAATCACCTTCATTGTCCCATCTTTTCATTTACCTAAAAATGGTATTTATATCTAATTCACCCTTTGATGTCACGCAGCTAATACTGTCATATGAAATTGGTTAATGTTATCTTACAGGAGGTGGCAAGAATCAGTCTCCTTGTATATGCATTTACATTTCTTGTCTCCTTATAATGGAAATACTCAGAGCTGGTAAACAGCATCCAGAGAAAAAGCTTACCAAGTAGCATATGCAAGGGAGGCATCAATTGACAGCTATAGGGAGCTTTGATCACAGATGAGAGGGTAGGGGATTATTGAAAAAAAAAAAAAAAAAGTAAGATATTAAAGAAAAAATGTCTATCTTTGTCACGGGAGAAAGACTGGAGAACAGTGTTTGATAGAACAGCAGAAGCCAGATCAAGCAACACCTTACACTTCATCTGTTTCTAATCAAAGTGAGGAACCAACATACACGTAGCTTTTGCATTTATAAAATATGTGCCAATAAGGCTGCAATGGTGCCTTGTTATTGTAACTGTGGAATACTATTCTGAGTAAGAAAAGTAATGAAATAAAAGAATGCTGTCAAATGAGTGTAATGCACATTTCTGGAAGATACCTAGGTAACTTCCAAACAACCTTTTTATTAAATAAATATATTTTGTGTAGACCCATGAAGACATATGCATAGACCATAATGAGAAACAGAAATAAAATATGCAAAAATCAGACACAGACAAATGAATCAAATTAAGTTTAGGAGTTTGAACACTGGATCAGCTCAACGACACAATGAGAGCACAATGAGAGGTAATGTTTCAGTTGGAGAGTTTCCATAATAACATTATGCCTAGATTGCCTTGATAAATTACACTAGTCCTAGTATTGCATCAGCAACATAAACCTTTTCCTCTAATTCCTCTTCCCAAACTATTTTAAAAATTAAACAATTTTCTCTATCAATTCCTCACTCAACCTCAAATGGGGGATTAGTAATAGCCATCTGGAGGAAAAAAAAAAAAAAAAAAGAAGAAAAACGCCAGTAGGTATTTTTCCCATGTCTTGAACAAAATCAATTAATGAATATTTTTCCCTTTTAAAACTTCATAAAATAGATCATATAAGCCTAATCTATAACTATTTTATTAAATGAGGAGGTGCTCTTGACTCTCTGGACAGACAAGAGACCTTGCAGAGGGATCTAGACAGACTGGAACATTGTACAATCATCAATGGCATCGTTTGGCAAAGTAGGAAGATGATCTTGGAGGTCTTTTCCAACCCTAATGATTCTATGATTGGAAAATGTGAGATTCTGCACCAGGGACAGACTAATGCTGGACACAGGCACAGACTGGGAGATGTGTGGCTGGAAAGTAGTTGTGCAGAAAGGGAGCTGGGGCTGCTGGTCGCCAGTTGGCTTAACATAAGCCAGCAGTGTGCCCTGGCAAACCAGGAGAGCAAAACTGGTCAAAAGAGGTGATTATCCCACAGTAATTAGCATTGGCACAGCCTCCCCTTCAATATTGTGTGCAGTTCTGGGCTACACAATGTAAAAAGAGTGTTAGGTTCCTTGAATGTCCAAAGGAGGGCAACAATAAGCAATTGTTAATAGGGCTGGAAGGCATTAGCTGCGAGGAGAGGCTGAGGACACCTGAGGTGTCTACTCTGGAGAAGAAGAGGTTAGGAGGCAACCTTATTGCTCCCTAACAACTTCCTGAGGAGGGGAGGTGGAGAGGGAGTTGACCATCTCTTCTCTCCAGTAACAAATGATAGAACATGTGGGAACAGCACAAAGCTGCACCGGGGAGGTTCAGACTGGATATTAGGAAACATTTCTTTACCGTGAGGGTGGTCAGACACTGGAACAGGCTTCCTAGAAAGGCAGTTAATGTCCCATGCCTGCCAGTGTTCAAGAACAATTTGGATAATGCCCTTATTAACATGCTTTAAATCTCAGTTAGCCCTGAAGTGGTCAGGCAGTTGGACTTTGTGATCTTTGTAGGTCCCTTCCAATTAACCTATTCTATTCTATTTCTAGAACTTAAGTGGTTATTAGCCTTTAGGCCACATATTAATGCTTGTTACTGTAGAATGGACTTGTACCATTTTCACATGCAGGTTCACATCCAAACCTGCCCCAGTATGTTTCACACCTGAACTCAGACAAACTGGTATATTCCTACTGATATCCATTTTTAATTACAACATTCAAATCAACCATAAGGTACCAATACATCTGTTTCCAAATCCAAAGAAAATATATCTGTTCCTACTGAGTAATCTTGTTACTGTAAAACTGGACCAGCATAGAAAACCTGACATCTTTCTTCTCTTCACAATTTCAGATAAATGAATTTTCTAATTATGTATCCAGCTACAGCTATTCTTAAGCAGTCTTCGTCATTTTAAGGACAGAAACACTAGCCAAAGGAGATGAAGCAAAGTCCGTAAGTACCATCAGAGGTCTCTTGAACACTTATCAGTTAAAGGTTATAAAATAATTCCTGCTAGGTATTAGAACAAGGGTGAGATTTACTTGACCAAATTAGATCTGTAGAATAGCCGTCACTCCCAGTTCTATTTAAATTCTGAAGATGGTCCATAATAGAACTCCAGAAGTTTTCTTACATGCTAAACTTCCAAAAGATGATTTATCTTTTTCTAAGATAAGCCTCCAAGACATCTGGGGGTGAATCAGCCTCAACAGATATATTTATTTTTCTCCACTGACTATTGAAGAGCAGCCCAGGCAATGACTTTTAGATATGTCAAGTGAGGGAAGATGGACACCAACCTAGGACAAGAATTTGTAACTTATTCTGCTTCCAGCCACAAATGCAGTGTACTATCTTCCATCTGGCCTTACAGAGCTGCTTATAACACATCTTAAATTCCGTGTTAGTATGCTAGATCAAAGAATGGATCACATCAAGTATGAGGGAATAAAATAACATTTTGTCACCTTACCAAAGGAACTCTTCCTACTAGCAGGGATTCAGTTTCATTATGTAAGGCCTTCACATTGACGGCTATCTCCATGGCAGTGTTTCTGGTAAGGCTCTGGGGAATAAGAAGCATAAAAATTGTTTGATGGGATGCTAGTTGGTCTGAGAATAAGCACTTTGGGCTTACAGCATATACTGTGTATTCTTCTAGGATAAAGACATCAATTTAGCTCTACATGGCAAACTTCTTCAGCATTGAGATCACAAAAAAAGAAAAATATACTATTTATTTACTGTCTTTTCCCCAACTTTATTTAATATGACCTTATACAATCACAAAGGTCCAGTGACAAGACACCTGTGAGAAGAATCCATGACTTTTATGGATGGCAAAGGCCAACAGAGAAGCTGTGGGCCTCTTTTAACAGATCATTGACACAAATCATTCACCTTTATCTTAGCAGAAGTAAACTGCTAGTCATACTTTAAGGAGCACAGGTTAACTAACATATTTACCACAGATAAGCTTAGGTCAGTTAAAATTACATAAATAGACTGCCTAATTAATAATCTTTGGGTCCAACCCCTGCAAACACACAGATTGCCTAGTGCAAAGAGAGACTTAGTTGCCTTTCTCCCCTTTCTATATTCTCTGCATAACGTTTGGATAAACAATTAAGTGTGAAAATTTCTATGAAAACATTCATAAGAATTGACTTGTGTGTAGTAATATCATTTGTTGAGCCTTCATCATGCCTGTACTCCGTGTCTGGAGATATGCCTACACTGTTGTCTGCTGATGTCAGCTTAATTTGGCTATTGTTTTTGCTACTTGCTGACACGAGCTTGATTTACTTGTGCTCAGAACTACAAGAGCACACCATCTTGCTTGACTAATATACATGCTGCCGCATCACTTCAGGATGAATGCCCCTGGCTGTGGATTTCCACTGCAGATGGAGTGAATTCTTGACTTCTTGCAAAAGACAACAGACATACTTTCACCATGCCCCTCATTCAATCTTCCTTTTGGTTACTCCCACACCACAACAAAACTCAGATGTTCCACATATTCAGTCATTAACGTCCCTTTCCAACACCCAGTAATCACAAAAGGGAACATCAACTGGGGAGGACAATGATGAATGCAGAAACTACATCTGTTGTCTCAGATATCACATTGATCTATGATCAGGAGGGGACTTTTCTCCCTCTTCTGTAGGAAGACAGTTTTTCTAACTCATATTCCCAGTATTAATATGAAATTTCAGAATCTTTGAGCATTATCTCTCCCAAATTTATCAGCTATGGGGTGTTTCCTTAAGCATGTGAAAAGCTAAGACTTCCTGCAGACCAGCACCTTCAGAACTGGAAGTAACTTTCCCTTTATTTTCACCTTAGGAAAAAGTGACAAAAAAGGGGAGTCAATACAGCTCTGTTCACCTGTTAAGCAATTTCATTTTAAACTTGAATATGTGTATGTATATCTAAGAGTCTTGTTCATAAAAACTTTAAGAATTATCACCCAACTTGTTGCAATATGGGAGCAGGGAGAGCACGGATCCTGTGTCACAACGTTTTATGCCCACAGATATTATAATGTATTTACTTATACATAAATGTCTGTTCTTCCTTTACCTCAGGAAACCTTGGGTTGGCTTTATTTAATGCATGTGAACATGCATTAACAGCATGAGCAAGCTCTTGCTCCAAGAGGCCATGTATTTTTGCTGCTTCACAGATTCTACAAAAATAGGAAGAAGAGAAAAATATTTCTTACCTCCTATAAAGAGTAATTTTTAAGAGTACACAATATTATCATGTGAGAAAATATAAAAAGTTCACAAAACATGTAAGAAATGTAGTCTTTTATAACGAAAGTTCTAATATAAGCATCACTTCAAGCAACACAGAACCTCATATAAATGATATCTATAATACAGAAGATTTATTCTGCTATGAAATAGAGATGCATTTATCTGTCTTAGAACACAAATGCTATGCAAGACTCGGACCAAAAAAATGTGGGGCTATTAACTCAAATAAACCAGAAAGGAAAACTCTCACATATTAAGATAACTCATCTGAAATTATCTTAAAAAATATTAAATATATTCCACAAAACATATAACAAAAAGCTTAAGAACTCCTTTAGACATGACATTAAAATTGGCTGCAATCATTACAGATTATTTGAAGTTCAACATAATTACAACCTCAGGAATATCTGTTTAACAGCAAAGAAGTTTTTAAACTGTCTTGGCTAAATTTCCTTTGAGGTAAACTATAATCTAAATCATCTTTCTATGTCTACTTAAGTCACCAGAACAATACAAAAACTATTGAAGAACTACAAATATGTAGTTCTTTGATTCGTTTTTTATATTATCAGTGCTACTAAACAGGGACTCCAAGAATTACTTTTGATTACTTTTCTCCTATCAAGACAGGCTGAGAGAGCTGGGGATGTTCAGCCTGAAGAAGAAAGGGCTCTGGGGAGAACGCACAGTGGTCTTTCAGTACTTCAAGGCGGCTTGTAAAAAAAGATGGAGAGCATATTTTTACTCAGGCAGATAATGATAGGACAAGGGGGAATAGCTTTAAACTACAAGAGGGGAGATTTAGGTTAGATGTTAGGAGGAAATTCTTCACTCACAGGTTGCCCAGAGAACCTGTGGATGCCCCATCCCTGGACGTGCTCAAGGCCAGGCTGGATAGGACTTTGGGCAACCTGGTCTGGTGGGAGGTGTCCCTGCCCATGGCAGGAGGGTGGAATTAGATGGTATTTAAGGTCCCTTCCAACCTAAGCCATTCTATGATTCTGTGAAAATATACACTACTAAATCTATGTATGCACTTGCATGAATAATTCAGTCTTGGTGTATAGGTTACCAATCCAAACTTACTAATTCTATTGTACCTGGTAATAAGTTCTTCTGCAGCTTGTGAACAGAGCTGTATCTGAGTGACTTCTTCTTCTGTAGCCAACTCAGCCTGTTGAGGGTACAAGGGAGATCGAATGACAGGTTTGCAGGAATCATACTTCTGTTTGTCTTCCCAAGACTTCAGGGTGTTTTCAAAGGCCTGATCAAAATGAATTATACAGTCAGTTCACAGTACTTGTGGTATTTTTGTCGATATACGTAAAAGCTTATGGAATGACACACAATTTAGTATAAGTAGTATTAGCTCTCTAAATAATGAAGTGACATTTATTTGTTTAAAACTTAGTATAGAGAATAATCTGATTCTATATAAAATAAAGATAATTATCCAGTTCTGAAAGATATCTCTCTCCCTGTTATTCTCATCAAATGTCTTCCAAAATTGTAAGAATATGAAGGCAAGAATAATGTAAGCGTATTTTATGAGGACAGTAGGATCCAAATCTCAAAGTAATAGAAATATCAAATCTAAACAAATGGCAGAAAAAAAGTTAACAAACTTAATAAAATACAATTCCCATGCTATTAATTCCACACTAGATTCAACATCCAGCTAGTGGACAGAGAACTGAGGCACAATAAAGCACAGTAATCCTAGAAAAGCATGAACTCTGTAGTGGTTTTGTGACTAGAGTCTGCTTGTGTCTCTTCTTTCTGAGACTGTGTCATGTGGAAGATGGAGAATTAGTCAGACACAGAGATGAGAGAAATCTGCAGAAATTATGCTGAAAAATAGACATTATAGAACTTCACTATTTCAGCAAATTGTTAACATTTCCAGTATATGACTGTGTATACATTTAGTGACTCAAAAATAAAAATTAAAAAAAATAAATTTGAGCATTCTTCCTCTTAGAATATATTAAATAAGAACATGGGAATAGCACTAATGTAACTGAAAAAAACTAGTAAAGAGCTGTGTCACTTGTACAAAAGAACACTTCTCTATCCAGCTCATTACAGAAATTAGATAACTGCAAGTAATTATTTAAGTAATATAAATAGTTATAAAACATTTTTGTAAGCACTATTTTTTCCTATTATAACTAAATCGAATTACTACAGAAAACAATTTTAGCAAAGGTATCTTATAACACGCTTTCTTCAACATACTCTGTCTCGTGTTAGCATTTGAGCTCTGTTTTTATGTACAATTTTAATAACTCCCGGGGGCTGGATCCATGCCTCTCCATCGACTTGCACTGGAACCCCTTCATCACCAAGTATGGTGATCTTTACTGACCGACACTGGAAAAGAACAAACATGTTATTTTACAGAGCAATAAATATTAATCAAACTGACGGACCACCTGAAATATGTTGATTACTAGGAGCTGTGGCTTCCCTCCAGATTTGCCTCAAGGGTGAAGCGCTTTTATACTTCATCCATCATTTAAGACAATTTGTTACCCGTTAACATTAAAACAATGTCAGTGCTTTATTAATGTATAGGGCAATGGTCATCTAGAGTACCACCACTCTCCAGCATCCCAAACTGATGCCAACTATGTCATGTGCTTTCCATCAAGAAACAGACCTGAGCTATCCGGTGGTGCTGCAGTTTGATAACTCTTGAAACTGCCATCTGCATGCTGCCAAATACTGCCACAACTTCCAAGATTTTATCATCAAAAGATGGGGCCCCAAATATCTGAAAGAAAAATAAAATATTCAATTTTCCATGGTACATTTGGTGCTTAGAGTGCAGGACCAATGAAGCACAAATTCAGCCTTCTTTTCTGTAGGTTCACTTACAGATTCAATTTCAACATTTAAATGCATCTAAATGCTTTAGAATAACTACATTGTCCCTATAAATATTATAGGAATGAGATACCACAGACAGCAGGCAAATGCTATGTTAAAACAGCAATGACAACAACATTTCAAACATCTGAATGACAAGGCATATCCTTATATATACAAAAGATGGCATGTTCCTGTATGCAGCCTATGAAATGCTTTTCAGTGCAAAATGAAAGGCCAGTTTAAATCTCCACTCGGTTAAGGTACTTAATATCTAAGAGGTTCTTGAAGTTAAGAGGAACAATGGTGCTTTTTTCTCAGAAGTGCTTATGTTCCTATAATTCTCTGGAAACCAGCATCTGATCCACTCTCAGCTTTGATAAATGATGCTTTAATACCGAGGAGAATCTTGTTTGAAGTGTACATAATTATCTGCCATAAACATTATTTAAAAAAAAAAAAAAAGTCTAACAAATGTTCTTATCCAGCCAAGACTTTGAATTCCCATGAGCTAAAAAACCGTACCACACTGAGTGTGTGCCATTGCCACCTGGTGTGCTGGAGGAGAACTCAGCCATGTTGGGGGGAAGTCTTAGGCTGGAGTTCAGTTGGTTCAAGGGACCTAGAAGACACCTTAAGCCCTATGGTCACTTGAAGCTTGATCATTTCATAGTGATATGGAATAGGGAGCAGCAAGGGAGAGAAGTCAGCAGGAGGTATCACTCCAGGAAGATTATAATGGGTAAATAATGGGTAAATTTCTCTGACTCAAACAACCTGACTTGGTGAAGTAAGCTACATTGTACAACAAAGAACAGATGAGAAAATCCTGGAAAAAAAAAACAGAAGGCACAACTGCCCCTTGAGAGTGGAGGTGCCTCCTTCCTGGAGGTGGAGAATAAGAAGGTGAAGATCCAGAACCACACAGTCCAGCTAGTGGCTGTGATGATGGCTTAGTGAGGAAGAGGATGGGAAATGGGGAGGAACTTTGGTCCTTGCTGCCCATCACAAGCCAATGAGAGACTTCTCCCCAGTGCAGTGAGTGTGGCTTTGACCTGAACACTGAGGAATTCATGTCAGGGAAAGGGCTGCACAGCACAGTTGCCAGTTTGCCCTTAGTTGCTGTAGTTTGCCACAGTTGTGGCACTTGCCCTGTGAGCATCCCAGGATTGCATAGGTGAGTCTTGAATAAATCAGTGTCAAAGAGTGAAAATGCAATTTTACTAGGCCTAGTGTGTTCTGAACCAAAAGTTTTTTCATTTACCATGGGTAAGTGAACCGCTTGAAAAGATCAGAAGCAGAATTTTTGGTTTTCCAAGGTAAAAAGGTATGGACAGTCCCTGATCCAGCTTTAATAACTGACATCTACAGGGCTATCTCAGCACGGGTTAAGAAAAGTAGTTCCAAGACTTCATTTATTTTGGGCTTCCATTTTAGAAAAGGAAGAGACAAACCACAGCCTAATCTACTGTGTCTCTCCACAAGTAAAACATATCTGCAGCGAAAAACAACCATATATATAATTGTTTGTTTTTTTTCCAAATGAAGCCAAACAAATCTCTACATATCAATGCTCAGAAAACAATTCCCTCCTTTGCTGTTGCACCTCACCACAGGTCATGTTTCCAACTTGTCTTTTGGATACCAAAACAACGCGCTTGAAGAAGCCCTGCTCAACTCAGTGTACAGCTGCCCTCTTTGGCTCACCAGTAACGTTTCAGAAATACTCACAGCCATCAAGACAACATCTTTCTTTAGTCCAGATAAGCAGAACTGACAGCATTTCAGACCACCATCTCTGACCATCGGTCACTCAAGATTGCAGTAAAGCAGTGGCTTATGCTCCTAACTTTGTCCAGAGCAAACATGTACTTTGCTGACAGTTCTGATCACCAGATGACTAAAAATATCAATAAAACTGCTCCAAGACATACACATTTGCTGTATGCCAGTATGACAGCTAAGACAGATCTTCTCTCTCAGTCAGGCAGCCCAGGGAGAAAAATAAACTCCCAAACAGGAGCTGAGCAGACGTTAGAGATGCTTTCGAGCTATGAATGTGAACATGGAGAACATCAAAATATTAGATATCTGCAGCCAAATATAAACTTAACTGCCATTCTCCATTGTATACCAAAAAAAAAAAAAAAAGAGAGAAAGAAAAAGAAAAAGGATATTGAAACATTGAAATACTTGTTCTGACTTTAAAATATGTATAAAAACTGAGCATACTAAGTCACAAGAAAGCAAAAGCAGTTTGGCGAAAAAAGTCCTGGACTGTTGAGATTAAAACCACAATCTAATTGGCAAGTATGGTTTTAGGTGAGTCAGACCTCACAGTAAATCAGGATATTCAGAACTGGGATAGTCTGCAAGCAATTACAATGGTTGTACTGTGCATGAAGTAGAGAACATGAAACAGTCTTAATGCTGCTGCAAGACATTCAGGCACCTGTGTAGTGCAACATTTCTTGGAAGATATGAGGAGGAAGGTAAAAATAGATATCATTACAAAATTTTTAAGAAGCTCATTCATTGAAAATAATGTCTAAAAACAAGATTACTATCCCCACTAAATTACCAGTCACTAAATTTTCGCAGTGACCATCCCTTAATCCAAAGCTGAACAGGAGGAAAACGCAAGTACAAACTGTGTAATTGTCTTTGTCCATCTTCCTTATTATTAGAATATAACAGTGGAATCTATGCTTTGAGAAACTTTGTTGTACAACTTCTGCAAATAATATGTAGAGAAACTAGTAGTGTCTTTAAAATTATTTTCTAAAAATATTATTTCATAGAGTCGCTTTTTTCTTTTTTAATCATTAAGCCGTGAAAATTTTGCTGGAATGTAAAGGACATGACAGAAGACAATAGACAATGCATAACCATGGTATATATTTTCCATTTAAAAAAAAACAAAACAATCAAATACAAGACAATACAGTTTAAACTCAAGCAGCCTCCCTGAATAAGAGTTGTTATCCAGACTGTACCATTAAAATTAAACAAGAACAGCAGTTCATGGGATTTATTGTAGGTTTTGCCCAGAAGGTTATTTCTCTTCAGTGTTACTCACATCATCTTCCTTGGTTCCACCCCAGAAATTAGTCCCACCAGCATAACTGGGAATGTTTAGCACAGCTATGCCCTGCAGACTTGGAAGGGGGATGTACTGTCCGTCACACTGTAATGGATAAAAGCTCATTCAGTATATAAATAATGTGATAAAAGTAGTCAGCCGTTTTAATACATGAAGCCTCAATGGAGCTGGCAGGGGAGGACAGAGCCATTAATAGGTTGACAGAAGCCTATTCCACCCACACTGCAAAGCAGTTCTAATACAAACTTTTCCTCCCTAATCTCAGCACCAATTTTTGCAGCGATGACAAACCAGAAGTATCTACAGCAGAGGTGTTCCGTGACTCTTCCAGGAAGCATTTTCACATCCCTACCTGTGAAATATCTCATGCACTTAAACCATGCTCTCCCTATCACGGATTAGAAGTCTTTTAGCAATGAAAAAAGCTATTTTTTTTAAATCCTCGGTGTACACATTAAGCCAGCAATGTTCATTGACGTTACAAAAAGCTTGGGTTGGAAGGGACCTTAAGGATCATCTAACCTCCTGCCATGGGCAGGGACACCTCCCACCAGCCCAGGTTGCCCAAAGCCCCATCCAGCCTGGCCTTGAACACCTCCAGGGATGGGGCAGCCACAGCTTCTCTGGGCAGCCTGTGCCAGGGCCTCACAACCCTATGGGTGAAGAATTTCCTCCTAGCATCGAATCTAAATCTCCCATTATTTAGTTTAAAGCCATTCCCCCTTGTCCTGTCACTACACTTCCTGACAAAGAGTCAGCTTTCCTGTAGGCTCCCTTTAGGTACTAGAAAGCTGCTGTAAGGTCTCCCCAGAGTCTTCTCTTTCCCAGGCTGAACAACCCCTATTCCCTCAGCCTGTCTTTGTAGAAGAGGTGCTCCATCCCTCTGATCATCCTCATGGCCTTCCTCTGGACTCCCTCAAATAGGTCCATGAGGAAATCTTCAGCAATTGTATCAGGAGGAGAAAGAGATGCAAAGTATTTCCAGAATATGCTTAGCACTTGCTTTTTATGATTTAATCTCAGCAACAAGACGCAATTTAACATTTTAATCAAAATATGACAGTATCCAACATGTGCTCTGATATTAATAAATGCTACATAGCCATTTGCATTATAGTGGAGGTCTGCCTCCAATTCCTGAAATTGATAATTTTAATTTTTCAGTGCTGAGCTCCTCATCACAAGTTTTAGCATAAGGCTGATATTATGCAAGGCAACATTAAATATGAAATTTCTACTTGTTGGTTTACTTCCAGACATATTCAAAAATAATTATGGAAGGGTCAGATATGAATGCCTTATTGAATCTTACTTGAATCATATTCAGATATCCTTAAATTAGAATTCTATCTGCAGCATACATAATGTTCTTTCCTGTCATTATATTCACTAACTACTGTATAATTCCATGATAATTATTCAATCCTTTGATAACAGCAATCTGCCTCTACCATAGAAATTCCTCCTAAAGCTCAGTGAAGAGAAAGAGTTCCAGTAAATTAAAATTACTCTTTTAACTTATAAAGTATCTTTGTATACATATCCTGAGCTTCCATATTAAATACATAAAATGAGAAGAAAAAAAAGGAAGAGAAACCATTTAGGTTCTCATTCAAACTCCAGCCTAGATATTCTTTAGATGAGCACAGATGTAGCCATCAAACAGTCATTTCCCTGCATTTGGTAACCATTTATATAATCTCCTTTAAGTTCCTAGTATTGTGAAGAAGACTTAGATTTGCTACTAGAGCTTAAAAAAAATATATCTTTACGTTCAGATAATTACCATTGATTGCATTTGTTGTTGCATTTGTTGTTGCTGTGGTAATACTTTGGTTTCTCTGTGTGACTTTCTTGAACACCTATTTGAGAAAGTCTCTGTAGGTGTAGCTAAGCTTCTTGTGATGTACACTCAGAATCTCTCCTCTTGTCAGGATTTTTTTCGTAAAACCGACCATCTGTGTGCTCTCTCTATATGTGTAATCAAGCTGTCAGATTGTTTAAGGAGAACCTGGAGGATTAAGACTCCTTATCCCTTTCCTTCTGTTTAGTGTATATACATTTCTGTTATTATCCTTAAAACCTGGTCTCCCAATTTAATGTAATAGACATTAAGAAGAATATCTTTTATATATTTTGTATACAAGAATTTTTTTAATAAAACAGAAAAAACAGCAATTACAAAAAATGGGAAACCTGATATTTTGGGATATTTAAATACTGATATTTTCTCCAAGAAATCACTTGGGGAATCACCTCTTACATAACACATTCTTAGACAGTGCATATGAGGACAGGATTTTATCAGCTTAGGCTGACACAAGAACTCTGAAAGGTTTCAAGAGGAACACTGAATTCTTCACTACATAATGCAGAAGCAAAAAACGTCATTCTACCCATGAATAAAATTACCTCAAGTTGAACTTTTTGTTCTAAGTTCTTGTAAGTTCTCTGCAGCAGCTCTTTTGTGCCAAGAACTCCATACCACATCATGTTTTTTGTCCGACTTCTGAAAATAGAAAAAAAACAGATTCACATACTGAAGTACATATTATTATGTTTTGCATTTGTAGGAAAAAGAAAAAGTGAAGAACTTCAAACAAAGAGATAAGGAAAATAAAACTTATGGAAATGTCTTGGCTCTGTCACTGACAATTACCTGCACTTTTCAGGGTGCTCTTCTCGCTTGTTATTAAATTCAAGTGAAATTTTTGCATCTAACCCAATTCCAAAATAGTTGTTCATGACACATTTTTCTGAATATCCCTCCCTGTTAGAAGAAGAGATAATTAGGTGCACATTTTTACAGTTCCTGGACACACAGAATTTTGACCAAGATTGTGGTTGGTCTCAGAGCAGACACATCAGCAAAAGACATCACAAGGTGGTTCCTCTGAGCCTTCCTGAGGAAATCTAATGGTAGTTGAAGACACAGGTTGGCTGTTGTCTCCTTTGCAAGTGCAAAGTTCCCACAGGACAAAGAAGAAACTCTAACATAACCCATTATCTCCACCAGACCCAAACTAACAGAGGCAGACAAGGCAAGAGCTGCCTTTGGCACAGCTCTAAGACAGCCACACCAAAGTGGGATGCATTTACATGTAGGCATGCTGGTGCTGGATGTTTGGCTGATGCTGTTAGCACAGCAGTGCTTTGTTTTAGGGCTTCTATGTAGGGCTACAGCCTACAAGACAGATGTTATCCATGAGACTCTGTCAATGCTATACCCTAGGATGCAGAGACAACTTAAGACACAAATTTTCCACCTCACTGTCCCAGTCCTTAGGAGGACACTCTTCGTTGTCCTCCACTTCAAGACTCTGCTTCGATATACTGCTGGCAGCTTAACTTGCATTCAGACCAGCAGTTCAGGCAGGAAAACCCAGTTCTGATGTACTGCTCTCCTTGTCCTCTCACAGCCAGTGTGCAAGGAATAAGTGAGCACGTCTTCCTTTATTTCTGCTGCTGCAAGACAATTCTGCACTACTAATAACTGAAGGCTTATTCTAAAATGGCACAATCCAATGTGTTTTCAGACCTTGAAGTCTACTGAAAAATGATTGCAAATCAGAATTTTATAATGAAAAGAAAATATGTCAAGCTTAAAAAGATTAAGTAAAGCAAACTAAAGCAGAACAATAAATTTAGAAAAAGAAAATCTTACAGTGAATCTGGATCCGGGTCAATAAATGGTGTAGCACCAAATGGATCGATGTTTGCTAGCAACATTTTACTAATAATTGAACTTCCTGCAATAGAAGCAGCTAGGCCAGCCCTTAAACCTGATAAAAAGAAAACAAACAAGAAAAAAATAAACAATTTTAATTTTTTAAACAGAGAAACATATATTGTCATAATATAAACCACAAAATTTTGAGAGAGAAAATATTAATCAAATCCATGTATGGAGGGACTGGATTTCAATCTCAACTTTTACCTATACTGTTTATCTTTTTAGCTCTCTGGCTCTCTTGAACAGAAAGAAAGGTATGCTGAAGTGTGGTGGCTAAATTTTCAGGTAACACCACCAAAAAAAAGAAAAAGAAGAAAATTCAATAAAATTCAGTTCACTGGTTGGCAAATAATAACCAAATGAGTTATCCAACATTCAGAAAGATTATTAGAGTTTTCTACTCAGTCTAATCTTCATCTCCAAACTGATCACAATTTTCTTTTGGTCCTGTCCTTTAGAAGGCAACTGTCATAAGATCAACATTCATGTGGTTGGTTCTGCAACTAGCCAACTATCCTTCAGTGAATGCTTAAATATTCAGCTTGGTAAGTACAAGCTGCGTGGAAAACTCTTGAAGACGTGATGTCTTCAGAAGAAATTAAGAAAGGATTGATATCAAGACAACATTAGGAGAAAAGCAGAAAGAAAAACAAAACAAAACAAGCATAGAACACGGCAGGAATTTAATAAACAAACAAACAAACAAATAAATAAATAAATAAATAAAGCAACAAACTAGAAAACAAATTGTAGTTGGGTAGGCCTGGTCCGAAGGAGACTGAAAAACGTACAGAAAACAGGATGAGTGACATGAAAATAACTGGCAGCTTAAGGAAGGTAACTGGCATGGTAAGAAATACTCTTATCATTTTCAGAACTGGAAAAGTCATAGTTTGATTGATTTAATTTAATTAGTGGTGAGGTCACAGCCTTGCCGTGCCTACTTTGACTAATACTGAAGTCACGACACAAAATACTGTTTAATGCATGTAAACAAAGAGAAGTACTTTCTACAAGCTTTTACCTAAATTGACCTAAAGAAAAATGTAAGTCCAGTTCCATTATGTTTTAACTATACCAATTAAGTCAATTAAAACAGTGCTTTACTGGTGTTCCCTGGTATTAATTGCATTTGGATAGGAGGAAGTTTTTTTCAACCTTTTTCACCATACATCAGCTTTGTGTAGTTTCAGTTATACATTTCTTGAGAGGTACATATAGACATCTCTTATCCTTACATGGATCTGTCCATTTTGATCCATACATGGTTCCGCTGGTTAGGAGGAATGATAGAATATTCTGAATTTCGTTTTTCGTCCTCCTGAATCAAATGCAACGCTTGCTACATCTGGTGCTGTGCCAAATGATCAGGTATATTCTACATTACTTTGCACTTCCTACTATATGATCCAATGCAAAGATAAGTGTATCAGTTTAGACAAATTTGGAACTTTTTATGCCATTTCCAGGTAGAGCCCCTGGCACGATGTAAAATTTGCTATTTGACAGCAACGGGGGAAACAGAGGGCAGTATTAATACAGTGTAAGGAACAGTAAACTTCAAAATCATAATTACCTGGGCAGATAATCCTAGTGTTAAGCACAGGTAGGTTTTCTTTACTGGCAGCCAAAGCTGGAGCAGAGAAAGAGCCTGTCTGGGAATGGATACCTCGACTCGTACGTCGATCTGGAGATCTTGGTGCAGTTTTAACTGCAGAAGACATAAAAATTAGAGCACTAATTAGATCTATTATGGCAATATCAGACACATTTTGTTGTTGGTGGTGGTGTTTTATTTTTCAGACCTGAAAATATTTCAAACCCATTAGTTTAATCTGTTACCCTTTAGTGAGAAATGTCCTTCCCTCTCACTGCATACTTTTTCTTCTAAATACAGGGAAGAAAACTCAGAAATAAAGTCAAGTGACAAGCACAAATGAAAATGAGTGAGTGTACAAAGCATTTAGTGTGAGGAGTTCCTAACTTATGCTTCAAGACACTAGCAAGAAAATAAATTATATTCACCTTAAAATGTAATAGTATTTAATACTGCAGTAAGTTTCTGATAAACCTAACACCAGGTTTCACAAAAATGCAGACTTGAGAAAAAAAGAAAAACAATTATTAATAAAGGATACATATAAATAAATTAATTTTAATTTTGACATATGTTTAATGATAAATATACATGGATTATAGAGTTTGTTATTATTTATAACCATTTTAATATGAATAGCTATACTATTCTCAGGCCCAAATTAGGCCACCCGATCAACAGCCAACTATTTGCTTTAAGCAGCTAAAACTGACGCTCTGCCTGCATCAGGTTTCTGAAAACATCAGTCAACTCTGATATCTTTATCTACAGCCAAACTGAAAACTGCAAGGGAAGGGAAAGCCATGTTTAGACATTTTTGTCTTCTGCAGTTACAGAGGTCTTGGAGGAGATCAGTTTACCATCACCTTTTCCTTTTCACAAAAAGCAGGAATTCCCCAAATAATAGAAATAACTTATGTTAAAATTCTACAGAATATGGATCAATAAAACCTTAAGACACATCACAAAGTTTAGTAGCTGATCAAATTGTTGGTGACAAAGGCAGGTAACAGCTCAGGAAAAAGAAGGGGAAGAAAAGGGGCAAGAGAAGATATTGACAAAAAGGAAATACTAGCTTGGTGAGGCCAGCTATCCCCAATGCCTGCCTCTGTAGGTAATGGAAAAGGACAGGCTTTTCAAAGGGCTGACTTCAGGTGCTTTCCAGTTTCATACTGACTGACAGAATATCCCAGTGCCTACTCCTGCCTAGGGAAGATAATCTTCATGAAAGTCAGCCCCATCATCAGAATCTGGTGCTCTGGGGAAGAGAGTTTGTGTATTGTTGAACACTTTGACACAGCATTTCCATGTACATGAAGAAAGATTTTACACCCATCTGATCACAGTCAGATATTTCTTGGCTATTTCTGCTCCAAATTATCTCACATGTTAAAAATACTTCAATTTAGCACAACTTCTACGTTGACCAACTGAAATCACGAAATCACTCAAAAATGAAATGATTTCAAAGTGATCTGAAATTTTCTTCTCAACACTTGAAAATTAATTCAGCAAAAAATAAAAGATTAGGACTACCCCCAAAATTACCATCAGGAATTGGTGTGAAGGGGAGATATATAACCTTTTTCTTTGTGACAGAGGGGGGACAGGTCAGCTTATGCCAATCATGATAACAGACAGAGTAATTTAAGTTTTCTGTACATTAATAGAAAGAAAATCCACTGTGAAAAAATCTAAAGACCAAGGTAATGACAAGAACCAGAGGTTAAAAATTGTATTCAAATCAATTCAGGCCATAATTTGGCTTTTTTTTTTTTTTTTTTTTTTTTTTTTTTTTTTTTTTTAATAATGGTTATCTAGCATGGAACAGTCAATGAAGTGGTAAATTCTTCATCTTCTTGTATCTCAGGAATAAGATTACACATCTTTCTGGATGACTTGCAGACAGAAATTATTAGTTGCAGGACAGGGATAAGGAGGTGAAGTTTTTTGGATTGTT
Source organism: Aythya fuligula (assembly GCF_009819795.1). Taxonomy (NCBI): domain Eukaryota; kingdom Metazoa; phylum Chordata; class Aves; order Anseriformes; family Anatidae; genus Aythya; species Aythya fuligula. The sequence goes on along the minus strand of NC_045559.1, from coordinate 175,616,344 downwards.
TTATATTGGTCTGACCAAGGGGTCTAACATTGCCTTCTGATCTAGCCAGCCTTAGGAATTATCACAAAATGCTGTAGTATTGCATGATAACAATATAGCACAACTATTTGTATATGGGCATGATAAAACACTATACTGTAGTGTTAAAAAATGAAATTAAAATGGCAAGTTAGGTCTAACCAGGGTTTTTAAATATTTAGATAAAGGTAATTAACATATGGAAAAATATTGTTTCTGGTCATTTGATGAATGTAATCTCAGAGGGTAAAATATAATATTCAGAACACAATTAACTTCAATTTTTCATAATGCTACTGAAAAATTCACAATGTTATTCATACAGACTGTTCTGTCTGTACTTGGGAACAAGGCAGTTATATTAAATAGGAAAATCAACAGAGCAGCTGCTCTTTATTTGACAGATCAGACTCAGGGGGATAACTGCAATAAAGATAAACTTTTGCTGTTCATGCTCTGATAAAAACAACAGAGCCTTAATGAGTAAAACTAATGTTTCATTGCAGATAATTGAATTCATGTTTCATGCTTTCTCCCTAAACACCTATTTCCCATTGACAGCATTAATACACACTCTATTTCACACGTTTCAGATGTACGAAGAATAACACACCTCCCAATAAGCACAGAAATTGTATCACCAAGAAACAAGTTTTTATATATATATATATATATTTATATAAATGTATGTACAAAAGTATGTATTTTTATTTTATTTTACACTAACAGCAGTAGGACCAGGTCATCCTTAGTGCCAGCATCCCCCGTGAGGTACTGTTGGAATTGGACAACCAACACACACTGAGTTCTGTAACAAGGGTTAGAGGAAAGAGAACAATGAAGAGACAACCATTGGACCAAGTCTAAAATCCATTCCTGGAGGTAAGGAAATCTGAGATTCTGAATCAACTGAATCCCCAAGGAACCAATGATACATTTTTAAGGTAGGAACTATGGATACAGGCACCAACTTCAGTGCAGAGCCTCAGGAAGACATCACATCCGGGCAATTTGGTGTGGCTTGGGGTAATAGAAGGAGAGGCAAATTCCAAATAACTTTTCTGGCAGCTTATTTTGCTACAGGAATTTTCTCACTAAATATCTACATGATGGCTTTTGCTGTACACCAGCTGGCATGACTCTCAGGTTCTCTCCTGAAACCTTACCTTCAGTGCATCACTGCCCACTTTGGTAATATGGCAGACTGAATTTTCCATCCCTAGCAACAAATGGGTTTCCTGAAATTATTATGCAGCTTGAGACTCTTGAATAACCTTGGCACATGAACACAAAAAGCAGTATTGAAATTTGTGATGGGCAACTTCCAAATGCAACCTCTGGCTGGTTCTGCTAGGTGCCAAAACCAAGCAGAAGAAGAGGTCCATCACAGACAAATTGCTCTTTCTTCTTTCACTGCAGCCACTCGTTGGCAGATTTTGTAAATGAAACATGAAAGAGAGATTTTTTTCCCTATCATTTGAATGTGGGAATTATTACTATGCTATTTCAGGAGATAAGTGAAAATACTATTCTATGAAAACTATTTCACACACAGCAACTAAACACTATGCAACAAAATAAGCTATTACTTTTATGAAAATGCTGCCTTCCAGGAAAGTTGTTTTGGACTCAGATCACTCAATATTCCAATTGCTTTGTACAATTATTGATAGAAATAATGCATGTGGATTATTATGAGTTGGACTTTAAAACTCATCATGGGCTACCCACACATACATGCTGTCTGCCTTTTTTTGAAAACCACCTACAAAGCCCCACGGTGAGGACACATGATACTCCTACTGGAAAGCAGAAAGACTTGGGCACGAATAGCTGATACAGTTCATTTGAACAAGGACAGAGCAGGTAAGGGGCTGTACAGCTTGGAAAGCAAGCATAGCTTGGTATAGTGACTTGCTATACAGCAGCCAATAGCCACAAGGAACTAGCTGGACTAACAATTTGGTTTGGGAATGAGGACCCAAGGGTTTTTTTTAGTGAAAAGGAGCCCTAGTAACTTCCACAGAATCACAGAATGGTTAAGGTTGGAAGGAACCTCTGGATGTCTTCTGGTCCAGCCCTCCTGCTCAAGAAAGGAGAGCTAGAGCAGGTTGCCCAGGATCATGTCCAAGTAGCTTTTGAAGATCTCCAATGAGAGAGGCTCCACAACCTGTTTAGGCAACCTGTGCCACTGCTCCACCACCAATACAGTAAAGAAGTGCTTCCTGATGCTCACATGGAAACTTTTTTCCCTTTTTGAAGATAGGAGTGGCATTTACTTCCCTTCGGTCTTCAGGCACTTCTCCCATTTGCCATAACTGAGCAAAGACTATAGAGAGTTTCCTCATAATCCCATCTGCCAGCTCCCTCAGCATCTTTGGGTGCATCCCATCAGGGCCCATGGACTTGAGAATGTTCGGTTTGCTCAAGTATTCTCTGACCTGATCCTCTTCATCCAAAGGCACATGTTGCTTGCCCCAGCCTTTCAGCCAGGCCTCTGGGACCTGCAATTCCTGAAAGCCAGTCTTGCTGGTAAAGGCTGAGGCAAGGAAGGGATTCAGTGCCTCAGCCTTTTCACTGTCTTGGGTAGCAAGGTCCCCTGTGTCCTTCAGGAGAGGGCTCACATTTCCCATAGTCTTCCTTTTGTCATTGAGGGACTTGTAAAAGCCCTTCTTTGACAGTGGTTCTCTTCCTATGGAAGAAGCTGTGAAAGCTGGAAAAGTATAGGATACTTGAGGATGATAGCACAGGCTACCTAGAAAGATTAATAAGATCAGGCTACTTTTCTTCATTTTCCTGATTCTTTGGCCAGTCCTTTTCTAAATGACTTAACTTAGTTAATTTTTGAAAGTATTTTGTAATGGGTATTGCTGAACTATTTACGTCTGCTCCTCTGAAGGAGGATCCAGACAGTAATAAGTCATTTAATAAAAATGAAATTAAATTCTTCACTTGTTATAATTTAAACTACCTTTTAACATCTGTAACCATCCTAGCCTTGGTGCCTGGAGCTGCTCAACAAACACAAGAGGAACAGTGTTCCATGTTCTCTTTATTTTAAATTTTCTAATTGAAATTCAATGAATGCAGAAATTCTACTATTATTTTTTAATGGTTCAATATTGAGGAAAAGGTGCATGAAGAAGAGGCAGCAACTGTAATATTACCTGCCAGATGAGCCAGAAGGTTGGATACACCAAAGACTTGGTTTCATCTCTCTGCTTTGGATTAGACAACTAGAGGGAATGACCTTCGTACTTGCACTTCTCAGGAGGCTTTCATGTTTCTATTATATTCTTTCCTACTTTAAGCTGTTCTACTTCACATAAAATACTTAAATATGTATTCTCTCAGTTCCAAAAAACTCTGTTTCAAGGTAAGTTCCCAGCTGAGAATTGCAGGTTTGTTGTCAGTACAACGAATAAATATGTCAGTTTTGCACAATTTGAAGCACTTTCAACAGAAATGACTGACAGAAATTCCTGTAATATGCCCTAAAATTTCTATGACTGAGACATGCTATTGTCACTCTTCTATAGGTTCTAGTCATTGTTCAGGTTCATATAGAAAGTTGAGTGCAAACGCTGGGTTAAATGCAGGCACCTCTCTCCCCAACAAGTAACCTTTTCAGCTTTGCAAATGTGTTCCAAAAGACTGTTCATTTTCTCTGGCATTTTTCCTTCAACTCTTATTTATCCAAATCTAAAAGTTTGCGACTAGCCTCCAGTGTAACAACATGCCAGTATTTGGCAAATAATATATTCATTGCAAAATATTCTCTCAGACCAATTAGAAAGGACAATCACAGCTGTATGCTTTCACACAAATTCCATTCTCCTACTGCATGCAATGCAAGGCGTTCCAACCACCAGAAACATTTTATACACAAAGAAGATATTTTTCAGAAAGTGATATAAAACCAATAGAAATAATCAAACTGGTTTTAATTATGCAACCAACTATGCTGGTTTCATAGGAAGACTACATAATTTAAAATTATTTTATTACTAATTTACTCACTTGACTGGGACTCATATTCCTTTGTATCTTCGTCTTTTTCCTCTTCTTTGGATTCATCCAATTCTTTGCTATATTCTACAGGGGACTGGTTCACTTGTTCTTCACTATGAGCGTTCTGCTCATCCACAACTGCTTATTTAAAAAAAAAAAAAAAAGACAGAAAGGTTAACGATCTTTAATGAAAATCTGAATAAATGAAATATGAGCTTCTTTTTTCCATAGCTTTAAGTTTTAAAATATTAAAAAAAATGGTTCTATTGCCATTTCAGTGAAAAAGATTCTAGTAATTGCCTTTGCCTATTGACGTTTTTCTGCCAGAAATTTTCATTTTGTGGAGAATAATAGTTACCAAAGAAACACACTTGCATATGCACACACACATGCACAAATATGTTATCGTATATACAGATTGTCATCAGCATCTAAAACAAAACACATTTCTTGTCTTTGCAACTTGTATTAGGCATATGATTTTAACGATGTAAGAATTCAGAAATCAAGTTTAATTATTAAAATTCATGGAGGAGAGGAAGAGGGAGAGGGAGAGGATCAAAATCAGTAAAGATGAATGCGCACCTTTTTCTGCTTGTTCAATGATCTGCCTTACAGCCTTCTTCAAGCTGTTTGCCCGAAGCATTAACTGTTCTCTTGGTTTGAAGAGTTTCTGGGTGGAAGACTTTGGAACACACTCTGCTAATTGCTCTTTACTTTCAGACAAGGATTCCTCACTTGAAAACTCCTCTCCTTCTTCTTCCACAATGTGGGGAGTGATGCCTGGGAGAATAGGAGCAGCCTGGGCTTCTGTGTGAAGAGCTTGGAGCAACAGGTCTAGCTTCTCATTTAACTCTGAACACTAAGACAAAGTGGAAGAGAACATGCATACACCAAATACCAGTGAACGTCAACATTTTGAGGAAATTAAGTATCATGTTATAGGACGGATCTAAATTCTCCATGTGGTATGATTTAAAGTTGTATCTACATGTCTGCGTAATTGTGTAAAATCTAAATCAGGTTCAATATTTTGTATATCAAATTATGAGTCAGTTTGCATGATTTTTTGTAGACAGACCCTGCAACACCCAGCCAGTTTGCAGCAATTATAACCACAAAAGGTCTGACTAAAATAACACATTGTGTTAAACTCAGCCTGCCTCTTAATTAGGGTGCAGATTAGATTTTACACCTCTTTGGATGTCCAACACTACAGACAGAACTACCACAGATTTGTCCATACCAAACAATATAACAAATTATGAAATTATGGACATTCAGTACCCAAATTTGGACAAATGATGGGGACATGCCCAGCAGTTAGACTGAGAATACATATGATTGTTTTGTTGTTGTTGTTGTTGTTGTTGTTGTTTTGTTTTTGTTTTGTTTTGCTACACACCTGTACATTTAAGCAAGTGAATTGGCACTGAGGAAACACTGTCAAACATCTCTACCCCTCACCAAGCAGTACCTCTCTGTAAGTACACTGGAGAAGAGGAAATTTGCTGTGCTTAAAAGAAAGGAAACCAATACTGTTTTGCCCTGGCACAGTGAAAAAGAAGATACATTTTCTGAAATGTACACTGAATAGTACAGAAACGTGAATCATGAAGTAATTGCCATTTGGCAATGACATTTCCGGACTCTGGGATTATTAGTGATTTTGTTTTTTATTTTTCTTTTCAGCTCTTTAAGCTTTGTGCCTCAGACCAGATCCCTTCTGTCTTTTTCAATGTTTTTGCAACATGATTTCTGCAATTTGCATCTTGATCTGTTATTTTTAACATTATAATTTCTCTTCCCTTCATTCTCCCAGCATACATACAGTCCACTGTTTTCCTGTAGGTAACTTAATCCCTTTCAGACAAAAAGTAAGAATCCTAATGCAAAATATTTCCATTTTTCTCTATGTATGTTACTGTGTGTTTTATGAAGGCAAAAAAAAAAAAAAAAGTAAATAGAATTTATAGACCTTACATTGCAAAGATGATTTGGAAATAACTGTTCTATGCACTAAGAGAAGAATTTTACAGTCACTGGCTGAAATGTAAGCCAAGCTGGGTATCCTGAAGCCATTTAAAAATTAAACACCCACAGGAAACAAAAACGAAGAAAACAAAAACAAACAAACAAAACCCCCACACCTTTAACCCTGAGAATAGTCATAGTCTTACTTTAATGGCCATGGCATCAGCTTCATCTGCATTTTCCATTGGTTTTTCGTAAGTCTTCCCTATTTTGGCAACAAAGTCCTTTACAGTTTCACATAATATTCTTGACAATAATAGGAGAGAGGAGAAATCAAATGAGATAAAATAAATATGTTTTGAATATTAAATTCTTATGGCAATTGATTTATACGCATACAGTTATACACCATTCGTGTTTTGAACTGTTTTCATACTTGCAAAGCAAATTATACTCTTCTCAAGAGCTTGCAAAATCAAAGTGATAAAACAAAAAAATGTCTCCCTTTTTATTTAAGCCTTTGCACACATTGTATTTAAGTTTGTCTCTTATTTCTAATAACTGAAATGAACATGACTAATATTATCAATTCCCATGCTTGTAAACCTTCTATACTAGTGTTGTTAGTAAACTTGCATTCACTTTATTAACTTCAAACAGCCTGGCAAACTCCCATCTGAAGATGACGCCTAGAACCCATGGAGAAAATCTAATGACTTTAATGGAGTACTTCTGAGATGAAAATGGATGGCCACACGCATCCTACTGCCCAGCTCATACTGGTGAACCACAGCTGGCCCTCAGGCATGTCTACATAAACTGCAGGGGCTGAAATGAATTTTCATTGTGTAAATCAGAGGCAGACTTGGTTCTTATTACCTACACAGCAGACAGACAGCAACCTTACTAACAGTGTGGATAATTGGTTAGTACTGTTCATTTGGTTGAAATTTACTTTACATAATCTAAATAGTGAGATTTAACAAGATACAGACAGTTTAGAATTTGGAACAATAATAAAATTCTGCAGTGTAATTTTCAACATACACTATGTATGATTTTTAAATGAAATTTTATTAACTTAAATAACTTAATAAAATTTTATTAACTTAAGCAGAAGAAGAAAAAAAAAGATGTAATGGCAGATGTATTTTTGAAGACTCTAGGAGGAAGTATACACAGAACACTTCTGATTTCAGATGATGTCCATGATTTACAGAGCAATTCTCTCTAATTTTTAAGTGTTTCAGGTTGCAGAAAAAATACCCTGTTTTCTAAGACCACTGTTTATTGAATTGATACAGACAGCTACAAAGCAACAAATTTGAAATTCTGCTTCTCAGTGGTGAAGCTGTTTGTCCTCTTAATTCCACAGATATGCATAAAATGAAACAAAAAAAAAAAAGTAACATGAAGTAGGCCACATATTTGCATTAGTAACAGTTCCATATTTAAGCTGCATGCTGATTTTGAGTGTATTAAAATAACTTAATATAATTAAAAAAAAAAAAAAAAAACAAAAAACACTAACATGTTTAGTATTAAGATATCCGTTACAACTTTACCATATAAAACTTTTGCAAGGAAAACATCCACTCAAAAGCATATAAATCAACATATATTAAGCCAAACCAGCTGGGCCAACCATGAGAAAATTGGGCTTATACAGAAGGTTATTATGGCTGTAATGTTTCACAGAGGATTTATCCCATACATTGTACATTAAAACAACCAACTCACTTGGCAGATGATATGACAACTGAGTGCTGATCAGAATTGAGAATTTTTGCAAGATGAGCAGCAACTGAATCCTCATAAGCAGATATCTGAAAACAGAGAGGAAAGAAGATTTCCATTTCCACACTTTTCAGCATTTTAACACCAACCATTGAGTTAAAACACCTCCAAAAATAGCAGGATTTCCATGGCAGATCTACAGCAAGGGCAAGCAGCTGGCAGTGCTGCTCCTCTATCTGCATACTATATTTTATATACCAATTTTTTAATATTCAAAATAACACTGTATCTGATAACTTGATTGACAACTCTCTTCCTCCTGTAGATGAAAGAGTAATTTATTTCTAGGCTAAAAATAGCCCATGAGATAGAAACAATCTACCTTCTTTTCAGATTTATAACGTACTATATTATTATAATTGAATTCCACTTTTTTCCAAAACAAGCGATTTTTCCCTGAAACTAAGCAACTTGTCTAAGAAGTCAAATATCTGTGGTTATAATCTTGAATTTTCTTTTTACTGTCAAATAGTAACTTACTCCCCCCAGTAGACCTACTGACAAAGGCTGCAAAGTCTTTGATGTTATCAAAGACAATCTTTTAATGGTTAATGCCTGATTATTTTTTACAAAACTGTTTGAGAGAACAAAATCTGTGCATTTTCCTTCTCACCCCCAAGAATTGTAAGTTCTGTAATGCTACAGAAAAGATTCAGAATGGATCAGAATCACATCTTCACACACTATATCCTGCCTCAAAATAGGCATGGATCCAAATCTCATTTTTAAGAGAAAATTCCAACCACATTCCAAAGTTAAAGCTAAAAATAACTGCAGCTCTGAAACCTTTTGATGGCTTCCTTTATGAATTTCTTAAAATCTCTTAGTGTGTTTTTGCCCTTGATACACATAGATACACATCTCTTTCTTTTATATTTAACAGGCTGATATACTAATTATACCAATCTTTTTTTTTTTTTTTTTCCTTCTAGCTTTAGTTGTAGAATCAAGGGAAAAAAAGCAATACCTAAACACCTAATCTCTAGGAATGCTCATACTGATGTTTGAACAACAGTAGTCTAGTAGTCTTCTGGAACCAAATCAAGTAAAATAATTCTCTTGAAACTCAAGGAAAGAGAAGGAAAAGGATTGGACATATACTTTTATTTACTTTTTGAACCACATTTTAGTACATTATATACTGTAAGGTTAATAATTATTTTCTTAAATATCATAAATTATGCAAAAAAACATTAAAATAGAAAACAAACATGGTACTGAAAAGAAAACTGCTTTCTCCAACTCAGAGTAATATATTGCAGAACCAATTTTCCAACAAGAGGTTTTGTATAACCATTTACTTCTATTTTTAGGAGGGGATAAACATAATTTCAAAGCTGTAACTAATGAGAACATGTTTTTTTTTTCTTTTTTTGCACTTTATGAGATAAAGATACACTTGTAAATGTTAAGAGTCTTGCAACATTAGAGAAGATAAGGCCTCAAATCCACATTGCTGACACTGGAAACAAACAACAACCACATTAGAATCACAGACAGTGGAACTCGAATCTTTTTGCATCTCTATATCCAGCAAGCTGTCAAAGGTTATAACCTCTCTGCCAATTAAAACAGCCTGAATCATTAAATTATTCACGAACCTGCTGATTAATTATTGCTTCTCAAGTACTTTTGAGCTAAAGTTGATACGCGTTAAATTTCTCAGGAATATATTATTTTGTCATTTTAATCAGTCTTTCTATGCCAATTAATTTGATTAAAGCATCTTGCTCTCCCTCAAAATCGAATACTCATCAGATAGTACAAACACAAATCTAGTTTTAAAGATATACTGAGCTTTTCTTTGAGGTCACACATGATTTCAAGTTCTCCAAAAGAACAAAGAGAACATTAGGTGGTATCGCCTGATCTAACTCACTTGTATAAGCTCTCTCTTTCTTACAACAGTTTCTTTCTTTCAGAATAACAATCGCTGCCTTCAAAATGTTTTTCTCAAAGCTTATTCCAAATTCAAGGTAAGTAGAAAACATTTTGCTTTTTCAGTACATGTCTACAGGAAGATTTTCTTTGACTGCTCTGCTGAAGACTCTGTAGCTTTGTTCTTTTTTCACAAATAATACAGAACTAGAAACCCTAATTATTTGATACACATGCAGTGCAGATATGAATTCAATTGAGTTAGCAGATCAGAAAATATCTGTTTCTATTTTTTACACAAGTACGTCAATTATATTTCAAATATTGCCATCCCAACAGCTCAAAATTAACTACACAAAGAAAAAATAATCAAAAGTAAAACTTCACCTGGCATTCCTCTGACTCCTCTTCTGCAGTGACTGAAGGAATAGAAGGCTTTGCTGGTAATTTCAGTTCGTATGACATTATACTCCACCTACAAGGAACATAACAGCTTTTATGTTTCCAGATTATTAGAGTATTATCTTTTCTCCAACATATCAACAAAAAGCAAATTCATTGTCATACCACAGAATAACTTCTTAAACACAAACAAACAAACAAAAACTTACATTTTAGTTATAAGCTAAAAGAATATGGGTGAAATATTTAAAACCAATGACAATTTATTACTTTTATTTTTTGTTAGTGATTTGATAATAAATCTTATTTATGAAGAAATCATGGGACATCCAATGAAGCTAATGGAGAATCCAGGTAAACATTTGCAGTATGAAAGAATTCATGCAAAATAACCATGGAAGTTGAAAGAAAATATATATAGTTCCTGCAGAAAAAGCCCTAACTTATCATCAGCTTTTCATCTCAACTACGGGGTGAAGGCATGAGAACAAAGCAAATGGTGAAGTATTTTCATTGACATATGTACTTTTTCCCCTGGTAAAGGACAGTACTCTACAGCATGGGTAGTATGAAAGTACTTATATCAACATCCTTCTAAGCAGGCTGAAAAAAAAAAAAAAAAGAAATCACTGCAGATGGCCGTCGAAGCTAGTCTACTGCAGTTAGAGCAAAAAAGTATGACACTAAGCACTTTTCAGTACAGAAGAAGACAAGCTTAATCTATGTGTACTCCAGAATGCCTTGGCCAATAATTATTTCTAAAGATAAGTTACAAGCACTTTATTTATTTTGCTGTAAAATGGTCTAATAGCCTGCAGAACTGCTTAAAATAAAAAATTACTTGTTTCTCTATGTAATTAAAAATAAATAAATAAGAAATCATTTGATAAGACTCAAGTTGCTGTAGCGAGGTGGGGGTTGGCCTGTTCTCCCACGTGCCTGGTGACAGGACGAGGGGGAATGGGTTTAAGTTGAGCCAGGGGAGTTTTAGGTTAGATGTTAGGAAGAACTTCTTCACTGAAAGGGTTGTGAGGCACTGGAACAGGCTGCCCAGGGAAGTGGTGGAGTCACCATCCCTGGAAGTCTTCAAAAGACGTTTAGATGTAGAGCTTAGGGATATGGTTTAGTGGAGGGCTGTTAGCGTTAGGTTGGAGGTTGGACTCGATGACCTTGAGGTCTCTTCCAACCTAGGAAATTCTGTGAAGTTTTTTGTAACTAAAATAAGAACACAAATACCCATGCAGGAAACTAACTGAGCAAGATACCAGCACACACGTATGTGCACTCATTCCAAAAGCAGAGCATTACATCTCTGTTAGAATGATACAACCACCAGCTTCTCAGACCCTTTTTAAAATCAGGATTGTTCCTTTGCTTTACAGGTGGAAACAGTCTGCAATTACCATACAAAACCAGGAGCGGGAAGATCACAAATAGAAATAGCAGTACTGGATCAAGCCAAAGATCCACTTAGCCCAGCTTCTTGTCTACAGCTGCTAGTGCCTCAGGCATACTAGAATGAAGAGACATCATGTGAATTGTCCTCACACCCAAGGAAACAAAGTTCAAGTATTTCCAAAATAAAGATGCTACCTTTAATAATGTTTAATATTATGCAAGAAGCATGTAAAACTACCCATAATGGTTTTGAATGGTTATGTGATTTCTTAATGCTTATACCTTCTACTAACGGAGAGTTATGCAGGTTCATCAGCAATTAAAAAAAAAAAAAAAGTCTCCTTCTTTGAGCAAAACAGTTGAGACTCATCAGCCACCCTCCCTCCTAAACTCTTAGTTTCAAACTCTTTGGTTTGAAATGGACAGTGAAGATCTGCCCCAATTGCTATTTCAATGTCCCTCATCTCTGCCCTCATACAGACATGGGTTTTTCAACATGGTCCTGGCAACCTGGATGTCCCTACTTGAGCAGATGACCAGATGGACCAGGAAGACCAGAAGACCTCCAGAGGTCCTTTCTGACCTTACCCATTCTGTGCTTCTGTGATTAAGTTTCTGCCCATTAAGATGAATTTAGACCATCTGAAAACCAAAAAAACGTAATTTGAATCTCATGGTAAGTCAAATATATACACATTTCAGTTTACCTGTCTAACATTTTTGTGCTGGCTCTTTCCAATTTCTCCAAAATCTGTGGAAGTTGCGTATCATCATCACAGGATCCTCCCCAACCAAGGACACGAGCAAGGTCATTTCCAGTACCAAGGGGTAACACTCCTAACTGACACTGAAACACAACACAGGAGCAAATCTACTATTGAAAACTAGAAACAAAAAGTGCAAACTCTTACAAATGTTTGTTATTTCAAGCAACTAATGTCAATCACATAGCTGACTTCTAAAGCTTGTAAATCAAAATGAGTAATCAAGGTAAAACTTACCCTGTTTACTTCCCAGAAATTTTTCATTTAACAGAACTGCTGAGTTTGGTCCGTATAAACACGAGAATGAGTCAGGTTAAGGAAGATTAAGCATACAAAAGTATAGTGAGTATAGTGAAGGAAATAAGTATACACACTTGCCTGTTTGTGCAAGCTGAGTTTATCAATTTCTGACAACACCCAACCCACGCTTCCATCTCCACCACATACAAGAATCCGGAAGTTGTCGAACTTCTGAAATAACCGCAAACTGGAGAGAAAATGTGGCCTGTTAGAATCAGCTATGTTTGTTACCGACAGACCAATTATACTAACGAACAACCATTAAATGAAAATAGGATACATGGCACCTTTATGGTGAGGCTTGTATTGTTCTGAGGTATGTGGATACAACCAACTACTGTAATAAACATATCTGCATCCCATCTATCACTGTATATTCCACTTTTACTGACTTTTCTGATAAATAACATGCAGAGTTTCACTTTTAAAAAATTCCCTTGATATTGTTTTCAGGATTTTATTATTATTATTCAAAGATTTTCTAAGCTTTGAAATGACAACTGCTCTGTGCTTCCTACTTAGGTCAGAAGCACAAGTCACCACCAGGAATTTTTCACAAGAAAAGGTTACGACACGACAACAGGATGTTCTCCACAATACAGGTAAGCTTTTGCCAACTTGTGACTAACAAAATGCAAGGACAGTCTGAGGCAATTATTACACACAAGGTGATGACAACAATGTAAAACAAATAATACCATGTTTCATATTAGATCCTTAAAGCAGTATCCTGCTCTCACTTCCTACAGCTCCTCATTCTATTCTACAATAAACAACACTCGTCACCAGTACAGAAAAGGAGGACAAGAAAGGCAGAACAAGCAGAAAGGTGAGACACAGAGGAAAGGGGAATGAGATATGAAGAAACAGCCAAGAGGGAAAAACAACAGGGGTTTAAACTTAAACTGAATAAGTAAATAATAATAAAGAATTTGAGAGTGTTAACTTTTAAAATAACAAAAATAAATATATTTTTAATGCATGTTATTTTCCAGAATATGCATAACCTCAGAACTGTTTCTAAAAAGCAACATATTAAGATCACAAATTTTTGAAATATTCAGATTTTTCTAAAGAAAATAACGTCACTTGTACACAATAGGTAGATACCTACTCAGAACAAAAGATGCAGATATTTGAGGAAAAAATATAGATTCCAGAATTTCTACTACCCCTGAGAAAAGGGAGAAAGCCCCCTACAAATACACTCTCTCAACTATGTTTATTAGGTCAACTAGAAAAAAGAAGACATCATTCTATCTGATAAATAACTGCTAAGGACCTCTCTTTGGAAACTGATTGAGGAAAATATTTCAAAGCAACCAATCTGACCTATAATAACTGTGCAAATCCAAAGCGAACGTCTTGAATCATACCAATTTCAGATAAAAGTATATGAAACAAGAGAGCTTTCAAACAGGCATATTTTTCAGATTCTCTCTCAAAAATTCTCTCGTTACGACAAGACTTCCTTACTTTTATGTCATTATAATTACATGTACAAAATGTTAGCTGAAAGGGACTTAGATCAATCTCAAATTTAAATCATAATGGATTATAATGAAAAGAATATTACAACTTAGAGTTAATACATTTCTGTAACACAGTACTAACTATAAAAACCCACAGCTGTATTCCCCTATATTTGTATTATTTGCCCACTGCTTTAACTTAATTTTTTTCTTTTACTATGTCTTAATTTTTATAATGCAATCATAATTCTGCATCCATAAGATTACCAAAAATTGTGTTTCCAGTCGATGCTACTGATATTAATAGGCCACTTAACCATAAGGCTACTTATGAGTGGAATTAAGTTAGGCAACAGAAAAATGTACATGAATTTAATCTTCATGAATGTTCAAAGATGATTGGGTTGTGGACACCAATATGCAAATTTCACCTTTCTCTCTCCAACAATCTACTTTTAGATTTCGTAGAATGCCTAATGGTTTTAATTGTGGTCTTCACAGAATCACAGAATCATCTAGGTTGGAAGAGACCTCCAAGATCATCTAATCCAACCTCTGATCTAACACTAACAAGTCCTCCACTAAACCGTCTCACTAAGCTCTACATCTAAACGTCTTTTAAAGACCTCCAGGTCTTACTCCAAATACTGTGAGATGCTCATCTTCATGATCACTCTCATGTGTTGCCTAAATCATATTTTGAACATTGTTCTACAATGAAACAAGTTTAAATATATTCATGATCACCCATTGCAAATGAGTTTTCCTAAAACAAAAATGTTATCCTGCAATCCCTTCCACCACCAGAATTCGTACTAAGACTCTGTTAGCTATTACAAATTTTAAATAGGAAGATATTGGTGACAGAATTATAGCAATGAGGGGACAATACAATACTATACTTTGCACTATATTTCCTTGCAGAAAGGATTGCTCAAGATTTCCAAGGTCATTACCCTAAGTGAGGTCCTCCATTCATTAAATCGAACACCTGAGCTGGATTTAACGACTGTTTGAATCGACGAAGAAACTTTACTCCCTGATTGTCTCCACTCTTTGAGTTAACAAAAACTAAAAGAGGACTGGCACAGGATGGCGGGCATGTGGCTTTCCAGAAACCTGTGAACATAGTTAGAAAGAATGAAATAAATAAGGCTTTCTAATATGAACAACACAAAAAGAAATCATGGGAAAGAGGAAGAAAGGAATGAAAGACAAAAGGAGTACATCTTATCATGCATTACGTAAACACTAAACTGAAAAGTAGCCCTTTAAGGAAAACATAATTCCTCAAAATTTACCAGTTCATTTTTTCTCTCAAGTATTTTCAGTGCCTAGATTTAGTAAAATCCTGAAGACAATAGCTTTATTGTTTTTCTACAGTGAACAAGGTTAGCTTTTTAGAAGACTGCTCAAATCTCTTCTTCACAGATTATCACATAATTACATACAAATTTCAGTTGGAAATGTTTATTTTTTTTTTAATCTGATTTTTCTTTAACCTTACTGGGTTGAACTTGATTATCCAAGTCTGAACTTTCTAAGAATAAGTTATCATACTCAGTTGCTCTTTACATGAGATTTTTTTTCCAGGCTGAAGTTATACTATTGAATATAATAGAATTATTGAACAACAGACCTTCAGTTGTGATCCAAAGCTCATTAACATCAATGAAGGTCTTAACTGATTATAGCAGGCTCTCTGTAAGGCCCTCAGTAAATAGCACTAGTGGACACTGCTGTCAGTAACATTACCACTTCATGGAAGTAGTGCTTTCTCATTAAAACCTGACATCATAGGTATAGGTGTTGACATTTACCTCAGGCAATAATAAAATAACTATGCCATTTTTATTGCCTAGAACAAATAGTAAAGCTACATATAAAAATCGTTTTTAAAGGATGCTACTATAATTTCATATTACAATAATGCATTATTTAAAATAAGGTTTGTTTAATTTGTTCAAGTGTAAGGAAAAATAATTTCACATATGAAACCTTCTTAGCATGAATGATAGATAGCAGCATGATGCTCTGGTCTGAGACCCCAAAGAGCGAGTAAATAGAAAAGACTACATATATACAATATAAACAATGACTTTTATCAGCTTCATACAATAAAAGTCATTAAACTGTTTTAAAGTTGTTGGTCTACATTTGTCATCAACAGGAACTATAAAAAGAAAGCTGTTAGATTTTGTGATAGTCCATATTAATTCCACTCCCTGCCTTCAAATACAGTCTCCCACTGCTCATGTATCTCTACTGTGAGCCACAAAAGAGTATGTCTGAGTTGTAAAGATTTGCTGGGTTTCTTTATCAGTGTGTTGCAGGATTCTTACACTGCTTATACTTAAAAAAAAAAAAAAAAAAAATAGAATAAAAATAAATAAATCAGAGAGACCATATAACCAATTCTGCTCTTTAGCCTGGTAAGACAGCTTTTGGATCTGAGCCATTCAGCTAGCTTACTTTAGCCAGCATTTAGCATAAAGCAAAGTTATCCAGAATTTGAGAGCTCGTTCTGCAAGTGATGCATGTCAGGTAGGCATCAGACCACTTTGTCTAAAGACTCTGATCATTCAGTTGAAAAGTTTCCAAGAGTCATAAATAAAAATGGGGAAAAAAATATCTAGTGGGGTAACTTTCAAAAGCATTTTTAAAATCTTGTTGGTTAAATTACCCTCTAAAAAGCTATATGAAAATTCTACTATTCTCTAAATTTGAAGACTGCATTCGATTTTAGGCTTCTTTAGTTATACAGATATGTCTAGACACTGCAAGTCCAGAGCTACCACTGAACACACTACAATACTACGTACCATCAGAGTCTATACTGTTTAGTGCTGTTGGAGGTATGATCGATACCTTACATTGGCCGAGTGGACATTTACGAGGATACAGATCTTTACAGGCAGTGTGAACCTAAAAAAGAAAGAAAAAATGATTTCCCTACGCTACAGTGGAATTTCTGGATGAAACTATAATTGATACAATATCTGTGTAATAATAACACATAAAACATTTAGGTGTAGATTGAAGAGTGGAACTGCACAAAAACATATGAGCATTCAACCACAGAGGCTGGTTACTTCTTCCACAGGATTTAAGTTTGGAGAACTTCATCTTTGGCTACCCCTATAGCAGGTGTGAACTGTCCTTTCAAGAGAATCACTTACCTCCATCCCCTAGCAAGTCAGGACCAAATTCCCAGCAGCCAGCATCTGTGCTGAGGGGAGAAAGCACCCTGTACATATGCAAGCTACAGCTCTACATTTGCCCAGTGCACATGGATATTCTGGAAGATCTATTGCAGGAAAGCTAGCATAGATATCAAGCTAGACAAACCAGCTAGAGGTATAGCTGGTGTCCCATAAATTGTGTGTTGTATTGGCCTCTTCCATAGTTACTACAAAACCAGACACATGCAGAGTGTGCTGCACTTCACCTACATTTCAAATCACCTGGATTTGAAATTAATCTCTGGAGATGTCAATAACTTTCCACTGCCTATACACAGATTTAGACAATTATATGCCGAAAGCCTCAACAATAAAAAGTCTGCTGGCTTTCCACTTCTATACTCTAGCATATATATGCTAACACATACTCTAGCATTCTTTTTAGATGAGCTAAAAAAAAAAATAAAGAATAAAATATATTTTGGGTAAAGAGCAACTGTACATTACAGAATTTCAATGAGCAACCTACAGACCATACTGAAGAAGAGAACTTCACGAGTCCTGCAGTAATATTTTTAAAGATGAATGCAAATTATCCCTTACAAAAGAGACATGAAAGTTAACATATGATTATCAAGCATATAGAACAGGCAGCAGAACCTTCAGTTATCAGTTAGGAGAAGGCAGAGAAACCACTTTGGATGTCAACACCTTTTAAAGAAAAGCTGCATCTGTGGGTGTATTAAAAATTAAACAAAGCAAGTACGACAGTCATGAGGAACGATGAACGTTAGAGGGACCTGAGTTTGCACAAGCTGCCCACTCCTTCTTAATCCAAAAGCAAGGTTATGAAATGAAAAAGAAAAAAAATGGCAAGGTATAAAGCTGGCAGAATTTTAGGCACTTGGATGTGGGTTCATTGCACCTACCATAGCTTTACACCAAAGGCACTTCCAATCTTGCAGGCGTAAAACACTGCCACAGGTCTTGTCGCAGACTGCACATTTGGCACTGACAGGCAAATTACCCTCTAACCACTGGTGAGGCATAGCTATCTGTGAAGAAGTAGTCACAAAAGTTAAATACTCAGAAATAGAAATTGCAGGCTTTTGTGTCTCAGTTACAGGTGGATTTTAGCTACTTCCCATAGCTCTTCCCTTTCATCAAAAAAGCAGGTGCAGCAAACCAGCACGAGTGACACCAATTCTTGCAAGGCAACTGCTGTCAAGGTAGCCTATGATGCTGTTCACATGCTAGGCAGAAAATGTGACATCTGAAGAAGGGATAGACATCTCACTCAACTATTCATGACACTGTAGTAGTAACTAACCACAAAACAAACAGTTAAATCTAGAGACTCCCTAAAATAAATAAGTACCCATTCACTTAATGCTGAGCACTTAGCACAAACCAATCAAAATAACTAAAACTCAGAATGGGCAGGACAGCAGAGTATATCTGTGGCTTTATGTACCACCTCAGTCATCCACAACTGATATGTCTCATCTCTGTAAGCAGTCCCTAAACAAAGTACAAAGCTTTTCTCAGTGCACTCACCATTATAATTTATAGAGAATAGCTATCGATAAGGAGGACACAAAACAAATTGTCAAAAGAGACCAGTAATGGCATAAAATACCACCTTTGCATAAGAGCAATTAGAAATTCTCGAAGCAGTTCTCCAGCTTCAGAGTTTCTCTGCATGGGGTCTTTAAAATCTTGTACCACAGGGACAATTGAGAGTCCACAGATACTAAACTTTTAAGACAGAAATATACCTTTTTTGTTTTAAATACCGTGTTAATTTTTGAAAAGCATTCAGGAATACATACCATTAACTTCACTGGGTCTCATGACAACATTTCTATGCTTAGCCATTTTTTTTCCATTAAGAAGAAACAGCTGTTGGAAAGTACTGTAAATAACAGTAGTACTTACACCATCTTCATCTTCAATGATATCTTTTCCAATGGAGGCTAATGTAGTCCATTTGCAGTTATTTGTTGCTCTGACAGCACATCTTTTATGTGCTTTAAACTTACACACTGTAATACACACACAAACGTGAACTATGTTATTTGTAGTATTTCAGTGATACATATCTTAGAAAAATAAATATATTCCATAAAACAGCCAAGCACATGTTACTTAGTGTTGCACACAAACTAACTAAAAGAAAATTCACTTTATAATCACTCCAGTTTATAATCACTAAACTGGATTTAGGGGTAACAGATCCTGTATGCAGCCTTTGCAGTTTTTCATACACCCTTTGAAAGAGTTCAACATTTGCAGACCTTCAGGGCTGCAACCTTACAGCTGAGTAATTAGCCAGGCTAAGAGCATCTGCTAGAAAAATGGCTAGAAAATTCAGCAGCTGAGAAATACCCTGTTTTGTTTGCTTAGCTGTAGCCCATCTTAACTGTGTCCTCAGATTCACATCAGTCCCCATATTTCAGGTGCAATGCAGTGTATAATATACCTCTAATATGCCTTTCTGCTTTTGCATTTTCTATTCCTGGAGTGACACAACTCAGATATCTGGTTTAAATTTACAGGATGTAGCAGGAGAGTGTCTTAGAGATGAGTTTTGCTTCAGGAGCTCTGCTTCTTTGGTTAAAGTATCCTGATTCCTTTTACACACTGTACTATGCTGGTTTTCCCAGACGCTGAGAAAGTGAAGGATTAGGTGATGATCTATTTATTCAGGCAACTAGTGGTTACAGTACTTTCCAAGAGGTTACAGTAAGTGAGGAAGAGCCTGACTTCTTACAGGATTATTTATGAAAAATGCACTAATGGTAATAATCAGCTCAGACGTCTAATACTGGCAGACAATCTAATAACTATTTGTATTTTGTTCAATTTAATTAGTATCACTATTTAATTATATCACTCTACACCAAGCAGACTGACGCACACAACTGTGGGTACTTCTCTTATTGGAAGTGCATGAGATCATTCTATTTGGAATGCATTATATAAATTATTTTGGCAAAGATCATTAAAGGTTTATGAGAACTAGCCAGCAGACCAGAAGTGGTAGTCTTTTTTTTCTAACAAATATTTGACAGGAAACTATCAAAAGGTTTGGCCCATCACTTGTCTACCATTAAAAACATTAAGCCATGGTACAAAAGGTCTTGTGAATCATAAATTTCTCATTTTAATTCCACTGATCCATTGCCAGATCAATTTAAAAAGTGAACAGAAACTATGGAAGCAACATTTGACAGCCATTATCTGTATTCTGGGAGATGTGTGACAGTATGCGTTTAGTTCAAAGAAAGAAAAGGAAACAGAAGAAGGAGTATTGCTGCTTTACAGCAACTCCCCTGGTCATTTTAAAAAGCAGTGTTCACTGACTTAAAGTGTGCAAATATCTCATTTTCCTCAACTAACAGGATAGGCTCACATTTTCAAAATAGCTCAGCATCATATTGTCGTGAGTTTGCCAATGCAAGCTGGTTCCACATGTCTAAACTCAGCTGTCAGAGAAGCGCAGAAACAGAAGCTACATTTTCAAATGTGTTGGGCCTTTAGCAGTTTTGCCACTTGAATGTTTTGGAGAAGAGATGCCATCAAATTCAGCCTTGAACTCACAAATGATATGCATTTGTCTTTGCTGTGCAGATCAAAATAGAACACATCAGGGATGAAGGGCGGTAGGAAAATCCAAATGACTAAGGCATGCAAAAATAACAGAATTTTAAAATCTTCTTGAGCTACCCTTCAAATAGGCCTCAGTGCCCTGTATTTACCTTCTGCCCTCTCAGCCACCAAAAGGATGTGAAGACCTGCAGCAAGTCACTTTATGGACAATATTCTGTCAAGAGACAGCTAAAGTTCGCTTTGTGGGCACAATATAATTTAACAAATCTCAAAGCAGACTTTCTGTAAGTCACCCCCTGCAGTCCCAGTATCATCTAACAACAGTTCAAATTATTTTGAGCATTGAACAAACATTACTAGAAACAACACTCTTAAGACATAAATTAAATTTTCCATCAAAACACACCGTGGAACAGAAAAGAGTATAAGGGAAATTTTAAGTCAAACCTCAACCTTAGTTACCACTAGACCCTATTGTCTTTTGTCTCAGATGATATTGGATTCCATTCACAAATTTGTCTTATATCTGAAATCTTTTGGAAATATGTGATGTTGCTAAGCCACTGCTTTGCCAATAAAATTTAAATTATGAGGAAAAAAAAAAAAAAAAACAACAACCAACAGCCAATCCAAATCTAGACTATTTGTAGAACATTATTTTAAATTTTAATTTCCTGTGTAAATGTTTCTAGCTGGAATATAAAGTTGATCTCTCCGAAAGCCAACCAACAGAATGCAACAGAATGACTTAATTAGCAAACAGTTGTCACAGTTACACCAACATCTGCTGTCAGAGAGTGATTGAATCTGCAGCTATTATTATCCATAATGAAGAAAAGTCAACATTGTTGAATGTCATCAAATAAGCTCTTGCATTCAAAACATAGATCTTTGCTATAAAATACTTCTGCCTCAAAGGCCTTTCATTCTATCCACCCATCAATACGACTACACTAAGGATAAGACATTGAGTGTCCCGCCAACCTTACCACTCTAACACCTATTTTTTGAGTACTGTCTTCTGTATTCTTCAAAGAACAAGACACCCAGGCTGTTCTTTAGCAGCTTCAAAGGCCAAATCCAAAGTTTTGAAATTGATCTGACGACCCCTGAGTTTACATTGTCCAGACAGAAGGATTTGTCTTGGGGTATTCCAAGAAACCTGCTGTTTTGTTTCCAAGAATACTATCACACACAGGATCGACAAACCACAGTGAAAATGGAGTGACTTGAATGAAAACAACCTAACCACTCCAATTTGCAGTCTATGCCTATGTTTTATAGGATAAAATTCAGTAGTTTCTTGGTAGCTTTTAGTATTTTCATTCCAGTAACTAAGTTAATTTATACTTCTAAAAATACTAAAAATACTTGCTAAAAATACTTGCATTACAAAGATAAGGACTATAAAATCAAGTTAGTCATGCAACTTTAATTTAGTTTCCATATGCATGTGTGAAATCTTCAGTTACTTGATAATACTCTTTTTGAGAAGAGGACCCTCATTGCCTCATGGTTCTTGATAAGTGGTTCTTGATAAGATGGTTCTTGATAAGTATGCACCTGTGCCGTACTCTGATTCGTAGTAATATTCAACAGGTATTTGCCTCATTTACCAAAAGCTAGCAAAATACTGCTTTTTAGACACAAATATTCATTTCTTCCTGGTCTTTTTTTTTTTTTTTTCTTTTTTAATTATTGTATTCAGCATGAAAATTTTTGAAAAAATGCATCTTTGTTTTCTCTGTACTGGGCAAATATGGGTTTGATTTAATACCCATTTTAACAAAGGGGTAAGTGAAGCATACAGAGATAAAGGACAATGTTGTCCACTAATTTGCGGTATCAAAAAGGTAACAAAGACCTGTTTTTTCAATACTATATATTTTGTATCGTCTCTTCAAAATGCAGCTTTAATTGATTTCTGCAGTTAAAAACACTCAACACTTCTATGATACAGGCCCAGATTATCAATCTAGTTGCCCAGAGAACAAACGAGTAACTATGGATTCGATCAAAAATATGAGTTAAGTGATTTTCCCAGGATTGCAAAGGGGTACAGTGTGATATAAAGTCACAGAATAGTTTTCTATTATAGTCTAAGTCTTTAACTACTAACATCTTTTCTCTTCCAGGTGGCTGCACTCACTATTCATTCTACAGTCTTTGAAAAAAATGTGGCAAAAATCCTGGAGACAATGACTTCCCAACCAGTATATGTGCAATGCCCTGAGCAACGGTTAAGAGGATGAGAGTTTTGTGTGCAAAAAAATGCAGTTGTAATGAAAAAAGATCAAGTGCACAAAGTGCATTTGCTGAGACAATTTAATCCTACTATTTCCTTATTGCTTGACTTTATGATCCTAAACTGTTCTTTCGACATTGTTTTGTCTGTGCAATTCATCACAGTAGAAAGCATCTCATTTAAACTGCAATTTCCATCTTATTAGGAATACTCAGTCATCAAGACTCAGTCATGATAACGAAAACACAACATAGAGAAATACATCTTTGAGAATAATCAAAAAGGCTGCATTCACTGTCAATGACTTGTATAGAAATGCAGTATTAATACAGAGAAATTGAGGCTAAAGAGCTTTGAAAGAGCTTCTGTAGATAGCGATCTGTAGATCTTTAGGATTCTCTGTCTAAATATTCAATACATCTCCATATTTCCTGACAACCTCTTAGACTGATTCCTGAGCATGTAGCAAGCTAAATTCTGAATAAGAGAAATATCTGAGGAGCATAAAGAACAAAAGCCTTACTTTATTCAGCTTGCTTGTGACAATTTCCAAAGCAAGATAAAAATATACAATTTCGCTGTCCTACTAAAGATTGTGGATTAATGTAGGGGAGATCATTCCTTTAGAGTTAGCTAGAGGAAAATCTTCATTTATCAATACCACACACAAAACCCACTTAAAAGTATATTATCTTTTGAGAAGACACAGAAGAAGAAACCAGTGGGAGGAATAGCACTGTACAATTGCATACAATTAACTTTTTTAAAAGTCAAATCCTTTTTGAGCAGTAAAAAGAATGCAGCATGGTTTGATATATATTTATGCCTTCATTGTGACATTTCATATCAATTCTTTGACTTCTAAAGAGATGCAAGTTCACACTATAGTTGTTCCCCTAGCAAAGGCATTAACATGCCCCCTTTTCCAACACTAGCTTTCACAAAACTAACAGAAGTATCCTCAGGGTGCCTGCATTTAATTTGGTCAATCTTTGACAAAGGTTACTGGCAGAGGAGGGGTCCCCCAAAAAAGGCACCAGCTTAGTCCCAAAATAAATGAGGCTTGTCCTATCAGGCTAAAAAACCAATTCTGTAGTACTATTGGAGACCAGCAGGTCTAAGAGAATAAAATATTACAGGAGTAATCTTCTAAAATATCGTGAGCTGCAGAATATCAGCAAAGGGATTTATTTTTATTTTTGCCTACAGCTAGCAGTCCAGAATCAGACCACAAAGAGTACAAAGGCTCTAAGCTACTTTGAAGATAACTTGGTGTGCCAGTAACCCAAACCACTGAAAGGAGGAAGAGTTCCAATATCTCCTGAGAAGAAGCTTCTCATGCTTCTTAATACATGAGATAATAGAGAAGCTTGGGATCAACGACCACACAAATAATTGAATTTAGTATAGATATAAATGGATTCCCTGAGTAAAGCAGCACTGGAGGCTTCAGATGTCAGGCATGAATATTTAAACATTTTTTTTAAAGCTGCAGTGAGAAAAAGTAGAACAGAACACGTCTGGGGAATGTGAAGACTCCATACCTACACTACATCATCTCTTTAAACAGTATACATTGCTAACTCGGGATAAGTCAAAAAATAAATGGTAAAATGCATTAGAAGTGCAGATGACAGAAGCAAGTAAATACGAGCCCAGTCACATCAGAATTTCAAAGAAAGAACTTGTATTAAACCAATGTACACTTTTTGCATGAAGATATTAAGGATGATTACCATGTCTTTTTACAGAATGGGGGACAAAGTAAGAGTATTTCAGTACAAAAGTCAACCTGCAGCTGGTTTAGATTAGACGCATAATTGAAGTGCTTCTTTTATTTTAAAAAAAATAACGAGGGAAAAAAAATACATATAAACTAGTAGCTAAAGAGTAAGAGGAGGTAAACTTCTTTACAGGTAAATGAATATTATATCTACATTTAAACCAATCTAGATCATATATATTTATGAAACCGAGACAGAGGAAGCTAATCCAGTCTACCATTAATACTCATTTGTAAAAAAAAAATAAAATGGTGAAAGATCAATTGGCACAAGAAATGTGGATAAAAGTAGCATTAGTTTGTAATAAATTATGCAGGAAGTTGACAAAGTCCAAATCTGGAAATTAAAGAAAGTACCTTCACGTAAATTTAACACCAACTCCTTGGAAATAAAAACCGTACTTAGAAGCACTGCAACCATACATACCTAGAAGGAAAAGAGCTTTTCCTCTCCTTTACCTGACCAAATATAACTGTATTTGCACAAAGATGCAATACAAGTGCATTTTAGTTAAGCACACGGCACTTCCATCTGTGAGTATCAGGCATTGAAAATACCGTGTCCAAGTGACTTATACACAGTGGAAAACATACACCAGGGAAGTTGGATGTAAATAGGCTACCTTAATTTCTATGAAATGGGTTTGCCCTGTTCCTTAACTGTTAGGAACTGTTAGTTCCTTAACTGTTAGTACTGTTAGTTACTTTTAAGCAAGGGTAATACAGGACGATCAGTTAAGGCCTCTTTTGCAGGACTTCTTGAATACACATTATCATACACAGACTTTCAGTATTATAACAGCATTGATAAGAGAAATGCATTTGCAGTCGGGTAACGTATCCAGAACTGAAATCTTGAATGGTGTCAGTAAGTAACTCTTATCTGGACAGTTAGC
Source organism: Aythya fuligula (assembly GCF_009819795.1). NCBI lineage: Eukaryota > Metazoa > Chordata > Aves > Anseriformes > Anatidae > Aythya > Aythya fuligula. The sequence goes on along the minus strand of NC_045559.1, from coordinate 175,590,612 downwards.
TATTTTGTAATTAAATATTTCCTACTTAAGCAATAAAGTGACACTTGTCTCTAAATTTCTTATACATCATAAGGTCACAATAACATTTTTCTTCTTTATTCTAACACAAGCAGGCTTGTCACTGCTTTTTTTACAGAACTCACACTAGAAAATATATAAACTTTGTCACATTTATCACAAATATTTATTTGCAAAAGATCATTTCTCTAGATTTTCTCTAGATCATTTCTCAGCTAAATGCTGAAGTTTTACCTATGTCTCCTTTTTGTTTCTGATGGATTTCATCTGTTTTACCATCCAAATGCAAAGGCATTTAAATCCTCATTCCCTCAATGAATGACAGAATCTTTAAAGCAAGAAAACTCTCCGCAGCATGGAACAAAGTGTTAATAATCTTTATATACTTGGGAGAGAAACTATCAGTATGACTTCTTTTTTTCTGAGGAATGCCGATTCTGCAAACACGTAAGACTATTTTGTTATGCATCTGCATTTTTCAAGTACATATCAAAGAAATCCTTGCAAGCCCTCCACTCAGGCAAGCACATTCCAAACTGGTAGCTGCCTCAGAATGAAACATTTTTACTGAACTGAGTTAGAAAAAGGCACCCAGAGCACGAAGAGGGTGAGCCATATCATTAGCACTCACTCTCTCCAAGAGAAAGCCACTCACATGAACAGATTTCTCCCTTCAGGCTTTTTTCCTTACCCATTATTTTCAGAATCATTACTTGCCTAAAACTGTCAGTAATTTATACATGGCATTATAAACAGGGGGAAGAAAGCGTTTATTTTACCTTCACAAGACAGGCCATGGGAAGTGACTCCAGAGAGGCTCTCTCTACACACGTTACAGAAGGTAGGTCGGGCATGGGAGCAGGCGTACCAGTTATGCATCCCTGAGAAATGTTCCACATTAAACTGTGCGGTCTAGTAAAGGAGAAGTTAAGACAAATTTGCAAGTACAGAACACAGCTACGGTGACTGAAATTACCTATGGTTCCACATTACAGGGGACAGTGCAATGTTCACGAAAAGCATTTTCAAAAGGATACTCAGCTTGCTTTCCCTCCAAGCTACTAAACAAAAGTAACATAAAAAGCCTTCATTCTGCTCTTAACATGAAGCTTCATTCTGGTATCAAATACACTTTTCACACTAAAAAGGGTGGACTGCTCTAGTTCTGTGTCCTGTAGCTTGATCTGTTTGAGCTAGAACAGGTTGCACCAACAGGGTTATCAACTTACCTCATAGTGTTCCCTGGACTGTACGGACTTCAAAGAGCTTATCCAGTCCTCCATTTCTTTCCTGTTCTCAGCACACAATATTAGCCTCCTGAATGGAGTGATTATCTGGAAAAGATTTGCACTCTGATGATTCCAAATAGTAAAGCTCATGATAGAGTACAGTACTTAATGTAAACTGTGAGATGAAGCAAAAGGAAGTAACATCCTAGACCACAACTTATTCAATGCTTAAAAGTAACATTTTCTTTAATACCCTACCAACAATGAAAAAGTTTGCTTTTCCTTCTGCAGTTCCCAAGATTCAAATTGGGCTTCAATACAGTTTTTTACAATGTAAATTGATTATGCCTCCTTCATGGCTCTTTGTTGATGCACTAAGGCTTAAATACTCAAGCAAAAAGCACTGAAACAAGTAAAAGAAATGTCCTAGAAATTACTAATTTGCTAAGATTGCAGTCCTAGTTCATAACAGCATTATAGCAACTGCAAGATCCATTCAAATTACTACAGACAAAAAAAACAAACAAACAAACAAAAACCCTCAAAGTCTTAAAAACAATAACACAAGCTTTCACCATATTTCTCTAACTTATATATTGACATTACATTTACAGAGTATTACACATATATACATTAAACCCGAACTTTCTGTATAAGGTCTCGGTCTAGGAACACATACAAATCTTTATAGGAAGACATGGAAAACAAAAGCTTACAACAGCTGAAATCAAATCCTACAGTCCTACTAGAGCAGTTGAATGAATTCCTGAAGCAAGTTGATGCTGTGGAGTTCTCAGTGGTCTGGATTTAGATTCTAGAAATCTGAAAATGCTTTACCTAGGAGGTTCAGAGAGTAGAAGCTGTTTCCCCCTTTCCCTCACTAGTAGAAAAATAATTAAAATAACAGTAAAGCACCAGAAACTATCATCTAACTCCCACTGAAATTATTTTGAGCAATGCACTAAAATAGATGAAGCAGTTACTTTCACAGCAAAGGATTTAAAACAAAATAACTACAAGAAATTAAAGGGAAGTTATTTGTGTTATTTTCTTGGAGGAAGTCTGAAAAAAATAAAATAAAATCTCTACCACTCATATATAAATCCATTGCATTGCATGTACCACCCACACCTGCTTATTGCTTAAATAAAACAAAGAAAGGACCAAGAAAGGACCACCAAAAAACATCAGCTCTGAATATTTTTAAATGCTACAGGCTAGATATTAAAACATTTGCACAATATTAGCAAGCACTTATCTACATCTGCATTTACTTACCCAGTCTCTGCTGTAAATAGTCTCTAGCCTTGATTTGTCCTACCCGCTTCTTCATTAAACTGAGCTGCACTTTAACATATCTCAGAGGCAACGTAACTGAAGTGCAGCAAGCTGCAAGTCACATGGAGGAGAGGCAAAAACCCTTTGGGCTTGCCTTTTTTTTTTTTTTTTTTGATATACGCACTTCACATGGAAGTGAATAGTTTCTCTGTTTTCTATTTCCCTCAATCATGCTTAAGCTTTTTAATAAGGTTTATTAGTAGCTATCCACGACTCTTCCTAAAGAACAGTTAATGCAAAGAGCAATGCTTCTCTCATTAGTTTGGAGCCAAACAGACGCTTTATTACTTCAAAATGTTTTTCTAGGCCAGGTCATCAAATGAAGCCCAGAAAAGCCATTAAATCATAATATAACCCTGGCTCCAACAACAATCAGCATTCTGCAGGAATTTCCAGGTTTCAGTAGACTCAGAAATCTTATTTGCACTAATACACCCAACCAGATTATTTCCTATTAGCTAGCATGACATTATAACATGGATTAAGTAAGGGCAAAGTGCACCCAAAATCCTGCACTTCACGTCTGTCCTTCCTCCCTGCTCATTACTGATTCTAACCTGTAACCAGGTGCTGTGAAATGCCACTATGCAACAACTGCTGCATTTACTGCTGAAGACTCTTGGAAATCTTGATCTTGATAAATGTAGCATTTATTTTCATTACTCATTTCTTTAATATTACCAACCACAGAAATCCCCTGAATTTTCTCTCGCTCTCCCCTCCCAAAATCAAGACCTTGGGTTGTTACTTATGCTGAATTATCTACTGCCAGCTGAGATGCCCTTTGGTAATCCAAGGCATCAGTACAGGACTGGTAGATAAAATAAAGGACCATAGTACCTAGAGAAGTATCCATGAAGAAGGCAAGTGGGACACCCTGGGCATCCCTAAATATCCTACACACAAATGTAGGGGCAAACAAATCATGTCACCAAACATTGCTAGCTAATGCATACAAACATACCAGAAATTCCTATATCCCAAGTTCTTATTAGTTATCTGTTGAGAGTATTTCAGCAGCCTAAGAGTTAAAATATATACTGATAATTGCACAAATGTAGGATTACTTATCAGTGCTATAAAAATAAAGTGGAATTTTGGAAGACACATGTCTGTAAATACATAGCATCTATATAACTTGATGATTAATCTACATATTCCCTTTAAATTATGTTTCTAACAACTTCAAGAAGGAATCTGACACATGAAAGAAGACAAAATGCATTATATGCAAAAATACTGACAATACCAAGGGGGAGGAGAGAGAGAGAAAGAATCTAAGCAGTCCATTTAGGTTTTCATCCATTTCAGACTCTACAAAATCATGGAGAAAATGTATTATTAGATATTTCGTGTAGCATAAGAACTCAGGGAACCAAGGAACTGATTATCAAACATCAAGAATAGATGCATCATATGCTGTAAAACAATACCCCAAACCTTCAGCTTAGGAAGTCCTTAAAGTCCAACAGCTACCGAATATTATAAAATTATGCAAGAGGAAGAATCACTATACATGTCCTATGTCCTAAACTCCTTTCATGAATATCTGCTACTGCTGCTATATAACTCCAATTCAGCATGCATTTATGAGCTTTACAATAACTCGGTACAGCTGTTCTTGGTTGTCCTAAACTGAGAATAATTTCCTTGATCATCTTATCTGCATTTACACAAAAGGTAGGCTTTCTGTGTGAGCCTCATGAAGTTCAACAAGGCCAAGTGCAAGGTGCCGCATCTGGGTCAGGACAATCCCAAGCCCCAATAAAGTCAGGGCAGAGAACGGATTGAGAGCAGCCCTGAGGACCTGCAGGCGTTGGTTGATGAGAAGCTCGCCATGAGCCGGCAATGTGCACTTGTAGCCCAAAAAGTCAACCGTATCCCGGACTGCACCAAAACAGCATGGCCAGAAGAGTGAGGGAGGTGATTGTCCCCCTCTGCTCTGCTCTTGTGAGACCCCACCTGGAGCGCTGTGTTCAGCTCTGGGGCCCCCAGCCCAAGAAGGACATGGACCTGTTAGAGCGAGTCCAGAGGAGGGTCATGAAGATGATCAGAGGACAAGGGGTAATGACCTTAAACTAAAAGAGGATAGATTTAGATTAAATACGAGGAAGAAATTCTTCACTCAGAGGGTAGTGAGGCACTGGCACAGGCTGCCCAGAGAAGCTGTGGCTGCCCCATCCCTGGAGGTGCTCAAGGCCAGGCTGGACGGGTCTTTGGGCAACCTGGGCTGGTTGGAAGTGTCACTGCCCATGGCAGGGGGGTGGAACTGTATGGTCTTTGAGGTCCCTTCCAACCCAAACCATTCTGTGATTCTTATTAAATGCTCACAGAATGTTATGATAAATTAACCTCAGTGATACGTTTAGAGTGCGTTTATTAAAGACAGTTAAACTTGCAAGCAGATATGATCAAAATTTAAAAGCTTTTAATTGTCCTTAGAACTAATTTCTAACCATGTAAATTGCATTTTGCTCGTTATCTCATCTCATTGCATATACCCATATTCAGATTCCTGTAGTCAGTATCTTTTCTTCTATGACACATTACTTTTTTTTTTTCCTTTATTACTGTTCCCTGCCCCAAACATGATTATTTATATATCACTCTGAATATGCTAAACTCTCAATAGACAAGAAGAAATCATAAAATACAATGACAAAGAAGTATCACAGGAAACACTAGAAGACCACTGAGGTAACATAAGAATAAGAAAATTCTTAAATCTTAGGGGGAGTCAGGTGCTAATGGTTCACACTCTGACAAAGCAGCATACAAATCAAAAAGGATGAAGCAGCAGACAAAAGGCCTTAAAAATAAATAAATCAAGCAGATTTAATTTAGAAGATTAAGTTGCACTGAAAATTTTCACCCTTGCCAAGTAGCCAGGAAGAAGTCATTGCTGATTTTGGAAGAGTGTTACCAAAGCCAGATACTGCAGTATATTGGAAAGTAATGAAATTGAGGTAGTGGGAATAAAAAACACTTTTAACACAATAGGCATAGGGAAAGAGAGAGCATCTGCAGTCTCAAAAAAAGTCAAAGGGAAACAATGCAAATCCTGAAACATTTGAGGGAATAAAAAATGTCCAAATAGCAAGAAAGGTGGCCCACTGTTGCGATAATGTTCCTGTCATGTTCGGAAGAATAATGGGCATTTTAGTGGGGGAATAAAGGAGAGAAGAAGACATTTTTTAGTCTGTCACAATACAAAGTCTTGCCATAAATTGGGATTTTCTCACATGTTGAAACTAAAATAATCTGGTTCTAAAAAATATAAACACTCGTATACATATACAGATGTACATCCAGAAATTATTTTGATGAAAATGACAGAGTTGTTTTGGGCCACTAATGCAATTTTTATTTCAAACAGCACCTATTAGGAAAAAGCTTAAAACCTTGAAGAGAAATAAAATTACCATTAATTTCACTGCAAATTTGAAAGAGCCTTTTGCTTTCATGGGGGTTGACTTTACCAACAACATTCTATATGCCTTCAGCCCAATGGGTTTATATTTATAACTTTTAAAATGAAATCATTAAGAACCAGAGTTCAGTTAGAGCACATTTTCTAAATGTCAACATTTTATCACATCAGCAATATTTCAGAAGATACAGGTCCTACAGTTTGGTGGGTAAAGTTCAGGGTTCCTTTATATGGAAGTCCTACGCACTACAAAGGGTGTTGATTTAGTCAGGTTACAGGCTGGCAATGTGATGAATTCATTCTCTTTACTGCAATACAGGAACAAAGATGCTGCCATAAACATCTCCCTTGCACATTCATGAGGTAAAATACTTAATCTGTCTTCCAAACAATCACTGTTCATCTTACCAGCAAGTCAAATAAAGGTAAATCAAAAATAAATTAATGCCAGGGTATTCCAACTAGAGCAGTCTTTTATAGACAACAGCACTTATTGATAGGTACTTCAACTAATATAAATATTATGCACTGTCTTGAATACTTATACATTATCAAAAAGAAAACAGCAGCATAAAATTGCAAGATCAATGCTGTCAACAATGCAGTAAAATGGTGGCTGCTTTGTGGGTGATCTGGGATACACCTTTTCTGCTTCCCTTCTCATTGTAACTATATCAAAACCAAATTCTTATGATTTGCATGCACACGTGAACGTCCCTAAAACCACAATTCACCATCAAAAACTGCATTAATTATTTGCAAAAAAACTGATATTTCACAGCAATATTGTAATTTGCTATCAAAAACAAAGCCAAAACATCATTTCAAAGAAAAATCCACACACCACATTTGCTAATCAAGAAAATAATGGTCTGCATTCAGCAGCAATAGAGCAGCTATTGTAAAGCACCCCACTTCCTGCAACATGATATTTGCATTAAAGTACCTTGTGCTGCTCTGAATTATTATCAGGCATTAGACTAATAGCACTTAGTATGGCAGATCTTGAATTGGCTTAGTAATGTAGAAACATCACTTAGAATCAGAAGCGGGTGGGGAAATGGTTTTCCTGTTCTTTGAACAGATATTTTTAAAATATCTTTCTGGAACAAATGAAGAGAGGGCAATATAACAAGAGAGCACACCCCACCTTTCCTGTTAGGGACAGCACCTAACATCTGGGGCATGTACTTAAGAGAATCAATGCTTTGTAACTTATCTGTCCTGTAAGAAGTTGGGGAGTGAGTTCTGGCAAATAATACTGTGGCAGGATAGCAGTCCTCCCTTGCTATCTGTTTGCCCCTTCATTTTCTTGTCCTCGTGGAAATGAGGACTCCATCACATTCACACGGACCTTGTAGGATGGATGAATGCATCTTCATCATAGACATGTGGGTAGGCTGTTTGGGTCACTGATGCATCTGAATCTACCTGAACTTGTCTGCAAAAATCACAAAAATTAACAGTTGGGCACCTTTCTATAGTACTTTTATTTCTTTGTGTTAAGAATACTAAATAAATTATACAGAGCTATCATTACTAAACGTGTAGCTGGTGCTTTACAGTGAATCGTCAGTTTTATTTTTCCAAGATGAGATGAGCCAGGCAAAAGTATAAATTACCACACAGAAGGAGCTGAGAACTTAAAAGCAAGGTGAGTAATAAATGGCTATTGTATTTGCCTGAGAACAATACAGAATTTATTATCAGACCAATTAGTTCTGTCTACTCCACTAAAATGTTGCTTCCCTCTTTTTGCTGGCATTCTCCCGTTTCACTGTTGCCAATCTCACAAGTAACAAAACAATGTGTGGTTTTGGCCCCCATAGTAAGAATTCTATGATTCTTAGGAGAGGGAAGGAAGTCCCACAATGTGTATTCCACACCAGCACACCAGGACAAGGGGGCTGAACTAAAAGGCAGGACCCAGGTACAAGATCTGCAATGATTTCACTTTACAGTCGAATCCAGGCCAGGTAACTTAGGTGGCTTTGTTTGACCACATCCCTAGCAAAAATGAAGGAGCATCTCCCAGAATACATCCAGGCATACGAAGGACAAGAAGATGACGCGGAGCCACCTTCAGCATGTATTCACCAACAGGAAATCATGCTTGACCAACCTGACAGCCTTCTATGATGAAATGACTGTCTAGGTGGTTGAAGGGAAAGAGGTGGATAACACTTGACTTCAGTAAGGCTTTCAGCACTATCCCATAAACTCTTCATATAAAAGTTGATGCAGTATGGGCTGGATGAGAGTACAAAAAGGTAGACTGAAAGTTGGCTGGACGGCTGTGCCCAGAGAGAGTTGTGGTCTATGTCACAAAGTTTAGTTGGAGGCCAGTAACTAGCAGTGCACCCCAGGGGTCAATACTGGGTCCAGTCCTGTTCACCATCTTCATTCATGATCTAGACCATGGGGCAGCATACCCTCAGCAAGTTTGCAGATGACACAAAACTGGGGGGAGTGGTGCATACACCAAAAGGTAGTGCTGCCATCCAGAAGGACCTCAAGAGGGCAGAGAAATGGGCTGACAGGAGCCTCATGGACAAGAAGTGCAATGTTCTGTACCTTGCAAGAAATAATCCCAGGCATCAGGAAATGCTGGGGGCAACTCTGTTGTAAAATTGCTTTGCAGAAAAGGACCAGGAGTCAACGACATGTCCTTGTAGCAAAGGTGTCCAGCAGTATCCTGGACTGTGTTAGGCAAAGTATTGCCATCAGGTCAAGAGAGGTGATCCTTTGCCATCTACTCAGCACTGGTGAGGCCACACCTGGAGTACTGGGTCCAGTCCTGGGTACTCCAGTGCGAGAGACAAAAACATAATGGAGAGAGTCCAACAAAGGGCCACTGAGATCATCAAAGGGCTGGAGCACCTCTCCTATGAGGAGAGGCTGAGAGAGCTGGGAGTGCTCAGCCTGGAAAAGAGGAGGCTCAGGGGGATCTTATCAATGTCTGAATGAGGGTACAAAGAAGACAGAGCCAGGCTCTTTTCAGTGGTGCCCCGTGACAGGATAAAATCCAACAGGCAGAAACAAACACAAAAGGCTCCATCTTAACATCAGCAAACACTTTTTTTTTTTTTTTTTTTTTTTTTTTTTTTTGCTCTGCAGGTGCCTGAGCACTGGTCCAGGTTGCTCAGAGAGGTGGAGGAGTCTCCCTTTGAAAATATTCAAAAGCCACTTGTACACAGTCCTGGACAGCCAGCTCTAGATGGCCCTGCTTGAGTAGCAGGGCTGGCCCAGGTGACTTCCAGAGGTCCCTTCTGACCTCAGCTCTGCTGTCATTCTGTGAAAACACAATCCAGGTAAAACAAGAAATCCAGCTACAACATGTCCTGTTGGGAACAATAAAACAGATGCACAAAGTAACCAGCAAAGAGGAGTTTGTCAGAAATCAACAGTTTCTCAGTTTTGACCTCATATATCCAACATCAACCGACTGCAAAATGAAAAATATCATTCCTTCAGAAGTATAAGCTTATAGCACGACAGTTACAAGAACCAGCATAGGACAGCGTCATCAATTTGGACTGAAAAACCAGAAATCTATCTTAAATCAGTACTTAAATAAAGACAACCAACCATTCTTGTCAATGTAAACTGGAAACTGCTATTTATAGTTCAAGGCCTGCAAGTTCTTTGAAGTTTTTACATAAAATGTTGTTAAGTAAGTCACTTCGCAGGGCTCTGCGCTTAGTGCCTGCCTCACGAGCTCATTACGTGTTCAGCAGATGGGCTGGCTTCAGTGCTTCAAGGGAAACATTTAGTTATATATTTAATGGCATTAGGTGTAAAGTTAGATAAAATAGAACAGCAGCTGACTGTTTTCTTCTTCTGTAACAAGAGATTCCTGTTTAAACATAATCCAGCTGCTTGAAGTTAAGGATCCTTGCTCACTAGAAGCAGGAAATTTATTCAAAGCTTACGCCAACAGCACTGTTTATAAAATTGTTTTGTATACAGGAACTGCACTGAGGGATACTTTTTAAGGTTTATCCAGGTATTTCAACTACTTTTGAAGCAAGAAGAGAAAAAAACAACAGAGAACAGCGAAGTTCAAAATTGCAAGAATGTAGTCTGGCAATCCTTTTTTGCTAATTCATGGAGCAGTGCATGTACTCCGAATATCCCAATGGTTTCATTGGTGCCATACTACGAGTTCAGACAAGGAAATAAAAGATTTATTTTATTCATTTACTTATACACAAGTCTACCTATTGTGTTTCATAAATCAAAGAAACTCTTCAAAAAGTAAAGGGGAAAAAAAAAGAAACTTGCATTTTCTGTAACTTACTTTTTAAAATTTTCTCATTAAGCTCAAAACTGTGGAAAACAAGCTCCAGGTAAACGTAACCAGAACCAAAATATACAATATAGCCCTGAATGTTCACATTTGAACGGTCCCATTTTTTTCCACTTCTGAAAATTGTTCAGCTTTCTTGTAATAGCTCAATCCCAAGTGATTTATCTACGGATTTTAGCCTCACAGCTGAAAGGCTTTATTGCTTTTTCATAATGAAACTTAAAGCTTCAGTGTCTCCAGACACTCTAGGGAAAGGGAGACAGTGCATCATTCAGAGATAAGGAGCTTAAAACTTGAAAGCCACACCCAAAGCTACCCAAAGAGCTCTCAGCTTCATTACCTTTTCTTGTCACTGTCAGAGGGCAGGGGAAAATGGGCAAACGCTAAATGGAGGAAAAAACCTAAGTGCATCACAACTGCAAACTAATTGCTTTTGTCTCTCCATTTTTTTTCCCAGCATAATTAATTTGCTATTTCAGTTTTGTTTTGTTTCTAAGCTGCCTGTATATAGCAAAAAAATGGACTAGAAAATTGAACAAAATGGAATAAAAAGCACTTTCCCTCTGTTTCTGTGGTTTGGGTATTGCTCCAGCTAAGAGTAGCAAAAAGCTGACACCATTTAGAGGCTAATCAGCATCCTTATGAAGCAGCAGATAGCTCACAACTAGGGAAAAGCTAAATACATCCAAATAGTTAGCTACCCATTCAAAGCTGAGTCACATTGGTGAGGCTAGCACAGGAACTCGATCTGTTTCCAGACATGTTGCACCTTCCTAAGATATCGAGAGGACCTGATAACTTCAAGGATGTTACTCCAGGACCTCTGTCCACCCTGTACCTGACTGCAAATAGATACATGGGCAACGTCTGGATATGCCATCCCTGGATCTCAAAACTGTGGCATGCACCGCCCCTTGTGAGAAAACCAAAGCCAGAATTTGAAATGCAATGTTCCTGGGAGTGGGATTCAGCTCACAGTTTAAGACACTTTACTTAAAGACATCTACAAATGCATCTCAACTCCCACCATCCCTGGTATGTGCTGGGTAGAGCCATGTTCATACTGAACTTGAACTCAAAGGAAATTTAAGTGTTCCCAAACCCAGAACATTATTACACTACTAAAGGATACATCTGATGTAAAGTATGCTGAGAAGAATCCTAAGGATAGCACCACACACAGTATATAACACTTCACTGTGTTTTTTTTTCTTCTTTTTTTCTTTTTTCCCCCTTCTTGTAAATTCGTAATACTAACATAAATTCATAAACCATGTTATTAATCTTCCAGGCTAAAAAAAAGGCAATGATATTGAATTGTTTCATCTCCTTGCCCTACAAAACAGTGAGGACAGCTACTCTAAATCTCAGCTGTATGGCAGAAAATGAGGTCTGTCTGAAACAGGCAATGCCAGCAACTGTGGGATACCAGCAGGAAAAACACATCCCATCGTTGGAAGTGTTCAAACTCAGGTTGGATGTGGCTTCAAACAACCTGATCTAGTGGAAGATGTCCCTGCCCATGGCAGGGAAGTTGGGCTGAATGATCTTAAAGGTCTTCATCTCCCAACAGAAACAATTCTGTGGTCCTGTGATTATAAGACTGTGAAGCAGGTGTACTTTCTGGGCAGGCTGTAAAGTACAGTGGACACCTCAAGAAAAAATTTCGCTTTGCAGTAGCTGAAACCAGAGGAAACAACCCAAAGTCTGGAACAAGCCAAAATCAGTCAGGCCCAGGAGTCTCCCAAAACAGGAGAAGCAAGTTGATTTCACCAAACTACAGGAAAAAAAAAAAAAAAAAAAAAAAAGTAGCAAAGCCCAGTAAGGTAAGAAAGGTAAAAACACCCTTTAGGTGAGTGGCCAGCAGAAACTGCCTAAGAAAAAAAATGACCAAGGTCAACATCTCCTATGTTCATCGAGAGTAAGCTGGAACAAATTGGATTTTGTAAGCAGGCAGGACAGCATCAGAGAAATCCACTGGCATCCATAAGCACTTCTGCAATTTATAAATAAAGCTCAAGAACCTGAACTTTGGGCTACTCACTTTCAATAATTTTCAGTACTAAAACTGAATTTGTGTTAGATTATCCAAATAGGAAAAAAAAAAAAAAATAGTATCAGGATAATTATTCACAGCTTTGGGACTCTCTATCTCTGATTTCCAAAAAGACAGAAGTCTACAGTGTTCAAATATAAAGAAAAGATGAAATGTTTAAAACTCCTCTGGGAAAACGCTGTTCTCATTTCCTCTTGATGTGGCTTGGGGAAAGTTAAGCATTTCTCCTATTCCCTGAAGAATTCCCTGAAGTTCCCATAGCCCCTGAAGAAAAGCCTCAGTTGGAACTTAGAAAAAAATCTGGGTGGCAAGAAAGGAAGCAAAGTGTGTCCAAGTCTCTAAGAAATTCACACCATCTACCCTGACACACTGCAAAGGTCTGGCAACACATCCTGTTTTAAAAGCCTGTAGTTAATATTAAAATTTAATTTTCTAAAGTCAATTAGAAGCAGCTAATCTCAACAATGAGCACAGAACTAAGTGACATCAGAAGAGGCAGTGCTGAAATAAACTTCTAAAAAGCAATGTGCCTTCAGGCCCAATTGTAATTTTCAATTTTCAACTTGAAATTCTGCTGAATTGCATGAATTTTTAGTACAACTGGGCAATCTCCCATTAAAACCAGCAAGTGTACAGCAGGATTTAAAGACAGGCAGAAGTGTTTTGTGCTTTAAGCTGGTTCTGCACAAATTATATACCGGTAAACTTTAAATTCATGGCTAAGATATAAGATCCACCACAGCCAAAAACACGGATAGGAAACATGGTGATCAGAGATCTGGAAGAACACAAGGTAAACTTGAAGTAGTACAGTTGCTGCAATGGAGATATGGTCTCACAAATCTATAAAAAGGAGATAACCATCTCAAACTAATTGGTGAAAGGAAATATAATCAGCAAATGTACATGTTTAGCTTTTCAAAGTCTATCCATATGTACAGCAAATCAAGGAAATCACAGCCAACTGGATAAATATATTTTCTTTAAAAACTTGTTATATAGAACCCTCTGCTTTCAAGTCAAAATGAATTGATAAATCTGACCAAAACAAGTGGAATAAGGGGAAAAAAAATCTTCAACTTTTTGTGACAAAATTGTGTTCAGGTTCTAACTTTAATGAAATACAATGCTTGTTTGTTTTTTTCCCCTTTTTCAAATAGGGAAAAATGTTTTGGAACACAACTTATTCCCTTTAAGTTGAAATAAATTATTTCTGCTCAGAAAAGTTCAAATATCACGTTGACCCATAATGGTTTTCAGTTCGGTCATTGAACCAAGAAGACTAATAATTTTCATGACCCAATCATGAGATGAGATGACAAGCTAATTTAGAGATGTTTAAAGATAGAAAGGAGTATTAGGTATTTTTAATATGGCAAAAAAATAATAAACACCTTATTATTTGGCACAAAATTTTGTGATGAAATTCTTATAGTAGAAAAGTAGTGTAAAGTAGTGTGGTGATATGGAAATGTTTACAGTCAAAAAATATCTGTAATAATAATTGTTACAATGCATACAGCCAAGCAAGGTATTAAACAGACAGTACAGTGGCTTAAAAAATACAAAAAAAAAAACAAACAAACACATGGAAACAGAAAAATAAGTATTTATGAATCACAGACAGTACCAAATTAACAGGAAAAGGACCTTGGTTTTGTCACACAGGATAAAAAATGCATAATGTGTGGCTGCTGCAGAAAACAGGCAAAACATGGAATCCACAAGGAATGCTAAGGGTTGTAATTCAGAAAATATTCTCAAAACCAAGTGTTTTGATGTTCACTTGGAAACCTCATTGTAAAACCGGTCCACTTCCAAGATAATACTGCAGAAAAAGAGCTCGAAGAACAGCAAGAAGGGGTAAGAGTAAAGAAGAATGTTTACAAAGAATATTTACATCAGAAAACAGGCAAATCAAAAGGAAGCAATAACAAAGATAAAATAAAGAACAGTTTATGGGTTTCTGCTGCCTTTGCCTCATAGTAATAGGTGAGAATACTTAAAACCCCACTTCCTATCTAGGGAATTATTTTTCCACAGAATAAATAGACTCCCATATGATGTATAGCATCACTAAAAACAAGAAATCAGCAAAAAAAATAATAATATGATATTAGACATTTCTGCAAGCATATCCAGAATCACAGTAATCAATGTTATTGGCTGAAATATAACGTCTCATTTCCAGCCAATTTCTAATTACTAAGAACTGCAGCAGGCTTTCCAGGACAGCAGATTTGCCCACTGCAGCTTCTGCCCTCTCAAGATGACCATTCTCAGAAGCTGCATATTCAACAAAAAATAATTAGATTCGGAAGGCTGAAAGTCAGAGTCTACATTTTTGGTTGTCTGGATGACAAAGCTCCTATCACAGCTACAGGAGATTTAGTTAATCATCTGTGGGGTCTATAATTAATAGAGTAAATGCAGGAATCTACTTTAAATGGATATCAATCTTATCCTAGATACCTATATTTAGGGGTCTCTAAACCCATCACTGAATCCCAAACTGAAGTTAGGGCAATCTGAATCTCTATCCAAAGTACCATTGAGTACACTAGTTCCCATATTCCTACAGGACACCTTCCAGAACAATAGTGAAATTGTTTCTTCTGTTACTCTCAGACACAATTAGATAAGATTTTATCTAGTCAGAATTTTCCCTTTTCTGAATGTAAGGAAGTATGAAAGAAAGAAGTAAGATATAAGTAAGAAATTGAGTGTCCATGGCTTTTTGTAAAGTCTTAAATGAACTAGAAGTTGGCCTAACCTAAATCAAATGTCTAAGGGCAGCTATACAAAATAATACCTCAAAGCCAGAAATCCTACCTTGAAATTACTCTTTCCTTTCATATTCATCACAGAAGAGCATATCTGAATTATGTGTTTTCAACAGCAACTTGGGTGGACTAAATACAGGTGCAGCCACAGGATGCCTGTGCATAACCCAGGACATTTTCCCCATACATGTGTCTCAACAGTTGAAAGGCAGCATGGTTAACATCTACTGACTGTTTCTTGTTGATGTGCATTAAAAGTCCTTCATTATCAAAAGCAGGACAGAGGTAGATAACTAAGCCAAAAGTTAGCCTGTCAAAATCTCCTTTCAAATGACAATTCATAATCGCTTTCCTTGCCATAAAGAATATCATTAATTGAATATGCCTGTTCAAGAAACATCTTAGTGTTTAAAAATCCCATTGCTTATAGCTTCCAGAACAAAAGCACACCACCAACAGTGCACATGCCTAAGATCCCTATGCATGCACATTGGAGATAATCTATTCAGTCTCATTCAGCCTCAGTCTTGTTAAGGCAACAATAAAGATATTTTTTCTAAATGCACTTGAGATATTAACAAGTCCCTGCAAACCAAAATGCATGAGGATTACAGCTCTTGACAAAATTGGTCATTGCCCCATCTGCTTTGTACAATAACATGGGAGACTGATTCATCCTAACAGTGTCTCCAAAGAGGTGGCACGCTGTGCAGCTATGCTCCTCAGGAACTGCAGAGAAAAATCAACAATCCATGGAGGCAGAAGGAAAGTGAAAAAAACATTCAGCAGAGTACTCAAAAACACCATAAGAACTCAACACCACCCACCAAACTGTAGGCAGAGGGAGACCCAAAGCCCTAAGTAGGCTCCTGATGTGGCTAACAGATAGGGCAATGCAGATCTTTGGTGGGCTGAATTTATTTCTTGAACTGGGTTTTTCTCTTTCCACAGACTTAGAAAACTCACACTCAACACACAAGTGAGAAGAATTTGGCCTTCAGAGTCCAATTTAAAGCCTTCTGAAGTCAAGAGACACCGTTTGCTCTATTTCCTCTATTGGTAAGACAGGGGTCTACATATTGCAGTAATACAAAATGTCTATAACCCATGAGAAACTGCCCTAGCACAAGCTTGTTCACTAGGATTTATTTGCTAGAAATGAGATTGCTGTTCATTGAAAAGTAATAAAGAATAAAGCAATAAAAAAAGAAAAAGATAAGCTGTTTTAAATTTAGTAGCTCCTCATTTTAATTAGCAGATATTTATTTACCTCAACTTTCTCCTTAGCCTCTATTTGTTTGTAGTAAGAAAGAAAAAGTAATTCTGGTGAATAAACACTGATATTTAGTTACATAAAATATTCTACAGGCATGTGCATTACAAATAAACTCAACCTTAAATGTGTGTGTTATGTCTAATTTTAGGATTTGAGTTTTATCCAAAAAACAGCATGGAAAATTTTGACATGCACACCTCTGTCTCCAAACAGACAAACTAGAAAGGGTAAAAGAAGGCCAAACAGTAGCTTCCACAAGCTGGGGGTTGATAAATGGGGGGCCGGAGGGGGCAGGGAGGGATTGAAGTGAGATGAAAAAAGTGATTTGTAAAAAAAAAAAAAATAAAATAAAATAGATTTAACTAAACTGTTTAAAAATGTGTTTTTCTAGAAACCTGGTCACTTGGTGGACATTCCATCTATGGACATTTGTGTTAAAAATACTCTCTAAGTGGGGGACAAAGAAACAGGAGGAGGAAGAGCTCATTAACAGGAGGCAAGACTCAAGGATTTTCTTTTTGCCTTTTTAACAAAGAAAATGCTAACAGACCACTTGCAACATGAAATTTTAAAAAGATAATCTGGCCTTTCTTAAAGATGGGAGAAAAAAAAAGAAAAGCATTTTGTTTTATGTATAAGGAGTACTGCTGGGAAGCTAATGCCACCACCCCCTCAAAACCAGTGCAAGCAAGGCCAGAGATGTCTGTCTTTACTGAGTTGTGTTGCTGGGAGACTGAGTTAGGCAAACACAAAGGAAGATGCCAAAAGATTAAGCACGATGATGACTATTACCATATTTTACAGTCAAATCAGATGGCACTTCAGCCCAGGAGACCTCTAAACCCAAATAATTTTTCAGAAATGAATTTAGGATTCCTTAGAGAAAGCACTGTTTGTTCTAAATTACCCAGGACATGAAAATAAATAGTGTCTCCAAAGCTGTTAAAGCTGTAGCCCTCTAAGCTTCTTTTTCTACTGTCTTCCCCAGAAATCTTGATACTAATTACAAAACATGTCTTTGGTGAACAGTGGGTGTGCTCACAGGATTCTACATGAACCCAAAACACCAAATGTTTTAAGAAATTGATACGGAAAAATAAAAAAATAATAATAAATAAATAAATACCAAAACCATATTACCTTTCTCCCCCCACCACAAATTTTCACCAAGATGAATGTCTTCTTTCCTGACTCAGCAATCAGCAACTTTGCAGCCAAAGTCTTCTTAATTTTCTTCCCCATAATAGAAACTACAGCAAGGGAAGTTTAGAAGTCTTCAGGGGATGCCGAGTCCTATATCCTTCTTAAATAACAAGTGGCAGTCATGACTACCAGGATCCTCAGCCCATGATCTTTGTATGCCTCATTATTCCTCAGCTAGCCTGATGCCCACACGACAGCTTTAATTCTGGCTAGGAGACAGACACAAGCAGAGCTCTCCAGCAATAGAAAGGACCTTTTCCAAAGGCAAGCTAGTACATCACACAGTTACCCCTCATCAGAGGCCTTCAGTCAAATTAGTCTTTCTAATCTCATTAGTAGTCACTAAAGAAACTGTTATTGACATAACACGCCTGCCCGTCCAGGCCAATGCAAGCACATATTTGATGTGCTCTGACAGCTTGGGTAGCTGCCTGGGAAGTACCAGGATAAGGGAGACCTGACAAAGCTTCTAGGAGGCTTGCATTGGGCTATCTGGGAGATGAACAGTAATTATCACTTAGTTCCAGCAAAGCAATTGAACAATAGATAGCAAGACCTGTGTGTAAAACATGCTTGTGAACTTAGAAAAACAGGGATTTATGAAGACCCTTATTTCTTATACCACTATCAGAATCAAGGTACTATTGTGAAGACAGTTCTTCATGTGAACTTAGGAACTACTAATGTGAGGATATGATCAGTAGTGGAAAAACCATAAAATACACTTCAATATGACAGAAAACCAAGAATATCATTATAGGAAATTAGAACAGTAACACAATTACATTTGAATCAATTCAGCATGTCAGTTCAGAGACAAACTACAACATAAAACCAAGCTGAAAGCAGTAATACCAAAGCTTGCTAAATTTTTAATGCCTTGTATAAGCATCTTTTGAAGTAAATGTTACCTAACCTTCTAAATTCTGCTCAAAAATATAAAAATAAAAATCAGAGACAAAATTACCAGTAACTGATGTGATATTGCTGTGATATATTAGGCAATTTTCAAATAGAGGACATTTTATTTCCAAAGAGAAAAAATGAGACTCTCTTCAGAGGATTCTTGATTTTCTTAGTAACAGTCTCCCTACAGCTTTTAAGACCAGTATTATAATGGTTCCATACCGTGAAGCTGTTGTTGACATTTTTTGTGCTTGATTCAGCTACGCTGGCATCTGACAGGTCAACTTCATCAAATATTAGAGACTGTGAATGGAAAAGAACACAAAAACATTAAATATAGCCTGAGTCTGCTCTCAAGTA
This sequence comes from Aythya fuligula, assembly GCF_009819795.1. Lineage (NCBI taxonomy): Eukaryota > Metazoa > Chordata > Aves > Anseriformes > Anatidae > Aythya > Aythya fuligula. The sequence goes on along the minus strand of NC_045559.1, from coordinate 175,571,704 downwards.
TGCTCACATTTGGTGCTTTCATTTCCTCCTGTCCATTCCAATTGGAAAATAAAAACAGAAAAAAAGAGAGGGTGAAAAAATAGAAAACACTGATGAGGTGATAGAACTTCCTATTCCACCACTAAACACAGTCTTATTTGCTATCTAATCAGATTAGAGTGTAAAACAGTGGTTCCAAGAATACATACTGCTTTAAAATCTTTTAAGGATTTGTGTTCATTTATTTTTTTTAATAGATGCAGCTTTGAGATGTGTACTGTGTACCATAAAGGTGGTATCAGAGAACAGAGATTCACACACAATAACATACAAGTGTATTAATCAGCTTTAGAATGGAATTCTAAATTCATGAAAGAGAATCTATTATATGCTATTGGTAAGAAGAGAAAATGGAGCTTAAGAAACTGAAGAGATTCATCTTTCCACTCCTTTGTTTGATGTTCCCATAAGAGAAATATGTATCTTCATTAAACACCCCAGCTTCTGGCAAAGGATTTCAGTCCTGTTGAACTCACAATGGGTCACAAAGCAAAAGAAAGACCACCAAAAACATCTCGCTCCATTGTAGCCGTACCTTGCTCTTTCTCCTCTATGCCATGGGAAGGAGAAATGAAAAAAAAACAGTGTGCTGTATACCCCAGCACACAATCAATGTTTGGGGAGCCTCAGAAAGGATTCAGTGCTGCAGAGTATTTGTGCAACTACCCACTCACTACTCCTTCTTTCCTCATCTTTATGACAGAGATAACGTTGCCATTCTCACAGCTCTTATCTGTCATGTTTATTAAGACTTTGTAAAAACTTCTCAGGGTAGCAACACACGTAGAAAAGTGTGATAACAGAGGTACTTCAGTGCTGGGCTCCCTGGAGAGACGTCTTCCTTGATTCATCACAGCCGTACAACTACGTACCATGCAATTACAGTCACATAGTCATAGAATGAGAGGTTTCTGTGCCTCAGTAATAGCTTTATGAAGAAGACCAGGCTAGAGAAAATGATGGGTACCTCAAGCACCTCACCTACAGCTCCCATCAGTAGCCACAACCCTACAAGATATAGAAAAGTAATGCCCATCACTATGAAACAGCACAGTCCAAGCCGTCTCAACAACCCTAAATGCTCTCTGCTCTGGTCTTGAGGGGGAGGGAGGAAATGCCTTTCAGAAAGGAAAGAAGTATTCCCCTCTGCCCACCCCCAAATTTCCCACTAAAAGTTTCAATTGATGGGAAACAGCCTTTCCCCATACAAATCAGTTTTGGCAGAAAATCATCCCATCTTGATTTCGTGTAACCATTTCCATCCCTTTAAGAGCAATATGGGCATGGGATTAGAAGAGCTTTAATGGAATTCAGTTTGTGAGATAGCTTCTGAGCATTGTCCAATGACCCAACACCCCCCCCCCCCAAAAAAAAAAAAAAACAACTCTTTAAAATGAACTTATTATTTGTTTGAATAGTCCAAGAGGTTAAGAGAACTGAGATAAACTTGACTTAAAAATATAAAAATCAAAAGATAACATGAATCTTCCTTAGTTAAAGTTAATTTAGCATGCTACATCTTATATGCTGCAATTTTTAGTGAAACGATCACTAATAAATCATTAAATTATCATGATTACAATTATAAATCTAAGCAAAACTGAAGATCGTGGCATTAGATGTTAATATCATAGAATTACCTTTGAATCCTTAGCATAGTAAAGGGTACGACCTCGAAGCTTGAAATAACGCTTTTTCCACCTCTGAAAAGAACTGGTTTGCTTCAGTAGTAGTCCTTCTTTTATACTTGTCTGAAAAATATTAAAATACAGTAGACAACGTAAATACATATCTAAATAGCTAAGTGTATAGATCACATTTATTGGTTTTTATTATTATTTATGTTACATTTCATCTATTGTAAAAATTTCTATTAAGTTGAGACTAATTCTCCGGGCAACCAGACTCTACATAGCTATTTTTTTACCAATGCCAATGCTGGCAAAATGCTAATTTTTCATATAAAACAAAAAGGCAGTCACGAGGTTGTGAAGATTACCACAACGTAATTCAAGTGTTTGGATAGCTACGAAACCACAAAGATTAAAGCAAGCAACAGCTTCCAGTGGCACAATGCAAAGAAAAACTGATAAAAAACAATCTACACGAGGTCATTTCCAGTTCTAGAACCTGATTACACTGAGCAGAAAACCAATCTCCACATGGACCCTAATAGACTGAGGTACTTAAAGGTGTGTCTAATTCAAGCATGGGAATTATGCCTTTAAAGTAGATCCAGGATGATGCAAGTTTTGCCTGACTTTAAGTACCTCACTGAACCGAGGTCTTCAGCGTGCACTCAGCTTACAAATAGGCATAATTATGTTACTGGAAGTGTGAGAACAGTAACTGCTTGAGATATTTTTGCCAGGCAAATATTTCTAGTCAAAAACCTATTTGCCGATCCAAAGCATTCTGCTGCAAACCAAATCCTGCCTACATACAGCCCGTTTTTTGAAATTCAAAAAACACGAATCAGTGTATTTTAAATGTGTACACTGCTTTTGCCAGCATGTGTGGGATTCATCAACCTGATTACATAAATTCTCCACTTAATCTGATGAATTGACACGACACAGCTTCCTAATTGCACGAATCTTGAAATCCATTTTCTTCAGCTTTGAAAAGCACAAATAATATGAGAAAAAGCAAGTGCACTTGGATATTATATTCCAATGTAGTCTCCAATGCATAATATTTCCAATTCGTACTACAACACGGGGATGCAAATCTTACAGTGCAATTTTTAGACAATGTGATATAAACATAATTTGTAGTTATTCTAGACCTTTTAAAGGCTTAATCAGACCTGACTCAAAGTTCATAAACATTTTCATCTGTTATCAGATGTACAATTGTCCTTAACTTCAATGCAAGTAATAAAAATACAGAAAAAGCAGAAAGCACTTTAATGTTCCTACCATTTCCTTTAAATGAGAGGCATTATTGCTATGAACATCGCACCCTTCATTTAGACATTCCTAACGTAATAAGCTCAGAATACAGCCCAACGATGACAAAGCAATTGAATTAATGCTCTCTAAAAAGCAACCCTCTCAGATGAAACACCGTGGATGAAAGTTTTGATTTATCTCCCTTTACTTCACATGACAGCAAGCCAGAACAACGCGTTCGCTCAGCTGCCCTGTTCTAGCTGAGGGGTAGCAATTCCCAGCTGAAAGGGAGTGGAGAGTATACACAACACACACAACTTCATGATTGCCTGCAATTTTCTGACCAGACCCTATGATAAGCTATTTTTACATGATATAAATAGATTTAATCAGCAATTCAGCCAGAAGCAAGTGCAAGTGCATATTCAAAGCTATCTGTTATAGCCATGCAGCCCTTCTGGTTTGCATTGATTGCTCCTTGAGATTTCCAAAGTTATCGCACAGGATGGGAGTAGATAGCTTGTGTGTTCGTCAGGGTTTGAAAGAAATAAAACCATAGAAATACAGTTCCAAAGGAAACAGTACTCCACATGCACAGCAGGCATTGACTTAGTGGAAAAATTTCTCAAGTGGAAGGATATCCACGCCCATTGAAACACACTGCAGATACTAGGAGACTCAGAACATACACGTCACACTGAATTCCATTTCAGGAATTTTAAAAATCCAATGAAAGAATACAAAGCTCTCTAAAACCTGAGTAATTACTTGCTAAATATTAAAATAGTTATTCCGTGCCCTTTTTAAACCTACACAAGCCACTCGTCCTTATTTCTACACACACCTTAGAACACTCCTATCCCTAAAATCAAACCAAGAACTTCAAAATTAAAAAATTTGCAAGTCAATCCCTTAAAATTAACTCCCTGCACTTAAATAACCATACAGGCTCTACAAAATGTGTTTTTGAATCAAAATGTTAGAAAAATACTAGATTCATAAACACCTCCCCAAGAAGTATAAGCACTTCGTGAAGCATAAATCTGAATTTCATGTTTTGCCACAAATATGTATTCTGAGCTAAGGTTTAAGCATGTCAAGCTGACAGTTCCAAAACTGCAGACACCAAACTTGAGCCCAGTATCTTTAATCAACTTTGTTTAGCCTTTAAAATGTGCAGAAGACACCCAACTGCCAACTGAGTCATTAGCTAATCTGCTAATAACACTCTCCTGCATCTACACACAAGTCACAACACTTACAGGAATTTACAACTGGAAGGGACCTCCCAGGGTGCTGAATTTGGGTCCCCATTATTACATACAGCCAGGTCTTGTGAAGTTTTTTCAAAAATATTCATCAGGATACAGCTACGCCTTAAAAAAGCAATCAGTACCTTTCCTCTCTGCAATTAAGACAGTACTCCAAGATCTCACTCTTTGGAGAAACTTTCCTCTAATTAATCTCAGCTGGACATTAAATCTGAAGCATATGCAATAATCATTGCCAATTATATTAACTACTTTCCTACTGCATTTTAGAAGAAACAAAAAACACACATCTTACAATCCTATTTCACACATTTTCAGGACCACCTCTCATCTGCTTACAAAAATCTCCAACCTCCACATGCAGCCAGTTGTATAATTTAGTAATTATACAACCTCCCTCCAGATGTATGTGGCTATAATAAAAGCAAAGGTTTAATGGGTACAACAAAGATTTGCAATTAACATAAATAATATCACAATAAAGGTTTCCTTTAGTTATCGAAGAGCTTGACTGTGTTTTCAACGCAGGACCAAATTAATTGCTAACAATCTTTATTACTACATTAGCCATTAACAATTAGGAAAATGATTACAAGTACTGTGGTATTACAATCACCACACCACAGCACTCCACAGTCATATATTTTCCTAAAGACATGTAATTAAAAAAATCAGAGCCACATTTCATAAAATTAAAAAGTTGTAAATTTATGTTCAGTGATCCAAAAATTTTGAATTCAACTCTACACCACTAAATCGGAATGACAAAAAGAAATGGGATTTGTGGGCATTTAAATCTTTACAAAATTAGAGGCATCTTCTTCTATATCAGCAGATTTTTAAATATTATGTATATAACATTTGTAATTTGAAAAACAATTGTTTTTGTTTCAACAAGAATTAACCACACTACCTTACTTCTGACTCATTCCGTTTGTGAAGTCCCACATTTGTGCAAAAATCAAAATTTGTACCTCTGTTGCTCCAAGAAAAACCCAAAGAAGGGAAATTTTTCTGATCGTAGAAAAGAATATAGTAAACTACTGATATATGCTTTACTGGCAGCTGCAAATTGAACTAATGAATAATTAATAACAAAACTCTGCCTTCATTTTCAGGTATATAATTGCTTGTGCTGCTCAAAATGTGTCACAAGAGTGAAGAAAATGTCAGGAAATTTGTACAACTGATGAGAATGAAAATGAGAACAGGAAAGGCCATAAAACAGGCCAGGTCAAATGTAAGCAGGAAATTAAGAGGATAAAGAAGAATTTTAAGACCACCTTGCAACAGATGCTCAAGCTGAGACTAAAATGTTATTTAAATACTTTCAAAGATGAAAGACAGCCAAGCAGCTGCCAGGATCATTTTTCAGCAGAGGCATGAAAAGAGTACTAAAGGATGAGAAGATCACAGTGAAGAAGCTCAGCAAATTCTTGGCATCTGTCTTTACTGATGAAGATGATGAGATGGTTTCTCATACAATACAATCTTTGTAACATCAGAATAGCTACATCAACAAGAAGCACATATATGGGAAATATTAAACTAGTCAAATTGCTCAGTCATGTGGATCTGATGGCACTGACCCAAGAGTCCTGAAAAGCCTGAGAGAACCACTGATACTAAATTTAAGATAGAAATTAAGATAGTAAATAGTAAGATAGTATATTGAGTATACAAAAGAATAAGATTGCTGAGCCCATTAAAAAAATAAATAAATAAATAATAATAATAAAAAAAAAAAAGCAGTGGGGTGAAATACTTTCAAAAGAAAATATTGCCTTACTACCTGCAGGTGGAGAGAAAGCATGTGGATAAATCAAGATCCAGTAGACTTGGATTTTCAGAAAACCTTTGACAAGGCTTCCTACCAAAGAGTACTGAAGAAATTAACTTAGAATGGAATTAGAAAAAACGGGGCTTTTTATGGACTGAAATTTGCTCAAAGGATAGGAAGCATGAGTATGACTTAGTAGTCACTCTGCTGAATGAAAAAGTCTTAACAGTAGGGTTCCCAAGGAATCAGGACTGGGACCAGGTATATTCAACTTCATTGACCCAAAGAAGGATCACGGAATAAAATCTTCAGATTTGCAGCAGATATTAAGGTATTTTTTTGAGTAGTCAAATTCCATGTCAGTGTTTATGTATTCAGGGTTCAATCAAGCCAGAAGAGACAACAAAATGTTGAGTGTCATCAAGAAAAGTACCACATCAAGACCACCAGCTTAGGAAAGATACAAAGCAGCACATCTTTACGTCTTTCTTGGTGAAACGTCTGCCATGGAAGACTGTGGTGTCAGCAATTATAAAAAAGAATTGGATAAATTCAAAAATGCTACCTTCACATACAGTCCCTTTAATACACCATGGGGAAGTACCAGAGGAATGGACCATCGAAGAGACAAACTTGTGTGCAGCTCCTAAGCAGCCTTTCCTATACCCCTGTTGATGGAATCTGACCCCATAGCAAAACATTTCTAAGGCTAGAATCTTCCTGCTACATTGAAAGCACCAATTTTGCTTTGAATTCTGATGTTAGTGCTTGTGAGTGTCTCTAAGCCCTCATTTACCAAAATAATTAATATTTTGATTGATGACAGACCAGACCACTAAAGGAGGGGGAAAAAAAGACAACATTTGATGTTTTTTATCATCCTCCTGTGATGTTTCCCACAAAGTACTGAAATAAAACCACCCCTCTTCCTTTTAATATTGTGGAGGCTTTGGTACATTTCCATAGTCTGCACAGGTAGGACTGTAGGCAGACAGAATCTTCATTATGTTGCAAGGTAAAGTCTCACAGCTCCTATTAACTCAGAGCCCCTTAAGATATTCAATGTCTTCAGTAGATCAAAAATGACTTCTATTATTAACAAAATGTGACAATCAAACTCTTAATTTTGATTAAAATTATGACCTGTGTATTCCAAGCTTGTGGTTTTCTTGACAATCTCTGCACAGCAGCTTCCATTACTGCCACTTATGCTGACAGATATTTCATTAATTATGTCAAAATAAAAATAGATTTTATCTACAGAGAATAAAAACTTCATCAGCTGCTCAGTGCAAGGTTACATTTTTATTGAGGATTCCTTATAAAAAAGAGGGCTGACATCTGAAAATTAAAACCAAACCAAGAGCTATGTTATACCTATGAATTGATGCAATTAAAAATGGCCAAAATAAAAATTAAATTGAAAAACAATGTAACCATGTTGACTACAAAACGTTGCTTTAATTTCAAGAATATCTTGATAAAAGGATGTACCATCAAGAGCTCATCACTCAGCATAATCTGTGGAGAAATTTCATGGGGGTACCTAAAGCACCATGCTTGCCTGAACCAAGCTGCCCCAGACTGCTGCTGCTAAACCATCTTCCAAGTTACAAGCAAATGCTGTTATTGACAGACAAATCACAGAAAGTGACAAGTTGCATAATCTCAGTCTATTGTTGATAATGATAGTTATTCCAGCACAATTAAAGTAATAAGAAAAATAAGCAAAAAAAAAAAAATACATATATATATATATATAAGAAGAAAAAAAAGAAAATGTTTTTCCAAAGTCTCTGAGGGAAAGCCAGCCCCACTCCCCACCACACAACTAACCTATGATTAAGCATCACAATTTTTGTGTAATAACAAAATGGTATGTTTTGCCAACATAATTCCTATAGCCCATATTTCTGGGGTCATTTATGTGGATGAACTCTAGCCTAAGTGAAGCTGTAACACAAACAATAATAATAATAAACAATAACAAACAATAATAAAATAAATGCAGTTAAACAGCTTATGCAGTCCCTCAACTTTGTTCTTTCCTCACATTCCACCGAGGACACAAATTTTGTCATTACTGTTAAACTAAAAAAAATCTGACTTTCAGATTCCTCTACTTCGTATGTGCAGTAAAACATGAAACAATCTGAAATTGTGGAGAAACGGCTATAATAAAAATATATTGGTAACAAGGTGAAGTTCAATTAGCAGGCTGATATAAAAATAGAGGTTATAGAATGCATCACAAATTAGTAGGATATTGCCATAATAGGGTGAAACTTCACACTGGGAATTAAAAACAAAACACAACTATCTTAGTTATAAACTTAATACCAGATTGAGAATCAGAGAATAAACTTTATTGGCAGTTCATGTATTTAAACTCCTAACTTCCATCCCTATACCACATGTTGATCTCAGTCTGTGTGCTCATTAATTACAGAATGAAACAGCTGTAATATACTGAAAAAGGATAAAGCACTTCATAGGACTGAGACTTGGTGCCAAATATCTAAGGGTCTGGGCTTTATTTCACAACTTAGCTAACTTAGAGTAATATTTTACAGCTACTGTTTGGAGCTTCAATAGCCATTCCTTTTAAATTACACATGCCCTGGGCAGAAAGATTTAAAACAACCAAGTTTAACTGTTTTTGAGTCTGAAGAATATAAATGGCATGTATTTTAGAGAAATAAATAATAATTAAAAAAATAATGAAATAATACAAAACATAATAAAAAGTCAAAGCACTCAGCTGGCAAGATATTTTTCTTTACTGGAGTTATGTAGATCTCAACTTGGTCTTGGTCTTGGTCTCACCTAAATAGAAGTGGCATTCAACACATTAGCTAGTCTGTAAAGTCTATGTAGTATAGTTCCAAAATAAACCATTAGAAAGAAGATGGCATACATGGCAAAATGAATATATATATATATAAAATAAAAAATGCCATTACATTTCCACAGAGAAGAGCAAACTCTTTCCGTAGTTCTATCTAGTGTTAATATGCAAATAACAGTTGATCAATTACTTGAGGAAATTACAAAAGCATCATATAACAAAAATATATTAAACACTGTTACAAACTTCAAGCGATCCTTTCTTGCAAACAAATTACAAGTTCAACTTGTCATAACAAACCTTCTGTGTTTTACATATTGCAGTTTTAATTTTTTTCCCCTCGGAGAATGTTTAAACAAATTCCAGTGATGATGTCAGACTTCCTAGGAGCTATGCTCCATAGAAAAGAGCCTATGCAAAACAATTTAAAGCTTGTGACACCCTAGGGAAAGCTGGGGAACAACTCAGCTCTTTCTGGTGGGCATTTTCCACACCTATATCTGACTTTCACCAGTCAAGTCAGGAAAGAGAAAAAGTAAAGAAAAAATCACAGGGTCAGGAAGTTGTAAACATATAGTTTCAGAAAATCTCGGAATTACATACATGTGTTCAAAAACATTAGGCTCTTGGAATCCTTATGATTATTGCCTGTACTGAAGAGATGAAAAATCTAAAAATATCATCCTGTGTTCACTCTTAAATGTTTTCTAAATTACTGGTTATTTTAGAAAGTGATCAGTCATTGCAGTTGATATCTTACTAAATACTCAAGTCTGTACAGACAAATAGCCAACAATTTGACAGATGCTGCAGCCCTGAGATCTACAGATTCCTGATAGGTTTATAATTATAAACCAAGAAGTTTGTTAACTGAATACCTAAGTATTCCTCATTTTTATGCAGTATTTCCTATTGCTCTGGATATAGAGATTATATGTTTTAATCTAATTCAGTGGTTGTACTGTGTTTCAAGTTTATATTGGCCTCAATTTTGTTTTACTGGATGGCACATAAAATCCTGGATACACATTAATCATGCTTTGAATTACATTTTCTAGTATTTTTCCATTAACAGTCTTAGCTTAATAATCTACTTCTAGAACAGTTAACTCAATAAAACCTTTAATTCCATAATAACTCACAAGCATGGACCTTTAAGCATGGACCTCTAAGCATGGAACTCTTGCTTAGCTACAGATCTCTTCAGGCATGGGGAGAAAAATAGTAATATATTATTGAGAAAGTCATCTTTAAGTAAATAGGTTTGGAATATAATTTTAGTGAGCACAGTAAAATCCATAGGTAAGGATCACCTCCCCAGATCTGCTGGAAATTCTCTTTGTAATGCAGCTGGGGAAGCTGCTGGCTTTCTTTGCTGCAAGGGCATGTTGCAGACTCACAGTCAGCTTGTTGCCCACCACAAACCCCATGGCCTGTCTTATGAAGCTGCTTTCCAACCTGACAGCCCCCAGCTTGTACCAGTGCATGGGTTTATTCCTCCCCAGGGGCACAACATGGCAATTACCTCTGCTGAGCTTCTTAAGGTTTCCATTGTCATGTTTTTCCAGTATATCCCTCTGAAGGGCAGCACAGCGAGCTGCTTATCATCTACTCCCTATTTTGTATGATCTGAAAACTTGCTGAGGGTAAACCCTATATTAACATTTCGGCTATTAATTAATACGTTATACAATACTGACCCCATTCACAACCCCTGGGGTATACCACTAGTGACTGATCTCCAGCTGGACTTTGTGCCACTGGTCACAACCCTTTGAGCCTGGCAGCTCGGCCAGCTTTCAGTACACCTCACCATCTATTCAACTAGCCTGTACTTCACAAGTTTGTTCATGAGAGTGTTTGGGGAGTCAGTGTCAAAGGTCTTACTAAATTCATGGTAAACACCATCCACTGCTCTCCCTTCCCCCACTGAGCTGGCTGTGTTGCTGTTGAATGCTACCAGGCTGGTTGGGGATGACTTCCCCTTCATAAAACCATGCTGACTACTCCCAATCACCTTCTCGTCCTTCATGGTGTAATCCATCAGCTTCAGTGGGCTGGTGAACATCCATTTCATTCAAGTGTTCCTCAACTTGATCCTCCTCCACCTAAGGTAAGTTTTCATTGCTCCAGGCTTTTGCACTGGTCTCAGGGACCTAGGATTGCTGAAGGCTGATCTTATCAATGAAGACCAAGGTGAAGAAGTCATGGAGTACCTTGGCTTTCTCCTTGTCCTTTGTTGCCTACCTCAATCAGCAGCAGGCTCTATTCTTCCTTTTGCTGCCGTTGCGCTTGCAGGAGACCTTGTTGACCTTCACATCCCTTGCTAGATTCACCTTCAGTTCTAAAAGTGATTTATTTTTTTTTTTGTAGGAAAGAGACATCTTTTTTTGTAAGTTTGCTTTTCTTTTCATTCTTTACAAATGATATTGAGTTACCCCTAGCACAATTTCTCCCAATCAGGAATTTCTCACACAAAAGTCTAGCAGTCTAGACAATGTCTGGAGCCCAATTTGGCACCAAAAATCCCAGTTCCAGTTACTACATTTTACATAATGTGGACTTATTAAATTTAGTAGGTAAATATTTTATGGCTTGGTATATTTTGGAGGAAAATAAAGAACAGTCTGTGATGGAGTATAGAATGAATGCCAAATGGATTTGCAGTTTACTGTCCAGGCCACAGATAATCCTCTGGTAGGTAGCTTGTTCAATGCACTTCACCTCAAGGAGGTGTTATGCTGATGCATTCACTTGTTTGCACAGCTACATATAAATATTACATGTTTCCCTACTAAACCACAGTGTATTCAGGGAACAGATTACTGCTGCAAGAAAGCTGGTGAATTCCCCCAAACTGCAAAGCACTTTGTAAAGAAGAGGGTCTGAGGTGTTTCTAGCTTTTTCTAGGGCTTCCCATGGTAAAATCGTATTTTACTTCACAGTCTTTAGCAGCAACCACAATAGAAGCAGATCTCTCATATTACACTCAGAGGAGGAAATTCTCTCTTTTGAGACCATGAGACTGGAAAGCAGAAGAATAACCTATATCGGATCCTCCCTTCCCCTCTGTTTACTGACAGGAAATACAGGCCTGTAATTACTTGTGAATTCACATTCCCTCTGTGCCTAGGCTCATTCATGTACATGCTATTTTCTCTCATTCAGAAAACACAGTAAAGCTGCTTCTCCCAAAACACACGTCTCTGGAAAGGGGCAGATCAACACTTCCCAGAGTTTTACACAGCACGGCTCGTGCTCATCTCTCCACCAAGGAATGCAGCCTCAGGCTCTGATGATGCATTCAAAACCTCGAGTTGTGAAACCCAACTCAAACCCCACTTCACTCCATGGGAAAATCAGGGGGTGAGGAGTCCTCTCAAGGCATATTCCTTGGCACAAGGAGTAGAAGGTGACTGGGAACAGTTGGTATGGATTTAACAAAGGCAAATCATGCCTGAACACTAGCAAATCTTTTTGGAGACCCTACATCATCAAATAACATAGCACTTCCCACTCCAATTCCTAATCAACCACTCTTATGCTAAAATACAACACATGGAGTAGTTACTCACTTTTCTTCTGTCACTGAGTTAAGCAGTTAAGTATGGACTTTGCCTTTTCAATTTTAAACAGCTGGATGGTAATTTTTTTCCATTTAATTCAAATTGCTATTAAAAAAATAAAATAGCCCTAGTATAAAAGCAAGAAATAAATGTGCTAGAATAAAGCAATGTGAAACTTTAACTTGAATATGTGGTGCTGGGTTGTCGTTGTTGCTGGGTTGGCTTTTTGTTTTATTTTTTTTCCCCATGATTGAGGAAAGTACTTTTCATATAAATAAGTTCTCAGTTTTATAAAACCTGTCACTTTACATATCCATTGTGTAAGAGGATTTAGCACCTTGAAGGTAAGAGCATTTATATGTTTTACAGTGTGCTTGTTTTCAACTGTTACACAAAAGCTGCTTTTCAGGTGAGCTAAAAAAAGGCAAATTCTATTTCAGCTTTAATAAAACCTCAAACATATTCTTAAATCTTAGTTTAACAATGTATCTTCTATATCCACTAACAAAATCAGAGGCTCATAAAAGACCTAAAAGGGGCATACAAAAGATCTTTTAGTCCACACTGTCCTCCAAGGTATACATATTTGCAAAAAATGTATCTATCATTGTATTCAGGAGTCTCATTTTCTCACTTTAAATTTTTTCCTGTCCCTCTTATTGGTAAAATGGCCACTATCATCCAACATCTGCAGCAGAAGACAGCAACACATGAACAACAGAGGCATTGTATCTCATAACCCTGCATTTACTGCTTCTGTAGAGTTAATCTTCACATGTCCAGCTCCCAACTGCAGAATCCCTAGACAGAACTATGGGGGTCTACAAGCTGGCTTTTCACATGACCTGACAATCACTACAAAAATATACCACCCTCCTTTCCCTTCTATTAAAACGAGCTCCGCATTTGCCTTTGTCAGCCATACTTAGACTATTCCCATAAGACATTTATCTAAAATATTCTTAAAGCCCCCAGTTACAGAGATCTTCTACCACTTGTTTCCCCTGGTTTAAACCTCCCTTTTTACACTTTAAGCCCCCACAGTGCTGTTGCAGGACAATGATATAGACATAAAATGTCAATAAATTAACTACAAACTCAAAGGTCATACCTAATTCATAAAGGTCACTCCTATTTCATAGCACTTTGTAAGAAGAACAGAGAGAACAACAATCTTTTGATAAGGCAATTGCAACTACTCTTCACTTGGCATGTCCTGATTACCTTTGTTCAAATCACAAACTTTTCAACAAGAGAAAATATCACACACATGCAGTTATTACACGAGTCAGAAGGTTGCTATGCTTTCTTGACCAACCTTATGAATTTAGATACAGCAGTATTTTTAACAAACAATCATACCCTGACCAGAGATGGAGAACTGCAAATGTTTTTCCACTCAGGATACAGGTTATGAAAGTCTTACATCCTGCTGTAAGATTAGGTTTAGCATACTGCCCTCGAGGTAGATATGATTATGCTGTATGAAACCTCTCAATGAAGCGTTGTCTTCAAGAGCATTTATGAGCAAGAAGCTCTGCTATCCTCTGGGATGCGGATCGAGTGTCCTATTTATTTCACTGGCCTTTCACATGAAAGTGGAAAGCATGGAAAATATTTTTTAAAAATAGATGTGGTTAATCAGATTTCCTCTTATGTTTCCTGATCACGTTTCCCTGGTATCTATTCTCTTCCATTTAAAATGCTTGTTTTCTCATAATTGCTTACTTGTATTTAATATAGGTACTGTAAACCTTTGAGATTCAACCAATTTCTAAGCAATTAAGTACTTGAGGAATGTCTGCGGCCTATCTTTTCCCTGTGATGACAATCTGAGGAGTTTGCTGGACAAACCTTACAAAATCATGCCCGTGCCACCTGGTTCTCCCCCGTGTGGTGACACAGAAGGGTACAGGCAGCCACCCTTGGGGCACTGCACAGCATTACAGGTTAAGCAGCCATCAATATTCAGTATTTCTGAGCTGAGACGGTGTATTATGAGCTTCATTGGCTGAGAACCAGGCGTGCATGTTTCAGGACCAGTAATTCAGAGCAAAAAGGCAGGGCAAGTTCTTCTTTGCAGTGAAATCACTGAACCCACCAAAACTTCCAAGCCCGAGCAACCCATTTTCTTTGCACACTTGTGCTGGAGGCTGAGTTATGTCAGAACGTTCTCCATGCACAAAGTCATAGAAAACAAGCTGAAAAAAAAATATTAAAAATGTATTAAACAGATCTAAGGTGTATGATGAAAATTTTAAATCTGCAGGGTGATTTTCAATCTCCTTTCAGCTAGCTAGGCTTCAAAGAAAAGCTTTATTAGTACGTTAGGCTATTTTAATTGCAAGAAAAGTAATTCTAGCTATTCTACACATTGGGAATACTTTAAGAAAATATGATTAGTCCAAAATCTCATTTGCACAAAGATACTGTTTATTAATTGGTTCCAGACAGTAGTTAAAGGTGCTGAAGGCACCTGGATGAGAGAAAGGCTTTAATAAAGCAAAAGCTCCTACACCAAGAGTAATTTTCGAGTCACCTACACATAACGCTCTTCTTTCAGCCAGATTACTCATATGGCCATATACTAGCAAGAAGTCTGGCAATAAAAGTCATTAATACTACTTTTTCTTTTCTTCTTTTTTATTATTATTTTTTTATTTCTCCTCTTTTTTGTTTTTAATTTTACACCAGAGATCCTCCTCAGCCAGTTAAACCACGTTCGCACTTTGCATCTTGCTACTGTAGCCCTGCTGATTCAACAGTGGAAACAGAAGAAAAACTACACTTGTCTTTTTATACATATGATACACTGGCTTCATTCATCTGGGCTGAAATTACCATCACTAGCAATTCTAAAGACACAGCAGTTAGCACCCCAAAAAAAGGATGTTTCCTACAAGCTACGACAAGCTCAAAATCAGTTGTGCTGATTTAAAAGCGGTTCCATCGATTTATCCCACCAGCTGCAGAGGCCCTAACCATTTTTCTCTAATACCACAGCTCCTAGCCAATTTTTCAGGTTGCTAACTGAAAGGTGATCAATCAGCCAAGCTGGTTAATGACAGCCAGAGATTTCAAGGGAGCATTTGACCAAGCTTCACTGAGCAGCAGCCTCTAAGTGCGCTCATTTGTTCTGAAGTTGTGCAGAGTGCTAGAGGACTATGCATCTAATGAGGCTGTAGTTGCTGCTTTCAAAGTATCGGCACAACTTCAAATTAGTTTTCCATGCACAAATATGAGCATACAGCAAATGCATTAGGTGTTTTAACTACAAAACAGAAATTACATCTCACCGGAGTTTCCTCTCTGAACTACGGATCAGAATTGCAGAGCCTTCAAAGGCTTTCACTTGTATGTCAAAATGCAGCTCCCTTACCCTCAGAAGATGCAGAAGCTGTACAAAAGACTGGGCTTATATTTTCTTTCATTAACTGGAGTGGTAAACGGCCGATGGATGAATGTGCTGTCAACATAGTGCCATGGGTGCAGTCACAAACAATGTCCTTAAGCCCCGTTATGCTCCACTGGCAGTCACAGTTTAATTTATATACCTGTTAGTTAATGAAGGTCTTAAAACTCACAAGAGAAGCCCACAGGGGAAAAAATGCGGATGGGCACTGACAAGCTAATACATGATGAGAATGGCAGGAAGCCTTGAGGTAGGTTGGTTATTGAGATCTAATGGGCTCCTCCATCCTCCCTGTGACCACCTCATCCATCTGGAGCACAGCACCAAGCCCCAGAAGCCCATTTGATTAATGGGTCCTGCTAGGCACCAGGCTTTTTGCTTTTCATCTGCATTAGGAAAGAGTTTGGGGGTATAATTCTGAAGGCAGGTGATTCCTTCTTATTTTTTTTAAGATTGGTGGAATGTCAATATTCATTTTCTATATGCAAAAAAAAAAATAAATTGTCTGTCCACGTTCGAGACACTGGTCAATGATGTATTTTTCACATTTGCAGTACAGACTATTTTTTCTATACTCCTCTATTTTAAGACCTTGCTTCAATGGAGGGAAGGTTAGTGAAAAACATAACTAAAAATATTCTCTCAAATAAAGCATGGAAAATGGAGGGGGGAAGTGTTTTCTTCACAGTTTTTGAGATTTTTTTAAAGACATTTTAGGGTAATTTTACTTCCTGATGTTTTAATCACTGAAGTTGAATGCCAAACCTGCTGTACCTTGAAGCATCCCTTTGGTGCTATCTATACTTGGACCAAAAATGGACTGAATACGGTCCAGGGCACAAAATAAGAAGTTACTGCCCCAAAGAGCCTGCAGTTTTAAACAATCAAGGTACAAAAAGAATGCACTATAACCGCCTGAGGAAGAAATACATCAGTTTTTAACTGAGAAACAACTATTTTCATATTACCATTTGAATCCCAAAAGCAGATTAAAGACTTTTAATGGAGACAGACAAGTGGCATGATGTGTGAAATGAGAAAGAGGGTCCTTATAGCAGCATTGACACAGAAGAAGGGGCAATATAAAGAAAAAAGACAGGATTATAAAGTCTGGCATCTTTGCCAATACTGGAAAAATCCACACACAAATCAGAAAGGGTCTCCTGCAGTGTGAGCTTACATCCTCTGATTTACAGTAACCATTGAAATATTTTATGAATAATAAAGCACTGAGAATAACTACACTTTGGAGATTCAGCTTAAATTTATTAATAGCATTTATTGTCATTTGATACACGGTGTCATTGCAATCATGCAATTGAGTTTAGCTGTTTAATTTACCTATTTGGAATCCTTTTCAATGAGCACATAGAATCAATATCAAAACAAAAACCTTTGCTGAGAGAATGTGCATTAGCATTGCTATGAAGAGATGAGACATCTTTCTGGATAAGAAAGCTCCAGCTGTATTGAACAGGAGAGTGACATAAAGTACGTCTCCATACCTAGTCATACACAAAGTAAAATACTCGTGTTCTAAATATATTTGCTAGCTGGTTCCAACCACTTGACTGAAGAGCCACAAAAAAAAATAAATAAAAATAATAATAAAAAAGAATAAATATAATCAATTTTAAGATTACACTAACATTTATCCAGTATGGAAGAGAAATATTCAATGAACAGAACCCAACTAGAGTACAAGCAGATATGTTAACAGCAAAAAATGAAAATGAAAAAAAAAAAAAAAAGTAGAAACCACTGTTTATTGCAGAAGAGAGGTTTATTAGTATAGATTTTTTTTTTCTTTTCTGTCTTGCATGAAAGATTCATCTATTATAATCTACAAATTAGGATTTGAATAATAAATGATGACCACCAACCACCCTTTTTTATATTCAGAAGATTGAGGCAGGTTCTTGAAATGGAAGAAAAAGCCCTCTTAACCATGAACCACCCCAGCATACCCTGTGATGCTAAGCTACAGAGAGCAGATGCAGAGTTACTCTGGGTCTTGATGTTTGGCAAAGACTACCAATTAAACAATCCTAGAAATGGCTTGCTATAGTTGAACCAATGGTGAGGAGGAAGTACATGGAAGCTATCTGTATGAAGATGTCAAAATTTACACGGAACCCGCATGTAACTGAGGATATACTGAGGATATACAATACCCAAGTGCCAAGTTTACAAGGCAAAATGTGAAGACAGCTCCAGTACTAACTTGATACTAATTATAAGGAATTCTGGTTTAGACAGAATTTAGAATTTAGATACTATAGTGCTAATTTTGACATTAAAGGTATAACCTTTAAAGGTATATCATTAGCCTGCATGAATATAATTTAATCCTCTATTGGTTCTAAGAGATATCGTTATGAAGCAATAACACATTATGAGGCAAATGTTTCCTGCAATGTTTCAATGAATAAATCATTATTATTTCTACAAATGTATCACATATTGCAATGATAAAAAATATTAGCTAAAAATAAAAATATTTTTAATTTAGTGTCAGCATTTCACAATACACATAATTAATGTCCACCTATTATTTCCTAGAAAGAGATGATAAATATGTTTATAATTACTAATTCTGCTTCCTACAATAAATAGAAAAGTCACATAGACGAACAGTATTTCCACACCTTGCTAGAGGTTATTTTTTCCTTTGAACCAACCATTTATTTCATTAATGTCTCTTGTGATCACATTTACTCTTTACACTGCTCTTTTACATTGCAGGATGCCAGAGGCATAAAAACTACTTTGGAGGTAGATACCAATATTTTAATATTTGTAATATTTTAACTCAACAAAATAGCTGTTGCCAGTGAAATTTCTTGTTAATCTTCTTTAAATATGTTTCATTTTATGTTTTGCAGTATATTAAAATGTTTGTATTGATTCTGTAGCTGAAATTTCCAGGTGTTATTTCTTTAGGCAATCCACAAAAGTTGTTGGAAAAGCCAGTTCTTACAGCAACTTAAGTGTAACATTGACTGTGTGACAAAATGGTGAGAAACAAAGAACCCATGCTGATTTTTACAATCTCTCAGTAACCTCTATCTAATGTCTTAACCAAATATTAAGAAAAAACACAAGCAGCATCCTGCTAAAAATAGTAACTTACTTTTAAATGAGATGAATCCATAGATGAAGCTTTTATTCCGTTTTTTAAAGTTGAATTCTAGCTCCTGACCACTGGGGGGTAGCAGTGTGATGGCAATGCCCATGCAGTGTTTTCTGTTGAGCAGAGCACAGGGACCCTAGCGCTTGCTTGGGAGTGCATTGCTGTGGTGGGTTTTGGACATCTTTGATTCTTTGTAGCACACATACTTTAACTATAGGGGTGTACATACATGTGGCTGATTGCATTATCAAAATCTTAATTATGAGAGAAAAGAAGTGGCGTAACCTCCTTTTCTTCTACAAAGAATCTGTAATGGAAGAGTCACAAATTCACATTTAGTGAAGAATATATGAAAGAGGTTTTGGCAATCATTTACTGAAAAGTGACATTTTCAATCACTAAGTTACAACAGAGTAAACATGTTTTCTAAGAGAAGTTAGTAATTTATCAGTGGCTTATATATTTATGCCTTTAAATATAGATTTGAATATTCTATATATAATAGAGAATGCTTGGGCTCTACTCTTATCAAAAGAAACATTAAGTCCTATTCTCTTTTTCAATGTAAATAGTCAATCTTTTTTTTTCTGATAGTTACATCGGCCTGTGTTATATTTAACTTCTGAGTCAGTCCTGTGAAAGCCACTTACCTTTTTTTAATGTAAGTATATAAATATTTATTAGATTTGTACTGAAAGCAAACACAATAGAGGAGAAAAATGACAAAAGCAGTTACCTGCTATATAAGTAGCTATAAGTACATACAAGATCCTACAGTGCAGCTAAGTGTTGTAGCAAATTGGTTGTGTGTTATGAATTGTTCTTATCCAGCTATGGTGATTCACAGACTTTATATATATAATCATGTACATTGCAAATATATATTATTTTTACTAATATAACAGTTCAAAGTTTATGTGGTAGTGTTGCTATATGTGGTTAGAGACAAATTTTCAGAAGCAGGAAAAGAAAGAAGTCTTTCAGTTGGCCAGCATAGCTGAGCCACAGTCCACTGATTTATTCCTCTCCAATCTTTCTTTCCTAATGCTATTGCAAGCAATATGTTGCAAAGTCAATAAACACCAGCCTTCCTACAAGCTGTGTACAGGCAGCATTTGTACTCAAATCTAAATGAGTATTGTTAAGGGCTTGCCCAGACTCGAAAGTGAATGCAGATTATGGGAGTGTTTGACGCTAAAGCGCAATAGCTGGTCCGTAACCCAATGCGCAGTCACTCTTACCCACAAGCGAAAGCATCACATTCCTGCTTTGCTTAATCCCCAGCTCAAGAACTTCTTTGCTGACAGGATGATTCATTAAATCAGCAGCTACATCTGAAATAATTCTTCAGCTCTGACAACCCATGAAAAACACAGGAAGGAGAAACAGAATGGGGCAAGGCATTTCGTGCTAAGAGCAGAAAAAGTTGTGATGGACAAGCAAGGGCTGTATCATCTTCAGCAGTTACTGCAAAACCTGACACAGTTCAAGAACTGTGAAGAACTTCCTTTGCCATGCTGTCTGAAGAAGATGAGGTTGCTTTTAAAAAAGGAGTTTCAGCTGTCTGATTAAATACAATGCCATCCTGCTTTATCAGAATGCTTTTACCTACTATTGTAATCCCTAAGGGTTTCCTTTGTTAGTTGATACCCTTTTTCCTAAACCAAACAAGGCTGGACAGGTTGTGCTGGCAAAACTACGTTGGCAACTAATATGCCTGTTTTAATCAGGTTTACAATTACCACAATCAAAGGACATTAGAAAAGTTACTCCTGTTTTTACTTTGCATGTTTGCTAAATCTTTTATAATACTGTTGCTTTAATTTTAAAATAGAGAGTCAATTCTTCCTCTTTGTAAAGCTTTGCTCAGAGCAGCAGAGAAAGACATTGCAAAACAGCAATAAAAACAGGAAAAAGAAGCTTAAAAAAAATCAGTGTTTCAAAAAATATGACAAGTATTGAAAAAATGTTAAAAATTATTTAAAGTACTTCTGTCCTTTTGTTTGCCAGTCAAAACTTGCAGGCATTAAAAGAAGGTAAGAGGGATAGCATATTTTTAGGCTGAGCTGCTGATACGTAGAAAACTGCAATTACTTGCATAAGGTCATGGTGAGTCAGCACCAACAGAAAAGTGAACCTAAATCCTAATCCCATGCTCAGACTACTAGATTGACTCATTTCCCACATCTAGTTACTCTGTTGGTACTTTATGCAATCTTTCCCTCAAACCATGAAGTTGCTTTTGTAAATGGAATTTTTCATGTTACAGCCCCCCCTTCAAAATCAATCAAGGATTTCATTCCTTTTTTAATGAACTTCTGTGATCTCATTTCCCATGTCATACTTGGGCAATTGTCATACTATATCCTTGCTTAATGTTAGATAAATGAGTCAAGTTCAGCATTCACAGATGACTGATATTAGTTTTAAGGCATCTTAAGAACATGTACAGGAATATGTCTCTGCAAAACCCCCCAGTGACACACTAAATGAGCTACAACTTATCAGCATATCAACATATCTGTAAATATGACACAGAATATTTTTCAGGAATCAGCTGTTCCATGCTAGAGAAAAAATTAACATAAGTTTATTTTTCACAGAAAATGACTTGGTTGTCTCAAAATGCCGAAAGGTACTAATAAATGATGTCAAAGGTCCCAAGAAAGTTTGGTCTCCCAGTTCTCATGAAAGATCCCATTAAAAAAAAAAAAAAGAAAGATTCAAGAAGAAGACTGAAAGAAAACCAATGTAGCCTGCAACTGAGTACTGAAGTTCTAGTTATCTGCTTGAAAAAAGAATAGTGTCTAAATCTCACATTGTCTGCAACTGTTATAGACAACATGGATAAAAAGTCTATGTAAATACCAAGGGCTTCTTCTCTGCACTTCATCTAAATCTGTAAACCTGCAATTTTCAGGCTTCATTGACAGAAGTAAGAGCTGCTTCCCCTGTCAAAGTTGAAAGCTTTGATGAAGCCAGGGAGAGTATCATTAATGCAGCTAATCCGTCCCTGCTCAACAGAATCCCTGTAGGTCTCAGGACTAGGTGAAGGCAATGCAGATTGGTTTTTAGGTATCCAAAGTATTTCCCCAGCCAGGTTAAGGAAGAACCCAAATCTTCACCCTGAAGATTCCTGATGTGGAATCAGCATTGCCTTAAGTGTTGGCATTTATCAGCCAAGTCCCAATTTCACAATTCTGTTTCATCTCCTCATTCACCAGCAAAACCAAAAGAAAGGGACAGAGAACTTGGTTGTTAATGTATTAACTGCTGCACATAGGAAATAGTTGAATTTCTTATCACTCTGTTGCAATTTCCTCATACCTTCCAAGTTTGCAGCAGCACAGACTATCGGTCACATTATGGGAAGTGGGAAAGATGTGACATCCTGCCCAGAGACAGGCATCGCACAAAGACTCCTTTAGGCCACTTGTTCTATTTCCAGAGCAAAACTCTGGAAATAGCACCACACACCTGGTTGTGTGAATCAGCCTGGAGGCTACCGTGTAATGGTTAGTTCACTGACCCTGTCTAAAGAACATCCTAGTGGATGTGAAGCCCTCTAAAGTACCTGAAAGACAACAATAAAATGTTTTTAATATATATTTTTGAGTATCTTTCAAAATATTGAAAGCAAACCTAGTAAGTGAGGAAAGGCTAAAATAAAACCAAAGAAGGTAAAGAACATAAACTTCAAACAGAAAAGAGCAGACAGTCATGATGGTGCCACTACAAGCACTTCCTACACATCTTTTCACTCCCCTAAAGCTACCAAACTGAAACTTTCTGTTACCGATTGCTCAAGACTTGAAAAACGATGCATTAGCTGCTAGCTGAGAGCACAAGAGGTGGTATGGGTTACTCCTTGAACAAGGCTCTGCAATCATATGGGTACCACTCTAGAAGAAAACTAGACAGAAGAAAGAAGAGAAACAGAAAATAAAATCAAATAAAATCAAATAAAAATTAAATCTACTGACAACTCCCAACAAGGTTTTTAAGACAGCAGCCTCAAAAACACTGCATTTTAACTGCATGAGAAACATTGCCTCCATAAAGCTGCAATGGCACACACGTCTGTATGACAACAGACTTTCACAGATGCTGTGAAAATCAGACAGATCTATTAGCAAACTGATTTTTTGCCAGCATAAGTTATATCAGTTGTCTGAAGAATTATAAGCTGTACTAGAAAAGAATTAAACAAACTCTAGTAAAAACACTTTTGGTGTTTTTTGACACTGTTTAGATTCCTGATGCAAAAATAAGAAAAATAATCATATCCTGACCCCACGTGGACCATGACCAATGCTTCTCTTGGGTTGCATTTAATCAGATGTTTGGGTTCTGTGACAAAACACTGGCTGAGCAAATTTGCAAGATCATGTGTCTAAAACTAATTCTGAAGGAATCGAGTCTAAAAGGTTGTTATTAACTGTCAAATTAATTCATCAATGGTAAAGAGATGATTGGATTGCATCCTTCAATCATTTCATAAGTTTAAAGCTGGACAGAACAAGGAGGTTCACTTAGTTGGAGCGAGTGTCAAAATCACGACCTTTACATTCCTTTTCCAGGAGAACAATTCAACTATCAGCTGGCCCCAAATCTTTACCAAATCCGATGTGTTTAAGATGAGAACATGGAAATAAACTCAGTAAAATTCCAGCACAGACTGTGCTCTTCCACCCTGCTTTCTGACACACAGACAGCAAACACTTCTGAATTAAACAGGAAAACTTGAAGAAGGCAAGAGCGCAACAGCAAATAGAGAACTCTTCTGGTCAGCATCATGATTTTGGAAACAAAGTCAAGCTTCACGGAGTTAAAGATTGCATTATTTAATACAGTGTAGAAGTACTCTTGTTCATTAGAAAATATATACCTGCTTTAAAAAATAAAGCTGCTCAGAGCACCAAATACCATAGACCAGTAAACAGAAGAATTGTCATTTTTGATTGATACAGTATTTATTGGCCGGGCAGGTGTGATTTTTAAACAAGTTTAAAAAAAAACACTTAGTTCCAAACATTTATCTTGGAATAAAGAAATGAGGTATTTTAGGCAAAGAAGACTGGGATTGAGCTTTCCAGATGCAAAACCCCTCCCCTCTGATTCATTAACTAACCTTGGAAAGCCTTTACCATCTTCCAGCACTCCAGATTCCCAGGATATAAAGTGCAGATAATGCCTCTGCCATCAGAGAAGGCGAGGAAGTATTTATTTAGCCTTTGGACACAGTTTGATCTCCAGGCATTTTGCAGTGTGCCAGGTTATTTTCAATGCATCCTGCAATGGATATAAACCAAATGATCACAATTCACACAGAAAGCATGACTTTTTGCTTACTAGAAGCCCTAGCTTTATAGTGATGACCTCCAGAAGCATAAGTATTCTCCTTATACCTTCTCTTTCTATATTTTTCTAACAAAGAATACAATATTTTAAAAATAATAATAAATAAATAAGATCCACAGTTTGCCACAACATGTGCATTATTCATGTTGGTTAAAAAAATATTTAAGATCAAATGTTCTAAAAATGGGAGTATTCATACCACAAGATTGGCCAGTTTCACAAATGCCAGTGGAAAATCAGTTTCATGACCAGAAAAAATCTGAAAACCTTACGGGAAGTGTGATATTTAAATCTGAGATGCAATAATTTGCAGCATGCAGTGGTGTACAGAATGGACAGAATGCAGAGGTGTGCAGTCATCCTTGGATAATTTTAATATTTCACTTGTGTAAAATCTTCATATTCTGGCATATGTGAGGGATCATTTTTTGGTACAATTTTTTTCTCTATTCCCCCAATAAAGTGGGGATAGTAAAAGTCTTCAAGCATGTAGAGAACAGGTTTTTTTCTTCCACTGATGTGTCACGTCTCTACCAGTGGAATATACAAATCAGCCTATTCTATTTACTGCCATCAGAAATTTGCATCTCCAGAGCCACAACAAAAGTAGGGCTGCAACAGCTTCTTTCCCTAGCAAGCTAAATAACTTTGTCCTGCTTTGCTTTAGCGCTGCTTGATCCAGAGCAGGGCTAAATCTACCATTCACTGCTGAAAGAATATATTTACAGGTTATCCATCCTCCTTTTCTGTGAGTAAAAGGGACACTGGTTGCAAGGGAAGGGCAGAGGACAGCTTTAAGTAAATCACTTCTTATGAAGAGCTTCTTATGAAGTTTGCTGAAAGCATTTTTCAGCAAAGAAAATCCAAGAAAGGAAAGAATGAGGAGGAAGCCCACTTGAAGCAGCATCGCTTTCTTATATCGCTACGTTACTTGTTACAATAATTTGGAAGAACAGCTCCCTAACACTGCTCTGGGGAGTTTTATACAACCGTATAGAAGATCTTTGTTCATCTCCCTGCCTATGGCACGTGAGGAGCCTGAAAAAAAAAAATATCCATAGGTGCCTACAAATTATGGACATAGTGCAATGCAAAATACACGTGGTAATCACATTCACTGAACCCTCTCGCATGGCCGGAAAAAAAAAAAAATAAAAAAAAAAGAGAGAGAAAAAAAAGATGTAAGTAGTTCCTCTCCTCACGCAAAAAGTAACACGGAACCACTCCCTGCTTTACAAACATTTTTTTTCTGATTAGTTCAGACGGAGCACACCCAAACTGCAGCCGCTCTCTCCCCGGCAGCGTGACCTCCCACAACCTTCCTGGTAGGCTTATGCAACCAGGAAACCAAAAGCAATTCAGCGCGAGTTGGCTAATTGCGACCAATCGGGCCTTTTTAAATTAAAAACAAATAGCTGTCACCCAATTTAGAACCAGCAGCAAAAAGTCACTTGAAAAAAAAAAAAACAACACAACACAATGAGCACAAAGACACAGTGCAGATTCAGAAGGCTCTGAACACTCTTCCAATTTTTCAAGCAATGCCACAGAAGTGTTTTCCCTGAATTAAATGCTCCTTCCCAGTTGTGATATAGAGACTAGTAGGACTCAGTAACCTGTTAGAAATGTCACAGGATGCCAGGTGTGCATTGCCATGACATTTTTAAATATACCTTTCACCCCGCATTTGCATTAATCAGATGCATGATGCCAAATTATCACTCTAATAAACCCCCATGAATTGCATTTCATTAGTTTTACTTCAACTTAATAATAACCTTCATTAGAAGACCGCTTAAAAATTAATGTTATGGTCACTTTCTAAGGAAATACAGTCTCTTTGAATATTTACACCCAGAGTAAAAGGCTTGTGTATAATTCTCGTAAATATGCATGAACAGAGAGAATAGTTTCCAGAGTTACCAAATGATGGAAGAAGAATATGTGTGCACATTGAAACCTGAGTGTGAGCACCAGTGATGGACACGATGCTTGCGGAAATCTTTTCCGCTGCAAGTATATCTGCATACAGAGAGGCCCTATCTCAAATCTTCTCCTCTGTAGGTGGCATCAGGCTACCAGATTTTTTCTGTCAGGCTGATAGAGCATCTTCTCCTGGTGAAAAATTATATCCTTCTTGGTCTTTGTCAGGGATCGGCAGGTTCAAACCAAGAAACAACAAAGCAGCAGTAGGAATTGGGACAAAAATCGCCATCTTCAGACAACTTCATGGGAAATTTGAGGAACTAGAGACCTTCTCAAAGAGCAGTTTTTTAGGAAAGGGATGCAGGGAAAATCAGAGCCAAAACAGTCACTGCACAAAACAATCACACGCACTGCCCCCTCTTCCAAAATCGTGGCTAAAGGAGCAGGTGAGGACAGAGAGTTTTCTACACAGCCAAAGAGAAGACACATGAAAAGAAGAAGAAAGGATGTCATCTAATTGTTTCTAGCTAAGTGATCTCACCACAGCAAAAGATAAGATCTGAGGCAAACAGCTACATATTGCTATATTTTGCTAAAAATAGCTGCTCATCTGAAGCACTGGACAGCCGAAAAGGAAAACATACTGTTTTTTTTTAAGCATAGGTGACTTCAGATATGAGAAACTTGCTTTCCCTAGAGTCTGGTTAACTTTCTGTCTCTACCTACTGGTATATCACATCGCTATGATAGATAACTGGATATTTTAAAACATCTTTAAAGTCTAAAAGGGTCATGCAGCTGCCATTAGCGTCAGCAGAATTACAGCTGGAAGTTGGTGAGAAGACAAGCCCATTAAAAATTTCACCTCTACAACAGCATCCACCATCACTCCACGTAGGACAGACAGTGACGGATGCCTGGAGCTGAAACAGATACACAAAGTGTCCAAACGGTTCATCTTTATCTCATTTAAATAGTGATTTACTGTAAAAAGAGTAATGAACATGCTTTCCTTTGGTCTTAAGAAAAGCTTTCCCCTTCACCATCATTGCTAATTTACTCTAATTTTCTCACGCGGCTAAAAATGATTTCAAGAAAATCCTCAAGTTTATACGCGGAATTTTCAAATAATAACAAAAGTGAAACTTTTATACACACATACAAAGTAATCGTCTGAAGAGTGATTATAAAGCACCACTGCTCACCACTTTCCCATCGCTTTCGTACCCGAAGACAAACAGAAATCACTGGCTGATCCCCAAATTGCTCTGTACTCCCACTCAAGCTTGCCGAGATAAAACCTAGGTCATAAACCTGTTCATAAGCCAGCTCCTGATTATGTTAAACTAACCTTAGGCTCATTGCATCTGAGTTTATTGAGTACCTATTTTTGTCATGACCACACTTAGAATAATCATACCGGGTTATGGGAGGACATACAGACAGGAGGAAAAAAAAAAAAAAAGGAAATAGAAATCAATATACTCAGTAGATCCACATTAATATATCCAAGGTAGCCGCTGTAAGAGATGCCAGCTTGCCGTAAGCTTTCAGTTGAAGCTGCAACTGTGAAGTTACTAAAAATAATTTTTTTTCCCTTGGAAAATTGATTTTCATTTGCAAGCCAGTCATTGTAGTTTTGCATTAATCCAATTATTTCACTTCAAATTACTAAAAGACAATATAGAAGGATAATTGTTGGGAAACAGATAGGAAGCAAGGCAATTTGTGCTTAATATAGTGAAATAATTGCAAATTAAAAATATAATTTATCAAAATTTACTTTATCTATATTCAGCTTCTTGTCAGGGTATAAGATTTGGTTCAGTAATCTTCATATTAAAAAAGAACTGCAGAGAAGGAAGGATTTTTAAAAGGCTCCATCCTTTCAATATAAGAAGAAAAACATCTGGTAAAGATAATTATCCATAATCATTTCTAACAGCACCGAGTGACAAAGAAGAAAAACAAACAAATACTGACTCTGTGATCCTGATAGACAAGTAGAGCACCCCTTTTTATATTTTTAAATAAATGCCTCATTTTAGTTTCTCTTCAAATATCCAAGGAAGGGTAAAGCCTTCAGAAAAGCAGAACAAATTTCATTGAATGCATTCTTCTCAATGCACAGTCCAGAGAGAAGTCCAGAGAGAGAAGGATGCAAAAAATTATTTTCTTCTGGCATTTAATAACATTTTGAAAGAAACTGAGGAAGGAGACAGGTTTTTTTGTTTGTTTGTTTGTTTTTTAAATGGACTGGGTAAAT
The DNA here is from genome assembly GCF_009819795.1 of Aythya fuligula. Lineage (NCBI taxonomy): Eukaryota > Metazoa > Chordata > Aves > Anseriformes > Anatidae > Aythya > Aythya fuligula. The sequence goes on along the minus strand of NC_045559.1, from coordinate 175,543,208 downwards.
TGCTCAGTGAGTGATCCAATATTTAGCAAAAAATGAGCTCAGCCAGTCCATGCGCTGGTTGCGCACTCTATCAGCCAGAATCAGCCTGCTCAAGCAGTGATGCTCCCTGCTTTTACTAGGGGAAGGTATTTATGTTCAGAGAGAAAAAGTATTTCTTAGCTGTCCGGGTGTCCTCCCCTGCAGGACCAAGAGAGGGAAACGGGTTGTGGCCACTTCTGACGAACATCCTAGTAACACATCTCTGAATTGGGTCTCGGAGGAAAAGAGGTTTCTGAAGAGTAAATGCCTTCCTTGTTCAACAGCGGTTGGAACTGAAAGCTGGGCAAAAACACTTCTTCCATCACAAGGAGAAGCCATTTTACTGAATTTTTGCAATGCAAATTTTTTTCATTTCCATCCTACATACCCAGGAAAAATAACCCGCATGGAAAACTTGGCTGTATCACATTTATACAGCTCTCAGTATTCAAATCAGATGGTCAACAGCCTTCCACCTTCCTGCCTGTGATGGGAAACTTTTAGATTGCCTCTTGCTTCCTACATCTAAACTTAAAGGGCTTTGCTTAGTGTGAGCTGTCTGTTGTAGGAAAACGAACACAAGAAGGAGTAAAGTTCCATCAATTCCTACTCAACCCAACTGTGTACCCTCTGGTGGTTTCACATCAAAGACGTGTAATGCCAAAACACCCGTACAACCTATCTAGGGTCAGATTCTTCAAACCTGACTTCGCCTTCTGCAGATATATCTGAGAGCATAGCAAATACACATTTTTCTTTTGTGACTGCAATATGATAAATAAAAAAAAAAAAAAAAAGAAAAAATAGCAGGTTTACTCTCTGTGTTAAAGCATCAGATATTTTGGTGGCTTAAGGGAAAATGCAAAAATTTCCAAGTAATTTCTGAAGAGATTCTCACAAGTAATAACCTTGGCAAATAAAGCATTATTCCTGAGTAAGCATAATGACTTGGTAAAATTAATTACTTTCCCTTTTAACCCTTTAATCATCCGGCTTTCATTCTGGAGGAAGCGCAGAGTTTCATCTGCCTTTGTACTGCAACATTAAACCAACAAAATTGCCAGTGGCAAAATAAACATAATAATGCTTCATGTAAGGTTTCCAAGATTCTGGTGGGAGCTCTGTACAGAAGAAGTATTTCTGTACTCTGGGTTACGACATTCTGTTATTTAAATATTAATAAAACAGTGATGTAAACCACATTAGAAAAGAAAACAAATCTTTTCAATTAAGTTTATTTTTAGACCAAGTCCTAGGATTCCGAATACAGCAGCATTTTCTGAACACAGTGTTTTTCCCTCAAGATTTCTAAGTGGCAAGACTCCATAATCTGCTCGGTGGTGGGAGGCGAACTTCTGCAGCAAGAACAGAGGCAGTTTAAAGGGCACCTCCGAACATTTCCAAATGGACAGGCGACGCTCTGAATAGCTGCTACAAACATTGAATGCAACAGTCAGGCAAGGATTAAAAAAAAAAGAAAAAAAGCAAAATTTCAAATTTTTAATGGCATGAAACGCCTAGTTATGAGAATATTTTTCCAAGAGAAGTTAGTAAACTGAACCCTAAGGGATACAACAGAGAATATTAGCTCACAGCTCAAGAGAATCGGGGCTAAGCAGTGCTATAACAAACTTAATTTATTCACCAGACTGATGCAATCTGGCCTCGACCAGATTGTATTGTCACATCTCTACATGGAAAAAAAAAAAATTCTAAAGCTGTTATTTTTAGGGGAGAAAATATTTCTTTAATGTTGCTGGACAAAAGCCAGCAGCACAGGGCTATGTCAAGATGATGGAATAACCCAACCTTACATCTCTAAGCATCACGGTCACAGGAAACAGAGGCCAAGGCTAAAATGTGACCTGTGGTGGGAGGATTTAGTTAAATCTCAGGCTTTAACAGAAGTGATTTCTTTCCAAAAAAAAAAAAAAAAAAAAAAGACATAAATAGTTAAGTACATGGGTCATACTACATTTGTTTAGCAACCATAAAACAACCACTTGCACTCTCCATGCCACGCTTCCACGAGGGAGATGATGTGCAACTCTCTTGCCTGCATCCTCTGGACAGATCAGCCAGAAGCGAGACTGAGCTCTGAACTTTGCTACTCAATCACAGCAAACGCTACCAAGAAACCGCCGCTCGTCCCACGGCCGATTGGCAAGGGCTCTGCTGTGGATTTCTTGGAAACTGGATTTTTTCATTCCAATGAAAACACCTGCTGCTGATGGACAGCTGGCATTTTAACAGAAGCATTTGTAATGCCTAAAGTTGAATGCCAAACTTTTCAACGGAAGACCTGAAAGGGTCCTCTTGCACGCATTTACAAACTCATTTATACCAAGACATAGGAGAAGCAGGAAGCCCAATGTGTATTTACGAAAAAAAAAATAAAAAAATAGCAGAGTTTGTGCCTAGGATAGGGTTAAGGAGGGAGGCTGGCAGCCAGGAGGAGCAGAAGCCAGGTGCCAACCCCCCCACTTGTGGACTTTAAGAAAACCATTCCTCCTCCCGGCACCCCGCTCACTGAACGTGCATCTGCGGGCAAGCACGAACAGAACGTGGCTCGGTCAAGTGAATCATAAATACTGCCCTTGCAAAGAATGTGCAGCATTTGTAAATACTTCAAAAGAAAAGCAATCTGTAACTGGGGATATAGAGAGGTTTCCTAACAGGCAAGCCTCTGACACTGTCAGGGTCAAGCAGGCAAAATGCCAGGGGAAAAAGGGAAAATAATAAAAAAAAAAAAATCCCCCCTTCCCAAATCCCTAAACACTTCTTAAGTCTATGTAGGAATCATGATTCACAGAATCATGCTTCTGATTAGACTGATGTGCCAAGGTTTTCTTTCTCAAGTGATAAACTGGGAAAGTTACTGGTTCCAGTTACTGTGTATTGGGAAATCTAATCGTGAAAAACATACCCCAGGACCTATCAGAAGGATTCAGTGTTTAAAACAGAACTTTTATTTTTTGTGGGTGTGCCAGTAAAGGGGGCTTTCAGCAAAGAAATTAATTATTCACACAGAAGTTATTATGTATTTAGGTCCATCACTGATGACCACTTTTTCCAGGAATTCTAGCTGTCCCATACGAACATATCTGGAAGCATCACATCAGCAAACAGCCAAGGTACTTCAAAAGAATCACAGTAGTAATAGTAATCACATTTAGCAAAGATCAAATACAGGGATAAATGTCAAAAATAATCATAATAAAAGCTTAGTTTTTACTCATAGGAACTATAATAGTAGCAGCAGGATACAGGCTACATACTTTACAAGCATAAATCTCTCAAAGGGGAGGGAAAATAGCAGCAGACATGATATTGGACTTCATCATAGGTCTGGAAGAAAAGTGAACAGCTAACAAACATGGGAAAATACATGAAAGAAGGAGAATTAATACCAAAAAAAAAATAATAATAATCCCCAAGGCAAAGTTTTTGTAGGCACTCTGCAAAAGTCTGGAAAATACTTGAAGAAAAACCTCATGTACATCTGCTTCCTAAATACAAAAAACTTCTTTAGTAAAATCACTGACTCTCAGCCATGAACTAACTTCAAGAAATCCTTGTAGTAATTTTCCACATAATAACAACTCAGAAAACATAATCTAGAGGATCTGAGTTTTATACAAGACTTCAACCTGCAAGTGAGTAATAGCCTGAATAAATGTTAACAAACAAAAAAACAACCAAACAAAAACCCACCACAATTACAGTTTCTTGAGTAAAAAAGATTAGAAAAGATTCCGTGACTTGCTTTTCTTTAGGTACATCTAAACCCAAAATTTCAAGAAGATCTAGCTCAAGTATTTAATGTGAATAAAGTAAACTATCCCTGCCCTAGTGGGAGTGGAGACAGAAGGGGCTCTTGACTGAGCTAGTGCTCAGTTTCAGTGAACACATCAAAACTGCGTGTCTATTACTAACAGCTAATCTACTACTTTGCTCTAGTATCTGAGCAAACTTGTGAAAATCATAAAGCTTCAAGGGGAGGACAAAAGAAGAAATAGTACAGAAGGATTTAAGTCCACTGTAAAGGTCTTTAGTGTTCCCATTACGATGATGCCTGATCGCTCATCACAGCACGAGAGCAATTAATGGGGACATGAAAAATCAGCTGTTTCATTACAAACTGGGGAACCATTCTGCAAGGCAAAGAGCTTAAGTTCCTGAAGTTTGAACTGTGTATTGTTCTTTCCAGATTTTTACTGCCCATGAGAGTGTACCCACTACCTTAATTTTAAATACAACTGATGCAGTTTCGGTTTCACACTTTCCAAAGTACTCTAATAGCAGTGCATCCTGTCGATCGGCACTGAAGACAAATTACTACAGATTTTTAATCCTCTTACCCTATATACGACACATTTCTAAAATCTGTGTTCATTAAAACACATTGTCTCATGTGTTTTAATACACGCCCACCTTCTGCTCTCTTCATCACTGCCTGCAAGTTCTGTATAAGGGGCTAAAGGTCTGTTTTTGTAATTGCCTGGATTGGCCCCCTCTTAGCCAGCAGTGATCACTCCTGATCCTCTCTCACGTCAAAACATGGTTGGGACTCTCTGAATATCACAAGGATATCTGATCTGGCAGGTGTTGTCAACATAAACGTGCACAAAACCCAGGCCATACCACCAGGAAGGAGGTTTTCACAGAAGAACAATCACAATCACTTCTATTCAGGAACATACAAAAGGATGTCTGATGGTCTGGTAGTTTAAACTATAGGCCCACGATGCAAGAAATCGGACCAGATGATCTCGAAGGTCTTTTCCAACCTTAATGATTCTGTAAATCTAATGTTTGCACTCCATTCCTCAGCTGCAGGGGGCTCAAAGCCCCATGTCCCTTTTGAAGACAATAACTTCACCAGAAGCTGCTTAGCCATGAAGCAATGCCGTACTCATCCTGCTGACAACATACCACTTTGAAAAAAATAATTAGCAACATCCTAAAGGCTTCTGAAAAGGCAGCATGACTCCATGTGTTGACAGATACTTTCCCAGAAAGCAGAAGACTGAGGTTCTGACCTCTGCCCCATCAGCTGTTCCTGCAGTTTATCTTATACAGCCACTGGAAAACTCAGTTATGGGCGTGTTTTTTAGTTTGGTGTTGATGTTTGTTTGCTTCATTTGATGCATCACTCTGTGGATTTAATGCTATGATTTTCCAGACATAAATTCTGGAATTACAGTTACATCTTTTGCCACTCAACTCGTAAGTGAAATGAGCCCAATATCTAAAACAAAAGAAGAGCTAATTTTAACCAAAATATGGTTTCTACTTTGCACTGTATCATACCAGAGAAGTGGTGGGGCAGTGCTTTATACCTTCAGAAATACTGCTCGACCTCTATTGAATCCACAAACTTTGACCGGGGAAAAGAAAGCACAGTTTTATTTCCAGCATGAAACAATCAAAATCTGGTTTCATAGATCTATTTAGACCACAAAATCTTATAAATATTTAGGTTAGCATCTCAGTCGTACATTTGTACCTTTTCAAATCCCCTGTCATTATGCTTCTTACTCTATCAACACATCAATTACCTTAATCGCCAGTACCCCAAAATAACTCTTTTTGAATGTCAGCTGCTATATTTTTCACTCCTTTGCCAACTAATACTCTGGTTTTAGCAAGTCAGTTTACAACTTTTCAGGACTATTTTAATCTCTACAAGTACTTTGGTTGCTGAAATTTTGATTTGTTTAAAACAAACTATCACAGAAAAAAAACAACACCCTTCTACAACATTAAAACTCTACTGTCTAGGCTGCAGATTATCCCAAATGGAGGTTTTCACAAGTTACAGTCATTTAGTGTGATGGCCTTTGAGAGGATGAAATTCAAGACACAACAAAAACACGTGATATCTTGTGCTATGCATCCAGATACCGCTGTCATGAACAACGTATACAGGGAAGTACTTCTGAATACAGCTGCCAAATTGCTTTTTTTCCAGCACGAGTTCTCAACAGGGAGCACAGTTTCTTCCTTTTTGCATTGATACAGCAGTCCCAGAAGCAGACGTGGCAACCTGTAATGCATGGATCTGATTCAAGGTCCTCTCAAAGTCAACAGCAAAAATTATTTTGTTTTCTATGAGAGGAGGATTAAGTTCTCCAGGAACTCACAGTTCAGCATCTGCTGCAAGTACCTTCACATGCCAGGACCTCCATGGCTTTTCATCACAGTATCCTATCGCATTTTCCCCCTTCTTATTTTTGGCTCAATGGTACAAACAGAAAAATCTCCATGAATGTTTGTAATCAAATAGGATGCATATTCCACTTAGATGTAAATTTCAGAGCACTCCAGAATTTTGTGCTAACTCAGACACACATGAAGAATTAACCGTCTGTGTTGCCCCATCTGTTCCTACTGTACTTTAGATCAGCCCACAAGACAGTTTGGCATGTTTCATTTTCTTGCCACCTAAAGGCAGAATGATTTTGTGTTATGAAAAACAATGCGTGAGACTAAAATCATACATCTTTCTGTACTTTAGGATAAGGACTGTTTCAGCAAACAATGCAAATGTTTTCTTTGGCAACTTACTGGTCTGCAGTTTGTGTTCATTAAAATATTTGTAGTCTGCAAGTACTGAATAAAAAGGAAGTTTTATATATTAGACAAATTAATATATGAGAAAATAATTGCATTATAAAAGAATTCTTATTTTTACTCTTTCTTTCAATAAACAGAGATAACAGACCTACAGCAACGCATATGTAATAGCAATTTACATGTGTTAATTCTTAGGAAGTGAAGTAATATCTACCTCCCAAAATACATTACTGCTAAACAGTAAACAACCAAGACTGAAATGCCAATCATAAATAATTAGTAAACACAATTACCCATTACACTGTTATTTCATTAACATTTCTTTCAGAAAAAAATCAGCACTGAAACATAGTGATGTTGTTTAGGACAACAAAGTCATGGCTTTCGCTTACACTGTATATAACAAAATACTTATGTATTTATGGAAAGCTTATCCTCAATAGAATCAGACCTGATCCAAGAATCCATGTGAATGTCAAGTGTTGATATTCTATGACATTTAGACTTAAAGAACAAAAATTTCAAAACCAGCCTGCACAACCTACATTAAGGTTTCAAATTTTGCATCAAACTGACTCCAAGTATAAAAATACATTTTCTGTATTTCACACATTTGTTTTTCTTTTTAGGTTATATTTACCATACTACATCTAAAAACAACACTTCTTACAAACTTTCACATCAGCCAATGTGTTAAGAGTCAGCTTAGATGTCTTGGTGACTCTTTGCTAATGTCATCTCACAAGAGAGGAGCCTGAGAGATGCAGTGGATGGAAATATACTTTATATCCTGTGTAGTTTCATATCACAACTGAAAATATATTTACAAGTACAGATTTCTTTTGGAATATAGGCAGTACTGAAAAATTATTAGTTTTACAAAACACTGTAAGAAGCCCAGGAAAAACAGAGCTGCAAAGGCATTACTTGCGAACTGGGGATAGGGACTCAATTCCCACCTGTCTCAGCCTTCCTGATTGCTGCACCAGGCAACTTTTCACTTTTCTTTTTTACCTTTATTTCACAGTTGGAAATAGCAAAAATACTTTCTTATTCATAGAAGAGGGAAAAGAAAAATTCAGTTATTTTGATGATTCATTCAGACACAATAGCAATGGGAGTCCTTCTAATATCCAGAATAAGTTAGACAGGCAGGCATTACTGGCAGAAGTTTCAAATAATTCTTATGCAATACCAAATTACACTGCAGTCTATCGAGCGATCAGAAGTGAACCTTCTATTATTTTAAAAAAGCATTCATACAAGATTTCCAGAGAAGTGAAAAGACTGTATAGCATGATGAATTTAACTGCATTATAACTGTGTTAAATAGTACTTTGTCCTATTAAGTGTTTTTAATACACATCTTCCAAGAAAGTGGTTTTATAATTACATTTTCTGGAAGCATCCAGAGTCAGTTCAATGCCTGCATAGATGACAACAGCCTCTTAATTTACCTCATTAGCCCACAAATGCAGGAGAGTTGTTTACCTTTACACAAGGGAAAAAGTTTGGCTCTAACTGAGGACATTCTAGAGTAGAAGAGTTTATTTTTAAATATAAAACCTTTCTCTTTGTATGTTTAAAAATCTTTACACAAAGCAGACAATTTTCATATGAACTGTTTAGATGAAAAGGATGATTTTAGCAGCAGGAATCCTAAAAAGAATGTTTCAAGAGTGTTCAAATTCATACCTGCAAAGTTGCTCTAGTTTAGTCAGAAATTGAAAACAGTAACAAAGGCAGGTACTCTAACCTAGGTAACAGATAGAATAAATCTCAGATAGACAGAATCTCAGGTCTGACTTTTAATCAGAGCAAAGCATCAAGGTCAAGGATCTCACTCTAGGGCACTTCCAATAGTACTTATGGCTTAAGTTATAGTTATCTACACTTTAAAAGCAAAATAACCCGAGTTAACCTGTGACACAGTGCTCTGAATTTACAATTTTATTATAAAATGTCTGATTTTTTAGACATGTCATTATATCAATTTTAAAGCTGTGTGTGTTTTGACACTGAAATACCTTTGCTGACAACTTCAGCAGTGTAGGTATAATTGTCCTAAAGCAATGGTTGATTTCCTGCCAAGTTCTCCAACTATTAGTCCTCATGCTCTTCTGACTACATGGACAGTCTGGCTTTTTATCTGAGTATCATAATCTAGAGAATTTTCACACCGTATCAGGTCATCATGGACCCAACATTAGCTTCCTACTTAAGAGTGAGTACACAGTCAGTGACTATTTGGGATACAGAATTCAGATGCGTGTGTTATATCCATTATTACCTCAGTATCAAAATGGCCTCTTAACCACCATGCCATTGAGAAGAAGTGTTTTAAAGTCCATCTGCACTCTGTTCTGCTTTGTTCATAAACCTGTGATCATTATGTAGGACCAGAGTACTCAACCGTAGCTCTATCTCAGTAGTTTTCAACTTTTTTTACTTGAAGACCCCCCAAAAAGCAAGGTACAGACCTCTGAATAGAGGCTTTACACTCTCAGACAATAGGCCTGCCCTTCTCTATGACTTTTTGGAAGCCTATATCCCCAGACACTAACTAAAAAATGCTGTCTTTTGAGAAACACACTCCAGCAAGTTAGAAGATAACATTCCAGTTTCCATTATAGCTCTTGGGGCTGTGGTATCTATGAGACTATTTACTGTAAAAACATCACAGTGCTCAAACAGTTCATTTTCTGGGAAATTCCCCATCAGTGACAACAACAATAATAAAATTCCTGGATCTTATCACCAAGAAAAACAAGAGACATAAATTCATGAAAGCCATGATTCTGAATTAAAACGCTGGATGATACAACACAAGATGAAGGGATGAAACTGTGAGGCAGACCATTCATAAAGCTCACACATCTGGCCTACTTCTTACGGGTCACCAGACGAGTGCAGCAGGATCCAGATTCCAAGTTTTTTTATGCAATCAGCTCATGATGTTAGATAATCTTCTGTGAGACAGCAGTTGTGTCATCCTAAAACAGGTGACCGCAAGTTGAATTGGTCTCCTACTCTTTCTTTTTCCCTGCAGCCGATGACTTTCCTTAATAGCAGGTAAAGCATCGATGAAGACTCAAATGTGTCTAAGGAATTCTTGTGACCTCAAGGGAAGGAGAGAAAAAGTCAATGGTTGTTTTCCCAAAGGAAAGACAAAAAAGCAGATCAGGAGAGAAAAACTGAGAAGAAACAAAAGAACAGAGAATTCTCACAGTCATGTTTTGGAAATGGAGGAATTTGAACAGCAATGCTGGATGATAACAAGAAAGCTCTGTAGTCAATGATTATTACGTACTTTACACATATTCTTGAAATCTTCAGTATTTCAAGACCTCTAAGGTACTATACATGCCCTTTAAAGCTCTTCAAACAAGTCCTCTTCTAGGTAAGATAAAATGTCTGAGAACATGAGATTCCCTTTCCTCCCTTAATCCACTCTTACATTGCTTTAATGCTCATATTTTTAACAGAAGGATCTACCACCATGGATCTTAACAGGTACTATATTAGTATCTTGATGTGATTTCAGGCAAAGCATTCAGCTCTGTACAGTGCACACACCAGCACGGACCGTGCTGCCAATAAGGCTTCACACGCAAACAAAGCAAGATGTTTTCTGACATGCAGTCCTTGGAAAGAGTCCCTCTGACTGTTCAAAACATTCATTAAACAGCTCATTATGTTACCCATTTATCGCAACACATCCACATGCCTGGATTCCTTCCTTGCTCTCAGGAAAGTCTTAACAAAACAAAACAAAACAAAACAAAACAAAAAATAGAAGGTATCCAGAGAAGGCAGGTATTTTTCCTCTCCTTAGAGCTTGGCCATTAGATATCTCAACTCACCTTTTATTTTCCCAAATGCACATTCCATTCTAATTCTGGAACTACTCAGAAAATAGCTGCAGCAGCTTTCTTTCACCCATGCGTCCTTCCAAAAAAGACCGCAGAAGCGCAATTTTCTTTGTCATTACAAAAACAAGCTAAGTCATTCAAAAATTTTCACAATGATGTTCATAACAAAGACATGCCAATGATGCCAGTACCATCAGTAAAAATGCCTGTATGGTACTCCACCTTGTGAGCAGCAAAGAAAAGTACTCTGCTCTGCACAGACTTCCCCAGTATGGAATTCCCCTGAGTTTCCACCTACCCACTTCAACCTGGTCAACTATTCAGCGGAAGAACACATGGAAGTAAACAAGAATTTTGAAGGTGAACAGGTTTATGCTCCTTGCCTCCCTTAGAACACCAGTAGATACCCTGCTTCTGTATTTCACAGAGTCACAGAATTGTCTAGGCTGGAAGAAACCTCAAGATTATCGAGTCCAACCTCTGACCTAACACTAACAAGTCCTCCACTAAACCATATCACTAAGTTCAACATCTAAATGTCTTTTAAAGACCTCCAGGGATGGTGACTCCACCACTTCCCTGGGCAGCCCATTCCAATGCCTCACAACCCTCTCAGTAAAGAAGTTCTTCCTAACATCCAACCTAAAACACCCCTGGAGCAACTTTAGCCCATTCCCCCTCGTCCTGTCACAAGGCACGTGGAAGAACAGACCAACCCCCACCTCACTACAGCCTTCTTTAATGTACTTATAGAGAGAAAGGCATTACAAGGCATGTTCAGACTTCCTTGAAACTGTTTCTTTTATCTGTGAAAGTCTTCTCATATTTTTAGGACGATCCAGCCACTGCTAGCAGAAAAACTCCAAAGCAGCATCCACCAACAAAGCTGCATGCTTTCTGCTCTGGTTCTCATTGCAGAAGTTCGTTTGCAGCAGACAGCTTAACATCAACACTGAGGAGATTAATGTCTGGCAATTTTTCAGCCCTGCTGTTTTTTTACCCACTCTAGGGCCTTCCTCTACCACACAACATACGTGACGTTGATGTCCTGAGCATGTATTGGAGTTTTTAAAAGTTGGAGTTTCATCTAAACAGGGTAACCCCTATTTTGGATGTCACTAATACATACTATTTTAAAGGATACCAGTCCTTCTTCTTTTTAAGCACAAAAGAAAAACAATCTGGGAGTCATATTTGGTTTTAATGGAGGTGTACTGAAAAATTAGAATATATTAGGGAATGGATTTATTTGTTGTGCTGAATTAACTTTGACCAAACTATTCCTACAGTGTTCAAACTGTGCAGCATTCAGAGAATTAGCAGATCAAAACTGCTGGATGTTGACAGGCTGCAGAGGTGGACTGACAAAAATCTCATGAAGACCAGCAAGGAGAAATGCAGAGCCCTGCACCTGGGGAGGAACAAACCCAGACACCAGGACATGCTGGGGACTGCCCAGCTGGAAAGCTGTGGAAAGAGTCCAACAAGAGCAATTGAGATGACTGGAGCACCTCTCCTGTGAGGAGAGGCAGGGATACCTGGGACTGCTCAGCTTGGAGAAGAGGAATCTCAAGGAGGTTCTCACTAAGGTCTATAAATACATAAGGGAGGGTGCAAAGAAGATGAAGATGAACCAGAAGATGAACCAGGCTCTTTTCAGTGGTGTGCCGTACCAGGACAAGTGCACACAAACAGGAATGCAAGATATTGCTTGTGAATATCAGGAAGTACTTCTTCACTGTGCAGGTGACAGAGCACTTGAATAGGTTGCCCAGAGAGGTTGTGGAGTCTCTCCCCTGGGAGATCTTGAAAAGCCACATGGACATGGTCCTGGGCACCCTGCTCTGGATGTCCCTGCTTGAGCAGATGACCTCCAGAGGTCTCTTCTAACTGCAACCATTCTGTGACTCTAGTTGAAGTCCTGCCCAACTTCCCCAGGACATATTGCCCTGGCAGCTGCTAATGGATGCTGAGCTAGTGCAGTTCTATACACAAAGAAAGAGAGCAAAGTGAGAAGGAAGAAGGGCAAACATCAGGCCAAGAAGTCTTACAGACCTGAGAACATATTCTGAAGTTCCCCAAGCAAAATGTTTGTAAGGTTTTACTGGATTCACCTATCATTTCAAAGACTGATGGAAGAAGAGATGAGCTCAAATTTGACATTTTCTCTTAAAAGCCTTGACAAATTTTCTTCAAAATACAGTAGAAAATTGAGCTACTTTCCAACAACATAAACTGAGTCTACAGAAAGAAATATTAATACAAAACAGCATTTAAGGCTGTTTAGTTACCTGATCGAGTCCTATAAAAAGCAATCAATTCCTCTCAAGGAGTGACAAGTTTTCTTCCCATACTTTTATCAAAACATTTTTTTAACAAACTATTTTTTAATGAAAACTTCCCACATTTTTATCAAAATCTCTTCCTGTGTTTTTAACAAAATACAAGATTATTTGCATTTGGCGTACAAAGAGGTGGACTGCACATGACTACCCATCCTATGTGCTCCTGAATATCATATTAAACACCTCAAGATTTGGTGACCCACCACATTAGTGCTGAATATGAAACAGGAAGTTTTTGTGTTGCAGACCAGGCACAGTCATTCTCGATCTAAGAACAACACACAACCCTCCAGAATAAATCACACAGCTTGATGTGGGTCAGCTCTGTGTTAAGCCACTGTTTAGCCACCACCCTCGCTATGGGAAGGACTTTTACTTTCTTCCAGGAATGAGAAATTTTGAGAATAAGGCAAAAAAAGCTAAAAAAAAAAAAAAAAGAGAAAAAAAAGAAAAATACCCTCAGTAGATTCTGGATGCCCATCGTGGGCTGTAAGAGTGACTGCTCTCTCTGAAGATTTTAGGCCTTTCTGAGGTGCAGCAAACTTAGTACTGCCCCAGGAAAGTGGAAAATAATAATCTAGGAGAAAAGAGCCACTGGTTGTCTCTAAAATCTAGTCCAGAACAATATTTGAAATTAACAAGGGCCTCTTTGTATATGTCATTTGTCACAATTTCATAATGTCAGAACTTTGTTAGCATCCTGCAGCAACCCTGATATATAAAACCCTCCTCCCCAAACCTGTACGAAGTAAGTGAGCTCTGACAACGTGTGTCAGATTTACACTACCAACAACCCTCTCTTGCTACTCAAGACCAGAAAATTGGAAAGGTCTATTTAGAGTCTACACACTGACACTACCAAGAAATTCAGGTAAAATGGTGTTTTTCAGTGTTCAGCACTATCAAGGTGAAATCGATTAAAAGAGAGGCACTCCATATGCATACTAAGGGCTTGAAGCCATTTGTTTCCAATTCAGTTAGGTACCAGTATCTCCATTTTCCAATATTTGTCTGCCACTACCCTTTTTCATATACTTCTGAGGAAAATCTATTTTAGTGATACTTATCCTAGCTAAAAATAAGTGAGAACTTACTTTTCGCCTGTTTCAACCTCTAATTAAAACCAATTCTACAGCCGGACACAGATACTATGCTAAAAAGCAATAGCCTTGAGCAACACAATTTTCATTGTTAAAGAAAGTGGTTCATAAGCAATTATATCTTGTCAGCTCTAACAGTTAATCTAACCTCTTCAATGACACGCAGTTATTTCACACTCAACATCCTGCCACGAACCAGTAATTATGGCCCACACTTGCTATCTCTACTGACACTGATTTCCAGACTACAGAGACATAGGCAAATGAGCTTATAACCTTAAGATAACCAAAGGACACTGAAGAGGTTATTTTTTGCAACATGACATTTATTCCTGAAATTGTTTGACCATTAAACAACAATCATTTCATCGTTTAATCTGATCCTAATGGAGACTGCCTCAAATGGAAAGCTTTTCCACTGTATCTTTTTTTTTTTTTCAACTGAAGCAAGTCATTAAAACAAAATTAATACATGATGAATATAGTGCAATAAAGAAAAAAAAATCTCTAGATCTCATTTTGCTCCAGGGAGATTGAGATTTCTCTTGCTGGAGAAGGGGGAGGAGGGAGAATGAATGCTGTCAAGCAGCAGTTGCACAAGCAGGGACTCCAAGCACCTTCTTTCACCTTCCCAGAAATGACTGGCAAGAGACTTCAGTTCTCAAAGTTTGTTTGTATCTGACAGAAGTAATGTCAGAACATCGCCAATAACCTTTGAGAAGTCAGGGACTTGGGGAAATACAGCTCAGAAAAACCTAAGAGAAAAACACTGTCTTTGTCTTGAAAAGAAAAGAGAGAGAGAGACTAAAAGGAGAGACAAAAAATAATGACTGAAGTATTTTCCTAGGAAAATGTTGAAAAATATGTTAAATCACGGTAATTTTCTCATGTGATAACATAACAAAACTGTGAATATAGCAAAAGTATATCTATACTATTTCTATATCTTTACATCAGCAAGAATTTTGACAGTTCCTCATGATGTTCTCATTGAAAGATAAAAAGTTAGTCTTAGGTGGTGGTAAAAGTGACTGGGCAACTTTATTTAGGGAAAATGAAAATAGAAACATGACATTAAAAAGGCAATGTGGGTTATTTACAAACTTCATGAGTTTGAAGGCCATAATGGAAAGATATACTCTCATAATAGCAAGTATGAGTGGATATTTGAATAGATTTTTCAATTAAATATTGCAATGTCAATAGTAAGCATAATCAAAATACACTATAGGCTATCGTTCTACAGGTTGGCCTGAGAACACAAAGTATAATCTGTTCCTGTAGAGTTTGCAAATTAATTTAAGCACTTTAGTTAAGCACTAAAAGAAGGGACTGAAGAGATGGCATGATACTATTTACATGCTATGCACATTGTTAAAAAACAGAGACTTAATATATTACATCAAAATAATAAGTGGTACATCATCTGTGATTTAAACTGTTTTCTTCAGTGTCCTCTGCTATTTATAGTTGATAACCCAAGCCACCAGACAGCTGATTTTACAAAGAACGATACCTTTAGTAGTTACTTAAGGAGGAGATTGCCAAAACTAGTGCATATTATGTCTGGTCTAGCAATTTTCTTGAAATAGAATATATCTTTTAAAAGTTTTGCTTTATGGTTTTTGGCTAAAAGTTCATGTATATATATCATGTATATCTAATTTAATGTATGTAACTTCTGTCAACGGAAGTCTGAAGTCTATACACTGGAAAAATTAAAGCACCACAAAGAAAAAAAAAAAAAGTGTTCTCATGGAACAGGTCTTCCAGATCAGTTTGGTCACAAAACCACTTTTTTTTTTCTTTTTTTCTTTTTAAGATTTAAGGAATTTGAATAAAGTCCACACAGTAGATTATAATTAATTTCATTTTCTGATGCAGACTTCTATTCAACAGGTCAGGTGTTTAAGGAAATAATGAAGATGTAGGATATTATTGAATAAAAGCAAGCTGTAGGACATCACCCTTATCCAAGACATATTTCATTAATATACTTCTTTTCTCTGGCTCTGCATTTATGTTATCAAAAGTTCCATCCCAAAGAACCAGCTCTCTTGGTTACCAAACTGAAAGACTCAAAACTTTTATAATTCATTTATTATTTCCTTTTTCCTTCACCACATCCACACGTAGCAGTTTGCCAACTGCCCTTCAGTGCCCAGATTTCCATTGAAAGAAAGTTCTAACTCAGCCAAGAAAACCGAAAGAGTTTGGAGGCTGCACAGATGGGAAATCATCAGAAGAAAACCGTTAAGGAGAAAGACATTAATTGCTCTCTCACTTCCTCTTACAACGAGGAGCTCTTCAAATGTTCAGTTAAGGTGCCATAGAGAAGGACATATCTAAAGAATCAAATCAGATTTTAAATCAGATCAAAATTCCTTTGCCCTCTCAATAAAACTAAGAAAAGAAAAAAAGAAAAAAGAAAAAAGGAAATCAAGAGACCTAAAGACAAAATTCTTCTCCCATGGCATCTTCAGGCTCTTGGAACATTCTTGTTGCCCTTATTATGTAATACATTATTAAACTATTCATATACTAATTTAGTCTCATGAAACGATAAATGGGGGTTTAGCAGTCAAACAGGTTTGGACATCCATATGCAGTTTCACTGACTGGGAGAAATTCCTCCTCAGTGGGACCAGGACCATATCCACGCGGCTTTTGAAGATCTCCAAGAAAGGAGACTCCACAACCTCTCTGGGCAGCCAGGGCCAGTGCTCAGCTGCCTGCACAGCACAGGAGTGCTGCCTCGAGCTTTCTGTGTGCCAGTCCATTGCTTCTGTTCCCAGCATTGAACAGAACCGAAAACAGCTTGTCCTACTAATTATCCTATTTGCACCCTCCATTCAGGTATTTATACATACTAATAAGTTGCCACTTGAGCCTCCTCTTCTCCAGGATGAGCAGTCCCAGATCTCTCAGCCTCTCCTCACAGGAGAGGTGCTCCAGTCATCTCAGTTGCTCTTGTTGGACTCTCTCTGGTATGTTCTGGTCTCTCTTGTACTGGGGAACCCAGAACTGGATTCAGTGCTTCAGGTGTGGCCTCACCATTGCTAGGCAGAGGGGAAGGATCACTTCTGTAGACCTACTGGTGATGCTTTGTCTAATGCAGCCCAGAATACCATTAGCCTCCCTAGGGTCAAGGGCATGTTGCTGGCTTCTGTTCAACTTGGTGTCTACCAGGGCTCCTGGGCCCATTTCTGCAGAGCTGCTTTCCAGCTGGGTGGTCCCCAGCATGTCCTGGTGCAGGCGCAGGGCTCTGCATTTCTCCTTGTTGGTCTTCATGAGATTTTTGTCAGCCCACTTCTCTGGCCTGACAAGGTCAGGCAGCATGGCCCTGTGGGAAGTCGGCCATTCCCTCATGTTTTGAATGATCCGTAAATCTACTGAGGGTGTGCTCTACCCCATCAGTCAGATTGTTATTTAACTTCATAGAAATATTTACGCTGGAAAAGACCTCTAAAATCATCTAGTCCAACCTTTAACTTAGTACTGACAAGTCCACCACTAAATCATGCTACTAAGTACTATATATACACATTTCTTGAATACCTTCAGGGATGGTGACTCAACCACTCCCCTGGGCAGCCTATTTCCAATGCTGCACAACCTTTTCAGTAAAGAAATTTCTTGTAATATCCAACCTAAACCTCCAGTGGTGCAACTTGAGGCCATTTGCTCTTGCCTTATCAGATGTTAAACAGGACTGAACCCAGTAGTGACCCCTGGGGCAATCTGCTCATTACTGGCCTCCAACCAGATGTACCACTGACCACTACACTGGGCATTCAGTCAGTTTCCAATCCACCTCACTGTCTGCTCATTCAGCCCATACTTCAACACCTTCTTTGTGAGGATCTTACGGGGTCAAAGGCCTTACGGAAGTCCAGGGAGACAATACTCACTGCTTTCCCTTCATCCATCAGGCTGGTGATTTCATTATAGAAGCTTATCAGGTTGGTCAGGCATGACTTCCTCTTGGTGAATCCATGCTGACTGTTCCTGATGATTTTCTCCACCTGCATGTGCCTGGAAAGGGTGTCCAGGATTAACTGTTCCATCATCTTCCCAGGGATCAAGCTGAGGCTTACCAACTTGTAATTTCCCAGGTCTTCCTTCGTGTCCTTTTAGCAGATAGGAGTGACATTTGGTTTTCCCTAGTGTTCAAGCACATCTGCTAGCTCCCTCAGCACTTGTGGGTGCACCCTACCAGGACGCATGGACTTAGGAATGTCCGATTTGCTCAAGTATTCTCTGACCTGATCTTCATCCAAAGGCACGTCTTCCTTGCCCCAGCCTTTCAGCCAGGCCTCTGGGACCTGCGATTCCTGAAGGCCAGTCTTGCTGGTAAAGGCTGAGGCAAAGAAGGGATTCAGTACCTCGGCCTTTTCACTGTCTTGGGTAACCAGGTCCCCTGTTTCCTTCAGGAGAAGGCCCACATTTCCCAAAGTCTTCATTTTGTCATTGAGGTACTTGTAGAAGCTCTTCTTGTTGCCCTTGATGTCCCTGGCCAGATTCAATTCTATCTGGGCTTTAGCTTTCCTAACTTGATTCCTGGCTGCTCAGACAATATCTCTGTATTCTGATACTAATACTAAACCAGCTAATTACTAATACTGAACTAACTGCTCTAATTCAAAATACTACTGCTAAACTAATGACACCAGTCACATTCTCCACAAAACAGGGAGCAACTATGTCAGGATTTTGTAACTAAAAGCTGTTCATTCCTACCAAAATCCCAAGCAAGGAAGCAAGGAATAAATAGTGCTTTTTTCTTGTTGTGTTCTTACCTCAGGTAATGTCAGGTAAATGACAGGTAATGCCATGTTCTCAAAATAAATAGGAGATGATAAGTCTGTTTAAACATTCACCATATTGTACATAGTATATTAAGCAGCTTGTATAAGGAATACTTTGGTAGATGTACTTTCTTTCATTCCTACAGCTCTCTAGGAACATAACAACAAAAAAACACAGGAGTACAAACAGAGAGCTGAGCTATAAATAGAAAATTTTCCTACTAAAATTATTACTAGAATTTCTTGGTAAACAGTTTTAGTTGGAAGAAGCCTGAGAGAAAGACTCATATGATCCCCTTGCAAACTGCAAAATTTCCACTTCTGGCCAGACTTGATACAAAACCAAGCAGCAAAGATGCTGCCTTGAATAAGACATCTAATTATACTCCATAACACTTTGCTATTTACACAAAACAACAACAAGCAAAATAAAAAACCACTCCCATTTTTCATGTAGGAAATTAAAAACCCTAATTATGCAATCATCATTATCAACACAAATGTTACTATTTGGAGCAGCAGAAGCATTTTACAATCACAGGGAAAAAAAGAGGAACAAAGAAACAAATATTTATACTGCCTCTATCTTTATTTCAAAAGTACAATCAGATTACATTTATCAAAAACTTTTTACATGACCAAGTCAAGCAGTCAAAAGCTAAGTAAATTCAGATTTGTTTGGTTTAGCAATTGTAATTTAGATCTGTAAAGCTTTTTTTTTTACAGTCCTATAATTACAAAATGACACTATTTTTTCTCACTGGAGCCTCACTCAAGTCAGTGAGCAGGACATAAGGTACTCAAAAAGCAAGAAAATGGTGTATTCATTTTTATCCTGACCATCTGGATATGCCATGCCATCCAGTCTTTATGTTGGGTTCAGAATTATTAATTTACTTTTAGTAATACACTTCTCACCATCATGCCATTCAAGTATCAGTGCACATTATCTTCTTATCTACCCCGTGGATCAGAATATGTTGCTTTTCTCCTTTTATAAACACAGAGAGTGAATCACTGATAGAGCTGAGGGCAGAACTTCTGAACTTGTCACCAGTCACTTCGCAGATTGCTCATTCCTGTGGATCCCAAATGTACTTAGCATTTAATGTTCTCATGGACCTCAGAAGTGGTAAGAACCCAGTTCTACCATAAATAGCATCCAAAGCCAGATGACTTACAATTTTAGTGTCTATACATCCCAAAATGGCTTTAAGTAATCCTTTAAAAGCAAGGAAGAAGCAAGTCTTATATACAGAGGCTGCTGTATATCATTCACCTAACTCCTAAGAACTGCCCACCTGTCCTTGTAATCTTCAGCTTCATTCTCCACACACAATGATCTATCAGCTGTGACATGGGACCTACAAACTACAGCCTTAGTAGCTACCTCCTCCCCTTGCTGAATGCCTGGAGCACTGTCCATCTTCTGTTTGCCATTTCTTATGAAATAAAAACCTGTCCCTCTTGCAGTTTCTTCTTCCCCAGTGCTACTATTCCCTCCCTCCTTCCCAGTAGTGCACCGTGTGCTGCTGACAGCAGTGTGGGACCAGATTTTGATAAGAATATTTGTGCTCAGGCATTATTTTGACAAGCTGCCAAAATTCTGCAGGCAACAAAAGCAACAAGAGAAAAAAAGAGTATCTGTTTTCAATCTTTTGTAACTGAGCTAAAATAACACTATAGGATTTCAGGCAACAAAGAAAAAGCACTTTTTTGGCTTTGTGGTTATCTCTGCTGAATTCCAAAGACCTGCAGTAAATAATAAAGTTAATAGAATGTTCTTTAAAAAAAATAACAGAGTACAAAAAGCTTTTATAATGAAAAGTGTTAGAGAACCTAACCTAGAATAAAAGGACATCAACTGCACACTTTTGGTGCCCTTGAAAAAATAATTAAAAGTGTAGTTCATCAGTCAGCAGCAGTAGCCAAAGACCAGATAAATGCACAAATCTCACATTCACCTCAGAGATATGATACTTCCACATCTGGGCAAAGTTGACCTCATTTCTTCCTTTTCCATCCCACACTCTTCCTGGTCTACAAACTATGTGCAATCAAAATAATGTTGCCTGAGGCTGTATCATTTTTTTTCATACGTCCTTTTTCCCAAAGATATAGCATGGAAACAAGAGGGAAGCAGCTCAGAGCTGGAGAGAAGAGAGATCCTCTGCAACGGTAGCTACTGAAAGCACAGCCCCTGTCAGAGAAAACTATCACAATTTTGCTCTTAAGTGTTGAACTACAAAGTAAGCTGTACAAAAAAAATCTTCATGGAGGTTTCTGTGGAAAATAGCCTACAATGCAGCTTCAAACAGCTTTGGGGGAGAAAAAAAAAAAAAAAGTCCCCCCTCTACGTAATTTACAACACTGAAATCTCCTTGTTCTGGTGCTCAAAATGCTAAACCCAGTGAAAAAGCAGCTCCTCTTCTTCAATAGAACAACATCAGGAATGTTTTAAAAGTTTAAAAATGTAGAGTATACAGCATTATGACTAATTTTTTCAAAGTTGAGCACATGGTTTGGTTTTCACTGATCTTGCCAAATCATCCTTTTAGCATTGTGGCATCCACACAGAGGAGTATTTCTTCAAACCATTCATTATTGAAATGCATAATGCATTCAACAGGTCTGATTTGATTCTTAATTGCAGGAGATTAATTGCCCTGAAACATCAATATACCATTAGATTGTCCTAAAACATCCAGCACTGTATGGTTAATGACTGAAAAGGGAAAGTACATCTGCATTCCTCCACACATCCAGTCTTCTCTTGGGACTGGGACAAAATGCACATCCTTAAACTATAAAGTCCTGCTTAAAATTTGAGCACTTTTCCCCCAGTGTCAGATTAGCTACAGGAATGAAATTATTTTTCTAAGTACAGACATAAAGCAGTCTCTGTCACAGCTATGTCTTGGACCATTAATGTCTTTGAAAACAACACTCAAGCTCTCAGTTGTCACTAAAATCCAATCTGGGATGTAATAGGAAGTGCAGAGGTGACACTTGGATGCAGGTACAACGTGGGTAGTAGTACAACTGCTATATCTCTTCCCCTATATGGTGACCAGAAATATATTCACTAATTAGGGGCAAAAGGCAGGACTTGCATGTTGTTTGTCCCCCTTGTAAGTCTGCCCCGGCAGAACTGAATGCTGTGCAAGAGGAAACCACCTGCTATCCTTCAAATCGAGCACGAGAATAAATTAGTCAGTGGATTATTCAGTCATGGAAAAGGCGCAGGCTCTTTCTCTAGCATAACACACACAAGAGAAAAAAACTGCCCGAAGTTGAACTGTGCTTTCAGCATGGGCTTAGTAAACACATGGAAGAGTACAGCTGGATCCTCTTTTGGAGGGATGGAATGAACTCTATGAACAAGATGAAGTTGGAAAATGTTATTTCACCCTCTGTCATCACTTCATTAGGTTTCTCCCTATTGTTGGAGGCTAGAAGACTTTTCCCTGTAATGAGTTTCATTTTGTGAGTCATTAGGCTGTTTCCTTCATAATTCAGAGCCCTATCTGTGATTATAACTGCACGCTTGGCTTTAGCAACGCAACAGAAACCCTGTGTAAGTGAGGCATCTTTTTTGATACCCTTTTGTTATCCTAGCAGGCTGATGCAGGTAGCAGACATCACTGGGGGGTTCACCTCAGCCAGCTCCTAGCCCACCTGTGCAGACAGTGCAAAAAAGACTCTTTTACTATTTGATGCACTTTATCCTACAGCAGGCACCAAAACCAGGTCAGACATCAGCCTAAGAGTGTTCCCTTCTCTCCACTGGTTATAAAGTGCAAATGACTGGCTCAATATTAGTAAGATGATTATTACCTGTCTGTCATTTTTCCTCTCTATTCTGTTCTAGACTCATTTCTATGTTGCCTTTTTTCCCTGTGACTGATTAGCATAACCTGTACACTTGTCATTTTTCTGTGCACTTCTTTGCCAATTTTGTCTCTGTGTTACAACTCCAATATATATTTTCTACTACTGGAGACTCATTCTTAACCAAATTTCTGGTGGATTTTCTGCCTGAAATACACTATCTTCATTGAAACAAACAAACAAAACAGTAATGAACACAAAAGCTAATTATAAATGTCATATTTGGATCCAGGGTTTTGGTTACAGGTAAACTTAGGGATTTACTTTGATCAAAGCAGATGAAAGTCAATCCTGACAGCAAGAATCCAAGTGGATGACTTGTTTTTGCAGAATGCTGTCCACATATGAATTGCAAAAGAGGCTTGGTTATGCACCCAGTGCTGGCGTAAGAGTCACTGCAAAAGGGGCTGAATAAAGACCTAGGCTCTATCTATTATTATCCACTGTAGTTTTTCACACTCCTGGGATTTTTGCATGTATACATTAGTATATCAATATGTCCACTCATCTTTTCTTCTAACTTACCCAGCTGGTTCCTTCCTTTGGAAAGAAATAAGGAATATACTCCGTAATCTAAATAGGGAACAGCAGGCTCAAAGCACTTATTTCTCACATGCTGCTTCTTTATTAAAGTGCTTTAAGCCTGGGACTCAAGCTGCTGAAATAGTACTTATATATCTTAGCAGTCAGATCTCAGCAGATTGCCAGCAACAGCTGTGAGCTGTTGTTCTATCTTAGACATTTACAGTTTCAGAAGGAAGGACCTATGTTAATTCACACGTTTTAGGGTTAATGGAAAATACAGAAAGAGCAAGAAGAGGAAAAGATCACGGTCATCCACAGAAGCATACACACACAATTAGCAGGACTAACTTGGATGTTTCTGAAGAAAGGAGCATTTTATGCTGTTCTACACGAGCTTCAGTGCTTAAATCAAATAAATCTGAATTACGTTTAAGAAAAAAATCATTAGTATTTATCTAGCATCTATAAAAATATCCACATCGATTATTTCTGAAAAGTTGGAAATCTCACATTAACTTGGTCAACAACAACAACAACAAACAGATCCACTGATTTCTTACACTTTTTCTTCATTGGAAATATTACACAAATGCAAATAAACTGATGGATTGACTATTTAAAGCAATGCAACTTAGATCTCTTTTCAAAATGTACAATCTTCAGTCATATGTCTAATGAAGTCAAGAAAGTCAAATGCTCCTTCTATTGGAGAGATTCAGCCTTTAATATCATGCTCCAGATCACTTCAGGCAAGTTTATGAAATATGTCAGCCTTCCCATACCCTCACAACATAGAAATATGGTTGCGTGTTGTAAAAAGAATGTATGTGAACAGTCAGCATACAAGAGCAAGGAGGAGATGCACAAAAAGAGTTACAGCCTAGCTTTTTGGACTGTAAAAACTAAAAAGTTTTGGTAAAAGTTGCATCTAGCAGGATGTTTAAAAATGAAGTGTTTGTTCCTCAAAGTAAATCATTGAAACATTAAAGCAGCATTTTAAAAATAGTTTTTTCTACCATTCTAGAATTTACATTTTTATGTCTCTCTGTATTTACAAGCAGCTTCTCTACCCAAACATCAATCTGACATTTAAAAAAAAAAAAACAACACGTGTATCAGAGGAATGATATGCAAAATAATCACCGATCATCAGGGAGCAGAAATTAATTTAAAAAATATGCCTGTTTGAATAGATTATTTCAGCAATTTACACATGTATTTTTCCTAAGGAAAAAATGTCATGTTAATATTATATGGATGACTTTTCTGCAGATGCTAGCTATCATTTGTTAGGTTAAAGTATCTGTTGCTTGTGTAAATGTAAGGTAAAAGAGAGACACAAAACTAATACAGGAGACAACTGAGAAGCAGGTCATTTCTTAAACTCTGGTACCCAAGGACTGTTTTCAAGCTTCCAGAACAGTTGAAAATGCATATATGAACAGATTTATGGCAAACATCTTAGGCATCCCAAGTTCTGTTTAATTCATTTCGTGACTACCAATTTCAGATAACACAAATCTAATTTTTCAAGTTGTTAAGTATGAATTACAACTGATATTGTGGGTCCCTGGGCTTCTACAGTGTATGGGAGATATAAGATTTTATATATTCGTGAAAATGTTATCTTGAGCTCTCTCCAAGTAATCACTCTGCTTAGTAACAAACAGCTTTATTGCTTGTTAACTCTTTTCCATTGCAGAAACTGAAGATAACTAGCAATGCAGCTCTACGTTTAAAAAAAATCTCTGAGGCAGGAGACCAAGCAGGAGGGAGAAAAACTCACTTTCACTTTAATTAAGATGTACTAACATCTTAAATAAATAATTTCTTAATGGGAAGAAATTTTTACACTGAACTTGTCTGTTTTTAATAGGTTGGTTTTCCTTCTATAGAAAATAAAGAACATTGAGGGAGATGTTAAAGTTTAGTTTTCAATTAATTTTCTACCAGGCTTTAGTATATCTGTCCTCTGCTAAAGAAGCACAGGTAATAGACTGATGTCTGAACTTTTATGTTAAAATATTCTAAAGCCCATTGCAAGTAGAAATACCTCCTGATAAAACAAAGTTTTTTAATCCCTAAAAGTTTTCAATTACATTTCAGCAGAACATTTCAATTTAGGTAAGAGATTAAACTGAAAAACAAATAATTTGAGAATACATAATTTCAAAATTTATGGTTATTAAAGATACACCTCTTTTTGACCTAAGACTAAAATGCCTTAATTGCAATCTCAGTGCATAAAAACCCTCTAGCAAGTTAGAAAGAGAATTATATAGCTCCATTAGCTTTTCAGCCAAAATTTAAATTAAATATGGGAGAGATATAAAGTTGCAAGAACAAGGTGAACCACCTCTGACTACTGCTAAAGGCTTGTGTACTTACAGTTCCTAACACAACATCACAAAAATCAAACAAAAATATGCACATATAAAACTATATTTTTTAATTCTTCTCTCTAAAAATTATCAATGTAACAATTAAGCAAACTATGAGCAAAATAAAATTAAATTAGATGATGGAAAATGTTCAACAAAAATGATCTTCCCACACTATCCAGAATATATTGCAAAGCAAATTTAAATTTGAAAAAAATCCCAGGAGTAATTGATTACAGTGATCAGATGAAATTTTACATATATATATATTTTTTTTAACTTCATGCACAAACAGTTTTGGAGAGGACTGAGGGCTGGAGGTAAAGATATTGTAAAGGAAAGCAGGCATAATGCAAAACTATGAAGAATAGTTAAGTTGGATGGATCATGGGCGAGCACTGCATTAGCAATCAGGCAACCAGAAGTCTTACATTTTCTAACACTGTATGTCATAAAATTATTTGAGATGCCTAAATCAAGTATGAAAAGGAAACATCCTCTTACCAGTCTGATTACTCCACTGACTCCTTCACTGGATCTTGTGTATGTACTCATCAGCAGATTGTTTAAAAAAATGCATTTGCTCTCAGACCCTCTTTAATGGTTTTAGTATTTCCTCACAGTGAATTGACAGCATCACAGTTCTCACAGTAAGACCATTTAAATCCATGATTCTCTTCACTCTTTCCCTACCAGACTCGAGGGAAAAGTTAGCCCTGTACTCTCATACTATCTTAAGTAACGAGATATGCCCCCAACAAAAAGAATTGGGGGGAAATGAGTAATTACTGAGTACTAAGCAGAAGAATTAATGTACCAAAACACGTGCACTTACAAGCAAGACTAAGAAACTTAGGGGGAAGCTCCACTGGTACTAACTTGGTCCTGTGTGGTCACACACACACACAGAAAGCCAAATTAAATTAAATTAAAAGAGAGGACACTGGAAATGGATAATTAGAAAACAACCACGATGCAGAAGATACTGCCTGCTAGCAGCTGGAGTAGCTAACAGAATATTGACGGAAAGCAGCCAGCCCTATCCACCAATTACACGTCTGTTTAAAAGCTGCAATGAAGACATGGCCTTTAAAACCAGCATTAATGTCCAAACAATTTTCTCCTCTTTGAGATAAAGCAGGGATGCCACTGCATGTTGATTCACCTCAATGGCTTTTGGGGTGAAAAAATAGAGTGGAGAAAACACAACACCAAAACTATCTCCATCTGTACATGTGTCCAAAACCCCTAAAAATTTCCGTGTGTATGCAATTTACATACCTAGTGTGTACAGATATATATGTGCACACGTATATGCCTCTTTGTAAAGAGTGTATATGTATGAAAACAGCTATATATGTATATATGTAAAGAAAATATCAAAAATATGCAGATATATCCCCAAAGTATGTACATTTGTATGAATATTTTGTATATATTAACACATATATGTATATATATATATTTGTATATGTGTACACAAAATCTCAGCTATGTGTTTTACTCAAAATTTGCATCGCAAAAGTAAGATTAAGTTTGCCTGAAGAGAATCAGATATACAGGAAAAAAAACTGGACTGCTGGCTGTTACTGTAGTAAAGACCAGTCACCAATTCTTATTTCCAGTCCCCCTTTGCCCTGTAGTGACTGTGTAGTGTAGGAATAAAGAGAGCTACTCCACTGTTTTCCTGCCTCCAAAGACCATGATTAATTCCAAAATCATGACTTAGAAATTCATGGAAGTGAGTATTTGCAAATCAGCTGAAGCAAAGGAAAAGCCTCTCTTGTGACTTACTGGCCTCTGTTTTTCTCTCTATTGCTACACCATATTACTTTATTCAATTGTTAAATATATTTAAGGCAAAAATTTTAAACCATATATTTAAATAAAAACATATGACAAAAATGTCAAATCTAAAGTGCTTACAAATACAAGAAGTATCAGCTTTAAGTATTACTTATGCTTGAAGAAAATGGAGCTCTCAGATGCTACCCCTATATGACACTACTCACCCTATCCTTTAAAATTACCTATTTCTTTGAAAACATCAGCTTTTTATTCCATGTGTCATGAGATGACAACAGTGAGCCCTTACTGCTCATCACAGACAGTAAGTGGAGGAAGATGAGAAGGAAAAAAAAAAAAAAAGCATAAATAAACAAATAACTAAAATAAAGGTAAATTACCAGTGGATCTTTGGAAAGGGTACAGTAGGATCAGGTTATCTCAAATTCATTACACCACCTGATGCATTCAGCAGCATTCCCACACCAGGAGTGTGGGAGAAAGAGAAAAAAAAGGAGAAAGAAGGGCTACCATCAACACATTTTCAACATGCAGAATTTCAGACATCAGCATCGTGCATTCAGGAAAGTCAAGCACTGTCTGGGGGCTTAATCTCAGCTCTACCCCAAGGTTTCCACCAACTGCACTGGGACTTACTTGCAAAAGTTGGACAAAAAAAAATTGCAAGAGAACTGGCAAAGCATAATAATTGCTTATTTCTCATCATTTTACCATCTGTTTTCTGAATTAACATGGAAACAGTCATAATTATTAAATCAGAGTGATCACAACGAATTGCAAGAGTTCCCTGTCTCGCTTTATTTTCTACAAGCTATTGGTTTTCACTAGCATCCATTTATCACATTTTTTACAATTTGTAAGCACTCTCAAGAGATTTTTTTCTTTTTTCTTTCTTTCTTTTTTTTTTTAATTGATCAGTGCTATCAGATAGTTGAGTTTGGTGCATCAAAGTGTCATAAATGGCAAAATGCTGGGACACTACATGAATTTAAAGTACAGTCACCATATATATGGTCCCATGCATGTAGGTGTTTTCCTTCTGGATGAATAAGCAAACAGTCCTTGGTAATCTGGTTAGGGCAGATTTTAAATTTGGAAAAAAAAAAAAAAAAAAAAAAAGAAAAACATTAGAAATAAAACATCCCGGTCCCCAAACATCTTCTGCTCAATGTGTAAGTGTTATCTAATCTGCATTTTTTTTTTCTCAATTTACAAAATAAACTTCCTCATGTTTTATGTCACATGCAAGCTGAAAACGTTCCACTGAAGGCACATATGTCAATAGCCTACGAAAAGCTTTCAAAAATAGGTTTCTGAAAGAATCGGGATATTAAAACTTCAGAAAAAAAAAAATATATGTATATTTTCTTGTTTCTCCAAATCTGTCTGCCTTTATACAAGCTGAACTGAGCCTAGTGATGAAGAATACTTATATTATCAGGAGTCTTGAAATAAGAAGGCATGCTTGTTAAACCAGGTATTAAATTAGCAGCAAAATTCAAGATATTGGAAACATTTCCAAAATAGTGTATTATTTTGATGGAAATTTTAACCTCACCATTGCTGGAGTGACAGACCAGTTAAACCAGGCCTTTGTACAAATTCCAGTGCTTGGAATAAATGAAGCAGAAAGATTGGACTCCGTTCCCCTTCCCACACAACTCTTGCTCTCCAAATAATTGTTTGCACTTCCTGGTGCAGCGCCTTTCTGTCAGCTCTCGCCCAGCTGCAATAACCAACAGCGCGAGGTCAGCTCGTGCCTTCCCCTCTCCATCACCCCAGCTGGTCTTCTAGCCCATTTTATCTGCTTTTACCTACTCTTTTTCGTAATCCAATGTCAAAAAAAGAGCGTTTCCTGATCCGAACATTCGTAATTAGATTTAATAATCCAAAAAATTACTTCTTCGCATAAGTGGGCAAAAAATACTATAAATAGATAAAAATATTTGGACCAAAAAAATAAGAAGGGGAATTTAACTACTTGCTCTCACGGTGCAGTTGTGCAGGCATCATGAAATCTCAAATTTATTTCCCATTGACCAAATTCAAATCACTTGACTGGAGCTCCACCGTTTAAGCCATGCACTTTGGGCTAAGACTGCATGAAAACGAGAGCGGTAGAGGAAGAGCCAAGGGGGCTTACAGAATCCCTGAGCAAACATCGCGGGCTTTTTCTCTCTTGTCTCTGTTTTCCCAACTTTTCCCAGCTTATTTCTGAGCCAGATCATGTTCACCACACGGGCTGCACAAACCTCCCTTTTCCTCTCCTGATTTCCTTTCTAGTTTTAGAACTCCCAGGCTGACGTCGCTCTCCTCTTCTGTTAAAAGGCTGTGTTTATCCCCAGTTTAACATATTTCTTTTTTAGTAAAACTAATCTCCAGCATGCTCAACGGAAGTTTTCCACATGTTCTATTTGGATGAGCGTGTATTAGTTAGTGAGTCCTATTTTTAGCTGTTTTGCCTTACTTTACAGTTTATTTCCTTAAATAGCAATCTGGATATCGACACAGAGCTGCGCAGATGAAAAATAAAACATATTCCCTGTTTCGCATACATTTAGGGACATGGAATTTGGAGTTTATAAATAGGAATATCGGAATTTGAGAAGCAGTGAAGTATTGCATCATAACGTTACACTAGGTGTTCTTGTTTGATTATTAGGATTTGGTACCTTATCCAGATTTTTTCATAGGAGATCAATTCATGTAATTTTTGACTTTTTTTTTTTTGAAAACGATGGAGCTGCAGTAGCTGCTACAGTAACCTTAATTACTGTAAACTAATACTATAAACTTTATTCTGAATTCTCTTTAAAGCTGAGACACCTAACCTTAGGTGGATAGTATCTCCCTCTGGAGGCCTTCAGAGGCATCTTCTCTCTCCTGATGGCAGGAGACTTCATCATGCAGCAGGTTGGTTCTGGCGTGCAAACCCTGCCCAAGGTGCTCGTCTCCCCCTCCCCTTCCCAGCCCCTCATCCCAGTCACAGCTCTGTATTTCACCCTCCTGTCAACAATGCTGGTGAAATGATTCAGTTCAAGCTTTTATTTTATTTTTAAAGGAGCTATTTTCAGCTTTGAAAATCTCACACCAGTGTAACCAAGAAGGGCAAATGGCAACACAAAACCAAGGAGCCACTGAAAGGGACCGTGATGGGAAGCATACATTTCTTAACAGGGTTTCATCATTGAAAGGTAATATGGATGGTGAATAGTATCAGTATGGTTTCACCATACTGATAGCTTGGATGCAAAATACTGTGATAAGGACAAGGAAGAAAAATACCTTGCAAAACCCCATTCTGAGTCAGAGAAAGGTACAAAAGGTACAAAGCTCTGTCCACATTAGGGAAAAATGGTAAACTTTGTGATGAAAGCATCCTGTTCAGTAAGGCTGAGAAGAGGGAAAATCAGACGGTATTTTCCAACATGCTAGCAAGTCAGGTAATCTGGTTAGTTAGCAACAGTGGAGTAGCTTCTTTTGCACAGCAGACATTTCAAACACAGGACCAGCAGGGGAAAAAAAAAAAAAAATCTCCCTTTTCATACAGTGGAGTTTGCTAGTTTCATAGCTTTGATACAAGTTTGAATTAAACAAAATCCGCCCCCCCTGCAAACAAAGGAAAGCATTTACCCATGCTCTTTTTTTTGGCTGGTTCCTTTCAAGTTTTCTTCTTCTTTTCTTTATCTGCATTTCCATTGCACATCCTAGGAAGGCAATCTTTCCTAACCCCCTAAGCAGCCTAGTGACAACCCTTGCATTTAATCTCCCTCGATCTTTGAGAAATCAGTCACATCATCTATATGATAATATATAACAATATATGATAATATTTAATAACCCTGTTCTCCTACGGGGATGCATCTGTGCTGCCAGCAACTTCCAGAACATACTCACTGACTCCAAACAGCCTTCCCATTTCTACAGTACTTTTTATAGTCCTGAAGTTGGAAACTTACTTAGTCATGACTGAGGTTGGATTTTATTTTATTTTTTGTATTTTACAGCTTTTTCTAGAACAATATAATGAAATGAACAGCGTAGGGAAGATATTTTTGATGACAACAATAACAACAGCACACCTCTGCTTCACAGCAACGCAGACAGTGCAATACAGATTGTAACAGAAACATCAATAAATCAAGTACATGAAATTGTTTAATACCACACAATGCTAAAAGTTGCCATTTGGTACATTTACAAGTAACTGAAATGAAAGACAAAAGCAGCTGTGTGTTCAACAGCCAACCATTACCTTGCTGCTCGGTGCTTTGAAAATAAAGCATTTTAAAATAGCAAATTATCTGCCACTGCATATCAGTAAGCATTCAGCAACACAGTGTAATGCTCTCCTTGTTAGGTTCTAAATACCTGCTCCTGCAGTGTCAAATAAGTACTTATTTTGGTAAAGTAAGACTCCAAACTATCTGTCTTTTGAGCAAAAAGAGAAAGCTGATCAACTAGCTTTGCCAAAATGCATTTTTAAAAATTGACATTATAATTAAGAAAATTAGTATGAAGGCAGTCACAAGCTGCCGAGCATTTCTATTGTATTAACTCATTATGTGAAGTTTTACCCAAAGTGTTCACAACTAATCATTTTCATCTTTACAGTAATAGGAATCAAAATAAACCTAGGATAATATTTTTATGCCTCCAGGAGCAACACAAAGTCAAATTCAATTCCTGCACAGCAATATCCTGGATCTTTGCTATTGTCGGCGAACATGAAAATTTTAAGAAGAAAATGTTATGAGGAATGGAGAAAGACAGTTTCAAGTAAACAAAATGTATGCACCCCAAATTAAAGAAAAATTAAACAGACATGCTGCATTGAAGAACCAGGTATCCATTGCATGTTACTAAATTAAGCCAGTTGTAGATAACAGCATATATTACAAAGAGAAAGAGAGGTAGCTGTGGATTAATAAAATTATAATTAAAATGAAAATAAAACAACAGATACAAAGCATACATAGACACAGGACCAGGAAGGTCTGAGAAATACGGAGACCAACATGATTTCCTCCAATATACTGATGATTAAAACCAAATCTGTTTTCGAAGAAACAGTACTTATTCCACAAGTTTACTGAAGATAACTACTACTCCTGAAATTAGCTCAGTTAAAATACACTATTTTTAGATATTTGCCTTTACACATAAGTCTGTATTTACAGATATACGCTTGTAATTTGCAGTCTTAATTTCCTTACAATACTTACTGCTTCACTGATTCCCTAGAACCATGTCTTCTACAAAATCAAGGCTCTAGCCCAAGCCTACCTCCCAGGAGTATCCTCACAAATCTGCTAAGATTTCCAGCATGTACTGGGGATATTATGTCTCTCAAGGTTTTTATATGCCACTACCCTCAGTTATATTTATTACTCCTAGCATAATCTAATATAGAAAGAATTCATCCGATTGGCTAAAGTGCACAGCTGGGCTGGGAGTGAGATGTTTCTATATAAAGCAATATTTTGAGCTTCCAGTTTTGGATGTTCCATGAGCACGAAACTTTGAAGGAAACGAAAATTTCCATCGATGAGTAAATAATAAGCTGCCCTAAAAACACTGTCAGTTATTTAAGATATTTTTAAACATCTGCATTTCTTATCAGCATCCATCGGTTTCAAAGTGAAGAGCAACGGGAGGCTGCACCAGCGTGCAGCTCGAAGCAAGCGGCCACTCCTTCTGCTCCTCGCTGAAGAGGTAGGGGCTAGGAAGAGAAGAAAGGAGGCACAAAAAGGAAAGCACTCCTGCTCATCTCCCAGCGTGCTTCATCTTCCCCCAAAAAGCCTCCTTGCACTGGATGACCTCGCTCTCACGGGTAATTTAAGGACTGAAATATGAAAGGCACAAGCGAGGAGGGCAGGAACCTAGAATATGAGGAGGGGGCAGAAATCATAAAAAGGAGTGGATACGGTGGCACAGGAGACCCAAGTGTGGAAGCACTGTAATGAAAGCTGGGGGAGAAAAAGCATGAAAAACACATGAAAAAGTGCAAATACTGGAACTTTTAAGGAACAAAAGCTCTCTGCCTTCCAAGGACACCTCATCAGTTGACACCTTGATTAGTCTACATGCTCTAAAACCTTTAATCTTTAAACTTTTTTTGTTTTTTAATCCTTTATCCCAAGTCTAAAGTAGCAGTTGATTGAAGCAGTCTTCTAATAAAGAAAAATCTGTTATTTATATTCCAGCATCAAAGAGCTGCACTTGCCTTTCTTCTCAGGAAAAGTGCCTGATCTACACGTATCATCTATTTACTTATCTATAAGGAAATTTAAACAGCTTAGGTGTTCATTACAAGATGCATTTCTCCTGTTTTGCGAGCATCCTTTTGAAATGCTTATCATACAGTGTTTGCAGTACTGTAAAAATTAGCTGAGCTCCTAAGCCTTGTGCAAATTCAACCCACCACTATACTCGGTGAATTAAAACACAATCCTATTTCCCATGCTATTCTGATTCATACTTTCCATAAAGATATTAACAAAATCAATCACAAAACGCCTGACACTTTGTACTTCTGCAGAACGGTCTTAAACTGGTAGGACTGCCCTATCGAAAGTCATTTTCATGTAGTGGAAAAGGGCATGGGAAAGATTAGATCTGCGCAGCCTAGATTTGCCTTGCACAGTGAGTGAAATCATCAGCAGGAGCATTCAGAAAGTTATTTGTGAGTGAATTGTTCTCGTTACCCAAACAGACTGCTAC
The DNA here is from genome assembly GCF_009819795.1 of Aythya fuligula. Taxonomy (NCBI): domain Eukaryota; kingdom Metazoa; phylum Chordata; class Aves; order Anseriformes; family Anatidae; genus Aythya; species Aythya fuligula. The sequence continues at coordinate 175,509,160 of NC_045559.1, read as the reverse complement.
CTTGCTCAGGTTTCTCACTGAACTTATTTAAACCACTCTTTGAGTGTAATTAATACAGCTTCTCACAGATGACCTAAATGCTAGCTATGGCCAAGCCCCAACACAATTGCCTCTTTGGGAGCCCAGCAGCTCACCTCAAACTATCTGAACAAATTACATACATTACAGCAGAAGAGAATGAATATAACCCCAGAATGGCTAACACATAGGTGAAAACTACATTACTGGGAAGACAGGTGAAGGGAAGCAGCAATATCCCACAGAAACCCCTGGCATCAACAGCAAACTGCTCCATCAGACTCCATGTTAGCAAATCTCATTGTCTATAGGCATCAAGGGGGTAAAGTAAAAACTGACTAGATAATATAATGCTATAGAAAAAGAATAGGGAGGCACAAAAGATGGGAAGAAATTGCATAAATTGCTTTGCAGAGGCACTTTTTCCCTTCTGCTAATTACACAGGCAGTTTGGGTGACAAAGTAGATGACTAACGTTGGTATCAGTGAAATGAAGTGAAATGAATTCCACCTTAACTACTCCTTTTAGAGTTTATTAAAAAAGTTATTATATTCACAATATGAAGGTTGGATTTCCCTCTATTATGCCCTGATAGCTATGTTTATTTCATATATTTTCTGTAAAACAATTCAGTTGAGTAAAGTAGTTTTTTAATCAATTTTTCATACAGCTTTTCCAACTTAATCTATTTTCACTTGAAAAAGCACTATGGTCATATTCAAATTGATGGTTAAAAGCATTTCAGATGACAGATGTCATCTGTATTTATTTGCATCATGAAGTGGTTTCTTAAAGGCAAGGCATAAAAAAAGGAGCATGAATCCTCTAATGAAAGAGACGCTAATATTTGTATTTATGAAATTATAAGTATTTGAAGGTAATCCTTTAAAGATTTCTTGAGAAATGCTACATGGATGTGGCATGTAAGTGTTGCAAGCCTAAGTGGAAAGGTCTGATTAAAAAAATATATTGATGTTAAAAAGCTAAAACATCCCTTTTCCTTAAAAACATAAAATAAATAAGTTTTAGGTTGTTTCCATGTTGTCTGTAACAAAACAGACAAAGATCAGTCCATTATCACCAGACACTTTTCCAGATACATCTGCTTCACCTCAACTCTGAAGTTTATTAGTTTGTGACTTTATTAGAGAAGCCTAGGAGTAAGCAGGTAAATGGAACGTAGTTCATTAGCAGCTATGAACAAAATACACCCTTATTCAGTGTTGCAACATGTAAAGTGAATGGAATTAAGGAAAGCAATTTTAGATAATGAAATTTTAAATACTTTATATTCTATTAAGTTGCTTCCAGACTCCATCAGACAAAAGACAGACAGACAGAATCAGCAACAGAGTTAATTATCCCTCTTTTAGATCTTTCAAGTGGAATAGCCTGTTCTATTGATAAATTGATTCACCAAACTAATACTAAGGTTTAAAATGAAGAAGTTCATTCAACTGCTACATTATGGCTGCATATCGTTTTTTTCTGAGAAAAGTTAAGAGAAAACTGGCCTTGATAAGATTGTTGGACACTACAAAGCTACAAAGTTTAAAAAAAAATAAGTGTGGTGCAGCTGTCAAAAATGTGCATCTTATTTTGAGATCATAGATGAGTTTTTATTTCCATCCAGTCTCCACAACCATTGACATGTTCACTGGAAAAAAATGCTCAGCACTGCCAAGGTATATTGTTTATTGGCATAGAGACCGAGTACTCAAATGAGTAGTTACATCAGGTATGCATTCAGCATAAACCAAACATCACTCGCAAGGAGATGATGTAACAAATTTAAAAGTGGAGAAAAAAAAAAAAAAGAAATAGAAAAAAGCTGTGAAATAGAAGCAAGCACGGTGCTCCCAACAACCCCGCAAGGGGAGGAGGGCACAAATGCAAGACACAGCAATAAAAAAAAAAACAATTGTGGAGTGGGCTGCTGCTCCTGGAACCATTATTTTTTGACACTGTTGAAGGTTGGCTGACAGATGCTATTAGCAGGTGCGGGACCGCCGCAGCAGATGCCAGCCGAGCCCTGCTGACTCACTGCGGCAGGTGCTGCCCATCAATTCACCCTGGGGGGGGGCAAGGGAAGGTGACCCCTCCAGCCGTGCCACCCATAGCAGGCAAACGGAGAGAAACCTTAAGCGTAGAGCCAGTGAGCCAGCTGTATCCAAAGGTCGTTCTCTGGGATCACCTTCTTGGGCACGGATCTACTCAGCGACGTGTTCTGTATGTCCTCGTCTAGCCAAGCACGTGCGGTCAGAGAAGGCAGGTGCCCGTGGATGTGTAGCCAGGAGTGCCGACATTTCACAGCCCTCACTGTTAAAGGACTGCTTCGGAAACTGAAAATAAGCTCGCAAAAAGGATGGCAAGTCCCTACTCTGGTAAAATAAAATGTTCAGTCCTACCAGGTTTGTTTGCAAAATCGAAGTTCTCTCAGATGTAGTTACGCTCATATGATAGATATAATCTTTTTAAAATTGGTTGCTAAAGCTTTCCACGCTTCCCGAATGGATAAAAGGGCCATATTCTCATCCTTTACAGTAACTTCCCAGAGTTTGCATAGTTTTTAACCTTGGCTTTTATTTTGATGTGAACAAGCACTCCCATTTACTTCATGCAGTAAACCCAAGAGAAGCTGTTCCTGACCCATGATGAAAGCGTCAGGATTTGAATCCCCGAGGCAGACGTCCTAAGGCCTTTCACCAAGAGCTCAGAACGAAACAGAAACTGTCCTGACACCCTTCCCAGCAACAGGACTTTCAATATCCCTTCTGTGGAGCAGCTCGGAGGCGAAGGGGACTTATTACATGCCTAAATTCCCCCACTTCTGAGGGTTTTTGTCCTGCCTTTAGTTTCTTCCACGAACCATGAGACAAGCTAGGCCTGTCCCTGCGCTGAGGGGAAGACAGGCAGTTCTTCCACATAATGACTTTGTAACAGCCTCTCCAGATATGTTATTCTCTTTTGGAGAACACATTTCTCTCTAGAAGCAGCTCCAAGTGGCCCTTAGGAACTCACAAGTTTGTTACAGCTGCTTCCTTTTGCCTGGAAATGGTGAGGCTTCTCATCCAAGCCTTTACAGTTATAAATTGAGGTTGGGTGGTGTGGCAGAAGAACCATCAACCAGCCAGCCAGCCTCCGCCCTCCTTCCCTTGAGGTAGGCTTAGCAAAAGACAACAAACAACTCCAAACCCTGGAACTAATACGACATTGTAACATATAATTAATGAACTATATCACTATACTATCAGGAGAGACGATTCAGAACTGCCAAGTGAAACATTTAAGAACTGCCTGCAAACCTCTCCCTTATTACCCATGGCCTCAGAAGCCCAGTCCCATCTTTGAACTCTTCTTTGTAGACCAGCGCCCAGCAGTTCTCAGTGTTTTCCTCAACTAAGCGTGCTCTGGGCTTCTAAAAACCCTCCACATTTATCTCCTTCCACCACTTCTGCGGCTCCCCTGTTCTGAAAATTCCCAAAAGCTGAAGGTGCGAATTACCCCTCCCTCCTCCCTTCTCCTTTCCAGACAGCAGGAGGCAGAAAATAGTAAGAAAGCTGTTTTTTACCCCACTTCCCACACTCACATTCTCCTGAATAAAAACTATACAACATTTGTACAGTTAACTATGAATAAATCAATTTAAATACTTCTACCATCTGTCATGGTCAGTGTTTCTTGTTTTCTAAAGCAATGAACAACTTGAAAACCTAGAATGGGGTATGGCTGGATCTTCTTAGAGGTCCAGAAACTACTCATGAGAACGGAGTAGAAAGCATGCAGAAGAGGCATTAAGATGGATGTTAAGCCTCCCAAAGCAGCAAGCCTCATATCTTCATCTTCACAGCAATCAAAACCTCAGCTCCCAAGAAACTGTTGGGTTTTGGCAACCTATATATTAGCAGGTTGATTAGCCTCATCCTTGAATTCAGATTTCTGTTTAAGAGAAAACAAAGTTGCCCGTGCCCTTTGTTTTATTCTCCTACTTCAACACTGTCCATAATAAGAGACCACTTTAACCACCATCAGATTTTCAAGAACAGTCAGCATTAACAACACCCATTTAGGCATGTAAATAAGTCACTTTGGATTTGCTGGATGATGAGTGCTCTTAAAGAGCTGCCTGATCTACTACTTCTGTGCCACTTACTGTACCATTCACTGAGACTGAAGACGGACTGCCCACTACCCAGGAGTAACTTCCATTGTCCTGCACACATGGAAAACAGTTCTGTTGTGTAACAGAAATGAATTTCATAACGCTATTCCTTATAGCTCTGAGCTTAAGTGTTGAAATTACACACTTAGTACACACTGAAAATAAAGTGAACTTCCCAAGTACCTTCATTTTTACCATCACAATTCATGCTGGGTTGTAGCAGGTGAAACAGAGGCTCACTCTTCTCCCAGTGCATGTGGATACACGCATTTTAGTTTTGTTCTTTTGATACCTCCTGATACTAAAGCACTTGGGAGAGGCCATTATTTAATGGCTGAAGGGAATCCAGCCTGATTAAAATTGCACAGCTTTTTCTTGCAGGCATTTCATTAGGAAGGTAAGAACTCATATTCTTCTGAAAACTAAAGAGGAGGCATGGACATTCCCAGTTGTTGTCATGGATACAGCTGCTGAGAAAAATGTCATTGTACCCCTGCAGATAAATGCATGTGCCAACTGCTTTGAATATATAGTGGTAAAACCACCACAGATGTTAAACATTCTCACGTGGCAAGCAGTTTCCTCTCAAAATATGCACTAAATACAAAGCAAAAGGAGTTATTTTTAAACATAAAGGTTATGCCATGAAGGAAGAAAAGGCTAGGCAGCTTGAAAAAAAAATGTTGGCACTTTCATAGCTCATGATGTCATGGAGGAAAAAATATTATGGAACAATAGTATGAGTAAAGGATCAAGTGTCAGCCCAACTTTGAGTTATCTGGATTTTGTCAGTGTGTGTTATAACAGTATTGTTAACTACAATAACTATATTTCTTAGGTCAATGGGCGATTAAAAAAAAAAAAAAAACACACACACACAACAAAAACAAATAAAGAAAGCAACAAACACACATCGGAAAATTTTGAAACAGGGAAGCTCTGATCTTGATTAGACCATCTCATAGCGTAGGCATTTTTATTTGGACTAGGGCAGTTCCAATCTCTTTCTGCTTCAGCTTTACGTAACTCTTTGCTGACAACAAAAACCTAAGGGGTTCAAGACAGTTCTTACTTGTACCATTTTCGACATCCACTGACTTAGGTTGTTCACCTGATGTGAAGTAAGTTACCAAGATGCTCCTGGAGTTGCACCATTCAGGTGAAGAAAAATCAAATGACATCCCTATAGAGAACGGGCAAGATTTTGGATTCTCCTCTCCTCAGACAGGGGATTCATACAACTCCCTCTCCCTCCTCACACAATCCTTCAAATATCACGCTTCTAAATAAGCCCACAGAGAACCAAGGGAGGCTGCTCCTACGGCTATTGTTACCTTGAGTAGATGAAGCAGCAAGGGCTGTTCTGGATGGGGAAAGGTGAGTGTAGTGGTGAGCCACGCAAAGACAAAAGAGAAAAGAATTGCTCCCTTCAGCAGCATGGAGGAAATCTTCCCAGTCTGAGGAGCTCATTCACCACTGTACAAAGAGTGAAGAAATAAGGAAGTAGGATTGAGTACCCTGCTATAAATCTCTCCTCGTATTTTGGGACAGGCCTGAACAATACAATGCAGTGTTTTGCAGAGATATGTGAGCTATCGCTACATGAAGTACATTGGAACTGGAAGCAAGATAACCGCTGTAGCATGATGTAACACCCCAGCTAATTAGCTCCTTTGGGAACAAAGCACAACACAGCTACGTTGGATCCAGAAGGCAAGCAAGTTCACTTGGGGCTAGCTAGGGAGCCTCTGTACAGCACCACTGTCTCTTCCAGGTAGGTGGGTCCACAATATACCAGCTGAAAATAAAGCTGACAAAAAAAAACAAAACAAACAAACAAACAAACAAACAAAAAAACATAATATGAAGAAGCATATTTTTAAAGCTCAGAACATACAATTACACTCCAAAGCTTTGATTGTTCTACCACCATTCAAGGGTTCTCCTGTGTTTGACATGTGGATAGGCAGTGCGTGGATCCTGCTTTAGCACAGATTCCTACACGGCTGCTTTCACAACAAGTAATTGCTTGTACCTTAGCCAAGAATATAGCTGGTGACCGTTGGTCTCCCATATCTGATGATCACCATGGCCCAATACCCTGCCCCAGTGTCCACTGATACACATAAATCCTTTGAACTCATCCAGTTGTTTTAGGAAAGAAAAAAAACACAAGAATAAAAAATGAGTTTCGCGTAACAGCTCATTCGTGGCAATTCCCCCTTTCCATGAGGGCAATCAACAGGCCTCACATAATCACAGCTAAATGGTACATGGTTCAACTAAAGAAAAAGTTAAAAGGCTATTTGAACAAGTGTTCAACAAATCCTGTAGTATCTGTCTTAGCTTAGGAATTGTAACTTTCTCCTCAGAAATTCACTCATTCACTCGTAGAGGGAGTGGGGCAGAATCCAGCCTTTCTAGTTCGGCAGATAAGCTTTAAATATAATGTCATGTCATAAGTACAGTCATCAGCCACACAGATAATTACAGCAGGGAAACAAGTTTCTGAACACACAAGGCTTGAAAAATGAAAACTTCATAATTACAGAAGGGCTTCCAGTACCTGCATCCACATCCCAGCCCTTTGATCCCACTAGCCTACACCACCTTCCACATTTGTCTAGCAGACAATCAGGGAAAAAAACTATCCTCAAATTAAAATTGGTTCTCATCCTCTGAAGACACAAAAGGCTGAGAAAATCAACACTGCACTCCTGAAAGAGGGAATGGGTTAGCTGGGTTTCTAAGAAGACAGGCAGTCATGTTTTACTACTTGGGCTCTGATAACAGCAATTAAAAACACAGTCTTAAGCGAAACGACATCACAAATTCATGGATAGGGACCCACCTGAGGAGAAGTAAGGCAAACAAAGAATAGAGTGCCTCAGGAGCTACAGATTGTGGAAAAATAATGAGCACTTTCATAGGCTGAATGCTGCCCTCCAGGCAACATCTTCCCTTTTAAGATCCACCCACAGAATTAAGCTTGTCCCATAAGCATCAACCAGTCACGTACACTAGCTTCTGGGAGAAAAGCTGTTACAAAGCCATTAGGACAGGCAATAGCTGACAGGGTGCTACAGATGTAAGACCCACATATCACCTTACTGACCAAGCTGCCCTACAGTACTTTTAGGGGCTTGCATGCATCAGCGAGCACAACCTAGAGGCACTTAAATCCTGTTTCTTGTTTGCTATAAATGTCCTCGGTGTGATCTGCTTACTATGAACACAGAAGGTAAGGTGGGTACTGAGCATAGAGCACAAAGCACTAAATCATGCATATTCACTCCTACTCCAGTGTTACTCCGTTTATCTTTACATCGGGTTTGAGTAGATCAAGTACTATACCCTGCTTGCTGATGCACTGCCCACACCCTCCTCCACTGAGCTTTCACTTAAGCTTCTGTTGGCCATGATGAGAGTGAAGATGCCCTAAAAGCTGATTAAAATAAACAAATAAATTGATTCATTGGCAAATTTATGCCCAAGTCCAGGTGGGAAGAAAAAAAAAAAAAAAAGAAACCTTTTGAGTCACTGAAAGAAACAGTCAAGTTAAGCATTTACTGTGACATGTAGTTCCAGGTCTAAAAAGCTCTTCCCAAGTTATTTTGCTGTTTGCACACAATTCTCTACCCACACTTTGATCTTGCTTCAGAAGGAAGCTGTCCCACACATTACGTTACATTTAAATTGCACTGACGAAATGTGCTGGCTGCCCTCTCCATTCTTCACTCTTCCACGGAAGCTTTTAGGAACACTAAGCATGTCCATCCCCACTGTCGAAATCCCGGGATGCTGACATTTCAAATTGTACTCTTCTCTATGCAACTTGTGAAAATAACAAAGAAGACAAAAACCTCCCACCAGTGCTCAGACAGCTGCTTGCCTGTGTGCAATGAACCCAGCCCAGGTTGCCAAGAGAGACTGTAATGAGGAGCAGCATTTACTCTTGAATACTCTCAAATGGGCTTTCACTGTATATTAACTCCAAGCAATAAAACATCAAGACTACATTCTTGTTTCAGTTTAGAATTAGGTTTTATAGCCGACATATAAAAGGAGATAGTTGTAATAGACATGCTATGATGTTCTTAACTGGAACAATATAAACAGTGCTTCTATAATAGGCACTACTCTGAACTTTGTCAGGGAACTGCCTGAACTTCAAGCTTCACGCCTGGCACTGCTTCTCCCAAATTTTAAACCTGAAAGGAACATCCATAAAGATGGGAACAGCCAAGCTATACACAGTGCTGAAATATGGAAGAGAATAAGCAATTCTCACATAGCATGTATTGAAATTCTCACTGTAAGCTCCATTCCCTAGGGTAAAAATTAAGCATAGATTCAGTCAAATTTAGGAGGCTGTAAAGGAAAGAACAATTCAGCCTATTATACTACTTAACAAGATACTGCTAGAGATTTTCAACCTTTCCACCTAAAAATAAGGCATTTTTGCAATTAAAACAAAAGCAACCATTAAATGTTAGAAATGCTAGAAGTACCAGAACATTTTTCCTTCTTTATACCTATCAGATGAATAATAAGTTGATACACCATGCTATAAGTTCTATTACAAGTGTTTCTAACACAGCAGGACTACACACTTGCACATATGATTAGGTTTTAATCACTGATCAAATGTTTCAAGCAAAATTCAGCATGACCTACAACTATTTTTCCTGGGGATATCATTTTGTCCTACAGATTTATTTTTCTATAAATTACATTATATACCTCTCCAATGAAAAAAAAAAAAAAAGCTTTTTTTATTTTAACACTACAAAACTCTGTGCACAAAATGAATCACAAGTTTAGTATTGCTTAGCACCTGGGGAAGAAGAGCTGGGATCAGTATTGCTCCATAGCCATATGCTGTAGTAAAACCGATTAGTGGTATTAGCAACAACTCAAGACCCACAAAGTTTAAGTGGTTCAAGGTCAAGTAAGAGGGAAGATCAAGTTTGGACTCAAAGAGAAGACAGACAGCCTTTCAAATAAACTGCATAGCTTGAAAAGTATTATAATCACATTGATGACAAAGTATTTTACAGAGGGAAAACACTAAAACTGTATCATGGACATGAAGGGCCAAGAAGCCTACTTTCAACAAGTTCCTGTGCCAGTTATTTCTTTGCTGCATTTAGATGGGTGCTATTCTGTACCACACTCATGACATCTGAGTCACCCCTTAGCACTTGCACGAGGTGCAGGATCACCTCTGCTGATGAGACCCAGCTATGTGGGAGGAACTGTGAAGACGGTGCAGCACTACCCAGACACTCTCCATGGCATTTTTCTGCATCTTGGTCAAACCCTAGGTCATACAGAATGAAAAAAAAGGAAAAGAGACCAAGAAAAAAAAAAAAGGAAAGACAGAAAATATGGAGATAACTTAAGATTTTGTAATTTCCTCTTGCCAAAAGGGAGTTTAGCTCTCAACTCCTCTGATTGTCTCTTAAATTCTAGTCTTAAAATTTTAACTAAAACATCATACAGTCTTAGGGCAAATCCGACAGTGCTATTGTAGACAGAAAACTTTCCAGGGAGGTTTAGACAAATGAGAAAGGTTTTAGAACTTGACATGGCTTCATGCCATTGATCTGCATTCACATAGCCTGTAATGCAAACAGAAAGTTATTTAAAATACTCCTAATTAGGTACAAAAAGTGTGCACTTGCCCTCTGCTGAATAGACAGAAAACCCACTGTTTCGCACCTATTCCATGTTAGAAGGTATGGGAGGGAGGCAAAGCTACTTTCACCTTCTATGACCTTTCTTAAAGTTGTAGCTTTGAAAAGAAGTAGTTTTATTTTTTGCTTCTGGAGGTATTCAAACAAGCCCTTAAATACTGACAAACCTTCCTTAGCAGATACAGATTATCTTTGACACTTGTGTTTAAGGGAGACAGAGAATACTGCATTTGAAACATATCAGGAACCACATTTTAGTGATCTGTAAGACATTATTTGCAAAGAATGGCTCTGAGCAACCTAACGTTGTTTTGAAAATGTCTCTCCTTTAAGCATGGGGTTGGGAGTCCAGAAGTCCTTTCCAGCCCAAATAATTATTATGATTCTGTATCAACCCCATAAATATTTTTTTTCCCTACAAAAAGCCCCTCTCTATAACCTCTCACACCTACACACAGTAATTTAAAGTGTGTATCAGCTATAAATAACCTTAGTCTATATTTCAAAGAAAAGGTATAATCATCCTTTTTATTACTCAAATAGAAAAACAGAAAATTTCCCGGTCATTTCCAACTCCTTGCTGTGAGACAGCCTCCCAGGGACACAGGTTTATCACGGGCTCAAAGGGTAATTTGAAATAGCAGCCCTTTGTAAAACTGCTGAGGAAGGGTGGGGAAAGAGCAGAACCTATGATGTTAACTCCTTTTATCTCCTCCTCGACGGTGGAGGCAACAACCAAGTGAAAAACTGAGTTGCTTTTTCCCTAAATGGTGTAAGCAAAAAGGAAAAAATGAAATAAATCAACATTGGTATGTGGTCGTACACACATGCACAGAATTACTTGCCTCTTTCTGCAAGAATTAAGATCTCCTGAAGTGTACGTGTAATCACGACTATGCGAAGGTTAAAGAAACTGAAATAAAGATTAGGTATTCTTTCAAAAACCACAGCTGTTCACTGCAGTTGCATTTACCTGGTAGCACCAGGTAACGTGAGATAATATGCAAAAGTACCAATGGTTGTTTTTTTACGTGCAGCTTGACATTGCCAGCACATTTAATAGCTTCCTTTTGACAAGAGCCCATCAGAAGTTCTGTACTTATTAATATCTCCTTTTCCTTTGAAATGCTGAGGAAGCAGCAGAACACAGGCTTTCAATGCAGCATCAGGGACACAGGCAGAAACCTGACAGCCCTCTGAAGCCCTGAGTGATTCTCTTTCATGTATTTTATAAAATTAGCAAGTGGGGCAAGGGAGGAACCTTGCTATCTAGTAGACAGGATGGAAGCACTGGCCCTAATTTGTTTAACTGCTTTTGAGCTTTTGAAACCTTATGTGCCAGTGGATCAGGGAAGGTTGGAGACTACTGGCCTAAGCAGTTAAGCGTCCCAGGTGTAAATTTTACTTTGCCTGCACAGAGTTTTGAAGCATATTGTTCAAATTGTTCTCTCTACAAGAAGCTAAGCAGTGGATTCAGTACAGGTGAAAGTCCCTTCTTTTCCAGAAGGAGGCAAGAAGCTGCACAGAATTATGTGTATTAGCCAAGGATGCATCCATACTTCATTCATTATAACAAAAAACAAACACAAAGCAAATGATACACAACAAAAAATCACCCTCAAGTTGCAGTCAACTGAGCTACACAAGAAAGCTCTCTTAAATTCTGTTTCCTCCCCCCATATAATGCAAATTTCCAGATTACGTGCAAAGTTTGCTCAGACAGGTTAACTCACTCAGGGGGAAGAAAATCAAGTTTAACAACATCAGATAGGACTTTGGGCTTCGAAGCTCTGAAGGGCATTCCTGTTCATTTTGCCTTTATGAGAAGCTGTGTAAATGATAAAAATATTTTTTTATTTCCTTAAAAGCTCTGGTTTAATCAGAAACATTTGCTCTTCATCTCAAACCCAAGTAACTCACTTTTCCTACCTCCCCACCACAGGCTTGCACCCTCTCAGAAGGAAGAGGAATTAGTGTACACACCAAGAACTACACCACATTATTTCAGTGATGGGATCCTTGACTCACCACAACCCCTTTTACCCTTTTCAATCTCTTTTTTTCACTTTGACCCAAACAGGAGGCTGAGACAGAGGCCAGTCAATGTTTGTTAATACAGTAACTCATGAAGGTCCCCGCAATATCAGGCAAAAATGGCAATAGCAGCTGAAAAATCAGCAAAAAGGGTGCGTTAGTTATCAAGTCAATAGCTCCCCAGTGGACTGTGCTCCCAAGATAGATCAGTACCCCTGAAGCAGGCAGCGTGGAGTGAAATGATCCAGAGGAACAACCTCATATATCTGCAGCCTCTGTGAGACTCCATGCCCAGCAAACTTTTGAGGTTTTGGCAGCTCCTGTCTTCATGGGGTTGACTGGGAGAAGTCGAGGCACGGGCTGAAGGGAAGCCACCCTTCCTCGGCTGTAGTTAGTTCCTGGAGAAACAGTGACAGCAGCAGGAAGGAAAGAGGAGACCGAGCAAGCAGCGAGATGTCTCTATGGGAGCATTAAAACAAACACACAAGTATGTGCCCGTCCTCACGATCAACGCAAAGCGGGGACTGGGAGGGAAGAGGTCTGCCCGACGGGCAGCCGGGACCGCTGGTGAGCCACGCTGACGTCCTTGGCTGCTTCCACCAGCGCAAGCCACCCTTCCCACCAAGAGCTGGGAAGACGCTGACCTCCCTCTTGCTCCTGAGCATTTACAGCAGCTCTCAGGACTACCAGCTGTCAAACTGAAGACAGCCAAACTGAGTTGCTAAATTTAAGCAACCACACAACGGGATGTAACTGACCAGAGCAGCATGACGGCCCTTTAGATCCACTTAAATCTCCACAGGCACGAAAGACCTCGGCAGATCTTCGCAGCACGAAACGATGCCAGAAGTGCAAAACGACACCGAGGGCACGGCCAGCTTCCTTCAGCACAAAGAGACCTCGAAAGACCCTGGCACTGGCTGGCCAGGAGCCCTCCCGGTGGCTCCCCACAGAGGGGTCCCTCTTCTTTCCCACCCTGCGGATGCACGGGAGGCTTCAAAAACCTATGAGGGTTGCTAAGTGACAATAATGCAGCCCTCGCTCACACCATTTACAAAACCCAAACGTTTAAAGGCAAGGAGATGAACAGTTCGGAGCATCGTAAATCTCACGCCACCCATCTAATAAACAAATAAATTCTCATCAAGTAGAAAGTCTTGCCGATTTCATTACAATAATCCGAACCCTCCCAAGGGGCATAGCTCAGTTATCGTGCTTTCAGGATCTAAGCGGTGAAATATTTCCAAACAGGAACATTAGTCAAACGAGGAGAAAAAAAAAAATAGCTGAAAAAAAATTATATGCTATTTCTTCATACTTGTGCAATACATCAGGATAATTCCTACACGGTAAAAGTTTTATAAGTCAACCACGCTCTGACTTTGCGTACAAAATTTTGATGGCCCACATCCAGCAAGCACTTAAGCGCCGGCTTAATTTTAAGAAGTAATTAATCATATAAAAGTGTACAGGACGACTGAAGTATTTCAGTATGTGCTTAACTGTTTTACTAGAATAAATCTCTGATTTCTTTTTAAATACCATCTAATGCTCTGTTCTTATTTTTAGCATATCAATGAAATAATATTTATTTGGGGTCAGCATTGAGCTTGTTTGTTGTGATAAATGCAATGTTTACGTTCAGAAAGAATGATTTTTTCATTATTATGAGGTGGAGGATGTAAGTTATGGATGCCCCCAAGCTAGGCTTTCTGCCATTGCTAGCAAAATGAGTGTTGTGGCTTGAACTTAGTATAACAGAGCTATTGCTACTGCACTGGTATTTAAGTAGCCTGATCCTTGTTTTTTTTAAAAAGAAAGATTTGGGAGAATGAAACTTACATTTGGTAGATAGAATGAGAAAGTATAAAACAGTAAGGGCAATGAAGCAAACAAAGGTGAAAGGATGAGTTATTTTTTTCATTAAAGACAAGGTCCAGGTATCAGAGCATAAAAATGGGGGGGAAAAAAGCTAGCCATGCTGTCAATAACTTTATAATATCATATCCACCTGTGTTAGAAATAACAGTAAAGAACATTATGTGAAAAAACAGAAGAACCTCAAAAAAATAATGGCCAACTAGAAAAAATACAGCTCTTGTGGCTCCTCCACTAGTAGCATCAGTTTAGGTGAGCTACTGATCCACCTTCACAAGACACTGAGCCATGTATTAATCATCACTATCAGAAGAGCAAAAAAAAAACAAACACCAAAACATGGAAATTAATACAGAAACATTCTTTTATACCCAACACTCCGTATTCGAAGCTTCAATGAAACCACATACAAATACACGACACTTAATATAACCTTCTTGCTGTACTTAGATTTTGAAGCCTCCAGACTGCATATGCTGCTCTGTAGAGCCCTTAAAGAAGCACAGTTGGTCAGAGTTCAAAGAAAATGAAAGTAACACTATTGAGGAAAAAAAAAAAAAAAGAAAGAAAGAAAGAAAAAAAAAAAAACTTAGGCTTTTGTGGCTCCAGAGCAAGAACACTGGTCTAAGCTGCCTTTTATCGTCTTCAGCTAGTCAAGAGGATTCAATACTTCCTTTCAGATAAAGGCTTTGTGATAGCCAGACAGACTATTCTTTTGATCACTACTTCAATTACAAAATCACTGTAATTCTGTGTGTTCTGTTACCCATATCCAAACTAAGCTGGATAGCCCAGCTAGCCATCCAGCAGTCACACAGCAGTCCTGTATCATGGATTCTGATGTAACTTCTGGAAACGATTTAAAATGTCCACAAATTATCTATATAGCCTTACATGGATAAAGATCCAGCTATAGAAAAGTCCTTTCTTGATCTCTGGCATGACTGTTACATGTCTTCAGGACTGTGCACGTGAAGTTCACAAGATAAGACACCTCAGAAAAGGATTCCCAGTTGTCATTTATTCTTGACTTACTCTCTTCTTGTGCTTCTTAAAACCAGAAAGACTCTCTAAATTGCAGAATAAGCTCAATGTCTTTCACCTGATCATCTTGAGAGAAAAGCATTCCCCAACTCCTCAGAACAAAACACAAAACAATCCAAATCTCTTATGTTAAAGATGAGAGTGTGATTATCTTGTCTTTTTTTTTTTTCACATTCACAGCTCACCAGCTGGCTGAGAGAAAAAAAAAGAAAAAAAAAAAAAAAGAAAAAAAAAGTATGATTTGTGTTATTTTTCAATACAAAATAGCATTAATCCTTTAACGATTCTAGAAATAAAAAAGGCAACATTTTCTTTGAAGACCCTCTTGCAAATATCCACTGAAAAATGTTTCAAGCTCCCCCTTCCTGATACTTCGCTAGCAATTTAAGCTTTGCCAATACACGCATCACTAAAATGCCTTAGCAGATTTCATTTCAGTTTTATACAAACATGTGTCAGAATTTGGAGTGGTAATGACCACTATGCTTTAAATAGTGTAACTCTTTCCAGGCTAACCCTACTCCCTTCAACAGAGCATGTTCAGTCATTTTTAACTTCCTCAAACTCCCATGGTTTTGGCTGAAACTTTCCATTAATCGACCCTTTTTTTGAAACCTTACGTAGAGATGCATCAAGTACAGGAAGCAACACATATTGCACACCATTTCAAGCTGAAAACTATTTTAATTCTTCCAGCCGTTCTCTAGAACTGAATAATACACATATGGATATGAAAACTTACATTTATTGCTCTGTGCTTTAGTACGTGTGTCTGCGTGCATCAGTGGCATGCACTGGTGGCTGATTCCAAATATCTCACTTGGAAATGAGGTTAAAGAACTCCAGGGAATCAAATCTGACAGAGATTTTGCGACAGTTGTGATAAACAGCTGGTGGAACACTTTACCAAGGCTGTATATACAATGCATGAAGTGGACAAGTAATTCACCTGCAGGACGAAAATCATGGGAAATATAATACTGACGACAGACACCCTGCAGCACCCTTAAATTGTTTCAGCAGACGCCGCCAGGTGCCAAGAGGGCGAGGGTGATTGCTGTGCACTGGGTCACCTTAGTTCTGCCCCACGCTGTGTAAACACGATGATAAAGTTTTAGTGACGCTACTTATGTTACCGCAGTGGGGAAATAAATGGCAAATTACAATGCATTTTGAAGTCATGCGGACTCAGGCAGTCCTAATGCACACAGAGAAGCCACAGGAGGGTTAAATTTGCTACCATGGCATTCTCTTGAGAAATTCTGGTACATAAAATCACATTTCCTTAATCAGAAAGGAATCAAGCACTATTTAGCTGAGTAAATCAGGACCTACCAAATAATAAAAGCTAGATAAAGCAGATTACATTACACAGAATGACGTTGGCGAAGCCTAGCACCAACACCAACCACGGGGCTTTACATTTAGTTGAATTAACAAACTATAGCAATCGGAGAGAAATGTATAACAGAAACAAACAGGAAGTGACTACTGGGACTTGGCACTGCGAAATGTCACCATATGGAAGAGTTTAGAAACTTTTTGAAGGCTCAGTTCCTAAATGGCTGGTGTTATCCACTAAGGCCAATAAAAACACAGTGGGAATTTAATTAATTTACTTTTATTACTCTGTAATGATTTAGGATATCTAAAAAAATATATATATTAAGACCCCAGACAAGTTAATTCTGGTAGCAAGTCTTGCAATTGAACTAAATAGCACTGTATCATTTCCACTAATTATAAGATAGCCATACTTCAGCAAATCTCCCACACTACAGTAATTTCATTATTTCAAACAAACAAGCAAACAAAAACACTTAGGGTGAAGGAGGTGAAGAAAGCATTCTCCCTGATATGCTGCAAGTGTATTTATCTCGCTAAATACACCCTATTTTCTTACATTTCCTGATTCATGCTTTCTGCTCCAGAATGTCTGCTTCATCCAAAAATAAACACAGGCCAGATACCCAATCGCAGATTTGAGAGCAAAACATGTATCCAGCAGAGCTTTCCCATTAACTGCACATGGACCCATCTCAGTAGGAAGCCAGGTCAGCAATGAAAGTGCTATTCTTCATACCCACTTTGTAGCAGAGAGAACTCAAGACAGGAGCAGGAGCTATAACCATACTCTTCTAATTGCTCTGCTTCCAAGCATGCAGGGACCACTTCATCTATTTTCTTGTGCTTGCCCCCAAGATGAGCAGGGAGGGGGAAAAAAGGTGTCAGCTCTAATTTGAACCTTCCTGTCTCAACAGGTTCCAGCGATAAAGAACTAAAACAACAAACTTCTTTTTAAGAAGTGTACTTGACACTACAGCAATTAACTTTAAAGAAATTAGAACCTAGCTGATGACAGGCAGAGTTTTCATACTGCAGCCCAAAAAAAATGAAATCATCTGTTTCATTTAAGAAAGGCACCAGCACTCTCTTAACCAGCATCTTTAAAAGTTAAGAAGACATATTTAACGCAGATGCAAGGAGAACTTTCCACAATTTAAATCCCCAGTATAACACTGCTTGTACATCATCATATACACTGCTTTAAGATCAGCTACAATTTTCCAGCATCATCATAAAAATAAAAACATCTATTTCAAAAGCAGTTTTTACCAAGACACTTCTTACATACTGAACATTGAGGTATCGCAGAAGGGAAGAAGTTGTGGGTAGACACAATGAAATCAAGAACGGTTTCAACACTCTCCATTTGGGATTTCAGCTCAAAACTGCTCAGCTTCACAGGGCATTTGCCACCTGTTTATTCTGTTGCACTTCCTCCAGGGAACACATATGTGTTCCACAGATGCAACAGCTTCCAGGATAAGGTTCAAAGATGCTGGCTTTAATCTTGTAGAAGTGCTAATTAATTTCGGTCCTGGCTCCCCTACTGCCACAGTATCACTCCATAAACACGTATGCGGCTGGAGTGAACAGCTCCTCGATGCAAGCGAGGTGCTGTCCCCCAGAACAGTTTAGTCCCTTGCGCTGTGACTTATTGTCTCCTCCTTGGTTTTGCAGAAACTAAAACATGTTGGTCCTCAGGTTTTCTGTATCGGGGAAATAAATCGTGGCTATATTTTGACACAAGACGTGCCTCTGAAAATGTGAGGAATAAGTAGAGATAAATTAAAATACAACAAGAACAGAAGTTACATAAATGGCCAGCCTAGCATCCATCCTTTTCTAGCAGTGATTTACTGTAAAAACAGTTACACTGAAATCAACCAAGCCATTTGCAGAGGAACTAAGTGTTCAATTTGAGCAAGTGGTGGCAAAATTGGACTACAGATCTCTAAGCAGAACAGTAAGCATGCGATTAGCATATCATATGCAAGCAATGAACTTCAGTGTAATTACATTTTCTTTCTTTCCATTTTCCCATTCTGTTTTTCACTCTCTTCCCACCCCCTTGACCAAGTAATTAATGGTTTGCACTTAGGAAGAAGAAGGCACAGGTTCAAAACTCACTTTGAGCGCTACAGGTGTTAGAGATCAACAAACCTATTTTTACACCAGGGAAAAGGTTTTGCTCTTCTACATGCTTTTGCTAAATCTTGTTAGATAGATGCTAAAAAAAAAATCCACTACTGAAGGGTTCTGTCTGCAAAGAATCACCATATGGTAGCTTTCACAAATGATCAACTGTACCAAAACATCTAAAAATAACATCTTCCTTAAGTAAAATAAAAACAATTACCAGCAGAGACTTTTGGGTACTGTTCTACGCTAAGGAATCAATACCACGTTGCTGAAATGTTTCAAGTAAGTATATAAGCAACCTCCAGAGAAAAACGGCGCTGTGTTAAATGGCCCACGAACATCAATGATAAATGTAATATACATGTTTTGGGTTCTTTCAGAAGTCTATTCTTAGCTGTAAGACAAACCCCATCCATTTAATTAAAACCTTAGCTTACAAACACATTCACAGAGTAAGTGAAGCTTAACAAATCTAATTTGAATGAAAGGGACTAGCTGGGTAAAAGAGCAGTTCCCTGATGTTCCTTGCTCTAGTGGTTTCATGTAACCACTGATCACCAACTACTACAACAGCAAACATGCAACACCCTTAAACTAAATGGGAGTTGTCTGTCTAAATATAGCTACTTTTAAATAATGCATCGTGAGTTATAAAATAAAGTGCTACTGAATTATTTAACCCAGGTCTCATCTTTAACAAAGATATATCACTTTTAATTAAATGGGAAGTTATTTATAGTCTTGGTTACATATTATTGTAAATTGCAACCAGTAAAGCAACATTTTACAAAGAGGTACTAACCAGTTATGCCAGTAGCCAGTTTTTCCTATACAAATCCAATTCACAGAAACAGAACTAAGATAAGCAAAATCATCACTTTCAGAGTTGCCTTAAAACTTCAGAAGATGACAGTTTGGCACTCATTCACAGCCCTCAGTCACAGAATATCCCACCAACCCATAACACTTGGCAAGAATTCATTGGCACTTCACGCTCACAAAACTGTTTCAATAACATTCATAATCCCCACGTTTTCTTTACACAAGCACCAGCCTCTAAGAGAGCAAACCCTTGAATACACTTAGCACTACTACAGTTGAAAAAGCATCCCGCTCTGTCACTTGTAAAACGTTTTGAAGACCGGCACACAGAAGCAGTGTTAAAGATGAAAGTTGGTGCCTGGCTGTGTTTTCAACGCAATGTAACAGTTGTATATTATTTACTATAGTAACCCTCCAGCCAGGCCTAACATCTGCAACTGCAAAATTAACGTTTAGCAATCAAAGGGGGATGACACGTTGTGTTTAGAAGGTTTCTGGAAAAAATTGCCTTCCACCTTACATAATGGGATAAGAAACTATTAAACAACGAATGTTTCTTGTTGAAAGGTGCCAGCACTCGGGATGTGGCATGTGAAGCAGGGTGAAAGCACAGCACCAAACCAGCAGGAATCACAGGCAGATCCTTGCTGGCTTTAACGGGTAAAGGAAACAACACATGACCTGTAGAAATCAAGCTGTAAGTGCGATCTGTCTGGGCCTGTACGGAGTCACTCAGCCCCTAAAAACAGGCTCCACTGATACTTAGGAAAAGAAACAGTCGTGTTCCTGAGCTAACCCCAACAGGGCATCCGGAGAACGTGGACCAGGGGTTGCAGGAGGTTACGGGAGCCTCCCGTGCGAGTGCAGTCTCGTAACTTGTCTACTTCTAAACACGTGCGCGTTAACCTCACGGGGTTGGGAGGCTGCAAAGCGATGTGCCCGCCACCCAAAAGTTGAGCAGAGGATTCCCCTGGGGGAGCAGCTCCCCCCCCTACCCCGAGCCAGCCGCTGCTCAGAGCAACTTTGACAGCTGCTGGGCGCCCTCGCACCTACAGCCCGGAGGCAGCGCTGCCTCCCCCTGCCTCGCACGGCCCCTCCTGCTCCCAAACCGGGTCGGGACCGGGCTCCGGGGGTGCAGGACAAGCCGTGCAGGGCGGGATGCCGCCGAGGAAGAGGAGCAGGAGGGAGGCAGCCGCCGCTTCCCCCACACCCCGGAGGCAGGCGGGGCGGCTGCCGGCCGCCTTTTGGCAGGCGGTTTCCCCTCCGGCCCCGCGGCCCCGCCGCCCCGGGGGGCTTCCTGCCAGCCGGGGACAGATGTGGCCAAAACAGCTGGCCGGGGAGGAGGGGAGAGGGAGGGAGGGAAGGAAGGAAGAGGCGCAGCTGCCTCGCCCCCGCCGCCCCGGGGGGCAGAGGGATGCGCTCGGGATGCGGCGGCTGCCCCCGGGGCGGTCGAAGTGGCCCCCGGGGCGGCGGGGCTGGGCGGCTGCCTCCCCCCTTTTACCTTGCTGCGGATCTGCCCCGAGGTGGACACTTTGCGGATGAGTTTTTGGGGGCCCTCGTGCTCCCCTTCGCTGTCCGACGACTCGTCCGCTGCCCCCACCGCCGCTCCCACCGCCGCCGGGTGCTGCTGGGGCTGCTGCTGCTGCTGGATGCCGCCGCCGCTCATCCCCGCCTCGGCCCCGGCCATCTTCCCGGACTCCTGCCGAGAGAGAAGCACACCAGCCCGGCTCAGCCAGGGCAGCCGCTGCCGCTCCCCTCCCCGGGGAGGAGGAGGAGGAGGAGGAGGAGGAGGGACGGGAGGGTGGGGAAGGAGGCGGCGCAGAGGGGAGGGGACGGAGGCGGCCGCGGGGACCGAGCCGGGGAAGAGCCGGGCGCCGACAGCGCGGCCGCCATCTTCCGCCGGGCCGGCCCCCCGCGCCCTCAGCCCCGCTGCGAGCCCTCAGGGGCGACAGCCGGGTGGCCCCAGGGCTCCTTTTCCCCTTGGGACACTCGTGGCGGGTGTCCCTGGTGGCTGAGGCACCTGCCCAGGTGCGTGGAGCCGAGGTGTGCCCGAAGGAGAGCGGCCCCCCGCTATCGCTCTGCCAAGGAGGCGGCGGGCGGAATGGGGGCACCTCGCCTCCAAGTGGGACGTGGTGACCGTCCTGCCTCCTGGCATGAGGAGAGGGAACCGTCCTGCTCCGAATTTGGGGACGCTATTTTGGAATTTGGGGGCAAGTTGCAGGGAGCACGGGCAGCAACCTGGAACGGGGTGTATGGCCGTGTATACATCCGTACACCTCGTACTCCCCATCCACTCTGTGGCATGGAGGTGTGTGACCACCACCCGTATCTTTCAAGCACTGGACAAACTCATGGATTGCTTTCCCCTTGTTCCCTCATAACCCTTTAATTTTCTTATTCCTTTGTTACAATTACTGCTTTAAGAGTAGCCTTTTTGGGGGGAATACACAAAGGGTCACTTTTCCCTGTTCGTCTCCGATCTGGCAGCTCGCACGATCCAGCCTTGTCACCACATGTTCTGAATTGTGGGACTTGGAAATTATTGTGGCTTGCATGTAGTCAGTGTTCAAAATAAGCACTTAAATCACAGCGATGCTAAATAAGATGCACAGATCTCGAGTGCATGGACTGGATTAAACATAAGAAAGCAATCAATACTTGCGGCTTCTATATTCCCACAATTCTATTTATATTTCTAGAAAGGGAACTGACATCTCTAATACGCTAGTACAAGTGCCGCAGTACCTAAACATGAAGAAGTTGATGAGAAACAAAGCCAAAATGTACAACCTATCCTACAGTGCAAACACTTTGCTGCGAGCTTAATTTCATAGACTGGAACATCCCATTTCCTTTATTGGGACTCCTATTCATTGCAGGTGAAATTAAATGTTTCCATGAAGCCTTGCTGTTTTTGTGTCTTGGTTTTGTGTCACTGCATCAGGTAGTTCCAACGAGGTCCTACTCCACTTCTCTGTGTAGGGTCACTACTATTAAGGTATATTTTAGAGTTTTGACAGTATAACCTACTTTTATTACTACAATATAATAGGGCCCAAGTCTTACCACTGACATTGTATCTCAAAATAGATTAAATTTTCCGTATTGATTAATGGTGAAATATCGGAGCCTTTTGAAGGTAAATGACAATTGAATGTTGCAAGTCAATGACAAGACCAGGTTTGCTAATTAACGCTAACACGTATTGCATAGGATTGAGACTGTGATTTGAGGAACACTTAGTGCTAATAGGATGCCTGCAACACTCACTAGCTCCATTTAATCCAACTGAATTAAACAGCACTTAGATGAACAACTCCATCACTGTTAAATTTGTTCCCATGCTAAAACAGCATTCAAAATTATCGTGTATGTGACAGCTGTGTATCTGTCACAAGGCTAACATCCTATGCAAAATTACATGCAAAATTGTATACAAGTAGACATTTCACCTTCCAAAAATAAGGTGAAAAGGAGAGATATTATATGTAATTTTGGATTATTACCTTTGAACTTGGGATGATCATAAAGTTGACTCTGTTGGTGACCCTAAATTTGCATCTTTGGGTAATACACATATATATATTTACATATATATATGTTATTATTTTTTTTGAATGAATGAATGAATGAAATGTAATTTTGTTGCTTGTTCCTTCAATATTCACACCTTGATCCTGCAAACAGTGAGTGGTTAAAGTGTACTTCTAAAAACAGCTTTCCGATGGACTTTTGGAATAATAGCTACATGGCATTACTATTTTCCTGAACAAGACTCTGATCTGGTTTGTTTTCAAACCAATTTTACATTTTGTTACGCTGCAAGCTAATTCAAAAACTCATCTTGAATTTTATAAAACATTGGACCATTTAGCAATGGATGTAAATGCATTATTTTCTCATACGGTAGGTAATACACTGGGAAAATAGAAACAAGTTCATAAATTGCATTTTTTAATATAACAGTACCTGCCACACTCGATCAAGTGGCACTGCAACTGGAGGAGCTGCAGATCTCCTTCAATATCTGCATAGACAGCTTAGATTCTTTCCTCAAATACCTAAAACCTGTTAAATGAGTATCTGTAGGTGAAATGGGCAATAAATACAGTTCTCCAGCTTCTGTTCATGTTCTTAAGTAACAACTCGAGCTCCTGCACTGTGCAGGGGGGGGTCACAAGTCCTTGCATGGGCTACCCCATTGTCGTGTTCCTCTCCACTGGCTGGAGAAAAAAAATCAGTTACAAGGGGGAGGGCACCAGCCATTCACTTGAAAGTGAGTCTCTTTCATCGTATCTTGCTAAACTTCAGAACTGAAGTACTGGAAATGTTCTCTCGTCACTTCATGGGGAGAGCTGAGTAGTAACAACCCAGATCTGCAGATGTAGGAAATGTCCCACAAGTACAGTTTGGTTTCTACATACGGTTTCTGCAAGGTATGCAGGGAATTTGTAAAATTCTAGGTGCTAAAATCTGCCATCAGCTAGTGTTTTCAGTGTGTCTCAAATCAGAGAAAATGTGGGGTAAAGTACTCGAGTTATTCGGTCACATTAGTGTAGAAAGGTATTTCTACAAATCTATGTGTTGTCTGTGCACAGGAACAGCTTTAAAGATCTCACTGTTTTGACCAGTTCTGCTTTTCAAAGGCATTAATACATCCTCAGGGTCTAGTTTCAGTCGTTAACCAGGTGAAGCTGCCTGAGATATCCATGGGATTTTGCCTGAATAAGGACTGCCAGCTTGACTTCCATCACTTGCATCTCTCAGCCGTGACTTACCCAAGTGATTGATGTCAGATGCAATATGAGAAATAGCGTATAGCAGATTTCAGCTCAGGGAGTATAGCTATGAGTACGGTGCTACAAATGGCACCAGTAAAATCCTCTAGACTTCTGTAAGCTCTGAGTCAGGCTCTTGAAGAACACAGGGATAGATGTAGCCTTTAAAAACACATCCAATAATTGCACATGTTATGTCTTTCATTTAACATCCTCAGTTTCATGCTTCTTAATAATTTCCTTGAATGTCCTGCCTAAAGCATGTGAAAAGAGTTGAGAAAGGTTGGCATTTAAAGGGAGATTCTCAACTGATACAAAACAGCTCCACTGACATCATTTGGGCTACGGCAATTGATATCAGCAGATGATCTGCCCTTTATATTCAACGAATTCCAAAGTGCTGGGTAAATACATGCACTGTGAGAATGTTTTAACTGAACAGCTTCCAGTGCTGATAATAGCATATGCGTCGCTAAAAAGCATATGCAATGTACAAAAAATCCAAATACACATACGCTCCAGCTGCACTGGAGATTATAGTTTCTAATGCAGATTAACGCATCACTTGATTCCAGGAACAAAAAATGATTCCAGCTCTAATATTGATTCCTGGCATAATAGGCATATTTACCTCTTTTTCTCTAGGTCACTTTGGCATCTATAAACTGAAGGGCAATATGTTTTTTTCTCCACCTCAGAAGGTTGTTTTGAGGGGAGTTGGACAAATAATAGTATATGTGTCAGGTTGGCAACGCCCTGTTTAAAAGATTTTATTGAATCTTTGCTAATTTTGATGGTTAATGAAAACTATAGTTTTTAACCGGGCTCACCATACTGAGCAAATTAATTTCAGATCTACCTGTCTGCACTCCCTCTGCAGATCAAGTTAGCTATGTTGTTCTTACTTGGCTTCCTTACTTACCAAAGGGGAAGCCAAAATATAACGAAATGTATGCATACCATTGTTGAAGAGAGTAACTACTTTGCTGGTATTTACAGCAGTGTCTGTGTTTCGGGAGTAGCTGAAACCATTCAGCAACCTCTAGGTTACAAAACTGTTTTGTATGCTCCAGTTTGAAAAGGTGTAAAACAGCAGAGGTCAGCACAGTAAAGAAAGAGCTGCTGTGAAAATGTGTTAGGACGCACCTATGGATTTCAAGGTGAAAGGTAAAGTCAAGACTCAGGTCCAATATAAAACATGAAAGTAGGGTATAGAACTTTGTAACGTATATTATGTGTATTTTGAGTACAAAACTGCATCTCCCTTTGAAGAGTTCAGGATGATACACTTACATTTTCTGTTACTTCTCTTTAGCTACATCATGGAGGGCCTGATGCCACTCCAACTGAAGTCAGGAGAAGGTTGTCTATTCAAAAGTGAGCCCTGAATTAAGGAGAGGATTTTATAGATGTCTGAAATTTCACACAGACAATTTCAACCCTGACATTTTCAAAGGAGAAGCTGCGGCTCCATTTGATGTCGGTCAGTTATTTCTCAGGACAGCTGTAGGAACAGTGCTTCCAAATGACTCCTGACAATTTGCATAGGTAATTACCGTGCACAGATTCATAAACTGCAATCAAAAGTTTCACCTCTCCTGTTGCTCTTTTTCTGTGTTTTGAGAGCTAGGGAGAGGTCTGGGCACTTTTTTTTTTTTTTTCTTCATCATCTTCACCTAAATCTCCCTTTGTCCCCATTATAATAAAAAGCCCACTTAAAAGCAGATCATCTATACAAAGAAGAACGATGTGGCTCTTGCCACAAAGACTATGTATTTTACCAGCAGGTTACCAGGTAGAGGACTGAGTGCTTTAGCTGAAATTTGAGGCTTGTAAAGGAAATTAGTGCAGTGGTTAACCTTAAAACTGCATTCATGTGTGTACTCTGAACAAATGCAGCAATGAAATGATAAACATGACCCAAATCCTGTCCTCTACTGGGGGGAGGGGAAGGCTGAGGGGGGGGGAAAATAGGAAAGATAAAAGATGTGCTCCTTGTTTATCTGAGCCCTGTGCACAGAAGGAAGCGGGCTTGGATGCTTCAGCCAGGACTCCGCATTTCCAAGCGGAGGGGCTGCAATCCATCTGCCTCCCGAGTTTCATCTGAGTTTCGGATGACGGCAGCCAATTTAAATGTCACTGCTTAATAGGATAACGCGTTCACGGGGAATCAGATTCACCACCTTCCTCCCACGGTGTCTTCGTCTCCCCAGGCAAAAATCTCGGGTTCGCCTTTGCGTGATCCTTTTGGTGTCAGCTCCATATTACCGGAACACGCATACAGCTGTTTTCCCTATCACAGCTGCATCTCCGGCAGCAGCTTCGGGGGCTGAGGACTGCAGAGGGCGGTGAAGGGGGATGTTGAACTTCACAACAAGAATGAGGCCAGTAAAAATGTGTTCGGGAGGGCACGGGGCTACAGATCCTAGTTGGGAAAGGGGTGATTTTAGTTCCCCGTGGGTATCTCCAGGGATCAGAGCGAGCAGGCTGGGACAGCCAAAGTGTGGCTCTCCCACAGCTGCTGTTTAAAACTGGGTTTACAAGTAAACCCAGGAGCCCTGGACTCATACAGTGAGATGTCAAAAAAAAAAAAAAGGCACAACCATCCAAGGGGGAGCTTGGCAGTGGCGTGGGTGCGTGCTTCACGCCATCTCCCCAAGTTCAGGGCCAGAGCCAGCCTAGCCTTGACCTCTCGGATAGCCTGGAATCTCCCGAGTGGCCACCCAAAGCCTATTTTTAGCCCTCCCTGCCTGGTGAGTGTGTGCGTGTGTTTGCACAATGGAGAAAAACCCAACGGCGGGACCAGACGACACCGAGAAGGGAAATCTGATTTTATCGCCCGCTGAGGATGCCGGTGACATGATTTCCTTCGGGCTGGGAGGAGGGTCTCCGAGTTGCTCAAACAAACCCCAAAGCCACCCCAGCTCCCTCCCGGCCAGTTTGGGGACCCCAGTTTGGTGGCACCCCCTTCGCCCGTGCCCTGTGAGGCGAGGTGACCGCGGGGCACCCCAGCCCGGCTCCACTTCGCCGTAAGCGAGCGCAGCTCGGCCGATACACGACGCTTGTACGGTTGCCGTGGCCTGGCTGCAAACATTTAATAATAACGATAATAAAAGAGAATTTTTAAAAGTGTCTCTTTCTGGAAACCTCCTCCCTGTCCCTTCACGGGGTGCTTTCGCCGTGCTAAGGAGGCGGCTGAGCGGTGCCCCCCCCTCCCCCCCCCCCTTGCTCCGTTTAACCCCGGTAAAGTTGAGGGAAGGCTCGGGGCACCCCGATGAGCTCCCCGAGAGCCGGCGGGGCTCCGGGCCGGCAGGAGGGAAGACGGGGGGGAAGCGGGGACAGGGCTGACAGCCCTGCTGAACAATAGGGAAGCGGGCAGGAAGGCGGGTAGGAAATGCCTGTGCGCTGCGAGGCATGCATGTACCTACCAGTTCCTCCCAGGCGGGGCTGCGGGCGCCGTACGGGTGGCCGTGCTCCTCCATCCCCCCCGCAGCAGGTAGCCCAAACCTCGCCGGGGAGAGCCCTTCCCTCCTGCCTCCGCCGCTCCGGCTCCCTGCACGTCCCCACCGCCACTCTTCCTCCTCCTCCCCCCCCACCCCGTTTCCCCCCCCACCCCGTTTCCCCGCTCCTCCCTTTTCTCCCCCGGCCCCCCCTCTGGCCCCAGGCGCCGCCCCGGGCTCCTCGCCCCCTCCCCGGGGAAGAGCCGAGGATTAGGGGCAGGTCGCCTCGGGTATAAGCCGGTTGGAGGCTGCTCCGGCCGTCGGAGCTGGCCACAGCCGCCCCCAAGGGGAGCTGGGGGGGTGCTGGGTGCCCGGAGCCCCCCGACGGGCCGCCCCTCGCACCGCGCCCCCAGCCCAAGGGGGACCGGGAGGCATCGGGGGGAGCCCCTTGGCCATGTAGGACGGAAGGGGACACACATTTTAGCCCCTCGTGGGCAGCCCCTTGCCCACGGAGGGGCTCTGTGGGCATCGAGGCCAGGGCCAGAGGCACCTGTGGTGGCCCCCGTGCTAAAACAGGCCGTGAGGTGGCTGGCACCGCACACCACCCGTGTGTGTGGGGCCACCATGCCTCGTGGAGCTGCAGGATCCCTCTGCCCTCCACCGAGCCTGTTGTTAATCCACAGTGTGTACGCTCCTAGTCTTCTCAGTTTACTAGTTACCAGCGCACCCTTGAACACCAGCCAATGTGTTACGGCTCTTCGAGTGGAGCTCGTACCTCCTACAAACTCAACGCTTTCACTTATTGCTTTCTTCCCCTCCTTGCAGAAGGCCAGGAGATGTGAAAGAGGAGGGTTGCAGAGAAGTTAGGAAATGAAGCTCAGTCACCATCTGAAACGATGCCTTTCCCTCCAGCTTTTCTATATTTCTTTTCATTCCTGCCTGCCCTTTGGAATTTGTAGCTATCGGGCTTGATCGCAAAACCTAGTCTCTGGGTCGCCTGCTTGATAACTCCCAACATCAGAAAAGCAGAATTCACAAGAAAGAAGAAAGGAAATTGTATTTATTGTATTTAGAGATGCATTCATTTTCTTCACAACTTACAGCTTTCATACAGAAAATTGGGACGCTGCCACCTGAGCTCTAACTTTTGCAAAATACATTGGCAGTTTAGAAAAAGTAGCATGTGCACTATTGCCAAAAAAAAGGTGAAGTGCTATCTGTATTTTACTAAGCCTATAGAAAATCCCATTAATCCTGTGCTGCACCCCTAAACCAGGCCCAAAGGAGTGCCACAGTGGTATAGCTCATTTGGGGAAGTGAGATTGCTGCCTTTCTTCCAGCAGTAGAAAAAGGAACTATTTGTGTTGATAATAAGTTTATCAGTGGTCTGTTGATGAACTGCCCTCATTGTAAGACTAACCTCAGAAGGAAGCAAACAAGATGACTTTGAGAATGTTGCTTTTTGGAAGACAGCTTTCTAAAGCTGATGGTGAGAAATGGTACGTGGTTGTCCAAGGATGTTTGTTCTCCTTCCCTTTACCCCCAGGTGTGACATATTGCTAAGGAATGTCATCCCACAAGGGGCTGTGCACTAAGAAGTGGTGTCAAAGAAATATTAGCCAGCTCCCCTCCTTTCCTCACGATGTGCTGCAGGATCTCACGTGGTGGTGGTTTGTACCTCTTGACATCCAGTCTCTTTGGCTGTGGCCACACTGAGGGCTTTGAGGCAAAAGTGGCCAAATATTAAATATACGTCATCCTAGCACCTTGTTGAACCATGAAAACTTAAAACTCATATCTAGGAACACACCCCTTCAAGCTTCTCCTTCAGCTCCAGCGCTGTACGTACCCTTCTATCTTGAAGTTCACACAGGTTCTTGCTGTGCCCTCAGCCCCATTTTTGGTTTCACATGTCCTAAAACGTATACATGTGACTAAATAGACAGACAATTGCATTTACCTCATTTCATCCCCTGGTGTTCAAAACTTGGTTTCTATTAGTGGAAAGCTAGTACAGGCCCCCAAAGATTACAACAGCCTACTTAAGTTTAAGGTCTTGTTGGATAAGGAAGACAGAAATCAGATCCTACACGCTCTAAATGAAAGCTGCAATGCAATTTCAGATCAGGCCTGTCCTTTGGGGCTACAAAATGCCAAATTTGGTTTCTGTGACAGGGACAGATTCATGCTTGTTGATGAGCTCTGCCCTACATGATTTCCCTTTGCGTGAGCTCTGCTCACCAGGTTGAAGAGCCCAGTTTTACCAAGGTCTCTGCGCTGCTTGGCTGAACTGGTTGAAAATCACAGGCAAAGTATTTCTCTGAAAAATGTAATTCTGTCAAAGCTGATATGGAATTTGAGGATAAATGTCAGAATCAGAGAGTTTATATATATATATATATATATTTCATCAAGATGCTGCCACATTTGCAGAGGGGCAAGGGAACTGCAGGCAGGCCCAAGGCAAGGATAAACTTAGAGAATAGGTAGAGGAGCAGCCCACTAAAATAAGCTGTGGTCATCTGGCCCCTGGGAGAAGGGGACAGTGGTTTGGGACAAGACTTTACCAGAGGCAGGTCTTCACAACTGGCTTGGGAACAGGCATCAAAACATCTCCAGCACAGCCTGGGGGTGTGTTTCATTTCATCCTGACTTTGACTTTGTTCCAAGTTGTGTGCTTATTTTTTCTTCAGGTTTTTCCACTTAGTCTAGACATTTGGGTTTGAATTTCTCAGTAGTCTGCTGTATATGCTGTGTTCAAAGATGCCTCATATCCCTCTGTCTCTTCTGTTCCCTGCCCTTAATGACTCAGTGAAAACTGGTTCAACAAAGTGAATGTTTCATTATTGACATTTTTTACATGAAGTGCATTGAAAATAGCAACACATGCCTTCTTTTTCTGAGCAAAATATTTTGGCTATGTTGGACACACTGAAACATATAGATTTTGATTCAAATGCTTTGTTTAGACATTCACAAGGGAAAGCCTCCACCTCCTTAAATATTTCCATTCCTTGGCGGTGGGAGGTTGAATTGAACCTTCAATTTTTTGCCCTAATTTGAGGTAGAAAGATTTTAAAATAATTATATTTTTTCTGCATTTTTCTGTATCATTTGGCCATCATTCCTTTAGCATATACCACATAAAGAGCATATACTAATTGTTATCAATTTAGGCTAACATGAAACTTCCTTCTTTTCTCCACACAGAATATGCAAGCCTACTCTGAGTAAACTCTTCAAGGAAATGTTGTTGCTCATTCTCCTCATAGTAAACATGCCTGTTGTTTTTGTTTTGTTTTGTTTTGTTTTGTTTTTCAGTTAAGTAATTTTGCATAACATCTGAAGGTAAGGGTTGATCAACATGGAAATTGGGTTGTCCCTGCCAGACAGATAGGGGGTAGCAACCCACAGTAGATCATTAAAATGAGAAATATATTAATAGCAGAGCAAAATGCACATACTTTTCAACATGGCAACCTTTCAGATAAAGCTGAAGTAACAGAATGGTTCAAGAAACACATTTTAAAATGAACATATATTTTATTTAATAACATTAATTATTGGCAAAATCTTGATACCTGTCTTGAAGCCCACTCCTTTCTGTCTATGAGGGTGTTTGGGCAAAAAAAAAAAAAAATAGTAGTTTTCTTCAAGAAGATTTCTCCCAGTTTACAATGTCTTTTTTCTGTTTGGACTGTTTTGCACATGGCACCTCAAAAAACGCTCTTGGCCTACAATTTTTGTTCACAGACTTTCTCCATTGTGTGCCTTTTCTCTTCATTCTTCTTCTTCTTCTTGCTCTAATTGCTGCTTCTGTGTGTACCTGTATGAGACAGGACACTTTTAAACAATTTCCCAGAGATTCGGGTGTCAAAAGGTGGAATTATTTCTGCAGTTGGCAAAATTGTGTCTATGGACTTAGGAAAGAGCTTCGTGAAGAAAGAAATCACAGTGAGAAGAAAGCCCTGGGAAAAGTTTTACCAAAGGACCTGCAGAGCTGTAGAGGGATAATCCACCTGCTACTTTCTTGCCTTCCACCAGTTTTATTTCCAAGTATTTTTCAAGTATTGCCAGCAGGTCAAGGGAGTTGATCCTTCCCCTCTGCTCAGCACCAGAGTATTGGGTCCTCCAGTGCAAGGGAGATGTAATGACCATGCTTCATGGCTGATCATCCATGTTAATAAGGACACTGAAACATTCTTCCAGTTTGTACATGAACCAGGGCTGACTGCCAATGGGTTGTCATCTTCTCTGTAGCCTCCTGGGAATACTTAGCTGAAATGTGGTTTCCTAGAAAAATGTCACATGGATATCAAAAACTTTAGTAAATTGATGCACAAGGCATATAACCAACCTACAGGTATGTTGCCCCATCACGGAAAGAAGTTGGGTTATTTGACTCTGTCCTTCAAATAGTTGTATTTATTATTCCTCTCCATGTTGTCTTCCAAGTTACATTATAATTTTGGAGAGAGTTGAAGTTTATTGAACGGATCGGTAACTCCTCAGTTCTTCCTTTCTCTCCTTTTTTTTAAAAGTTTCACTTCACAAGACAAGAAGAAGTGAACTGACTAAACACAGGCTGTATCTTCCCCTCATCTTTACCTACGAGACAAACACCTCTGACAAGGTTTTGCATTTGTGGTTTCAGAGTTTGAGAAGCCTGGCACAAAATCGAGCGTTTGCTTCTTTGAGTTCATTCAGGCTCTGCAGATGGAACTTTCTGATAAACATTTATTCTAAAAGAAAAAGAAAAGAGAAACAGATAGCAAAGAATATGGGTTACTGATGTGATACTTTAAAGTCACATAAAAATTAATTAATAGAGAATTATATTACTTCTGAAGCATTCGGCACCAAAATAAACATTTTATTTAAACAACCTATAAAGCACTAAAGGTTTATAGCAGAAAAATTGAGGAGGGGGAAAAGAACTTTGCCTCCCTCATAGCACTTAAAAAGGAGAAAACAGGTGGCAAAATGATTTGCTTGGAAAATGGAAAGAATTTAGCCCACCCAACAACTTGGCACTGAGCGGAGCCATCCCTTTTATCTTTTTATGTGTTCTACTAAGCACAATATTTGGGAGCTTTCCAACTACAGCAAATCAATATGTAAAATTCCTATTTTGGTCACCTCATTTCTTGCAATCTATCATGGTATACGTTCAAACAAAAAATTAAACAGATCTCTTTTTTTTCCAAAACCAACCAAACAAAAAACCTTTTCTGGTTGTTGTGCAGCGGAGACCCAGGGAGGCAGACTTATCCCAGTGGAGGGTACACATGAGGGGAAGAAGCAGCAAGATGTATGTGAAGTGGTGGGGTATATAAATGCTGATGTGAGGTCATCCAGAACAACTAACAGGGACTCGTGGTCGGGATCCTGATTTCTTTTAAGATAAGATAGAGCATAATGAGTCAATATAGTTGTCATTGCAAAAAACAAGTTTTTACTAGAGTTCACGGTCATAGTGCTGTATACTGAAGAACATTTTTTGGCTGGTACAGTGAGGTATGCTTACTTCTAAGCACACAGTTTGTCCTATTTATTTCACTTCCAGCACATGCTGAAAGCACATACTCTCTGTGGGGAGCACTGCAAATTGACAGATTTGAGAAGAGAAACATTTGATGTATAGAGAAAGCATGGAAGGAAGGAAGAGAGACAGCAATGTGAAACAGGAGGATGAAGGATGTGCCTGTTTACTTTTCTAAGATGATACATTTTTCTGACAACAATAATTCCACAAATACCGACATTAAGGAAAACCAATGCTTTTAGTGATTGAGACAAGTATAACAAGATTAAATTAATTCTTACCATAATTCCTGTGATTTCAATTCAATTAGCTCAGGGACAAATTGCTCCACAAAGTTTTTCATAGATTCTATTAACTTACTTAATGTGGAGTTGAAATTCTGTCATTGCTGTAATAGCGTTACCACATTACTTTCAAGGGATCCCATCTGATGGCTTGTGCAGCTATTTTTACTTTTTAACAAGGAGAGGATGTCACACAATTTACCAGAAAAGAAAATATGTTCTTGATGCTTTAACCTTGTTTAAGTTACTTAATTTGCATTTGAAATTTAAAGAAAGAGTCTTAATTCATGGAGCAATCATGGTGTATATGAGAGTGCAAATTAAAAGTGGCTAGATATAGACAAGCCTAGTTCAGATAAATAAAAAAGCAAATAAAAGTGTCATTTCTGTGTCTGTTAGATCAATAAAGAGGAAATGTACAGGGGTGAATATTAAAAATACTTTTATTAAATACTCATTTTAAAAAGAACATTTCCTGAAGTTGACTGTCATCTTGTCATTTACCATGGAAACCACAAGAAAATCACATTTATGTTTATTTGTTTAGGGAATATATATATATATTTTATATATATATAAATTTTTTTTATATATATAAATTTTTTTATATATATAAATTTTTATAAATATAAATATAAATTTTTATAAATTTTTTTTATATATATAAATTTTTTTTATATATATAAAATATATATATATTTTATATATATATATTTATATATTTTATATATTTTTAATATATTTTATATATTTATAATTATAATTTATATATATTTATATATATTTATATATATATATTTATATATATAAAAAATCTATATTTATATATAGATTTGCAGTTAAAATTTTGACATTAATTTTGACACTCACCTACGGTGAGGTGTAATGAATGAGTATGCATTGCTACCAGGGTTTAGAGATGTAATTAGTTTATTACCACAATTTACCAGCCTGCAATATTGCTGCAAAATAACAACATATCCAGGCATGCAAACTTCTCCATCTTCCTTGATATTTTAGGAACAATCACATTCTAAGAAAACACACCCAAAAAGCTTCTTCTCTGTCCCAGGTTTTGCACTTCCATGAGGTTTGCCCTTTGAATTGACAACAATATTTGTTTGTGCTTCCTGCACAGGTGGGGAAGAAAAGGCAGTGACATGGGCTAATTTCTGAAAAAATACAGGCCCCCTTATGCTTATTATTGATGTTATCACTCTCATTTGAAGTACTTAGTATCTGTTAAGCATCTGGAAGAAGGTGTAACAGTGAGGTAGATGGTCCATTGGCTAACACAGCAACCTGGTGAAGGACATTGACTTCCACTGGTACAAGGAAGCCAGGTAAGGTATGTAAGCCTTTTCCTACAGTAATGGAAATCCCTCATCACTGGATGGAACAGGAAGCATTGTCTGATAGGTGAGGTCTGCCCAGCATGTGCATGGAGGTCATAGGATGGTGGGCAAGGTGTTTGGGGCCTCCCTGTTGGCTTGGAGCATTGTATAGCTGGTATCCTGAGGAGGGTGGAAGATAGGTCTGTTTGCCTGTGTCACGCATCTGATCTGTCCATCTGTGAAATACCTCAGAAGTTAATTCTTCCTTTGTCAGGAAGGGTGGAACAAGGCACTTGGGGATTAGCAAATACTTTTTTGACCAGATGAATAGCAAAAGGGTAAATTAAAGACAAAGCTTGGTGGTGCTTTTTGCTTTATGCATTTCTACAGTCTTACAGTGTAGGAACACTGTTAAGTGTAGGAACTCCTATCTACAGTGTAGATAGGAGTTGCAACCAACCTTTTTTCCTTCGTGTGTTTTGAGAAATTTAGAGGTTTTTTTTATTGTTGTTTTGTTTGTTTGTTTGTTTGTTTTGTTTGTTTTCCTTTTGTGACCTATGGGTAAAGCTATAAGAGAAGGAAATTCTTTTAGTTTGAATAGAAAAGTACCAACCTGATGAACGTAAAAGCTACTGACCAGTTCCTGGTCAACCAGATTTATTAGGTATCAGATTCTAAGATGAAAGCAGCTGAATCCCATGGAAACAAGCAGAGAAGAAATAAGAGATGGGCAGACTTTAACTGACATTATTTGCAGGTGTCAGGAAGACGAAAGAAATGAAGGAACTGAAGGTAAGTCACAAAAAGGGCAAAACACTGAAATAAATTGAATTGGCTGGTGAGATGAACATAAGCAAACATAGTTCTAAACAGCCAAATGCAAAGCTGTGCACTTAAAGACAAAGTCTGTAGGAAACACTTATCTTTATGGGGATGCCATGATTTTCAGACGTCTCCAGGGTCATGGTGAGTAACCAGGTGTGTAAAAGTAATAGCCAGGATCAGAATGGCAAATTGAATTTCTGAATAGAATTGGATTTATAAGCAGAAGAATTTCTGGTGCTAGTAAGTGAGTTATATTGCCTCCGTGCTTGGTACTCAGGTAAACATTGTTGTGCTATGGCATCTGGTGCTGTTGTCCACAGTTCAAGACAGATGATTATTATTTTGGAAAGGTGCAAGGAAGCACCTGCAAAGCACCTGAAAGGTCAGAGAACATTTTTTATAGTTAAAGATTGAAGAAGTTTGTTTTGATTAACAAAAGAAGTTGAAAAGTGACTTAATTAAAATCTGTAAGTCTCAAAATAGGAAAGAGGTGAAGGTGTTTCTTCACTCTACGTACAAGCTATCAGAAGCTCTACCTACTGTAAGTTTAAAATTAGGTTGAGAAAAAGGACAGATTTTTAAGCATGGTTTGTGATTTTCACCAAATTCTTCAACAGTTCAACATTTTTAACAAAAGACTGCATGTTCTTTTCAAAGATGTTTTTATTCAAACTCACCCTGCTTTATGTATATCTTATAACTTGCTCTACACAGGACTAAATAATCAAATACCACTGTTCTATGCATGTAAAATCATATATACCATA
The DNA here is from genome assembly GCF_009819795.1 of Aythya fuligula. Classification (NCBI taxonomy): domain Eukaryota; kingdom Metazoa; phylum Chordata; class Aves; order Anseriformes; family Anatidae; genus Aythya; species Aythya fuligula. Next base: position 175,473,043 of record NC_045559.1, on the reverse strand, counting down.
TATAGTGGGTAATCTCTACTGACTAGATAATCACCAGGGAACCTCATGAGTTCATGGAAATATTGTATGTCCTCTGTGGTCAAGAAAAAAATATCAATTTTATTAGAGCAAATAGGGCCATACAAATATCCTCATCCTGCCCCAAAAGCAATATTTATTTGTCACTGGAGGAGATTTGGGTCACTATAAAAAATAGCATTAAGAACCCTACAGCTGAGGCACATCATCTGCATCTTCCATCTTGTGCTCCCGATGACATCCTAGATAGTAATGATTGAAACTGTCTATTTATTAGATATGACAGCTTCCACTGATGAGGGTGTTTGTAATTCTAAGAGAAGAGCAGATGCTAAGATGAAATGTCTTTAATTTTCTAACCACAGAGTTGTTGCTTTGGTAGACTACTGAGACAGTGGCTCTGTAATCATTTAATACCAGCTCTATGTGGTTGTACATCATGTAGCAGTACAAATTTGATCAAAATCAGGCAAGAGCATATGATTCTGTTTCTGTTGGTTTAGCCAGAGCACACAGAACAGTATTTATGTTCAATTTTATGCTGGCTTTATGGATTTTATGGCTGCAGGAAGACAGCAGGAAGTTAGAGATGCCTAGACAGAGAATACTTGCTCTATATTAAATCTGCTAGGACAAATTCTTCCCTTCAAAACATTGTTAACCAATTTGTATCACTGGAATGACTCTGTACCAGTGTATTGCATTCTTATGATTACAGTACTTTTAAGATCTGACACTAAATGTCCTAAAAAACAAATTTACTGTCTTGTCAAAACACAGCTTGAGAGCCAAGCTGAACTTAGAGTTGAAACAGTGACACCGGAGTAATCTCATTGCGCCTGCTCTCCAACAACAAACAGTACTGCAAAGCCCCGTGATACCTTTAAAATTGCCAATGATTCCTGAAAAGAAAAAAACAAACAGAAGTCTCCAGTCAAAACAGGAACACTTTGAGGAAAATAGCTGCAGGAAAGGATGGATTACCTTGAAACTCCTGTTTTGTCTCTTTATATGTAGACATTATTTGGAAGAGTTTAAATTTCCTCATGTCTGACCTTCATCAAGTTCTGGGCTTGGGTAGGGTGCTGAGTGAGCTGGGCATGCCAATTAATTTTAATCATGGTAATAATTGTAGTAAATGAATGATCTGCAAGAGTGAATAGCTTCTTTGTCAACTGGATGAATAATTTGGAAACCATAAAAGTGAGTTGGTCGGAGGTTGGGTCACAATGGTTATATTAGTTTTCAAAGCCCAAAGCAGGCATAGTGACAAAGATGAACTTTGAAATTAGTTTGGGAGCAAATATTCCACACAAAACAACAATATAGGCATCAGGACATTCAGTATAGGAAAGAGCCATGGTGGGCTGATTTTTAAGGATGAATGCCTTGTACAGCATGGAATTAAAATATCAAAATTTTTCATGGAGGTAACATGAGAATCAAGGACTTCAAGAAGTCTGGACAGACAGCAAACTTGGTCTTTGCAGTGAAAATCTGGAATGACACCACTGATCTTCATGGTGGCAGATGAACCTGCCTGCATGAAAGCAAGATCAGGATCTACCTCATTACTCTGTTTTGAAAATGTAGAATGAATTTTTAAAACACACTAGAGGGCATGGAGCAGCCTATCCTCCCAGACAAAGGAGGGTCCACTGGATCTGCTGAATTTCACATGGCTTTCCATATGTGAATCCACGAAAGCTCAAGCCTTTATGAAGAGGCATTAACCACCACATAGCTAGACCTGTTGCGTGCTAATTCCTCAAAGCATAAAAAAATCACAATATCACGAGGTAGTTTTTGAAGCATCATTTTGAAAACACATAAAAGTTCCACTCAGAAATATGCAATAAGTCTGATGGTCTTTGTGTTGTTTTACTATGAGGTCACATTCTGGTGTAGTTTTAGAGTTGAGAGTCTTGCCATACAGTGCATAAAATGTATGCGGCCCATTTATTTGCTTGTTTTCATCACACATTGAGAAAATACATAGCTAAAAATACTTCAGGATGTTTTCCATGGAATATCATCCATGGCTCCCTCAAGATATTCTTCTTTAACATTCTTTAAGCCACGTGATATTCAGTGTTTCCAATGACAAAACTGTCCCTCCAGAAATAAGCTGCATAAGTTCCTGTTATGAGCTGTGTGTTGCACACAGTGCAATAATTGCCTTCAAACAATGTTGAGGCTACAAAAGCAAGCAGTCATAAAGGTAAGAAATACCAAAATTAAGGTCGTCTGTGCAAACTCTGGTTGTGCAAATGCCCAGCCTGAGCCAATCTCATTACGTGACAGCCTATTTTTTCCCTCCTCATTCATTCAAATGACAACATACCTGGTATTTACCAGATGGAAAGCTACTTGATTTTCCTTTTTATTCTTCATGTGTAGTAAGCCATATTCATGGCTTGACATGTTACCTCTTACCCCGCGTCCAGGTGGACTGAAAGTAGAGCAGCCAGTCAGCCTGAAGGTTGCTTAGCTAACCAGCCACATTGACTCCAATCCTCTGACCTCTCTGCATGCCCTCCTTCTCTGGCGTGGCAAAGCCATGTTCAGAACTTCATGGGACAAGTCACACACATGGATTAACTTACCTGTTTTAGGGAATTTCCCTGTTGTGTTTCCAAATGCCTCCTTTCAGACAAGGCCCAAGTGTCCCTAATAATGGAAAGCATTACACGAGCCAGGCCTAGAGGTTGCTACCGGCTCTTTTTCCAACTCAAGACTACCAAAGGAAGGAAAATGTCGACCATACCTCAGCAGTGTCTGTTCAAGAGCCACACACCATTGAACTATTGGGTGGAGCTATTTTCTCTAGGGAAGTATGAAATCATGCTTCCCTATGCACAGAAGCTCTTCAGTGACAATCCCTCCTTCCATTGTCCTCCCTGGTTTCACAAGACTGAATCCTACAGCATTGTTCCCAGGGAAAAGCAGACTTTCACCCAACTGCCAGGTCTGCATTTTTCCCATGAGGAAGCACCTATCTGTACCAGGCTGTAAAGGAAAACCCCACCACCCAAACCCTTTGAATATGGAAGAGAACTCTTTCTGTTTAGTAAATAATCATAAAAAGGGATGTCTGAAAGGGTGCAAAGCATTGCTGCAGCTACTAATGATGCAATGATTGATGACGCCAAGTACCTGAGATACAATTAATCCCTTTCATCACCTCATCTCTAGGTATACAGATAGACGTTGTGAATCACGTGGCTTGACCTCTTACTAAAAGTCATACAACTAGCCTATTTTGCATTGGGTTACAACAACAAATTCAGGGATAAATATGATGTTGACACACAGAACTTTGCAGAACTTCCCTAACCTCTTAAAACTGGGAAAACAAACAAACAAAACAAGCAACAGCAACAACAAAACTCAATCTTACGAGGCAAATGGGAACAAACAAAGCATCATACATCAGAGCAGCCCTCAGGCACTCTGCTCCGGTTGCAGAAATCTTTCTGACGAGCCTGTTTGGCCTCTGGAAGGGCACCAGATCCCTTACTCACACCTTCCAGGAAGAAGTGAAGAAGACAAGCCCTAACAGGCTTCTCCAAATCCAGTGCCTCAGAGAGAGGGGCAGCTTCTCAGGGCAGGGAAGGAGAACTGCTACCTTTGCCTTGAGCCAATGTTTTCTACATTATGTTACCAACAGAGCCTTAGTAATCCTCAGTTTCAGGGATAAGATCGGCTCCCTCCTAGATCACGGGCTAAAAGCATGCACAGCCTGCCTAGAGCTGATATCAATTTTACACATTGAATCGCTGAAGCTGAGGAAGCTGCAGCTGCCAAAAAATGGGAATGTTTTTAAATTAAGGCACCACGTGGACCCAGCAAGATTCTTGTTTAGGAAATGAAATGAGGACAAACAGCAAGAGAGGTACTTCATTGCTGATTTTAACAGCTAAGTTTCCCTTCAAAGTGCATCAAGCTCCCCTTTTTTTGTTGTTTGTTTGTTTGTTTCTCTCTCTCTCTCTCTAATTCAGCTTCTGTGCTGAGCGTAGAAGGGAGAAATCAAAGACCTCAATCCTGCTTTCAAAGCTGGTTCGCACCATAGGTGTGCAGGGGGAGATTGGCCCCAGCACAGCAAGAACTATTGGGACCCACCAGTTCCTGCTTCACTGTGGGAAAGCAGACTTCAGCAACTCTTCACCTTCTGTGCTTGAGCAGAGTGACATCTCCTTTCACACTTCTTTTTGCTTACACGTAGCCAGTAGTTTTGAATTCCCAGTAGCAAAGTCTACATCCAAGCCATTGAGAGTTGTCACAGGGAATGTAACTACAAAGTTATTTGCCTATATTCATCCATTATGGGGAGGGAAGAGGAAGTAATAAGGAGATGCATGGTGGTGGAACTGAGCAGCAGAAAGATGACATTTCAAAGGAGTGAAAATGCAAATAGGAATCTAATGAAGGCTAGTAATAGGGCTGAAGAGAGGAGGAGTGTATATACTCCTCAGTCATCTTGCTGTCTATTCACATTAGAGTTGCAGTTGTTCTCTATATACCAGTGCACAGCCTTCCTTTCAGCAGAAGTGAAAAGAGTATATAGGTTTCTTTTCCACATATACCCTTCTACTTTACTTAGCCACACTGATTACATATTCCTTTCCACCTCGGATAAGCAAAGGGATACAAGAAGACAGAAATAAATGAGAATGTAAGACACACTCTTTCACACTCTTACAATCATCAGGCTAAATGTATAATTTCTGCAGCTCCACGGAAGGCAGTGAAGCTGAAATTAGTTCTTCATGCATGGATTATGGTATTGCATAGTAATTTTTAGGAATCTGTAAAGTGCAGTATGAATGGTTTATGCTCAGTCCTAAGGGTGAGGTGTTTTATTTGTTTTCTTCTGCTAGGTCACAGTTATATTAAAAACTCGAGGAAATATTTATTTGAAAGTCTCAGTACAAATGAGAGAATTATTTTGAAAAGAAGGGTCAAAAAGAGCTGCAGAGTCCTAAGAGTCAAAAAGTCAGTTGAAGAGAGCAGAAAAAAAAAAGTCTAGAAAAATACTGTAGAGGTGACTAAACCTAGCAACTGCAGAAAACAAAATAATGTATCCCTTTTTATTTGTTAAAGCCAAGAGGAAATTAGAGAGCCATGAAAGGCGACAGAAGCACCATGACAGACAAATTTCTGATGGACAATGGGCAATCCAAACTTGGTATTTTGTGTTCTTTCTTTGCCTATGTCTAGCATTCATCCATTTGCTTTTGCTGTACATCACATCCACATCTTAAAAACAAACTCAGATGGACTCAATTCTTAGATTTTCTTCCTGAAGGAATAGAAAGTTCATTGAGGTGGAGGAGAATTGGAAGTCAGTAACCTTTAATATAGAACAGACTCCAAATCCAGGTTGTTTCATAAAAAGGAAACAAAGCAAAGCAATCTGAAAAATCAGATTAGCAGGATAGAAACATAAACATCAAATGCAATAATAACGGATTTAAATTAAATGCAAGTACCTAACCAGGCTAAACCTTTCAGTCACAATCTGTTGTATTAGTGCTCAGATACGCAGACTAGAGAATTCTGTTGTTTCTGGTTCTTAAGGAATAAATGTCACTTTGTGTCTGCTGACTGCATCTGAAGTCAATAAATCCATCTGCTGCCTTTCACGCATGTAGAATGCATTTAGATCCCCTCCAAGCCGTGTTCATTGGACGGCTTGATATAATTAAATGGGCTGCATGGCACTTTCAGATCCTGTTGAATCCAAGCTATCAATTTAGGTACGTATATTTCAGTCTCTCCCAGCTACAAGAGGAAAGGGGAGCACAAATAGCAATAGTCCTAAAGTGTGTTCTTTGCCATTGTATGTTGTCAGATATGATGGTAAGGTATTTGACAAATAATAAATGAAGATAGCAGCTAATTTGAACAAGTCCAGCCAATTCTAATTTAGGTTAGGAAAACCCTTTATCAGCGTTCTTGGTAGTGCCTCTGTGGACTGAAGGGACTACAGAGAATAAGTTATATCTCTTTCCATTAAATGAATGTAACACCTTTATTAAATGGCAATATGTTAGCTTGTCAAAACTCATCATCCTCATGCTGAGCAATAAAACATTCCTTAATGTAATGCAGCACTATGTTGTTACCTAGCTCACCTAGAAGGAAAATTCCACATAAACTGTTTGGTGCCATCTGTTGCTTTGCCTCAGCAAGTTTTCCCTTTAGGAAATAACCCCTGTGAGATGTTTAGTTAACATCATCTTTCGAAAAAGTCTGAATAAACCTCTTGCACTGAACCAATCTTAACATACTGATTATTTTTTTTTCTTGCATCTATACTTAAAAAAAAAAAAAAAAAAAAAATTATGCCAAGCATGGAAATTTCCTTCCAATGTTAGGAGAAATGCAAGTCAACCAGCTGTCCACAGTGATTGTCTCATCTTATTAAAGACTAAAACTAAACAGAATTAGCAGTCTTCTATTTTTTTTTTCCCACAAATATTATGGTTTCATTTCATTAGTTCATGTGCACAAGTCCTTTTTTTCTAAGTAACTCCATTTCTAAAGTATCTGCACAATTGCATTTTTGACTTGGTCATCAGGTTGTTTGGCATAGAAGTAGAATGAAAAACTAAGAAGGGATAGGAAGAGAAAATGTTTCAGAGAGAAAACGAACTTTTCTCAATTAGGCAAACAAGAGCAATCTAGATAAATTTGTGCTACATGATTGAAGTTTTGCCTCGTTCACATTTATTTTTTTTTTCTGGATTTGACATTTCCCTCACAAGAAACTGGTTGTAGAGAGAGAAAAAAAAAAAAAGCAAAGAGACTGCAACCTACTATTCACCTGGATGCTATAAAAATATCTTTCATGTGTCAAGTGGTACAGTGTAGGTGGTATAATTTGGCATTATCTTGCATTGCTACTCATCTATCACCACACTTTTTAAAACTATCCTTGTCATTGGTACGGTGTCTATACACAAAGTGATTGTGCTTTTTACCTTGTTGCAAAAATAGATTTCAAAATACTAGCAGTTCAGAAGAAGACTGACTATTTACTATCATCTAGATACCTTTATATAAATACACTTATAAAATATGAATTCAAAGATTTAATTATCTAGTAGTTTATAGAAAGAGAAGTTGCTATTTCACAGTTTATTTTATTAACCAAAAGAATGAGCTTGCAAATTTCTTCAACAAGGATTTATAGCAAAAACATACACTAATAGGGACCTGAACTCTGAGGTTTAAGTTTGATCATTAGCAGAACTGACTATTTAACAATCTACTTGGGAAAATACTAGGCAAAATGCTTTCACAGCACTTCACCTTTACATGACCGATGTGGCAATGTGGGCTCTGGTTACTTGGGCAACTGATCAACTTCACCTTGGCTGTAAATGCAATGCTGGAAAGAGATTACAGAAAGGTAGCATGAAGGAAAGAGCTAATTTGAATAGAAAAAGAATAATGCCTAGAATCATGAGCAAGGAAGTAGTTTTAGGACTCTGAGCTGTTCTTAAGTACAAGACAAAGGAAAGTTGAGTGTTAGCCAACCTCTGATTCAGACATCGTGACATTATAAAGAAGAGGGGCTGAGGGAATTTCAGATCACTTACCCACTGTGTCTTATCAAAAGTGCCAGATTCTAGTTATATAGAGTATGAAGAATGAAGGAAATATTTTGTACAAGTACAAATTAAAATATGCAAATATTATTCACTTCTTGCAATGGGGAAATCCTGAACTTTAGAAGTCTGCATTTCTTATCTGGGGCACACCTCACTATTATGAAAATGCATAGCATTTATACATAGTATTTATTCTAAAACTACTTGATAGCACTGGGATAAGACCTGGGATTTTTCCATCTTATAATTGTGACCATATGAGTCAAAGAGACTGAATACACATATATTTGAATATTATCAAAATTATACAGACTAGGGATGCGATTCTCCCTTTTTTCATTTCTCATTCTCGTTTCTCTACAATTGACAAAATTTGTGAGACTATGATAAAATATGAAACAGTGGATAGAAGTGGTATTTGCAGTTTTCAAGATCATATAGAAAGTGTGGATACTCTATAAGGCATCTCATCTGGCATCTCTTGGCAATTGGGCTAAGAATTTATAGCAATCAAGAATTAAGACACTAATCAGTGGTTTAAAAATCCACTAACTGAAAGATGCCTTATTATCATTAAAAGGTTTCTTTATTAGGTCCTAAAGGGATTTGCTCTTTTTCTACAGTACATTATCATCAGTAATTCCAAAGCAAACATGCATACCAAATGACAACCATTTCTGTATGAAATGAGGCTTGCAGGAGTGGCAAATAGTACAAAGCACAGGTGACTGAGCCCTCTCAATCATTTGATAAGCTAACTATCAAAGTTTTAGGGCAGCAACCTATGAAACAATACTTTGAAGAGGAAAGCAAAGCATCTGAGGTCATGGAAGCTAGAGAGCTGAACATATGCTCTCAGCCTGATCCTCTTAGTAAGGGTGATCACTATTCTTACCGTATAGTAAAAATCTAAATAGGAAATTATACTTTTTTATTTTTTATTTTTATTTTTTTTTAACTCTAATGACTATTTTTTAATCTTTTGTTAAATCTAGGCTCCTGCCATATGCTCTTAGTGTTTTTCTGGGAGCTAGAAGGGTTGAAAGGCTCTTTTCTGATATTTGTGTTTTGCCTATAAGTTAATGCAAAAGGAACTCCTGTCCTGAGTGAGAAGGAAAACTGTCAAGTTCATGTCTGTGACAAAAGGGTAGGGCTTGTTGATCAGAATACTGATTAAGTTTTTCTCTCCATTGAAAATACTGGTATCAGCTCTCAAAAGCTCGCAGTATCTCAGTGAGATATACCCGTTCTGCGAAGACCAGTTAGGGAGTTTTTTCTTGATTTTCTTTGTTTGCTTTGTTTATTTTACCACTAAATAGTGTGGACAAAACTCACTCCTTTGAGAAGCCCAAAGCATGGATTTTACTTCTGCTGATCACAGCTATGAAGTTGAGGAAACCTCAGTGCATGGGCAGAAACCATTTTCATCTGTGAGTTCATCAGCAGGGTTGTCTCTCCTTTTTAACTTTGCTCAATACTGTGACTGAAATAAGGACAACAGAGTCTATTTTTGTTTTTACATGGAATTTATTATGTCACTGTAGCTCAGTAATTGAGTTTATGTGGAATAAAACCATACAGAATTTCAACCATACTTTAAAGTCTGTCTTGCAAATCAGTGTCATGTTGCTACTGGTTTAAGATCAGTACTGTCAAATATAAAGAAAACACAGGAAATATATCCTTCTTTTTCAGGAAATGCTTGTATCATTGAGTCGGTAAAACTGTTTCAGTTTAAGAGAATCAGATTTAAATACTACTTACAGACATGCATAACATCTTAGAGCAGCAATAAATATTTTGGGTATATTAAGTGATTGCTTAATTTCAGAAGCTAGCAGATGAACTAACTGTGTTAGTTTCACTCTTCCTGTACATAAGATAATATAACAGCTTGAGGAAGCATTTGCTTTTAAAATAAAATTCTGAGATTTTCTGGAAATGTACTTTCCTTACAATATACCAAGTTTGGGTCTTGTGCCCTATTGCTCAGAATATTTGTATTCTCTTTATATATTAGATATATTTATTAAATGTTAGTTGAAGGGAGGGAAACAGAGATATCTGTGTTTCTTTTTAATGGGGATAAAGAACACTTTTTAATTTTCACAAACAGAATTGCTGCTATGCAATTTTGAATCCTGAAACACTATTTTAAATACATATCTAAGTCAAAACATATGTTGTATCACTAAACTGATGAATTACTGATCATAACCTTACAGCTCAACTTTTCCTCTCTTCTCTTGTCCTATAACAAGGGACAGGTTACAAGATACAGGCTGGATTCCTCATTACAGCTCAGCCTTGCTGAAAGGAAGAGGATAATGGGAATGTCAAACTTTTAGCTTCTGCCATTAAACCCACATGTTGTTTAACTCTAGCTGTTCTGCTTTGTCCTTCTTGCCATGGTCTAAAGGATGATCCTGGTCCCACTTACCACTGCCAGCACTCAGTGGCAAGTTATACACCACTTATACATAGCAAATTCAGAGAAAAAGAAATAAAGAACAATCACACTGGATCTGTGACAGCCAGGGAGCTTTCTTTACATACCAGTATTCTCAGTACAATCACCTTTATTGCCCCAGCAGGACTTTTCCAAATCTACCCTAAAACATTGTTCTCCTGCTTTGTAGAACCTCAACGGTAAACTTCCAAACATTATTTTCTGCTTGCATCTGTCTGCCGTTTTGCCTCTCTCTCTTCCAGTTTATTTCACATATTCTGACACAATCCAAGAAAACAACAGATGGCAACTTCATCCAAGTGGGTGTTATCCACTAGGGACTGCAAAACAAGAGCTTGTTTTCCATTAACTTCCTGCCTTTCAGGTTAAAAGTTTCAGATGAACCTACTAAAATTTTCCAACCAACATAAGTCTCAAAAGCAAGTTAGGATAGAGTGGCTGGTTTAGTCAGAGAAAGATCTGCCTTTAACTTCAGTAAACCTGCCCTCAAACAAAATTTTGAGTCTAACCTATATTGACAAGATTTAGATTTGGGATTTCTAACATGCAAGTTAACATATGAGTAGTAGCATTGATAATACCCTCCACCACAAGAAACAGACATAGTGTAAAAGAAAAGTAGATGAATGAGGAGGTAGAAAACATCTGGTAAAAGACAGCTGGTGGATTAAAAGGCTTGGGAAAGATGGGGAAGAGGAACGGAAGAATTAAGGACAGAAGGAGCAAGAAGGAAAGGAGAAAAGGAATCAAGGAGTAAAGAGGGAAGGAAGGAAGGAAGGAAGGAAGGAAGGAAGGAAGGAAGGAAGGAAGGAAGGAAGGAAGGAAGGAAGGAAGGAAGGAAGGAAGGAAGGAAGGAAGGAAGGAAGGAAGGAAGGAAGGGAGGGTACAGAGTGTAGTAGGGGGTACTTATTCACACGGTGGTTTTGCTGGATTCCTATTCCTGATCCCATTTTCAATTTTTAAAATTCAGGGCTTCCAACTGTTCTAAAAAGCATTGAAAATAAAAGCTGTAAAAGAGTTACAAAAAATAAGACAGACTTTAAGTGGATTTCTTTAGGTGAAAGCGGGGCAATATCAATACACTGTCCTTACAAGAAATTAGGGAAAACTTCCTTTCCATTCCTCAGCAATAAATAACTTTTTAATGAGCAAAGAAAGAGAAGTGCAAATGCTTCAGGATAAATATGGTGATTAGCTGTGAAATAGGGAAGTAAGCATATGAAGCACTAGAAAATTTAGCTCAGGTCACAGATGACGTTTCGGCTTTTTCTTACTTTCCTAGGTCTGCTCAGCCTATGGCTTAATCAGTACAGCATGCTACAAGTGATATAATTAATTGCTGTTACTGAAGACATATTATTAGAAATAGTGTCAGAACACAGAAAAATTACTGACATTATAAAAGCAAAGGTAGGTGATCATCTCTAATGCTGGGAAGAAGGGGGAACACAACTGAACTGGAATACGGGACAGTTACATTGACAATGCTGTTGACAATACACCAAGAGGTTTCAAAAGGCATACGAAAAGGAGCAATTCAAATCAGATAAAGAATTAAGTAGTTGGGTTTATCTGGCTTACATTTGGATATCTTAAGTAACCCATTCAGATAGTGAGGCAAAGTTCCCACTAGAAAGCCATGGATGTTCTGAGAGAACAATTCATCTGAACAAGTCATCCGAATGCAGATGCCTGCCTTAGGTCAAAATGAATTGCCCTTTCACGGTGTCTATTTTTTCTTTTCTCTGGCTATAAGACAGACCTTTGGTTGAGTGCTCACGCTTAGATGACCAACTCCTATTTGCTTAGGATCAAGCCCACCCAGAATATGAACAGTCACTGAGTAACGAATGCATCAAGTACATGACTGACATGAGGAAGACTTTTGTACTGGTTCTGAAAGGATTGTAGTGGGTTGACCCTAGCCAACAGCTATACAGATGTGTTCGTCACTCTTGTTCTAAAATCCTTTATTTTGTCTGTTCATTAGGAAGAATTTACATATTGGTCAATCCTGTAGAATTAGAATATTGCTAAACAATTGTTTACAAACCCCCGGAGACATAAAAGCAATCTGAAATACTGCTATAATTAAACTTTTTTTTTGCACTGCACATTCCTCCTGTCCAGAAACAGTAGGAATTTAAATGATGGCTCTTTCACATTGACTTGTTAATAATGAGAAATCCTTCCAGTACCAAGAAATAGGGTTTATGAAATACAGATGTGATACTTTTAGTAGAGTCATTTTGCCTGAATTAACATAATTAGCAAGAAATTTAAAAATTTAAATAGATATCTGGATTTCCTGATACTAGCAATGAAGTAAGATAATTACGAAAGCTGAGTACATTAATCATTAAAAAATATAGGAATTACTGTGTTTAATTTTACACTCTTCTGTCTTCCACTTCATTTTTTTTTTGTGTGATTTCAGGGCGATGGTTTCTTCAGTTTGTCTCCCCCTGGTGGAAGACCCCTTCTGCGTCTCAGCAAAACCTTTAATCTTCAATTTTCCTTTTCCTTCTTCATTTTTACTATGTGGTTCCATTGTTATTACCATAACGGAATAATCTATACACAGCAATGCCTCTATGCCAGCCCTGATGACTACATCTTTCAAGTTTATGTGTGTTCCTATTGCCCCAGGTATCAGCTGTCTGGGCTACAATTTATGCAAAGTGTTCTCAATTCTCCTCAGCTTAAATAAATACAATTATACCATATTGTTTTTCAGTGATTCTTCTGTCTCCCAGATCAGTTCAGAGACTGGATCAGCATGAAGCAGATTCTTCAGTGGTCTGAACTGGACCTGGTGAAACAAAGAAGACTTAAAGCTAGTCACAGTTAAATCACGTCACAAATTGGGAACACCTTTTCTAAGCCTCCAGCAATCTTTCAGTGGCATAGATATATTCTATTTCTTGAAGGATTATAGATAGCATGGTCTACTCTATTTTTCAAAACATCCCTCCATAAATTTGGGTGAAAATATATATTTATTAATAACAAGCACGGAATCTGTCTTGGGCTTATTTGCGCTGACAGTGGTTGCTGAATGTTATTAGCATTAGCGTGGGCTGCCAAGTGTCTTTGTGACTGCAGTATTTTATAGGCAGAGGGAAGTGTTCAGGTTTATACATGCAGGTCTGAAGAAGGAAAAACCCATGATTAACCACCACTTTGGTGTCTGAGGGAGCACACCTCTTCCACAGCATGAGTTTTTGTCCTGTGAATACATTCAGACTGTACTGTTGATTTTCCTTCCTTTTGTGCTCTTTCCAGAGGGCACTGCTATTCAAATAGGACATTAAATAGAATCTGTTGTAATTAAGCAATTAGCTACACAATTAAGTCTTAAAATTAGATAAATGCTGCACCCAGTAACTGCTTGTGAAGTGACACCCAGTTACTCATTCACTGGGCCCCCACCTTCTCTTCTTCAAATGCCCTCTAGTACCAATGGCAATGATAATTAAAAATGAGAGCAACTAAAACTCACAGAAGTGGTAAGTTCCTGCATACTGAGTTACTGAGCCACAGTGCTTTTAGTTAGGCACATTTGCACCCGTGGCAATGAGCTGGTTCATTTTCCAGCAGCTCAGAGTAGACAGAGGAACCCATACCTACCCCTGACTACCTGCGGTGACCTAGGAAGGGATTCCAGATGTTGATTTACCACAAGGAATGGCATTAATACCTTGCTCTCATTACCTTTACCTACAGTACTACCTCCTTCCATACAACACCGTGCAACAGGCTGGGCTGTCAGATGCTCCTTGTGCAATGTATGTCGAGGCCAAGTACACTCAGATCTTGCAAAACAAATCTTTCCTCCCATGAACTCATTTATTGTGCTGCATGGACCTATTCTGCTAATGTCTACCCACAGGAATAACTACTTAGTCTTTGAAATCAAAGTATGACTGACTAGTTGTATGCAAACTGGGTTAAGCCCTTGAATTCCAAGCTTTTGAAGACAAAACCGCATCTGACATGCTTTGCAGTGCTCTTGAACTCCTTTAACATATTATGAAGTTAAGAAAATAAATGTAGGAATTAATGTAAGGCTTAGGGCAAGTCCTTAAACTGACCTTCAGCCCAAACGGATGGTGAACACTGAGGAAGGAACGATGAATGAATAATAGTGTCCTGAGCATGAATGAAAGCTCCACAATCCCGTTTAAGCATCCTTAGAACATTAATCCATTTAAGATATTAGGACAGCAAAAGGCCGTTGTTCAGGACAGCAAGTGAAAGTCGAGATGGGCTGGGTTGCTCCTTCCAACGCAGAGAGATACCATATTTCAATTCTGAAAACATATTCAGAGAAAATGGAGATCTTTTGTTGTTTAGGGGGCTCCACTGGGGGCTTTAAAAGTGCTTGTTTCAAAAAGAAAAAATCCTACAGCCACTTAAAAAAGAAAGAAAAAATACAGCTCTGAAGGTATGAGCTCAACTTGTACTGCATTACTTTAATCTCCTCGTAATTACCATTTTCACATCTCTTTCACTTGTCATAAAATTGTATCTTCCCAGACTGTCTGATAAAATTATATAGTTAGCTACCGTACATCGAAGACAGCAGGTGAAAGCAAGTTGCATATTCACACACCGAAACTCTGGTTGACCTAAAAAGAATGAGATTTTTGTATTATTTCCTGCCTTTTCTTTTGGAAGCTATTCTCACTTGGTGCAGTTAATGTTTCTAATTTCCAATTTAAACTGTTTCATCTGAACATAACCAAGAAGGAAAACAAATAGCTAAAACAACAACCAAATTGTGTAAGGTTTGTCTTTGTCTGGTTTGTAGAAGACAATGCTGTATTACTGCAAATACTAAGAGAATTCTAGGATCTGTGTGAAATAATCTTGTTTGGAGAAATAAGATTGTACATCACTTCAGATACAGCCTTTATGAGAGATAAATTATCAAACATGTTTAAGGTCTTTGCTTTTAGAAAGAAAATCCCACCATGGCCTCATGACAGTTTTTTTTTTGTTTGTTTGTTTGCTTGTTTTTTTTTTTTTTTTTTTTTTGTTTATTTTTTAATTCTTAAAGATTTTTAGTTTATTCTTAAAATACAGGTTTTCATTTCAATTTTCATTTTCATTTTCACTTACAATTTTCATTTTAAAATTCCTGGAAAAATAGTCATCTCCTTTGTCTTAATTTATATGAAAACCAAGAGATTATATCAATACAACTCTGTGTGGGATTTCAAATCTCAGACCAGGTCACTTTTATACCTGCACTTTGATCTGTTTTATACCTGCACTTTGATCTGTTTTATACCTGCACTTGTGTGAATGCACAGTCTGTGAAGGTTTTCATTTGGTGTTCATGCAATGCTAATGCAGTCGTGATGTGCAGGCCAGAACGGTTTTTCCCACAGATGACAGCACAGAAGGCACAATTTTGTGCAGTTTTTTTACTTTGACAAGATTGAGGATTCAGGCAGCTGATTACTGTTGTATGGACCCAGAACATATGCCAGCAGGGTATTCACTGGCAGCTCCTTTCAGTGAGGATTTAGGATACTGGTGTGGCACAGTTGGGTGCTCACCTCATTCTGGGCTAAATCTCACACTGTGTGGCACTCGCAGCTCTACCCTGTGGTCAGCCAGCCAGGTTGATGATTTTTTTTTATGTGTGTGAAAGTAGTGCCTGCAGAGAGCTCAAAGGTTCAGGAATGAGGCAACAACTATTTTCATCTTTTGGGATTGTGTAACCCCCACAAATGGCTCCAGGCCCTACCAAACTAATGTTGCAAGTTCCGCAGCCAGAGTAAAAGTTAAGTTTTGTTCGTTAACAGCAAACACGAGCTTGTGAGATTGCCTCAGAATTGCTGTACATTTAAATAACCTTTGTGATGCATGGAATTAGCCTGAACAGAACAGGGACAACGCTGAATTATATGGGAGTAAGATTAATCCTGTCTTCGGGAACTTTGGCATTTTGCTTGATGATGTTATCTCACCAGCACATGTTGTCTGTGACCCTTTGCAGATTATTCTGTGCAATATTCTGGAGATAGCAAAATGCAATCTATCAAGACATAAATGTTGGGAAAAGCCAAGGTGTTTATAACTTTAAAAAAAAAAAAAAAGGCAATCTATCACTTCAATATGAAAATGGATAAAGATTTATTTCAGGTAATTTTGGATGAAATATTTTGCTTAGCTCTTAATGTGACAGCTCTATCAATAGTTTGTGGCTACCTTTGAGCTGTGGGCTTAGGAAAAGCTTTAGGGTATGGGTACATGGGATTGTGAGGGAACTACCACATTTTACCAAGCTACTACCCATCCGCCTGACTAATCCACTTTTTGTTACAGTTGTAGTAATAAAATAAAATACTAAATACAAAGCAGTGACATTTATTTAGCTGATATTTTAAATCAGTGTTGGCAGCATGCTGTTACAAAAGTTGTTTTATGGACTCAAGACAACATGAAGGACACAAGGAAGGACACTGGAAATCTTTGCTAATGAACATATGTTTTGTGCAAGTACAGCTAAACAGAGTAAGCCACAAATGATCTGATAACCCACACTGGTGATTAAAACACGCATTCGTGAGTTCCCTAAATGGAAGTAGTCACTGCCTGTGTTGCTCTCCAGCAGGAGAGAGAGGATCTTGATGTGTGTTTTTTCCTTCTCTCTCTTCTTGAAGGGGACTTTGTCTTTTCTCATCTTAGTGCTATGCTAAATACTCACTAACCCCATCAGCTCCCATATGCACGTTGTTAATGCATGCTAGACTTTATCAGGATATGGATATCTGTGAGGACAATGAAATCATAGTTCCTAATCATCTAAATTAAAGTTTTCATGTCATCAGCAGCTTAGCTTCAATAATCTAAGAATATGCTTAAATCCTATATATCAGCAAAAAATTTGCTCCATAGCTGCAACTACCACCAAAAGAAAAACTTAAAAATTTATGCTGCACATGGGTAAATGATGAAGTCTGTGCATTACCCTATGTTAATGTCTGAACAGGCCTGAGTATACCCATGGTAAAGGCTTAGGCAATGTTATATATATTTAAACAGCACTTATAACTGCAGTATCAACACATAATTGTAGCTCAGACACTAGGCTGCAGTCGGTAAGACCTTGTAAATCCAGCATCCCATATGCTAATGCACAGCCTTGCCCTTAGGCAGCCTGCTCCATTTGTTGCAGAGCAATGCCCGCGATATTGCACATTGCACGTATGGCTACTCCTCCGCTTGCCTCATCGCTCAGTCACGAGTCACAGCAGGGCTCCTTTAGGCATGATGGCACCCTGGCAAATTACAGAGTATTTTGGTACTGACACTAAAAGGTATTCGTCATCATCTCCACCACCGTCACCATTTCGGAAGCAACTTCTGGGATTCCTTTGGGGATGATGCACATGGTCCAGGGTTCTCTGATCGTCATTTTCCTCTGAATCCCTTCTGTGGGACCTCTGACTGTAAACTGATGCGTGTTCCCCATTCTGTTTATTACTTTTCCCTCAGTGCCTGGCCTTATGGCCTAAAAACAACGTGCCTCCCTTTATACATAAACACATGTTAACAATTCTCTAGTGTTTCTGCCATGTCCACAGGTTTTCAAAGTTTCCTAACAGGTGGAACATAAATCCTAAATAGCCAATTGTTTCCTTTGCTGTACAACCTTTATTCATACCCACCACAGGTTCATCATGCACACTGAGTGAGGCAGAACTGCTGTTGGGAAAGAAAAAGGTCTGTAAGCATATAATTAAAGGTGATGTGTTAATGCAAAGGAGCCACATTAAGAACACTGGATAAACTCATTTTTTTTTTTCATTTAATTCCTGAACATCAGACTTCACACAGTTATGAAATTACTAACCTGCTATTTTAGTTTAACAGAGTGTTTTTCATTTTTCTACAGTTAAACAACTATGGATATGAAACAGAAACAACTCTCCCACCCCAGAGTCCCAATACTGCATAGGCAAAATAGCACAGATCCCCCTACTACTCAAAGTAACAGCATGAGTGAAGCAGACAGTCTATCTTTGGTGGATCTCTCCACTGTTTCTGTCAGCAGCAGAATACAGGGAGCTCTAGTGTTGCCCAGGACTTGCAAAACATAATGGTCATGGTGCTTTCAGTTCGTCTTAACCTCATCCTTCATGACTTCTGCTCTCAGTCTACATGGATGTGACATCTTCTAGTAGTGCCCCCCTTCCCATTTGAGCTCCTTGTGCTCAACTCACCTCATTTTAACCATCCCTTCAGGCTTGGCTCCTTACCCCTCTGCTTCCCCAGCCTATGGAAAGGAGGAGGAAGACCACCAAAAGCACATCAGAGCCTCTTTGTCTGCAGCACTCCCTGGTTTTGAAGGAGAAATAAGAGGGGCAAAACCAGTTTTCAGAAATTCAGGATTCAGTAAAAATTGGGGTCATCAAGCAGCAGCTTTCTGAATGACTCCCTGAGCAGAATTCCAGCCCTGGTTCTAAAGCAGAGAAATAGCAAAGCTTCTGGTGCAAGAAATAGCTTCATGTGGGTAAAACCATATGCAGTTTTATCAGGCAGGATGGAGGTTTTATTCTTCCCTAGTCTCCCTTCACCCTTCAACAGAACCAGAAAAGGTAGTACACATTTCCCTCATGGGATGTGGCTGCTGAGTTGTGTAGCCTTCCCAGGCATATAGGGGTTACAGCCACTATTGAGCAAAATACTTTTTTTTTTTTTTTTTTTTTTTTTTCTTTTCTGAAAAGTGGCTAAGCTATTTTTGTTCAAGTTTTCAAAAGAAGTCTTCAGCCTCAGGCTGAAATTCAGCATGAGAAACTTCTGCCCAAATTATTAAAGAATGGTGGCGTTACAAACTACTGAAAACAGATGGAGTTGGGCATAAGAAATTACAGATGCCATCACTTAGGGCCTTCATACTCCAAGCATTTACATGTATATTGTAACACATATATGGATGTGAATATGCAGTGGTATTTTGCATAATATTTGCTTTTCTTACATTCTACATTGCTTTTAAAAAAAAATGTGCAGGCTTTATGACTGCAGTAATGATCTTCAAGGAATGTACTTCTAAGCATAATGTACTTCCAAGTCCATATGTACTTCCTAGCTTGAGGCTGCTAGGTCAACCTTAGCTGCTCTAGTGAGCAATCAGATGGCAAGCAGCTCCTTACCTGAATGTCATTACTTCTTACCAAAAAAAATAAAAATCTATAATGACCTTATCCTTACTTGCTGTTTTCGTTCAGTGTAACAGTTCAAACAGCATAATATAACACAGAGGGAGGGTTCTGAACACATACTAAGAAAGCTAATGGAGTGAATGTTAATTTCTTGAAAGATGTCATACAAACAAAGAACAAAAACCTTTCAACCCTTAACTGAAGAGGCGGTAATTATACACTCGTCTAGGGTGGAAAATCTATTATAAACACCATTTGTAGTACAAAACCTAGCTTTGAATCTTGCCTATTTTATAGCTGTGCAGAAGAAAAAGGTTGATATTCTAATAACCAAGAGATGTACAGAAAGAAATTGTTAATGAAAGCCAGTTTGGCAAAAATCAGGAGACAAGAAAACAGTTTACATTAGAAACTTAGTATCTTATTTGTTGGTCTATTCTCAAAATCAACTTAGATTAAAACAGGGGACAAATTTAGGGTTCCGTCAACAAAGGAACAGCTGTGCATTTCCATTTTGATTTGATTTATGTTGTTCCAAATTGCTTCCATATAAGAGAAGCACCTTCTGGTATTAGAGAGACTTTCATTATTGTAAATTAAAGTGGCTTCATGGAAATCTGTACTTAAATTTGTTCACAACTGACATAAACCAGAAGAAAACAAGCTGGACTCTCTCTGCATCTAAAGCAAGCCAGCAATGATTACAGATAGCTTGGGAAAACAACTACACATTTTAAGTGAAGAAAACTAATTTTGCCTGACTAAAAAGAGATATAAAAGTAATCTCTTGATCTCAGGAATGAAAATTATCGGTAAGCAAGGTCTGTCTCTAGGGCTTGTCCTCTGTAGAATCACCAGATGGAACCCACAACACTGGTGAATTGTGTGAGTTCTTCCTTCTTTGCCTCTTCACACCGTCTGGACATAGTTTCAAAGGAGTTTAACATTAGACCTACCCTCTAGACACAAATTTAACAGTAAATGAAGACTGACTTATTATTTTAGTTCAACCGTAACACTTGGGTGAAATTCAGGCCTCACTGCACTCAAGAGAATATTTCCTACAAACTTTAGATTAAAACCAGGATTTCATCTCAGCTGTCTTCTATGCTGTTGTGTAGGAGAACTGACTGTAAGTAGGCAAAGATGGTGCATTGTTCTTGCTAGTCTGCACCTGTGTCTAATTTTGTCTTGCAGCTAGAGCTATGCACCGAAGTAGATGACAGCTACTACAGAGATGAGTCTGGAAGCTGTCAACTCAGAGATGCCTTCTGAGCTCTCATCCCTTGGAATAAGTTCTTTTCGGTTTAATCAAAGGAAAAGTATTTTTGTTAAGAAACTTCACGTTCCGAATAAGAATGCTGTTAGGCTAGGGAACGAAAATATGAAATAGCTGTTTGTTACCAGTGTTGTAAATCATCTCTGAAAGCCTTCCCAAACACACCAGATGCAGACTGCTAAATCCTTCCACTTCATGACAAGACTGAACTACTTCTCGAATGATGCTTTCAATAGAGAGGAGTGAGTAAGTACCATGTATGTAAATCATGTATGCACGCACACAGCCCTCAGTTATGGTTAGCAAGGGAAGCAGATGCCATATTCAAGCAATAATGTAATATTGTATAGCTACGTAGAATAGGACAAAGTAGGTTCTAAACACTCACATTATTAAATCATACTAAAATGTTCACTGGTGTAACAACTGATAATATAGCAAAAACAATGCAAAATTCAAGTTGTGCATCTAATTGCTTGCATACATGTGTATATGCATGTATACATTCAATAAAATGTCCATGCTCATAATTATGCACAGAGATAACAACATTTCCATTACAACTTTCCCAGCAATGGTTTGACAGTCGGTAAATATGCTTTACTTTTGCTGCAAATGGAAAGTTTGAGGCTGCACATAAGGCTGAATTTGAAGTTTTGGAAAAGCTGACTAATTTAGAATTTTAAGATAATACTTTAAAAAGCAAAACATTTTATAGATACATGACTCAGAAATGACTGAAATTTAAAGCATTTAGCTTGACAGGTATATATATACATATATACACACATAGAGGCAGAAAAAGGCTTTCTTTTACTGTGTGAAATTACTGTGAATCTGTACAAGATTTTGAAAACTGTCTTTATTTCTAGTATAGCATAAAATCTATTTGGTATTCAGGTTATGTATTTAATTGCTTGGATACTTGTTGCAATTACTACCATTTATTATTCTATAAATATGACAGAGAATCAATGTAATCTTCTAATTAAATATCCTAGAGTGCAAATATATTTTCATAAATTATTCTATTGTTATTGCACCTCATTGGCATTCTACTTGACTCTTGCTTAGCCTATCTCAGAAACACAGAATGGCTAAGGTTGGAAGGGACCTCTGGAGGTGCCCAGTGCTCAGCCGCCTGCCCAGCACAGAAGTGCTGCCTGGTGCTCAGAGGGAGCCTCCTGCCTGCCCCTTGGTGCCCACTGCCCCTGGCCTGGCGCTGGGCACCCCTGAACAGAGCCTGGCTGCGGCCTCTTTGCCCCCTCCCTGCGGGGATTCCCAGCCCTGGGGAGATCCCCCTGAGCCTCCTCTTCTCCAGGCTGAGCAGTCCCAGCTCTCCTGGCCTCTGCTCACAGGAGACGTGCTCCAGGCCCTTCCTCATCAGGGTGGCCCTTCACAGGGCTCTCTACAGCATGTCCAGGTCTCTCCTATTTTGGGGGCCCAGAAGCAGATGCAGAACTCCAGATGCTATCTTTAGCCTCCTGCATTCATGATTTGACTTTTCAAGAAATTAGGGCAATATCCATAAAAAGGATGTTTCGATTTATTTTACTCTGCCTTAGATCCAGAAAGCAGGTTCACAGACCTATATTAGGTACTCAGAATAGAATTTACACCCAATCAGCATGGCAGCCAACGTGAAGCACTAAAGATCACTAAATCTCACAGCTTTGAAATGTTTAGAGCACCTAATGCTGAGCTGCAGAAATTCATATAGTCTTGTTATATGATCATATGCAGAAATGCATATAGGCTCGTTATATGATCATATGCAAAAATACATATGATCATATATGCAATATGCATATCGCATATATTCATAACTCAGAACATCTTTTTTGGGGCTTAGAAGTCTAAATTGCCTATGTTTAAATAGATGATTAACTTCCTCTTTAGCAGTTGTCCTTTGGGATAATTGTTCAATGCTTAAAAGAGGCACGAAATGGGAAATTTATTGGAGGAAACTTCTCCCAGCCCTGTGGATACTGAGATACCAAAAAAATGAAGTACAGGTAACAAAGATGGTGACTTGACTGGCTTTGATCTTCAGTTAAGCTCTTTATTTATCTTCTTACTAGTGCTAAGATCCAAGTCTAGTGGATTTTCTTTGAAACTAGTCCTAAACCATTTTTTTTTTGACATTTTGGACCTAATGGAAGTTTCAGTCTTTAACAAAATACTTTTCAATATATTCAAGACCAGCAACATTAGTTAAAATGTGAAAATTTTGAACTGTATTGTCATACCATTACCTTTATAAGTCTCATATCTGAACACTGTGTGTAAAATATCACACCAGAGGAACTTCAGTGTTGGTTTAAATTCTTCACGAGTGACAAAAAATTATTTTTTTCCAATGTATTGAAGAGGGGACAGCAGGGCACATGAATTTAGCAAGCTGTGACAGAATCTGAGAAATTAGAAAATACCTTTTACATGTAAATTTATGGTAGGAGCTGCTCCCCATATGTTGTTTTCCAGGGTGTTTTAAACCTTTATTAAGTGTTTTACAGACTTCAGACACTTCATATAAAAATCATGTCTTTCTCATAGCTACCACTCCAAGCATCCTTTCTGAAAAAAAACTTAACCTGCCATCTGATACATCAATACCTCTTTTTTTTTTTTTTTTTTTTAATGCCTTGCTTCACATTGATAAATTCCTGCCTTTCCTACTTAAAAGCTTCAAACTTTGAACTGTTTCTTTGTGAAGCTGTGGGGCATGGTTAACTGCTTAAAGGAGACATAGCAGATTAAGTTCTCTCTACGAGTAGCCCCGTGCAGTGTTTGCTAGGGTGTATGTCTGCATTTCGGTGCAGCTGTGTAGCCCACCCAGCAGGGTTTGGGACTCTGCTTTGAGGGGAGCAGCCCTCCCTTTCCTAAGGGACGCGGAGAAGCGATTGCATTTCGCATTCAAGCAGCGGCCAGGAGAGCTGGGGCTGCTCAGCCTGGAGAAGAAGAGGCTCAGGGGGACCCCCCCAAGACCTGGGAGGACTTGAAGGGACGGGACAAGCCGCTCGCAGCCCCCCACCTCCCCTCTTGCCCCGCTGCAGGCTCGCCCCAACGCCGTCCCCGGCCGCCGCTGAGCCCGGCTGTAGTTTCCGGCGGGGCGCTGTGCTGCGGCGCTTCCCTCCCCTTCCCTTCCCCTTCTTCCCTTCCCCTCCTTCCCCTCTTTCCCTGCCCGGGCCCGGCTGCCTGCCCTCGGCCATGCAGCGGCAGCTGCTGTGCCTGGGCGGCGGGGCCGGGGCCCCCGCAGCGCGCAGGGTCCGCCTGCTCCTGCGGCAGCTGCTGGCGCCGCGGCCCGGCCGCCCGGAGCTGCGGGCGCTGCACGGCTCAGGTAATGCTGCCCCCGCAGCCCCCTGCCCCGGGTTTAGCCGGGGGTGTGTGTGTGTGTGTGTGCCCCCAGCCCTCGGGGGAGCCCCGAGGGTTGGGCTGGGGGCTTGTGGTGCTGGGTGCCGGGCTGAGGCTCTCCGTAGCTTCTCCTTTAGTATCTCTCACCCCTGGAGAAGCAGGAGGAGAGCAGGAGGAGCCCCTGCTATGAGTTGTGTACTGCAGAGGTTCAGTGCATCCCATGCCTGTGTCTTCGGGCTTTGGCACGCCACGAAGGCAAAGCTGCTGTCGTTGCTCCCAAGGCATACGCATGTATGAGTTTCTGGAAGAGGATTCCCAAAAACGCTGGTCACAGCGCTGGGGTTGACCTTGAGCTCGCTCCATGACGTGAAGGCTGCCCTGGGCTGCCCTGGGTATCCTCTGGTGCCCTCCGAGACAGGTGACGGCCCTGTGAGGAGCTGGGCTGGGTGTCGGAAGCAGGGACATATGCCACGGGTGGCTGGGACTTTTTGGGATGAAAGCCAAAAGCATCAAAACTGCTAAACATAGAGGGATGATGAGCGGCCGTGTGTTGACAAAACAGAGTCACCGAGAGGCAGCTCTGGTGGCCGGGCACTCGCTAAAGCTCTTAGTTACACCCCTTACACACCATTTGCCTCCACTTTTGTTTCCTGAGTTTGTGTATTAGTTTCCTGAGTTCATTTCTTACACGTGTTTGCTTCTTGCACCCCATTACTGGGATGACTAACGTTGTGAACAAGGAGAAATTCAGTGAAATAAAGCAGTAGCAAATGCAGTATTACTATAGGTACTTCATACAGTACGGTAAAATTCAGTGTTTTGGGACATAACTGACTGTAACTTAGCAATATTCATGAATATGCTGGATATGTGTATGAATAGTAAAAGTATTCCCAGTTACAATTAATGAGTTTTGGTAGGAGGATTTAAATCTCGTGCCTCAAAGCTCTAGACAGTGTTGTAGTTAGAGACAGGGAAAGATGTGACATTAGAGCTATTTGCTGTCTCAGGTGCTGAGACACCTCAGTCATCATAGTGGTTTGAGGCCTTGATGTTAGGATTGCTATTCTTCATTTTCTTTTTGTGCTTTTTTTTCTCTCCCCATTTTATTTTAAAGATGCTCGCATGTCCTCTTGTAAGCCCTGCTGGCCCTCTGAGACTACTGAGGATCTGAAAAGATGGTGTCAAGTGTTGTATGCAATATATGTTTCTGCTATTTCTGTGGGGCTGCACTAATTGTGAGTCCTGCTGTAACAAGTGTCAAGGTTGCGTGTCTCTTCCCTCCTGAAAAATAAAATATTTTCAAAGGGCTGGAAGCTGTTAACAGTCAGGTAAACAGCAAATTGTTGCGTGCACAGTAATTTGGATCTGACATCCCTGCCAGGTCTGATTTGCTCTCTGTGAAGGTACTTTTTAAGTTTAAGGGAGAAACTGTTATCTGGTTTTGTCCTGTTGTATGTGAAGGAGTCATGCTCAGCTTTTCAGCTCTGTCTTGACAACGCAAATTTGGCTTGCTGGTGCCTGGGGAAGTGCTGGAGCTATTTAGTGGTAAAGAGAAATCTCAGAGTGCAACATTGAGGCACACGGTGATCAAAGGGTAACTGGAGTAGCTAGGAAGGGTTTGGGCTTGCACAACTTAGTTAATGAGGAAAACCTGATTTATAAGAGTAAATATCACAGAAGGCTGTTGCTCTAATATTCATTTTTTTAATGCAGGTTTCATGTTTCCTTCCAAAAGACTGGAGAAAAATCAAGATCTTACAGACTACAGTGTTGTTTGTGATTAATTATTATTTTAAACACATTTTTTAGCTGAGCAAAGTGCAGTTCTCTGGACCTCAGTTAACTGGCATTTAATTACTTTCATCTGTCTATCTGTATGTAATAGAAAACTTTCAAAAAAAATCTGATGAAGTAGGCGATATCGGAGATGTTTTAAGGCGTTGGAGGAAACAAAGGCTGAATTTGGTGAGAAATTAACAGATTAAAAAAAACACCACCACACATAGTTGTGTTTTAAGCCTAAAAGGTGTCAATAATACATACAGGAGGTTTTGTCTGCTGGATGTAACCCAGACAATTGTGAATACTGTATCAGACTTCAAAGTCCTGTAATGTTAATTGTCAGTATACAAATCTAAGTGATTGTGGTAAATATTTGTCATCTGAAAGAAGACTGTGAATGGGAGGTTTTTTATTATTATTTTGCTTTGTCCAGGTCTATCACTTTCCAAAACCAAACGATGTGGTTGATGATGGAAGTTCACGCACATTTCCCTTTTCTGACTTTACCTGGGTCATTATCTTGTTGGAGTTCAAAATGTTGACAGCTGGGAGTGTGGTTCTGGCAATACCTTGTTCATTCACAAAACTACAGCAAGGCCTTATGAATGGTTGCAGTGCCATCACAACTGAGAAGGCAGCGAATGGAAACAGGGGCTTTTAAAGCCAGTTGTCCGTGGAGTCATGCCTGAG
The DNA here is from genome assembly GCF_009819795.1 of Aythya fuligula. Lineage (NCBI taxonomy): Eukaryota > Metazoa > Chordata > Aves > Anseriformes > Anatidae > Aythya > Aythya fuligula. Next base: position 175,446,646 of record NC_045559.1, on the reverse strand, counting down.
TTATTTAAAATTATTCTAACATTTAAGAGAGGAAAGGTTGGTGGCAAAAAAATGTGTCTTTTATTAGACTCACTGATATAGCTGGAAAAAAGGGATGAGCTGTCAAGCAGATAACCTTCAGGGTACACATGGTCTTTGGTAGGCTTTCACAGTTCTCATGAGTAAATGTCAGTAAATAGCTTCTGAGTTTTAATATTTGGCAGTTGTTCAAAATTCAAGTTTTCCTGTTTAGCAGCTGTTACAATCAAGGTACGTGTCAGTGTGTTTTGCAGGTCCTGCCTGCTTTAATCCAGAAGGCTGAAGCTGAACCTGCTTGGCAAACTCAGGGGCTTCCCAAATAGTTGCGTAGGAGATGCCATGGTGAATTTTGAAGGCTCTGTTGTCTAATTTGTTACCTTTACAGTAAATAGGAACTTTTCAAAACAGCTCAAAGCAGCAGAACTAGGATTCTGGACTCGAGGAGTGCGGACTTTTGCTTATTTGGGAGATTTGGGAGGCAGAATCCCTTGGATAACAACCAGGTGCCTGGGAGAGGTGAGCCTTTTTTAAAGAAGCCTTAATGACAGCTCAGGAGCAAATGATCCTGCAGTGCAGGAGGATCTGGTCTTTCAGCAGCAAATGCTTGGCCAAGCAGGGAGCCTCTCAATGAACTAAAGCACAATGAAGGATCATACAAAAATGGCACAAGGAATAAGGAGAGGCAACAGAAGAGGACTTTAAAGAAGTACCATTTAATATGCATGGACAAAATCCTTCCTGTATGACAAGCTGTGGATCTTGAGTCCAGAAAGACCGAGATAAACTTGAGGACTGGATCAAGAGAAACCTGAAAAAGTTTAAGAAGAAGTGTGAAGTCCTGCCACTGGTCTTAAGTAGCAGCTTTGCAGAAAAGGACGTGGGGTTGCAGTGGGCGTGTGGTTGAATATGACCTGATGCTTCACTCTTATAGAGAATAAAGCAAACTACAGGTAGGGCTTTGTTAGGAGGAGAATGGGCAACGCGAGGGAGAGTCCATAGCTTGAAGGCACACCTGGAATCCTGTGTCCAGTTGTGGGTTCCCTAATTCTAGGCAAATTCTGAAAAGCTGATGAAATCTGCTGGAGGATTACCAAAGTTGTCAGGGGCTCAGAGCACCTGCTGGTGAGGAGAAGCTGAGCGGACTGGGTTTGTTAGTCTTACATGGAGAAGCCTAAGGGAGGAGAAAACTATTTGCAACTTCCAGTTATAATTACAAAGATGAAACCTAACTATTTAATAGGGATGGATAATATAGCAAGAGGCAGTGCTTGCAAATTGAGGCTTGGGAGGTTCAGGCTGGGCAAGAGGACAAACCTTTTTCACTAGGAGAGTGGTGCAGCAGGGCAGGAGGTTAGCTGGAAGGGTTGTGGACTCACCATCCGTGAAGGGTTCTGAGACTCCATCAGACAGAGCCAAAGTGGGTCTGACCCAGTCTGGTTGTAAGCTGATGTTGAGCAGGAAGCTGGAGAAGCTGACCTTCAGAGTCCCTGCCAACCAGCATTTATAAGATTTTTTTGATAACTGATGAAATGAACAGTTTAGCATTTCTTTGACATGGCAAGCATACTGCTAGGACATACTCTGAAATGTGCATATCAAGCATTCGTGAGATCCTCATTGCATTAAACATATTTAAAACTTTCATTTCACATCTTAAAACTTGTGCAACTGAGCACTGTCAGTGTCCCTGCCTTTAGGTTATGCTGGTGGCCCAAATGAGAAATAGCTCTAGGCTAAGAAATGATTGTAAGCTTCTGTCAGGGCTAGATGTCAGAGAAGTTTCCACATTCACGTTGTTGATCCTCAAAAAATACACAGAAATGGAGGAAAAGGATCGCTTCCTAGAGTAAGCACAAAGATTTTGTTTTAGTGACACTTTGAACTTACTTCAGTAAAGAGGACCACTAGGCTAAAGTAGGTAATTGAAAAATCAAAAAATTAGAAAATTAGGAAGTCTAACAAAAATGTTGGGTAAAAAGTGAGTAATGTTCAAATGTTATGTTTGAAGTCATTATTTTGCTTTCTTAGAAATAAAGGAGAAACCAATTATTTTGTTCAGAAAAAAAAAAAAAGCGACTTAAATGAGTTTTTTTTTTTGCTTAAGTTGGAGATGGGCTTTGCTGTGTAGACTCCCAGCTATTTCAGTGCTGTCAGCCTGTGGTGTCACAGCGGCAGCAGGTAAGCTCTACCTCATCTGTATGTGACAAAAGTGCGGGAGCAAACCTGGTGAGTGCAGGGAGTGTGTTTCTGTCTGTGACACCGATGTGTTTCAGAGGCTGCCAGTACCCACACAAGATGCAGGATTAGTTTTGATGTTACCCAGTGACTGGGTACGACGTTTGCAGCCATGAAGATGCCCAGCAAGAGCCAGCGTGAAATGAGAGAAATCAGTTGAGTAGACATGGCTGCTTTTCTTCCTGAAGAAAGTATTCAGAAATGTTGAGTACAAATATGATTTGAAAGTGTTTCTGTTTCTTAAAAAAAAGTTGACTTCTCAAAGATGAGGGCAGACAACCTTTTCTGTGCTCTTATGCACATGTGCTGGATAAGTACCAGCTGAAAGCTATGTTTTTTCTTCTTTTTCTTCATATTATAGTGAAATGAAGACCTGAAAATACACAGTTGTATGTAATTTAGAGATTGAATTTCTCTCTAGTAAGTGTGATCTTGTCCTGTAGAAATTAATGTTAGCGAGCCTTAGCACCTTTCCGGTTTTAATATGCTTTTGCAGGCTCCACGCAGGTGGATGGTCACATGAAAGCATCCGTGGGGGGTGAGAAGAGAGGTCCATCGAGTCCTCCTGTTGTGTATCAGAGCTGTTGGTGGGAGATGCTGGAGAAGGAGTGTCTGTGCAGCAATGCTCTGCCAAAGGGCTTGGCCAGCCTTCATCTGCTGCCTCTGTGCCATGGGGGCTTGGAGCAAGGGCTGGTGCCTTTCCCTTTCAGTGGACCGAGGGGAAGAAATAGGCCTGAATTCACCTGAAGAACACTTCTTTTTTAATGGGGAAAAAGCAAACGTGTGTATTCATATTGTTACCTACCTGAAATGCAGCTGTGAAGAAGAGAGAACAGCAAATTCAGTGTGTTGCGGTTTCTGGCTAGCTGCATATACACGTTAGTCCCCATTTCATGAGGGATGCAATGCAGACCTCTCCTATCACGTAGTAGAAAGAGGTCACTGCATGTATTGAGGCTGTTTTTCTATCTCCTTGATTCAAAGAGTCTCCTCAAGGTCCCGTTACTGGGTCATTGTATTTATGTGCCCCCAATTGCTGACCCATATTGCTCTTAAACTACCTGCTGTGTCTTTATGTTGACAACCTGCTGTATGGGATGTCACACTTACCTTTAGATTCTGGCTTATTTTTGCTTTGTTTTAGCAGGCGTGGCTCTTTGTACATCAGGCACTGCTTGTATTCCACTGTCTTCCCCAAAGACCGTGGTGACCAAGATTACTATTTTCTGCGTGGGAGATGAGAAACCAGGGCACATCGTCACCTCCTCACCTCTACAGCTTTTGTCCACAACAGTGCAGCAGGAGCTTTTGAGCTGGGCTGGAGTATTTATAGGGTGTGCCATAATTTGCAGCAGAGACGAATCGCTTGGGATACACGTTCCCAAATTGTGAATTTTGCTGATTGTAACACCACAGCTCTACCAGGCAGGCTGTTGTCTGTTCCTTGCCAGCTGGTGAAACATTGGGAAGAGCCTATCTGGGGTGATATCTCTGCTCAAAGAGTTCAGAAACGCAGTGGAAATGGAATAACCAAACGTGAGACTTCAGAATAAGTACAGAAGAAACAAATGAGACAAGAAAATCTAGCCCAGGTGGAAGCGTGTGATAAGATTAGTGGGCTAATCCCCCCTGTGCTCATTTAGCTAAGAAGAGAGACTCTGCTGTCTTGGTTCGTTATTGCTTCAAGTTCTCTTAAACACTGTTAGTATTTTTTGCTTTGTGGACAGATGCAAGTTTGAGGCAACGTTTGTCTCCAGCCAGCAACAAAGCTGTCAGAAGCCAAATACACTTAGTGTTAGGGATTTGGTGTGCTTACCTCTCTCCACCTCTTTCCTGTAGTTCCCTCCCACCCCAATTTTCACTAAAATACCTAGGGTCCACTGATGGCTGGAATACTTGCTGAATTTCTGGAAACGTGAAGATGTTGGCCAGGGATTAGCATTTTATAGCCTGACATAAATACCACCAGAAGAGATGAATTCTTCATTTTTCACCTCGACCTAATTAATTTTTATTATTTTTTTTTAAGTAGAGGAAAGCAGCTAAGGCTTTTCAGGGCTGTGCCAATAAAATAGGTGATTAAAACTCTCTTGTGTAGACAATATCATCGTTGCAGTGTATTAGAGCAGTCTGACACCTTGTTGTTTTGGCATCTGGCATCTTGTCCCGCCTGTGTTTTGGAAGGCTGCGTATGCATGAAAGAGTATTTACAGTTGGAGCTGAGGTGATTCAAGCTAGAAGCTCATTAGTCATACACTCTTGTCTCCTTGCATGTTGGCTGGGGAATGGTGAGAAAATAAACTGGCACTAATTTCCTGAGGATATCTCAGGCAACCTGCTCTTTTTAGAATGTTAAAATTCTTCCGAGCTGAGCTAATGAGAGAGGTGTCAATTTTTTGCAGGAAGCAGTGGGCCTCTAGGATGCTTTCCTCAACTCGGAGGCATTTTGGTAAACCCTTCAGCTGTTTCCCAGTGCGAAGGAATGGATGGAGCTGCAGCAGAAGAAAGGGAATGGGAGGCGATGCCTGTGCTGTAAAATAGTATTTCTTGGTTTAAAACTTAAGAGAAGTGGACGAAACCCTGGGAGTGTCAAAGCCTACAGTGTCTCTTAATACCTGTGGTGGATGTGTTTTTTCTCTGGCAGCTCTCTGGGTTAAATTTAATTTAATTTAAAATATGTAAGAGTTCACAGAACCTGCTCCAGGCAGGGAGAGGGGTGGGGACTGCTTGGTGCCACTTGGCCTTAGGACCAGGGATGGACCCTTGGCTGCCATTTACATGGCAGCATTGCTGTTGTGTCCCACTTTCTGGAAAGCCATTTGAGCACTGGATCATTGCATAAAATGTGGGAACAACCACCAACAGGCCATCTGCTGTCAATATTTTATAGAAAAAAAAATGGTGGGCTAAGTATTTGGGCTTGGGGGGGCTACATAAAAACCCAATTGCAGGCATATATGTCTGGCTGCGAATCCCAGTCTCAGGGGCATGGTTGAGCACTTAAATTTGGGAGTAAGTCACCTGCATTGCTTTCTTCATGGCTTCCTGTTTGTTGCTGTAGGTGATGCCTCGCTGGCTGTATGAACCTAGTCCTACATGTGTAGTGTTTCCTATGGGTGGTGTGGATAGCATCAGAGCATGAATTCTCAGTCCTGTGAGATCTGTGGTTACACCTGGGTATACCAGTAACGAACTGCATTGGAGTGCACAAGTATAGTCACTGGTGATTGAAAGGAGAGCCACCGTATGCATGGCAGCAGTTTTGGTTGCCTCTGTTGGTTTGGACAAGCTTCCTCTTCAGCATCACCCTCTCTGTTTCCAGCATTAGCCTTCTGAACTCATCGACTCCTTAGGTAGTGCTGGACCCAGGCAACTGGAAGCTGCCTCCTCTTGGATGCTGCCGGACAAAATAACAAAAGGATTTGTGGAGTTGGATCTTGTTCACGGGCTACGTCTTTCCTATGTCCCGTTTCTCAGAAAAACACAAGCATAAACAGTTCTAAAACTTGGCCTCAGTTCATGGAAAGGTGGTGTAATCAGAGTGCTGTGGCAAAACTGCACCCAGAGCACAGTCACTGTAATCCCCTCCATCCTCACTACAGTGCCTGTTAGGCAGTGAAGGTGGCGTTATCTCCAATAACAGGAATGGCAAAAACATCGTTTTTTCTGGAGTCATCTTAGCTTTGTGGTCTTAATGCTTCAGAACTTGTTTGCATGGCCCAGATGGTCTTGAAAAAAAAAAAAATGAAAACTTTGAGTTTGTTACCACTCTGCAGCTCATTTTCTTGGCCTCGTGGGTTTTGGCTGTAGTGATGTTTTTCTGTGTGACCACTGCCTTCTTGGTGCTCGCCCATTTCCTGGCTGCAAACTAGATTTCAGTTCTGATTTCCATGAGAAAGTACACAGGGCATGCCTTGCGATTGAATTGGAGCCTGCCAGTGCAGAAAGACAGATAAGACAGGCAGGTCCTAGTAAGTGGCCAGTAAACAAAATGGCGGGTACTTTAGTGCTAGTGAAATCCAGAGCAAGACATGCTCAAGACCTCTCAGACCCTGAAAAGGTGCCAAATTCTACAGCTGCGTAGTCAGGGAGTGCAGGAAGGGCCCATTGGTATGAATATATTGTTTTGTACCTCCAAGAGACACCGTTTCAGGCTGCCTGAATACCCAAGAAAATTATCATCCCTAGAAGTTTTTCTCAGTGCTATTTCTGGAGCCAGACAAGGATTTCATTTAAAGAAGTCAGCAATGGTATCTGGAAGAGGGTTCTTTGGCGAGTTTGACTTCCATAGCTCCCAACAAAGTAAGTTATGGTTATAACAATTAAAGGGAAAAGCTGAGGAACATTAATTGAATGTAAATTCTACGTGTACCTGATCTATCAAGAGACAGCAGAGCCTAATTAGTTCTCAAACACTTTGGAGGCTGCTCTGTGAATACATAATCAGCCTTACAATAGCAGGTTTATGTTGTAAACTTAATATAAACATATTTTACCCTTTGCAAGTTTCTAGGAAATACAAGGCTTTTTTCTCTCTCTGTTTTATTTTTTAGGTGATGCTGTCACTATTGGAGATGTGTCCTTTAAACTCAAAACACCGAAGAACCCAGAACTTGTTCCACAGAACTACAGTAAGAATCTGTTTTCCATGTGAATTGGTATCGAGGCTTTGTTCTAACAACTTTTACATCTTCTAAGCACCCCACTGACTTTACTGAAATTATCTAAGAAATGTGTTTTGAAAAAGCATGCACAATGGGGAAGGCTATCTTTACTGAGTACATATAACCTATATAACCTGCTATAACCCTTATTTTGAATCCCTTAATTTTTACTGTAAGTTGTCGCGTTAGTCAGTGGGATGGTAGAAGGACTCATGTATGCTTACATATTTTCTCATCCACCAATTTCTTCTAAAAATACTACAGTAATCTCAAACTGATCATAAAACTGTGGCAGTTTAAGATTATTGAGATTAAGATTATTATTCAGTTGCAACATGATTATATTTCTTAGGAGTTTTCTGCTATATGAGAGATGTATGAGATTTTTCTACTGTGATATTTAGTATTTCCAGATTTTCATGTTATTGTTGTAAGCAAATGATCTTCAAAATCCATCAAGTTGATGAGAAGTCAGTAAAAAGTACAATCACACACTAAAAAAGTACAATCAAATACTTAGCCAAAGTCATTGCTCACTATGCAAAATAGCAATGTGCCTATGTATACTTACAATCGATTCACATTATGTTTTGGTACCTTATTAAAAAATACCAACTGTTCATAGCCACCTGTATTTCCTCCTCTTTGTTTGTTGAGACTACACACATCTGAGCTTTTTCTTTTTGTACTGTGGATCGGTGAATGAGTCAGGCTTTGGTTGTGGCATCTCCTAGCGCAGTACGGGCCAACTCTTTCCTGTGGATCCAAAACGGTCACTTACTATTTCACATATGGATGTCTAAAACAAAATAAAACAACAAACAAACAAACAAAAGCAACTGATTATTCCACCCAGATCAATTTTCAAATCAAACCCAAGCACACGTGCTATTCTAAAGGGGTACGTAGGTCGTACACTATGTTTAGAGATGGCCACACGCTGAGAAATCCCAGGCCCTGTTCTTACTGGGCCTGCAAGTTCCTACAGCTTGAGTGTAGTCGTTCACTTCAAGTGAATTTGCTTTCCAACATGTCTAGATTAATTCCATGACGTTTGAGGAGGACACCAAGAAAACTGCAGGGTGATTTGGGGTGTGTGTGTCTGTTTTGTATTTTGGATGGGAAGGTGGGTAGTTCTTCTTGTGTTTTGGGGTACAGGTGTGCAGCGAGTGCTCCTGGCACTGGGTCAGAAAAGGCAGGAGCTGCCGCGTGGAGGTTTATATTGTTGCATTCTTAGGTAATAGTGCCAAAGTTCATCAGACATTCCTTGTTTTGTAATAACTGTGGGTTAGTAGACTTGTGTTACTATTGCCGTGTTTCAACTAATTCCTTAACTATCCTCTTTGAGAAATGCAGTCCTTCGTCCTGAAGCGAATCTTTCTGCAACTTCCTTGCACTTAGGATAAACTTCAGGTGCATAAATAATAAATGTGTATTGACCTGTTTGTCTTTCGAGAAGTGTAGCAGGAACAGCAAAAAGGAGATTTAATTTGTGTTCAGTCAGTGATTAGTTTGAGGCCTGCCAGACAGCTCTGCACTGGGGCTGGGGACTTCTTCCCTCTAATTCCCAGAGGCACGAGGCCATGACACTTTCCTGCCAGGTGATGTAAGGTACCAAAGATGTCCTATGGCGTGTGTCACTCCTTGTTTTTACAGGGTAGCCCACGGAGAAAGAGTTGCTGTTTTAGACTGTACTAATACTTCCCATACCTTGTGAGCTCCCTAGGAACATGGCCAAACAGTTGAGAAATGCTGCTCTGTGATACTACTTTTTATAGCCTCTCAAACTATAAACTATAGGGTTTTTTTTTCATCACTGTTTCCTATGCTTATTTTATCATCCTGATCACAAACGAAGTACATTGGATCAGAGTACTCATTGACCTGGACAACCATTTTTCTTATTTACATTTCTTTTGTGTTATTTTGCTTTCTGATTTTCTGTGCTGTACCAAATGTGTTAATTTTAACAATGCCTCTCTGCCTTCCACTTTTCCATACCTTGGCAGTCCTTATTACATGCTTTGGTAAATCTGTGCTTTCCTGCAACATAAATGTTAGCTCTGTGTGGCAACAACAGCATCTCTTTCAGTTCTTTGGACTGGAAAAGTAAGAGTGTGAAAACATGGTAGAATCAAATCAGAAGATTTTTTTAGTTAGTGATTATAAGAAGGAAAAAGTGGTTGAAAACTAGTTTCAGTTTCGTGAAACTGTACAAATTTATGGGATTTTAGCTAAAATCTGTTTCTACAACTAAAAGTGAAATTTATTAGCAAATATTGCATGTATTATTAGTTGCTTCTCTTGTAAGGTAATCATAATTGCAAGAAGCCTGTCATGCTTGAAATATTGTTGTTCATCCGTATTCACGTACTTAATAGTATGATTATTTCAGGTATATGGTTTTGCTTATAAATCTAAGTATTAAAGTAGCTAAATGAAATCAAGTAAAATCAATTTCTAATACTTCGGTACTTTTTTTTTTATTTGTGCAGTTTCTATTTAGGAAATTTTTATACTTCAATTGTTAAGTTTTATATTTATTTAGTATGGAGAACAAAGTTTACTCCCTTAGTGAAATTCAGTTGATTATATTGATGCCGTGTAAATTTTATCTTCCTTGTGAGGCATTTAGAGAGTATAAGCATTACTTACAGAGCATGTTTTTTAAGTGAGTTTTTGGTTTACTGTGTGAAAGATCATGCTGTAGATACAGGATGTCTTGGTGTAAAACAAATTAACTTGCATATTTGTGCTCATCTGTAAACTAATATGTCCTATCTTTTAAAATGCTTTAATAGTAGCTAATACTGAATTTCAAATGATCAAGATACTTACCTCAATTCCTTTAAACTAATACTAGGAATAGTTTGACCACCCAGGTAAGTGGGAAATTCCCCTGAAGATGTCTGGAGTCACTTAGCCCTTGTAATGTTTGCAAAGGAGAAAGAACTAAGAGGAGGGAACTGAGGCAGTTAGAGTTCATTTACTGGTACTGCAAATAACTCCTATCTAGCTCATCATATGTGTAGGGTAAGCTTCTGCTCTTGCTATTCTGCCAGATAATAACTATGGTAAAATTCAGTAATGTTGGAAGTGCATATCTATAATTTACAGTGAATTTTAGGGATGTTATAACTTATTCTATACTCAGCAGTATTATTCTAGGCTTAAAAACAGCCTTAGGAATCTGTAAAAATAAAATAAAATGCTAACACAATAAGGAACATTAATGTATTAAGTACCTACAAAACCCTGGCTTTGTCATTTTGTCACATAATTGATACCAAAATACTGTATTCTTTGTGTTACCAAATTAAACTGATTTTTTAAAGTCCTTTTTTGAACCTTGTTACATTTTATAGAAACGCATAGGATGTGTGCTGCTGGTTACCTTCTGTTTTCATGTCCTTGGTTTTTAGGCTTATGATAGGTATGTACAGCCTCACTACGGAGTGCTCCATTATGTACGTTAATATAAAACATTAATTTGTTTTGCTATTGTCAGCCAATGGCTTTTTCTTGGAAGATAATAATTAAAGGTACATAAAATCTAAATTGTTCTTATTTCTTTTTATAAGTGACAAGTAAAAATGAGTCATACACAAGGGAATTTTGTTAATGGGGCTTCTGTCGTAACTATGTCTGACAGTCTGGAAAGCGGGCACTTATTTTTCTCTGCTTGTTCTTTTATCAGTTAAAATAAAACCTACATTTTTTAAATCTCACTGTGCCTGAAAAGCATGATAATTTCTTTCATTATACTTTGGAGAAACTTTTGTATGGCTTTCCATGACGGTTTAGATCTAAAATCGAATTATGAGAATGCAAATTATTATTTATTTTTTTTAAGGTTGAGTTCATCTCAGTGCACTGCTTTCGTTAATGGTTTCTGGAAATTTTATGAAAATGATGATGTACCTGATATTTCGTGTTTATTAATCTTGACAAAAAAATTCCTAGCATAGCTCTTCCAGTACACTTTGTTCGATGACAGTGGATCCTCGTTAGGGCAGGAAATGTGGCAGTGTGTTCGGCTGCAATGCCACGTGGGCTCCGCTCTCTGAGGGTGCAAATGCATTTGGGAATTTGGTTGAATACCTATTGCTGATAACTTTGTTGAATTGTGAAAGGTTAGTTTCAAAGAAATAGTGGTTTTATGCCATATGTTAGGAGTCTGAGCCTCTTCCCCTCAGAAGTGAAATGCGTGTATACCTTAAAGGGTTCAGCACTTCTTACTTGAGTGATAAATCTTAGTAGTTTGGTCAGTTGAGATATATGGGAGGCTTGGTAACGTGAGGAATTTAAACAGAAGGTTTTTGCATATAGTAAAGAAATACAAGAAGAAAATAGCACTAAATGGAATTATGTGGTTGAAGGGGATTGTTTTAATGTTGAGGAAATCAGGGCTATTTCTGTGTAGTAGGATCAGTGGTGTCAGCAGCTTCTTTTTTTTTCTGCTTCGTCTGAAAGCTCAGAATTGCCTGAACATTAAGATGCCTCCGTGTCCTTGTCCCAGAACGGTATGCACCGCTCGCAGAAGCAGAGAACAAGTGTGTGTGTTCAGTTCTTGCTCGACGGAGCCTCAGCTTTGTGCTGGAATGTGCCTTTCTCCTCTCTGTTTACTTTAAATCTGCAAGTTGCTGAATGCAACACATTACCGAGACAGGTTGGATTGCAGGGTGACTGTAATTTCATGTTAACAAAGATCTTTGTCATTACTTTTCTTCTTTCCTAGCAGAAGGAAAGATGTCTCTTGTCAGAGATGGTGATTATTTCAGCACTTAGTTTTCCTGTAGGCTTGCAACTGATATGCTACTTGCCTCTTAGCACCTAACCAAGAATCTTTAGGGCTTTTTTGTCAATAAAGCTCTGAATGTTTTGCACCATTATCCACATTTTGTCTATACCAAAAGTGATGCAGAGGGAGACAAATGGGCATAGAAACCTTCAGCAAAGGTCTGGGTGCAACTCAGAACCTTGTGTAGACTGTCCCTTGTGCCTCAGAGCAGGGTGAGCTGCATCCGAACCATTCCTGGTAGTTATTTGCCCTCTGTATTCTTACAGTGTGCTATCAGTGTAGATTCCAGAACCAGTCAACCAAAGAATTGCATGAATTGCTCCAAAATCAATAATTCTTTTGTGTGGGGAAAAAAAATATGTTTTGATACTACATTTAGACCTTTTTGGACACACTTCTAATTCATTGGGGTTCCCTCTGTCTACCATAACCATGATGTTCAGATTACTTTTTCTCTTTGCTGCATCTTGCATATTGGAAAACAATTGTTAAGATTTTCATTCATTTCTTTTCTAGGCTGAATTCCAGTAGCTTTACCTTCCCCTTGTCTTCTAAAATTTCTAGACGTACTTCTAGGTCTTTTCTAGAATTACTTGAATGTATCCATGCTGGATTGAGCTCTTGCACTCAAAAGCAGACATGATATGGTCCTCAAGCTGGACACTGAGCTACAGATAACTGCTCTGGCTGTGTATTTTCTGACAAATTGTACATCCAGCTAAGAAAAGTTTCATTTATAGAACCACAGAACCATTAAGTTTGGAAAACCCTTCCAAGGTCCAACCATCCCCCTACTACCAGTGCCACCCATTAAACCATGTCCCTAAGCACCATGTCCAACCTTTCTGTGAACAGCCCCAGGGACGGTGACTCCACCACCTCCCTGGGCAACCTGTCCCAGTGCCTGACAGCTCTTTCTGAGCAGAAATGTCTCCTCATTTCCAACCTGAACCTCCCCTGCTGCAACTTGAGGCCATTCCCTCTGGTCCTGTCACTGGTTACCTGTGCGAAGAGGCCGACCCCCAGCTCCCCACCCCTTCCTTTCAGGTAGTGCATGTTTGTATGTCACTAAGAGAAACTTAATCTTTTGAATCCCATTCAGTGTTCTTTCGATAAAGATGTTTGATTTTACATGATTCCTTTATATTCCCTTTTCATTTATACTCAAATGGAGACAATGATCTGCCTATGTAGATCTTACACATTCCCGTGAAGCAGTCAGCTCAGAGGAATTAATGATAAATAGGTTTACAGTCTTATCCAGGGAGGTAACTTCCCCCTTTCCAAGCCCCTGCAAAGACTCCCAACTTGTTTCTCTTCCACCGCAAGAACAAAAATTGTTGGAATGAAGGCCGTTTCCATGAAAAGTTTACGAGGAAAAATAGTATTCCAATGAAAACTGACTGTGATGCAGCCGCATTGTGAGGCTTTGAAAACTCCTTGGGTTTATTGCAGCAGCGTAAAATTGGAAGAGCAGCAGTGTTTTCCTTGTAAAGTGCTAAATGAAAGCAGCTGAAAGCAGGCCACACATGAGAGCCTTTCTCTTCGGCTCAGCCACCCTGCCTTCTTCAGTGTGCTGGGTACCGCATACTCTTCCTTTATGCTCCTTCTAAATGACAAAGTTGTGAAATGCATCTTTGACTATTTTCCTTTTAAAAAATATGTTTATGTTTTAGACAAAGACCTTCCTTCTTGTCCCCTGCTTCTTCCACCATATTTTAGAGTAACCACCCCCCTACACTGGATGTGCTGCAAATGGCTGTGTAAACTGCAGGAACCTGAAGAGAAGGAGATCTTTTTCCTCTCATGAACTTGTGCATCTCCTGAAAAAGAAGAACCGTTCTTGAACTCTCAACATGTGCTATAGCAAAGGTTTGGGTATGCAGTGGTCTTTTTTTATTCTGTTCAAATGGTGCACACTGGTGTCTTCTAAGTGCCTGTTGGCTATTTTGTGATTCACCAAACCAGAGTCATCCAGGGACATGAGCTCTAACATATTATGCATCACATCTGGAATAGATATTCTTGGAAATTGGTTTATTTATGTCTCTATCTGAGCAGTGGGAAGAGGTAGGTGTTTCTGTCATTTATGGGATTTCTTCTGTAGGTGGGACACAACAACTTGCCAGCAGATACTGTCTGCTATCTCCAGTGAATCTTACGGCTTCAGCGAGTGTAGCATATGCCAAGAATTCAAGTATGAGTGAACTGGAAAATTTCCGAGGCTAGCATAGCCATTTCAGTCTTGGTTTTATCAAAAGCTGATTTGTGGATCAAACAACAACAGCAGCTGCTGCATTTCCTGCAAAATCTGTCTAAAACATTTCCTTTATTTGGGGGCTTCTCAATTCCACTTTAGCTGCTCACTTTACAAAATCTTTGTGCAGATTCTGCTAGGTGTTGTTCTTCTTACCACACGTGAAGCAGTGGTATAATGCCATTTCTTTCCCCGGCCATCCTCAATGCATAGGAATAGCAAACTGTAGCACTGACTACTCTTCTGCATGTGCCAGATGGCGTCTTTGAGAATACGCTGTAGAGGCTTCCTACGCACCACCCTGCAGATTAAGAGTATGGGGCCAGCTACTCAGCTAGTGCAAATCAGCAGAGTGCCACTAAACAGCTTGTGCAAACCCCGTTTGCATTAGATGTTATCTGACTCATGGGATAATTAATAAAAACTGCTGTAATATACATGCTGATGCTTTTTTCAGCTAATTTGCCTTGTCTTCGAAATGTCATAGAGAATGATTATGTGCCTCTTGCAGTAAAGTTAACATCGAGCACTTGAACAGAGAGAGTTTCTTTCAAGTTGTATTAGACTGAAAAGCTTTGCAATGCAGATACCACAGTAAAAGTAATCTAAATATATAGAAATAATATAAGGTACTGCATGTGTACATCTGATGTTTCTTTAGAAATGTGCTCTGTACTTTGGAAATAGTTTATGCAGTATAGACTGTATGCGCAAAGGAAATTTTATATTTTCCTGATTTTAGAAGGAAATAACTGGAAAATTGAAGTAGGGTTAATATATTGGAGACGTACAGATATTGTACGTCAGAGTAGAAGGAAATGAAAAGTGGAAGCTGCTGTCATGGAAGATCACTTTAGGAAATGCTTTCTTTGAATTCCCGGCATTATTCCTAGCAGACTTCCTTTGAGTGAGTTTGCAAATGGGCAGTGTGCTGGTGGTGTGAAACGTATTAAAAACGTATTATGATTGATTCAGCTGTAACCTGTATATGTGAAGAATGATTTGAATGAAGAAGCAATGAAACTACTTCCTATTAACTGTATCAATGAGGCATTCTGTCTTTTGTGACTTTTTACCCAAAAGCAAGGTTAGGAAAGCACAATTGATTTTTTATTTTTAAAGTGGCATTTTGCATATTTATATTTCAGAGCACATTTGTGCTGTTTAACCAAGAGAATATAAGTGCACCGAAATGCATTAATGTTTGCAGGGGGGTGGTCATGTTCCTGAGACTTAGATTTTGAATGCTGTGTGCTTATGCTCTCTTTTACACGCCAGTTTGTCTTGCAGATGCTGCTGAACGTTCTTAAATCCTGTTTCTATTTATGGTGCCGCTTTTAAGCTTGACCCGAGTTTTTTCCTGAGGCCATCCTAAAAATAAAAAAGATAGCTACACGTATTAATGGGAAATACACCAGAGGCGTTTGTTGTCATGCTCTGTCAATGCTTCCAATGCATGACTCTTGACATGAAAGAATTCAGTGTTTCAGTAAGATTTGCAAGCTTATTTGTCCAATTTAGGTAATGTAACCTTTTTTTTTTATAACAGCTGCTACAAAAATGCCCTAGAGGCATGCACGGTGTATTCATACAACAGGTAGAAGTAATAATGAACGTGCCTTCTCAGTGAGATCTGATTGCAATTTTAATGGTACCTTTAATAAAACACTTATTTGTGTGGTGCTTTTCAAATTACCATACTTCTAAAGCAGCAAAATTTGGACAGAGCAGTTCTAATGTGCTCCATTAGCCTTTATTTCGTGAGAAATATAGATAATAAGAACTTCCTTAATTTTCGGAGAATTTAACAAAGGAATATGATGTTCTCTGTGAGGCACCTATTTGCATTTGGCCTATGGTGCACGTGATGTGCATAGTTTTGGGGAAAAACAGTATTGCAGAGAGAAGAAGAAAGTATTCTTACATTCATAAAATTTTACCACACCGACATAAGAGAGAACAGGATGTTCAATAATCCTGTGCAGGTTAGTGACAGCTGTTTAAAAACAAAACAACCTGAAATGTTTATTTAGAATTAAGGTGATAATCTTAACACATGGATTGCTTGTTTATGTGTGTGTTATTTCTGTTCATATTGGTGGTAAGGATATGGTAGATTTCACTGGGAGTGGGAGAGGATTTCTAGTGGTTTTCCTGAGTGACAGATCAATGTCTTCACTTAAAATGTTTGATAAAGTTTTCCTTTGTCACCCTTATGCTTGAAGAATCCTACTTAAACCTCATAAAATCTTTGTACTTTTTCCATGGTTATACAAAAATGAATTTTGGTTCTGATTCACAAAAACATAGAAGTGAATTTGAAACCTCATGAGTCGAAGGTCACTATTGCTTGCCGTCTTTTAACTTTGCCCTTTCCCCTGCCTCAGGAAAGCTAATGTAAAACCAAAGCTTGCTTCTTAAAAATTTGGCTTCTAATTGCAACCAGCAGCAACATTGAAAAAAAGGTAAACAAACAATGATTAATTTGAAGATTTCATCTTCTGCTTCTTTCTCATTGCACTTCAGATGCATCTACAGCATCCCAGGCGCCACCCTCGAAGCCCTAGCTTCAAACCCCATCATTGCTCTTGTCAGATTGTTCTGAAAGCAACCATATATACACAGGCATAAATAAACCTCCCTCCTGGCTTGCTTGTGTTCTTGCTCTCCTCCCGTGCTAGTTAGTGCTTTTTGCTCATTCCTGAGACGTGTAATGTAAGCAGGAGTGCAGTTGTCTTTTAAGGAAGTAGCAAGTTAATTTTCAGGATATATTTAATCTATTTAATGTGATGCAAGCGGAGTATTTGCTTTTTTGAAGTTCATGATTCACAGAAGCATTGGGTTATAGGTTGGATGAGCCTTTTACAAATCATTAATAGCTTGTCTTTATTATACAAAACTGATGCTGACAAGTCTTTGCATTGATGAGCTCAGTGTGAAATGAGGATCAACAACTTTTTTGTTTTATTTTTACTTTTTTAAAGGGGGAAGTTGTGCAGAGAGAAAGGCAGTGGGTAAGATAGGTATATCAACTGTGATGTAAACTAAGTAGTAAATGTAAACTAATAAAACTGATAAAACTGACGTAAACAATACAAACTGTGAGTGGAATCCCTGGCTCTTCAGTTATCTAGCTTTAGGGTGACACATATTTATGTCTTTGTTTTTGTTTTGGAGATAAGAACAAAAAGATGTATAAATGGCCAGGTATCTAACACGTTTGGAATTAAATATGTTCTTATCTTTATTTTTCTTTCCAAGTGACGGATTCTTTGGCCCAGTCTGTGATACAGCATTTAAGATGGATAATGCAGAAAGATCTTCTCGGCCAAGATGTCTTCCTTATTGGTCCTCCTGGGCCCCTCCGGCGATCTATTGCCATGCAGTATCTGGTATGTATGTTGGTTTAAATTCATGGAGAAATAGTCATTCATGTCAGTTAGATGCTCTAGCCAAACTCTGGTTAGAAAGTCTTAACAGCAAGCAGTTCTAGAAGGTAAATAACTTTTTCCATAAACATGCTTTCTGGAGTTTAGTTTGTTTTAGATGAATAGAAAGTACAGACATTTTAATACATATTTTTCTGTCTAAACTCCAGGGGAAAAAAAATAGTTGGAAAACTGTGTTACCATATGCTATCACAAATGGAGAAACAGTTTGTTCTAGGCATTATGTATGTTAGATTAAGTTATCTGCCTGCTGTTACAGACAACAAATCGTTTTTGCTTCATTGTATAAAAAAAGAAATGAAGGAAAGGATTTAGGAGAGGAGTGTTCTGAGTAACATTTGGGAACAGTTATCATGAGTGATTAGGAAGAGGAGACGCGTGTATGATCCGCTCATGGAATGTGGGAAGCGCTTGCCTACATCCATCTGCATGAACCATGGCAGCACCATGTGCAAGATTTCACATTTAAGTCACTGGTGCCCTTAAATGATCGGGAAGGGGAGCAGCTGTCTGTCCCAAAAGATGATGTGGGTCGGGTTTTTTCTGCCATAAGCTCTGTCCAGACTCTGGTTGGGCAGAAGGATCACAAACGGAGGTGCCCCCCCCCCCTTTTTTTTTTGTTTTCATATTACTCATAACAACAAAAAAAGATTGTACCTACCTGCATTATAGAGGGATCGGTGGCTTTGTAACCTAGCAGGTACAGAAAAAATGAAAATGAAGTAGTTCTGTTTTTTTCATATTTTTGCCTTTTTTTTTTTTTAACAACTATAATTAAAAGCTGTCTCTAAAGAGAGATCTGTTTCTTATACCTTTAGCTGAGTGGTAAGGGCTAAGGGTATTTCAGCATGAATCTGTTTCCTAGCAGAATATATGGTATCCCAGATATAGAAGTAGCAGGAACATTGGGTATAAATGTGTGTTGTGTTCTGTTTGTTTGTTTTTGCTTTAAGGTAGAAAAATCTAAGTATAGCTCCTACTGAGTCAAAATTAAAAAAAAAAAAAATAATCTGAAGATTGAAGATTCACCATTTTGAAACAGACTATGATTTTACAGAAGTAAACTTCGTGGTGTGATACTAAGGGCAGATGGGATGAGAACAATATCACACATCAGTGTATTGACAAAGTATGTGCAGGTAATAATCACACCCATGTAACAGTACAAGTATTACTGAGCAGTAATAGAATTGAAGCTTTTGAGATTTATGGAAATCTTCTGATTTCTATTCATGACTTGCAGATGCTGATTGTTTTTCAGCATCCAGAAAATTAGCTTAGAGGACTTTATAGATGTTCAGTTGAACAGCTATATAGCTGGTTATTATATTTTTAGAACAGGTTTGGGGAAAATAAATTTTATTGAGCAGAAATTCAGGCCATTTTGTTTGAGGCAGAACACACTGTAAACATTTTAAAAATAAGAGATATTAGATTTTGTTCAGAGTTATTTCAGATCACCGTGCTGCTGCCTAGAGCTCTTTTGTACAATTACACCATTAGGCCTATTGTTATAGCTCACTTACTGCGCTTACAGTTTTATTTTTGTAATAACCTCTGAATGTTGTCCATAGGAACTAACAAAGCGGGAGGTTGAATATATTGCGCTGTCAAGAGACACCACAGAAACAGACCTCAAACAGCGACGAGAGATCCGAGATGGCAGTGCTTTTTATCTCGACCAGGCAAGTTGCAGTCGTGCACCACTGAATTTTTGTTTGCAACTAGTTTGAAGGAAATAACGATTTAAATGATGAGACCTTATTATATGTTTTACAAAATGACTGATGTGTTTCTGATGTAGTTAGAAAGTCTCATATAACGCTCTTGATCTTGTTGTTAGTGAAAATGTTACCTTTACCAAAGTCCAAGATTACTCTCTCTTGTAGGAGTAACACAGGGCTGTCTTCTTTTATTTAGGTTGAATTAGGGAGCCTGTTTTTTTCATGTGCTTCAATAACAAGCACTGAAATCTATTCTGTGCAAGCTAGGCTGTTGTTTCACAAGCACTTCTCTTGGTATATCTCTTACCTAACAGCTGTAGCACGTCAGATGTATTTCTAAAATAAATCTTTTGATCTAGTTTAATTGAAAGAGTCTAGTTCATGTATGTTAAGACTGCTTTGTGTTGTGAAACCCAAGCACAGTAAATAGAGACTTGATTCAGAAGCTCACTTCTGATCTAGACTGAAATGATAATTTAAGTACTCCTGCTATCAGTATTTCCCCAACTCATCAGCTCATTTAGTACAACCACAGAGTGACTTAGGTTAGGGAAGATTTCTGTTTGTCAAAGAGAAATGTCTTTATTTCTGTCTCTTATCAATGTCACGTCTCCCTTTTGATTATGCAGGTAAAATATATACTTTGTTTAGAATGTCCATCTTCCTAGATACCTAATATTTGTATACAAGTTAGGTGCCTAAATCATTAGAGCGAGTCAGTTTCTCTTATGTAGTGTGAATTTAAATGTGTTATCTAAAGAAGTTTTCTGTTGTTAGTACTATAGAGGCTAATGATATCACCATCATATGAGTGATTTGTGGGTGGAAAGTAAGATGGGAGCAGAAGAGGAAAGCAAGCATAGAAGATCTATTCTCTGTTAAAGAAATATTTTCCCCTTTCTAAAAAGACATAAAAATAGAAATCACATAGATCTTTCTCAGCACCACCAACGTTTAAGTAGATTTTAATGAAACCACAATAAAATGACTATGAATGACGGACGATCCTCAGATTGAAGGATAACAACTTTTTTTAGTTACTTCTGGGACTTCAAATTATTTCATGGTTATCTGGAAATACGAGGGTTGCGCAATATGAGATAATTTAAAGTACTGCACTGTGAATTAGGGCTATAAATGACTTCTCATTTACCAGAGGATGAGTTCATTCGTGCAAACTGGGGGGTTAACTCAGTAACTAATATGAGCTCCATGACTAACTGCTGTTATGGACAGTCTTACTCTCGTGTTTACTACAGGATAGTTCAAGTAAATTTTTCCTCAGGGTAAAAGTATTAGTTAATTTCAAATTTATACAAGCCACTGTTTTACGGACCTTACAAACCTCAGCAAGATGTGAGATAATCTGTTAACTGTGTATTTGTGTGAAGATTTGTATCCCAATGTAAATATGAAGTTGTTTGCTTCGCTTTGTACAAGCTGTTTTGAATTACCTCACTTCAGTAAGAACACTCTGTAAAGATTATCTTTCTAAGGTAAAGGCCTAAGATTACCGATCTCCTTCTATCTGTTGGACATTTGTAGTTAAAAGGCTTTTACCAGAATCCAGCATAGCATTTCAGACTAGGATTTTCTTTTAGCAAGATACCAAGTAAACCAGTAGGAATCATGTAAGAATCTTCAGTAGGAATCTTCAGCTCGTAAGACACTCACCACACATAATAATCTTATGGATCTTTAAGTTCTGAGGGGAAAGTAAATCATTGATATTTAGATGAATACATTTTAAATACTAGAAACATGAAACACGTACCTGATAGTGATGTTCTAGCTGAAGTTTTCTAGCCCTCCATTTTAATTAAAGATACATAAAGTATGGTACGTAGCTTTATTTAGAACCATCACAGATCTAGTTATATCTTAGTAATATCAGGGAATAAAGTTTTACAGGTTACACAGAGGTTGAATTTTAGTTCATTTAATAATTTGAAGGTTTTCAGGTGGCAATTACCAATTCAAAGCATTACAGAAGCTAGACACTACTTTTCTTTAAACCACAGACCACAAATGGTTTCAAGACAAAGAAGGTAACAGTTGGTAGCTTTAAAAAGTTACTCCTGAACGAGCTTGGATTGTTTCCATTGCCATAGAAGAGCTAAAGAAAAGGTGAACTTACACAAGAGACTGAAGATACAAGCTATGCTTTTCAGAGTAATACACCATTTCCTTTCCTGTGGAATTGCATTCTAGCTGCTCATGACACCAAAGAGAAGACAGCAAAGCTTAAAAGTCTTCTTTTCCAGAATGTCCTCTGTGTGAATTCTGTGGCTCAAATAAAACGTAGCTGTTAGTTGTCTGAGATAGATGAGCCTCTTTGCCTGCAAGTCACAGTGTAATAATGTAGTTATCTTACACCTTGAATGATAATATATCGTAATGAAAGCTGGCATCTTGTTACCAGAAATAAATTTAATGCAGTGAATCATCAGGTTTGCAGGCCCACAAAGGTTTGCAGAGTTGTCCGTGAGTGATTGTTAAGGGATTATGGTTGTTTATAGCTCTGCATTTAATAGGGATAGATTAAATAGCGTAAACGCGTATCTCAGACGTTTCAAAACATCTGATTTATTTTAACAAGAAGTTACTGAATGTGATGGCAGTAGTTATTTCAGATAGATTTGGAAGATGGTGACTCAAGGGCAGCGACTGAAGTTCTGCATTGACGTGTATATATTGAAGGGCTAGCGCATCACAAATCTCCACAAATCAGCATTTGTTAGTGCTGGAGTGAATCAAATGGGAGAATTTCTGGAGTTATAAAGTTAGAAGAGAGATCTCATAAGAAAAATATGTATTTGTATATATACACATTTCAAAATCAAAAATAAGGAAAACCAAATGAATGACTAGGCACCATTAAAATAAAGGAAAACTTTGAATTATGAAATTCATTCCCAATTGCAATTGTGTAAAATAAAGGATTTAAAATAGGGTAATGGTGAATTATTTGTTTTCATTCAAATACTGACAGAAAGTTCTGTTTTCTTGTCTTTACCATAGACCACTAATTTTGTTTTTTGTCTGTTAATTGGCTGTTAAAAGACACAGAAATTACATTATTGCTTTTACTGAAACAGTATGTAACCTCTTGACTTTGTTCTGTAACTTATTGCATGGGTTAGCTATGTTCATATAGTTAGTTGGATTACTTTTTATTGCTTAAATATTTAAATGGCAGTTTCACATTTAGTTATTGATAAAACAGCTGGTCTTGCACTGTAGCTTTCTGTTTCTTTAGCTCTTTGTACGTGAGCCACCCACTTGATTGAACCAGTGTGGAGATTCTTATTTCAGTCTATCCTGTTTTCAAAATTCACGGAATTAATTTGATATTTGACCTTTTTTTTGCCATTTTTGATTCAGTTTTGCTTTTTATCATGTGTGTACTGCTGTAGAAGCCACACCTCTGGTTTAAAATCTTATTACTACAGCCTCCTATATTTTTAATTGCTGCAACTAAGGAAATCCTACACTAGAAGAATGCAGTGGGTGCAATTGGGAGAGAACCTAAGCCACTTTGTGCTTGAGAGGTGTGTCACTCCAGGACTGTGCCACAGACTGTATTGCCTGGAATGCCTGGTTTGTTTACCCTGCATCTTCCAGCTTTTGTATTAAATGAAACACGCTTCCCAAACACAGAACACTTGGTTATATGCACAATCTTTTCCATTTAGCATAGTTAAACTAGCTGAGGATCAAATAAGTGGAAAAGCATTATATGGTCATATGCTGAAAAATTAAAATATAATGTCATTTTGAATATTTGCTAATTAAGCTGCACACACTGAATGGATAAGTATGTATATTGTGGCCTTTTCTGTGTATACAAAGAGTTAGGCTCAGTATTGATGTATCTTTGAACTAAATGAGCATACTCATTATGACAGAATAGCTTTGCATCCCCCACTGTACCAGCGTCTTAGATTATACAATGATAAAATGCAAAATTGATTGTCAAGATACCAGAAAAGTGATCTTCTGCTATGACTTGAGAGACTTGATGTAGTAATCAATTAAACATCCAGAGTAACAGAAATGACAGCTTAAATTATCCTGTCTGAAAAATGAACATGACATAAAACCCCCTGGAGTAGCACTACACAGAATTGAGTTTGGTTTCTTTTAATCAAAAGAGATCAGAAAGATAATATAAATAAATAAACAAAAGTAAGATGTGAGATTAATTTTTTGAAACTATAGTCACATTTGTGCCTATGTGTGCGTGTAGATACATTTATATGTATATATAGGTATAAACATATCACAAAAACTCTTTTTATACTCTAGCAAAGAGATGGGCAAGAATGATTCATCTGTTTTTTAAAAAAAATGCAGTGAATGCAAACTCTAATTTTGTGATTTGTTAACTTACTACCTTGGAATGCAATGCTCCAGATGTATGAATGTTACTAGTAATTTTCTTCTTCTGACCAGCACTGCAGAGAAAACAGAGAAATACTAGGTAGGAACCAACAGTATTTGGTTGAAGCCATCATTTAACTGGACCTGTTGGGTTAGCAGTTAAGAATCCGGTATTTGATGTAGAAGCCATATGAGATAAATGGCTGTGATGTAGTGTAAGAAATATTAGGATTGTATATTTATAATTCCTTATAGGTTAAAATCTAAGGTGTGAGATTTATTTTTTCTTGTGTTTGTGTCTGTTACGTGCATATTCCATTTCCTTTTCAGCTAGTGTTTCTACGATGCACGAACATACATACACTTTGTAATATGTGGGGTCATAGCATTCACAGGCAACGTGGATTTGATGAGTAGTGCTGTGAATCAAAGTGATTTTCCAGTGACAGTACCTTTATCACTTCTTAGATATCTGTGAAGTACTTAGTTTTCCTTTTTATTCAGCTACTTGTCAGACAGAAAAAATTAAACAACTCATCTCACTTATTACTATCCAGAAGACAAGTGTCATATAGAATGAAGATAAAAAAAAAAAAACACTAGGTTTCTTTGTTTGTAGATAATTGCACTGGCAAATCCTTTCAGAAACTCAGATTGTTTGCTCTTGGGCATTCTCTCTGCCCAACATGCAAGCTCTTCGATGTTCCTGATGTAGACTTACTGTTATCCTAATGAACCTGGTGTAAATTGGCTAAAAGGACCAGATCCTGTCTAAGTAGTGACCTATTCTCTTAGAAATATGGTTTGCAGTCACAGCTTCAAAAACGCCTGCTGTAGTGTTAGCGGAAGAAGTGATGGAAATAAAGCAGATCACTTGATCTGTGGTAGTTCAAAAAAAAAAAAAAAAAAAAAGTGGAGGAAGCTAAAAATCAATGACTAAGAAATAAAAGATTGCTCCAATTCTTGTCACGTTAACATTATTTACGATTTTATCATATGTTGCTTCATTTCCTAGAGTAAACTGTAGCTTAGTTTTGTGGTCTGAACTTCCATTGAATGCAGATTGTTCCTTTTTAGTTGCTTTTCCTTCTGTCTTATGGGATTGAACTGTGAATGAGGTGTTGACTAGTTCAGGCCATTCTTCCTCACTAAAACATTTCTACCTTGGACATCTCAAGTCCCTTTTTCAATACAAACCAGCCTGGCTGATAGTGCTATGGTATACTGTGAATTGTCTTTTTTTTCTTTTTTTAACGAGTAAATAGCAGTATTATTAAAAACAAGTGCAGTCTACCCAGTAATTTTCCTAGCCTCAGAGGAGAAAAAGAAAACACTCAATTGTCACAGCGGGGGAGGTAGACTGAAGAATGATGATATAGCCCCCCACTACAGATGAAGAAAATATTTGAATGATTTGGTTCCTCAGGTACTTTTTTTTGTTTGAATAACCACATTAATTACTACTTTATTGTTTTTAAATAAAACACAAACATCATGTTTTGAACATATATAACTCAGTATATTTGTGGTCTAAATTGTTATGCTCAAAACAATAGTTTATCATATTCTGCAAAGTGGGAAAAATTGTAACAAAAAATAGAATAGACATTCTCAGATGAATAGTAGGTCTGTTTTGAATCTCATCTTTGAATGTCATTATGCATTTGGTATGTTGTTTTTTTTTCAATTAAATGTTACTTTAAAGAACTAACACCAGATTTTCCAAATATTTAAAGAAAAAGGTAACTAAGTTTTTCTAATAAGTTTGGCATTATTGCCTTGAAATCGTTTGAATGTGGTCTTTATTAGCCCTTCTTTTCACTGCTAGATTTTTGTCAATATTTTTATTTTGGAGGAATTATTTTGTTACTTCATTAAGTACTCATCCATCTCAGTGTTGCTCAACTGCTTTCCTGTTTGCTGAACTCCTGAGGGAAAATAGTAACGAAGGACTTAAGCGTTCTAAAAAGTGAACAAATCTATTAAATGATATTCTTTGTTAGAGGCATACCATTAGACATGCTGTTTAACCTCCAGATATTTTTAAAATCTAGTAAAGTAGATTCCCCAATAGGTGACAACTTTATATGCTTCACTGATCTTGACATCTGTCTGTACATCTATCTTTAGACTCTATCTAAATTTGTAGATAATTTCTTGCTATTTCCATACAAGTATTACAGAGAACTTGATGATCTGATTAGTTCCATTAGTTCCATGTCTCCTTAAATGAGTAACCTGAGTCATTTTCAGAGAATTACGAGTCTTGGGCAATACCCTCTTCCTTGCCCAGTAAAACAAGGAAGAAAAGCTTATCGTGTAATCCATTCTGTATCCTTGCCATTTCTTTTCTCGATATCCTTTAGCTGTTGGTTAGTTTTAATGATTTACATCGGAAAGTTTTGATTTTTTTTATATTTAACCCATGGAACAAAATTTAGAAGATACTAATTTTGTCTCAGTTTGGTGGCATTTGTTAGTTTGGTAGGTTACAGGGACTCAAATCAATGCCCGCCCCCCATTGCTGCACCATGAATTTAGTAGTTTAAGTTGTGTTAGCCTGCTGCAGCCAGGCAGCATCATGTTAGCTCAAAACCAGACAGATTTTAGTGTTGTCTTTACCAGATGGCAGCTAAAGATTTTTATTTTTTTTTTAACCATAAGAGACATCTGGACATAGCATTGTCGGAATGTGTGTGAGATACAGGAGTGAATGGAAAGATCTTGGTAGATGAGTTTGTGTGGGATGTTGTGCGGGTGGAGGGAACAAGATACTACACTGGAAGGGACATCTGAAAAGCAGGCTGCAGATGTAGGGAAACCTTACCTCTTCAATTCTCTTGTTCACTGAGGTACTTACTCTGATATTTTTTCCATGCTGTAATATTTGTTGTTGGGCTTGAGATGTCATTACAGGGATCCAGTTTTCAGAGAAAGGGCACTCATCTTCTAAAAAACAAATATTAAAAAAGTATCTCCAGGTAGCTCCTGGAAAAAGAGACACTTTAATTACTAATTACTGCTCATCAATTTTTAGTAGCATTTTTGGAATACAGTTCTGAAACATAGCTTGTACATTTTATTCAAAAAGATGCACAAGTCTGAAAAAGTAAAACCACTTATAGCTCCACTCAAAATCTTCCTCACTGATTTTGGAGTGACCAGAATTTTCTGATTTTATTGTATGCATTTTCTTGAGGAAAAACTTAACAGATTTCAGTGGTGGTATTTCAAACAACACCGTTAAAATTCTTATGCTCTTGCAAACTATTTTGGTTAGTTTTGCAAAACTGTCCATATTTCTCTGGTGTTTGTGCAGTTCAGCATGTGCATTATGTTGAGCTATTTTCTGTCCTTCCTCCCTTTCTGATGTTGTTGAAGCTTGTTCATGTGCTTATACACTGTGATTTATGTCATGAGAGGGGTTCCTGCAGTTGTCACCGCTCAAGCGGAAGAGCTCAGTTGTGCAAAAGACTGTGAAACCCTGTTTAGTGTTGTTTAGTTTCTAAGGCATTTCCGCCTTTAAGGATAAAAATATATTTTTGTGGGTGCAGAATGAAACCAGGGTGAGCAATCTCCATTACATATTTGTTGCACAAGGCCATTGCTATGAGAGCAACACTATATTATAGGTTTCTGCTCTCAGAGAAGAAACTCACTCTGTTACAAGTGCACGTATTCCCTGGTGCAGGTATCCAGGTAACCATCCTTTCAGATCTATAGGGGCACTGGTGGGCGGCAGTGAGCTTGTTTCTTCATCTGATGAGCAAAATAGTCCCTGGCTGCAGTTACAGTAAATCTGAAGATAAGCATTTAACAAATCCCTCTCAGCCTTTTAGCAAGAATTAATACTTTTTATCTCAGGTTTACCATCGCGGCTGCATAATATAACCCCCCTCTGTCAAATTATATTTTATATTAAACGTTTTGAAAAAATGAGGCTAGTGAGAGAGTGAGACAGCACAGCTATTTCTGGGTTTTCATTATAGAATTACGAAGATGAGTTTCTTGGAAGCATCTTTCAAAAAATGATTTTCCGTGACAGATTGCAAACTTATTTTCCTTCTTCTTATTTGTTATGCATTTTAGTTTCCAAACCAATCCATCAATACCCAGATAAAACTGAAATACTGATTCAGAAGATGCCTTGTAGTATGCCTAGCTTATTGCAGAAATTTATTAGTCATTACCAAATAGAATGCATAAATATCGTAGCTTAGCCAGAGATCTGCAGCCATTTTGGTCTTAAGAGCAGACCTTATGCTTTCTAATGTTAATAGTGCCTTTCAGAAGGTCCTTAGAGGTAGATAAGTTGTGTATTTATTTCATTATACTTTGGTGAACAGTTTCCAGTATTTCGGATATGCTTTAAAAATACATGAGAAGCCCAGTTTGTTTAAAGCAAAACAACACAACAACAAAAACCATCACAGTAAATTAGCACCCAGATGACGATGATGTTGATGCTATTGTTGTCATGGGGATTCTTTGATTAAGAAGTGAAGAAGCATGGTTGTGCACTCAGCCATTCCTGAAGCTGATCGTTTTTGGCTACCTGTATGTACCTTTTACAAGCCGTAGCATCCCTTTTGAAGTATTGTACTGAGCAACATAATTTTAAATAAAAACTTTGAATAGTTTCCAAGCTCAGGAATCTGTTTACTTTTTTAAAATGTTAAACCTTTCAACTGATGAGCAGCAGGAAAGACAGTGTACTAGGCTGCTTTTCAAGACTGTGAGAGCTAGAGGAGAACACCTTCTTTCTTGAAGTTAATCATAGAATCATTAAGGTTGGAAAAAACCTCCAAGATCATCTGGTCCAATCATTGCCCTACTACCACTATCACCCACTAAACCATGTCCCTAAGCACCACGTCCAGCCTTTCCTTGAACACCTGCAGGGCCAGTGACTCCACCACCTCCCTGGGCAACCCGTCCCAGTGCCTGACTGCTCTTTCTGAGCAGAAATGTCTCCTCATTGCCAACCTGAACCTCCCCTGACACAACTTGAGGCCATTCCCTCTGGTCCTATCACTGGTTACCTGTGAGAAGAGGCCGACCCCCAGCTCCCCACCCCTTCCTTTCAGGTAGTTGTAGAGAGCAATGAGGTCTCCCCTGAGCCTCCTCTTCCCAGACCAAACACCCCCAGCTCCCCCAGCTGCTCCTCACAGGACTCGTGCTCCAGGCCCCTCACCAGCTTTGTAGCCCTGCTCTGGACACACTTCAGGCCCTCGATGTCCTTCTTGCAGTGAGGGGCCCAAAGCCGAACACAGCACTCACGGTGCGGCCTCACCAGAGCTGAGTACAGGGGGTCAGTCACCTCCCTGGTCCTGTTGCCTACACTATTGCTGATACAAGCCAGGATGCCGTTGGCCTTCTTGGCCACCTGGGCACACTGCTGGCTCATGTTTAGGCAAGCACTGATCAGCACCCACAGATCCTGTTGTATACTTCCTGATATTTGTGGTCTACACCTATACCAGATTATACAAGTCCAGGAGAGTGGCTTGGTGGTGGCCAGGGGCAGTGGGCACCAAGGGGCAGGCAGGAGGCTCCCTCTGAGCACCAGGCAGCACTTCTGTGCTGGGCGGGCGGCTGAGCACTGGCCCAGGCTGCCCAGGGACGCTGTGGGGGCTCCTCCTGGGAGAGCGGCACAAGGCGCCTGCACGGGGCCCTGGGCACCCTGCGCTGGGTACCTGCTGGAGCCAGGGGGGTTGGAGCAGACATCCTTCAGAGCTCCCTTACAGCATCAGCCATGCTGTGATCCTGTGGTAGTGGAAGCCTGTTAATTCAGCAAGCCTTCATCCATAGCATACACGTCTCAACGCAAGTCAACAAGATTCTATGGATACTGAAAATATTTTGAAACCATATGAACAGAATGTGTATTTTCCTCTGGCTAGTAAAACTCGGTCATAAAGTCTTCACAGACGTATAATATGCAGAATCCAACCAACTTGGCAAATAAGATGTTTGTTAAAGCATATTCTGGCTGTATCCCTAAAGTGCGTTTAGACAAAATAGCGCTTTGTTCATGATATTGGACTGGTTGCTGGAGACTCAGGTTTTCTATTCAAGCAGGTTGGAGCAGATTTTTGACTGACCTTTACAGAGAAGAATGTTAGTACAAAATTTGTCCTTCATACAACATTAATGGGATGAAGAGAGGGGAATTTTGTATTGCCCGATAAAGTATGATGTTCTGAATTAACCAATAAAATCAATTCACATGCTGATTGCTTTTGGAAGGAATTAGTGATTCAGTGGAAGGGAAACAATCTCAGGACTACTGCTTGTTTAATGGGGTTATTCCAGGTTCCTCAGATACTGATTATGAAGCTTGATACTAAAAAATGTCAGGGAAGGGAACTTGATCTGGAGATGTGTACTGTACAAGTACAGTACACAATGTCAGTGCATTTTTTCTGTAGTGTGTGCTTTAATCCAGATTAGGTGCAGGAGTTAATACCGTCTTAATAATGATGTTGTGATTTAAAAGCTTACTGTATGGCTAATTTTGCCAGTAGTTGTTTATGCATCCATACTATGCATGAGAGGCAACTAAATTAGTGAGTCTTATAATTTTGTGTTGTCTTTCTCTTCTCAAAGAGGTCTCTGATTCTGCCATGTGCCTTGTACCATGCATCAATTCTGTTACACTGAACTGTTCTTTGTTTCTGTCTTACATTTATCCTTTTGTCCTTTACACATATATTTTTACAAAATTATTTTTGTTCTTTTTGTGTGTGTGTGTGTTTTGGCATCTTTTCATTATTCTTCCTTGTTTCTTCCTTCTGTCTCTCTGTCCCAGTCTTTGAATCTATTATACTCATCAGAAATTTACGTCTTAGATGAAAGTTTCTTAATACATACAAAGCATCACATGAAAGGTTCATCTGTAGGAGTTCATAGAAGATACACTGGAAAGAAATTTCATTCCAACCCCATTTGCCACTGTGCGTGTGTTGAAAATTATGTTAAAATGTAACAGGAATGCAAAGGAAAACTCTTCGGTTGCTCTTGACGTTGCCTGATAGCTACACGTGCCCGATTATTATTTGGCTAAATTTCTGCCAATTTAAAATAGAAAAGAAAACATTAAATTTCAGAATCTTTTACTGTACAGTAAATGTGAATGCTAGTTATGAAGTATAGTTAATTTACTTAAGTGAATGTCATTTACTGCAAGGAAGTCGTGTGGAATCACCAGCACCAGAGTTCAGTTTTACAAGTTGGCTGTACATTAAGCGTTTAATTAAACATACGTATATGAACAACTCATGAAATGAACTATAGAAAATTTCCATCCCAAAGGCACCAAATAATTCACAAGTGAAAGTCTTAAGTTTTTATTCTGTTTTTAGAAAAGACCATGATCAGTCGGGGAATATAATTCTAAAGCTTCTTAATTTTATAATACTTTAAAACATCTGAATATTTATAGCATTATTTTATTTTATGTCCCACACCTGGTTTCAACAGACTTATGTTCATGTCAGACTAAAATAATGTACTGATGATGGAATTACACTGGTATATAACCAGAACAATCCAAATAAATATATAACTTTTTGTTTCTTATCGTTTTAATATGATTGTAAATGTGTGCAACCACCTCAGTGCTCTGTATTCTGTATAAATAGCTATCTGCGAATTGTTGGATGATGTTAAAATACCTGAAAAAATAGTATACGACATCAAAAATAAAAGATGCTACATTTTAATGTATTCCTAGTATATATCAATGTCTGCAATATTTTGATTTTTTTTTCCTGTTGATACAAGACACCAGAACTGATTTTTTTCTGTGTAACAGTTACAAGATAAAAGTCCAGCTCATGAATATAAAGCACTGTTAAGACAATCGGCTGTCATTCTTCATGATCACAACTTCTGTGTATCTTATTGATTCTTGAGAAAATTTGGGAAGTTTGCAAAGTATCTGCAGATTCTTTTTCAGCAGGATTTCACGAGAAACGTAATATTTATTTCTCTCCAACATTGTTTTTTGTTTTCGAAAAGTGTGCAGTTCGTGCAGCCACAGAAGGCAGAATCCTTGTGCTGGAAGGTCTGGAGAAGGCTGAGCGGAACGTCTTGCCGGTGCTAAACAATTTGCTGGAGAATAGGGAAATGCAGCTTGAAGACGGTCGCTTTCTCATGTCTGCAGAACGTTATGACAAACTTCTGCAGGTAGGGAAATGTCATTTGGATTTTCCATTTTTGTCTTCCTATTCTTTCCTGCACTGTTAGGAAGGGGATAGTAGTTACAAGTGAAACGCATGAAATCAGACCCGGTACGTATGTGGAATGTTCTATGGGATGAGATTGGCAGGGTGAAAGCTATGTGAGAAGTCAAATATTCCTTTACGAGTTGCAATTAAAAGATTGTTCTAATCTGTATCCCCTCTGTCCACATGAAAAGCAGTCATCAGTGTTAACATTGTGTGAAGACTGCATGTTTCTTAAATGCAAAAGCAACTGAGAGTAAACAAAATATAGTTGTAAAAAGAGATCGCAGAAAGCGAAAAGAAAGCGTCCCCACAAAGTTCAGAAAATGCTTCAACATCGCAATAATCTTGTTGCTAAGCTTTTAAAATGTTAGAATAACAAAAAGATAGGTCAGTGAATGTGGGCAACACTATAATCCTCAGTGCTGTCTCACCTTTAATTTAGTACAGTATGCATGAACAGCCAATCCAAATTACAGGGAATGGTTAGCGAATTTTCTTTTGATAGGATTTTAGTGTCTGCTGCTGTTGCTACTTTAGCCATTTTCATTTTCTTCAGGCTTTCAGTCCCACTGCTTAAATTTGAGTGGATACATTTCAGTCTTTTGGGGGGCCTCAGTGCATGTCATCAGAAAGTTTCCACTAGTACTCTGTATCCTACTTTCTGTTTGCTGTAGTTTCCAGTCACGTGCCTGTTGGTCTGCTGTAACAGTCTGAACTCTTCTCACTCATGTTTCTGTCTATCATACATAACTGTGGTTGAGTATATGATTCAGACCCAGGTGAAATAAAAGGGAAATTTGCAATAAGCCTTCTCGTTGATCCTGATTACATGAACTAGCCTACGATGCTGTTAGTATTGTAGCAGATTTCTGAAAATATAGTGATATTTCTTATACATCTCATCTCTGGTTACAAGTCTGATCTGTGCCTTTTCTGAAAACAATTTGAAGTATTTATTCAGTAGATAAAATTGTTGGAAGCATTATTATTGAATTTGAAAATGAGCTTTTAAAATGTGATCAAGACTGAAAATGAGAATTCAGATTCAGACAGGACTTGTTTGCAGTTATGCAAAGCATCTTCCTCTTTTCTTTTTTCCTTTTTAACACTTTCCTAATGATAAAATGTTTCAAAATGAGTGCCTCAGGCATACTGCTAATAGATGAATTAAATAAATCTCTTGCTATAATACTAAATCTAATATTATTGGTTTGTTGTTTGGGGAATATGATATTATATAAGCTAATGTCCATTTTCTCTTCTCCTATGTGAATAATTACTAAATAACTGGATCTGCAGGAAGTTTCAAGGAAGACTTGACTGTGATACAGAAAAGCTAAAGGGTGCATTTTTTGTATGCATTAAATCTTTTATAAGACAACAGCTGAAATAAACAACATCAAATTCTTGTGAAGGAGCCTAGTGATAGTTCTGGTTTTGTTATTGCTTACAATAAAGCATATTTTTAAAATGCAACCTTTTTATGCAAATTATAGGTTTTTTGTTTGTTTGTTTGTTTGTTTTCTCAAGGGGGATATGGTAATGCACTTCTAGTGTATCAGAATAAAATAACTGTTTTCATCTGTTGGTTTTCTGTTTTTTGTGAAAGCAAGGTTGTAAAATTGCTTCTGAACTTTGACTATCTGTACAGTCCATGATCAAAGTGCTATCAGCCTGAAAGCTGCACCTAATCAAACATTCTGCCTACATTTGTCTTGGAGAACCTTGCTTTTACGATCCACAAATCAGAATGGTTTAGTGCTTTTGAGACCTTCTGAATGAAAGAGGAGAACAATACCACATTCAGCTTGAAGGACCAGGATTGTTAGTTCATTTGCAGCTTAATCTTGAGGAGTATTTAATGATGTATTTTTTTTCTTCATGTTGCTTTATTTTAATTTAGGAACATACAAAATCAGAGTTAGATGCATGGAAGATTGTTCGGGTTAGTGAAGATTTTCGAGTAATAGCGTTGGGTCTGCCAGTACCTAAATATTCTGGTAACCCTTTGGATCCTCCCCTTCGTTCTAGATTTCAAGCTAGAGATGTTTATCATCTGCCCTTCAAGGTAAGTGTCCTAACAGAAAAGTTGGATTATCTGTACTGAGTAGAGCTAATATTTTGGTGTTATTTTACTTAGCTCACCTCTGAAAAGAATCCCTAAATAATAAATTTATCTTAAATGGCATTTTTCATACTGCTACCTAATAAATTCCTGAAAAGCAGGCTTCAAGTTGCCAAGGAATGCTGCAGCAGAAAAATAACTTCCATAAAACAATAAGAAAGAAAGATTTAATAATATTTCTTTTCATTTGTAAAATTAATTCTCTGCCCAGGAATGAGTAGACTGTTGATATCTAAATTAGAGAAAAAATAGAATATGTCTCATACATCATGAGCTATGACCCGCAGTATGACCCCAAAATGAATTTACCGTATGATCTTATGTTCTATTTTCAGGACCATCTCCAACTATTATATTCAATTGGATCAAACATTTCTGCAGAGAGGTAATTTTTCATAATTAAAAGAAAAAAATAATAATGAAGAAATGTGGTGTCCTTTCAGGATTCCTTGCTATTTTTGTAACCTCTGTCACTACTTAGAGACCAGAACTGAACAAGTTTTTAATATGTGTGGGTGTATGTTCAAACAGCTTTTTATATGCAGCCTACATATAATGAATTCTTAATGCTTTAGAACTTCAATCACACATTACTTATTTGTGCTCAGAGATAGTTTCAGCTTCTTATACTGATCTTATACTGTATTTAACTTTTTAGGCTTTAGTATTTTAAATATAGATGGCATGTATAAAACTCTGTAATTATTTTTTCCTTTGCAGAATTTCTCAGCTCCTGTCTTTTGCTACAACTCTCTGCTCTCAAGAATCTTCTACATTGGGACTTCCAGATTTTCCTTTAGACAGCTTATCGGCTGCAGTTCAGATTTTGGTATGTGCATACACATGTGCTGTGAAAATGAATGAGCTTAAGATTTCTTAGAATTAGAGCTGGATTATTCATGCTGTTGGAAGAAGATTAACGAGAACATTTAAAACAAAAAAAATGGTTTGTGGGATAATACTTTAAGCAAGTATGTAGCATAATATTGTAGGACAAAGTATGGCATTACACAAGATTTTTGAAATGATGGAGTACATCTGAGCGTTCAAAATAATGTTTTTATTCTGCTTGATCAACTAATGTGACTTCAGGAGCATTTGCAGTGTATCTGATGACAGTGAGGTTGCCATCTAAGCCCCCCTTTTAGTCAGTGGAGAGGAATAAGCACTTTTAGGCTGTGCTTTCTCTGATTTACTAGTATGGTGTAAATCATAATGACTCCATTCATTACAAGTACACCGACTACCCTCCTGTAACACCTAAAAGGACCAACTAGTTCCAATGTGGGTACACCTCTGTCTGAGACAGTTAAGTAGTAAGAGATAAATCCCATGTTAGGTCTTCAGGTTAGCTGGTGGATTTAGACTAAACGTAGACGTGGAGGTTATCTGAAGATGCATGCTGTGCATACTTGAAGAAACACTACTTCCTGACAGCTACACTCCGCAGGGAAATATAATGACCATACACTTCCTAGCTTCATGGTGGCAGATGCATTGGGTCAGGCCTAAAGCTATGGCAGTCTGTCTGCTTTCCCTAACAGCCTGTTGTCCCTTGGTCTTTATAATTGCTTGGTAAAAAGTTACGGTGAAAAAAGGTGACTCCTGAGGGAAGTCAGGGAGATGAGATCTGATAAAGAAAGAGAAGGGCAGGTACACTTTTGTTTGCAGGAAGATGTGGTCAGCCCAGGAGGGTGAAATACCAGGACAGCTTCTCAAACCTTCTCTCCAAGGTGCAAGTGTCTGTTGTATCTCCTGTGCAATCATCTTACCTGTGGTACTGCTCAGTGGCAGTTTACTCCTACATCTTTTATTGGATTATACACATTAAAAGATGTCGCTTGTATTACTGCTGTGCTTAGTACCCTCAGCTGTGATCTAGAAGGACATTGTGCCTGGTACTTACAGACCTAATTTTTGTCTGAATTAGTGATATTGCATCAAATAGTATGAGGTGATTAAGATTCAAGTTTAGAGAAGTGAAACAGTATTTGAAGGGCTTTTGGAAAGAAATACATGATGTATTTTAAAATAAATTGCAACTTTTTATTCTTTGAGCCCTGTAGTGAAAAATTATTTTTAAATGAATGCCAGATGGCTTTCAGAGTAATGGAAAGAAAATGAGCCGTAAGCTATTATCTAAACTATGGAATGAAGGAAGCATTTTATTTTACATTAGAGAATGTGAAATGTTATCATTGTATGACAGTGTCTTTTTTGGATAGACCAGAGCTGTTTCTTTTAGAATTAGTTTTAATCACTCCGTTTTCTAAGCCAACTGTTCTCACTGATTCTAGCTAGAGTGTTTTTCCATCACACCAGGTCACTGTCATCCTCCACTTTTAACTAGGTTGACTTAACCATATAGCAGTGTGGAATGAATACATTGTAAAGATTGTCTCCTTCTGTTATGGATTCATGTTGTCCAAAAACGTGTTTCCTAAGTTGAAAACTCCTGCCTACTGAAAGGGAGAGTTTTTTATAGGGTGCTGTTCTGAAGAGGCTAATTTTGGATGTGCCACTGTAATCATTAATTTGAGGTAATGTGGACAAATTATGTGTTATGTTTTCTATCTATATAAAGCACTTTTAAAATGTAATAGCGGGCTCTCTGATCCTTCAGGCAACACATTTACTACAACGCCCTTAAATCATTTATTTTTACTAATGCTTTTTTAATATGGAACATTATAAATAGTATTACTGATTGTAAGTATGAATTGAATTATGCATTTCATAAAATATGCATCTCCTTATTTCATTTCTGAGCAACTCTTCTCCTCTTTGGTTGAATGTTTGTGTAATCCAAGTTTGTAATTGAAAATTGGTTGATTTTATTTGAGTTACAATACTTATTTCAGTCCACTGACTAACTGTTTTTCCACTGGTGTTGCCCACATTTAGTCCTTAACAATTTTCAAGTCTTCTGGAAAACAAACGGTCAGGCATTACTTCAGCAATTTTGAAGCACCTTTTTCCACCATGAAAGGATTTGTGTGTATGTTTCTTGACTATTCATAAAAGTACTTTCATTTCTTTCACTATTACTGTGGCAAAATAACTGGAATATTTGTCTAGTTCAGTTAACAGAGGGAAGAATTGCTACTTATAATGAGCAAGGAGGTGTGAAACATTGTTTTCATTTTTTTATGCAAGCATACTTTGTAACTCACTTCAAAGCAAGCCAAATTTTGATCAATGGTTCAGAATCTTCTAGGAATTGATTTGTTAAGCAGAATCTGTATAGTATAATTGAATTAGAATTCAATACTAGAAATTGCTGTGAATGAATAGAAGATTACTGTAATACAGATTTCTTGTCATACAGAATCTTTTCTAGTGATACTATGAAACTCAGTTACATGTGGTGGGATTTGTTTCTCCTAATCTGAAATGGCTTTACATGTCTGAGCTAGTCACTACAGCTTCCATTTATGAACAGGAGAGAAAGTAATTTTTGGGTCATAGTTTACCTAACCTATTTTAGACATTTACGTTATAATGAATTGAACAAGCAAAATGCGTACGTTGACATCTGAGCAACTACAGGATGTGGTAGTCATTTGTTTATTGCCCTTAGATTTTTATTTTAAGCTTAGCACTATATTGGATTTTGAGGTTAATAGCTGATAAAGAAATAGCCAATCTTTTTTCTTTTTGTTTGTATTTTTAATTTGAATTAGGATTCCTTTCCTATGATGTCAGTCCAGCATATTGTTGAACGGCTTTACCCCTATAATGTTTTCCTTGGAAAGGAAGGCAGGACTGCAGTCAAAGATGCACTAAAAGTAAGTATTGCATATTGTAATTCCAGGAAAAGATGGATTATGACAGTCATTCTCCTGACTAATGCTTCTTCATTAGCTCAGTTTGAAAAAACAAAAGAAACAAACAAAAACAAGTAATCTAAATGGTTACATTATTGCTGATGCTAATTAAAAAAAAAAAAAAAAAACAAAAAAAAAAAAAAAACACAACAAGGCAAACAAAAAAACATAAGCTCATAGATTCCATTATAGTGATAGGTGAACTCTCAATGTTGTATAGAATATTTAGACCTCAGTTAAAGACTACATAAAATACAGAAGTGCTTGTTTAATTTGAAAGTAGCTATTTACATGGTTAAGGTAGTCAAATGCTTAAAAAATGCCTTTTGCCTGTGACCTTTATGAGGAGATAATAAAATAAAAAAAAGAGATGATGTGACGAAAAACGCATTTCGTATAGCATGGTTAAAGGTTATATTGTCTGGTTTTAGTCTGTATTAGCCTTTTACTGTTTGTTTTTGATCAGATGTGGTGTTGTTTTGGCCATGCTTGATAATAATAGCTTATCAAATGTAATTAGGCTGGGTTTTTCTATTCCTTCTTTCAAAAATTTAGCAAATTTTTGAATGCATTGTAAGGAGTTACTGCAAATTAACATTTGCAGCCTAGAGCATCTTACCCAGTTTTTTCAGTCATGAAAAATAGAAGTTATTTGTACCTGCATATTTAGAAATGCTTGACTTAGTGGTCTTAGTAGCTTAGTAGCTGTTTTTCCTGAAACCATGCCCATGTGTCAGGGAAATGATTGTAGTCTCTCCCTGCTGCCATTTCCTGAATACTGCCTTTTGGCATGGGAGCTTAGTTCTGTGTTCCCTGTGTAGCCAGGCTGATTTGCTCATTTTCATGAGTTTCGGGATGGACAGTCCTTGCGTTTGAAGGAGATCCTGCTAGTTTTCACAGGCCTTCAGAGCCCTTCCCTGTGGGATCATACCTGTCACTTCCCTGAACAAGCCGGTCTCGTTCCCTGAACTGCAGGATCTGCTCCTTGTTTGTGATTAGCAGAGCCATCTGTGCATCACTGTGCATGGCCACTGCAGCACCTGTGTTAAGAAGCTATTCCAGGAAACCTTCAGAAATCTTGATTGAGTGTGTCATGTGGTGTTGCCCGTCCAGCACATTTCAGGGTGAATGAAATTGCCTGCAAGAACCAGGATCTGGATGGAAATGCAGATTTCTGTCTGTTAACAAAGCAGTAACAGTCACTCCTGTTCTCAATATGCCTTTATTTGACATTTTTTGTGTTATGTTTCCTCTATCAATTATACATAGTGCATGTCTTAATATTCTGTACCATCAGCCTCTTTCGTTTTCCATTACTTTTAATGAATTTTGTGTTGCGTGTGCTTTTGCTTCCATTGTAAGACAGGTGGATTTGAATAGTAAAATCTTATTCAGTGACTGTCTACTGTTAAACACCTCCTTATCACTTGAACATCTCTGTGTTAATTTTCAATTTTTTGGATATTCTTCCTCAGCATTAGTTTTACAAGCTTGTCCCTTTATATCACCACGTCCATATAATAGAATATTATTCTGTTCGCACACAACATATAGCGCTAAGCAGAGAATCTTAAAAAATGCAGAAAATAGCTGGTTGTACTGAGGAACTCCTGTTTATAATGATATTTTAGCAGTAGCAGTGCCAGAACTGTATTAAACATGAATAAGAAATGATTTTTTTCCATCCCACAAGAAATGTAAGGGAGAGGAGTCTGGCAGAAGCAAGGTGATTTATTATTCTACCCTCCTACAGATTTCCAAAAAGCATCCAGCTAATGTTTGCCACTGAAAACTGTTTTTTCTGTGTAACAGGATACAGTTGGGGAATATTAATTTTAGCTAGGAAGGATTGAGAGTTGAAAAATGGTATACTTGAAATGTATTTGCAGTTGATAAGTTGATTTGTGAGGACTGAATCACTGTTTAACATTACCTAATGTTTAAAGAAAACAAAATCAAATTTCATATACATTTCAAAATGTAAAGTTTAGACATCTGAGTTGGAGACAGACATGGGGAAGTAGTGATCTCCCTGCTAATGAATCTTATTTTCAGGATATTGCCTGTTTCAGTCAGCAGCCAAAGATGAGAAGTGAGGTAGATGGCAGTTAGGCTGAACAGCAACTTCTGGCAGCTGTTAGAACCTGCGTATGTTTCTGGAAGATTTTCTATCCACCACGCACTGTCTTCCCAACCATAATCTTCATCTTAGGTAAATCTTTTCCATATATGCCTTCTTGTTCACTGGGACTCCACCACGTCCTGGGTATTTCTCATAATTCTAACTCTTGATTGTCAATTAATATGAACTATTG
Source organism: Aythya fuligula (assembly GCF_009819795.1). Lineage (NCBI taxonomy): Eukaryota > Metazoa > Chordata > Aves > Anseriformes > Anatidae > Aythya > Aythya fuligula. The sequence continues at coordinate 175,406,617 of NC_045559.1, read as the reverse complement.
ACTTACACCTTCCCTGCGATTAAAATTAATTTGTTACAGAATTAGTCTCGGAAGCATAAAGATCCTTTGAAATGCAAATCTCTTGTTGAGTGGATCTGGATGGAGTTAAACTTGTCGTAGGTTTAATTCAGGCTATCTGTCTGCCAACTTTTTCGTATAATGTAAATGTGGCTCCTTGTGTCAAACTAGTTTGTGTTGAATAAAGTGTTCCTTGATTGCACACTAATCCAGCATCAGCAGTGATCATGAGAGCTGCTTATAAAGGTCGTTTGTACAAGGACTGTAGTTGGCAACATTCGTTATTCATTAGATTATTAATTTGTGATAAACAGGACAAATATACCAAAACAGATTTGAGAATGATGTGCCTTTGGGTACCCATATATGAAGTCACTGCATTTGGGAAACTGCATCAATTTCTATTCTGAAAGAAGATTTTAAATGTAGGAGCTCTTACAAAGGAAAGCATGACTTGATTTGAATTTTGGCCTTTAAAAATTATTCTATACATGAAATACTGGCATGACAAATTATTTTGACTGACAGATGAACATTTGAAATGCAATTCTGAGAAATAAGTCAAGAAGTTATATAACCTAAGCTTTTCCTTTAGAAGATTTAGATGTTGATAAATCACCAGCTTCAAGGAAAACAGCCTTCAGTGAAACATTCCTGAACAGTGAGCTTAAGTACATATGATGGTCTCTCACAGTCATGAAGTTTTCTTCCCTAGGTGCTATTATTGATAGGCATTTATAGAATTGGTCATCTGTATGGCAGTTGAGTTGGGTGGCTCACAAGAGGCTGCAGCTGTTCTGTATTCATTTCTTCATTGTTCAATAAGTTTTCAGTATTTTACTTCAGGTTCATCTGGGATTCGTGTTTTGACTTTTTAATTCTCACATGCCTTTTGCAGGGTTGCTTTTTTACTGTATAGGAAACATCCACTGTTTTATTTTATTTTTTAAAAAACTTCCAATGAAGAGAATCCTCCTATTAGATTTCAGAAACAACACATAGATGGGATTTGTTTTACTAAATGAGCAGCAGATCCCTTTTAGTTTACTGTCCAAGTGTTTAACTTTGCTCTAAGAACCATCTAGAATTTTTCTTAATGGTTTCATGTACTGATTAATTTTGCATTTAGGGTCTTAATCTTATATCAGGTATGAGCTTGTTTATTCCCTTTGACTCGTTTTTTCTTTTTTGTTTTCATTTTTTTCTTTGCACATCCTCTTTAACGTTGCCTGACCTCTTCCTCGAAATCTGTTTCCCTGCTTCACAGTAGGGAACCCCTTCAAACTAAAGAGGTACTCTCTCACGGAGAGTGGACCAATCCTTCAGAAACTTGGAATTGTTTTTCTTGTTCTGCTCAGTCTAAGATCTTTCTGTTGCAAATTGTCGTCTAAGGAAGGAATTGTTTCTGTTCTATCCCTCTACGTGACAAGCCCCTCTCCTCCCCCAGTCATTTATAATCTTTGGGTTTTTGCATTAATGAATGCTCTTGGTGCCAATACATACCATTGCAGTGGAACCTCTCCTTCAGACTTTCCCCATCTATCCTATCTTATGCTTGCAGTTCAGAGTTTGCTTGTAAAACAGTTCAGTCTCCTTCTTGCTTGAAAAAAACTTTTTCCCTCCGGTGAAGAGAATCTTCAGCAAAGATCAGTTGCTTCTGGATGCCTGCACATCTCTTTTTGAACAGCTTTGCTGTCCTGTGGGTTCAACAGAGTGGCTATCTGCAAATATGTCTCATTTAACCTCTCTCTTCCTTTGACCAGGTGGAGCACCAGAGTATTCTTTGCAGTTTCCCTTCTGAGATAGTACTGATCACTAGATGCTTCCAAGAGTTCAGAACTCCTCTTATTCCTTGTTTTGATTTTCGTAGCATGCCTATTCTCATATGTTTCTAGGCATGCAGAATGTGGCCTGATGGTTGCGGACTGCCAAACCTCTTCTCTTGTTTTAGGTGGCTAGTTTGTTCTTTTTTTTTTTTTTCTTTCCTCTTGAGTCTGAGGCAATGCGGCTGCCCATTTCTGGTTCTCCAAGTAAGTGTATCCCAAACTTACTGATACTGAATGTACTCAATAGTTGTCCTTCCAAGCCACAAACATTTTTTCCTTTGCAACTATCAACTTGGATTCTATATAGAGGAAGTCATTTCCTGCTCAGACAAACTCGATGTGCTGTACATCCATTTCATGCCACTTTCTGATTCCATATCTAGCTATTGTAATTCTAAAAGAACTACGGCAGAGGTCTGTTGCATCCTGAAAGCCACAAAGAGTTGTCTTGTTTGTTTGCTTCTCCTGTCCAGGTGTAAATGTGGTAATTTATTTAATTACTAAATTATCCAGTTCAGCGGCATCTCTGTGCTAAAAAGTGATGATTCAAATGTGTCACACAAATTCAGTAAAGATCTGCAGAGAATGACAGCTATCTTTCAATTTTTGACCCTGCTCTGGGGTCTGAAAGATGAGCTGTAGGACCCTCAACAACATTAATAAATACATAAAATCACCTTCAGAATTTTAGACTCCCAAGACCTTTATGTGCCAGATCTCCCACTGCTGTCTCCACATCATCACTGATTGACACAGAGGCTGCTGATACAGATAACCTTACAGCTTGCTCAGTTATTTCTTCTGTTGGTATCTGAGTAGGGGATTTTAATGTACAGTTTGTGGTTTTGTGTACAAGCAGATTTGACCCCATCCAAAATGCCATTAAATTACCAAGAATATTAAAATTTCCTAATGAACGTGAGAGTGAGAACATCTGCAGTTCGTTTCACAGAACCATAGTTTGCGCATTTCTTCGAATCACAGGATGAGGTACTACTATGATTCAGGCATTCGTTTTTGCTGCTGCTGTATAAATATTTAATGGCATCTGAAGCTGTTATACTAAAAATACAGTTTGGGGCAGTCTTTCGCTAAAGTAAATGTACCTTAAACTCAAGTTTAAACTGGAAATTTATATCGGCTTTTGCTCCAGAGTGGAAATTTACAAACTGATGAAGAGCCAAAGTGTCTGTATGAATGCATTTCAGTTTTCTTTCTAAACTTTAATAGGCAGTGCTGTGAATACTGGTAGTAATAAAACCACATACTTTTAAAGAATTATTTCACTTTAGTGACTTCTGTTTAACTTTTCTTCTAAGGAGTTGGACTGATACTTCTTTTTCTCCTGTTGTTTCAGCTTTCACTCTGTTGAATAAAAAGGCACCGAGCCTTTGGTAGTTTTAGTGGGGTATTTTGGTGCTTGAGCCCCCCTGATAATGACTTCCCCTTCACAACAAAATAGACTTTTTATAGGATTTTTTAAATGGTTTTCATGCTTTCTCTATACAGCATAAAATACAGTACAATGCTCAAAAGGAGATTGGGAAGACAAAAGTCTATTTCTTTATCTTTGTTATACCAAGAACATGCTGTGAAGGCTTAATTTGTACAGGTTATCCTCAGTTTTTGCCATGTGATAAGGCTGCGGGGCTACATAAATGTAATGTTTGATGGTTATTTTTATTGGCAGCCAGAAATTGAAATCTGCAGTTGGTTATAATGGCCTGCAAAGGTAGGTGTTCTATTATTGCATTTGCTAAAGTCTATCATCCATTTCTCTTATAATTTCAGTCTGAATAAGACTGCAAAGTCTCTGTATGTCATTTTAAATTTACATCTGTCATTACAGTCAGAATAAGTAAATGGTAGGTCTTTTTGGTTCGGTTTTAATGAATATGTAAAATATATAGGCTGTCAAGAAAGTGAACACAGGTACGTGAAGTAAAGTGAAGTTTAAGTAAATGGATTTAGGACTTCACAGGAAATTAATATTGAGTATGTTTCTGACCCTGTTATTGGAAGTACCAGATTTAAACAAGAAAATTGTATTTAATAATTAATTCCTCCAAACCTCTATTTTTACAGCGTTTTGAGCTTCAAGACTCAAAAAGCCATTTGCGCCCAAGAAGGATTACAAAAGTAGAAAGTGTGCCAGGAAACAAACCCTTCAAGGCTGATGTAACGGTCCAGATCGGTGAAAAGGAAGTGACATTCCAGGTAAGAATTCATATATTCATAAAACTCTATTTTGTTATCATAAACTTACTCAGGAATTTAACAGTTACACTTGGTACTGAAACTCATTTGCACTGAATATTTAATTTTTGGTAGTGTAACATTTTATTTCATTTTATACGTGCCCTTGTGTCCAAGAAGGCCAGTGGTATCCTTGAGATGCCTTAGAAAGAGTATGGGCAGCCAGACAAGAGAAGTTATGCTCCTGCTTCTGCTCAGCCCTGGTAAGGCCACACCTGGAGTACTGTGTCCAGTTCTGGGCTCCCCAGTCCAAGAGGGACATGGAGCCACAGGAGAGCCCAGCTGAGGGCTATGGAGATGATTAGGGAACTGGAGCATCTCTCTTATGAGGAAAGGCTGAGAGAGCTGGGCCTGGTTAGCCTGGAGACGAGAAGACTGAGAAGGGATTTTATCGGTGTATATAGATGTCTGAAGAGATGGTGTCAAGGCGATGGGGTCTGACTAGTGCCCTGTGTAAGGACAAGAAGCAATGTGCACACGCTCAAACACAGGAAGTTCGATTTGAATATGAGGAAAAACGTATTTACTCTGAGGGTGGTGGCACACTGGAACAGGTTGCCCGGAGAGGTTGTAGAATTTCCTTTTCTTGAGATACTCAAAACTTGCCTGGACATGATGCTGTGCATACTTGAGCAGGTGGGTTTGACTAGATGATCTCAAGAGGTCCCTTCCAACTTCAACTGTTCTCTGATTTTATGATTTATTAGAGCATGTTGATAAGCAATAAGATTATGGATAAGAAATATTTTATTTTTATATAAATGAGTCACATGTAGGAAAGTACAAGTTTAAGTATATCATGATAAAGCAAGTGCTGAAAAATGGATGAAAGGAAAATCTCTAATGCAATAAAAAAGCAAGTAATTTAGAATAATAGAGTACTTGTGATGCTCTTGGTGCTGCTTTCCCTTTTTTCTTTAATATAGCAATAGTCTGTCTATACTTCAAATAAAATCTAATGAGTGCTTGGTAATGTTCTGACACAGGATGTTGGGAAAATGGAACAAAAGTAATCACATCAAATATGATTAGTTTGAGTTTCTTCCGAAGAAGTTTATGACCCGCTAGGTGGTGAAATGAGGTTCTATTCAGGAAACAGACACTGATCTAAGAACTTGAATTTAATGTTGAATCTGGAGGCTGGAGAGTCTCTAAAAGAAGGTGAATTAGTGGGAGTTACAAAGAGATTGTTTTAACATTGGTGAGGAATATCTTCAGAGAGTTTGTACCATGACAATGAAAAGGGGAAGAGCAGCAAAGAGGAATTTGTCAGAAAAATTTAAATCTGTAAGGATCTGATTGGACTTTTTCTGAGGGGAAGGTTTTTGCTTTCATCTGACATGTAAATGATGCCTTCTGAAAATATGTCTGCACAGTGTCTCTTTGGGAACAGGAGGACAGTAGGAGTTTGAAGATGAAACAATTCCCAGTAGAACGAGAGGCAGAGCGAGTGTCTTAATGTGGAAGATAATTGAATATTTTTGCTCTCCAAAGTTCTGTAGCCCCTTCAGATTTTTTTTTCAAATTTTTCCTTCCCATTTGTTTTTCTCTGACAAGCAATAAATACCAGTGATTCTAATATTTTGTCTCCAGGATAAGCAGCCTCAAGTTCTTTGCACACCCCAGTACCATAATTGAATCGGTTCATGTTTTTGTTTTCTTGTTTTGATTTGTTGTTTTGTTTTCCATTAAGAGTGGGAGTAGGAGATGTAGAGGAAGTTGTTTATTACAAATTATACAACTTTTTTTTTTTTTTTTCAACAAAAGCTTTAGGTTTGATAATGACCATCATCTGCAAAATATTACAGTATTTTTGGAAAAGTGTAACTCAGTCCTCACTCAATCCTAGAGCTATCACAATATAGCTTATTTAGCGTTTTGTTTTGTTTTGTTTTCCTTATAGGTTCCAGCTGGGACCGGGATGTTAAAACAGCATTCTCAATCAGAAGCTTTCGTAAGGACTTCCAGCCATGATCAGCTGTTGGCAGAAATGATGCAATCCCACATGGTTAAAGATATGTGTTTAATTGGAGGAAAAGTAAGAATTTAAATTTATTTTTCCCTCCTTTCCACATGTTCCTTACAATGAAATCTTATTTATTTATCTATTTATTTATTAACTCTTTAGGGCTGTGGCAAAACAGTTATCGCTAACGAATTTGCTGATATACTAGGATACAGCGTAGAACCAATCATGCTGTATCAGGTAAGTAAACTATTGGTTGATGATCATGCTGTAAATATGATCCAAAATACAACGCACAGATTCTCTGTGTAATGTCATCTTCATATACAGCTGCAGCTTTTAAAATCACTGATAATCACCAATACACATTTAAAAATAAAAGAGGATAGAAAAGACTTCAAAGATAGCAAAGTTTTATGATCATTTTAGAGCATTTTTTAATTGGTTAGAATGCTCATCTAAAATAATCCCATTTTATTGTAGACCTAAACAGAGGGGGGGTACTATTGATGCTTACATATATTAATATATATAAAAATATTAATTCAACATTATTACGTATAAATTAGCCCCGATACTGTTTTACTTTAATTTTTTTGACTTCATTGGGAATACAAAAGAAAGATACATAACTTAAATGATTCTACTTATGTTTTGTTTATTTATCACAGTGATCTTTCTGTTAGCCACAGAGAACTGACATTTCGTTTTGTGATTTGGCATGACTGAGTGTCATAAAGAAAACTTTGTCCTCTGTATCTTCTCCTTTTCAGATCTTTTTTTCTCCTTTTGAAGTATGTTTCCTGCCTTTAGACCAGAGTGGTGACCCCTTGTAATTCATGTATATTGCAATTCTCTAGAATACCTATACTTTTTTTTTTTTTTTCCCTTATACTATTTAATTTTATAATGTATCACCATGATTAAAACTATTTTTATTGTTACAGAAGACAGCTTCTTTTAAATCCTTCTCAGGAATTTTTTATTTTTCACATTCTGTAGGTTTAATCTTCTTTTTTTTTTTTTAGTTTCTTCTCCTGTCTGTGTCCTCTTACAAGTTTGTTTTTTCTGATGCATATCACGTGGAATTTAAAACAATATTGTAATTTCTGTGCCTTTCCTTTTTTTTTTCTGCATTTTTGCTTAGCCTGATGATTACAGTTGTGGTGGGACTGCACTGCAGTAGAGAAGATGGTGTTTACATGTGATATACACATATTACATTGAATTAATATTAATGGTGCTCATTATTTGTCAGTGCTATAGCAAACAAACAGTAATCTTCAAGCTCTTAGCCTATCTGTTCCTAATTTATTTATGTTGTGGAAGGGGCCTTAGTATAGATGTAGCTTTAAAAATGAATTTTGGAGAGACGTGTTTATATTTTTCATGAGACACACTGGCTTAGTTGCCTTAGAATGGCAGTTATGGGATAAAATGATGAGGAAAGGGCCTCCTCCGTGAGCTTTGAAGGTGGTGACAAGATTATCTTACTGTAGCTGAGTTGGAGGAAGAAATTTACAGTAGCTGAAAAGGTAATGGCAGAGTAAACGTTTTTACTGAGTAAAATTTAAAGTTTAGTATTTACAAAGATAGAAAAAGCAGGAACGGTTCTAGACAGATTGGGCGTACAGATTAAGGGAATTAAGTTTTTTGGAGCTGTCAGTTGTCTCGGAGTGGTGGGCATGCTCTACATTTAGGGTTTTTTCCCCTTGGTTTCATCCAGACAACACTTCAGACTGTCTCACAGCACCAGAGTTTTTTGAAAACCCTGAGGTCTGTCCTGCTTAACAGTGATCTCCTGTAGGCAGCGGTCACTTGGTACTTGTTTGGAGAGTGTTGTTCAGTCTTAGATCTTGGTGAACTACAACCTCATGACATAAATAGAAAAAAAAAAAAAAAGAGATTGAAAAGTGGAGTGACTGAATTTGATTTTTACAGTAGGGATCATACATGTAAGGTTTTCTTTATAACCTTGAGTAATGAAACTACTCTCAAATAAAATATGAAGTCAGGGGTATTCCATGACCTTGGGAGCCAAAATGCACCAAATATGACTGCAAAAGGGCTTGCAGTCATAAGTGATAATAGGCAATAATGTAGGGGAACGCTAGTCTGAGATGTAACGCAATATATTGGTCTCTTTCTTCCCTGTCCTTTGCTTATTTAATTTTTTCCTGGGCAGCATGGAGACCTTCAAAGGAGGAAACAGAAGCTGATCTGGATTTGCAATGGCATGTAGGGAGAGAAGAGACGCTGACAAAAAGGGGTGGTGACACTGAGGGGTTGAAACAGGCAAAAAAGAACAGAAAAGAGAGAGATTAATGGTGATGAAAGAAGAAAAAGTCCATTTTATGTTTTCTTGAAATGGTGAGAACCTCTCCAGACAGGATCCCAATGCTTTTCCTTCCCCAAGAATGCCTTTAGCTTAAAAAGATGCAGACACTGAAATGGTCTGTATAAATGGAGCTCTTTTCTTATGCCTTAACCTGCCCAGCTGTGAGCACATTTGGGATCCAAAGCTACACAACCCATCAGTGCTAGGTTGTGTTCGTGGTAATACATTTGGCTTCCCAGCAGCACCTGTTACCTCGTGTACAGTTGTATGTTAAGACAGGTGCATAACTTCTGGGTGAGAACTGTGTTGTACTTCTCCCTGCACTTATCCACGTAAACATATTTTTAAATCTCCTCAGGAAAAGAACTTTTGCATCTTGACAAATCCATTTAAGGACAAACACACCCTAACCCTTGTTTTTTGTACACGGTGTGGTATTGGGTACTCACCAGCAAAATTAGGCAATTATTTGGTCCTACAAGCTTAAAAATATGGCCACTATCTTTCAACATCCTACCTTTAATTAGTATGGCTTCACTGAATAGGAGCAGAAGACTTCCTTTTTGGAGATGCATGATAGGAGGAAGAGTTGCTGAAGAAATTAGTTACTCACTAAATGTCTTTCCTTCAAAGGGTCTGTAATTCGTACTGAAATAAAATCTAGGTCAGGGATTTGAAGCACTTTCTACTGAAGTGAACCTTTCCTTTGGTTTCACCAGGATTTAATCGAGTTAAAAGGGCAGAGGGTTTTCATAGAGGCTTTTTGGTGATACGAAACATCATTGCTAAGGCGAAAGAAAATTAATATTTGTGAGCTCAGCATTTGGTATAAATTAGAATTTATATTTTTATAAAATATTTTTATATTTTTGGTATAAATTATAAATTGTGTAGACGTAGACATGACTACATAATGTCCAAATGTGCCTCTATGCGTCTATCTATTTCCTATGTGCAGTATCTTAGAAAATCTCAGAAGTTTTTACAGGAAGCCATGTGTAAAAAATGATTGCAGCTAAGCCATGCATCTTCTGTTATATTCTAAGGATGCTTTTGTTGTTGTTTTGATGTGTTGTTGTACACATCAGTGGCTTCGCACAGCAAAGTAGTAGCATAGGTTAATGACAGGGGCAATGTTAAATATTAATTGATACAGTAATTGACAATGAAGGCTATGAGAAGTTTAATGGAACAGATTTCTCTATTTTACTTCAAAAAATATCTTTCTGGCTCTTTTGAGACAGACCATATTGTGCTAATGTTTGATTCATCCTTTACATCCAAAGTTGATTTGAATAGTGTGAAGAGCCTTAGGTCTTTCTATTGATTTCACAGAAAAATCTCGAAAGCTTTTATGTCGTGAGGTTAGAATTGAATGTATCTAAACCAAGGGTTCCGAAATGTTTTGAGCACATAGATCATCCCTAACAGTTGTCCCACTGAACAATTCCTGTCTAATTCGTGATCTTTGACATCCTTATACAGATTTCTGATTATATACAATCCCACATAGGCAAATTCTTGCCAAAGAAACTCATCCTGATTAGGAAGGATTTGTTTTTAAGTTCTCCTACTGCAGTTAAGGAACAGCAAATGAAAAGCAGCAGCCAGCTAGTTTTGTGTACTGTAGCTAGAGAACTTTTGTTTTAAATTGTTTAAAATAAAACATTTTGCTTTTATTTTTATCTCTCCTCCTAAATTTTTAAGGCTAAAAAAGCAGTATTCAAAGTGATGTTACAACAATTTTCCGTCAACTTGCTCTTCCTTTCTCTCTTCTACAGCAAAAGCAATCTTTTAAGCACATCACTTGTGTTTGTGTACTGTGATGTTTTTGTTTCTAGGATTTCTTTTTTTTTGGTATGACTTCATAATTGTTCTTTACAAATTCCTTCCAATTTTTTATTTGAGAAATATTAACAAAATGTGAGTCCAAACTGGCATGAAAAGCAGGAAACAGAGCTTTTTCACCTCGTAATTGCCAAGAACATGATTAGCACAGAGAACCGTAGAAAATGGCTAAATGGGAGGCTTGGATTGCTATAGCTGCAAAAGGGAGGAAAGCAGTTACCCTGCTTGTGTTCTCTCCTGAACTTCCTTTTTTCCTGGTATATGAGGTATTTTAGAAAGTAACCAATGCAATAAAGCATATGCTGAGTTACAATGACGGTTAGAAATGAAAATAAAAATTTTGTTTCATAAGGCAGTATAATTTTGCAATTGCTTTGCTTAAGTGGTGGTGGAGGAGTGGGGTTGGGTGAGGAAGTGATTCATACCTTTCTGTCATCTCCCCTCTAAAGGGAAGAATTTCTAGTGGCAGAATATTATCTTTTTATATCTCATAACATTATATTTATAATATTATGTATTAAAAATAAATTTAGAGTAAATAAATAGAAGCAGTAAATCGTTGCCATTAAAAACGTATTTGATCTTGGAGGTCTTTTCCAACCTTAATGATTGTATGAAAACAAACCCCTTACAGAGCTTGGGCAAGCGTTAAGTTAATGATGCTTCATTTCAGTTCATCACTAAACTGAACCTAATGGATCCATTTAAATAAAGATATAAACATTCATTTTATTTCAAAAAATATTTTTGCAGCAAAATGCACTTATGAGTTTATCTTGAGAAAACTAACGTATGGTTCTCAAGCTGCTGGAATTACAGATAGACAACATTGTGCATAGCATATTAGGCTTCTGATAATTCACATTGGATGCTGTTTCATGCGTGTAGAGGTGAATTGTCAGAAGTTGTGTTAGTTGAATATTCACTTATACAGCATTTGCTAACTACAGAGTACACACTTCTGATACAAGTCCTAAAAATACTTAATTTTTTCTCTGGCTTTCATTAAAAGTGGCTTACTTAGTCTACGAAGTCACTAATAGAACAGTAGAATGCACAAACAGTGCATTAAAAAACAGAAGTATAATAATAAAAACACTGTTTTTGTGCATCTGAATGTGAGGCTCTAAATTATAAAAATTATACTGAAAGAATCAGACTTTGTCCCGTTATTTTAAGGCTTTTAAGGAAATGCAGAAAGAGGAAATGATTCAGGCCATATGATGTAATGTATTCTATTTTTATTCTTCAGAGGGTTTATAGTTGTGAAAAGGACATATGCAAAAGCTACAGCTACAATAGCAAATATTTTTCTCATCTGATTTTAGGTTAAGTTCTGTTCACAGCACAGACTGAGGAAGGAATTTCATCTTTCAGGCCACAAAATTGCTATTACATCCTTGTTGCTGTAGTGCATACCTGTTGTAATGGAACATTCAAAATATTTATACTGGAGGCTATACGAGATTTTGTCTTTGGTTGCAATTTATTCCCCAAGTCTTACTTTGTGATGCTCTACATACTTTTGGTATTGTGTTTGTTACTGGCTCCTTTCTTATCCTGTCCTTTCTTCTCTGACGAGCTTCCGCTGTACTTTTCTTCTAAGAAGTACAATGTCACGCTCTTTTGTGTTATGATGTTACTTTAGGATTAATGATGAAGTCTTTGCTCCTTCAGGTGATTTCTTCTATATAAAATGAATGACTTCTGTTTGCGCCAGGTGTAACTTGCTGCCCCCTTCTGTACACGAAACTGTACAAGTTCTCATGAGCTCCCATTACATTTAAGGCAAAGGGAAAAAAAAAAATAAAATAAAAATAAAAAAGGCTTTTTTTCTAGTTTCAGAGGGGTCCATGAGGTGATACTGGCAAGCCTAGAACTTTCAAAGACTATTTAACATAACAAGTGTGTGAATGTTCGTGTGCGTGTGTGCATGTTTCTAATACTCTTTCAAAAAGTAATTGGAGATTTCCTGCTAATCTTCTTTGGGTATATTGTCAGGAAAAGCAGAATGTAGTTTTATAAAGAGAAAGCAGGTACCTGTAGAAGAATGCAATACAGTATAAATATATTCTTCTGATGAATTGGCAGGACATGACAGCCAGAGATTTGCTACAGCAGAGGTATACTCTTCCTAATGGGGACACTGCTTGGAGACCATCCCCGCTTGTTACTGCTGCCCTGGAAGGAAAGCTTGTTATTCTTGATGGCATTCATCGAATTAACCCTGGCACTCTAGCTGTACTTCAAAGGTCAGGATACAAGCATGGATAAGTTGCATGCACATCATCTGCTTACTGAGCACATGCCTATTGAGAAATTAAGTTTCTTCTGGTGAATATGAGTTCATAACTTCAGAATACTGTAAAAATCAAGATGAGCAAGTTTGATAGAACATATAACATTCAGTCTTTACATACATGAAAGCAGAAGCAATTCTTTTATGTTCTTTAGAAGTCTAAAAGTACAGAAAATCTCAGCTCTCTGTAAATACAGTGTGTAAGTCTGAATTGAAGAATGGTTTTACTCTACACTTATCAAATCTAAAAATTAGTAGTATTTGCACAATGATTTGAAAATGCAAGATGTCAGAAAATATTTAAAATACTATGAATGCATTCTGCTGCTAAATAAAATGCAATCATTAGTAACATGTAAAAGCATTCTTTATTTTGATTGAAAAGAACTCCTTTGGAATATTATTTCACAATTCAGTAAAAAAATAAATTAAACTTCCCAGAAGCAAAAGTAGTAATATCAGATACTATATTAATAATAATCTGTAACATCAGGTCAAATATTTCTTGTACTTTGTTGACCTGAGTTGTGTAATGCCATTCATAAACTTACAGGACATAAGTAGCTTTAAAAGCAGGTTGTAGCAAAAACATTTTATGAATTTGATTATTGTATATATACAGAGGAGAGTAGGCAGAAGAAAGAATGCTAGCCTGTTCTTTCTCTTTTTAAATCAGTTTATCTTTACCTTCTGATTTTTCTCCTAAGACATGCATGTGCTGTATCTACATACATATAATCAATGTCTGCATTACAAAAAAAAAAAAAAAAAAAGCTGTGTCTCTATGTATATTACTCATTAAAACCGATTGAAATATGTTGCTTCAGGAAACAAACCAGAAGTATATTACTTGGTACCAGTATGACTAAATGGCTGTTTAATATCACTTAATTTGAAAGATTTTTTTTCTTTCATTTTCTCATTATTTTCTATTTAATCAAGGTTTACTAACTGACTTTGCATTGAAACTATTTACTAATGCAAATTACTTTATCTTCACACCTGGATACATCTTAAACTGCTATAACTTCTTTTTTATAATGACCTGTGTTAACTGAGGTAGCTTTTTTTTTATTAAAAAAGTATTGGTTGAAATAAGCATTATAGAAGGAAATTAAAGGCTAGATAAAGCTTATCTTTTATTTTCAAACAGACTAATACATGACAGAGAACTGACCCTCTATGATGGCACCAGATTATTAAGAGAAGACAGGTATCAGAACGTAAAAGAAGAATTACAGATCACTGATGAGAAACTACAGGAAAGGTAAAGTGTTGGCTATGACTATAGAATGCAAACAGCTTTTCATCCTGTAGAGCACTTAATCTCCTTTATTTTATTACAAAAACATCTTGCAAAATGCTTCCCTCTTAAAATGATACCTTTTAATCACTAAGAGGGCATACTTTAAACGCCAGTTTCCTCGTGATGGTTTGTTGTTTGGTTGTTTGTTGTTTTTTTTTGGCATGAGAAAATTATATCCTGTTTAGAGTGCTCAAACTAAGAGAAAATCAGTAAATATCCTTCAACAAGGAGGGGCTAGAAATTGAAGAGAAATAGTAAGTACATAAAAATAAAGATGTAAAAGAATATAAGTCTTAATTTTGGAACATTTTATTAACAGCACCTGAAAATAAAGCTAAACTGAAATTAAATATAGCTTGTTACTTCCTTTTTCTTCATTAACTAGAAAGCTGGTATTTAATTTACAACTAATATGGAGCAGGAAATCCTAAGGATGGGTTGGGACCCATTATGCTTATGCTTTTTGTTTCTTCACTTCCACTTGTCTGCTAAAAACATTCCACAGATAGAAAAGGTCTCTCCGATTGCCACTCCTGATATATAGTCAAACACTGATGACAAACTGCAGTTACTGGGAAGGATACTGTAGAGTGTACTCTAAGACAAATGCAATCTAATATTCAGGCATATACAAAATAAGCAGTATCTAAGAAGCTAAACGTGCTGTGTTTTTTAAATGGCTCAAATCTCCGAAAAAAAACATTTGAAGTGTCAGATGACTGTGCTCACATTTACACTGCAAGATGTGTGTGCTCCCAAGCTTTCCAGAGACGTTCTCAGTTCTGGTAGGGATGCACTCGTGATGCGCAAACTCTTCATATGTACCACCCCCTGTTTCTCTTAATTGTCATGCTCAGTACAATTTTTTTGCTTTGATCTTCTTCATAGTCTACCCTTTAGAACTACGACTTTAAAAAAGTAGTTTTTCTTTTATTGCATAGTTGTTTTGCTATTTCTGGTTCCCCTTTGATCTAAAATACTGCACCATTGAGTTTTGTGAGAGGGGGTGTGTGTTGTTTTTTTTTGTTTGTTTTTTGTTTTTTAAGAACTTCATTTTAAATTTAAAGTCTTCTTTCACATTTATTTATTTGCTTACTTTTTGGAAGATATGATGTAATCTAAGCCTGTTTGTTGCTACTTGTATACAGGCTGCTGCAGCCATACGGCTAGCTAGATGGGCATTTCCAGCATTTGTTTTATGAGTAAAGAACTATATATCAGTGAAGTGTTCATAAGGATTTTAAGCCCAAACTTTGAAAAGAGAAGCAAAAAAAATCTCTAAGGATCCATCTTGGCATTTCATCCCGACTTTGTGTTCAACTTTGTACTTCAGTGTAGATCTACTGAAATATTGTGCACAGCTTTTTGCTACTTTGGAGGCCCCAAGAGTCCTTTTTGGTGTTCCTCAGTAGAATGTCCCTCTTGCCTTCAGATCACAATGCATTGCTTTTACCTAGCCACTTTGATGTTTTGCAACAGAGAGGTTATTGTGGATTGGTAAGAACTAAATGACCTATTTGACTGACCATGAGCTTTCATTCTAAAAGAGGGGTGACTTGTCTTCACTCTACTGAAGACAAGTTAAAGTAGTGCAATAATCTTTCAGCTTCTTTGGTTTGGCTGTGGTCTTCAGTATCAGCGGACCACTCATCTGTACAGAGGGTGCTGTACTGGTCAGATCCTGAGGAACTGAAGGTTTTTCAGGACCTGATCCTGTACCTAATGTTTTTGGTCTGATAATGTATTCTGAAAACATCACTACCTTTCACTTGCTCCAGGCTGTGATGTCAGGAGTTGTTCTTTGATTCCAGCACTGCAATCCTCCCTGCTATTCCTCCTTTTCAGCAGCAGTTACCTGTCACTGTAAGCTTCGGTACCTTCCAGTGTCGCAGAATGGCTGTGCAAAGTGAGGTGTTCTTCCCAGACACCTTCTGATCAAATGTTATCTGGGTTCTGACAGCTGATTTAATCAGTGCAAGAAAACAGGAAGGCACAAACCATCCATCATTCGCCTGCAAAAAATTGCCTTGTGGAAATAGTGTATAGAATACATTGTACCTTGAATTTATGAGCAAATATCCTGGGCAGTTTCTTGCTTCCAAGACATGACTGGGAGTTGCTTTCCACACTGATGAGAAATACGGTGTGTTTTGCTGTGTAATAATGGCTTCGACTGTGTTTCTGATACTAAAGTTACACAGAAAGAGTTTTATTTATCCAGATTTTCTGAATTGGACTGAAGTAAATTCAGTACAATTGCTCTTTCCAAGGCCTGCAGAATATACATTGTCATTCCTCTTTCTGCTGAGACTTAATTTGGGTTGTTTGCTGAGTGGCACATGAAAACTTCTGTTACTCTTCCAATAAGGATTTCCCTGTGGAAAGTGGTTTCAACTTTTATTTGAACCAAAAGTCTTTTTTTTTTTTTCCTCTCCTAAATCTTGCTCAGACTTCAGTTCTCATTTATATATTGGAAATCAATATATGCTTTAAGTTTGGCACACAGAATACATATTTTAGAGTTAACAAAAGTATTTTTTTTCTTTTGTTATTAACGTTTTAATAGCTACCTGATCTCACATGTTAAGGTAGTTCTTAGGAGAAACAGTGGAAGAGGAAAACACATACTGAGAGGCACAGCAGTGATTTAGTGGAAGTGCATTGACAGAGTTTTTAAGTCTCTGAACAGTCAAGCAGGGCCTAAATGAGTTAGCTAAAAATAGTCATAAATGGAGGAGATGAAAGAATAAGATAAAAAGGAGTATTTCTGAAGGACCAGGATTTGAAGAAAAGAAGGCAAATGCCTCATTAGGAGATCATTAGATTAGGGGAGGGCAGGATTTGGGGAAAAGCACTGATTAGGGACTGGAAGGTGGCTGTGATAGCGAACTGGTACCTTCCTGCTATCTCTAAGAGAAACTGAGTACATGAGGTATATGCTCCTTTTTTTTTTCTTTTTTTTTGATTAAGATCATCATTACTGTGCATGTGTGCATGAGACAGAATGGTGTGGGGTTTCTCTCTTCTGCACTACTTGCAGTTATTCATGAAATACATGAAATACAAAAAACCTAACTGTTCCTCTGTGTTGCCTCAATTAAAAACTGACAAATGAGGTGGCCAGATTGTAAGTTCCATACATACAAATATATCTTTCATAATGGAAAAGAACAGCTGACGATGATTTTTAGTAGACTACTGGGGCTCAGATTTTAATAGAAAGTCAGTTTTCAAGTTCCATTCATAAAATGCTATTTCCTGATAGGTAAAAGGAGTACTGTTCTTAAACAAGGAGATAAAACTTCTGTAAACATTTTTTTGTGTGTGTTTATAAGAGGATTTGAAACACCTGAAGATTTTTCTGGTAAAAATTTGAGATGTTTATGGAGAAGTTCTAGGGGATCCCCTTTTCAGTGCAGCAAGATATATTTTTTACAAAGCTTTCATGTCCCTATATGAAAATGATAGAGAAAATAATACAATTATTTTTCACAGTTTTATTTCCTTTAATTTTTAGTGTTTCAAGAGTAATGATACTCACAGATTTTGCAGCATTCTTTTTTATTTCTGCTACTACCTGTATCACTTAATGATAAGAGGTTCTTTTATTTTTTAAATAAAGGGATGGTATTTCAGATCGCAATATGGCCAAAGGAAATTACAGGCCTCACATTATATAGAATGTGAACAGTATTATACTAAGTAATGTGAAAGTGCTTAGACTATAGCAGTGTTATTAGCAATGTCAGACAAAGGGGAAATATTGCTTGCTGTTCACATGTGTTTCCACATTTTGCTGGTTTTAATACCATTTTTCATAAATCAAATTTCTGACAACTTCATTTAAAAGTATGACTACCTCTCTAAGAGCTAATAAAATATATTCTTATTTTTAATTATTTTAATTACTGACTTTGAGTTACATGTTCACAGATCATTTCATTACATTTCTGTGTCTGTCACATCCACTAGCATTTTCCTGAGAAGGGCTTCAGACTGGTGGGTCAATAGCTCTAGCAGGAATGACAAAGGGAACTTGAGTATTTTTGTTTATAATTTAGGGAGAAAAGGAAGAAAAAAAAGCTGCCCCTAAGAAAATGACAAATGGTCTAGATTATCTTAGAGGTCTTTTCCAACCTAGATGATTCTATGATAGAAGAAAATTATAGCTGTTGATTACTTGTTAGTTGAATTATTGTGTAAGAAAAAATCCATTCATCCACTGTGCATATCCAAGATTTCTGCACAGATCTTCTTATGAAATGAATAATTACTTAATTGAGACAGATGCTGTAGAGTGGCTTTTACATGGCTTTTACAAGACAGGCAGTGAGGTGCTGGTTTGTCTTATGAGGCAGTCTTTTAACCTGTTTGGGTGGATAATCCACCCACACTCCCAGCGTGCATACAGATGATAAGGCTTTGGTGTGGTGGGCAGAAAGCCATCTATCACAAGAAAATCTAGAAATATGTATATAATAAGAATTGTTCAGAAGCTCATAACGTATGTCTAGTTTTAATGCTCTGCAGGCAGTAGATTATTTTCCATGTGATTAGGTTGAAAGGCAACATATATAGTAGATGAGACAAATATAAAATGTGGCAGAAAGTGAATTTTGAAAACAATGAATGTTTTTAACTGCCTACATTTTCTAGCTTTTACTTTGTTCTTTTGCTATGCTTTTTTTCTTTTATTTTCTTTTTTTTTTTTTTTTCAGCTTAGTGGCTTTCCAGATAAAGTAATCTGTTAAATTTAGAATATTGTGAAATTGAAGAAAAATAGCAAGGAAAAAATGATAGGTCATTTGTGATCCTAGCATTACTACAACTCCTAACTCATAATATTGCTTTTATTTTGAAAGAGTGTGAGATTTATAAAACCATGCTACAGCAATAGACAACTAAACCCAGTTTGGTTTTGCAAGGTGGCATTAGGAATGCCATTCTGCATCGTTTTGGTTCTTTTGGGAACTTCACTTGCTTTGAACCATGTGTCAGTAACAAGAAAATCTTTCCCTAAAACCATTCTGAGCAGTCTGCGTTCTGATCTTCCTCTCTAGCAGTGCTGGTAATCCTTGGTTGGAATTAAACACTGATGTCAAAAGGACATGGATATTAGTACAAGAGAGCACTCTGCTATCTCTGTTATCAGTAAACATGTAATAGAAAGAGAAACGAATGGAGGCTCTCTGCACTAATCCACTAACACCAGGTTTTCCTACTGTGTTAGAGTTTCAATAATTTTAAGTGTTTTAGAAAAAGGTGGTTTTGTTTTTGTTTTTTAAAAAAAGTTTTTAATAAGATGCGTTTATTTGGCCTTCATCTGCAAAGAATACAAGATGTCAAAGATCTTTGTTTTATGAAATAAAGCTCCATATAGTAGCTTCATATTCTATTCCTTTAGGGACTTAATCTGTAATACTGTGGAGCAACTTTGAAGCTCCTCAGTTGCTATCATGGACAGATGGAGCATTCATAGCATTGCAGGATCAGGTCGTTTATGACTTTTTTTTTTTTTTAATAATACACTTACCTTGACATTTTTCAACATTTCAAACATCAGTCCAAACAATAGCTTTTGAAGTATCCGGGTAGTTTTATCCATGTTTACAAACTGGAAAACAACAGCGGGGGTGTTGTGATCTGTCAAAACCTAGAGTATACTTCAGTAGCTTTAACTGATACCACCAAATTAGCTTGCCTTTACTTTATCTCCTTTCCTCCAGCTTCTCTGCATTCTCTCCCTGACTGTCCCCACCATACTCTCTGAATTAGGTGTTAATGTGGATGTGATACGAGAGAGATGTGTTTCCTTTACGGTGGAAAGCTGATGGCTTTTTTGCTCTTATGGTATTGCAGAAGGACCAGAATTGGTCCTGGGAATTTAGGTAATTATAGGAGGGTTGTTTTTCTTCTTGGTAATGGGGGGAAAGGTGAGCCTGGAAATGTATGTATTTATCCTATCTAGGGATCATTTTCTTCTATAATGAAGTTGGCCAATGTTCCCTGACCTTCTTTTATGCTTAGTGACGGTGACATTCCTATTGGTTCCTCTTTCATGTGATGTTTTCAGACATCTATTTCTATCAGTCAGGGAATAGCTTCTAGGCTTATGACTTTCAGCAGAGAATAACTCATGCCACCCCCCTGTGTTTGCTTTGATACAAGAGTCTGTTTGCTGTAATGACTCTGTTGTATTTCATTGTTGTGACTAACAGATGAACCTACTACGCAGTAGACTTGATAATTTATATTTAATGGTCATATTGTGTCTTAGGATTTTATTGCTCATACACCCTCATTTTCCCCCTCAGTTTAACCAGGAGGAATACTTGCCTCCAATAGTTCTGATTTCAAATGTTGTAATTTATATGGGGAATGGCTCATGATAACAGGCATATCTAACAATATAAGCTAATTCAATTTCACTTGCTTTTCTTTTTCCAAATTAGCACCTGCTATTTTAATAAGTGTACTGAAAAATTAATTGTTGTAAACAAGGCCCTTCTTGCATAATTTGACTGTCTTTCATATCTGACTTGTTACTGTCTACTCTTACTTCTACAGATCATGAAGTTGTGCTGACGAATGAGTAGAAATGAATTCCTAATCCAAAGATATGATAATATTACATAGATAAGACAGGCAAAAGATGTGAAGAACACCCAAAACAGGTGCAGCAGTCTTCTACTGCCCTAACACATGCATCCAGCAGTGGTATATTTAAGCTTGTGTTGGTTGCAGTAAGCTCCCGTTATCTTCTGCGGAATGAAATAGGCAGGCATTTAAGAGACGGTTACTCACCAAATCCTACAGTGTGAAATTTACACAGTGAAGAGTGGATGCATTGCTACAGGAAGCTGTGGAGACAGAGAGGATGATGAAGTTCAGAAAGGGATTAGACAAATCTAAGGATAAAAGGGCATTAAAACAAATAAAGATCAATCCCTAATATCCTTGAATGCATGATTGTGGGTGCTGGGAGAGTGCGAGGGGAATTAAATGCTGATAGTAGTTTATCACATAAGCCTTGAAAAAGGCTTCCCCAAGGAGCATCTCCAGCTGCCACCATCAGAGACAGAACATTTAGCTAGATGGATAGATTGAAGGACCCAGTAAGTTGTTTCTTAAATTCTTTAGATCTTAAGCAGGTCTTTGAGGGACCTGTTTCCCTGTGCTAACTTGAAAATGAGTCAAAGGTGAGGTGACTGGCCTGGCCTTTGAAGTATAAATTTCTGAGATATTATGAAGTTGGGTGCATTAATCACACCCCAAGCGACTAGGTGATTTTCCAGGGGCTGCAGAGAATGTCAGTAAGTTCCTAAAGTGTTACTAAATCCATCTCTTTGTGATATCAAGGCCAATCTTCACAGTTTTATCCTTTCTGTCAGTCTAATCGAGTAAAAGAAATTGTCATTACTGCAGCTTCAGTAGATGATGTTCTCTCCCTGATTTGCCTGTTAGACATACTGCTTTAGGTAAAGCACTTCTAAAAATCTTACCAAATTAATGAGATGTGTCCATCTGGGATATAGAAACCAGTAAACCGTACCCTAGTTGCTGGTATCTTGCCCATCACGAGACATGCAGGTCATCAGCTTGCCCATCTTGAGACATGCAGGTCATTTTGCAGATGAGAAGTGGAGACTTTGGGTACCCTTCTCAGTGTAGAGAAGTATGAGCAATTTGTGCAATTGCAAGTCATGTTATGCAGTCTTTGTCTTTTTTTATTTTTAATAAAGTTGCATTTGCAAATTATGAGAAAAGACATTGTGATATGGCTCAGCACACTAATATAATTCCTTTTTCATCTATTGTAAAAATAAAAATATTAAATTTGATATTCAATACTTAGGTCAAGTAATGCATTTTATAAAACTTGTTTTGCAGGTCTATCTTTCCAATACACCCCTCCTTCAGAATAGTTGTCCTAGCAGAACCTCCTGTCATCGGAAGTAGTACCAAACAATGGCTGGGTCCAGAGTTTCTGACACTGTTTCTTTTTCATAATGTTCGATCTTTAAGCAAGAATGAAGAAATTCAAGTTATTAAAGAAATGGTAAGTACGTTCAGTATTTTAGGCACGTGCTGATTATTGTTTACTGAACATGGTTATTTGCTATATAAAAGTATTTTGCTATGCTATTTCACTCACTATTTCAGCGTAGCACAAATGAGTCTTCATTTTCAAAGCCTGCTTATCTTTTAATGGTATTGGAATAAATTAGCATTCTTACAATGATATTAAATGATGCTGTAATAGAAAAACATTGTCAAAATTGTATTCCTTTTTTTTGGTGACATAAGCCAACTGCAGAATGTGTATACTCATTGCATATATGGGTAGCTGTGTATGGAACTTAACCCATCATGCAGTAAGATTAATACTGTTTTTGTTTCAAGCAGATTCCAAATGTACCCAGTGCTGCTGTGGAGCAGTTGTTGTCATTAACACACAAGCTTCGGGAGACAAATGATGCCACAGTGAGTACTCCCCTACCCCCTCTTCTTTTCCCCACAGATTTGATTTCTCCTACTGGGACTGTTTGCTTTGTTTTGAAGAAAGACTGGGTAAAGCTTTATAGCTATAGTGTTATTTTAGAGGCTGCCTTATTGAAAACCAGCCCCAGAAAGTTACTGCTGACAGTTACTGAACCATATACTGTAACTTCTTTGATTTTTATGTACACTTTTAGAATCTGCATAAATAAAGCTTTTAGGAAATCACCCAAATCCTAGAGAAGTAAGAAAAAGCACACACACTATCAGTGTGTTTAGATACGTGGTTTACAATGAGAGATGCTGAGCTACCTTCTGAATAAGTATGGAGATAATCATGTTTGTCCAAATATGTTTTGATTACTTCACTTCAGTCATTGGAACTTTGGTAGCTGAAATTATTGTGGCTTTTTCGGCAATGGAAACTATCTAGACATTATAAAATGCCAGTGGGCAACAGCAAAGATTAGGAATATAAAAGGGAAATCTCCAGAATTCCTATCTGTGTTACTGCTACAGGTTATTCTGTTAAAGCAGTCTTATCAAGAAAAATAAATTCTGCTGACACAGTAACCACAAAATTCTCTAAAAAGATAGTCAAATCTTGGTGAAAAGTAGAAGAAATCATTGCTATGGCAACTGGATGCTTTCAATGTAACTAAAATGTAAAACATTTTTAGTGGAATCCAGCGGTTTAACTGATATGCAAATTGTAATCTGTTCTGCTTAGGTTTCATGATTTAACATGGTAATAGTTTTCATAGTATTACTATTCAGGTAGTTGAGGGATATTGAAAGGCTGTTGTGCTCTTCTGAGCTTAAAAAAATAAATAAAAGGGCTGACTTTTAAATACACCTATGGGACAATGTTGTTATTAACATCTATTTAACTTTCTACACCTGATATTTGACAAATGTAGACTGAAAAAATGTAGTTTTTGGTATATTTGGAGACGTAACATGCTTGAATAGAGCATTATAAAAGTGCTTTCCAAACATGTGGATGTCTATAGCATTGTAAAGTATCTAAATGAAGTATATGATGTTGGATAAGAAGTGAGTCATGGTACGGACCGAGGAAGGATTCTTGTAGATGAGCAGTGACATGAGACATGTCAAGAATAGCATGCTTGTGTGGAGAGCTGAAATATGTGCCTAAGGTATGTCAGGCTATTTTTAGAGTTGCCTAAGTAAGTAATCCTCTGCCAGAGATTATCCTGAAATATTAGCCATTGTTTCAAGTGATTTTGTTAACAATAGAAGAATACCTGTAACATATTCAGCCTGTGGGTGTATTTTGCGTCATTGTAATTGTTTGTTTGATATACAATAGAACCTAGAGACCACAATCAAGATCCTGTTGAATTAGATGCCTGATAGATATATATTACAAAGACTGTCACAAGGACTATAACCTAATTTTGAGTTTACAGCTATTCCATATAAAAATCAAGAGCAGGTAAGGAAGAAAGAGGATATTTTATTCCAAAACTTTAACTCCCAGTTGCAATATTCAGATGATGTGACATAGTTCCTCCTCTGTGGGCTTGTCCTCTGTTTATTCCAGTGGAGGATCTGGTGCTATATGTAATTTTGACTTTAAAATGCCCGTGTTCCTTAGAGATTGGAGTGGCATGGTGTGAGACAAGAGGCAAGAGTGTCTTCCTTATTCCTCCCACTTGGTGCAATGGATGAAGCATGCTACCTCAGTTACTCTGCTCAGCTGTCAATTTCCACCAATGCAATCCTGTAGGTTGAGTCTTGGGAGGATTGCTTACCTTACAAAAACATAATTAGCCTGAGAATATTTCAAGTGTTTAAGATTCTTTACAAAAAATATAATCTCCCAAAACAGTGAGAGTCCTGACTGGTGAGCAGGGACGACAGGGATGCAGCACTCACCCCTCTCACTTGCCCATGCTTCATCCATGGCTGTGCAGGTCTTGAGACAGAGATAACACTTGAAAAGCCATCATTTACAACACAATGACTAATGCTTGGTAGTAAATGATGATGCTTCAGAAAATACTTCACAATCTTCGATCAATGAAAATAGGAAAAGCAAGAGTAGTAATTGAAGCAGTTATCCCAATCTAAACCATCCTAGCTTATTGCTCAGAGCTGAGCTAAAACATACTATCCTTTGCCTTCTTAGCTTTTGAGTTTTGCACAGTCTCGTGGAACTGATTGCTTTTATCCTTTCCAAAAAAATTAACGTCTGTTTGTCAAAACTGCAGTTTTCCAGAGGAAAGAGTTGGTGATAACACATTTCTCATACTTAAAAATGATTAAGGGAGAAAAAGACTCTGAAATTAATAAAGTGTTGCCTTTTCTATTTTTTTCCTTGATTGCAAATTTGAGGATTTTTTTCCAATTAAAACAATATATTAAGAAATCGTAATGCAGTTAGAAATCATTTATATGCCCCAAAGCAAAACATTCAGAAATTACCTAATTAAAATATTTCGGTTAACCCAGGCAAAGCATGGCGTGACTTATCAGATCACACTCATTGTTGCATGCTTCCTGCTAAAATAAGGAACCTGTTTGTATTAGATACCTTCATCCGGTATATGCAGTGAATAGAAGGATTTCTTTCTCGGTCGTTATATCTCTAAATAAATGGCCACTTGTTTGGGGGGCTTTGTTTGTTTGTTTTTACATTCTGCTGTATTTGCTTTAGGTCTGCCTTCCCAGGCACTGAATCACTTCTGTAACTCCTTACTGAATCATGTCCAATTTCTAGCATTTACTTTAACACATGGACAACAGAAAAGGACACAGTGTTCCAGTAGTGGCCCACCCAAAAGGCGTGTGCAGAGGTGATACAATCTCCTTACTTCTGTCCAGTGTTGTCTTGTTTATACATCCACGAATCGTGCCAGACCGTTTTGCCAGAGCATTACTTGCAGAGCTCATATTTAGCTTGTGAAGAGCAGATTATAGATTTTAAGACATTGGTCCTTCTACCATGGCTCATCTCCTTTTTATTATCAATACTGTTTACTTTTAGGTATTATATAGCACAGAAAATTAAATTATCAGCACATTTTTTCCCTGTTGCTTATCAAGTGAAATCATAAAGCAAATCTGTAGATAACATCATGATTTCCGTGACACTGAAGTGCTGCAACAAATACAGAATTACAAACGTGTGGATTAAAAAGCACACACTACTATAGGAGGCAGAAAGCACTTATGAATTAGGAGAAAACTTGAAATAATTACTTTTGGATTACATTTTTTCCTGACTCATTCAGTTTAAATCCCTGAGATCAATTCCCAGAAATGAAGTAATTAAATCACCTTGTATTTTTTGACAGGCACAGTCCCTGGCTTCATCTTTATCCACTCGACAACTGTTGCGAATTTGTCGGCGACTGTCACAACATCCAGATGAAAGCCTTTACTATGCTGTTAATAAAGCCTGCCTTTCCAGGTAGAAGTGCCAGTATGGGTGGAAGTTCCAGAGTTCCTTGGTCTATTGCTAGCATACAAGATACCTTTTAATGCAATTGCTCTTTAGCTTCTTAAATTTTGTCATTTCTTCAAAACTATTTCTGTGGTATTCTCAAACTTAAAAGCTAAGTTGAAATGGTTTTGTACTGCTTTCTCACCTTTATGATGATGTTTAGTGAAATCATACAAGTTAGGTCACCGTTATCAACATTATTTCGCTGTCTCAAAACACTCTGCTTTGAGTTATTTTATGTCTAGTATGGTTGGATGCTTGATGGAGGTTTGGTTTCAGTTCTATAAACTGTATATGAAATTATGAATATAGTGGGCTTTTTGGTTTTGTTTTCCGTTCTTTTCTATTAAGGAAGGCAAATTTTAATTAACAAAAGGTTTGGAAAACTGATTGAGCCTCAGACTGTATGCCACAGAGCTCTTTATTTCACTTTATAGCTCTGGGTTCATGGGAAATAAGTCAAGAGTAGAGTTGTTTCCAAATCAACATCGTTTCTATAGTAGCTCTTACTGGTAGTGGAACGAGGATATTACATAATTCCAGTCCTAATTCATCCTACGTTGCAGCTTTTCTTGCAATATTCCATAATACTGAAGCTTTTTATAATGAGCATGCAACTTATACGAGGGCATAGACATAGACATTAAGGGTTTGGAGATCTAAGTAAAGCTTCATACTGGTTTTACATTACAGAAAATACTGAAAACTTGTAAGAAATCTTCCTTAAAAAATGATTTACCTCTTTTATTTCTTCATTTAGGTTTTTACCAAACCTTGCCAGATCAGCTTTACACAAAAATCTACTGGATTCCGGTATTGAGTCAAGTCCAGATAGCACAAAGAAACTAGAGGAGAAGGATTACACTTGTAAGTTTGTGCCATCTTTTGTCCTGTTCTTCATGAATGTTACTCAGATAGTTCAGCATATAAATGTGTACTAAATGAGCTCAAAATAAAACGTAGTTTGCTTCAGTTACACCCATTTGGCTTTGTTCTATAGGGAAGTAATAACTCCTTAGTATGCTGATACTTATGTACTGTCTGCTGCATTCCCTGCCCATGAAATTTAGTGCCCTTGACATGTTTAAGGGTTCCCCAGTCTAACAGATTGATGACTTCAGGCACTTGACCAGCTCTTGGACTTCAGTCGTTGATTTGATGGTTTTTTATTTATTTATCTGTTTTATTATTATTATCACTTGTACTACTGTTTTGCATGGTTCATAGTTACAGCTTTGTTTTGATCTTAATCTTTCTGTGTTATGTTCTTTACCATTGCTTTTTTTTATCTTCACTGGTAAAATCAACCTCTTCCTCATCAAGACTCCTGTAGGAGTCTTGGGTTGTATTTTGTTTTCATTCTGGTACATAATTCTTTATTAGTTTTTCTTCTTTTTTTATTTTTTCTTTAAGTTGCTGTCACATATCATCTTTATCCAGCATGGCTTTGTTTCTTTACCTCCTGCAACCTGTATTCTTTTGAAAGAGCCTTCAGTACTTCACATGTATTTCTGCTTCTGCCATTTTTCTTACTTCTTTCTCATTCCTGCCTGTCCTTTGGTCTTCATGCTAATTATGTAAGTTTTGATAACTTCCATCAGGTAGCACACATTGAGTGATCTGCCGTTTTCTGTTCACTAAACTTTTCCTTTCAACAGCTTTGATCTGTACTCTATCAGTATTATATTTGCTGTCATTTCTCTGTATGGACATTCTCAGTTTTGTGATACATTTGACTTCTATGTTTTCAGGTAGATCTCTACAGTAGCAAACAAGTCTTTTGTCCGAATTAACATAGACTCTATTTTTATATATTTTTTTAATGTAGGTGAAAAATATATATATAAAACAAACAAACAAACAAAAAAAAAACAGGCATAATAATGCATGAATGGCTGCATAGGTGTATGTATGCATGTCTATATGCATATATATCTCTGCATAGGTATATATAATACTATGATATATAGAATACATGTGTTATTGATAATGCATGAATGGCTGTGTATGTACACACACTTATAGATGAATATATAATATGTAATATTGCATTATAGTGTATATAATGCATTATATATATTTGCATTATATGTGTTTATATATATGTAAAAATTATTTATGAAATAATTACAAATATTGCCAATTGCATTATGCTATCTGCTTAACATTTTTTTTCCATCCTGATCCCTCCCTTGAAATTTCTTCGTGTTTCTCTGTCCCATGTTTTAGAAGAGAACACGTTATAATCCTTTTTTATTATTATATAAACTTACCTGCTGCTTTCCTAAGGAAGGAATTTATGGTTTTCTTGGTGTAAGAATTTGTTAGGGTTTTTTTTTTACTTTTTCTCTAAGAGTTGAAGGTCATACCTTCAAGTGCAAATTTATTCAGTTTTCAGCAGGTGTTAAATGTGTCCACTTTCTAGAATTAACCTATTTGGTCAAAAAAGTAATTCTGGATGTAAAAATCAACATTCTAGTACTGCTGTGATGGGTTGGCCCCAGCTCTCCTCAGTCCCATCCACACCCTGTGTCTACTGGGACAACCAGAGAAAATAGAAAGAGAATAGAAGAGAGTGAAAAATTTGTGGGTTGAGGAAATGTGGCCTGACAAAGTTAGTGGTATTCCAATAACAAGAGTATGAAGTTAAACTGTGGTAGCTGTCACAGCTCCTAGTGTACTTTATGATATTTTTTATTTAAGATCACCTGTTCATCATTTATTGTAGTAGACTTCTTTGCAATTATAAAGAGAATTCAAATTCGTTATAATCCAACGTCTTGTTAACAGATAATCTATTAAGCATTCACTTTAGATAGAAGTCATTTACAGCAACCCACAGCCTTGTTAAAATTTGCAAACTTTCACTTGTAAGCATTGGCGATTGATTGCATGTCTGCTCAGAGGATGGTATAAGTAATGCATGTGCTTGTTTGTTTCCTGAAAAATGTCTAGGTGAAATAAACGATGGGATTCTGAAGATAGGATCTGTGACTATGCCAGTTTATAACCCAAGTGAGAAAATGAAAGTGCCTGATGTGTTGTTTTACGAAAATGCTCAAGTAAGTAGAATTTGCTGGCTTCTCAAGTACAGAAAGTTCATTAAATATGTACTAATGCATATATTCACGTTTATTAAATGATATACTAATTTTGAAGGTTATAATTCTGAAACAGCTTCTTTAGGATAAAAATTTTTCCCAGGGGATTTGATGTTCATTGCAGATCCATCTTCACTGTGTCCCTTTGAAGATGTCATAGCAATCCCATTGAACATTCATAAAATGCGAAAGAACTTTGAGTGAACTTGAATTTTATTTAGAATGATTTGATAAGATGCTTTATTGAGTGATTTTATTGCTGCTGCTGACCTGATCGACTCTTGTGGCTGGGTTATTGATTCCGTCCTGATGGAGTGTTTTACAAGCTTGTAATAGGAAGTTTTGCAGGTCGGCAGTACCTGCCTTGTATTAGAATTAACGCTGTATGCTTGAAAAGCAAGATGAAGAGTAATTAGGGTTACTAGTCAGTTATTAGATAATAATTATTTTATATAACTTGAGTTATTAATTAGTTGCTAGAGTTATTAATGTTAATTTGTTCACAGTAGCAAAGAGTAAGAGCAATTAGTGAACACAATAAAAGGAAAGGGCTTGGTGACTTTTTTTTGTTTGTTTTAGTTCCACCCTCTCCCATGTTCCTTTTATAGAGGTAGGTGTACTGCAGCTGTCTTCTCCATCTAACTTGTGGACCTCACAATTGTCAGACAAGGTTATCCTTAGCCAGAGAATTACCCTTTGAGTGACTATGATATTTCACTGATAGCTTGTGAAGTATTTTTCTTTTTAGGAGACTAGTGTGAATCTCCCTACTTTGTGAATTTCCTTTTCTCTTCTGCTCTATTTTTTTCTTCTTTTCTTGCTTGTAATTTCTTCCCAGAAAGGCTATCCTTTCTGCAACATGGCTATCACCTACTGAAGGTGACAGGCCACGCAAGGAGAACAGATGACAGTCTTCTTCATCTTCCCCAGTAACATTTCATGTGAGATTTTGTTCTGTGTTGCCATTTCGGTAAAGTACTTCATCTGAGTGCGTTGGAAATGAAATCCTAAGTCTTACTAGGATTCATATCTGCATTGCTTCTTCAGTCTGCTTGCTTATTGCTTCAGTAATTATAACTGAACACACTGAAGAAAACTGTGGCTGATATTATGCATCAGTTTTGTTTAGGCAACATTTGTTAAAAACGCTACATAGAACAAACTGCTCTGTATCTGCCCCTGGTAGCAATGAATTCCGAATCCTAGAGGGAACAACCACCAAATACCTGTCAGAAGAGCTGCTCCCTTTTCAGATTGAATTTCACTCTTACGTTCTGTATTGCGTGTTCCCACTGTAGTTCAGCCATTCAAGTGTGGCAGTGATCGTTTACCAAAACCTGCTGGAGAGCAAATTTGTTTCACAAGTCCAATGCAACTTTTCCTCTCGTGTATCTAAAAATTGCATTTATTTTTTACTGTGTTGGTTTATTTATATCCCCAGCCCTTTGCAGTGCTGTACAATGTAATGAAATGCATAGTTTTGGTCTTGAAGCATTACATGTTCCACTGGAATTTAGCATTGCTGCAGTACCTTGTAGTAAAGTTGTTCTGCAAGGAAACCATAATGTGCACATATTAGTCCAATTTAGCATAAAACAGAAGTCATCTGAAGGAAATTCTCATGCTTTAGCAGTAGAATCAAAAAATGTAATCAGTAAGTGTGGTAAAACTGACTCGCTGGAATTTGTGCTCTATCTGGTCAAAGTTACTCTCATCAGTGATAAATTGCTAGTGTGTGTGCTTTCAGAAAATACAGTAGTTTGCCTTGAGGTCTTCTTGAATTAATTGTATGTTGAGTGTTCAGTAGTCTTTTGACATGCCTGGGTAGGATTTTGTGGTATTAAGCTATGTTTACACAAGTTTCTTCCCCCCACCCCCGCCCTCTGTTCTGGAGAGATTTGGAAACCTGTAATATCTTTCACACAGTTGCAAACTGAGTATTTCTATATGCTCAGAGATTGCATGTGACATACTGGTTTTTTTGTGGGTTTCTTTTTTTCAAAATTAAGTGCTAGAGATGGAATGATAATGTGGAAAAACTATGTTTATCTATATGTTTATCTAAAGGCAAGCATTTATTTCTCTAAGTAGCTTGTCTGACCTACTTACAGATGACCTATTTTCACTAGGTACAGTAGAGAAATATACAAGACTATTGCTAGTAAAGTAGTCTGCATTGCCACATTATCCTTAAATCCTTTTGATCCTTTTTAACAAATTATTTGTGAGGAGCATGGTAAGGTTGAATTTTGTATAATGTGTGTTACATTTTATAATGCTGGATATGTGTAAAATAGATGTTGTATTTTGACTTCAGTTAGGCAGTCTAATTTAGAATTTATAAGAGACATAATAAACACCTTTAGACTTGAGCTTGTGTTTTTCTGTCCTTATTTTTCTTGAAACTAAAGCTTAATTATAATAGGAAAGTGTGTTTGTTATTAAGCTAGACTTGGTGTTTAACTTACAAAAAAAAAATATATATATAATGTACATATTCATGTCATCTCCCTTTTAATTCCCTGTTTGGTTTCTTTACAGTTCTACCAGGATATTTTGCTTCCTGCCTGTAGAGTTACTGGAAAATTGTCATATGTGTTTAACTGAAAGTTCTTATGCTCTGGATGACAAACGTTCACCTAGGCTAAAAAGAAAATTATTAGGAATGATTACAGAGAATGACACAGTTTGGAAAATCAAACACCCAGAATCGATCAGAGTAAAGGAAATGCAGAAGTGGAGTTTGTGTTTTTGTTTCATTGTTTTAGTCACTGGATAGATTGCTTCTGCTATTATTGGCTGAGAGACACTGGCTGTGTAGTAAGTAGTGGTTAGTATAACTTAAAAAAAAAAAAAAAGAAAAGAAAAAAAAAAAAAAAGCCCCAAGTCTTGAAAGTTCTTGTTTACTATTATTATTAGGGAATATATAAACTTTTGAGAGTATAAAAACGAGTAAAAATCATGTTTTTATTTCTTTAGCACATGCTGGTAATGGAAGATATGCTAAAAGACTTTCTGCTGGGAGAACATCTTCTTTTAGTTGGTAATCAGGTGAGTTAAACATTTCTTACAACTCATTATTTAATAATGAAATAAAATCTCTGTTTTGCTTCATTGAAATTACATCCATTGGTACTACTGAGGTAATTTACATATTTTTGACTCTTTATCTATTAACATTCACTGGTTTTATGAGCACATATTGGTGGAAAATGTAAATGCCTTAAGTGTTATTTTTTGTGTTTTGTTGTATGTTTTTACATTGCTGTCAGAGCAGGAAGACAAAATATTAATGGCTATGTATAACATCATTACCAACAAAATACTTGGTCAATTGCTTTGGTTATTCTTCATAGATAAGTAGCAAAACCTCTTCTTTAAAATTTCTAGTGAGGATAAGAGGTGTAGAATTAAGTATTATTCAAATGTATTTTATCTTTATTGATTCAGAATACTGGTTTTCTCTAAGGTGATACAGATTCACTTTCTTCTTTGGTACAAAAAATCTTCTTTTTGGTAAAAAAAAAAAATCTTCTTTGTTGTTGGAGACTGTATTGTTGAGACTGTAGGGCCTGACATTCTTTTAGTCAGTCACCGCTGTTTCGTGACACCTTCTAAGAGTTCATAGTCTCTCCAAAGTTATGTATGGGCAGATGTTCTCTTACTGGGTATGTTTAAAAGTCTTTGTTCTTCAAAACCATCTTAAACTATCAGTGGAACTGTCAGATGACTTAAACAGAATTATTTGCTTGGCCAGTTAGCTCTAAACAAGGGTTTTTGTTATTATTTCTGTATGTTTAAAGTGTTCAGGAAAGTGATTTCCCAAGCTACCAGGTTGATTTTTCTTCCCCTCATAAAGTAATCTTCTCCCTTTGGTTTAGCTTTCCCATAGCATGGTTACAGTAATTTTGTAGCAGATGTTTCTCTTTATGTTTTGCAATAGCCTTTGGAAAAAGTCTAACCCAAAGCACTAATGATCTAACCTACACAGCAAGGAATGCAAAATGGTAATTGTTGTTAAAGTGCATCTATTAAAATTACGGCATATGTTTATGTGCAGTCTTAGTTATTTAGAGTCCTTTTTAAGAGCTTGTATTTGAGATTTCATACTTTAAACCTGTGTAGACTTTTGCTGGATGATGCCAGGTTCTCCCAAAAGGTGTCATATATTGGTAAATGAAATATACATTTCATAAATTGAAAAACAACACACTTTCATAAGTGAAATATGATCGATTTTTCCTATTCCATTAATAGTGCCACCTACCAAGTTGTTACTGAAAACGTTGTATAGTACAGGTTGCCTGCAGGATCTGCTGTCCTCACTGACAAGGTTCACAGTCCCACAGTGTCCAAGTGAGAAGTCTTGGGGACAGCAGCCAGGTGCCCGAGGATGCCAGACAGGTCCACAGTGACAAGCCAGGTCTGAGGTCAGGTCAGCAGGTCTGGGCTGGGGACAGCAAGGTTCAGGGCCAGGCACGGCAGCATCGCAGTGTAAATCAGGGAGGAAATGAGGAAAAGCTCGAGTGTAAATGCAACTCTAAACAATGGGGAGAAAGGGGATCTCAGTGAGGGCTCACTCAGCAGCTATCAAAGCTGACCTCCAACACAGACAGCTAAAACCCTAGGTGAAACATGGAAGAGCTTGCAGAGCCTGGTGGTGCACTCAAACCCCTGACACATTTCATATATTGTACCAGCTTGACAAAAAATATTGAAGACTACATTAGTGTGATTTTTGTTTTTAAGGTATTTTTCCAGCAGAAGGATATTCATCTTTAATAATTTACTCTGTGCCGTATTTTCTTAAAGCTTACAAAACTTGTACTGGAGACAGTGTTAAAAGATTTAACCAGGTGGAAGGTTTGGAACATGCTGCTTTGATTTTAGACATCCGCTCAGTTCTGCCATTAAAATTGATTGGTTTGCTGTGATTTGTCCTTGGCAAATCTGTAATACTTACGGGTTTTACTTTTTAATTGCTAACATACTTTCTGAGTACATCCAGGTTTATTCTTTGCTAATTTGTTCCACTGTTTCTGTGTGTGACTGAGTTAGGCCAACTGACCTTTTTTTTTTTTTAATACTGTTTTTAAGTTCGAGCAATCTATTTGCCATTTCACAGTCTTTTGGGACTGCACCAATCACCCTTGATTTTTCAGATGTTTACTAACCATTTAGAAATTGATAGAGTAATTCCTTAAGTATATTACTGAAAATTTTTGCAGCATGTGATGGATCCTGTACAAGTACTGCAAAAGCAACTATATGTTTTCATGTGAAGTGCACAAGTATCTTCCCATTGAAGATAATACAGTTTTTATCCTCTTTTTGTAAATCATACAATTTAAAAAAAAATCTTTTGCTGTTCAGTTACTCTAACAATTTCATCTGTAATTAGAAGGTAGAATTTAATTACCATGTGCTTGATACATAATTCAGTGTGTACCTGTGTTTTGCATTTGGAAGAAAGAAATGCTGTTTTTGTGTGGAGATGCAAAATGCTGGTTTGAGTTCTTTTCTGTTAATACTTCTTGTTGGTGAATGAGTAAATCATGGAAAATCAGTGTAAGTAACTGACAATTCAAATACTCTGAATCTAGGTCCTTCAAAATACATGACTAATATCCCTTTGAATGCCTGTGTCATTTCCTAGATATTTAAATGAGTTGGCATGTACCGTAGAACATAATTTGGTCCATCAAAATTATGACTACGTAAGTGACTATCTCCTTTCAATTGCTAATAATTGTGCAAGGCTTGATCTATAGTCTTTCTTTACAGACTGGATTTGGTTTTCCTCTTTTACCTCCTTGATTTTGATAATACGTATGGGCACACAGTTTCTGTTAGCTTTAGCCCATTTTCTTGATTTCCAAGTTTATAATTGCAGTGTCTTCTGCCATTTTTTTAGTTGTGAGCTGACTGGAGAGAGTCCTTTTAACAGGCTTGTTTTCAGGATTTGAACTTTGAAGATTAGTAGTTGAAATTCAGTAAGTCAAAACTAAATGATCTTGG
Organism: Aythya fuligula; assembly: GCF_009819795.1. Classification (NCBI taxonomy): domain Eukaryota; kingdom Metazoa; phylum Chordata; class Aves; order Anseriformes; family Anatidae; genus Aythya; species Aythya fuligula. The sequence goes on along the minus strand of NC_045559.1, from coordinate 175,371,670 downwards.
TGGATGTTCTCATCTGCCTTTCTTAATGAAGCCAAGGAGATGTTGAAGGCAAGTGTTGGGTGCTAACAAATCATTAGGAGTTCAACCTCACAAATAAATGACTTTATTCATATGTAGTCCTTGATGCCTCTGCGGCCCGGGATTTTGCTGCATACATGTATTATGTGAAAATATGGCTTTGTCTAAATGTTTGCTTGCAATGCTTGTTGATTTATTTGGGTCGCAAACTGGAATGTGCTTCAATTTGATATATAAGCAAACAGATTTCTTCGAGTCCTCGGGAAAGGCAGTGGATAGATAAGAATTTTCAACTGTTGATTAGTTTTTAATAAAAGGCAATGCCAGCATTTTAAATACGGTTTTTGATATTACATCCAGAAAGTGCCTGAAGTCTGAGTGTGAATGAGGCCATCCATAGTTTCTCAAAGCAACCATAAACAGCTTCTTTCTTGGCTGCGAGCAAGCAGCAGCTATTTATTGCTCTCAAAGCAATAGGCAGACGACCACAAGAATCCTGGTTAGTAAAGGTTACTTATTTCCAACTTCACAATGACTGTTTATGTCATCATTACCATATAGTTCTTACATCATTCCCTGAGCTTCATGGGACTGAATTATTTTTACCAAGGAAAACTTTCAGGCTATTTTGTTGGGATTTTTTTTTTTTTTGATGAACATTGTACAGATTGTGGATTGGCTACTTTTATAGTCTCCTTAAATTTCCTGCCCTTGGCAAATAGGAGATAAATTATGCTAATAAACAGAATTTGTTTATGTGGGAAAACTTGTAAAATACCAGTGGCAAAACCATTTTTTTGGTCGTACAATTACATTTTACATATAACAGTTCCCAGAGAAGAGTTACAAAATTCTTGCATTTGGAAGTTGCCTCAAGAGAGGTGTTGGATGGCCTTTATTGGTCATAGGTGAAGTCTTGGCAAACATCAGCTGTCTTTGAAGACACCAAACAAAATATTCATAGTTCTAAGGGATTTCTGGCTTTCTGGGGAGAGAACGCTCCGTGGCCTTGTCACTTCTGAAGTATTTTGTAACCGTGAAGTACTGAAACACTTAACCCCATGTTAAACAAAATGGAATTATTTTATTTGACCTCAGTCTTTTGCTGTAATTTATAGTATGAGCTGTTCAGATAGCTGATCTCATAAATTGAGCAGGTTCTGCCATAGCAATGAATACTGAATATATCTGCTTTCACGGTTAGCATGCAGGAAGCATCTCATAAAAAAATTGTGTTCATTTTGTCCTTTAGAGTTACTCTGTTTTATTCACACTATACATATGGTATAAGTATAAATATTTTTAAATGACTGAATTATGTAAACAAAGGCCCAGGTGTGCTGCCGTACCTTGAGAACTACATGTAATCCCCACATCTTCATTAATGCTTCATTAACCCTTATCCATTCCATAATGGGTCTTTTAAATAGTATGCTTGTTTTTTTGATTGTTTAATAGAATAATTTAGTTTGAAACAGACCTCCAAGATCATCAAGTCTAACCGTTAACCTGACACTGCCAAGTCTACCACTAGGCCGTGTGTGTCCGTGAGCACCACACCTACAAGTCTTCTGCATACCTCCAGGGATGGTGGCTCAACCACTTCCCTGGGCAGCCTGTGCCAAGGCCTCACACCCCATGTGCAGGCGATATTCTTAGGTGTGTCTTAAGCACTTCCTGCCCCTCTTTTTGACTGTACCCTGCCAGCTTTGGTACAGAGTGCTTTGTCTTGTGCACTTATATCATGTGTTGTAGACCTTGCACCATTTTCAAAGTGTAAAGCATAGCAAGGAAAAGTAAGCATTACTGTACATATCGCATAGACATTACCAAAACTGAAGAACTTTCTCTGTCAGTCTCCCTGAAGAATGGACAGAGGAAATGAAATATGCATTGGGACAGCCTCGGTGTTCATCAGGACCATTCCCTATATGTCATCTTCTGCTTGCTCTTCTCTTCCCACAGTTGCCACTTGCTCTTTGGTTTGTAGTTTTCTTCATGGGCAACCTTTACTATTTTTAAGTATTTGTTACTGGCTAGTCTCTCCTTTAATAATAATGAGAGCTTTTTTCCCCCTCACTTTTTTTTCCTCTCCTGAATAATTGTTATTAAGACATAAGACATAGCACTCCAACTTCTATTATTCTAGCTTTCATATTAGTTATGTCCACTTTTCAACAGGAAACACCAAGTTGGTAATAAGAATAATCAGATATGCTGTAAGTTACTGATTAAATTACTGCTGAATACAGAGATAATCTAAATCTTGTGCTTCTTCATTTGGTGGTGTGGGAATTTGGATTTTGACTTTGTGTTTTTAGTGTTGTTCAAAATTGCTTCCTTCTTTTCTCTCCTTTAAGGAAAGTACTTAACAAGTCTAATTAGACAATGTATATGTAAGGGGAAGTGAGAAAAGGATACGAAGTAGAATAAGAATGAAGGATTCTATGAAGGTGCTAAATATTGCTGTATATAATTAGAAAGAAGACCATGACAAAATCTCTGGCAGTGCTTAGTAAAAATGTTAAAGAGAGTCTACAGCAAGCAGACTGTCACAAATATGTTAAAAGAATTTAGAAATGTAATGGCCTGTTGGCACTTACTCTTCTATCAGGGAGATAAATCAACATGTAATTGATGTAATTGCATCCTTTCTTCAGCCTTTCTTCAAATGAGAGATCAGTTTCACGGAACTCATGGACTACCACTAGGAATGTATTTTATTCTTGAAAAATTTAGTAAGACAAACAATAGAATCTTTCTGAAAGATATTTAAAACAATGTGCTTGAATATGTCTTTTTCTAGGGTAATATTCTTCTTATATCTTTGTGAAATTGAATTAGATAGATAGTGAGAGTATACTAATATCTGTCACCAGCAAAGCTAGAAATACCAAATGCTTAGCATCTCAACTCCTTCAGAAATACTGTAAAGGACTTTGTTTTCATGCTTCAACTTGTAAAAATGGACAGCTTCCTCTGCAAGACAAGAATGTACTAACCTAAACCAACTTTTTTTATTATTATTATCATCATGAGCATAAAGAAATTGAGCTCTACATGAACTAAATTAGGCAAACTATTATGGTATTTTTTGCCTGAGGAATTCTGTGTGGCAGTTGTGGAAAAATTGGAAAGTATTTGTCTCATTTGCTACAGTCGTAATCACATTTGCACATCTGAGAATATGCATGCTCATTAAACGTCTGCTTATATTATTGCTTTCTGCCTTTACGAGTTATATTGAAGAATCAGAACAGAAAAATAAGCAATTAATTGGTTTTCTTTGGGAGTTGTCTTCCCACAGATTCTTTTTATTTTTTTTTTTTTCGTATCTTTCTCTGCACTGATCTTCAAGCTGTCCTGCCTTGCTGGAAATGTAAAGATGACATTTTGCCTAGCAGTGCACCGTGCCAAATATTGTGCTTAAATTCAGAAAAAAAACACAGGATATCTACAAGCTTGTCTAGACTTGTAGTCAGGGATGTATCCAAAACAATCAATTTATATTGAAAATTAAGTTTATTTGCTATACTTGTAAAATTGTTTTTTAATCTTATTTTTTTGCTTGCCTCAGATGATAAATTAATAATAAAATAATGAGAGCCTTAAACAACAGAACACTTGTGCAATGCACTGTTGTGACCAATATATAGATCATAGCTAGGGCAATACTTAGATCACTACTGATTTAAAAGTATTTGTTCCAAGCAGGAGTTGACAAGCTTAATAATACCAGGCGTGTTTCAGAGAGTTGTAGAGGGTGCTACTTGTTGTTCTGGTGATACCATTTTTTATTTTTAAATCAGGACTGTAGTTCTGATTTTACATCCTTGGGTGTAAAAATAGCAGCCACTATCAAAACGCGTGCACTCTTGCAAATGTTTCGTTGGCACATACAGGCAAGTTACAGCATGGAAGATGGTTCAGTGCCAGACTCAATGTTAGAAACCATTCATTAGCAAAAATGTCCTCATTGTCTTCATTTAGGAAATGTAAGTTTCTGTTTTAATGATGCTATCAGTATAACTCTTTTATGAAGTCAGAAACTAAGAACTTTGACATGAGGATTCTGTGTATTAAAATTTAATAAGAAGTCAAGATTGTCCTTTTTCCCCTATTAATAAAATTTTAAAATTAATTACAAACATTCCTTAAAGGCCAAAATGAAAAAGTGACAAACTGATTTTCTCACCAGTTTTAAAAACTCATTTCATTCTTCAGTAACGAAACAGGTGCTCTGCTGAAGGTGACTCAAGCTACACGGGATGACTTTGTGCTGAAATGGAAAAGGTTCGATTGCCATGTCCCAGCTGAAGAACAGCACTGAGGAACACAACATGCTAACCTCTTTAACTGCTTCACTATGACCTGAAAATCATTTAAAAAAAAACAAGGCAGCATTTTTTTAGGCTTTTTTTTTTTTTTCTAAGAGGCAAGCTGTTAATTCCAAAAGCTTGGGCCCAGTTCTCTTGGACCATAATTTTACAGAGTTAAGTTGGATTGTGCGGGGGAGAAATTTGTCCCACTACTGTAATAGCTGCATCCTGAATTGCAAAACACCTCCAGGGACCTGTAAAAACCTTGTTTATACTTGAAATGGCAGTTACTGCTGGAAGATTAAGTCATTTTATCCTTGGTAACAAGTGTTTACAATGTCAGTTAAGAGAAATTTTAACTAAGGGATTATTTTGCCTTCTAATTACATAGTGTCCTTCTTGTTATTCATTAGTGCAGTTATTTACTTCCCATTTTCCTCTTTCAGTTGTCTCATATGTCTGACAGAGTAAAAATTGTCTGATACTTGCTTTCTGAAATATTTTTACTCACTTCAGCTGAAACACCAACACAGATGTTATTTTTCCTCTAATTAGCATATGCTTGTATTTCTGATAAATGAAGCAACCGCAATGGTACATCTATAAATAACGCACAAAGTGTTAATGGCAAACTGGTTTCTTTTCGGCTGCAGGAATCGCAGATGATGTGAGATGACATTCTGAATCCAGGCTGAGTTCAGCTGAGCGTTTCAGTGTGCTCACGAGACGTGTGTAGTTCCTATTCTTTCAGTTTAAATAGCTGACTACAAGCTATGTGGGTGGCTGGAAGATAGAGCTCCATCCTTGGCACTGGGTATAGAATGAAAAGAGAGGAGGGCGATTTTGTTGCCATTGTGGTGGTTTCTTATTTCTGGGATGCCTCTAATTTATTTCAGAAGTCTTTTTTTTTTTTTTTCTAAAATATGTTAGCATTTCCCATGTTTCGTGTTCATCTGAAGAAGGCTACCAGGCATATTCTTTATGCCACAAGGATGCAGTGAGTTCAGAATAAATTTTTCTTGGCCTTACACTAGTAAGTATTACTTAAGGAAGGAACTCATCTGAGCTCTTTTTTGCAGTTTTTAGTGGTATAAAAGAAGTGGTATAAAAGTGGCCTAAATGGCTTTGGTCTCTCGTCCTTACTAATATATCATGCCTTCTCAATGCAGTAACAGAGACAAAGAGAAGTGGGAACTTGTCATGAAGTAAGAATGTGGAGGAACAGAATCAAAGGGCTTTGACTTGAACTTTGCTCCAGCTACTGTTGCCAACCAAGAACTTTCTGTGGTACACCACAGCCTCTGTGAAGGCACATAATGTACTCTGTGAAGCAGTTCAGTCTAGAAGTTGGGCAATGTTAATGTGTTTATAATAGCTAAAATCTGGTGGGAATGCCTTTTGGCCTTTGGATACTGCATGCACGTTTTAAAAATGTACCACATTCTGAAATCAAGTTAGCCTTACAATGAAATAAAAGCAGGTGTGCAGGCAATCTGGTGAGATGCACAAATGAGAAAAGGGTGAGGTGTGGTGATGGCACAACGCCCATCAACTTCACTGTGTTACTTGGGTAATAGTGCTCTCTGCCTTCCTCTGTGGTGGTCCTCCACCATGCTGGTGTCTTCTGAGCATCCTTTCAAAGATAAGGCCTGTTCTTGCCACTACTCTTGGTGATAACAGCCTGGACAGAAATACACAAAACCAGCCATGCAGTCCTTTATTCCTTGGAAAACGAGAGAGAGAGGGGGGAAAAAATATGTGTTATTTTGTAGCTGGGAAAATACTCTTTACAAACATTATTTTAAGAATCTACCATATACATACAGTAACCATTTGTTTGATATTAACTCTGTTTTACGTTGATTGAGATATTTCTTCAGCTTTGTACTTGCCAGAGCTGGCTAGAGTTTCCCTCTGCAGGGAAAAGAACATGCAGACCACTAAGGATTGGTACAGAAAACTTCATGTGGGCATCTGCCCAGGTTTTTTTTAGCTCTCCTAGGAAAAGAAAAGGAAGCTGCTTTCAGCATGGATATTTGTGCTTGACATTCAAAGTATTCCCATTTTTTCACCCATTTATGATTTTAAGTATCTGACTGCAAGTAGTAGCAAACAAATGGGAATAAATTTGTGCACGTGCACCACTGGAGGATTCTTGTCCTGTTTCTGGTTTCTTTTAATGCTTCTGATCTAGTTCCTGAAGTTGCATGTTTTCCCTCAAATAGGTATGTTCTGAGTTTCTAGAAAAGTCACAATATCATCCCATTTCAAAGCAGTGGAGAATTGTGTCTCCAATGATAGTTTTCAGAAGTGTCAGGTGATAGATATTAAGTGTGTTGTAGCTTCCTATTACAACTGGGTATAAAGCTGTAGGTTCTTCTGAAGGACCAGATGGAGGAAGGCTCGTGAGAAGGCATGTGGCAGAACGCTAACTTGAGTTAGCTCCCCATGTTCAAATTGAGTCTACAGTAGGATCTAGGTAGTTCTATTTTTGTCATCTCTGCTGTAATTTTTTTTTCCCCTGCTCTTGTGGTGAGAACTTTCCTTCTGTGGTTTCAATTTCCACACATATGTGTGTGATTCTTCATTCTCATGAATGTAGTCATATGAGAGACTGTGGTCCCCTTCGGAGAAGCTTGGACAGTTTGCAATTCTGCAGCTGTCAATTACCATCTTTCAGCTAGAACTTAGTCATAAATGTCATAACTTGCAGTTATGAATGCTCCTATCCTGTTTCAGTGCCAAGTGAAACAGATTAGCTGGTCTCAAGTTGGTTTAATCTAATCTCTTTAATCTGTCTGTGGGTTATATTTATCTGCTTTGCTTTACACTGGTATGGACTAATGATGCATTCATGCAGTCAGAGTATGAATCTAAGCAGAGGGATGGTATCTTCTCAATCTGCTTTTGGCTGGGTTACAATCAAACTTTTCTTTCTACTCATTTATCTTTTTCCTTTATTCCCTTTAGCAATCTGCACTTTCTTGCAGGTTGCGATAAGAATTTTTGAAGTGAAGCTCCTTACTGCAGTTTAGTACACGTCAGGGGACATATGACTTGGATTCCTCTAGGATGAGACTGAGCTAGAACATGTTCTGCAGCGCCACACCTAATGCCTTCCATCTGTTAATTCCTTCCGTGTAACCAGGCTAGGCATGGGCTGAAGTACCAGCTTCTGAAACAGTTGTACAAGACACGGTGGCATACTAGCAACATCCAGCAACTAGTTCACTCCAGAAACTCACCATCATTGTTCTGCACAGCTTGCTAATGCAGACATACTGCAGTAGGAGTGTCATCTCCAACCCAGTTCTGAATCTGAGAGCATTTTTTGCTAACTTCCAGTGGTGTGGGATTAACAGATATTACCAAGGTGATGTCTTAACTCCTTGTGACAGCTACAGGATGTTTCCTATGACCATCAAAAGTATCTTTTCCACTTGAAAGTCAACTTCCTAGCATTCAGAGCCTTGCAATACCTTTGTGAAATGAAAGGGTTGTAAACAAGCAGAGGTAGTTAAAGGGATGCATATGCATGAGTGGTAATTCCAGAGACACAGTCCTATTTCTGATTTCTCCTAGTAAGACACATAAAGGTTTTGTAAATACATACATATGTAAAATAAAATTAAATTGCGTTCAGAGTTCTTTGATGCAAACTGAAATTGTATTTGCCTGTAAAGAAGTCTGGAGAATCTTTGAACAATTTTGGAAAGTTACTTTTTTCTCTTTTTGTAGCTGTTGAATATATCTTTATAACTTAATAACTCTTTATGACTTTAATAACTCGTAAATCAACTTCTATCACTCTTAAATGTGTAATTATGTCTTCATATTATATTTATTTGCTACAGGGTGTTGGGAAAAACAAGATTGTTGACAGATTCCTTCACCTTTTAAACAGGCCCAGAGAGTATTTACAGCTGCATAGGTAAGACTGAGTTACATTTCCATACTTTGTGTTTGTAGTCCGATTTCTCATGTTTTAAAACTCATGTTTCTGAAGTTTAATTTGGTCTTATTGTTTGAACAAATTCCCTGTTATGTTAGGCAGCACACAAACAGACCACAGAAATGGATCCTTTTCATAGGCAGAGGCGTTAAGCTGACAGGTTAAGGAGGTTACAGAAGTCTAGTGGAATCACTTTACTTAACAAAATAGGAAGCAAAACAGAGCTTACTGATGTCAAACCATGCTCAAGAAGAGAGTATGCTGTCATTTCTGGGGAGATTTCCCAAAGCAGGTGTGAGGGGAAAATTTTCAAAGGCACTTGCTTGAATATATCATTCATTAGATAAGAAATACTCTAAATAATAAAAGTTCATTGTTTCCATTATTTGGCATTGCTGCTTAGCATATTTGTTTCTCTAATATCCATAAACACGTTGAGATTAGAAAATTACATTTTTTTTCATATGCAAGCTAACAAAAGGACTTCAATACAAGAAACCAATTGAAAACAATTCAAAAGCTGAAATAAACAACAGGTAATGGTGTGCAGAGCTTTTAATACTGATTTATCTGTCTGCTATTTATGACACGAACTGTGTGTGGATCAGTAAATTGAAACAAAGACTGAATTGATATAGAAGAATCGTTTTCAGTTGAACTGCATCCTTTCTCAGCTTCATTCCTAATCTTTACCTCCCCCCATTGAACTTCTAGCTTCATCACCCTGTCTCTTTCTATAATCACTGTTTTTTTAAATAGTGCTAATAAAAATGTACATCTTTGGTATTTTGCCCTTTAACGGCACAGTCCTTTTAACACTTTCTCTCTCACTTTCTCCCCAGCTTTTTGTCTTCAAATGTCTTGTCCTCTTGTTCCTAATACTTGGATAGCTCTATCTCATCATTTCTCTTCTGCTGTTTTCTTAGATACTTCCTCTCCTAAACTTCCATCACTTCTTTCCTACATAGCGCTTTTCTGACCTGTTACTTTTCAGCTTTGCATTAACTTTCCTGTGATCTTCTCTGCTTGAAGCAGCCACCTGCTCCTTCAGGATAAAACATTATAATTTTGTGTAAATCCCTTTTATTTCACAAAACGCTACAATATTCCTCTTCACTTAGTGTATGTGCCTGTTGAAAAATTGTTCTGCTGTGGGGCGTGGTTAAGCAGAACAGTATATGTAAATATAAATTCAGACAGCTCAGGGCTGGGAGTGTTGTATAAATATGCAGTTTGGGGTGAGGATGGAGTGATAGAATATGTTAGTTACAATACGCTACTTGAAAAAGCACCAGGAAAAAAAAAGGTGCCTTTTTTTTTTGTCTAGTTGAGACAAATTTCTGTAGACTCTGTCAAGTTCTGTTTCTGGTCACAGTGTTATAGGGATAGGTGGCAAATGATGAGCTGTCCTATGCGGTTCTACAAAAATAATTCCTGAATATGGAAAAATCACAAGTTTCTATTTCCTGGGTGGCATTTTGAAATACCTTCTGAAGAACACAGTCTGTATAGTACCTGGGTGGACTTTATAGGACCTTTAAACAGGTAATCCTGATAATCCTAAATATTGTCAGTGCACACTTTTGGATTATAAAGCAAAATTAGAAAAAGTTTACCCCTCAAAAAATGAACACTAAGCTTTTAGATGTTGGTTTTTTTTTTTTGGAGGGGGAGGGAAATAGAGTCAGTAACTTGTAGCACAGACACATCTTATTAGAAAACTATCTAGTGTGTGCATTTCATCTTCCATGGGGTGGTTACTTTGATGAAATACTGTAAGAAGTTCTGGTGATCTAAACACTATGCATATTCAACAAGATTAAGTCAGGGAATATTTTTCTTAGAAGCAATGAGCCAATACAAGGAATAATTTTAAGATCTCAAAATTTATGTCTTGTATTTACAGATGATGAGAGGAGAAAGACAGAAAAGAGAGTGATTTCTTTAAACATCTTTTCTGACATCTGTATTTACTTGTTCTATCACTGATTCACACAGAAGGGTCAGCTTGACCTAAAGAATTAGATTGCTTATGGAGGTTACAAATCCTTCTTCTTAACCTTGCTTGCCTCATTGAGAGGTTTTATTTTCTTGGGTGCAATTTATATATGTAGCTCCTATTTCCATATTGATAAACATTCTTTGGAACCACTCTGATAGCAGCGCTAAGAACAGGAGTTGGCACTCAGCACTTCTGTTTCCAACCAATTTGGGGGGAAAAAAAGGCACAAGACTTTGCTTAACTTTGTTAAGTTTTATAAACCATTTTGGGACCGAAAACCTTTACTGAAAGGAAGCTGTGATTAAATATAATAAGGAAAAAAATTAAGAAAAATGTTTCCTTATAAATTATTCAAAGAGTTGGCTGCCTTCGCTTACATACTTCTTAATATTAGGAGTTGATCATGACATAGAAAAGAATAAATACTGGAAAAATGTGCTATATACCATAGAATCATAGAATCATAGAATCATAGAATATCCTGAGTTGGAAGGGACCCTTAAGGATCATCAAGTCCAACTCTCGACACCGCACAGGTCTACCCAAAAGTTCAGACCATGTGCCTAAGTTCACAGTCCAATCTCTTCTTAAATTCAGACAGGCTCGGTGCAGTGACCACTTCCCTGGGGAGCCTGTTCCAGTGTGCAACCACCCTCTCTGTGAAGAACCCCCTCCTGACGTCCAGCCTAAATTTCCCCTGCCTCAGCTTAACCCCGTTCCCGCGGGTCCTGTCACTAGTGTTAATGGAGAAAAGGTCTCCTGCCTCTTGACAACCCCTTACGAGGAAGTTGTAGACTGCGATGAGGTCTCCCCTCAGCCTCCTCTTCTCCAGGCTGAACAGGCCCAGTGACCTCAGCCGTTCCTCGTACGTCTTCCCCTCAAGGCCTTTCACCATCTTCGTAGCCCTCCTCTGGACACTTTCCAACAGTTTCATGTCCTTTTTATACTGTGGTGCCCAGAACTGCACACAGTACTCGAGGTGAGGCCGCACCAGCGCAGAGTAGAGCGGGACAATCACCTCCCTTGACCTACTAGCGATGCCGTGCTTGATGCACCCCAGGATACGATTGGCCCTCCTGGCTGCCAGGGCACACTGCTGGCTCATATTCAACTTGCTGTCTATCACGACCCCCAGATCCCTCTCTTCTAGGCTGCTCTCCAGCGTCTCATCGCCCAGTCTGTACGTGCAGCCAGGGTTTCCCCGTCCCAGGTGCAGGACCCGGCACTTGCTCTTATTGAACTTCATGCGGTTGGTGATCGCCCAGCTCTCCAACCTGTCCAGATCCCTCTGCAAGGCCTTTACGCCCTCACTTGAGTCCACAACTCCTCCAAGTTTGGTGTCATCAGCAAACTTGCTCAAAATACCCTCTATTCCTACATCCAGATCATTTATAAAAATATTGAAAAGTACCGGCCCTAAAATGGAGCCTTGAGGGACCCCACTGGTGACCGCCCGCACTGGTGACCACATATATATATACCAGATCTCTCTTACCACATGCAGCTGGGTTTATAGGACTGTTCCTGAAATTGGCAATTTGGGTTAGGCTCTGCATGGCTTCTGTTTAGGGTTGCACTTAGGAAGCATCCTGCTTCCTTTCCATGCTGAACAAATAGTTTTTACATGTTGGGATTTCCCAGTTATTCCATTTCCTAAAAGAATAAATTCTGGCAGAGTAATTCTCAAGTTTTGTTCACCCCTCAGGGCTGGTTGTACCCAGGGAACTGGCTGCATGTCATAAAACATACCACAGAGTTATCTTCCCTAATATTAAACTTTGGGGTTTTACCACTTTCACCTTGACTGCACATTCATGATGCTGCTAGAAGGTGAAAATCTATGAGGCCTGTGCAGTCGCAGGCCAAGACAACATCTGTGTAGAAATCAGACACATACTGGATGGATGACTTATTTGGAGGACATCAAAGTTTCTAATAAAGTGTAACAGAGAACGAAGTACTTGCTTTACTCCTAAATGTGTGAACTCTGGAAAACCTTGTAATTTTATGAACTGTGCTGTTACTACATTTGCCATGTCTCATGTGAGCAATGTGGAAAAAAAAAATCACTGGTGGTTTTTCACAAAAATCTGAAGCCAAACTTGGTAAATATTACAGATCTGTAAAACAAATTTCACTGAATCAAGAAAAAGCTTTTCATGAAAGTTGATAATATCTTGCTGTAAATTACAAAGTTTCTTGAAACAAGAATATTCAACAGAAGGAAAAGGAAATAAAATCTTTAGAGTAGACTCAGGCAAGAACATGTGCCCTGTCAAGACTATAAAAACCTTCTTAGCCCTGAAAATATTAAAATGTAAGCTCCTAGCTCTCCTGTGTAAAAGCATCAGAAGAAAGTACTGTGGACTTGAGACTGTTGGCTCCTTTGATGTGATCAAAGGAAAAAAAAAAAAAAGATGAGTTTTACTTCTCTTACGATCAAATTACTAACGAATAGTACATAAAGAATGGTTTTGCTGGAGTACAATATCCTTTATCTGTCATTTAAAGTTATGCATCTGCTTGGAGTTCAGTCCTACTGTCAAGCTGCTTTTTAAAATTTCAGTGACAATGATTTCTTTTCCTTGCAGTTACTATTTCTAATTAGTGTGGTATTATATAACTACAGTATTCACTCTTCTGTTTCCAGTGCAGGATTGATCTGTGGCTCAAGATGTTTTGTTTGGTTGGTTTGGGATTATGAAGAGGCTTTTAAAATAAAGCTTCCCAAAAGCTTAGATTCTTACAAGGAATGTGAAGAAAAATCAGTGACATACATTTTATAGTTGTTTCTGCTGGAATAATAGATGGGGTGCTAGATTTTATGTACTCAAGATGTTTGAATTAATATGTACATCAAGCTTTTGGTGTCACAGAATCATTCAGGTTGGAAAAGACCTCTGAGATCATCTATCCCAACTTTTAACTTAGCACTGCCAACTCCACCATTAACCCATGTCCCTAAACACTACATGGGCCTGTTTTTTGAAGAACTCTAAGGAGGGTGACTCAACTGCTACTCTGGGCAGCCCGTTCCAATGTTTCATAAGTCATATGTTGTCTAATCTTAGTGTTCATTAAATATTCTCCTAGTCTTTAATATATGAAATTAAGAAAAGGGGAAAAAGAAATAATGGCATATAACTTGTTCTCATCTGAAATTTTATTTTTGGCAGCTATGTAGCACTGGGGAAATTCTGTGGAGATCATGTAGTGTCAACCGAAGATCTGATGTACAGCTGTGAAAGCTACCACCTCTGTTCTGCTGGTGTTGAATTGGATTTAAGTCATGTAGCCAAAAGAGCAACTGGCAATAGGAACCTTCTGAAATGATCTGACATGAGTTGTGCTTCTAATTACTCTAATAGCAAGCAAACAAAAGCCTCTCTCCCGATAGTATTTTTGAGAAAAATCACGTGTAAAGAAGGTCTGTGTTTCAAGCAGCACATTTGCTTGGTTCAAGAAGACACAATTTTCATTTTTCTGTGTTAGTACCTTCTTTGTAAAGTTTGGTATAAATTACATTCATTGATTTTTGAGATTCTCAAAAGCTGTATGAACATGTCCTTGGCAACGAGCCCTGCTTGAGCCACAGGGGTTGGACAAGATGACTTTCCAACCTCAACCACTCTGTGACTCTGTTATTTACCAACAATTTCTGCAAAGTAGTAGCTGGATGACCCCACTGATCTCTTATTCTAGTTATGTAGCAGTAGCCTCTCCTGCTAAATCAAAATTCTTCAATAGGAAAAAAAGAAAGAAGTTAAAACTTAGTTTATCACGTCTTCATAAAATTAGTTAAGCCAGCAGTGGTTATTCCATGTGGTGAGTCCATTTGCGTTGTCCTTAGCTGACACCCAAATGTGCCAGTATCAAAAAGTAATTAGAACTGAAGTAATTAAGAAGCAGCTTCAGACTTCATTGTTTTTAGAACAAGAAAAATAAGAACATTTTTTGTAATGGGATTAAGTTTGATAACTTCTAGAAGATTTATTTAATGTTTTGATATAAGCGTAAATAACTAGCAGAAATTTTTCTGAGATGTTTGCTGGCTTCATGCTATCTCGGCCATTGATCAGCCATGGAAATACAAAAACTGCAGCTCACCATCTCCATCTCTGCAGAGTGTCTGCCACAGGCATTCCCATATGGAAATTAAAACTTTAAGAAAATTAAAACTTATCAGTCCTTTCTACTGCTATGGAAACTTAGTTACTGTCAACAAGGGGGAGAACTAGATGCCCCCTCTGAGCTACCACAGAGGCGGCCACTGAAGTCATAGTAAGTAAAACCAGTCAACCTCAACTCTGGTGTCTTCAGTATGTAGATGAGCAGTCATTTAGTTGGGAAAGAACATGGTGGTCACTTACAGAAATAGAAGCTTTTCATGAGCAGGCTGCAGTGTAATCTACATCAATAATTTATTGATGGGTTATGAATGGATTTCCTGCTACACAGAGCCTCCATGCAGAAGGCACAAAACAAGTAGTTCTTGTTCAAGCTTTCTCTTTCTCTTTTCTCTTTCTGCATATCAAGATATATTTCTATTTTTTTGCTTGTGAAATATGAAGCAGTTTATTGCCCAAAAAGAAAATAGGAATCTTTACAAACTCATGGGACTAAAAGAGGGAATGATTTTTAGTGCACGGGAGCTGTTCTTTGTAATGTCAAAAAAGTCAAAGTTGCTTATAAGTATGGTTTGATACCTTTTAATGAAACTAGGGGATATATATGAAGTTTTCTTCTTCTTTAGCTTTGAAATAAATCCGTTTGAAAATGTCGTGCTTGCTTCAAGGTTTGTGCCCTTAAATTAGCCCTATTAAGTCTTAGTTCTCTGTGTGATATCCTTTCTTACAAATTCAGGTAACTTGTTTTCCACTTTTCTATGCATTAATATATATCTAGGCTAAAGCAGTTTGCCTTTGTTTTAAATTTGATGTCTTACTACTGTCAGTAGGATGCTGACTGCTATAAGAATTCGTTATCTGATAATCTTGCTATTATTTTAGAAGACACCGCACTACCTTATTCTGGTTTTCCTAATGTTATATTTCATTTCAAAGAACTTACCCATCAAAGTTACTGTTTGCTTTAGTGACTGATGATTTGAAAGTGTGGTATGTGGTTCGTTTTAAACATCTACTACACTTTGTGCTGTGCCTTTTTTAGTTCTCTAATAAATTACAGTAATCTGATGATCTTTTCTTCCAAAAATTAACTGAGTTTACATACGTTATCCTTTTCAAAATAAATGTAATTTCACTGTGATCTTTAACAATCAAATTAATGGAGAGGTTTGGGATAGGAAAATGAGCTTATAGTATCCCTACAAGCAATACTTACTACAAACTGTGCATTAATCTTTTGATGTTAATTTTCTTTCTCTCTTTTTCGGCACACGTAATCAGTATAAAATCTAATTACCTGTTTCCCCTATTGAGATCATTTAAAACTACCCTTTCAGCTTTATTGACTTCGTTTTTTTTAAATTCAAATTAAAAACAAAAAAAAAGTTGTTTCGAGAAGTAGTAACTTAGTTCACCCAAGACACAGATGAGCGCCTAATACCGTAGAGCACTTAGATAGTGCACTTGTTCCCAGAATTACTTTTGGTCCTCTTCTCTTGAAAGACCTTTGGGAAGGTCTACGCTACACCGGGCCTGATGGCACCGGATGGGATGCGCCTCTCTCGGAGGGGGGTAAGGATCTTAGGTCAGGAGTTGGCAGGGCTGATAGATAGGGCTTTAAACTAGAGTCGAAGGGGGAAGGGGCTAAAACCAGGCGCGCCAGTGAAGACCTAAGGGATGGTATGCTAGAATCAGAGGGGCTGTGTGCCAGTGGGGTCCTTTGGTCAGATCCACAAGGTGCTGAGTGTAAGGAGACGCACCTGAAGTGCTTTTACACAAACACACGCAGTATGAGGAATAAAATGGATGAGCTAGAAGTCCTGGCCCAGTCCCGCAACTACGACATCATCGGCATAAGCGAAACCTGGTGGGATGAGTCCTGTGACTGGGGTGTTGCGATAGATGGTTACAGGCTCTTCAGGAGGGACAGGCAGGGTAGGCGAGGTGGTGGGGTGGTGATGTATGTGAAGCAGGGGCTGGACTGTGTGGAACTTCAGGTCGGCGATGGCAAAGTTGAGAGCCTCTGGGTAAGGATCAAGGGACGAACAAATAAAGGGGATGTCGTTGTGGGAGTCTATTACAGACCCCCTGGCCAGGATGATAGCGCCGATAAATTATTCTTTACAGAACTAAGAGAGGCCTCGAGATTAACTCCCCTTGTCCTTATGGGGGACTTCAACTTGCCGGACGTTAACTGGGAGTGCCACACGGCTGACACGAGCAAGTCCAGGAGGTTCATGAAGCACCTAGATGATAACTTCTTGGTGCAGGTGCTAACGGAGCCAACTAGGAAAGGTGCCCTCCTAGACCTGTTGCTAGAAAACAGAGAGGGTCTGGTGGGAGATGTGGTGATTGGTGGCCGCCTCGGTCATAGCGACCATGAAGTGGTTGAGTTCAAAATTTACGGTGACAGAAGGAAAAGTGCCACCAAAACCTCATCCCTAGATATGGGGAAAGCGGACTTCAGGCTGCTCAGGGAACTAGTCAGTAAGGTCCCCTGGGAAACTGTTCTTGAAGGCCTCGATGTCCACCAGTGCTGGTCACTCTTTAAGCGATGCCTCCTAGAAGCACAAGATAAGGCAATTCCAAAATATCGCAAGTCAGGCAGGCGGGGCAGGAGGCCGGCGTGGCTAACCAGGAATGTTCTAATGGAGATTAGGCGGAAACAGAGAGTGTTTCGCTACTGGAAGGAGGGCCAGGCGTCATGGAAAGAATACAGGGATGCTGTTCGTGTTTGTAGGGAGAAAGTTCGAGTGGCCAAAGCACAGCTAGAGTTGAAGCTGGCTGTGTCTGTGAGAGAAAATAAAAAGGGTTTTTTTAGATATGTAAATGGAAAAAGGAGAACTAAAGAATACATAGGGCCGCTCCTTGATAGGGAAGGTCTCCTCGCAGACGATGACGTAGGCAAAGCAGAGACGCTTAACGCCTTCTTTGCCTCTGTCTTCAATGCCGATGATGGGCTTCGGGACCCAGGGTGCCCTGAGCTGGAGGACCGGGACGGTGGGGATGACAAACTCCCAACTGACCCTGAACGTGTGCGGGATTTGCTACTCCACCTGGATCCCTACAAGTCCATGGGTCCGGATGGGATTCATCCCCGGGTGCTGAAAGAGCTGGCGGATGTCATCGCGGAACCTCTCTCAATTATTTTTCAACGATCCTGGGAATTTGGAGAGGTCCCGGTAGACTGGAAGCTGGCAAATGTTGTGCCGATTTTCAAGAAGGGTCAGAAAGAAGACCCTAGCAATTACAGGCCTGTCAGTCTCACGTCAGTGCCTGGTAAAATCATGGAGAAGTTGGTTCTCGGACTTATTGAGGCGCACCTGGGGGACAAAGCAGTCATTGGTCCCAGCCAGCATGGGTTTGTGAAGGGTAGGTCCTGCCTAACTAACCTGATTTCCTTTTATGATAAGATCACCCGTATGGTGGACCAAGGGAAACCAGCTGATGTGATTTTTTTGGACTTCAGCAAGGCTTTTGACACGGTTTCCCATAGGATCCTACTGGACAAAATGTCCACCATACAGCTAAATAAAAACATCATACGATGGGTGAGCAATTGGCTAACGGGCAGGGCCCAAAGGGTTATGGTAAATGGGGCTGTGTCAGGCTGGCGGGCGGTCACCAGTGGGGTCCCTCAAGGCTCCATTTTAGGGCCGGTACTTTTCAATATTTTTATAAACGATCTGGATGTAGGAATAGAGGGTATTTTGAGCAAGTTTGCTGATGACACCAAACTTGGAGGAGTTGTGGACTCGAATGAGGGTGTAAAGGCCTTGCAGAGGGATCTGGACAGGTTGGAGAGCTGGGCGATCACCAACCGCATGAAGTTCAATAAGAGCAAGTGCCGGGTCCTGCACCTGGGACGGGGAAACCCTGGCTGCACGTACAGACTGGGCGACGAGATGCTGGAGAGCAGCCTAGAAGAGAGGGATCTGGGGGTCGTGGTAGACAGCAAGTTGAATATGAGCCAGCAGTGTGCCCTGGCAGCCAGGAGGGCCAACCGTGTCCTGGGGTGCATCAAGCACGGCATCGCTAGTAGGTCAAGGGAGGTGATTGTCCCGCTCTACTCTGCGCTGGTGCGGCCTCACCTCGAGTACTGTGTGCAGTTCTGGGCACCACAGTATAAAAAGGACATGAAACTGTTGGAAAGTGTCCAGAGGAGGGCTACGAAGATGGTGAAAGGCCTTGAGGGGAAGACGTACGAAGAACGGCTGAGGTCACGGGGCCTGTTCAGCCTGGAGAAGAGGAGGCTGAGGGGGGACCTCATCACTGTCTACAACTTCCTCGCAAGGGGTTGTCAAGAGGCAGGAGACCTTTTCTCCATTAACACTAGTGACAGGACCTGCGGGAACGGGATTAAGCTGAGGCAGGGGAAATTTAGGCTGGACGTCAGGAGGGGGTTCTTCACAGAGAGGGTGGTTGCACACTGGAACAGGCTCCCCAGGGAAGTGGTCACTGCACCGAGCCTGTCTGAATTTAAGAAAAGATTGGACTGTGAACTTAGGCACATGGTCTGAACTTTTGGGTAGACCTGTGCGGTGTCAAGAGTTGGACTTGATGATCCTTAAGGGTCCCTTCCAACTCAGGATATTCTATGATTCTATGATTCTATGACTATAGGACTATGTAAGAAATTTAAATGCTGATATAGCTGTGCAGGTCTTTTAAAAAAAGTGAACAACCACAGAGAAGCTATCTCTGTAGAAAACTTTTGTTGAAGCAAGTGCTCTTAAGCTGCAGTTGTTTGTTACAAGAATCCATTGAACACAGTGAAGACATGCACGTGTGTGTATTTTATATGTTGACAGACACAGAAAAAAGGCTGGGTGATCATTCCTCATGATTTGAGACCTGAATCTGTATGTGTAGAGTATTTTCTTTTCATGTTGGACAAAGTAACCAGTGCATCCTTTATTTTTTATTCAGCTCAGGTTTGGAAACACACAATAACAAGGCATGTTGTTGTTGCAAAGATTTATGCTGTAAAGCATTGAATGTGCTGGCTAACATTTAATAGGTGTCTTTGTTTTTTTGTTTGGTTGGTTTGGTTGTGTTTTTTTTTTTTTTTTGGGGGGGGGGGATGTTTTGTTTTTTACACCTTCAGTGTTGCAATGCTAAGCTTACAAAAAAGTTCATGCAAGCCATTGGTCTTTTTTTCCAAATGTCAGCTTTTTATAAGCTTTCTGACTAGTTCTGCTATTGTCAGATTCCAGGTGTTAGAGAATTACTCATTTATCTTTTTGTAGGAATTGAATTCAGCTTGAATATCCTGCTGTGTGACTGCTATGGAGAAGTAACTTAGGTTACAAAACCAGGTTGTTTCATTTTCTTCTATAGCTGAAGTAACATTCTCTAGCTTTTCTAGCTAGTATACTCTGTGAAACGTATTCTTATACACAATAAGGGGAGCTGTAGGGTGTCGTGTTTCTTCTTTTGTGGATTTTGCAATTAGGCTGAATGACTTTGTTGTTATACCACATTATGTTGCAAATGTTGCATCTTGTTTTAAAAGATGGATTTTGTAACTTGATTTAAGTATATAACCTGAATTAAACATATAATTCCCTTTGGCCTTTGTTCTGCCTCCCACAGTTATACTGAGTAATAAGTACTTTTATACTCCAAATAATTCTTTTGATTTTAAACAAATATATGTCCTGCTGAGTGGTTATAATAGTCTAGCAGAAAAAAATTAGGGATGTAATTATCCATACACACAGAGAAAGGTAAAAAGTCTTTAAAGGATCATTTTAACAAAGAAATGAGAAAGCTGGTTGGCTTTTCAGGGGTTTCAGAATTGCCTGAACTTAGTTGTCATGTCATGCAATGATATTCTCTGTTGGCTAAAGAAATAGAATTCGTACATGTCAAAGTCATGGAGATTGCTTGCTCTTCATCATAGTAATCCATGAGTAGATTAGCTAAGCAGTTAACTTCAGATGGCTCTTGGCCGAATTATTTTTTGAATACTCATAACATTAGGTCACGTCAGCTGGATGTATTCAGGTCTGTTTAAAACGTACTTGAGAAGATAGATAGCTGTATCTGCATGTACGTAGGTAGTTAATTAGGTGGATATATACATCTCAGACACAAAGAGCATCAATTATTAGAACATGTATTCTGATTCTCTGATTCTTAGTTCCAACTGAACACTGTAAAGTTTCTCTTGGAGAATAAGAGGTAGGTCAGTCCTCAATCTTATTTACCTAAATTTGTTACAATGACCACCAGCCCTAAAAACACAAGGTTACCTTTCAGAGATCCTCTCTTAGTCTTTCTGCCTCAGTAAGTGCATAAAAAAGCTAGGGCAGGCTTCTTCAGCACTTGTCAAAACGGAGTAATTCCAGTGAATACAGATGTTGGTAATGTTAGCTGAGGTTCTAATAACATGACCCATATGTGGGCAGAAGCCTTCTTGGGAGCTTACATTTTAAAATAAAGAAGTGCAATACATTTTCATTTTCTTAAGCTGGACGTCACTAGCCTTCTTAGTGAAGAACTTAATGCATTGATCTCATTTCTCTAAAGAATGATCTTTCAGCGAGGTAGTCCTAAAGATAAACTTGAACAGATCTCAGGGAAAGAGGGAAAGAGTCTCCTATACTCTAATTGTTTGAACTACAGGCCAGGTTAGCATTAAGAAATTGTATGAGTGTAACCTAGGTGGACAGTAGTTTTGGTTCAGTCTTGGGAAGATTAAAAAATACATTTTTTTCATTTGTAATTTTTTTTTTTTAAAGTATATGTATATATACACTCTCATCCATAGTCACTGCCATCTGTTTGGCCTCTATTCAAATTATGAATGGAAGTTCATAATTCCTTGAGGCATGATCTCACCAATAACAAAAAATGAGTATACTACGGTAAGAATGTCCCTCTCTAGCTTGCATTGTTTTGTAAGGCTGGGTTAAAGTCTAGGAGGATTGTCACTTCCCTCACATCTGCTGTTCCCTTGTTTTCTGTGGTCGATGGAAATTTCTCCTGGCATGTCTCGTAGTTCTTCCCTGGAAAGAAGGTATTGCTGTCAAAGAAATAATAACTGTCAAAAACCAGTATGTATTGAGTAAATCTGTAGACCTCTGAAAAATCTGCCTTTGGGCTATATAATGCACCAGTAACAAAAAGTAAAAGGCAGTGATGTGAGCCAATAAACAACAACAACAAAAGTCAAAAGAAGTCTCAGAAATGCTGCTGTGAATTGAATGGTAGTGTCACGAGTTGCTGGGTTTGGGTACTAGATCTTTCCTTCCTTTTTTCTTACAGAGAGTTTGTGGGCAGGGTTTGCAAGATAAAAATACGTTCTTAGGAAAGACATTAGTGAGTTTTTCGTATTTTTCTTTTACAATCAGGAGAAAATAAATCAGTTCAGTTGAGCAGGATGACGATATGTCAGACAGTTTTTCTCACCCACTTCTGCATTCCCACAGTTGTGCTTCTGTGTGTCAGAACTATTTTCGTCGTGGGTGCCAAATGTGATGACATTATGAGGGTTTTGTATTCGCGTCTTTGTTAGAGCCTAGTTAATACTAAGATGGTAATATTAATAAGTAAATGTGAAATAGAGTTTTCAGACGTTTCCTGTGGGAGTGAAATTCTACAGTCTGATGTTTTGAGTGCCAGACGTATTTTACACTTTGGAAAATCTGCATGCCATATAGTTCAAAAATACTTCAGATGTAGCATATTTTTATTATTGTCTTTCAGTGTCTTTACATTTACTTAATTCATCACAAAGTGGAAATTTAAGAAACAAAGTTCAAGGAGGCAATGCAGTTATTTTTAGCCATTTTTACCCTGTTTAGTTAGGTTTCTGAAGAACAGAAATAATGGAAACGAATTGCATAGCTTACGATTCTGAAAGGAATATTTACCTGTATTAACCCAAGTAAAATCATTCTTATATACATTGGCTGAATGTAACATCCAAAGTACATACTGGAGTTTTGCATTCACTTATATCATCAAACTAAAGGAATTCGTCTTGGGCTAGGTATTTAGCTTTTACAATACATTGTAAATTTCCTGAAATATTTTGTTAAAATACTAGTGCTGAACAAGACCAAGGCAGAGGAAAAGAGGTAGCCATGGATAAGTAACCACAGAAAAAAAGTTAGAAATTGGATTTGGGATTTCAGTTGTTCTTTCATCTTGATTCCTTCCACAGTTTTTACTGATTTATGTAGCTTTTATACTAGGCCTTAAGGAAATGGTAAACTTTCTAGTGTTTATTTCACCCAAAGGTATGGTCAGTTCTGTCTTTCCTAAAGAATGAGATCATCCTAACAATTTATGTTTGGTTTACACATTGTTAAAGTCTTACGCATCTGTAACTGTATAGGCTTGAACTCACAGAGTTGCTTCTGCATAGGCAGAAGTTGCAACTGTTAACAGAGGCAGACTGATGGATGCAACCTGAGAAATTAGTCCCTAAGTAATCTGTGTTCAAGAAACAAAGGTTGTTCTGTTGCTGTTTCTTTTCTTAATGATTTCTCTACCCAATGTAGAAATGAGCAGACACAAAGGATGATAGTGGAAGCTTTGTTTTTACTTCCATAATGGGATTTCTAGGATAATAGATTCGTACTACAGCTTATTTTAGTGGTTTTAAAAATACTTGCAAAGCTGCATTTACTGCATATGAGTACAGTATGTATTTGAGTGTATTTTGAGGGAGTTTTGTTGCTTGTGAGAGGCCACAGTTGATGGAGTTGAGGTATATGATTTTATTACTTAAAGCAGAGGTAGTTTTAACTTTTAACCTTTTCTCTCCTGGATTAAAGTTCAGATGAAGAGGCAAATATTAAAAAATCTCTGTTCCTGTCCTATGTTTTATTGCCATGCATAGGAGACATTGAGAAAAATCAGTCATGAGTTTAAAGCTAAACAAGGAAATACCAGTTGGTAGGGGTAGAAATCCTGATGACAGTTTCAAGTAGAGGAAATTTGTGTGTTATGCTGTCAGTTTCAGACTGAAATTGGAAGCTGACCATTTAATAGTTTACTGCAAACACTACTGTGTTTGATTTCCCATACCTGTGGAGCTTATCAGAATATATTTATTTATTTATTTATTTATTTATTTATTAACAAGGTATTACAAGGTATACAGGCAAATCCAGTGTGGCGATACCTGCTACTGGATCATTCTGAATTGCAACAGTTTTTCATTTATTTGTACATTCAGTGGTGGTTGAAATAGATGATGATAATGAAAAAAAAGGAATATTTTACTTACAGATTTTAATTAATCTATTTGAAGATTGAAGGTAAAAACCATTTGAGCAACTCAAAGAAAAATAAAACTTCAAAAAGAAATACTAACCTATTATACTATAGCCTCTGTCCATCTAAGACCTTACAGTGTTCATGATGCAAAGTGTAGCAAGTGCTAGTAAAAACAATTCCATCTGGTGTGGTTTAGATTGAACTAAAAATAGTTGATTTTTAGAATTCCACAGAAGTATTTTTAGTCTTATTCTTTTCGTGGTGGTTTGTCACGTGGAGAAGAGCAACTAAAACATTAATGGTTTGACTATGATACTGCAAATTCCTGTTTAGTTCAGGGTAGATTTCCCTGTTTGTCGTGAATATGAGAGTTGAACTATGTTTAACTGGAAATAGTAGTAGCAGTAGTAATTTACCTATGTGCAAAAGATACAAATTCACTTTTCAGTGTATTTATTTTCAGTTTCTCATTTAGTCATTTTGCACTTTACTATAACTCAAATGCCTGTGTATTTAAATTAATACTCTCTGTTTTTCCACATTTCAGGGATACAACCGTACAAAGCCTTACCCTGCAGCCTTCAGTTAAAGATGGTCTTATTATATATGAAGATTCACCACTGGTCAGTAGTAAAATTTGAATTGCATATTTGGAATTGTATAAACAAGTATTTAAATATGCTGGCTTTTCAAATAAGAAAATTCTTGGTGATTTGATTATTTGTATGGAATAGCCAGTAAATGTGGTAACGTTTTATTAACTTTTGCTTTGGTTATGTTTGCCATGTGACAATTGCCAAATAGGACAAGGGTCTCTGAGGTCTGCACATACACAAAATGAATGTGGAAAGTAATTTAGTTAGTGTCAACCCGACACATTCTAACTGGTACAGTGGCATTTCCCTTCTTCTTTTGGAGCATGTAAAAATGCCTCACGCCAGCCTGCAAAGTTGGACTCCAAACAGCTCTTGCAGTTCTTCTTCAGTTCTTTCAGCTTTACGTTGCCAGCCTAGATGCAAACTGCTATGGACTTCTTGTTCAGCACTTCTGCTCTCAGTCAGGCTCCTTGGTAGCCTCCCTAGTGTGATCCTTTCCGTCCATATCCTGAAGAAACACCTACCTTTCTTGTCTCACCTGCTTCCTCTTCTGTCTCTGCTGCCGTTCGGTCATATCTTAGCCCTGTTCTGCCTCCCCTTCTCTCACTGCCACTGGCATCTTGCAACTACTGTCAGAGATACCAGTAATGCACTTTCTCACAGCTATTTTTGGAGGGTTGTGCTGATTTGATTCTTTATCTTCCAGGTAAAAGCAGTGAAGTTTGGACATATTTTGGTAATTGATGAGGCAGACAAGGCACCAACGAATGTTACCTGTATCTTAAAAACCTTAGTAGAAAGTGGAGAAATGGTTTTGTCAGATGGAAGGCGAATTATTGCCAGTAAGTAGATAGAAAACAATTTCATCACTTACAGTAAAAGGTAACGTGTTGCTGTTTTTCAGCAATTACATTGCTAAGTAAAGCCTCAGAGGAGTCCAAATGGAAAAAGTGCTTGATGATAAAAAGGTTAGCAATTAAAGAAATTATGGTGACTTTCTTTTTTCTCTAAAGAACTATTTAAAATAAGAGGTGTCTTTTCTTTTCTTTTTTCCTTTTTCTTTTCTTTTTTTTCTTTTCCTAACTAAAACTGCTTTTGCAGTAACCACAAAGGTTTTATTAAATTAGCATTTTCATGAATGGAATTCTCAGGAATTAAAACAAAAAAAAAGTCCCAACAGTTATAAACTGACCTCTCCACTTCCCACTTCCTATTCACCGTAAGAAATACAGATCTGTTTGACAAAATTATGATCTTGATTATACCCATCTGGATAGTAGGGGTATAACTTGACCAGATCTGGTAGTAAAATGAGACTATGCCTAAGGTTGAATGTTTAAAGGTTTCATCTAGTAAAATACTCTATGTGCTTTTACTATTTAAAGACATCCTGCAAGTCAGGGATACTTCATAATTTGGTGGGGTTTAATTCACAAGAACTGCAAGAACTAAATTTCTTTTTACATTTTTTTCAGAGAAAGGCCCTGTTTAAAATGTCATCTTGAACTTAGTAGACACTGTAGTTTTGGTAATATGTATAGTTTAAATATGAGTGGAGCAATCCATTCAGCACTCATGTGGCACGACATCGGTTTTGCTTGTGATTGTAAGCTGTAGGTGGGCCTATTTTTTAAATAACTGGCTAGTCAGTTTCAGTTATTATTGTAGTTTTGCAGAGGAGATAAAAGGATTCCCAAAGCTCATGTACCAATGGAGACATGTTGGCAGGGAAGAAGAGAAGGCAGTCTGACTCATTCTGGTGAAACAGAGCCTTCAGGCACATGACATCATGTGCCTTTGGCTTCTCACAGATTTATATAATATTCAGGAGGACTTTTGGTCCTGTGTTCCCAGATGGGATAATGTTATACATACATAAAACATATTTTATTAACCCTTTTTCTCGGCATTTTGGTCAAATGAGATATAAACAGCATAGGTGTCTCCCACCCCAAAACTAGTCAATAATAGCTGATGCTTTTTTTTCGTAAGTGAAATAATTTAGTTAAATTTTCATGAAACAAATTATGAAATTTTAGAATGAAACTCAGAACACTCATAGTTTAATGACTTGCTAAGAAGCTGTTGAGCATTTTTAGTAACTATTCTTGTAATTCAAAGAATAATTCTTCTAACTAACTTCTTCTAATTCACTGATAATCACTAAGATTAAATGTACAACTAATGCATTTTATCTCTTTTCTAGATCGTGCTCATGTAGAGGGGAGAGAAAACGTAATAGTAATTCATCCTGATTTTAGAATGATAGTTCTAGCAAATAGACCTGGATTTCCTTTCTTGGGTAATGACTTCTTTGGCACATTAGGTAAGTGATTCATATTAAATGCTGATTGTTAATTAGAATTGATTAATTGAATGACTATCTTTATTTCATTAGATTTCATGGGGACAGAGGTTCCTTATGCATGTTAATGTTTTGTTTTACATAAGATGCTTAGGGTGAGATTACAGAACTTGCCCTGAAGTGAACAACTATACGTGGTCATCTGTGTACAACTAAAATTGTTATATGGGATCAGGACAAACACAGAAAACAGACAGATGAAAAAAAAAAAAAGTTAATTAGCATATATCGTGTACAAATATAGCAACAATATGATCTGTAAGCAGTTGATAGCTGATATTGGTGGTTAACATGATTGCTCAGTGTTTTCTTTCCCATATCAAAAAAGCCACTGGCCAAGTTCTGTCCTCTTCGGTACAAGACAGGGGAGCCTGATGGATAGTACTTTTCTCTCCCTCTAAAGATGGAGGCTATTGTCTTTTATAGTGTTAGTACTATTGCTACCTGCTTCTTAATCTTCATTGGCTTCTCCATACTCATGGCTTTGTATGATAGGCCTTAATAAATATTTGACAAGATGCTGAAATTTCCAGAGTTTTAGGTAATCCTGTCCAAATTTCATGTCAAAGTTTTTCATACCAGCAGCAGTCTTACTTTATAAAAAATAAACAAATAAAAAAAACCTCCAGGTAGTTACTGAAAATCCTGTGTATCAGCAAAGATTCCCCACAGCTTCATCTCACAGCAAAAGAAAGGAAGAATTCATGTTTCCTAAGGGTGAACAATGAACAATTCACTGTTTTTTAGTAAGGTATAGTCCAGTGTTAGTCTAAGTAGGCCTCTGGCAAAGCTTTGGCAGTGTGAATTGCCCTGCAGACTCCACTGCCTAGAATCATTGTCAAAATTATGTGCAGGCACCTTAATCTGCATGTCTTTATCTGTTAGCTCTGGCTGCAAGAAATAATAATGTACTCAAAAAAAAAAAAAAAAAAAAAAAAAAAGACAGGAGCAAGCTTAGTTCTGTGTGATAGCTGTTTGTTTTTCAGATGCAGTTCCCAGTGAATGGGCATTCCATAGCAGAAATCCATTGGCTCTCAATTTCACCAAATTATATTGACCCAAGATGCTTTTATTAGAGCCTATTTCTTTTCCATGACCTAATCTCCCTCCATATATTGACTCTTTAAACCCTGTTTTGTGTGATTGTTAAATGACTCTTTACAGATACCCTCAATTTTATAGATTATATGATTGGGACCAATGTAATGCAAATGTATGTGGAAGACAGATTGCCATATTTCTTACAGTACTTCAAGGTAGGCAGAGAGGAAAAGACAAATCCAGTATTTCCTCTAGACCTCACAACATTATAGTATTCCTGAATGTAAAGATTTCCCTGCATGCTGTGGTGTTTTGAGGGTGTTCACAAACTGGTCCCATTCAACCTGTATTACTCTTTCTTTAGACGTTTCTTTCCTTTTTTTTTTTTATTCTGTTCTGCTTTCAATTTGTGTTTCTTCTAAAAGTTAATTTCTCCCTTGTGATCACCTTCATTAAATAGTAGGAGAGATCTCTATATTTCTTGGAATCTCAGTGTTCTTTATAGCAAGTTCATCCTTCACTTTTTTCCAAATGTTTTTTGTCTTATTTTATTCTGTTTTAACAAGCAGGTATTCAGCATCCTCTTGATATGTTGCCTTTCCATTTATGGTTCTTTATGAATTTTATAGGAGCTGTTTTGATTCTGTCCTTTATAAACTATTTAAACGTATGCTTTTTTTCTTTTAGGGGATATTTTTAGTTGCCATGCTGTTGATAATCCCAAGCCACAGTCTGAACTTGCTATGCTCAGACAATATGGTCCTGATGTTCCTGAGCCAATTCTTCAGAAACTGGTAGCTGCTTTTGGAGAACTAAGGAGTTTAGCTGACCAAGGAATTATTAATTATCCCTATTCAACTAGAGAAGTTGTGAATATTGTAAAGCATTTACAGGTACAGTACATCAGATCTTACTGACTTTTAGGATTTTAATACTTGTAGGCTTTAGAAAAATATGCCATTACTGTTCATTAATTTCTATTTAATTTTTAAGAAAAGTTTTGCATTTTGAAGTAATAATAGCATTCAGGTGTTCAGGGTAAATGTATACAAGCAAATATTTTTTCTGTGTGATTATTTGTAGATATACAAAAAATCTGTGTTTCTGTTATTCAACAATGTTTGATGTGAGGAAAATGTTCAAGTGAATACAGTATGCAACTTCATAATAGCCTACATTATAAAATTACCTATTCAGCATAGTATACTTCAAGAAAAATGCAGCTGTTGACTTGCTATGCTGCTATGGAATTTTTGGTTTTAATAATTTCCCAGGGCAAAACAATACCCTGTCGCACAACAGGAATATAACACAAATGGAATTTGTCTAAAGAAAATGTTGCCTGGATAATGACTTAGCAAACAGGTACATAGGAACCATGATTGCTTCCTACACACACTTTTAAGTGCAAAATCATAACTTCTTATGTAATGATGTTTTTTTTTAAGTTTATGGTAGATTCTGACTTGTATCTTTATAAATTGAAGGATAGTTTTTATCTGAAGTATTTGAAATGTAAAATATCTTAATGATCTTTTAAATAGTAATGCTTTTATTTTCTGTTTATAATCATAAAGTAGATAAATTATCAATTTATGGAGTATTTCTTGAATTACTAAATAGCAGATTTAAAAAAGCTTAGTGGAAAAATTAATGTATTTAGTACAATTAGAAAATAATTTCTCCTAAATTCTTCAACCTCCTGTTTCTGTGTTTAACATTGGTAAAACAGTGTTGAATGATGATTTTGTATATTTGTTAACAACGTACAGAGAAGACTGAGGTACTTGACAACTTTTTTTGCCTCAGTCTTTACTCACAAGTACTCTAGCCACTCTACCAAACTCTCAAAATTCAAAGGCAGAAACTGGCAGAATGAAGAACCCACTGTAGGAAAAGATCAGGTTTGAGGCCATCTAAGGAGCCTGAAGGTGGACAAGTCCGTGGGATCTAATGAGGTTCATCCAAGGGTCCTGAGGGAACTGGCAGATGAAACTGCTAAGCCGCTACTTGTCATAGCGAAAATTTGTGGCAGTCCATTTTCCAGTGACTAGAAAATGGGAAGCATAACCCCTACTATTAAAAAGGCAAAAAAGGAAGACCCTGGAAACTACAGGTCAGTCAGTCTCACCTCTGTGCCTGGCAAGATCATGGAGCAGGTCCTCTTGGAAACTGCTAAGACATGGAGAATGGAGATGATTGGTGAAAGAAAGTATGGCTTCACTAAGGGCAAAATGTACTTGACAAGTCTGGTAGTCTTCTACAGTGGGGTTACATTATTGGTGGATGAGCAATTGATGTCTGCCTGGACTTATGCAAAGCATTTGATACTGTCTCACACAGCATTCTTGTCACTAAGATGAACAGGCATAGATTTGATGGATGGACCACTTGTTGGATAAGGAATTAGATGGATGGTTCTACTCAAAGAGTTGCAGTCAACAGCTCAGTGTCAAGGTGGAGATCAGTGATAAGTCTTCAGGAAAGAAAATCATTACTCAGAAGGTGGTGAGACACTGGAACAGGTAGCCCAGAGAAGGTGTGGATGCCCCATCCCAGGAGGTGTTTAAGGCCACATTGGCTAGGGTTTTAGGCAACCTTATCTAGTCGAAAATGCCCCTGCCCATGGCAGGGGGTTGGAACTAGATGATCCTTAAGGTCCCTTTGAACCTAAATCCTTCCATGATTCTACGGTATTCATACACATTTCCCCATATATACAGACATTTAGATCCTGGAGCTTAGAAATGGTACTTTTAAAAATCTTCAGTCCATTTCAATTTCTGGGGAGAAGAGATTTTTGTCTTGTCTCATGTCTAGGGTTCAGTGAGGTCTTGAGACAAAGTAAACTGATTCACTGTGTATTACTAATACCATAGTAGCTATCTTTATAAATTTGTACAAAGGATTAACAAAATTCAAACCAAAAAGTTGAATAATCCATCCAAATAACTGTGTAAGCAAAATACTTTATTAGGATCCAATAGCAATTGATAGGTATTTGCTTACTAAACCGACAGGAACATGTACCATGTTAGAAATACTGCTTATGTCTTTAAATGCAGAGTTACATTTGAAATGGAAGTGGAAAACCTAGTCTTGAGAAACAATTCCCGTGCTGCTGAAAAGCTGACGTTTTAGGTTTTTTGATAAATGAGCTCCCCTCTGTTGCATGCTTTGGCAGTTCCTTCCTTCCTTCCCTCCTTCCTCCTTCCTTCTTTCATCTTCTGTCTCCAGATAATCTAAGGTTGCACTGTATTCTGTTACCAACTGATGCTGAAACATGAAGACTTAATTCTTTTTTTTTTCTTTGGGTGTGAACAGCATACAGTTGAAGACCAGAGCTGCACTGCTGGTTGTCTTAAGGCCAATTACTCTCTGCTTCCATCTCCTTCACTTACATAGATTAATGTGGTCACTTCAAACTGGGCATTGGGCACGGATCACTGGGGAAGTTTCCTGTCTGCTGGTTTTTACCTCTTTCAAGGTCAAGTTTAAATATCCAAATAAATCCCCAACATGCAGCTTTGGTTCCTTCTGTAGCATTTGTTTTCAAGATCCCAGTCTCTTTGAAAGGATGCAACATTTTGTTTACTGTCACTTGTTTTTCAGTCTGAATAATAAAAAGGCTGGGAGTAGCCAAATGTAAACAATGAATATAAACATAATGGTTATTCCAAAGTAAGAAGCTGTTAGGTCTTCAGGTAGAGAAGAGAGAGGAAGGAGGGAAATGAGTCAATGAAATCGCTGGTCCTTAGGAAGGAAGGAGGGAAGTTAGTCATGATGTTAAACAGTTTCCCTTCAAGCAGTTCCACAGCCCCACTCTCTTTTTACTGTTGTGTTGGTTCCTTTCACATAATGTTAGTGTTTTCTGCATCTGCAAAACAGAGCTGGATGTTTCAGAGAAAAAATTGCTGGTGATTATTGTTATCTGAGAGAGCATCTTAGCATTAGGGCTAGTCAATTAAGAGAATATTCTGATTAACACCAACACGTAATTATTATGCTAATCTCTCCATTCTGATTAATTGTGGTCTTCAACATACAGCATTTTGTCTACAGCGTAGTTGCAAGGGCACCTTCCCATAATGATTACGCAAACAGGGAACTTATAGCAAATTAGTAGTAGCTTAGGCATTGCATTCAGAGTTAAGTTGCCTCTGTATTAACTTTTTCTTAAGAATAGGGGTGGGTTTTTTTAGATACCAAACTAATTTGAAGACATGTAATTGCAGACATGAAGAAGTTGGTTGTCTGCAGCTGCCTGACTTGCCATTGTATCTATTTCTTCCTGCTGATTGTGTAGAGAATTTGGGTCTTGCAGCTCTAGATAGCAACCAGCCTTAATATATTTTGCCTCATTCACCTGTAATTGTCAGCTTGTGTCAAATGTCAGAAGTACTTATGCTACCAGTGGCTTATGGGCAAACCCAGAAGCTCTGAGTTTACTCCATATGCTGCCCATAAGCACTGGTGTTGTATGCTGTGGCTGTTTCTGGGCTATCTAAGCTTTCACTAAATCTGTTTTATGTTGTTTTACAGAGTCCAGCATCACCCAGTGTCCCTGGTAGACATTGGTCAGGCAACATCCCAATCCATCCATTTAGTCCAAATAAAATGGAAATGGGTTTTCTACTAAGATTTTTCTCAATTTAATATATTTTTTGGACTTCTTCTGATCTGCCTTCTTTCTTGTTTGTATCTGAGGTTGCTTTCTATTAGGAGGCACTAGAATAACAGTTTTGGAGCAGTAGATGTCCAAGGTACCTTCTGGCCCTGAAGCCTACTAATCATCTGGTTTTTAGACCTCTCCAGTAAGCTTTTGTACTAAGATAGTAGGTGCTTAGTATCTTTTTTTATTCATCTAATCTCAAATGGAAACTAGGCTTATCAAATCATTTTTTATCCTTTTCTTTCCTTGATGCCCTACACACACACACCAATAACCTTTTATCCTTTTGGCCAACCACAGAGAATCTCAGTTACCAGTTTTCAAAGATAATGAGGTTTCTGCTGATTTAATCAGAATCAGTAGCTATATGACAATGAGGAACAGACTGAAATTAGTGTCCCTTCCCTGTGAATGAAAAGGCAGGGAACAGTTGCTTGGCAGTAGATGATGCCCACCAAACACATGAGCACTGGTTAATCAATTAGCATGGATGTTGCTCAGGATGAGCCATAAATGTGTTGCTTCGTGTCCCGCTGACAGGACAAATGAGGAGACACAGGCAGAGCTGGCAGCATTCAGTGAAAAGGCACTGGGATGCAGGAAGAAGCCAAGGGCATGGAGGAATTAGTAGGGGGAGATCTGTTGGTGGCATGGGAGCAGGATGGGCCTTTAGGGTGTTGATGGCAGCACGGGTATCTGAAGTCACTGGAATACATGCAGAGGTGAATGGTAGTGGAAACACGAGGTAGACATCTAAAAAAATAATAATTTGGACTCATTATAAGACTATAATCTGGATCTGCTATCTGGACTATAACATACCAGGCGGATTGTTGCTTTCTTTTTGTAGAATCATTAAGGTTGGAAAAGACCTCCAAGATCAATTAGTCCAACCATCCCTCTACTACCAATGTCACCCGTGTCCCTAAGCACCACGTCCAACCTTTCCTTGAACACCCCCAGGGGCAGTGACGCCACCACTTCCCTGGGCATCCCATTCCAATCCCTAACCACTCTTTCAAAGCATAATGGTAGAAGTACTGTAGACCTTAACATGTACAGAATAATGTAAGATTCCCTGTTTGTAGCAGCAAACTACTTTTTTCTTGACACCATTTAAGCAGACTATAGCAAAGTCATGGCAAGTTAGAGCTGTAAAAATTGGATTTTTCAACTAGTCAAGTTCTGTCATAATTTTGTATCAAAAGCATAACATTAAAAATAATTTTTTAAAAGTTAGACATAAAAACTATTTTACTTACTATTTTGAGAAAGAGACAAAAATCTAAACTGTGAAAATACTGTAAGGTACACACAGAGGTTTTACGTGTAAGGGAAAGAATCAATGAATAAGAACCAGACAGACTGATGAGATGTCAATATTTTCTGCAGTAATCTGGTTTTAAAAATCAATAGAAACCAAATGTTTTCTTTAAATGTTCAACTCAAATGTTCAAACTTTTTTTTTCTAAGTGAACTGTTACTGCCTTTCTTTGGTAATCAGTTATCCAGGCAGTTATTAAAAAGGGGTTGAGTTTGTTCTGATTGAAAGAGGAGAGTTGCAATTTTTTAATAACTGAAGTAGAGGGCCTTTTGACAAGTGCTTGTGTTCAGAACAGGTTTCTTTGGCAGCAGCAATCAGTCGTACCTGAGGAAATAAAATTTATGTGATGTCCTACTGTTACAATAGGCACAAAAGTGTTGGTTTAATTCATTGAGGAGGTATTGAAGTCAGAAGTTACCCAGTGATTCAGAGAAACACAGAAATAGTTGGAGACTACTAGTGAAAACCAGGTAGTATTTGAGGCACTTCCCCAAGGTTTCATCAGTATCTAGTGCAGGGCAGGTAAAAGAGGATGTTGTGAGTAAACAAGCTAGCTTGGTGCAAGTTTCGTGGTTGTACTATGCAGTGAGAAAGGAAGAACACAGAAACTGTGGTATTCATCATAATAAATGTCCTAAAATAATTCCATAAGGAAAGGTTTTGGTTATACAGAATATGCACAGTTGTGGACATTTTCTTCTTACCAAAAAGAAGATACTTTAAAACAAATGAGA
Organism: Aythya fuligula; assembly: GCF_009819795.1. NCBI lineage: Eukaryota > Metazoa > Chordata > Aves > Anseriformes > Anatidae > Aythya > Aythya fuligula. Next base: position 175,337,286 of record NC_045559.1, on the reverse strand, counting down.
CGGGGTTCTGCACACTGAGTATTAAGTAGCTTTACATGGTTTTAAATTTAACTCTCTGATGTACATTTTTATAAGCCGATATAAGGCTTTTTTTGTGCAATGATGTCTACCTGGACTTGAATATTAAGCTTACATTACAGAATATAGTACTTTCAGTACTAAGCATTGTAAAAACCTTTTTAAGTTACATAAAGAAAAGATACATTTCTCTGACACAAGTTGAATCATTTTCTTCAAGGCTTTTTTTTTTTTTTACCAGCCATTACTCACTGATAGGAAAAAAACAGTGAAGACTTCAGGTCCATAAAATGCTTCTTCACATATTTATGTTCCACACAGTAACTGTGGTATACTGAGAAGGGGGGATCCAGGTCCTTATCTTAAACATACAGTATTTGAATGAAAGGCATATGAAGAAAAAGTGACTTCTGCCCAACACCAAAAAATAAAGCAGCTAGGTGGTAAAGTTTTAGGATCTATAGCAGTTTGAGTGGTTTTTTGTTTGGTTGGTTGGTTGGTTTTTAATTCTTTTTATTTGATTGACTTCATTTACATTTTACAAGACTATTTAAAGGGAGTATGTGTGTGCTTTAAGAGTTCCAGGGCAAATCAAAAGACAAGGGGAGCTTCTTCCTTTCTTTTCTTTTTTTCCTTTCTTCTTTTCAACTTACTCCTACTACATGAGTTTAGTTGACTTTCTTACTGGCATCCAGGTCTTGGTGGGAAATGAGTGTCAGGAAGGCACTTTCCTCCTGCAGAACAGCGATAATGAAAAGGTCTGCGGCACAATTCTGAAATCTGGAGGAGCAAACAATAGCACCAGTTAGCACTTTCTTTTTTGGAAATACTAATTAAAGTTTGATAAACCTTTTTTCTTTATGTATATGGCTCATGATAGGTAGTATTTTTTACCAGTTAAAAAAAAAAAGAAGTATCTCATAAGTGGATTTCTGTTTCCATTAAAGCCCATCACGACCTAAACCCATATTTAGTAAGAAAGCAATATATCTTCTGTTTTTTTATATTCAACATTAAGAATCAGAATTCTTAACTGAATTGTATAGTTGAGTACATGAATATATGTATTTGTGTCAGATCTTCCTACGTAGCAGAAAGTAGTTCCAAATTTTAAAAATACATTATGTATTTTATCATATAGCTCAGTGATAACGCCACCTTGTTACGTGTATAACAGAACTGATTCTACAAAACATGAATGAATGTGATTATTTAACTAATTGTCTCCTATTTGTTTGTTTTACTCAGTGTTAGTGTCAATGACTTCATTCTGACTTGAATTAATCTACCTTCTTTATTCCAGATTTTTTTTCAATTTACTTGAGCATTTGTCTAAGTCGAGCAAAGTTTCTGTTAGAACTATTAACTTTAAAATTCATTTATTTCCTGTAGCTTAACAGAGATATTCAGTAAAATAAATCTGGGGACTTTTGTTTCTTAACAGAAATTCCCAAATGAAGGACTGGCGAATGTTGTTCGAAATGTTTTTGACTTCGACTCCTACAACAATGAAATGCGTGAAATTTTAATCAGCACTTTGCACAAATATGGAATACCTATTGGAGCAAAACCGACCAATGTACTGCTGGCCAAGGAGTAAGAGTAAAATAAGATCTATTTTAAGAAGACGTGTCTCTCATGATCACTTTTTATAGTGCATTATCTTGCTGCTAACTGATTTTAAATCAACCTGGAATACTTGAAGTCAATACTCCTCTGGTTCAACTTATATTCCTACAACAATTTAGATTACTTTATAATAGAGTATTTGCTTATTACTAATATTTAATCTTTACTTAATGTCCATGCACATAATGATAGTTTGTATGATAAAGATATATATTAATAAAGGGAAATACTTGTTTCTTCCTCTGTGTTTTTAATTGAATTGCAACACGTTTCTGTCCTGTTACTTACCACTTAAATCAATATCAAAAGAAATAAATTGTCATCAGCATTAGTGGGATTTTATCTTTGATACTCACAAAAGGCTCTACAAAAATACTTCTGTAGAATAGAGCAGTGTATGTAATTAAGCATATAAACCAAGAATCATTCATGTGTCTGTGTATCACTATTATTCTTTAATTACATTGATAACTGACATGTTACACCATATGGTTTTCAGAGGTTAGAATCAAAATAGCTATTTTTAAGAATAAATTGTGAAATGAAAACAGATTTAACTCATTCTTATAGTTCATAGACATGTTTAAGTAGGTCGTATTGAAAAGCAGTTAGAGAACTTACTGTGGCTTGAACTCTCATGTGATTTGTTCATGGAGAAACAAATATTTCCCTTTCATGAAGAAAGCTTTATGGATTTATGGTAAATTGAGTTTGCCATGGGACATACTACTTTTATATTTGCTAAGGAGGCACTGATTCTTAGGACATGATGTCTTGATATTAGGTGTCTGTGTAGGTTTCTTCTACTGGTGCACCGCTGTTATCCTGTCTAACATCCTACATATAACTATTAAATTAAACTGGCAGTGTAATGACTGTGGTGTACCTTTTCGTTCAGATGACAGAAGAATTACATGCCTAGGGAACTGATGGTTGAACAACTACGGTGTCTATCAAACTGACAGTACACACTTGAAACTTTCTGTAGTTTCTTTGCTAAAAGTCACTTGGTAATTTCTGTTTCAACGAATTATGTTTGTCATAGTTCTTGAGAAATTTGCACTTTATATAATTTTTATATAATTTTTAAAAGTACTGGGTGTGGGTTTACATGGGCGGTACAGAGAGAATTCTCTAGCAATGAGGAAATAAGAGACTTAGGAAACAAGAGAGAGACTGCTGTTATTGGGGACTATTCAGTCTAGAAGTGCAAAGGTAGAAGAATTAGATCATCTTGATTTAGGGATAATCACCTGATCATTTTGGATCTGTCACTGAGGTTTTATGTGACAGGTTACACCAAGACCTATGAGAACCCCATAACATGCTCATCAAAAACTCTTTCAGTGACAGCCATGGGAACATACTGTGTACACTGAAAGCCCAAATTAGGGAGAAACTACAGGAACAGTTCACAAGCAATTGATAAAAGCAAGTCTTTTTCTAGATCTCACAGTGCAAGACAGAGCCTAGGCTGACACCTGACTCTTGTGATCCTGAGATCTTGGTCTCAAAAGCTCACCTACATCCCTGACATCTGGAAGTTCAGATTATCCTGCTTCTCTCTGCCATAATAACGTTGCTGTTGGTTGTGAGATAAAAACCTGTGGAGCTTTTGAGCCACAGGTGGATCACCCTGAATTACAGACACATCTTTCGGGAATGGTTTAGGAATGGCTGATTCTGCCTTGGGGTAAAAGAACATTGTGGTAATGTCTCCAAATCTCTTCGAGCCCAAATTGCACGATCCTGTGATGGACACATTGAGGTACTTCAATACAATATTTGGACCATGTCAGAAAAGGGACTTTCCCAAGCTGCTACATGTTTAGAACTAGAGTACAGGTGTCCTTTATATTATTTTGCAGGATTTGGGAAGTAGGATAATGGTGCTAATCTAGTCCAGCTCACTTCATAAAAGGTGCAAGTTAATCTAAAACCTTCTTATCTGATTTTTCCCTTGATTCATGTCAAAACTTTCAGAGATGGAGTTCTGTAAGCTCCCTAAGCAAGTCAGCCTTCTTCCTAAAATCCTTGCTATTAGAAAGCCATCTCAAAGCTAGACACATCCACTTCTCTCAGTCTTCCCATTTTTAACCTCTGGTGGTTTTTCTTTTATGTTTGCTTTATTCCCACGTGCACTTGGTTCATGTCTGTCTTTAAACATGGTGTGTGAAAACAAGCAGGTTACTTTCTGCTGGAGCTGAGTGGAGTTGTAGGAGAATATAGAATATAGGGATGTGTTTCATGCAGCAGTTCATTTTAAAAATTCCAATGTTTGCATTTCTTGCAACTTTTAACTTATGTCTGTTTTTTCAACGCTAACCTTTGGGTCCTTTCTGCAGAACCCTGCACTCACCCCTTACCTGTTTTGCGATTGATCTCCTTCATACTTAGACTTTCTTAATATATTGTATTTAATGTAAAATTAAGTAACAAGTTTTGCAATACAAAAGCATTTCCAGAGATCTAGGACATGAAAAATCATTATTGCAAAGTCACAGTTAATCCAGAGGAGGTTTAGATTGTATACTAGGAAGAATTTCTTCATGGAGTGGTTGGCCAAGCATTGGAATGGGCTGCCCAGGGAAGTGGTGGAGTCCTCATCCCTGGAGATATTTAAGAGATGTATGAGTGTAGCACTAAAGGATATGTTTTAGTGATGTAGGTCAAGTTGATGGTTGAACATCGTGATCTTGAAGGCGTTTTCCAACCTAGATGATTGTATGACTATACTGAAGTACTGACTATTATGCAGGTACTCTGGCATGCATTAACGTTTCTATTGGATCCAACAATTTGTGAGTCCTTCTTCTGTTTTAATACATTTTTGAGAAGTCTGTCTGTCATCTATTAATGAGAAAAAAAAAAAAATAGAGAAATTACAATTATTTAAATTGCTGCTGAAACGTAATTGCGTTAAGTGTAGGAACAAAACCATGAGACACATGAGCAACACACTGCAGTGCAGAGTCTCATGAGAAGGAACTCTGATGGTTGTATTTGACTGAAATTTCAGGGGAAATTTAACAGAGAGTAACAGTGACCCTTATGGGATTTTTAGCTTAGGCTCTGGAATTAACGTACTTAATCTTGGGAGGAATTTGAGGTGGTATCTAATTACCATTTAGAAAAGAGTTCTTGCAATAGTTGTTTTTTCAAGAGAGAAATTAATTTGTAAATGCTAATTCATTTATTTCCTAAATTGGTGTTTTATATTAGACCTCTTCTCTTTGACTTCATGTGCTCTCAGGAGATTTGTGAAGCAATTGTCAAACTGAACTAATTGATATCCCTTTAGAAAAATTCTACATCTGTTCAGAGATACAGAAATAAAATGTTAGCCTCCTGGTATCTTTTATTTCAGATCCTGGTTCTGTATTCAGCTCATTCTTCTGTAGCATATTTGTTGTGTGGAAGTTTCTCCTATTCTAATATTAGACAGATAGGATTCTGCTTAATTCCTGAGACTTAATGAGATGGCAAAACAGACTACAGAGTTAAGCTTTAAAAGCCTGTTTTTTATCAGAATGTTTTTCCTACTGTTTTTCAAGCACAGTAATGCTTTACTTTTTTTCCTACCTAATCCTTTGGGCCTTTTTGTTTCCTTGAGGTTGTATTTTCCAAATAAGATGGCCATTCTTCAAGACACTGACATGTGCAATATTGTCAGCTTAGTATGTTGTAATATTGTCCGTATCTCCTGGTGTTACCTATTGAGAGGTTGCTTTTTTTGATCACTATGGTGAATAAAGCAGATGGCTTGTCTGCCATGCTTTGCCAGCACATAGTGGCTAAATACCCATTCCATTTTTCTCCCCTCATTTCGCTACTCACTTCTATGTGCTTGCTAGAACTTGAACATTCATTTTATATGAACTGTATCATTTATATGTAATGAAAATGTGTAAATTTTAATGGCTTTGCTGTTCTCTTGAGTCTCGTCCTTTCAGGTAGCACGTAGTTGAATGTTGGATCTGGCTCATATTATATGTGTCTCTTTTCCATCCTGTGCACTTGTGTGTGTGTGTGTTTGCACTTGACTGTAAAGGAACAGGTAGCCTAACACGAATATTTTCTGAATATCTACTGCTTATATTCTAATCAAAAAGTATTTTCATTACAGTGATCTGGATGGTAAAGTAAGTTCTTGCATTCAAACTGTATCTTATTTAAGTTGAACTAAAAAAAAAAGGGAGGGGGGATAAATGTCTGTTCGGCTAAACTGAACACAGACTTTTGTTTAAGTCCTTGAATACTACATTCTGTTCCAGTATTAAGCTAGTTTACAAGATCAAGTGGTAAACAGTTCTGTTACCTGTCAAAGTTCACAACTGACGCTGTACGAGTAGGGCAGCTGGCTGCAGAGAATTCAGTGAAACTTTGTTCTTACAATGTTCTGAGCTGGTTTCCAGTATGCTCTCAGAAACTTAAATGGATAGGTTCGTAAAGCAAGATCTGTTGACTTTTCTTGATTATTTTTTAATTAGCCTAAAATGAATGTATTTTCTAAATTTTAAAAGTGAAAAAAATGTATACTGTAGGTGTCACTTTGAGTAGTTTTCCAGCATCAGAAGTTGCTAGAGAATAATCTTTTAACAGATTGTCTTCCCTTAGACTGCTGTGTGTGAAGAAAATCAGGCTAAATAATAGAGGTAGAATTGCCACATCAAGTGTAAGTCCTGTGCCTATCATTATTTCTGAACAAATGTTCTTAGGTAACCATTTCATCGACAGCAGTGATCTTAAGGAAAATGGTGTAAAACTAGGAGCAAGTAAATTTGATTATTCCAAATTTTTTCTTAACCTGCAGACACTGCCACATCCATAAGGAAGGAAGTGATTAGGAATAATTCATTAGAACTTGCTTTTAAGTCTTGGCTTCCTTACAAGATTCATGCAGCCTGTTGTGTGGTTTTTCTTTTCTCTGAGCCCTTTTCAGCTTTTGAGGAAAGCATGACTTGGGGTGCATTAATGCTGGAGATAGCCATGGAGTTTCAGTACAGTTCTTACCCGCCCACTGCACTTTCCTACACCCATTGTATCTCTTTGTTTCTTAGAGTTTTGCCACTGGTGGCATTTCCATAGTATTCTGTTTGCCCTTTATGGAAGCAGTGTTTGGTTCGCTTAATTCAGTTGAAATACTGTGGAGTGTCAGGAGTGCCTTGTGAAGCTTTTTACCAGCACTGTCACTTCAAGTTATTTTCAAAACTTGGTTATTGTTACCTCTAAGTCCTGGGAAAAGAAAAGTCTGTACTTCACTGTGTATCATATATATTCAGTAGAGGAAAACTTTAAGAGGTGTACGTGTCACCTTTGACCAGAGTGGTCACTTTGTTCCAGTCCTTCTGTACCCACAGCCTCTTCTGAAAATCATTCAGGAGGTAGACTGCTTGTAAGACCTTTAATACCACCAGCTTCTTCTATACTCTGCCTTTCTTATATCAGGTTTCTGTGCAGTGAAATGGACTAAAAAATAACTGTCAGGTCCTACTTCTCTTAACAAAGGAACTTCGCATTATGAATTCTGTTCTTTGTTTTATTCCTAAATTCTGATCTACCTTTCCCTCCTCTTTGCTGTTCATGATGTCTGAGTCTGCTGCCCTAGAGAAACTAAATTATTCAGGAGCAGGGAAGAGAACAAAACCTCAAGGATCTGGGAGAAAGGAGAAATCAGTTTTCCAAAGGGAAGAGAGGAACTGTTAACAAAGCAAATCTCCAGAAAGCTGAAACAGAGTGGAAATGTTTTGTTTCTTTGGGAATGCGATCTGTAATTCTGTTGCTATATAAAGCGGGGTATTCAGTTAGTGCTGGTTATTAACATATGTTTTGTTTTAAAATCTAGTAAGTACTCATGATTATTAGTGAACCCATTTATTTCTAGGATGTTGTCCATGGGAGTAATGTGTAAGGAATTAAAAACTAAATCCAAATCCTTGTGGAAGCTGATGTGCCATTGAGCTAATAGGAAACAATTCTTGCTGATTATAGGCATATCAGAGATTATCCTACTCATAGTAATCATTACCAAATATATATATATATATCCCTAGTATCTTTTTGCACACAAGACAGTTTTGGCTCAAGACATAACCAAAGTTTTGCCAACACATAAGTTTGAAACCCGGACAGATGCTTGAAGTAAAATTCCAGTTTATGGATAAAATGACTTATCCTGAAACTGGACTGTTTTGCCCTTTTTCAGACTGCATGAATGCACTTATCTAAGAATTGTCTATATGTGGAAACAGTACATCCTGAACATTTTTTCCTAATGATCTTAAATATTGCAAAGTAAAATATATTGTATTTGCATTTCTTTCGCATCTGGCTTTTTTTTTTTTTCTAATTTGGGAAGAATCAGGCAAGGTATAAAAGTGCAAACTGGAGTGAGGAAGAAAGCAAAATAAATCACACTTTAAACATCGGTATCTGTTGATATTCATAAATAGGCCACAAACAGGCAATAAATACTCCACTGGTTCTTTGACTGAGAGAGGAAAATAATGACTTAAGAGAATGACTTGGCTTGGAAGGGACCTTAAAGCCCACCCAGTCCCAGCCCCCTGCCATGGGCAGGGACACCTCCCGCCAGCCCGGGTTGGCCAAAGCCCCATCCAGCCTGGTCTTGAGCACCTCCAGGGATGGGGCAGCCACAGCTTCTCTGGGCAATCTGTCCCAGCACCTCACCACCCTCTGAGTGAAGAATGTCTTCCTAATATCTAATCTAAATCTCCCCTCTTGTAGTTTAAAACCATCCCCCCTTGTCCTATCATGTCTGCCCAAGTAAAAAGTCAGTCTCCATCTGTTTTATAAGCCCTCTTTAAGTACTGAAAGGCCACAATGTGGTCTACCTCTCAGCCTTTTTTCATAGGAGAGGTGCTCCAGCCCTTTGACCATCTTGGTGGAATGTATTTCATACACTTCCCTCATTATGTGCCCCAGTGGTGTATTGCTGGCAGCTGGATGTTTATCTAAGATCTGTAGCATCCAAACCACTTTCTGTTTCCAAATAACAAAATGTGTCTTTGGCTATCTGACTGCCTTGGCAGATGGTCCAAATGCAGAATGGGGATGGAGACTGACTCCCTGTGAGTACTGGCTTCTCCAGGTTGCTTGAGGTTTGGTGTCAATATTCCAGTAAGAAATGTTAATGCATCTTTCCTGCGTGAGTTGGAAGGATTAGAGGATATTAGTGTTCATTCCCTGACATTTTCTCTTAAGTTCTCAATGAAAAAAAAAATACTAAATGTTGCCAAGATTCATATGTAGTCCAACTGGGGATTTTTGACTGGAGATAACTTCTTATTCCGAAAAGAGCATCGAGAAGAATAGAAACAAACCTCTGGGATCCAGAGGGGCCAGGTTGGTTTGTGGGGAGAGGGGAAAAAATGGAACAGTAGGAAAACATCATGAAATGGGACAGAAGGGGCTGAGCACAGGCTTTTAACAAACAATCTTAAGAGAACTTCCTTAAAATAGACTTTGGAGATATTTATAGAAACTGGGAGAGGGAATGTCTTCTGTTCTCCTGCCAAGTCCTGAAGCTGTACAATAACGTGCAACTGCTTGTAACACAGAATGCAGTTTTGATAGGAGGTCTCTTTAGGAGCAATGGATCCTAAATAAAAGAAACCAAAAGGATGAGTTCATTAGCTCGAATGTATTTGTGCCAATCAACACAGTCAAACTGCTTTTAGTGGTTGCAAATCACTGGAGAGAGAACAGAGGGGGAAAAAAGTTGTCCCTTATTTGCTGTCACGCTACTCTGTTATATGCCATCATATTTCTTTTCCTATATGAGTTTTAAAATGAGTTTTGCTTTGGCGTGCTTATTCCTTCACTAAGAAAAATGTCCAGAAATGAAGAAGTCAGACCAACGAAACCAACAGAGGCTCTCAAAGAAGCCTCTGCCCATGCTGTAGGCTGTACTGGCCAGAACACAGTGGCAGACTCTCACATCTGTATTACATTGTCTATGTTCATGTGAACAGAGGCAAAATATATGGAAAAAAAAACACTGAAGTTATTGTGTACTAAATTTCCACATTGTTTACTGTGCTTATTCTGCTGGCTTTTTAGAAGTGTGTCAATTACAGCTGTTCCTGTAAGTGGTACTATCACATCCTGTCTGATCTGAATAAAACAAAGCGAGAGACGTCTCAGATATATTTTATTACATACCTCAAATAATTCAGACTGGAAAAGTTTTCTTTTGAGGCCATATTATATGAAGGGTTCCTTCTTTTATTATGCTGTTTAGGTTGTGATTGTATTAGTATTCCAGAAGGCTAAAAATTTTGTGATTTAAAACATAAAATAAATGAAATATTTTAGTAAGGAAGCATTTTCTGCAAGAGAATCTTTAAATATGGTTAGTTGGAAAAATGCTGTTGTTTAAATGATTTATTCCATATCAGTTGCAAGTTAATGAATATAAAAATTCGTTTGTTCCTGCATTGTTTGACAGACTGCCATTACCAGATCATAAATTTATAGGCTACTGGAAAATCGATCAGCCTGGGAATGCACAACAAAAACTGCTGTGTCCCACAGAAACTCAGAAAATAGATGTAAAGGTTTGTCTTTTTTATTTTTTTTTTAATACACAAAATAGTCTTTCTATGTATTGGGATGTGAAGAACCTAAAATGACCTTTCTTGTGTACCTAGCCCTCAGAATGTGGGATGTGCTTTAAAAATCAATACATTTGGTCAGAAGTTCTTGAAAAGAGCTTTTTATAAAGACACTGAAAGTACCATGTTTGAAGGAAATCTGTGGCTGTTTTGGATGCTTGGAAGTGGTCAACTTCAGCCCCCAGATTTCAATTTTTGGATAAGATCAGAGAGTAACTGAACAGAAAGCTGTTTTCCTGTTTTTATTTTACATGCAGATGAATTCTTATGGGTCTTTGGCACTGCCATGTTTGAATCTGAAATTTTGGTACAATTTGATCCGCAGTCAAAGCTTTAAAGTCCTTTTCAGCTTTGAGCTCTTGGCCTAACTTCAGTAATTATTACTCCAGTGCGTCAGGGAAAAAACCTGAACTGCTAATGTGATGTGGGATTCATATAACAAAAAATTGCCATTGAACTTCTTTGAAACAAAAAAAGATTCTGATTCTTTCCCTTGCGTGGGTGGTGTTTTATCAGAACATGATACTTCCTTCATGCCATTGAGCAATAATGGTTCCAAACCAATAAATAACTAAGATGAAGGCATGATGGTCTCTCTATTGTGAAGAAAATGGCTCTATGAACATTCAGAGAGCTTGCAGAGAAGTATTTCATCTACTCTATCATTTATTAATTGTTTCTGTTGTTAATAGTATTAACAGTCTTGAAGAAGACTTCTAGATTCAAATAACGACAAGCAAAGTATTTTAGCACGCCATCATTGTTATCATTTGTTTTAGGGCCCTATATACCTAAATATTCAAGGATTTCCACTGGAACGACATGAATCCCGGTCCCTCAATTTCACAGAAGAACTTGCCTTTTGGAGACTGCCTTTGGGTGAAGTTAACTTTGTTTGCGACGTCACTGTAACAAAAGGTATGGTGAGAAAAGCTAGGAACTTTTGTAATGATTCCCAGTATCATAAATACATGAAATACCCTGGAGATTAAGAAGAATTGGGCTATTGACATCATAAGTGCCTGTTGATAGCCAGTGACAGAATATGAAAGGATAATATGCATGTGTAATGTTCTAAGGCTATGTGCAAAGTAACACTTTGGTGTTTTTTCAATAGTCTTTATTTCTGGGTATCTTTGCAGGGGATAAATTAAATAATTTATTTTTTTCCACTTGTTTTTGCTATTATTTTAACAGTGGATGAAATACAAAAATAATCAGCCACTGATATGGGAGCATAATTTCAGACATTGTGGTCTTCATTAGGATATGCATCCTCAAACTGAGAAAAGGATATGTATAAAGCTTCAGAAAATTATTATTTGACTTTTTCCTTTTTCTCTTGGTCAGTTTAGTTTTAATATAAACCTTAAAACTTGCATAGTGCTATGCTTAAACTGATCAAAATTCTTTCTCACTGAATCAAACCTGTCTTGGTTACTCGTATTTCTTATGTCCCAAAGTGAAATTGCATTACTAGGAATATTCATAAATATTTTTGGGGTTCATTTGGATGAGGGGAGATTGATTGTACCCTCAATAAATTTGCAGATGATACCAAGTTGGGAGGTAGTGTCGAAGGGTGGCCCTTCAGAGGGATCTGGATAGGCTGGACTGCTGGGCTGAGGCAAATGGGATGAGGTTTAATAAGGCCAAGTGCTGGGTCCTGCACTTTGGCCACAATAACCCCATGCAACGCAATAGGCTTGGGGCAGAGTGGCTAGAAGACTGTGAAGAAAGGGACCTGGGAGTGTTGATCGATGCTTGGCTGAACATAAGCCAGCAGTATGCTTGGTGGCCATGAAGGCCAATGGCATCCTGGCCTGTATCAGGAATAGTGTAGCCAGCAGGAGCAGGGAGGTGATCGTCCCCCTGTACTCTGCTCTGGTGAGGCCACACCTCAAGTACTGTGTTCAGCTTTGTGCCCCTCACTACAAGAAGGACATTGAGGCCCTCAATGAGGATAAGACTCAAGGAAATTGCCACAAATTGCACTTGGGTAGATGTAGATTAGATATCAGGAAAAACTTTTTCTCTCAAAGAGTGGTCGGGCACTGGAACAGCCTGACCAGGGAGGTGGTAGAGTCACCATCCCTTGGGGTGTTCAAGAAGCATCTGGACAAGGTGCTATGAGATAGGATTTAGTAGCTTAGTGGATAATATTGGTGATAGGAGGGCTAGATGATCTTGTAGGTCCTTTCCAACCTTGTGTTTCTATGATTCTCTTCTATGATTCATCATTAAACGTGTCTAAACTTCACTGTGTATTATAAACAGATTGTTGATGATCGATACTAGAATGCTGCTTTTTCTGCCTGTATCATGAGTTTCAAGTACATTTGGAAACTTTTATGACAGTGAAAGAGAAATTACATTGCTTTGGTTTGATTTTAAGAATTCTCTGAAGTCCAGCTGGAAGTGCCAGACTTTCCACAAAGTTTGCCTTTGTGCCATGTGTAAATAATTATTAAATATATTAATTGAAGGAGAGAATGGGATAGAGGAGGGAGAACCAAAATTATAAACAAACAAAATCTTTTAGACAGATGTGTATACTGGCAGACACTGTAGTTATATCTACACAAATGTGCCTTGAACTACTTGTTTAAAGAGTTCGTAATGTTGTGGCAAGAATCTGCCTGTTAACATTTAGTTAGTATCAAGAGACTATTTATCTCTCTTGATCTCCCTGTGTGATGGTAATTGTCATGGTGGTAATTTTGCTGTACATTTTGCTATATCGTCTGCTTAGTTTATAATATATGTTTCCAAAATAACAATATGCGATATCACAAGCCTTTCCTTTGTTTTCCTCTTTCAGAAGATGAAGCTGAAAATGTTCTTTATGTTACTACTTGCAATCCTGTTGCCTTGTACTTCATGAATGTTTCTAGTAAGAATGGATCCTTTGTGGATTTCTATGACCTCTTCCCAAGAACAGTTGGAAATGTCTGGCAACCTTTTGTGACTGTGGCACCACTGGGAAATCCACTCAAAGGTCAAGTGCTTGTACATGAAGAGCAGGTAAAAAAAAAAAAAAAAAAACAACACCACTACCAACAAAAACAACAAAACAAAACCCACACAACCAGCAAACTACAGCTAAAGGTTTGCTGATGAGTTAAATAGTGTCATAAAGTCAGAATCACTAAGGTAGTCTACCTCTGTAAATGCAAATAGCATGGATAAGCCTACCCCCTTCTGAATGTACTTTTTTTCATTATACTCGAAGCCTGAGAGTTGCCTCAGCTTTAATTTTTATGTATAGATTTTTCTCTTGCACTTTTTTGCTGATTTAAAAGAACCCATTTTGTGTTTTGCATTATGTTGAGTTCTATCTGCTTATCTTAATTCTTGTGGCCTTTATGAGAGAAGGAAGATTGAGTTAAGTTCAGGAGTATCAGTCAAGCAACATGCATTTGAAAAGTACAAAGAAAGCTGGTTTATTCTGTGAATTTAAGTTCTGCTCCGGTCTTGTCCCCTTTTTGCTTTTTGAGCAGTATATGAAAGAGACGTTTTCTGAGTCACAATGTAAAATATTGCTTATATTTGCTTCACGCCACTATTTTTGGTTTGTTTTCTGAATCCTGGTATTTCTTATTCTGTAACATCTGAAGTACTGAGACTAGAAAGAAGGCTATGTAAGCCTTGACATTTAGTGTATCAGCAATGCAAATTTAGAACCACTGACGACTTTAGGGTTGGTTTGACTTGAATCCTTTTTTCAGAGTCAAGTAATGCATACTTTCCACATACTTTTGCCTTTCCATTACTATCAGTGACTGATTGGAACATTTCCAATTTAAAATTTCTTTGCCAAAGAGTGAGAAGAGACAACAGTTAATAAAATGCTGCTGGTTATTATTATTAATTTTTAATTAATATTTATCATTCTCTGTGTTACCTACCAGTCACAGTGGTTTGACATAAGCATTTAATGTGGTCATTATTGTTGGTTGGTTCTTCCTTTTCATTTTGTTCTGAATTTCTTCTGCCCATTTTTCGGTAGGTAGGAGAAGCCAATTTAGCAGAGCTTTTCCTGCACTCAGTTGGGATTTAAGTAGTTTTCAGTCATTCCATAACTAGTGTCTCTGTGGTACTGTTGTTCCAGAAATATTTGTCAAGTGTTGATGGCACTTTCTGGCCCCAAACATGACAGTTAAGCTCAATACCTTATAAGAAACACAATTCTGCCTTTGGTAGAGCTGCGTATGCCTTCTTTAGTTTTGTCTTGGACGCTTTCCAGTGCCAACTGGAAAAATATGATTCTGAAGATACCTGCTTATCGCAATTGTTTGCGTGGTTGTCTTGAGCTGCTATAGAAGTATGATTTGGGTTATTTTGAGATGCACATGACAAATTTGTTCAGTTCTAAACAATCCTTGGCCTTTTTTGGCAAAGTCAATGCAGGAAACTGTAAAACAGATGGCAGTCTATCTTGTGTCTAAGAATGTTTAGAATGTCTCACGCTTTTTAATATAAAGCCCAGCAAGCAATATTCTTTGCTTTCTAAGTCTTAGAAATTCCTACCATGAAAATAATTGTCCTGCTAGTTCATTTTTAACCAAATCACAGGAGGATTCAGTTTCAGCGCTGAGGGTTTTATTAGAGGTTTGTCCATGAAGCTTTAGACAGTTAATTAACTCTGTGACTGGTTTTGCCTGCTCTCATGGCGTATATTTTTCAATGACAGTATGACTTACTCTGAAATAAAGATTGTTTTATGCCAGCTCAGTGCCCCTTTCCAGTTGACTTACATTGAGCTGTAACCTCCTGTTTTTTTCACGAAAGTTTGAATATTGTCAGTTTCTTAGCAAGTGCTAATTTGAACAAATCCTGTCTGAAAATAAGTATATTTATACTGCTGGAAAGCAATACAGAATTACAATATTCTGAATGCTTTACCTTAATCTTAGGACTCTTTACACTGTGTTAGTATTAACATAGAGTTTACTGAGTGTGAAAGTGTGCTTCATTAAACTACACACTTGATTGCAAATTGTATTGCATTGTATACTTAGGACACCATTCAAAAGTTATTTTAGATATATCAAGTAACATTGATAAAATATTTTTTTTTTCTGTCTTCTACAGAAAAAAAATGCAAAATGCTTCTCTTGTGTATTTCATATTCATATCTACGGACACCATTAGTAATATATTTGCAATTGCTTTTTAAATGAGGCACCGAAGTATAGATCAGCCAAATACACCTGTTATACTCTTCACAGCCACTGCAGTCCTTCCTAATGTTAGGGCTTGTGTTGCAATCTCTGTGTTTCTAATTCCTACTTAATTGAAAGATTGATTCTCAAGTAGTTTAATTCTCCCACTTGGAGCCTGGGTTTTATACCCAGTTCTTGCAATGGAACCATGGAGAAGTTGTGTGCTTTCATGGTGCACCTGTGAAATGAGGGATATTGCTGTACATGAAATTAAATGAGATTTTGTTTATGATATTATGAGAATGTGTACAGTCTAAGTAAAACATATAGTCTAAGCTAATCCTCCAGGTACCTTCTGTGTCTGTTGAGTGGATAAAGTTGATGCAAAAGAAAATTCATCCTGGCTAAGCTGCAGCACAGTTAAGTCCTTCTGGAGGTGCCTTTCTCTTTCCATTGGCTACAGAAGGAGCCTGGACAGCTAGAATAGTCGACATGCCTGCCTTTGGGTGTTCTAAGATCACTGGCAGCCTTAACCTCAGAATTCACAACATTCACATATTAATACAAGTACATCAGTGGTACATCTATATTTTGGACAAGGCTCCAAGGATTAGCTACTTGTGCTAAGGGTGCATCAAACAGGTCTGCAAGAAAAACAAGAAACCTAAATGGTGTGTGATGCTTTAGAGATTTGTCTGTATGTACTTGCAAAAAGACCAAGAAGTATTAAGTATATTTGTAGAAATCAGAAGTTGCATTTATAAAAATTAAAAGAAGTCCACTGGACAGATGATATTTCATAAATCCACTAATTAAGCAATATCAAAAGCTATGAAGTTTTTCCAATTTCTTTGCTTTAATAAAGCTCTTTGGAGATAAATGTTTATGACTACGTAATAGAAAAGAATAATTTGAAATGGATGATAACTGCTGGAAAGGACGAGATGATGATATTGCAGCTCTTCAAATAAGCTTGTGATTTATTTCTCAGATATTACATCCATCTGGATGCAGTAGGGCCCTCCAGTAAAATAAAATGAAAATCACCATTCCTTCCTGTCCTTTTAAATAAAATTTTACTAAAACTTAACTTCTTGGGGATTTAATTTAATTGCACAAATCAGAGATTTATTTGCTTTTAAGCCATCTCTTCATCTTCTAGGAAGAAAGGCTAGATTATACTGTTCCACCCAGTGGCCATTCATCTCAGTGAGAACAGCCTATTTTGACTCCATTTTTTGTTTGTTTAAACTGAGCTGATAGTTTTTAAAAAGACTCTTCTGAAATCTCAGAGGTCATTTCTTTATAAGGTGGAAATTGCAATGTAAAGGAGAAATATTGATCTTATTAAAGTAGTGACGCCTTTGCTCTGTTCTTCCCATAAGTACTCCAGTTCTTCCCATAAGTATTCCAGTAGAAATACTTCTATTTCCTATAAAGGAAATGCCTGCCCTTTTCCTTTTTTTCTCTCTTTTTATTTTTTTTTCCTTTTTCCCCTTTTTTCACCCTTTTTCCCTTTTTATTCCTTTTCTTTTTTTTTTTTCCTTTTTTTTTCCCCTTTTTCTTTCTACACCTTTTGCTTTTACCACTCGGAAAGATAGCTAGTACAGCATGGAAAGAATTTTGATAAGCTTTAGATGTGATTTGAAATGGGACACGTATAAGAAGTATAAGAAGAAAATTCATATTGAGAATTGATTTGTCTATAAATTAACTGCACACTTCCGTTTTTTCTTACAAGTACTTTGCACTGTTGCAAGGCTACAGCTAGACCGACAGTAGCCCACAGTCTGCCTCAGTGAGCACAATGAACTTTGCCCAGGCAGTGTCCTGCCAGCATCCTTTAACTCTGCTTTTATCTTTCTCTGTCGGGAAGTGGGAAAGGAAGGGAGGGAAGTGCTTTTCCCTGTCCCACGTGCTGCTGGAGCTCTTTGTCGAAACTCTCAGATAACATGTGGTGAGAGAGGGAGTATGTGACATAGGAGCTGACAGGGATCCACCTCTCTCATTGCATGTAAACATCCTTTAAAAGAAGACTGTTTTTAACTGCTTGTGATCTAGACTGAAATACAAGTGGGAACCTGCGAATGGAAGGACTTAAAACCCACTAGCAGTAACGTCTGAAACCTCTTCTCCCCATGGTAGTCTGATACATGCACTCAGGAAAAAGGATGTATTCCTTCAAAACTAGCGGACAGTAATTCTCACCTTTTTTTTATCTTAAAAAAGACGAAGACTTTGTTTTTTTTGTAAGCACAAAGCTCATATCTCTATTTGCTGTCCTCCATATTCCGAAATCTCTAGGGCAATCAAGTCTCCCAAATTATCTGAAAGACACCATTCATATTAATTAGAAGGTCAATAATCTACCTGCATGCATTTCTCTACCTCTGAAGGCTTGATGGTTTGAGCACACTGCCATAAGTTCTTACACAGAGTTTTATCACTTAGACCTAATGAACAATGGGATAGGTCTACGTCTGTGCCTACACTGCCTTGTGTTCATGCCTAATATATACAGTGTCAGGATTGTTATGGGTGTGCTACTCAAGAGGTTATAGAGTGGCACTGTTAAAAAAAAGATGTTTGTGGGACCCAAGGCAAGGTGAGTGCACACTGTCCAGAGCTAAAAATCAGCCTCAGCTGAAGCTGACAGCAAAGGAGAGCGTTAGCAAGCTTGCTTGTTCAAGACATGAGCATCAAGGGTAGAAGAGAACGAAACTCAGAGAGTTATCATGAGGAGAACACCAAAGGGTAAAACTGAGTTGTTTATGCTGTCCTACCCTGAAATTGAAATTTACCATTTTCCCTAACTCCACGCTGTCTGTAAGACCGTAAGGACCAACTTCCCATACCGGCAAAGTGAAATCACAGCCCTGCTTGGTTTAAGGACTTTTAAGAGGAAAATGCTCGCTAAAATAAAGCCAGCAGTAAGGAAAGGGAAACTTTGCAGTAACTAAAAATAAAGGCACGGCACTTCATGAGATTGGTTATTGCATCTGTCCAAAGTTTGGAATTCCAGACATCGGGGTCGGGAGGTCGCCCAAAGGTTACTTTTCTCCCAGTCAAGAACAAACACAGCGGAATTGCACAGCACCGTCTTTTCCCAGCCCACTTGAAGAGTTGCCAGAGTTGCTTTTGGACGTGTTCGCAAGTGACGCAAAATTCTATTCTTACACACAGACAGAATATACATCAGTCACTTAGCACAGAAGGAAACGATTAACATCAAAAGGGGTGGAGTGGAGAGGCTTTTTATATTACCAACTACTCTCATAAATTCAGCGCTAAGTGGAAGAATGTACTTGATTCATACGTGTCCTTTATCTCATGGAGAAGGCTAATACATCTCTTCAGTTCAGCAGTGCTATTGCAGAATTATATAAATAAAACCAATGTTTTGGCAGAAAACCAACATCCAAAGCAAATGCCCTTTTTTTTTTTTTTTTCCCTCGAACCGCATTTCTATAATTTTGGTTTGTAATGCATAAGCAAACTTCTTTTTTTAGGAGTATTGAACTCCAGCTGAAATTCCCAAATGCTCCAAATAACATGGTAATATTTCAAATGCTTTACCATATTTAGCTTCAAATGACTGTCATTATTGAATAAAGTTAATTCTCTCAAATAATCCTAGTGAAAATATGAAGCCTACCCCAAAAGAACAAAAACACTGTGACTCAGATTGTTTGTATTTGTTTTATTTAGGACAATTTTGTGGGAATTTATGTTTTGCTCCCTTAACGTCTTTCGTGCGTTATTACAGATGTTGTACGTAGACAGTTTACTTTTAGTAAGCCCTAGCAGAACCTAGTGTTTCCTTGAATGGCAAAAAGCTCAACAGAAGACTTAATTAACTTCTTCTTATGTACCTTTTAAAGTTCATTTGATGCAGTTAAGGTTGCCCCTGAATGGTTGTTCTCTTGAATTCTTAAACCCATTAGGAGCAGCTATAGTACTACGTAAAAAGACACCTTTAAAATGACCCTGCAAGAAAAGCAAGTTCACCAAGTTGTGTATTTTCAGTGTCAGGTGCATTCATCCATGGCATCCACTCCAGACTTGGCTGCAGCACCTCACACATAGTGGATCAGCTCCATGTGACATGTGGGTCACAGAACTGGAGACAAGCTGCAGCAGCCAGGAAAAACATCACTGACATACTGTGGTCCCTTCCCCGTGCATGACCTGGGGCTGACAAGGGGAAATATTGTTCCTTCTCCCCATCATCTAACATGATGTGTTAACCCTGGGGCACTGAGTAACAATCTGAGAAATCTGAAGAGGTTTAATATTTAGCATGCCATCTTTTCATGTTTTATGTGGAGGACACTTGCCCCACTCTGTTCAGTGTCCTGTCCTTGATATGGATCCTCTAGAGTCATCCTGCTGTCCTGCAGCAGCATCCTCCCTCTGATACTGTAAGCTCCTTGAGCATGCAGCTCACAGAAGGATTTTTGCACACTGGGATTTTTAATAGGCTCCAAGGTATCTGAAGTATGAACCTTGGCAAGAAATACTGAATCAGTTCTCTTCTCACCAGTTTTTCACCTTCAGTGTAATTCAAGCAATGGATACTTTAGAGTAATGCTAAGGAAACATAAAAACTTAAACTAAATATTTTAGTGGCTTGACAAAGCAGAACTGGTGTATCTTATATGTAGCTGACTACAGCTTAACACATAAGCCATACTGGTCTAACTTGCAGAGTTTATGCAGAAGCTGTATAGATAAAACACTATGGAAAAACTGAAATATTATTCCATCTTTTTTATATTACATAACCTGAACGATTATATTTCTCCATGAACTTTGAAATTGAACCAAGATCCAGCCTATGTTTACCAACAAAGTCAGGGTCATCTTTTTGAAACGACCTAGGTCACTAGAGTGCTTCAGACAGATTTATTGTAGTCTCTTAAATGGGCTTGAGATGTACGCAGATCTGCTTCTCGTTTACAGAGCAATGTTGTGTTGTTGCTGGATACAAACAATGGTGCCCTTCGCCGACTTTTGCTCTCGCCAGATGATCAGGAGTCTCCGAAGAGAACGTCTTGGTGGAGCAGCAAGGAGGAGACGGTGAGGAGTAACACCTGCTTCTACTATACTGTTTTTGTTGGAAATCAAAACTCAGTATTGGAAAAACTGCTCCAGGATTGTTTTGCTTTTACTGTTTGTGGGGGCACAAGCACTTAATTGTTTACACTTCTGTATGTTTAAATGCCTTCAATGGAAAATAGCATTGTTATGCAGTAGTGACATCAAAGATATAAATAAGTCATATTGTCTGTGGATATGTATCTTTAAAATCTCCCTCTTTGGAACTAGAGCTGGGAATAACAGAACATTTTGTTACAAGGGATTATGTCCAAAATAATGAACTAAATTATGATGCAATTATAGGACTTGGGACAAGACAGGCTAGATAGCATTTTGAAAGGTAATTAATGGAGTGAGTTATTCCAAGTGACGGAAAAATGGAGTACACTTTGAGAGGAGTCAGGGAAACTCACTGGGACTAATCTAACAAACCCTAATTGCTGTATGACGTGTTTTGTACAGAGCAGCTACAAGATGTGCCGAGAGTTTTCACACAAAAACTGGCTGGTGTTCTACAAAGAAGAAGGGTGAGATTTAAATTATATGCTTGTATTATACTGATGTATAATGGATTACCTCATATACATACCTATCTAATTATTCTTTTCTTGGCTTCTAATTTTACAGGAACCGTCTTATCGTACTGGACGTATTAGAGGGCCAAACTCACACCATCTCACTTCCAATCAATCTGAAATCTGTCTTCCTTGTGGCTGAAGACCGGTGGCTCTTGGTGGAAAATGGAACAAATAAGTTAGTTAAACCCAATTTTCTTGATGCATTATGTCTTGTTCATGTCTTGTTTATGTTCAGGAGTTTTGCTCCTGGTCTCAGAGTTGTTTCTTCAATTTGTAAGAATAACTAGACTTAAACAGTTGGTGTTTTACTTGGTAAAAGTGCAGATAGACTTGTAGAGCAGGAAACCTACAGGACATGCCTGCATGCACACCTCTGAAAATCTAGGCTAGATTTAACTGTATGCATGTTTTACTGAGGTGGTGTCGATCTTTAGCAATTAGATTGTTGGTGGATTTGGCTTTGGAAATACAGCCACATAGTCCAGAGTTAGTGCCTACTTGCCTTACTTCCTAGTCACATGAAAGAAATATTACTCCTCTTTCTTAATTTTATATAAACGCACAGCAGATAGAAGTATGTAAATACTTACCAGAAGACAAATCTGCCTCTGGTTGGCTTACCCTCTCCTGTCTCACATGTGTTTGGTAAATTATAGTTTTAGAAAAAGGTGTTGATAACCTTGTTTACATGAATGTAGAATCTTTCTGCTGTTTCAGAAAATAAAAGTCCTTGTTTAGAGTTACAAGTTTAATCCGGAATTACTATAAATGTGTATCCTTTACAGGAAATTTCTTTTAACCAAGCGTGCTCATATGGAGGCTGAAGACAGTGAGGTTTGCCAGCTGTATGCATTGAATGAAGAGCCAGCTGACATGGGATTTGGCTTAACAACGGGTATTGAATGCAAGCTTGGCTTGTTCTTTTTTTTTTTTTTTTTTTTAATCATTTCTGTGTTTGCAGCTGCACAAACAAGGCTCTTTGCTTTAAAGGTCTGGGTAACCTTCTCTCAGATTCTCTTTTTGTCCTCCCCTTATCGTGTTTGGTTAATAATAACTTTCCAAAAAGCATGGTAAATTCTATGCTTAAACTTCAGGTTGTTTGAGTAAAGCATTTAAGACCTTCAGTCATGGACTTTTAGGAAATGTACAAGCATACAGAATGGAAAATGAAAAAAGATGACTAGGCAGTTATTAGCACATAGAAGGGACCAAATATATTGGTGAGCCCAATCTGTATACTGTTGTAAATCTATTACACATGCTCAGATGAGCTAGAAAACATTGTCTAGCACTTTTTGAAAATACAAAGACCTCCTGTTAAAACCTAACAGAAGTCATTGATCATAAAGATCTGCAGAAAGTGTGCACCATCACACCTATGTTAAAAGATAGGGGGAATTTGCTCCGTAGAATTCCCAGATGCTGCTAGGAAATGAAGCATGTCTTATGGTACAGAAGAAGGCAAAAATCCCCAGTGGTCATCATTCTGCTAGTCTGTAGATCTGGTGATACTTTCAACCCTAAGCACCTGATCAAGGTGCACAAAATCTTTAGTCTGCCTGGTTAAATAACACTAGAAGTATGTGTGCATCCCACCTGACAGTTTATAGACTATGACCTGTCTCCAGTGTGTCTGAGAGAGACAGAGGAAAAAAATAATAAAGAAATAGCTGTATTTTTGTGTTAAAGAGGGAGAAATTTCTTCCTGATCCTTGAGGCTAGCTTAAGTCTGAAGAATGAGATTAGCATGGTATAAACATGATACAAGCAAATATTATTGGCAAGCAACAAATAAGGCTTATTTTTTACATAAACAGCAACAAATTGGATACCAAGTAGTCTTATCACAGCTTAAATATCTAGGATCCTTTTTATCTTTTGTGTAGTTTACTCTATCAAATTATCAAGCTCCATCAGAGCACAGTAGTTTCCTTCCTCTTACTGCCTTATTTAGAAACCATTATAGAGTATCATTCCTTAGATGGGTAGAAGCCTTACTACAATTTCCAGTCTCAAAGTATTTGTGGACAGTGTATTGCTGCATGCTTTTTGTGCCTTATTTATCCTTTGTTATGTTGTCTTTCTAATATGAAAGGCTATCATATCCCCTCTCCACTTTTTTTCCTACTCATCCAGCAAACCCAGAATGTATTATCTTCAGCCTGTTGTCATTGTTTGAGACAGAACCTGTGGCAGGAGAGCTAAGAAAAGGTAGACCGGTGTGGGTTTTCCACTGACCCACATTCATTCATCCTGTGAGGGAGGAAAGATTTTCTCCTGCTACTGGGTAAAGGAGATGCTGCAGAACTAAAGATCAGGGGTTCTGACTGTTTGTAATATCAGGCAAGGTAAAGGGCTGTTATAGTTGCACAGAATAAAATTTAGTTTTCCTTAGCTTCAAGAAAAAGAAAACTAGATCATTATTTACCAGAAAAGTGTTACTAATAGCATTATTTAAAGTGAAAAGACAAAAAGACAGCCACCAAGAAATGTCACATTGACAAATACCTGTACAAACCTACATTTTGCCTTTTTGTGCACATGCATTAAAACAACCTTTAATGAGATCACATGCTGTTATATGCCATAGACTTTGTGTCTCGTTTGTGCAATAGAGGGCAAAATTAAGTGGTATAAGCAAATACAAAACTAATTATTTCCTGATTTTAAGTGTTTAACTTCACAAAAATAACATTATTTCCTGACTTTTTTTTTTCTTTTTTATAGTATGGTATAATCAAATTTTCTGCTTGTTAGTAAGTTTATCCTCAAAGTAGTAGCAATGATTAGTGCTCAGCACTCATGTAGTTAATATTGTTTTCTATTGCACGTCTGGAT
The DNA here is from genome assembly GCF_009819795.1 of Aythya fuligula. Lineage (NCBI taxonomy): Eukaryota > Metazoa > Chordata > Aves > Anseriformes > Anatidae > Aythya > Aythya fuligula. The sequence goes on along the minus strand of NC_045559.1, from coordinate 175,313,322 downwards.
TAAATGACTTTCATTTTGTTTAATTTCCCTGTTTAGCATCAGAACTGAGTGTGCCGCATGCAGTTTCAAGTGACCAGCTATCTTCAGAAAACCTCAGTGCAGCTGTTGGACAAAAGATCAGCTCCCCCAACAGGATTTTCTCAGATGAACATAATTACGCTACTATTGTTATTGGTTTCCCAGACCTCTTGGTAAATACTCAGCATTATTACACAATGAAGTAATATGATCTCATTTATTCTGTAACCAGCTAAATACCTGTTTACCAAATGATACAGAAGAAGGGAATGACAGTTAAGGGTACGTTCATGGTAAATCATTTGGTAGGACAGTCTATTCTAAAAGGGTTTCATTGGAGTTTGAAATAATAAGAAACTGGGCAAGATATTGTGTACCACAGACAAAATTCACTGTAGGTAAGCTGCAGGTGGTGCTTCTAGAAGACTATCTTATAAATTGTGTTTGTTTGTTTGTTTTTAAATATAACCACTGAGAAAAATGATATCAGCATCATTTTGAACTGTTCAATATGAACTTTTTGTTCAGTGTCCAGCAGCTAGCAAGCCTCTAGATTTAAGGAAAAGAAAAAGATGCAGAAAATGGTAATAAAACTGCCCACAATCACTATTTAATGAAATGGCTAAGTATAAATACCACATGTAATCCTGCCCACTCTGTATCCAAAAGTTTTGTGACACAAATAGAAAAGGACCAGAAAAGAAAGTGAAACTTAACGGTGCAATAATTAATGCTGTTGCAAGGATTGGAGGTAAACACAGGGAAGATAACAGTGGTATGTTTAATACTTACATTTACTGTCTGTGGATATATATATAAGAGGTGATGTGTTTAATAGATTGGGCCAAATTAGAAAATTTAGCTCTTAATGGGCATGAATTTTGGGAGAAGCCAAATAATAGAAGAAAATACTTTGAAACCCAGGAGGATTCAAAAATACGTCTTTGATAATAACACATTCCCTGTGACTTTGCAGTTTGCTTTTGAGTTTTACCTGATTTGGATTTATATTATTATGAGAATGAATACACTAGCTTTTCATAATATGAAAAGTATATTCATTATATATAGTATATTTATATAACCATTATAAATAGATGCAAGGGACAACAGATGCAGGACAAGCAAGATAGTCTGGAGGAGGGAGTGCTAGAGGTGCTACACCCCTCTGTACTAATACTGATGAAAAACGCTTTGTTCTCCTTGATTTAGACTAGGGGCCTGTCTTTCCTTACATGAATATGTAAATGTGAATACAAGGGGGATGGAACAACACTTCTGATTCAGACCTCTAAGTTCAGGTGTTAGTGGTATAGGTGTTCATCACATATGAGCAAGATATCTAAGCTCTTATTCATAGAAGTAGTTTTCAGCTGACCAAATGTAGAAGCCTTCTTCAAGATCAGATGATTCGCTCTCTAGGCTCTACTGACTGCAGAGAAAGATGAAGCACGGTTTGGATATGTGCATACCTACATTTTTGTCTTTAAACCTGGACCAAATCATAGCCTTAATGTCTACCTTTAAATTTATTAACTGAAATATGTTTACATTTATCTACACTAGTGAAAACCTAGGTTATGGTAATAGTTCATTTTAGTTCAATAGTTCATTTAGTCCATGTTTGCTTCCAGACTAGTGTTTTTTTTAATGCTCCTAGTTCAATGTTAAAAAAAAAAAAAAAGTTGATTCAACTTTACAACTTTAGATCTTCAAAGAGTCTGACTTCTTAAAGCTTGTATAGATCTACTGTTTTTTCACTCCTTACAAGAGTTTTTAATGACAAAATAATCCAGGTCTTTTTCTTGTCATATCAGGTAACCACTGTAGCTGCATTTGATCTGAAATTAGACAGAAAGTGGACCTTACTAAGGAATATTTTTTCTTAGGCTCAATTATAGTAACTATTTTTTTCAGTAGAATTTTTTTTTCTTGTCTCTTGCAGTCTCCCAGTGAAGTGTACAGCTGGAAAAGAAACTCCTCTCTGAGTCGCAATGCTTCTCCTTCTGATTCATTTTATTATGGAGCCCGGAGGAAAAGAGGAGCTGCAAAACAAACCAATTGTGTAACTTTATTGGCTTCTAATCAAATAGTCAGAATTTTACCACCTGGAGATGTGCCTTTGAAAGACATTTACCCAAAAGGTAAGAGGTTCATATACTTGTGCTGCAATAACTGTACATACTTGTTTTTGTTTTGTAAAACTGCAATCACTTGTGAATTTTTACAAAATGTTTTCAAATAATTACAGAGCAAGTATTTGAGGAGAAATAAGAGTATTTGCACTTATTTTGCCAATTTCAAAGTGAATTTGTATCTTATTAACATGCCGAACTGTACCTCTGAGGTATTAAACAGGCTACCTACAATGTGAATATGCCAGCAGATGGGTTCTCATTTTGCCCACACTGGGAACCAACTACAGGAATGTGATTGTTCCAGTTCAGCAATCAGCTTTGCAACCTTTGCTCAGATGCACAATTGTAAGACATGCCATATTTGTCAAACCAATCATCCGTCTCACTTAGCTTGAAGACAGACCCTGTCTCTGTTTCTAGCAGGGCCAGCAGGAAAGGTTATTTAGAGAATGCATGTGAGCCAGGCACTTTTGTTTCTTTCCTTTCATACTTGAGATCTCACCATTCATTGTTGTTTTATTAGGGATGCAGCAGAGTACATCCCTGCCTTACCCTCTAAATCTTCTTTTATGGACCCATTGTGCACAAATTTGTCTGGTCCCTTTTTGAACTTGTGTGTCTCCACAGTAAGTTCGCAAGTTCACTACTCTCTGTCATGATCCAGTCTCCTAACAAGGTTTATCAAGTGCTTCACATTCTAGCATGGCAGGGTTGGGTGAATAACAAGTCTGCATTCATCTTGAACATCACCTACATGACTGTAAACTGCAGTCGCATCTACCTTCTCTCCAACCTGAAGAGACCCTTTTTTTTTTTACTTCTCATGTACAAGTCAATGAGCAACATTCACATATAGCAAAGCCATCACTTATAAGACAGGTATAGAGTACAGACCTTCAGACTTTTTTGTGCTGCCACAAGTTTTCTGTTACCATTGTATCTTTAGCTTATTCAGCCAATAACTAAATATGTGCTGATTAGTGCTAAGTAACAGTATTCATGAGTTTTGCAAAGGTCTCCAAGGGAAAATCACTATCAAAAGAGAAACCTCAAAACCATTTCTACATGGTAGAAGGGTGGATTTTTTGAATACATCAGTGGAAGAATCTAATCCTGCTTTGTACTATGTGAACTCTCTCTCCCAGAATAAATGCTTTATTCCAAATTAACTTGCTTTTCCAAAATAAATGATCTAATATATCTGCTCTCACTTAACAAAGATTAACTTCCCTGTGTAGAGAAACCCTTTTATTTATGATTTTAAAAGAGTAGAAAAGTAATTGTCTGCAAACATTTATTTTAATCATAGAATCATAGAATATCCCAAGTTGGAAGGGAGACACAAGGATCATCAACTCCAACTCCTGGCGCCACACAGGACCACCCAAAAATCAAACCATATTTCTGAGATAATTGTCCAAAGGCATCTTGAACTTCCAGCAGGCTTGATGCCGTGACCACTTCCCTGGTGAACCCATTCCAGTGCTTGACTGCTCTTTCAGTAAAGAACCTTTTCCTAATCTGAACCTCTCCTGATGCATCTTCATGCTGTTCCCTTGGGTCCTCACACTGGTCACCAGAGAGAAGAGCTCAGCACCTCCACTCCCCTCATGAGGAAGCTGCAGGCCGCCATAAGGCCTCTCCTCAGCCTCTTCTTCTTAGGTGGAACAATCCCAGTGATTTCAGCTGCTCCTCACACATCTTGCCCTCCAGATCCTTCATCGTCTTTGTTGCCCTCCTTTGGACACTCTTTAATAGTTTTATGTCCTTCCTACATTGTGGCACCCAAAACCACACACAATACTCAAGGTGAAGGCTGCACCAGCGCAGAGCAGAGCAGAACAATCCCTTCCCTCAACCAGTTAGCAATGCTGTGCTTGGTGCACCCCAGAATATGGTTGACCCTCCTGGCTGCCAAGGCACCCTGTTGGCTCATGTTCAACTTTCCATCAATCAGAACCCCGTTGTTCCTTTCCATGGGGCTGCTCTCCAGCATCTCATCCCCCAGTCTGTGTTGTCCTGGGTTGCCCCTTCCAGGTGCAGAATCTGGCACTTGTTCTTAAATTTCATGCAGTTGGAGATTTTCCATCCCTCTGATGTGTCAATATTTCTCTGCAAATCCTTACTTAGTATAAACTTCCTTAGTGTATCTCCAAGTCCTGCCTTCAGGTCATTTATGAAAACATTGAAAAGAACTGGCCCCAAAATGGAGCCTTTGAAATTTGGGACAATATTTGCCAGTTTCCAGTTGACAGGGATCTCTCTAGATTCCCAAAACTGTTGAAAATGAATCAAGAGAGGTCTTGTGATGACATCAGCCAGCTCTTTGAGTACCCTGGGATGAATCCCATTGGGCCCCATAGACGTTTGCATCCAGATGGAGCAGCAAATCCTGCACAAGTTCAGAGTTAACTGGGAGTTTATTGTTTCCACAGTCATGGTCCTTCAGCTCAGGGTTCTGGGGGTCCCTGGACCCAGCATCAATGCTGAAGACAGAGGCAAAGAAAGCATTAAATGCTTCTGCTTTGTCTGTGTCCCTACTTGTGCGGTGAGCATCCTCATTATATAATGGACCAATGTTATCTCTTGTCCTCCTTTTGCTGTTAACATATTTTTAAAAGCCTTTTTTATTTTCCCCCACAATAATGGCCAGCTTCAACTCTAATTGAGCTTTGTCTGCACAAATTTTCACTCTCCAATGGCAAACAGCATCTCTGTAGTCCACCCATCTCACCCAACGTTGCTTCCAATAGTCTTTCTTTATCTGTCTAAGCTCTAAAAGTTCTAGAGAAGCAGTCCAAGTCTTTTAGTCTTTGGCTAAAGAAGCAAAGGCAAAGATATAAACAGGACAGAAAATTAAAGTTGCCTACATTTGCGAAGAAAAGGTTAGCTTTTAAAAACTTTAGAATTTACTTAAAATGTTAGTAATAGTTAGCATGACAGTCTTGGAACTAATCTCGTCACACTTTATAAAGTACTGAAGGATCAGACTGAGTCTTTTTTTAAGGCCTTCACATGTAAAAACAACAACAATAAAACCTGATGTGGATGGTAGAAAAGTTCAGAAGTTAAATTTTCTGAACTTTTATTCAATTAGTTTATTAATTTGAGGGTGAGGGAGAGATTCAGTGTTTCCAAATGAGAAGCTATAATTGACACCGTCATTTTTAAGTCTTTTAAGTTGCTGTTGTAAATTAGCACTTTATAACACTGGATAAATATAATTAAAAAACAGAGGATGTCCTTTTTGAAGACTGGATATGAATGAACTGAACAGGTTCTCTGTCTGAGAACTGGCTTCTGTGTGGCTAAACAATTTCATGTATATCAGCTGAACAAGATGTTAACTTTTTTTCCTCAACTGTGGTGTGATATATGCTTATGAATAGTGATTGATGCCTTTAGATTTATAGACATTTTAATGCATTATAGGTAGTGAAGTGCTTTATGGCAATTTGAGTTGAAAGATTCAAGGCCATCTTGAAGATCATTATCATCGATTTTTCTTTCCTAAATCATGTTTGAATTTATGAATTGCCAAAATTGATCTTAACTGAATCATGTTTAATATGACCTTACTGATACAATTAAATTAGACCCAAGCAAGACTCTAGGTATTCTATTCAATCACCTTTTTTTCAAGATTTCAGACATTTTCCATTTATCTGTTAATGGTCATTTTTTCTAGTGGAAAGGAAGCTATACATGGAGTCCTACAGAGATCTGTGCTGCTCAGTGTAGTCATGAAAAAAAAAAAAAAAAGAAAAGAAAAATGAATGAACAATGAGGTGATAATGTTTGCTGATGGTACTGGTTATTATTCACAGAATAAAGAATTATGGAGGATTACAGGACATGCGATGCTGACCATGCAATAAAAATGACAGATGAAATTCAGTGTAGATAAGTATAATGTACGTGAAGGAAGAAAAGAAGTCTAAATTCTACGTCTAAAATGATGGGCTGATCATTACATGTGAAATGAGCAGATCATTGCATCTCAGGAGCAGGATTTTGGAGTCATGATACTTTTATTAAAATAGTCCAAATCTCAGTAGCAGTCAAAAAAGCAAATCAAATACTGAGAATTATTAGGGGAGGAACAGAGGCAAAAAAAAAAAAAAAATAAAATAAAATAAATTGCGCTGTTGTGTAAATCTATACATCCTTAATTGTGTACGGTTGTGGTCCTCCATCTCAAGATGGGTGATACCTAAAATGGAAAAAGTTCAGAAGAGGGCAGAAAAGACCAAAATTGCATCAGACAAGTCTCCTGAATTTTGAGACAGGACAATAGAGAGGGATATGGTGGAGTTCTACAAGAACATGTATGGCATGGAGATGTGGAAGAATGAATAATTTTTACACTTGGTACCAGAGTTAGCAGGCAGACACTGATAGTAGAAACTTCATCAAAGCAAATGAAAAGAGGTGGTTCTTCACAGAGTAGGGAATCAACCTGTGAAACCATTTGCCAAAGGATGTTGTGAATGCTGAAACATGGATTCATAGGAAAACTCATGGTATGTTACTAAGAAGACATAAAAATAGAGACAGCACATCCAGCTCAAGAAGCACCTGAATTGGAACAGGTTGGTGACTTGAGGAAAATAACCTGTGTGTGCTTGCCGATGGTTCTTACTCTTTTCAAGCATCTAGCTACGCTGGAGTCAGGACACTAGATTGGAGGGACCTAGGATTGCCGTTGTTCTGGCATGAATCCAAATTCTTTCCAAGAAGAAAGGGGTAACAGAAAGGAGATGTGCATTCATGTGCTCTCTTGGAAGGTGAGATTCTTAGGTACTTGTCCTTACCATGACCATTTGATATCCAATATTTGCAGCCCCCTCTGCTGGGCTTCTGTTTCTTCTGGAGTTTGCCTCTCACCGGTTGACAGAATATTTAGTTGAGCATACATTTAACTGCTACCAGGAGCTGCTTAACATACAGTCTGGGACCCTTGGAGGTTCTTAATCCTGAATTGTGCCACACAATTCATGGGGAGAACTTCAGAGGTCCGATGATTCTCCTGTGCTGGTGTTTCTGCTTTGGAAACCTGTGGCTATTTACCTACGGGAGTTGTGTAAGGCTTTGCTCATAAACCTCTGTATCCTTTCATAGGAGATGACACAGTGAAACAAAGGCGTCCTATCACACAAAATTGAGCATGTGGCAGTCCCTTGAAATTCTTGCATTAATGTTGCCTCTGAGTTGTTCTGTATTCTGGCTTCAGCTTGCTTCTCTGTCAGGCTTTCTTTCTCATCTTCTTGGACAACTGGTCAGTTCTGGCACACGGCCTTCCATTTCTATTAATAATTCAAAGTACTCAGCCAAACTCTGGTGCACTCTAATCTATATTACCAAAACTGTTCTAGGAATAACAAGCAAAGAAATCATTTCCTTTATGTTTTATCGGAACAGTAAACTAGGGTAATTGTTATGTTTGAAAAGAAACCATAACAAGTAATAATTTCCCCAAAGACTGCCAAATAGATGTATGGCCACAAAATATAAACTTAGACAAGAGTTCATGGCAGAATACAACAACTAAGAATTAATGTTTATTCTGAAAACAAGGCTATAGAAATGAGGGCTTCTTGAGAGCAAATATTTACTTGGATTCTCAGCTCTTCCCATATATGAATATAAAATAACAGTCTGTTACTGAGCGTGTATCTCTACTAGTGTGACAGTAACTGGAATGAAATAATACAACACACAATTACAGGAATAACCTCAGCACGTCATCTGGCCTACCTATTTGTAGAGGAACAGGATATTACATGTTTAGACTCTTCTTGACTAATGTTTTTCTAGCATTTATCTTAAAAACTTAATTTGAAAGAGATTCTAAAGTTTCCCTGACTGGTCTATTGCAATGCTTCACCCTCCTTGGATAATAAAGGCTTTACCTAGTATCCAGCCTGTTTTGCTGTAAATGAATCTGAATACTTCATGGCACCTCCACTCAATCAGCATAATACTTCTCCCTTTATAAGAATATTTAAGATATTATGGTACATGTGTTTTATTTCTTGTAATCTTCTCTTTGGGAACCAAAAATAAAAATAATTCCTTAAATTTGTCCTTACAGCCCATCTGTGCTAACCTCTTTGTCATCCCTGGATCTTGTGTGTCTACATTTTAATTTGTTTGATGAGCTGGGCATAACTATTTTACTCCCTCCGTGTTCATCAGGAGGGAAGAACACTGCATTTATTTAGATCTAATGTTCATATTAATATAAAGCCTGTGTTTTGTTCTCATAGCATCATAACATCTATGTACTATGCACGTTGTTCATCATAGATCTTTGACTGCAGTTTAGGGGTCTGGGTTGAATTTAAACATTTAATTACCTTTTCTTCAGCTTCATACTCTTCAGTCCTTTATCTTGTAATTTAATTTGGTTGATTTATGTTCTCTCTCTAATTTAATTCTCTTTAATTCTTGTCCTATAGTTCTACCTTTTCCAGTTAGCATATCTACATGTTCTAGATCTTCACTGGGATTTTTAAATTGTATCTTATTCTCCATTACCACCCAAAAAGAGAGCACATTTTTTAAAAATGACCAAATCTAGACAAAATGCTCTAGACAGAATGCTCCGTGGCCTACAAATATATATCTTTTCAGATTTTTTTCTCTACTTTCAATGTGTTTTATATTTACATTTTTACAAAACGTGAGTAAATTCAGCAGATAAACTACTGTAAATGTGCATACTGTAGATACATAGGTATTGTAGATATGTATGATGTGCTCCTGTGGGTTGTTCTTTATACTCATTTGAATGTTAGGTCCCCTTATATCTCTGATCTTGCTGGTTTTTCTGTATGCTGTATGCAAGCACCAACACTTCTGCAGGTAACATCAGCTCTCCTTCATTTCAAGGAGCTGAAAAGTATGTTGTTTCAGAAGGAAATCTAGACTTGCTTTCATCTAGTGACAATAATATTTTGTACCCATGCCATGCAGTCTAATTCAGTCTTGTGGTTTCTGTTCTGAAAAACTTTAGTTCCTTAATTTACTCCAGGTAGATGAAAGCCAGCTTTAACTGGAAGCCACTTCTGAGCCCAGGAAGAGTGTTTGCAAGAGTCAACATAGGCAAGCAAACGCACACATTTTTTTCAGAGAGAGAAACCATAGTGTTATCTATACTCAATAAACTCTGTCACAAATGGAATAGTAAATGCCTGATAGTCTAGAGTTATTAACTGAACTTATAAAACCTTTGCATAATTGAGAATCTACCTAATTCAATTTCAGGCAGCAACATTAAGTTTAATATTATTGAGAAATTTTCAAGTGAGAATTAAAAGTACAATGTTTTGAAATGTTCCTCAATATGCTTTTTGAGACAGATGTACAGCTGACATTATCTTCAGTGACAGATAAAAGCTGTGAATTAAGGATTGCAGTAATGCCTGATTAGTGCTTTTGTGAGTAGGACTATATTTATGTGTAATTTTTACATTTGCTATACAAATACATTGTTCTTTCATAATTTGCCTGTCTAGATGCTCACTATTATAATAGTAACATGGCTCGGTGTTTGCAAGTCATAATCCTATGTTGAGTGTAAAAGTTTATCATTTTCTGGCAGGTACTGTATAATGAAATGCCTAAACTTAATCTACTAAATGCAAATGCAATAACCAGTTAATCATGCAGCAGGAAAATAACATTTGTTTGTTTTCAGATGTCACTCCTCCACAAGCTGCTGGATACTTAGAAGTAACAGATCTTAACTCAAAGAAAATCAAATACGTTGCTATTCCGAGGTAAGTTATTTTATTGATCAGAGAAGCCTGTGCCTTACAGGAAGATTAAACAGAATTTAGTCTGCCATATTACTTCAGAACAAGCAATTATTTCTTGTGATGTGGAAGGTGAAAGAAATTCACATGTACCTTGTAAAATAATGCAACTATTGCAGCATATTTGTGTCAAAAGTTTTCTGTTTTCTACATGATACCAATGAAAATGTGACAGTTCATTAGTAAATATGAAAAGCAGCTTTATCTTCAGATTTCAATTCCATACCCTTTGCTTATTACCTGTCTTCACCCACTTTATCCCTTACCCTTTTTCATTTTGTTTTGCTATTTTCTAGCTTTTTTTTCCCTTTCCTTTTTTTTTTTTTTTTTTAATCTTTCAGGTCTAACAGGCAGAATGATCCAGTACTAGGTGTCAGTAAACCAGGAATCAAGGTCCAATATAAAGTTGACATGGAAAATAACTTGAGCTTGTTTATGTTTTAGATCTTGTTTTTGAACATACACATTCTTTCACGCACAACTATCTTGCATTGTAAACAAGTGTCTTGTATAATACATACAGGTAGCCAAAAGATACGGTTTCTGTATAGTTTTAACATCTATCTCTCACCATTATAGAGCATATTTGCAAATATTTTGCTATTTATGTCTATATTTTGGTTACAAGCTGTCATTTTCAACTATAGTGAAGTTTTTTGTTTTAAATGGCATTCTTAAATGTCCATGTTTAAAGAAAACATGAAAACCCCGTCAGAGAAATAGTAGAAAAACACACCTTTTTTCCACACTGAGACGTTATTGGAAAGTACAAAACTAAACTTCAACATCATGACCGTTAACCTTGTATGAGGATTTAAGCTCCTTATTACAAAATAAATCTGAGCAGAATTTCAGATTAAAAAAATGTACTCCATTAGGAACAGATAAGTAAAGTGACTTCATATAGATGAATAATTCTAAGCTAAAACCTAAAAACCTTTCCTTCTGGCATAGTTATCCTGGTCAAATGCTAAGGAAACTCTTCTTCAGTTGAATTAGTTCATGATAATTTCAGTCTTCGAGGTGTATAAGTAACTGTTTTATTTCTCGTCTAAATTATGAATTGTAGTATTAATTAATGGAAGTTGCAAGTTATTATGTGTGTGACTACTAGTACTGAGAAAGTGCAAATAATCTTTCCTACTTTAACCAATTTCCTTTCCTGTTATGTAGTTGTTAGACCCCCATTTCAGCAGTAAGTTTTCGTCTGTCAGTTGACTGTTTATAACAGTGCTAAGATTCTCTGCACATAAAGCTGTGCCATCTTTAAATAAATATTTAAATTTTCTTCTTTCATTAAAGCACTTGTTAAAGCTCTTGTTAAAGAGAGGTATTAGTTGGTGCAGAGATATTTTCGTTAGTGCCTAGGTCATGTTCTTTCCTGTATCTTTTTTAGTTTTGTATTTTTCTATAACACATTTTTAATTTTCTCATGTTCTTTGTAGTTTTTTGTAAAGAGTAACTTACTTCAGATAGATGAAATGCAGCAGTGGACTAGGCAATGTGTTCCCTTTTGGCCTGGTCTTTTACACTGCTTTTTTGAATAGGTATCTTCCAGTCATACCCAGTTTCAGTAGGTGGAATCCTTCATGTAAAAGATCTGCAGGGCTTAGTTAGGGTCTGTCATGGAGTGAGGGTACTATTTCATGTAATTGCACCTTAACTAAAGAAATGTTCACCCTATTTTTAATTGCAACTTCAAGATTGATCACACTCTCTCTTGTTTTTCAGCTCAGGATCTCTTTCTCCATATACATCTTGGCTGTCTAAGATCTCAGATGCTGATGCCCTGTTGGCACCTCTGGGCAAAGTAGGCTTGGTTAGTGTGGACATGGGAGGTGGTGTGAGGCTCTGGGAGACAGGACTCGACAGCCTCCAGCGCTCACTGCAGGACTGGAGGAACATGATCGGACAAGAGGATGGTCGACCTGTGCAGGTAGGTGTTCACAAAGCTGAAGTGAAAAACATCTAATAAAATGATGTAAACAAGTTTTCAGTCGGGAGAGGGGTCAAGGGAGTGCAGTGTAGAAAAACATTAAGTAGAAATATGCCTGTAAGAAAAACTGAATAGATGTCTTCACTGAAAAAAAAGCAACCCACACAATAGCTAATTAGAAAGCTTATTTGTGACCCCTGTAATTATGGTTACTGAAATTCTCTTTGTCTTGCAGTGTTTGTATTTTTGCCAAATTCCAGTACATTTACATGTAAATTAATTCTTTATCTCATGCTGATTTTTAACTGCAACTTTCAGAATAGTGAAATTAATGTTTAAGGGAAGCATGTACTTTTCTAGAGTTCAAATAGTTGGAAAAAAAAAAACAACATTGCATTCTTTAAAGAAATACTTCAAAGAAGAACCTTGAAACATAGATGGAAAGATGCCTTGAGTTCAGAGTATTGCCGTTGGCAGATTTTGAAAATTGGTAGAAGGGGTAGAAGAGTTACAAGGATTTCAATATGGATATTTAGGTAGATATTGAAAATACACTGCATGTACATGTATGCTGTGTGTGCATGTATACATGCGCATTAATATACTGCCTAATGTGTAGGATCACCATGGCTACACAAAGAGAAAAATCAGGATTTTTCAATTACATCTTTAATTTCTGTTAGTGACTGGGAAAGGTATCATTCTTACTTTGAGAACTAGAGTGTGCTTTAGGGAGGGCTTTCCTACTTTTGGCTAAGGAGGTCCTTTATCTACAACTGGAATTATTTCTGTTTCATAAATTTCTATAGTACCTTTCACTGTACATTAACATGGAATGTTAATGGAATTAATGAAATGGAATAAAATTGAATTAATCATCTCTAAATTAATCTCTCTATACCATTGTTTACAAGGTATCAAGCTATCCCAAGTGCAAATGAGATTTGTTAGTCAGAAAACAGCTCTTCTTTCACTTTCTTTTCCCACACTGAGCTCCCTTTCTGCAGGATGTTCTGCAGTTATAGAAGCTTGTGCAAGAGCTGGCGTGTTCTTGTTATTGGACATCAGCAAATGTCTCTTGTAAAAGTCACGAGAAAAGGAAATTGTTATCCAGAAGCACATTTGTGTGGTTGCTTGTTGCTTTATAAGTGTGTTTTTTTATTGCCTATGTAGTAGCGTTAGCACCATCTTATGGTCAGATATAATCAGTTTACACCAGCCCAATTTGACCTGACAAAGTCGGCTAGTAGAAAAGAAAAGGAGGAAAAGTTAAGAGCTTTACTTGTTTTGATATTTTTTTCTCTCTCTCTCTTTTTTTTTTTTCTTATCTTTTTGAGTAACAGTTGTAATCTTATCCAACAGTATTATTGTACTGTCAATCATGGCCAACTAAATACTAGAGAATATAGGCTTGGAAAGTTACGTGTCATAAGAAAATTTTAAGTTATTTAGCTAGTAATGTCAAATAACCACTTTACAAAAAGCTTCAGAGGTTTTCCTGCAGTCATAAAGCAATCCAGATTTGTAGTAGGATTTCTCTCTCCTGACAGTCTATATTTGGTAGCTACAGGGTAAAGTCTTCTTAGCATATCTGTCTTCTTCCCTCTGTAAATACGGGATATATATAGCTCAAGTGGGTGGTTTGTCAGAATTCAAAAAGGCATATTATTTGATTTGAACTAAAGGGCTGAAACAAAGCCTTCTATATGCTCTTTGAACTTACACAATTATCACTAACTTCTGTTTCTTTACTGTAGACACTTTGCTTTAAGTGGAAAGATAATGAGAGCTAAGAGACTTTTTACCAAGGTGTTTCAGAGCAATAAGCAATAAATTCTTACCTTTTATTTTATGCACTTCTCTGATAAGATAATAGGTATGTAGTTGTGGAAACAACACTTTGCTATTGGGAGATGAAGGCTTTCCCTCTTAAGTCCATTTTTCAGTGGAATGAAATAGAAGCAGTACTTGACATAGAAGCAGTACTTTATTGAAGCATTCATTTCTAGAAATGAAAGGATACTGTTAGCTTGAAAATATATTCATGTAGATTCCCTCTGTAAGGTAAGCTTAGCAAGAACTCAAGTGTCTCCTGTTCTAGTGACAATTACTTTACTAAGAAAGCTGCAACTAAATATTTCCTGATACTCATGTTTACAGAATCAAGGTGTTTTGCATCTGCATACAGCTGCAGCTCCATTCATTCAAGAGTATGAAAATCACGTTCTTCTGTATAGTGTTTCATGCTCAGATTCATGTTAAGTATCTTGGGGTCTATTGAGGCATCTCTAATTCCTGAACTAAACCTATCATTCCCAATCTTGTAGCATAAGCTGACTCCAGAGAATTGTCAGTGTTTCTCTTCTTGCTAAAATGCATTGCCCCTGACGAATTGCTGTTCCCTAGCAGCTACTGTTGATGCATCCCACAAAGGTAATACAGGCTTAGCAAAGCTTATTAACCCAACATCCACACTTTCACAGTGATGTTCTTACACTAACTTGTGAGACCTGTAGAGATGGTTGGGAACCACTGTTCTGGAAAAATACACAAAATCTTTCCAAAGCTTCCCAACGTTTGAAAGAAAAGTGGATTACAGGGCTTTCAATAAAAATGTAGATGCAAAGAACTGGAAACAAATTTTCAACCAGTTTTCAGTTTGAACTATTAGTACTATCTTCTAGGGTTGCATTTTGTCTTTCACAAATGCATTAGATCTCAGAAACAGGCTGTATGTACATAAGCAATGAAACAGAGGAAAACGAACAGCTGTTCCACTTACACTCAGTAATTAGGCTCCCGTGCTATAATGTCACGGCAGTCTTCAAACTAGTCAACATTTGTTTTGTGTTGTTGATACACTCAGAAGAGTTCAAACTGTTGAAGTCTTCAGGCTACAAAAATAGTTTTTGGAAATATGGTTTAGGTTTATATTAATTTTTACTTGTACAGACTGGTCAGAAATCATCTTCATTTATTGAAGTTTTAAACTCAGAGAATGAGTACAGTGTTCTGAAGTGATTGCATTGCAGTGCCTAAAATACAATATATAAATAAAACACTGGATTCTCTGAAGTTATGAACTCTACTTGAAATCCGTAAATTGTTGAGCTTTTTCACTGTTTGGTGTTCTTGGAAAACAAGGTCATATCATTATCAAATATCTGAAAAGAATTTGAAAGACAAATAAGTTTTAAAATCTTCCTCTCAAAGCTTCATGGTAATAGGCAGACTTCAATAAGCTCGTGTTATACATCAAAGGCGTATTGGTAGAAATTATGGAAAACAATGATTAAATTCTGATATAGTTTGGCCGTTGTTTTCCAGTAAGCGTTATTTACTGTTGTGTCTAATCTAGGTAGAGTACAATGGTTATATAAAAATAATGAAAAAGTGGATCATTTTGAGAGATTGCAATAGATAGTAAAGAATTGTGCCTTTTAGGCACCTGAAATCTCTGCAATTAAATGTTTTTTCATTTACACGTGATTACCAGCAAAACCATTTATTTCTGTATTCATTCCACTTAATTCTCTCTTTATGCTATGTAGAGATCAAATTCAGAATGCCATTGTTTTCAAAAGTCTCAGGACAAACCCAAACCTGTTGAATGCATAAAAATGTACTTGGTCAAGAATAGAAGAGTTGGACTGTAATGAATGATGATGTTTATCTGAACCTCAGAATGGAATCACAACTTTATTGGCAATCCTTTCTGTAATTTTCACAGAATCACAGAATTTCTAGGTTGGAAGAGACCTCAAGATTTTGTTCTAGACAATATCACCATGCAAAATTACATCCCAAAGTTGGATTAATCACTTGTTATTTCAGTCCAACCCTGTACAAAGAAGTGATCTGATTGATCAAAAAAAAAAAAAAAAAAAAGTTGTGATCTGGGATTTCTTAGAGTTTTGGTTTGCTTTTTTTTATATATATATATATTTCTGTTATTTGATACAGAATAGTTTGGGTTGATATTAATTCCAACTCCCCTGCCATGAGCAGGGACACCTCTCACTAGACCAGGTTGCTCAGAGCCCCATCCAGCCTGGCCTGGTATATGCATGGAACCTGCAACAGATGCAGAACCTGTGACATATATGAGATGAGTTTTTGAAATTGCAGTGCTCTGCCATTTGTGGCTATATATGAAGGCCTAACTTCAGTGGTTGCACAACTCCTTGATTCCAAGACCTGATTTGAACAAGACACCTGGAAATGTCCCCACCTTTTTTAACTCATTGCTTTTGTGACTTGACCTGATCTGTCAATTCTCCAGCAAAAGCAACTGAGCAGTTAAGTCACACTGTAGTTCACAGCATCATAAGCCTTAGATGTTTTTCTGAAAGATGCCTTTTCATGAATTAATTAAGAAAAATCCATAAATGAGAAAAAATCTTTGCTTCTCAACAGTGGTTTGAATCACAAATGCACTTGTGACAGTTCTGCAGTACTGTGTATAAATTCAAGGAGTACTGGCCCAGAATTATTTTGTTCAAACAGGTCCTAGTGGTGGACGGCTCAACATGACTTGGATGTATTTTGGATATGTTTCAGGCTTTGGCACTGAAAGATTACATGAATGAAATGTATTTAAGAATAAGGAAGTCTGTAGATAGAGGTTCGAGGAGATTTCATTCAAGATTATCTGCCCTGGGGAACTGACTGAGAGAGCAGTTTTCTGTCAGAAATGAGTGCATTTATTTTAAATTGAGATTCCTTTTTGCGTTAGCTAGATGTGTATTCTTTTGGTTCCTGCTGCGAGTGGTTAATATTTTGCTGACATAGTGTTTTCACAAGACATGAATCCTCCTGACTAGCTAAAGGGAAAGGTGAAGAAAATTATTTCACAATCCCTTACACTTTACCATTAGCCACCCCTAAACATTTAAATATCTAATTCTTGCAACATCTGGAGCCCATAATTGTTATCATTGCTTTACAGAGGAGGGACCTGAAACATAACAAAGGCAGATGACCTGTTCAGGTTCACACTGCACATCTGTGGTGCACTGCCAGAGGTGGGATCATAGAATCATAGAATCATAGAATATCCTGAGTTGGAAGGGACCCTTAAGGATCATCAAGTCCAACTCTTGACACCGCACAGGTCTACCCAAAAGTTCAGACCATGTGACTAAGTGCACAGTCCAATCTCTTCTTAAATTCAGACAGGCTCGGTGCAGTGACCACTTCCCTGGGAAGCCTGTTCCAGTGTGCAACCACCCTCTCTGTGAAGAACCCCCTCCTGACGTCAAGCCTAAATTTCCCCTGCCTCAGCTTAACCCCGTTCCCGCGGGTCCTGTCACTGGCGTTAATGGAGAAAAGGTCTCCTGCCTCTCGACACCCCCTTACGAGGAAGTTGTAGACTGTGATGAAGTCTCCCCTCAGCCTCCTCTTCTCCAGGCTGAACAGGCCCAGTGACCTCAGCCGTTCTTCGTACGTCTTCCCCTCAAGGCCTTTCACTATCTTCGTAGCCCTCCTCTGGACACTTTCCAACAGTTTCATGTCCTTTTTATACTGTGCTGCCCAGAACTGCACACAGTATTCGAGGTGAGGCTGCACCAGCGCAGAGTAGAGCGGGACAATCACCTCCCTTGACCTACTAGCAATGCCGTGCTTGATGCACCCCAGGACACGGTTGGCCCTCCTGGCTGCCAGGGCACATTGCTGGCTCATATTCAACTTGCTGTCTACCACGACCCCCAGATCCCTCTCTTCTAGGCTGCTCTCCAGCGTCTCGTCGCCCAGTCTGTACGTGCAGCCAGGGTTTCCCCGTCCCAGGTGCAGGACCTGGCACTTGCTCTTATTGAACTTCATGCGGTTGGTGATCGCCCAGCTCTCCAACCTATCCAGATCCCTCTGCAAGGCCTTTACACCCTCATTCGAGTCCACAACTCCTCCAAGTTTGGTGTCATCAGCAAACTTGCTCAAAATACCTTCTATTCCTACATCCAGATCGTTTATAAAAATATTGAAAAGTACCGGCCCTAAAATGGAGCCTTGAGGGACCCCACTGGTGACCGCCCGCCAGCCTGATGCAGCCCCATTTACCATAACCCTTTGGGCCCTGCCCGTTAGCCAATTGCTCACCCATTGTATGATGGTTTTATTTAGCTGTATGGTGGACATTTTGTCAAGGAGAATCCTATGGGAAACCGTGTCAAAAGCCTTGCTGAAGTCCAAAAAAATCACATCAGCTGGTTTCCTTTGGTCCACCATACGGGTGATCTTATCATATAGGAAATCAGGTTAGTTAGGCAGGACCTACCCTTCACAAACCCATGCTGGCTGGGACCAATGACTGCTTTGTCCCCCAGGTGCGCCTCAATAAGTTCGAGAACCATCTTCTCCATGATTTTACCAGGCACTGACGTGAGACTGACAGGCCTGTAATTGCTAGGGTCTTCTTTCTGACCCTTCTTGAAAATCGGCACAACATTTGCCAGCTTCCAGTCTACCGGGACCTCTCCAAATTCCCAGGATCGTTGAAAAATAATTGAGAGAGGTTCCGCGATGACATCCGCCAGCTCTTTCAGCACCCGGGGATGAATCCCATCCGGACCCATGGACTTGTAGGGATCCAGGTGGAGTAGCAAATCCCACACACGTTCAGGGTCAGCTGGGAGTTTGTCATCCCCACCGTCCCGGTCCTCCAGCTCAGGGCACCCTGGGTCCCGAAGCCCATCATCGGCATTGAAGACAGAGGCAAAGAAGGCGCTAAGCATCTCTGCTCTGCCTATGTCATTGTCTGTGAGGAGACCTTCCCTATCAAGGAGCGGCCCTAGGTATTCTTTAGTTCTCCTTTTTCCATTCACATATCTAAAAAAACCCTTTTTATTTTCTCTCACAGACACAGCCAGCTTCAACTCTAGGTGTGCTTTGGCCACTTGAACTTTCTCCCTACAAACACGAACAGCATCCCTGTATTCTTTCCATGACGCCTGGCCCTCCTTCCAGTAGCGAAACACTCTCTGTTTCCGCCTAATCTCCATTAGAACGTTTCTGGTCAGCCACGCCGGCCTCCTGCCCCGCCTGCCTGACTTGCGATATTTAGGAATTGCCTGATCTTGTGCTTCTAGGAGGCATCGCTTAAAGAATGACCAGCACTGGTGGACATCAAGGCCTTCAAGAGCAGTTTCCCAGGGGACTTTGCTGACTAGTTCCCTGAGCAGCCTGAAGTCCGCTTTCCCCATATCTAGGGATGAGGTTTTGGTGGCACTTTTCCTTCTGTCACCGTAAATTTTGAACTCAACCACTTCATGGTCGCTATGACCAAGGCGGCTACCAATCACCACATCTGCCACCAGACCCTCTCTGTTTTCTAGCAACAGGTCTAGGAGGGCACCTTTCCTAGTTGGCTCCGTTAGCACCTGCACCAAGAAGTTATCATCTAGGTGCTTCATGAACCTCCTGGACTTGCTCGTGTCAGCCGTGTGGCACTCCCAGTTAACGTCCGGCAAGTTGAAGTCCCCCATAAGGACAAGGGGAGTTAATCTCGAGGCCTCTCTTAGTTCTGTAAAGAATAATTTATCGGCACTATCGTCCTGGCCAGGCGGTCTGTAATAGACTCCCACAACGACATCCCCTTTATTCGTTCGTCCCTTGATCCTTACCCAGAGGCTCTCAACTTTGCCATCGCCGACCTGAAGTTCCACACAGTCCAGCCCCTGCTTCACATACATCGCCACCCCACCAGCTCGCCTACCCTGCCTGTCCCTCCTGAAGAGCCTGTAACCATCTATCGTAACACCCCAGTCACAGGACTCATCCCACCAGGTTTCGCTTATGCCGATGATGTCGTAGTTGCGGGACTGGGCCAGGACTTCTAGCTCATCCATTTTATTCCTCATACTGCGTGCGTTCGTGTAGAAGCACTTCAGGTGCGTCTCCTTACACTCAGCACCTTGTGGATCTGACCGAAGGACCTCACTGGCACACAGCCCCTCTGATTCTAGCGTACCATCCCTTAGGTCTTCACCGGCGCGCCTGGTTTTAGCCCCTTCCCCCTTCGACTCTAGTTTAAAGCCCTATCTATCAGCCCTGCCAACTCCTGACCAAAGATCCTTACCCCTCTCCGAGAGAGGCGCATCCCATCCGGTGCCATCAGGCCCGGTGTAGCATAGACCTTCCCGTGATCAAAGAACCCAAAATTCTGCCGGATAATTGCAGAAGACCCATACAAATATATAAAATATACAAATATATAAAATATACAAATATATAAACATTCTTTATAACCGTGTTGATAAGCTGAGTATTTAAAATGTCCTTGAATGCTGCATTCACTACAGAAATACCTTAGGTTGGACAAGAAGTTGCATATAAATGCAGTGCATATAAATGCAGTGCAGCTACCTAAGAAAACAGATGTCAACTCCATATAGCTCAAGGTTGAAACATGCTTAGCTGAGACATGTATAGACGTATTCAGCAAAGCTCAAGAAATGCAATATATTTTTTTCTCAGATTGAGGTGGCTGTCTTTTCAGTCTTATAGCTGCAGTCAAAAATGATAACAGAACACATAAGTTATTCGATGTCCCGTGAACAGCTAGAAGACAAACATATTGTTCATGTCAGTAATTTAAAAGTGCAATGTATATTTATCAACAATAACTAAAAAAAAAAAATAATGTGTGGTTTTTTCATGTGTCTAACTGCTCATATCATCCTTGATGCGAGGGCTTTTTGCTAAAAACAGCATTTTAATGAGTTCAACAGCCCTCAGTAGCAGTTTCTTTTGCAATCCATCAGTTTGTCTTTAAACATGATGAGAGCAAAGGCAAATGCTGAGTAGTAGCTTTTATGGGATATCATTAGAAATGTATTTCAAATGTGTTCCTATCCTACCTAGACTACAATTAAAGCCTGTGTTGTACTGGATCTGAAGCTGAGTGCATTCTTACAGTGATCATCATAATTCAAAAAATGTCAGATTTTTGGATGAAGTTGGAAGAAACACAATCATGGTGTTAGATGTGTGTTCACACACAAATATATATATTTACATATGCCCAGATGTCATACCTGCACTTTGACTCTCTTAAATTAGAATTATTTCAAGGGATTACCATAACTTCACAGTCCTTCAGGACGTATTTCATAATGAACAAGAACTGGAAGTGTATTTAGGGGAAGAGTTTTCAGAGCAGTTTAGGAAGAAGACCTAGGAATCCCTATGCTACACAGCTGGACTGGCCTCCAATTGTAGCAGGGAGCAGTTCAGGTCAATCATAATGAAATACTGGAGACCATCTGGAAGGAAGGGTGATACAAATACATTGTCTAGTAAAATCTACAGAGGAATTAATTAAAAAAAAAATGTGTAATGCGTATTTACAATTCTTGCAATTAGACTTTTTTATTGCATGGCCAGAACAAGGGCCAAGTGAAGTGATAAAAAAGTAGTAGTGCTTTTAGTCCTGAACTAGCTTCACTCGATTTTTTGAAGAACTGTTAGATTTGTTTCTTTCATTTCCTACTGATATTAGGGAACAAAAGCAAACTTGTGTAGTTATCTTTGAGTTTTCATAATATGGTATGGGTACTTCCCTTAGCTGTTTTTGGAAATCACCTGTATAGCTGTTGTGGAAATTAAACATTATCGCTTATACACCATTATACATTTTACACCATTATATACATATATTGCTGCTTATACAATAGCAGCTTGTGTAGATTGCTTTGGGTGTGCTTGGAAATGCTGAAGAGTAACAGAAAGGATGAGTAGCATCCAGCTCCAGACCTGCAGGCATTTCAGCATCTATTTCTGAGCTAAGCATCCCATAAGCATCTGAGCTCGCTCCCATTATTACCAAGAGAGCCAGAATAGCTCACCTTGAAGGAGACACCTGCATTTGTGTAGCTATGTGGCTCCTCAAACACCACGTACTGTAATGGTATGCACAGACACCTGGCTTACCTGGCACATCCCTACCTTTAGGTGTCTGCAGTCTGGATCCAAATCCCATCTTCAGTATGCAAAGCAATACTTACAGATTTAGGGAAATGGATACTTAGAAATGGAAGGAGATTTCCCTTCCCTTATGCCTTTTTCTCTTCTTTGAGCTGAGGCCAAAAAAATCCAGTTGTCTGATTCTCTGCCATCTTGAGCAACAAACATCTTACTCCCTTTCCTGAACAGTCTCATTTATTGTATTTGTACTCAACTCAACTATTCATGCGCAACCATACAATGACTTACCTTTCAAGGGAATTAATAGTTTGCTTTTATCCAAATCATTCTCTTTTCTTTTGATTTTCTGAGGCTTCAGTTTGTACTTGAAAAAGTAGGATAATGCAAGTTCTCCTGATCAAGTTTATTTTTAAGGTTGGATGTTTATCTTAAGTATAATTGATTCAGGAATTTCAGTGTTCTGAACTTGTTTGTATTTACTGCTCAGCACCCACTTTAATTTAATTTAATGCTTTTGTTTGTTTGTTTGTTTTTTCAAAAATGTCATTGTACTTCAGCACATTTTGACAAAACTCCAGCCTTTTGCTGATGTTAAGACTGATCTGGGCAAAACTGCAGTTCCTGATCTGAGATAAAAGCATAGCCTTCAGTAAGCGTGGTCCTCACCCCACTCAATACTTCAAGTTCTTATTTTTCTACTGTGGACCAAGTGGCTATTCTGGCCACATGAGGGCATCAGTGAGCCAATAACGGTGATTTTGGTCACCTTAAATATATAGGTCCAAATTTCGTAAATTATGAAAAACATCTGCACAGGAGTGTTTTCATAAATACAGAATAACCATATGCCAGCATTCTGCTGTCTTGCGCAGGGTCCTGAAAAACTTGAAATACTGCAGGTAACAGTGTTACCTAGTCAATAAAAGGATTATAAAATACGGGATTATAAATCAATAACTGGATTATAAAATAATTTGGAAGTGTTTGCAGTGCTGAGGTCCATGAGCCCAGATACTCCAGCTCCAGCTATTCATTGCCCTTTAGCAGTTCTCAGTGGGGTGGGTTTGGGGCTTCTTTGCCAGGCATAGGGCACACTGTGGGTTTAGCTCTGTGACCTTTTCCTGGGCTGCATGATTCATTCTAACAAAGTGGGAACAAGGCACTGAGTATGGGGAAACATGAGCCTAAACAGCCAGGGACCCATGGAGCTTGAAAAGTTCACCTCCCTAAAATTCTCTGCTGGAAAAAGAAACTCAGATAAAGGTCATCAGTTCTCTGTCAGCTACTTTTTCTCATATAAATGTCCTCAGCTGGAGTGAGGCACTTGTCAGAAGCACTATGCAAACGCTTATAAAATACATTCCTTTTCCTGAAGCTCTTCCAGCCTAATTAGAGTGGACAGACAAAGAGGAGGAATGGAAATAACCTTAGCTTCCTGTTAGAGCAGGCTGATCCAGGACAAAGTTCCTCTTTCTTCCTCTGAACTTCCTCTGAAAGACCACAGTCCTCTTGGGAGAGAATATAATACCTCAGCACAGCAGCCTTTGAATCTCCAAGTCTGCAGCAGTGCACATTGCTGACTTACATGCTAGAGCTCCTAACACCACTGAAATCCTGCTGTCAGAGCCAGGCTAATGATTCTGCTCTTAGGAAACTTGTTCTCTAATTAATGTGAGGACAAATGCTGTGACAATTGAAATCATCTGGTCTGTTACGGTGATGCTAAATATTCCTTTAGAACCCAAAACAACATAGTTATCTTTAATAAGTTATATTTCTGCTTCTTAAGTTGTTTTTTTTTTTTTTTTTTTGACAAGTCCTAGATCTGTAGAAAATAAAGCTTTTTTGCTTTCACGTGTATTTTTTTTTCCAACTTGGTTTTGACCGTGCAATATCCCTGCTATTTTCTGTCCAGAATATTCCTTACTGTCACCATAATCCATTTCTCCCTTCTTTCTAGTTGTGTTTATATACTCCAGAAATCAAATTCAGTGTTCTTCAAGTTTATTGATGTTAGGAGGTGTGGAGTAAATAACCGTGCCAGACACTGTCTGCTCTGATCACATTTAGTAGTTTACTTTAAAAATGATCTCATAGTTGAAAATAATTGACATGGCAATTTTCAGTAATAACAGATGAAACTGGAATTTCCACAGGTGTTAACATAATGGAGGATCTTTTAGATAGAGAAGAAAATATATGAAAGCCTATCATTACTTCATGTAGTTTATCCAGCCTTTAAACCACAAAGTATGCAGTCATGGACAGTAGATTGTAATGCATCCACTGCTGCAGAGTTTCTGAGCTGATTTTTAGAGTGACAGCATTTAGGTCAAGTGAAGACCTACCTACATCAGCAGTGGCTGCATGCTATATAATGTTCTTTTTATGTCAATTTTGTTTTTATTTTACAAATCTAAAATTGCACTAAAGTTACGATGCTTTGAGTGGGCTTGCTATTTGAGACAAAAGTTTGATGCCTGTATGAATTTTAAAAGCTACTTTTCAAAAGAAATGTTACTGGCAGTCAGATAATGCATGAAGCTTCATTAGTTCATTCTGAATTCTTGCAAAGTTTTGCAGACAAGATAGAAAATAAAAGTGAAGCAAAATGAGTGACTAAAGCCTATTAAATGTATTTTATACTGCAGTGCCACTAATGTTTTTTCACTTCAGGATAAAACTGAAGACAGAGGGAATTGCATACATGATTATTGTCTTCTTGCCTAATACTGAATATTCTTTTATGTGGAAAGACGGCTTGTGGGCTCAATTTTGCATTGTTGATATGAATAGAAATTGTGCTATTAGCTTTTAGAACATTGAAAAAAACTGTATATGATACAGTACAAGTAAAAGTAGTGGAAGCAATTAGATTTATTTTTTTTTTGCCTGTTTTTGTGTTTCTCTCGCTTGTTTTATGTAAACAAATTATAAATCTGTTTTGTTTTTTTTTCTGTCTGGTTGAATCGGTTTTACAATGGAATGCAAAAACAGCATGAAACAGGCAGATTAACCATTGATTTCCTTGATTTGGAGCTTTCACATACTCTTTGAGAAAATAGTACATTTATTTACTCCTGATATTAAAAAAAATGTACTGGAGGAAAGGAAGTGACTTGTTAAATAAAGCATAGGGTAACGCTGAGGTTTTAAGGTTGTTGATGGGGCTTAGGGAGGAAGCTAAAACAAAACAAAGGTTTAGTTTCAGGGAAAATCACTCGTTTGCACATCTGCTAAAATACATTCTGCATTCTGTGGAAAACATTTCCTAATCCTTTGTGCCACTGTGGGTTGGATTATTTAATGCCTTTTTCACCTGGAGAATAGTCATGTTCCGTTACAGGCAAAGTCAATCTTCCTTCATAACAACATATGGCTGTGATGAAGGATTTTCCAGATTTTGGTGAGCAAATCAGTCTCTCTTAAATCACCTGTAGGACAAAAGTCTAAGATATATTCGGTTCTTTCCCTGCATGATCTCCTGACATATGACAAATCTTTGTCCACAGTACTGATGAAGGAAGAATGCTATGTAAGAAAATGTCAATAGTTTAATTGCTTTATACTATTTGTAATGTTTTTTAAAATTTATGTAAGGAGCTGGAGTTCTTTTTTCTTTTTTTCAGCAATTGCTTATGTGTATGGCAAATGGTACATATTCTTCGTTGACTATAACTACATGTTTTAAAATACTGTATATTAATGACAAGGCAAAATAGCACATTCATTCTTTTCCTCTGTGTACCAGGTATGTTAGGAGAAGAGTGATTATCTTCAAATTTGTATCTCAGCAGGGTTTTTCCCTTTATGATGAAAAGAGTAAAAGAAGAATGGAATCTAGGTAGTCTAGAATCTGCCTATACCTGTCTGCTTTCCTTGGATGTTCTAATCATGTAACTAATTAATCTATTGCACATGTCCTTAACTTACATTAAATTAAGCACTTTAGTCATGTGAACTGTATTGCACCTCAAACCTTAATGCACACATTCTTTTTCATATTTTCTTTCAAAAAAAGTAAGAAACATCCAGTGATGCTCTATTATTACTAATAAGTGCTTGTGAAAATAATTTTTTGGTCACCTTAGCTTCTTTTTTAAATCTTCTTATGTAAATATTCTCTATAGCTGTAAATACTGCAGATTTTGCTTGCTTGTGTTTTGTAAACAATGTTCTGCCTTTTTGTGTGTGTGTGTTTAGTCTATATTAAGCTGTGAGTCCATCTATCTCGGTTATGAAGATGCA
Source organism: Aythya fuligula (assembly GCF_009819795.1). Lineage (NCBI taxonomy): Eukaryota > Metazoa > Chordata > Aves > Anseriformes > Anatidae > Aythya > Aythya fuligula. The sequence continues at coordinate 175,287,241 of NC_045559.1, read as the reverse complement.
GAATCCTGTAAGGAATGGCCAGGTCTGTTTTACCCGATAGGATAAGAAAAAATTAATTTGGGGAGGTTTGAGGATACAACTGTAGTCCATTTTTTTTTAAAGTACAAATTGCATCCCTTTACATCTGTGGGATGTTAGTCTGGAAGTCTGAAATTACTTTTCCTGTTTTTCTTCCCTTTTTTAAGTTGTATCCAGAGTATTAAAATAAGCATTGTACCTTGGGTAAGTGGACTAGATACGAGTTAGTACTGGCAGTGCCAGGAGCATTCACACTAACAGAGGAAATTTCTGTTGCCCTGTGCATGAGGGAGCTCTCCTCCGTTAGAAACCAGTGTTTCTTCACCAGTCCTCAAGCAGAAACAGGCTTTTGTTGCTGAGAACATTGCAAAGGAGCTTTTCTGGCAAGCACTCCTGAATGGGAGGCACTGACATGTCTTTTGCCTTTCAGGAATTTTAATGAAGTTAACCAAATCAGAATGCTGAAGTAAGCTGCTGTATTAAAAGGCCATTTACTCTCTAGCTGATTTACTGTGTTAAACAGAAGCAGCATGTCACATGCAGGGTAGGGCGACAGGAATGGCTCCAACAGAAAAATCAGTCTTCACCAGAGATGCATCCCAGACTGCATCAAGGAAAAAGTAGTTCACATTTTACTGAAAGCACTTATTACTTTCCTATTCATAGCTAGAAATAATTTCAACCTCAGCTGACCTCTGCTTACAAAGTCTCGATGAAATTTCCTAACCTATAACCAAGAGTTCTTTTTCTGAGAGCTGTTAAATCTAAGTACGTGCTCTGCCCCTTGTTTTAGGGAGTATATGTCTTACAAGACTGTAATGGAGCTATGGGCATCTAAAATATTGAAAGTTGTTGGTTATATCTCCTGCATGAAAATCCCAGGAATAGAGAGAGTTTCAAGTGTGAAAATCCAGGAGGAGATGAGATTCACTATCTCTTTCCCTGTCTCTTCCCCAGAGATGATTTCTGGTGTTTTAGATTTCAGTTTATTTTAACAGATCTGAACAATAAGAATGTATGGACATAAAGAGCATTGATGAAAAGGTGGTAGACTTGAAGATCATGAACACTGCAGTTTGAAGGACTGAAAAACTGGCATACTGAATTCTGTATTTTGCTGACTAAATTGGACAGACACTATTACAAGCATTCTAATAATAGGGAAGTTTGAACATTAAAATATATTCAGTCTAGATGTACTTTGAATAGCTTATTGAAAGCACCTCATAAAAAGTCAACCAATAGAATAATTTTGTTGTCATCAGACATGCTGAAGACTGGCTGTTGTCTCTTTTATTATGTTTGTTTTATTGGCACAAGCAAATTGAGGGCAACCAACGCTTGCTGAGATACAGAAATATGTAGTCGGGCTACTTGGGACTGCCCTTGAGGTATGGAAGCTTCATTTTAGAGACATTTTTTCTCAGTTTCATTGCAATGCATGAATAAGTTCACTGAGTGCTAAAATATTGTTAAGCTTTCTTGTACAAAACCAGCTGAAACTAAATTTGATAATGTTTAGAACAATTTTACTCATACTGCTTGAGAGATTTGTTTTAAGGTAGGAGAGTAAAATGAATTGTGAGCTCAAAAAGAAAGTATGTAATTATGAAAGCACTGCATATGTTGGAATGAAATGCTGATGTAAGGGTGGGACATAATCATTTTAATAATAGACTACAGCAGGCCTCTTCATAATTCACACATTTTTGTTAATGGGTTATTGCAAGCTCCTTTCTTCCCATAGTTGTGACAGTATCTTGTAGAGGCAAGGCAAGTTGTATTTGGGTCAGCTGTGCAATTCTCAGCAAATTCAGTCTTTTATAGAGGGATGAATAAAGTATTAAAATTGGGCCTTGCATTCAATGATGTATGCCAGTGATTCCTTGCTCTCCAAGAGTTTATTTATTAAATTGGATTATTTCACATCAAAATCCAATAGAATGCAATCTCCCATTTGCTTATGTGGCATGAAAGTAGTTCTAGATCCACTTCAAAACATAGATTAAGATTTGGTTAGTACAAATATAAATTCCCTTTAATTCCCGTGGTCTGCTTGACTAGCTAAATTCTAGAAAAAACAACCAACCTTTGCCTCCTCTTCATAGTGACCCCTGTCACAGGTCAGTATGCATTTAATAGCTGTTCAGCATAAATGCAACACAGATGTGAAACACCTGGTTTCATTGTGTTGCTGAGTGCATTAAATCCTGTAGCTGGCTTCTCTGGGCCTAATTGTGTTTTTTACATTACTATATGAAGGATGATAAGACTACTTAGTTTCCAAAGTAAATTTGTTTCTATCAGCTACCCTTATTCATTTGGCTCCTAGAATCCCAGTGATATCCAAAAAACAAATGAAGTGTAACCGTGTAAAGCTGTTTGGCGTGCGTTCATGTATCTTAGAAGGAACTGATATTGAGCACGTAGTTCAGATAATGTGTGTCTCTCATCCAATGTAAAATGAGTGTTAAGATCTATTCATGCCTCACTGCCTTTGCTGTAGGGAGTGAATGAAGCAAGGGGCAGGACCAAAAAATTAAGTCAAAGCATTAACAATTCTTGGTGTTTGCTCTTCTCTCTTCATTTCCTTTTCTTTTGAGATCTTTTGTCCTTTCAGTAAAAGCCATTCCTTTAGCATCTTTCTCTTCTTCTCAGGTTTTGTTTGTTTGTTTCATTGACTTTGGAACACCTACAGAGTCTTCATCCACAAAGCCCTCTCAAATGCACCCATTACCCATTAGTGTACATGCCTGAGAAAATAATAGAGTTAAAAAAAAAAAAAAAGATTGAAAACCAGGCACTAAGGTCATTGATGATTATTGAAAGCCTTGTGTTTAGAAAGTAAGATAAGAGTGACATTTGTATCATAGAATTATAGAATCACCAGGGTTGGAAAAGACCTTCAAGATTATCTGGTCCAACCATCACCCTGCTATCAATGTCACGCACTAAACCATGTCCCTACGCACCACGTCCAGCCTTTCCTTGAACACCCTCAGGGACGGTGACTCCACCACTGCCTTGGGCAACCCGTCCCAGTGCCTGACTGCTCTTTCTGAGAAGAAATGTCTCCTCATTTCCAACCTAAACCTTCACTGGCACAACTTGAGGCCATTCCCCCTAGTCCTATCAGTAGTGCACAATTAAATGCACAATTAAAACATGCATGCAGAGTTTTGGAAGTGGTGGTTATTTTGGAAATCAAATGGAAGCCTTAGAAGGAAAGCACTTAGAAGGAAAGCACTATCACTGTTTTTCCAGCTATTCTACTCTGACCCTTACCTCATAGCTGAAACTCAATGTTTCTAAACTGAATTCATCTGTTGTTTTACAGAGCTGTAATATCCACAACAGGCTGCATTAAAAGATACTTCACGATACTGAATAAAGCCTTTCAGTGCATATAAAGCATATAAAGAAAGCACAAGTTTCTCTTAAAAGGAGAAGCCTAGTCAAAACTCTTCACTGAAAGAAGCAAAACTGATAGAAATCTTATAACAGATTTAGAAGTTGAGTATGCAGGAGGGGATTTGGGTCAACTTTTGAGCAAGCAGTTTATATATGTATTTGGAAGATACCCAACAGAACACTAAGAGAAATCTTAGTAGTTTTAGAAATTCCAATCAGACAAGCTTGGAAAAGTTAGTGTAGGTTTCTTCAATATATTTGAGCTTTTCCTGTGTTTCCAATACTTGTTTTTCTTGTCTTCCTTCTCACTCCAGGCAAAGTAGATTTTCCTCTCTGTCTTTCAGCTTGCCAGCTTCTGAATAGTGTTGGATCCTCACCCTTAAATCTACCTTTCCAACAATTCTAACATCAAGAATTCCTTCAAACCTCAGAGGGGTGACTTATCTATGGCTTTTCCATCTCTTTATACGTCATGCTGAAGAATGTACAAAGTTGTCCAAAAGGTTTTTTTTCGTTGGTTTTTTTTTTCCTCATCCTTCCTTTGCTTTCATGTCCAGACTCAGTGATTTACTGTTTTATTATTTCTAAAATATATCTTCAATTCTTTTTGTCTGCTAATCTAATTTTTACTTTCTAGAAGAAAAAAATAAATAAATAAAAAATAATTTAAAAAAACTTTACAGCAGAGAGATGTTGTTAGTTGTAAAATTACATTGAAACTCTACTGTGGAGAGAGAGATGATGAGGAGAAAGAACAGATAAGTCACTAATGCCATTACCTAACAGCTCAAAGAAAATATGAGAGGGTATATCCAGAAGTTGTTGTTGTTGTTGTTTCTTTGTTGTTTGTTTGTTTTTTCCAGAGTCTCTACAGTTTGCTAATTTAACATAGTTTCTAAGTGTGTGGTAATTTAAAAAAATAATAATAATTACACAAGCAATCCAGCAACAACAAAAAAAAGATTTTTAAAATATTCCTTCTGTGTGCACAGATGTTATTTAAAAAAAACAAGGAGATTTGGAAAACTGCTGGAATTCACTGCCTTCATATTTATACCTCTGCTGGTGTTATTCCATTCTAGTTTCCTTAAATTTTCAAATATTTTACCGACTAGACTACTAACTATATAGAAACAAATTAGTAAGGAGGACACATTCTTGCGCTGTGATTGACTGTACCACTTGTCTCTTTTTCTCTCTCTCCCATGCAGGTTTTTTTTCAAGGTTTTAATAGAAATAGAATGTAGGATGTTCTGTTGTCCTTTAAACAAGTTATATGTCATTTTAAAATAAAAGATCTTCTGTTAACCATATTCTGTTTCAAAGTTAAGAATACCTACTTTAATCAGATCAAAACTGTTGTAGAATGTATATATATCTTTGAAACCTAATAATATCTACTAGAAATACGTGAACAATTTATTATATTCGAGAAAATTATGTGAACAGCTTTTTTGTCTACTGAACTTTTCACTGCTAAAATTTAAACGGCAATTGTATTTCAAAATAGTAAAATTTATCAGTAGGAAAACTTGACAAAAAGAGAATTTGGTATCTGTTTCACAAACTATGTTTGCCTCATAGAGCTTTCCTTTGCAGAATTTTGTGTATTTTTCTACAAAGAACCTAGAAGGATGCAAATGTAAAGGATTTGCCATCGTTTTATTGTTTATAGATTATTTTGTTTTGATTCTTGAAGCTGACACTACAGCTTTGATTTTATGATTTTACATTAAACTAAGTTTAGTGGGTTACGTTTACCCTATTGTTTCTGATAGTTTTGAAATCTACCAGTTTTACAGAAAAAGAACTGTTTATTTTGGAAGAAATCTCTTAAAGCAAAAAAGTATAGACCCCTAAGGGTAACATGCTGTTGTGGTTACGTGTCTTTCTTCCTATACAAATGTTAAATTAATGTAATTTAGCAGATTAGATCTTGATTTTACACTAATGACATGGTTCACAGAGGATGTATTGTACCTCTTTGAATTAATATCAATTCTGTAAAGTGGAAGTAAATTATATTTTGAATAGTTGCCAAGAGACTGTTGTTAGAACACATGTTTTCAGTTCAAAAACATGTATGGAATTCATGTCAGTATTAAGTTGGGTCTACAAGACAGTGAACTCAGGAATTAAACTGCTATACGGTTCCAGTGAAAACCCTCATAATGCCAGTGAACTTTTGAGAAGGCAATAAATTGTCATTAATGGGGCATGGAAATTCATCAGAGATATAAATGTATTATGGTAAATGAGAAGAAAGTTAATCTATAGAGGTTAGATATAAAGACATCGCTTTTATATCTGTCAATGAATTTCATATAATAGTAAACTGGCATTAAATTATGGAAGTGTAGTAATTGTAGGGCAGTTTACACATGAATCATTGATTCACTGCATGACTCAGAGTTTATAACAGGATAAACTATTTTTACCTTCACTCACCCACTTAAATCCAACCCCAGCCTAAAGTGACTCAGTCTTGACCATCTGACAGCTGTTGGGCCTTTGGCGGTACGGTAAATTGATGGGGAAAGTGCTGTCACTGGACAGGCATTTGCAGGAGAAAACCCACTGCTATAGATTTGTGGTCATGGTGGGGAAGTTAAGGATTACACGAGCGTGTAATATGAGAAGAACATGCCATTTATTTAGTCACTGTTCACGGAAAGATGATCAATCTGCCCATCAATAAAGAATGTGGAGCTGTAGCTGGGTGCGCATGAAATTTGTAAATTGGCTATACAGACAGGTGTTGCCTATACTACAAGAAGTGTTCAGACAGCGGATGATCCTGTTTACAGTGGAATTTCAAATTATGTTAGTCATTATCAATAAGCACTTTTCTAGCGTGGACAAAATCTGAATGTGCTGAGTGGTTTAGATTTGTATTCTGAGATCTGATATGGGTCTAACATGCCTCTCAGGAGCAGAGTAAAAGACCTAGTCAGTTGTTGTTAGGTTGTTAGAGTGGTTTTGCTTGATAAAAAAGAGATTTATGTCTCTATTTTCTGTTTTACAGATAACCATTCAGAGGGACAGTGGTTTGGATGTCAGTTCCCCCAAACATGGAAAAGTGGATCCAAAAAACATGCCTCATGTTGGTGGAAATACTTGGGCTGGTGGAACAGGTTTTCATTCATTATTTTTTATGCATCATGGAAGGATGTCTAAGAGAGAGGCTGTACTAGTCAGAAATGGATGTATACGAGCCTACTCTCTGCTTAGAGATAGTTTACTTAATGCAGAAAAGAAAATATTTTCTTATTATTTAATGCCTATTCTTAATTTATTTATTTTTTATCTCTACTATCCTAGGTGGAAGAGACACTGCTGGGTTAGGTGGCAAGGGTGGCCCATATCGATTGGATGCTGGCCATAAGGTTTACCAAATATCGCAAGCTGAAAAGGATGCTGTTCCTGAAGAGGTTAAGAGAGCTGCTCGAGAGATGGGTGAAAAGGCCTTTAAACAGAGGTGAAAGTCTTTATTTTCCCTTTCATTTCCCAGAAGAACTAGGTAAAGATGACTGAAAGGAATTTTCTTTATTAACTACATTTAGCAACTACCTTATCCTGATCATTATAATTTAACAGAGCTTACCAGCATGTGTTTAATTGTTCTGGACAGGACATACAGAATGCTTTATTAAATTAAGCCACATTGTTGTGGCTTAATTGTGGACAGTGGAGTTTGGTAGAGTAAAACATAACTAGGTGGATAAGGAGAGTGATCTGATTATTTTATCTTTTTTAAAAAGGGATCTACCACATGAAAATTGTGTGAATTGTGGTAAATACAGGTTGCATGTTGTTAGAAGTTGGTCACCTAACAATTATCTTTTGAAATGGTCTATTATGAGCAAATTGCTTCTGTTTGAAATAATTGTAGCCTATTGCTTAGATGATTTGAACTCTTAGATCTCAACAGACATTTCTATGAGACCTGTAGATCTTCCCTGCATTAGTGTGACACAGGGTTACTAACTAAGGATTTCTCATACCATGCACAGAGATTCAGATTTCTTCCACTGTCTGAAATTTCAGGTCAGCTCTGGTACTTGGAATAAAAAAACTAAGGGTATTGACAGTCATACCAAATGAGTTTTATGTTTCAGCCCAGGACATAACTGCAGTGTGAAAGAAGAGAGTACTAGACAGATTAAAAGATCAGAGCAAATAAATTTAGAATCAGCTTTATCAGCTCACATTTTGCTCCTGTTAACAAAGTGATGCCCAATAGGAGGACATATTTGGATACTATAAGGAGTAGGTGAGATTACATCAGTTGAAGCAAATGGCATAAATAAAAAGGCTTTCAAGCATAGAGCACACACTGTACATGAATCAGTGTATTTAAACCCAGCAATTTTTCTGTTGCATTCAGGTCAAGTTTCCTTTTTTAATCTTGTTTTTATTACTAAATTGCCTGAAGCATTTAACATATTCATTAGAACATTAGTGATTAATAAAGACAGGGAAAATGTACATATTATATTAGAGTTTCACAGGATGAGGTTCTGAAAAGGAAAATACCTTTTAATAGCTACATAATTTACACAAGCAGCATCCAGAATTTTAAATTAAAAGTAGTTACTTCAGGCTTTGCTTTCAGGGTGGAGGCAGGGCTGTCTTTTTTTCCTGGTGTTTTAGAGGGGTGGTATGGAGGACTACATTTAATCCTCTTTCTACAAAATTGCTTATCAGTTTTTCCATAATAAAACCAGTTGATACGTAAGGTCTTGGATACTGTACATCTGTTTACACATATGCACACATGTCGTGCTTTAGTGGGTTTCTAGCTGCCTGTATGATGCTTTGGAAAGCCCATGACAGGGGAAATTTGTAGATACCGATGCATGTTATGGCAGCAGTGCAGCTGTGTTCTGTAAAATCTGAGTATCAGCATATGAGATAACAGCACATGTCCTGCTGAAATCAGTAAACTAGCATGTACCAGCAGTAAATGTAGCCTATTCTGAAGACACATTTGACTTGGACTATTATTCTGTAGCTTTTGAGTAATTCTGGAAACTAACAGATAAAAGTTAGGAAAAGGGAGGTTGGAGTCCTCAGGCTAAGGAGAAGAAAAAAAAAAGGATGCTGCAAATTTCACTGTTTTGCTTATATATGATTATCTGGTAGGGATAATTTTATTACGAAGGCTTTTGATTGCTTCACTGGCTAGCAGAAAACATTTTAAATTGCTCTATTTTGGTAGAATAGAGTTAGCAACTACTCTTGAATAAATGCAGTATTTTTCATGGTATTTTTCTAAACTGGCTTTCATTGTGGATCACTGTGGATTCTACCAAAGTAAAACTGCATGTGAGATTTTTTGTTTGTTTGATACATAAAGAAACATTTTCCTTGTTGATAGCAGCTGTGAAGTAAATTAAAGTGTACAGCACTGAACATTATGTTTTCTGGCCTCTAATGAATAATAATAGTTGGCTATAATGACTACATCAGTACATAATTCGAAATAGAAAAATACAGAGTCATACTAAACACAACAAGAATTTGATGTTTGATTTTAATGTTATTAAAGGTCTAGTCTAGACAGCAATTTGGATCTAGATCTATGGTGTTTTCATTCTCTACTGTAGAGTATATATTTCAGGCAAGTAACTTGTCATGGTATTAAAAAAAATTGGCGTTTGAAATATGACTAGCCTATACATACTTTAATAATCATTTGCAGTTCATTTAAAAATCAGTATTCTCAAAGCAGTGTGAGTAAGATTATGCTGTTATGAAGTGCTTGTGTTTGAAATAAGCTGTGCATGGATAGACCAATATGTTTTAGCTCAGGATTGAATGCAGACACATGGTTGGGTAGCATGGGCAGATACAAGATTGCTGCCACACTACATGATGCTGGATCACCAAAAGTCTCAAATGTTGCACACATCCAGCATATCAATCTGTCCCCTAGCTCATACTTCACTGTTAAATCTCTAATTTCGTTCTAATTTTGAGTTTCACCAGTTTAAAGGTATCTGCTCAGACACAATGTTGAGAAGAACAAAAGAACTTTTAAGTGGAAACGTCTTCATTTACAGAAGAAGCATGCATGTGTTTTTATAGTGCAGATGTTGCTTTCTCTGTTAGATGTCTGGACAGAACAGAGTTCAGTGACATGACTCATTTTTTGTGGGGGAGCACATTTTTATTCACGTTCATTTAAAGCTTCTTTGTTTCAAGATTTCGTCATTTTATGAAGTACAAACATAGGTATTTGAGACACAGTGACTAGTCATAAATCTTAAACAACAGATTTGAGAGTGTGTCTTTACTTAACCTTTGCGTTAAAATGTGGATTTTGATATGTTTAAAATACTCCAACAGTGAAGTAATGAATAGGCACTCATGATCCTTGTATGTACATACAGCAACACCTGAGACACTAAAACCTTTAGAATTTGATCACAGTTTTCAGAACATCTGATTTACATTTCAAACATGAAAGAAGATGAGGAGAGACCCAGAGGATCAATAACTTTAATGTTTTAATGTGAGGCCATCCCTGTAGACATTGGCAATCACCTGACTGTTCAAAAATTCAGATCATCTGCCATTTTTTTTATTTGTGTCATGTCTGTTCATTAGAGTCTGAATTTCCCTGTTACCAAGTAAGCAAGCCTGTTATAGTTTATACATGTAGTGACTTATATGCATAAAAGGATGATGTTCTTATTTCCTAGACTGTTCTAAGCTCCCTGTTCTTTGCTTTAGATTGAAAGAGATTCAGATGAGTGAGTATGATGCATCTACTTATGAAAGGTTCTCTGGAGCAGTACGACGTCAAGTTCAGTCACTCCGCATCATCTTAGACAATCTGCAGGTAATCTGAGATTCACTGGTAAAGGAACATGGTCAGCTCATTACATTATGCCCAAAATACTGTGCTGCTAATATTCAGTTACCATCTGGTCGTACCTTTGAGGGTTAAATGCAGATTCATGTTATAATCATTGGGAAAAACACAATCTCATACTACTATTTCAAAGGCAGCTTTTAAGTGGATCTCAGTGCCCATCTTTACAAGTTACAGAGCTCACAGAGATTCAGTATTATAATTTTGTGAAAGAAAATACGATACATTATTAAAAGGGTATGTGACAGTGTGTAGAGCACAGTCTTTGTCTTTACTTACTGTCCAAAAGACTTAAAAATGCAAATACTATAGGTGCTAAAAGAACAATACATTTACTCCACATCATGGCTCAGCTGCATATGCAGCTTAAACAAATTTTTCTTGGGTTTATTTTTAAATCTTTAAAAATTTAAATCTTTTAAATCTTTAAATCTCTAAAAATAGGTATAGGCTCAGTCTCCAAAAGTGGAAGCTAACCAAAATCACTAGTTTGCTTTTCTTCTAGTAACTGGTCCTGTGGCTGCTCCAGGTTTTATTAATGCTAGTGTTCACCTACAGTGTAAGTAAAACAAAAAGTGCATTGTTGCAAGGAACTACTAGTCTTCAGTGAAAATGAAAAGAAAATAAATTTACTCCTTATAAGACATCTCTCTGATTAAAAATAATTCTGTTGAGGGCTCAGAGATCTCCTCATTCAATGATCATTTAGGATGGTCTTATAATAACACACTTTGATTCATACGTGCACTTAGTATGTGTTTCAGTTCAGGACTTAGGCTTTTTTTTTGTAAAGAGAGGATTCATTTGAAAAGTTTTAAGTATAAATCTTGGTTTTCCCTACATTATTTTTATCCAGATGGTTGTTTTTAACATGTTTCTAGCAGATATGCAGTTGGAAGCACACTGTAGGACAAGAAGAGAATAAGTGAATCTTAAGTTTAAATTTTTTTTTTAATCACCCGTATCTATTCCTTGGAGCCAAAATTCTTATATTCAAGGATCACATTAATCATAGTCAAAATATAATGTATTTTAATGTAAGTAGATTATCCTCTTCCTTTGTTAAAAAGGTCATCTTAATACCAAAGCAAAGACTTATAAGCCTCAGAATTTTATGAGACTTCACCAACTTCCTGGGAAAATCCATAACAGCTAACCACAGAGATAATAAATGAACAGCATGATGAAAAAAGCAAACTCAATGAATTTGGAAAAGCCAGCTCTTAGAATAAAAGCAATATTGAAAGGAAATTTGTAACTTTATGAATTTCCATACATGTTTTGGTATTTTATTTAGAAGATGCACTAGGTAGATAATGAAGGTAAACAATAACAGGAGTTAGTTGAAAAATGCTTGCTGTTAATTGGGAAGCTGAATCCAAGCATGTTTTATTTTATGTTACTGAGAAATAAATATTTTTTATTCAGATTCTACAATGTGGTAAATCAAAGCCATTGAGAGATATGCGACTGTCTCCCATTTTTTCATGGTAATCTTACATACACTATGGGTTTTCAGTTAAAACTGTTTTCTTTCTCTTTTATCAGTCAGACATTCCTCATTTCTCAAATAAAACTCAATGGTACAGTACTGAGCTACTTGATACCTCTGATGTCAGTATAGATTTAAATTTCTGAAAATCCCACATTACCTTTTCAGTAGAGAACACTTTTGGCTTTTTTAAAATGTGTTTGCCTTGTTTAAAACGTACTGTGTTCACATAATGAAAATACATTGTCCTGTTTAAAATCCATTTCACCTGGATTTTCTTTTCAACATATGTCTTTTTATTGCTAGGTTTTGTGGTTTTGTTTTAAAAATTATGTTTCGATGATTAACTTTTACATCCCAAGAATCAAGAGGCTGGGATTCTAGTCCAGTTGCTGATGCCTCAAAAATCAGTAACAGCAGCAAGAGATATATGGAATAGGCTGATCCTTGAAAGCAATGCATAAATATAGTCTGAGAACATAATTTCATTGTTAGTTTTACTTTACATAACTCATTGATCTCTGTCAACTATTTGAACAAAATTAACAAAACATTACAAATTGTCGTTGATCTTGTGTAGAAATAGCAAACCAGAACTCCAGGAAACTGAGTCAGTGATGAGCTTTATTCTCTCTCCTAATGCTGACCATCCCCAATGAAGCTTGTACATGTGAACTAGATTCAAAAACTTCCGGTTACTCAGTGACTCAGAAAGGCCTTCTTAGATTTTATAGAATCATACTATCATAAAGGTTGGAAAAGACCTCCACGATCACCTGGTCCAACCATCCCCCTACTACCACTATCATCCACCAAACCACGTCCCTAAGCACCACGTCCAACGTTTCCCTGAACACCCCCAGGGACGGTGACTCCACCGCCTCCCTGGGCAACCCGTCCCAGTGCCTGACTGCGCTTTCTGGGAAGAAATGTTTCCTCATTTCCAACTTAAACCTCCCTTGGTGCAACTTGAGGCTATTCCCTCTAATCCTATCACTAGTTATTTGTGAGAAGAGGCCGACCCCCAGCTCCCTACACCTTCCTTTCAGGTAGTTGCAGAAAGCAATGAGGTCTCCCCTGAGCCTCCTCTTCCCCAGACTAAACAACCCCAGTTCCCTCAGCCGCTCCTCATAGAACTTGTGCTCCAGGCCCCTCACCAGCTTTGTAGCCCTTAGATGACTTGCTTTCTGGAAATACTCTTTTTGATTACAGAGGGAGTCTGGGGCAACTGCCCCTGTAGCTTCTGAGCATCCTTTAGGCACCTACATTTAAACTGGATGAACCTGGGCCTGAGTCACTGAGCCTAGTGGGGCTCTGTCTGATTTAGGCTGTGTGGGAATTGTCATGTCAGAGCAGCAAGAGTGAAATAGTGGCAGTGCGGTAATAAACAAAGCTCAGAGAGCTGAGACGGGAAAAACCCTGTGCTATGTCAGTAGTAGGTTTCTGGTTTCAAAAACTACATTTTTCTGGGAACATATGCATAAAGTTTTTCCAGAAACAAATGAAGACTACAACTGGGAATGTTTCATACAAACCTATACCATTAAATGTTTAAATACAGTCGTTTCATATGCATTTTTTGAGCTCTTTACAGACATCATGGTTATATTTTGTAATATTTCTACGTAAGTATGCCTTTGGAGTCTTTCAGTGAGAAGAATTACTGCAGTGGTGTATTATCATTAGTATTGTCATGCTGATAAGACAGGGTATCTAGCACAATTTTTCTAATTTTAAAGGCAACACAAGAAATATATATACCATTTTTTCATCAGTTTGGTGTTAGTATATTGCAGTAGTAGTGGACTGTATGACCCTTCTAGGAAAATACCAAAGTGATGTATATATATAATAGTTCTGTTTTTTCTCCTAAAAACATAAATATCCATATCACTTTTAGACTTACGAAATTTATATATTGAAATGGTTCCGAAAATTACCTTATATATATATATGCACTGTATAACACAAGTGCTTAAGGTGAGATTTCTTTAACTTTTATAAAAAGAAATAAATTCTTGGAAATTCTGCACTGAGTAGGCAGATGTTGAATAGTCTAAAATGTTAGTATTATTTTGCAAAGATGTTAAGTCAGATTTTGTCAGTATTATTTCCTATTTTAAGAGAGGAATGTAAACTCTGTGTTACTCTAATAAAATTTCAACTCCAGTACTGTGGTTTTTTGTTGCATAGGCAGAACATAGCATAAGTTTCATAAGCTGGTAAATGGTCGGATGGGTTTTTAATTACGTTCATAATTAAAAACAATTTTCTTCTCACACTGCTGTTCGTTGGACATCAAATAGTGCCAAAGCTAAAATTTTGTCAGTGCAAGCAGAAGAGAAACTAGTTGAGAATTTGCTCAATGAAGCTGAAATTTTATATACTCTTCTGTTGTTTTTCCCTCATGTTTAATGAAAGTAAGCAAATGACAAACGTTTGACAAAATAGCAGCCCTCAGGAAGTGTTAAGGCTCTATCTGTGTCCCAGTATGCTGGTGGCTAAGATGACTAGGAACAATCTCATCTTCATCATGCTGGAAGTGCCATGATTCACTTTAGACAGGCTCTGTTCACTGAACAACATGTTGTCTCCAGGAGCACTTTGTAATGGTTAGTTGGAGCATTGCAATTTGCCATGGGTTATCCTACTGTGTTTTTCACAGTGGGAAAACATTTACAGTTTGACACTTTGGTGGAGCAGTTAGAGGTCACCTGGAATTTGCAGGTGTCTTCTTGCAATGTTACACAAGTCTGAGGGCAGCAAAGGAGTCAATGAGACTTTCAAACTTCATACAAAGAGCATTTAATGATAGCCGAAGCTACCAGTTTGGGGTATAAATTCCTGGATGTCCTGTCCCAAAAATGGGTTAAAGCTAGGCCAGCCATAACACCACTAAAATATATCACAGAGCACAACTGACTGAATTCAGAACCCCTAAGAAATCCTTTCCACTTTCCCCTCCTGTGATTTACTAAGATGCTGAGGTTTCCATATACTGGCATTGTTATTTCTTCCCATCAGGAAGCATCTGTAAAGCTTCTGACACAACCTAACTAAAAAACTGTGCTTGACTCAGCTGTGTTGATTCTGTACTGTAAAATGAACTAACCAAAACATTTTCCCTGCAGCTTTGTATTCTTTCTGCACACTTATTTTCGTAGATAACTAGTCCATTAGTCTTGAATATGCAGTAGGCAGTAGTCCAGAATGCCTTTTTCCATATGCTCTAAAAAGAAAAACCTCATAAATTTTGACCAAAGTGATTTCAAAGATTCTCTGAGCCTTTGGAAGCCATCATCTGACCACTCAGACTGTACAAAATTACAAAGATTCATCCTCGCAAATCCCAGGCCTACTTGGGATTTGTAATATAACACTTCCTGCTTGTCAAAGAGCGATTTTCATTCCTGAGGTCCAATGTCTACGGCAGTTTCTGTCCTGCTGAATGTATGATTTACCTCCAGCTGCTGACCAGCAATTTTCCTGATAGTGCAAATGCATTATACATAAAAATAAATTAAAATAATCTTACGTAGGTGGGTTTACTGCTGGGATGAGCAACTGAAAATGAAATAAAGCATAAAATACATACATGTATATGCATACTTTGCCATTTTTTGATGGATCTTATAACATATGAACATGATAAAGCTACCCATTTTAAAGCATTCTTTAAATGTTTTTTGTAATCTTAAGCACTTGAATCTTCAGTGCTTGCTTTTATATACAGGAGTTCCGTGAATGTTTTAGTTGCTGGATTGTAGTGCATGTTCATCAGGCCAGGCTGTAGATAACCATTGCTCTTTTCAAAAAATTGAAAGAAGCATTTAGTGAAATGTCTCTTGAGTATCACAGTTTTCAAAGTTTTTATTTTAAAATAGAAAATAGCATATTATGAATGTTGTTTTAAAAGAAGACACTTACCATTACCCTGAGGTTAATACTGCTTAGTTTCACATTTGTGTCACGCTTTTTTTTTTTTCTTCTTGTGCTACTTGGGTGGAGAATCCATAATATGTGGTCAGTTATGTGTGTCCTTCTGGTTGTATTTCTGAACAGATTTTTTACACAGATTACCAGCACATTTGCAAGGAAAAAAAATGTTAACATTTTTACAGTCCACAGTTAAACTGCCATATATCAAAATACTTACAGATGGCAAAATTACAGAGGAAATGTGTCCTTTGTTAGTATTAATTTTTCTTTTAAAGTAAGAAAGTATGAAAGCTATGAAAATGTGTTCATTGACTTTCGCCAAAAATATTACATAAATACAAAGGAAGTTCATTTGTATGTCATATTCAGTAGGAATCAAATTGCCTAAAATACATCTGCATCACTAAGTGAATTAAGGTGTGGGTTTTTTTTCTGTTGAAGGCCAAGGGTAAGGAAAGACAGTGGCTGAGACACCAAGCTGTTGGAGAGTTAGATGATGCCAAAATCATTGATGGGCTGACAGGAGAAAAAGCCATTTATAAACGACGGGGAGAGCACGAGCCACAGGTAAGTATCCAACAAGTAGCAGGGGAATGTAGGGAAAGATCTGAACAGGTTTGATGGTTTCTTAGGAGCTGTACAATGTATGTGTTTGGAATTTGAGTGAGGTATAGAGATGAGATACCTTAGAACAACCATCTCTGCCACAGGAATTCACTGAGACAATGGTGACCGCAAGATGGAAGATTTGCTTCACCTTTTCTTACAGTTTTCCACACATTTGCCACTGTTAGAGAGAGTATGCTAATCGAGACAGTCTTTTGTTTCCAATGCAACTCTTTTTATGCTCTTACTTTATATTTTAATGAGCTGAAGGCAATTATGAGAAAACTGTTTGTTTATCTAAAAAAAAAGAAAAGGAAAAGATCTTCTCACTGATGTAATTATTATTATTATTTTTTTTTTTTGTTAATGTAGACCCTGATACTGTAGGAAGTTTTAAAAAGCCAAACACTTTACAAATCTGTTATTACTCCATAATACTCAAACTATTTGGGCTTTCACAGGTATTTGGATTTGCAAGAATAATAACAGTAATGAGAAAAAAGTGTGAGGCAAAACCATTAAGGTATGATAAAATGGTCTGTATTGTGGCCCATTTCAGCTTTTTCTTAAAAGATATGATTAGGCTTTACATGAGGCTGCAGCAGTGAAACCAGTTGAATCAGACCAAAAAAACCAGGCCAGAACTGGTGTGGCAAATCAATAATATTTAACAGTAGTAAGTAATGATAGATGACTTTTTTTTCAATCTTTTTTTGCAATTTGGACATTAAGATTGTTTTGGTTTTTGTTGTTTTTTGTTTTTTTTTTTTTTTTAAATAGGTGAGTACAACACCTTTTTGCACATCAGCTACCCACATTTGATGAATCTCTGTTATTTTTATTTCTGCTATGTGGTCCTGATGTCTGTTACTTGGACCAGTTCATAGAAGTTGGCCTTGTCTGTGTGAAAGATCAATAAGGGAAAAGTGATTAGATCTTCATTTGTAGTCTTTTTCAAAATGCATTTACACAATATATCTATTTTAAAACTTTGTTAAAATAGTTCAGTTACCACAGGAAAAAAAAAGGACAAGTTTAAATTTTGCATTAAAAAAAGTAGGATTTAACGTAGGATTTAATGGGTCTTCTTGTTCCTCCTGCTTTTGGTAGAACTTGTTCCACAGTTAATTGAGGGAATAATTAAAAGTGTTAAGCACACAAATGCTGGCAACTCTTTACAGGTAATAGAAACATTTTAGGTATTTGTTTTTAATGCGACTGCTTGTTTTTTGTTGTTGTTTTTGTTTTGGTTTTGTTTTTTTGCTAGATCATATTTAAGAGCCTTCTACTTGAGTGCAGACCCATCTTACTGCACACTGTATAAAGCAGCGCCTTTGAATGTACTGTGCCAGTAATTGTTAAAACAGATGGGGACTGTTTTCAGGAAAAAATAATGGTTTCAGGATCAGAATGAAGAAAAAAACTAATAGTTAATCAGAACAAGATTTCAAACATTTTTAGAATGTTATTAACCTCAGCAGACAAGATTTTACAGTCTTATAAGGGTCCCTGTTAGTACTGTAAGCCAAGGAAAAACATTTCCCTTATGAGCCTTGGCAGACAGAGCAAACTTGAGAGTCTTCTTACTGAAATAAAACATAAAGAATGAAAACTGAGGCAGAAAAAGTATTTTCCTGACAAGCATGTATGGAATTCTTCAAGTTTTTTTCTTTCCAGTCATTGAAGGTGAGAGGAAAGAATAAATTGAGGTATCTGTTCAGTAATTGTTTTGAAACAGTTAGAAACAAAAAAGGTTAAAATGGTTTTGTTCTTTTTTTTTTTAATATATATAATCAGTGTTTGCTGGATAAAGGTTTTGTGCTCTGCACAGTCCAGTGGGTTCTCTTTCTAAAATGTATTTCCTTTGTGTGGTGTTTAGTTTTCTCATTTATACCGTAGAAAACTCTTTTTTTGTGCTGTGTTTCCTTGTCAGCCTGGAAGCCCCCAGCAGAAACCTAAACGCTTGCGCTTGGTGGTGGATGTCTCTGGGAGCATGTACCGCTTTAATGGGGTGGATGGACGACTGGAACGCTCCATGGAGGCTGTCTGCATGGTCATGGAAGCTTTTGAGAATTATGAGCACAAATTCAAGGTAATTACAGCTGGGCTAAGAGGTCTGTGGTTATGGCTCAGACTGTGTGGAGCAGTGGAAAAAGTGTTTCAGCAGTCAGTCTAGCCAAAGAACATTATTCATTACTGCAAGGAAATAAAGGCATTGATCTGTTTCTAGCAATCTGAAAAATCATGCTAGTGAATGGATAAGAAACATTACACACTTCAGCAGGGGAGAGTTCAATTTAAGACTTTAAGACTTTAATTTCATGAAATATGCTGCCTTTTTCTGTGCTTTTGTTTATTTGTTTCTTCATACAGAAAAACCTAAGACTGCAAAATATAGGTAAGTATGAGCTTTGGGACATGCAAAAATGCCCAGCCTTTCAATCTCACCCCAGAGTACAGACAGTATTAATTTCTGATGGAAAGAAACCAAACTTCTTTGTCCATTAGTTATGTTCTCTGTTACCTGAAAGGAAGAAAATACTTTCTTGTACTGGAACATATTGGGTCCAGAATGTTATTTAATAGTAACCTGCAGAAGAAATGTAAGTTAATTTTATGTTATTTTTTATCTCTGTAAACAGAAACAAGGTCTAGGGTTATATTTCTTGAACCTCCAAAATGACAAAAATGGCCATTTCTTGGCAAACTCAATGTTTAATGAAAGAATAAGTATGTCCAACTGAAAATCATCTCAATCACGAGACATAAAATGCATCTGAACAAAATGTAAAATCTTCTAAACAAAATCAGTAGAAAACTTAGTCCCAATCAATCCAATCAGGTTTGCTTCACATTGTTCCTCTGATAGCATAATCCCCTCGTTTTCTGTTCTTCCATAGTATTTCTTGTACAAAAACAGGTCATATGGAGACATGTGCTTCAAGAATGTCTTCTAAAAAAAAAACACAATCATTTATACTTCCACTTGTCAGAAAAAAATTCTATAAAATGAGACAGGCGTTGTGTTTTTAGCCTACTTTCCTAGGCAAATCTTGTGCTGTCCTACTCTGTCAGTCATTTTTTTTCCCCTTGAACTTCAGAACATTTTACTTAATTTCAAGCAAATTTGAAACAGTGGTTGAGTTCCCAAGGATACTACACTTCTGCAAATGTCATAAAAATGGGACGGGTAGGTAGTGAGCCTCTGTTTGTGTTTGTGTTGGAGAAACATTCTGTAACCATAAGATTAGACCTTAGCCTAGAGAAGTCGTGTGGGAACTCAACTGTAATTAGGAAATAAATGGGAAAGGGTTTTAGTGAAGTAGTTGCTCACATAGCTCTTGCTCACTGACAAGAGATATGTTAATAACAAATATTAACGGGGTAGCATAATTATATAACAAAATTTGTGTGGCTTGGTAAATCGAAAATATTTGAGAACCATGCATGTTAGTATTACCAAATGCAAGATCATCCACAAAGGAATAAGAAATAGAAGTAGCGGACACATGGATAACTGTGATATATTGGGGAATAGTCAACATGGCCTTTGTAAAGGGAAGCAATGTATTTTGAAGAGTCGATATGTATGTGACAAGCAATGCTGGTTGATGGAGTCTCCTTAGCCAAAAGCATTTGACAAGAAGTCCCTCACCATCATCTCATAAAGAAACGGAACTACTTTAGAGATAAAAGGGAAGGCCTTCAAATAAATGAACTACTGCTTAAAATACAGAAAACAGACAGCTCTAAGCGGCTGTTTTTCAGAGTGAGGAAGTAAAGGAAGGTCACTGGTGAAACTGCATTAGGATTTGTGCCAGTCCCATGTTGTTCACAGTAATTCTTGAGTGAATATTTGTAAGTGATTTGGACAAGAGGACAGTGAGGTGATAAAAGTTGCTATCTGTATGAAGTTATTTGGGAAAACAAGAAGAGAAATCAAACTGCAAAAAGTTGGAGAAAAAGACTTGGCAATAAATAGTCACTAGGAAATAAAATGGCAGATGGTGTTTGGTGCTATCAAATGTATAGTACTGCAGATGGAAAAAATAATCCTAATTTTAAATACACAGTGAGAAACTCTCAGCTGTCTACTGGTGTTCACTCTCAACTATTTATTAGTGCTCAGCAAAGAAATCTTGTAATTATGGTGTATGGTTCTTTGAACACTCAGAGCCCACCAGCTGTCAAAAGGTTAATTGAATGTTAGAAAAAGAACAGAGAACAAAGCAGAAGGCATCAGAATGCCCCTGTAAACATCCACAGAGCATCCACTTGAGGAGTAAAATATGCAGCTTTGGTCCCCCATCTCACAGAAGTTCTTGTAGAGCTGAAAGATGTAGATGAGGTGGCAGGGATTATAATGGGTTTGGAAGTGTCCCAATACAAGAACTGGCTAGATAGGCAAGAACAGCTTAGTTTAGAGGAGATAAAAAAAATCAAGGAACTGATAAAATCTTGAGTTAAATGGAAAAGCTAAATGGAATGTTTTTTCACTGTTTTAGTACACCCATTCTTCAGTTGTGAACAATGAGTCATTCTACATTTATGCAATAGAGAACAGTTTTTTAGAAGGTACTGACACTGAAAAAGATGTAGTGTAGTACTAGATAACCTTTTGTCCTTATTTCCAGTGCAGCTTTATAGCTGAGAACGCAGATATGACCCTCAGGTGCATGGTAAAGGAATAACATGTAGAACTAGAGAGCCAAGCAGTTTCATGTACAGAATCAGTAAGGTAATTAAAAAACATGTTCAGTTCTGGGATTTTTAAATCTAAGTATCATTACCTTTCAAATCCCTCTGTGTCTGTTACAGATTATTGTATTTTGTTTGGCAGTACTTGCTGTTGGCTGGTGTTTTGCACCGCACGTAGGTGAAACCCTGTATTTTGCCACATAAATATCTCAATACACAGTTAGGTGCAACAGTAAATGTGCTCTCTAACACTTAAAATTTATAAAAACACTGACACTGAAACTATGTGCAGTTATTAGTTGTGAAAATTGCCACTCTGATAACAGTAAGACAGGAGTTATATTGTCCTCACAATCTCTATGAGTCAAGAGAATTATAAGGCTAATTTTATACTTAAAGTAACAGTGGCTGAGGAAGATGCTGGAAATTTTAGTGATAGGGAGAAAAAGTTGTTGTCATCTTCTACATCTGATCAATTTAAGTTGGTTCTGGGACAACTTTCCTTCATTTAAGGCTTCTTCCCCTAGAGAGAGGACTTTCGTGAGCCAGTAATAGCACTTTGATTCAAGGCAGGTCAGATCCAGCATGCGCTCTCTCAACTACAGAGCTGCGTTTGCACAAGGGGAAAAATGTATTTTTCCTCTTCCATCTCTCTCTTTGATGCCTCATTGGGATTTGATTCACTCCAATCATGGTATCTACATAAGTATTATGTCTCCCTAGAAATAACTAGAACAGCAAACAAGATGTGGCCTTATATTTCACTGAACACTGAAAATGAGAACCAATAGAACCATTTATTGGGTTTGAACTATAGTTTTAACATGATCCAATGATTAGGCTAAGTATCTCTTTTTAACCTATGTGACACAATCCTCTCATATCAGAAGTCTCATAGGCATGTGCCAACAGACTCCTTGAGTCATTTCTTTGATAAAAATAAGAGCATTTCTAAAATATCCAGCTCTAAAATACAAGACTTCATAGAATCATAGAATGGTTTGGAAGAGACCTTAAAGACCATTTAATTCCAGCCTCCCCCGCCATGGGCAGAAACACCTTCCACTAGACCAGGTTGCTCAAAGCCCCATCCAACCTGTCCTTGAACACCTCCAGGGATGGGGCATCCACAGCTTCTCTGGGCAGCCTGTGCCCTCACAGTAAAGAATTTCTTCCTCATATCTAATCTAAATTGACCTTATTTTATTTTGAAGCCATTCCCCCTCGTCTTATCCCTACACTCCCTGACAAAGAGTCCGTCCCCAGCTTTCCTGTAGGCCCCCATTAAGCACTGGAAGGATGCTATAAGGTCTCACTGAAGCCTTCTCTTCTCCAGGCTAAACAACCCCAACTCCCTCAGCCTGTCTTTGTAGGAGAGGTGCTCCAGCCCTTTGATCATCCTCGTGCCCTCCTCTGGACTCACTCCAGCAAGTCCATGTCCTTCCTGTGCTGGAGCCCCAGAGCTGGATGCAGCACTCCCAAGTGGGGTTTCCCAAGAGCAGAGCAGAGGGGGGAGAATCACCTCCTTCTACCTTCTGGCCACACTTGTTTTGATGCAGCCAAAGATACAGTTGGTTCCTTGGCTGTAAACACACATTGCAGGCTCATCAACCAACACCCCCAGCCCCATTTGTAAGAGTCACAGCAATACATGCCACAAATTTGAGGGGTTTCTTGAGGGGTTTTCTTGCATAACAAGTGTTGAATCTGGGGGACCTTCAGGCTTGTTGAGTAAAACATTCAAGGGGGACTTGCAAGGTAATGTTCCCTTTTACTATCAAAGCACATTGCAAGCTTTGGAAACCAGTACTTGGCCTTTGCTCAGGATCACCTTTTTGCTCGTACCTGGTTTACTTCTCTGCTAAATAAGGTTGTGAAAGAATCAGGTGGGTTTTTTCATGGGTGATCTATCCTGCCATCTGAACTCTCCCCATATGTGGTATCCCTTGAGTACCACTGATGATGATTGGTCTTCTTAGTACCGAAAGAAGGTAGAGAGTACCTTCTCCTTTCCTCTTTTACAGAAGAGCTAAATGTTGGGTACGTGGCTGTACCAAGCAGATAATGATGTTGTCCTTCATAGAAGGTTAAAATAGTGCCAGCAGGTATTCATTAGCTTTTTATGCCTGTGCAGAACAACGTGCCTGCTTCTGTTTCCCGTAAGTGCAGGCAGTGCATCTTTCCTTGTCAAGGGGGGAAATGGGAGGCTCAATCCACAGTCAGAAAACCCATTTACATTAACAGCCCTGTTTCAAAACCCACCTCCAGTGTCATCTCATCCATGCTTCTTTTGAAGCAGTTTAGTAAAGAAAAGAGTGGGAGGTGGGAGTGATTGAGATAATAGAAGCCACGTTCTCAGTCTCGTCCTAATGATGGAGGTTAAATGTGACCCTACACATGTGCCTGACCCTTTCAAATGTGTGGCTGCATAACCTCTATATATGTAAGTTATAACAAGCAAGTTTTTTTTTTTTTTTTTCAGGGTTGAAGTTCTTGCATCTTTTGTATACCTTATTGCACATGTCAATTATTTCAAAATGTGCAGAAGGGCAGTTTACTCTTTGTTTTAGCAGAGGTAGTATTATGTCTGTCGCATAAACCATATGGTTTTATATCATCCCTAATTACTGTCATTTGTGCACATGATGGCAGATTTAAGAGGCATGTCCAGTAAATTGTACAATGGCAATTTTATGAAGCCTTTAAAAAATTGTAAGTGGTTCAATAAATGGCATATTATGTAACTAGTAGGAAGAGTCGGAAATTTTATTTATAGCAATATTAAAGGGGCAGTGCACATTTTAAATGCCAATTTCAGCATTCTCCATTTGGATAATTTACTTATGGAGTTAATTACTTATTACTATTATTACTGAATACCTTATTACTTTTAATTACCTTATTACTGTTAATTCTGGAAAAGAAAATTTTTTTCTCATGCTTGGCAGAACAGTTTCTTTTAAATAATAAACAAAAGGCTTGAAATGAATTATAAAAGATGCTCAGTGTTGTCCGAAGAAGAGATGAATTTATAAATATCTAGCCCTCCAGTAGAGGCCTGCCTAATTCACACTGCCTTTTACATTCAGCATGCATCTTCTTTCAGCTTTTTTTAAACGCCTTCAGAAATTAAACCTTTTAGTACAGCAGCTGCAGAAAACAGAGTCTTCCATTTTACCCATTTGAAGCAGCAACAGTGGTCCATTTTGTGCAAAATGTAACAGTGGAATAGGGATTGGTTTAGCCTGTAAGGAAAGAAAAACAGCAAAATGATGCTATTTGGAGAGACAATGTGTTTACATGTGTACTCAAAGCTCTGATTAGAGCAGTTCTTGTCTCAGTGTACCTGAGGCTGGAAAACAAGCTTCCCTGTACCACAGTAATATATTAATTCAATTAAGGCTGCACTGTAACAAACAAGTATTTTGCTGCTGGATTTGTCCTGAGAGCCTATGCTTGCACACTATTTTATAAAACAAAACAAAACAAAAACTGCCAGTCCTATGCTGACTTAAATCAATCCAAGCCAGTGTTCCTGTGTTCCTGCCCCTGCTCATACAGTAACACAAGGGGGATAAATCCATGGTGATTGAACTAGGAGTTACAGCCATCCACACAGACTGTCAAGCTGAGTTTAAATCCAGCCTTTTTGAGATAAAAGGTTTGCCCGTTAGTACGGTGTACCAAGAACCAAAGTGGTATTCCCAAATAACAAAACATGTCCTGTTCCCATGAAGTCTGTCTGACAGGGCTGATACCAGGACACCCTGGGTGAGAGGTCCACGAAATGCTGGGAAGGAGCTCTTACAGAGCATTCAGGCTTCATTTTACACAGGAGAATGCATTTTGCTTTCCATAATTAGGTTGTTGATTTTAAAGGGAATACAAAACTGCTCAGAAAAGGTCTTGCAGGGTTTTGAAATTAAGAGCCTATCCTGAAGATCTGTGGAAGCTGTTGTCGTTATGTAAGAACCATGTTAGTGCTGTATGCTTTCTGCTCCATTGAGTCACTGCTTTATTTAGTTCCTCTGATTTGAATAACGTCTCGTTTTTAAGTGTGTTCAAGTTCTTGATCTCATCCTGTAGTAATCCCAAAGTGTGCTGAGTGCAACCTCAACATTATTCTCAAAATGTGTGTGTTTTCATTTGCTATGTCTTTTCTCTGGCAAAGATAACTGTTTTGGGACAATAGAAACACCGGGTAAATATTAGTCAGGAAAGAGAGAGTGAAGACTTAACAGTGAGGAAAGGTTATATGAGCAGAAGCAGGATTTGAAGAGAAAGACAGAAAGGTTTACTTGAGACTGGGTAGCAAATACAAGACATGGAAGAGCTGAGAGAACAGGAGTTGGAAAAGCCAACAGCAAAATGATATGGGAGTGCATGGAGACTAGATTATATTAAGATTTCCCAGAGGAAGAAAGTCTGGGTTATGTGAGGCAGTCCTAAAAGCGTGAACCTGGGTGAAATAACCTATACGTGGCACATTTGCTCTTTTGCAGAGGTGTCACATTTAGGAATGTTGTTCCAGTTGCTATAGCTTTCTTTTAACCTTGATAAGTAAGTTGTCATCATGGAAACGAATAAAAAGAGCTTTGTTGATGAAGAATGCCATTTCTTCAATCTCCACAACCCAACTTGTACCAAATAAAGTGGCATTCGATAGAAAAGAGAGAAAGACTTTGAGAACGAGACCCAACTTTTGCCATATGATTATGTTGGAATTAGGGACCTCCAGGCACCACATGAATAAAAGGTAACAGAAAGGCAAAATATTGCAGAAGGGCTCCCTGTCTGCTAGAGACAGCTGTGTGCCAGCTAGTCCGGGGAAATAAAGGCATGTTCATGCAGCACTCCAGGGGCAGGTCATACGAGCTGCAGTACACTGGGGGTTTGGTGGCTCAGGATCCAGGCAGTGCTCTATCACTTGGCGTAGACAGCTCTTAAATACTCTCTTGTGCTGCTGGTGAATTCTCCCTGGGGTGATTGCCATATCCACAACACAAAGGTCAGGTCAGGACCTTGCTGTAACTCGGCTTGTCTTGGTTTTCATGCAACTCTCACATAAAACAAAAGCCTTCCAACTACTACCTTATTTGTTCAACAAGATACTTGAACTAATACATCTCTACATGTCATTTGTGCTGCATCTTCTACAAGGGAATGCTCCTTCAAAAATGTACAGAGGCTCTTGGAATTCACTTCTCCACACACTCTGATATCTATTAATGCACATATATAAGGAATGTTGATTTACAAAAAAAAAAAAAAAAAAAAAAAAAGGCTTGTAGTACTTTTTTTCAGAGCAGAATGAGGTCACAAAAACAATTCATCAGGCATTGAAGCTACTCTCAAACAATGCACTTTTTGTTTGTCAGACTCAAGAGAAAGAAAATTACTACTTTAAAAAAATAAGTGGACAATGTGAGAGGGCAAGGTCTTGATCTTATGCATCACTGCTCTGCAGTATGTGGGGTGAGGTGAAAAACAGGCCATAGAAATAAGTAACTGTTCTTTAATTTCATTAGTTAGTGATTCTCTCCAATGTTTTCATGTCAGTGAGAAATTTCAAGTGGTTCCCTTAAGCAGCTCATAAACGTATGCAGCAAACAGCATTTGGGTTTTCTTGTTGAAAGCAAATTGCCTTTGATCTTTCTCCTGTCACTGTGACCCGAGGACTGCGTATGACTAACAGATGACTGATGAGGTTTCTTTCTTGCAGTACGATATTGTTGGACATTCAGGAGATGGCTTCAACATCGCCTTGGTTGGGAGTGACAAAGTTCCCAAGAACAATAAGCAAAGATTAGAGATTCTTAAGGTAAATCCTACTGATAAGTGATGCTAGATAATTAAGGATTTTATGACTGCAAAGTGTTAGAAGAGTGAAATAGAAGAGAGATAAGGAAGCAAAAGAGGTGTGATTGCATAAAGCTGAAAGAGAGCCTTTCAGAGACTGTCAAAATAATTGAGGCTAGATATGCCTTTTTTCAGACAGCTGTGTTGTGTCATTTTGTCTGTGTGTCAAAGGGTATAGGAAATTCCAGACGTTATATAGTGATATATGCAGTTCTACCTAAATAACATGGTCATAATATTAGCATGTAAGTGGCTGATATAAACTGTAGAGGGATCCTAGATCATTAATTAGCCTTGTACCTTTGAGAATTAGTAGCAGTGGGAAAGTGCATCAATGCTAGATGGGAAACATGTTAAATCACAATTGCAAGATGACTGTATTCATCAAAATTTTACTGCTATAGGATGCAAAAAAATCAGGTATATTGCAGGATTTACCTGTTTGGCAGTTTGATACATTAAAACTGTGTATTTGAGCTTCCTTCAAAAAGTATTTTTAAAAGATTTGGTTTAGAGGGACTGGATTTTCTAACATCTGAATTTCCACACCTTCTACATAGGAAAGAGTCTCATCAATGCAGGCAGTGTACTTATTTTATAAAAGCTCAAAGCAAATGTTTCAACATTTTTAAAACTTGCTGCCACTATCTGAATCAGATATTTGATACCAACCGTGACACTGTTAGGACTTGGAAGTCTAGTGCAAATTATAAACAGGTGGGAACTGGTCGCAGTGTTAGGAAACTAAGCCCTCTTTCTTAAATATATAGCAATGTAGCTACTACTCAAACTGCAGCTGATCAAAGTATTTTAGCTTCCTTAGGGACCCATCTAATTCTGTAATTCTGTCCGTATGTCATTTTGTTTGTTTGACCCAGTGTGTTTTAACAACTGATGCCTGGCTTATGATAAAACATAACACATATAAAAAAAAATGCATCTTCTGTGGTATCTGGAGCACTGTCCGCATTTCTGAAGATGCACCCCCCTAATACAGCATAAATGAATATTTGCTCCCTCCGGTGCCAGCCAAAATAAATGTTTATTCATAAAGTCTTCTTACATATTTACATTTGGTTCCGTTGTGCACACAGGTCATGCATGCCCACGCTCAGTTCTGCATGAGCGGCGATCACACCTTGGAAGGGACAGAGCATGCCATTCGAGAAATCGCCAAGGAAGAGGCTGATGAATATTTTGTTATCGTCCTGAGTGACGCAAATCTCGAGCGATACGGTATTAAACCATCAAGGTTTGCCGAGGTCCTGACCACCAATTCTCAAGTCAATGCTTTTGCCATATTTATAGGATCCTTAGGAGACCAAGCCGATAGGTAAGTATATGTTATATCCCTAAAATAACTTTGTTTCCATTCATCATAAAGCAAAACTATGCTGGGAAAAATAAAATAAAATGAAATAAAATAAAATAAAATAAAATAAAATAAAATAAAATAAAATAAAATAAAATAAAATAAAATAAAATAAAATAAAATAAAATAAAATAAAATAAAATAAAATAAAATAAAATAAAATAAATACACTATGCAGGAAGCACTTCTTTACTGTGTGAAGGTCTGGCTTGGGTTGCCCATGGAGGTTGTGGAGTCTCCTGCCTTGGAGATCTTCAAAAGCCACCTGGATGTGGTGCTGGGCACCCTGCTTTGGGGGTCCCTGCTTGAGCAGGGGGTTGGCCCT
Source organism: Aythya fuligula (assembly GCF_009819795.1). Classification (NCBI taxonomy): domain Eukaryota; kingdom Metazoa; phylum Chordata; class Aves; order Anseriformes; family Anatidae; genus Aythya; species Aythya fuligula. Next base: position 175,258,641 of record NC_045559.1, on the reverse strand, counting down.
GATGGCCTCCAGAGCTCCCTGCCAGCCTCAGCCATGCTGTGATGCTTTTAATGCAGTGAAGTTAGGTATAGTTGCCCATGCTGGTGTTCTCCACTAAGGTTTTGATCTACTAAAGAGAAGCAGTAAGCTTTAATTTGTGTCGGGGAGGAGATTGGTTCACAGGTCTTTGCAAACCTGCCTTGCAGCCAGCTAATTCAAAACATTGTGAACATCTTAAAGGAGCAACTGAGTTTGTCCTCCCACTGGAGGACACGTGCTGCCCACATCTGTAATACCACCATGTAATCATGACAGAGATGTGATTCCTTTGGTAGTGCCCAGAATACGGTTTGAAAATGTGTGGGCTTAAGGCATAAAAGCAAAGAAGCTGGAGATTTATGGTCTTTAAAACTGCCAAGAATTTGACACAGATATTCCCCTTGCGTTAGAGACCTAAATTCTTTGGAGGGTCTGAGCCAATGTGCCTGCTTTTAGTGCTACTACATAGTTGTACTTTAAACTGTTAGGGCACAGGGGAAAATAAGGAAATTCTGTCTCAGGTGATGTTCTGCATCTGCTGAGGACCAGCACACACAACAGAAAGCTGTTACAGCCACAGATATTAACAGTGCCTTTTCTGCTTCTGTTCACGTCTCTGATTAGAGCAGAATGAGGCAAGGCCCAGAAGGTGTTGGCCCTCAGTACACAGTTTTGATACAAGAAGGTTTGAAAGATGGAGCTGCACAGGCAGCATCAGTCCTGTCTGCAGGTCTGTGCATCACAGAGCTGCTGTCTGCATTAAAAAAAAATCCACTCTGAAAGACTGTAATTACAGAATGTCCTCTTACGTCTGCTAGGAGTATAAAAAAGGAGGAAAAAACAAATAAAAAGGCAAAGCATTGACCATATCCTGCTGTGTAAGAAGAGATCTTATAATTGCCTAGTTCAGCGGGTATGGGACATGCACACAATGCTGTCACTGAGCTGCTTTTCTATGTATGTGTAAGTGCAGAATTAGACAAAGCCTTCCTGTAGCTGCTGGGGGGGAAGGAGAAGGGAATTCTTCGCAGCAGCTTTTTAAAAACCCACTTTAACAGTGCAGCTGAACGCTGGAGAGATGCTGTGGAGCATAACATAAAACTTGCTTAAAAAGCAGTGAGAAAATAACTTCCAAGCCTGCTGGCTGGACATGAGGGAGGTGGATTTAGTGAAATACATCTTGTTTGGCTATTTTTAAAGGGAGGTTAAGCTGTGGATAAAAATGTGTCAGGCTAATATTTGTAGAAAAAATATCTGTCCATCTAATCTGCTGTGGTCTAGAAGAGGAAATACAAAGAGCACATTTAGAATTGCTCGACGTGTTGAAATGAAAGAGCTGTGAGTTCAGTCAAAACACGGTGATACATTTAGAGCAAGTAAATATCTGCCTTTCCAGAGAAAATGTCTAGCTGCCATCAGAAAAACAGATGCGTTAATACCTTGCTGGGACATGGGTACCTTGATCAAAATGGATTTTTTGCACGTCAGAAAGAGGATGTGAATAAAAAAATCTCTAGAAATAGCCTTGATTGTCTCGCTGAAGGGACCTCTGCGACCTAACTGCTTTCAGTGTTTCCTCCCACTGCTGCTTTCCCAAGCCCTTAATTGCATAGTGACAGCAACACGAATGGCATGTACTGCAAGGTATTCAGAAGTAAAAACATCCTTTCTTAAGGAGCTCCAGCTTGCTGTAGGAAACGTAATTGGAAATGGTAATTCTGCCTTGTCCCTCCTTCTGCTCCGCAGGCTGCAAAGGACACTGCCAGCAGGACGGTCTTTTATTGCCATGGATACCAAAGAGATCCCCCAGATTTTGCAGCAGATCTTTACATCGACCATGCTGTCAAGTGCCTAGCCATCACCGACGTCACGGTGCGGGAATTCAAAGCAGAAACCCACTCCTGCCGAAGATACGAACCCTGAAGCCAAGGAAAAACAGCTACTAATGAAATGCAAACTGTTCTCTCATCAGCAAACCAACCCAAATCTGCACTGCAGCTGTGCTGGAAAATTTCACCGAAATTCCCTCAACCAACTTCACGTGTTCAAAGAATTGCAGTGGGGCTGAGGCAAATCTCAGGAAGGTTACCGAGTGAATGTTCTTCCAGAGAGACAAATAAATAAAGGACACTTTGTGATCATTACTCTGGCTGATGGGTTGCCAGCACCGCCGCATCATCTCACATGGTTTTACTGACATGGTTCTCTGGGATTTGATAATATTATACAAAGCAGAGCCAGACAATCTGTTTCAGTGTTTTGTGTGCATATGTTTGAATGGGTAGTTAACTCTGTCTCTAATTTAAGCAGGTCTGCTTTTGTCAGGCAGGAAACCCTTCCTTCCTCTGCTGTTGCTTTCTTGTCCTGGTGGACATCGGGGCTTCGCCACTGGAGGCTGGGAACAATGGAGCGGTTTGCAAACACTGACGGTCACACGTAAACATTCATTATCTGATCAGGCACGGGGCTCAGCATTGTCAGATCTGGAGAAAGTGGCTGTTAAGAGGGGGGGGGGGAAGTGGTTATTTCAGTTCTGCCTGTGAAAAGGGTCAAAACAGTCTTAAAAACCCACCAGCCAACATTGCCCAGAGGAGCTATGGATGCCCCATCCCTGAAGGTGCTCAAGGCCAGGCTGGATGGGGCTTTGGGCAACCTGGGCTGGTGGGAGGTGTCCCTGCCCATGGCAGGGGGTTGGGACTGGGGGGTCTTTAAGGTCCCTTCCAACCCAACCATTCTGTGATTCTATGATTTCCGAGGACGGGATGACTACACCAACTCCTTTCCATGATGAATGATGGAGTCCTGCTTTGCTTCTGTCCAGAGTCCCTGGGATGGCCTCAGTACCTGGAGGTGCCTTTTTGATTGAGAGACAAAATAGTTACTAGCACTTTTCTAGAGCTCCTTCATGATCTGTGTTGTTTGGGTTTGTTGAAGGCGAAAGTGGAGGAGAGGTCTAGACATGAGAAAATATGTTACTTTTTATAAAGGAAAAAGAAACCTGTTTTCATTTTATCAAGACATACATGTTGGAATATAGTTCTTTAATATCTAAAATATTTATAAAGACAAAATTCAGTTGGCTGCTCTTTGGCTTGTCCCATGAGGCAATAATCCCGCCCTATAAACGAAAGAACAGATATCTTGCAGTGCACTGGGAACACAGGAATACTTGAATTTATGATTTAACTGAGCTGGGGGAGGGTGCATCATCTCTGGTACTCTGCTCATATTAAGTTGAGGGTAGCTGATTAGAATAAAGGCAGGGAGAGTACTCAAAAATATGAAGGAGGAGCTGCAATATTTCTAATATTTCTCTTACAGATGCTGAAACTGCACTGTGGATGGTATTTTTGGAAGAGAAGAGGCAAATTACTTTGATTTTGTTAAATACAACCATTGGTGTTTGAAGGGTCTGGTTTCTAATGGCCATTCCCTACCACACGTGTCCTGCAGCAGCCTAACCACGTACCCTGATTAATTTGCACTCGAGTCTGAATGCCACGAGCAGTTCAGCGTAGCAGGCACTGTATATTTTCCAGTCCCATTAGATGCACCTTCATTTCCAGAGGCTCTGCCTCTCTTAAACCAAGGACGGGTTGTTCAGGATCGCGACATCAAAAACCTTCACCTTAAGTTCCCCCCGAATCTCCTGCTTTTAGGATTTGTTTGGGCTTCTGGGGCACAGATGTTGGCACAATGGCTTTTTTTGAAACAGCTGCAGGCTTTGAGCTGGTGTAATGGCACGTCCTGCCGAAGTCCCATGGAGCAGCTGTCCCCAGAGGGCCGCCGAGATAACCGCCTGGCTTTGATGGCCCGCCCGGCGTCAAGCCTCTCCGTGGTACACGGGGACGGAAGGCGTTTTTCAAAGGTTTGCTGGGATTGTTATGATGACTGCGTACATGAAAACAAAGAGGTTAAAGATGCAATTCCTGTTTGGAGGAGATGGGGAGGGGAGCGCTGCGTTGTCCCTGGCTGGGACAAATGCATGCTCGTGCGCATAAACAGACCCACGTACACGCAGGTATGGCTGCTTGGTGAAGCATGCTTCGAAAGAGAAATATCCTGGTCCTGTAAACACGCCATAAGATACTACATGCAATAAAGAATTAGCATATTAGGGCTTCTGTTGATAAATGTATTTATAATGGAAGTTTCTTCAGCACCTCTGCTTTTCCTGCCAGCAGTTCTTCAGAAGGGAAGCGTTTGATGACAGTTCATTAGCAAATGTACAGGACACCTTCTAGATTACTCGAGTGGATAAAATCTCTCACTCCAGATTTACATATCCTATGATAATGCTATCATTATCATAAAAGAACGGTGTTAGTTAAGAGAGGCTCTACGGTAAGCTAAATTGATTTTTAAGCCCTTTGTTTGGGCATCCCTGTAAATCACGTTGAGCATCACGCTATTTCAAGCCACCCCTCTGCACCGTTTGGCTTTATTTTCTGCTTCAGGACACATCTGCTGTGTTTCAGTTCACGTTTCACGGGCCCACAGGGTACAGCCGCAGGGCAGGCACTGCAGGGAGTGTGGACGGGGCAGTGTGAGAGCTGTTCCTGGTACTTTTGATGAATGGACCGGTTCAGGCACCCGTGTTGTGCACCACTCTTGTTTCCTTTGCAAGTGTATGAAGATGTTTTTTCCATCTCTCTCACTATTTGTTACAGCATCTCTGCACTCATCTAATTCTATGAAAAGGCAGAGCAAACAACCAGAGCCATCAGCCTGAGTGGGTCCTGACCCATCACTAATGCCTTCGTGAGCAGCTCTAGCCATATTAACAATTTTAACTACCTCTTATAATGTGAGTTTTGGTCTAGACCTGTTTATGTACACAACATGTTTGTTCTCACTAAATATCCATTTGATAACAGGACAGAGCCATTTAGGATTACTATTTAAATAAGGTGCAAGAAAAATATACATGTATTTATATATAATATAAAGCCCAGGCAGGTTTCTTTAATGTAGAGCAAAACACATTCACCACTTAAGAACACGCAGCCTGATGGTCCTTCATGGGAAAATGGTGTTAGCAGAAGTGTGGGGAGGGACTGGGAACACTGGACTCTAGCAGTACAGTGTTGGTTTTTTGTTTTGTTTTGTTTTTGTGTTTTTCCCACCAGTTTTCCTTACAGACATCAGGCGTCAAACACAATTCTGAATGTCACGTTAGAGCTTAGCCATGAACCTGATGGAGTTAAGAATAAAGGTTCTAATTGCTGGTCAGATAGATGCAATATTCAAGCAAACAAACATACAACAGATACTGCATTTAAAAAATAAATAGAAATAATAATAATGTAAAATTAAATTTAAAAAAAAATGCTTAATTGGGAGTAGAAATAAGAGATACAAGACTGCCAATTCTTCTTCACCTAAAATGTTAAGATTTTTTTTTAATTATTACAAAACAATTATTAAAATTGTTTGGATAACAGCCAAAAAAAAACAACCAACAAAACATGCATTTGTGCTGTGTTGGCTATTGCACATTATCTTGTTTATTAATAAATAACATTCCTATAGAAAATGAGAATGTACAAGATATTTATTGAAAAATAAAAATGAAATTCCTAAATATGTATTGAATCTGGAAAGCTGATTTGAAAATGTGATTGTTGTACAGAAGCCCTGCCTTAGAAAAAGCTGGGGGTGTAATTACTGCATTTAAAACCATTTCAGTGTAAATAGTTAATGTCTTCAGTTTGTCTGCTGTACGTATGATGGAAGTTGTTGTTGAGTTCTTCACTAATTCTGCTTTTGGAGCAAACATGTCTGTGTTGACCTCAGCCTTTTAAAGCATTTAAAAAAAAAAAAATGAAAAAAACAAATGTGCATTTTATCATTTACAGTCCTTTCTGCCAACATCTGGAGAGAGCAGACGAGCTCTCCCAGCCTTGTAATGAACCTTTTAGAAAATACATCTCCCATTCATTCCTTGGGTGAAATATGGTGATGGCAGTCAACGTGCAGAAGCACCTCACATGTGTCAAAGACATCTCCAATGCAATGGGTGTCCAACAGTCCCTGAGCATCACGCAAGGGAATTTCCAGTCTTCAACCCTGGGCTGATGCTCTGGACCTTACAGTCAGTGTAGGATAGGTGGCCATGTAAAAGTATTTGAGCATTTTGGAATAGATATTGGTGAAGACAAGACGCTGCCGTATTGATTGAACTAAAATACGTCCAATAACTTAGGGAACTGTGCTATCACAGAAATGTTGCTCAAAACACCTCTCCATGTATCCATGTGATGTGCAGCTTGTAGTAAACAGATTCCCCTAAAAAACAGGCTTTTTGAAAGCAAATCCTTCAGTGGGAGAAGGATTTCAACTTGGAGGACCTGGGCGTTACACCCTGCGTTTTAACCTTTAAAACAGAACAGGTCTCCCTTTGTCATCAGCCGTGCACTGGTTCAGAAGCAGACTGTTTCAGAAGGTCATGTTGCAAAGCTACTGCATAAATGCAATTTTAGCAGTGGCTGATTTCTCAATATGCACAGTGCTGCGGTGTGGTATGCAGTATCTGTCCTGTACCAGCAAGTCTGAGAAAAAGGAGAAACTGAGTAACACTCTGGTATTACAAGCACTAAAGGGTTATCAGTACTGCTCAGTCTTCAAACACATTAAAAAAAAATAGGATCTACAGTGTCATCAAAATAAATAACGAATTGCCTAACTCAGATAAAGTCTTCTTGCTCTTGAGATTGTTGTGATGAAATCCGTGTGGGAAGGTTTGAAGAACAGACTCAGCATTCTTCGAGATGAAGATGATGGGTTAGTGTTTTTTCAAAGCCTAGGAGAGCATAACATTTGAATGATTTATTTGTCAGGACTGTTCTCCTATTCGGGACTGTTCTCCTACTCAGGACTGTTTCTCCTACTAGTAGGACTGTTTTCCTACTGCAAGATAAATAAGCATATGTAAATATATTTAAAGAAAAAAAAAAAAAAAAAGCAAAACAGCCTTATTCAGAGCATCATTTTTGTTCTGAACAACTGACACAGGCTGCACACAGAAAAATTGCGTTGTCCACACTACGCCTGTGGAAGGTCCAATGCAAGAAAAAAAGTAATCACAGTAAGTACAGTGATAACTGGAAATGTAAAAAAAATCTCTGATTTTGATGCCAAATTCCCCAGCCACTACATGAAGTTTTGCTTAGGCCAGGCTGAGCAGTGCAAAGCCAGGCAGGGCTAAAGCATCCTCATCAGTAAAAGGCAGAAAATAAATTCCTCCCTTACCCCAGGCACGTGTTCAAGATGAATTGAGGCTTGTTAACATCAGCAGACAAACAGTGGCAGGGGGACTGGACTAAAAGAAGCATGTTCCCTGATTACCATTATTTTCCCCCCCTTTTTGAAAGATTACAAGTTAGTTAGTGTCTTCTGGTGCAAGCCAAGATTTTGAAGTCCCTGCATCCTCTTACTGAAGCATTCACTGAGTACTTATAAGTGCAATAAGATGCACAAATACAAAATAAAATACGATTAAAATAAAATAAAATAAAAAATAAAATAAAAAATAAAATAAAATAAAATAAAATAAATAAAATAAAATAAAATAAAATAAAATAAAATAAAATAAAATAAAATAAAATAAAATAAAATAAAATAAAATAAAATAAAATAAAATAAAATAATGAAATAGTCCTTTTTATATACTAGGTCTCAATACAAAACACATTCTTGGCAACACCCTTTTCAATTCAAAATCATTAAATGAGTGAGTATTTTATGTTAACTTCTCTGAACAGGCTATCTGAGCAAGATGACAACATTACATGCAGACGGTGGTTTGGGAAAAGTCCAAAAAAAGCATTGCTTGGTTAGGAAAACATTATATGGGAGTGTGATCCAAGGAGTGGTGTCGTGGCTATTTTTCCTGTTATCGTGACTCAGTTATGTTGCATGCAGCCTGTACCACCGTCTGCATTTCAGCTTGGCTTCGTTTTACATCCTTCGGTCACCTACTAAGGTTTCCAAACTGGGGTTTACAAATAAGCTTTTGTTTTTTGGAGAAACACGATTGGGCAGGGGCAGGGATGCATTGATGTCGGTTTTGCATGAGCCATGTGGTGCTGTACAGAGCAGCATCCTGCCCCAGCAAATATTTGGAGGCAAAATCATCCAAAATATCTCTGTGCGTCCCTCCCTATGCCCACAGCCCCTGCCCTGTTCCTCCTGCTGCTGTGAGGGGGAAAGGGGAAGGCTGAAACTTGGTGTCACAGTGAGGGGACAGGCCCCAGGGCCTCGCTGCATCCCTTCAGCAACAAGGGGGTAACGTGCCAGGATGAGCCAAATGGCACCAAAGCTGCAGCTGCTGCAATCCTCCCCATTTCTCTGACACTCCTCTTCAAGGAGGGCTCCATCTCCCTCAATGTTAAGGTGCATTTGTGAACTCCATAATCTCCTCTCCTTTAGTACCAACTCCAGAAGCAGCCGACCTCTCTCCTCCGTGTTTGCACTGAGATCACCTGTGAGTTTTCATCCATGTACAAATGACAAAATTATTCAGCTAGAGAAGAGCAAGGTGCTGACAATGGCCAAGATACCATTTAAAAGTGACATTTTATGTAGTTAATCCAATACTTAGAATCACAAGATAATAACAAAAAAAAAAAAAAATGCAAGTCATTACACTAATGTCTAAGTATAGCCTATACAATGAGACTTTTGAGAAGACATTTGCATACTCTGCACATCACTCATGATAAAATCCATTACACAAGTTGTTGTTTGTGTGTGATTTTTAGAAGCATCCTTCGTCTTGAGCAGTGGTCACACTCATGTCAAATACTTTGCCTCAGGAGCGGGATTTGTTAGCTGAAAAAAGAGAAGCAGCAATTATTATGGCTTGATTTAAGGCCATGTTGCAGCTTTTCATTACTTAAAGGGAACTTACAAGCAAGAAGGAAGACTCTTTTTAAGAAGTGTAGTGATAAGACAAGGAGTTACAGCTTTAAGCTAAAAGAGGAAAGGATTAAATTAGATGTTAGGAGGGAATTCACACAGAGGGTGGTGAGGCCCTGACCCAGGGTGCCCAGAGAAGCTGTGGCTGCCCCATTCCTGGAGGTGCTAAAGGCCAGGCTGGATGGGGCTTTGGGCAACCTGGGCTGGTGGGAGGTGTCCCTGCCCATGGCAGGGGGGTGGAATTAGATGATCTCTAAGGTCCCTTCCAACCCAAACCATTCTGTGATCCTATGGTTCTCTGGGGGAAAAAAAAAAAATGCAGAGGAAAGAGGGAAAACAAGAGAGGTGAACTTGTTTTGATTAGAATAAATGAGAGCCAAAATAGATGAGAGAGGGTCGGCTAGAAAGAGATAGGGAATAGGGCAGATGAGAACAAGGCCACCAAAAGCAAGGGGTCAAGAGTACACATACCAAGTGCAGGTTAAAAGAGAGGCTAAAGGAGCTCCGTGCTTGCTCGGGGCAGTCCTCTTGAGTGCTGTGGAGGGTGGCTCTGGGCAGTGTCTGGCCGGACAAGCTGTTGGCCTCCTCGCATCCCACCCAGCATCTTCCCCAGCCTCTCACCCTTTCAGACCAGGCTTTTGCGAGGCAGCATCTCTGTGTTTTAGGATAAGCCTGCTCAGCGCGTCCTCCAAAAGCCAAACACACCTCTACAGAGTGCCCAGGGGCATCCCATCTGCCACCCCAACCCAAAAGGAGACAAAGCCAGGCAGCAGACAGCAAAACAAAAGGTCACCAAGTTTTTTCCATCCTCGTGGAGGAGTCTGAAAGCAGCATTATTGAGCTTAACCGGCTTCTCTGAACAAAGGGCACATTGTTTCTCTGGACAATTTATTCTACCAAAAGCATGTGTGTGAATGTGAGAAATTCACTCTGGCAAAACAGTGAATGTCAAAGTTTAGTCACTTTTCCTCAAAACTGGAACCCAAGATCTGATGGCTTGAAAAAAAAAAAAAAAAAAAAAAAGTAAAAAAGAAGGAAAAAAAAAAAAAAAGAAGGAAAAAAAAATCAGTCCTTTTTGAAATGCTAACATTTCCACTGAAAACTAGATGAGTGTCATTCGCTTGGCCCATAAATTTTTGTTGACTGCTGGAGATCTGGGTGGACCTGGACCCACGTGAGAAGGGCCCAATTTCCAGGGCTGGATCTCCACTTCCCTCTATGCAGCAAAGCTCATTGCTTTCTGCCCATCTAACATGCTGAATCACTCGTATCTCTAACCAGCGGCCAAATTCAGGGTCCTCCTCACAAGCAATCTGCCCCTAGTCATTCTCTTTTCCCTGTTGGGGACCTCTTATGTAAAACCAAGGGATCACAAACTGTGATTGGGGAGTTCTGAAAATCGTTTATTCCAGGGAGTGAAATGTTGGTGAGATGTTGTGCTGGTTGTGAAGACACAGCCGGTAGTGCATTTTAACCTTATGTTTTTTGGGACTCTAGCAATTTTATTGCCGGTATTAATTTTTTCTTCAATCCCTTGGTGATTACCATTAAGCTCGCCAAGAGATTTCCAATGAGCATTTACTTGTGGAGAGAACTTCAAGCTAAAACCATGACCATCACCATCCCATGAGACTTTCTGTGGCCATAAGTAATGCTGCCTACAAGCCAGCACAACCCAACTGCACCAAGCGTCTAGGAAAGATGGAGCTCCATCCTGCATGCCCACCTGAAGACGACTCCCTGCATTTAGGCTGTTGGGTTGCGTTAATTTATTCTATGTGTAATGTGGGCATGTTTATTCAAAACAAAGTAGCAAACAAGATAGCAGTCGGAGGGTTATGATGGGCAGTTTTCCCTGTCCTGGAAGGCAAAGTGAAGGTGTTGGCTCCTGGCACTTGGATGGTAGCACTCAGATCTGGGAGGGTTCACACCAGCCCCCAATGTGCAGGAAAGCAAGAGAAACCTAAGGACACAGACAAATAAGAAACTTAATAAGGTGAATATTCTCTCATCCAAGGTCCTGCTGGCTGTACAGCACAGTGCCAGCACACTCCAGGACTTTGACCATCACAGTCAGTGGCTGACTCATTTTTATGCATTCCCTCACCTTTTTATAGCATGACTTTTGGGGAAAAATACTCAAAATCAAAAATTTCTCTCCAGCCTCTCCAAACACAAAGACAGAACTGGGCATTAAAAAGCCATAAGCTGCAGTTTGTGAGCAGACACCCCATTGTGCTGCCACAGTCACTGTCTGGTTCGTGTGTGTGCTTGTTTTGTTTGGTTTTCCATGAAAAGGACCAGCCCCTTCCCTCCCTCCTTTGTTCAGATAACTGGAAGAACACTAGAATATAACAAAAATACCCCAAAGCCCCCTAGCCTTGGAAACAACCCCTGGATCTGGGTGCAGACTGCCAGACGTCACCCTATGACTCCTCCTTCACAGAATCACAGCACAGCTGAGGTTGAAAAGGTCCAACCCCATATGGTCCAATGCCCCTGCTCAAGCAGGGCCACCATGTCCAGGACCATGTCCTTCCTTCCCTTTTCTGGGGGTGCACCCCACCTGCCACCTTCTCCAGCAGGAATTTTGTATCCGTAAAATCAGGTGGGCACTGGGCAAAGGACATGGAGTCTGGGTCTTCCTCCAGGACGTGCAGGAGAGCCCACCATGTCCATGTTCCTTGCATTCCCTAAGCCCCATGAGTCCAGGAAATCCCAATCTCTCATTATCTTAAAACCAAAAATCCTGTTAATGGCTTTACCTCACCTTTGGAAACTGGCCCATCTCCTTCTTGAGTTACTGACTTCAGCTGATGATTTGGGCTTTTCTTTTTTCTTTGTTTCAGATCATTCCTTGAAGGAACAGCACCCCAGCCTCTTGTGTTGTGGGCATCTGTCCTCAAGCTCGGCTCTGCAAGTGTGGCTGCTTCTTTCTTTGTTCATAGACTAAATGCTGTCAGCGAGCAATTAAAAATGCACTGCACAGAGTTCATTTCAGCATGATTTCTGTGGCCTGGTTTAAAAAATAATTTTTAATGTAGCAGCTCTCCCATGATAACTCTGAAAGGGGCAGCCCTGCTCTTATGAGTCCTTCAGGTTCACATTTACAGGCACCTCTCATGCAGTTATCCAGCACTGCAGTACGAGAAACAAAAGCCTGCTGACCCAGCGCTTTATCCCTTATTAAAAGCATTTTGGGGGTTTAATTTGAGGCTCTTTTGAAGGTCAGCTCCCAACCACCTCATACAAAGTGTGGGGATGGTTTGTGCTGTGTGATCAGGGCCCACCAAGCTTGGCCTCCATGCTTAAATGGGGACACGGGTGGCTGGGAAGAGGGGAGATGGACAGACAGGGCATGGAGGAGGGAGGAGATGCAGAGGAGAGCTGAGTGGTGGCCCCTGTGTGTTTGGGTTGTTTGGCCACCATCATTTATTAGGTGGAATAATAAATGATGGCCTTTGGGAAGTTACATCCAGCAACGTTGTCCGTGATTTGCCCTTTCTGATGTTGGAGGTGCAACCATGGAGGGGTCTCAGCCAGGCTCAGCACTAACCTACCAGCTTCCTTACCTGCGTTTTGAGCCAGATGTCCCAAACAGGGCACTAAAACACTGCCACAGGGCACTGAAACACTGTTCTCAAGAGCAGATGATGAACATGTGGCTGCCTGGGGACATCAGCTGCCACTGTCCCTGAAGCAAAACCCTGGTGATAAGCACAAAGGGAGACTGAGCTGTGCCTCTTGAGAGAAAGAAATGGGATTTCTTTATCCCTCCTGAGACAATATAACAATATAACTCTTCAAGGAGCTCATAATATCCACCTTTCAACTTTCACTTGCAAGCCTGGTCTTACCATACCACATCTCTCCCCAGAAGAGCATCGCCCCATTGAGCCCAGCAGCTTGAAGGACTCATCCCTCTCTCAGCCCCCGCTCACATCCTATATCACTATTTGCATTTTATCCCAAATTAGCAGCACAAGCAAATCAGGGAGTCGTGCTCAAAGTACTCCAGCTGCAGCATAACCGTACACGAACAAAGAAAAGCCGTGTTCCCCGGCCTGGCACCTCCCAGCAGAACAGCCTCCTCTTTGTGGTGTCAGAAAGCACAGGGCTATTCACGGCACTTTAGTTTCTGTTCTTCAGTAATTTCATGTTCATTGAATAACAACTTGCTAATTTTGTAGCGCCACACAAAAAGCACAGACGGGACAGATTTGTCAGCTGCTCTGTAGGACAGCCTGTAAAAAAAAAAAAAAATCAGTAAAAAACAATAATTTTACCACTGAGTCTTCCATCAGCAGACCATTTTTCTCCAATCCCCAGCACAGACCTCTCCCATTAAGGAGATTTATTTTTGAGGCTCTACATTTGCAGGTGGATGAGTCCCTCGCCTCTGGTAAAGCAATTCCTTGAGGCTGATGGGTTATGTCATGGTCATGTTAGGAAGAAATGCATGGGGCAGGTCTCGTGGAAGTTCATTTTGCATTTCCAGTCCTGTGAAGAGCTCTGAAGCCTTGTCAACAGCTGGGGTTGGGGTTTTCAAGCTGAGCCCACCACAGCTTGTTGTACTCTTGGGTTGTCCCAGCTCGCCAGTGCTCTGCTTTGTGGCCATAATCACTGTGCTGATCACAGTCCTGATCACAGCAGAAGGACTGCCTTTCCATTTCATCCCTCCTGAGCTCCAGGTTAGTGGGTTTGGAGCTGTCACGGGGTTGATTTGCTTCCTTTCACTGTGTGGCCAGCAACCTAATGCCAGCTTTCATTCTGAAAAGATCCTGAAAGACCATTTGGAGACCACATTAGGTGAAATTTCCCTTTTTTTTAAGGGAAGTTTGTGACCCATCTGGTTGCAGGGTAAGTTTTCAAAAGATGACACAAGTCAAGCAAAAGATTAAAATGCCATAAGGCAAAGAAGAGAATAATTGTGTGTGATGTCTTCTCTGAAATCAGTTTTGAGACAGTTTGGTGTCTTATTGATGTATTTTGAATACTTGTTATAGCTGTAGCTGTCTTAAAAATTTCACATCTAGAGAAGGCAGGGAAAAATACAGGTGACTGTTTGACTTGGGTGAATCAAAGTCACTGTCCTGAAAGCTGGCATGATGTTTGGTTAAGTATATGTCTCCTCAGTGCTTTGCCTTTTGACCTTTCTTACCCAAAAGCACTTCACTGGTAGGAACAGGAGGTATTCCCCAGACACTTTTTGAGCAACTTCATAATTTTAAAATATTGCAGTATCAGTCTTTTAAACTTCAGTCCAGAGTTCATACTGAGTGTTCATCACCATGAGTGTTTACTCCTGCCTAGTTCAGCATGTCTTTGAAGACCTTGGAAATCCTACTCAATTGAGTGTCATTACAACTGAAGGGCAAGTGTTGGACCACTGGTTTCTAAGTTTTGCAAAAATCCTGTAAAATCAGGAACTGCTTCCAGCTGGGGCATTTAAAACTAGGCTCCTGGAAAGGTCTGGAAAGCTTTTTTTCCCTCTTCATGATGCTTCAAAGTCTAAGGCATACACGCTTCAGACTGTGTTTTTTAAAAGTAATAGCTAAAAGGAATTCATGTAGCTGCAGTAACTTTTTTTTTCTTTTTTTTTTTTCTTTTTTTTCTTTTTTTTTCCACCTGACTGATAGTATCAAAATGTTTGTGTATTTAAGCCTAAGCCACGTATGTAAATAAGGGAGCAATGAACTGGATTGACCTGGTACCACTTGTTTGGCTCCTCACGGCTTCAGCAGTGGTAGAGCTCAGCCTCATGCTCCATCCTCTCCCTCCACAGACTGAAGAAGAGAGTTCTTCATCTTCTTCAGTGTCTGCATTTGTGTCCTGGTCAAGGATAAAGCTTCATGTGAGCGCGCGGTGCTGGTGGAGGGGAAATTTTCTCTTCCCTGTGAAAACTCTACTCTGCCTGATCTCGTTTTGTGTTTTGGGTTGTAAAGTCACAGCCTACGATTTCTGTTGCTCCTGTGGTTTCACTTCACTTAGAAACAGCTTCAGATGTTTAAATATTTGTAATTTAAATGGTTCACAGTGCGGTTAGCTCTTACTTCATCATAGTTTCAGATGGGGCTATTTGAAAATAAAATTTTTAAAAGGGAGAGAAAAATACTGCTAGCATGAGCCTACATTCACCTGGCACTGATGGGATGTGCTTGTGGGTCACTGGCAAGCAAGGAAGAGGTGAGGAGCAGCCCCATAGGTTTGCTTTTCCCCTTGTAAGACCGGCCTAGGACCTCCACAGGGCTCCCAGTGGAAGAGACAGGAGCCTCAAAGGGCAGTGGAGGGAAAGAAACTTCACTGGGGAGCAGGGATGTGCTCAGAAACAAGGATGGGTTTAATGCTGACCTCCAGCAAGGGCTGTGAGCAGAAATAGAGAAGGAAAACCTCGGGTGTGCATTATGTGCAGAAAATCAGGGTGAATTCTCACACCAGTGCCTTTTAACCTTCTTCTGACCATAGACTTAATCCAAAATGAAGAATTTAAATGCAGCCTGCAAGGGATCAAGGAGAGACTTGGCCCACATATAACCCATGATAACAACCTTTGGCCCAAGAGGCCTAAATCTGCTTTTAAAAGGAGTGTTTTGAAGTGACAGGGGAGGAACAACAGCGTGTGCCTCTCAGAACCTGCTCCCAGTGCCTGATGCTCCTCCAGGAGCCCGAGGGGGGATGACAGAGCCTGCGTCAAACTGGGAGGCAGCACATCTCCTGCGGTGGCTGCTGACTTCTGGAAGGGGAACACTTGCCAGCAAGGCATCCGTATTTCAGGCAAGGTCAGTCACTCCTGAGTCATGCAGAAGCAACACCAGATGGGTGGAGGAAAACATTCCTGCAGCCTTTTCCAAGCAGGGCGGGTGGCAAGTGCTGTGCCGGGTGTGACAGCATCCATCTAATATCCCTTTTGGAGAGCCCGCGCCCATCTCCAAACCCTGAAAGCCAAAAGCAAAGGGGAAGGAAGCAGAAATGGGTCTGGAGCTCACTTCGGTGTTGGATGAAGCACGATGGAGCAGCTGAGCTCTGCTGTCATCCCAGAGATGGCCCCGGGAGGGATGCGGTCACCTCGCAGCGAGTCGGGGCACTGGAGGACACCCAAGTGGCACCACCCCGGCTGGCTCGTAGCTTCCGAGGACAGTCCTGCTGGCCAGGGGAGAGCCTGCCAGAGCTGATTCCTGCTAAGGAGAGTAATTTGTCACAGGGAGTGACAGGGGAGGACAGGGAGGAGGAGAGGAGAAGATGGGTGGAGGGGGAGAGAAAGAACAGGAGAGGCTGTGTCCTGAGACAGTCAGAAAAACCCCTACATGTGCTACATAAATAAATCCTACTTTTCTATCCCTAATTGGTTAACATGTGAAAAGAGATCCTTGCTGTGCCTGGCTGACGGGTGCAGGGGGCTCTCAGTGCCTTCAGGGGAGTACCCAGGTGGCTGATGCTCCCTGGACAGAGGCAGGGAGAGAGCTGCAGCAGCCACATCCACCTACCGCCCCTTCCCCAGCCACACGCAGAGACAAACCTTCCCCTGAAAAAGTTGAAAATCTCCTGATACTGTGCAATTTTAACATCAGCAAGGAAAGGGCAGGATTGCTCCCCTCACACACCTTGAGAATCTCTGTTCTCCTCTCCCTGGAGCATCTCCTAGCTCTCCAGAGTGCAAGCTTACAAGGAAGGAAGGAAGGAAGGAAAGAAAGGAGGAAGGAAGAAAGGAAAGAAAGAAAGAAAAAAAGAAATCTGAGAAATAGCACTGGCCAGGTTGCCCAGAGAAGCTGTGGAGCCTTCCTCCTTGGAGATGTTCAAAAGCCCTCTGGACATGGTCCTGGGCACCCTGCTCTGTCTAACCCTGCACGAACAGAGGGGTTGGATGAGGTGACCTCCAGAGGTGCCTTCCAACCTCAACCATCTGTGATTCCGTGACTGCTTCTCATATTTTATCACAAAAACGGACCTGCATGTATGTAGGGGAAGAAACCATCCACTCAAGCTCACTTGCACAAGAAAAGGCCCCATTTGCAGCCTGGTGTTTCAAACTGCCACCATTTCACCAAATCTACCAGGGACAGGTTGATTTCACTTGCAGATCGGGGTCAGTAGAAGAGATATGGGGTCACGCATAGGAGCTCATGCTCTTCTGAACATCACCGTATGACAGATAAGTGCAACGTTGGCTGGGGAGCAGCCTCCTTGCTCTGGCTTCCTGCATCACTCCAGCTCCTTGCTGGGCTCGCTGAGGTTTCACAGCACAGTCAGCAGCTTGCTCAGCTCTGATTAAAGCAGGCAGTGAGCTAAAGGGGAAAACATGGTCTGCATCCAAGCCTTTAAAAGCTGAAACGGCTGTGGCTTACACATACTGCACAGCTAGAGTAGGTCTTGACGTTTATTGCTCTGGCTGGCCGGTGCACGTGCCTGTAGCAGCGTGCGCAGTGCCTCGGCTGCCCCAAAGTGCATCCATCAGGCAGCACCATCACATTGTGAGCTGCTCACAGCCTGGGCTGGTGCTCGTTTGCCAAAGAGGCAAGAGGACACGCCAGGCAGATTCACACTTGCCATGCAGCAACAGCTTCCTGCCAGCCTTCGGGTGTTGTTTTGGAAAGCCTCTGTTAAAGGCGGTGTGTTTTTCCCCAAAACTTGGCCAGGAGCTAAATGTGCCGGAAGGTCCAAGAGGATGAATGTGTAGCCCTCAGTTTTTCCTCTGGATTTGTGACAGCGTTATTAACACCGTTTGTTTGCACCTTTTCTCTGCAGTGCTGCATACAAACAGCACATCTAATCCAGGACCCATATTGGCCAGCCCACCCCTGAGGGTGCCACATGGGGGTGCCCATACCAAAGGGCATGAGAATTTTAAGGGGGGTTCATTCATTCCTGAACCTCCCTTTTCCTACTGCTGAAGGAGTAGGAATGGTTTACTTCAGCTGGTAGAGTTTATTTTGGGGGTAAACTTCCCCTACCCCAAGAAGCTGACTGCCAGGAGGGCTGGTGAATTTATCTGGCAGCTTGATGAAAACACAAAGATGCTTGCTTGAACCCACAGGGGGTTTGACAGGGCAGAAAATAGCTGCAGGTTCCCAAAACAAAGACATCTTTGCTCCCTTTAGGAATAACCGAGCATCCCGGGGGCTGTACTTCCCAGAGCCGCAAAGGGGATGGGATCACCCAGGTGACAGAAACCAGGTCCCATGGGGACTGCACTCAGAAGCAGCAAACACTGACCTGATGAACACGTATACATGCACATACTGTAAAAATATGCACTTTTTTTCCACTTCTCTGCTTACATGAAATTAGATAAAGGCATCAAACCGGGCTCTGCGTGTCAGCTAACTGATCCCACACCACGAGAACTGGGGATGTCTGGAGGTTTTACAGCTTTTTTCCATTAGGAACAAGAGACTGTTGTAATTCTGGCACTGAGATGAGCTGAGGGCATCAGTTTCCAAGCAAATCCCTATGATATCAGCCTGATTATGGGGGAAATAAAAGTTAGACAACACAGCAGTTGGAGAAACTCCAACAAATAGCCCTTGTCTGAGCAAAGCTGGGACAGCTCGGTTTTCCTGCCTGCTCCCTTTAGCACGGTCAGCTTGCAACCTCTTACTGCTACCACCTAGTAGGGTTCCTTCTTGTTAAAAAATCTACGTTTGCAAGACTGACAGGTCTGTTCCCTTGCCACTCGGTGCTCACAAAAGCCAAGAGAAATTAATATTTATCTTGGAAGTATTTGTTACAAGAAGCAAAAGATACAATGGGGCCAGCTTAATTTTGGGAAATGGTCCACAAACTGTAGAGGAAACCATCTGAAATAATATCGGTGATCCAGCAGACACGTATTGCAAATGTATTTATACTTATACATATAAAGCATGAATTAATTGTGTGGTGCTCAGGGGCGAGCAGAGCTGGTGAGGAAACGCCTGTGCCAGCCACATGATGGAGCAGGCACAAATGTCCCCATGCTGCCACCAGTGAGGAGCAGATCTAGCATCCCAATTCACATTCACCACCCCGCTAAGATGCAGACCCTCACACATCCACGTCCTTTTGGCTCCCCAGCTGCCAGTCTTGAAGCAGGGCACAGCATGCAAAGACGCACCAGCTCGGATAGCCCTGGGATGTCTTCACCAAACTCTGCGGCATGGCAGGAGATGAGAAAGGAAACCGTGGCAGCCTTGAAATCCCACCCAACATTTCCCTGCTTCTGCAGCTTCACCTCTGCTACCAGCTCTGGTTTTAAGGGCTGTCATTGTCATGGTGCCAACCCTTCAGGCCAAGCTTTTATATGTATACATACACACACATACACGCACGCCAGACCTCACAAGGCAAGGCTTTCCTCGGGAACTGGATCCATTCAGAGTCTGTTTCCCATTTTGGTTGCCACCAGCCCCACACCAACTGCTTGCTCCTTGGTGGAGAGAGAGAAGAAGCCTAAGCTTTACTAATCATATGATTTTTTTTTCATCAAAAGCTGGATGTGTAGTTACAATGAAATGGTCAGACACAGAGGCACACTGAAAGTGAAAATCCCCGCATAAAAAATAGCTAAAGGAAATTTTCAAGATATGTTTGAGTGTTTTTTATTACTGCCCTCCCCAGACTCATTTCATGGGGTGTTAATGACAGCACGTCACAGGGTAGCACAGGGGCTCTGCTGTCTTATTGTATTTGGAGAATCAGCCAATATGAGTACCAAACTAAAACACCTTTTTTAATGTCAGGCTTTCACTACACGGAATTCAAGAGACATTTCAAAACAAAGATGTTATTCAGAACGCCTGGGGAGGTCTGCCTCTTTGGCTTGGAAGCGTAAATTTTATTTTTAGGCAAAAAGAATGCCATTTTTGGAAAGACCAAAAGAAAAAAAAAAAAAGCACAATTGGCAGATGCTGAGGTTAGCTGAACAGCTCCTTCTTATTTAGCCACCCAGCCATGAGGACTAAGGAAGAAAGGCAGATGGCCCAGCTGTCACTGGCAGAAAAGCTTCTTTTAGCCTTAAACACAAGCCCAGAAATGGACTCCAGAAATGAAATGTGAAAGACTGTGGACACAACATATTAAGTACTAAAATGGAGCTGACATTTTAAAGATTTTTTCCAGTTGGGATGGCCCACTTTTTTGGTGCATGTTACAAACTTGTTTGTCCCCATCCCCGGAGGGATAAATAAAGCAGCCCGAACATGTGGGACCTATCCTGTACATCTGAGCCATTTAATCACAAAGGAAAGAAGTAACAGAGAGCAAATCCCAATAACTTGGTGTCAGTGGCATCAATTGTGGAAATCCATGTGGGAGAAAAGGCTCTCAAAGATAGAGACTGAGATGCAGACACTGCTGGAGGTTGGTTTTTTTATATATATACATTTATTTTTTTTTTTTTTTTTTCCCCAAGGGCTAAGGGAAACAAAGACCCCAATAAGGGTAAATGTTGTCCTCCAGCTGTCTTTAGTTGCATATTTAAGGTGACCATGTCTCCCAGTAGGAGAGTCATAATGTGGGGAAAAACGTACAGCCTTTCCCTACCACAGAGTTCTTTTGGGTGCATTTCTGTGAATTTCAGCAAGGACAGGAAGAAATGTATGAGGGCACTGAGATTTTTAAGAAAATTTGCTGGTCTCATCTTCTTCTAGCAGCTCCAGTGAGTGGATGAAGTTGCTCTTTGCTGGAGCTGAACCAAGTCCTCAGCAGCTTGCAGCTCTGCTTTGGGGTGCCATTGGGAAA
The DNA here is from genome assembly GCF_009819795.1 of Aythya fuligula. Taxonomy (NCBI): domain Eukaryota; kingdom Metazoa; phylum Chordata; class Aves; order Anseriformes; family Anatidae; genus Aythya; species Aythya fuligula. Next base: position 175,237,989 of record NC_045559.1, on the reverse strand, counting down.
GGACAACTTGTGCCATCGTTTCTCTAAGACCCAAACAAAAAAATAAAAATAAAAATACTTATGTTGCAGTGGCCCCAGGATGTTCATTCCTGCAGCACAAAGTTATGTGACAGCAAAACCTTATGTTTTTGTCACGTGCCTTAAACGAAGCGTGCACGACGGGACATGCCAGGACTTCCTCCCTCTGACATGAGAGCCAAGTGTAAAACTAAACCTTTCCCCACCAGCATGGAAGAGCATTAATTGAAAATCCTGCACCCCACCGAACAAAGAGGGAGAGGGAAAACAGAAGACTGCATGAGCTAGTGGAGAAAATATGAAATCAGATCCAAGAAAACCCTTATACATAGAGCCCCTATCTTATTTTATTGCTTTTCAGTGGTTGATGCTGCTCTGGTGCATCTGATAGCTGGGGTCCAGGACAGAGGAGTTGAAAGGCTTGTTATGTACACTCAGGAAACGTGTAGGAGTAAATGCTGTTACTCTGGACGTTGGTCCTGATGAGGAGCTGAAGGAGGTAGGGGGGCAGTCTGCAGCCTTTGACTCTCGCTCCTTTTCTCCTGCCTTTCTGCAGAGGCACCGGCCGCTGGGTGGGTTGTGATGCTCACTGTTTGGCTTGATTTGAGAAGGGGACGCTGGAGGAAAGATTATCAGCTGCCTACGAAATAAAGCAGAGGCTAGAGAAGAGTTCATAGGAAGCGTTTTGTGTTACAAGGTACCTTGCAGGCTCTTTTAATGTTGTTTGCTGAAGGCTTGGGAGTAGCAGGGACACTTGCCAGGGCAAGACCTTTCCTTCGAGATTATTTGAGGTGCAGAAGAGCTGCGAACAGCACAGGCAGACAGCTCTGAGATGAGGTCTCAGAGTCCTTAAACCCGATGTCAGTGTTAGTTCAGCCCAACGCCACCAGCTCCCTTTGGACAGGACCAAGGCCAAACTCTCACCAACTTCCTCTAGGTTTGAGCTTAGGCATACTGGGGAAGCTTGCTTTGTGCTATAAGGTGGCATTTAATTTAGCTTGCTGATGAGCTTTGAGACAGCTGATGTGTAGCTGCTAATGCCTAATAAACCAACGGTGTATTAGCAGCACGTTGTACCAGCTGCCAACAAAATAAATGAGCTGGGATGCCATTTAGAGAATGAGAACTGAAGCCCCTAAGAAAAAACGTGCATTCTGTTCCACGTAATAAATTCATAGGCAAACAAAGCTACTGCTCACACATCAGTTTTCCAAGTGCATACAGCTATTGAAATATACACAGCTTTAAGGAGTCATCTGTGAGCATGGACAGGCCCAACACAACTGCCAAGATCGGCGCTTGATGCTGCAGGAGAGCCCAGGAAACTGAATGTGCCAAACCATATCCCAGGTACGTGCACGTCTAGGTTCATCCTGCAGCATCTCATGGGGGCTTTGCTCCCACACCACAGCCCCAGGATTTGTCCACCGTGGCTGTCCCGTGGTGCTGCACCTGCAGGTGTTCTCCTGCCCAGCACATCCAAGGGGACAGGTGCCCCAGGTAGGTCATGAAGCAAGCCATCGTGCTACTTTTGGGGTGATACACCTCAATCAGTAAGTGCCTAAGTCCTGACCCCATTTCACATACCAGCAAAATTTATTTTTCAGAAACACCAAGACTGCACGCACACCAAAAGACCCATTTGTGGGTTTTTGAGACAAGGGTGAGGTTCTTTATTATGATCTGAAATTAATGATAAACAGAACTGGAGGAAGTCACTCCGTATTGCAGCCACATGCTACGGAGAAGGTAACATTCACTTTAAGCTTAATCATGAATTAATGTCAACCCACTTCAAGCATCCCCAGGCTGCCCCGAGGAGCCAGCAAGCTCTGCATGCCGTTGGAAAACAGAGGAGCTTGATCAGTTTAAGGGAAAGCGATCAATACTTTAGTTCCCAAAACAGCAATGTAAGAGCAAACCCAACTGAAGCACTAAAAGCCCTTTGCACCAAGTGGCCTGCTTTAATCCCAACAGCACTTAACTGATAACTCAGAATCTGTAAGAAAAGGGCCTTGACAAGATCTGTTTTACAACTCTAAGCCAGTGAGAGATAGCAGCCAGGATCCTCTTACATTAATGCAAAGTTATTTAGACAGCCAGAACTGCTGGCCAAGCTGCAATGAAGTCAGTAACGTAGAAAGGCTGTAAAAGTAACACAGAAAACAGGAGTTCTCCCCACTGAGGATATAGAGTTTGGGCTGTTAGCTTGCAGAGCTGGACTGGGTTCAGGAGTTGCTGCTGTCACATTGGCTGTAAGATTTTCATTTCGCTTCCAAACTCAGCAAGCCGTGAGGTTGGGAGTTTCTCTCCAACAGCCCGGCAGCTGTGATGCCTCGCACATTGACGCACCTTCTCGCACAAGACAGGCTCCAGTGAGGAATGAACAACTCCCGGACAATGGGCTTAAATAAAGCTGAATCTGTGAAGAGGGGTTCTCAGTCCCTCTGACCCTTCATCTAGGGCAACCCTGCTGAAAATCAGTCCTACACCCAGTGTGTGCTCCACCACTCATAATCTGCTTAGTAGGTGAGGAGAAGGCAGTGGCTGAGCCCTTCCCCTACAAGCAAGCCCTGTGAGGCAGAGCCTGCTTTTCCTTCTACACAGCCACTGCCAACAGGGCTGTTCTCCTCCCTCACAAGAACTCACCTGGCTGTGGGTGCATCAATGGTTAAAGACCATTGGGGGGAAAAAAAATCCCTCCTTTGGCTCTTCTCTCCCCCCATTAGGGGCTCAGGAAAAGGAGCACCAAGCTTAATGAGTTACCAGGTATCAGCTGAGCCTGGGTGACTGCACCTGGGACACAATGGCAAACTCAAGATAAGGCACATTAGCTCAAGCCTGAGTGATGGGGGGTTAAACTAATCCATTTAACCTTGAATTTGCAGCAGGTAAAGAGCATACGTGCAAATAGTTGCTGCAGCTCACCTTACACATGTTAAGCTCTGCCAAGGTGCCTGCCCTCAGCTCCGTTTCAGGAGGAGTGGTGTTGGCAGGACAGGGCTTGGAGTCTTTTCCTGAGTCCAGATTGAGCATCGCAGCTCAAGAAGGTCAAAACAAGGATTAAAGTCAGGCTGGCCCACGTAGGCAGGATGGCCTCCAGCAATACTCACTGGGGACTGAGCATCACAAGAACTTCTCAGCAGTGCATTTTTCAGTGATGTACGTAATTAGATGATCAACTTCAATCATAAGTTTACTCCAATCTACATTACTGCCGTCTTTTTGACACAAAGGCATTCAAAACAGAGCATAATAAACTGCAGGGAACTCAAATCAACAGCTTGGCAGAAGACACTCCCAGATTTCGTAGCTGGTGACCTCTACAGCTGCTGTACAAGCGAGCGGGAGTCTCTCTACCTGTGTATGCATAAATAAGATTAGAAAAACAAGCAGATGGTGATTTAATCCTCAGCTCCATCCCCAGATGACTTCATGTTACACAAGATGAAGAACATAACTTGCTTTAAACCTCTGCTTACACAGGAAACATCTTCAAAATTGAGTGTCTACATCTACAAGGATAAAATAGTGCTGTTCCGAAGTGCTGTGCTAGCTCAGTAATATCACTTTATAAAAGGTGAAACATCCAACTTCCAATACTGACTATAGTCAGGCATTGAGCTGCATCAAGCAACAACTGAATATGCACAGGGAAAGCTGAGCATTCGTGCCCCAATACCTCAAACAATACAATTTAAAGAATGAAAAAAAACAGTTGTCATCTCTCCACACACCCCACAGTCATTTGAGCTGGCCTCCTCTGAAACACAGGGCTGACCTACATGCGCTTACTTTGGGTATCCTGCCTCCAGAACAGTAGCATCCACAGCTCACAACCACTCCAGCTCTCACCCTACCAAACAATGTAAAAATGGAGAAAGAGAAACCTCAGCTCCTGCTCAAGTAGCTTTAAAAAACATGCCTTATGCTAATATTATTTCTGAAAAGCATGAGTTTGTCTCCTCTCTCCGGCATTGCCTTGTTTGAAGGCACAGTGCCTCTCCCTCTCCGGGTCTCAGGAAGCCCCACAGCAGCCCACAGAATCCCCCTCCCTGTCTTTGCACAGCAAAACATCCCTCTACATCTGGGACCAGCAAGAAGGGCCAGATTCCCCTCTCAGTTTCACAGAGGCAGCCAAAGGGAGGATTTGCTGCTCCATGTTTATAGTGCAGTAGCACTGTACGCCCACAGTGCTCTCATTTTGCCAGAGCAAGCCTATCTAGCTGCTCAGCGTGGTTTTCCTACCATGCAGGGGCTTCTGAGTAAGCCCCAGAGCATTCAGAAGCACCTCACCATCTCAGAGCATCCCACATTTTACAGTTCTTCTAGAACAAGAAGCTCCACTGTTTTTTTTACTTATATCACCAGCTTTCTGTATTTATACTCTCAACCGCCATTTGAAGCTTCCTAGTCTTCAACAGAAACTAATTTCACTCCCTTTTTATTCCCAGGGAGGATTTATCACCTGAATCTGCTATAGGAAACACAAAGGAAGCTTCTCCTCTTCAGGAAGATACTACATCATCTTACATGGTCCTGCTGTCTGACAGAAGGAAAAGCACAACCAACCAACTTAAGCTTGCTTCAGACTGATTGGCATCCAGTTCAGAATTTCATTTGCTTATTTAGTGAAGAAAACTGGAAAACACATACAGCATTTAGCATAATCCAAGTTTGATTATTATTTGTTTTTGAAAACAAAGCAGAGATGAATCTGCTCGTGATGCTCCAGTTTTCAAATGTACAGCAGATTACGCTTTCTCCAGGCTGCAGAAGGTAAGTCCAAATCCATCCTCCCAGCTCCCTGAGCAATGGGCTGGCCACAGTGCCGTGAGTGCAGACATCCTTCTCCCAGACATCCTTCTCCAGGCACAGCCACACACAAAGATAACAGACCCAATAAGCACAATATTTGAATCACTTCTGTGACTGCTCGCTAACCTGCTTGGGTCAAAATAAGACCTGCAGCTTAAACAAGTCCAGCTCACTTTGCCTGAATGGATTAGAGGGCAATCGCATGAGCAGCTTAGACAGCAGAGCTGCACATAATGCCTGCAGCAGCTGGGGGAGAGCTCACAATGACATCTCCAGTGCTTAATGCATATGGAAAGAATCAGGTTCCTCACCAAAAAAATCCACAGCTTTACCTTCCGCTCTTCCAGCACATTGATGGCCAGACGGTCCTTTTAAAGGGATGAAGACTGTTTTGGACCCAAGGGTCTGGTTTCAAAGACATCCAGACATTTAAGTCTTTTCTTTATGCTACAGCATCTCCATAAGCTTTTGGGCCTGAATATCTAACCTCCCCCTTAGTACCTACTACTAAATGAAGTATGATTTTAAAGATAGCTTTTAGATGGGGTTTCAAAGAGGTGTTATTGTTCAAATCCGTACTAAGTGTTATTTCAGATTTGCCTTAATATAAAAGGTTGACTGATTTTATTTTCCAGACTGGGTTAATTTTACATAGTCCAAAACACTCTTAATCAATTTGAAGAGAACAACACGAAGTCCCATATGAAGACCACTTAAATACATTTCACCTAACAAGAAATACAGCCTCAGATATTTTAAAGCTTGATTTTGTTTTCAGTAAGAGCTTAATTTGTGCTCATATTTCATAGTTCACAGGAAAGTTTCAGACATCTGGATTCCAGTTTAGGGTTTATTTGTATACAAAAATATATTATAAATGAAAAAAAAAAAGCATTAAAAGTCCTCAACTATATAAAATTACAAATATATTTTCATAAAAGCAACTTTAAATTAAAATTTAAGCTATATTTTAAAGCAAAATATAGCTGTAACACTTAAGTTACACAATTCCACCTGCTGCAAGGTGACAACACTGATGTTTGCCAGTTAAATACTTGTACGAGTTTACAAAGGTTATGTTCAGACGATGAGTATCTTGGGTAACAAATTTATCAGACGAGGGCAGCAGTTTTCAGCGACTGATGTCACTTATCCTTCAGATGACATTCATAGGCAAACAATGCCAGAGATTCATCTCACATACCTGGAAACACAAAACAAGAGCTGTAAAATTTGTATTAAATAAGATTGCTAGCTGCCTGACAGGCAGCAACTATGCCTTTTTTTTTTTAAACATGAACTAAAAGGTTAACATACAACAATTTAAGGCAACAATTTTATGCTTCTAAAGGCATCTCCACAAAGGCCTGTGCAACCTCAAGCATCCAAGTACAATAATACTCAAAAATGTGACATTAAATAGCAGATGGAAATTAGACTTTTCGCAGAACTTCAGCATATGACAGTGTATCACTAAAACAAGTGTCACTATAAATGAGACTCTGCTGAGATAACCCAAAGGTTTGATTAGCTGGTAAAAATACCACAGCAGGTAGCAAAACCTGGCCTCGCTTTAGATGTGCCTTACAAGGGGACAATGAAACCAATACACTACAAGTAGCCCTTTAAGACTTGCTGCACCACTGCTCTGTGAGGTACAGCAGAGTAAGTACTTGCTGATTTGGGGATTTTTCTTTGTTCTATGTAAATCTTCAAACCCAAGTTTTACAGAAAAGCAATCAGTCAATTAAGTTCAAGTGGTAAGGACAGTTAGCTCACGCCTGCATCCAGGACAGAAGTCAGGAAACCAGAAATATCTTAATCCTGGTTTCACTTCTCTTATTCAAGATAAGAGTAAGAAGACAGGGGAGTAGGAAGCTCAGAAGGGCAGCTGTCTTGAGTTAAATCCAAGGCAGATGGCCACAGCTTCAAGAATTACAGGGAAGGGAAATTACCTAATGAATACAAGAAACTCAGTTCATAGGTTTTTGTTTGTTGTGTGTTATTTTTTTTAAACATACTTCTGTTTCAGTTTAGTCCTATGAAGTTTTGTTGTTTTGGCTTCTATAGTCGGTTCCACAAAACAAAAACATTTTCATGTCCCAGACAAATAGGGCAGGAAGTAGAAGAATAGGCAGAAATAGACAGAATATAGGATGCGGAATGTGTTGGGGATTTTGTTCCCCACCCCAAATCATAATGGAGAACCCAGTAGAATAACTGGAAAATATGATTTCCAGACAGTGACACAGGAAATGATTGCTAAATTCCATTCCTGGTAAAAACAAGATCAAACAGGAGCTTAATATTTCATCTAAGGCAATAAATGGGGATATCAACTTTTTCCACAAAGCAAGGTGTGATATAAGAAGCATTCTTCACCTACAGATATTCCTCCAGTCACTTAGCCTTATAACTAAGACGCACAAACTCGTATCTTAGCATTTTTAAGGACTTAAAGCAGTGTCTGACAAGAAGATACGAACTGCAGCTGCCTTAGATAGGGACAGAGGTACAAGGGAGTGCAGCCTTTGTCACATGAGCTAAACTGCATGCCTTGAACATTTAGGCAGAGACCAGAGCTCAGTCTATTTTACCTTCTTAACCACAATGATGCAAACCAGCAAACTAAAACACTGCAACATTATATAAAACTATTTCTAGTCTTTCCCCCACCCACCAATACATTGGCTTTCGTCATGCAGTAACAGCAACAAGCAAGAAGTAGTCTTCAAAATCTACTTACTTGCTAGTGTCCTGTCAAGATCAGCAATGAATTCTTCCAGTTCCTTTGTGTCTCCAAGCTTTGCTGCAAATTAGGAAGAGACAGCCAGTGTTAGAGAGATGACACTTGTCTGACCAAAAATAAACAAGTGGAACCACACAACTCCCAAAATTGTTTTCACAGTATCAAACCTGCTCCAGATTATTTTCAGATAAGTTCAACTGGGTTGCTGCAGTCCAGATACATTCTTAGAAAACAGGGGAGACAGCTAAACAGGGGTTTACTTTGCTTTTGCCAAATAGATATAAAATTTTAGCTTCCTTTAAAAGGAAAAAAGGAAGTGGGGAAAAAAGTTGCAGGTCAACTCAGCCATGTCTGCTACTGTAGGATTCTTCCATTCTTCCTTATTGTATATATTCAGATATTGCCTTCATGGCCCCAGCCAAACCCTACACAACTAGCTCCCAGCCCTGCCCAAATCTAAGCCTCTTAAGTCCCATCAGTATCAGTGGCTGAGGTGTTAGATCCTTTGATCTTGATCCACATTATAAATTTAAAGTTCAAACATGCACTTAAGTTCCCACTCTTGAGAATGCCACTGGCTCCATCCAATCTAGTTTTATGTCAAGCGGCTTCCGTATTTCACTTCTGGGGTCTATTCCAAGCTGGTTCTACCTATTTCTATCTTCTCATCAGGAAGATCTTGACCCTTAGTGCAACTCTTGGCAAAGCATTAACTCAATAGTACCAGTTTAACTGAGACATTTTTTAACCCCCTGCTTCTTATTAACTATGACTCATTTCTCCCTGGTATCATGGTAATCAGTAAGAGAACATTTTATTTGTGACTGGTCAACACATGAAACACATGAAAGTGAAAAACGCTTGAGCATGCATGAGAACACCAGTTAGAACAGCACCGTTTAGTGCATGCATGTTTGTTACATTTATTGGTATTTCTAGTCCAGGCTTAATCTAAGTTACCTGTATGAAAAGCATTCTGGTGAGTTAGATCAGCTGCAAGACAAACTGTTCTTAAACGCTACAGCTACAAAGGAGGAAGGAATTACTAGTACTTGGGTTGAATCAGCAGTGCAGTGTCTACATGGATCTGAATAATCATTTTAACTTGAAAGGTTTCTGAAGTCACACACTGCACCCCTCCATTCCAGCTAAGTATTTCTCTACCTAGCTGGAACATTTAGACTTCAGTTAATTCTGAAGTGAATATTCTTTGAATAGTGCCACAGATTCTGATCAACCAGAAAAACTAACTTTCATTAGCTTTCAAGACCAGAAGAGTTGCTGGATAACATGTGAAGAAGTGTGGATGAACTGATGATCAAAAGCAGAATAATACTTGCACCCATGGTGTGCTTAACCATAATCCTTACTTTTGTGGTCATTCAAAACCAAGAGTCCATGCATTTGTGCAAATGCTTGCCCAAAGGAAGAACCCCATATAAGCTGAGAATTCAGAAGTGTCAACAATTAGTATTAAGCTTACCTTTACATGGAGTTACTGATGGAGATGGTAAACTTGGAGTAGACGCAGTTGGAGAGTTAAGCTTTTCATCGCTGAGGCTGAGACTGTTCCTGTAGAGTGAGTCTGCACCTGTTAAAAAGCAACAACGCAAGTTAAGAACACCACCTTCTTAAATTTTGCAATAGAATTAAAGAGAGAAATAGGATGTTTCTGATACATGCTCCAGAGTCTGTAAAACTCAAGTCTACAGACTTGAATGCCAGAGAGATGAATCAATTATGTATTGTTTGAAAGTTGTGGCTCCCACACCTACTGTTAAACAGCTCATAGTCCCAGGCCCAATTTCACCTCCTAGAACAAACCGTCAAATTTCCCTGCAATCAGCATCAGCTGGGAAATATTACAGGAACTGCAGTTATCCCACATCCACCAAGTTAAACACAGTATGGCCTGTAGGATTTACAATATCTTCGGAGATTTCAGTTACTTGAAGTTTTCGAAAGCTATTTAAAAATCTAAATTAAGAGCTCCATGACAAGAAGAGTCCTTCAGAAGTACTGTTACACAAAGCATAATTACACAGTTTGCCATTGCTGTGGCAATGACACACAGCAAAAGCAGTGCCCAGCTCAGAACAGAAACGCCTTCCTGCTCGACTCCTGAGTTCATGAAGCAGCAAATCTATACACAAGATGCCTGCAATCTTATTTTAGCTGGTCTTTTAAATGAAGCTTTACATGCCATGGAAAGCAATGGGAAAGGTTCCAATATCATTCCGATGTTCCTGGATTTTAGGGCAGTCCTAAAGCTTCACAAATACCAGTTGCTATCTTCCCTCTTGATGCGTGCAGCTCACGCAAAGTATTAGTCATGTTTTCACTGGAAGGAGGAATTGCCATTGTGTTAGAGACCAGAACTGGTAGTTACTGCAGTTTTGAGCTGAAAATTGATCTGAAAATTGTAGCTCTACCAAAACAAGAAAGTCATTGTGATGTGACTGTGGCAGTGGTCTCTATTTGGCACATTTCCTAGCATATAAATTTATGTCGTTATACAGGGGGATGATTGCCACTGAAGCAAGTGATTTGCCTACCTGCAGCACTTGTCGCATTTGTCTTTAGAGTCCTGGCCAAGAGGCGGTTACACTGCACCACCAGGGCCATCCAAGTGAGAATTGTCACATTTTTTGGACATGTGTCCCATTTGCTATGCCAGGAGATGACTGCCCTGGTTAAATGAAGATAGCCATGCTGAGTTAGCAAGATGCAGCAGGACCAGAGCTCTCCTTGCCAAGGTCTGTGAGAAGCTTCACCCTGCAGGATTTTCCTCTTTCATGTACGCTGACCCATCACAGTACCAGACCTTGAACAGTGCCCTCTGCAATCAGCTCAGCTCCTGCTCCATTAAATGCCCATGCTACCCACGTGCAAACTGAGCAGTGAGGTGACATTGATGCCTGGGAACTCTGCTTGGCCAGATCAGCTGTTGGCTGGTATTTCTTGCTCAGAACAAGCAGGGTGCTTCTTCACACTGGGTTTTCATTGTGAAGTATCTTCACTCTTAAGTGTTTGTTGGCCTCTCTAAGCCTGTGCAGATCAAACCCAACCTACTCAGAAATTTCAGACAGATTTGGGGAATACAAAGCAGAATTACAAGAAGGTTTTGAAAACAGGAATTTAAAGAAATATCGTCTAGAAGCAGCTCCTAAAAAGATCAAAACCTAACAAATCTAAGGGGGGAGAGGAGAGCCAACACTGCTCTGCAACATTATCTGACCAGCACCATACAATGAACACAAATCTTAGCACATTAGTGGTCTTCAAGTAATAGTTAAAGGTATGACAAATTTCTTCCTGAACTCAGCTCATGGAGCAGCTTTCAACTAAAACCACATCTTTGTAGCCAAGATGCAAACCCCAGTGAACAAGGGACTGAGAACGGAAAGTTTTAACTGATCAGGACAAAACCCCTACCATTATGAAAAAGCCAAATAACACCTCACATAAACAGGGCAGAAGCCAAGAGAACACCACACTGAAAGAACAGACAGAAGTTGAAACATATGTCTGAGGTAGCACAGTTGGGAAAAGCAGAACATGAGCTTTCAAGTAATTTAGTACTTTAAAGGCTTTAGGGTTACATGAATTAATAAGAAATAATGCAGAGAACACTGGCTAGAAGGCTGAGTATGCTTTTAATGTGCAGTCTGTGCTGCTAGCATCCAGACACCAGATGTAGTGATCCTGGGAATCTGTATCACAAACCTCATGCACCCCATCCAAAGCTCCAGTTGCTCTTACATATAGCTGGAATAAAGCATTCGTTTTGTGAACACTTGAAGGCAACTCACCTTACAGAAGGTTAATCAGCCACTTAAAGTTGCATCAGGGGAGGTTTAGGTTGGATATTAGGAAGAACTTCTTTACTGAGAGGGTTGTGAGGCATTGGAATGGGCTGCCCAGGGAAGTGGTGGAGTCACCAACCCTGGAGGTCCTTAAAAGATGTTTAGATGTGGAGCTCAGTGACATGGTTTAGTGGAGGACTGGTTAGTGTTAGGTCAGAGGTTGGACTCAGTGATCTTGAGGTCTCTTCCAACCTAGACAATTCTGTGATACAAATCTTATTCACATCCATTCACACGCCTGAATTAGCAGTCACCCTTGATTCTTTTTGTAGCTTTCTCCACAGCCCTTCTACTTGAAAGTACTGACCACCCACTTCACAACAACACATCAAACCAGGAAATATTATTTCATGCTTGTTTCCACAAACCTGGGAAATATTTTCTCTTTGCCTTGTCATAAAGAAGACAGAAGCATTGCTTTAAATACTTAAGTGTCTTCCTTCCAGTGCTGGAAAAATTACAAGAGATGAAAGGTTTTTACAAGACAGAGCTACCTTTTGATGGGTTTTAATATTATCTGTTGTTTCAATAAAAAAAAAAAAAATCCCTATCTCTCTCAAAAAAATAAAGATTTTAGGTACTGACTCTAGCTTACACTTGCCAACAAGCAACAGAAATTTCGGTGATGGGAGGAATAAAGCCCCGCTATCAGGTTTATTATAAAAACCTGGAAGCAATGCGCTGTTAAAGAGTTCTTACAGTATTCACTGCACAAAAATACCAAGTCTGGCAAGCGTGGCTCCAGGGCAGAAAGCTCTGGGAAAAGGACATTTCAGTCCTTGCTCTCTACCAGCTGCCACAGCCAAGACTTGTTCATTTGCCTTCAAAAAAAAAAAAGGGGGCTTTGGAAGATTTCCACTGCCATGCAGATACAACCTCCCCTGCAACCTAATAGCTGGAGGCTGATGCCAAGGATCTCTTGCTGCTGTCCTTCCTCATCCAGCCCCTGCTCTCCCACTGCGATGCGGGTTTCTTGCAGTCATTGCTTCTTCTCCTGGGGTTTTGCATTTTGGTTCTCATGCCTGTGTGCACATAAAAAAAAGCCAAAGGGGGCAGTTTCTAAGAAAAACCAGTGCTATAACATTGTCTCTTTAAGAGAAGACCTTAAATTCTGATAGCTAAGCTACTGAGCTGATTTACACGAGTTCAACTAAGCCAAGAGCTGCAAAATTATGGGTTTGAAATAAATACGGGTGTGTTTTACTTTGGCAGTGTAATCTATAGTTAGTATTGCCCTTTGCTGTTCCAATATATAGATAAACCACAAAAAAAAAAAAACACACTGCAATACCATGGGAACATGCTATATTTACAGAAAGTGAACAATTGAAAGGTTCTGGACAGTAATTAACTGAAGGAGGAAAACCTCAAACTTTTCATTTTAAAACAGACAACGGAAAAGTTCAGCTGTCTGACCTAATGTTATGTTCTTTCTAGTACCATAGATCAGGATACAGTTTTAAGAAACACCAAGTCAGTAAGATTTTTGCTGTAATTTTCACTAAGGAGAGTTTAAGAAAAACTCTCTTCAAGTTTTCAGAGGAGTTTTACAATTCCACTTAAGTTTTCACAGATCGTGAGTTCACTGTGTACTGATAGTCAGCATTTAATGAACAGAGGGCACGACTCAGTGCCAGGCAGAACAGAGGCTACTTGCTAAGAAAATAAAAATAAGGTCTGGCATTTCTAATACCACTGGCTGGAGTGAGGAACATGCATTGCGAAACGAGCTCTGTGGTCAATATGCTGCAGCCCTCAAGGATTGGGTTTATTTTGATCACAATCACACTCACGTTTCACAGCATTGTTCACTGTCTTTTGCCTAGCCATCTGTTCCAATGGTGACCCAAAAAAATCTCACACTTGTTATTTACATGTCTAGGCTTAATGATTTAAAAGATTTCAAGTCACATGTTTACAAGTTATGAGGAAGCAATCTAGGAAGACAAATTCAGATGTGCAAGTACAGCCTCATTATACAGAGAACTTGCCACCCCACACACCCATCATGCTTACTACTTATGAGGCAGTAGAGCAACAAGCATGCTGGAGAGGCAAAAATGAAAAAATGAAAATCTTACCAAAAAGCACACTTCTTATTACATTGAAGAAGCTTACATACCTGAGACCCCTGGGTTTTCTTCTCCTTAAATGTCTTAGTAATTTAATAAAACAGTATTTTTCAGGTGAATTAATAAAAAGTTCTCACAAAATGAAGTCTTCTCTTTTTTTTTTCCCTTTATAAATATTGTATCACATTCACCACAGAGACAGGCCATTAGAAATCTGCACAGGCAATCCAACTCCTAGAAATGTTCTCCTCTTGATTGTGCAAGATTGGGACTGGTCACCACAACCAAAGGCTCGTCTACTCTGCTTCCTGTTTCTCACAGCAGATGCCTACAAGAGTTTGAGTGGAGCAGGTGCAAACAGATAATTTAAAGCAACTCCACCAGGTTCTAACGATGCACAAATCAACACATTTTCTAAGTGAGCAGTAACTTCTTAGCATAAAATAGTCCCTTGAGGATGTACCCCATCCCATGTATTTATCTAGTTATTTTGAGCATGTAAGCTTTTAACATCCACGATACCTTAAGGCATATAGTTTATAGTTTAACTACACACCATGCAAAGAAAGAGCTCTTATATGAAGCGTGCTGCTTTGATTTTTTTTTTTTTTCCACACTGGGCGAGGTAGCAGCCACTTTCCTACTGTCACTCATGGTGTTCTAGAAGACAAGCTTGTCCCCACCCAAGCCGAGTCATCTCTAGGCTGACACTTCAGTCTAGTGAGTCATTTGGAAACTATTTCATCTCTTTAGTCATTTCTGATGTCTTTGTATTACAAGATGTAGAGAAGGTACTGGCTTTTGAGGGTGAGTGCTGCAGTCTTAACAGTGGCTGATGCTTCTGCTCTAGATAGCAAAGGCGTTGTTCCAGCTCACAGTTGTAGATGTCCTCATGGTCATTTGAGGAGTTTAAAGGCCAGGAGGTGTTTGTCAGAAAGCATTTGCATTCTCCTACAAGTGACTAAGATGTGCTGCAGGCTTTAGCAGCGAAAGGAAAGAATTGATGCATTTTATTTTGTGATGCTTTTTAATAGGCAGACTGGAAACTGAACCTGTTTCAGAAAGAAGATGCATCTGTAGCTAAAGATCAAACCATTTCAGAGAGTACAACACCAAATTATGGTTTAGCCTCTAGGTATTATTATAACTTTGGTGCAAGAAATGCTAGAGTGCTTCCCTTCTCAGCCTCTCATCAAGTCTCACTTTTGGTTCATTATCCCAAGCCTAAACTTGAGTGTCCTGACACTGCCGTGTTTTGTTAAGCAAAATGAGTTGAGTAGACATGCAGTAAAAATCAAACCATGTGGCTGAGAGTTGTCCAAACACTTCTTGAACTCCAGCAGCTTGGTGCTGTGACCACTGCCCTAGGGAGCCTGTCCCATGCCTGACCACCCTCTCAGTGATAAACCTTCTAATATGCAGCCTGACCTCCCCTGAAGCAGCTCCATGCCATTCCCCTGAGTCCTAGGCTTATTCCAACACACAAGTAGCAAATTCTCTGTAAATTTGACAGTGTTGTTGCATTTACACAAGTGGATTTTTGACAAGACAGCACTCTCTAACACAAATCCTATTTTACCACAACCAACACAGGCAGTAAACAGCAAAAGGTGTCCTTTAGCTCAGAAGTTTCAGCATAATCAACAACCCAAAGCATGAAGCTGTTACACTTTGATTCAGTTGAATACATCAAGTTGAAACAGAATTGGTATTCACTCAAGAATGAGCATTGGACTAAATCCCCAATTGCCTCATGATTTCCAGCACTGACCCCATCAGCTGTTGTGGTTAATGTAACACTCGTGGGCCAAGCACTAAGCTCATCGTGAACATCTGCACATGCTAACACTTATTACTGTAAGATCTAGAGTCTGTTGTGTTACGTACGATACTTAACCACAGCCAAGGCAGACCTCATCCAGAGATCATTCAGTCAAGTAACAGTGCTTGGCTCTCCCACATCTCATCCTATCAAGTCCATTTTCCAACGTAGCCTTCAATTTTTTTTTCCTGTCCTTAAGATGCTGAAATACGTAATGTAAGAATTTCAGTTAGTATTTTTGGTGCCAGCTTCCTCAAGAAGAACATAAGGTTCTAACAAAAAGAACAAAAGCTGCATAGTATTTGCAAACTTAGCTGTAATAATAAAGACCTTTTATAAATACTTCTGTTTAAATCAAATAGACATCCTCACAGCGTAAGCCTCAGGAAATGCTTTCCTTACCCTACTATCAAATGGTCATAATTCTGTTTTATATCAGCCACTAGCTTCTAGGAAAGTTAAATTTCAGATTGATTCAGATGCCCTGAAATAGAGAGTTTAAACATTACCTCCCCTTACAGTCCCACCCTAG
Source organism: Aythya fuligula (assembly GCF_009819795.1). Classification (NCBI taxonomy): domain Eukaryota; kingdom Metazoa; phylum Chordata; class Aves; order Anseriformes; family Anatidae; genus Aythya; species Aythya fuligula. The sequence continues at coordinate 175,222,112 of NC_045559.1, read as the reverse complement.
AATCAAAGGTATCACCACAGGAGTGGCAGAAAGATACGTGGAGTGGTTGAATGTTAGGCATACATCAGTTAAGATGATTAGACTACTCTAACAACAAGGTATAGTACTAAAATATGACAACCTGAACTGTTCTGTAAATACATTACAAAGTATACTTGGAATACTTTACAGTGTCAGATAACAGAGTTCTGCAAAGATCGAAAGAGCCTCCATGAACAAGATCATAACTCAAACTATCTACAGAGAATACTGTTGGCACTTCTGTGTTGTTGCAGATTTATGTTGTAATAGCTTGCTCTTTCAGCCCAGTTTTTCCCTTGATCCTATAGTGAAGTTTAACTCAAGTGTTACCACGGGAATAGTGAGGTCAGCTATTCAGCACTACTTGCCCTAAAGGATAGAGACCAAAGGAAAGGTGACCCGAAGGAAAAAAAACTTGAGTTTGAACAGAAAGATAAATAGAAAACTCCCTACACCTATTCTTAAAATGGACATAGGGAGTGTAGCCGGATTACATCAGCCACTGGAGCCTGTTTTATAAAAGGAGCTCTTCATAAGTCTGCATTCCCTCTCCGATCCTACTACAGCTCCAAAACAAGTTGTCTGCACGGAACGATGCCTTTAGGAAAAAAAGCGTCTTACTGGGCCTTTTCCGAGAAAAGAAAAAAATGGCTTTTTTGTTTTGTTTTTTCCCCTTAAACATATCCTCATATGCTGGAGGCAGCTGGACCCCAACAGGTCTCTTAGTGCACCTCCTGGCACAGTGTATGCCAGCACCGAGAAGTCAGTGCCTTCCAGTTTGTCCAGAGCCACCCTCCACATCACACATCAGTAAGGGAGGAACCCCAGTACAGGTTGTCACTGGGATGCTTGACTTGTTCCTAACTCAGGACCCCGGATGGTTCTGCACCAAGTCCTCAACCCCTGTCTATCAGGCTACCCCATTAATGTTATTCTGTCTAAATCAATTAAGCTTTATGACACCATTTTCCAGACCTTCCTGAAGATCTTGTCTGCCAATTTGCATGAGTATGTGGTCTCTCATGAGGTCTTCTGCCCTGTCAGATGAATACCTTCCCTAAAATGCCCTTCCTTCCAATCCTAACAGCAATTTTAAGCACTGTTCAAGATGCAAGTTTACAGAACCACAGCAGATACGCCAAGCAACTACAAGCACCCTTCTTGCATGGATAGAGCTTAAGTTCTTGATACTGTTTTGTTTTCTTTCTTCACTTTCCCAACACTGGATAATCGCTATTGATTTATGTGCCTCTTATTTTCCATAAGAGTATACAAGAGGATAAGAAATTATAACACTGAAAGACTGCACAAGAAATTGTAATACTAGGGCTGTACTATTGCTGTTAATAACAGACCTGAATTTACAGAACTGCTCCCATACTCCAGTTTGATTCAGTGAATGCAGACCTCAGCTTATACACCCTCAGCCATATAAAAGGATGGTGTTTGACCTAGATCAGGCATACATTCCTAAGTCTCCCTCAGCAGGAGAGAAGAATACTTACTTGCAAGAAACAATTCACCCACTCCATTATGAAGCAGCAATGGATTAACATCCTGATCCACACATCTCCACTGACTACAAACAAAATCCAAAGACATGGCTAGGCAAGGAATCCAAGTTTGGGGGAGTCAAAAAACTGCCTGTGACTGAAGTGAAATCAATCCTACCCCTTGATGAAATAAACAGCTCTGATAAGTTTGAGAAGCTGTGCTGTCACAGTTTAACTGCTAGGAAGTCAAAGATGCACACTGAAAAGATGCACAGCAGAAAGGAACAATTTTATTGCAAGTAACTGACAAATAAAGAAAGTCTGATGAAGATAAGCATGAATAAAACAGTTTAGGAACTAAAAAAAGTGGGGATAGCTTGTTTTTAAACAGAACTTACCTCTGACAGAGCAGCACTTGATTCTATCACTGCCAAGGAGAACAGGGAAGATATTCTCTCCCTGACTAGTGAATTTGAGAGGGGTAAGACTTCTAGTTTGCTAGAATAAGCACTTAGCTCCCACTGTAGATTTTCTTGCTCAGAGGTCACCAGTTGATACCCTCTTCCCACCTTTCCTGTTCCAAGCTCTCTGCATGCTGTTTGTGCATGCCAAATATGCTCAGATGCGAGTTGCCTGAGACTATCACCTCCAGAAGAGCGAGAACAGCTCTGCTCACCAAGCCAGAAGCCTGGATTAGTTTCAGTCTCTTCTGGAAAGCGTACTTCAGTTCCTGCTCATCCCACTGATGTTCAGGCTACTAAGATGCAACTGAACAGCCCCATTGGTTCCTATTTTATTTAGTAACACCTTTTTTTATCTTGTAAGGCTATAAGATACCTCAATGTTTTACCAGCTGGCAGCTTAACCTCCCTTCACACCAAGTTTTCCAGCCTTATTGCCTCTAGAACCACTTTTTTCCTTTACCTGACATGCAACAAACAGATCCCTGCGACACTGGGGGAGGCAACCCCGGGCTCACCAACACCCTGCGCTTCTCCCCTAAAACAAGCCACAAGAGATAAACCCCCGTACCCCCCAGAAGTGGGGATGGCCGGGCAGGGTCAGGCAGCCACCCTCGGGGTCTCCCCGTCCCCGTCACTCACTCTCCGAGTCGCTGAGGTCGCTGGTGCTGGCGCTGCTCCGCCGCTTCATGCGCTCCAGGTGCTCGCCGTAATGGAAGCGGCGCCGGCCGGCGGGGCAGGCGAAATCCTCCAGCACCGCCTCGAACTCGCCCAGCGCCTCCGCCAAGTCGCCCTCCTCCTCCTCCGGCAGCTCCGCGGGGCGACGGCCGGAGCCTGAAGGAAGGGAGAAAGAGAGAAAGAAAGAAGCGGGTGAAGGAGCCGCCGAGCACCCCCGCGCTGCGAGGGTAGACCTGGCGGCCCCCCGCGCCGCGAGGGTAGACCTGGCGGCCCTCCCGCCACCCTACCGTGGTTCGCCGGGCGCTGCGCCTGAGGCGACTTCATGGCGGCCGCCCCGCCGCTGCCGGCCCGGCCCCGCCGCCGCCGCCTCTTATGGCCGCCGGGGCTGGGGGCTGAGGGGGCGGGAGGGAGGCGGCGGCCACCGGCCGGCCCTGCCCGCTGAGGGGGCGAGGCGGGCGCTGCAGGTGCGCGGCTCCTCGGCTCGGTGTGGAGGTGCTCCTCGGAGCCTGCTCTGTCACCCTCACAGCGAAGAAGTGTCCCCTCATACTGAGCTGGAACCTCCCGTGCTTCACTTTGTGCCCGTTGCTTCTCATCCTGTCACTGCGCACAAGTGAAAGGAGACCGGCACCATCCTCTCGATACCCTCCCCGCAGATGTTTATTCACATTGATGAGGTCTCCCCTCAGCCTCCTCATTTCCAGGCTAAACGGGCCAGGTTCTTTCAGCCTATGCTCATATGACAGGTGCTCCAGTCCTCTCATCATCTCACTTGCCCTCCTCTGAACTCGCTCCAGTAGTTCATGTAGCACGGACATCACGATTTCAGAAGGTCTTTATCACCCCTCTACAAGCAACCCAGGGTGCCTGGTCTGAGTTTGGGGTTTCAGGAAAGCTTTACAGTCCATACAGATTTCACTGCTGCCACAAATGGCAAGTGTTGCCCCTCTTCCCCTTGTCACCACCCCAACTGCTTGACCAGCCCTGGCTGATTCAGTTTGCTAATCTAAACTATTTCAGATTGAGGAGGGGGAGATGCCTGCACTGTCTCTCTGCTGGGCTGCCGATGGAGAACACAACGGGCATCAGAGCCAGCTGCAAAGAGAGGAGGGAACCTCACAAATAAAATCAAGTCTGGATCATCCTCACCCAGCCGACAACCTGGTCCCAGGGCTGCTAGCCCCCTGCCAAGCAGGATGAAGAGGCAGCAACCTGTGTTTTGCTTGATTTACACTTGCTGTGCAGCATGCTGCAAGCCCATGGCTTCGCTTCAGCCACCATCAGGAGCCCGTTCCTCATCGCTGCACTTCGCGCCTGCCGCCCCGCGCTGTGCTGGCATCTGTCTGTGCTGTCCCGTGGTCATTTCTCAGCTAGAGCAATTAGTGAGCTGTGAACGCGGCCACAGGGCAGCTGGGCCAGTACGTCAAAGAGGGTGATCTGAGGACAGGAGCAGATGGTGGGGGAGATGCAGGGAGCTGCTCAAACATGTGGAGTTGCAGCCCGATCTGCACCGGCCAGGGTGTTCTCCAGTGAAGAGGTTTCCTTAATCATAGGAGAAAAAAATTAGCACTTGTCCTGAAGTCAGGTCAACATGATGTTTATACATACCATAGCTACCAAATGTTGATTTTGCGCTGCCTCTCGTTCCTTTTAAACAAAGCTGGCTGAGCAGCTAAACTATCAGTTCTGTGAAATACTCATTGGGCAAGGCTCTGTCACATTTAGTTACAACCAGTAATACTGAGAACAGACATCAGGTGCTATTCCACACATATGTGTCAGGAGCTACGATTATATTTGCGTGTTGATGAGAATATCTACAATTAAAATAGAAGAGATGAGGAGAGGGAAGAAAAATTCTCTCTGAATCTTCTTTAATGTTTAGTAGTAATGACATTTTCAGACATGTTGTCATTGCTTCTGCAAGACATAAAATAAAAAGAACAATATTCTAGACAATAAATCATCAGTACTTAGCAGAATTGTTCACCTCTCCTTACCAGCTGATATGGAAGCATTTATTTATTTTTGCTGTGGATCAAAAGGAGTGCTCATGGTGAAGTTCAATTGATATTTATTCTGTGGTTTCCTCCATTCTTGTGGTCTTCCTCTGTTTTTCTTTCTGCTAATAAAAGTGGTGACGAACAATCCTTTTTGAAGACCGTAGTGACATAGAGGGAAAGCAAGGTTAAAAAGTAGAGAACAAGAAGTTATAAGGGCATGATGCCAAGAGCAAAAGAGGGATTCAAGATAATAGACACAAGGGAGAAAGAAGAGCTGTTGGGTTGGACTAGGTAGAACTCGCAGCTCCAAAATACAAGGACCTGGTCCCATAGCTGATGTCAATTCTCTCTTTTCCAAGAACCTACCCATATTATTGTTCAGCCCTTATGCTGATCTAATTCAACACATTAGAACGTAAGAAAGAAATCCATCAAGAAAGTGATTATTTTTTTTACTGGACTGAGTTGAATTGTCTCAGCTGAGTCAGGTGAGCTCCAGAGTTGGTAACAGCACAGAGGGCATGGGGATGAGGGTTGAAGAGAGAACTGCTTTCCTGTAGAGATACAAGAGTTTATCCCTGGACTTCTATTTAAATGACTGCTTTACGGTCAGAATTACTGTTTTCATCATAATTGCTAGGCATGCTGAAGAAATGGTTCCCTAAAATTCCCATCTTTATAGTCATATGTTTGGAAATCTTCTTTCCTTAAACCTTGAACTTTAAAATTGTTGGTCATATTTGCCACTCCATAGACAAGTGTTGTGTCATTGCTTCTGCTAAATATTTACGTTTCATCCTGCAGCTCCTTCTTTCTCCTCACCAATTTGTGATTCCACTGAATGCAGCTGAGACTCAGTGGATTTTAAACTTCCACGTGAGCCATTAGCTTATACACGAGGAAATAAAGACTGATTTTTGTGCCTTTCGGTTCTATTGCAGACCATACATCCATGCATTGCCATAAGTATTCTCCAAGGGCCCCAGCACGCTCCAGCTGAATTAGAGGCATTTTTGCTACCGATGCCAAGAGGAGCAGCCAACATCTAGCAAAAGGAAAAAGTCACTTTTAAGTGCAGTGCCCTGAAACAGTGCAGATGGACACGTCTGTCCGCTCTGGTTTATTGGTAGAAACAGAGCTTGTAATGTAAACCTCAGCTACTGGATCCCTCCCTCCTTCTAGGCAGCAGTCCAAGGTGTATTTAAAGTGAATTTCTTCTTGACCGTTCGACGGAGTGTCTCCAGATCCTCCTCAGCTGGTGGTGCAGTGTTGACGGTGGTTTCCTATTGCATTTTTAACCTGACAAACTTGCGGGCCACACAGCTATTTAAACCAATAAACCCATTCTGCAAATATTCTTCATGGAAAGACCTTTAAAACATTGGCAGGTACTCTGGTGCTGCCAGGCTGCAAGGCTTACAAGGCACTACTCCTCTAAGTGAAATATGGACTGATTTGGGACACGAAACCTTGTCTTGCTGTGCAGAAGAGCATCCTAGGACTGATTTACACAGGCATGGGTGCTGCAGCTTCAGTAATCTCATGGTTTTCAAACAATAGCCCCGCGATACCTACACGCCCATGGATAACTTCTGAGGCATTCATGTAAGACAGGAAAGAAAGAGACAAATTTACTGCAAGTAGGATAAAATTCACAGGACATATGCAGCTCCACTGGTAACTGGAGCTGTAGAAAGGGGAGATTTGCAAGTCAGGAATGGTTGAAGACTTCTGGTCTAATCAATCATTTCCTTTCACCACCTCAAAGATCAGGAGTACCCCCAAAATATTGATCCTGTTGAATAAGTGCCACGTGTTCACAATTAAAAGCAGATGTTTTATGAAATTTCATCCTGCATTCTCACTGGTACTGGTCTTAGACAAAAGCTAGAGTGTCAGATCCCTGCCCATGGAAGCAATCTGTAGCTTTTAACATGTAATATCCAGGAGTCTTCAAATATGTTTTAGCCTGTTGAAATAACAGTTCTTCAAAAAAGAAATATTACTAAGTGGTTAAAGTAGATACTGTGTTTAAAACCCAGGAAAGACAAACAGAAGCCCATCAGTGCCAACACTGTAGCTGAAGGAAAGGTAGGGAACCCAAAATTAGTCAGTTGTGGAGGAGAAAGATGTAAACTGTCACAGGACAAGAAGCTTAGTTGCCAGCCAGACCAGTACTTGGGGAAACCAAACTCCTTGGGCCACACAGAAGGAATAGACCCGAGCATCATCGGTACAACTTGTCCCCAAGCTCCATGCATCACAGCCCTGCCCATGGGGTGCTCTTTTGTAGGGTGAGCCAGCAGTTTACACACCAGTCTATTTTATCCTTCACGCTGCAACTGGAATTGCCTGTTATAGCAAATTGCTAAACTTGTTCCATAATGAGGACAGCTGCCTAATTAAAACTTGGCTGAGACCATCCATGCATTTTTACATAGGCTGCCTAACTGCCATCAGACACACGACAATCTACATGTGCCACCAGCCTGTGACCTGTAGCTCAATCGACGACATCAGAAGAAAATGTGTGTGACTCACAGCAATATAATTGATTTCGAGAAACTGGAAAAAAAAAATCCTCTTCCCCCAACCTTTTTTGTAGGCTTTATACCTGAACCTGGACCACAAACTGACACAACTCCTTACCTTTTTCTCTCTCACTCAGATTAATGCACAGTGGATGCAAACTCATGGACCACCTCACTGACACCTATGACCTTGGCCAAAGCTGCTAAACACTGACAAAACCTAAACTTACTTTGTCTGACCCATCATGCTTCTAAACTTTCTGCTTGTGAAATTAACCTCCTAAATAGAAACACAATATAATCAGCTTTCTCTCTCTCTGCCTTTCAGGAACTTGAGACAGTAGCTCGAGGAGTTTTGAGTAGACATATTTAAATAAATTATTTACTCTGAAACACATTTATGGCAGTTTAAGTGTCACCATTTAAGCAGTCACTATTGTTCCTGTTGGGTTAAAAGTCACCGAGACCGATTGGTGTGATTGCAACCGATATTGAAATCACTGGAAGCAAAGAGTTCAGTGTAAGCTTCTGTCTGCAGCAAAATATGCAAAACTGCTCAAGAATTTGAAAGTTCTGGGTCAAGGGACTTTGGCCGAGTGTTGCATGGGAAAGGGAGAAGAGTTCAGGTAAGGAGAGGGATGGCAGTGAGTAAACAGTGAGTATAAAGAGATAAGAAAGCTTCATAGCTTGACCAGATTCAGTTTGTTGCCTTTCTGAGAGAAGATGAAAGGAATAATGAAATGTATTATTTTTATCAGTCCCTCTTGGAGCAATAGTAATTTTGATGTAGATCTGTTATTGCCTTCAATGGCCTTCTTGTGATTTCAGCTTCTAAACATTTTTCTTGTGCATGAAATTTCTCTTTCAGAGGAAACTGAACCAGAAGACTGGCCCAAATGTACTCCAACTCTACAGGAAACATACAGGTCCCAACCAAAAGCTTGGACCTGGAAACTGGGAGATGTTTTTCATTTGTTTAATTCTTCTGTGCTCAGGAAAGTAATCTCTGCATGTTTGTATTACAGAGCTTTGGAGGTTCCTAGCACCACCTCTATTTCTTCTTCAGATTGATGTAACTTAAAATAGATTTTATCTTGCTTGGGTCAAAAGAGGCAACTGGTGACAACCTAATTCCTGGTTATATTTGCAGAAACACTTCCAATATTAAGCTGCATGGCAAGTCTTTTTCTTCTTTTCCTCAGCAGTTGCCAGTTTAAAAAAAAAAAAAAGCAATATCCTGCAAACAGACCACAAAGTATCTAGACAGTAGATAACGGTGGCAGTGGAGAGATATAAAAAATAGATAGCTTCAGATAGCACAAACCAAACTAAACTGCTTGTAAGCTGTGCTAGTGTTGCTGAATCTTGATGCAGGGGGATGGATGCTGTCTGGTAGATTTTTCCCTGCCAGTTCAAAGGAGCAACCACTGACCAAACTGAGAAAGGTGGTCAAAAAGCCAAGAAAACAACTAGAAGTGAAGAAATTAATGATCACCAGAGGTCTTTTCCAATCTAAACCTTTCTGTGATTTTATGAATCACCTCCCTTTGACTCTCCCTATTCTCAGAAAAGCAAGGCTGTGTGTGTGTCCTCTGCATGGGCAGATTGCACACAAAATTGTTCACAAGACCGAGTGGAACAAAGAAGTTTGTGTAAATTAATGCACTAGGCCATGAACTGGATGGAGATGCTGAGTCCTTTACCTTTCTGCCAGTTTTGCTTCGAAACCTTTCATGACTATCACTCCATCAAGACATTTGTACCATTTCAAATATGAATTTCAAATACGAATGTCTTGTTTTCCTTGTGGTTTTGCTCTGAATTGTTGAGAAATTGAGGAGTTTGGATTGCTGAATGCTGTGCTACTTCAAAAAAAAAAAAAAAGGCTTTGTCTAGAGAAGAAGGAATGTTGACTCAACAGCAGATAGTTACATGCTAGAATCAAAACAGAATTTAAGCTTTAAGTCTTGTTTTGTATTGCGTGAAACATATCTAACAGACAAACAACTTTGGAAAAAAAATTCTAAGTCTTGTGAACTGAAACATATAAGGGAGCTCATATAAGACATCTCTCCTAATTCATCTCCTCCATAAGTAAAACAAAAGGCAGTGAAATTTTCAGGCAGATGTGTTTTGCACCAATGTTATTTGCACTGACCAAAAATTATGCATTTTGTACCTTTCCTGTTGGGGTATTTCGCACAGCCACATTCATGTAGCGTGTTTGGCTCATTCATTTCATACTTCACATCCAACAGTCTGGGGACCATGTGCTTCTAGAGCTTTAAACCTGCCCAAGAAACAAAGATCATAGATTGAATTGATTAATAAATTAATGAAATTACTTGTGGTCAAATGCCTGGCCAAAAAGATACTAGCCATATATAAAGAAAGAAACATGTTCCTTACCTAAGAGGAATTCTTCTTAGATTTCACTAGGGGCAATGAATATCCTCTGGGTGCTTAGTTGGTTTTTGTTTTGTTTTGTTTTTTTACATTTACATGGGTTTCTATTTTGTCTATCTTACTTGCCCTTGTGTAACTAGACAACTAGCTTTGTCTTTTCCATGGTTCAGGAGCATCTTTCTCTTGTATTGAACCAAACTCAAGGTAATTCAGACCAGCATGGTCATAAGAACTGGGGAAATCGGGAACGACAGAGGATGTAGACTGTTGTTCCTATCTATCCTACTGAAGCCGGCTGAGAAAAATCAAGTTTTACCCCCCTTCCATGCTCTGCTGGCATTAAGGCAGTGGGAGGTGGGAGGAGAAGCCAAGACCACTTGTTTGCTGAAGGCATGTGGCTGCGTATGTTAGAACAGAAGCGCGGCTCTTCATTTATTTGTCTTGCTGTAGTGTCAATCATGGGCCGGGACCCCATTGAGTCAGTCACCATACAAATGCAGGACAAAAGCAGTAATCCTGGCACTTTGGTTAGCCAGTAAATCACCCCCCTTTAAGGGATAGGGATTTGCATATTTATGGTTGGGAAATAACCATGCTTTAGTACATTGGAGCCTCTCTTGTTAGGAGTGCACAGGGGGTTGTGTAGGCGGGAATAAAAGGATCGGTGTTACAGGCAGTGACCACTACCACATCCAGCTCTTTCCCCTGAGACAACCGCATTCAGTTTAAGAATAATTCTTAAAAGCCTTGGGTTCTTTCCATTTTTCTCAGCCTCAAATAATTTTTCTGACAAGCTATAGCAGCATCCTGTCTTCCTCACAAACGAAAGTTAAGTAAACCGTGCTCTAATTCTCTCAGCCAGGGGGATGATCTGTGACAGCAACTTCTTCCATATGCTCGTTTTCTATTTTCAACTTTTATTTCATAAATAACAGGCTTTCAAAACTGCCTAGTCCGTGCTGCCCAGCACCCATTTATTAGTTTTATTTCTACAGCGGAGGATTTGCATCACGACTCAAGTCGGAGCATTCACAAAAAAGGATGCCAAGAGATAACAGAAATAAAATACCACTGCAAAACACAGGCTTTGCTGCTGTAGACACATAAAAACGCAACTCTCTGCATCCAGGTTTATCCCGCTATGTTACTGAAAACTGTGTGCCTTGGATGCATTACATTACTTAGGCTGTGAGTCTTCCTTAAAGCACACGTCCAAGAGCACATCAAACTCGAGTACATAGTACCACTTCCATAGCGTTGTATTTGGCTTACTACTTGACACGGACATGAATTTCTCATTGTGTAGAGCATGTATAACCCACACCACATACAAAGAGACAACAGAGGGAAAGAGAAGGAGAAAAAAGGTAGCCAGATCTCCTCAGCCAACTTGTGTCTTGGTGGGTCATGGCCAGTAAGGCCACCAGGCACTGCGGTCCTCATTCCTCAGGAAGACCAGGGTTGTCCATCAGGAAGACCCATGCATGGCCACAGCCAGGGCTCTGTCTGAATGATCCCAGAAGGAGCATGGTTTCCTCCAGAAAAGCACACTTTATGTTTGGAGGTGAGGGAGAGGAATTTGTACCTTCCCTGAATGGAAGAAGAAGAAAACACTCATATCCTGGTTCACCTCTGCGTGGGCTGCTCCTCAAATATTTGATTAGACAGCACCATCTTTCCACTGTCTATCTACACGTTCCTGCTAGACAACCAGCCCACATTTGCTGGATTAGGTCCCTGACAAGCTGTTGATTCGGCTCCATTCACAGAAGTGAACAGCAAGTGCCAGAGCCTAAAGTGGGGAGAGAGACTGGGGGAAGAGCACAGCAGAGGGAAGACGAAATGCTGCTCCCCTTTTAGCAAGGAAATGTCAGAGAGACTCAAGAAGCCCTGTGGATCTGCATCTTCCAGCACATCAGAGGTGTGAGGTATACTCTGAGCTCGTTTGAACTATAATCCCACGTGGATTAGCTAAAATTTAATTGAATATTTCCAGCAACAGTTAGCATGCTCCTTTGGTCCTTCTGTGGACCCTTTTCTGTCTTTTGCACTACAATTTACAGAGCCAGGTCTCGTGCAGTTCTGTTTGCTTGTGATTACGGATGGGTTTTATGGCAGTTTATTACTTGTGGTGTAAACCCTTGAAGTAGGACGCTCTGTTCTCCTGTGGGGAGAAGAGGAAGGCAGCGCCTGCTCTGATCCCACTTCCTGGCCTGCATTGAGCTGGGCCATTTATTGTATGCCATCCGTCCTGGAAATGCCATGTGTTTCCTCCTGCTGCCTCACTGCATACCTAAAGCACTTCTGTGAACCTCTCAAAACACCAACCTCCTCTTAAACTTGAACGGAGTGCTCTCAAAGGCTTTGTCTAGACTTGAGATATACAGTCTGAGGGGTGAACAGACAACGTATCTAGTCCGTGATAAATTAATTAGAGCAAACATTAATCTGCCTCTCCTCAGAGGCGTGAGGGGAGTGAGACAGGAACTTGGTTGACTGATGCTTTCAGCGTATGAAAATCCCCCAAAAGGTGATTCTGGCCATCTGGGGGCTCAAACATCATTTCCCTGTCTCTGTTCTCATCCAACCCTGTTCTCGACTTCAAAACTCCACATCAATGCCCAGAGACATCTTTGCTATACAAATATGAGTCCGATTCAGTCATTAAAGTACACACAAAGCACCAACAGCCTCTCCGGCACCTCAAAGAATAAAAGACAATAGGCATTTTCCTGTGTTGTCCTACTACAATATCAGGAAACACCTGAAAATAAACAGCTGGCTCTAGCCTTTCATTACCGTATTTTGGGTGTCAGACTTCCCTCTAGTGGAAAATCCATGTAGCGGCCACTTTTTATTAAAACTTAACCGTTCAGACACGAAAAACAAATGTCAAAGGTACATATAACGATGCTGGTGAAATAATACATGTTTCATTTTCAGTTATTATTTACATTTAGACCAAATTAATTGTCACTATTTAAAAACAAAAACACTGTCCTGGCCAATTCTGGACTAACTGCTGTTACCTGCATGACAAGAAGATACAGATTTTTTTATTAGGGCCTGGGTTTTTGGAACAGGTTTACGTCCTCTGATGAAGTTTGTCAGCTTTGGGGTACGTCTCTTTGCCTGTGTGTGGGAATGAGAAGGAAAGAGGCAGGTACAGGGGCGAGACAGCAGTACTGCTGCAGGTCCCTGCATGAGCCTGGATGTGGCTCAGTCAGTCTTCAGGACATTTATGTTGTTCGACAGAGGGAGTTGGTTTGTGCCGGGGTAAGCGGCAGGGATTTACGAAAGAAGTTCACAGTGAAGCAGCTGAAAACAACAGATTTTCAAAAATTCACAGAACGAGAGAAGTACATAAACTTTTACTGTAATTTAGAGCAATCAAAATTAACCCGTCAGTAATTTCATATAAGAGGCTATGTAAGATGCTTTGAAGATTTTGTAAAGGTCAGTAATGAGAAAGCGAAGCCCAGCTAACCTATATATACAGCTAGGCTTCATTTATATATATATTTGCATATATATACATATATTTAGGTATTTATATACCTAAACAATACAGCAGAAAACTTAATCATCATGTAACGTAATCAAAACATATGAGAGCAAAGGGGATAGCAGCAAGCAGACCTAACCCCAGTTCAAGTCTCAGCCATGCCCATGCCTCCTTGCTGGTTAATTACTCTAGGTACAGTCTTTGTACGTCTTCAGAAATCCTGCTGCTAACACCATTTTTTCAGCTCCTCCAAGAAGACCAAATAGGTCTCTGGACTAAGATTCCCAGCACTGTAGGAAACTTTGTGCCAGTGAAGGAGGTACAGTATTTTTGACACCCAGCTAGCCAGCATTGATAAAAAAAAAAAAAAAAAGAGGAGCAGTAGCAGCTCATGGTTCAATGTGCTGCAGTGAAGCCCGAGAAGATGCCTGTGTGCTCCCCAGTGACACGCTCCCAGTGCAATTGGAGAAGAGCTGGCTGGTCCCCAGGGCTCATTCTCCCACTGCTTCCCCCTGTGCTCATTCCAGTGATCATCCCGTCCTTTGGGAAGCTCATTTGCCTCATTAACCACCAGAAACTGAACCAACCAAAACCAAATAGAAATGTTTTTTTAGTTCAGCAAGCTGAATTACTAAACCCTCACTAAACAACCCTGAACTAATGCTGCACAGCCTGCCCAGATAAGCAAGGTCCTGCATTCTGCAGCCAGCCCTTCCCTATACTTTCACTGCATTTGCATGTTTTCCTTCTGTCTGGACAGCAAATCCCATCTTTAGGTAGATTTTTTTTTTTAGATTTTTTTGTTTTTGTTTTTTGTTTTTAACAACTCTGCCAGACATTTCAAACTTGAATCAGGAATGAGTTTCAAAGACCTTAATATAACAACATTTGTAGATAATCAGTACTTCGTTCGCTGCCCACACTATTCAATTTTCCTTACTAAGGAGCATCAAACGTACAACATGTAAGCTTTGATCAAGAAAAACTCAACCAGTCCTTACCACAAAGAACATCTCCAATTAAAACACGCAATATATAAATAGCTTAGTTTACACAGGACTGCCTATGGACAGCCACAATGTCTTCAAGCTACTTTGCTCTTTATGCATTAATTGATGCCAGGCCAGAGATGCAGAAGAAAGCTGTAGCACAATACAGGTCAAGGGGAAAGCCTATGTGCTGTTTGACACTCCTTCCACCTTTCTGTTTGTCACAGGAACAGGTGGTGCTGAAAGTAAGAAATATCCTATGTCTCAGCCCTTGGTATTCTCTTGACTTGCCTCATTTTAGGACAAACAACCAGTGTCAGATCTGATAAGATCAGATATAGGGTGAGATTCCTCTGGGCTAAAGGAGATCTGAGACTGTTCAGCTCACAACTTACCTCTGCAAGCTGGCAGTATTTGGATTGTCCACAAATTCTTGATGCAGCCAAGCAATTATGTTGATGCCAATGGACTCATAAGGAAAGGGAAGCTGCCTCTTGGATGTCACATTTGCAGGTTAGGGATGGGGGGAGTGCAACAAGAATGATTACTACTGACTTTCAAAGAGGATTCAGTGACTTTTGAGATGACGGATGAGGTCAAATGGCAGGGAGGAAAAAAATTGATGAACACATGACAGAATGAAAGTGTTGAGCAAAGAATTGAGCTAGGCCAGCTGAATGTATTTTAAAGTTTATTAAGTTATAACGTGAAGCACTGACTTGACATGTAGACACTATTAACATTTATATATTACAGCACATTTCCTCTTGTAAGACTTCACAGGCTTGTTAAGCTTGGTGCTTTTTCCAATTCATACCTACTGAAGAGACAGCAAATCTCACAATATTTAAAAGAAAAAACCCTTTTCTTGGCACCTGTTGTTCACCCTTATGTGTATTATTTTTCCCAGACTACCTTACCCTTTCTTTGCGATGGTTTATAGGATTGCCAAACATTTGTTATCCCAAGCAGCTTACACCTGTGATGACAGCCCTGAAGCAAACTCAGCAGCTTACACCCCTACCAGTTTCAAGGGAAAAATAAGCCACACATTGGGTGACAGAAGAATCAATATCTCTTAAAATAGAGTTCTCAGAAGTGCTTCTACAATTCTATAAGTCCAGAAGTCAAAACTATAAATCTACTTCCTCAAATAATAGAATGCTAAAAAGATACCCCAGGTATTTTTGCTCCAGTCTGATTTGAAGCATACAGTTCACCAAATACCAGAGGACTGGTGGAAGTCTTACCATTCCATCTATAGTGCTGCATCCCTCTTCTGAAGATCTGAAATAAATCTCTAGCACCTTAGGTGTCATTGCTGAAAGACATAGAAAGACCGTACCAATTAACTTATTTACCTTATGCAGGCTAATAATACACTTCTAGGGTACAAATGAGCCAAAACAATTCCATTATGGTCAGTTATCTTTCCCTATCTGAGGCATCTCTGAGGAAGCTGTTCATCATCAAACAGCATAGTGAGTACCTGAGATAAAAACATCCTGCCACATTTCTAAGAGTAATATATTACTATAAAGAAACATACCTTAAAAAATAATCACTGTCTTCAGCACATTAACTGCTGCAAGTGAAATGAAAAACCTAATGAATGTGGAATGGACTGCAGTTTGATGTCTATAAACACAAAAATTCCAAACCAAAGGCAAATGTGTACAAAATAATTTATTACAGCATAACATATGTTGGCAATATTTTACAGTGAGTTTTCCATTCAACAATTTTGAATCTAAACAGATGACACACAAAGGAGAATTTTAATTAGAACAGTTTATTTGTCTTAATAAAATCCCCTCTTCATGAATGTATATTTGCCTTAGAGGGGCTAGTTAATATTACTGAAATTATTTACATTGCAGTGAAATAAAAACAAAACCGATCGAATGATTCCATTACAGTTTTCCAGAAAATGGATTTCCTGTACAAGCCACAGTATAGTAATGTTTTGATAGCAGTTCTTATAGAATGTAAAGCTGTCGTATGTAGCCATTTTGTCCAGCATTATGCTTTAAATACGTATATTAGAGTCAAACTTCCATTTTCATGTGTTGTATATTTAATATTTACTGCACCAGAATACAGAGTAAGAAAAAGGTTCATTGTGATTTGTAGTCTTCCTCTTTGTGCTCCCTTAAATAGTTTTAAAATATAAAACACTCCTCGGATACTATTTGCTTTGCAGCTCCTAAAGCAATAGTATTTAGGCATGAGAAGTACTGGAGTATTGGCCATAAGTCCACAACTAAGACTTTTAATGGAGGTAACACAGTAAACTTAGCAGTGAGTTTAATGATGTAGAGAACAACTATATCCTCCATTCCTGTACCTTACGCATTTGCCCAAATTTGGAGCAGCATTTTTTTTTTTTTTTTTTAAATTTAAGTGACAGTAAGTGAACAGAGGGGGAGAGAAACCAGAAGAGAGAAAGAAGAGTAAAATGGACAGACAACAGTATCAGATTCGTTGTATTTTCAGGGAATTGCTTGAGAATACTGGAACATAAAACATTAAACCGACCATAAACTTAAGAAAATGATAGTTATGGAACACAAGGTAGATAGAATACCGTTTTCAAAAAAAAAATAAACCCTTAGTTTTTACACAAACCTAATCTTCAAATTCATCAACACTGGTTCCATAAGACACACACCTTACAAAAACATGCAAACCGCCAATGTTCACTGTGCTTCAAAAGAAATCAAGATGACCAAAGATAAAATAATAAAAAAAGAAAAAAAAAGAAAAAAAAGAAAAACTGTAAAAGATGAAGAGGGCAATTCAAGCAGCACTTCTGTCTTAATCTGCTAAAAATGCTCAAAAGAATTTATTAACAAGATATGATCACATTTATATGCATATGTAATGACACTTATGTGAAAGCAATCTTCAACATCCATAATTTTTTGTGAGGGAGGGCTGATGGATTATTAAAAGACTTAAAACTGTACAAGTATAAACATGAAAAATGGTGATTAAGGATAATGTTTACATAAATATTGGCAGTTTTTGTTGGGAGAAAAAAATAACTAATAGTATAATCCATTTCATTTAACTATCCAAATATTTCATTTTATACCTGTTAAAGATATTAAAATACAACCTGGAAAAGTAACCCTGATCCACATCCAGCCAGCATGTAACGACAGTCAGAGTTTTGTGTGTGTGTAGGTAGCTAGACACACACGTGGGCTTGCACACGCTACTTCATATTTCATTAGACAGTAAATCATGGTTAATGGCTGTATGATTCACAGATGCAATGCTGCTATCGTCCTCATTTGTGGCAGGCATAAAGGCAGATGTAAAAGGAAACAGTTTATGACATGCTGCTTGATATTCTTCACATTGAGTGTGGCAGCTTCCAAAACTGCCATCAAGCAGTGCCTCGAAAACCTTTGTTAACGTCTACAGAAAGAAAATTAACAGTTAGTAAGTGGGATTTACAGTTGTTTTATTACTAAAAGGGTGTGCTGTTAAACAATACTAATCTGAACAAACAGGTGCTCTGTTGGTATTCAGATATAATTACTTCAAAACAAGTTTAAAAACAACATTCTTTTTAATGTTTATCATGGAATATAAAACTGTGTGATAACATACATGATAACTATACATTATTTAAGACCCCATATATTTTTGTCTCTAAATACTGTATCTTTTACCTTCACATTTTTGTCTCTCATATTTTTATCCAACCTGGTAGCCACAGCAATAGCTTTTTCTTGTCTTGATTTGTCCAGGAAATACATCATTTTTGCACCTTAGCACAAGGAAAAAAAACACACATTTAGGTAATATCATTCCTAAATGCAATACTGCATAGGCAGACATATGGGATCCAAAACATTTAATGCGAATTAGGGCTTAATTTTAAATCATATTTTCCTTCATTATAAATAACTAAAAACCAATGAAACTAAAGCTATTTTGAAGTTCATTAGGAACACGGGGACTGAGTAACATGGATTGCTTCTCCAAAAATGAAATGCATTAATGATCATGACTAAGCTCTTCAAATCAGCAGGCTAAATGAAATCCATACTATAAACATAACAGTGAGTAAGAGATGTTTCCTCAGAGATACTCTGATTAATACTTCTTGAAAAAGTACTGGAGATAAATGAATTAACAGACCAATCCAGTTACCAAACAATTTTGGAACACATTCTAGAAGAACGCCATAAAACTCTGTTTGTATGGCAGAGAGCAATCCAAAGCAGAGCTACTTCACTCTGTACATGATTAAAAATTGTATGCACTTTGTACATGACAAAGTACATGTTTAGTACTTTGCTTGGGCTAGATAACCTTGGTGAGAAGATGTTGTATTAATGTAACCATGCAGTTTATTGGACCACAAACATTTTAACAAAACTGGTCTGGGCATCTCTGCAAGATACCATGTTGCTCTGTATCGGCATAATATAAACTCTTCGTTTGATGAAAATGTGGGCAGTAAACGGACTTTTCTTTTTCAAAATGCAGAGTACAGACACATCTCACATCTAATCTACTACAAGGAACAGAAGTCTTAAGAAATCACTTCAATAGAAAAGTTGAAAACCCACATTCTAAATGTATCGCCTCTTCTTGTTCAACTTATTTCCCAATCATTAAATTTGCTTTCCTAATTAAAAGAAGTTCCATAGCTCTTAACAGCTTTCTGTACCCAAAATGGTTCAGAAAACAAATTACCAGACCATATATTTGGGTTTGAGTTATCACTGTCAAGAAACATTAAATTTAACCTGGTTACATTTGTTTCAAGTCAGGGAGTTTATGGTTTAGAAGTTGAAAAGTGTTTAAAATTCTGCCTATGATATTATTACTAGAAACTATTTTAGCTAAGAAAACTCATTTGGAAACTCAGACTTTGGAACTTTGTGTTTTCAAACTTGGATTAGAGATGCCAGTTAAATAAGTTTTAAGTTATGCACCAGATGAATCAACCATTTTAAACTTGTGTCAACATAAAGACTGACACATAGACAAAGTCCTAAAACTACAAAGGATTTTATTTCCTTCCAGAGCTCACTTTTAATCCTCGTCCCAATTTTGTTGCTGCCTGTAAACTGATGCACTGTTGAATCACAGTGATCAATGGACTCTAAGGATATAAAGGGGCTTTTACACACTTGAGTCCCTCACCTCTGCTGAATATCTATCGATTTCACCTTCAAAGGGGTCCCTGACACCTCTCTAAGATGGGTGCCACAACCAATGATCTAGCTTGCTTTCTTCTCAAAGACACTACAGACATGAAGTGTCTGGGTGTTATAGTCTCGGCTTGTACGATTGTTAGGACAAAGTGACCGTATTATTCCCATAATAATGGAGAACAAGAAAGCAGAACCTGGAAAATACCCAGATAGATGCCTAACAAGGTAACAAGAGCACAAGAACACATCTGTAAGAACCTGTAGCAAACACCTGCTGAAAAACTGCAACTTGATTTCCCAAATCTTGAACTTCCTCACAGGAAAGGGTGCAAGTATTTCTTTCAAGTCACTGTCCTGAAACAGAGCTCTTTTAATGGACTTCAGGTTTGGGGTAACTTGCCTGACCTTCCTTTAAGCAAGACGACCCATCCTCTGGAGCTAACATTCTCTAGGGATTCCTGACAGAGCCTGGGTAATTTTTACAGTGAGATTTTTACTAAGTGAGATCAGTACTGTTCTAAGCACTTTAAGCGCCTGATTGATTTTTATTCCACAACTTTCTGGACTCAGGAGAAGTGAAAAATTTCAATTTCAACTTCCTTCCACTTAGCTCCAGCAGTTACTCATACTTTTTCTATGCAAATAGTATGAAAGTGACATATGTGCACATTTTCATTGTTGCCTACAGAGCAGAAAAACAAAAGGAACAAGGTTGTCATCATATTTTCTTCACGCTGTTGCTACTTGACAAAGCTGTGAGAATGTGTGAGATACATCCCAATTAATTAGAAACCAGAGGGGGAAAAACATTGTTTCTAATATATAGGATTGATTATTATTACATGAGATAAACATTGCTGTTTTATATTTTCTAATTATTTCAACACTAGAAGCTGAAACAGGAGGGATGACAGTGCTTCCACACTTGAATACCTATGGTGGTTTGGTAGCTTAATTACACTTTCTAGAGGTAAGGAGCAGGTTCATCATGCATCTTATGAAGTGAATGACTTGATGTTTTTTTTTTTTTTGTTTAAAACAGTCAAAGAAGGCAGAGGAAAAAAGGAAACATACAGTAAGCTCCTGGTTCATTCCAATTTATGGTTAATGCAGAAAAATGTTCTTGATTTGAATCACTGAAGTCAACTCATTTTCGAAAACATTAAGAAGTTAAACAAACCTGACAGCTGGTGCTGAATGGAGGTAGCATTGTGTTTGAGAAACTCTTCATTAAAACTTTCCAAATTTTTATTAACAAAGATTTTCTGCATTTCTTGAGTTAGGACCTTGCTCACAATTTCTGGGAGGTTACTATGGTCAGATACTGGAAAGAGAAAGGGTAAGAGAGATATGGAAAAAAAAAAAAAAACAACTTTTAAATAACTGCAGAAAACAATGTGAAAACGCAAACATCACTGTTTAAATCCCTGTTTGCTTTTTTTTTCTTTGCAAATTTGTACACAAACAAATTCTAGTTCAACAGTATTACAAGTTAGCACAAGCTTTAGTATTCACAAAACAAATCTGTCAGATTCTGATTATAATTTTGAAAAGTGTTCATTTTGCAAACATACACATTGACTAGTAGCATATGCTTTCTACAGTTATTTTAGTTTAAATCACTTAATTGGGAATGAAGCCAACAAGAAATACGCAATCAATACACTGTCGTATGCATAATTTCTGCTATCAGCCTAAGAAATTTAAGACTGTATATTTCAGCTGAAAAACAGATTCATATGACAAAATAAAGCACCGGACTTGGTAGTACATCTTCAGAGCAAACAGGATATACATTTAGGTAATTATCAGTTCTAGTGTCTTTGTTTACTTTCTACTCTTTGTAGCTTTTTTTAACATGCCATTTTTTAACAGACTTTTAAGTCAACTTAATTGCACTTAAAATGCAGAAACATTTACTCGATTTCATTTTCAGCTCTATAAAAACATTATAGATATGTTTCTAGATGAATCATTCATATGGGCTCTCTGCCATGTCTACTTGCTGCTGCCTAATACAATAATGCTGCCTAACACTCATAATGCGTATTTGGCTTTGGTCAGAATATTTCTCCCCTATTTGCCATTTGTTTTCTTAAAACAGAGAGTGACTTGCAGGGTCCACCTAGTGGATTAATGGAGGAAAGAGTACATAGTACATACATGCTGCCTTACATAGCACAATCTGTGCTTTCCTAGGTGTTACCTAAAAAAAAAAAAAACAAACTGCTTTTTTTTTTTTTTGTCTTTGTTAAATTTTGTGTTTCAGGAGTATATTTATACATTATAAAAACAAGTTTTTGTCCACATTACTTCCTGTATCCTTATACATGCATACGTACGTACTTCCTACACACATACCAGCTTTAGAGAATTTAATCAAGCACTCATGTAGCCATGGGTTATTACTGTTGATAGCAAAAGCTCTTTTGACAGACTGTAACATTAACAGAAATTTTCCTGTGGGAAGAGAAAAACAAAAACATTGAGATTAGGAATACAAAAAATTAGAAAGTTCTGCATCAACTACTGTTTTATTTAGCAAATCTAGTACACACATTACAAAATGTACAAAAGTACATTACAAAAGTACAAACATTGAGGCCTACAAAGAATTCAGGAAGATTTACTTTTCATACCCAAATTAGTTAAGAATATAGGAATGTCTATAGCTCAAACTGACAAAACAACATAGATAATTTCACTGTCTGGATTTGCGTTACCCTAGGTAATTATCAATCACACTACAAATATCTTTCTACAGCATTCATTAGCATATGCTAAAGCTTATTCTGCTCTGACCTTTTTTTTTTTTTTTGATGGGTTGCTGAACAAAAATTCTTTGTCCTGTGATTTCTTGGATATCAAGTAAGCTCCTGCTTTAGTCAGTTAAAGAAATCGTTATTTCAGACAGTTTTCAACTATAATCAGATAGTATAGGCCACAGTGAAGAATTAAAAGTTTGCAAAGCAAAAATAAAACCAAGCCATACTTTACCTTTTCTAAAGTATATTTCAAATGCTAATAAATGCGTGTCTATGTTATCTCCGATAAGATTCTTAAGTGGTATAAGGAACTTAATGGCTTCTTCTAATGGATTTTCTACCTGTTAAAAAAAAAAGAAAAAACACACAAAAGTTAAAACTTGAAACAAACGTCTGATAAAACCCACCAATAATTGTTATTCATACCATGTAAATTATCAGAGGTCAACAGTGAACTGTAGATAGCTATCCGAATTAAACTGACCTGTAACATTTTTATTTGAACGGTAAGGTTTAAAAGTGTGTTCTCATGATTTCATATTGACAAAGGCAACATCACTGCTAACCGTGGCACTGCTCATGTAGCATAGTCATGCTGTAAGTTAGCATTTAAAAAGTAAATATGAACACTTTAGACAACTTCTGAAGTTACTCTGATAAGGGGAAGTTCTTTGTACTTAGAGAAATACTGTCTGTCTTTATATTTTCTGGATAGCAATCATATTTCTGTTAATTTTTCTCTATTCACTGTATGAAGATCAACACAGTACATTGGGCGAGAACCATCTTTCTGTTTAGTATCTATCTTAACGAAAGATGGCCTACCATTGGAACAACCAAAATTTAAATAAATTCAGAATATTAATACAGAACTTCAAATTATTAGAGTAAAAAAAAAATATGACTTCTCTTCAGTATAAGTAGAGGTAGACTACAAAAAAAGGTGTCTTTGCATGCAAAAATGGTTTTATATAAACTGATGGATTATTTTAGAAGAACCTCATAATAATCCCGTATTAGGAGATTTTTATGACAATGACATGAATTTAATGTAGAGACCATGCTAACCCTTTCCAGTTTTTCAGGAACTAGTTCTTCCCTGGGTCCACTAGTTTCCTCCTCCTCTTCATCTCGCTTTTTCTTTTGATTCTTTTGTTGTCGCTCTCTTTCTGCATGTTTTCTTTCCTCTTCAAGTTTTGCTTTCTTCTGTGCTCTTCTCTGCTTGCTAAGCATTTTCTTCAATTCTTTGGCTGAGAGATTTTCTATAGATTAAGTAACAGGTAACTTATTTTAACTTTTTAACTAGAAAACCTGTTTGTCTCAAACAACACTGAGGCACTCCATTATGCTCTTCCAACCATGTCGAAGTGATGTACTTTTACAGTAAGTTCCAGAAATACCAGCTCTTGCCAGCACATTATTATCACTATATATAGTGATAAAGTCCATTTTTACCACTGGATTACAGCACGACACTTGTTCTTGCATATTTTCTTTCATAGCTGTTACAGAAACCTCAGCTACTTGAAATATTAAGTACATGAAGTTGTTAAATCCATGTGACAGATTTTGCCTTAGAAAAATGGATTTTCAAGGGCAATACTAAGCCTATGTGTTGACTGCAGCTCAGCTTCTAATACTAAAGACATCCTGACTGATTTATACTCCAACTTAAAACAAGCCTATTATCATTCATTCAAGTGTCTGACCCACGTACTGTCATGATAATACCTCTGATTTTCTGCAAATGCCAAGCTAAATGGATGCAAGCAAAAACGGGTATTGTTTGGGGTTGGGAGATGAAATATTCTAGTATGTATTAATAATACCATCTTATGAGAGTTTATTCTGCTGGCTGTGTTCATATTTGTAGACTACATTAACTTTTAGATAAGCCTAGAAAATTTAACAGTTGTGTGAAAAGCAGAATACAGAAAAAACCATGGTTTTCTACAGAAGTGGGAAGTCTTCAACCTTTCCCATTCACTCCTTTTTTTCTTTCCTGCCTTTTTTTTTTTCCTTTCCTGCTTTAGCTGGGAATGTACTGTAATCTCTACTTGGTCCACTTCTGTCATGTTTCAGAGAACAGGATTTATGCAAATAATATGTAAAAAAAAGAAAAAGAAGCTTCCGAAGGACTAACACATCCTTTTTGTGACTATCAAAACCTCTTCCAAGGCTCTACAGTCAAAGTTGAGACTGGGAAGCAAGGAAAAACAAATGTTCTTTTTCCCCCCATTCATGCAATGCTGTCTTGCCCTGTGCATAAGCTTACTGAATTCATATTCACAGCAGGCAAATGAACTATATGACTTAGTCTTCCTCACTTTAATTTGTTACATATTGCTGTCAAGGTCCTCTGTCACACACCTGTTTTACATTACATACAGGACAAAATAAAAACTGGAGAGAAAAAGGATGCAAGTTGAACTATGCTGTGAAATGTGCCTCCTTCTATATGTGCATCATAAACAAACAGATGGGGGGAAGACCTCATTCACCTCAATAAAAGGTAAAACAGTACTAGCAACATGAAGTGGCATTTTTGGTTTAGCTCAACATTTTTGTTCCATGTCAAGTCTCTCTCCCTTTACAAAAAGCCAGGCATTAATTTCATCCTTTTGTCAACAATCACCGCAGTGCTGACAGGAGCTGTGATTCCACAAAAGGAGAAGCAACTATTCTCTTAAGAAAAAAAAACACAACTTGTTTAAATGGATAAATGGGTGAATTCAATTTGATTTTTCCTCTTCTGATTCTGAAATACAGCTCCTCCTCAAGTACTCCAACTATAACTAGGTTCATTCGCATCCTGTTTTTAAAATACGATGAGAGCAAAGAACAGAGGGAAAGCTATAGGATGTTACCTATGATCTCTTTTCAGTTACCGATCAAATTATAAACAAAAACAGAATGTATGTTACAAATCGTTAATTCTATAGTACGTAGCTTACTTAGCTTAAAAGCTTTTACTTGTCATACACATGAGTCTCCATTATGGTCTAGGTACCTGAATTCACTTCTTGTTCTTTGCTTTCATTGGTAAGAGGATTATCATGAAGCTTCAAGTAGATTTCAATTGCTGATCGAGCAGCCTTGAAGTAGAAGGCATGTTTCCTGAGCACATCTTCTAATCTCAAAAGGTCTACATAGGCACGAAGAGTCATCTTTCTCATGCAGTATGTGTGGAAGTCAAATTGATCATCTGTTATCTCAAAAAAATGCTTCAAGGAGGAAAAAAAGAGAAAGTCTTAGGCATTTCCTTGATTTACCCTTTTAAATAGATGGAGATAATTTATATCTGATATTATTTACAGGTAATATTCAGCAAGTATAAAACTATTCTTCCCATACTGATTGTTCAAGAGTAGCTGTCAGAAGGAAAAACACACCCAGGAAAATCCCATTTTGTTTGTGAAAAACAATAATACTAGTCAAAGGTTTAGGCACTCTTTAAAAGCCAACTGAAATGTGATTGCTTTTATTAAAAACAATTCACCAAAGACATCATAAAGTTAATGTAGAAATAGCTGCAGATAAGAGACATGAAATATTATATTGAATCCTTTTCGCTTCAAATAATAATAGTTTTGCACATAATGGATAACAAATGTCATCTCTAGCTATTACAATGAATCTTCAAGAATTAACCCATTTAAAAAATTTAGAAGCTTTCTATGCAAAGAAGCTCATGCTGTTTGCATCAGCAAATATCTTTCATTACTGTATGAGAAACATCAGGAGAGAAATTGACTGTTTGTACCTACTTACCCTTTCTACTTCGTGACATTTTTTCAAGGCATCACCATACTTCCCTAGCCTTTGATAAGCTGCAGCACATTCAGTCTGGAACCACATACACTGCATCTCGTTTAGGTTTTCCATAGCAGAAGTCCCTTCCTGAAATAAGTGTCATTATCACTTTTTGCCATTATAGTTTCCCAGCTTTTTTCAAACATGGCTACTAGTTTCATCCTGTCAGTAGGAGACTACTTGGAATGTCATATAAATTGATATAACCTCACAGCAACTGATAGTACTACTTTTAATACCCTAACGCTTCCCAAGATATAAAGGGATAACTTTAAATGAT
Source organism: Aythya fuligula (assembly GCF_009819795.1). NCBI lineage: Eukaryota > Metazoa > Chordata > Aves > Anseriformes > Anatidae > Aythya > Aythya fuligula. The sequence continues at coordinate 175,195,990 of NC_045559.1, read as the reverse complement.
TTTCTAAAAATTATCTGAAAAACATTAGTGTCTCAACATCTTTGAAATTAACTTATGCTTATATACACAGCACCTACAAAATTCCAGCCATATACTTACTGCTTTATCACATAAAAATATTATTATTTTTTTAGAACTAGTTAATCTAAAATAAAAGGAAGTTGGATTCAGATTTCATACTTTTTCAAGAAAAAAAAGAACCACAGGATTTATTTATTTTTTTTTAAACAATTTCAATAATCTAGATCAATATTAAAAAGATAACAGAATTTATAGAGCTTACCCTGCCTTTCAGGGATGGGATTGGCTTTATAAAATTTTCATCTGTAGTACTAGCTTTAAGAAAATGCTTAAGTACTAGTTACACTTATGATGATGCTAAATCATAACATAGTAGCTTGCACATTCCTGTGCAATTAACTCAGATCTCATTACTGACAAATGCAGGTTTTGCAAACAAGTTATCAATCAGATGTGTTTGCAGAGAGGTACTCAGAAGTATGTCACTACAAAAATACAAGTATCTTTGGAAAAGTATGTTTGACTGTTTTTTCAGTATTTACCAGGTAAATTTTTAGTATTTACATAGTTATTTATCACCAAGTTATTTTGATCATTATCTTAAAAATAGACTATTTCAAGATAAATTTCTGATTTTGGTCAAAAATTGTTTAAGAAACAGTGAAACTTGAGATGCCAGAGGCTAACTAAACCTCTCTTCATTACAGCAATAGACCTACCCTCGTGAATTTAGAACACATCTCCTCTGCATCCTTCACCATATTTGCTCGCAGCATGTATTTAGCACATTTTGAATTGATAAATCTGTCTGCAGTATCCAAAGATTGTGCTTCATCCATCCATTTTGCAGCTTCTTTCAGGTTACCTACATGCTGTTAGGGAGAAAGTAGTTGAGAAATTAAATCAGCTTTCAGAATAAACTTGATTTTGACCAATTCTTCAAATCTATAATTACAGGCATTTCTCCCTCAGAAATAATAAAGAAAAAATATTATTGTTTGGCCCCCTCCACCCTCCACAGTATATTCTTTTAGAACAATTTGTTTTAAGTTGTGACTTGGTTCAAAAAAGTAACAAAATAAAAAGGTTTTGATTTTCTTACTGACAGAACAGTGCACAAAAAGAAAAATGCATGAAAATCAATACCCATTAATATTGCAAACTGCATTACTATCCACACGTTCACAACAGTTTCATGGGGCATTCTGTTTTTGAACTACGTTCTCCACATGTCCAAGTTCACTTTTTACCTTGTAAATTTTTGCTTTTAAATAGAACAGTTCTATTAATGTTGGAGTGCTTGCAATTGCTGCATTGATGTAATCCAAGGCCAAAGAACATTGGCCAAGTTTGTCAAAGTGCTGTGCCAGGAAATACCGAACCCAGAGTAGCGTCGTCGGGGGCTCTTTCTCTCCATTTTCTGGAACAAAACAGAAAGAGTTACAGTAAACAGTAACTGCACTTCGAAAATAAACACGAAAAACAAAGCACAAAAGATTCATCAAGTATTTTCTATAATGGTCTAGTTTACAAAAAGGTACTACAACTATTTTCTTGCAAAAAAGTATCAGCACTTCAATGGTTCTTTGTAACTGTCATAAAAAGTATTAGTAATTACACTGTAATTAATACAAATCCAAAGAAACTTACCACATGGGCCAAAAAGGTCACAAGTTTTCAAAGAGGTTTCATAACCAGTAACAAGTTCTTGGATTGTAGACACCTGCACACAAAAATATCAACTTCAATTTCGTTTAACTGTTGTGGATAAATTAATTAACACACTGAAAAATATTGAGCAAAATTTGAGAAGCTATACTAAAATAATTAATTGGAAAAATATTGTAGGTATCCTCATATGGCTTACTTTGCCTTTCCAAGGCTACTTTTGATCATTAGTTATAACTGGTGATACTACAGGAAGCAGGTGTAATCTTCAGCAGCTTACAGTGGAAAGTAATCAAGTATATTTGATTACTATCCTTCAGAAGTTATATTTTTGATTATTATTATTTTTTTTAATTAAGGTATTCGTTTTCAAGTATCCGAATTGAGACAACTGAAACAAGTTGCTTTAGAAAAGACTGGGCATGATGAAGACACAATGAAGATACAGAGGAGACTTTTTCTTTTTTCTACTACTAAAGAATTTATTTACTTATTTTGTTGTTAAGAAGGCATTGTGGCCTAGCACACAGAGTACATCCTTTTATATACAATCTATACATTGATTAAGGCTAACATTTTCTGAATTCATGACTTGTCAACTGTATCATTGCCCCTTCTATGGCTGAAGACTCAAAATTCACTGATACAGTTCTGGGCTCACACTACCAAAGTTTGACATTTACAATATACACAAATGTTAGTACCTGTGCTTCTCATGGCAGTGATCTATTCCAATACCAGGTTCATGTCTTACAAGTGCCATAAATTACTTTTTAAGCATTTTATAAAACTTTCAACCTGTTTTATAGTTACACTGTAAATGTGCCTGCCATATCTAACAAAGAACCAGCCTCTTATGGAAACAAAAGTAGTACCAGAGAGAAACGTGACCAGTGTATATATATCCAAAATGCTAAATGGTCCTGAAAAATGAGATCATCTGGCTGTAAGCACAGCAGAATAATAGCTACATTAACCAATCTGGTGAAACCTGGAGATTGTAGAAACCTCCTCCAGGGCACATCCACCTGCTCCATGGGCTGCAGTGTGGAGATCTGCTCCATGTGGGACCCATGTGCTGCAGGGGGACAGCCTGCTCCACCAGGGGCCTCTCCACAGGCCGCAAGGGAACTGCTGCTCCAGTGCCTGGAGTAACTCCTGCCCTCCTGCTGCACTGACCTTGGGGTCTGCAGGGCTGCTTCTCACTCCTCTCTTCCAGCTGCTGTTGCCCAGCATTTTTTTTTCCCCCCTTTCTTCCATCTGCTCTCCCAGAGGCCCAACCAACATCGCTCCCTGGCTCAGCTCTGGCCAGCGGTGGGTGAGCTGCCTGGAGCTGGCTCTGACCTGACACGGGGCAGCTGCTGGGCTCTGCTGACAGAGGCCACCCCTGTAGCACCCTGCTACCAAAACCTTGCCGTGTAAACCCAACACAGTTTTAGAAAAACAAAGTTTTCAATTTGAAGGGTACTACTACATCAGTGCAATTGGTAAGAAATAGCAGGTGTTTGTTTCAAAGAGCAGAGAAGGTGACACACTCAAGTCATATGCAGCCAGTGTAAATGCCTCAAAAATGTAATAAAATGTATAAACAGATATGCACATTTTGAAAAGCTCTGGGCAAATCTCATGAGAAAATTTCTAGTAGCAAGAATCTCATCAAATATCATCAAACATTACTAGACTTCAAATAATTACCAAATGCTAAAGGAATGCTAGGAAGTCACAAATGAACAAAGGCAAATAAATGCATTAAATCGTTCTCCGGTCTCAGACATCTATTTGCTTAAAGAAACCTTCAGCACCCTCAGAAAATCTTGGAAGATTGCTTTCTCTAAGATGAATTTAAATGCTGAAGCAAGCATCTGATTCAGGCAGCAGGCTGGCAGTGTATGTGCAATGGGAAGTGTTATTTCCCTGACGTTCTTCACAACTTCAAGGTCTTCCCAAACTCATCATTAGTCATGTGGTTGTTAATAAAACTCAAACCCATCTGAGATCAGCCAGCTTTGCTAGATTGCAGGTGAACTGTGTGTAAAGGGAGAAGATCCCTCCTTTCCATAACAGAGAACCCAACTTTTCCACTACTGCAAGGGCATCAGGAGTACAGCTTCCCAACTGCACAAGGACCATGTTTCCACCCAAAAGAAGGGTCCCACCACCTCCATGGCACACGGCTGGGCTCTGCCTTGAGTTAGTGCCAGCAGCTTCTTTGAATGATACATTTGGAAAACACTGCCAGCAGTCAGCAGAAGTAACGACTACAAAAATGCAAAACGGGTGATTAGAACATTGCAGATATTGACAAAAATTGAGATGATCTTTGCTTTTCATGACCCACTCACAGAATCCTTTTCCTCCTTTTTATGCTTATGCTGTTTTACTTCAGTCTCTCGCTAGCACTTTAGGGTAATAATTTCTCGCTCACGTGCCACTTCATGAAACAAATTGTCTAGAAATGTGAACCACAATTTGCACGCCCATATTAACAGCAATTTAAGTAGTAAAACACGTCTCTTGGATTTACTACCAATTATCATTATGCTAGAGCCAACATTGTCATCTTAAAGGCATTAGTATTTCACTATTTCAAAGCAAAACATCATTCTTCATGAAGATTATGTTAAAACTTCTAAAAAAAAATATCAATTTGAAGCATCTGAAGCTCAGATTACACTGTAAGAGATGAAATCATCTTCTATTTCAAAGCCATCTTGTATGAGTACTTCAGAGGGGTACAAAGAACTAGAAGTGTGTGTGCTTCTCATTCCCTTCTTACACCAACAAGCTTGCTCTGAGATGCCCAGCCCAGAAGTAGTAGAAAAAAAACTTTGGTTGCCAGAAAAAAATTTGTAACATCCAGGAATCAGATCCACCTTGGTATTACTGAGCATTTTTCAAATAGTTAGCAGCCTGAGAGGTCAAACAGTAACTGTACTCCAGCACAAGTATCACTGTAAAATACTGTAAAATATGGGATTAATTTCATACAAACTTCCCCAATACCAATAAAGCACTTCTGCTTTAGCAAAAAGATGTCTACTGCAAAATGGTCAGTGAAAGAGGGAAAAGAGGAGGTAGATACGCGTTGAATGCCCAGCTGTGGAATTGTTCATCACCCACAGGATGGTCTTCTGTGCCTGAAATGAGCTTGGCTGTTTCCAAAGACAGATGTTCTTAATTCTGGAACCCCACAGTTTGGCTCTCATATCAACCAGTGGCATTGTCTTATGACTCAAAACCTCAGCACGGGTGGTCTCTGCCACCATGGGGGTTGCTTTTCTCAGCTGGTTCTGAGGATCTGCAGGGGGAGGATGCTGCATCAACCTGCACAGGTGGCATTTCAGCATCCTGCATTTGCTTTTAAGGTGAGAAGATGCATACAGGAAAGAAAGAGCACGTGCTCAGGTTCTATCAAAGAAAGACTGTGTTATCTATCCTGGAAACTTGGAATTGAACCACCTTTCCTCTTAATAAAAAGGTCTCCACATCATTTCCTGAAGAAAACTTGTTTCTTGCGGGTATCATGGTGACAACAGTGGCCCTGCACGTAACAGAAACTGATCCTGAACCTCCACAGGACTTTGCTATCAACAGAGCCAACTTCTCCTGAATCAGATTGCTACTTATTCAACAAAACAACTCTTACAGATGTCAAAATGCAATCTTAATAGCAGAAGCATGCCTTGAAGGTGAGTAAAGAAAATTCCTTGTTTTCATCCCAAAGTACAGGTGAATTTTGGAAGTATTTCCCATTACCAGCACTAGTAGCACTTGAAAAGTTCTCTGGTTTTCTGAGTATGAATATCTCCTATTCAAAAGAGTGGAATGTGACTGAGTTTGTGACACCACGTTTTTAGCAGAGCAGAAGAGGTGTCTGCTAGACATGGTATGAATCCTGGTATCTACGTGAGAAACTGAAAAATAGGAGCACACTTTAAAAAAAAAAAAAAAAAGTATCTGGAAACCATTTGCAACTTGTTTAGCCACAGAGTACCCAAGGGAAACTACTACAGTGCAAGACTTCAAAACAGACCTCACCACCTAGAGAAGATGGGATACCTAAAGACCAAGCAGCAAGCTGTACTCACAGCCATAGCCCTGGCAAGGCATTTTCCATGGCCCAGAGGAAAACCATGTTGACATTAATAGATAAAGAACATGTGGCCGAATTTTTAGCATCATCTTCCACAAGACAGAAACAAGTATCCAGTGTGTACCCTGAAACCAATACTCTAAATTCCTTGTGGGAAATGGAGAAACAATAAAAACAGTCTGTAGGACTATATCAAAGCTCGCAGTCTTCACTACAGCGAGATGTTATCTAAGGGAGAGACAAAAAAGTGTTCCCAATATGCCAGCAGACCCTGAAAAATATTTCAGAACTTAGTACCACAGACGTTAAGACAGAAAAGCAGAAAGCAGCTGCTGGCCCATATTTCTGGAGAATGCTTTTGATGACGACACTTTGAACAGGCCTTGTGGTGGCCCACAAATAAGACCAGAACTAAACCACCCCTTGCTTGAGCTGTCCCCATTGTCAGTCCCTCTTTGGGATGGTGGTAATTATTTACATGTGCACACAAAACTAAAAGCTGAAAGCCGGGGAGCTGAACCCACAAAATAGCGATAGGGAATAGTAGAGAGATTGGTTTCTAGCTTTTCTTTAGATGCTATGCTGTCCAAAGCATTTTAAACAGAATCTTTGTTAGAAAGAGGCTCCTGGGTTCAGAGACAGTAAGGGCTCTGCCCATGAAGTTTGCAACCTGGAGTCCCACCTCTACAAATGTGGAGACCTAAATCTGAACAATCGGGCCCCCAAAATCACAGAATCACACAGAATCACAGAATTTTCTAGGTTGGAAGAGACCTCAAGGTCATCGAGTCCAACCTCCAACCTAACGCTAACAGCCCTCCACTAAACCATATCCCTAAGCTCTAAATATTTAAGAATTGATGGATTTCAAGGTAACAGAGGCACGCTTCTGAGGATCTAATGTACCTAGCACAGCCCCGTCACGTGAGCAATGTATTTCCACCCCAGAGACCCTGAACATACCTTCCTGGACAGACACACTGAGGGAAGGAAGTTTCAAATAAAGAAGCTACCAACCAACTCTAAAAGAAAAAAAAGCTCACAAATTCAATTAACCAAACCAGGAAGAAAAAAAAAAAGGCAGCTACACACCAGAGAAAGGGTTTGACTGAAGGCTAACAAAGACAAGAAGAATCTTCATCCACAGCCAAGAAGTGACTGGCAGGAGCTGAGATGTGCTTTTCATTGAGGCAGCGAGGAACAGAGCATGCCAGACACGAGCCAGCTGGCACACTCGCACCGTACAAAAGGTCTGAGTTCAGGCTCTTCCGACACATCCACACAGGAAGGTGTATTTAGGTAGCCACCTGAATAAGAAATCCCATTTCCTACGGCTTTATACTTTACATTTAACTAAAAGAGCATCAAAGATGGAAACATTTATAAGCTCACAGACCCAAAAAACCTCCTCAGCACAGCTTACACTGCTTGGTTTTATTTCTTTAGAAGAAAATATAAAAAATTATGACACTCCACGTTTATCATTCTAAAAAGAAAGGCAGAGGTTATGCAAATAAACAAGGATTTCCATTTTTTTTCCAGCTGCCTACACACTAACTTCCAACAAACTTCCTTACGCTCTCACTTGGAAAGTTTCTGTTCCACACCTTGTTGTAAGATTGATCAGATCTACCCTACCAGATGAGGTATGAACCACAGAGTAAGTCCATAAACAGAGACTACTTAAAGAAATTACTCCAGTTATTTTTTTCAGACTATTGTTTTCAGCCTCTCACATGTAGGACCTCCACACGTAATATTTTAGTGCATGACTAACGTTTGAAGGAAATAAAAATCATGATCAATTAAAAATTATTTCTCTACACCATCAAAGTAAAAAACAGGAAAACACAGGAAAAGCAGTCTTAACACAAATCTATTGTACTAGTTAACACATTTCTTTAATTTTCTTATTTATCTTGGACCTATACTAATTCAAAGTTTGTTTCTGTAAACAGCTTTCCAGTTTCGTATCAAACCCAGTGAAAATGTTGGTTTTAAACTAGCAGCAGTTCAAATGGAGATGTGTCTTGGTTGGGTAAATTGAATCAATCAATACTCCCTTCTGCTTCCCTAGGGAAAGCATTGTTAAATGTGTATGTTCGCACACACAGAGGGCAAAAAAGAAAAAAGTATCTTTAACTGGCATAAAAATACATATCTACAAAGGAAATTCCACGTTTCCTTTAAGTCAACTTAAATATTAACAGACAAGGGAAAAAAAGTTTTAATTCAGATCTGCTTCTTCATCTTGTTTGCTCATCAGCTGCACAAGAACTTGCATTCTGCTTTCAGTGGAAACCTACCTACTCTGCAGCCATTGTCACAGAAACTGTACGTACACCTTTCCAGACAGCTTGCAAATGGACATCGTGACCCAGCTTCCATAAAAATTCATTTACCTTTCTAGCAAGCAAATCCCAAAGTGTCACGTTTAGTCACTAACTTAAGCATTTCTCACTGTGGGGTGGGTGAGCAGACACCATACTCGGGCATTTCACCAGTTTATTAGGACTAGCCAGCCACACAGCATTAACTCTGCAGTACTCCATTTAAAGCAAAAACAAAACAAGCAAAGTCAAAACAAAACAGAAGGAACAACACACCCTGAAGCCCTGGAAAATTAAATGTTCCTTGTTTCCTATCCATGTAAGAAATCAGTTCTGTGTTTTGTATGTGGTAGAGAAGTAGCCTTCCCTATTTGTTTAGAGTTGATCTGCACTGTAAGGAAATTTAAGAACTTTTTTGTATGTTTTCATAGAAAAAAATATATATACACAAGAGCTTTATTGGCTTTTAGATTTTTCTTTGTTACAACTAAAATCTTCCATTAATAACTTATAATCACTTCTAAATTCAAAACATACCAAGTAAAGTGTCAGATACATGTAGAATTTCAACTTTGCTAAAAATAAAGCATGGTATGAGTTCCTCTTTGCCCTGGATTAGGGTCGGATCTGTGCCTTACAACGCGCATCGTGGCTGAGACACTGCATGGTATCTCCTTAAGCAGTTGCAAACGCAGTATGTTTGGGAATAACGTTTGCACACATGGCTTGATAACACCAAGTCCTATTCTGCTTAACTTCTGAAAACACTTAACTTGTTGCATAAGCAAAGATTTCTGTTGCTGTCCACTGCAGCTAGCACTGATCTCAGCTAATCCTGAAACAAAAAATCAAAACCAAAAAAACCAAGTGCTACTTTTTTCTAGTATCAATACCTTCACTGTAAATACAGTTGATTTGAAATAGCAGAATAAAGACACTGAAGAAAGTTTCCTCCACTGATAATTACAAACTAAAGCTCATTTAGATAAAAGCCTACCTTGTAACATGGTGGTCTCCATGCGTTTTGCACACCTGCTCTGCTGAAACAGCATTATTTCTTTTATAGGGCATGCCACTTCCAAGGAAAATAAATTGGAGGATTTATAGTATAATTAGTACTCCATAAATGCTGCAGTTGCTTTGTAATTTTGACTGAACCACACAACATTTCTAGTTATCTAAGACAGCCTTAACCAGATTTTTTTTTTTTTTTTTAATCTTATCTTGAAGGCCTGCACTGGAAACGCTACCCCATATGCAACAGGTTTTGCACTTACAAGTTAGCCCTGCAGGAGAGAACTGTAAGCTACAGGAAAGCTACAGGAAAGCTGCTGGGTACACCAGCTTTGTGGAGAGCACACTACTCAAGCAGAATGGCAAACAAGTCAGAGGAAGAACACTGCTCATGGAAGAAATAACCACTGCTTTGAAAGGTCTAGCACGTGTGAGTTCACACATTGCAAATACAAGTGCACAAGCTCCTTTGGAGCTGTGGAACAACAGCTAGAACTACAAGATCAGTCTCACATGAAAGAAAAATTTACAGTAAGATGACTACGAATACAACAGTGAGCCATGAATTGTAAGTGCTTCATATGTAAGAAACTAAATATTAAAAGAAATTATAGAATGGTTGGGTTGGAAGGGACCTTAAAGATCATCTAATTCCAACCCCCCTGCCATGGGCAAGGACACCTCCCTCTAGACCAGGTTGCTCAAAGCCCTGTTGAGCTTGGCATTGAACACTTCCAGGGATGGGGCATCCACAGCTTCTCTGGGCAGCCTGTGCCAGGGCCTCACCACACTCGCAGGAGGGAGAGTGACCATCCAGCCAATTCCTTACCCACTGAGTGGTCCTGCCATCAGATCCTTGAAGTTATTTTAAAAGTAACAGTCCTTGAATCCCTTTAATAAGCTGTCACAGCACCTGCACAACGGCAGTGATGCTTGTTCAGACACCATTTGGGATAGAAAAACATGGGACTCAGCCAGACTTGGAAATGAGTTCTTAACTTACATATGGCTGGGAAATGTTTGTAATGACAATCGTTTTTATTAAAATCAGCATCTTTTCAATAATAAATTGTTAATTATTTACTTTTTTCAAATTCAACCAAAGATCTAGCTACTATCAATATACTAAGCAGTTTGTCTTGCCTTGAAAACTGATGGCAACTTCAAAGAAAGTGTAGATTGGCAATAGCTGCAACAAACATACTGCCTATACTTAATCTATAGAATACTTCAAAGTATGAACACACGTTTTTAGCTGTACTATCTTGTACATGAACTGATTTGACTGATTTTGGTAGCAGCTCTCTGCACAGGCTGTCATTTTTCTCAAATTGAAAGCAAACATTTAGCCATTTATCAAGCCGTCACTAAGTTACACAATTTGGAAAACTTCAGTGCGGGAACCCAGAGCTCAGCAGGACAGCAATACCACAGTCAGAACAGGATTACTGTCCCAAGGTAGATTCCTCCACAGCGGTTGAGCTGTAAAGTGTACAACATGTACACGATCACAAAATTAAAACAGGAACTCAGGGACTGCATGAAAGGCTATTAAGGAGTTGATTCTTGCATTATTTTTCCTGATTCTATGCTTCCAAGTACTGATATTTCATTGTATTTTCCCTGCTTAAGCAGGGGGGTTAGAACTAGATCTTTGAGGTCCTTTCCAACTGAAACCATCCTATGATTTTCCAAAGCTACACAAATGTAACACGCCAGTCCAATACTGAAAGCTACATGTAATTTAGAGAGACTGTCCATTCATCTGCTATTTCTAAGTACTAAAACAGAGAGCTCATAAAAAGCCACGTTACTTAAACGTATTAGACATGCTTCATCTAGGAATTAGTCTAAAAGGAAAAGTATACTATAAACAGAATATTATTTCTCCCCAGACGTACTGTTACAGATGTGAAAGAAACTTACAAAACAGACTCATACAGTTGTATAATCATGGACTGGAAAGCTTTGCTAAGAGCACTTCATATGGAAGACTGAGGAGCAGAAGTTCACCCATCTTTTTAATTTACTCAACTTCACTCCAAATTAATCTGCCCTGAAGAGCAAACCACAAAGACCTAGTAAGTTAAAACGACTGCTGTATTTTCTTGATACAATGAGAGTAGCAAGGAATAAAAGCCAACACCAGCCAGAGATGACTGGGTGGCTCAGAGTTATTGCCCTAACAGTAGCTACTTGTCTGAATTACACTAGAGGCAGCAGGTTGTAAGGTATCAAGGAGCTGATCTGAAGTGACAGAAACACGGCTATCAAGTACCATGATGTATATGGTTGTGCATTCCTCCTGAAAAGCATTTGCCTCATTTAATGCACACCAGGGAGCGAATAATATCCCACCAGGTGGGATAATGTTGTATGAAGGTAGTGGCACGCACAAAACAGGTATTTATGTCCATTTTCATGCTGCCTAGAACCAGATTTTCTAATGTGCTGAGCATTCCACATCAATTGAGATCAATGAACGCTTCTGAAGATAAACATCTCCGGCACCTGAACTCCTGGATCAATGCCTGCAAAAGTTAGTCCTGACATTTCACTGTTTTAGATGTGCAAAATGAGGATAATGCTTCCCTTCTTTATTGCGTTGTGTGAAGATTAACAACTTGGGAGATGTGACATAAGCTACAGCATGTGAGAAAACCGCCAAAAGATCTGGACAGTATATGAAAACTTTCAGAAAATCAGTATTCTTAGGTCTATGTAGCACTTAACTTTCTACTTCTTGTGGACCTTTAAGTAGGTATTTGGGGCAGTTATTCACAACATAGATCACTCAGGGTAAAAGAAACTCAGTGATAAAATAGTTCATAGATAAAATAGTTCATTGCTACACTTGTCAGTCAACTCTTATCTTACATATCAACTCTGGGACCCAAATTACCAAACACCAACATGTTTGAAACTATCCATGCTTGCTACTGAGTGGAAGCATGCTACCCTGGCAGTACCTGAAACAGTTCACTTTCCTTCTTCCTTTGCTTACTGTAAAATTTCCTTACTTTATATATACTTATATAGCAGGAACACCACCGTTTGCTATGAACGCATCAAATGTTAACCAGATCCTGAATAAGTCCAGTTACCAGATTTCCTCTCCTGAAGTTTTATGCCAGAGACACTAATTTCTCTAAACTAAACTGACAGAGTCAGCATACATCAAAGACTGAGCTCTTTGGTTGATCTTGCAGAGTTGTTAGTTCCAGTTTCTCTACATTTTAAGATGGAACATTTTTCGCTTTCTTACATAAGCCACCAATAAATCACAGAGGGCATCTAACTTTGAAAATGGTTTTAATTTGCTTTAAATTCCTTTAGCTTTTTATATCAAGGAGGGAAAACGTCATCTGTCTTGCAAGGGGTAAAGAAAGGTCTTCACTGGAGACAGCCTACCTTCCTGTGTAGAGTCTTACACTTTTATTTTTTTGAGACTGTTGCTTCTGATGTTTCTTCCAGACAAACATTTTCTCTCATCCAGTATTTCCTCACAGTCTCCTTGTTTAAAGTTACCCAGAAAAAGGGTACATGTGCACTAACGTCGACCTTCAATGGAATCAACGCACCTGCAACACAATCGATGCAAACCTTGATGTTGACTAATCGAAGATCTTCACTCTTGGGACTTTTATCTCATGGATATAGAAATCAATGTCTATGGGGAACTAAAGAGTATTTCTGAGTATTGCTCCAGTACAAAGAGAATGATTGTTGTGGGTTTGGGCAGTGGGTGCTAGCATTTCAAAATCTCTTGTGAGGAACAGTAAGTAAAAAATAAAGTTGTTCATAGTTGCTTGTAACCCGTTCGGACAGCAATTTAAAGAATGTGGGAGTTGCTACATCCCATGACTTGCACACACACTGGGTTATTAGCTTCCAGCAGAACCATTCCGTCAAGAGCTGCAGCTACATTCACCACAACCAGTAACTTTCTGTGAACAGCAGAACTCATAATTATGCAGTGGCACCACTAGACACAAATTTTTGCTTCTCGAGTGTGCCAACGAGAAACTAGAGCTTTTTCCTCGACAGAACACACACACTGTGCCAGCTGTCTATGTTTTACTCAGGTACTCAGATATCAACGCTATAGATGTACTTGAAGTAGCCAAATATATTTGTTGTTTAAAAACCAAAAGCCTGATAGAAGCACGTTGAATAAGACTCCACACCAAATAGCAGGCTTCTGAGATTAGAGACCTACCATTTTTAGAAAACTTGAAAATTGGCCACTGTGCTGGTAATTTCTTTTTAAAACACTGCAGAAATTTAAGCACCAGGCAAAACAAACAAACAAAAATACTAAAACTGCTTCTGGCATAAAACAAGGAGCTTAGTAATTGGGCAGTAGATGTGCTATATCAAAGAAAAGGCCAAGATATCTATATAATGATTTTGTACATACACCTATTGTTGTACTGAAACATTTTCCTAGTAAATGCTCTGTGCATATAAAGCATTCACTTCAGAACGTCTCACTCACATAGCAGTGCTTTAGATGGTTATTCTAAAAGGCTCCACAAATCATGGAAATGAAACTTGATGCCATTTCAGAAACATGAGCCATAGGTAAGAATTCCATGATGCTCATGTTTCAAGCCATGTTCTGTTTATACATTTCAAAGTGGCAGTGGAAAACAGAATATCTTGTTAGAGGAAAAAGCACAAAACCACAAGTTTCATTATGGAGGATGGCATTCTGTCTGCCATGCATAAAACTGACTTTTTTTCTAGTTAGTCACCTACAATCCCTATTCACTTTTAACCATGCACTAAGTATTACAGACAAATTCACGTTGAAATGCAAATTACCTCCACAATGTATTTATGAATTGATGATGCAGAAATTTAGCATTTTGTGGCAACCTCAAGAAAACCAAGCGAATAGGCAATCTCCAAAAGCACATCTTTGCAGTGATACTCTTCTAAAGTAGAAGTATTTTTTCTAGGAATGATTACAGTTCTTCAAAACACACTAACTACACTGGCCCCGCTACAGAGAAGCGCCTCCCTCATAGCATGTGAATTTTTTTAAATCATGTAGTGGGATGGCTAATGTTTATTTTCACATCTTCAATCCACCCGTCTGTTAGAGACTGCCACTGCAGAAACGATTCTGTTGCACAGATGCTTATAGCAGAACAGCACAATGCATTCAGAAAACCAAAAATGAGTGCAAATTGAAAGCTGCTGCTGGTACCCCAAACATCTGAGTTGTTCCTTCAGCAAAAGTGCCAACTGAAGGACAAGGGAGGTATGGACAACTTTGTGAGTCAGGGCGCTTGCACAACCCATTTCGAACTGCTTGATGCACTCATGAATCAAATCCCTCAGTAGCATCATCTGCTAGAGTCACACCAATTCCGCGCTTGCAATTTTCACTGTCAGCATACAGAGTATACAGGGACTGTGATCTTTTGTTGTAGATTTTATACAAATTAGAACTCCAGGATTCAGATGTCAGACCATGGGACTAATGTTACCACCTCTCAAAGGACAGGCTGTTTTAGGGGAAATGGCTATTTTCTTTTTAAGTGTATGCCATTGCATACTGTACTGTAAAATATTGCATAGTGTAAGTGTATGCCATCGTCACTGCAGAACAGGAAGGCAACACGTGCTTGGGATAGCAAGTAAGAGCAATAGCCTTTGAAGACTGAAGTACAAATTTCCATAGCACAGCACCTCCTTTAACTGCTGAAAGCCTGGCATATTGGAGTTGTCAAGCATTAAAGAAAGTTGCTCCACTGAGCACCTCAACGGTTGCTGTGTGTTAACACATGAAGCCAATGGTAGCACAGCACTCACTGATCCCCCCATAGCATTGTGCCAACCATCCCTGCCATATAACGTTATACACAGCAGGTCTGCCAGACCAAATTGTCTCCATCTGCACGCAATTCAAGGTGAGCGTGAGCTATCTGACCCGCAAAATAAACCCAGACGGTTCTGGCTTTGCTATAATGTTACTGACATCTCTCCTCCCACTTTTCCTTCACCAACACGGTGAGGGCAAATTCAGTATCAGTGAACATCGACATCAACAGCTCGGCTAAGTGACTGCTGATTTCTAAGCAGCACAATAAAATCTTGAGATAGCTCTCTCTTCATTGGAAAGAACAAGCAGATCACTTACAAAACACCAAATGCACAACTGTTACATTATCTGTTAGAATTTGCACTTTGGAACATCACAAAAATAAAGAAGGTTGCCATATACATCACTTTGAGGGCTCCAAAATCCAGCATGATGGATGCAGGACTGTATGCAAACAGTGCTTAGATCCCTCTCTATCTAGACAGCATCCTCAGCCTAACCCCATTACACTCCTGAACAAAAACCTATTCTTTTGGAAAGTGGCTACCCTGAAGCAGCAATTACAGGTGCTCAGCTTCAAGTGGTGAACGGTGATGTCCTCACATTTAACCTAACACGAACGCGAATCTCCAGCTATTCACCTCTGCTTGAAGTGAATCCATTTCTACAAAGCAGTTTCTGGGGCAAGTACCTATCTTTCCCCTGTTGTGAAAGGTCTGAGAAGGCAAAAGCACAAAATTATAGGAACTGACTGGGGGCTTTGCTACCAAAAAGGTGTAAAACAACAAAAATCCCAGAGCACAGTACCTACTGTCACGGAACTATCAAGGCTAGAAGGGATCTCTGCAGCCTGCTGAGTCCAAGCCCTCCCTTTCCAGAAGCAGGTCAGCTGAAGCAGGCTGCTCAGGGCCACATCCAGTCATGTTCTGTCAGTCACCAAGGATGAGGAAGGGTCTCTGCCACCTCTCTCAACCTGTTCCCACCTTTGACAAGTGCCACGTATTGGTGAGCCCAGAGCTAGAGCCAGCACCCCAGATGTGTCCCACCATGGGGCTGAGGAGAGAAGATGGCCTCCCTCCACCTCACCTCCTGGCGGGGCTTTTGCTCAGGTAGCCCCACATGCTACCTAAGGCCTTCTTTGGCTTCCTTTGTCACAAGGCCATACCGATGGCTCCTGTTCCTTTTGCTGTGTATCTGAACCACCCCCATCAGCTGCTTTCCAGCTGGTAAGACGCTGGCCCATATTGGCACATGGGATTATTTCTCCTTGGGTACAGGACCTGGCGTTTCCCTTTGTTGAACTTCGTAAGATCGCTTTCTGCACATTTCTCCAGCCCTCTGAATGAACGGCAACACAAGCAGCAGCCACTTCTCCCAGGTATCTAGATAACTGTTCCAGTGGAAACCCTTTCAAGTGGACCTGAACAGTTTTACGTACACTGACCTAAAAACAAATGCCTGAATCCAGAACTAAATTTCATTCCTTGACTGTTGAAACTGCATTGAATTTGGAAGACGAAGACCAACCACAGACTGGAAGTTTTATAAGTGTGAACATTCACAATCACACCTGCCTAAAAACAATTCACCAGTGTGGGCAGGTGGGGACGGACAAGAAAAGAGCTGTGAAAAACAGTGTCAGTTACCTTTATTGCATGACAAGCACACAAGAACTATACTTTTTTGATTTAATCAAATACTTAGAAAAAGATTACCTGAATAAAGGAATGCAATATATGCTTTACTATAACTTGTGCAAAGGTAATTTTTTTGTTTGTTTGTTTTTTGTATTCCTGGAAACGTTAAGGTAGCAAAAAGAGTAACATTTAACTCCGTGCCTCCAGGATCCTTTGTTTAGACACAGCTTGTTGATCCCCGATCAGACTGTAGCATTTCCAACAGCAGTTCAAACAAGAAATTAAATTAAATATCTGAATGAGGACAAAACTATGAGGCATTAGCCTAAGTTGAACGTATCTGCACTGCATCCTTATCAGTCTTCCTGAAAAGACAACTGAATAGCAAAACCATAAAAAATAATCTAGATTTTTCTTATTGCCGCTCTATGATAGTGAAACATTTTTAAAGTATTTGCATTTATTGACTCAAATGCATTAGAAAGCATTTCATTCATCTCCACATAGAGATTAAGTCAACAGTCAGTGAGAAGCCAGAAACTACATGAAAAGAAAAGTCCAAACTACTTTGTTTAGTTAGACTGAAATTTGACTGCATCTCCAATTTCCACCAAAGCAAAGAACTTAAAGCTAAATCCCCAACACTGTCACAGTCTGCTCAAAAAGAGAACAAAATCCTGTAATACGATAAAATAAGATAAAAAAGAAAAAAAAAAAGTGCCAGCAAGCTGAGAAAGCTACAGCTGGAGAAAAAGGAAAACTTAAAATTATTAGTTAGCTTTGCCAATTTCATCCAATCACACCGACATTACTATTATCTATTGTCCACTGAAAGCTATAAAGTTACCACTTTATAAATCTTCTGTAAGTGATCTCTGGACAATTTACAAGTGTAAGTATGAAAATTAATGTTTCTAAATCTTAGTATGCAAATCAAATGATGATGATTTAGACACATAAAGCGTGATCCTAAAATACTCTTAAGCCATGTACATACTTACCCTATTATTTTTTTTAATTGAGTTATATGGTCAAGATTCCAGTGTCATCAAGAAGCAGATTTCAAAGTCCGTAAGAGTTGGAAAGGAAAAAAATCAAAGGCAGCAACTTACCATCCCTTGAGATAAAAAAATATCTCAGCCTAAATTTTCTACATGGGTCTCACGTACTTCTCTTACACCAAATCTTTGAAATAGTGTGACCTATACCATTGCAATGACTAAGGCTATACAATTGGCAGTAACCTGAATTGCCTCCTCACTTTCCTGGTATAAATGGTAGTATGGTTATCTTAGCTGGCATTAAGCATACAAAGACCTGGTGGCTTTGTCAATTTAAACCAGTTCAAGTCTGAGTTGCTGTGATCCCTCCATCTTGATTCAACATCTCTGGCATACTACTTCTGAACTCATTTGCAGTATTCACAGTATTCCATGAAGCTAGTGATAAGATCCAGAAAAATGATCCGGCTGAAGACTGATGGAAGGGATTTGATTGCAGATGGATTAACCCTAAAGCAGCTCAGCGAGCAGCTGCATGAGAGTTTGTGCTGAGGTGAAAAGAAGAGAAATTGAATGACAGAAGGAGAAGTCTAGCAAGCAGCTGTGAAATGACGTTTATTATTCAGATATGGTTGTTAACAACCATGAAGGTATGCAAGGTACCATTACTTCACAAAGAAAATACAGCTTGACTATGCTTCTTCCATCTTTAATATCTTGTATCTAACATCTTAATATCTTATAGTAATATATCTATAATTTTTAATTTTAAGATAAATGGCAAATGAAGTCAAGAACCCTTTACTGCACACAGACACCAAGATTTTACATTTCTGAAGCATATGAACTGGGACACATTTTTGATGTGTGCCAAATTCGATGCAAGTTTCCATGTTGGAACAAAGCGTCATGACAGCCCACCCCACCTCGATCCCTCAGAAAGAAAACAAAAACAAACAAAAAAAAGCTAAACATTTTTTCCTTCTTTTAAAGAAATTGTTCTGTATAGAACAGAATAAGGCCTGGCTTTCTATGCATTTTAACCTGCATCCTCCAGGCTGCCTTCCACACTACATCCCTTAAATTGTTACAGCTTGAAGAAAGAGCAGCTTTTAGCACCTGTGCTTTGAGCAATCTGCTGAGCGCTAACTCAAGACTTAGTTCTTAACCTCATACTACCCACTCTTCCAACAGAGTAAGCATCCTCGAATTGGACACGCTTCTAGCCTCTAGTGTTTGGTGAACTTGTAAATTAAAAATTACTCTAGTGGATTTTATTACACATTTATTGAGCAATTTACCTTTAACTCTTTAATTACTTAAAGGATTTTTGATCAAGTCAGTACTAATATACCAAAACATTGCTCACTGATCAGACAATCATCATAAAAGAACAGTTGAACTTTAGTTCTCTAAATTGATAAAAACAATTTTTCCCACTTTATTTCTGTTTTTTCTTCCACAACTGCCCCAAGTACAGCAAGTCTGTCTTAGATCTCTATCACAACCATGTCATCTCTGTTGGAATCTAAAGCATATCTTCCAACCTGTAACATCACTATTTGGAGTCCAAGCAGAGTAAGTACTGAATAGTTTCTAAAACCTCCCTGATTAGGCTTCACGTTGAGCCTGACAAATCCTACAGATTTGCAGCTCAGTGTAGCTGAAGGTAGATTTCACCCCAAACTGAAGCTGTTTCACCCTAATCTACTAACCAGAGCTAGCAGAACGTAATGTTTTGAAATCAAGATATACCAGTAGTTTTAATGTAAAAACATTTAGTGTTAAGTACCAGCTTATAGCAATTAGATACCAAACAGTTTTCTCAACAGCTTAGCAAAGGTTTACTTTCCACATAATGTCTTTTTTCCTCTAATCCCCTCCAAACAGAAGGACACAGACATCAGTATTTTTCCTCTAGAACTGACTATAATTACATTTTAGTCTCCTCACTCAGATATCAAACTCCAAAATGTTAGCTCCAAAACTTAACTCCAAAATGTTAAGATACTTACTGAGAAACCTAATCCTCATCTTGGTTGAGCAAATGAAGTTACATTTTCCCCATTATTCTTCTATATTCTTGCAGGCACTGAATTAAGCAATTTACATTTCCCTTTCTCCCACGTAACATTATAGCACTTAATTTTGCCTGAGTTAAGTATATACAAATAGAAAGCTTCTATTAGTATAAGTATTACTTATTTTACCTTTTCCCTGAAAGCATGCTTTAAGAAAGATCCTGGACACCCCTGGAGTTCTAGAAAAAAAAAGCTTTCTAGGCTTAAATACCAACTCTTTGATAAAATCCTCATATCTATACCATTTCAGAATGCAACTGCAGTTGACTACACTGAATTAAAACTGCTTCCAAGAGTCAAAAGGGGGAACTGTTCATGTTCATCCCCAACACTTGCAGGAAATGTATTCATTTCCTAGATATTTTCTAACATTTCTAACAGGCACAACATAATCCAGACTACAATTCTTTCGGTTTTCAGTCAAAACATAACAGTATTTGTGTTAGAAGGTAGCATTAAGCACCAACTTAGAGAAGCCAGAGACCAAGGTACATTTTCCTAGAAGGTGCAGCATGGTTTCCAACTTGTCACACTTTTCTTTCCCCTAGTCACTAGATTTCAGAATTGCTAAAACTGTCAGAGGCAAAAATTAGTCAGACAAAAAAAGAGATTCCTATTGCGTTATGGTTACATGAACCATAGTGAACTAAGTGAAATGCAAACAGACCCCTTTTGGGGAAGAAAAGGAAGAGAAAGTAGAGAAAACTCTTGCAGAAGTCAGCACTGCAGACAAATCCAAATAAATTTGGCAATTGAGGCTTTTGATTTTGCTTATTAGTTAGTTTTTGGAATCAAGGTACTAGTTTGGGAAGTACTGATTTGATACACTGAAGATGAGTAGCAGCAACGCGCCTTTCCTGGCAAATCTGTCCCAAAACATGTTGGTAATCTTTTCACTCATCATGTCTAAAACAGGTGCTAAAATAGTCTTCCAAGCCAAATGAGTTTGTCTTTTACTTCTACATTTTCATACTTCAAATATCAGAGAGAAAACTTTTGCAGCAATGTTTCTCCTTCTGTCTAGCTATTCAGTGCTTTTTATTTTAAAAAAATCTTGATGCAGTTTCAGAAGTTTACATGGAAAAATATGCATTAGCAATATGCACTGTAGAAAGGCTTGTACTGTACATGATACCAGAATTTTTTAGAATTATGTCAACCCAGGAGACACACACAGTACAGATTACAATTCCCAAAAGTGTTTTGAAAAAAAATATTATTCACTCTGATCATCTCATGAATTTAAGTTCAATTAAAGGAATAGCCACTACTGGTTGAAAAGCTGAATCATGTATTAAGGTTTTTCTTCCAGCTACAAAAGCTGCTCTTAACCACTCATGAACTGATTAGAATACCAAGCGTTTGTATCGCTTGTAGCAAAAATGGAACATCTGAATAGACTGACCTTCACTTTTATTTGCTGCACAGTTTATTAGCTTGCTTTAGTTTGAAGATTAGTATTTTACTGTACATTACAAGAGCTTGGAACAAAGAACTAAAACTGAAATAACTGTTATAGTATGATACAATTTTTCCAAAACCGGGAGAACTTGGAAGAGCAAAAATTCAACACTAAGATTTATCCAGACACTGAAGCAGAAAACAAGCCTTCCTGGTAAATACTAATGTGTTGATGCAATTCAGAAATACATGTAGAATAGCCACGTGTGTGATACTTTAAAATCATGACTTCTGGTGACATCATAAACCATAAGTTGAAAGAATCTTGACACACTTGCAATTTGGAGTACATAAACACATTTGCTGGTTATCTCTGATTTTCAAAAAAAAAAAAAAAAAAAAGTAAAATAAATCAGTGCATCCTGCATCAATCAGATTTCAAGCATTTTGATGTCAACTGTCTACAGAAGTTTCATTTCACAGATTAATTATCATCAAATGGTGAATATGCATATGACAAAATAGCATACCGAAGAAAAATGTTATGCAACAGTTATTTGAAAGTTACAGTGAAAACTATAAATAAACATTTAGGTAATCTTTTAAAAATTCAATACAGAATATTTCATTAAAACCAAACAAGTACTAAATTTTACCTTTTCTGGATTGTAATATAAAGATTTCAAAGTGGTAAACAAGGGTGGGCAGCCTTTACTGAAGTTAACCCTCAGGAACTTATCCATTAGTTCTCTAAATTTTTCACCTAGAAACAAAAGTGTATTTGGTTATATGTCAGTGATTGCAAGTGTCATATAAATATAAGCACTAATTGGTGTACAATTCTGGATAACAGAGTAACTGAAAAACTGCAGTTAAGGGTTTTCATCTCGCCTGTTATTTAAGAGTAGGTTGCAAATATGCCCTGGATTAAGAAAAAAAAAAAATCAGAAAATAAAATGCTTGACTTCCTAGTGTTTAGGAGACTGCTGTCTAGAAGACATGGTAACAGTCTTCAAACCTGCAAAAGCTTCAAAAGAGGGCAAGGATTATCTGGTGGCTACCCAGGATGTAGCAAGGGGTATTTAAATAACCACTGAAGAAAATTATACTGAAAATTATACTGTTAAGACTAACCAAGGAGCAGATTACCTTAGAGATCTTTCAAAAGCTCCATCACTGGAAGTTTTTATGATATAGTTAGATAAATGTGTGTGAGGAATAGCACAGATAGAAGTTATCCATGCTTTGAGGAAGAAGGATGGATTAAATGAACCCTCTTCCTCTCCTGGAGTCTTTTTTTAGTCTCTGTACAGCAGCTTCTACTACCTGTGTACACGGGGGTCCACAAGTTAACTAGAAGCACATGCTTTATTACAGGTGAATTAATTAAAACTTGTTTTCTCACACTACAGGAAACTGCCCTCCAACTAAAAAAATCCCAGTTTCTTCTGTTGCATTATTCTAATCTATATTCTCGGTGGAAAAATCGTAACTTTAAGCTTAGGCAATGAAGGTTCAATTTCTACTAAGTATGTGCTTATTTACAGAAAGCAGAACAGCTTTGAAAAAGCCTTAGAAACACACAAAACAATGAAGCACCCACCTATGACAAAGCCAAGCTCAGGGTCCACTTTCTAGCAGATGCACCAGAGTCTTGGCCACATGAGCAGTGAATCTATAGCAACGTCAACAAATCTAAAACTGGATTGCCAGACTTTATTCCCTGATTAGTCTGAAAATTAACTATCATACCCAGCCTCCAAAAAGGTGGTTTCCAGGAAGATGAAGGACCTGGTCTGTATCAATTAAAGGGTTACTGAGTTGGAGTGCCTGGCAAGGTCTGGAAAGGACCGTCCAATTAATGAAAGCCTGCAGTTTGGAGCACTCCACACCAATTCTGGACGAACAAGTGCTGGCTACAAGCAACTGGTCACTGGCCACTCAGGGACAGCAACTTCATTTAACCAAAAATTCTACCCTCTTGAAATTTCCAAATGTAATTCTACAACAGTTTGTTTCTACATCTCAACATTCTCATTATTAACTTTAGCCAACGAGACTTCTCACCTGCTCAATTTATAAACATGAGTCATTTGGGAAACCAATCTATCAGATGATTTTCCACAGGATGTCTTATTCATCCTGACTGATACAAGCTTACTGGATTAACAGAAACACAAGATTTAAATCAGGGAAATTCTTATTTATGAAACCTGCAGAAGGTAATTTACTGGGAGATTTTACTCAACTGATTTAAAAATGAATTATTTTGCTTTCATTTAAAGTTTGGTATTGCAGGAACAACTAATCCTTATTTAAATAGAAATAACTTTGGTAATGACTATTAGCTGTAAGACTACACTGTCAGATGTGAAGATAACCCAGAGCAAAACATACAATGAAAAAGGTCAACAACAGAACACTATTAATAAAGATATGCAAAATCATTTTGCAGGGTACTTGTTTTGCTATGCATTAGTGCTTTTACTTTATAACAGAAGAAAAACAATTACTTGTCACGTAGCTTTTTAAACCTAGTTTAATGGTCTTAAAAATTTGTCTGTGTCTTCAAAAAAAAAAAAACCTGGGATTAAGTAAGGCACAAATGCTAATTTGAAGGCTAAATTTCTTATGAAGTCATTAGTCTTGTGATGGCACACAGAAGTGTATGCACATTCAGACTCCTGAGCAACAACAGACAAGTACAAGTGTACTAGTCATGCTCTGCAGTATTTAGAAGGTACGACATAGGCAACGTTCAGTAAATGAACCAAACTAAAAACTAACCTTAAGAAATTGAAAACATCAGCAGATACCATGGTAATTTACAGCTGAATTTAGAAATATCATGGCAGCCAAAACCCAAGTAGTGTAGTTTTCTACTGGAGTTATGGCACTTAAATAGCTATATTCTGAGCGTACGTTTTTAAGGCTTTTACTATTTTGTAAAATTTCGTCTCTTGTATTTTGGAAAAGCAGTTTTCTGTTTTAACAATATGTATATTCCCTCCATATTTGAGGATGTTTGTGCACTGTACTTCAGTACAGCTTGTAAAAGGACAAAGTCGCTGAAAAGAACTTAGTCATAAAATTAGAAATAAAACAACTCATGCTGCACACCTGCTTTTTGTTTCTATTATTAAATTTTCAGCACTAAATCCATGGATCTTGGCTTTAACAGTTCTAGATAAAAATAATGCACACCAGTTTATAAACAGATTCATAAAAAAATGGTGTTTTCTGATACATCGCCAGGATACAAACTGTTAGGAAATTCTTCGGCCCTATGCTATCCAATTGTTATAAGCATATTTTACAACTGGTTTTAGTGGTTATAAATTAGAGTATAGGATAGCTCATATGTACATGCATGTATACATGGACACATACCCCGGCTATCTTCAGTGTACTATATTCCCTCCCTTAAAACTGATGACTTTTAACCAGCATGATGCCAAAGAAACATGGACAATGATTTCCCCCCAAGTTTGGACACCATTCTGTAGTGTAGTTTTATCAATGAAGACACCATTATACAGTTGGTACCACCATATTAGAGTGCATGAACTTGTCTATCAAATTCTAAAACATCAATAATTTCGTCTATTCCAGGAAAAATAGATTTGTCTAATTTGTGTACACGTACAAATAGCTATTAAATGCACATTTAGCAGCCTGATAAAAAATTGAGGAAAAAAAAAAGAACTATTATGGAACAGATATGCAACTTGTTACCTGAAACAAAGTTTAAAGGTAATCTTCTAGGTGAAACTGCTCTGGGATGCCTTTTACTAACTTCTTCATAAATCTGAAGCCTCTCTTCTAAAGTGCCTATTATCAGTAAATATAATAGATATAAGTAACAGATAAAAATCTATTCTTCTAAAGGTTTTAAAATGTTGAGAATTGTTAAATTTCTTACACAGTTTGGACTTCGAACAATTTTAACATTTCAAGTTAATTTTTTCCAATTCATCACAAACATTGTGAAACAGTGTATTGAAAACGCTAAGATGTAAGTACCAATATTAATCACTGTAAAGGTGAACTTCTAAAAGAAAATTATCTTTCAAGTTCAATGGAAAAGTACTAGCATTTGTTTTCTTTTAATTTAATTCTGTGCAGACCCATTCATACAGTAGTTTGACACTGATAGCTTCAAATAACTGTTTTTCGCTATGCAACTGTTTCAGACATCTATAAATCAGAAAAAAAGTATTTCTAAATTGTAGGTATACAAATGGCAAACTATACAAGAATGCCTTTATTTTAAGTCCTTGGTGACAGCAAACTTAGGGCACAGCACTGCCAGTGGCACAAGAGTTGTTGATACCTTAACATTTAAATAGCTTTATTTTTGTTAAAGATTTTCTTCCCACTCCTCCCCTTTCCCCCATAATATGCTTTGGAGCTCCAATGTGGTTAGAATTTAAATAGAAGTAATCTGTTGTTTTGAAATGCCATTTTCACATAACTAGGATTGATTTTGCTTATGTATTTTCAAATTCATCAAGCAATTGAAATCAGACTGAATGTACAGATCAAGCCTATGGCACAACATATTTTCAATAAATATTTCTAGTTTCTTTTCTAAGAAAAATAATTTATCTTGTCTCTGAGCTCTGATATTGGGGAAGGGGGGGGAAATGTTACCCAGTGGCTCCAAGAGATGTGCAGTTCTAATAGTTACACTAAAATAATGTTTGATTGGAACTAAAGCATATAAAAAGCCTAATTGAAGTCACAAGTTGGAGCTCCAGAACTTACCATGGGGGAGGAAATAGTCCTAAGAACACCTAAAAAATAAAGTAGCATTATTAGTTTTATAAATTAGTACAGTTTTCTCTTCATAGAATTTTAATATGTCAAATAATCTACTGTATTGGTTCCTTGTTAAGAAATACACATTTATATGAACACATTTTATCAAGCAGAATAATCAAAATCTTGGACAATTTATGTTGAGATACTAATCATGATCTTTAACTCTACAGATATACCAGGGAAAACATTCAAATGGCAACATTAGTCTCTGCATAAATGCAACAAACGAAATCATCTTAATTCCCCAATCACAAGGCGTATTTCCAGACATTAAACCCAAACTGTAAAACTTTCTAGAAGCTGGTTGAGGAATATAATTCGGATCTGTATCTACAAATAATATCCTGGTGGGCTTATGATTTATGATGTCATCAGAATTACTCCAATAAACCTTCCACTAATTAGCGAACTGTGAAATACAAGGAATGTATTCCACTGTTCAAGTAGACACTTAGTGAAGTTGCTATTGCAAAGTATTTAGTATAATATATATGTTTGCAATGTTGTAGGGTTGTTTGTGGGTTTTTTTTGTTTGTTTGTTTTAAATCCAATTGTGGTATTTTTCTGGAAAGATAGAACAGCAGTAACGTGACCTAGCATCGGAAAAAAAAAACACAAACGTTTCATCACATTTATCAGCCTTTCTTCCAAAGAACAGTCAGCTTCTAAAAAAAGTTACATATCTTTACAAGTAAGTCCAAATTAGATGTTTATTTCCCTACATGACCATGGAAAGAGGTGCCGCCTAAACAAGTTTCAGAACGACAATTATGTTTTCTGGTGTATAATAATACTCTGCCAATCAGGTTGATAGGAACAAATTGCAATTTGGTTTCCAAGTTCATGCATTGAAAGGAGAGGTTCTTCAAGCAAGCACACACACCAACAAATACCAGCTTTAGCTCCAATAATAAAAACACTTGCTGCTAATGTTTCATGCATACAAGTTAATGGACAATTTAAAAATGGATAAACATGATATCATATTCAAGATTGAACAGTACATAGTTTTATGCTGAGCAAACCTTTTCATCTAAAACTGTAATATACCAAACAGTGTTTTAAAGCATATTCTGTATTATACTTATTTCCAATGCGTATCTTAACTTACTAGGTTGTAGGGACTTTTCCAAGCCTTCATAATAATACCAGTTTTCTGCATTGCGCTCAATTAACTCTTTGTATACTTCACCAGCTTCTTTTAGTCTTCCCAACTTCAACAACATTTCACCTAAAAACAATGCAATAAAGAACTATGAATTATATGAGAAAACACGTAACTGGGCAGTGAAGTTCACAGAAAAGATATATAAAATTGGGTTCAGTCATACCCAGATATTGAAAAAGACTTTTTACAAAGGCATTTACTGTATATTATAATTGCTACTTGAAGTTACCATAGCTCAGCACAATTTGGAGCATTCAGCACCTGGGAAAACCAGTATTATTTATTTGTCTTCACATGCATATTTAAACCAGCTATTGGGATTATTGCAAAGAAATAACAAATGCTTCCTTCCAGAGCTGTGTAATATTGTGCTCAGCAATAAGAATTATGGGGAAAGTTCTGGGGGCAGATGGTCATTGCTTGGAGACTTGCTGGGTATCAGTCTGTTTCTGGGATGCAGTGAGTGTTTGCCTTTGTATTATTATTTCTTCCTCTTCCCTTAAGTTGTCTTTATCTCAACCCGTAAGTTTTTCCACTTTTTCTCTACCTATAGATATTCTCTCCTGCCTGATATGGGGGGCTGCAAGGCAAGGGGGTGAATGAGCAGCTGTGTGGCACTGAGCTGCTGAGCAGGGTCAACCCAGCGCAACTGCACAAGCAAAGAGCAGCTGAAGAATACACATTATGTTACACTACATGACTGTGTATTCAGAACTCAGTCCTTCAAACCCAGAGAGCACTGTGGGTCGTTTTTAATGAAAAAAGTCAACTTCAGTACTCACTGAGGGCAGGTAATACAGATAAATGGACTAGAAAGCTTAAGAAGGAAACAATTTGATACTTGGAATCAGTGTTTGTACTACAAACACCATGTTCTTCATTAGATTAAAACTGGGTTATATTAGTTTTTATTTATAAAAAGCTAATGTTGTATACACTAATATAATCACCTCTGAGATCTCCTCTATTCCTCTGTCAACCCAAGTTAAGCTACCCACATTCAGTATCCACTTTAATAGCAAAAGTTATTGAGCCCAAAATTGTAAATATTGTGTTACCAGTTCCCCTATATTAGTTGTCTCAAATAATTTAAAGATTTCACATTAACACTTCACCACATCTGAGCCTGTAGCGAAAGTTTAGAACAAAATTGGCTGAGGAAAGAAGGAGGACTTACCTTTGATTTCTTCTACTATTAATTTATCACATATTTGCTTTTCATATGTTTCTATATGTTCTAAAGACTCCTGAAATAGATCCGCCTCTCTCATCACTTGATTTTGATATAAAATCAGTTCACTATATTCATAATCTATTTTATTTGGAGGAATCTAGGGGAGAACAAAAAGCAATAGATTAGTTAGCTTATGCCATCTACCTGTACTTCAGCTTTATGCAACATTACAGAATACAGGATTGAGTAAATGGAAAGTAGCAAGTCTATTCACATACCCACCCAAGCATTCAAAATTGTAAAGCTCCCAATATTCCCAATCAAATTAAATTCACTCAGGATATCCAATGTTAGAAAATAGTTTCAGAAATTCCTGTATTTCACTTTTCTCTACCACTGTGGCCAGGTAATTAAAAACAGAATCCTTGCCTTCCCTCGTACAATTCAATCAGGTTTGCAGAGATGTCAGTAATCTCATTCCTTCTGAAGGACTCAGGTACTCCACAATCATTTTGACCTAAGTTCGGTAGCAGGCTGCTGGGATATCACAATACTGCATTTCAATACACCAAAAATTTGGGATCAAACTCTTCCCAAAGAGCAACAAACTGTCTAAACACTGGCCACAGCTTGACAACTGGGATTTTTCCAGCCAGAAGATCTCCACTATTTCTCTCTAACCAAATACTCTCTGTACTAGACTCCAATCCCCTTGAAAGTACAGTGCACAAGCAATGCAAAGAGTGTTTTCAAACAACAGATAATTCTTGAGGTCTGCTGCCAGTAGCATGGAAAATTATCAGCAGGCTATGGTAGAACTAGTATGCCATCCAACTTTCCACTGATACATCGGCCACTGAAATAGGATGACATATTGAAACGCGTTCCCTTCTAGGGAAAACTCCTTCAAGTGTACTCAGGCAGTGAAAAGTCTTCCCAGAGTCATCACGATCATTTCATTGCAAGGGCTCTTCACTACTATACACAGAAGCCACTTGAATCACAAATAAACTGCAAAAATTTCAGAGACCAAATACAGGAGCTACGGACAAGGCCCAGCAGATCTATACAACAGTTGATGATAATGAAATTGTAGAAGACAGGACAGTTACAGTCTAAATGTTTTTTTTTTTTTTTCTGTAATAAAAATAGATAAGAGGCAGCTGAGCTTGATAAATGGTTACTGATTTTCTTTCCCATGACACTACATACTCTGTTTCTTCCTGAGCAAGCAACACTTGTAAGTCACACTGGTCACCAAATGGTTGACTATTACTTTGCTGTTCCCTGGGTAAAGCTTTTCCACTGTCTTCTTGAAAGAACCAAGTCACATAATAAACAATAACGAAGACATTTAACTAGTTAAAATTAACATTCATATTAAAAGAATATTGTCCTAAATTACTATATCCAGCTCTTCTCTAAGTACAGATCCATTTTGAGATTTGACATTCCTGTTTACATACTACTTGAATTTTCAGAGGCAGCTTTTACAGTATTGTATATTTTTAAGAAGGAATATTCCCTTGTTGAAAGGAATACTCTGAAACACACCGAAAGTAAATAACACGTAAAGAAGTGTATATTTGACAACAAACATCAGTTCGGGGGCTGCAAGTAACAGCATCCAAATGCTGTTTTATTTATTTATTTAATTTTAATTGTTGAAGAAGCAAACGATGGCTAATGGAACAAACAAGATCAGACCATGTACATCCTCGAGTCAGCAGCTAGCAAGATATACTTGATTAAGAGAAGAGTAAGGTATTTCCTCCATCTGCATTTCCATTTCTGTTGCTACCTTGGCTCAATTTTATCCATATTAAACATCAGAAATTGCTAACAAAAACGTTGTTCCCTGGAAAGCATTAACTGCTTCACAGACCTGACACATGCAACAGGAGTTAAGCCCTCAAGCGTGCCTTCCTGCTTCGCATTACTGTAACACCACAGAACCAAAGCTGCTAAGCACCATTTCAATTCCTCCTTCTCCTTCATTTTCTTTCTATAAATATTGTCCCTTTCTATGCAATGCACTTACGCTTAAGTTTCTCAAGTAGGACAGCTTTTTGACATCTCATGAATTATTTGTAGGCCTTCAAAATATAAAGAAATTACCCCAACAACCTTAAAAAATAACCGAGGACAAGAAGCAGATGCCAGTTAGCCTCTTCTGGCCTGGCAGGACTGACATAAAAGAAATGGTGAAATGCCAAAGAGTCATATGAACTCCCTCTTGCATATAGGGCAAATCCAACAGGAAGATGCTGTGCTCACTGTCACTCTCAGAGCAATTTTAAAAGTACTTTTGGAAAAGCTCCTTTCTAGAGAGAATTTGGAAATCTAATCAGGTTAATGATCACTTACACATGCAATTCATCAGCAGACAAACAGCTTGTGTTCAAACAGTTCCTGATCGGAATAATTAGGTTGTCTTAAAAATAACAGACTCCATAAAAAGCCTCCCCACACACCATTGTAATTGCTGCACATCTTTACTCCTCCCTCCCCCCAGAAGAGTTTTTATGTCTTGTACACGAGATGTCCAACTTTCTCTTCAACTCAATTCAGCTGTTTCAGAAGAAATTTCTCCTCCTGGACCAGAAGAAAAATCAATTTTACAACTGTAGATGCCCTGGCATAACTGTCACTGGAAGAATGTGACAAGATGCAGCCAAAACATACCTAAGAGCAGAACCCCAAAACTCCAGAGGCTTTCTGTCCATATCTGTAATTGTGGGCCTGATGCAGAAATTAGGAATAAAATAAAAATTAAGAATAAAAATTTTGCTCTGGAAAAGAAGAAAGGAAAAATGGGACATGCAACAGTAAAACAAATTGCGTAATTGTTTTACACCTCGGTTCCTAAAACTCTGACTCTGAGCTGACTCTTAAATCATCTGATTTAATTTGTACAGCACAGGCTGTCATATTTCCTGCAGTGATTTCTGCATTCAACCTCATAACCTGTTTTTGACTGAAATATTGTGCATCTGGCTAATTTACAGCTTCCAGATGGCAGGCAGCATTGATCTAGATCTTGAAAGACTAGGAGACAGAAAATTCACCATTCCCAACGATAACTCAACCATTAGAATAAAACCGTCAGTGGCAAAAAGTGATGTAGCATTTCAATTTGTTGTTCAGTTTCCAGCTATTACTTGTCCTTGTTTCTCCTTTCTAAGCAATCTTTTTAGCTATCATTCTTCCCCAAAATCAGTATTTAAACTGTACTACAATCACTTTTTCTTTTCCTGCTTGCAGGAAACAAATGGAATCTCCACCTTTCACTAAACAGCATTTTCTCCAGTCCTTTATTCTTTCCATGTTGTTTTTTTCTTTTTTTTTTTTTTTTAAGAAAAAGATAATCAGAAAATCTTGGTCTCTCAGTAATCAGTGCTCTATAGAGAAAATTGCCCATTTCTTCTCAGAAATAGGGGTCTTTTCTGCTTTTCACCCAGAAGCCTGCCCCGAGGGACAATTTTACAGTAAGCTAAACCCATCTAACCGCAGCCTGGATCAACAGAGGCAGCTCACTTCCCTCTATTATTCCCCTTCCTTTCCCCTCTCACCTCACAGTTGTTCAGTTCAGCCAATCAATCCTCCAAAACAGTGATTATATTTCTGTCACTTGGGCTTCCTGAGCCAGCCCTCCGCGGGCTGAGCAGTGCTGCCCAAGGAAGCAGTGGGAGCACACAGGACGTCACAGTGCTGCTTCTGGCAACAGCTCTAGTTGGGTTAGCTCGGTTATTGTGTAATACTGCACCTTAACATACTCACCTACAATCACTAAAACGTCAGCTCCTTGATCTTTTTCTTAGTTTTTACCGCTTGGTTTTGGCTGTGTTAATTCACATCTGAATGGACAGAGCTGCCCGAGTAATCCAAGTGAATGACAGTGATCACCCTACAGTGCCATTATTTACCACTTATTATGACAGCAGCATTTTACGTAACATTTTATGCTTCTTTGTTCATTAATCAAAAAGGGGAAATGCTTTGAAGCCTAATACAAGTTACCATAAAACTCCCCCAAAGCATCAGCTTGCTCAGGATTCCCATTTACTAGTGACTTGGAAACCCTTGAATTTTTCAACCCTTCCTTTTAAACACTGAATACCACCACCATTTTTATCAAAGCGACGTGCAATATTCCATCAAGTCATAAGAGTTCATCTATTAAGTTTGAGTGAATACGAACTACAGGGCAAGAAGGGAGATTTGGCAAGTAAAGCAAGCAAGATGTACATCTCCTCAGATTCAGGAATAGACTGGGCTCAACCGTTTTAAGTACGAGACTGTTAAACATCCAGGGACTGCACAAACAGAACATTTGGGAACTACTGTGGAAGAGTCAAAACATGGCAAAATTGAACTGTGATTTTCCTCGTGCTATCCCAACCATTCTGGACCCAAAACAATTTTCACTTCCAGCAGCTGCACTCTGTGTGAGCCCGCACATCTCAGTGAGCTCGCAGAGCAAAGCACAAAAGCACAAGGCACAAAACTTTATTTGAAAGAGAAGTGGAAACTCATGTGGTCATCTTTATTTTTGATGTTTTTTGGGGGAAGTCACAATACCTTACATAACTTCACCTACTGATTTCAGAAAAGAGGAAAGGCTTGACCTAACTGATTTTCTATACATTCACATAGTCTAACACTCATGGTATATTTCTCTCCTCAAGTGCTTAAACAGCTTTTCTGCTGTTTCCCTGTGATCAGTATAATGCTGAGCAACAGCTGAACAGTTCACGTTGTTTGTATCATTCGAGCACAAACTCTTGTCTTACGGAAATTTCCCAAATGTTTCCAGTCTCACTAAAAAATG
Source organism: Aythya fuligula (assembly GCF_009819795.1). Classification (NCBI taxonomy): domain Eukaryota; kingdom Metazoa; phylum Chordata; class Aves; order Anseriformes; family Anatidae; genus Aythya; species Aythya fuligula. The sequence goes on along the minus strand of NC_045559.1, from coordinate 175,162,914 downwards.
GCATCAGAGCCAGAGAACTTCTCAGAATTTATTGATTTATTTTTAAAGACTGTGGTAACTTCAACAGACTCAACTGATTTAACATTTATCTACAGCAGATGGTATTTGAATCTGTCTCACTAGACTGAAGAGTGTATCACCGTGACTGCCCCCAGACCAGCATATTCACACACAATCTTTTAGAGAAGACAACAACATGAGCAGTATCACTTCCGTTCTCTCCAATGAGCCAACACAACTGTTAAGCCCTCCAGGTCCTTTAGAGAGCCTCACTTTCTGACAGTCCATCATTTGCAGCATCCCATCTATTATATATTATTTCTAATTGCAACATCAAACTCAGCTAGGGCTCTGCTGATTCATGCAAGAACCATAACTTTGGCTATCAAAGACTCATAAGAGATGACCCAGTTTACTGGTTTTGGCTTTCAAGCTACACATCCCTGGCTTACAATGTCTTATATTGTCTTATATTTGACCGCATTATACACAATCAAGACACAAACACTCTTACCAACTACTAACTTGCTTTTCCCAAGTTATTCCACTCCTGTCAGCATGACAGAAACTCAAATGCCATTATCTTAGACAAGATACAACATTTTTGTTCAAAAAAAACACAAAAATAATCACAATCTATAGATCAGGCAATGTTTTAGTACCTGTGCATGATACTTCCAGCACATCTACCAAGTTGAAGACCCCTGTAAACATGTTTTTTCTTCCTATGTTAGAGAATATTTAATTCATCCACCGTTATGTTAATTCAGACTTCGTAACTCCAAGTTACCAATAACAGAAGTGAATGGTATCTCTTTAAAAAAATGTTATACTTGGGGATTTTAGTATGGTATCATTTGATGTATTCCAACAAGTTTCAGTAACACCAGATCTTCTCAAACGTAAGAATTTCTAACTCTGCTTTCATGCAGCTCTGACACCAAGCACTGATTTTAAGTGAATAATATACAGATGCAAACAAAATTAAGAAGTTTATTTTCGTGTTCTTTGTAGAGGTGTAACGATACCCATATTATGGTAGGAGATGGTAAGAGGGCATATATGCACAAATCCAATATTAAACAGTATTTTCTGAAGTTTTAACTACTGTAAAGGGAAAGCATCATCACCGGTTTTCTTTTAGCTAAAAGTCTCACAGACTTCAAGTTACTCAGTTATTCCACATTGGTCTACCCTTACTTCTTCGACCCTAACAGCTTATTGCCAGGGAACAAGTGATCCTGCATAATTTGCATCAGCTGCTAGCTCCTGGAAGAGATTTTCAGGAGCTAAATGTTCATAGAAGATGACTCCACAAATAACAGAAATGTCTTCCTCATTAGTTCTTCCTAATTACGAAGAACGAATTCTTCAGACTGTCTCTTATACCCAAAGTGTTATTTTTTTTTTTAGAATAGGATGTCTTACCTGTTGGGTTTTCCTAAACTCTTCAAGTAGTTTTAAGGCCATATCATAATCTTTAAGTAAATGGTATGCAATTGCATATCCAATCCAGGAAGCCCGTTGTGTGGGGCGCAGCTGAAGTAGCTGGTATCTTGTCTCCTTGAGTAAAAGGAAAGCCATTTGGAAAAAAAAAAAAAAAAAAAAAAAAAAAAAAAAAAAAAAAAAAGGATGTTAAGAGTTACTACATCATTACCACGGTCTATCACCACTACAGCTAACAATTCAAAAGATCTTTGAAAAGCTCTGAACTAGACTATTTTTTAAATTCTAACAGCATATGGAAAAGAAGCATGTTTCTGTCATAAAAGTTCAGAGTCTAAATATAGGAGTTACGGCACAATTCATAAAAATCTAAAAGAATAGTGCTACTCCACTCATGCCCAGGCACAAGGTCTGGATACTTACACTGCTGCAGTGCTTCTCTGACCTCCCTTCCTCAGCCAAACCACATCTCTGTTATCTGTTTCTCTTCCCTGAGCAAATTCTACACGTTCGGTCAAGTAGATCAACTGATGTGGAAACCCACAACCCAGCCCTCTCCTTCAGATGGAAGAGGACGACAAAAAAGCAACACTTCTCCCTTTGGCAGCCAAATCAGTTCAGCTATTTCGAAACCACTGACTCAGTTCTTACACAAATTTAAAGTTTTTATTTGTGATAAAATCTGTACTGGGATTCAAGAAAGCAATCTGCATGGGACAAAAGTTTCCCATATCCTCAGTAAAACCTAGGGTGTGGAGATGTTTTGGGTTTTGGCTTTTTTTTTTGGTTGGTTGTTTTTGTTCCTTTTGGTGGAGGGAGCAATCACTATTTAATAAAGCCCTCAGGATACATTCAAAGCACTTCCAGCAGTGACACATCTCACAACTTTCCATAAAAACATGTCATATAACACGCCATTATCCATATTTGAAATTGTTCTTGAGACAATGTAAGTAGTACTGATTTCTATAGACTTTCAGAGGAAACTTGGATTATTTTTTTTGGTGTTTGCAAAAGCACTTCTTACAGGATAGGCATCTCTAATCCAATAAGCCCTACTAAAACCCTGCAAGTCATAACAAAGAAAAAATTCCTCACAAAACCAGAAGAGCTATTTTGTTTCTTTGCTCGCTTTTACGACACAATCTAACAACGTTCAGTTTCATGAGAATGTATTTCTAACAAAGAACACCCTCAGTACATGCAACCAAAACCTTGTTTGCAATACTACACAATAACACAAGTACTCTCACTTGCCAAGCTTTAAGCCTTATCCTTTTTATATTCGGTATTTTAATGAAAAATCAATTCACAGCCAGAATTTTAAAAAGGTGATTCACTAATCAAATTTTAATAGAATAATCTTACTTCTGGGATCTGCTCCCAATATTACATGGAGCTCTGCTGCAATTCATTTTCATACTTTCCAAAACAATGGTCCAAAACACTTTCTAGTTTGAAATATCAAAACCAAGTAGTAACTGAATTACTACCAATAAAAGAATTAATAGCGGAACATAACAAGAGAATACTAGCAGTAGTAAAGAGGAGTTTAAATAGAATACTTACTCTATATCCTTCTAAATCCCTCATCTGGATCTGCAACAGAGAGAGATCTCTCAAGATCTGCAGATTATCCTTATCTAGCTTGAGCGCATTCCGGTAACACTTGATGGCTTCATCATACTTCTTATCAGAACGCTGCAAGAGACCATAGACGTGCCAACCTAATGCAAGTTAAGGAAGACACATCCACAATTTTCACAAAGTAATTTTTTGTGTTGCAGGGCATTTGTGTTACAGACCAAATAACTTGATGGTGTCCTTGAAGACCATCACCCTTCTCAGACTAAAAACTTTAAAAAATAAATGATTTAAAGACTGAATAATGCAGTAGAGTTATTCCTAGAGATGCACTGCTTAAAGTACACTGCTGTGACTACAATAGGAATTTTTATCCTTAGAAGTGACTCATTCTAAACAATACAATTGGTGTACAAGTCCTACTTTACCCCACCTGCCTATCTGCAACCTCAAGTAGTCTCCAGATTTTACAGGAAGGGACAAATAGAGCTACCTTTCATTTATTGATAAAAGGAAATCTTAACATTTCTGGGCACTAAATGCCTTTGTCGGATTCTCAGCATCTCAGACTTCCATCATAGTGTGTCTTTGCACATTTCAATAGACTTCTCTGCCAAGCATCTTTTTTTTTTTTTTTTTCCTGAACTGTGAAAAGATTCTGAATTCAAAGCATGAAACCAACAGGTGTCATAGCAACACATTACACTGTGTGTTTACATCTGTCTCCTGGAGCTATATTAAAAGTATATTGTGTCAAGTCATATTTCTATTTGCTACTTCAGGTTACCAGCAGCTCGCTGAGGCAGTATCTTCCACAGCAGTAATTCTGTACTACTTGATTTTCAAATCAAAGGTGACTCAAAAGTTCTGTCCTGAGGCTCTCCCGTGTGCCTCTGAAGCAGCTAAGCCCAACAAATCCTGGGAAAAGGTATATGCATCCTTCCCCCGCTTGCAGTTCCGGCCTTGTGAGCTATCTATGCCAACAGCCAAAAAAATTTATCAGTTCTTATTCTGCTGAATTGAAACAGAAGCAAGTGTTCCCTCCAAAGTTACAAGCATTTTGAAACAGCTAAGTGGAGAAGGCATAGGGAAAAAAAAAAATTAAAAAAAAAAAAAAGGTGCTTTAACCTGCTCAAATTAATAAAAGAAACTCAAAGAGAACTTCCTCCTTTCTTAGAAAGGCTCAAGTGCTGGAGTGGGTTCTAGACAATAAGACAGAAAGCAGGTTGGAAGAACAAAGGGGAAGACTTCAACTGAAAGAAAAATATGGTAAGAATTTGGAGTCTGAGGGAAACTTCAATTACACAAGAGCCCCTGGTTTATGTTTCTTCTGGAACACCAGTCACTTCAGATGAATGGTACAAGAACTTCCCATACCGCTCTGAGACTGCTAGCAGAGCTGCTGCTGCTGCCATAAGGATGTCAGACTCCACCGAGGGGGATGGGATTTGGAAACAGTTCCTGAAGTCGGTCTGACTCGGCTGCTGCTTTCTGTAAATCCTGCTTTGCCTATTTGTGTTCAAGTACTGGGGACATGAATCAGAGTTAAATGCAGCACCTTCAAATTGTAGCCTCATGAAGCGCTGATAATTTTGATCCCTGCCTACAGCAAGACTGTTGAGTCCAAAATAATTTGTTCTTCCTTGGACTAAGATACGATGCTTCGAGCCATTTATTGTGCATCGTTACTGTTCCCAGATCCAACTGGTAATCTGTTTTAATCCCTCATAAATCACGTTCTTCATCAAGCAATCACAGAAAGCAAGGCACAGCTCCTTGGGAACCAAAGTCTGTACAACGGCAGACTCCAAACACAGTATGACAGCTGGTACAAGCCAATAAAGCACAACGCTACCACTTCATTATACAGCACACAGCTCTGGCCAGTCTTGAACGTGTTCCTGAAGTGTCCTGAAAGCCTAACGTGCCACCTACTGAAACTGTACACTGAAATAAGTGCAGAGCCTTGATTCAAATTACATTTAAAAAGGCTCAGAGCTCATTTGTATTTCAACAAGAAAACATCTGTATTTCTGAGTAGTCTTACAGTTGCCATTTTTCCCCAAACCTCAGTGGAGAAACTACTTGAACCTGCAGAAGAATTAAAGTTTTCTTCTCTTCATCCTTAAACAAATGAGGACATTAAGGTGACCGGCTGTACTTCAATCATCCTCTATCACGTGCTATTTTAAAAGCACAGACGACTTTTACCCCTTACTGCAAGAAAACAATACACAGATACATTGCAACTCATCTAGGTTGGAAGAGACCTCCAAGATCACCTCGTCCAACCTCTGACCTAACTCTAACAAGTCCACCACTAAACCACATCCCTAAACTCTACATCTAAACGTCTTTTATATACCTCCAGGGGTGGTGACTCCACCACTTCCCTGGGTAAAAGAAACCTTTGTTAAGGAGCTCAGCCTCAGATCCAGGTTCCCCAAGGGCAAGAATACATCTTTTTCTCCTGACTCTCCCCACACACACACACCAGAGCCCCACCAGCAGGAGAATCAGCTATTTGGGCAGTGACACTGTGATCGTCAGCTGCTCTCACAGCGTGGTAATAAAAAGATGTTTGCTATTCCTTAAGAACATCAAAAGATGACAACCGAAATACCGTGACAAACCTTCGATGCCTGGTCTGAATTCATTATGCAGCAAACCTCTGCTCAGTAGAAAAGTAATTCTGCAGACAGATGACTTGCTCGAGACTTATGAGAGGATTCACCGAGAGCTACAACAACACACTTGAATGCAAGAAGTGGCAACTTCTTGCTTTGTCAGTGCTGATTTTAGGGATGCAACGAAAAAAAGAAAAGGACTTCTGTGCCTAGGAGGACTCAGGTAAATTTACACTTTCTCTGAATGCAGAATACAAAAAATAATACTTGTAGTCGCCTTACAGCAAGATGAGTCAGTGAAACAGTGAGAAATCCAGTAAAATCCACTACAAAAACTTCCCAGATAAGTTTAAAAAAAATATATTTGTATCTCTTTGACAATCCCATGCAACCCAAACTAGACTGGAAAAAATACCAACTCTTCCAGTGAGCCCTCCAGCATTGGAGAGGAAGGATCCTAGACAATTTTAAGAGTGCCACAAACAAGAATTAGGGTTGCTGATAAATAAGTAATTCCAGAGTGGGATTTAAGGGTAGAGACTTGTTTATCCAAACTTGCCCAGATTCTTTTGCTCCTCTATTTAAGCTGTAAGACTTCTTACACAGATTAAAATTGCTTTGGTATTTCTTACCTATTTAGCCTTTAGATCAGGAAGGAGCAAGTTACATTTGATTCTTCAACACTATCTCTCTAGAAACTCTAATGTCCTCCATATGCTTCGAGTCTTTTTGTTTGTTGTCTTTTTGTTTGCCTTTTTTATTTTTTGTGATGGGGTTTTTTTTGATCTGCAACCACAAGCTCCCTGGAGGTTTACCATAGGCATAAACAGAAATCCCTTTGTGTTAGCCAGATAGCAATCAAAAAGGGTTTCTTTCAACCATGGTACCATGGAAGATTTTTTTTTTGGATAGTAAAAAAAAAATAAAATAAAACAAGATTTAATGGGAAACTTGCCCCTGAATAGACTTGACGTGCACATAGAATACATAAGGCAAATTTAAAGTAGGCTCCTACCTGTGGCACAACAAACAAAAGTTCTTGGGTAGCTGACATATTTCACAGGTATAGACTTTTGGAAGACAAGCTTAGAAGACAATGGTAGTCACCAATGACCTAAACAACTATGTAAAATTTAGTAGCAAAATAGATATTTTCATAGCACCTCTAGACAGCATTTCTTATACCCAAGTAAGAAAAAAGAAAACTTTAGAAAAGGGCCAGATTTCACACGCTGTGCTTATTTTCTGCAGAAAGCAAGCATCGCAAATGGTCTTTTTGTAAGAGACTTAAATGTGAAAGGCATTTTACTTTTCTTAAAGATTCTGTAAAACTGGAGAAAGTAAAAAAGTATTTTTTTTCAAGTATGTGATTACAAATTAATATTCATGATACGCGCTTCATTTCAGATTTCTATATACAGACCACATTATGTATTTCAAAAGTATGGGTTGATGCAGCAATAAGATGATACACATACACACGAGTGAGAAGACATCAAAAAAAGATCAGGTTTTATATTACAAAGGATACAGACGTGACTCTTTACATCATTACGAAGTCCTTTACGAACAAACTCATATGCTTCTTCCTTCTTCCCTAAACAGTTCAAGGTCAGTCCTTTCATAGCGAGCGTTTCTGTAAGAAATATCATATACTTATGTTTCTCACTTCCCATATGCCCGTTTTCACAATGCAGATATCCTTTGAAGTTGTTACACAGTAAAAGTTCCCCATTAAATGATAAATTTAGATCAGAATAGCTGCCTAACACAGCTGAAGATTGTTATACGGAGGCATTTCCTTTCTTGAAACTGGTCTTAAAAGACCTTCGCAGAGCATCATACAGATGGGATGAACATGGACAACACAAGCTTTGGTTAAATCTATTTTTTTCGTTCATAAGTGAGTTTGCAATAAGCTGAAACAATTTTAGAGGGCTCAGCTTTATGTATTAAAGTTCCGGGTAGGCAGAACATGAAAGAAATTTATTAGGTTGTGTCACACCGTAAGAAAAAAAAAATCTGTCACTGTCAGTTCCTTTATTGAAGGTTGCTTTCAAAACATTAGTTCAGAGGACCATATTTCCTGCTGCAGTACTTTGGGGGTAAAAGACCTCAAAGTAGTAGGATTTTGAGAGGCAGAGGATTCCAAATAATGTGTTTGCATGACTATTGCTTCTCTTCTTCCTGCATTCAAGAGACACTGTGGGAAACAAGCTGCATGTAAGCATGCACTGTGCCTGAAAGCTCATCCAGATTCATGGGTGGGTTCTTTTTTGTTGTTGTTTTGCCTGCTGAATAAGAGACTGTTTATTTTTACCCACTGCCAGAAGATTGTTAGTCTCATTTTCAACATTGTATTCAGTTTGTCCTCTAACTGCAACCTTTTCCCCCCTGTGTTAATGGAAAGGGCCCACGACCTCAAGGTCTGTTACAATGCCTGCTTGAGCTTTAATTGATAGACCTGTCTCTAACAGTTTTCTTTAAGAGTACACCTAAAGTGAATGACAACCCCAAATAAGCCCTTTCGTTTTGTTTTTAAGCCATCCTACATCCACACTGTAGGAACACCAAGCCAGAATGATACCCTCACAGCACACCAGGAAGCTTGAAAGAGAATATCCCCACTGCGTGAAGGAGGGCAAGCTACTCCTACCTTCCCACACCAGGGACGTAACCGTCCAGCCCTAGCGATCCATCTGTTTGTCACCTTCTCACTAAATTTTTCTAATTCTTTATCTCTGAAGCTAAGTGTGACAACAGTGCAGCTTCCCATCAGATCATTTCACTGGCTTAGTTCTGCTTCAGCTGTTCATTCCAGGCTCTGCTCCCAAGCTTCAAAGCCACTAGTGGCTCAGAGCCCAAGTAGTATGCGGACTGCCAAGGCAGCTAGCTGTCCTGGAAAAGTTTAAGACAGCTAGAGCAGAAAAGACATGGAAACGTGTAGTGAGAGGTTATAAAAACACAAGTGTTAGCAGAGGTAAGTGATTAGGGCACAGGCCACTCTAATTTTGAAGCAATTAAAAAAAACTGTACGTCTAGCTCTAGGAAAGTAATGAAGACAACCAAGAAGGAGCAGGCACTGATGAAAGGAAGATTAGTCAAACATTTTGCCAAGATTTGATGAAGTCAGAAAGCAAAATAGTTTTGACACAGTACATGCACACTCAGAACGTTAGGCTGCCGGACGAGCAGACCAAAAAAAAAAATTCACTGAATCAAAAGAAGTATTCCCTGAGCCATGCAACAGAAATCCTGTAACCCACTGGGACTAGGGTGTCCTATTGATGGTTCAGTTCTGAGCGATGTAAATAAAACCAACATTTTCCTGCCCAGTTTCCTGGGATATTTATCAGAACAGGCCAGTCCTAGCACCAAGTAGCAATGTGACTGGCAGTACAAAATATCCATTTGACAAAAAAGGCAAGATTTTTAATTCTCTGGCAGAATACCTTCATGCAATGTTCAAAAGAAGGGATGGCTTGCTATTAAAAACCACACTAGCACTCTGACCTGGAAAACTAGAAAGGAAACTTTAATTGGAAACTTCAATGAAGCATGCTTCTACCATACCTTTTGATCTTCCCACCACAAAAAGTGTTTCTGACTAAGAGCTAGTGGGGACATTTGGTGTGAATGCACTACGACTGAAGATGCAGAGTGTTATTCAGCCACAAGGACAGAATTATGCTCACTGACAGGCTCCATTCTTTCTCAATAGTATAGAATAGACTGACCATGCATTTAAACTCATGACAAAAAGAAAACGTTGAGCTCCAGTTACCTCCATGTTCAGCAAATTTGGGATTAGAGAGTATCATCTTGCAGAACTTGAGTCCATTTTTGTACTGTTTCTGTTCATAGCATTTCTGAAAAAGAAAAAAAAACAAAGAATTACAGTTACCAAAATGCATTTTAAAACAGTATCTTGACATGGTAGTAGAAACGCAGTAGTAATTTCCGTAATCAGGTCACTAGCAAGCTGTAGCTGTATATGGCTGTTCACATTACATTGCCTTTTTTCAGCACTCAACACAGCCTCTGCCTTCGTTCACACGCAGCCGGTGCTTTGCCTCATGGTCTCCACTGAAGCTGAACTGTTGGGACCAAGTTGGCCGCTCCTTTTCAACAGAAACAGGAAAGGCAGGTAGCAGTGTTTTGTGAATTTTTGCACTGAAGTATAAAAATAGCGAGCCAAGTTAGATAACTTGACTCCACAGAACTTCTGAGAAGAGTCACTATGAAAAAAAAAAAAAAAAAAACACAAATGCTTCTTTCGACATCCCATTTTCCCTAGTGGCCTCCAGATTAAAAACTTGGACTTTGGTTGTCACGGATGTAGGCTTTGGGGAGAAAAAGAGAAACCTTCAAGTAGGATAGACCTCTTGTAGCCTCAAAAGAAATACATATACAGATAATTTACCTGGGCATTAAAAAACTAACCAGTAGCTGGAACATTACAGCTAAAAGCTACTTTTAAATTTATTTTGGGTACCATTTACCTAATGGTTATATAAATTGACAAATAATGCTGCTCCACTGGGGAAAAAATTGAAAAAAATACAAGTGAACTTTATTTCCTCCTCTTCTTTGGAAGACATTAGCTCATGCTAATAAGCCAGTTAGATTGTAGTCATTTGGATCACTAAAGCTGATCGCTTTAAAACAAGTACATAAGCCAGTTAAGGCACACTTGTATCTGTAAGCATGAAAGTGATTTATGGTCAGCTAAATATGTTCCTTTTTTTTTTTTAATTAAGGAAACAGCTTAACTTGGCACCATTCAGCTCACAAGGTGTGTTGTCCTGCTCCAATTCAGATGGTTATTTCAAGGAGAAACGATGCAGTTTCGGTCACATACTTTGATCTTTGACTGTCTCTAACAGATCTCTTCCACTCCATCAATCTTCGAGGACAGAGGTAAAAATCTCTATTAAGGAAACGCGGTGTGTGGCGACTCCTTTGCAGCTGTAATGCATCACGTTGCTTCTCAGGGCACAGGCAACACGGAAACATGCCCATGCTCACTTCGGGGTTATTAGCTACGGTGGCAAAGCACAAGTCCTCCCCCAGCCCATGGGAAAAGGCTTAGCTGCAGACGGCTTTTAGTTACTTGTCTGAAACTCAGGACATTTGTAGTTAACCATGATTAACTGGAGACTAAATCAAGGAACAATTTCGGTTGGCAGGAACCTTTGGAGGTCACCTAAATCACCCCTCAAGACAAAAAGGGCCAGCCTCGACATTGGATCAGGTTGCTCCGCCTGGCTGACTGCTGGCAGGATGGCCAGGGGGTTCCACCAGGGGCAAGGAGTTATACTGGGGCAATTAAACACCAAGAGCAAAAAGGATTTGAAAATTTTCTCAACAAAGAACTAGTTTCCATGCCCTTATCTGAAATCACCCAGGTTGCAACAAGCCTTGGAGTCCCCTCTCAGGGACTGGGGAATCCCCCCATTAATCTGTTCTTTTTCCTTTCTCAACATAATATGTTTAGTACCGTTTTTAAAGAGCCATAAGAAAATACCAACACTTTAGGTATGCTTTCCAGGTTTATTCACGTGTTCCTGAAGAAGTAACAGAACGGCGAGCGCTCATCCACGACTCTACAACTTGTACAACACTGAGTAAAACTTCAAATATATCATAATGACCAACACAAATTTGAGTCAAGGGTGCTCTTAAGACAGATCAACTACCTGAAGAAATCATATCAACTATCCTTGTTCTGATATTTTTTTCCTCAAGTTCAGTCTTGGGTCTAGAACAAGAGCTGAAGCTACATAATCCCAGCCTGCTTATGGTATGGGCCTCGCTGGTTTGCCAGAAAGTGACTTCCCAGCACCCTCACCCCTAAATAAATACATGTATGTGTTTGTAAATAAGCTATAAATTGATGGCTATAGATTGCTATCTGTAGATTTATGCCAATAAGAGAAAGGACCTTGCTCAGCAATGCCGGTTATTAACGCTCATCATCAACGTCTACACCAAAATGCTTGGAGACTTGGTCACATCGACAAGCCCAGGGTGTTGCAGCACCCCAAGGATTGCTTTCGAACCCCCTCCTCTCACAGCATGAGCGAGCACACGGGGCTCCACCTGCAGCTCACTTACAGGAGGCAGGACCCGAGGGCGATGCTGTATGGTGCTGTCTCACCTGGTGGGGTCCATAGGTGAGAAACCTGATGTCTCCATGAGGATTCAAGTTCTGTGCTTGTCAGGACAAATACAGCTGTGTTCATTAGGATCCCTCCCACTGAATTAAGTCCTCCAGTACATCAAAAGCTCAAGTGAATATGCTGTGGGTTTAGTTTTTTCACTTGTTTTTAGGAAGAGCCTGATCTGCTGTGCTTAACGTGAGGCTTCCTGTCACCCTTCCACAGCCATTATTTCCTGCTTAAAACTAAAGCCAGATCACAAACGTGTGATCCCCTGAAACCTCAAAGGGAGGTTCTGGCAAGGCCAAAACACTATCCAGAGCTTCTGCTACCAGATGTTTGCCAGAGAAGGTAACATCCTTCCAAGAACATCTCATCCTGGATTATTCTCTTCTTCAACACTACCTCAGAGATGTAATCCACTTGCAGGGTTTGCTGCACAACCACACCAGACATCGCTCCAGATGCTTCCAGCTATGTACGGGTGCCTCTGACCGCAGGTCAAATGGCACAGCACCCTGGAGGTAACCACAATTAAAAAAAAAAAAAAAGTATTGGGAAAAAGAAAAAAAAACAGTCTTGTATTGGGAAAACAGATCGGGTTTTAACATCCTGGAGTTTAATACACAGATCAGCAATTTCACAGCTGAAGAACATCTCGTTCTGCTCCTCAGACACTAGCACATGCTCCTGAGAGCCATCTATCAGAAATAAAACCTCAGCTGGATAATCAAAGAGAGACTGCAGTTGCTCTGATTCCCTTCCTTACTCCGTGTCCCAAGGGCCCCGAACACCCCGAAGAGATGTGGTATTATTTCAGAAGCCGTTTTCAAGTGACAACCAAATAAAGGGCAAAATATCACTAAGGGTGGATCGTGCCTGACCAGCTTGGCGGCTATCTGTGATGGGGTGGCTGCAGCAGCTGACAAGGGAAGACCGACTGATGTCATCTACCTGGACTTTTGTAAGGCCTTCCACATGGCCCCACGTGACATCTTGGCCTCCAAATTGGAGAGAGATGGATTGATGGTGGGGCATTCAGTGGGTAAGGAATTGGGTTAGGGCAATCCCAGCCACGAGCACAGACTGGGAAAAGAGCTCACTGAGAGCAGCCCTGAGGAGAGGGACTTGGGGTTGTGGTGGCCAAAAAGCCGGGCAGCAGCCAGCAGTGTGTGCCTGCAGCCCAGCAGGCCAACTGCGTCCTGGGCTGCACCCCCAGAGGGGTGGGCAGCAGGGCAGGGAGGGGATTGTGCCCCTCTGCTCTGCCCTCCTGAGGCCCCACCTGGAGTGCTGTGTCCAGGGAGGGTGTGGGGCTGGGAGAGCGGGGCCAGAGGAGGGCCATGAGGGTGAGCAGGGGCTGGAGCACCTCTCCTGTGAAGGCTGAGGGGGCTGGGGGTGTGCAGCCTGGGGAACAGAAGGCTCTGGGGAGAGCCCCTTTACCTAAAGGGGGCTTATAAAAGAGATTAAGAGCAACATTTTGCTCGGGCAGACAATGACAGGACGAGGGGGAATGGTTTTAAACCATAAGAGAGAAGATTTACATTAGACATAAGGAAGAAATTCTTCACTCAGAAGGTGGTGAAGTGTTAAGCACAGCAACCATACCTCTTCGGTCGATATAAATGTTTTAAGTCTGAAGTTGTTTAAGACGGTCTGTGGCTGTAATCAAGCTGCAAGTTTCAGTTCAATCCCAACGAACTGGTCCCATGGTGAGCATTTGAAGTTTTCTTTAAGCACGGTTTAGCTCTTTGTAAGTAGCTGAATCCGGACAGCCTCGCACTTAGAAGAGCACCTTTTAAGTTAATTACCCTTCCCTAGTACTGATGAAGTGCTCTCCAACAGATCCGTACATCCCACTTGCAAACCCCTTCACAATCTGAAGAAAGTTCCAGCCTTCTTCTTGCCAGGCAGAATCTTCTCTTGTTGCTAGGGTTTTGCTACAAAACTCGAGGATTCACCCAAGCAACATTTGAATCTTATATTCTTAATGCTTCAGTGTCTACATCCTCTACTTTTTAAACAGTCTGTGCCTGCTGTGTAACATGGATGGGGGAGGAATGCAGAAGGAAGGAACCCAAGAGCTAAATGTGCAACAGCAGAAGCAAGAGAAAAGGACAAGGTTTGGACATCCAAACCTACGCAGAGGATGCTGGAGGCCAGTTGCACTGGCAGTCTGCCCCTGCCACAATGGGAATTAAATTCAGGGATAGAAAACACAAAGTTAGCACTGACTGATTCCAGCAGCATCCTTTCTGGGGAACTGACAGGCATTTAGTGGCTGCTCAAGTTACCAGTTCCCATTTCTGACCCAAACCAAGTACAATCAAACGCAGCACGATCAGCTCACTGCCAGTACTCTTCTTAATTAACATAAGACTTAATACTTGGACCTTTTGAAGCCTTTACTGTTTTATCGTACCTCTATAGAAGTGTCCTCAGCATCTGAGGGGCCATCTGATGCTTCCCACTGCAGCTGATGAAATAGTCTAAGCACCTTACTGGGATGTGGGGCAGCACTCTGCATACACTGCTCCTCTGCTACCAACTAATTACTAAGTTATTGGCCAGTCCCACACTATCTTGTTCGAATGATATCCAGCTAAGCCGTGAAAGAGTTCAGAATTTGAGTTGGAAATACCCCTTGTATCACACAAAGCCCGGCTCCTTTGCAATGCTGACAAAAAAAAAAAAAAACAAAAAAAAACAAATAATCAAAATGGGGAAAGTGGGGTTGCACATGAGGAGGCTTCAGCTCACTGAGGGCAAGGAGAAGGTTCAGTACAACTCCCATCCTCACAGCCTCCTAGTCTCTAGTCCTGGGACAAGCCCTCTCTGGCACCAACACAGTCAGGCCTCAGTGGAATGAGCAGCCAGCATCAGATAGAGCACTAACACCAAGGTGCTCAGGTCACCGTAATATTTAAGTTTTTACTACCACGATTCTCCATAAGCAGCAGTGTTTTATCCTTAAACCAGCTTTTCCCACTAGGAGCTCAGATCTACAGATGGCAAAAAATACAGATTAAAAAAAAATAAATTAAGATCAAGTCTCAGTCAGTGCTGTGCACAAATGCTCAGTACAGCTTGAACCACTGGGACTCCCTTTGCTGCAATAAATGAATAAATAAAAAACAGAAACAAGAGAACATTCAGTAGGAAGAGCTCATCTTTAGAGGCACTCAGCACCTGTAACTTCACCACAATTTGAGTTGCTAGAGCTTCTTTAGTTTACGAGCAAGGGTATGCCTCTGCAGAACAGGAACCACAACTGCATGCTAGGAATGAGACAAGGGGCAGCCCAGCCACACATTTTACGCTCGTTTTTCATCTGCACTTTGGGCAGAAGCGCTGAGGAGACCAACCTGCCACGTCTCCTGGGATGAAACCGCAGGGTGGTTAGCGAGAGCCCGGACTGAGCGGGCGCACCACAAGCCAGGGGAGCTGCCTCTGTGAGCAGGTAAGCAACTGGAACCATCATCGGTGTTTTGTGGGACCTGATACACACACAAGTGTCAGGCTTTAAAAAATAAGAAGTTACATAAAGGACTTGCTCCCCATGAACCTACCCAGTGCCTCAAAACCTCTGGCAGCTCTTACATCTTTGCAGTAAAGAGCTCCGCAGATGAACTACTTTTTTGCTAGGAACTTTGTGTTCGGCAACTGCTACTTTGTAGCTGCCATTTCTACTAAAACGTGAAATAGACATAGGCTGGAAAAGGTGCAAAGCTCGGTTTTAATACCTGCTTTCTTTGGAGGAGGCCAACAGCAGAGTTGAAGATGCAGCCCTCAGTGGTGGCATAACACAATCTGCATTCAGCCCAGAGTGGAAGGCATGACGCCGGATTCACTGGCTCCCTGCTGCTGTACAAGGGAGCTGTTTTTTTTATCAGAACCCCCAAATCCCTAAAAATCTCAGCTCTTAGGGTAAGCCAGCTCACAGCCAGCACTATGTCCACATTAAATTAGTGTTTCCGAGCATAACGTGTTCATCCACACGAGCAGCATTACCTGCTATGACCCGATTTACTCCCGTGTGCTTTCAGACAGCCCTCAGGTTTTCTGCCAGGTGTAGCTTCGTACAACTGCTGTCACTGCTCATCAGCTGCTCTGTTCAATGCAGTGAAGAACAGTTAAGGAAGTCGCAGCACAAAACACAGTGGGACAACTCTGAACGCTTCCTTATCCATACAGGAACCCTTCAAGAAATCCCACTGTGAAGGAACAGCCAGCACCATTCCTCAGAAGCCTCGTTTATGAGCCTTATCACAACAGCACTCATAAACTCCTCCGGAAAATTAAAACAGGAATATGCATTTGGGATCCAGGCTTCTCTGATTTATTCCGCCTCGAGTCCCTAACAAGCGTGAAGCACGGTTTTCCCTCACAGAAGCCCCACTGACACTTACCAGCCATCCCCTGCAATCCTAGCGTTTCAGCAGCCTGCTGAGACCAGGGATCCTCACCACCTCTCTGGAAAGTTAAGAGCAAGGGAGCAGCCTTCTTTCTATGCTGTCTCCCCAGAGCTGCACCACAAACCAGGCGTCCCAGTCACACCAGGAGGCTTTTACTGGAAGCTCCGTGCTCTCCTCTGTAAAGGAACCAAGGAACCAGCCTCCAGCAGCCACCCCAAGCATCCCCTGCTCCACAAGGGGATGACAACGGCCACCTCAGCTACGTTGTCAGCCAGTTTAGGAGGCATTAATTAGCCTACCATCACAGCCTCCTAATTATTGAATTAGTTTGTGGCAACTCCCCCACATCGCTACTAAGAAACTGACTATTTGCATGTCTATAACCCATTACTACTACACAAACAGAAAAGAAGTCTTCGAGTTTAATGACTGAGAATTAATTTAACACCTACAAACACTCAAATATTTATCTTTTATCACAGAAGGAATGTCCTAAGACCACTGTAGAGCTCGGGGAACAAAAGACAATTCATAGTTGAGCAATTCCTCAGACGCTGGCGCGTTAGAGAGTTTCTAAGATTGGTTCACAAAAAAGGAGAAAGGAAGATGCGTATGGGAATGAACTAAGCAGTAACAAGTCACTGCTAAAAAGTTCAAATTAAATTTCTTCTATTTAATTACTTGAAATCAAACAAGTAGGTGGCTAAACTGTTCCTAATAAGAGGGTTAGCCCCATCCTTACAGGATCAGGTATTAACAGGCGAGCCCTTCTTCAAGGGAAACGTATTTGCAATTCAAGCAGCAAGCCTTATTTCATGTAACAATACGTTGCATTCAATAGGAAATCAAAGGATTACTTAAATGCATGACACTTTCCACAGTTACATGAGGCATGAGACAAACAGCAGGGAGTATTTTATGGTATTTTATGTTGTCCAATACAGGTGGACACCACCAGTTATTAGGGGACACTTACCAGTTTAGCAAGTAAGCCATGAAGGTATCACAACAACTCCTCCTCTTTCCTCTAAACACCTGGTGAGGACCAGCGCCACACACTCCGTCCAGACAGAGCTGATTCAATCCCACAACGGCAAACCTTAATCCTAATTTTCAGATTTATTTTATAATCTGGGTTCTTTAATTTATAATTCGGTACTAAATTGTGCGTTGGGGTGCGGGACTCAAGGTTGCTTACACTAAAACGCACTTGGAAAGCAAGCTTAAAACTTGGTTTTAAATAGATGATACAAAAAAGTTTCCTAAGCTTACTAGAAATAAACTTCAAATGCACATGACTAAACGGCGATGTTAACAAGAAGCACTTTCAAGTTACCACACATCGTGTTTATTTTAGGTCGCATCTGCCCTATTTACTTTACATGTCACAGGAGCTGAAGACTGATTTTTAAGTGGCAAGAAACACACCAGCACTCCTGCATTAAGTCTTCTTTATGGACGCCTCTCTCTTCCCATAAAAGGGAGAGCCAGGAAGCTTTCGAACGTGCCCTCCACGCCTTCTGTGAGGCTGAGAAGCCAGCCCGAGGAGCTTCCAGCAGCACAGCCCCTCCCTCCCAAGCAATGTCACACCTGTAAGCACGAGCGTGGCTTCCAGCAGACGGAGTCTGAGGAAAAGCCTCTGCAGAAGAGGCAGAAGCAAGGCTTAAGAAACCAAGCAGACCTGGAAGTCAGGACAGCAGGAGAAATGAACTCCAGCATTACCTCTTACAGTAACACTGAGAAATTAGAGCAATTACCTACACGCTAGGATTTTACCTACGCTGCAATTGCTATCAGCTACGGAATCACATCGCATCTAGTTTTAGAAGTGAGCTTGTTCAAGTACCATCAAGCATGCTGGCATACAAAGCCATGTGCCTTAAAGACTACTTACTCAGCTTCTTGAGGAGATTTCACACCTTACATTGAACTCCGTGAGGCCATACTAGTTTGGGCAGCTCTGTGTCAGCTAGGTTTGCTCTTAGGGGCACCTCGTTCACGTTGCTGATAACCTGTCTCACACGTTACATACACAAAGTGACTGACTCTTCAGTAATTATCAGGCTCTCCAGATGAGTTTCCCGTTTCATAGCTGATAATTCCCTGTAGCCTTTGTAAAATTAGTCTTAATGTATGACTACAGTTACCACAAATCTGTTCCAAGTGGTTAAATTGCAACACGCTTGTATGGTCTTATTATACAGCCTCCCACATCAGCAATATATAAATCTTTTTTGATTTCTAAGATGTCCACAGCAGCCCTAGCGATTTCAAGAACTCTAGCAGTGCTGAAGTAGGCAAAAGCTACTTGAATTACAGAAGAGCGTTTAGCACTGAGAGCTGTAGTATAACTGTACTAAAATAGTCTGGAATACGTCAAGAAACCAAAAGGTTCAACTTGGATTACATAGGTATTACTGCTCCAAGAAGAAAACACCAAGAAAAAGTCCAAGCTACCTACAAAAAACAGTAAGAAATTAAGTTTCAAGAAGTATCAATATACAAACTGATAGGCTAACAAGTGAAAGTTTGTGATTTCCTTGCCTAAGAACCCCCGTTTTGTTTTGCTGTTTAATACACAAAAGGCAGGTGACCAAAGAGCTTTTTCGTATTTCATTTGAAAAAGTTGAGAAGCGACTGCTACCGTGAACTTGTTTGCTACTAGTAAGAATAATCACTTAACTGTTCTAATCTTAGTCGCTTATTTTTAGCAGAGAGGAGTGCTAGAATGACTTACTAAGATGCATGCCATGAGCATGCAGTAAGCAACAAATCACCATTAAGAACCATTAAGTCTTTTTTTTAAAAAAAAAAAATCCCATGCTACCCCCCCAAAGGAGGGGAAAGGCAGCTGGGAAATACCTGCTGAAAGGCGCTGGCTGCACGCAGGGGCTTACACACGGTGCTTGCTGCGAGCCTGGGGGATAAAGCAGCTTCCTGGGGGATAAAGCGTTCATTCCTCACCTGCAGAATCACTGAAACCAGCCTAACAAATTGCGTTATAGCGAAATAAACGGGTGGCTGCCAGCGGGTTAGCGCTGCGGTGCGTGGGTTTCTGCCCGCAGGCAGGCCGGGCGGCACTGAATCCCCAACTTCGGCGGGGCTGGAAGTCTCCTGTGACCACACTGAGAAGCTCAGGAGCAAGGCAGAGGGCTCCTTGCTCCTCTCCTTCCCCAGGAGGGGCTGAGGAGACGGCCGGGGCTCAGCCGAGGCGTTTCTTTCCCCACGGCTGCCTCAGGGACACCGCGCGTCCCCTGCGCCACCGCGCCTCAAACTTCGGGCTCTTCCCGAGGACGAGCCAGGATGCTCCGAGCCACCGAGCCGCCTCCAAATTTCCCAGATCACCCCCCAAATTTACCACACCGCTGCCGGCCGGCCCCGAGGCTCCCCAAAACCCCCCTCAGGGTGAAGGCGGCACCGGGGGGGGGGAGTCCCCCCAGAGCCTCCCGCAGGGGGGTGGCCGCAACCCCCCGGGGCTCCCTCCTCCGAGCCAGCCCCTTCCCATCCCGCAGGGCCCCAGACAAAGGAAGGAAGCGAAGAGGAGGAGGAGGAGGAGGCGGCGAGGACGGGGGGCTCACCAGGATGCGCTTGAAGAGGTTGCTCTCCTTGGGCGGCAGCGGCACGGACGGCATGGTGCGGGCACGGCGCAGCGGAGGGGGGGGGGGGAGGCGGCCGGGCGGCTGTCGCTAGCAAAGAGGGAGCCCCGTCTGTCTGTCTATCTATCAAGAGGAGAGCCCCAGCTCGGCGTAGCCCCAACCCGGGCGGCGGCAGCAGCAGCAGCGATAGCGGCGGCTGCTCCTCAACTCATTGGCCTTGCACCGCCCGCCCCGCCGGCTCCCCTCGGGCGCGGAGCGCGGCCCCCGTGCGCAGCTGCCTGACGCTGCAAAATGGCGGCCGCCGGCCCGCCGCGCCTGCGCGCCCCGCAGCGGGGGAGGTGGCCGAGGGGCCCCCCGCTGGATTTCCCCCCCCCCCTGCGCGGCTCCCCGCCGTGCTGGGGGGGTCGGTTTATTTCATTTTATTTTTGGTTTTTTTTGTAATCCCCTTTTCTCCGTCCTGAGGAAGCGGAAGGAAAAGGGGTGCGCTCGGTGCTTCGCTACCTGAGGCGAGGAGCTGCTCGGAGCCGCCCCGAGGGGAGGAGGGGGAAGGGGGCTGCCGCCCTCCGCGGGTGTAAAAATAACTCCGGCTGGCCCCGCTCCTGAGTCACGGCTGTTCCCAAGCCGTCGAAACTTGGGTGATTTTTCATTCTTAATTTTTATTTTATTTTCTTTCAGCGTTTGGCTGTGCGGGGATAAAGCAGAAAAACCTCCTTTGTCTGCGCGCCGCGCCTCCCTCCCTCCCCTGCCGCTCGGGCCCTCGCAGCCCGCTTGGCGTGGCCGCTCTGTGGAGGAGCAGATTAAAGCGCTGCCCAAAAACCTGGGAGGTGTTAGGGGATCGTACAGCATCCCGAGCTGGAGGGGACCCCTCAGGATCATCAAGTCCAGCTCCTGTTTTTGCTGGAAAGTCTCCGTCAGAGCAGAGCTGCGAGGGGCCAAGCGCTCGCTGTGCGCTGGCTGGCACTGAGGGAAACAGCAGCAAGCTGGCAGCTTGCTCCGGGCGGGCAGGGATGTCATCTCCTGCATTAATTCCTGTTTGTTTTTTTTGTTTGTTTGGTTTTTTTTTTTTTCTTTTTTTTTTTTTTCTTTTTTTTTGCAGCAGTTGATTATGTAAAGTTTCCCCATGCAACATCCGTGCAGGCTTAGAGCACCAAGTGTTTACTCGTGGCTTGGCTCCTTCGCTGAGGGGAGGTTTTTTTTTAAGGTCTCTTGAAAAGAAATTCTCCTCCTTGTTATTCCCAGAAATAGTTCGTAAATGGGTCTTTGCAGAAAGGGAAAACAAAGCAGCGACGCTGAGGCCACGTGGCCTAGGGGATTTACTTAGAAGGAAAACTGGTTAAACTGTCAAAAGTTGCAACCAATTAAAAAGAGCAGTTTACGAGGGGGGAAATTAGGCAGCTTCAATTAGCATCTGTTTGTGTAATTACTCTTTAAAATCAGTAGTTATATTTTAAAAGGTATGTTATAAAAGGATATTAATTCCGTAGTAATATGGTTATCCACCTACTGTCCCAGGTAGCGAACATAGTAGACAGGCACAGCAAAGCAAGCATGTGGAAAAAACAGTTAAAAGCAATTAGAAAGGCTGTATGCTGAACAAGTTTTCTTTGGTTACACGTGAAGTGGGTAGCTGACTGTGACAGAAAATAACCAATGTGTCTTTGACCTGTTACAAGCCTTGCTGAAGTTGATGGACATCATAGCTGCATTCCTTTCAGGCTAAAGAAGGCAACAGGAGAGTTGGTGACTTCTTGAAAGAGAGTAACCCAGAAGGCAATCTAACTTGAGGACTACAAGATTATATATATATATATATATATATATATATATTTACATATCTAAAGGCTCAGGTAGTTTCCTGAGAAGATAGCAAATGTGAGGAGATATTAGAGAAGTACAGCGTATGCTTTCGTACTTCCTGTTGAGCATCAATTTATGGCCGCTTTTTGTGGACGGTGGTTGTTTTAGGCTTAGTTTTGGTTATCTGTTGTGTGGTCTGTAGTTATGCTGTCTGTAGTTAAGCTTATTTGTAGAAAGGTTATCTTTACGGTGTTTATTTCTCGCTGGTTTCGTTCTGGCATGTTTCTAAGGATGTCAGTCACCTGCATCAATGGTAACCAATGTGTGCAACTATGTAGTATTTTCCACATGCTGTACTCCATTCACTGTTCTTTTTGGCATATGATGCAGTACTGCTGTTACTCAGTATCTGATTTTTTTTTCAAAACATTAGTAATACTGACAAAGTCAGCCCTTCTGCCTCATTTTCAGAGTCTGCACCACAGCACATAGTTAGCTCTTGTTAATGCTAGCCTTGACGTTACGACCTCTGGTTTCCTGTCTTACCAAAAGGTACGTTACGCCTTCTGCTGGGTTCGGTGATAAACAGATCCATCTCTGATATGGTCAGGCAAATACAGGGCTGGGTGAACCTTTGGTCTGAAGCAGTAAGGCTGTTCTTAGTAGCTAAATGTCTCTGTTTTCTGCTAGTCCAAGAACTAGAAAGAATGCTGTCTGCAAATGGACAAACTGCAAATAAGAGGCAGGGGCTTGATTTGCATTTAGACACGCGTCTGTATTAAAAATCTGTGTTAAAAGCAGCAAGAAAAGGAAAGCAAATGAGAAAGAAAAGAAAGAAGAAAAGGAAAGAAACGTTTTTAGACTAGCTGAGAGAGAATAAACACAGAAATGAGCTTTGGGGGGGGGCACAGTGCTGGTTGAAAGTGAGGTTTGGGAGTGCAGTCAAGAAAACTTCTTGTCATTTAATCCTACTGTGCTGGGCCAAACAAAGCTCTTTCGACGGGCTTTGTTAATAAACAGGACTGTATTCAAGACGCGTATGATTCTGTCACCAGTTTTTCCTACAAACAGAAAGAATTCAGGAGTCTGTCGACAAATTATTTGGGTCGAAAGGGGGGAGCAGTATTAAAGCGATATGTCCGTGATAGCAAGCTTGTGATTTTTCTGCATCTCTCTCTCTACCTTCTGTAGAAGTCGTGGCACAATGCTGGCAGATTGCTAAACCCAGTTAGGACCCCTGAGCAAAAAAAGGGCCTCCTCATGGACATAGACCTGCCTTCAAGCCAAGCACATTGTAAGGCCTGGAGCCTGTTTTGTCTGATGAACCATTTCTTTGCCTCTCGTTTCTAAAGCAATTGGCAGCTCGGGGTTGCCAGATTTTAGATTTAAAAGTACAGGATCCCCGTGTCCCGTTCCCTGCTGCCCTGCTGCTGTCACTCCTCCGTTCTGCCATGGTGTCTGAGGGCAGCAGCACCTCACCCCAAGCACCTTCCACCCCATAAGTCATGGTCCTCACCAGCTCTGTGGGCAGCTGCTGTGGCCGTGCAGGCTTTGGGGCATCCAAGCAAACCGTAAGGGAGGTGGATGCACAAGCAGCAGTGGGATTTCCCATCCTTTGTGCTCAATTCCCATATTCCATTTAAAATGATGGATTAAAAGGATGGATGAGACCAACCTGTGTCTTAACTGCTGGCTGGTGGGGGTGCGGAGATTTTGTTAGTCTGTACTTTCACACTCAGAGTGTGAAACTCGCCCAGCAAGTGCAATAAAAATGGAATCGTGATCGCTTTTAATCAGAGGGTTTAATATAATAGCCATTCCTGGCTGCAGTAGAGGCAGATGTGATTTTTCTTGGCCTATCCCTCTCCTTTTTAAATCTGTTTTGTAATTCTGAGTGCATGCTCTGCTTATAACTTTTGTGTTCTTATTAGCTTCTTGGTTGCTCTCCCATGGACCACCTTTCCAAGGTTTTTAAGTGTCAGATTGTGTATTTGGAGTCCCAACGCAAGGATAATTTTATTATTTATCTTCACTGAGGCCTAAGGTATAGCTGAGGAGTGGGAACAGAGACCTGTGCTGCGTCTCCCAGGCCTGGGGGAGCTCCTTGGAGATCGCAGGGTGCTGTTTGCTGAGGCTCTTTGGTGACTTGGTCGGCTTGGGATGGCTCCTGTTTTCTGGGGCAGCCTTTTCATGTCTGCTTTGCCTCCAGTCCCAGGGGATCGAGCAGAGCCAGAAGCAGCCCTCAGACCTAAACAAGAGGTTAGTTGTCATTCGAGTGCTGATGAGATTTGCTCCAAATCCCCCGATCAGCTCATTTTCAGTCTTTTGGAGCGCTTACCTTGCCAAACCTTGTTGATGTTATATGTGCCAAATACCAAATTTTATTTTATTTTTTTTTAAATCCTGTTGAATGACAGTAGCTGGGAAGAAAGAAACTTAGAACATAGCGTTCCTTAAAGCGTTTACAGTAGAGCTAGGTTTGCTGAAATGTAAAAAAGATGGGGAAAGTTACTGAAAAAAAGTAAACTTCTCGGTGCAAGCTGTACACCTAAGGAAAACCTAAAAGGATCAGGCAGCAGAATTCTTCCTCTGAGGCTTGAGTATGTTTTTCTCCTGTACCATGTGTAGCAGCAGGTAGGTAAATTGGCCTTTTGGGTGATTATAGGTATAAAAAAAAAAAAAAAAAAACAGGTTATGTAAACACTTTTGACTATAATTAGGGATATAGATAATATTAAACAGATTATGCAACTGTGAAGATGTGCATATGCATACTGTGTTTGGAAACTCGCCGTATTAGGAAGCTGCAGCCTGTTAGCCGGACACAAACCGGGGTGGTTTTATGTTTCTGAACATTTCGGGACCGATGTTTGTCTCCTGTAGAGCAGCAATAATTCATTTTCAGTATAATTAACAGCAAGCTCCGCCGGAAAGTGGGACTTCACGTTGTTTTATGCAGACTTTTCCGAAATCGCTCTTTGAATAAACCAGATTGGAAGCCGTGTTTTGGGAAAAGGCACGGAAAAGCCCACTTTATGTAAGAGCCCAGAGCCGGGGAGCAGAGCCCTCCCCGTTCCTTGTGCTCGCCGCTCCAGCCAGCGTTTGCTCAAATCAGAGCGCGTTACCACGCAACTGTGAAGAAGATACCGAAAACGAAAATACAGGCATGTTTTTAAGGTCTGTTTTTTTTTCTTTCTTTAATCTGGGGGCTGGTATTTCACGAGGCAAAGAGACACCAGCGTGCCCTCGCCGAGTTGCTAAAGCGATGCTGGCAAAGCTGCGCTCCCAAATCCCGCGATGCCGTGGGCCGGAGGAGAGGCGGCCAAGGCAGGCTGCTGCCCTCTGGGAGCTGTGTTTCGGAGCAGGCATGCTGGGAGCGAGAGTTTTTTCCGCTTTCCTTCCCCTCCGCAATGCCCTCGTGCGCTGAGGCCGGGTCTGCCTGCTGCCTGTCCTTGCGGACGGTGAGTTGGGGAGCGCACAAATCCTGCGCTGGGTAAGGGGGCTTGCGCCTGGCTTTTTGGGGGGGCAGAGGGGTCCTCAACGCCACCGTGGGCCCCTGAGGCCTTGGAAACGTGTCTCTGAGGCTCTTCTGCTGCTGCCGTACCTGTCAATATTCATACTCAGCTCTACAAATGCATTTGCATGGAGCTGAGGGCGCTTTGATTATTAAAAGTGGCTTCTTAAAGCTCCCGAAACAGTCGTGTCGATAGCTGCTGCTCGGCTGGGGCTGTGCTGGGCTTTTTGTGCTTGTAATGAGACAATTACACTTGTTGTTTTGGCATGCCAGTTCTGATTTCTGATGTGTTTGTGCTGCCCACAGGATAATTTTGTCTCATTAGAAGAAGTTACTAAAAACTAGTTTGAGAAGCAGCTGGTAGGTACCGTACGGTGCTCTGAAAAAGTTTTATGTGGGCTTATTTCTGCACAAAAGCAGTGCGACAGCATCTCTCGGAGGAGGAGATAGCTTTATTCTTTCAATAACAAAACAAAATTATTCTGAAATTTCTTTCTCAAAGGTTGGAGTCGTGCAATTTTTTAGGTGTTCAGGCATTTAAAAACAAGGATTTTACTTCTGACAGCTGAGGCAGAGCTATATTATGAATTAGTGATTTGAATATATTGATTTTTAACTCCACCAGTTAACTCCATTAATGTCGTTTACCACCTGGCTGGGTGATGATGAGCGTGGTGACTTGGAATAAGTAGGAACAACTCCACTGCCATCAGCAAAATCAGGCCTTTGGGAATTAATTCCAGCACATGCCCTCGAGGAACTAAGTCCAGGAGTGCAGACAACTCGGGCCTTCTGCCTTGTTCCTGGTGAAGGAAGCCTGATGCCTCTGCTACAGCTGGTTTTAGTCACTGGAACAATCCACGAGGGCTATTGTTGGCTTTCTGTAAATTAAAGCAGTCCTTAAAATAGCTGCAGTGAGTTTGGTAGTGCCTGCCAGCTTGGGGAAGGTGCAGAAGTAGAATAAAGGCTCTTTCCTCCCTCTCCAGCTCTTCCAGTTCCCCTAGGCAATAAAACAGACATTTGGGGTTTTTATTGGAAAAACAATGCCTCTGTTTTTACTGTGTGTTGCTGTTCCTTTGTTATAGGACAAATGGGTAAGTAGGTAGGGAAAAGTGGTGAGCTGAGTACTTAATGTTGGGGTAATTTGTTCATAAAACCCCTGAAGGCGTACAGAAGCTCTTGTCAGTAATAAGTAAAAAATTATCGGATTTGGGAAACTGCAACGTGCTCTTTCAAGGAGATCCTGTTGTAAAAGTTTCATGGGCTGGATTCTCAGAATCAACTTGTTCTGTAGAAGTTGGTAGGCACAGAGGGCTGTGGTCAAGGCAGAAATATTAAGGAAATATTTGTTAAACTTTTTGTGTGTGTGTAGTCCTAGGACAATAAAGATTTAAATGCAGTCCTCTTGGTAGATCCTTGCACACCAATTTTTAGAACACAATAATAATTCATTGCCTGGTTTGTGATGTGATGATGCACAATGAAGAAAAAAAGATCTTTCCTGGAGCAGCAGTGATCCTGTGTCCTGCAAAACAACACCAGGTCTATGAAAAATAGAGGGATGGGATTTCAGAGTACCAGCTTCCTACTCGCTTTTTTGATAGAGGATATTTGTGTCACTTACATGGGAGAGTAGCACGGGAAGGAGTACACAGGGAACATAAAGCTCTGCTCCCATCTTTGACATAATACATACAGAGATGAATAATTTCTTCATACGGATTTTCACATATTGCAGTCCCACTGACTAGACTTTTGCAAGGTCACCCCAATATCACTATTTCCCACCTTCCAAAGTTATATCCTGTAATGGCAGTAGCTATGGTTTTGCACAAAATTCTGCACATTTTATACGTTCTGTTCTCTCTATACAGTTGTGTACTTTCAGTATAGCTTTGTCTTCTCACAGCAACATTTTTGTTTTGCCAGTAAGGCATGAAATAGTTGGGTTTTTCCAGTGAGATGTATAGCAAACAAAGCTGTTGTCTGTAAAGCAGCACCTAGAGCAGATCCTCACAGCAGAAACAAACTGTTTGAGGAGGTGACAGAAGATACTTTTGCCAACTCTCAGCTAGTACAATGGTGCTGGTAAGAATTTCTAGCTCACACTGGGATTGAAACAGGAATAATTTTGTCCATGGTGACTAAATTTGTGTTGGTGTAATCAAGAACAGGATCTGGGCCTGATACAGGTTGGATTTTTTATTTTTATTTTTATTTTTTTTTTTAAGAAAACGCTTTCTAGACAATTTTATATTGTATATTGACAACCGTATATCATCTACTTCTCATTTCAGGCATTGGAAGAGTAAGGAACAAGATGAAACCTCTCCAAAGTGTCTGGCTTTTCAAGAGCTTGCTTTCCAGTTGCTACTGTCACAGTCAGCTTCACAGTTCCCCTCTTCCTTCTGTTGCGAAGAAGATAGGTTATGTGATGGGGCTGCACAGCTGCGGATTTGGGAGGCCAAAATCTTTGCTGGACCCAGCTAGATTGACTCTCTCGTGCAATGGTCGGCTTAGGAAAAAGCATCAGGATTCCCGAGCGTTGTGGAAGCACGAGGCTGTGCAGAAGTACCTGGAGACTCTAAGCAAAGAATACCAGGAGGTCAGTCATCTGCTCGATGCTGACTCAAAGAATGACTTTGAGCAACGAACCCTGAGGAGAAGACGTGCTGATCTGTCCCGCGTTGTAACTGCGTTTCAGGAAATCAAAGAGGCTGAAAGAGAAGTTCAGGAGTTAGAAACCATGTGCAGAGGTAAGGAGAGGACATCCTCTTAGTCATTGCAAAAGAGTGGCTTTGCTTGTGATGAACTTAATTGCCTGGCCTTCAAGGAAAGCCTTTAAATAAGTTAAGGCAGCCCTGGAACACTCTCTAGTCATGTCCGTTCCTGGGAGCTTTCTTGCTTTCATCCATTTCCTTTTATTTTTACCTCATCTCTCTTTGGTTTGAGGTCTTAATACAGCCAACTTGGGAAGGTAGGAACCATCTGAACTCTGAGGGCTGCGTCTAGCAGAAATAGTTTGGAAATATTTTTTTTGAAGTTCTTTTTTTGATAGAACAGACAGTATGAACTGAATGGGAAAAAACCTTCACGTCAAGCATATTTGATAGACACAGACTTCACCTGTGTCATTTAAAATGGGATTCCAACCAGCCAGTGCATTGATGCTTATTAAGCAAATCCTGTGAACTTTCATCTTCAGGCCCTGAATTCAGCTTCCAACATAAGCAGCAGGAGTTAATGTCTTTGAAGATATTTGAGGAGTCCTACAAAGAATACAAATTGATGGTTATCTAAGAAGCTGCTGCTTCTCAAAACTATTCTACAGTAAAGGTTGGGGTAAAAAAAAAAAAAAAACAGGAAAAAAAAATATTGACATTGGTTTTGATACCATTCAGGAAAAAGAAAGTATGGGGAGAATTTACAAAATAAGCAGTGGTACAAATTTTGACAAAAAAAAAAAAAGTTGGAAATGTGAAGCAGTGTGTTCAGTAGAAAAGAAAAATGTGGACCATTCTGCTACCCCCAGAGATACTAAGATAAGAGACAGTATTTTAATCTCCACCCCTTTCACTCCTCTTCAGTGGATAAAGAGGAAAAGGAGTGAAGATGAGGGACAAAAATTGATACCTGAAAAAGAAATATACTTGGAAGAATGACAAAGTATTTAAAAAAGTGGAAAACTCCAACTGAGCAAGGCTATTTTCGCATCAAGTAAATGTAATGAAGAATTTTGCTAATTCCATAAATTATGATACAGATGAATGGAGTGAATTAGAGTTGAAAGGAAGAAAAACCAAATGAATGAAAGAAAATTACAGCCAAGAAGTTACTTAAATGGAGCCCAATTAGTCTGTACGCAGTCTGTGTCGTGTGGCTGAGCTAAAACACAGATGGCCCCTTCGGCTGACTGTGCTTTGTGTTGTTTTTAGCTCCATAACTGATCCTCTGCTCTGTCATACCTAAATTCCTCACAATTACTGTAGGATTGTATCTCTGCAGCACTCAATGAAGCAGGAAAATATTATTGCCCAGTCTGTCCCTGGTGAGGCACATGAGAAGGCAGATGAAGTGACTTTTTAAAGGCCAGCTTTGCAGGGAGGTAGGGATGGGATGCCGATCATTTCAACCTCAGGCTGGTAGGTCACCCCCAGAGC
Organism: Aythya fuligula; assembly: GCF_009819795.1. Classification (NCBI taxonomy): domain Eukaryota; kingdom Metazoa; phylum Chordata; class Aves; order Anseriformes; family Anatidae; genus Aythya; species Aythya fuligula. The sequence continues at coordinate 175,133,617 of NC_045559.1, read as the reverse complement.
CTGCTTCCATCTCTGCTGACAATATTTAGTTTATCTAACTAATCCACGAGGATGTTTTTTGAGCCAGCTAGAAGCTTTTCATTCAGTACTGTCTTTTGGTTGGAGTTGTAATAAACTGGTAAGGAAATTTACAATTTATGACATCAGGCTCAGCTGTTGATCTGCCATCATTTATTTAAAGAAAAAATACCCACATGGAATATAAATTAGAAACCATGATATAGAGGAGCTGCTGCTGTCCTTGTCCAGCTGGCCCAACTTCCCAGCCCATTTAGTTCTTAAGGCTGCTGCTGTGGACAGGAGAACAAGAACAAGGCTCCAGACATGCAGAGAGGAAGAGCCCCAAGTCCTACATCTGTCTGCTCTTTTCTTGAGGTGTGTAAACCTCTATAAATAAAATACTAATACTAAAATACTGATAAAACCTTCTTTTAGAAGGTTTACCTTCTGATGAGGTGACAGAGCCACTTCTCAGCTGGTAGAACAGAGAGAATTTAAATGGAAAGGAGAGGGTGCTCCCTGTTTTGGCGTTGTCATTTTTTTCCCCTTGACTCACACTTGCTGAGCAGAGGGGAAGGGAATCTCCTTAAGCAAAGCCAGGAATTGAAGCGAGGTCATCCACATCCTGGTGGCCTGAATCCACAACTCTCACATCTCACTGATCGCTTGATTAGCAGGGGACAGAGGGTTAGAAACCTCGTTATTATCATTATACTTACATGTTTTATGCTCACCTTAATGAGTTGTCTGCAAATCACTGAGTATAGGTCTGTTTCTGGGCAAGTCTAGAAACTGACATTTTTACTTCATGAGGAATTGTAATATGGGAAACTGAGGCACTTTCTGTCTCCAGGCGTGCTTTTGATGTATTTTGTCAAATCTGTGTTTGGATTTACACCTGGACTGTCAGTCTGTGCCACATAAGCATCAGCTGGGACTAGTATCTGATGCAGACTTTGAGCCATAACCCAGAGCTTCAGAGGTAAAATATCTGCTACTCCTTCCAACACCCCTGAAAAATACAATCGTTGAGTTAGCAATATGCATCCGGGGTTGGGCTGCCCTTTTTTGATATTTCATGCTGGCAAAGTGGAACTGCTTGCGCTGCGAGCTTTTATGTGCTGTAGTGTGTGTCTTTTGTCAGCTGTGCTACAGTTTGCTCTAAGGTAAGGGAGACTGGCTAATATCTGTTCCTATCGTTGGAATTTAGAGCTAGACAGCAGAGATGAGAAACAACTTCTGGAGCTTGCCTTGGAAGAGAAGGAAACCCTCGATAAAAAAATCAACACGCTGTGCAGAAAGGTGAGCCCAAGGTAAAGTTACACAGCTTTGTAAATAAAGATACCAAAAAAATCTTCCTTTGGGATCTTACCCATCGACTATGACACTTGCATGTAATGAAACAGAAGTCCAGCTTCTTACTTTTCCCTGAAAAGGCATGGCAACATTAATTAGTAAGCTTCTGGCAAATGCATCTTGGAAGCTTATTATTTTAGTCAGTTTTGCTTGCTTGCTTGTCTGTCTGGAGGTGCTGAAGGGGATATAAAGCTCTGGCTGTGCTATTGAGACGTGGCGTGGCATCCTCATAACTGTGTGTGACAGCAGAGCCTACATTCTTGAAAAGGTTTCTGATTGCAACTTTCAATCTTTCATTTCCTCTTCAGCTGACAGCACCCCGTCAGTGGGGACGTTAATTATAAGCAGAGAAGTTCAACAGATTCAGGGGAAGGTTCTGTGTTTGGTCTCACTTCCGTGTTCACATTGAGAAAACGGGAAATGGGACCTTCTGAAAAATAAGATCAATGTTTGTGTGAAAACCAGCTGAGTTATAGCTAGTAACTTGGTGTTCATGGGTAGCTGGGGCTGGGACGAGTGGGATCAGCTATTTTTCCTGTCAGGTGGGCTCAAGCCATGGCCTTTGTGAAGGCTGGCTGTAAACTGGATTAAAAGGAAATACAGAGTCATGAAAGAGACAGTGACATTCTTTTTTCTTTTCTCTCTTTTTTTTTTTTTTCTTCTCTTTTCAGCTTTTCCAGCTCCTAGTGCCAAAGGAAAAATATGATAAAAGTCATGTTATATTGGAAGTGACAGCTGGCAGAACAACTGGAGGTCAGCAAAATCTCCGCAGTAAAGATTACTCCAAACCTCCCTCCAAATTTTTAAGGCTCTTATGGGTTATTCTGAATGCACTTTTATACTTTAATGGTATAAAGTAATACTCTCTAAAGAGGAGCATTAAATCTGTCTAATGACCACGATTACGGTGGCAGCTCAATCTAAAAACTGGTGGCTGCCATATAACGAACTGCCTTTATTTTTTTAGGTGACATCTGCCAGCAGTTCACCAAGGAGATGTTTGAGATGTACCAGAACTATGCAGACTACAAACGTTGGACCTTTGACGTTCTCAACTACACTCCAGCTGAGATAGGTACCGAAGCTCTTCAGGCACTCCACCAAGACAGCTAAATTAAAAGCCGGGTTTCTCTGCGCTGTTTGTCACACGGTGCTTGCCTCTCCAGGTGGGCTGCATCACGCGGCCGCTCATATTTCGGGAGATGATGTCTACAGGCATCTGAAATACGAAGGAGGGACGCATCGGGTCCAGCGAATCCCCGAGACGGGCCTGTCGTCGAGAATGCAGCGCATTCACACTGGGACAATGTCGGTCATTGTCCTCCCGCAGCCAGAGGAGGTAAACTAACTGCTGATCGAGGCAGCAAGAGGTATCCCTGCTCCTCCTGTGTACCTTACATATTTAAACAGCTCACTAGAAGCAACTTCCCAGATATTTGCTATCGCCTGAAGTGGCAAGTAGATCGCTGATCAGTTCGGTGACTGTTCCGGCCCCAGTGCTCACAGATCTGGCTCGTTAGCACTAAGCCAATTTTAAATTATGTCTTATATTAAGACGGGGAATATGTCCAAGAAAATATTCAGTGTTGCATAGTAATAAGTTTCAGCAAGTCCCTTAATTCTTTTTTGGTTCATTTAAATTATTGGTGTCGTTCCCTGTTAAATCCAGGGCCGTATGCTCTGAATTTGAATGAGCGTGTGGGTAAGTCTTTGAGTTTTCACTGATACCAGCCGTTCTCACTTAAACCAGCAATTTACGCTGAAGATAATCAAAAACAAATCTTGAAGTTTCCCTGCAAGTTCTGCTTCCCTGTAACACTTTCCTCGCAACGTTGATTAGGTCAGAATGTTCTTTTCCTATCCACTGAGCTCAAACTTGGTCCAGGTCACGGGCTCGTACATCCAGTGCTGCAGTCCTTGCCTGGATCTGGGTACACCCACCTTTTCCTAAGATGTTTTTAAACACCCTTGCAAAAATCATTCAGGCTTGACTCGGTGAACAAGATCCTTGAGCTGCTACTTAGAAATAATTTGGATGATTTGCTTGTTTCTTGGTCTCCCTGCCAAAGCTGGTGGTTTTACAAAAAGTTGCTGATTGTAGTTTGTTTCCCGCACAGACATACCTTGTTTTCTGAAGGACCTGGAGTGAGAGATGGAAAAAATAAGTAGAGTACTTAAAGAGTTGCTTTGCAGAGATACTTGCTGTTAGGGTGTTTTAAGTATAATAATTATAGCTGTTACTTAGGAACAGTTATAAAAGAACAGGTTTTGGAGAAGTGTTTTTTTTTTTTTTTTTTTTTTTTTTTTAATACTGTGTATCCTTGAAAAGATCTTCAAAATATTTTAGCAGGAGCAGAAAGTAGTAATTTTCTTTGATTCTAGGTTGACGTTAAAGTGGATCCCAGAGATCTGCGTGTAGACACGTTCAGGTCCAAAGGAGCAGGAGGGCAACACGTTAACAAAACTGACAGCGCCGTGAGAATCGTGCACCTTCCCACAGGTGAGTCTGGCTGCATTTCCTTCTAATCACCCTAAAGCTTTATCCTGAACTGAAAGCTCATGATCCTGCAAATCATCTCTTACAGTGAGTTTGCCAGGTTGGGCCTTGTATCAAAAAAGACAGTATCCCTTTCTCGTTCTGCCCACCTTTTAGCGAGGAAACAAGTGAGAAAAGGAATGTGTGTTAGTGGAACAATGGTCGACGTGTTGCTGTTACGCCAGTTTTGTCCTCAGATGGATTGCTTAATGAATACACTGTCTTTGAAGGATGAAAGAACAAATGGAGGGTGACAGGGATGGGATGGGAGATGTAAATAATTCGTGCTGACTGCTTCGGGAGTAATGGTCATTGGCAGCCTTGCTGCAAACTGTGTAATTACAAGACTGAGAGAAAAAGGAGGGTTGAAGATTTTCATTGGGTGCTAGTTAATGCTGTTAGATGTTGAATAGGAAAGAAAGCACACACTGATGGGAAGTTACTGTATACACTGAACCACTCTGTCTTGGTTAGGATTTGTTTGTACTGAAATTCAGTGGGTTTGTATCCATCCAGATGCAGAATCTCTTAATGCACAAGAAATTCCAGGAGCAACCTGAAAACAGCTGTTTTGTGTACGCCTTTTTATTTCAGAAATATAATGTAAAGTAAAAATACTAGTTTTCTTGTGAAGATCTTTATTTGTTATTCATAATTCAGTTTATGACTCTCCAGTATGACTTTGACACCTTTTTTTGCTAGAATAATGAACTTTCCAGCCTCCAAGAGCTTATGCAGACTAAGACTTTCAAATCCTGCATTTTGTTTTTTCTCAACGTGCTTCTGTGTACTCTGCAAATTACATTTTTAACACACGATAGCTAGCTGGAGAAAATCTGTTTTCTGGAGGCAACGTCAGAAACTTGTTTGCTTCATGAAATTTTACAATACCACTACCCGTTCTGTAGCATCAAACAAAGAAGCTCCTGGTACAACTGTGAAGGATTTAAAAAGTTACTTAAGGTTTTGGGCAGTGTGTTAAAATGACTTTTTACCCTACAGCTGAAAGGCCCTACAAACCAGCACTGCAGAAGGTTTCAATCACCAAATGTGTTAGAATTAATTTAGCTTGCTTGTTCTTTGTTATAATGGGCTTTTGATCTGTGCTCTCTTGAATTCTTCTGTAAAGGACTGGTAGTAGAGTGCCAGCAGGAGCGATCACAGCTGAAGAACAAGGAAATAGCTCTGCAGATGCTGAGGGCTAAGCTGTACCAGCAGATCATTGAAAAACAACTAAGTCAAGAGCAGAGTGCCAGAAAACTGCAGGTGAGGAAATGTGATTGCTGGAACTTGGAAAAGGTGCCGCGTTGTAGATTTGTTTCCGATCTCTTTGAGTGGCAATGACAGAGCACGTGAGTGTGTGTGTCTGGCCGGGTGTGCTTACAAAGGAGAATCTTGTGTGTTAAAGTGGTAAGTGCTTTAAAACTGGAGCTCTGATTTTATCTTCTCCTGGTTCAACCCTAATGTAGATTTCTCAGGTAATGAAAAAGAGCCATCGACTGTAGCTGGAGAGAAGGGAATCGTAAGACTGCAGCTGGAGCTCTCTGAATGATCCGAACTCGCTGAACACTGTGAACTGAATTCCCCTCTTAAGGCTACAGTTACACAATCAGAGCAGTAGTACAGAGTTATTCTCTGTGAAAATGGGGATCAGAAGTTCTTGGAGTGCTTGTTCTCCAGGCCCCTCACCAGCGACGAAGCTGGTGAGGGGCCTGGAGAACAAGTCCTACGAGGAGCGGCTGAGGGAGCTGGGCTTGTTCAGCCTGGAGAAGAGGAGGCTCAGGGGCGACCTTATCGCTCTTTTTAGGTACCTCAAGGGAGGCTGTAGCGAGGTGGGGGTTGGCCTGTTCTCCCACGTGCCTGGTGACAGGACGAGGGGGAATGGGCTTAAGTTGAGCCAGGGGAGTTTTAGGTTAGATGTTAGGAAGAACTTCTTCACTGAAAGGGTTGTGAGGCACTGGAACAGGCTGCCCAGGGAAGTGGTGGAGTCACCATCCCTGGAAGTCTTCAAAAGACGTTTAGATGTAGAGCTTAGGGATATGGTTTAGTGGGGACTGCTAGCGTTAGGTCAGAGGTTGGACTCGATGATCTTGAGGTCTCTTCCAACCTAGAAATTCTGTGATTCTGTGAGTTCTTGGAGTTGTATTTTAACCTGTTCCTAAAACATATTTGACCAGATCATACAGAGCTTTTGAGATAAATGAGTATATAAACAAGCCCACCAATTTGCAGTTACATAAAAGTTGATTTGCTATTTTTTAGGTAGCCTTTAAGAGAAAGAAAGATTTCCGTAAAAGACTTACCTCAAGTTAAGCTGCAAAGTGTACTTTTCTCTTAAGTGTGCTAACATTCTTTTCCCATTCCTTGAGTATTTTGCTGTTTGCGGTGCAAACTTCAACGATAATCAAAAAGAATGAAAATACTTCACAATAACAGAATTCTTCGGTGCTCCAAAGTTTCCAGCTACTTAATCACTAATTTCAGATTGCATTTAAATGTATTGTTCCTGCAGATTATTAACTCAGTTGTAATCAGTGAGCCATTTATCTTTTGTTAATAACTTCAGCTTGAGAGTTTTCAAAGCTGCATGAAGGACTGTAGATTTACGTTTATTATATATTTACATACTACAGAAAATCAGGTGAAAGTAAATTACCTTTCCTAATAATTCAGAATATATCGAATAAATTCCTTGGTTTGAAATATAAATGTGGGTGCGGGTAGAATTTTCCAAACAAAACCGAAGCAGGTACTCATCTCCCTGAGCAGTTTTTATTGTGTAATTCTCCATTTCAATAAAGCATTTCAATAAAGCTTTTAGCTTTAAAAGCTTTAAAGCTTTTTTTTGTTTGCGCTCCTGCACATTACCACTAGAGGACTCCTCTCCGTACTCTCAATTTACTCTTTGGGTGTTGATTTCTGACAGCCAGATGTTAGTGGAACTGCTTTGCCACCCCTCTGTGTAGTAAACGTTGGCTGTTATTAATGGTGCCTACTCGTTATCTTTGGTGGGAACACAACCCCCTCAAAACCCAAAATACCACGTGACATTTTTGAACTGCTGCCATGTGTAGGCACACCTTTTGCCTTACGTGACTGGTGTCATTCTTACAGCTACACAGCTAGGACAGAAGTGGTGTACTGCAGGATGTTAAAACTTGGTCTGATACGGAATAGCAAATAATACAGTTTAGTAATTCCACAATGTTTTAAAAATATATCCTAAATCAGTGACTACTAGGCTGGTAGGTGGAACTGGCTGATCAATTTGTGTTTATTCTGGCTATGCTGTTGTAGAGTGCTTTTTAATTTAAAAAAAATGCAATATATATATTTTTATTGCTACAGTTGGGAACAAGAGCCCAGTCAGAGAGAATTCGTACTTACAACTTCACCCAGGACAGAGTCACCGACCACAGGATCGCGCATGATGCACGCAATATCAAGGTGATGGTTGCTTATCGGGGCTTTAAAACTTAGACTTATCTGTATCTTGTGAGGAAAAATGTAACCTTGTGAAAACAATTTAAAATATATGTGGAAATCACGTGGCCCGTTGTTCTCTGATGGAATGTGATAGATTCAAGAAGCTCACACTCTTCTGCCTCAGTGATGTAGGGTAGTGTTAAAGATGACTTACACAGGAAGTATGTAGCTGACCTAGTTCTCTGTGTCTTTTTCTCCTACTATATGAAAAAAAGATCAAGCATGGAGTGCCCCTTAGTGAACTTTGTGAGTCCCTTCACCAAACTGGGCAAGTGAAACAAGATTCTTGAAGCTTACTGTAGCCAAAAGAAAAACCTGACAAGACAGACTTTTTGTAAGTTAAGTCAGCCAATCAGCTTAATCCTCCTTTTAATGCTAGAGTGAATAAAGAAAAAACAACAACCTTGTTTACCTTGAAAGCCACAGATAATAGCAACTGAAGCTGAATACTTCTATTGCAAGATTACCTGATGGTTTACTTCTGAATAAATTTCTACATAACGTTTCAATCTTATTGCTTTGTTAACAGGTATTTAAACAAATACCTAATAGTGCATTTTTGTCTAATAAATTTATGGGCAATGCTCTGAACTTTAGGACAAAATTTCGGATGACCCTGTATTAAGTTGTCTTAGGCATCCAGTTTACTGTAATTGCTGTTGCCTAAGGAGCAGCACTTTTAACCTGTACCCACAGATGTCCAGGGTTACTTCAGAGAACATAGGACATGCTGAATGAGAACACAGGACATATGAACCATTCTTAAGTTCATATTTAATGGGGTAGGGAAGAGCTATAGAGGTATCCGGATGGAAGAGAATGGTAAGAAGTTCCACAACTGTATAAATATTAGTTTTGTTAGTCTAGCTTTTCACGTACTTTTTTTTTTTGAGTAAAATTGGAACTATAAACTGTCTAACAGAAGTGAGTTAAGCTTTGCTTGTAAAAAAAAAAAAAAAAAAAAAAAGAATTTGTTCTTGGCATGAAAAAAATATTTAAATTGGGTCCTTCTACTCCTAATTGTTCTTGCTGCATGATTTTTTTATGTAAATGCTTAGGTTATGCGAAAGCACAGCAAGAAGGCACCAACACCTCTTCTGTTGTTGCCAGTGTGCCTTCACACGAAGTCCCAGTGCACCATGGTGCTCTCACACAGGGGAGTCATGAAGCTGGGCAAGTGGAAGTGCTACAATAAGACGCCAGGCAGAGGGCATTCCCAGAGCTCCTCTTCTGCGTAGTCACTATTTCGGAATAACACTGATGAATGCTCAGTAATGCTTTTGTCTGCTGTTGTTTTTTCATAGGAAATTCTAAGTGGGAAAGAAGAACTGGATAAGCTGATAAACAGGCTACTGGAGTTTGCAGAGATGGAGGCTCTCACTGAGTATCTAGAAAATTTACAGTCTGTGGAAGGAGGAGGCTGCTGAAGACATTGTATAGAGTTAAAGCAGAAATGCGTTCAGTAGCAAAATAAAATGGACATGTGTTAGATGACTGATTAAAATCTATGCCTCTTTTTCAATGTGTGCTATTACTCTTTTTTAATATATATATTGGCACAAATGAACTTAATGGGTTGACTTTACTACAGTTTCCCTAGCAGAAAAGAACAGGCTTTGAGTACTGTTTGTTCTGGGGATGGGAGATGTTCCTGTCTAGGTGAAAGATCCCAAGCTCCCCTCACTTAGTCTAGAATCGGAGTAATGCTTATTTTTATTGTTTTTATCCGCTGACAGAGTGAACTTCCTAAATGTAGTCCTTTCTAAATAACTCTGTATTATGAAACATTATTTATTTACAGCAAATATAGAAAAGGAAAGGGAGCAATCTTGGACGAGAGGCCAGGATCCTGAGAGCTGTACCTGTCAGCCTTCCTGGGTCAGCTGAGGCTGGGTCTGGACCACGTGCTGTGGTGGAGTGTGAAAGTACCTGTTCCAGTTTCACGTTGAGTTGACGAGGTTCTGGAAGGAGTTTAGCACAGATAACAGGCAGCATCCTCCTCCTTGACAGAAAATGAGCTGACAGTGTAGATGGATTTTAGCAAATGAGGTAGGTCTGGAATTCAGCTTCTGCCTTGATGTCTTCTTCGGGAATGTGTGCGTGTCTCTGAGGGCAAGCCAGATAGCTGCAGAGCACGCAGCTTTAATAGGACTCGTGTTCATGTTTTCCCCTAGGCACATATTGTGCAATACACTTACACGCACTTGTGCGTAGGCAGGCAGCAGTCAGAAGCAGAGAGTGAGGAGCACTCGGATGTTTAACATTACACAGAAATAGGCAAGGGCACTGCTGGGCTGGGCTGACTTGCTAGATTGATGCGTTTGCTCTTTATCCTGCTCTTCCCAAACCGTGCTATGGAACTGCTCTGCACTTTCTCGTGAATGTGAAGAGTCCATGAATTGTCACGATTTAAATTGCGCATCGTGGCTGGTTTTTGTCTGCATGTTTATTTCCTAATCATGAATGATACAGGACTGAGAAAATAGCAGTTGTTTTAAGAAAACAAATTATTTCAATACTGAATCCTAAACTGTGTAGTTAAACATCAGTTTAAACTTTATTTGGACAGAATAGCAACTATATAAATATATATATATTAAAATATATAAATTTAACTTTATTCAGACAGGAAGAAAGCAGGAAAAGTACTCGGTTTCTCAGTTATGGAACTATTCTTCAATTCTTGGGGGTGTGAGAATTCTTGACTTGCTTCCAACACTCAATTACAAAAGGTTTATTTTTTTATTTTTTAATTGATAGCTGTGTAAATCAATCAGTAAGCCTAGTGTCCCATGATTTAGAGTCATCTGCACATTTGAACGCTGGCATTGCAGTGAGCAGCTGAGTGAAAAATACCCGCAGGAAGGCAGGCAGCTCAGCTGGCACCTATGCAGTGCTGACAGACCGGTGCTAACTGATGGGATTAGCTGCAGGAGGAAAGTTTACGTGGTGAGCCAATTAACGTGCCCCTTTAGCTCACTTTCATGGTGCAGAAAGATTTGTTTTATTATATATGTTGAACGATCTTAGAAACTCCTTCATTTTCTGCAGCCTCTCTTTGGTGGTGCTGGGTTTGTGCTCAGAGGAAGGGGAAAGCAGAAGGGAGCTCCCCTCTAAAATCACGTTTTTGATGTCCCCAGTGGAGGCATTGAAATCCAGCGGCTAAACCTTTTCTCCTAGGCTGTTCCAGTAGGATAGGTTTATAGGATGAGCTTATAGGATATCTGAAACCATACACTACTCTACAAGGTTTGCACCCCGGTCTTTTCTGCGGGATGTAAAAGCTGCTGAGATAAATGGCAGAAGTACCTCACCTGCATTGCTTACACACCCAAAGATGAGCAATTAATAAGGTATTTCTGCACGTACAAGCCTGTGAGCTGTACTGAACCATGTATATGGGCCTTGATCCACCCCTCACCTACAAGGAAGCATAAGTCATATAGGTTCTATAGGCTCCGAAGGTTATCCTCCCCTCTGCAGCCTAGGTGCTATTTTTGCTGTTGTTTTGGCATTTTTTCAGTGTAAGATTGTTAAGGCAAGGCCTTCATTTTCCTGCCTGTTTGTTTTTGTCTGCTAGCATAATATAAATAAATTACCTTTTCTGGAGCAAGAAATATTTCAGTTTTACTCCCCAAAATAACGCTGCATGGGAACAACGGCTGTGCTAACATTACTATTTGTTATATGATTACATATTCTCATTAGGTTAAGAAACGAGGTTGTTTCCGGTCAGGCTCTTGTACAATTCACCTGTTTCTGTTAGACAAAACACGAAGGGGCAATGCCAAAGCAGCAAAGGCATCTTCTCTAGTTCCCCTAGTCCCTGAGCGTGGATTTATACATCAGGCTTTACCACCTTTTCCTACAGCTTTACCTTAAATCAGGAGCTGTAAGAACTGACTGCTGCTTTGAAACTCTTCGTGGCAGATGGGTGTGAACGATTCACAAATACACGGCATCAGCTGAAGATCCGTTTTGGTTTGTTTTTTACTTTTTGAGCTTGATTTGGCATTGCTAACGTAGGTTCCACTTGGATATCTGGAAAACATCTTTACCTTTAAACGTAGCAGCTGTCAAAATGATAAGGAAAAAAGCAGAAGTTTTCAAATGAAAATGCCGATAGTTCCCACTTGCTGCCCCATGCCTGGGGTTCTGTTTCAAACATCCCTTTCCAAAACCAGCTGCCATTCAGGCACTTGAGACCTCCAGCACCAGCTACATAAATAGCATCACCTCTTTGCTCTGGCCATGAAACGCAAGTTATTGCGTTTGCAAGCAGAGCGTGTCCACTGCTGTGTTTGGAGAACCGCACGGGAGATGTTGGGGGAGATGGATCAGCCAGAAATGCTCCCTTCAACCAAAGAGCTCGTATGCTCAGGGGCTGTGTCTCAGTAAAACATCTATTTTATCGCTCCGATCCTGCCTCTCCCTGGTACCCCTACCTCCTATCTTTATGACTTTCCTCTTGGTCCTAGGACAACTCTTCCTTTGTAGCATGTTTCTAAACCAGATGAAAGGTAGGGCTATTAAAACATAATACTATGTATAGATATGCTATTAATCATATTTGTAGAATAAATAAAACATTATACAAAGAAACACATGGGGCTTTATGACAGTGGAAAAATGGATTTTTACCCGCTATTTAAGCAGAACAGCACCAGTGTCTTATCTTGATTACTTCCAATTAATCATCAATGGAATGCACCGGGGAACGCCTCAGAAATCCTGGCACTAGAAATGAATTTATTCCTTTGACAGAGAGGGCTGTTTATTATCATTTAGTTAAAAGGAAGGAATAACCTAACACTGTTAGCAGTAGAAGGTATTTCATAGCCTGTTTGCCCAGATCTTACCTGACCTTATTCTAGCTGCTTTGTAAAGCTGCGTAGGTTTTTTTTGCTTTCTGTAAGAATAAAAAAGTTGCCAAATGATCACATTGACAGTAAGATTATAATATTTTTTTTCAGTAAAAGCAGTGTTACTGAATAATTTGCAGACACTTATGAAAGGTGGGAAATGCACGTCTTTAATTCCTTCTCATTCTAAGACCAAGGAATAGGAAGGCTACCGAGTAACCATCTGTTTCCGTCTGAAGTTTACCTATTCAGACACAGTCTGAGTGCTGCTAAACAGTAACCACGGCAAACCTGGGCTCTGTTCTGTTAGGAATTTTAAAATTAACAATTTTAACCCAGGTCGTTTGTTACTTATAATTGGTGCACTGAAAAAAAGCAATTTCCAGCAACTCTTTAACACGCTACTGGAAAGCACCCAGGCCCTACATCGGTGACCACAAACTGAAAAAAAAACACTTCTTTTAACAAGCCCTTCCATATTAACATACCTGTTTGGGTTTATATTTACCCCAGGCCCCACTTTTAACACAATCTGCACCCGTAATTCTCTCAGGTAATCCAAAACCCCTTGAGTACATGAACAGCAGCAAGAGAGATGGTTCAAATGAGAGCTTTATTTGGTATTTTCACATGAACTCCACTTCAAGAGCTTGCTGTACTCTGCCCTTGCAACTGAGAAATTGTTTGGGAAAGCAGCTGTTTGGTTTTGCAGACAACACTCAGAGTAAAACAAATGCTTGTGAACAGCCCCACGGTTCCTTCCTCGCTGCACCCTCGGTCAAGCAAGGGATCCAAACCCAGTCTCTAGCACGGGGGCTGCGTGATGCTGCCTGCTGGTTTGTAACACAGTCTGCTTCTACGTGCACAGCTAAAACCAAACCTGTGCTTGCTGACGTTCCCCAGGAATCCTCTTGAGCAAATTTAGCCTCTTTCAGGTTACTTGCAACATTTTTATTTATTTATTTTGTACAGAAACTTTTATTCGAGCTCTATCCCCAAACATTTCACAAAGCTAGCCTCATTCCTCACGCAAACGGCTAACACCATCCCCACGTTAAGGAGCAGGCAGAAGGTAAGAGGACCCGAGAGGTGGACACAAGAGGCCGAGAAGATGGGGCTGACACAACCAAAGGGCTGCAGCAGCGGCCAGCCGAAGGGACACGGACAGCTTTTGAAGCAGTAAGTGCAAGGAGTTAAGGGCCGTGAGCCCTCCGTGAGGAATGCAATGAAATCTTTCAGGAAAATAAACCAGAAAACCAAAAGAGCACAACCAGCCAAAATAGCTGGGGCTGTGCTTCTCCAGGGCACGAGGCGATCATCCTGCCGAGGCTGGGAGGTGGAGACATGGTGGCCTGCGCAGGAAAAGACCAAACCTTCTGGAGAGCTCAGCGGGGATGAGGGAAAGGTGTACACACAGCGGTGAGATGGAGATGTGCATAGTTAGGACTACTGGAGGGAGACGGCTTGAGGAAGACCCCAGTAATAATGAAAAAGTACGAGGAGGGGGAGGCACGACTCAAAAAAGCAAACCAAGGAGGCCAGGCAGCATTAAATGGGTTTTTGCTCCCTTTCTGAGGTGCCAAAATGTGCACTGGAATTACATTATTTTCAGGGAGGGGAAGGAGAAATGCTTTTATAGATGCCCAGGTAGTGAATTTAATTCAGATCCATGTCAAGACTCATCCTCCCATCCTCCCAGTCCGAGTATTTGGTTTGAATGGTGCAGCAGCACCAAATGAGTCTATGAGGGTCAAACTACAACAAGCATTTGCTCCATTGGGAAGGTCTGCATTTCATTCTACAAATTCCCAGGTGCAGGGTTAAAATTTGGCTTGGCCCAAATCGGAACAAAGATTACTCTATAACCTGGGTTGAACTGAGCAGGTGCTCCCTGCACAGCTCCTGTCACGCTGAATTACATGCCAAGGAAAAATCAGCTTCCCTTTTAGCCTATGCAATGTAGGTGCTTCTAAAAGCATCGTCAACTTCAGGCGGGCCTCCTGTCGAAATGCACACAGCGGAGACAGGCTGCAAAGCTCTCCTTCCAAAAGACAAGACTGGTGAAAGGTGATGCAAGGAAACAAAGACAGTGCAGTGAAGCGACTTAAAATAAAGCCAAGGATGTGGCCCTAACTCAAGGTGCTTGCAAAAAAACAACAACATGTGAGCGGATAAAAACAGGCTGAGGGACAGAAAACGGATTAGTGAGAAAACAAAACGCTGCTCCTCTGAAACAGGAACGTTCCTTTGCAAAAAGTCAGTGCAGCCCAAGGAAGGATTAGCAGATGAGGAGCAGAACTGTGCTAATACCTGGAGGATTCCTATGGCAAATTCCAAAGGCAGAAGATTTTGCAGGGAGATAGGGCAGAAGGGAGAGCTATCTCTGCAGAACAGATGCCCTGGAACACCGGGGTCTGCCCTAATTCTCATACAAGGCTGCATTTTTGTACACAAGAGAAAACATTTGGTTTAGACACACACTAAGGATATCAAATGACAGCACGGTGCAAAATTAAACAGCGACTTTCTAAGTATCACATTTGTTTCAACTGGCTCTTATTACACTCGAGGGCCAGCAACAAACTGCTCTCTCCAAACTGATCCGCAGAGGCAGTGGGGAGAGAGGAGCTGCACTTCTGGTGAAATCCTGGCTTGAGAAGTCACATCAGCATTAGTTAACCCAACGCAACTCGTGGCAAACAAAGAAAACATTTAATTCTTTCCCCTAAGGTAAACACTAGCTTTGGTTTGTCTGTGAAGCTCAGCACTTGGCAAAGACCTTTGGTTCACATTACTACTAGCAGCAGCTCCTCGAGGAAACGAGCCTGGAACACTTCTGTTTTCAGATGTTTTTAAACATCTGCTTAAGCAATTTAGTTACAGGTATCTGGAATTACTGCCTATAGGGATTTTGATATGACAAAACGTTTTAAAGAGAAAATGACAATATTTTGGGAACTTCACTAAGCAGGGGAAGACGTCCTCTTCAGAGGATATTAAAAGTGAAAAAAGAAAAAAGAAAAAGAGCACTAGTAAGTAATAACATCATTTTGCAGACACATCAGAAAGAAATAAATATACTTCAGGAGTAACAGAAGGAGGATGAGTACAGCAGGGCAAAACAAAATCATTAAAAAACAGGTTATTGAAAGGAAAGAACAATCAGCTGCTAACTCAGCAGTCAGCAATGGCCAAGGAGCAGAAAGAGCTGGTTGAACTGGCAAAGCACAGGGCACCTGCAGCAGACAGCGTGTAAAAAAAGGCAAATGTGGCTTAGGGATGTATCAAGAATTATTTACAATATGCTAAGGAAGTGTTAGTGGCATCACAGATGGTCTCAATCTGCCCTAACATATAGTTTAGGCAACCTCAGAGTGGAATGGAGGAAGAGAACTGCTGGTAGAGCATGGTTTTTAAGAAGGTGCTTAAAGTGTTTATGAAAAAGAAACCTGTCAACCTCTCCATGGTAGAAGGGGAACTTCTGTTCTAGCCTTGCTTACGAGGTCTTTCACGTGGAACAAATGTGTGTATTCCTGCATCTCCTGGACCCTGAGAGCATCCAGTGGTCACCTGTAGCTTTCAATGAGCATGCAGAGCTAGATATGACAGAAAATGTTCAAACTTTTCAAAACAAACACCGGAAGAAACACAACCCTGACAAACAAGCATGTATGATTAAAACCTACACTCCAAAACACTTCTACACACAAAAAAATGTCACGCCATAAAGAGAGAAAAAAAAAAAAGGACCTCAGCTTCCCTTGTAATGTATGATAGACCAGATTCCCACTCCTCTGCCAGCTGGTCTGACAGATTAGGTCTTTTCCCCAAGAAGTTCAAGCTCAGCAGCTACCAGCTGTATTTTGCTGTAGCTGGACTCTGAGAGCTGCCTTAACTCTGCTCTCTGTTTCTGACCGAGACTCTCCTGAGCAAAACGCTGTGGGCTTTAGAAATGGAGGCGTGTTTCTCAATGGTTTCATGATTTCAGCCTTTTTGGCTCCCTGTTTGATACCTAGAGAAGCAGGAAAGCAGAGCTGCCTTCTAATGCAGCCACTGAATCTCGACGATGCTAAACGGAGACAAAACCCATCAGATTAAGAAGTCAAACTTAAAATCCTTTAAAAAAAACACCTAAGCATTTACACTGCCAACTTCTAACAACCTGAGCAGCCAGCTTGGACAGTTCAGCCACCAGCTCCACTCACTCATCTTTTATTTTCCTCTCCTGTAGCACTGGGAATGATGAAGCTTCGATATGCTCAGCCCCTCCCAGCCTAGGTAACACTACTCAATGCGTTCCTCTTACCAGCAGAGGAAAACCACCAGCCTCAAAAAGGATGCTGTACGCTGTAGCAGGGCAAGATCTTTGGAATATTTTTTCATGACAATACCATGTCATTGCTTTTTACGAGGAAAGAGACAAAAAGGAAACAAGACCAAAAAATAGAAAACGTGATGTGTAAAAGGAAAGAAAAATCCTAGAAGAAACAACAATAAAGCAAAATGCATCAGGAAGAAAGCACAGAAAACTACTACTTTGACAGAGGTGGCTCCAGAGCTGTTATTACAAATCAGATTCATCAGGTTTAAACCTTCAGCAGAGCTCTAACAAACTGATCATGCATGTACACAATTAATTTATTTTAGAATACCATTAGAAATGAGCAGCACCAGTGTGACTAACTCCCCTAAAAACAGCTTTCAGTTTATCTACTTGAAATGTTGGAACTCTCAGCGCCTACTAGTTTGCAAGCAATTAATTAGAGGTTAGTAAGCACAGTACTTTTACTCATTAGTTAGGAAACTACTCCATGTAGATTATCTTGGGGGGTGATTTTACTCTCTAGTACATGCCACTGATCCAGTTCTGGTGTAAAAATAAAAGGTCTGTATCATTTTTTGCAGATTAAGCATTAGCACATTGTCCCATACTTAGAAAAGGGGTAAAAAACCTGACCAAATGACAGCATACACTGAGCTAATTGAGCTTAGATGGCATGGTTAAAACAAAACATAAAACTATTTACAGTATTGCATAAGTAATATAGCACAAACTTCCATTCCAAATGCACTCACGTCAAAATAAAATAAAAAAATAGTACAACTCACATACGTTTTAATACCTATAAATCCTTATTTTCTATCCAACATTTTCTTTATAAAAGCCTGTTTAAAATATTAAACTTTTGATTCCCTCCAGCCTAAATGGAATCTAAAATGATTTGCTACTGATCGCTTAGTCTTTGCCTTAAGTTTCTGGATTTCCCATTTTCAAATTTCCTCTTTTTAAACGTCGGCACCCCTTCTGCCAGGTCTCCAAGGGAGGTAACTGTCTTCTCTGTAAATATCACCTGGGCATCTTCGGGAACCTCTAGCACTGGAGCTGGCACGTTGTCACTCTCTGTACTAGGAAGCTCCAGGTCCACTTTTTCACTGGAGGGAAGAGAAGGAAACATAAAAGAGTTAATCTGCATGGAGAAAAGAATACTGGGTACTACAGACAGTGATATCCATCTTTAATCAAAGCAGCTTTGAGCTAGATGCAAAGCCTTCTAGCCAAGATCATCAGCATGACAGGGATCAAGAAAAACATTCTTTGTTTCTTCTGAGTGAAGTGGCATTAAAGAAATAAAATAAAAATAGAAAAAAAAAATAAAAATAAAGATGTTGAAAGACGGTGGCCAGTGAGTAATTAGCAATGGTTTGCTACTGAGTAGTTTCCCTCAGGTGTCCATCCCCAAGGCTGTGTGTGACAGAGCAGAGAAGAGGCCTACCAAATGAAGAAACAACCCAAAGCTGGGAGAAGCAGCTTCATAGCACAGGATCACAGCTAATAATCAAGGACATTGTCCAGAAGTTACCAGTTTTAGGGGGTTGGTGGCAAACACTGTGTTCTAGAAGGATAACCAGAGGCATGAACATAAAATGGAGAGCAGCTGAACAGTTGGCAGAAATGATCCAGATCACCAGACAATCGGAATCACAGCAGCAGCATCACACTACTGTGAAGAGACACCCTTAGGGAGTACATTTGTATGGACCAGCCAGGAACACAGACATCTTTCAGCACTGCTAATGAACAACCACATGTCTTCCTTACACGTGTGTTAAAATACAGACTGATATATATAAGGTTCAGTAGCTGAAAGCACTTTTTATTGGGCAGTGCTTTCCAAAAACACTGAAAGAACTTACCAGCTCTGGAGTCAAGAAGTGGTTAGCTGCCCCAACACAGGAGGTGTTATGGGAACTTACCAAGCAACATTATTATCTCCAAGGAAGTGTATCTGTGCTTAATTTAATCAAACAGTGACAGAACTGTACCTGCTGAATAATTTAAAACGAAAATGCTGTGTAATGGGGTAAGAATGAAAGGAAAGATTCATTTCCTTCTCCCCAAACTGTTTTTCCAGGCTCCTAGAGGGCACTGTAACAGGAAACTCACCACAAAAGACAGTATGCTTCAGAAGAAAATGAGCAACCTCAGGCATCGTGCAGTAAAACAAACCAAACCAGCCAACCGAAAAAAAAATCACACACACACACACACACATCCTGATCAGATGCAAGTCATGAAAACATCTGCAGTGCATCAGCTGGACATGTGAGAGAGAGACAGCTTCCAATTTAATATTGGCATAACCAGATTACATGTTTTGTCTTTCAACTCCTTACTTAAAGCATTACAGAAAGTGTCTACCAACACATTATGACAGCATCCAGTACTTATCCACAGTGACAGCAGAAGTTTTAGTGCATTTTGTTTTGTTTTGGCTTTACTTTATTTTGAAGTTAGGGAGCAAGAAAAATAAGAGCTCAAACAGAACTCTGTTACTAAAACGCTGGGTTAAAGACAAAACAAATCTGTTACAAAGGGCTGTGTCCTTCAAGTGAGCAGCCAGAATCAGTGCAGCATCATGAATTCAAAAATAATTCACTGCTTGTGGGAACAGCTCAGCCCACATTAGGTAAATTCACTTGGGGTCTTCAAAAAGCACACTCATATCAGCAACTACTGATCCGACAGGGAAGAGATTCAAAGCCCCATGATCAAGATCAAGATCTTCTAGGGCCCTCAGCAACCTGAACTCCAGGCAGAGGTAGCCCAAACTAATCATTCATCAGAAAGAAAGAGAATTTAGCCTGGAAGTTGGAGACATTGAGCAAGCTGCCTGTGCTGCTCCGAGGCTGGAAGCAGTTGAAAAAGCAGTTCCAAGAGCTGGAGTCAGCTGAACCGGATTGTTGAAGGAGACAATATATAAGGAACATAAGCTTAGAGTAACTACATTTAAACAATTGATACTCAGCCTCTGAGGAAAATGATGGATGACAACTATCCTTAAAATCCCTTCAGTTGACTTTGTACTTAGGGTGAAATTCTGCACTGAAACAAAATGCCACTGCTATCCTCCATGGAGAGCTATTACTTTAAATAATCTCCAAGAAAAGGGTTGTACTTCAGGCTACATTCCCAATAAAAGCTGTGCTAACTGCCAAAAGTCAAGAAGAAAAAAGATTCAGCTCTTGAAAATTACGCAAATTGCTGTGGTCAAAAGATACTCACCCTGATTCTTCTTCTTCTTCTTCTTCGTTTTTAATTGATTGCCATTTTCCATAAGGGTTGGTCTTAGATGTGTCACTGGAATAATCTTTGGAAGCTGATGCACGCTCTTCTTCCAGATTAACTTCTCGCCATGTCCCATAAGGGCTTAGCTTTTTAGCCTTGGGAGATTTCTCTTCCTCTGATTCATCATCTCCTTTCCTCTAAAGAGGAAAAAACCCACCTTAAGCAAAAATGCCTAAATAAAAACATAACGTAGCTTTATTTTACATCTTTTATTTATCGTCTACTATTCATAATTTTCAACCAAGAGTGATTTGAAACAATAAAATCATATTGTAATAAAAATCTTTACACTTTTTTCCTTGAGCTTTCATCTCATACACAGTTGAAAAAAAACCTGTCATGGCTGAAGTTAACAAGGAGTAGACAATTATAGCTTACTTAAAAACAAGAGGCCAAAAAAAATCACACACAATTTTCAGTGCATGCACATACACAATTTGTACCTAACACGTGGTGGTTTATAACAATGCACAGCGATACAGAAGTATGTATTTTAGAATTCACACCTGTTTAATTAATACAAATTATATTTAAGCCATCTCTGTTGGTTCTGAACTACCAGTTCCAGAAATCCACCTGTCCCAACCAGAGCCATAATCACACCCTCTATGTGAAGTTTCAAAACTGAAGACAAATACACACAATTGATTTTGTTGCGTGGGCTGCCGATGCCAATTAACTTTTTGGATTATTTCAGGGATAAGACAGTCTGCTCTCTCAGAGTACATCACACTTGCTGCAGAATTCTTCTTCAGGTTGGCTGAAGTTCGCGCTCTGTATTCTGGAACAGTGCCACTAATGTGCCAAATCACTTCAAATAAGGATTAATTTCACTATTCAAAGTGCAAGCTCCTACTTTCAGTCATAAGGTTTAACCTCACCACAATCAGTACAGCCTATCACAAGAGATGAAAGACAAGTCATTTAATACTAGAAAGTGAACACTATATGTAAAATAAATCTAAAAGAGAGACTTTACCTTGGAATTTTTTCCTGGACTTTGTGCTTCACTTTCACTGTCTTCCTGACTGGAGTCCGATTCCGATGCTTTGGAACCTGTTTCTGCACCCTCTTCAGAACGCTTGCCGCGCTTACTGTTCTCATTTGAAGATGAAACAAAACCATCAGGTTTCTCCCACGTGGATACTGTCCAAGATATTTGAATAATCGCATTATTTATGTATCTAACTCTAATCTATTATTGCTTTGACAGCATCACCTTTCAGAAGGAGTACTGCCTTATGCAGATATACAGCGAATAATTTAGCACAAGGCCTCTGCCTTTGCTCAGTACATTTTTCTCAGCAAAGATACCATCATGACAACCAAGTTCACTGTTGATAAAGCTTGTTTTAATTAGTGCTTAAGAAAAACATCGTGCATAGCAAACCGTGGTCCAAACAACTCTGGTCCCTCTCACCCTACAACAGGGCAGGCCACCTTTGGAGGTACCCATTTGATTTGTGTTATCCACTGATGCCAAAGAAAGGATGAGGTAAGGAATGTTAACTGTGAGCTTCTTAGCTTTCAGGGCAGATAAAACCTTCTCCCCTGCTACTCGTCTCAGTAAGGTCAGGTCTCTAATTAAACAGCTATCAAGCAAACAAGGGAATACAAACATTAATTTGAAAAGGCAAAAATATCTGTAGGATATGACCACATTTTCAATTAGAAGGTAGTATTCCAGCAAATATATTGAGAGAAGGTATTTAAATAAAAGTGAATCAGTGGTCTTGAAGCCGGTTTTAGTAGCAATAAGGTAAAAGTATACCACCTTTAAATATATAATGTTATATAAACTTTCAAATGTAACAGAACTATTTTCCCAATTACTTTATTTCCAGAGTAACCCCTAGCAAAAAACAGCACTTAAGAAGTATGCTTCTAAATGTATCTTGAGGAAGTAAAGGTGTAAAAAACTGAAAATGGGTGGCTTACAACTAACAAAGCAGTCTCTTAAGGGTATTGCTGTCATCTAGCTTTAGACCAGTAACTAAGAAAAATAAAATATCACTTTTTTAGGTATCACCTATAGTTAGTGGATTAAGGTGCAGCCTTCTGAAGCATGATTCATAGCAGGAGCTAAGCCGAGAGATACTGGCCTCCTAAATTACATGCCTGAGATGAGACGCTACGAACATTCCCCTTGGCTAACAATTTGTCTTTTCTTCAGAAAATAGGATTAGCGTTAGCAGAGCTGACAAGTATTTCAAGCATTTGCAAGATACCTGCAACTAGATAAAAATAAGGGGATCACTTTGAAGTCTCACAATCTCAAGTTTTACCGAATATAATGATCATAAAGACATTCCTCTTAAGTGCAACGTGTCCGTGAAGAACTTAAAAAATGTTACAACCAAAAGCATAAAATATGTCTGAACTTCGAAGGCAATGTTTAAAAATAACCAGCAACTCACTTTCCTCTCAGAAGAGTAACCACAAATCATTGGAGAAGGGAGGTGGCACGCTGAAAAACTGAAAGGGTTTTGTTTTTTCTTTCCTATTCTTGGCATCATTAGGAATTCCACTTCATACCCAACAGCAGAAGGAAAACTCATAGCTGGCATAAAATCACTTGCTCTCCAGAGAGGCACTGTTGACCATACCTGATTTGAACAGATTTAGAAAACAAATGCCTGTTCTGGGGGAGTTACCACAAAGTTCCCCATGCAGGGAAAAAAAAAATAATATATGGGGAAAAGAAGTAGGGACTCTGATTCTGGATTCTCGTGTCAGTCCTATGTCAACAAGAGGAAAAGTTTAGGAGATCCTAAACTTCAGCTCCATACACCTGGTAAAACAAAATCCTATCCTTTTGGGTTTCCAAACTAAAACTTCAATACATATGTAGAAATGAAGAACCCATATCTAAAAGTTGTAAGTTAATGGTTTAAAAAAAACAAACCTACAAAGCACAAACATATACAGTCTCATAATACATTTATAAAGTCAGCACTGAGCTAAACAACAAATCTATTTCAACTAAGGCAAGTGCTTAAAAGATACAGAACTTAACAGCGGCCTTAAAACACAGCTATTTGCAAAATAAAATGCTGCTCTGAAAAGCCTCTGTTCTGAAACAGAGCTCAACTCCTTACCTCCTGTTTGTGTGTTATAGTAATAGGTATGACCATCTTCAGAGACACCTTCTACCCACACTGCTCCCTGAGAAGAAGATACAGAAGCTAATTAAAAACAACGACTTTTAAGGATCAGCGAAAGAATCACTTACAAAACATAAGACTTCATCCCTTGAATACTTTTGCTCATGATGATTTTACTGTTTCAAAACCTGTCTGAAGCTTGAACTCCTTAAACTCTTACAAATTATTCCCTTTGACTCAAATGAGATTGAATTGCTTATCTTTAAAGAACCACAAATCCATATACACGTTTTTTTTTCAAATAGTGGATAATTAGCATGCCATACAGTTCGAATTATGATATAGCCCATTATTTTACACATTTTTGATTTTCCAAAGCCTTCACATCTTAACTTGTCATTTCCTGTTTCATTCATTGTCTTAAGTAGAGACTGAAAAATCTCTCTGGAAGTCTTGCAAGTTTTGTCAGGGCTATAGAAAACCGGTATCAAGAAATACTATCACTGAATAAACAAAAGCAAACAAAATAGCCTTCTAAAATTTATTCCAAAGTACACATTCACCAGAAATAATTGAAGAATTAACCTTTGCAGGAATGCACGCCAATGAATTTACTTGATTTGGAAAAGCACCAATTTCAACAAAACATTGATTTTTCATACTGATTAATCAACGCAGGAGAAACATGGCTGGATTTGCTGCTTGTATGCCTTTGCGGATGCGTAATTAAAATAAAAATTACTTGCAGAATAAATAATTATGCATTACATGAGTTAAGATCTTTGTTAAGAACCTGATTTCAGCAACACTTACACATAAAACTTTTTCACTGCTCCTTAAGTACTAATATTACTCACTCCCCTGTACTGGGCAGGACTTCTGTGTAGCTTCATCATACATCATTTTTGCATTAATAAAAGTTTCTGTGTATAGATACACACAGTGATACGCGGATTTTTCCACGCACATTCCTATCCATTTGCTTAATACTCCATTAAAACCTCGTTTTTCTTTTTAAAACAACAAAATCAGAAGCTCACATCCGCTCTGTAGAAAGCTACTTAAGGAACAAAAAATTATGCTGGTTTGTTCAGAGGAGGCAAAAGCAAGAAAACCTTCCGTGATCAAGTTTCCTCAAGTTTTTGCTCTCAAAAGTTTCAATGTGATAGTTTAAACATGAGGAAAAAAAAGGAAAATTTATCTTATGTAAGTCGAAAGAGGACAAAAGACTGTACTTATGTGCAAGCTATCCTTTTTGTTACAGTTAGATCCTGAGAAGGTTTAGGTTTTCAGCAAGTATTTGACACTAGGCACTCCGAGCATCCTACTACACAAATGCTAACAAGCACAATGTCAATCTAAGTGAAGCTGTAGGTAGCCTTCACCACGCCTTTCATTGCTCTGTTCTCTGCACCTCTTGCAAAGCCTGAGCAGCAAGCCAACCTGCTATAAAGCAAG
Source organism: Aythya fuligula (assembly GCF_009819795.1). Classification (NCBI taxonomy): domain Eukaryota; kingdom Metazoa; phylum Chordata; class Aves; order Anseriformes; family Anatidae; genus Aythya; species Aythya fuligula. The sequence continues at coordinate 175,109,188 of NC_045559.1, read as the reverse complement.
GAAGGACCGTGAATCTCACTTGCACGACAAATTGCAAACATGCCCTTTAATTTGTGGGAAACGTGAGTCCTTGCTGGAGATCTGGAACATTCCCAGTATCTTTAGCTCAGAAGAAATAAGGGAGCAATTAAACGCTCGTTTTCAGCAGGAGCTGAAGTAATTAGAGACACCACAAAGTCACAGATCAGGGCGAGGGAGGAATGGCAAAATACAGCCATGTGGCACGACAGAGATAGCTGAGGCCGAAGGTGCGTATTTATGATACAGCTGAGACGAGCTAACGTCAGACTGCTGCCAAGAAGGCAGCTCCTTCCCTCTTCCATCTGGTCTTCCTGAACGGGCAATTCTGACTGCCCAGAAGGCTGATTCAAGGAAACAAGCAGTAACCTAAACTCCGAGGTTTCCACTCCCTGGATGAGTTCATTGTCAGGACAAACACACACCAAGGACCATACACGATCAGTCACCAGACCGCCTCTTTCAGGGGAAGGCTGGCGTAAAAATACTGCAAAGCTACGCCTTGACAGAAAAGATAAAGTTGAAGACCTGGTTAACAAGTTAGGCAAAACTGCAGGGGAAAGAAAACAGAAAGCTGGAGTAGCATGTGTTGGGCAGCTCTGACATGAATAAACACTGGATAAAAAAAAAAATCTGTTTCTGAAATAAAACCCTGTCTTAACAGAGAGAGAGAATAAAGACAACGAATGTGACATTTTGTAAATTGATTCAATTGCCTAAAAATATACACTATTATAACCAGTTTTTCCTCAGTCTGTAAGTACCCAGTACCAAACAAAGGCTACCTTCTAAGACACAACAATATGGGGTGACAGCATGTCGAGCATTCTGAAAAAGACAGGATTTTTTGCTCTCCAACAGAAAATCCAGTATTAGCAGACAACAGTGACTTGAAATCATACTGTGCTGTTACACTTATCTTGAAAATGGGAAAAACTTAACCTCACTTCATGGGAATGTTGTACAAATAATGCTTTTAATGTTGTGAAGCACTAAATTTCTGGAGTGAAAAATACCAGGGGAAAGTCCACTGATGATGATAATAAATGTATTATAATAAATAAATATAATAAATAAATATAATAAATAGTCTTTGGACTATTCAGCAGGTTTGCCTGTCCCTTAAATCAGGAAAATACAGTAAAACACTAAAAGGTTGCTTGCAGATGGCAACCGTGCCACTAAGAAACCTCCAAAAAGGACAAATTATCATATAAATGTACCCTAAAGCAAACACAAAAAGATATTTTTTCTTTACTACCGGACAATGTAGCCTCTGTGTTTTCCACACAGTGCTAAAACACAACACACAAACACACACACATTTCTTCATACACATAACAAACAACTATTTCTCACTGAGCAGTTGTCAAAAAGGAAGAATTCCTTTTTTCTTTTAAGTGTTAAAGATTTCTACATCACTGTGGTAGAAGAAACTCATGAGCTATAATTCGGATCTGATGTCTCTTCAATGCTCATGTTCCATCTTACTGTAAAAGGAGAGGAGAGCTACAAAAAGCTGAACAGAATTTAATCAGAGTTTTCCATAAGCTTTCAATTCAATGGGCTAATGCGTTAAAAAAACATTCTGTAAAAACATAACCATCATTATCTCTTCTCTTGATAATTATTAATGCAAAAAAAACATGTACAGTAGAATTTCAATTTTCATCATGTCATAAATGATCCTATATACTTACATTATGTTATGTTTCCTATGTTTACTAAGGGCAAACAATTTATCGTCTGCAATCAGAAGAGACTTGCAAATTGCTCAGCTCATTTCTGGTAAGTGTTTACAAGGGCAAAGAAACGTACAAATAACAGTGTTTGATTACCGTTTGCGAATTTTTAGAGTTGCCTTGGAATCCTTTAGGTTTTTCCCACTGTGATTCTTAAAAAAAAAACAAAAACAAAAAACAAAAGCAAATTTCACCCATCACTCAGTCCTGATCATGTTTAACAATATAAAAAAACAAAGATCTAACCACTAAGATACTGATATGTGCGCTCATCCAAAGTGTAACATTGATAAAGGATAATATATATTCTGATGGGATATATCTAACTATAGTATAACAATAAACCAAAGTGTCATAATTACAACTGGCTTTATCAGAACTAATCTGCCAGACTGTTAGATTCTGGTTGACACACAGATACTGGAAATTTGGTACAAAAAGGGCATTTTTTTAAATGGTAGCATAGGTCAGAAGAAACTGAACACACAAGATTTTTACCTTTTGGAAGTTACCCTGTAGAAGGAGAGACTAAACTAAATACTAAAGTCATCCCTAAATTTATAAGAAACAGTTTGTTATGTTCTCATTAATCATAAAAGAGGGTTGCTTTTATGCTCTAAAGTATAACTTTAGAGTATAAAGTATAAGCTCATAACACATTGCTCCTCAACAGAAGTCAGTCAGTTAGATAAATCCTGTAAATGTGGAAAGAAACAATCAGAGAACAATTCATAACTGCCCTCATTTACTTGAGCATGATCGATGCCCAAATAATCATCCAGTTCACTTCTCATTCCTGATAAAGCATTTTTAGAAAAAGCACAGCTATCTTTTGTATATTTAACCTCTGAGAGGCTAACATTTTCCAGAAACAGTAGAATTACTGTGTTATCCCATTATTATTAAGAAAAAGCAAATACAGCCTCAAGTTCCGGATGCCTAAGTCTTGATTATTAAGTATCAAAAACTCCATCTAATTGTTCAGATTTTAATAATCAGCTTCCTACTGAGATAGCGGAAGCATAAAGAAATGCAGGTTGTCTTTAGTCATTTGTATGCTATACGTCTATCTGCATTTGCTCCTCACTAATTTTTACCTCCTGTTTTTGTATTGTAGTAATAAGTGTAGCCTTCAGGAGAAAGTCCTTGCACCCACTCCTTCGTTTCAACTTTCGGTGACTCTGAGGCGCCCGGAGATGTCTTTTTTTTCTTTTCCTTCTTCTCTTTCTTTTCTTTCTTTTCCTTCTTTTCCTTCTTTCCTTTATCTTCTGTTGTGCTACTCAGTGTTTTACTCAGCACTGAACTGGGACCTACCTCATCTTAAAGAGAAATAACACTCAGTTAAAAAACAAGAGCATTAATCTGAGTTTAAATATTAGTCACTTATGTAACAGCAAATAGGAAATTTTGTTCTTAGGAGTATTTTTAGTCATTAGTATTACACTCATAGTAGCCAAACTGAAAAGATTACATTCAAAGAACCTTTCATTTTAGCAATACAATAGTGTTACAAGATAGTATCTTCCTTATAATAACTTTTGATATTTGATATCCAAGTATCAAAAGATGAATAATAACACAAAAACAGTAAGAACCCATAAGCTCTGACTAAACCCAAAGAAACTAAAAGAGTCTTGAGGAAGAACTACTGCAGGAGCTTTAAACTACAACTTTTTAAAAGGACAATACGTCTTTGCATTGACTGAACAAAGGAACTTGCTGAACTGCAAGCTGAGTAGCAGATTTTAATCTCTACTACTTGATACCAGTGCAAGTCCAAGTGCTCCTATTTGATAGGAACTTTTGTCTCCAAGTGGTAAAAGTGAAAAATAAAATTAAAGGAAGCTACGCTGCTGATTCAAAGTACTAACTACTGTTTTTTTTAGTTAGTTTGTTTTGTGTGTGTATGTGTGTGTGTGCTTTCACATTGTTTAAATGTTCCATTCCAAACCAGATTGTTCCATGCACCTGAGGACACCACAGCTAAAAACAATCTGTACTGCAACTTCTACTACCAGCAATTTGCAGGCTCACATTTCTTTCCTTTATTATTATTTTTTTTAATAAATAAATAAATAAACAAGCAAACACAGTCCTGGAGGCCTAGTCTCATATTTCTAAAACCTAATTTAAGAAAAAAAACATTCCTATTCAATATTCTTTCAATTTTGTCTTTAATCCTTTGGCAACTATATGAACTACCTGGCTTGATTCCAAGCCTTTTCAAATCCTCTTGATATGCTTTCATTGCAGCCTCCTCCATTGCTGCAAATTCTTTTGACATGTTTTCTTCTTCTTTTGCTTTTTCCAAGCTTTTCTTTTTAATCTAAAAGAAAACAAAAGCCCAAGAGAATAAATTAAGCAAGTCTGATAATAAAAGTGATTAAATATATGTATTTGTGAAAGTAAGACAATTGAGTTACCTCACTAATTCTTTTTGCCACATTTTCTTTATGATTCTTTCCTCTTTCATGAAACTCTATGCTCTAAAAAAAATAAGAAAAAACAAGAAAAATAATACATCCAATTGTAATTTGTTGCAGCTAGTTAAAATTTAATTAGACTAAACTTAGTTCAACAAGCCTAAACGTAACCTGCTTTGAAAATATTTCCTCGTAATAAATTCAGGAACACTGCAAAACACAACACAAAACTTATGAAAAAACAGTAACGCTCAAAAGTTTTAGTATAAACGTTCATATTCTGTATTTAAGAGATTTAAAACTTCAGAACTAATAATACTCAGCATGTATATTAGAGATGAGTAACACAGAATTTGGGTTCCCTCTCTATGCTATCCTAAGTAGCATACTTTTTTTTTTACCCAGTTTGTTGGTTTTCCTGCAAACCTTTAAAAACACTGTGGTCTATTTAGCATTGCAAACATTAGCTACTGTCCTTAATTAGATAATTCCCAACTGTAGAAAGATCCTATGAACGTAACCAGTCTCCAGGCCCACAAATCTGAGAGGGAGAAAAGGCTCAAGTTGGGTAAATGAGGACAACAGAACAGTCTGCAAGCCAAAAAGCTGCCAGAAAAAAAACAAAAAACAAAAAACAAAAAACACAGAGCCAGTAGAAACTGGAAGGAGTTCAGAAGCTGTACAGGTGTGACAGCTGAAACCCTCATGTGGTTCACAGAAGACACATCTGATCTCACTTAGGTGTTCAAAAATTAGGTGCCTGAAGCTGACCTAGTAACCCCAAATTTCTTTGCACAAACAGATATGCAGGGGATGCACATCCAGATGATGATTGACCTCTTCTGAAGGCAGGCTTATGGGTTACCTAAACACCCTCCTTAATGTATATATCTCTTTGCTGACTATATAAAAGAAACCTAAACCAATCAGCTCACATCTGTGCTTCTGAGTTACAGGTATCTAATTGTAAACCAGATGAAGCTCAGCTCCAGGAGTACCTTTGGCATCGAGTCAGGAGGGCAGAACTTATTTTTAAAGTGAGAAACCAATGGGTCTAAAAAAGGTGTCTTGCAAAAGGTGTCTGCAAGTCAGAAACACCTTTCTTTGACCCAGCAACATTTCTGTGGGCTGTGTGAAATGAAAGAAATTTCCTTTAAGTGCTTACAGCACTGGCTGCACCAGGCCTGCTGTATACAAACAGCATGTAGACCAGGTTTTGCTTTCCATTTGCATACTAAGGCTAGGAACAGGCGTTTCAGGACAGATCAAATGTTCAGTTACAGGTCGTGAAGAAAAAGCAGGATCAAATATTTCACTTCTTCTCTTGCACTGCCAAGTACAAACAGCATGCACCATCTTGTATGCAGGTACGTGGCTCTCACGGAACACATCTTAAATATCACAAGTACTACAAAAGCATTTTTAAACAGCACAGTTCATGCATTAATAAATTAACAAGTGATTTTATAGGCCATAATTCAAATTCTTAGTATTTCAGAATCATGGACTTAGCAGAGAAGATGATCGTACAGGTCTGTTGTCTGCTATCCAGCACTTGCAGTAATCGCAGAACTTTTTGGGCTGAGATTTCCAGTAATCGGCCCTGGGGAGAAGGAAAAAGAGAAGATGTGCAATCTGAAACAATAATCAAAGCCACAGGTTGTAAAATACATAGCCTCAGAGACCAAACTGAGTCGCTGTCTTTGGGTGATTGAGTGCTACGAGGATATTTTTTGGTGTTTTTGTTTTGGGGCTTTTTTTTAAAGCTATGGCAAGCAAGCAAGAATAGTTGTATCGACTACAGTGGTTCATAAAGCATGGCTCAGTAGCAAGATTTACCCAACTGATCCTTGAAGACTGCAATATTTTTTTTTTTTCCAACAGAGATAACGCTGTGAGGACCAGAAATATAAGACAACACAAGCCAAAGCTAAACAAGCAGCAGCAGATACCTTTATTCATCACAGACCTGTCAGAAATGTGCAACTCGTGCTGTTTTTCATTAAAAAATGCATACAGAAATGCTTCTAGGGGTAAAATTTTGATTTAACGTCAAAGCCCATTTTGGATACTGTCCTCAGTGAGCCAGGCAACACAGAGGTGTGGTCCTGGACGAGGCGAGCTAAGGCGAGGAGTCCTGGGGCAGACTGGGACCTGTGGGGTCCCAGACACAACAGCAAGTGCTTTGGGTGTTCCCGTGCGACAACGTGAGCATTTCTGAACCAGCCCATTTAGATAAGAAGTTGTCTGTGTGTGAGAAAACACAGGGAAAACTCCTCAGAGCTGAAAAGTTGGTACATAAAAGTATTTACCAGTAAAACAAACAAGCCCTCGTACGATTAGATAAAGGGTGATTCGGCATCAACAACCTCTTTCTAATGGCAGACGAGGGTTTTGTAGAAATAATTCCATGTCTTGTTGGCTTGTAGGGACAGACGCAATGCCTTGGTTCAGCAGAAAACATTTCAGCAACAGATTTTATTTTTTTCAATTAAAATAAAAGGAATGAGGGGAAAAAAATAAAAAAAAAAATCAAGATGACACTGAGGATATTCAAGATTAGTCCAAAAAAATGGATCTCTGCCTTCCACCTCAAGATCAATGTACACAATTTAAAGAAAATACTTCCTGACTTTTTAATTCAATGAAAACAAAACTTCTTCCACACGTAAAAATACCACCCCAAACCTTTTATGTGCAAGCACATCTTTCGTAACACAAATAGACCTGACTTCACTCTTAAAATTGAAGCAGAGAGATCAAAATATGCCTCCCCACCAGTGCTTAGTGTAAAAACACGATTTCCAAGAGGCTGTGGCTATTTAAAGTTGTAAGTATGATGAATCCACTCTGCAAAAACATTTCAACCTGTAAGCAAGCGTGTTAGCAGCACGCAGCTTTCCGAGCAATTTGCTGGGAAGCCAGAAAGCAGCTGGGCTCCCCCTGACTTACAGAGAAATCCCCTCATCTCTACACAGTGGACTTTAAACCTGGGTGATTACTTAGTCACACATTTAATTAAAAGGCTTTAGAGATCCGTACTCCAAAACGCACTGGGGCCAAAGCCTGGGAAATCTGAAAGTGGCTTGAAAAGCAGCTGAGTGGGAGGGAGAGGTTCAGAGCTCAGAAATACCTCTAGGGCCTTTTTCCTCTTTGGGCTATGGCTCCTGAACTGTCCCTAAGCCCTTTGACATCACCCAAGGTGAATTTCCAGCTAAAAGCTGCGTTAACTTTCCCAAGGCAAAGGTCATCATCACATCTGTCACAAGCCCCTGTAGCTACACAGAGTGATCACTGAGGAACCCGAGGCACAGCTGGGACCTAAACACAAAACTCGAGGCCTTGACGAGGAAAACTTTTGTCTTCACCTCCTGTTGGTGTTGCTGAAGATCGGAGCTGGCTCTGTGATGGTAAACACAATGCTGTGCAGTAGACCTGATATCACAGGAACCTTAAATCCTGCTATTTTATGCTTAACAGAGTTAATTGTGTAAATTACAGTCCCAGATCTGCAACTTAGGAGTCTCCTGAGTATTATACACTGAGATTTTCCACTTGAGCTCATACCACTCAAAAAAAAAGAGCAAGCTCATCTAACTATCCCCCCAAATCCCATCTGCTACTGTAATAGGGCCGGAGCCTGTGACATACCAGCAGGGCTGCAGGAAAATCCCTCTTCAGCAGGATTCTGCCAGGATGCTTCACAGGCTCCGCTCACCAGCCTCAAAGCTAATCCTGCTCGATGACTGGTCAAATATGGGATTTTTTTTCCAGTAATCTACCAAATACAGCCTTGAGAGTAGATGCAGTTAAAATACAAAGGTCTCTTATACTTGAATAAGTGTGCAAAAATCAAGGGGATCATTTTATTTTAGAAAGTCCTTGCAGGTACTTTTCCTCGGCACAATTAATTTTGAGGCATTAGAATCACACAGCCTGTGTTAAAATATTTGGGCTGTGCACTCCTCCTGCCCGTGAACTGCGTGTTTGGGAGACCACAAAAGGACCAGGTTCTGCCGACAACATGCAGAAAGCAACCTGAGGAGCGACTCCAGCAGTGCCAGAGTCCAAGGCCCCGAGCTCTCGAGTCAGAGTCCCCTGCCAATATGTGAGCATCTCCTCCTAGCAGCTTAGGCAAATTATTAATGCTTTAGCAGACAGTGCAAGCAGCAGTTATATTGGGAAGCATTAAGAAACCCTAATAAAGACACTGTCTTCAGCGAAGACAAGTTTTGACAAACTTTATTGTGAGACTGGGATTGAGGTTTTGGTTCCTACCACATGCTGGCTGGAAGAAGAAAAATAAAAAAGAAAAGGGAGAACAGGGAATAAGAACTAAATGTGTCAGGTGGCTCTGAACACAAGGAAAAAAAAAGTATCTGAAAACAAGAAAAAAAAAAGCCATAATTTGGCCATGCAAACAAAATCTGGAAGTATTTGCTTTGAATAGCTTTGTTCTGAAACACCAGACTTGAAATCTGTTAGGGATGCAGAGGGATGTGTATCAGGGATATATCTGTCCAAATTATTGGCCTTTAGGGGGAACGACTTCATACGCATGCTCAGGGTATTCTTTGGTCTTAATATCTGCAAACTCTGAAGATTTCGCACACAGTTAATATCTTCCAGCTTTCTACAGGATTGAGCACTGAACAGTCTAGGCATGCATCATCTTCTTGAACACAGATCTTCGTGTGTGCAGTGAGAAATCCCCAAATCCTAGCTCCTGGCTACATAAAGATATGAGAATTCAGACTAGCTACCACCGATGGTCTGTAACAGCCACTCAACAGGGCACAGTTTTCAGAAATACGAATAAATTCTCTTGAGGAACACTGTGCACTTCTAAGGCAAAATAATACTTCTGTAATGCAATGAAGTAGAAAAAAAAAAAGGAAAAAAATCCACACATCTCACAGCAGAGCTTCTGCAGGGGAAACCGTTTGAGAAGAGGTAATTTAGTGAAAATATCTTTCAGTCTTTCTGTATTGGTGAGCTCTCAGAACGAGAAACTAAAATCATTAGGGATCGAGGCCTTACGGGGGGAGCCTAAAGCCGAGAGCCCGAGCCAGCCTTCGGCGTTAAACATCCGAGATCAGGAATATCTACCGAGAGCAGAGGTCTGCTGCTGCAGATGGAGAAGGATCTGGGCCACATCAGGGAGAGTATGATAAGAATTAGAAGAGAGAGAGAAGGGGAAAAGAAAAAAAAAAAAAAAAAAAGTGACAAATTGGGTCAAGAAGCTGTTTGGGTATAAATTTAGCAGGAACTAAAATGATGAACACTGCTGCACGTACTGTGAGTCTGCAAGGCAGGCTCCAGCAGCTGAACCACCAAATACTTCCCCACCAGATCACAAATTTTGGATCCATTTCGTGTGATTTTAAGGAGAAAAAAGGATATTTTGAAAAGTAGAAGAAGCAAGCAGATGTCGTCTGACTTTCTCAGGTCACACAGAGCAACCCCTGCGTTTTGCACCCCCTCCCAGACGCGCCCAAGCATCAGTAGGTGTTTCCTAAATATTTTAAGTGGCTAAAAAAGGCAGCAAAAATGAAGAAAAGGGGGGTTTCTTCCACAAACTGCAGCCGGAGCTGGAGGTAGCCAGGAGTCCCGGAGGGGGGAGAGCTCCCCGCGGCGCTGCCCGGCCGAGATAAGGGCGGAGATAGGGGCAAAAGGCAGCACAAACAAACACCCGGGGGGCCGGGGAGCAATAAGGAGACAGTAAAGCTGCAGCCTGAGCTCTCCCCGGGCTGTTTGGGCTCCCCAAGCCCCTGAGGGTCGCCTCCAGCCCTGCCCACCCGCCCCATCCCCGTCCCCGTCCCCATCCCCGTGCCCGGGGTCCCGGCCGCCAGCACTCACATGGCCGCCGCCGCCTCCTCCGCCGCTGCCCTCCGCCGGTGCCGCTGGGGCGGAGCGGGGCGGAGCGCGGCGATGGGAGCCGGGAGGGCTCAAGCCCAGCTCTGCTCCACCCGCCCTTCATCATCACCACCTCCTCCTCCTCCTCCTCCTCTTCCCCGCTCCTCCTCCTCCTCGCCCCCCGGCCGAAGGCAGCGCCCCGCGGGGAGCCGCACGCCCAGGGAGCCGCCGCCGCCGGTGAGTGGGGGGGGCGCGGACGGGGGTCGGCACCCGGGGGCCGCGGGTTCGAGCCCCGCCGCCGCTGTTTTGGGAGGGGGTCGCCGGCCCCTTCCCCGCGACCCCCTGGCAACTTTTGGTGGAGTTTGGGGTGCAGAAGAGGGTGGGTGCTGGCTTCTCCTCCCTCTTCTTCCTCCTCCTCTTCTTCGTCGTCCTGCTCGCCCCGCCGCCGCCCTGCTGGCAGCCTCGCCCCGCCGCCCTGGGGCTCGCCTGTTGGGTGCCCCCCTCGGCCGCTGCTTTCCTTCCCTCCGCTAAAAGTCGTCCCACTTCTGCCTCCTGCCCTCTCGATACTCTGCGAAGTGTTGCCCAACGCCGCTGCGAGACCAACAAAATAAATAAAAAATAATAATCTTAATGCATCGGCTGCAGCTGGCGATGTGTGCCGCTGAGGGCGGAGGGGAAGCCTGGGCAGTGAGTCATGAATTTAAAAGGCCCTCTGCTTGTTTATTGCAAAAAATAAAAAATAAAACAGGCGGGTGGCGAATTCAACATGTGGGTAATAAACGGGGAAATTAAAAAAAAAGTGACTAAATTCCTAATAAAAATGATTAAACGGGGGGTAGCAGCGCGTTCCTCCCTGCCCCCAGCTTGCTGCCGTAAGAGGAGGGGGGAAGTAATTTTGCTTTTTTTTTTTTTCCCTGAAGGGGAGGGCTTGCGGTCAGGCTGTCATAGCTGACTGCAGGAGTTATGCGTTTGTCAGCATTTCCATTAGAAGTGTACTTTTTATGTAGTTTACAACTTGGTTATAAAAATATGCGCTGGGTTGAAACTTGGTCAACGGCCTCTTCTCCAGAAACGTCTTTGAGGCAAACTTTGGGACAGTCCTGCTTAGATGTGAAGTGGAAATCTGTGGAAAATATGGGATTTTGTGTTTCGCTGAACTCTAAAACTTCGCTGCTCACGCACGTAAATGCATTTACAGCTGTTAGCCCGAACTCGGTTTGTGTTTTATTTTTTATTTTTTTTCCATGCCAAGTATGCTGAGTGAGGGAAGGGTTTAAAGTCTCGGCCTCTGCAGGCTTTGGGGTCGCTGTTAGGGCCTCAATTAGCTCAATGGAGGCTTGATGAAACCTCTTAACGGAGGCCATGGGGGCATCGTGAGGTGCCCACCTTCAGAGGTGTCACGGGGCATCCACAGAGCTCAGGCAGCCTGATGAGTTGTAGCAGCGCTTTGAAAGCCCCAAAGCTGTGGACAAGACACCAGTGTTAAACTAAAAGCAGAATACGGTAACTTTGCTACCGAAGCTCTGTGGGATTTTTTTAATATTTTTAAATTTTTACTCTGTCTGTTCAGTTGCCGTGTCTGAAACGGGGAAGGAGCGCGGTGTTTAAGAGGCTTCGTTTGTATACCTCTGTACGTATGCATCCTGATGCTGTGAAACGTGCCTGCCACCCAGTGGATGCAGCTGATCTGTGTACACTATATTCTATACATTTACTCCCTCTCCTCTGCAAGTTTGCAAAGTGAGGTGCTCAGGAGCTGTCGGGTGCCATGCTGCATGGGCCCTGTGCTCCAGGATGCCATTTGAGGTGAGGTGACCCGCCGCTGCTTTTCCAGCTCTGGGGCTGAGCCAGGGGGTATCGGCTGGTGGCAGCAGTACGCTGACCCCTCAGCTGGGCAGAAGTCAGCAGATACGATGGGTGGATGAGGCAGGTGATGACATAAAGAGGTAGAAGCATCATCCTGCCTAAGATAACTGGAGAACGGGATTCTGTGGCCCCTGCTGTTCCCGTAGGATTTCCACCTGAACTTTCCATTTTCTGACGCGGGCCATTTGTTTTTCTGGGTGCCTGAGCTGAGTCTTGAGTCTGATCTGCAGTCATGCTGAACTCACCGATCTGGAACAAAAGTCAATGACTGTTTGTTCTCAGCATGCAGAAAATGTTTAGCAGGACTAAGCATGGTGGAAATGCAAGTCTACATCATCAGAATTGCTCTCTCAGTGTCTGCAGCTTTTTACTTGATTTTTTTTTTTTTTTTTCATATCTGAGTTTCCTGTCTTCAGAAAATTGTGGATCAGTGTCCTTTATTTTTATGGATTACTGCAGTGATAAGAGTCATTGAAGAACCTGGGAGAAAAGAATTCATCCGTCCTCTGGTCTGATGGTGCGGATATGCTCTGAAGGACAAGGGCAAAAAGAGAATTTGCATGTTAATTATAACAAAGCTTCTGTCAGGAAGAAAATGTGACCAGGTCAGTCACAATTACAGGCTGACCTCCATGCATACGAGCACTAGGAGACAGTTTTAATTACCATTGCTCAGTTCTAATAAGGCCTCAATTCTACAGTGCTAATCACGTTGTTTTTTTTAAAAAAAAAACTGCTTTTACTGTGTCATTTCCTAGGTTTTCTTCCCCTTAGGAAAAGATAAGATAAGCAGCTAGGCAGCCCGGGGCAGTGCATGTGTGTTCGTGTCCTCCCTCAGCTGGGTTACTGCTGTAACACACGAGACTCGTCCGAGCTCTCCATCGAGCAGGACCCACAGTGGTCGGTCCTGGCTGCGTGTCGGCCAGCAGGAGAGGATCTGTCATGCTCTGCCAGTTTCTTTCGCAGCTGTCTGCAGGCAGGGAGCGAATGGCCAGGCTCAGAAATCCTGGGCTGTGTCCCAGACTCCAGAGGAGAGCGTGCCGTTGGGATCTCGCATTTTCCTGCTCTGTCTGCGCCCCTCATGTGCCTCTCAGTCCTTTGACTCGTTCTCACGCTGTCTCCTTGTATCTGCCTTCCTTTTCTCCTCCTCCTTTGCTTCTGTACGTCCCATCTCCCTGTTTTCAGTCTCCTTGCACAGAAAGTTGCATTCCTACACCAGCCCCCTTGTATTTTTTTTTTCTTTCTTCTTAGTCTCAGGTCATTCTGTGCCCATTTTTTCTCCCTCACCTTCTTGTTTTTGCTGTGGAGGGAGCCTTACTCATCAGTTTTTCTGCCACCCTCTCATGTCATTCCTTGCCCTCTATGGTTCTTGCATGAAGCATCTTCCTTGGTCCTTCTCTGTGGTCCTCTACAGCCCCGCATTGCTGTGAAGACCCACGGGACAAGACACTGAAAGGGCAGGAGAAACAGGGCTCCAGCTCTCCTCCCAAGTGCCTGGCATCTTTTTGGCCTCAGCTGACCATGACATGGACAGTCTGGAGCCTGCTCCCGCTCCATGCCTTTGAAGACTCTTATCTGAGCTGCAGCCTTTTCCTGGGCAGGAGCTGGCAGAAAAGTTGCTGAGTGCTTGTGGGGATGGCCTATGGGGACTGATGGGCGTGAGGAGTTGTGACAAATGTGGATGTGGCCTAGTGAGCATCTACTGAAAATGCATAATTTGTCTTCAGCAGTTTGACCAAATGTGTGTGGATTTTTCATGGAGGCAGCAAAAGGCAGCATACCTTTGGTAGAGCAGCTCAAGCCCTCATGTCAATTTTCAGATCTGTTACCCGAAGCTGAAAGAGCACTATAACCTTTTAATGAGTTCACCAGCGTTTTCTGTTAGTACTGAAAGACAGTGTTTTCCCCAGTCTTGTTCTGAAAAACAGCTGAAGTATTTTGGCTGAGGTTTTCTAATCTCTGTCTACTCAGTTCTTTCTACACCCCTCCCTCAGAAGCAACCTCTACAGCACATGGAACAAAATTTAGCCTGAGGCAGACATTCAACTTGGAAAATTTCAACCCAAACAGTCCAAGTCTGGCCAAGTTACAAGCAGCTGAAAGCAGCATCTTGCATTAGAAGTCTTCAGTAACCGCCTAACAGGCAGTGCTACAAGCTTCACCAATACCAGTGTAAGTTTATGTGCTTTTAAGCACACTGCTCAACTGTAATACTAATCAATAGCTCACCCAGCTGACTAATTGGCACCTGGTTGATTTTTTATTTTATTTTATTTTTTTTTTAATAGACTAAAACTTTTCAGTCAATTGTACAAACGCTTTTACTTACTCGTATTACTCATTGTTGTTTTCCTGGCTGAAAAATTGCAAACTTTAACATGGAGCCCCTGAAATAAATAAGAAGCTGTGGCTGACTGGTTCTGAATCTTTCAGAATGACTTAACAATTGTTAAAGACCAATTTACAGTAGAACTGGAGCAAATTGCTTCCCAGAGTTTTGAATTGTAGAAAACCACATCTCCCGAATTCCTAAGCTATTCATCAGCTGTTCAGCTGTAGCAGGCTCACCCTATATTGTGTCCCTGATATATCTATTAACTTTGCAGCGAAGTGTGAGTTGAAAACAATCGTGCCATGGAGTCACTGTGGAATAAATACCACAAACATTGGCAAAGTTGCTTCATAAATCTTAGTTTAGAGAGCAACTTAGGCGTGGCTTTCTTCTGCGTGCGTGCAGCTGTTTCTTGTGGGGTCCCCCAGGGACTGGGTCTTGGTGCAATGCTGTTGAATACCATTCTATTCACAGTTTTTGCAATGACATCTCATCTTTACTCATAGATGATATACAGGTTTGTACACACACAAGGTACAGGTTATTAGCGCAGTGTACTCCAAATCACATTTTTAACTGGTTCCCATCCAGCAGAATGCGTTGTTCGTGCAGCCAGCCACTAAGGAATGAGGAATGCAGTTACACCAGCAGGATGGGAGGCTGTCTGCAAACTGGTAATTTGAAAGAAGGTTTAAGAATTTGTGTGGATAATCATCTCGCCGGGAGTTTTCATTGTAATCCTGTCAACGAAGTGTGATCTTTGGCTACACAGCAATAAAAATAGTGCATAGGAATGGGAAGGGACACGGCATGAGTAAGATCACTGGAATTCTGAGTCTGCGTCCGGTGTCGCTGTTCACATGAGGAAGGATGTGAAATATTAGTAGGAGCACGGCAACAGAAGTGTTCCAGGGTTTAAAAAAGAAGCTTTATAATGCAGTTTATCAGTTCAGAGGAAACTGAGAGGTGAAATGATGCCTGTATATGTCTTACATATGCATAAGGAAATTACATGATAGTTATTTGACCCTGTTGAGACATCCAACATGTCTGGGAGCTGGAGTTGGGTGTGTTGTGTCATGAAGTAATAAGTAGCAACGAGAGTAATTACTCATTTTAATGAGTTTAATGTTGCTGGGAGTGTTTAAAATGAGATAACGTTCACTATTCAAAGAAGTGCTTTGGGTTGGTTTTATGGGGCACTTTGTTAGTGCATGTAGAAAGGGAAAGGACTGTGCTCTGCTCACCTGTGCTCTTCATGAGATCAAGAATACAGGATTATTCATAGTGCTGTCAGTGCATTGTAGCACCTGTTGCTATGGTGGACATTACGGTAAAACGGCACGCTCCAGGAGTTGGCCAGTTTTCTCTTGGTTCAGGAGGACCACTTTTTTTTTTTTTTTTTGATGCCTAATTTCACTTCTGGGATTATGATGGAAGATTGTATACTTTTTGCTTTCCTCAAGAGCATTAACATCTGGTTGCAGCTGGAGATAGGATTTTGGTTACTCACCTTCCTCACCTACTGCTCTCTGTCAGTACAGAGAATCCTCTCATATTCACAGGTTGGTCTACCTCCTTTCTTCGCTCAGCAGTCAAGGAAGATGGCTATATTTAGGGATGGAGAAATTTCCTCTACCTTTTAGCAGATAAGGCATTGTTCACCATTTACAACTGACCTACTGTAAATGTAATGCTCACAGTACCCTGAAGCCCACCCTGCCCTTAATTACCTCACTGTCCTTTGGACAAGCCTCTCCTGCTGCCAGATCTCCTGCTGCAAGCAGACGGGTGTGCTGGAGACGAGGACGTGGGCATGTGTGCATGTGGCTTGGCAAGCTAGCAGGACCAGCAGTCGCTAAAACAACAGAAGTTATGGTGGTGAATTAATTTTGTAACCTGAAACACACGATGGGCTGCTCAAATCAAGTCGAAGTATTACTTACCAAGTTTCTTTTCAGACAGCTTCGTGCTAAAGCTAAAGGTTTAATTTGGCCTGGGAATTGCACTTGAGCCTAGATAGTTATGAGATGATGTTTTATAATTCCATAGCTCGTACTTTTTAATATAACAAACACTTTTTTTTTCCCTCTGGCAGCTGAACCAGAGTAAATATACTTCAATACTTGAAGTATTTCTTTCCTTAGAAAATTTATTTTATTATACCCTACTATAGGGTAAATGGTACATAAAAGCATGCCAAGATCTGACTTTCCATATTTCACATGATGGTCTTAATTTGATCTTTTTCATTCACACTTTCAAATATCCTCTGAAAATTTTAAGGTAACTAATTGCACTTTCTGTACACAATGATATCGCTGGAAGATTTCCTATTGAGAATAACTGAAACTTGAGAAGCCTAAGTTCTTGTAAATCATTATCTCTAGACTTGTCAAAAACATGCATACGAGTATTTCTGCTTATTTGGATATACTTAAGCACCAAAGTACTTGTCTCAAATGTGATTTCTAAAACATTTTCCTCAGCTGCTGTACTGAGATGTGTGTGTTTGGGAAAAGAATATGAATACAGTCTTCTAGGGTTTGGCTCTTGCGCCTATTGCTACGTTCATTGAAGTTAATGATTATGCCCTATTGGCTTTGAGTATATACAGAACCTAATTCACTAATAAAGTGCAAATAAGGTTGGAAGTTTTCAGTTTAGAGTTCTAATTAGGTTATTTCATAAATTCCTTCTTGGAAAACGGCAACCAAAGCATCAAAAGTAAATTTTGAATCCTACTGTATTATTCCAGTAGTTTGTTATAAATTGGGTCATTATGGAGATGATTATGAGTATCACCATGTGGTGCCTGTTTTGAAAGTGTATTCATGGGTTACAGTTTGCTATCTCTTGACGTCTTATTGTTAAGTGACTTATGTCGGTCTGAAGGGGATATCAAATCTGAATATAAAATTTATAAAGAGGCAAGATGCATAACTATATAATCTGTATACCTAGAAGCACAAACTGTGTGCTTGTAGGATAATTACGCACCCAGATAACCAAATTAAAAAGGAATAGTAGTAGGACTGAGTTGTTTGCAAGGTTTATTTTTTCCTCCCTTCATCAGTGCTGCATATAACTGTAATCAAGGTAGTTAAAACTTTGGTGTTTTTATTAAATGTGTTATTCTGTACCTGTCACGTGTGGACTTCCCGCTCCGTCTATCATCTGGTACATCTGTGGCCAGTGAAGACAATTCTGCCTGCTCCATAGGATTAGTTTGATTTCCTTGCTTTGTTTTTACACATATATTGTTATTTCTTTTTTTGTTCTTAAAATGGACTATTTTAGATTCACCTGTGTATTCTGTGCACTGATATTCTTGTCTCTTTCCTCCATTAATATCATAGTGACATTAAGCAGTTAGTATCTCAAGTACCTGGTCATACAGGCATTGATGAAATTTAATGAGGTGTTTCAATTTGCTTGACCTTGTTCTGCAACTCGTTTATGCCTAATGTATTCAAGTAGGAAACTCAGCATGCCGAGTCCTGGTTGAAAGTTGCTCACAAGGTAGCTGCTGCTGCTGCAGCTTCCCTTTCAACGTCTGGTGCTGCTCGGAGAGAAGCTGCTGCTTTGTCATTTTAAGAAGCTCATGCATTAATCATGCATTGGTTATTTTGGGGGCGTGCTTGGGGTATTTGGAGGTAGTCACAAGAAGTTTGGTTTTCTGCCTTGAGAAGTGGAAGCGCTGGTGGGAAAGTTACAGGATTCTGCACCCTGCTGCAGATCTTCGGGGACATTTTTTTGGCAAGGGGGATTGGATAGCATCCAGGCATCTGTTCTTTGTTCTTTATTTTTTGTTAAGAGATGCTGTGTAAGTGTGGAAATTCAGTGAGCAATGGCAAGGTCTTTCAATGTTGATCACGAGAATGACAGCAGATGCATCTGTTTTGCAGGAAACCGAAAGAGCCCACTTTGTCAACAGTTTAAATTACTGAAGAGGCGATAAGGTTATGCTACCCTGTGGCATAGGATTTGCTGTGTTTTTTTTGTTTTTTTTTTGTTTTTTTTTTTTAAAGATATATGACAGAGGAAGGGGCACTGTGGGTAAAAGGACAGCAAAACTAGCCAGAAAATGGATAGAGACAGTACTAAGCATTCATATACCGCTGTAGGAGCACTGATAATGAAGTGTGGCGATCACAATCATCGCTGGTAGACGAGCGCAACAGAAGTGAAGCCGCTACAGAGCTCCAGAAGCAAATCCAGCCTGTAGACGCTTCAGCAGTACCTTCTCCAGACAGAAATGTTGCCTCCGAAATATGATGATGTTGCAAATTGGCTTTCAGTCAGCTCTTGTACAGCTCTTCTGCTTGCTCTTCCCCTGCAGGAGAGAAACATCGTGAAGTGGGACAGCACCAACAAACAAAATGGCTGACGTATAGTCAGTGTGGGTCTCCGCTGGAGACAGTTGTCTTCTAAGTTGATGTTGGGCAGGAAAAGGCACTAACTTCTTCACCATGGCCACCATCACTCTTGCTGAGGGTTTGCACAGAGGGGAACAAGGCTGAGGCCTAAATACGAAGTATGGGACTCATAGTCAAGATGCCATTTACTGTGGTGACCCAGCACTGCCATAGCTGCAGGGGCCACTGCTGTCTTCAGTCACTCACTCCTGCCAGACTGGCCAGATCACTGTGGGGATCCTTCTATTTCTGCCAAAACAATCCGTTTTACCTACGTGGTTTAAACGGTTAATTTGTGTTAGTTGCAGTGGGCTGAGGAACTTAGGAGCCAAAGCTGACGTAGGTTCTGGTAAATACACTGAGATGCTGCTGGGGGGTGGGCTGAGGAAGTTGGTGGTGTCTTAGTGGAAGTAGTAGAAAAAAACAACACAATTACTAAGACTTTTTAAATTCAGTTTTCGAATATTAATATTACATGGTAGTGAAACTTTGCTGCTGTTACAGAGGTATTCTTTTAATGAAGGAATGATCTGGCTTCTGACCATAAATATACTGCAGGCAAGATGTTGAGAGCCAGAACTGTAAACCTTTTTTTTTTTTTTTTTTTTTTTTCACCAATGACCATTTGTGAAAATTATCCAGGACACTTCTATTGATGTGAAATGTTTTTCATTTCTGGTGATCAAATTCACTGGTATATTTTTATCGTTGATTTTCTTTCGGAGTGAGTATGATTGCATCATATTATGTACCATGTCCTAGGTAAATTATTGCATAGCATGCTTTGGGGGGGGGGAGGAGTGTTGTTTGCTTAAGAGGTCTTCCTATTTTATTTTATTTTTGAGAAGACATTAACTTTTGCAGGTGTTGTATTTTCTCCCTCAGAAATAAAAGCTTCATCAGAAATGCAAGTTTGTGGTGTGTCACTTCTGTCATTACTGTGTGACTGACAGCTGGAAAAGGTCAAATCGTATGAGCGGCTGTTATTGTATTAGCCCCTCATCTTTCTTTAAGTAGTTTTTTTTTTTTTCTTTCCCTAAATCTGTACGTTAGCTTTAAACTACTTGTTTAATGCTTTCCTGAAGGAAAAAAAAAAAAAAAAAAAGGTACTTATACAAGGAATTAATTGCCTTTATGGATATATAGTGATACATGCTTCATATGTTTTAAGACTCAAACTAGGTTCCAGGTCCTATGTATTTGTCTCAGCACCTGTTGAGCATGTTACTTTCTGAATTCTCTAATCCTGTAGGGTTTATGTAGTCTCCCTTCTCTTATCTCCATATTGTTGACAAGAAGTTTAGCAACACTAAATATTGTTAGAGACTGCTTAGTTCTTTGGAGCTTTTTGTTTATGATGTGTGGTGGACAGGCATGTAAAAACTTAGTTTGTTTTTGAGGTGTAAAATGGTCTGTCACGTATGTTCAGATTTAACTTTCTATTCTGCATATTTTATTATCAAACTGAGCAGTAGTGGTACGGGTGTTTCAACAGCCACAAGTGTTTGTGCAGGGGTGGTTTGAGGGTGAAGGTACGTAGTTCTGGTTCTTTTGTGTTGCAGTCATTCTGCAAGTGCAAATACAGTGCTTTAGCAAAGGAAGCTATTCTAAAAGGGAAATATTAGGAACAATACTGAATCTGCGGGCTGTGTTAAAGAAACTGGGCGGCTGCTAGGAAAAGGTGGCTTTACGAACACTGTAACTGGCACTCCTTTGGATGTGTGCTCCTTCTTTCTTATCCAGTCATGTTTCTAAATCATATTACCATATTCCTTTATTTTTTTAGTAAACTGAAGACAAGTAGAAATAAAAACCTGTGGTGTTTTTTTTTTGTCTTTTGGTCATTCTGGGGAATGCCCTTTCTTGGGATTGCTTGTTTTATCTGCTAGAAAAAGGCACTGCTAACCAGTACCAGAAATGCAGATAAGTACATTACAGCTCTCTGTGGTTTCTGGCTGGAATGTGGTCGCAGCTTGAAGTCAGGCATCTCCATGCATTTGCTGTGTGGAGCCACTGCACCTCCATCTTCTTTATTCTGAAATATATCTTGGATGTTCAGATGCACAAGGAATAGTGACTAATGCTGGGAATGAACAAAAACTGGGTAAATCAACTTAGGAAGGGAAGGAAGTAGATTAAGGTAGATCCAGAGTAGTTTTCTCCTTCTAACTGGCAGGACGTGAGCCAGAGAAATGAGATACAGAAGAAACTGTGAATAGCCCTGCTGATAAAACAGAGATAACCTGAACTGCTACAGAATAGCTGGGAGCTAGGTCACTGTGTGCAGAAGAAGGCTGAATGGACTTCATTACCCGTAGTGTAAGGATTTGGGGGGGAAGGGTCCTTTTCAAGAACAAAATGTTAGCTTTTACTAAGCAGGAGGAATACAGACACAAATCTGAATGCTGCTACCAAATAACACTGCAGAACAGTCATATCTAGGTAGATTTCTTTTCCTCTCCTTTCCTCTCCCCTAAATGTTACGATATACGCATGGTGTTGTTTTGAGGACACCTTAAGCATGGATGGTCATTTTTTTTCATGAAGTAGGTGAATGATCAGATTTCCTAAGTCAGGGATTGCAATCAGTGAAGCACTAGAATGTTCCAGTTAGGTATGAATGACCAAGAGCTCAAGCTCAACATCTCCCGAGTCCTTTTAGTTGGTCCACAGGGCTCGCTTTGCTGTGGTTTCCAGATGTGGGGGAAGAACCTGATGAATGCTGCAGGAGCCAATTGTGGTTGTTAACTTGGGGTCCAGTGCTGGTGATCAGACCCAAGAGGAAGACAGTGGGGAAACTGGGGCAACAAGGTCCCTTCAACACAGGTGAAGTGACCTGTTTGTTGCCTTAGCTGGGGCTGCAAGAATGGCTGTTCTGTGCAGGTATCGTTTTCAGTCACGGGGGCGGGGGTGGGAGAGGAAATTAAGTAACCTGCCACCAGATCCATTTTATCTCATTAGTGATGGGATATTTTTTTCCCAGAGGTTTCTAAATCTCTGTACCTTCGTCGATTAAACAAAAAATGAAAGTGATGGATCACCAGAAGATACCTTTCGGGGGCTTGTCCAGGCACACCTTGCAGAAGTTCCTGCTCTGCTCAGAGCCAAACAGAGAAGATGGTGTGGGTGATGTCGGATGACGTCTGAAAGGAGCTTCATAACAAGACTGAGTGCACCAAGATGTAAAGAGAGTGAAACAGAGAAGCTAAAGGTGGCCAACTGTGGGGTTTCAGATTAACTGAGGGGTGTTCGTCAGACCTCCTTATAATTCCTTTGCAGTGTTTTCTTTCTGCATATGGCTTCCCAGTACTCTGGGTTATATACAGCCATATACTGTGTGTGCATATAAATAATATCTATATGTACAACCTATTTAATAAGCTGGAAAAAAATCTTGATGCTCAGGGCTAAAGATGTTAATCAGTTTGTAGTGGTATATTTACTTCTACCATAGCTATGTTCTGCTTATTTCTCTGTTTGCTTTATAATCGCATATTGACATTATCTTAAGTGTGTTACTCTTCAGGTATGGTTTAGTTTTGGCTTTATTCTCTCAAGCCTCTCTTGGACTGAGGGTTGACAACGTTTGCATAGAAACAAACCTTTACTAGTCCAACTTGAAAGAGAGGATTTCATCTTGTATTTTGACCTTTCCTATAAAATTCAGTAACTTGACTTAGGGGATATTTCGAATGCAGCATCTAATGAAGTCATGAGTGGGACCCTCTCATCTTCTCCATTCATGGAATAAACCTCACCTACCACAAGTCTTCTCATCCACAAATACTGGCACCCAAAAAACAATGAGGAAAACTGACTTCACAGCGTTTTCTGACTATGCTATTTTGGATATAAGGGTAAGGGGAATGGCCTTGGATTAGTAAGTGTCATTGCCTTTTTTTTTTTTTAAAGCTTGTGTGGTTGTGCCAATATTGATGTTCTGTAGGGTGGAAGGCTGATGTGTGAAGCGGTGAGAGCCTGGTTATAATTTTCTGTAGCTAAGTGGAACTAGCAAGGAAAAGGCAATATATTTACAGATTGTATTATCAACACCCCCCACGCACACACACAGACGCATCGCAGAATAGAGAAGCGTGGAGGAAAACAATCCTTGAGTCAGGACAACCACTCCGTGATTGTATGTACTTTCCCCCCCTCTTCTATTTTGTTTTGTCTATTTAGATTAAAAGGTCTTCACTGTAGTATTTTTGCCCTGCAGATCTGTAATGGCCCCAGCCCCTCCTCGCCCAGTGGCATCCCATCGCAACACCTGCAGGCATCCAGCTACAATTTCACCTGAAAAAAATGTAAATGTGAATCGTTTGATGACACCGATGGCTTTGCAGTAGGAGGCGTTGGGCCTGGTGGTGTTTTTCCTGTTTGCTACGTGGGCTGCTAGTTGACATTTCATGGTACAAGTGAATTTTCCAATGTGTTGTATAATTTTGTTTCATAATTCCTGTCCCTCCAGATCTGATTGCTGCCAAAATGTGCACATACGATATACACATGTAGCTCTGAAAACAAACACTTGCTGAATAATGGCTCTTTCTTGACTAGTCTGGGTGAAAATCGCTGTGTTTTCAGAAGGCGGAGTCAAACCCTGGGGTCAAACTCTCTTAGATGTAGGGTGTTTGGGATCTGCTTTCTTCATTTGGGATTTTCATTTGGGAAAGCATCAGTCTGCTGCAAGCAATTAAGGATTAGCAATAAAGGAATTAAAGGATGTTTGTTTAGAGCTTGTTTAGGGCAGTTAGTTTTCTTGTAGAACAGCGTAGCAGAGAGAAAGCTGCTCCGAACTTGTACAAAGCACCAAATGTTCAACAGGCCTGGGGATGTGCAATTAATCTAAAACAAAAATAATATAGAAAAAGTCATTTTCTTTACCCTTTCCCTTTCCTGAGTGAGATCATCGACTGCCTCAAGAAAAGCTCTTTTAATTACTTGGAATATTAAAATTAAATTAGTCTGCTACTCTTCACTAGTGGTTGAAATATGGGAAGGTTTCTGTGACCATAGTCGCAATTGGTGTCTTTCTGTCTAATTCTCAAAGCTGGAAAACATTACTAAAGTGTCTAAAAAGGGGAACACTGGAAGTGAGAGTTCAAGAAATAAAGTTGGTCACCGAAAAGCAGTGGATGAAACTTTGCATTTGGGCTACCAGCCTAGGATCTGAGTGCTCTGCTGTCTAATGTAGGTCTCACCAGTCCCTTGATGGGAGAGGGAGTTAAAATCTTTCCAGTCTGGCTAGCTCCAGCTTTTTTTTTCCTCAAAGCAGGGGAGCCCTCCATAAGTGAAGGAATAAATGGGTTCTAAGGTGAAACGTGAACACAGAGATGCTGAATTTCCAGTATCGGACTAAAATAATAACCACTAATGTATACATATTGTATAGTGCTTTGGATGGAGCACTGAGGATACTAAGTGTTTTTTAAGTCTTGAGGGAATGACAGACTGCTCAAGGAGACTGCTGAGCTCCCTGCATTAAGTAAATGACCTTGGTTAGTGGAAAGCAGGAGAAAAATGCCATGTATGAAATCATGCCTGCTGTAATATCCTCTCATTCTCTTAGCCTCTGGTGCCTGATATTGTTTTCATGGCCCCCTGAACCACAGGGTAAAGACAGATGATTCCTGTGAGGCTTTTGGAAAACACTTAGTGGGAGCAGCAATTTTCTTTGAAGCTAGGCCTATATGTATGCATGCAGTAGTGTCTTCTAGGATACATCTGCTTGTCACACCTCACGTTTATGGGCAAAGGACCAAAAGAGGTGACGATTTGGTGTCTTAGAGAGATCCACAGGACTGTAATCTGTGATTTCTTTTAGGACAGCTCACCAGGACAAAGATCAGCGTGGAGACACGGGTTGTGTTTGTGCAAGCAGCTTGAAATTTAGCCGCGAGATCACAGGGTTGTCCTTCCAGCTGTCAGTTCCCCTTATCTGTAGCCCAAGCTCCCTGATACCCCCCCTTTTTCTTTCCTGTAATCTCCATTTTTTTTCCCCTTGTCTCTTCTCCATGATTCATGTATGCATCAGTTGACTAATGGACCATGTATTTGGGCAGGTAAGGCAGCCGCTAAAAGTATCGATCGCTTCCTGAATGAGTGCGTGAGCAGCTCATGTTTCTGGCTAACTGGTCTTTAATAGCCAGCCCTCCACCTGAATAAGCTGCAATGGAAAATGTATTTATTTAAACGAGCTTAATTTTTTTTTTTTTTTTTTTTTTTGCTTGTGGTGGTGGTGTTTTGTCTTTTTTTCCTCCTGCCTCTCCAAGTTAGCCCTCTTATCTTTCCCTACTAATTAGAGCAGCTGGACGAGCGGTAATAAACACACTTTCCTTTCCTTTGTGCTCGTATCCTGAGCAGTGCCAAAATACTCTCTTGTGCTCTCATCTGGGCATATTTATGGAGCTTCTAAAAATCGGCGTGTATCAAGATTTCCTTTTTTTCTGTAAACGAGGCCTGCATCTGAACCAGGAGCCCGCCCAAGCGTGTGAGGTAGGCGGCATGGCCGGCCTGGGGCTGCGGGGCCAAAAGGACGACGAAAATCAGATGGGAAGCCAACAGTTTTTTCGTCTGACTGGAGCCGTGGAAAATGTTGTCCCTACGTGTGCATGTGCTGGATGCCGTCTGTTATTGTCTGAAACACAAATGTGCATAAATAATTGCGTGGTGCTGGTTCGAGGTATCAACAGCCATTTCCTGCAGCGCGGCTGACTTTCTGGGGCTGCGCCATCTCCACAGCCTAACTCCACAGCCTTTAAAAAATAAAAAAATGAAAGAAAAGAGGAAAAAAAAAATAAAATAAAGGCAGCTGCAAAAGCACAGCATTGGGCCCGGAGTTGTCCAGCGAAAGGGCGGTGTCTGGCTGCTCTCCCTTAGGAGAGAGCTTGGTGGGGAACATGGCGATCCCTCCCCCTGGCCGCTCTGGCTGTATAAAGGCCAAACAATCATAGTAATGCGAACGTCGTCCTGCTCGAACTTCTGTGCCGATCTGTGAGCCTGTCTCAGGCTACACCGAATATTTTGTCCGTGAATAACAACATTCCTTGCATAGAAACTTTTTTTTTTCAGCTCGAAGCTTCATTCTTGATTTGATTTTTCTACTGATAAATATAGACGTGAAAAAAAAATCCAGTGTTCACGGCGGATTTTTTTTTTCCTAATGTGTGTTTATTATTCATGAATGTGTTGCAACATCCAAAAATGTAACGAGTGACTCACAGTTCGAGAAGAGAAAAAATATAGCTTTTTAATGAGGACTCCTCAGTGGGCTGCAGACTGTCCCAGTTAAGAGGCCGCAGTTTGATTGTATCAAACTCATCCAGTCCTTGCTCATCCAGTCCAGAACCATACGTTTGCAAATAGTTGGTTTTATTTTTTTGTATTATTATTTATTTTGGTGTAAGAAAGGAGAAAAAAAAAAAGAAAAAAAAACAACAACAACAAAGGCTAAGTTTACTGTTATCGGTGTAGTAACATCTCTTGTAGTTGTAATAGTTGCAGGATCTTATAGTTGTAGATAAGAGGTTTGTATTCTTATAAATTATCCTTGCAAGGACTCCTGAGCAAAGAGTACAACCCTGTTAAGGCAATAGACCTCTGAACGAGTGTAATAGTAGGGATCAGAATCTCAACTTGTGGGATGATCTACTGATCTATTTCAAGAATCAGTATTGTCTTTCAGGAAATACTGCTGCTTATTTTTTGGAAAATTGAACTTTTTATTTCATTTGTACAGTTTTGAATTTTACCAGTCTCATTTCATGCTCAGTATCCTCTCACCTCTCTGTCCCTCTTGCCCAATAGGAGGAAACCCATATTTGCTTGAAAGCAAGGTGAGTGCAAACCCATAGAAATAGGTAGGTGACCTAATACTTGCCTTTCAAGCCGGCTGTATACACAGGTGATCGTTTCCTTTTGAATGCCATGGATCTAGCAGTCAGGATTGTATAGCTTCGTATAATCCTGAAGTAAATTTTTCAAGATTTTCCAGAGCTGTTACGCACACTGTCTGAGAATTCAGCATAAAAGCATGGCACTTCTGTGCCCTTGCGGTCCTCTTGGGACAACCAGTAATTATTACCATGCAAAAATGAGGTAATTTTGGCTTTATTTATTGCAAATATTTAGCATTGAGGAGTCTTAGTGAGGTGTTCTGTATATTAAGTGGCATTACTGTTATGGTCTATAACTACATTTGAGTGTTGAGTAGAACGGCACCACCTTGAGTTTCCCACCTTGTTTCCACCTGTAGATTGAAACTGCGATTCCTGTCTGTTTTTTTCAGGGAGTAAGCTCTTCTAGATTTAAAAAAATAAATAAATAATAAATTCAGATGGAATTACCCAGTTATTTTCAAAAACACATTTCTCTGCCCATATATTTGTCAAGTCTTTCCATCAGTTGGCTTCTTTGTCGTATGGGCCATGATGGGACAGGGTCTAGAGACAGTATTTAAAGCTAAAAGGGCTATTGGTCTTTCTGGATCACTTTAGCATCCCCAAATGAAGGACTGGGAAGTGGTAAATTAGAAGTGAGTTGTGTTTTAGGATGTAACTGTCTTGTTTGTCTGTCTGACTGGGGTTAATAAGAATAGTAGATGACGCACAACGATTTCTCCTGGCTGCATTTGCAGATCATGATTTCATTCTTTGCTTCATGATTTCTGGGGATTTGAATTCCACTCAGAGAAGTAGTAAGGGTTGTAAATTTGTCCTCTCTATTTTGATGTCCTTGTTTTATTGTCTCATCTGTGGGTCTAAACATGTAACTTCCACCAAATCCATTGGCAGGTGTATTTTTAGGATGCTAAATGACTTCCAGTGCCCTTTTCGAAACAAATGCACAAATGGCATGAGGAGGGATGGTGAGACAGAATTGGATCGGTCTGAGAGTCACCGGTTTAAGTGGTGTGGTTGTCCCTCCTCCCTGCCTGGATCATCCCCTGGATAACACGCCTCCTTTTTTTCAGCCAACGTGCAATCCTGTGATTCTTAGGGTGAAAAACCCTATTGCTCAGCCAGCCTAGCAGGGTGCTTCGCTACCACCCACGAAAGGGAGGTCCTCTGCCTTTTGCTGGCAGTGCTCGCTCATCGCAGCCCTTTCAGAGCTGATTCAACTCGCTAACCGCACAGAGAGCTGCTGATGCTCCCCACCCACCTCGGTCAGCTTTCTGCCACGTTCACGTGTCAAAGCAGGTCACTGGAAGGTTTAAGGGGTACCACGCGGACCCGAACCAGAGCAGGGAGAGGATGGGGGGGAGAGAAAAGTGCGGTCAGGGTTGGTAGAGGAGTGTCAGAGAGAAGCTCGAGCGTGGCAGTTGCGGCTGAGATGGGATCAGGAGCTATCTCAAGTCAGAGCTGTGTTTACTGCCTGGATTTTTGCAATTCTTCCCCTCCTGAGTCTGTTTATCAGTAGAAAGGAGGGCATAGCCGCATCTTAAAAACACATTCTTAGAAATACTGAAAGGCAATGCTTCGTACCAGAGGCAAACCTGTAACCAAAGGAGGAAAGCACGAATTTAAAAGGGCAAGGAAAAGTGACTGTGCAAGTAGGTTGTCCTTGAGGCTTGCCATCTCTGAGATGTGACCTAGGAATACCTCAGAGGTGATCCAAGAAGGGTTTGTGCAAGGCTGTGCAAGGTCAGGGGTTTGCAGCTGTGTGGGATGTTGCTGTTCTGCTGGCAAAGGCAGCTGTCTTGCCACATTCGGTAGGAAACACTGGATGCAAACCTGGAGGTATAAAATGGATGAGGTTAAAGCTCTCCGGTGCTTGGTTGTGAATCCATTGCATTTGAAGCATTTCCCTCACCACTTCTACTACTTGGGCTTAAATTTCTGGAGGCTTGGAGTTTCCTGACCACAGGGTTGCAAAAGACTCTTGTGTATTTTGAAAGATGACAGCATTTATTATCTGAAGGCTTCTGATCAGACGTAGGATGACCAGGTTACCTTCCCTCCCAGCCTGTGAGAACACCGGCCTGTCCAACACATGCTTTATTTACCACCACTTTCCATTTCCTACAATTCAGCTAAAGTTCAGGTGACCATTGCAGTGAGTCAGTGGCGTGTTTCCTCTCAAATTCATTGTGCTCTGTGCTCAGCATGTACCAAAATATCACTGAACCATACCTTAAAGTGCACATTGAGAACCGATAGCTGTGATGACTGCGCTCTAGGTATCCAAAAACCCTGAGTTCTGATTTTCTCCTTTTGATTTGTGATGAAATTGCTGAACAGTGAACTTTTATATATCTGACATCTGTGGATAGGAACAAGTTACCTCGTAATCTCTTGATGCAATTTCTCCATCTGTAAATATTTGGGTCATTGTGCATTTGGCAGCGTTAGACTGAAACTGCTGTGGGTTTCTGTGTTTTTTGTGGCACCTGCTGCAGAGGGAGGTGCCAGTCCACAAGTCCCAACTACCGGGACAGAGAGACCACAGCACTAAAATGCTGGAGCAGTACCAGCACAGTTTCTTGGTGTAGATAAGGAGAGAGAAGGGTGCAAGAGTTGAGGTGCTAGCTGGAGTCTTCCCTTCAGCCTGAAGAAGTCCCCTTCAGCACGTGTGGCTGTGGGAGCCGGGGCCAACGAAAGCTTGAGAATTTGATCACGCCGTATTTATTTATTTGTGCAGCCTTAACTTTTTTGGCGGGTTGGTTCCCCCGCCCGCTTCACTGCGCGGCTACGCAAATATTTGCGCGGGGAAACAGCGGGGGGAGTAGCTCGGTGTGAGCAACATGCAGCCGGGATGGAGGGGAAAAGCTGTTTGATTTGGCTTTGGCCACCCTGTTGGTCAGTGTCTAGCTATGTCTTTGGGGCAAATGGGGGTGTGAATTTCATAGAGATACTCATCACAGCAATGGGCAAGGTCACTTCTCTGAGCCAGGCTCATAATCGGGAAAAAAACCTTATACAGTACGAGGGATGAACATCCACCTGCGTTATCTCTTGCTAAATATTTCTGCATTTTGTGTGAGCTTTTAAAAATATATATATTGCTTCCAGATTTAGCCTAGAAGCAGCAAAATGTTTGCATAGGTTGTGGTCATACATCACTCTGAATGATTTTTCTATTTGGTTGATTACCTGGATAAGACTCCTGCTTTTTTCTTTTCTTTTCTTTTCTTTTTTTTTTTTTTTTTTTCTTTCCCTATAAAACATAACTATTAGACTTTCTTTAATAATTAAAATGGTGCTCTCCCCATGTCTGTGTTAGCGTCCTTGTAACTGCTGAGCAGCTGGGTCAGATTTCTCCCCTCAGAGCCCCATGATTTTAAAGTGCTAGAAACAAATGCTTTCAGAAGTAAGATTATATTAGAATGAAGCTGCTGGAGAGAGGGAAAAATGCATCTGTCACAAGTGGTGGAAAATATACAGTGACTAAAATAACGTTGTGGTGTTTCCTCCATGTGGTTTCTTTTTTCACCCGAGAAATACAAATGAAGACACATTTTGATAAAGAGCTGTAGTGAAGCTACGTGAGTGGTGACTTAAGTGGTGACTACTTGGTAAATCATAGAAGAAAAAAAAAAAAAAACAACAAAAATGCTTCTGCTGCTCTGCTTGCTGTTGTTTTCTTCACGTCTTCCTCTAAAGTAGGCTGCAAAGTAATGGGATAAAAAATGTTTGTTAAAATACCTGTGTATCTGTTCCTTACACAGTAAACTGGGAGCCACTTTTACCTTTGAGTGCCATGAAGATATCGTAGGGACTGAATTAATTGCAAGTAAAACTGGAATTTTCTTCTCAGTTACTGAACCTGTGCAGTAGTTGGAGATATTAATGTCCCTAGGACAATGAGTTTTACTCAGTGAATCACCTGTTGGACTGATGTTTAATTATTACTAGGGGGTGTTTAATTACTGCAGCATTCACTCATATTTGGAGTTTTTTTCCATTTGATTGCTAGAGGCAGCTTAAGGCTTTTATGCCTGTCTTGGTACAAGTGTGCAAAGTCACCTCAGCTGCCTTCTTTCCTCTGGTTACCCCCTCCTGTCTGCACGGTTTGGGGTCTGTGCCATGCCATCCCCACGCTTTGTGGTCCTGAAGTGGCACATTGGACGCTGTCCTTCTGGAAATTAGCTTTGTAGTGGAAGTTGAATGCACTTGCCAGCCTACAAACCCTGCTTGTGCTTACCCTTCCCACCAGCGCAGGAGGGAAAGAAATCTGTCCTGACCCGTGCGCTTACTGTATCTATAAGCCCCATCCACAGCCCTCAAGTTGCCTTCCTCTGCATGTTGGGTGGCTTGGGGCTGGACTGTGTTGATCGGGTGCTTATTTAGCACCACATTTGGGTTAGGAAGATGAGGAGCATGCTGGAAATTCACTGAGATATTCTCACAAGCCCCAGCTGTTGAGGTCCTACAGGGGTGAGGAGCGTGTGGAAGTTCACTGAGATGCTCTCAAAAGCCTGAGGGATGTGGGTGCCACGGATCTCACTGAATTGGTGAAAAATGGTGTGGGGACTGTGTCTCCCTGGGTGATTTGGGGTCCTCCCTAGGTTATATTTTTGGGGGGTGTAGTGTGAGCACTGTGGTGGGTGCCAAACAGAAGTGGCTGTGGGACATCTTGTACGTCATGAGGGTGGCTGAGGCAGGACGTGAGGCAAAGACATGGCCTTGGGGACAGGGACGGGCGAGCTGAGGTGCCAAAAAGGGCTTTGCCCTGGGGCCAGGACACATGTGGGGACCCAGCAGGGCACCGAGGCCGCACCTGCCCGGCGGGGCACAGCGGGCACCGGAGCCCGGGGTCGTCGCCGCCACCTGCGGGCCGAGCCCGGCCGTGAGGCGGCCGCCGCCCGGGGCGTGCCGAGCCGAGCTGAGCCGGGCCGAGCCCAGCCCGGCCCCGCGGTGAGTCACCGGCCGGGGCCCGGGCACCACTTCCCCCCCTTTCGGCAGGAGCCATTTTAAGTGCACGGAGGAGCTGCGGGGCGGCCCGGTACGTGCCGGGCTGGGCGCGGGGAGCGCTGCCAGCCCCGCCGAGGGGGGCCCGGGGGAGCTCCCCGCTGCCAGGGAGGGCTCGGGGGGGGGGGGGGACGGGGGAGAAGCGGCGCTGGGGAGGGAGGGGAGCGCTGTGGAGGGACCGTGGTTGTGCGTGTCCCTTTTCGGTGTTTTCCAGCAGTTCGGGAAGTGTTGGTGTTTTTTTAGCAGCTCCTCGTCTGCCAGCACCTTTGCTCTGCCCCAACACGGGTCTCTGAGGGGCTGAAGGTGGGTCGCGCTCGACGCCCCGCTGCTTCTGCCCAAGCAGCCTCTGAGTGCTGCTTAAATAGCGCAGGCTAAATCCTGCCAGCCCTAAAAACGGGCAGGTGCTCGCTTTTCCCCTGGGAATTACTGGAAAGTGATGATAATGGGGATCACGCCTGTGGCAGAGGGACCGGGCACGTATAAAAATGGGGTTAGCGGTGGTGGAAGGCGAACGGGAAAGTCCCCGAGGCGGTTGTGCTGCGCCGAGTTACTTTTCAGCTTTCAGTGGAGGAAAAACACCTTGGTACTCTTTAATTATATACTTCTGGAGTCTTGTGGACGAAGGAGTGTTCCCACCTTGCTGGCAGCTGAGCAGAAATGGACGCTAAGATCTGTAGGAGCGTGGGTCGCACAGGTAACTTCGGACCCCGTGTTTCAGCCTCTCAGTTGAGAAACGAAGCCAAACATCTTCTGGAAACACAATGCCAGGAGGCTCAAACTGGTAGGCAGAGGGGGGATACTTCCCCGTTTCGTTTGCTGCCCGCAGCCCGTATCTGACAGCGTAATGGAGGCTTGCTTAATGCTGTGACTGGTGACAGGGGAGGGAGGGAGAGAGCGCCCATGAAGCGGTCATGCTCGGGGTGAGAGCCTCTTATCGGCAGCCCTTCCCAGCCACCGCCTCTATCTTCCTTCTGCACCTTACCGTATGGTGTGTTGTCACTGTCTTTTGATTTTACGTTTTGCATTTTTTTTCTGTCGTAAAGAAACTTTTTTTTTTTTTTTTTTTTTTTTTTTTTGTAAGGCCTTTGGGAATTTTCTTGGTGCATTGTTTCGCTCTGACAAATCCACGGAGGAAACGATAAAGCTACAGAGGGACTGCTTGGGAAAAAAAATGTTTTCAGTAGGAGGTAGAAGCTTCTTACTGAAGAATTCTGTAACAGCTTTGCATCTCCCGTTTTTTTCATCATGAGTTTTATTTTCGGACCTTAGGACTGAGGTAACAACCGTCTGCCGCGCTCAAAGCCGACAGAGCGTGAGCCTCGCTTTCCTTACCTCTTTCCTCCGCTTCTTTTTTTTTTTATTTTATTTTTTTTGTGTCCCGGACCCCATCAAGACAGCCAGCCTCGACGTTTCAGCTATCCAGCCCTAAGTCGGCTCCCAAGCCCCAGCTGCTTATCTTGGGCAGAGCTTATTTTCTGTGCGAAAGGGTGAGGAGCTGCCGCTGCTTTCCCTTCAGCAGGGCTTCGCGGAGGAGCAGTTCCTCTTTGAAGGCAAGGCTGCCATGTTCAGGCTGTCCTGCTGCCAGGCAAGGGCTATGCCAGGACTACGTTTGTTTCTGTCTCAGGAAAAAAAAAAAAAAGAGAAACCCCTTTTCTCTCCCTCACCCCCCTCCCTTAGGCAGGGATCTTTCTATTTGGATTGGATTTGTGGCTGATGAGAGATGAGCCATGGGAGTGGTATCATAAGATGCCAATTAGCTTGGACGTTATTTCCAGGCCCATGCTTTTACAGAAATGCCCGTTTTCTGATGTGCTCTTTCTTTTTTTTTTTTTTTTCATCCGCTGACTAATAGAATTGCCAAGTCCATGATCTTGGCACTCAAACAAGAGAAGAGAAGGGAAAAAAAAAAAAAAACACAGATTTTAAGAATGTTGCTGGCCTAGTATAGCCTGATGTTTCAGTATTGCTACAAACTCATGCTTCGGTGGTGTTGTGCTTTCCTCTTCGGACACTTGTGTGCTTGAGAAAAATGCACGAGGGGTATCTATGCCTTTCTCTTTCTTTTCAGCAGAGCTGTGTTCAAGGGTGGGGACTACAGTCGACCTGTGCTAGGTGAGCTGCTAGCAAAGGCTCTGTAACATAAATTCAGGATTTACCCTTGTATCAGATAAGAAGCTTTGATCTCCAAAACAGCTTTCACTTCTTGCAAGTGTTACTAAAAGTTTCTCGGATTTCCCTGGCAGATTTTGTTGGTTTTGCTGACAGTTTTGGTAACTCTCTTGAGTTTTGTTGGGTGTGCGAAGAGCAGTAAGAACTTTCCTCTGGAGTGATTCAGTAGAGGAGTGGCAGGAGGTGGAGTTCATGCTTCCAGCCCTGGTTATGCCCCGCTCAGTGAGTGCCGAAACTTAGCGGCGATACCCCAGTGATTTACCCTCCTTATCCTCTTAATGCCACTGATGTGCTTTAGAGATTATTTGCCTTCTTAAATCTTATTTAAATGGTCCTTCCCAGATAAAGCGTTTGAGAGACTATACGTACTGAAATCGGAGGTCTTTTGCTTATCAAAAGTCTGCAGCAGCGATGTGAAATGCTCCAGACTTTCTCCCTCCCCTGACACGAAGGGGCTGAGCTCTGCAGGGGTAAAAATGGTTGGTTCTTCAGTATGGGCCTGGCTTCGGGCAAAGCCCCCGGCTGTGGCAGTCTGCGTGCTAACGGGATCCCATTAGATAGGGACTGAAGCTTATGCATGCTTACCTGGATGTGTTTTAGGCCTTAAATACCTCACAGCTGCCTTTAGGGATGGATTGTGCAGTCCTTTATCTGGCCTGAAGGAGATCGCTCACCTTGGCTCAGGGCTGACTTTGGGCTGGGTGAGGATCTTAATGTGGAGACGATGCCCATTTTGTTAGCCTCCGAGCTGCCTTCAGTTCTCAAAAAGGGATGCACAACCCTTTTTTCATGTATCGTGGAGAAATTTTGTACAGCTCAGCTAATGTGCTAGGAATAAGGATTCCAAATACATAGGTTGGAAACTGTGGGAAAGAGTTGCTTTTAGATGGATTGAATGTCACTGTTTGCTTCTATAATTAGTTTTAGGCTATTTCCAGAACACCCTATATTTAGCTAATCATCAACATTTCTGTGTGAATATACCGGATACATATATTTTTGTGTTTTGAAGGGCATGTTTTGCACTTCTTGAGTGGTTACTGTTAACACACTGTCTCCTGACTTCGTCTGAGAGCTTCTTTCACGTTTACCTAATTTGTCTTCTTGCGTCGTGGTGGTTTGACTTCTGAAGTGAGCTCAGTAGAAATGTTTTGCCGTACAGACTTTTTCAGAATGGAAGAAGGGGGGGTGAGCTGCATGCAAACTGCGTCAGCTCTTGAAAGAAAAAGAGCACGTTAATACATATTGTGGCTGCACATACAGTTTCAGCAGTCTCTGTGTTTTCCTAGAATTCCTGATGTTTCTCACGGGGTGTTTTGGCCCTTCGTGAAACCGGCAGGTTGGGAGAAAGCTCCTCTGCTTTCACAAGCGTTGTATCAAGTCGCTTGTGCTGTTCCCCGGTTCCCAGTTATCGCAGTGTTTGTTCAGTTTTATATTGCAGCCGGGGAAAGAAACGGCAACGTGCGATTGTGAAACTACGGTTACGACTTGTGATACC
This sequence comes from Aythya fuligula, assembly GCF_009819795.1. Taxonomy (NCBI): domain Eukaryota; kingdom Metazoa; phylum Chordata; class Aves; order Anseriformes; family Anatidae; genus Aythya; species Aythya fuligula. The sequence goes on along the minus strand of NC_045559.1, from coordinate 175,073,955 downwards.
TAGGGCTGACCACTGTCAGGGGATTAATGTTTAACCTGCTCTTCCACCGAGACTCAATTTCAAGTTAAAAGCAAGCTGACCAGGGTGCTGTTAGGTTTCTCCTCTGTCTGTGTGCCCCGCTAGATAGTTTTGGAGCTAGCGAGCAGTTTCCCAAGGCTGTGATGGCACGGTTTGTTTTTAGGGGACGTTGTCTCTCCAAGCAGAAGACCCTCTGAGGAACAGCGTTCTTGAAAGCTGTACCTTGAAGGCACCAGGACTTGGACGTTGCCTGCTGAAGGCAGAATCTGGCCTAGGAATATCAGTGGGAGGTGGTTTGTTAACGTTACCCACCCCCTTGCTCTTGGTAGGTTTGCTGTTCCGTGCTGTTTTTTTTTTTTTCCCCCCCTCTCCAGAGCCTCTGTAAACTATTCGCTCCCTGTAGCTAGTCAAAAATTGTAACAATGCCTGTAAAATAAGCATGGGAGCTGAACGAGGGACTTAGCTATCAAGAAAATAATTTAAACATTTACGTGCCGTGGAGCAGGGTGTGTGGCAAACCTACACAAACGGCAAGAGTTTGCTTTGCTGGCCACAGGCACCTCTAAGCCAGCTCGTGGAGATCTGGGAGCTCAGCAGGGCTCTCCAGATGCTCTCTCTGCTCTGGTATTCAGAGAGTGGAATCCTGCCTTTTTTTTTTTTTGTTTTAAATACTTCTGTTTATTTCAAAAAGAGAAAAGAAGGAACTGTGGAGAGGAAGTGTCTGTTTGGGGACTTTTTTTTCTTTCCAAAAGGTGGTTTAGACATATGAATGAAAATGAAACTCTCTGTGTTGAGAAACAGCAGGCAGGCGAACCCGAAACTAGGTAGAGCTTGCAGCTTTTTAAAAAATACCGAACCTTTTCAGTTTGAAAAGTGTATTTCTTCCAGTATCAGCTAAAAACAACACTAAAAAGTTGCTTTTGAAGCACCTAAGAGACGTAAAATTTTGTCTGATGGAGCTGCAGCGTAGAGAGCCAGTAATTCAGACCGTGTACAAACGGACTGGGGAGGAGGGGGGGTGTCCTGAGGAAAACCGAGAAGATAATTACCATTGGTAGAAAAATGTCCTAAATGTGCACTTCTGGTAATTATATATGTTTTAGGTAATACAATATTTGACCATTGGTTGTTGTGAAAAGCTAATTGTCTTTTAATATGATCCCTCAAACGAGCTGTGTGAAATGGTGCTTCGGTGGCAATGGACTAGAAATAATTCTCAACAGTAACAAATGTCAGGAAACCTTTGCCAAGCTGCAGAACAAGGACTCCATGTTAAAAACAGCAGGGATAGTTACAGAAAAGATGCAATAGCTTCTAAGCCTTGTAGTAGAAAGGATGTGTTTTGTGGATTGATTCTGGTGTTTGCAATGTTTAAAGCTTCTCTTACACGTGCCCTGTCTTCAGGTGAACTTAGGGAAGATTTTGTTAGCTTGTGCTGCCAGGCTTTGTAAAGTTACTGATCCTGATCTGTACGTGGGTGTGAACTGCTGGGTTTCTCCCGTGTCCCCTTGCAAGCCTGTTGGGAACAAAAAAAAAAAAAAAAATCAGTGGGAAGGTTTTGTGAGTTCATTTTTGCTGCGTTTGGAGAAGCTCTTGTGGCTCCGCCTGTCGTGGACGCGCTCGGTGCCTGCAGCCTGGCTGGGGAAGTGATGCCAGTGCTCGCCGCTGTCGCTGCAGCCTGTGTTTCCCAGGCTGACGTGCACGTCAAATGTGCTTGGGCCTGACCCCAGCTGCTGGTTTTTACTCAGAACTGCAGGTTACAGGCGTAACCACCCTCGTTGCTTCGCCGCACGGCCCGTTAAACCCACGCAGCGGTGCTTCAGGTGGATGGATGTGCCCTGCAGCGCAGAAGGGAGCTCTGGAGAGAGCGAGTTTTGCTCAGAGGTAAACCCTTACAGCTCCCCTTCAGCAAGGTGGAATCTGCTGCGGCCCTTAGCTTCTTCACTCAGCAGCAGGTTGAGCTGGAGTTGGGATTTCAACCCTAGACGTGTGTTTTTGTGCGCTTGCAAGCTTGCACCAGGCTAATTTGTTTCAAACTTAGCATGGTTGTGCCGAGGTTGAGGCTGTGAGATTACCCCTGCAGCTGCCTCCCCGCTGCTTGGTGTACCACCTTCTTTTTTCCCTCTGTGGTACCATGGGTTTTACCCCGTGTTTTATGGCCCTCCCCTCCCATCCACAGTCTGAACTGTTCGGGTGAGCAGTGCCTTATCTGCTTCGGCTAAGAGCAGCCACGTTAGCAAATGAGGGCTTGTGCCATGCAAAGCTGCCTGGCTCGTTGGCTGAAGCAGGCTGGGACTGATTTAGGAGCAGTGGAGCCGGGCGTTTTGTGGGATTTTTCGTAATATGGGGCTGAAAAATAAGGGGGAGGATGAACTAGCACAATTTTCTTTGGGACAGGGCAATTGCCCGCAGCCAAAGCTTCAGTGAAGAGAGCATGTTGTGAAGAGATCTCTGGGTACCCCATTTTTAAACCATTAAAAGCTTGTTTTCCAAATGAATTGTCTGAAGCATACATCTAGATCATTCTGGCCGAGAGGGGTTTGTTCACTGATAAATTAGGTTTTGTTGGAAGTTATGTAGAGGGGTACGTCTTGGTAATAGAAACAAGGAGGAAAAGGTTTTTATGTGTTGGTTGGGGAACGTCTAAGTAAAAGTCTGCAACGTTTTGGGTGGAGGGCGAAGCTTGGTCTTCTTTGTTCCTTTTCCTTCTGGGAGAAGAGGGGGAAGGAAACACGGGGTTGAGAACTGTGCTGCTGCAGCTTTCTGGAAGAATGTTGTTACCATCTTGCTTTGGTAGAAATATTCTAGTTATTCCTGTCTGCTAAATCGGGTTATTGAAATGAAATGATGACCTTTGCTCTGAGCCTGAAACGGTCCGAGAGAAAAGCAGGTGTTGGGGAAGATCAAAGCTCTTACCTCGGCTGGAAAACGTGAAGATAGGGCTGAAGCTCCAGGGATGCTGTATTCTTGCAAAACCTCTAAAAACTGGGAAGAATTTGAAAAGTTGATTATGGGCAGTTGCCAGGAGCTGTGCTGCGATAAATTATTAACTCATTGCACTGTACTGCCTCGCAGTGCAAACAGTTATAAGCTGGTTACTGTGCTCTGCTCGGTAAGTCAACACTGTAAAAAATTCCTTGGTTATCTGGAAAATGTCTTCTTTGGGATGTTTATTAAAGGGACACCGTAGGATTAAAAGTCACGTTTCCTTCTGGCGAAGGGGGGGAAGAGAAATCCGTGGATGCAGCTGGTTTCTGGGTGCCTGGGGGAGGCTGGTCAGTGGATGTCGCCTCGCTTGGTTTCGCTTTTGCTCCTCTCTACGCGGCGCTTCGCTGAGGCGTGATTCCTCCTACCTACCCGGAAAAACACAGCGGGAGCAAGGCAGTTGGCTTAGCACTTCTGGAGGCACAAAACAAGTTGACTCAGAGCTGTTTTGCAGGAAAAGGAGTTTTGCGGAGACCACTCCTCCCTTCTTAGCTGTAACCGAGGTAGCTGAAGAAGTGTCTTAGCAGGCTCCTCGGAGCATCGTGGTGGTGCCTTGCTGCAGCAGCTTCTTCAAGGAATGAGTTTTCAACTTTGTAAGGATTAAGGAATCCTTATTTCTGCCTTGCTTTCTTGATTTTTATAAATGCAGATACCACAATGTTGTTCTTTCTGTTTTTTTTTTGTTAAAACACACAAACCTTGAAAATTTAGACAGTCTTTAGTTGCCCCAGTTTGACAGTGACTCATAAAGGAACACTCTTACCGTTATTCTAGCCCTATACTTGTGCTACAGTAATTTTTGACTAATTTAATAGTGTATAAACAATATACTTTGCATTATGCTTAGTGACGTGCTTGTGTTATGCTAATACAATATACCACGAAAATAACGACATAGGAAACTTTGTTTGCTGTAATATCTGTGGCTCATTAGCAGGGCACAGATGAACTTTCAGGGTTAAAAAAGAATATCCAGCTCAAGAGCAAACCATTGCTGGATCGGTGTCAACATCTGCCACCCCGGTTTTCGTAGGAAAACACTGAATCCTGCCAGTACATGTTGCAAGATATGACCAACGTGACTTACAAACTGAGAAGCAAATCTATAAAATGCTGTTGGCTACATAGTATTGTTGGAATCTGAGATGGAAAATACTTTTTTTTTTTTTTTTTCTGTCCTCTTCTAAGTCCTTTTGCCAATCCAGCAGAATTTAGTAAGGTTCAGATCATGCTGCAAGGCTTTCTTTTTGTTCTGAAAGGCTTTTGAGCAACCATTTCTTTGTACGTTTTTTAATTTGTTGTTCGTTTGGGGTTACTCGAGTATTTGTCAAGGGTGGACTTGTGTCAAAAGTGGACTTCCAAATGTTTCGGAAGCGAGCTTCTTTTATGTGTTTTTCCTGAGGCTTTCTCTCAATTTGTGATGGGCCCTGTTTAGGGCTTCTGACTTTGAAGGACGTGAATAGATCAGGCCCCGTGACATGGAGGGATGTGTAGTCTTGTCTTGGTCACAGAGCTCAGATGGAGACACACAGAAAGCTGGGGACAAAGCAGGCTCTTGTCAAAGGAGCCTAGTTACAGAACAGTTTCCTAATTAAAAATCAGGAGATTTTGGAGCCTGGGTGTCTTCAAGAAATAGCAAAGCACTGACTTTGAGATGGCTGCTCTTGTAAAAGTGCCAGTCACCGTTTGTGTGCAGTTTTATTCAGGAACCGTCCTGGGGTGGGGAGGGAGAGCACTGGGGGGGTGGAAACCCTTGGTTCCTTAAAGGGTAAAATGCCAGAAGCTCCAAGAAGTCCAGTTAAGGCTTTTATTTTGTTTGTTTGTTTTAACTGTGTCTGAATTTACACATAAAATGTTCCTGGACTGTAGTAGTAGTCAATAGTTAAATCTCCTAGATTTCAGCTACTTTAAGTGCTTTAAGTGATACGTCTTCTACTGCGTCAGTGGGCGACCCTGCAGAGCTGAGCTCAGAAGAGGTTTTGCTACCGCTGTGACAGAAAAAGGTGGCCGCTCGTGAGGGAAGGATATGAGGCCATCTTGATAGTTACCCCCCGTACCTGGAGGGATAGTTTTTGGGGCTGGTTGAGGAGCTTTTTTCTGACAGATGATGTTATGGGGCTACTTGGGGCAGAGCAGAAGACGATTTAGGGAGGCTGAGCGTAGGATGTTGCTTCTCTCGTAAATACCGCCAAAACCAGATACTGCACTGCCAGGAGTTTCTGCTTTTTGCTGAAACTTTGTGGTGTCTAACTTTGCTTCCTTAGGCCCTGTTAACTCTTTGTGCTTCTCCTGTTGGTCCTCAGTGGTTCCTCAGCCTTTATGGAAGGTAGAGGTGTTAGTGGTAGGATCCCTGCAGATCCCCCAACGTGTCCCCTTTTGTAGGACAGGATGGTCCCATGAGGGAGACCAGCTGGGGCCGTGTTTGGGGCTGTGGTTCAGCTCTGAAGGTTTCTGCTGGATTGCTTGTTCACCTAAACCCAACCGCTTGGTTTCTTGGTGGCTTAAAAGCCTGTCTGAGGAAGGCCAAACGCCAAAGGGTCCGGGACTGGTTGTGGTGGAGAAGAACTTGGTGGCCAGAACTTGAGGCCTTCAGGGGCCATGTTGTGACAAGCACAACCTCATTACTCCCCCCCGTCCAGCTGACCAGCTCAACATATTTCGCTTTTCAGTCTTTGAGGCGCGGGCACCTCTTATTTCACTTTTTATTTTTCTAGAAGGAGTCTCCGAGCTCCTCCTCCTTGTGTGAGGCAGCAGAGCCCTGTCAGGAGGCTGGGCCCGGCCAGGGGAGCCGGAGGCGCGCTGAGGCACCGCTTGTGCCTCAGCCCGGGTATCGCCGCCTGGGTTTCCTGTCAGTTAAACCACGAGCCGGGGCAGATGCTCCCAGCGATGACTCCGCTTGCTGCCCTGGACGGCCATTATGCGAGCCAGGCGGTTCCTCAAGAACAGATTCGGGGCCGCACGCTCCTCATTGCAATCGCCTGTGCGAGACCCTCATTTAGATACCTGAGTAAAGATCAGGATTGAAGTGGTTCAAGGGAAAGCAGGGCTTGGACTCTTGAGGCGTGAACTGTAAAATAGTAACTAGGGGAGCCGCAGTCGAGCAGGGAGAGCTGGGGTCCAGCATTTCTTTGTCCTCTACCACAACTATAGGAGTTCAGAACAGTGTATGAGCAGCAGGCGGGTTGAATGTGGCATCACACAAGTTCATCAGCATCTTTCTGGGCAGATAATTGCCATCTTGCTCGACCTGGCGATTTTTTATTGTAAGATCCAGTAACCTTTAAAATATATATTCATATTTTCATTCTAATTCACTCGAGGGTCCATTTCTGAGGAATTTCTGGCTTCAAACAAGTTATTACACGTGTATTCTGAAATTAAAACAACAGAAAAAGCACATTAAAACGTATGTTTAAAGAGATATTTTTATCTGCACCTCATGATTTCTAAAGCTAAGGATGGTATTACAATGTTGTTGCTTTATTGACGCTAGAGCCCTAAAAATATCTTCCTCTGCATCAGATTTTAGAGAACTGAGCACTCCATGCATCAAAATTATATTAGAACTGAAACCGGGCAGCTTAGTTTCAGCCATTTTGACCAATTTGACACTCTTTTCTTCCCCATGTGATGGTGTGGCTCCCAGACTGTTTGTGTTTTTATTTTTTCATCTGTTTGTGTGTTGAGTAGCCAGCAGCGAGTAGAGTTTGCTTTGGTGTGTGGTAAAACGTTTCTGTGTTACCTGCTCTTTAAATTACGTGGTTTTAGTCAGAGGGGTGCATCCTCTGGATGGCAGAGAAAGAAGGGTTGTGGGGGTGGTAAGGTCAGATAGATAAGGACTTTTTTGTCTTCTTTTTTTTTTTTTATTTTTATTTTTTTTTATTTTCCTGTTTTCTCTTAGGTTATGAATCAGTAGGCACCGCGTGTAGCTCACAATGTTGGCTTGACCCCAGGGACGCAGCGTCTGGTCCCTTGAGTTTCTGCAGGACCAGAAGCCAGGACAACAAGGCTAAAACTCTGAATTTCTGCCCCTGTGAAAGGCACCAGCTCTCCCATTCCTGACATAGCTGTGCTGGAAGCCTTTCTCAGCAACAGGATGCTTGTGCTGATCTCTCTCTAGGTTAGTTTTGACCAGTTTTTCTTAGGTCTGTGGTGTTGGAGAGGAAAGATGCAAATGGGGTGTGCAGCCCTGGAGGGTACATGTAGGAAAGCCTCTGCTCAAAGCTTGACAGAAGGCACGGTGGTGTTGTGTGTGTGTGTTTATCTTCCCAGCCACAATTCTGAAATGCATTCATTGCATCCTGATCACAGCCAACCACGGCTGGTTGGAAACTGAGACTTTGCAATCAGACAAACCAGTCTTCATAATCACAATTAGATCAAGTGTTAGGTGAGTGGAAAAAAAAAAAAAAAAAAAGAAAAACAAAGGAAGCTGGAGGACAAGTGAAGGGATGGCTTAGAAAATCTGTAAAGCAACCTCCCCCTGTATTACCTTGTTCATGCTACCAGTCTACAGAGGAAACTCAGAGCAACCGAGGTCCTTTCTTATGGAGGTACTTGAGTTTCTTGGAAGCCATGTGAATGGAGAAGATCGGAGTTCAGGGGAGGAGAACCCTGCATGTGTACACCTTCCCCCTGCAGCTGGGGTGCTGTGGGGTCCCACGGGAGGAGCCCCAGCCGCGCAGCGCAGGGATGCAGCCACGCAGCAGCCGTTCCCTCGTTAGTTCTGCAAAAGACTCAGGAACTTGAGTGATGAAATGAGGAAGAGGTGAGGCTTCAATTTCTCTCCACCTGCTTTGCGGGGGCTCTGAAACTTTCCGAAATAACCCAGGTTTTGTGGGTCTTTTCACGCCACGCTCGTAAATTGCTGCATCTGGTTCGTTAGCACTGAATTCCTGTGTCTCCTCAGAGCAGGTGTGTGCTCGTACGGGGGTGACTTGGGCCTCAGAGCAAACATTTCCCCAGACGTTACGAAATACTGACCTGTCCAGACGCAGCCTTCCCTGAAGGGACCTTTGCAGGCCCCGCTCCTTTTCCACGTAACTCTGAGGAGAAATCTTTTTGCTTTTATTATGTTAATCTCGTTGGACTTTGACTCACGTTTTGTCACTGTTTGACACCCCACAGTGGGAATTGTGGGTCTAGCAACAAGCTGGGAGAGAATTTATATTCCCTTAATAGCCAAGTTCACCGCTTTGAAATTCCCCAGACAAATAGTCTCCCTTCCTAATCCCACCCTACCCAAATGCTTTAGAACATAAAACATAAGCTGATATAGAAGAAGAAAACTTCTCAAATGTCATGAGAATATCAGCGTCTCTCTTATCCTACAGTTTCCTAGCAAATGTATTTTTTATTTACTGTAAGCATCATGAAGCACATGAGTTTTCAGAGTAACATGAGTGGACACAGGGCATTTTAGGGTATATTAAAAATCGGCAGTTTGAGAAGTATTAATATAATTACGGGTTGAGTGGATGTTCTTCCCTGCTATCGCTGTGTAAGCGCTCTCTTGCCTCGCATAGGTTTTAAAGGTGTGATTTTTAGATGCAGTATTCTGCGTTTGGTGCTTTACCTAACGTTTTTTTGCAGATATCTCAGTGAATCAGGTCTGCCACGTGTTACGTCCCAGCTAGATGTTCAGAAATGCCTGTACTCTTCGTCTTGTTGATGCTCCTTCTCCCTCTGCTCCAATTTAGGCAGCCCGATTGATTTAATCCTTTGGGAAACAGCGATGCTGAATGAGTGGGTTATCTTGGAAAACAGCACAGGTGTTGGGTGTAGCAAACACCTGGAAGCCGGACACAGCTGATTACCTTGGTAAAAACTGGCTGATGTGAGACAAACCCGTAGGAGTGGGAAATGAGAGAAGCACAGGAGTGTTTGCCTCTCAAAACAGCCTTCTTAAAGTCTCTCAGGAGAGCTAATGTAGAAGATGCTAATACAGGAGAGACAGAAGGATTAGGATGAAGATCGAGGGAAGGAGATAAAATCCAAACCTGCAGCCTCTGCAGCAATCAGGGGGAAGTCTCAGGAAGTTTTAGGGAGGCCAAACAATTCTGGCCCTTTTTCTGGGTAGAGCAGTGAAAGGTGTATTCGGCGTGGCTCAGCCGGGTGGGATGATGCGGCTAACCTGCACACAGAGCGCTCTGTGCGTGCCGTGCGGCTCCACGCCCACACCGAGCTGGCTGGTAACAAGGTGGTTTGTGTCCCAAACAAGTTACAGCGAGAGCCTGGGGTTTTTCTGTTGGTTTTGAAGTCCCTCTGGCTATGTAACGCTCACTCTTCCTAACCAAGGCCGTGTCTCCCCCTCATTTTCTGTGTATCTGTGCGTGCTGGTGCTTTTTCGTAGCCGTTTCCAATTTCAGGTGCAGTTTTAAACCAGTGTTTTGAGAGCATTCGTGGAGTTCAGAGCAAGCTCCTTGGCAGGTGACTTCGCTCCCTTTCCTCCTTACTCTGGGAGAGTTTACTAAGCGTGTTTACTTGAGCATATCTGGAGTATTTTCTTACTTGGTGCTGTGGCCAGGAACGCAGGTACAGGTTACCCATGCAGAAAGCACGTACGAGTCGGGGCCGTGACTCATTGTGCTCAAGGAGAATGTACAGCTTCAGCCTCCTAACCCAAATGCCTCTGAGCCCTCCAACCTGTGAGTTACAAAGCTCAGCTATCCCATTTTATCATTTTCACTCCTTTTAAATATTTTTTTAGGTTTGTTGCTGATAGGAGTTGCGGCTGTGCTGATCCCAGACTATGGCAAACGAGAAATCAGGCGGAAGAGTTAACTGCACAAAGCAGTCACAGGCCCGATGCCTTGATTTAGGAGACAAGCGTGGAACATCTGGGTTGTTTTGGTGTCCTGTTTGAAGGAACGTAACAGTCATAAATCCTTCTTAATGACTGCTTAATGAGCTAAAGTGTGTGATTAAGCAAAAATGAAGCTGAATGCACTCACGCTGAAAAAAGCAGTCACATTAGAAAAGACAAACTGGAGAAAAAAATGCAGGGGGGGGAAAACAAAACACGCTTGCCTGACCTGGAGGTTACTGGGAGGGTGTTTGTGGAGTCTGACTGCAGTCTCTTACTTCCCTGTTTACAGCTGTCTCTTATCACTTTACCTGACTGTGGGCATGGGTTAGCACTTTGCACCCCTTCTTACCTTACTTTTCACTCCTGTTTCTACAGGCTTCTTTGAATCAAGTATTTCTGCTTGTGGAATGGTAGGGGCTGTTGACACGCACTCTTGGGTGTTGTTTTCTTTTTTTTTGTTTTATTTGGTTTACTTTTTTTTTTTTAATTTGTATGGAAGCTCAGCGCCAACACCAGCTTTGTGATTTTGGCCGAGTAGGATCTTTGGCTAATTTTTCCCAGAGACGTGTTGACTGAGACGTGCCTTTCTTATCCCAACCTCCTAACTCCACGCTAATAACAGCGCTGCGTTCTCCAAACCCTCACAAACAAAACCATCACGGTACTCCTTGCGTCATTTCCCTCACCCAACTCTTTCAGAAAGATCCTCGATGGAGAATTAACGAGAACGCGGTGACTGGGGCACCGTAGGGGAGCCCTGCTGTACCGCCTGCAGCCTGGAGAAAGCAGATCACCTCTTGCTTTGTGCAGGGAACCTCACCTGTGAATTCCTGTGCTCTAATCAGTGCATGTCGGAGCGCTTTGGGTATTGTTCAGTAAAGCTAAGCCAGGATCCGTGTGACGAATAGATTAAAGAGCTGCAAACGCAGTTTGCAACAATGTGTTTTAGCGGATAAGTTCTAAAATCTGCTGTTTCTATCTCTGTGTTACCCGCGTGTCACAGTTAACCACAGTGCTCGCTTGGTGAAGTGCAAGTGCTCTTCTGAATCTGGAGCAGGAATCTCCCAAAGACAATCGCTCATTGAACAACTTGCTAAGAAAGGAGCTGATGGTGAGAGTGAGTCGTGCTGTGCTGAGCGGGAGTTCTGGTCGACTTTTGGTTTGTTTTTCTTCGTTGTGTCCGGGAGTCTTGTCTGAAGGGTTAAAAAGTTGCTTAAGTACATATTTAGGTTAAACAAACGAGCAAATAACGCTCTGCTTGAGCACTTCATTCACTCTCGCTTGGGTAGCGGAGGTGGCAGGAGTGTTCCCCTGCCCTGTTTGCTTTAGCCAAACGGGCCGCGTGTCCCTGCGTGGAAGCTGTGTGCTCATCTACAAAAACAAAGGTACCTGTCATGCAAGAATACATTAAAACAAAACAAAAACTTGGCCCTTGGAAGCCTTAACACCGCTGCTGATGCTTGCAGAGATGGCTTTCTCCTCCTGGAGAAGGCGCAGGAGCCGAGCCCAGAGCAGCACCCGGTCCTCGTTGGGCAGCGGGAAGCCCGCAGCGGTGGCAGCGCCTTGTGCCGGCACCCTGCCCGCCACGTGCTCCGGCAGCAGGAGCTGCAGGCAGGGGAGGAATTAGTGTAATTAGATTATCTCGAGCCCAGAACGAGCCATTTGGGGTTTGCGTGAGGGATGTTTGAGGTGGTGGGAGCTATTAAAGTGAGGAGTGAGTGCTTGCGGGCCGTGGCTCTTGGTTGAGGGGGCATAAATCTCCTGGCTTGTTCCTGCCGGCGTTTCAGAGCCTCCTCTCTCAGAGCAGCCTGCCTGTTTCCTGCAGTCCAGGAAGGAAAAATGCCTCTCTGATTCAAACGTTTTACATGGTAGGTTCGAGAATAAAGGCTGCAGGGGTTAACCACCGAGGGCAGTGGGTAGAGGCAGACTGAGGTCTGGGATTTGACTGGGCAAGGTGCTGTACGCGTTGGCTCCCTGTAACCAGATAGCAGGGCAGGACGGGCGGGCGTAAGGAAGGAAAATAGGCAGCAATGTCAAAGAACTGGAAATTCAAGTCGAGCTGACTCCCAGCAGTCTGCTCCGGAGGGTTCGGGACTGGTGATACTGCTGACAGCTGACAGCAAGCAGAAATACTGCCTCTGTGTGCAGGCAGCTCCTCCAGAGGCACCGCCGAGGTAAGAGGATTTGCCTTGCGGAGCCTGGGCAGCTCTGCGGGGCGCAGCCACCACCGGACCCAGCACTGACACGAGCGAGATGCCCCGCAGGGGCTTGGAAGTGCTCGGGGAAGGGGAGGCTTCAGCAAGTTCTGCCTGGGTTAGTTTGTGCCCCTCGTTCCTTGGTTTCAGTCAGTTCAATCACGTTGAGATTTCTGAAGCAGGTTCGGAAGGTTGCTCCAATGCTCGAAACACACCGAGGTGAATCACAGAGCGCTTGGGGTTTATTTAAATATTTTGTTCCTTGTGCCTGAGTGTCCACATTGGAACAGTTAAAAAGAAACTGGAAAAAAAAACAAAAAAAAAAAAACAAAAAACAAAACAAAACAAAACAAAAAAAAAACAAAGCCACAAAATGCCCAAAATCTCTGTTGGAAAAGTTACAACAGGGCTGGTCCCCGAGCCTGCTCCTCTGGCATCTTCTGCAGGACACCGAAGAAGCCCAGTGAGGGTTTCGGTGACGGATCTACAGCTACCAGAGCTTGGCTGCAAAAGGCCATCTGCAATAAGAAACTTCCGACTTCCAGCTCATCTCTGCTGTCCTTTGCTCAGTTTTTCCCCCCTTTAATATAGATACACTTTCTGTGCACTTACTTACATTTCAGTTTTTCAAAAAGAGAAGTCTGTGGCTTGCTAAAAAAGGTTTTTTTTTTTTTTTAGTAAACTGACCTCTTTCCTCCAGGTGATCTGAAACCAGCATTACTAATTTGCAGAGAAATTAATTTTCAGAGGCCGGCTGGCAGCTTTATGTCAGGGTTTGGTACGGACTGGCAGCTGGTAATTTGTGAAGCTCGGCGCCCAGCCAAAGCAATTAGCTTCAGTTTCCCCCCACCTCTCCTCCTCCCACCGCCACCTCTTTACTCTGCCTTAATCAAAGCAGCTCAACCTCTTGGGGCCAAGCGGCTCTTCCCTCCTACACCCCTCGGACAAGTTCTCCTCGTATCCTGGTGTAGCTGGCTTGGAGCTCAGCCCTTCGGCTGTCCCTGTGCCGAGCCACTTTCCCTTTTAACATCAGTGAGATTTTATTTATGGTCTCTTCAGGGTCAAGGTCTTAAGTCTCCTTAGAAGGTGCTATTAAATGCCAGAAACCACCCAAGAGTGCCTTGGAAAACATTCATTTGGTGTCACTGGACTCATTCTCTTGGTTTATGGGAATTTCTGATCCAGATTTGAGGTTTTATCATTTCACAATTTTTCTCTCATTTTACTAAGCTTTTGGCTTCTGTCACATCTGTGGGAAGAAGTTTGACCAAGCACACCTAGAGTGATTTTTCATGCTTTCCTCTGTTCAAACCCCATTCCTTCTCCGTAACTGCTTCTCATTTTATCGCGTGGGAGATGCCAGCTCCTGATTTTTCTCCTCCTCTTTACCAGTAGTGATGAGTTGGCTCCCAAGGCAGCATCCAGGTGATCCCCGAGTGTTGTGGTCCCCAGCTCTGCGTTCCCGGGAGCTGACCACGCGGGTTGTGCAGCAACCAGAAGAGAAGCAGAGCATTGCAGTGCACATGACACAGTCTTGAGCAGGCTCTCGGGTCCACATCACAGCATCACGCTCCTGCAAGCCTTTTTCATAGCACAGGCACCTGATGTTTGGTAGGATAAGAGCCCGTGAGGTAGCCCCTTGCAGAGGATTTCTTAGAAAGACCGGCGCCTGGGCCAGCAGCGGCCAGGAAGCGCGGTGCCGCAGCACGTTTGTGGCCAACGTTTTGCAAGTGAGATTGGGTTATTTTCTTACCAGGAGGATGAGGAAAGGGGGAAGAGAAGAGGGTTTGGACCCCTGCATCCCCCTGGGGGATGGTCTCGGAAGATCTCAGAGCGTCCCTCAGGTTGTGGTTTTCCTTCCTCCCTGTTAGCCTCACCGTGGTGTTTTCCTGTCTTCCTCGGGCTGTGTGAGCACTCGGAGGGCGCATGTGCTGGTTTCCAATGAACACAGGGAACTTCTAAAACCTGTCTCCCGCTGGTTGTACCTCTGGTTTTCCTTGTGCCTTCCTAAACAGCCTGCATCTCTATACGGGGTGTCCATCCTGGTTTTATGTAGGTGCTGTGAACTCCTGTTGACCTTAGAAAGTCACTGGGCTTCAAGCACTTGCACTCTGTGTTCGTACATGTGGGTTTCAGGCGTGTGATGGAGATGGTTGGGCGCCCTTCCCAAATTCTGCTCCCCCCAGGACAATTACCTTAACCCTCGTTTTAAAATAAGCCTCCGCTGGGAAGCTGAGGAGGTTTTCCTATTTGCCTGGTGGTCCTCTGGAGCAAAAGCCCACTGGTTATTGAGAGAGACTTCGGATCCTACTGAGAGGCCAAGTAATTGTAGGGGATTTACCCCAGATTGTGGGGTTGCATGTGATGCTTTCTCTGCCGCAGCCCTGCTGCTGTATGGAGAGCTGTTCAGGTCACCCTGCAAAGGGCTGGGGTTGAAGTCCTGGTTTCAAAAGGACTTTTTTTGCCTTCCTCCTCACGCCTCTAGCCCTCATTAACGCAAATACTCTCTGGTTAGGGTTGTGGCTACTTTAACAAACACTTCAGCAGCTGATTAAAGCAAGCCTTGGAAGCCGGGGAAGTTGTCCTGCCCGCATGACTTTGGTTTTCCCAATTTCTTAGAAGGGCTGCATCCAGGGACCTCAGCGAGGCTCCCTGAACGCGCTGGCATCACGGCGTAGGAATTTGGGAACGCCACAGCCTATATGGGATAAACAGCTGCTGCGGTTCCTAGAGCGAGGGAGTACGGGCCCGTGGCTCGGCCCTCCCTAATTAAACGGCCTGCCAGCAGGGGAGGAAGATGCCCTTGGGTTTCTTGGGTTTCAGGCTGCTGCAAAAACAAGGTGAGGTGAGCCTCCTGCGACACGCCGCAAACGGCCCCCTCGCTGCAGGGCTGAAGTCACCAGAGGCCCTGCGTCCTCCTGCCGCAGCAGCCCTGCATCGAAGCCAGGGCCCCAAGTGCAGGCATCGATGCTGTTCTTCCTTCGAGGTGGTAGGGTTTTATTGACATTTTGGTCATCTTAGTTGTATAAAAAGATGACGTTTAGCACTCCCTTTTATTTCAGAAGCGACACAGCGCATCTCCGTCCGGGCACGAGCTAACCACGGTTACCTCCAGCGCCGATAAGGGAGTGAAACCGTGGGAGCTGTGAGCTCGCGTCCCTCCAGCGTCCCTCCTGCTTGCGTTCCCTGCTTTGGGAGCCCTTTCTCTGCTCTTTGCTATTGTGCTGCGCCGTCTCTTTGCCTGCTCCGCTGTGCCGTGACGTGGTCAGTGCCGTTTCCTTCCGGCTGCTCGCAAGCCTGCGGCAGAGATAAGGCTGCGCTTACAGGGCCTTTGGAAAAAGAAGCTGAAGATCTGCTTCGTGTACAGCTCAGCAGCTCTCCGTGTCATCCGAGGGATTTACGAGCTCTGTTGCACGCCGGGAATCGAGATGGAGAGCCCTTCACTCGCAGAGTGACAGCCCTGCAAAGCTGGAGCCGTGTGCAGGGCAGCAAGGTGACGCGCTCGAGGTGTCCTGCAGCTGAGCGGGTCAGGCTGGGCTGTGTGGTTTGGCTTCGAGTGTACCTCAAAGAGCGGAGTTATTAACAAACACAAAAGCTGCGTGCGTGAACCGGGCGAAAAGAGGGAGTTTCTTTTTGGTAACCTTCGTGACTCTGTCGTCTGGGTGCTAGGCTGGTACTTTTAATGTGAAGCGCTCTGGAACCGGTGTCTTACTTCCTGAAACGGTTTCCCTCTGCTTCCTGAACCAGTCCTGCGCTTCGTGGGAGCGAAAATTTGCATGTGGTGATTAGGAGCAGTAATACCCGTGGAGATACAAAGGTGTCTGCCTTGCTCCGAGCTAGAGAAAACCTTTCTAGTGAGCGAGGACCAGCCTTTGCTGTGGCTGCTGCTCTTTCAAGTAGCAATCATTTCTTAATTATAACTTTTTTTTTTTCCTCTCTTTCTCTCCTCAGAGATAAAAGGCTGCCCACGCAGGAAAACCACCTCAGGAAAGGATTTCCCTTGGTTTGTTTCCCTTTGAGAAGAGGAGGACCCGGGAGCGCTGATGGTTCAGAAATCCTAAAAGCGGCCCTTGGTTCGGTTCCTGCCTTTCTGCCCCGCTGGCCCGTGGTGCCGCTCCTCAGCCTCTGACATTTGGGGAACGTTTTTCTTCGTATGTGGAGCTGAGAGCTGGGAATGCGTTATTATGGCAGCAGTGGTACAGCAGAATGAGCTCGTGTTTGAATTCGCCAGCAACGTCATGGAGGACGAGCAGCAGGTACGGGGCCGCGTGAGAGATCCCCTTCGTTCGAGGGGAAACACGAGGAGGAAAAAAAAAAAAGCCACGTAAAACACCAGCAAGCCAACGCTGAGCTCATTCTTGTTGCGGCAGATCTCTGTGCAGTTTCCAAAGCTTCCTGTAACTTGCACGAGCCCAGCAGAAATGGGTTGAAATGTTGCAATTGCTGCAGTATCGCAGAGGCCTCCTCTGAAAATGTTTTTCTCCTGTCACTGACGTGTGCCAGTAGAATCCAGTTGTGATGCGAAATTCCTAAAATTCTGATATTTGGCTGTCGCTTTCGCTTTTCCAGTGTGCTAGGCTAAAATCTGGAAAAAGTAAGTGTGATACCACAGGAGCTGTAGATGTCACCTCTCCCCTTTATACAGATGGGTTCCTAAATCGCATTGCTATTCAGAACTAAGCTTCCAACTAATTGAAATTGGTTTCTTTCATGCTGAAGGGAAAATAAATATTTCCATCTCGTGAGACTCTCAGGTAGGTTTAGATGATCTGAACCACATCCTGCGAGTCCTGAGGCTTCAGCGAAGGATTCCTGCTGTAAAAGTCAGGCAGCTCTTCTGTTAAGTGGTGGCTAATGGTAGGGTTTTGCATTTTTTTAACAAGAAATGAGATTTCTCAGTGGTATGGAGAGACGTTTCATAGCCTTACAGAGATCATAGGACGTCTCAGTCTTACGGAGAGCCAGCTGAGAAGTGCTGTTGCAAACTGGCCCTCTTTTTGTGCATGTGAAAAGGATTTGTTCTCCTCTGCTTCAAAAATACTGTTGGCTTCAGAACCCTGTCCCTGGGTTTGCTCCGTGCCCTGATGTTTGGCTGGTTTGGTGTCCCGTTGGTGCTGTCAGCGTCACAGGATCGTTTCAATGAACTGAGCGTTGTCTCTCTGAAGTGCTAACTCAGTTTTGGGTGGAACTGGTAATGTAACTTCCTTCCCTGTATTTTTCCAGAGCTTGGGGATTTAGATATGGGAATTGCACAAACATAGTAGAAAACGAGCTGGATTTATTACCTCTGCTTTTTGTTTGTTGCTGGTTTTTCTTTACAAGAGAGAGGAGAGGGGAAAATCGAGAAGTGGAGGTCTTCTTCACTCTGATTTCTGGAAAGAGCAGTGCAAGCACACGTGGCTTCGTTCATTTTAGCTGTGCATTGTGTATCTTTCAATTTCTTCAGATGTTCACCTGAAAAACTTTAAAAAAACACCCCAAAAGACACCCAAAGGCCACAACAGAACATCTCTCACTGCAAACACTCGGATGCGAGCTGTGTTTAATCAGCAGGTTGCCTTAGGTCAGCTCGCAAAGATTCGGCTGTGTGAGGGCAGGTATTAAACATCGGGGCTGGAAAAGGAGCCTGCAGCAGGGAAGGAGCTGGGGAGCTGGAGCAAGGTTTAACTCAGGGAAAGATACGTAAAAGGACGTGAACACAAAAAGATTTGACCTGCTTCTTGCACCTGGGAGCTGTCAGCGCAGGAATTGCTGAAGGTTTCAGCTCCGGACAGATAGATTGCATTTAGGGATGGATGCATACCCCAATGTGGGTACTTAGGAATTAAAGCTCTGGAAGTGCTCTGTGTTGATCAAAAGCATTTTTTTTGAGCTTCATCGGGATGCTAAATGTGCCATCTTCATACTTACATGCCCATTAACTCAACTTTGGGTTGCTGGAGTTGAAAGAACCGTGGTGCTTTCCTCCTTGGCGAAGCTCTGCCTGCAGCCCTGTTGTGCCGAGAGCTGTCAGGACACGGAACAGCTGTGGGGAGAGCTTCGGGGTCTAGATGGCAGCTACACGCAGTGCTTCGGGGAAGTCATAAATTCGTGGCCATCTATTTATTTTTGTAAAGCCTTGGTTAAACAGCCATAAATTAGGAACAAACCATTTGCAAATGTAAGCAGTCAGCCGCCGGCAGATGCCAGTGGGAGGGACTTGGTCGCATGGCCCCACGTGAACAGGAAAGGCTCTCTTGTATCAGCTCCATCCCTTTCAATTTAGAAAATATTTTATTTTATTTTTCTTGGAGGCCTAATTCATAGCATCGTGCTTATATGGTGGTGGGAAAGAAGTGGGGTGAAAATGTCTTCATAATTTTGAGGAGGGAACAAGTGACTTGTCCTAATGCTCCCGATAAGCTGACTGGCTGCTGCTACGTGTCAGAGATCATGTTTAAACAGAGGTTTTGTGGATTTTTGTTTTGTTTTAAGAGAGACCACACATGTAAAACTGCGCAGGAGCTCCTCCAGGATTTGGCTGCGCCTGGAACTGCTTCGCTCCCCTTCTGCAGCTTCTTCCCTCAGTGCCTTTTCATTTAGCCCTTCGTTATCTGACAGCTACCGTGATACTTGATCAGGACAGTCTTGATTTAAAAAGCTGAATTCAAGCAACCACAGAGGCTGGATCCACGCTAGTAAGCTGTAAACGATGCTAGGGATGCACCACATCACCTCATCCCTTAATTTTTTAGCCTTGTCCCCAGCACGACTGCTCTGTGCCATCCAGCACTCTTCCAAGTAGATATGAAATCTGCTCCTTAGGTTGGGATGAGACTTCTGCACCATCTTCTCCTGCCTTGGTTTACTCTTCCACATCATCCAATGTTCTGGAATATAAATCCGTGCTGAGGTTGCCTCCCCGAGAAGGCAAGCAGCATCTATCTGCTTCCAAACCCCCGCTGCCAAGCTCGGTAATGTCTCAGAGCCTGGCTGTGGGAATGCCCAGACAGTCAAGAGGCTGCTTCAGGGAGAGAAAACCGAAGGCCATTTTCTAGTCACCGAAATCACTTTGCCTGCTTTCGATTACCGGGGGGATTTTTGTTGCTTTGTTTCCAAGTAAATGGCCAACTACATCTCAAGGCTGAATTCTGTTACTTTTTTTACAAAGCCAGTTTCTTCACCGATGTTTATTTTTTCTTTTTCTCCCAATGTAGCTTTTCCCCGTTGCATGTTTTTCTTAGCACTGATCACTCCCTTTTATAAAATGTCATCCAAACCAGTTAGCTGCTCGTCACTGTGTTCCTGGGACAACACATTGGAAGAGATGTGGATTGTCCCTTGGATGGATCTGAATTGTCATATAAGAAGACGCTACTTCCAGAGCAGAAGAAATCCCCTTCTTTTCCATTTGCACAACCAGTTTGGTATTTTGCGAAAATTTTTGAGAGGAAGAAAAAGAAATCTCTCAAGAATGTCAAACACTGAAGATAAAGAAGAATTTGAGAGCGTGAAGGAAGATTGGTGCCATTAGCGTTCCCCCGAGGAGGGTAGGGTTCAGTTTTTCCCATCATGGAGAAGTAGCTTTTGAAACTAAATAAGCTGTTTTGTTAATGAAGTCATAGAGTCACAGAATGATTGGGTTGGAAGGGACCTTAGAGATCATCTCAATTCCACCCCCCTGCCATGGGCAGGGACACCTCCCACCAGCCCAGGTTGCCCAAAGCCCCATCCAGCCTGGCCTTGAGCAGCTCCAGGGATGGGGCAGCCACAGCTTCTCTGGGCAGCCTGTGCCAGGGCCTCACCACCCTCTGAGGGAAGAATTTCCTCCTAACATCTAACCCAAATCTCCCCTCTTGTAGTTTAAAACCATCTCCTCTTGTCCTGCCATTATCTGCTTGAGCAAAGAGTTGCTCTCCAGCTTTCTTCTAAGCCCCTTTTAAGTACTGAAAAGTGAAAAGGTGCAATGAAACCATAACCAGTTGCAAATCTTGTACAAAATTGTAATTTTTGCAGAAACGTATTTCACATTAGATTTATTTGCAGTTGCATTTGTACTTTTCTTCCTGAATGTGTTTTTTATATCTGTTCCAGCCTTTTCACAACACTGGCAAGACAGAAAAGCCATACTTTGTACAGCATTAATAAATGAATTGGAAGCAGGTGTAATAATGGTATAAAAAAAAAAAGGCCAGAGGGAGTGATATTTACTCTGACTCCAGTTTAAAGCTGTTATTAATTTAGAGAAAATCCCGTTTAATGTGTCTTAGCGTGAACCAATGCTCTTCTGCATGACTCTCCAAGTGGATTCACTCTTCATCTTTCATCTTCTGGCCGAGCGGCGTGTCAGCAGGCTCCTCCAGTTGTCCAGCTCCAAATTCACACAGCCCCCGGGTATCCCCCTGGTGTAGACAGGCACAGTTTACCCTTACAGAATAGATCACATTTGGTCGTTAGTTTTCACAACAGACTGACTGGTAGGGTGGGATATAAATAGGGCTTTGAGAACCTCGGATAAAAATGTCTAAGGCTCTGTTGGGTTTATCTGTGTTTCCCTCAGTATTCGGCAAAAGGGGTTTTATGACTGAAGAGTAACTTTGGGGTATTTTTGTCTCTCAGAAACAAAGTTAGTGACATGAGCTGCAGTTGTTAGAGAAGGGCAGCGCTGAGCCAGTCGTTTTTCATCCAGAAGGATGAAGCTCACTTCTAAGATGTTGCAGATAGATGCCTACAGGATGGATGTCTACTGCAGGAATAGCCACCCCAACACCTCTGCCTCTTTAGAGTCAATGGAGAGAACTGGGAGTTTTTAGGGGATGATCCTACTGTAGCACAGGAGCCTACAACTGGACAAGGAAACGTGCTCTAAAAATACCTATTTCTCCCTGTTGACTCTGAAGGAAACCTGGGGTTATTAGCTTAAGCCTAGTAACCATCCCTGGAGGTCTTTAAAAGACGTTTAGATGTAGAGCTCAGTGACATGGTTTAGTGGAGGACTTGTTAGTGTTAGGTCAGAGGTTGGGCTCGGTGATCTTGAGGTCTCTTCCAACCTAGATGATGCTGTGGCTCTGAGTGCCTGAACCACAGCTGTTTGAAGTTAGGTGAGGTGAACTTCACCCCTAGTGTCTATGAGCTCAAGTAGGATGAGAATACTAAATACTAAATACTTCATATTTGTGTTTCTCCAACCCAAAATCCATCATTTTACCTGTTCGGTAGGCCAATGAACAGATGCTCGCAAAACGCCCTCTTTTTCTTGCCTGCAGGTGACAGGAGCCTCAGTGTAGTACGTAAACTCTGCTTAATTTTTTTAATGTGGTTATGTAGATGTGTGTACAGTATATGTGGTTTCCACCACAAAACGTATAAACTGTGGTATATTTCTGAAATTGGGGTGCTCAAGCTATTTTTGTAGCATGAATTTTATCTCAGTGGTGAGGCTGTGATGGGCTATTGTCCTCCTAGTTCATGGAGCTGTTGAAAACAAAACCTTTCTAACGCATGCAGTATTTTATTTTTCTCCTCTCTTCGTAGTGCTTTATCTTTTTTTACCCAGTTTGCTTTCACATAACCAAATCTACGAGTCTGGTCTGCCTTTAACTGCTCTGCCTTTTGCTGGTTTTATTGCTCTCCCCTCACGTTACTCTCTTTGAAGCTTATGTTCCGTGGAGTTTGGCAGGTTAGCTGTGGATTTTTGTTTTCCTTTGGGTTTTGTTGATTTTGTGGTGTGTTTTATTTATTTGTTTAGTTTAGTTTAGCAGAGTGTTTATGATAGAAACCCATAGAAATATTAGTTCTGTGTCTGAATTCTTCCTTTTTTTTTTTTTCCTGACCCTGCCTCCCGTTGCCGTTGTCTGCATGGAGCCAGTAGCTCTGGGAGCATTTCCCACCGCTGGTGGCCTGAGTAGTGGTGAGATTGTGAGACAGGAGCAATGCCTAAGTGAACTCACAACCAAACATTGCTGTTTTTTTCTTGTGTAGTTAAATAAAATCTGCTTGATCTGTGCCTACTTTGTTCTGTGGAGAACGAGACCAAACGCATACACACCGGTTTTCTCACAGCAGCACATTGAACAACTTTATTATTTTTTTTTTAGGCTTGCCACATTCATAAAGCAATTTGTGTTTGTAGTGAGAGAGCTTTCGAGTTACACCAGGCTTTCTTTGAGCCCGCTGTGCTATCAGCAGCTCTGCCTTTCTTCCTGCAAATGACATTTTGAAAGAGGCGCTTTGGAAAATACTGTTTCTGCAGTAGATGGTATTTTCTGAAAACCTCTTCCTGTTGAATGGTTGTCTTGTCAGAGAACGTGCATCTTACTGTTGCTGGCCAGCTTGACTTCTGCTTTTCCAGCTGCCCCTTTTCTTCTGTATCTTACGGAAAATAATTGTTGAGAGAAGGAGAACGACTGAAAGCGGTCTTGGGAAGGAAAGAGGGGGAGCGAGTGAAGGAGGCCCTAAGAATTAGAGAGGGAAAGTAATATGGGACATGCATCAAGCACTTCCCTGTTGCTCTGGGACTAAATGTCCCCTGATTGTGATCGCCAGTGAGTGCCTTGTGGGAGACCTGATGCCTGTGAGACCTTCCTGTGGGCCTTGCAGCCTCCCCACCTCTCCGCCCCCAGCTTGGCAGGAAGATCGAGCAGTGCTCGCCGCGAGTTGCTTGCCTGCTGTCGTTGCCAGCACAGTTTGGCATTTACTGCGCCGCTCCTCTCCTCCGTCACGTCAGCTTCTAAGCTGGAAAATGCAGCTGTGGGAGTCTCGTATTAACCTGCTGGAATAAAGTCAGGATTTAGACACTACAGACTCTGGCCCATGGCAGGACACTGCTGCTGTTTTATTTGGTGTGCTAAAAATCATCCAATTCTTCTTCAAACCACCTAACATCGAGGTGATGTAGAAATATTCAGGTCTGCTGAAATACTCATCAGCAAGTGCTTAGGTCAGGCACGGTCTAAGTACCATTACTCTAATTTTCCTTTCATTATTTTTTTTCCCCTGCAGCTCGGGGATCCATCCATTTTCCCTGCTGTCATCGTGGAACACGTCCCCAGCGCTGAGCTCCTGCACAACTACTCTGGCTTAACCTGCGTGGACGAGCCCAGTGACATGATCACCGAGAGCTCTCTGGACGTCGCAGAGGAGCAAATCATAGAAGACGACGATATCACCCTCACAGGTTTGCAGTAAAAACACTTCTCTGCCATGCTCTTTCATCAGGATGGCTGTGGCAGTGACAAAAAGCAATAAGAAACAAAGTTATAATAGTGTTGAATGCTGTTAATTCTGTACAAGACAGAGAAAATGGCATTAACACCATTACCAGGTGGCTTGCAATCCCAGCTGTACAGCTGGTACGGTGAAGAGTTTCATTTATCAATAGAGATTAAGACAGAGTTCTGCTCGGAGTGCCAGAAGGAGTTTTTGTTGCTCTTAATGGGATATTTGTGCTGATATTTTTGCAGTTGTTTAATGCTTGGTACATTTTGCAGTTGTTTAATGCTAAGTAAACATACGTAACAAAAAGCAATAATAAAGCAATAATGTACAGGATCTATAGAGGCATTGCTTTTCGCTTCCTGAGGGTATAGAAGCAGCCAGCAATAAAATGTACGTGTAAGCATGGTCTTGGAGGGCTTTTCCAACCTTTACGATTCGAAGTGCACTCAGCACAGTATTCACTTTATATTTCTGATGACGATTAATGTCTAAAATACAAATGTTCTGCATGAATTCTCTTAGGAAGGGTAGCCCCAAAGAGAAAACGATTCTCATGGAAAGCTCGAAGATAAGTCAAATTTAAAAATCAAACACAACAACAGAGAGACCTCACAGCAAACAAAAATTTACTGAAATTACACGTTTGAAGCATTTTTGTGAAGTCTGAGAGGTTGGGTAGATGCTTACAGCGCTGAGATCTGTCTCAGTGTCATCTTTCAGCAGCGAGGTTCCCCACCTGACCTGTCTCCAGGGCTGGAGACAGCTTGCTGCTTGCAGTCATGCTTTTGACATTGCTTCCCAAGGCATTCTCAGATACAATCTTTTACCACCAAGAGCAAAACAAAAACTCACCAAAACTTGACATGAGGTACAGTTCACAGAGCAGGCTGACATGAGCCGTTCCCAGTAAATCTGATAATATCCCCCCCCCTTTTTTTTAAGCCGTGAATTATCTGTGAACAGACTGTGACTGTGCAAATGAGCTAGCTGATTATTCGAGAAGGTTTTTACATGCTTAAACGTTATTTCACGTGGAGACCTCTTGCCAACCATTCACATTAATTATTCACACTCGATCTGGCATTTCCTCCGTGTGTTACTGCAGCGCCACTTCACGCGGCTGTGCGAACGTTTCATGGGTGCTGGATGTCGTGGTTTTTGTGAGTCCCTATCCACTACAATGCCTCGTGTGTGAATTCACATTTGCATGAGTAATTGCGAAACGCCACTTTTCTGACTCCTCTCGTTAACATACTTTGCTGCTCACATAAATGATCACATGAGGAGGGTTTGCAGATTGCTGCCAGAGACTGCAAAGCTGTAATCCTTGTAACTGGTGGTGTCCAAGGGATACTTTGGAGGCGGACAAGCGCTGTATTGTTAACATCATCCCACTGTGGTTCAAGCAGTCTGGTTTTCTTTAAAGGCCGAGTCCTTAGAAGACCAGAGCTGTGACTTTGGAGAGATTATTGTAGTGACCGGCTGAAAGCTCCCAAGGGAAGGTGGCTCAGCGCTGGGTTTCGATCAGGGAGCCATCCTGCCAGCCTCAAGCATGGTTACGGGGCCAGGACTCCCCATGGGAGTGGGGAGAGGGCGTAGAGAAGGACCAAGGAGCCCTCCATCACCTCCCTGCACCACCTTTGGGCTGCGGGTGCACAGACCAAGACCAAACTCTCAGTCCACGTGCAAACACATTTTGCAGTGGCTTGCTTGTGGGATGGGGCTAATCATAACTAAAATTTCCCACCTCCTCTGTTTTCTCGCTTGCTTTTTTCCTCTCTTTGAAGCTCCCGTCTTGATGTTAATGGTATGTTTGCTCCCAGCAGTGAAATGCATTGTTTTGCTCTTTGAAGTCTGTACAAATCTTTTCAGTCACTTTCACATTATGCCATCGAGAGAGAATCAGACCTTGTAAAGACTGCGCTAATTCCAGTTTAAAATATTCACAAGGCTGAAGTTCCCAGCAAAATGAAACCGAAAATGCCATCATTTATGACTAAACATTACTCAGAAATGCTTAATATTCATGATTCTTTTTTGAAGCTACAAGTTTTTCAATACTGTGTCTGTCATAACTTAAGCTTCTCTTTTCCCCTAAACTACCAGAAATTAGAGGTAGGTCTGCTTTTAGTGCTGGATCTGCAGAAATGCAGACTCTGGTAGGCTTTTCTGTCTATAGGATATAGTGTAAGCCATTCAAAACCACAGCTATTACACACCCATGATGACTTATCTGTAGCATAAATTATGACCTGCAGAACACGACAGCTGTAGGAACAGCATGTTTTACTTGAAACCCTGCAGGAAGGTGGCCAACAACCAGCTTATCTTAGAAGAAACTTAGAAGTTTTATCACTGACGAGAATATTGATTTTTTTTATCTCCCTGAAAAACACGGGGGATAAAGTTTCCTGTATCGTAAATTTCAGGCCACCTTGTCAGATGGTATGATTTGCTACACTTTATTTACCTTATTAATGTAACTAATTAGGGTTTTAGATGCATAGGAAGGAGGAACTAATTGGATTATGCAACTTCCTGAAGTTTTTTTTTCCTATCTCATATATTTAATATGAAAAAAAATCATATAAAAAATAAAAATTTAATATATAAAAAAAAAATAGTTAATCAAACTCTCTGCCATTTTTTGGTTCACCTGTGCTGGCTTTGTTAGGGTGGGATCAGTGAGGGGTCCTTGCTGACAAGGTTTGGATACGTGAGGGGCAGAAAATTTGCACCGTGCCCTAGTCTGAGTCCCGAGCACAGAAATAGGGGTTCTCTTGGAGGAGGAATGAAGCTCAACAACCAACTCCAAAGCTCTTGTATGGTCTTTCCAAGGTAGGTAGGATTTGGCTTGTCTGTGTGGTGAACCTCTAGCACTGATGGCAGAAGCCAAAGTGCTCGATAAGAGAACGAAGGGAAAGAGTTGCTAGGTGCTGTTACCCAGCACAACCCCAGTGTGCTCAGTAATCATTTATAATGCTGCAAAGAAATCCAAAGGACTATTTGGTTGGAAGCAGGATTTCACAGCCTTAATCCATGAGGATTTTTAGTTGACAACATGCCAGTTGTAAAATAAAAAAAAAAAAAAGGCTACGGTCTCAGTTACTTTGCAGAGAAGTTATTCAGTGCTGCTGATACCATCTGGTTAAAAACGAGGAGTGTTTTTCCATATAGCTCCCCAATGAGATGATCTTGCTTGTAAATTTTAAAGCCTTGTTTAAAAAAGAAAACAAAGTGTGATGGATAGGCCTCCTGAAATACATATGTTCTTAAAGCAGCACTTGGTTTTCCAGCTCTGGTTAACAATCATGCAGAACTTAGATTAAAAAGCAATCACTTAAATTTTACAGCCAGTCATTCTGAAAAAAAGAGGTCTCAGGCTGTGTGTGATGGATCTCTCCCTCCTTGGAGCAGGTTTAGATCCCTTCCAACGTTACTCTGAGATTCTGTGGTCCCCTTTTTTTTTGTCTCTAGTAAGATCAGCGCTACCTTTAAATACAGCTGTGAGTAGCACAGCCCTTATCTTGCCCAGACAAGGGCTCGCTTTGCTCTCTGGAGATGATGGCCAGGAGAAGTACGAGTGAGGTGGGATCACTGGAAGTGGTGGGATGGGATCACCGAGCCTTTTGGACAAGGCAGGGGCCACCACGTTAGGATCCTGCTCGTGTAGAGAGGTGTTAAAGCTTTCAGGCAGGGCAGCAGACAGCAGGAATTCGGGCTGAGGGAGGGAACTTCCAGCTGGGTATCTCCTTTCTTTCCCCAGCAGGTGAGAAGAGCAGAAAGCCGTGTTTGGGCAGGCCTCGTGCTGGCTGTGGGCTCTGATTCATCGCAAACGCGCGTTTGCAGTAATTGGGTTGTAATTGGCAGACAGGTACACAGGCTTAAATTTGTGGCTTGCTCAGATAAACAAGGGCTTGAGTACCCTGGGAAAAAAAAAAAATACTTCTGGGTGTGGTTTTGTTTTCTTTAGCTTTTTTTCTTTCCTTTTGGAAGTTTCTACCTATTTAAGATAGCATTTGACACACGATGCTTCTCTGAAATGAAAAACCCACGCCGTTCTGCCAACCGTGACTTCACCCAAGTGGGACAAAGAAGCTATTTAACCCCATTTCTTCTTAAATCTGTGACTGCATCATAATTTCACGTGATTGGAATATGTATTGGCAACCTTAAGGGGGAAGACTACAATAACAGACAGCAGCCTGCCCTGCTAGCCGAGCTGGTTATCTCTGAGGACCGTCTGGAGTGATGCTGCTCGTAGGACAGAGAGCTTGTGCTTGACCTGCTCTGTGTGGCACTCCACAGCTTGTTTGGCTTAGCTCTCGAGTGCTTGTAATCCAAAATTATTTCCAGCCATTTTATGGGACTAAATTGCCTCACTGCGTGATCAAAAAAAGTGCGAAGCCCGGCTCGTGTTAAGTGAGAGGAGTTTGGATCGTGAACCAGGGGCAGAGACAGGAGGCACAACCACATCCCTGTTTTTTCAGCAGCGGAGGATGATTAATTTGGCCCAAACCGTCCTGTGAAGTCATCTTCTAAGAAGAGGCTGAACGGGTGTTAGTAAGGGGATTAACGCAGTTAAGAAACTTATTTTTGGCATTCTGTGTCTGTGGATAGACAGATACCTGTAGCTGTTGCTCCTTACGTTTACTGTGAGCATCAAATTATATTAAGCTTGCTGCTAATACAATAATTAAAAGTTCCTTTCAGCACTTTCAGCTGTGGCTGGGCTACGTCTCGCAGTGGCGCCGTGAAGCAGGGAAGCTCTGCCTGGCTTCCCCCATTGCTCAGAGTAAAGGATGGGCTCTGCTCGGCCGCCTCGGCACGTGAAAGCAGGCGTGAAGGTTTGCTCCTTGGCCCCGGGGCCTGAACAAGCAGCCTCTCCTCCCTCCTGCCCTTCCACCACGCCGGGACTGGGGCGCAGCGACGTGTGGCCATCGCCCTGCGTGGGCCGAGCTGGCTGGCGGCAGGGTGACTGCAGCTGGGACAGGGCGCGGGGCATGAAGGCGCCGAGGGAAGCAATTAGCTCTTCGCTGTCGGCTGTAAAAAGCTGGCTGGTCCTGTCCCGGCCAGAGTCCGCTCAAACTCAGCTCTGGTGAGGCCGCGCCTCAAGTACTGTGTTCAGTTTTGGGCCCCTCACTACAAGAAGGACATCGAGGGCCTGGAGCGTGTCCAGAGCAGGACTATGAAGCTGGTGAAGGGCCTGGAGCACAAGGCCTGTGAGGAGCGGCTGAGGGAGCTGGGGGGTTTGGTCTGGGAAGAGGAGGCTCAGGGGAGACCTCATTGCTCTCTACAACTTCGTGAAAGGAAGGGGTGGGGAGCTGGGGGTCGACCAGTGACAGGACCAGAGGGAATGGCCTCAAGTTGTGCCAGGGGAGGTTCAGGTTGAAAATGAGGAGACATTTCTGCTCAGGAAGAGCAGTCAGGCACTGGGACGGGTTGCCCAGGGAGGTGGTGGAGTCACCGTCCCTGGGGGTGTTGAAGGAGAGGTTGGACGTGGTGCTTGGGGACATGGTTTAGTGGTGACACTGGTGGTAGGGGGATGGTTGGACCAGATGGTCTTGGAGGTCTCTTCCAACCTGTATGATTCTGTGATTCTGACAGCGTGAGGCTGCTGGAAGCTGGCAGGGCCAAAGAAAACTCCAGAACAGAACCAGAAGCGGTTACAGCAGCACCGACAGGCCAAGCGTGAGCCTGCCTACAACCTGGAATGGGCTTCACTTGCATCCAGTGCCCTCCCCAGCTGCCGGGCAGTGCCCGGGGCAGCTGTCAGGCTCTGGCAGCCAGCCTGGGCCCGAGATGCTCTGCGGCTTTGCTCCTGACCCCGCAGGCTGCATGACAGAAGTGCCACCGGTTCGCTGCCCTGCCTCACTTTGTGCACTTCATTCTGTGCTCGTTGCCTCCCCTTCTCTCATTTCACAACGGGAACCTCCCCAGCCCCACGTTTCTCATAAGACACCAGCTAGCAGCACGGGGCCTGGACTTGCTTGAATTTCTGTGCGAGGCACTGGGTGGAGCAGGTGCCGTAGAGCTGGCAGGGAAGCCAGGCACAGTGACTGCAGGGCAGAGGTGCCCAACACCCACATCACCTTCACTGTGCATGGGTGTGAGCTTCTGATGCTCGCAGCGTGGTAGTACCAAGGTCAAGAAAAAAATCTGGGAGGTGAGGAGGCTTCTGTAAATCACAGCAGGGTGGAGGAGGTAGGGCTGATGCGTCTGAGTGTCTGCATTTATCTTCATCCTTTTCTGGTGATACAGTTGCTGAAGTTGTGAGCATTTGGAGTGAAATTGTCTTTCTTGTTCTTTTTTTTTATTATTATGGGATTGATTATTGTTGGTGGGCTGGGTGCTTTGTTTTTACTGTGATTAAAAAATAGTATAGCAGTTCTACTTCCTGTAATAAACCTCTTAGTTTTATGCGAAGAAGAAATGTTCTTTCTGAGGTCAGTGTGTTTTATGGTACGTTTTTGTTTGCTCTGTCAGTTAGTCAGTCTCATTCTTTCTTTCTTTCTTTTCTTTTTTTTTTTTTTTTGTGCATGTGTGACTACCCCACCCAAAATTCCTCAAAGTTAAACACAAGAGAGGGTTTGAAGCTGACTCATTGCAGGGCTAAGAAAGTAACTAAGGTTCATTTGATCCTAGGGAGGGGAATATTAGCACAGCCCTTTGTAGCACTTTGATAAATGCAAGCGAAATACCTAACATAGGCCAAAATTCATGGCACAGGATAAGGAAGGCTGGCCTGTGCGTTTCCACCAACAAAACGATTTATAAAAGAAGGTGTTAAACTGTTCTCAAGGTTTATGCTACTTGATAGTGGAATTAACGTTTACCTCTTTTTTGCCATGCTACAATTATTTTGAAAAAAGAATAATCCTCTGACCACCGTAAGAAGAAAGAGCAGGTTTTCTAAGGATACTGTTGAGAATATCGTTTGCGGTAGTAGCATTTTTCAGGTCTTACAGGCATCGTGTTCTGCTGCATGTACTTGATCAGCAAGTGGAAGGGTTAGAAAGACAGGGCAGAAATGAAAGGTTGTTTTTCTAATACATATAATTGTAAAAGTATAATGCAGTAAAGGAATGAAGTGATTGCATTGCACATTTTCTCCCTAGAAAACCCGTTGCTGCTCATCTAGTAGAAGAGTAGTTGCTGCTTTCTTGCTACAAATGATAAATAAATATCACTCTGAACCTTTAAGTCCAGTTTGTAGCTTGGTTACAATTAATATTATGTTCTCTTGCTTTCAGTTGAAGCATCTTGTCATAATGGGGATGAAACGATTGAAACAATTGAGGCTGCCGAAGCACTGCTCAATATGGACTCCCCTGGTCCGATGCTGGATGAAAAAAGGATAAGTAAGTTTTGTATGAAAGCAAAGCAGTCTCTGTTTGCCTTGTTTGCCTGTTTGAAACAAGGAGGGAGTCAGTATTTTGTGGTTGCATGGAACGGGTAGGAATATTTTGCTTCCAGACTTTACACATGTAGTTTAGATAAGAGAAATCCCGTGTTGTAGGCACTGAAGCCTACAGCTTCAAAGCCACTGCTTTGAGAACATGTTGAGCCCACAGCTGAACATTGATGGGTGAGGAAGAATCAAAGATCAGAGGGAAGGTGTGAACAAAGTGAGGTTGTTTAGACTGCTCTGTTTGGTTTGGCTGATAGAGGATGAATCTGTTTATGTTTGCCCAGAGAAGCTGTGGCTGCCCCATCCCTGGAGGTGCTCAAGGCCAGGCTGGATGGGGCCTTGGGCAACCTGGGCTGGTGGGAGGTGTCCCTGCCCGTGGCAGGGGGGTTGGACTAGACGATATTTGAGGTCCCTTCCAATCCAAACCATTCTGTGATTCCTTGTTGGTAAGATAGAAGAACATATACTTACATGTTTAGATTGCATTACCTATGAATAAATATGTGTCAGCACGTTGTAATAGTGCTTTTTAGGGGAGCAGGTTATGTCATTAAACTGTTCTGTTTTAATACAGATTATGGGTGATTATGATTATGGGTGGATATATTCAATTATGAACTGCTCTCTTCTCCCATGGAGGCAATAAGTGTCATAGTTTTATTTCATTCTATGTTTAAAAGTCCTTGTGGCTGTGTGAAAATCTTCCTGTTTTCCCTTTCCCTTAAGCAACTATGTTTGGTGCAACGGAAGATGAAGATATGGTAGCTCCTATTACGCATGTGTCAGTCACACTTGATGGGATCCCCGAGGTGGTGGAAGTTCAAGCCCCAGACCCTTACGCTGAGTCGCCAGAGACTCCCGAATATGAACAACCAAAGAAGAAAAAAGGTAAGATGCTGCTGCAGAGCAGTGGTGTGGAGTAGAGAGCAGTCAGTGGCATGCTTATCTCCTCTCGTGAGTCTTTCGAACCATGCTGGATGTCACGTCAGAATAACTCGGTGTCCCCAGCTGGAAATACAGAGAAAGGATTTTCTTACTGGGACTCCAAGCACAAATACTGATGCTTAGATACTGATGATGTTGGAGAGGTAGCAATGATTGCTTGTCTGACAGGAAACGTGGATCTCTGCTCGCTCCTATTTACAGGTTCTTTTTCAGAGGAAAATTGCATTACAAGCTATTGCCACGAGTGCTGAAGTATTTTAATTAGCTCTTGTTTTGCTTCTACTGAAAATGCTCAGTCTGTGCAGAATATGGGATCAGATTGAGGGCTTTTTTTAACCTCTCTTCCATATAAACTGTGCTTTTTTTGTTTTTTCTTCTTTCTAAATAGCTGCACGCTATAGTAAGTGCCAGTCCCGTTTGCAGTAGGGGGTAGTTATCTGTGAAAGACATCATACAGGCCTCTGGAAATGCTGCGGGAGCTTCCTGAGCCCCGTGTGTGTCACAAGGCCTGCTAGGGACGGGTGTGGGTCAGGAGCTCTCCGATTCCCGTCAGAAAGCTGAACTGAAACTGCTGTGGAAGGGAGCTTTACCAGCAGCTGCTTGAGAGGGCTGCTGGGGAAACTACCATGAGATAACCAACTGTAAGAAGACTTTAACTGTTTGTTTTTTCTTTTCTTCTTCTTAATGTTGGCTGCTGTGTGGGTCAAAACAAAGAGCCTCTGTCTGCCAGACTTTTAACCTCTTTGGCTTGACACTTTCATACCCTCTTTCTTGTTGTGCTTCTGCTTACTCCCACTCCTTCCTCCTTGCTAGCTGTAGGTTAAAAAGTCGGTTGCTCCACATTGAGTGTGTTTGTTTTTTTTTTTAATCATTATATCTGGTAGAAGAAATGCTAGAAAAGATGCTACAACTTGAAGTTTCATTAACTGCCAGTTTTCAGTGAAACTGGGACTCCTGTAGATCAATGTTCTGATCTGAGTGATGCTCAAGTGTTATATCAAAACATGCAGGGATTTATAAAGCATTGTCCAACAGCAATTGCTGCAAAATGTTACTTAGTTTGCAGTGCATTTCTAATGACATGCAGGTTTTATTAGTTTTGTTCTTCAGACGTGCAGTATGTTTCCCTTCCTTTGCTCAATTTTGTGGCAGAGCAGAGGATTGTGGACATTTTGTCATCTGCATGCCAGCCGCGATCTTCTTACGGACTTAAAGCATATCTAACCCAACAGCTGAAGTTGTAGGGCTGCACTGCGCAGAGCACTGCTAGCTAACTGAGGTGGAATGGCACTGCCAAGTAGAGCTTCTCCAAGAACATCTTCTCCAGAAGTGACAGGGTGTTTTTACCTGTTTTCCTTGTGAGCCATTCTGCTGCAGCATGTGTGCTGTATCCACCCGTCAGCTCCACTCCAGCCCCGTGCTCAGCAGGATGGTTGTGCTCGTGAATGTCTGAGCACCGAGCTGCTGAGCTACGGAGCAAAAGGGCTGGAAGAACAAAGGGATGTCAGAGGAAGAGACTTGGATATTTGCTATATGAATTCCTTTAGTTCCACTTTTGCTAGTGCAAAGAAGTGTATCAATCTTTTTTCCTGTTTGATAAAAAATATTCTCTCGGGATAAACATCTCATTTTCTAAATATCACATCCATTTGGAACAGGAACGTCGAACCTGAAGTGTTTTTACAACCATGAAAATGGGAAAGTGGAAATAAAAATCATACATTCCATTATCTGTACAAAACGATGGCAGCCCCTCTTAGCCTCCTGCACATTCTGCACCCTTCCTCTTTGTGAAATTCTCTCTTAAAAAGGAACGTAGTAATGTACGCTGACATGGAACAAATTCATGCTCTGTTGAACCAAAGGAGGAAGTGTGCTAACGCTTAATGTACTTTCAGTAAATATCTTCTTTTAAACAAAGGAAACATATCTTGTGTGTCTCTGCTAACTGTGTTTTTGATAGTATCAGTGTATGAAGATTATAGTTCGCAGCATCGTCTAAAAACATCATCTTCAGTTATCTCTAGTCCACTTCTAGAGCACTAAAATCAATACCCTTCTGTAAACAAGTTTCGCGTACGTCACTGATTTCTAATTTTGGATAAGTCTGTGGTAGAGGACTGTCCAGACGGGATGTCTTCAAGTAGTCTAGGTTGAGGTAAGAGGACCCAGAATTGCTGCAGCAGCAGAATTTGTATTTAGTAGCCTAGCTTATCTGTAATCAAAAGTGCATTATATGTGAGCAGCATTTGTATTTCCTGAAGGTGACCAGCAGTAATTAAGTCATGACTTAATTGAGACTTCATCCACTTCGTTTGCTTTAAAACCCTCTCTCATTCAGACCCAGGTAACTAATTACATCAAAGGAACACTCCCTACTCCTTGACTGCTTGTATTTACATGTGGGCAGGAGGGGGGAACAAAATGAGCCCTGAACAGTCGTCCCATAACGTGTAAGGGGAGAAAAGCACTTACCCAGAGTTACCCTGAGGGGTTTCCAGTGCCATAGTAGCTGACCTACAGAAGACTGACTTCTGGATGAACCCATTAAAGACTGTAGGAGTAGCCTACAGAAAAATGACTCTTATTGAGCAACCTGGGCTGGTGGGAGGTGTCCCTGCCCATGGCAGGGGGTTGGAACCAGATGCTTTTTAAGGTCCCTTCCAACCGAAACCATTCTGTGATTCTATGACTTCGTCTAGACATTTTAGGGAAGGAAAAGAAGAAAAAAAAAGACATTATTTGCAACCAGTGATGGTCAGTGATATAAAGATTCTAAAAATGTACTCCAGTAGTTCTTAATTGTTTTGTATGACCACGTACGACAAAACCAGTATTGTAGGATTTCTTCCCTCTGTTGTCATTCAAATCAAGGAAGGCGTTAATGGCCAGGGTGGTTAATGGCCAAAGCTGAACTTTGTGTCCCATGCTCAGTCATGAATCTTGTCTGAACTGAAGCAAGAAAATGAGAGGGCTCCATGCATTCATAGTCTTCCCTCACGGTAGCTGTCAACCAGATATCCCTACTCCCATTCCTGTTTGGGGAAAAAAAAACAAAAGGGAGGGAGAAAGAAAGGAAAAAGTGCAAAGGTAGACTAGGCAACACTGCGAATGACAAAAGGTGAGAGTGCTCAAACCAGTCTATTTTATGGCTTCTTAATAGATACCCGGAAATCTAAAACAAAGCAGACAGCCCAGGTTGGCCTTGAGCATTTTAGCTGAGAGTTAGTGAAGCTCCCTAACCCTAATTCTGTGATCCTGTGCTTATTCTGCAGTTTTGTCTCTCGTATTAAGGAAGCCCCTAAAAACAAAACTGAAAGTGGAATGTCACTGTGATGGGGATGGCACAGACCTATTTGTCCTACCTCTGTGGAATGTAAACTCCTTTGGAAATGCAATAAGTGGAGAAAAAGAAAAATACTTTTCTTTAGATCTTAATTTATGACAGTATGTTACTTGGATTAGAAGTGTGTTTCTCTGAGTCCTGTCTGCTTGGACTGTTCTGCCTCAAAGGAGCAAAGGCAGTATGTGAACAGTTTAGGTACTGTTATCTAGGATCACTGCAAAACCTGATGAGAGGGATTTATCATTTCATAAATACGTTCTGAAGATTTCTGATTCATTACAGTAGCTCTAAAAGCTGATATTGAATGAGATCTAATGAAGGAAGAGGTTCAGGGTTTGATCTTGAAAAATACTTCAGTATGACCTAATTTTTTTATTCCACTTACGTTTACATAGTTGATTTCTCAACATTTTCAAATTCTTGTCATCACTTGTAACTTCTTCCAGTCATCACACTAGACAGAGCAACCGTGTTTCTGGCTTTAAAAAGCAGAGTTTTTCAGAGCCACTTACTGGTTCTGCTGAACTTTAAAAAAAAAAACAACCAACTTTCTTTCCTTTACCTGTAGCCAGCACTGAGAAAGGAATAAGAAAGATCAGGACTGAGAAGTGTTTTCTTCACACGACAGTGCAGTTGTCTTCTATCAGTGGGGACTTCCAGCCAATTAAATAATCAGACAGTGTTGTTTTATCCCTAAATTCCATTTTGGCAATGGCTGAACAAGATAGTTCTCTGTATTAACTTGAGCCTTTTCTATTGAAACTCTTCTGACCACAGTTTATAGCTTATTTTGCTCATCTCTTCTGCATTAAATGCTGTTAAGAGTACCTAAAAAGCCACGGAAGTTTCCAAGGCACACGGACTTTGGAAAAGTGAGCATAATTTTTACTATAAGCACAGTAAAATTATAGGGGAATCAATCATATTGCAGAAATTGAAAAAAAAATCAGAACAGAACTGAATTCTTAAATGATTAAAAATTGAATCTTCTCTGAATAGAGAAAACAAGTATCTCTTTTTTTTTTAGATCTTTCCTTGTTCTTTTTTATTTATTTTCTTTTATTTTTTTTTCTAATCTGAAGTTGATTCACTGGTGGTTTATTTCAGGGAAGAAGCCAAAACCCACTCGTCCTGAGTCCCCTACCACAACTCCAAACATATCTGTGAAAAAGAAAAACAAAGATGGAAAGGGTAAGTTCAAGGAGTTGTCACCAACATTTTTTAAATGACTGTTGTTTCTGACTGACATGTGAAAAGGAACAGTTCACTAGTTTTCCTGTGATGTAAAAACAGGTCTTGTGTTCAAAGACATTTAATTGTAAATTAAGTAATAAATAAATTAATTGTAAATTAAGTAATAAATAAATGAATAAATAAATGGTGGAAGAAACTTTTTTGTGAGATAACCCAGTTCCTAGGGAGCACGATATATTTCTCATCTCAGTTGCAAGGGTTCTTGGAAAATCCTCAGCCCCCCACAGAGGCTGCTGCGTTTCAAGCGAAGTCATGGGGAACTCTTTGCATTGTATTAGGGTTTCTTGGGAGGTGGTTACGTTGACAGATGATCTTTGAAAACATTTTCCATCTGTGTGTGTCTAATTCTTCATGAGGAGATAATCAAGGCTGCCAGCTGGCAGTAGGAAGCACCAAGGCCTCAATTTTGAGGGAAGTTAGAAAGCTGCTAGAAGACTTGGGCAGACAGCTTGGGTTTTTGACACTTCTTCAATTCCTCCATATTTGCTTTTGCAGAGAGATTTTCTACAATAAGAGAAAAAATGTTTACAAGTAATAACATTTTAAAAATCAAAAACTTGCTTTATTATTATTACTGTTGTTATTATTCCAGACCTGATTGTTACATGAAATAAAAGAATCAGAGGAACCTCAAGGTAGTGCTGTCACAAAATAATGGAAAATATCAAAGCAGCCATCCACCAAGTTAAGCGGCAGAAGAGTCTTAAGGGTTTTGTTGCTTATAGCAAGGGTGCACCATAACGTTTGTCCATTGTTACAAAATTGTTAATTCAGAAGGAATTAAAAAGGAGTCTGTTGCCTGAAACCACGAAAAAAAGCTTCCACAAAAGCGTAATTGTTCAGCATTTTGAGGAACACAGAATTGAAGCAAAAGGGATGGTAGTGGCCATGGTATAGAAATAGCTAGAAAGTTGTGTGCCTCTCAGTATCCACAATGTCCCCTGGAGGAGAATGTGTATGTTAAAATACCAACTTCTCCATTGAATAACTTGATGCAATGCACAGAGCAAATTGTGAGTTTTCTACATCTTTCTTCTTCAGCTGTGAGTCACAGGAGGTTAAAAACCCTGCCTGTGAGTAAAACAGCCAGCGTTGTTGCAGGCAGTCCCTCTTCACAGTGATTTTCAGTGGCTAAACAGTGGCAGATTTTCAGTCTGCCTTCATGCAGCAAAGCATTTTCAGTCTAGACTACAACAAAAGCACCCTGGATTAGCTGGGAAGTGGCTGGGAATGCTCTCGGTCCTGACTGACGTTGTGTCCTGCCTGAGCAGCCTTAACCTTTGCCTTTGGGCTGTCCGAAGGCAAACAGGCTGACATTTCTGACATTTTCAGCTAAGCTGGAAGACATTTGTTGCAAAGCCAGCCAGATTGGTTTTTATCTTCCCTCCAGAGATGTTCACTTTTAAAGTTTTCACCTTCAGCAGGAACTGTCAGGGCTGGTGACATGACTGAATATTTGCAAGTCCCCTATAATGGGAGCTGGCTGGGTTAACTGACCAACCCAGAACGTTGATGTGGGCAATAATTTAACGATGGAGATTATAAAACAGTAGATTGGGAGTCTGAAGAATTTGTAGGGCACCTGTAGTTTACGCAGAGTTCAGACTTGTGGCCATGCAGGTTGAGAAGCCAGCAGAATGAAGCTGAGGTTAACAGCAGAGGTCCTGTTGTGTTCTCATTCACTGGGCATCATTTTTTTGGTGAAACTGCAGAAATCTGCACATACTGACTGTCCTTTCTGTGTTTTTGCATAGGAGATAATTTCACACAAGAGGTTTTCTACTTTTTCAGATGAACAACGTCTCACTAAAAAGCTTTTGTACAGCTTCAACTGTCCAAAGGGACATCAAACACCGGTAGCCTTAGAAAAAAAAAAAAAAAAAAAAAAAAAAAAAAAAAAAAAACACAAATTTAGGCTCTTTGAAACAAACAAACAAACACCCAGCCTTTGTGAACTTTATTCTCCAAGGTTTGCTACTTTGGTTTATACCAATGATTGCCTCCATATAAATCTAGTTGTTAAAAGGAAGGCTTTTCTTCAGCTGTCTGTAGGCCAGTCACCTCACTTCAGCAAAGTCTTTGAGCAGGGGCTTAACTTTCCAGCTTCGGAGGACGGACCTGTTCAGGTAGAGTAGTTAGTGACTGCTTTTATCTAGATGAGGCATGAGAGAAGCATCTGAATGGGAGGTGAATGCTGTGTAAAAAGGGTTGTGAGGCATTGGAATGGGCTGCCCAGGGAAGTGGTGGAGTCACCAACCCTGGAGGTCTTTAAAAGACGTTTAGATGTAGAGCTTAGGGATATGGTTTAGTGGAGGACTGGTTAGTGTTAGGTCAGAGGTTGGACTGGGTGAGCTTGGAGGTCTCTCCCAACCTGGATGATGCAGTGATTGGAATGGGATGTCTTAGCTTGACTGACAGCCAGCTCTGTAGGTTGCAGACAGGGTGTTTGGGCACCCAGATTAAAATAACTAACAAGAATTTCTTCCCATGCCCTCTGTCACTATTTCCTGGTGTTAATGATTTATTACAGTGCATTCATAAACATACCAGCTTCTTAATGTTTACGATATTTAACTCATTAATAAAATATGGTCAACTAACATTTCTTTCTGTTTCCTGAAATCCTTTTATTTTAGGAAATACGATTTATCTCTGGGAGTTCTTACTAGCACTGCTCCAGGACAAAGCTACGTGTCCTAAATATATCAAATGGACTCAAAGAGAGAAGGGCATTTTCAAACTAGTTGATTCCAAGGCTGTTTCCAGGTTGTGGGGAAAACACAAAAACAAACCTGACATGAATTATGAAACAATGGGTAGAGCACTCAGGTATGTGCATTTTTAATAATACCGTCTTTGTTGCCATAGTGTTTACATGCATTGAATGTCATATCTCATTTGTGTAACAACAGTAACGAATTAGTGTGCTGTCAGCTCGGGAAATAAAGAAGTTATTCCAGCAAAATCAATAAACAAAAAGTAACCCTTATTAACCGAAACCCCAAATCAGTCACCTGCAGTTTCAGCCTGGATGTGTTCAGTGCTGCTGCTGAGTGTGCATCTTCACAATCAGCCCCCAAACCAGACTGAAGGTTCTGAGTGTGGCAAGCCTTTTATGTAAAATTTTAATCTCCTTTCTCAAAAATAAAAAAAAAAAAAAGCTAAATTTGGGTATATTAGAGTTAATGAAGTGATTTCTCCCCAAGGCAAATGACCAGTTCCCAGTGGGAAATACAGTTTTATAATTCAGGCTTGCATGTGCTTCTGTGGACTTGTGTGTGCAGTTTTAAAACATCCTATCATTTGCAGATTGGATTTTTTTTTCTTCTTGTGCAGAAAAGGCTGCAAAATAAGCAGACACCCATGAGTGTGGGGGATGCAGGCTTCAGCCTTAACTGCTGAGAGAGAATTGTCTGGCTGAGCAGCTCTGCATTGCTCTTCAATTCCTTTCACCACTCACCTCAGTATGCCTAATTTTTAATTGTCATACTGATTTGCAAATATAACTGAAGTAGAAGTCTCCTGTCCTGTTCTCTTTGCTGTCTTGTAGTTAAAATGTCTGTATGTGCTCACCGGGGAGTAGGCACGAATTCAGGTAAATTAAAGGATTGGATGACTTGAGGAGAATTAGAAGTTTCATAGGACTTTAAAGCAGCATTCATTTATAGCAGCGCTGCCAAATCACAGAGCTCTTCTATTTCTCTTCAGTGTTATCTGATGTTGAAATTAAATGGAAAGAACAAATACCATTAAAAAGTGTCATTTGAGGAAAAAATGTGCTATTAATTTGGACACTCCTTTGTAATCGAGAAACTAGGCAGATAAAATATTAAACCTTAAGCCCCTTCTTCCTTGTTGCTGCTGGAGTAATTTACTGCTTTTTGTTGCTGTGTTTTTTATTTAGTTAGGGGTTTTGCAGAAACACTCTGACTTCTTGATGTATGTTTGCTTTCAACAGATATTATTACCAAAGAGGAATACTGGCCAAAGTAGAAGGTCAGCGATTAGTGTATCAATTTAAAGAAATGCCAAAAGATCTCGTCTATATAGATGATGAGGATGCAAGCCCTAGCACTGAGTCATCAGATTCAACTTTGCTCTCA
This sequence comes from Aythya fuligula, assembly GCF_009819795.1. NCBI lineage: Eukaryota > Metazoa > Chordata > Aves > Anseriformes > Anatidae > Aythya > Aythya fuligula. Next base: position 175,033,694 of record NC_045559.1, on the reverse strand, counting down.
ACTCCTGTGGCCAGTAGAAACCAGTCGAGCAGATCTAGAGCGTCTGCGAACGCTGGGACAAAGGGAGGATCCACCACAGTCCTAAAAACAGGAAATTCGAAGCCTGCGAAGCTTAAGGAGCCCGTAGAAGTGGTACAGCAGCAGACACCTGGCTTGACTTCAGAAGTTTTGAGGACAATGCAGTCTACGCAGCCAGTACATCCCACGCAGCTTTTTCGGACAGTTCACGTAATGCAGCCCTTGCAGTCCATCACGGAAGGACAAGCGGCTGTAAGCAGTAACGTCGCAGACGAAACGTTAAATCCCTCAGTCCAGAATATAAGGTAAGAAAACGTCGAGAAAATAAATGTATGAACACGAATAAATTCGCTGGAGGGTGGCGAGGTAAACTAGTTACTGTGTTGTGCTTCAGAAAAATGACTCGTCTTGCAGTTGGGTTCAAGAGAAACAGATGCTGTGCAGGTGATCCTGGTACATGTACACTCATAAATGCTCTGTCTTTCATGGAGGGAAGCACATCTTTCCTATGGGATTAGGCCTGATGCAATCCTTTAGAAAGGAAGAATATTCACCTTTTATTTAAAGGTGGTATCGTCAGTTCTGTCCAGCAGCAGGGACAGGATTTTCCTGGCTCTGCTTTTTCACAACCTGGTGTCTTTTGGATTATATATGGTGCGTCTGGAAGATGCCATCAAAAAGAGTTACCTTCTTGCTTAATTCTTTTTGTGATAAAGTTGTCATCTCTTTCATCTCTGCTATTGTTCCCAGTTACAACAGGGAAAAGCTCGGTTATCTACTCAGGTGTTTTGCTGCTGTTAAAAGAACACGTTACTTTGATTTTAGAAAACAATTAACAGAATAACCTCATGGGAGTCTGGCTCCTGAAGTAGTCTGCAGTTACAAGTCATGCTTCTGTGCTTAATTTGTAAGTAAGCTGGCTAATAGTACGCAGCATTTCAGCATCATCACTGCTTTGCACCTACATGCACATTGCACCTACATCCTAAATGGAGAGGCTTTAAAAACAATCGCTCAAGCCTTGTTTTACCTTAGCCTGAAGCGTCCCCTGATGGGAGCTCCTTCATTTCCACTGACTGCAAAAGACCTAAACCAAATGTTCTTGTAATCTTGGCCCTCCTCAGCAGGAGTGTCAGAATTGTATGTGGTGATTCTGGACCTGGAATACAGCAGTTTCACAAAAGCTTTAGGAAGAACTTCTTTACTGAGAGGGTTGTGAGGCATTGGAACAGGCTGCCCAGGGAAGTGGTGGAGTCACCATCCCTGGAGGTCTTTAAAAGACGTTTAGATATCGTGCTTAGTGATATGGTTTAGTGGAGGACTTGTTAGTGTTAGTTCAGAGGTTGGACTCAATGATCTTGAGGTCTCTTCCAACCTAGATGATTCTGTGCTATAACTCAGGAGATGCACATTCTTAATGAATCATGAACAATTTTTTTTTTCCTGGGACTTGCTCTGTTAAGGTCACTGTTTGAAGGGTTATTGTGTTGTGCTGCAAAATGTCAGTAATGCATTTTTCCTGCTCCCTTGCTCTGTTCTCTCCTTTGAAAATTACATCCAGAGCCTCCAGTAGGTCTGAAGTGGGACTGAGCATCTGGGGTTAACGGCAGAATGTTGTCAGATGGAAATAAGTAATGGCATTAATGAGATCAAATAATTACTTCGCTTCTAAAGAATAAATTTTGCTCTCTCACCTCTGCTACTAGAGGGCTGTTGTAAAAGCCAGTCAATTATTAAAACTGTAGTTACATATGAAAGGAAGATAGATTAAGGGAAATCCAGAATAGCATTAACAGTTCGTTCAGAGAGAACTAAAACTGCCTGGATCAGCTTTCAGTGACTGATATGATAGAATCAATATTTTAGGAGATAACCAAGTGGCTGAGGAAACTGAAGAGTTTCCATTTATATAAAGGAAATGACAAACCAAGACTTCAGCTTCAATCAACAAAATATATACATTCTCTCTTCTTTCTTTGGGATATAAAAAAAATAAATTTTCACTGGTCTTTCTAGTTCGGATCCCGGTGTTTGTTTTTCCATAAGAACGATGGAATGGTTTTCATTCATGTTGCAGTGTGAAAAAATCACTCTGAAAGAGAAACTCAATAAAGTGAGGTTAATAAAGGTTGTGAGGGATTAAATACATTGAGCCAAGAAAGCAAAAATCCTTTTAAAAATCCTTTTCATGGTTACTGACAGGCACAGTACAACAAAGTGGCAGGAGTTACCATTTTTAAGCAGAGAATACCTGTTTCCATTTGTCTTTCGATTATAAATGCCTAAGTTGAAATCAAATTGTGTTTTACTTATTATTCTAATGAACTAGAATTCGCTCAAGAAGCACGTAGGGGAGGGGAAGGTTAGACGTCATCAGAAGTTTCTGTAAAAGTCGTTCTCTAATTACCTGATCTCCAATTACCTGCAAGTTGTAAAAAAGTGACTGGGTTAATAACAGTGAAAGGAAGTGAGTACGGGCACGACTGAAGCTGTGCAGGACCATTTAAGTCAGGAGAAAAATATTATTAAACATAAAGAGTGAGAGAGTATAGCAATTTAGAGAATTAAATGGCTCTGGGCTAGATCTATTTTAGATTATATATCAGAAACAATATCAACAGTATAGGTGCGTAGATCTGGTTATACAGACAGAAGTAAAAATGATAGTAACAAACAGAGTATCTGTTCATCCCAAGCTTTGCAAAGCTGCACGGTGGCATTATGGCCTGCTCTGCACTGCCGTATTTCACAGTTAGACTTTGGGCAACAGGCTGGGGAGGGGAGAAAGTGGCAGGGCTGATACACAGGAGAAGTTTGAGTGAAATAAAAGCTGTGGAAAGCTCACAGCTCTGTGGTGCTTCAGTTCTGCTGTGTAACTTTAACGTTGTTCCATGATGGCTTCAATGGCACATCTCCCAGCCGTGATGACCAAGTATCTGGGATGAAAATAAAAGAAAAAAGACCTGTTGAACCCTTCCAGTGCAATTCAATTACTGACTGTAGAGAAGTCTTCTTGATTAAGAGAGCAAGTACTAAGGTGTTTGAGCTGTTAGAGTGGAAAAAAAGTAAACAATTGTGTCTACGTGCTTTTAAACAGGATGAACCAAGGTGCTGATGAGTCCTGTGCAATCACTGCCCGCTCCAGGCTCTAAAAATACCATTTATGCCCTCTATTTTTGCTCAGTTTCAATCCGCACACTTCCAAATAAAACTAACCCCATACAGCAGAGAAAATACTGAAGGGGGAGGAGGTTAAAACAATTGGCTTCCTAACACTGAGCTGTAAGTGACAGGAACGTGCATCTCCTCATGGTAAAAGTATTATATCTGGAGGCTGCTGCGCAGGGTTTGTGGCACTGCCGGGTGAAGTCAGCTCCTGGGAGCATCACGGGGAGAGCTGGCACTGCTCCCCCAGCCTGCCCGGGGAGCTGCTGGAGCCACCGGCCCTGGGGGTGCTCAAGGAAAGGCTGGACCTGGTGCTTGGGGACATGGCTGGGGACAAGCAGAAGGGTGCCAATGTAGTGCTTAGGAAATGGGGCAGGGTCACGCCATTTAAACCAGGGTTTGCTGACCAGGAAAAGCATCGAGGACCTTGGATGGGAATACTCTGAATTGCGACCCCGCTGCTGCTCTGGCTCCGTAAATTTCCAGTTGTGTAACTGGGAGCTGAATTTGGCGTTGTGTTTCCAGTGATAAGAAAAAACCAAAATGCCTCTCTGGATGAGTATTCCAGTTTTATATTTTCCCAACGAGCTGGCTTTGTAAAGGAAAATCTCTTTGAATTTTGCGCTTGTAAAATCGCTCACTTTAAACCAGAGTAACTCACACAGGTGCTCTGGTTTACACGGGTGTTTTATTGGGATAATCGTGGGATTTGGAGGCACTGAAGTAGTCTTGGGATTCAGCTCCACGTTCATTGGGCCATTTGGAGTGTAAAGGGTCTGCTACACCGTGATTCAGCCCCAGCTTTCTTCTTGACCTTTTTGCAGCCTTTGGGGTAAAAGCTGTTGCAGGAATTCATCCCAGAGGTGCTACATGCATGGACCACAGCGGTGAGATCCTCGTTCAAGAGGAGGAGAAAGGGGCTGAAGGTGAATTCGTGGTTTTTTCCCTCTCTGCAGTCACTGTGCTCGAGCTTGCTTGAGCACACAGACACACGGAGGCAGTCTGGCACCGTCCTGCTGAGGCTTTGCATTGACCATCTGCTTTCCTATATCCAGTCCTTTTTCCTGGAATAGGAACGTGATCCAAATCTGCCTGAGGTCAGCTGATGTTGTAGCCCACCTGCTGAATAAAAGCCTTCACAGGGGGCAGTCTGGGCAAAGAGCTCCCCGGGCTTCTGGGATGGGGACGTGGCCGAAGGAATGGGATGCCTGCTGAGGTCTCCAGGATAATCAGAAACATCTCCTGGCTGTTGTGTGGGAGGCCTCTCTTTCACCAGCCAGCGTCAGAGCACGTTTTGCCTCTGTTTGCAGTTTGAGTGTCTACAAGAAGCTCTCCTTTAGCCCACAAGAGGCTAAAGCTCCTCAGGACGTCCTTACGATAGAGCCAACTTCTGCCAAGGCAAAGCCTCCGGGGCAAACTTCCCATTTTGAGCTGAATTTCTGCAGCCGAGACGAGTTTTTCTTCAGCCCGTTTCCGTGGCGGGTAGGAAGAAAGCTGCTGAAGGCAGAAGGGGCTTAAAGGAGATCTGGAGAGATCCACTTTGTTTCACCCCACCCCACCCCTTGGCCTCCCTCGCTCTTCCTGGGCTGACAGTGAGCTGGCTGTAACCAAGAGCTGAACAAATGGGGAAAGTCCCTGGAAGTTGGCCCGTTCATCTCAAGGCCTTTATTTCCCCAGTAGCTGTGGATTAAATGTTGTTTGTGCTGGGAAGGGAATTCTCCTCTTCCTTCTCTCCGTGTATTTCTTCCTATTGCCTTGTTTCTTCCTTGTTGTGCTGTGAGATGCTTTGTGTACCCTGGCTTGAGACTTCAGCTCTGCTCTGTATCTTTTCCCTTTCTCTTGTTTCATAAATTTTTCATAAATCGCCGTGAATAAACTCGTTTCTCCTTCCTGTTGCCACTCAGTGTTGTGTGTGCGTGTGTGCATATACACGTTTATGTGTGTGTGTGTATAATCTGTGTACCTCGACTGGAGAAAACAGAGCGTCTGGGGTAAGCTATTAACCTTGGTATGGGATGTACTTTCACGAGATATAAAATGGCTTAACATCGACACAAAAACAATGGCAGTGTGCTGAGAGAAATGCCTTGCTTCAGCCCTCTCAGAGCACCCAGCACTTTGCAGAATACCCTCTGATTGATGAGATCCATTTTGCAGTTTTTGAGGGCGTTATTTACAGCCCTGTAACAGGTAGCATCTTCTATTTTATTTCAAAACTAAAGACCTCAAGAACAAGAGGGCATCTTCCAAGTAATACTTGCATACACAGCTTCAGCTGCTGGTTCTGGCGTGGATATTTGTGATTGTTCTGGCAAGCTCCTGGGGGAATTACTGGAAAAGAATCAGCACTGGTGACCCTTAGCAGACTCGGTGAGCCTTGGTGGTGTCATTCTCAGCCTCGTGTTTCAGGCTCCGCTGCGTGTACTTGCTGTGGATCACCAGGTTCTCCAGAACTTGGAAAAAAAAAAAAAAAAAGAAGCGATCATTTCAGCTGGTGCTTCGTCTCCTTGCAAGCCCGTTTCTGTGAGCATCTTCCTTGGGCTCCCTCTAGTTGTATGTAAGAGGAGCTCAATACAGAGCTTAGCAGCTGCCCCTCTGCGCTCTGCTGTCAGCAGCATCAAATTTTGTGTCCCAGCTGGATAGGCTGGGTGGTGAGACGTGTGTGGGAGCCTCGTGGGCTCGTATTTGGGTTTGCTACAGCATCACTCCTGGGTACTGCTGACTTCCTAGAGAAAGAGAAAGCTACAGGTGCGGATTTTATTCCTACCAAGCCACCCGGGAGGTGGGGAAAGGCTCGCCTGCAGCAGGAACCGGCAGCGAGGGGTTGTTGAGGGAAGAGCTAAGAGCTTTGAGCCTGGTGCCAGCTGGGTTTCTGGAGCTGCTCTTGCTGGGAGGGCTGGGAAATCCTCTGCAAATGTTCCTTCACCTGTCTCTGCTGCTGCACAAAGGGGGAGTGCAGCTCCCTGTGTGGCTGGAGTAGCAAGCAGCAGTATCTGCGGCCACATCTCCCCCTCACTTCAGGTTCTGAATACACTGAGTCTGATCTGGTGGGTCAGTGGCCCAATGCTGGAAAGCAGGGATTTCACAGAGCTGGGGAAAAAGGGGAGTACCTGGGTAGGAGGACTCCAGAAAGGACATCCCACGATAGGTGTATCTGTGCAGTCCTTACAGCGTGCTATGTCGTGCGTGGACTTGAAAGTACAGATGTTGAAGGTAGGTTGGTTTCTGTCTGAAGTAATTTCAGAGAAATAAGCTAGGAGGAGGAGGAGATGGTTATTTTTGTTTTCATCCAGCATCAAATATGTTCAAGAAAATACAACTGAGAGCATAAGACTGGAAAATTGGAGGAGGACAGACAGGCAGGAGAAACCATTGGAGAGGAGCAGGAATGTTAGAGAGAACTCTGCAGAACAAGCAAGAGGAAAAAAAAAGATCGTCGGAGGGAGAATGATGGTTTGGAGCAAGCTGCGGGAGGGTTTTGAAGCAGGGTTTTTCCCTTCCTTTTTCCCTCCCTTCAGTGGAAATCATTTGCTTTGCAGGCAGCGTGCTGTGGGTTTTAGATAGATGCATGTTTTTAAGCCGAGGTATGTTGCATGACTGAGCCGTGTGTGTTTCAGCCGCGTCTCTGAATCACCACTTTCCGCTGCTGTGTTTGTGTACGTCAGCGACGTGGCCGCTCATCATCCAACTTCGCAGAGGTCTAGTGGCTCGTGCTCGTGCTGTCTGTTGGTGCTCGAGATGGAAGTCTGGGATGCAGTTCCCAGGCTTTCTCGTGAGCTGCCAAATGTCCCAAAGGCAGGCTGTTGAGTTTGGCGCTGGTAGCGTCGCTCATACAGAATACCTTCACCCTGGGGGCTGTGTTGCTGAATGCGGGGGTCAGGCCCGGTTTTTGTTTTGTTAACAAAGTGACTGCTTCCCCTTTTGCAATCTTCAGATGGACGTTCGTGACGCCACATAATTTTTCAACAGTGAATCTCTAATTATTTTTAAAGACTCAGCATGGAAGTGTTCTGACCCTGTCACCTTTTCTAATCCTAACAGGACTTTACAGACTCCGACCCAAGTTCCAGTGGTTGTTTCTCCTGGGAATCAGCAGCTGCATACTGTAACACTCCAGACGGTGCCTCTTACCACGGTGATAGCCAGCACAGACCCGGCCTCGTCAGCAACACCCCAAAAGTTTATTTTACAAGCCATTCCTACTTCACAGCCCATGACAGTTCTTAAAGAAAACGTCATGCTGCAGTCTCAGAAGCCAGTCTCGCCTTCCTCCTCAATCGTGTTGAGCCCAGCACAAGTTCAGCAGGTTCTCACCAGCAGCGTGCAGACAATTTGCAATGGCACAGTCAACATGGCTTCGTCTCCTTCCTTCACCGCCACGACCCCAGTGGTAACTTTTTCACCCAGCAGTTCACAGGTGGTCGCTCATCCGTCTGGCACAGTGATCACCTCGGTTATTAAAGCGCCAGAAACGAAACAGATCGGCGTGCAAGGAGCGCTGAAAGAAGAAGACAGTGACAAACTAGATGATACTGAGCAGTCGGAGCAGAGGTTTCAGCAGCAGCCGTTTGTGATGGTAGTCTCCAGTTCAAATGGTTTCCCATCTAACGTGCAAGTGAAGCAAGAAGATGAGCCATTGGAACCAAATTCATATCAATAATTTTTTTAAAAAAAGACCCTGTGGATGATTATTTTCATAAATGTGATGGGACCTTTTCAGTTATGTATATATGATTTGATTCAGAAGCAAGATGTTATAAAGCTACTTAATTTCTGCAGATAATTGTTAGAATTCATGCTTTAGAACGGATTTTGATTTCCTGTTAATTGCTAAATGTTATCATATAAATAAAATTATATATTACACGTTTCAAAATACAGGCATGAAGGAACATGCTTTTTTATTCTATGAAGACTTTCTCAAAGTTTCAGACTTCTTTCTTACTGTACGTTTTCAGCGTGTTGCTGATTTACATTGCAGTAACATTATTATAACCTTTTCTGTTTAATCTAGACATGTATCACTTAACTTTTGAAGCAACAGTTACTTTTAATGGGACATTTTCATTCCATGTGTATGAATTTTTATGATCAAGTATCTGTTTCATAGCGGTGAATTTACATCAGTTTTAGACTCTGATAACCAGGTATCCTCTTGCATTTTTTTTTTGCAGCACAAGCTCTTGTGTGTGCAAAATTGAATATACACTCCTATTGAGAGTACAAAAAACATTTATTCCAGTAATGGACAATGCCATGTCTATATTTTATATGGAAACATCAGATATATTTAATTACAGAAGCTAACGGCATCACTACAGGTGCAGATGTTTCATGCCATTTTGTGACTATGAAGCTTAACAATCTTGCTTTCTACTTCAGATTATTTTGTAAGGGGGGAGGGAAATGAAATATATACAATTTATGCAGGTGTTCTGAGATTAATACTTCTAAGAGTTCTTTTTTTGATTGTAAATAATGTACATTCAATGTCACAAGGAAGTTTTTTCAGCTAATTTGTTTCCATACAAATTTTTGATAGATGCAAATAAGATCATTATGTTTAGAGGTCTAATGTTATATGTATTCATATTACAGAGTGAATTTGTATTTAAAGACAAATTTTTAAATGATGGAGCCCTCTGAACCTTGGGTCCTTGCCTTTTGTATTTTTAATTGGTTTATTATGAAAATAAATCAAGCCGAAAAACACTTCTCTGTATTTACTTTGAAACGTTTTTAGATTAATACGGTGTTTTGACGACCACTATGAATAACCACAACGCGCTGGACAACGTGATTAATCCATGTGGGTCTCTGGTGGGACACGAGCAAATAAGAAATCGATGAATTGCTTCTGGACAGACTTTGAACACACCCTACACACTGTGAGCATGGTATGCTGTGAAACAGCACTACTCACTGTCTGGCTTTGGAGCTCAAATGAAAGTTGAGCTGTGTCCAAGAAGTGGCCTTTTCTGTTGCTTCCCAATATCTTCTAAACAGCCCCAAGCTTTCCATGTAATTTTGGGGTGCCATCCATTCATCACAGAGGGCTTTGTGGCCTGTGTACTTGCTGGCTGTTGGCTCAACCTAGCCGATTGCGATGCTTCTACAGGAGGTGGATTAAAAATCGGTATGATGTCTAGTGAAATTAGTAGAATGTAAAAATTCGAGGAAATACGTCTTTCTGTAAGTTTATATAAATTTATTGATTCATAAAGTTAATTTTAAACATGCAAATAGTAGAAAAACTAAAGCTGAAAGAACACTAACAGGGATCTCTTGCTCTAGTTGATCAGAATAATAAAACTAGCGAGCAGCGCTCTGCCACAGCTACCCTGGTCTTTGGCAGCTGAAACTGCCTCTTCACTTGAACGTGTGGCTCTCTTCTCCCATCGTGTGGCTCCCATGCAGTTAGGGTTTGACCCACAAACCCACACCCTGATCCCATTTTCAGGAAGCCTGGCAGTACCAAAGCAAGCGACGCCAGCAAAGTGGCTGTGGTGCATCTGGCAGGGCTTCTGCTGGCAGCATTACTAGGACCATGGCTTTCTGTTTCCCACTGACAAAAGCTCTGGAAGAGGCAGGCTACTCTTTTAATCAGACTACAAAATGAAGACTTTTTCCTCTAGGATGGGTATTTTTTAATACTAGGAAACCTGAGGGGGTAACTGACATTACGGTGTTTTTAATAGTGGAGGGGTTGTTTTGCTGACCTGTTTACTAGATAAATGAAAAACTACACCACAAGATTACAGCTTTGTGCGTATCTCTTGCCATAGATGTGACTAACATGAAAGTGATTTGGGCAGCCTAGTGTATGTCAGATAGATAAGTGGAGGAGACCTCTTATGGACAACAGGAGTTTATTATTAGTAGTCTAATGTGTAAATGAAGGCTTTTATCCTTTAGGCTGTTGTGTGTGACCCTGGTGTATCCACACTAGGGTCTCTCCCCAGTGCCCCAGCCCTCCACGGGAGGAAGCGGGAGCCGACCACAAAATGGGGGCTGGAGCAGCTCCCCTCCCGCAGCCGCCTTCCTCCGCGCTGCAGCAGCGGCCAGGCTACACATACAGCCTCAAAACCGCCTCAGAAATTAAAAACCAGAGGTTGCGGGAGAGCAAACACCAGGGGGGCTGCGTGGCAGGAGGAGGAGGATGAAGTGAAGGGGCAGGACAACGGGCGCCAGGCGGCCGCCATCTTGGCAGGCGCCAGGCGGGGCGGGCGGAGCCTGGCGGGGTGGGGGGGGCGCTCCCCGTCAGGCCTCGCGCGCGGGGCGGCCCCGGGGCGCGGCGGCCGCGGCCTCTCGAGAAGTTTCCTGGGGGCAAGATGGCGGCGGCGCCTCCTCCCGCGCCTCAGCCCCCTGTGGCGCCGCGGTGAGCGCCCGCCAGGTTCCCCCCCCTTACCCCGCCGCCCTCCCTCCTTCCCTCCGCCTCGCCTCGCCCTCTCACGCCGTTGTGTTTCCTCGGCAGGTTCTCGGACGGCGACATCGACCGCGACCCGGCGGCAGCGGCGCGGGTGAGAGGCGGGGAGAGGAGGGGAAGGGGGCGTGAGGTGGCTCTCCTCAGGCTTTCCCTCAGCTTTCCTTTCTCCTTTCCATCAGCTTTCCCTTCTCCTTTCCCTTCTCCTTCCGACGAGCTGGGGATCCGCAGGGCTTCTTCCCCTCAGGTCCCCCCCGAGGAGCGCCCTGGTGCTGCCTGAGGATGCATGAAAAACAAAAACCACCAAACCAACCCTTTCTGTGCCATATAAATACGCCATAATTCAAATTTCTATGTCCACTGCTACCAGTAGAAGAAAAACAAGCTTACTGAAGAAATGCCTTCAGTCTATTAGTTTTTGTCTTCCTGTCTTGTTTCCCCCCCCCCCCGTGTTTTACCCATTAACTCGTGCTGATGTGTGCTCAGAGGTTATTTTTCTTGAAAAAAACAGAGGTAAAGAGAAGACAGAACTGGCAGATCTATAGCTCTTTACGTACCTGGAAGGGAGGAGGATGTAAATGCACAGCTCTGCTCGAGCGCAGTAGGTGGTATGGGATAAGGTAATAGGGGGTTATCTTTCCCTAAAGAAAAGGCCAGCTGAATCCTGCCCTTCTCTGGAGTTTCCTCTGTTGCTTGCAGAAGTTTTTCAGGAGATAAATGGCATCTAAAAAGGGATTTGGAATAAACAAATATATCTGGCTTAGTAAAAGTTAATTTAAGACTTAAAAACACCATAAGGTCTTTGAAAGTATTAAAGAGTACCATCAGAATCTGTCCATTTTCCTCTGTGTTAGTCTTGTCTAGTTAATTTTTCAGTTCTTTGTGTGCTCAGTGACTTGGAGACTTTTTTGTCAGCTTCAAAACACCATTTAATGTTCTAGGGTTGTTATTTAGTGCATGTTGCAGTAAAGGGCGTACCTAAAAGTGCTGGTTCGAGAGGCAGGCTGTGCTTGGTGACCTCTGAACTGGTGAGTCCCATGGTGCTACACGTGGTGCGCTGTGCCTGCATGGTCCTAGGTGTGGCCTTTTGGCTCACGTAATTAATATTAACAACCTGGGACGTGACGCACTGTATACGGGGCCATGTGGAGCCTCTCTCCACACTTGACAGGACTTAGAGTGGCATTTGTGCACTGTGTCCTCAGGACTTTGGGTTCCTTTAATTCCTGAAGCGCGTGCTTTGGCTTTCTGCACCTGGTACAACGGGAAGGTCGTCCCCTGTGTTTAAGTACTGCCCGAATGATAAAGCTGCCAAGTCCTCAATGGCTCCTTGTGTCACTTTAAGTTGAAAAAGTAGTCCACTTTGTGGAACAAGGATGTTTTCTATTTGCTTTTTCCTTAGAAAATGTTTCGCAGCCTAAGTGGTGATTTTTTAGGGATAGAGTCAGAAGGAACTGATGAAACAAGCATTCATCATATTGTTTTGGTGAAGTGCTCTGTCCAGTGGGGAAGAAGGGTTGGCGGTCCCTTAACTTTCAGTCTCCTGTCTCACCTGTGCCTGAATTTAAGTTTGTTTATCTTAAGCTGCTAGCTGTTGTTGCCACTTTGTTCCTGGTTGGTGTAAGCATTTATGTGCCAGCAGTGAAAGAGAAGAGGGCATTGATCTGAATTAAAGCTAAGGCAGGCCCTTCTGCTCTTCCTTTTTTCTCTGCCTTGGAGGGACTGTGTTCTGGCAGTTGTGTTGCATTAACGTTTATGCCTGTTTAAAGCCTGTATCTTAGCCACCTTCACGCATGCTAAATTCTGAGTGGAAATCCAGTCGACTTAGAAAATTACTGTACTGTAGTCGTGTACTGTAGTAGCTTCAGAAAACTTGCTGTCTTCTAGCAAAGACGAGAACTTTTCTCCCTCATAAGGAGAGAGTTGGAGACCTTCTTTCCGGGTGTGTGCATTGAGTCATTGCCATTTCATTGCTGTGCAAAAATAATGAACTTGTCTCACAGAGTATAACACAGTTATTTCAATCTGTGTACTCAGTGATTTCCCTAGCCAGGGACTACTTTATGCTTATTTCCATGGTGCAGCAATGTTCCCTGTGAGCCCTGTGCTGCCAGTCTTTTGTTCTCTTATTTCTCTTGCTCAGCATGCTTCAAAACCATCTCCCATGCTCAGTTGTATCATGTAATGTAGGATTTCATCCTGTGTTACAGTGCTTTGAGCGTGTTATTCCTGCACGAGCATTTTGACACGTTGTGTGTTCATTCTGAGTTCATGATACTGCACTGCTTCCTCAAATTGAGCAGACCTGTGTACAAATAGGAGAATTGTAGGAAAATCGTAGGAACACACGGGATCACCTGTGCGCTAGACTTCCTGTCTAAGTCATTAGAAAGTCTTGTTTTCTTCTCAGTAAGAAGCAGACTTCATGACTTCGATCTAATTGGCAGGTTCCTTGTGCTTCAAACTTTTTGGATGAAAACTGATCAATAGGTAAACATTCATGCCAGTTCAGGGTATGTCTTTCCCGAAATCTTAATTGACAGAGCTTGGTACTGTATCTTCATGGTGACTTTTGAGGTGCCATTTCATGTTTTTCTGTGTCATTACAGGAGCTGACAAGAGCTTTGGAAAAGAATCCAGATGATGCCGAGTGTTATTGTCAGCGGGCTTACGCTCATATTCTTCTGCAGAATTACGCTGGTAACATCTTCAGGCAACACTGAGAATCCTCTTACAAGTGTATTATGACACATTCCTACAGCAGATGTCGTAAATGTGCAGACAAATTAGCAATAACAGAAAGCCTTATAGATAACTTAGTGTGCTGCTTCTGCAGTAGGGCATGCTTTTAAAGTTGTCTTCATCTTTGAGTGTTTCGTACCTGCAAAACTTCCAGTGAATTGGGTAGGCTGTGGGCCCAGTTTTTCATCTGATTTTAGCACACTGCTATCTTTGCAGAATTATTTTTAGTATATTTCTTGAGCAAACTGTAAGCTTTGTGTTGTAAGCATCTTCAATCCTGATGTGTTTTTTTTTTCTTTTTTTGTTAGGGACTGAGTATGGTTGTGGTAGGAGGGTGGCGACTGAATAATGCCTGGGAAACAGATTAATGGAATTAATTTAAAAAAAAAAAAAGTCCTGCTTTGTCTTTTATGGAGCTCTGTGGCTGAGTGAAGGCTTTGTCCGTAGCACTTGTCTGAATTTAATTTAATTAAATAGAGTGGTGTGTGCAAGCTAAGAAAGCTAACGTAGTAGTGAATTTTTTAAGGTGTACTCTAAGACTTGAAGTTCACTGCTTTTCATAACAAATGTTCTTCACCTGTAAACTGACTTTCAACAGATGCAGTTGCAGATGCAAAGAAGTCCCTAGAACTCAACCCCAGTAATGCTGTAGCACTTCTTAGGAAAGGGTGTGTATCATCGTATGTTGTGCTTCGAGAAAATTGTGCTAACCTGTAGGGCAATAGTAGCATTTGAATTATCACTCCATGCAAGCTTTTTGCAACATCATGAATGAGTAAATTCCATGTCATACTGCTTCTAAACCATCTGTAATAAGGCTGTGATTGTAAGAAGAAATAGTATGTTTTTTGTTACATTGTTTTTAAGAAATGTACCTTGATTTTTGGGGTAGTTATCTTAACATTTTCACCATTTCAAAAACAAGTTTCTTACGCAATTTAAATTCCGACACATGTACTTTTAACCAATACAGTGTGTAAACTAAGGATATTGTTATCTTCAGGATGTGGACGAGATTGAAAAGTAATTACTCTTCCTTGTGTTTTTCTTTGTGTCAGGTTAGGAGAATATCACATCAAAAACTACGCTTCTGCTTTAGAGTCGTTCAAAGAGGGACAGAGGCTGGACAGTAAGTACTAAGATGTGTGCACAACACTCCTTTGCTGATGTCAAAAAAATGGCTCTAATGTGTAAGCAGAAAGTGAAGAACAAGTGGTTTTTTTAAAGGCTAATGAGTTGGGTGCCTGATTTGAGATATCTGGAACGGGTCTGGCTTTTGGGAAGACTTGAGCAAATCCCTACCTGAAAGTGTAACACTGTGTAAAAATGTGTATCAAAACTGTTAGCCAGTAATCTGCTTTTCTTACCTTATTAAATGGAGGTGTTTCCCTGGTCACCAGAGGTCTTGCAGATAAATGATGGCACTGATATGGCATTAAGTGTCATAGAAAAGCTTCTGAACAGAAAAGGCTTTGTATTTGTAGCTCAAATTTTTAGTTAAACCATTTGGTGGACTGGTCTTCAGAAAGAGCGTGCAACTTGTATTTGAACTGATAAAATGGATTTTTTACCTCCCACTAGATATCACTTCATTACAGAAACATATTTATTCTCTTTTTTTTTTTTTCTTTAAGTGTTGGCTTCCCAGCTGGAACTGTGCATGTTTTATTTCGGGGAGAATTAGAGCTTTTAAAAATACGACTTTTTTTCTAGAAGCAGGAAAGGAGTAGTTCAATGCAGAAGGCTTTAGTATAACATGCAGAGAAGCACACAACAAAGTGATCGCAAGATGGTTGTAACTCCTTTCTTTTTGCCTATCCCACATTTGAAATGCAACTCTCAACCTCATTCCGTTCCCCTTGTTCTCAACTGCAGAAAGAAATTGTAAGAAAAGCACCTTGAAAAGTTACACAGCAAAGTGTGCTAATCTGATGAGAGTTGTCGTGATCTAAGATTTTCCTGGTATGTTATCTGTAACAATGCCAGGGGCCTGAAGGTTTAGCAAAAATGTTATTAGATTGTGGTTCCCAAATAAGCAACCTGCTCCTCTGATCTAAAACTGGAGTTTGATGGCAGAGTAAGTTAATGAAAGTTCTTTCTGCCAAGTGGTTGTGCCCCTTCCCACTATGGCAGTTATTCAGCCTCCTCTTTCAATACATTAAGTCTGCAGAAAACTGCTGTTTTGAAAGAAAAAAATGCCTGTGAACCGATGTGTTAAAACAGACTTCTGAAAGGCCTGAGTGCTGAAGCCAGCAGAATTGAAGTGATAGTGGTGATGTGGTGGAATTCCAGCAACTGTCATCTTCTGTTTAGGGCGCTCTGGAATAGGAGCTGAAGGATTTAATTGAAGCTTTAATTGCTTACAAGTTCTTTCAGTTCTGGTAGCCTGGGTAAGTGGGTATTCTCTCCTTTTTGGTACAGGAGAAAATTGGATGAGTCCTTATAGTCTAGGCAAGTTTTCTTGGATCTTCCTGTGAAAGGGAGTGCTTCCTTCTTGTGATTTCTGTAGCTTTCCTTACTTGATTTCCTTACTTACTTCTGTGGCTTTCCTTATTTATTTCTGAAAACCCGTAACTCCTGAATTGAATCAGTAGTCACTTTAATCTCGTGTTAGTGGCTGACAGGGCCAGAAATTCTCTCTATTTTTTCATCTTCACTGCGAGTAATTGCTATCGATCTGAGCTTTCTGTGTGCATAGATTTCATCACTTTTCTTGTCAGTTGGAGTTGTTCAAAATACACGGTATGCACAAAACCTTCTGAGGCCAGAGCATCACTTCTTCATTCTCTTCAGCCTTGCATCCTACTTACGTTGTAGGGTAGGGCAGCACGTTGGGCTGCAGATATCTTTGTGGCAGTGAATACCAGCATGCTTCTGGCCAACTCAGAATCCCTGACCAACAGCACAGCCTCTTCCTGTGCTGAATCGCATGACGTCTGCCTGTCTGATTTTAATATGTCAGTTTTGCTGCTGACGCAGCTGAAATGTTTCTGAAGGTTCCCTGTACTTCCTGACTACTTTCTCATCCGAAACTTGCTTCCAGTGTTCTTCATCATTACAAATCCTATGGGCTATTGTGAGATGAGGGGTCTCCTGAAGACTTCTTTGAAAAATACAGGTTTTTAGGTGATTCTCTTGAATATATCACCCGTCTTGCTGGTGGGTTCATGCCAGTGACAGAATTTGCCTTTGCAGTTCTGTGGAATGTTTGCTGGATCCTAGGTGGAAAGACTTGTGAGCACAAGCATTTTGGCATAGCAGTTAACCTCTATTTAAGTGCAAAGTGAAAAAAGGCTATAATTAAATAAAAATGGGAAAAGGAACCACTAAGCAGGTGATAAAGAGATGTTAGCTGCTGCTGCCTTACAGGGAATTGCTGTGGCAGGGAATTCTTTGCTGACAAGGCTGTTTTCTTTGCCACACAAGGGGGCAGAAGTACACCATTACATGTTCCTTGCTGATGTAAGGTCTGTTTTAAGTCTTTGTAATGCTCAGGGAGATGGGCTTGCTGCTTGTGCTCATTACTGGTAGTGCTGATGGGCTCACGGAACTACAGCAAGCTTCCCATTACCCACCTACAGTGACAGCTAAATAGGACTTGGCACGATGGATTACTGAATGTGCATAATGAATACTGAATGTGTAAATAAAAACTTGAGTTTATAAAATAACATTACGAAGCAAAATTTCTTGCGCTCCATCAGGAGACGACGCATGTGAATGTATGGAGTTCACTAATTTGCCTCAGACTGAAAAAGCAGCATGATCTGCTGCTCTTTGGTACATCACAGGGATTTAGGACAGTTACACTTGAGAAATGTTCTTGAATTTTGCTGTGACCACCTAATGGATTTAGTAAAGGTGAATTCTGCCAACTTTTTAAAGAAAATGTCTCGGTAGGTGCAAGTGAAGACCCAGGTAGTCTTTCTGAATTAGAAAGTTATTAGGAATTGTTGGTAAATTCCTCAGGGGAATACTTTAATTACTGAGTAGTAAATAAATTTGCCTCTAACTGTGATGTGCTGGTATGCAGGAAAAGAGGCAGTGGTTGGCAAGGAGATCTTTTAGGGCAATAAGTCAGAAAACTCCAGGCCTTTCTTACTGAAGTTTGTGTTGCATGGCAATCTTGTCATAGGCTATAATTAAGAAGAAAATTCATCACTTGCTGCTGAAAGTCTGAGGTTGGATCAGTGTAGATTTGTTTCAGTTTCCCTTTGCTTTAGGCCCTTGAACTTACTCCATTTCACTTCCTTTCTAATTAATAAGCTTTGTTCCCAGGTGCAAAAATTCAGAGAGCTGTTTTGGGGGGCTATGGTGTGTAAAGCTTTGAAAATTAGAGAAACAGTTAAGTTTCAGGGAAGCACTGGAGCTCAGGAAACTCCATGCCCTGGTCAAATTAACTTAGAAGTTGCATGTGTTTGCTTAGATCCTATGACAGCTGAGTCTGAAGGTGTCACAGCCTCTTTGGGCAGTCAGCTCTACTGTTGTACCACCCTTTTAGTAAAGTATTTTTCTTTTCTAATCGGAACTTCTTTTGCTGCATCTTGGGTCTCTTTCCTTTCCCTGTACACTTGGAGGAGTCCAGGTCAGTTGCCCGTATGCCTTAGGTATACAGTGGGTAATTGAAGGCAGCCTTTTGGTCCCCTCTGCTTAATGTTGGAGATTTCCGTCTGAAAGCAGGTATTTTGTTGTCAGGATTTGTTAGGAATATAAAAAAGACTTACCAAAAGCTGATTGCCTGGTAATGTCAAGATTGCCATATTCTTATTTCAGTTTCTATCTTTTCCTAACAGCATCCAAGAGGTTACATAAATGTTATGTAACTTAAAATTTAGGCAACTTTGAAGATGATTAGCAGGGATAGCAGAAGATAAGGAAAAAGAGAAATGCTTCTGAGGAGTTGGTAGCAATTTTAAGTCACACCTCAGAATTTGTGTATGCTTGCTATCTGAAAGAATCGAGGTGAATACATTGCAGAACTGCAGTGGAGCCACATTCGGTGTTACGAGCATGTTGGCTGGGAACAGTGTGGTCTTTTTTTAAGCTTCCTCAAGCTCTCTGCGGGGAATTTTACTGTGTGAACTCCCTCAATGTGAATTCCTGCTACTGCAAAAAGATAAATTTAGCCAGTCTTAGTAGTTGGTCAGTAATATTGCTACTTTGTTTGTAACATTCCTGACTGTGAAGGGTTTTTCTGGGAATTTTGCTGAAATAAGAAGATTATTCTGCCATTGTACTGCTGGTTTTTTAGCTATTTTCCAGTGATTTATTTATTTTTTTGTCTGGGGAGCTTGTTTCCTAGACTTACCAATGTCTCTTTTTCTGTGGTTTTGATGTGTAGAGTGGAATTGGCACCTACATATCTCTAATGTCACTGATACTGTAGATGCATATGTAAAGTATGTGTGAAACCAGCAGGAGAAAATACTTGGTGAAAACTTGCACCACTTTGGATTGTCCACAGAACAGACTCTTTTTTCTGATACTTCTCTGGAGAGGCAGCATGTGGCTGAGTGCTTGGAAAAAGGATTTTAAGGATAATGGAGAAGTGTGTGAAACAGTACTTCTTGCTTTCCAACTGCCATATAAAGGTTGAGCAGCTTGGAAAGCAGTAGTATAAATGGGTCAGCCCAGACAAAAAAAAATAATTGGTGTGCTACAAATTAATTTCAGTTAATTAAATGTAACAGAGTTAAATAGTAGAGCTGTATAAAAATGTTTAAAGCTTAACTGAAATGGCAGAGGTTATACGAGAAGATACTGGGAAATAATAATTACAATTTAACAAATTGATGCAAATTTGGATGAATTTGTTCCAGCTGGTGGTTGAAAGAAATTGTTCTTTATTCAATACATGTAGTGCTTGAAGAGTCTTGATGTTACTGTATTTGATTTCTTCTAGATGTAGATGATACCTTTACTATTTGGATCAAAAGATGTGAGGAAACACTAAACGGTAAGAAAAAGCGTATTTACTTGATGCAGGATTTGATGTGGCCTCTGCTTTGAATCTGTATTGTTTACAGCTTGCTTCTTGAAACAGAGTTTTTGGTTTTTATTTTGAGCTATTTTTTTTTTTTTAAAGTTTCACTTTCCTATCCCTTGTTTCTTTCAATTATATGTTCTGAACTCTTCTTTAGTACAGAGTTAAATTAATATTATGATTTTAATAATAATATGTGACAGAGGAGTACTCATTTCAAGTTCAGACAATTTTAACTCCCTTTCATGTACTTTCCAGCTTATTTTAAGTGTGGAAGCCTGTCAGCCTTCTTTCTAAAACCAACATCAAAATAAGTTCTCAAGTCTTGCAGAAACTAAAGTTGGAAAGAGCAGTGGAAATTTGGTGATGTCACTCTTTCATTCTACATGGAGAGTGCCTTTGGGTACTCACTGCTGCTCTGGTATCTTACTGTGGCAGTCAGCTTCCGTTTGTATCTTCCTATGACATGATACCCCAGGAAAGAGCTTACTACAGTGCTTAAACTGCCTGCTGGTTTTAATGAGCAGAATAGCTGACTTTTTTTTTTTTTTCCTCTGCCTGTTAAAACTCCTCACCAGTGTTTATTGGAGAATGGGGCAGTAGAAACAATACAAGTTCATGTCGACCTGTTGATTACCAACTTACTAGAGGAGAACCCTTTTGTGTTATGTAGGAATTTACAAATCTGCACCTGGTGGTAGTTTTTACCAGGTTTAGGTTTGTTTGGAGAAACCATAGAAGTGGTAGGGCATACACTTGGTCTTACCTGTGGAGAGTTATCTCGAGTGAAAACTTTCTCTGCCTTTGCAGAGAAAGAGTTTATAATACACATTTCTCAAATATCATAACTACTTTTCCCAGTTTGTTTTGTCTGGGGAAATGAAATTGCACTGTTTTATCTTGTCTCTTCATTTCTTTTCTTTTTTTATTTTGAGCTATTTTCTTAATTCTCTGTTACTACAGCAACAACAACAAAAATAAAAAAAAAAAATCTTTTTCGTGACAAGTTAAAATTATGTTTTCATTATTTTTACCTTTTTAGGAGTACAGAGTATGAAGGACCAAAGGAAAAGTTGGTTTCTTTTGAAACATTTAATCTGAAACACTGTCAGGATTCTATCTCATTTGCCAACTGTGGTTGCCCAGTATGACAAATTTGATGAGAACTCGGTCCTATTTCTATGTATGCATGATATCCTAGTACAGACTTGTAGGAAGTAATTTATTTTTTTTTTTGTGCCATGGTTTCGATTACCTTAAAAAAAAAAAAGTTTCTATAGTTTCCTGATAAGGAAAATACAGGAAGCTTGTTCCTTTTGTTAATCAGAACATGTTTTATATTAGTTGTTTCTTTGCAGAAGTTGGTGATTGAAATGGGTAGCATGAATAAAAGTTAAGGGCCATTAAAGCAGAAGACTAGAGGTAGAATTGGTGTGTCTTTAACTTCTGTACTGGTGAGAATGGGATAAATGCAGAATGGCTAGAGTAACTGAAGAAAGATGGAGTAGATGTCATGTAAGTCAAATGTTTTTTTCTGAAAATACAAATGTTTGTTTTTTTTTTCCCCCTGCAGGCTCACAGACAGAAATGGTAAGGTGTCTTCCTTAATATATTTACTGCTTTGATTCTTGCCTTTAATGTGCTTTTAGAGTTCTGTGGTGTCTGGAAGCTTCCAAATATTTTAAAATAATCTTTTCTATTTGATAAAATTCTGAAGGATCTAAACACGTTGTTTTGAGACCAAGGATGCAAAATTTGAATGCTGAAAACCTAGGAGTGGTGAACAAATCTGGAAATTGCTGTGCACTCATTAAAGTCAATTTTAACTTTCTTGCTAGCAGTCTGTGGCCCAATTCTAAACAAATTAACCAGCTCATCTCATCAGTGCCAACTCACTTGTAATTGCTAGAAGATAGCTTCTTTTTCCCCAGTAGCTTGCATGTATTTTTTTCAGACTTCCTTTGGTTTTGTAATTCAGCAGAGTCTTTCTTTTTTAATTGGAAATTAGAAGATATATCAAAAGTGACCCTTCTTGTTTGGTTAGGTTTTTTTTGGAGACCGGGATGTGAAGTTGCTTTGGGTGTTCTGCTCCCTTCTTCGTAGTTGCTTCAATTTTTTATGCCTTAGTAATAGGATAGAGGAGGAAAGTGTACAGAAATGATGGGAGTATGTAAAGACAAATCTTACCATTAAAAGGATTTTTTATGTTGGAAAATTACGCCTGAAGTTCTCAGATCTATTTCAAGCTTTCTTTGTGACTTAAAGATGAGCAGCATAGCCACTGTGTGTCTTTCAGATCTTCTTATTCAGAAAAGAAATGAGTTGAAGCTGAACTCAATTGCTGTTTATCAAATGTGTGACCCCCTGTATTGTAAGATACATTAAATATATACACTGTCAGTCTGTAAATTGTTTGAAGTCTGTCATAAATGGCTAGGAGAGAAGAGTTCCAGCTTTCTTATGTACGTTAATGCACATGCATAAGTCAGGAGAAGAGAAATGATCAGTATGAAAGTGATTTGTCTTTATTTATATATGTCTGTTATATTTTCTCTTACTGATACAACTTCCCAATGCAATGTGTTCCAACCAGAATACACAACAGCAACCTCTGTCATCAAAGATCAAGTAAGTTGTCTTTAGTTTTGCTGCGAGAATATAACTGTTCTTTCCTGATTGGAGATACAAGATAATGATTGTAGTAATTCTGCAGAAACTTCACAAAGTGACAGTGTAAGTGAAATGACCTGCCCATAGTGCCTGGTAGAGGTAATTTTTTGAGCTATTTAATTTAAGAAAGTCAAATAATAATATGAATTGGTTAAGAATGTGGCCCACTTCTTACAAATTTATTGATTAAAAAAAATATATATATTCTTTAACTACTTGTCAAGACTGCAACTGTGTTGTTAAAGGAAGGGGAAGAAGTCTAATTTTGTGCATCTTCTCCCATCCCCCCCCTTAAACTACATAATAGTGTTTTAGCTTTTGTGGGTTTTGGATTTTTCTTTTTGTTCTTAAACATATCCTTGCAGATAACTTTTCCTGCTTCTTTTTCTGAAGGTATGACTGGTACCAAACAGAATCTCAAGTCATCGTGACTATAATGATCAAGAACGCGCAGAAGGATGACGTCTGTGTGCAGTTCTCAGAGAAAGAGGTGATTTATGTTGGCTGTTGATACACATCCTTAAATTTCACGAGGCGTAGTTATTAAAAGGGAACATCACTTGCTGGAACAGCAGGAAAAAGTGGCAGAAGTGGTCTTCTGCCTGAGCATTTTTATGTACAGTGAACAGGGAGCTGTTGCCACAGCAGGGTCCGTAGGATTTATGCACAAGCCAGAGTGTGTTGTGCATGCTGCAGAAGGAACAGCTGTTCTTCAGCTGCTTGGGTGTTTGGAGGGTTGGGGGAGGAGGTGATCTGAAGTTAAAGTGTTTTTGTGTGCATGCGTCTGGAATGTGAACGGACAGAAACAAGGTACTCTCAAAACAGTTATGAATAAGTAATATCGTGCTTTAGTACTGTTATGGAAAAACAACGGCGGGTGAGTTCATCTCGATTTTTGTATCACTGCAATTGATAATGGCAACAAAGCGTGTTTCAAGGAAGTACTGTAATCACTGTTGTAATGCCATATGTGGTACTGATGACTGTTTAATTAAGGGGGAATATTGAGCAGGTAGGTTATTCTCAACTAAGTTGGTACTTGGTGAGCCACAGAAGTGTCTGTTTGATCCTGTCTGCTTTAACTTGTGGCGAGTGCTCACAGGAGTTTAACATAGCTTGCATTTATTAGAAGGGAAGTTGCAAATTGTTTTCATGGTTCATTATGAAAGTGTTGATACTTCATTTGCCATATTTTTCCCTAAAGAACGCAGATCAAGCTGACAAGATAATAGGCTTTTTGAGTGCACGCTGGCTAAAAAACGAAATCTCCTGTTCATCTTTGTAGTGTACTGTAAAACACCTTGTTGAATAATGCAGGAGCGTAGTGGTGGTACCTGAAATTCTGATGCCTGGTGTTTTAAGTATCCTAGCGAAGGCTTGTTAATTGAATCACTTAGTCTTGGTGCCAAATGACAATCCTTTACTCGGAAATGGAAAACTTCTCTTAAAGATGACCAGAGATGTGTTTTTGACTGTTAACAGATGAGTGCATCAGTGAGACTTCCATCAGGTGAAGACTACAACTTAAAGCTTGTTCTTCTTCATTCTATAGTGCCAGAGCAAAGTACATTTAAAGTGCTTTCAACAAAGGTAAGCTCTTCTTAGTGTAAATCATTTCTTTGTCTGTTTCTGACGTTGAAAATGTTTCTGCTCTATTGTCATGTCTCATTACCGCAGTCATAATGTCTTGCTTTTCATATAGAAATGTTTTTCTTTCTTCAAGGTGCCTTTCAGCCAGTGGAAAGCTTTCTAAACTTGTGCAAAAATCAGAACTAGTGACGTGATATGTTGCTTACTGAAGTGCAAATCACAGTTACATTGAGGATGCTTTTAACTGTTGCTGTTGAAAGATGACTGTGGTCTTTACTTTTACATTTGGGGTATTTGGAAAGCGTGAATGATTTTTTTTAACTCTCCTTTTAGGAGTCGATACTGTCTTATAGAGTATTGTCATCTTTATGTGCCTAAAATAAATGTCAGACCTGTAGGATTTCAGGGTTGAAATAATTCTTGACCCTTTCATGACTTTTTCCTGCTGGTAAAAGTTACTCATAGTTACCTGTTCTTGGCTTTTCACAAGGCTTGTCGTAATGCTTGCTTGGAGACACTTGGAAGTTGCATGGCATTAGAGAGAATGCTTTTACCTCAGCATTTTGTCTTCCAGATGACAGGTATAGAACAATAAGGAACTGACTGTTCTGGTGTGGCATATCGTAGCATAATATGTAGACAGACATGTTCAGACTTGGCTCTGCAGACAACCTACCTCTGAAGCAGGAATAAATGTTTTTGATTCTTTCCTTCTATTTCAACAGTGGTTTTACAGAGCTTTTGAAAATTCCATTGCTTTCTCATGTTCCACTTTACCTGCAAGCTTCAGAAAGGTACCTACAGAAGTTATCGCATGTTTTCAGGGAAAAAGGAACTTCAAGATGACATGAGAAGATTTCCACAAAGTTGGTCTTGTTTTTCCACTCCTCACACTAAGGAAGCTGGGCAGGTTTTCTGGTTGAATCACGTGAATCATAGGATGGTTGGGTTGGAAGGGACCTTAAACACCATCTAATTCCAACCCCCTGCCATGGGCAGGGACACCTCCCACCAGCCCAGGTTGCCCAAAGCCCCATCCAGCCTGGCCTTGAGCACCTCCAGGGATGGGGCAGCCACAGCTTCTCTGGGCAGCCTGTGCCAGGGCCTCACCACCCTCAGTAAATAATTTCTTCCTTTTACCTAATCTAAACCTACCCCATTTTAGTTTAAAACTATTCCTCCTTGTCCTATAGCTACACTCCCTGACAGAGTTCTTACAAAGTGGGAGATGAAACCGAGTGCTTGAATTAAGTGTAAAGTCTGCTACTCTGTTGTTATATATATAAACGTAAGTGGAATGGACAGGTGCCCTGTCCAGATGAGCAGCTGTGAGGTCCTGTTTGCGTTTATTCCTATCTAGCTAGTGTTAGACTTTTCATAGCTCTTGGAGTCTGCTATTACTGCTGTGAAGTATCAGGCCTGTGTCTCAGCACTCCTGAAACTATCACGGCTGTCTTCCTATGCTACCATCCCCAGCCTGGGTTAATTATTTGAATCATCTGTAGTAGTCTGGAGCATGGTTTAGGCTGAGATTCTTAAAGCGATGCGAAAGCTTTCGTTGTGTTCAAGCAGTGTCTGAAGCGTAAGGATTTTGCATTTATTTCCAGATGTTACTGTTCCTGTGTGGTTTTGAGAGAATAATTTTAAGGCAAGGCAGGGTAAGAGAGAGCACAGGAGGAGTTGTAACAGGTGAAGTCAGCGCTTCTGTGCGTACTTCCTCTTGTGGAAAAGAGAAATAAAGGGGGGACACTTGTGAAAGCACAGTGAAAAATACAGTCTGGATGGTGCATCAGCTAATTCCAGTACTGACCAGCAGATGGAGTCTCAGTGAAGAAAATATTTTAGAGCAGGCCTGCATTAAGGATGGTGAAGCATGCAGAGTGCTCTTTAAAGACTTAGTGTTTCTCAAAGCAAAATATTCTAAGTTCTTTAATGGAAGTGGTGCAGTGTCAGTGTTTGTCCGAATACTAGAGATGTACATTTCCTTGCAACAGTTTTGTGTATGTGCTTCGTTCACATGAGCAGGATGGAAAATATAGTTATTACTTTGAATAAAGCATCTTAATACTTCTTTACAAAGGAATTTGTGTCACTTACATGGAGTTCTTCTGTAAGGACTTGGAAAGGAAGACTTAATTCTATTGTCTTCCCGATTATACAAACGTTTTACTGGATCTGGTTCTTTGACCGGATGGGCTGAGGTCTTGTTAGCAGTGGAAGCAGGTTATGTGGGCTCCTGGAACGTGTCTTGTTTATTTTCATCCAAGAGGAGTCCTGTTCACATGTTCTTAAATGGTTTTCCAGTGTGAACCAGGATGGTGAAAAGGAATGTGATGTGAAAGGAAACTTGCTTCAAAAGCATGTTTTGTTGGAACAAAAACCATACTCTGCCAGGCAATTCATTTGGAGTACCTCTGTCTCTTCTCTTTCTCATTACAAACAAACCAAAACATCACCAAAGCAAAACAAAAACCCACCCAGAGCCCTGATAAGAGTGCAGACTGGGCCAAGAGGAGGGAAAAGGCTCCCCAGAGTCTACATGCATATCACAGCTAGATGGGATTTGAAAGACTCAGAGGAGTGGCGACAGGAGGCTGTATTTGGGAGGACTCTTTATGGCACTGACAGACGTAGTGAGGTCTGTTCATCTTGCTGTGTGTTGGAAGGTTTGAAGACTGTTTAGCTAAGGACTAGAGAGGGGTGAGTTTTTTTTTCTGAGCTGCTGATAGCAGCGCCTGAGAAACTGATATTTTAAGCTGGCAGGTTAAGTACAGATAGAGATTAGGACATGGCTGGAGAAAATCATTCTCATGTTCACAGCCTTTGGGATGAGCTCGCTGGCTTCCAGCAGTGGCTTTTGTGCTCTCCCAGAGCTATCAGAGCCACTGGGTTCAGCCGGGGTCTGTCTGCTGGGCTGGTTCCCTGACTCACAGTGGTCCCTGGCTTCACCTTTCTGATGAACTTAACCCTGCCAGAGCTTTCTCAGAGTCCCTTTGTGATTCCGTCAGAAGGAATCCTATCCACTTGGAGTAGACTGTGGCTCCTTCCTGCTTAGCTGAGCTCCCAGCCTGGATTTCTGCAGGGCAAAGGTTGAGGGATTGCTCCTGGTCTTTCTTTCCAACTATATGGTGAAACAGAGCGTAACACCCAGGCAGGTTTTGCACTAGATAGACTTTGAGTTTCACATAAACCTCTTAGACCTAATAAATGTAATGGATGGAGGATGAAACAAGAGAGCTGGCAGATAATAAAGCAATTGTGCTTGTTTTGGTAAGTAAGAGATGCTGGAGATGAATCTCTCAGTACTGCTTAAAATTCAGCATCGCTTGACAAATGCAAAACAATAAAGGTAAAGATGCAAATTCAGGAGGAGAAAATAGCCCTGGTTTTATTTGCAGAATTACAGATTCTGAAGTGACTGCGAACAGCAGACAGAGCTTAAAGGTTTGGTTCTCTCAGAGAATGTCAACAGTAAAAAATGCAATTGCTACATTAGGCCTTGTTTCTCTGATGTTACTGGTTAAGTTCCAATCTGGCAAAGGTGTCTGACTGCTTAGAAAACATTACTAGGTTAACCTGATAGAGCAAAAGGTAGCAGCAGCTCCAAAAGTTACGTGTAAATTAGAGATTTGTGTCTTATAAATAGAAGCTGGTCTGGTCTTTGAAAGTAGGAGGGATTTTGCGTGTAGGTAGGATTTGTTGTATTTTGGTGGCCGTCCCCAGTTGTGTTCAGGTGTCGAGTGAGGTGGGGAAGATTTGCACCACACTGAGAAGTGCACAGTGCATTCAGCAGTTAACAAAAAGGTACCTGCTAGCGGTGCTGCTTGTTTTATTTATTTCCAGCAGAGGGAGCCAAAATGTAAAGGCTGGAGCGAGTTTGCTCTTTGGAAGTTGCCTGTGTGGAATTCTCCTTCTGCTCCCATCGTAACAGGAAAAAGGCCTTGTTGTGGTGTAACCCTGGCAGGCAGCTCAGCCCCAAGCAGCCACTCTCTCTCTCCGGGTGGGACAGGGAGAGAATCAGAAAGGCAGAAGTATGAGAATGCATTGATTGAGAGAAAGGCAGCTACCAGGTAAAGCAAAAGCTACCAGCAAAGCAAAACAAGGAATCCATTTGCTGCTTCCTGTTGGCAGGCAGGTGTTCAGCCACTTCCAGGGGAGCAGGGCTCAGCACACACGATGATTTCTTGGGAATCCAAATGCCATCACTCCAAACATCCCCCCTCCTCCTTCTTTCCCCCATCTCTTATTGCTGGGTATGACACCACATGGCGTGGGACATCCCTTTGTCTCCGGGCTGTGACTCCTTCCAGCTCCTGGTGCATCCCCAGCGTGCTCACTAAAAGTCTTCTGTAAGCACAGCTCTGCAAAAACAAAAGAGAGTGTGTTATCACCACTGTTTTCATCAAAAACCCAAAACAAAATCATATGAGCCTCTACGAAGAAAATGAACTCCTATCTCAGCCAAACCCATGACAGGCATGCAGACCTAAAATGAGTGATGAAATACATTTAAGGCAGAGGAGCTGACTTGGCTCTGTCCAGCAGATCAGGGAATAGAAATGCACAAGTAGTGCAAGGATTTTTGATGTTCTGAAACAGTTCCTGGTGCACAGTCAGCCCCACTTTCTTTTCCCTCTTCTGTTCCATCTGTCAAGCAGGTGGGATTCCAGGGGAATATTTGGCTATGTTCTCTTGGAAATGTGTGCTGTGTGTGAGTTTCTCTGGGTCTTTATTCATGTTCTTGGTGCTGCTCAGAAGTTTCTCAGACCTAGGTGAGGAGAGTGAGGATGAGTATCTGCTTTTTCGTGTGTCCTTATCCTCTTGAAGGAAACCTGAGCTAGTGCTTTCTCTTTTCCTTCTCTGCTCCTGCATCTGCAAATAGTCTGGGGACAATTACTGTGAGTTTTCACTTTTTTTAGTGGTTTGGGCTTTTTGCAGATAATGGCAGTTTGGAGCCATTTGAAAAAGTGGCTAAAAGCAGCTTTGTGATCCCAGAACTTCCCTTTAATTAGACATCAAAGCTGTGCTGCAAAGAGGAAGGTGTTAGAAATCCTCACTTTTTTTCACAGCTGGCATTTGTTACAGAGATGTCTGAGGTAGGAGCACACTCCCAGCAGCTTCATGCCAAGAACAGGGCAGTTGGTGTGCCCCAGAGGAACGTTTCTTCTCCTCAAACCAACATTTTGCCTTGCAAACGCTGGAGCACCCAAGGCACCTCTACTGGAAAAGCACCCTGGTGCCTGTTGCTAAATGTAAAGGGAAAGGTTGAGACAACTTGTTTCAAAAAGTGTGTGAGTCTTTACTCAGAGGCAGATGTACACAGATAGATAAACAGAGGATATGGGTTTATTTTAACTGCAATCGGTTCTTGCAGTCATATCCTTAAAAGAGACTTTCTCATTTTGGTTATTTTTAGCCAGTTGTTTGTAGCGGCTTGAGTGCAGCCTTCCCTGCTCGCTTGCAGTTCTCTCTGTGAGGCTTTCACGCAGATTTGTATCTCCCTAAACTTTCTGGGTGTTTTCTGTAAACCATAAACTGATATTTAAGATAGGAGTTGGATGCTTTTCTGCATTCTCTTGCATCTCTTAGGCAGGGCTAGATGGAACAATTTCCTGGCGAGAGCATAAAGAAACCTTCCTGATGATTGTTGTGATATTACTTGGCTCAGAATAAGTTCAATTTTTTTTGTTCCTTGTGAGTGCAGGTGGGTTTGGGGCAGATTTAAACTTGTTAATATTGAGAAATAGATTTTAAGCACGTGAATCAATGCCCATGTTTTATATAACTCTATAAAGGAAAGCTGTAAGAGTGTTTCTCTCTGCCTTGAGAGAAGGTGGATATGAGAACGATTGGCTTTACAGGAAGGATGTGGTGGCAAAGAGCTTTAGGCTACCAAATTGATCTGTATTGCTAGCTCCTTCTGTAAAATATCCCAAATTCTAAGGAGTGGTTGCTATATGATGTCAGTGAAGTGGCACTGATCAGTGTACACTCAGTTATCCATCGTATGGAGCTGGCAAAAAAAAAAACAACACAAAGGGTGTTTGCTAAATCCCTTCTGTTAGAACACCTTTACAGAACAATTTTTTGAATTATCAATAATTCGTGGTTACACTGGAAAGTTATCCTAATCTCAGTATACTTTAAGTCATGGACCAAAGATTCTGGAACTCAGAATGAGCAATTTATAAAAGGTCTTGGAATAACTAGGATACCATCTTGTGCATATGATTTTAGGTAGAAGTTTGAATAGGTCGTACCTTTATAGAAGAATGTGATGATGGGTCATCACCTTAGAGCTTGTTTAAAAAAAAAAAAAAAATTAAAAAAGCTGTGATTGCAAAACGGCAACGTTTTGAATTTACTACTTGGACAAAACAGTCAATAGTTCAGTAATAGTCAGCAACTCAGTAAAATAACTGAGGAGATGATTGGAAATCCTGATTTCACGTTTCCACGTGTTTAATACAGCAAAACATCCGAAGTTTAAAGGGTATTTTTTTCACGTCTTAAAATCAGTGGCTGAGCTGCTGCTCAAGCTCTGCCACTTTCGATTCCCTTCATCCCTCGGATCAGAGCTCAACACAAATTTGTCAAGC
The DNA here is from genome assembly GCF_009819795.1 of Aythya fuligula. NCBI lineage: Eukaryota > Metazoa > Chordata > Aves > Anseriformes > Anatidae > Aythya > Aythya fuligula. The sequence goes on along the minus strand of NC_045559.1, from coordinate 175,003,504 downwards.
AAACTTTCCCTTAGCGTGAATTGTGCAATACAAAATACACTAGGAGTTGAAAGAAATTTCTCCTACCTTGTCAGTGCATACCACATTTTCTTTCAAAGACCACCAAAATTCTTTTAATATTCTCAGCCAAACTGGTGAGATCTGTCCTAGAGCATGAGTTCATGCAGAACCTAGTTTGCCAGAAGTTTAGGTGCTTTTTTTAGCAGCAGGCTTCTACCTAGAATCTTAATGTTGATAACTTAGTGTTGTATTTATCTCTAAGGGGATAAATTCTTTCTTAAAATTAGATTATATGCTCTCCTATTCCACTCTTCTTGAAGTCAGGTTTTATTTGTGCCTTTGTGCTAGCAATGAAACATAAGATTGCTGCTGAGGTCTTTTCTGGCATCTCTCCCATACATAGCACTCGGATTCAGATGCAAACAAATTTGTCTTAATCTGTTATTTTTTTTAAAGCATCTGTTACTTCCGTGAGTAGAAACCCCTGTATCCTTTCACTGCTCGTGTGGTCTCTTCTCGATGATGATTCCTCGATTTGACGCTTGTCTCAGCAGGGTGGGTTTCTCAGAGAGAATTTCAAAGAAGCGTTGCCTGAATTACTCTGTCAAATTTCCCCGTGTCTTTTCCTTTTTACTTTGCTCACTTTGAACCCCAAATCCGGGGAACTTAAAAAAGGAGAACACAACAGCAAGTGGATTATTTCTGCACTTGAACTTTTTACAAATCTGGAGTGTTTTGTCCTATTTTGGGCTTCCCAGTAGAAGGAAGATATCAATGTAGTGGAGGGCTAACAAGATGGGCAGGTGGCTGGAGGGCACGAGCTACGAGGAGAGGCTGAGGAACTGGGCTTCTTCAACGTTAAGAAGAAAAGGTTGAAGGGGAAATATCTTTATTCTTGTGTGCTGCTACCTGATGGGATGGGACAGAGGAGGTGGAGCAGAGGTACATGGTGACAGGGAGAGAGACAGCGGGTACCAGATGGGGGTAAAACAGCATTCCTCTGGGAATCTCACTGTCCTTCACTTCTTATTCCTGATGAACGCCAGTGTCAGTGCTTCTGTGCTTTTCTTGCTTTCTGTAACAAGTTGTTTCAGAAAGGAGTAACCGTGGCAATGGGACACAGCCTCAGCACAACAGCCCATTGTAGTGTTAATGCACAGTGAACGTGATTTTGTAGAATAACCAGGACCTACCTTTTACTTAAGCTTCGTGTGCCTGAAGGTTTTGAACCTCTTTTTTTTTTTTTCCAGTGGTGTTTTGTTACAGAACAAAGTTCTTGAAGTAGCATGTGATTAAATGGATAACAACCAGAGGCAGCTTCTTAAACTGGCATGCAAAGCATTTAATTTACAATCATTTTTCCTGTCTTATTCTGAAGTTGGCACGAGGCATACGTTTAATGAAATATAAATGTTATATCAAAGTAGTTGGCAAAACATTGAAATGTATTTCTCCTGCCTGGGTACTGAATTTTTTTTCCAAGGAGAGGAAAAAGCTAACAGTACTTGTGTGTTAGGTGTGACATCAATGATGTGTCACTTGTCTGTGTGATAGCCATCCGTATCTGCTTTAAAATGTTCATTAAAATGCATTTACTGCCATTTGTGCACATAATTGGGACTCAGAGATGTTTCTCAGATCAAATAAAGCTCTCAAGCTGAAGAAATGCGCATCTTCACAAGCAGAATTTTACAGCTTTATATTTTGGAGATGTGCTTGTATAATGGTGCACAGCTAATGATTTTGCTCCATTTGCTCCTGCCTGCAACTTTGCCTAATGAGTGAGCTGAATTGAAGTGGATGGAGTAGATGGGCTAAAGGATTAATCATGTCATAAACGTGTTCTGTCTCCATTTCTCAGCTGTATGTACTTCCAGTTCGGCAGCGTTGAAACGTTTAGGCTTAAGGAATCTGCATCTTATGCTGGGAATTAGTTTGTAGCATTTCCTCTTCCTTGGTTGGGGATGTTTGTTGTATAGCACAGGCTTGGGGCCAGTTGCAGAGGGAAGTGTAAGAGCTAGAAGAGGAAAAAAGGAGAGGGGGATTATTGGAGCAGCAAAAGTAGAAAGATTTTTCTTAAATGTGTGGGCAGAGCAGTCTGAACAGCCAAAGGGATCTTTGAGGAGGGTTGTATTCTGTGAAGAAAATATCTGTGTTTAGCAGATCACATTAAGCATTACGTTGCATTAGAGTTCGTTCTTTTCAGTGCAGATGAAAGTCTGTGAGATTCTGAAAGATGGTGGTGGAAACCTGGAGCACGAGGGCAAGAGGAGAAACAAACAAGGAAAACTGAAGTGGTATAGGTTTGAACAGTCTCAGCATTGTGAATTTGCTGTTTGTTTTTTTTTGTTGTTGTTGTTTTTGTTAAGGCTGTTCAGTGGGGATGCATTGTTAATTAGAGTATTAAAAACTTTGAGATTAAGGCCTCCTCCTCTTAAACACGCGCTGGGGTTGGCAATACAGTTGCCACAACTTGAGGAGAGTTCTGTAGGAAGTGGAGGAGAGACAGGTTGTTTTAAATTAAGGCTCAGTGTTCTACTTCTGGCTAATTAGCGCTTTTGTTAGTGGCTAATTAACTTAAATGTTTGACTCATGAGATCCAAATCCATTCCAAAAAAACTACAAACCAAAACAAGAAGAACAACCTGCCAATTCTGGCACTGATGAAACTACTTATTTCTTGTACATGTAGCTGTGTAAAAATATTTTACTTTCTTTGTGCTCATCACAAAACATTCGATTTGTGAGTGTAGAGTTTGTAACATGAACTTTGTGGCTGTAATTTCGGCAGCCATTTTAAAAGAGCCCAGTGAGGGAAGATTTGCTGTATCCTCTAGAGCTGCTGGAGAGTAATAATCGTTGGCACAGTTTGAATGCTGCTTCTGCACAGTTAAAAACAAATTTGTGTTCGTAGAGATTAAAATATTAAACTTGAATGAGGGATTTTTTTAGGGGCAGTAGGTTGAGCAACTAGAATAATACAGCATTTGATTTTTCTTTGACTATTTTTGTTCTGTGACTGATACCTTTTCCTCGTTTTTAAAGATTGATACTGTGATGCTCACTTTGGGACTTGTAAGGGTGCTAAAAACATTGGAAATACAGCAGATAGAGGAAGTGGGGAAGTCACCTACGTGTAAGTTGTGCTTATTAAGGGTGAAGCTCTATCCTGCCTTGAAGGGCATTCATTCTGTGCCTCGTGTCTTAAACTTGTTGTTCCCACTTAGTACAAGTTAGTGGTAGAAAATGTATATTTAAACTTGTCAAGGGAAGCAGTAGTTTCCCCAGGAAAAAAAAAAAAAGTGGAGCAGTGGTAATTAAATATTCTGTTTCTTAAAATGCAGCATGATCCCAAATACGGCAGCTTTGAGACTTAAATGAGCTCATTTCTTTATTTTTATAAGGCATCTTAGACTGTTACTCACCAGTGACAGACTTGAAGAATCGAATAAATAAAGTTCAGATTTCGGATCAACGTGATGCTGTGCAGGGAGCGTGCTGCTGGGGTCTCTGGGGTTAGCTTTACAGAGGTGCCTTTGTTCTCGGGTCTGCAGGGATCCCCAGGTCGCAGTGGCTTTAGGTAGAACTAAGAGCTCCCTTATACGAAGCTGTGCACAAATACGGAGCTGCTGAAGTTCAGCAAGCGGAGATTTAAGTCAGTTGATAGCATCGTAGGAATTCTGTGACGCTTCCTGAAGGGAGTTTGTCATCTACAAGTGACACTAGGCACTCTGTTTTGCAGTCTTTGTTTTGCAACTTGGTAATCCTCTGACCAAGGATAAGGTTAATTATGAGAAACTGCTTCAATATGGCTGTCTAAAGGGATTACGGGTAGTTGTGAATAGGGGCATGACACGCTTAACTCAATTTTGTTTCTCCTATGATAATTGCAACCATATCCACTTTTAATTGCCGGTTTTGTCAATGAGTACTAGGCAGTTTTCTCTGTAGCAGCGTGTGTTCAGCGAACCAAGTGAATCCAGCTTCTGAATTTTTTCAATGGGAAGATGAGCACCGTCTCTGGATGCTTCCCTGGTAGTATACACCAAATACATCAGGTTTTGTTGGATGGAATGTAAACCTAGGGCTTGGATTTTGCAGTCATTCAGGAGCACTATTTAATTATCAGAGCTGGTTGGCAAGAAACAGATGCATAAGATGCACCTTGGTGCCTGGTAGTGTAGAGACATCCCAGCTGGTTGTTACTTCTGGGATGCTGTGATTTACAGACAGTGAATAGTAAGCACAAGGAAGTGGTACTAAAACAAAAGGATGAAACTCATGCAAGAGCTGAGCATGAAGAGTTTAGTTGATGTGTCATTAAGTACTATAACTTCATAAGGTAAGGTAGGTATGTTTTGTTCTAATGCAGGCTTCATGTTAGACACTGTCTCTAAAACCAACCTAATTATTTCCTCACTGCTACAGAATCCAACTAATTTGAACCTGTTCCTCAGAACTGTTTGCCATCTGGATTAATTTGTTTTTCATGTTCTGTTTTGTAGGTTGAAATAAAAATGAAGAAGCCAGAAGCTGTAAGATGGGAGAAGCTAGAGGGACAAGGAGATTCTCCGAAGTTAAAGCAATTTACACCAGGTTTGTTATCTGAAGGAAGTGTTAAATGCTTTATTTTTGGCAAGGCACTTGCAGATATTAATAATAATTGGTGTGTTAAAAGCTGTTAATAAAATCATAGTGTTGTATTTACAATAAAAAGACTTTTTTTTTTTTCCACTACCAGAAAATGACAGAAATAGTCTGCAGGGCATTACTAAAATTTATTAAGGTTAGGCATAACTTCTATTAATCTGATGAACTGCCGAGGATCTATGCTTGTCATTAATTCCTTCAGGCTTTTATCTGTTTAGCTGTTTATTTCAGTTACTGTTTTGCAATTCTTTGCATTGTTATGGGCATATTGTTGCTTAAAGAATTAAATATCATTAAGTATTTCACCTCTCTTGAATGCTTTTGCAGTGTCTCAGGACAGTTTAACAAGGCATCTTTGAAAAAATGTTGACGTCCTGATTTATTAATTTCAGATATTTTTGCAGTTTAACTCACATTTTTCTGTGGCTGTAGGCTGTTTTTTTCCTTCCTGTCAGCCAATATCTCCTGCCTCATTTTGACTTCAATTATTTTTGTTGTTATTGTCCAGAATTTCTTTGTTGGATAGCTAAATAATATAATTATTTACCTGAAAGTAAACTTTGCAGCTGCTGAATGTGGTCTCTAGCATTTCTTTGTTCCCTTTATATTTTTTCATTGCAATGCTTATATCTGCAAGGAGGAAACCATTTGCATTTTTCAGATTCATACTCCATTATTTCAGATTCATTAAATACATACCATGTCTGTTCTGGAGAACGCAGCTTTAAAAGTAGTGAGAAGATTCTTAGCTAACTAACGTCTCCCTTTTCAGACACCCAGCACTTATATCCATCCTCCTCTCACTACACAAGGAACTGGGACAAACTGGTAGTTGAAATCAAAGAAGAGGAGAAGAACGAGAAGTTAGAAGGAGATGCTGCTTTAAATAAACTCTTTCAGCAAATCTATTCAGATGGTACAGATGAAGTGAAACGTGCCATGAACAAATCATTTGTAAGTCTGTGTTCTTTGTCTCTAAAGAAGGGTGTAGCTTTTGCAGAGTGACACGTTACACTAAGCTCTGCATAAGTCAGGAGGCTTCCACCCACCAAAATCTTGGGCCTCTGATAAATGGCAGTGGTTCAGTGGGAGTTGTTGGTGTAACAGGTCTCACTGAAAGGTTGTGCTCTGCTGGTTTCTTTGTTTCAGTTAGTGTTATCAAAGGGAATGCAGCTTTTGCTTCCTGTAAGGCTTGGAATTGTTGCCCAGGATGACAGGATCAAATTATTCTTAATTCTTTACATATAGCTCCTTTGCAACAACACGACAGCCTCTAAAAGCTGCTTATTATCAGCATCTCGTAATGTCCAGTATGGAAAACAAGCACTGCTAGGCTGAAGGTCATGGAATGATGGCTTTTTCAAATTTCATTCAATATACACACCAAATTCCCATGTAAATTGCTTCTATGTGAGGTTTAAATTCATCAGGTTTTTCAGAATTTGTTAATATGTTGCAAGAAATGTGACTTCTGTGTTACTAGACTACCTCTAGGAAACTAAGCAAGCTTTTTTCTTATATTGCAGATGGAGTCTGGAGGCACGGTTCTGAGCACCAACTGGTCAGATGTTGGTAAAAGGAAGGTAGAAGTAAATCCTCCTGATGACATGGAATGGAAAAAATTCTAATCCTGTTTTTAATCTCTTACCATCTCTGTGTTGCCATAAGTCATGTACTGACCACTGTGTATGGACATAGCGTTCTTGGATTCAAAGCACTGAATGCTCCCCTGGAAACAGGAATTGTCTTTACATTTTGCGTGCTTTAGAAATTCCTTCACCTGCAGATGTTAAAGGTGTAGTCACGAGTGGAACCTCTCTTTTCATCATCTTTGTCTGAATTTTGGAGATTGAGTCAAACAGTCTAAATTTTTTACCACCTTTATCAGCTCTGCTCTTTGGGGAATGGGTGATCTCTGTTGGGCTGTTCAGGTTCATTGCCTTACGCCCGATACTTCTGCTCCATAACTTATTAGATCTTGGCAACTTTGGGTAAAAACACTTCTCAACAACAGTGTTACAATTCTTCGCTCTTTAACTCTGCTAAATAAAATTGTAAATATAACTTTTTCTATACAGAAGTTTCTTCATTTCATTTTTAGTAATCTCGGTTTTTGACAAGAGTGAAATCGTTTGAAGCATACAGCTTCAGTAGTAAATACACTGCTTAAAAAAAGAGGTGGCTTGTACAGGAGGAAAACTTGCATTTTGCAAAGAGCGAGATTGCCCCTATTGATGCAGATTTAAAAAAAAAAAATAATCCACTTAGGGATTCCTCCCACCTTGGTGATGGGTTGAACTGCAGCTGTATGTGATGAAAGTCGGTCATGGCTGGAAATTTCTCCAGGGGAACGAATCCTCTGTCTGCTTTCTGTGTTCAAAAAAAGAAGGATCTGTTGTAAATTGCCTGAAGTTGAAGACGGCGCGCAGTTGCTTTAAATCCTGTTATTTCAAAAGACTGGAAACTCCTCATATTTTAGAGAGGAGCATGTGCATTCTTTATTGTCTTTATTAGTGCAGCTTTTTCATCACGGGCAAATCTTAAATAACAGCCTTTCAAAATAATAAAAAAAAAAGCTGAGAAATTTAAATAACTCCCCTGCCTGTACCTCTTGGGTACAGATCTGCAAGGGCCCACAGTCACTAGACTTGGAGATACTCAGGAGCTCTGCGTGCTGCTGGGAATTCAGAAGTACCTGACTATTGTAAGATTCTAGAAAAAAACTGTGACTGCTAGCAAATATTGGCAGCCACCTGAAAGCCCCTTCAGTCCCTGCTAATCGTTGATGCTGTTCTTAAATTCACTGCTCTTCTCCTTGCATTCCTAATTACATAGGCTTTTCGAGGTTGTTGCTCTTGTTTCCTTCTTATTTGATGTGTTCCTTTGCTGCTGTGAGAATTGGATAAGCCTGATAAAATGTAAGGGATATTAGAACGGTTGTTTTAATAGGATGAGGTAAGTCTACAGCTGTTATAAATGTATGTAAAAGTTTATCCACAACTGACTTAGGTTGTAAGAGGGAGAAGGGAGGTGTTCTGTTCTCCCTGAGATCCAGGCATTTTGATTTTGCATTGATTCTGGGAAAGCGCAGTGGCTTTTTTTTTTTTTTTTTATAGTACTGCTCTTGTGCCCTTGGGATAGCACCAAGATTTTAAAATCTCACAAATCTTCAAAGAGGAATTGGTTTTCTACACATACCATGGCTAAGAACTTCAGAGTGCTGTAACTGGTAGCTGTAGATTATGACTGCAGCCTTGACGTAACCGCAGTTCCTTGATGCACTCAGATGATGTTTATCCTGCAGTGCAAGCTGGACGGGGACTTTTTTCCAACTACTTTTAGCTGAAGACTTGAATCATATGTTCCAGAGCGTGAAGTTGATGACCTTTAGAACTGAATGTTATCCTTTGAGTGTGATGAAGGGCGATGGATTGAATTTGGGAAGGCTTTTGTGTGTGTGCCTTATCCCTGACTCACTGGGTAACATCTGTGTCTTGGAAGAGTTTCTCAAAGGGCACGTGTGTGACATATTTCAGTGAAGGTTTTTTTGGCTTCAGTGGGGAGATGCTTGCCCTTAGGGAATTCTGAGTAACTGGTTGCCCAATATCTCGAGCATTTGCTGTCTATATGGGGTGCTAACGTTCAAGTTGACTTGATTTGGAACAGGCTTGGACCTGATTCTCCTAGATGAGTGCCGTGCTACTTTTTAGCTGTGCTCTGGAAAGCTTCTCTTCCCTCTTTAACATAGAAAGAAGACAAATGTCTGAGCTTTGCTTTGTCATAAAATTGGGTTCTTGTCTCCTGGCCAGCTGTGCTTAATATATGTGGTTCAGAGCACTTAGCAAGTCTTTACTAAGCACTGTTAAGGGAAGAACCTAGATAAAAATCTCTTAAATAGAAAGGAAAATGTAATTTGAGGATGTTTTCTGCCAATCAAGTTGTTTTTACTTACTGTAGAGAACACAGTAGGGGGTTCCTCTGTCTACTTTCACTTGCAGAAAGACCACGGGAATACTTTGGCAGATAAGCACAATACATTATTGTATTAAGTGGGTACTGTTTCACTGCTTTGGCATTCAATTCGCTTAGCTTAAGGCAAAAAGTAAAATAAAATGCACCGCTACATACGTACTCTTGAGGCATGTGTAATGCAAATATAATGCTTTAGCTTCAGGCTAAAACTTGTAGCAATCAAGTGCGGGACCTCCCTGTCCATCTCAATCCTGCCAGCCAAGTTTGCAGGCCTCAACGTCATCACCGGTGGGTTTTTGAACACAGATAGTGTGTGTGTGTGTGTGTGTGTGTGTGTGTGTTCCTCCCTTAAAACTGAGGTGAACCCGGAGTGGCAGCTTTTGTGTGTTGTGGGCAGTTGTTTTTTGGAGGAGGACTGGGGGGGGGGGTGTATGTGTTAAAGGAATAGGTAGAAGTTGCTTGTAAAATTGGGGATGAGGAAGGGGCTTCGAGCTGTGTGGACAGCGTATATTTTGTTCTTGACCAAGAATGGGAATGCACAGAAGGGTTCCAGGAGCTGTTGGTGAAGGGAAAGGTGAGAGGGAGCTTGGAGGTTGAGTAGAGATATTGAAGGTACTGGGGAAAAAGGGAATTTCCATTGGAACCCGGCAGGATGAGGCAGCTGATACAGCACTGCAGCCGACTCATTGTCAGTGGTTTGTGTTTTTTTTTGTTTGTTTGTTTGTTTTGTTTAGGTGATGTTTTACTTATTCAGACTTCTTTAGAAATATTTCCCAAGCCTTTTGGTCATCTGTAGATAGACTTTTTAGAAGATGTGGAGAGCTCTCCTCAGACCTCAGAGTCCTGTCCCAGATACTATAGGAAAAGGACAGCAAGAGGTTACAGAAGAGCCTCCCCACAGGTGGGATTACTCTGGGCTGCTGTTTTGGGGATCAGCCAAAATGCCTGACTGCTGTAGATTTGGGCTGCCTTTCTCATCTTGGGTAAATGTGCCGTGCTGGTAAAGGATGGGGTGAACCTCGCGGTGGTGGTGTCACCTCACTCCACCTTTTACCATGTATGAGCAGAGATTTGGTCCATCCTGATGTGCAAATCAACAATGCATTCTTTGCCAACTGTACTTTTATGCTTCTCTGCATCTTTTTTGAGCTGTATTGAAGAAGTAAGCAAATGGCAGTGTGGTGGTTAGCTGCCTGCTGGGTTAAGCCCTAACACTCCTGCCTTCCCACTACTTTTTTTTTTTAACCCTATGGTTTTGTTGCCTGTTTTCCTTCTCTTTTTCACCAGTCTGAGTTTGTCCCACTTGTTTCCTCTAATCTGCTCTGCCATCCTAATCCTCCTAGTGCACATTCACACGGGTAATTAAATTTTAAAGACGGTGGGATTGCAGTGCTACGACATCCACCTGCCTGTGGAGGGAAACATCTTTGGTGACAAACATCTGTCTGTCTTTCCTTCTTCTCTGAACTTTGACCAAAGAAAGGATTTGCACTGGTGGCTGCTAGCACAGGGTCAGACTCAGGGAACACTGTCCCACCCCAAATACAGGCAGGTTAGAAATCCAGTAGGTGATCCTACTTGTGCATGCTGTAACTCGGTCATGCAAGGAACTGTTTTTGTTTTGCTGCATCTTTTCATACAGTTGGGTCGTTGGTCTTCCTGCTGTTGATATCTTGCCTCAAAACTTTTTAAAAACAAGTTGTTGTGCTTAAATAAGACTTTTATTTCAATGTTGCTGTAGCAAGAGACCTTTAATTACTTTCTTTGAATACGCTACATAGGTAAGTGCTTATTTGAAGCGTGAGCTGTGGAGAGGGTTTTGTTGTGTGTGGAAATGGGTGAGATACACAGTCTGTGCAATACATGCTTGGTATTGTAGTCCTGGCAGTGTTACTAGTGGCAGGCTGTGTTGTGACTGTGTATCTGCTTCTCCTGCCACCACTGGAGCTTTCTTGGTGTTCCTGCACGCAGAAGAGTCGAAGATGCATGTGCCATATGTGACAGTGCTTAAAGCACCCATGAGGAAGATGCTTTTCCTTCTTTTTATTTGCTTTGTGTCTGCAAAACTGCCTAGGCGCCTTTTGTTTAGGAAGAATTATTTTTGTTAAGACTGTGTAGACATGAAAATCACCTACAACACTTTTTTGGTTTTCCTGTCTGTAGAACAAGACTTTTCAGACTGGGGGGGACAGGGAGAAACGGGTCATGAGTTGCCTCAAGATGGCCCAACGTGCAAAAGACGGTGACAGCCTAGTTCACGTACATATAAACATTTCCTTCTCTTTCTGAGTGTTTTCACCTTGCTTTCCTCTCCAGACAGTTCTTGAACATGTACTTGAAGGCACTGCTACACTTTCTACGTTCAAAAAAGCACAGAAAGCAATTGCTGTTTTTAATGTATCCATTTAATCTGCGTTTAAAAAAAAATAAATCTAAGCATATTGAATGATGTTCTTCTAAAAAAAAAAACATAACGATCAAGGTCATTTTCATTTTAAAAAGAAAAAAAAAATTAACAGGCCTTGAAATCCCACTCTAAGAAGTTTTTAAATTTAAATATTTCAAAGCAAGTCTTTTCTTGAGATTAAGGTGAAGCTTACATGAAAAAAAGGAGTTACAATAGAACAAAATACTGAATTCTATTCTCATCTAACACTTCGCTTTTTCGATACGCTGTTTAGCATGCTGCATGAGGTTGTCTTTATTTTCTTTAAGCCACGATTATGTCAAATTAATTCCTCTTTTCTGTGTCATGCCGTGTTAATAACATTACCAGGCTTGCAACATTTCGAGAGCTGTTTAGTCAAAAAGTGAGCGCTCCAGAAGGCGAATTCAGAGAAAATGGGACCCTCCTGTTTGTGAAGCCCACGTAGATGGCTCCATAAACTCAGTGGTGGAGTTTGAGATAGGATGAATAGGGATGAAAGTGTAATACCTCTATTTCTGTTTTCAAAGACTGGGAATCCTAAGTTGTACTGCCTTCACGAGTGTTTCAGCTTAGTACCTTCCTTAGAGATTTACTATATAATAGGATCAGTCCCAATAATTACAGGGTTTGCCTGAGCAATAAGGGTGAAGCTAGAAAGCTTTTTTCTTTCTTGATTACTGGTAAGCACTTTCTCTTGTGGGGAACAGAGGTTGGCTTCAGCAGAGCTGGCATGAATGGCCGCTATCTAAGCGGAATAAAGAGGGGTTGTAATCTTGCGTCAGAAGCGTCTAGTTCGAGGATTTATAAATGCAGCGCCTCTTGTAGGCTCTGAAGGGTCTTGAGACTCTTCGGCCTGCAACTGCGTGTAAATACTTCGCGCCGTAGTCGCTGGAGAGCAGGTAGTTGTTAGCCACCGCCGCGGTGTCGTGGATACAAGATTCCTGCTGCCGGGGCGGCTTTGATGTCAGGCTGTGCGAGGGGTTTTGGTTCCCCGGCCACGCACGGTTCCCTTCCATGGCCCCTTTTCCTGCTGCTGGTTTCCGACCTAGCACAATGCGCGCTTTGCCGTGGCCCCTGCAGCAGCTTTGTGGGAAAGGTATGCTGTAATTGGGGTATAACCATCCATAATGACCTGGCAGCTCTCCGTGAATAGCAACAGGGAGCAACTTAACTTGTGATTTATTTAACGAAGCTCCGCGGATGAAAGGTGCTCCCGAGTGTACACGTTTAGCCAGTTGCCTAATTGGACATAAATTTTCGCAGCTAGCTCAGAGGGTTTTGTTACGAAAGGGCTGAATTTGGATTTATGAGCAAGCTCCTAGACTGCTAAACCAGTTTGTGAGCAAAGTTAGATGTCCCAAAACAGGCGATACTTGGTTTTTGAATTCAGTAAATGCTAGCGTACACTTGCCATTGGCAAAGCTAATGAACTATTAATTTAAGATTTTATTTACACTGAGTAACTGACCTCGCTTTTGGTACAGTAACACACGCTTCGATTTCAGAGCCAGGGCTGGCGATGCCCCTTTGGTCGTAGTCTTTTACCAGTTTGTCCTTGTAATCTTTCTGCTTGTTTTGTCAGGGAACCGAAAGCCTTTTCTCACACGACACCCATGATGCGAGCGACCCACCAGCTGCAGGGCATGATGATTCGGCAGGCGGTACGGCAGCCTTGGTAGTTGTAGGGCCACGGGTAGTAGCCCAGGAGGGGCTCGCAAATCCGCTGGCACTGCGTGTAGCTCCGCCTGCACTCGATGCAGCACACGCCTAGGTGATCCAGCATGGGGTCGAAAGCCATCCCTTCCCCTTCCAGTTGCTGAAATTTAAAGTGTTAAATGTTATCCCTCTTATTAAACGTTATAAAACTCAGAGGTATAAATACTCGTGAAGGGAAAGAGTTGAAGATAGCCATATGGATCTTTAAGGTAGATGACCACATCTGAAGTTTATGTTGCATTTTTAATGTTTTTTGGTTTTTAATGCTTTTTTATGGTGTTCCAAGGAAATTCTTCAGTAAGCTCTAACCTGGCAGGTGTTTTGTTTTAGTTTTAATTCATAATATTTCTCCTTTGTCTTTCATTCAGCTTTTTTCGCCCCTGTGCCACACTGGGTTGCCTTGTGGACAGCGAGATTTCTGCCTGTGGTGCACCTGACACTAAGCAGTTACGTGGAGCACAGCACGTAGGAGATATTTAAAAGCAGGCTCTTGCTTCTGCTTTCTCTCTCCAAAATTATTTTCCTCACTTCTGGGGGAGAGGAGGAAGACAAAACCTGAATATTCTGCTTTTTGAAGCTAATTGCTTATTTTTCAAGAACGTTTTGAGAAAAGCAGAAGCAAAAAGTGCTGGTATCTAAGTTAAAACAAAAAAACACTCAGGTTAGAAAACTGGCAGTGCCCTTCAAAGGTGAGGCACAGAAGGGCCTCAGAAAGGCACAGAGCTCAGGCCTTTGGTGACCAATTCCTCACCCTGATAGCAATTGAGGGTCTTTTTTTTTCCCCTCCTTGTGCAGGATTCATCTTCTTGAGTTCAGATACCTGCAGTGTGAACTTCCACAGCTGAGCTCGTCATCCTTACCCCCTTTGAGGTGGGTGAAGAGAGAGTTGTAGGCATGATTTACTCCCCCCTGAAGGACCTGCAGCGTAATGAGTGGTCCTTGTGAACTAAATGAATCTGCCTGTGAAGAAAGGCTGGCTACAGGCGATACCTGCTGAGGAAGGTGAATCTGACCCTACAGGTGTGGGGATCTGGGAGCTCTGCATCTGGCCCAGCTTCCCTCTGGGGCTGCAGCAATTGCTCTGCCACTGCTCCCCAGGGGAAAGGTGGCTCAGGCCCTTTGGGCTTCACGTTAGTAGATGAGAAGCTGAATACCAGTGCCACTGCTACTCTGCTGACCTCATGAGAGAGTCAATTTAGATCCACTTTATTTGGAGTGATTAATTTGAGTTTAATTAAGGGATGTCAACTCTGCTGAACGCTGTCACAGTATAATGATCTCCCGCTGTTGCATAAATGTCAAGTCAAAGCTGGAACTTATTTCCAAGGCAGGAGGCATTTATCTTGTGACAGTGTTGTATTAAAGTGACTTACTCCTGCTGCACCAAATGGGGGGTGTAAATTGTCTGGCGCTGGTGCAGCAGACTGGAAGCTGCCTCCTGCGCACTCGCTTCTCCTGCAGCGCTGCAGGGACACGGGGGCAGCTCCTGGGGGCTGCTTCACCTCCAAGAGCAAGAAAATTCCCTGATGGGCATCTTCCACCCGCTGCTGCTGTCTCTGAACTGGTTCTCCCCTGTGAGCTGCTTGCCAGGGGGGCCATGCTTAGAAGTAGGTGTGTTTTACTAGGTAAAGGTTGGATGAGATGATCTTGGAGGTCTTTTCCAACCCAAATGATTGTGATCCTGCTCTACTAGTCTGTGCTTTCTGGAGGAGAACCGAACAGGCTAAGACTGTGCAGGTTTAAAAACTGTGGTGTGAGTACTTACATTGTATGGGTTGTCGGGGTTGAGCGTTTGGTCGCTCTCTGGTCCAACATCAGTCTCCTGTCCCACCGGCCTGGTTTCGTTCGACTGCTGATCCAGCTCTGGGGTCAGCTGGGTGGTGGGCGGCCTGGTGTTCGCCTCTTCAACAGCAGCTTCTGAGCCTTCTGCGTTAAAGGTTGGTTCTGACTGGCGCTTGTTTCTCTTCATTTCTCTCCTTTCCCGTTGTTTATCTGAAGAAATAACCAGGAAAACAATCATTTTGAATGTCTCCTTGAAAACTGGATGAACATCCCAATTGGGAACTCCTCACTTTCCTTGTACTTCCTAAGCAGCCAGTATCAGCCCAGAGCAGGGTGAGATTGCCTCCCTTCTTCATTTCCTCCCCTGGAAGCTGAGCAGGAGTGAGGAGATGCTTTTTGACTCATTGTACAGTCACTGATGTTACCTCAGCAGCACTTGCCAGCGCTACCAAGAGCAGTCACATGTGAGTCTCATGTTTGTGAAGCCCTCTTGTGACAGATTCGTGTCCTGCTCCCAGGTTCAGCTGGTGGGAACAGCTTCTGGGCTGCTTTAACACTGCTCTTCTGCTGCCCAGTGGGATGAGCAAGGTCAGGAGAAAAACAAAATATTGCCAGGTTGGATCTGCTGGTGCTCTAAAATTTTTTTTTTTTTTTTTTTTTCTCCTGGAGGGTTTTAATCACTGGACTGAGAAGGTGTAAATCTTTTCAAGCCCTCTCCTCTCCTCCCAGGCCTGGAAGTTACCTGGAGGAGCTGCCATCTCCCTGGTAACTCCTGAACACCTTCGCTAGGCTTGGCTGCCTGTGACAGCAGTATTTCAGCCCTGGGACTGCCTCCAGGACCTCACAAACTTCATCTACCAGTTACCAAGCTAAAGCATATTGTCCTTGCACTCCACTGACATCCTCTGGAGAAGCAGGCTGGGAAAGGAGACAGGGAATGGTCCCAAATCAGGAGCTTGGTGGTCTCCAACCCAGCTCTTGGCCTGGGATGGTGTTTCCCTGGTTGGGGAAGGCCTTTAAGTGAAGGGAAGGACAATGTATTTTAAAAATGGGAGCATTTTTACCTTTGGGATACGTAGGTCGAAGCCAGAAAATGGGAAGATCCCCACAGAGCTCTAAAATTTTGGGGCTCAGGAAGCCGTTGTGCTTGATAGGTTCATCCGCAGCCACCCAGATAAGGGAGTTTTCATCAAATCTCACAGGCATGATTTCATCTTCCTGCGGGTAGAAGAGCACAAAGCCTTTGCTTAGTCGAGTGAACAGTCGCGGGCCTACCTGCTGCTATTTCGTGAGTATGAACCGATTGTACTGAAACCAACAGCAGAGCTGCTGTCGGGTTTTGCTGGGGCTGAGATTTCACCTCTCTGAGACTTTTTCCTTATTTAATAGAGGTCTTTCAGTCCAAAGCACCAGATTTTCAGGTGGTAGAAACTGTGAGGCTCTCCCATCTTCAGTAGGCCAGCTGAAAATGAAACCTTTATCTTCTGTCACGTCCTGCTCTCACTCGACATGCTCCTGAGATATAACTGTTCACAAGAGAAGAAAAAAAACCCCACACCTTGTTCACAAGTGTTGGAGTGGATTATAGTCAGAAAATGATTCCAGCTCCCAGTTTTAGGTCGGTGTGATCGGCCCGATTAAAGGTCTTGCTCAGTAAAAGCAAAATTCAATTGACCAAAAGCTTGAAGTGCAAGTTAAGGGAGCCTGCCTTTTTGAAGTGTACCCTGCAGGTTTTTGGTTCCTATCTTCAAAGTGATGGAGGAAAATGCCAGTGATTGATTCTTTAAAGTTGTTAGTTCAAAGTATTATTTTACATAAAATGTGTAAGGATTTTACAGCAACAGTGAAATATTAAAAGAAAACCAACTTGTGAATCGCGGAAACCAGTGTGATTTCAAAGTTAAAATTCCAAATTGCTCCCATAAAAGTCATCAAAACTTGTTATATAACTGACTAGATCAATTTATTCTGTCAAGTTGTTGTTCCTTTAATGTGTTTATTGATTTCTTTGTAGGTCTCGAGTCATTTAAGTTCGCTATCCAGCCTGTCTAGTGAGAACTACTCTTTATTTATTTCCTCCCAGTTTCGTTTTTATTAGCATCAGAAATAACTGAGTCTCGCTTTCCGAAATAAAAATATCCTTCGTTCCTGTTTGCCTGCTCACAACCCAGGGTGATTTCAGAGTTTGGGTACTGATGCAAATTTATTTTAATCGACCACTTTTATAGGGAACGTCGGTTGTACGTATTGTTAGAAAACACCGTGAGTACTCACAAATACACATTTACCAGAGGGAGAACTTGTTCTGAGTAGAAAAATAAATACTACTTTGCTGTTCCAGTTGTGTATTTAGCTAGGAAGGTAAAGTAGCAGAGAGAGGTTGATGTTCCCACAATGCCACCTCTTGGTTTGTCCGCTACCGTGAGTTGTATGCAGCGAGATGTGGTGCATCTTCGGAGAAAATGCACAGAAAATGCATCTGTTAAGATGATCTCTTCAGGACTGCGACCTCATTCTTTAATGAAAAGCTGAAACATGGGGTTTAGTGCTAATTAAGTCAAGAACCAAGTCTTCCTTTAAGGTAAGGTGGAAAGGATCTGGGTCTCTGACCACCTGGAATCAGGGCGGGATCTTTTTGCCATTGTAGGGAAAATCCCACCAAAATCAGGGAGAGCTTGGTATGGTCTCTTAATGCTTTCCTGAGTTGTATTTAGAGGGAATTTTTCTTCATTTTTGAGTAGGTGTTCAGCAATCACAGCATGTAGGTGCATCAGGAAGGGCAAGAGGAAGATACCAAAGGAGAAAGAGTTTCCATGTCTTCTCCCCAGTTGTATGAAGTGATGCTGGTGTGGGAGCCGGGGCTGTGCAGCAAGTTCACTTGGAGCAGGCTGCAAAAGTCCCTGAGACACGGTGGTGAGGTTATCTCAGCTGTGGCCTCGCAGCGATGACAGCAATCCCTAATCCTGCCCTGTGTTCTCCCAAGGAGAAGGGTAGCCCAGGTGAGCAGGGGTGCCCTGTACCAAGTACTTCAGCCTGGGAGTGTGCTGGGCTGATGCAGCTGGCATCAAATTTAATTCAAAGGGCCCCAGTGCTCTTTATAAAGCTGGATTAGCTGGGACTGCCTTTGGTTTAAGGAAATATATATGAAAAAAAAAATAATGTGCTTGGATATCCATATAGGATATTTTAACTTCAGTCGCTGCTGTGAAGTCAGGATTTATCAATCTATATTAAAATTGCTGTCATGGCAAAGCCCGCTCTGCGCTGCTGGCAGCGCTCTTTATTTTAAAATAGCTTCTGCTCCTCGTATCGTGGGATAAGAGCGTGTGCCAGTGCATACTCAGGACTGGCTGTGCCAGCTCGAAGCTGTGTTTTCTATCCTGGGCCCTCATTCTTGCCCCACAGAGCTGGGGACTGGTGTGTAGTGGGGGGCACAGGGCAGCGGGGCTCGTGCCTGCATAGGACGGGGTGTGCGAGCCGCCTGCAGCACGACCCAGAGCCAAATCCTCTCCCTTTGCTTGGGAGACGCGTCCCAAGGGAGGTTCTGACCTACTCCATCCCCATGTAGCTGTGTCTTGTTGCTCTTTGCCAAGTTAAGGTATTGAATCCTGCGCTGTGAGCTCGTGGGCAAGCATTGATTAGCTTGCTGCTTCGGCCTGAACCGTGCCTCCCTTCCAGCGGGTTGTGTCAGCTCCTGTTTAACTGGGAATGGAGCAAACCTGGAGGAGTGGGCTGTGGATCTCGTGTCTCCTGTGTTCTCCTTCTGGGGTCTGAGCCATGAACCTCTCAGCTGTACCCAAATAACTGGAGTGGGAAACTCAGGTTTTGTGCACCTACAGCAAGAGGCTTGATGTGAATGAGATGGGGAGAGGTTTGGGCTGGTGTCTGGGTGAGCACTGCAGCTGTCATAGTATCTGATGTGAATTCCATGAAACGTGGTTGATGTGATGTCCTAAAGCCAAGTCAGACGGAGGCTAAGAAGGTAAATTAATATTTTTTCCCGTTACTACTTCTGAGATGAATTTTTGCAATAATGCTTTCCCCTGTATTGATTATTTCCCAAGACTTGGCTGCTGGAGTTGCCGCTTCTGCTGATGCTGATAATGGGTAAGTGCTGGTAATTAATCTGTTGGGATCTGTCCCTCACCCTCCTGTACTGACCAAAGCCATTGCTTCCTCCATGCTTTCCCATTGTGCTTGGCCTGATCGTGGGCAGACCCTCATAGCACTGAGGTCTCCTTGCACCCTTTACAAACGGGACTGGGGCTGGCCCCGCTCCCCTCCTGATGGGTGATAAATGCCCCTCTGACACCACTCTGGCTCTCCTTACCTTTCAGGGATCCCCTAAAGATCAGCCAAAGACCCCTCAACCACCCAAAGACGACCTGTTCAGTGGTGTTCATACCATTTTTATTTGCATTAATATCCCCCAAAGTCTCGTTCTACACAAAGAGAATAAAAGGGTTAGCCCTTACCAGGTCAGAGGAGAGGCTCGCCTTGGTCATAGCATCCACCTCGGGGACGTGAGCCTTCGGCTGGGCTTTGATGTAACACTTCTCCCCTTCAGCAAAGCGGATGCCAGTTATGCCCTACAAAAACAGGACACCCCGAATAGAGCACTTGAGCTGGGCTAAAATTGCCACCGATTTATTTTTACTTTATTTTTTTTAGCCGGAAAGTTGAATCTTAACTTAAAAAAAAAAAAAAAAAAAAAAACACAACTAAACAGATGAGATGCTTTTCTCATAATTTTAGCTTTGTAGTTTTGGTGAAACAGGGTCTGGGAGTTTTTGCTCCTTTTCTGACAAATGGGGGAGTTTTATGTAAGCGCCTCGGTGCCAGCTCCGGATGACTTGGAGCAGCTCTGCTGAGGAATTAGTTAACGCGGTTTGAGCCGTGCCTTGGAGTCGTGCTAGCTGGCTGCGTGGGACCCCCAGCACCTTGACACGGATCTGTGGAAATACGTGGGCAGCTGGGATGCTTGGAAGGGCTGTGACAGCCAGGGGAAGCTTGTGGTGGGGGCTGCGGGGCAGGAGTCTGCTTGTCGGGCTTCCTTCAGCTGGGATATAGGGGTGAAACGCAGTTCCCTAATAATGGGTGTTGAGTTTTGAGCAAGAGAAGGGCATCCCAGCAGGTCTCCTGGAAGTCCTGGATCGTGTCTACCAGCACCATGAGCAACACATTTGGGTACCAGAGTTTGGGCAGGTATAGCAAAGTTTGGGCTGCTAACGGAAGCCCTTGGCCTTTGGCAGTGCCTGCCTTTGCTTTCTTTCTCCTTTGTGTGCGTTTTTGGCCCCCCAACCCAACTGGCAGCATCTTGCTGAGCCTGTCCCCTGCAGTTACGGGCAGGCCCCACCCCTGGCAGGTGGGCTCTGGTGGTGCTGGGGCTGATTTGGGTTGGTGCTGGGCGTTGTTCAACCATCAGCATGCGTGGAGGTGACATGAAGCTGGCATCGATCCAGCAGCCCGGTGCTTTCGTGCAGATGTGAACAGCGAAGGCAAATGGTAAGAGCTCGTCATGAGTGCTCTTACTCAGCTGCTAATTAATGTTGCCATGGCGATGTTTGCGAGGGCTTCATCGAGGCTGAACCACAGCTGTTGGGTAGGTCCGGGCCCTGGGTCTCCTGGCGTGGATTTGTTTGTGCTTTTGGAGGAACCAAGGAGCCGAATTTCTCCTTTCTGGGTTCAGCAGGTGGGGTGGGGACCGGCTGCTCCAGAAGCCCTGAGCAAGACCTGGCAGCTGCTGGTGCCCTTTGTCTGAGGCTTAGGGCTTCGAATGGGGGAGTTGTGCACCTGATGTTTTGGGCGGGTGGCGGTGCTTTTCCAGCTCAATTCCCTGTGTCACAGCCTGCCAGAGGGTTGTTCTAGCATGATTGTGAGCGTGTGTGTTGCAGCCCTATTTCAATGGTTTGGAGACGCACAGCGTTGCACGGAGCCAAACCTGATGCAGCCTAATCCATACTGGGATGGACCCTGGCAGGGGCTATCTCCAAAAGGCATTTGGACTTTGTTTTGGAAGAAACCATTTGGCTTCCTGTGAAGGCAAGCCAGGAGGGCACGGATATTTGTGTGGGCAGCTGGGGAACAGGGACCTCAGAGCAGCCAGGGCAGAGGAGTTGGGACAGGGTGGTGTGGAGTCCAGCGCTGGAGCATGTTATGTGAAAGATTGGAGTAGAGGTACTTACGATCTGAAAATCATGGACTTCAACAGCCTCCTCACTCCCGCTTCCCGTTTTGAATGTCTCTAAGTTGTTGCCAGCATCTATTTCCATCGATCCGTCTTGTACTTTCCCATTAATGCTCATGGTATAATGAACATTGTACACCTGGGATTGATAACAGAGCAGTAACACTTTAATAATTGTGCGTTGCCTTCTTCCTAAACCTGCCTGGTGCTCAGAGGGAGCCTCCTGCCTGCCCCTGGGTGCCCACTGCCCCTGGCCTGGCCCTGGGCACCCCTGAACAGAGCCTGGCTCAGTCTTCATCTCTTAACTTTCAGCTCTGCAGACATTTTGATAATCCTGTCCTACGCTGCAGGAGCCCAACCCTGATTTATTCCTTAGGATGTCCTGCTGGGGTGCAGCGAGACAGGTTTCCCGTGAATACAAACGCGCTTCCCAGCCTGTAATGGATGTGAGCTTTGTTTAAATTGGGTACAGAGGTATACAGATTTGTCAGCATATTTGCTGTTACCCTGTTATTCAATGAGGAAAGCAACAGCCCGGTTTATATTTTCTGGATGACCATAATCGGTGGGGAGGGGATTTTGTCTCTCTTGTGCAGCCTTGCTAAAAGTGCTACGCAAGCGGTTTACTTTTGGCCTTAAAAATAAAAAAAATTAAAAAAAAAAAAAAAAAAAGGCCTCACAGCATTTTAATGAAAAATTTACACTGACAGCTAGAGACAAATTTCTTCTCCTCTCACCTTCTCTCAGGAAAATCTGAGGTGCTAAAGATTTATGGGTCCTCAGTCAGACACATTCAGTCCCATATTCTCTGCTGTCCTGGACTCCTATTGAAGGTGGTGCTAAACCCAGACCTTTGCACGTGGCGTTCCCTCCTAGGGGCTGAGCCAGAGCTGAATGATTTTGTTACCACTGTCAGTTGCAGAGAATGTGAAGATTTAAAATAAATTTACCTTATTTACCCTAATTAAAATTACCTTTTTTTTTTTTTTTTTTTTTAGCATTGCTTCCTAAACACTTGCAAGTCCCAGGTAGTTTTCTGAGCTGGAAGGCAGCTTGGAGAAAGGACTCCAAGCTTTCCCAGTGTCTTCACCTGGAGATCAACTCTGAACCTTAATGACAACTGTGCATGTAACAGATTTTGCAAACCAGAATTTGGATTTGGAACAATAACTAAAGGCAAACTTTGTCCCAAAGTCCCCATATGCATTGCACCCCCTTCCTGGCTCTGTACCTGCTTACATCCCTCTCTCCTTTCAAAAACCCAGAGCAGCAGGTAGTGCTTGCAGCTGGTCCAGGAGGTCAGCACTATGTTTTTTTTTATTTTTTATTTTTTTATTTTTTGTCTAAAACCTTGCAGTTTCTCCACAATTATCTGAATTATTCCTACATGCATGCGTGTATTTCACAGGGGACTTCTGCTCTGTCTGCTGGGGCTCGCACAAGGCTCTCCTTGATGGGAACTGGAGCGGGGCTGGCAGCAGCGCAGAGCTGCTTCCAAAGCAAATCCAGAGCTGCACTTATGGAGCAAGTTAAATTCCAATGTGCACGACCATCTTTAACGTATCCTAAACCAGAGTCTTAGGTAAATAGAAAGTAAAGTTAATATATAAACACGGTCCAATGCTTGTGATGTCTCTGAAGGTTGATCCTTACACTGCTCAGCAGCTTCTCAGTTTTGTCCTTTGCATACAGGCTCTTTCATGTACCCCAGAAAATGTAAATAGGAGAATGTATCACGACTTGAAAAATCCTTCCACAGCTGCTAACCACAAATGCCTGTGTGTACGCACAGCCCTACCAGCCGCCAATGAGAGGACTGATGGGGCCATTTAATGGGTTAAATATAGCATTACCCGTCTGAGGGTCCAGGTAGGATCCTGCCCAAGAATGCAGCTGATGTGAAGAAGGAATGCACGCCTTTCAATGCTTTTTTTGTCCTGAGAGCTGGGGTTTGCCCGGGATGTGAATCCCTGGGGAGGAGTTGGGTTTGAGTTTGCTGGGAAGTTGTGAGCAGAAATCAATGTGGTGCCTGTGCACTTGGAGATAGGCTTCGCCTTCAGTAACAAATGTGCTTCAGGAGGCTCCATCCAAACAGCCAGTGAAGATAATGACTATGGTGTGTATGTGTGTGTGTTTTTTAAGGCATGAAAAAAATAAAGATTTGCTTCCAGCCCTCTTTATCGACCTCACAAGGAAAGTTTTTACCCCGTGCCTCTCCTACTATGCAATGAGTGCATGGGAAGGGGGCTCACTGTGTTTCCGTGCTCACCTGCCGCTCGGTGGCTTTCCAGAAGTAGAAGGCGCCGATGGCCCCGGCCAGGAGCAGGAGGGCCCCGGCGATGAGCACCGCAGCCCCTGCCTTCAGCAGCCGCCCTGGCCCCGGGGGGGGCACTGCCGCCGTGTACGCCTGTGGGGAGCGAGGTGCTGGGAGTGGGGCAGGGGACCCCAGCCCAGTGAGGGTCCCCCAGCTTTGGGTGCTGGTTTGGACCCTTGTCCTGTCCTGACCCGACCCGTCCGTTCTGCTGCATCCCGGTCCTGAGCCACCTAACCCATCTGGTCCAATGCATCCCATCCTGACCCATCCCATGCCACCCCACCCCATTGTGTCCCATCCTCATCCGACCCATCCCAACCCACCCCTTCTGCCGCATCCTGGTCCTGACCCACCTAACCTATCTGGTTCTGATCCAGTGCATCCTATCCCGACCCATCCTGTCCCGATCTGACCCTTTTGCTCCTGAGGCAATGAGTCCTGACCCAACACATCGCATTCAATCCCAATCCCGTCGCATCCCATCCCTCTCCGACCAGACCCATCCTGACCCATCCATCCCATCCCAACCCTCCCATTCTGCCTCATCCCTGTCCTGACCCACCCAACTCCTCCGATCCTGACCCCGCGCATCCCATCCCTACTCGTCCCGACCCGACCCGACCCGACCCGTTCACTCCCGATCCCACTCATCCGACCCCATCGCAACCTATCGCGACCCACCCGTCCTGTCTCGCCCCGCACTCACGGGCGGCAGGCACTGCTCCACATCCTCGGGCCCCGCTCGGGCGATGGGCACCTTCTCCGACCCCTCTGCCATGGCTGAAGCTGCCCCGGGCTCCCCTGCTCCTGGCCCCGTAGGGCAGCACCGCCCCGGCCCGGCCCCACGCACCGCCCCTGGAGCCCCCCCAAGGCCTGGGCCCCCCCCTTCCCAACCCCAATCCCACCCCCTCCTCGAGGGGCTGGGCCGGAGCTGGAGGGGATTTGGGGCCCCTTGGGCCAGTTTTGGAGAGCGGGGAGTGAAGGGGGGCACCGGGGGCGCGGACACACCGAAAGCTGCGGGCTGACATTACAAGATGTTAAAAAAAAAAAAAAAAGGCTTGTAAAATAAAACTTTATGAGCTCGCCGCAGGAATTTGCGACACACGGCCCGGCAGGGATGCCGAGCTGCCCAGCCCGGCAAAATTTCATCTTCTCCTTCTACAAGGTCACGGACACCGTGCAACTTGGCCTCTCTGGGGGATGTGTCCCTGGGGTTTCTTCTGACTCCTCATCACTCGCACAGCTCACTGTGCTTGCTTTGTAAATGTAGGGGTGCCTGCTCACTCTACGTTAAACACATCTGCTGTATTTTTTTTTTTTTTCCCCAAAGTATACAACTTTCTTTTCATTTCTCTGTCCCGCTCTTCCCTGCATTGCTTATCTGACAAGCCCAGGGCTCCTTTGGCTACTGAGCACATCCAATGTCTTAAACCCATGGGACTTAATGACAATGAGCCTGTCCCATTCCTGCTCGTCCCACCGAGTGCCACATCCCCTGCAGAGGCAGATTCAACCAGTACCTTGAAAAGTGAAAAAAAAAAAAAAGCAAAACAACAAATTGGAGGCTTGTGCCCACTAAGCCTTGCACCTTGCTGCCGCAGGGCTGGGGAACAAATCCCGGAGAAGCCCATCCACATTTTCTGTCCTGAAACCCAACTTCGTCCTTCCCATTGATTTCTGCCATTAACAATCAGATCTTGGCCAAAAATTAACAGGCAGGGCTGCCGCTGAAAATAAACATAATCACGGCTCATTAAATCAAAAGCAGAGCATACTGTGCAACTTCCTAAAGTAGGGCACTTTCTAGCCTGCACTTGAATGACACACTGTTGTAGGTTGGGGCTAATAATAAGATTATGATCCTCTTCATTAGCAAGTATTTTGTTGCACCAAAATCTTGTGAATGGATATGTCTATCTTGGCGAAATGTGCGAATCCCAGCCTTTGATCTCAAACCCCCGTTTAGCACTGCTGCTTTAAAAAGACAGATTTATTTTAAGGCCCCCCGTGCTCATCTCCCATGCGAAAACGTGCCGGGGAGGTTTCTTCTACACTTTGCCACCTCCCGTTAACCCCTCTGTTCGTGCCTTACCCTATGCGTGCACATATATCTGTTTTCTTGGGGGTGTGGGGAGCCCATCGCTTGCCACCGTGATTGATGAGGTGGCCGCGGGGAAAAGAGGGCTTTGGGCAGATGCAAATCCCTGCAAACAGCCTCGCATTCAGTGGCTCCGGGCGCTCGCTGCGGAGCGCAAAAAGGCGAGCGCAAGAGCCAGTGTTTGCAGGGCTTAGGACAAAAACGTGACTTGCCTTTCACCGGCTGAATTCTTCATTTGCAATAAAGATGACGACGATACTAGTGTCTGAGCGCTGTCTCCTCTCTAAATAACGTGTGTGTGCTCAGCTGGATTAAGCCAACTTCTGAGGCTGGAAATCATAATAACAGTCTTTTACAGGACAGCCTTTCTGGTCGTCTGATACCATTATCCTCTGGGCTGAAAAGCATTCCAGAGTACTTGGAGCACTACAATGAATGTGAGGTTGCTTAGCTGATAGCACGGGCTTGTCTCAAGGAAGCACATTTTCTCATTATTTTTTTCACAGCTCTGAAAAAGTTTAGAAGGGGAAATGGAAATATTAAAAACGAGAACTATTTGGTGAAGCTGTGCACCCTGCCTTTCTGTAAGCCTCTTGTGGTTCCTTATGTGTTTTATCTCCATTTTCTAAGTGTCCCAAATAGTTATTTGAACTTCATGATGGCCTGAACTGAAATTCATGACAGCTACTGAGACTGGGCACTTTCCCATGCTTTCACACCAGCACAGCCGCAACCTGGTGGTGATTCAGGTCTTGATGTCTTTTCTAAATAACCAGAGTCCTCTGGGGAAAAGTAAAAAGCAGTCCTATAGAAAAAGAGAAAGGGAATGTTGGCTTTGATATTCAACCCATGACAGCCTTAGGTTTTGGAGAAAATCTAAGGAGTCTTGCTTGCAGTTAGGCCAAAGGATAAAATAATACTTACGTGTGCTACCCTGGACATTGTGGTGTTCCTCAGGGGGTTTGCTTTTCCCCCCTTTTTTTTTTTTTTTTTTTTTTTTTTCTGTGAAATGCTCCCTGGAAAGCCCTGCGAAGTCCTTTGCTCT
The DNA here is from genome assembly GCF_009819795.1 of Aythya fuligula. NCBI lineage: Eukaryota > Metazoa > Chordata > Aves > Anseriformes > Anatidae > Aythya > Aythya fuligula. The sequence continues at coordinate 174,977,312 of NC_045559.1, read as the reverse complement.
GATACTTCAGGAGAAGCTGGGCACCCCCCTTTGCTGTTCTTGGGGTACCTCCCTGGCAGGACCACACCAAGCCCCTGAGCTGGCCCTGCTTGAAAGGATGGCCTGAGATGCACTGGGGCCAGACCACTCTCAGCCTGAATCCTTCCTCTTCTCTCCTGCGGGAGGGTGAGGACATGTGGCCCCTCATGGTTTGCTCTTCCTCACCCCAGGACATGGAAGGCAGATTTGTTTTTCCCCAGGGCTGAGTCTCATCCATCCATATGTCTTCATCTTATTCTTCCTAATTTAGCTCGTGGCTGTGCCTTCTGTTTCCCTAGAATTAAAGAAATGAAATAAAATAACTAGCTGTCATTACATGCTTTCATTCCTACATTTAACGATGTGGTCTCTATTGTAGCTATCCTGTGTAAATTGCTCATAGACTACTTTCTTTCTTAACCTCAAACCATGGCTTGGTGCTTTGGAGGTAGTTATTATCTTAAACAACTTAGTAGCATCAATCTCTTTCTTTCCCAGAGGCTTCTTTTCACTTTTATGAGAAGTCTGATAGGTTTCTTTCCATTTTGTAGCAAAAACTTGTGACTTTTTCTTATCCAAGTGCACCCACGAATTAACTGTATTTCTATTTTTCGATCTATGCGCCGTTCCTCTAATAATTTCATGACCTGACTTGAGAGAACATTTCCAGTGAGATTGTCCCAGAGGCGTCTCCAGAACCAGGATGTTTTTCACAAATATGGTCTCCTGAAACACGTATTTTACTCGTCCTTCTGAAAACACTTTAAACGCCATTGTTTTTTTGGCCTTTATTATCTTTGTGAGACATTTGTGTAGGTTGGTTTCAGTGAGTTTAATCCCTATTCACCTATTCTCTGTTCCTTCATTTATCTGTTACATCAGGCTTTTCTGATACTGTCTGTAATACTTCTTCACCTGCATTCAGGTATCTATTTAAGAAGATTTTCTTTTGGAAGAAGCATCAGATTTAAGAAACTAAACTCAGGAGTGAAAAAGAACCAACAAACAGCATCCTTTCTCTTGAGACGACTTGTCCTCAGGAATGACTATGGAGGAGACCATGACACATCCATTTCACAGCACCACAGCAGGGCTGAGGCTGTCAGGGAACTGTGGAGGCCCCATCCCCAAGCCCTGCTCCAGCAGGGCCCCCAGCGCAGGGTGCCCAGGGCCCCATGCAGGCGCCTTGTGCCTGCTTCATCAGCATTGTATTTCTTGCAAGCCACATAACCAAGGAGAGGCGTATAGAAAAGGTCTGAGGGGAGACAATGAGGCACCTTTGGAGGTGCTTGCAAGGAAATCTGTGCTTAGTTGGGACACCATGGAGGAGTTAGGCAAGGTCTTGCTGGAAAATTTAGCAGAATGGTTGTTATTGCCACCATACCAGCATGAAGAGCAGCAGCAGCAGCAATAATAATGATTTTGTCCCATTTAGGGCATAATCTCCTTTCCTGAAGATGTGAATGTATTTTATAAATCAGGAGCAGCGTGTCCTGTGTGGATGGCTGAGGGGAGAAAATGTTTGAGGACAAGCATGTCAAAAGTTGGGGACCTTATTCCCTGCAACTCCCTGTACTGCCCTATTTCCCAGGGTTTCTTTCCTTGGCTCCATGGGTAGTGAACAATTTTCCCTAATTGTTAAAAGGGGAACTGTCAAATAATTTAAGCTCCACTTTTTATAGCCTGCCTATATGGGGCTGTGGCACTGCATGGGGCAGAGCTGAGGAGTGTGAAACCAGACTAATTGGAGAGGGGGTGGAGGTGGCCTCCATGTCCTTGTCAGCAAGGTTTTCTCCTTGCTGACATATGTTGCTCTTGCTGCCCTAAGGAGCTTACCTGTCCTTGCATGGTCTTACGGAGACAGCAGTGACTTATTTCTGGGAAATCTGGGGGCAGTTTGGTAGAAAAAAAAATAGTTAATTTGCAGAGAGGTCTTGTTTAAGTAAATTTTCTGCAGCATTATGCTACTGGAGGTGGATGGGACCACCTCGCTACTCCTCTGTCTTGCCCTCCTTGAGGAGCAAATGGCTCCACACATGGCCTTGGTATCCAAGAGGAGATGCTCAAGCTGATTCCCTTGGAAATGGAAAGCTAGACTTGTCCTCAGTAATGACTAGATGTGCCTCTCTGCTTCTGCAAGAAGCTGGCTGCAGCCACCCCAGAGCTTCATTGCCATAAGCGAAGTCTGCCCTTTCTGCCTGAGAGCAGCCAGCGGCTCTGTGGGGATGCTGTGTGCCTTGCAAGCATGTCTCGATGAAAAGAGCTTTGTTCCCCACTGCCTGTACTTGTTTGCTCTGGAGAAACCTGCCCCCCAGCTGTGGTAATGCTGGTTTTAGAGACGGAGGTGGCTGGTATAGCTGTCACTCCATGGTCAAGACGCAACTGGGTGGTCCCTTGTGCGATGAATTAGTTAATGTGCGAAGAGATTGGAGGAAGGTGTAAAGTGCTGAGCATTTCTCTCGACTTCTTAGGATAATGCGTTTTAAAGATCATCTTGGGTTTGCCTGCGATGTGATTTGTTTAATTATTTAAAGCCTGTTAGCATATTTTCCTCGGGGGATGGAATATCCTCGGCAAAAAGATCCTTACAATAGAACAGAGATCTCTGTTGTACTCTGAAGGTCTGGGCTCACACCCAGCCACCCGCAGTGACCCCAGCACGTTGTATGGTGGAAAAGCTGTACAAATACCCACCTTCCTGACCCCAGAAGATGCCTCACGACAACCTCTCCTCCAGACCTACAAGATACCAGTCACTAAGGGGCACTTTGCAGGGCATCTGGGGTTATGAGCGGTAGGTTGCTGGTATGGAGAAGGCTTTATAAGACACTTCTCAACCTCAGGCCTTTCCCAACGCACTCTTGGCTGGGTATGTCTACATGGTGCAGGGTGGGATATAGTTGAGATACCTGGAGAAGGACTGCTGGGACTGTTGTTGATGCCCAGGGAAGAGCTTTCTGGTTTAGGAGTTTTATCTCTGCAGGGCTGCCTGGTGGAAGAGTTGATGACGAGTTGCTGAGAAGATATGGAAACAAACAGCTCTGCTGTGGCAGGAGCATGGATTGGATCCCACGTGCTCCTCTGGCTCTGCCTGAAAACAGTCTCTTGTTCTGTCTTACTGAGCTTGCTGTGACCAACAGCATGTTCAAGGATGACCTCCCTTCATGTGAATACAAGTGGATGATGCCTCTCCTCTTCCTCACTACCTCCCCCGTGAAGCCCCAGCTTAGCAGCTCTGGCTCATCTGTGCTGCTTCTGAGTCCCAAGTTAAGGGGAAAAAGGTCTTGGTTGTTCTAAACTATGAGAGCAACCACAGCATCTCATGGGAGCAGACAAGTGTGTGTGTGTTGGGCACGACTTCTCTTCATTATCCCCTCATCTGTGCGGTTGTCTGCAGCACATTTTTTTTAACCGTAGAGTAAATCTCAGTGGTGTTGCTTAGATTTGCTCTGACATTGTAATGGGAGGACCCCAGAGACTGGCACTGTTGACAGAGGCAGGCCCTGACATCCCGGTGACATTTGAGCTGGGTTGCCGCAGATTCAAATCGTTGTTGTATTTTTTTTTTTTCTTAGTTCATGTTTACTGATGAAATCTGGACTCGAGGCTCAACTGCAGCCGGTCTCCACAAGCCCACCCTTCAGCCACTTTTACAGCCGAGTTGGCTGAGGTGCAGAGAGGTCAAGAGCCCCGAGTGAAACACCCTGGCCGTGCGGCTCATTAAGAGCTGATCTCCAGACCTGTGTGCCCAGCCCTTTGCTCTGATCACCAGGCATGGCTGCGCCTCATGGGGCTGATGCTGATAAAAGAAGAGTCAACAGCTTCATTTTGCAGTTTTATTAGCAAAACCAAGCAAAACCACTGCGCTGGACTCTGTTGTTGAGTCTGCAGTCTGGGCGTACTTCCATCCAGAGCTTACCAGCAATTTAACTAGAAGGCTGAACAATAAAATATGTTAGGTCTGAAGTGGCTAAGCGGAGGCAAGGTGGGAGGTAAGCCGCCTAATTGGAGAAGTTTCAGCAGGAATCTCACCCCAGGGATCTGTCCTTTGGGATTAGTGGTCTGCCGACGTCTGGGTTGCGTGGCACTGCTGCCTTGCCCTGGGTCCCACCACTGCTGATGGCAGGGAGCCAGAGAACAACGACGACAACAACAAAAATCCTAAAACTTGCACAAAAGCGAAGACGAAGATTTCCTGCTGTCTGTGTGGAGGCCTTTGGGAGAAAGAAGCTGGCAGCTCTGACCCAGAGAGGTACAGTGGTGGCTTCTGACTCACAGAACCACAGAAGAAAAAGTGGGGACAAGGAAATGCAGTCTTCTCCTGCCACCCAGGGGTTGTCTCCAAGAGAGATACCTTGCTGTCTTGTTCTAGCCAGTTTCAAAGGCTCTGCAGCACCAAACCCTTGGCTACCTTAACAAGGACAGCCCAGCGTAGATTCATTTTTCCTAAAAAAGGTATATTAAAAGAGTCTGCAGCTAGAGGCAGGAGGAATTGCCATCTGGAGACACCTGTTTCTTTCCCTCTAGAAGGTACAAGTCACCAGTTCAGATGCAGACCTGAAACCTTGGGTGGTCACCAGAAGGGTGAGCTGCATCCCACCTCCGTCTCGTTATCTCTTCCTTGGGTAGTTCATCAAGATGGAAAGAAGTCACCTCCTTGCTCCTGTCCCCCTGCCTCCCTTTCCCCCTGGGGCCCCTGGGCACTGGAGTCATTTGCTGATGCTGATGAAGAGCTGAAAATGAGGAAGTAAAAAAAAAAAAAAGCCTTCAAATATGCTGGTGCTGAGGGACTGAATTAGACTGGCACCATGAAGGCTGGAGGGACGCCATCCCAGGACAGCTGCTCCACAGCAATGTGCAGAGCCTGATACGGGTTCAGAGCCTGCCTTAAACCCGACTAAAGTACTCAGCCTGTTTTGAAATCCACCCACAGCCTTACTTTTTACAAACTCAGGAAGAAAATGGCAAATTAATCCTTTTTTTAAAAGGATGAGTCGGTTTCTTGTCACTCTCTGCACAGCTCAGGATATGATAGTTCCTTCTGCATAAATACAGATTGTTTCTTTTCACAACTTCCCTTTCATCAAACTGCTAGGAAGGCCTGGAGGTTGTTAAAATTGTGAAAGAAACTTGCTTCCCAATTAAGGTCAATCTCTTTTATCAGAGTCTTTGCATATAAACCTCACTTTCAGAGGGATTTCTATAAACTCCATCACCGTCTCTGACAAACTGGGAGATGCCCAAATCTCAGAAGGAGCCAGAGAAGCGGCTGACTTCTCCCTCAGCTCGCAGCACAAAGCAGGGATCTGATCTGTCATGATGACTGAGAACATGTCACAACAATCTGTTTGCATTCTTCAGGAAATAAAAACATCTTTCTCTCCTGGAGCTGTAAGCTAATTTGGAGATTTTGCAAGCTGACATGCAACCTGATTAAAATGACCTCAGGCCAACAATTCTTCTCAGGCAGCTCGACAATTAAAGTCTAGACCTATCTGTAGCCCAGTTTTTTCTTCAAATCCCTTTTAGGGAGGAAAAAGTTCTGTGTTTTTATTTTTAAATCTACATATTTGGAATTTTTCCTTTACACTTTGCTTCTACTGTAGCAGGATGTGCTAAGGCGATCTATATTTTTTCACATTTTGAGCAGATGAAACTCATACACAGAAGCCCCGGTTTCTTGCCTGCTGGAAAAATATACTGAATATCCAACGGAGGAAATAATACATGAATAAACTTGAGGACTCCAAGAAATACCCAAGGCACTTTCTGGCCTACATAAAGATGCCCTTCGAGTTTCCTGTGCAAGAATGTTGCGCCCTCAATTTTCCAGACTCGGTGGATATTTTAGTAATGGCCATTGTATGATTTAAATCACTTTTCTTTTTGCATTTCACAATTAGTTAAGGAGTAGGATCACTTTAATAATCTGCCAAGTTTATTAGTTTATTTATTTCTTTATTTATTGTGAAAGCAGTGATTTGTAAAGCAGCAAGCAATGAAAAATAAATGGGCATCTTCTGGCAGAGCATTTGTCACCCCATGTGCAACCCCTGAATTTAATTCGGTGGTTTGGGGAGACTTGGCAACTGGTCCATGAATATTTTAGTGCCCATTACTTTCAAAATCACTGCTGCGATCCTTCATGCTAGGTAAGTCCAGAGGAGATTTCTCTTCTCCATTGCTGATTTGGCTCTGCTTGGATTATCAGCTGGTTTCCAGCTTGTCAACTGGCCAAGCTGATTGACAAGCCGTGTTTTGTGAATGCTCTTCACAGCCTAATTAGACTCCCTGAAGGGCTTTATTTTTATTAATTCAAATCATATACTTTTTAATTATGTACTAAACTCGAGTGGCTTACAGACTAACTTTCAGCATCACCAAAATATCCCATGCAGTTGCCATCAGCTCCAGGCCACGGGGGCAGTGTGGGAACTTCTCTGGGCACTGGTGGCTTTACGCTGGGGACCCAGGTCCTTGTGTGCCTGTCCCTAAAGGTGGGAATGACCCCTGGGTGCAGCTCAGTGCCTGGGTGAGGATGGTTTTCCCCATCCTGCTCCTTCTGCCCAGCTCCTGGAGGGGGTTTTGGGGGTATCTCCTAGGGGAATGTCAGATGGAGGTTGGCAGAGGTGGTGGCAGGACAACTGATGGAGCCTTTCTTTGCGGTCAGGAAAATGTCCTGATGTTTCCATCCTCCTTTCCTGCTCTCCTTGTGCCCCATGGGTGGGTCCTGGTGCTGGTGGGACCCGTCCAGCCCCCAGTCTCTTCCCCTGCTTGAGGGTCTCATGACCAGTCCCGGTGGGGCCACGTGGCTGCCTTGCAGCATCCACAGGCTCCATCCCCAAGGTGCCCCCATGCTGCAGCGTGTCCTGCACAGGTCCCCCAGTGCAAACTGTGTCCTGTGGCAGGAAGGAAACCACTGGAGCATCCTCACTGCTTCCACCACCCCTGCTCTGGGAGCATCGTGGCTCTCCCTGGCTGGCCATCTGCTCCTGCTGGGAACATTTATGGGGACCAATTCAGCTTTCAGTGAGTTTATGCCAAAGGGGAAAGGACAGCCATCCTGCCCCGAAAGCTGGCCACACAGAAGCCAAGCCAGAAGCTTTTTAAAAAGAAGCAGCTGGACCCTGCTGTGGTGGGTGTGAATCCTCACATCCTGCACCCGGGCTGGAAACCCCATAAAAATCAGGAGCCGAGTCAACCAGATTGCTTCTAAATCTTGCAAGAAATCACAGCTTAGCAGAGGACGCTGGATTCGTGGCGTCCACCTCTTACCGCTGTTTTGGGTTAAAATCAGGGGGGATTTTGGAGCCCCGTGCCCCCGGCAGGGCAGGAATTGCCGTCCCTCCATCCCCACCTAGCGGCCGCAGCTGGGGGCAGGGACCCGGGGGGGGGGGGGGGACAGGGGGGCAGAGCGGCTCCGGGGCTTCTCCCCCCAACATCATCCACATCCATCCCCCCTCCCGGGGCGATTTTGGGGGGCTGGTTTAGAAGAAAGCAACCTCCGACTTGGAGGAGCCCGTCAGAAAGAAGCCCTCTGCGTACACTCAATAATAATGTATTTATATTTTTGGGTGTGTGTGCATGGAGGTGATGGGGCAAATGCTTTCGGGGAGCAGGCACGCTTCGGATCAGTCGATGTGCTTTGATTAATTTGTGTATGAGCTCCTAATGACAAGGCGGCCCTGCCAGGGCGCAGCTTCGCCGCAGAGCTGGCACCAGCTGCAGGCTCCGGCACGGCTACCGACGGAGGCAGCTTCCCTTGCTATCTCATTTATCATCGCTGCTTCCAGTCCAATTTTGTTCACGCCTTACGTTTCTGATTGTCTTGGATTAAACATTACCAGAGGAAATAATACTAATAGCCTTTCACTGTGAAAAAAATCAACTTCTAAGGCGTTTGTTATGGAAAGGATTATAATAAATTAAATGCTTAAACTAGCACTGTGCAAGCATTTTTGTCTTGGATCAAAATGTTTGCACTGGCTGTTTAAACATTTAATTTATTATAATGAGAAATATCATTGTAAAAATAAGCATGTTAATTAAACTTGAGTTTTGCAAATGTGAGTCATCCCATGTGGACACAGTATAATGAATATAGACAGGTAGAGTCTGCGTGCCCTTTTTTTTCTCATTAAGAAAATGAACATTTACATCTTTAAACCCTGCAGCTATTAGTTATTTTTAATGAACTGTGTTGCCATTTCAAAGTTAAGCTCTTATATGATGCAATCAGATATCGCTAGGTCAGGGAAGAACTTTGCTAATTAAGTTGCAGAGAAGTTCTTTGCCACAGATAATTGATTAAAGTTATTACATGGATAATCAGTTTAGGTAGTTAAATAAATAAAAATAAATAACTGCTAATAAAACCCGGGTCATGGGAGGGTGGTAAAATGAAGCAGAGCCCTGGCCACCCTGGGTCCAACGCATCCATGGGTGTGGAAGCCATGAACCGAACCTCTTTGTGACCACCTGATGGCGAGACGAGGGACCACAGGGACCCTTACAAAGGCAGTTTGGACAGTGGTGGTCTGCTGCCAGCATGGGTGAATGAGGATGAAGGCAGGATGCTCTTTTCCTTTCAAGTGAAGTGATTGAAAGCATTTTTTTTTTGCCTTCTCCTGCCACTGGTGCATCCTGCTGGTCTCGTCCTGGATTCACCGTCTATGCTAGGCTGTATGCTGATGCTTAGACAAAAAGCACTTGGATTTAGTCCCAGCTCTCTCGCAGATGTGTTGTGTTGCCTTGCACATGTTCCTTTCCCTCCTGGGCCTCCATAAAGTGCTCTGAGATACGAACCTGCAAATGGTAGAGGTAGTGCTACTCTGTTTTAATTAACATCCTGCCCCCCTGTGCGTTCGTGGGTATCTCGGATCTCTTGTTATCGTGCCTTACTCGAACAGGCAAAGTCAGAGCGGGCCACCAGCCCTGGCTGAATGCCATTTCTGTAGTGGTCTAGCCCCAAGCGAAGGAGGAGAAACATCTGTGAAACTGAGATCTGGGGAGGGAGGAGACCTTGGTGAGTTATTGCCCAGGAGCTGCAGCAAAGAGCTGGGGTGGGATGCCCTGCCCAGGGGCTGCTGGGGCAGGGGGACACAGCAAATGCACCGTTCTCCCACATGCAGTGATTCAGGCAGTAGCAAATTTGCAGGGAAATGCAATTTTAAGATCTTGATCTGTGGAGGTGCTTCATTGTACTGTTCTCTAGTTGGTTGTCCAGTCTCTCTGCTTTTCGTGTCTGCTGTAGGGCTTTTGGAAGGTCGAGAGTCTTGAATTTCTTCCAAATCCAGTGGACATGTTTTGAATGAACAGAAAGGATGAAGTAAGCTGAGGAGCCTTTGTTATGTTTTGTACGCAGATAGAATTGGTTATTTCACTGGGGAGAGTCCTTCAAAAGCAACAGCCTCTAGAGGACTTAGTTCCATATCATGTGGGCCCCTCTCTCCCGTCCCACCAAACTCTGGGGTTGTCTTTTCCTTTCAGAGTGAGTGGGAGGGAGAAGAGTTTTCCACATGAAGGGAGGAAGCTGTTGCCCTTTCTTCACTCTGTCAAAGTTTTGCAGTGTTGTCTATTGTCACGACCTCTGCCAACCTCCCACAGACTTTCCCTCTTCCTGCAGGAGCAAATTCACGCTAGCCCTGAAACATTTTGCTTCAGCCATGGGAAGCATTTCTGCACAGAAAGGGAGGTCCTGCCCCTGGGGCCCTCCACACCCTTGGGATGGAGCACACAGCTGGGGTTACAGCAGCTGCCTGCAGAGCTTGTGGGCCCAGGAGCAGGGCGGTGGAGATGGGCAGGGGCAGCTTGGCAGAGACCTACAGGGACAAAAGTTATTTCTAGCACTCAGATTCAGCCATCCATCCCAAGCCCCTGGCAAGCTGAGAAGATTTTGGTGCCCAGCCTTTTATGGTGGGCAGAAAGGCTGTTCCCACTGTCTGCCCATTATAGATCTGGAAGAAAACCAGGACGTGGCTTTGCTATGGTGAGAACTGGGGCCTCTGAAACCACCTGTGAGCTCATGCTGGGATCGAAATGCCCAAATCCCATGGCACTCAGGTAACCCAGAGGACAAGTGTGAATATAAAATCTTACTGCTGAGGTCCAATATGATGGTTTAAGAAGCACCTGTAAGTTGTAAGCCAGATGTTTCATGGCTGGAGGTATCTGGAGAGATCATGCAGGGATCCAAAACAGTCACCCAGAAGAGGAGGAGATATCATCTACGTATGGCCTCCCTGGTTATGTGGGGTGGGTGAAGGCAATGGAAGAAAAACAGACGGAATAGGGATCTGTTTTCAAATCTGCATGATGGAGTTGCAACAAAAACATCCACATCTTTTGTATGTGTTTGACTATGGCACCATATGTTATTACTCCCCTACCTTGCAAGGAGGCCGGCAGGTCCTCCTTGCTCCAAAAGTACCAGCAGGACACAGCAGCAGCTGACTCATGAGTGGCTTTACCTGTTACAGGCTAAAATTACTTTTCTCAATTCAGTAGCCATCTGCTCCCTTTCCGTTTCAGCTCCCAGGACTGTCACCTTCCCCACAGCACAGAGCAAAGCCACCGAAAGCCACCAGCCCCCTCCCAGTTGCTGCATCCCTCCCTCCCTGAGACATTGTCTCCATCTTTCTGCTTTGCTTGTGAGCTCTTTGGAAATGCTCTTTCTTGCTACGAATAACATTGGATGGGCAGCATACCCCAGGAGCCCTGAGAGCAGCAGGGATCCCACTGCCACAGGCATCACAGGCAGGACAGGGAGTGACAAACTGGTTTTGTGCATCCATCAGGAAGGATGGGTTCATGGAAGAATCCTTAAGAAGGGGGAAACCCACCTCCAGGGAGCTTCTCCAAAGCTTCCTCTTAAATAAAGAACCCCTGGAGTATTTGGTATATAAGGAGGGAAGTATCACTTTCCTCTCCCCAGTTACCAGTCCACATTCTTCAACCTAGATTTGGGGTTAGGTACCATTTGGGGAGTGAGCTGGCTGTACCACTAGTGCTACTATGCATTTAACACATCCAAAAGGATTAGATTCCTCCTTGGCCAACCTTGAAATTGCCTGGAAACCTCCAGAGGTTTTACATTACATATAGGCTGATCTAATTGTTGGCTGCTGCCCAAAAGCACAATCCTGTCTTCTTCCACAGGGGTCCTCCCACAGTTCGCCCCCTCCCTGACTGCATCTGACATTCACCTGACCGCTGGGTGAGCCAAATGTGCACAAGTCAACCCAGTTTTGGTGCTTTTGTACAGTCCTTCTGAGTCCTCAGGCAGGAGAATTGCCTGGGTGCTGGTGGCAAAGGAGTCATGGAAACATGAATATGTCTTATCTGAGACGATGGGACTCAATCTCCTGTCCTGGATGTCACAGGCATATCCTCTCACAAGCATGAGTGCTTCCACCCCATTTTACTAGTGGTCCTGCAGCTAGAGCTTGTGCTGCAGAAACCAGAATTAGGCACCTTGTGGGTGGTGTTCGACTCCATTGCACACCATTAAAGACACAACATCCTCTTGAAAGCATTCAGGAGTTGCAGGAGAGAAAGCAGGTCAGAGGGAACTTGATTTTTTTTTTTTTTTTTCCTAAAATACCACAGGAGGCATCTCAGATCTTGTTTCCTTGGTGTGTTTACATGTTGTAGCATTGCTTGTCTTTAGCTAGAATAAGAAACCATGCAGGAGATCTCTCCTGCTGTACTGGGCCAAGGGTGATACGGTCAGTCTTCAGTCAAGTTCCCTTGAAAACCCTCTCTTAGTGCCAAAAGCAGGCAGTGCTGCCCTGCTGTGCCTTGCCTGAGGTCTCCAGGGTATTGTACCTGCATTGTCATGGCTGTGTAGATACTGCTGAAAACACTCCTGTGTTTGTACTGTTTAAGTCCTCTCCCTTGTTGCTAAAGAAATTGGATATTGGCCTCTAGTTGTGAGTCTGCTGGTCTTGTGTAGCCTGGCTTGATGCCACCAGTAGGTATCTCCACCCTCTGGAGATCTCTACACCTCTCTAGGTGGCTACCAGAGACTTCTGCGGGAGCAGGCTTGGGTTCAGTGATAGGGATGATGCCACACCATGATTAGTGAATAAATGTAGTTTAATCGACAGGCCTGCATTAACTTCTGAAGTATGTGAGCAAAAATTTCAATTACATTAATTAACAAATAAAAGGAAAAACAAAACAAAACAAAACAAAACAAAACAAAAAACCACACACTAGGACATACACAGTGAAATAGCATCAACAAAGCAAACACTTGATTCAAGGACCCTGCCTGGGAGCTGAGCCTTGGGTCCCCATCTCCACTCATCTGCACTTTGGATGATTTATACTGTTACATGGGAGAGCCTGGGGATTTTTCTTACCTAATTTTGGCATCTGAATGTTAAAGGAGCTTGGGCAGGCAAAGGGAAGAACAGGAGCATCAGTGGTTCACCCAAGTTGTCCCCATTGCTCCTCTCCAAGACATGCCACGAAGTTCTTGGGAAGAGGTCCATGAATTTCCACTAGCTAAAGTCACTGCAAATGGGGTGGCTCAGACTGAAATGCTGAACTTCTACCCTGGCAGATGAACCCCAGATTTTACTGGCATCACCCAGGACCCCAGATCAGACAAACCCAGACTCCGATGAGACTAGATGCCAAAGGCTGCTCTGAGAACAGGAACAGGTGTTTTTTTTTTTGCCCCAACTCTGCAACTGCCTCACTTTCAGGTGGCCCAAACTCCTCGTCAGACAGCGAGGAACATTACACCACGCTGTAGGAGGGCAGAGGCTGTGCTACAGATGTGTGCATGAGCTGGGCACCTCAACTCAACCACCCTTCGGCAGCAGTTACCTCCAAGCCAGGAAAGCCTAGGGACTTGCTTTGAAGGTATTGCGGTATGTATCCAAGGCATTTGAACTGGATCATGAAGAACTAGCTTATCAGACTGCCCTCCTTTTTTGGCAGAGAGCCTTTTCCTCTCCGCTTTCAGAGTTATGACTAATTACTCCTCATGCAGGCTTGCTGCTCTGAATCACTGATGATTAGCTGGCAGAGAGGCTCCGAGCCTTCCTTCTCAGCACCCACCCTTCAGCCCCAACTTCAGCTCTAAATTTAACCAAGACGACCCTTTTAGTTAATTAGACGCATCCTGGTTTTTACTACCACATTTCGATAAATCACCAGTCTCGCCCATTCTCCTGATTGTAAAAGCTCTATCACAGGCATTGCTTCCCAGTCTCATCTTGCAGCAGCCTGATATCAATCCCCTTCAGATACGTGCACTACAACAGAGTCTCTGATGCTCTCTGCCCACCACAAATCTTCATGCAGGGTCTTTTATAAAGTCCATGCTAAAACTCAGAAAGTGCGCATGAAAACTTGGTCAGGCTCTGCCACCCTTGTCATGCTTGAGAAAGCTGAAGTCAGGGGAGGAAGGAAATTTCTCTCTGTTAAGTGACACGGAGGCAGGATATTGTTTTCTGCTTACAAAGTCTAATAAGGCCTTGTTTATGTCTAAGAAGGCTTTATATTTTCTTTGTGAGTCATCTTCTATATATATGCACCATACTAATTGGGCATCTAATTGAAAAATTAATGATAAAAAACAAAACTTTGCCACGTACAATTTTCTAGGTATTTGACATATACAAAATGTGAAGTTATATACTCAAAGTGAGGAACAATTCTTCCTTTCAGAAAAGTCTATGTTAATATTAAAACTCTAAAATAAGCATTATCACTGGTATAAGCAGTTTTGAACACGTGCTTCAGTTTGTCTCATTAAATGCTATTCCACTCATGATTTCAGCAGAAGGATTTGATATCTGTTTTTTACTTGAAACTTTTGAGGGGTGGGAATTTCTAAGCTAGATAATTATTATTTCTTTTGTTCAGACCTTTGTCATTTCTGGAAAGAGGCAAAATACATACTAGAGAATCTCAACATAATCAACATCTATTTTTTCTCTTGTATGCACAAATATAGAACTCTCACTTGGTATATAAACAGGCGTACAGATCTTAAACATAAGTTACTCTCCTTTGATAAAGCTGCTTTAACCATGTGTAGACCTCTAAGCACAGTACCTGTGCAGCTTTACCCAAATCAGTCTTAGCCCTATGAAAAAAGCAAAGCACTCAAGTGGTTGCAAAGAGGTTTTTGCATCACGAACACTTCAGCTGACTGACGTAGTTTCATTCAAGTTACACTGATTACCACCAGCAGAGGATCAGGCTGGAAGAGCTCAGCCCAGGCAGCAAAAAGCAGCTCTAACACGTACCTTTCCTTTCTCTGCACCCCATCATTACAAACTCTAGAGCTACATCTCCAGGGAGGTGGTGCTGGAGATGAGGAACATGGAGATGAGGAACAGGTGAGACCAGAGGAAGCATCCTTCACACTCCTCCCCCCCTACATTTTTCTGCACAGAACAGTTTTGTTGACCTGTAAAGACATATAAGGTCTGAAGCACAAAAATCAATGGACAGATCCCTCCAACACATCACAAAACCTTTATTAGTGTTTATCAGTGACACAGATTACAGGAACCAAAGGCAATTAAATAACATTTAACTTTAAACTGACCACAGACTCAAGAAATACAAGTCACATTTGGCAAGTCAAACTTCTCAGTACACTGGGTTGCTTAGGTTATTATACTGTGAAAGAGGAATTTCCCTTACAAGATTCTACATATTCAGGATATTATTAATTATTGTGTCTTTCAGACAGTTCCTTTGGCAAGAATTCCCATTTTTAAGCTTTTATTATATAAAAATATAACCAATTTTTCATTATGTACAAACATTACATTACACACTGTACAGGTTAAAAACACTACAAAAATGGCAGGCCATGGGCAAACCAAAATTAAAAAAAAATAATGTAGAAAACATCGAAAGAAACAAAAAATTAAATACTGCACATTTCATAAAAATTACATTAACTACAAACAATTCCATTTTTTTTTTGTTTGCAAATACCAAACAGTACCGACGTGATTGGAAATCTTTCCCAACAACTTCATGTTTTAAGGCACATCTTGCATATTTACATGTACAACACTGGATCTGGTCAATAACTTAAAGGCTCCCGGGAGCGACCGAGTCGTGTGCGTGTGGGGACGTGTGTATGGGGCTGGGGAGCAGGTAGGGCTACACTTTCTCAGTGGTGTCAGTCTGGGGACCCAGGTATCTAGTCGAGGGGGCTGGGTAGAGGGGCACCCCGATCTCCTGGAGGTCGGGGAGCCGTGCGGGACGCGGTGGGGAGAGCAGCGTGATCGTCCGGTCAAAGTCCCTGTGCAGCACCTTCTCGTAGACGCTCTGGAGCCCCACTGTCTTCGGCAGCTGGGCCTGGTAAAAGTTGTCCCTGCGGAGGGGGTCCCTGGGCAAGGAGGTGCTTTTGCAGAAGGTGGAGAGGGGCGCCGAGGGGTGGGAAGAGGGGTGGGGGTTGGCTCGGCCGCAGGACGGGCTCCAGCAGCGGTCCGAGTGACCCAGGATCTTGCACTCAGCTGTACAAGCCCACAGACCTAGAGGGAGCAAGAAACCTGTGGTTACTGCAGGGACAAACCCGCGCCATCCCTAATCCTCAGAGTTATCAATCACGGGATGACTCAGTCGGGCAGCGATGCTCTACGGCACAATGAAAAGGCACACTGGGGAAGGCAGGGCTACGTCATTTTGCTACGGGGGCTTCTCACAGTTTAACTTTCAGGGAAAATTTTTGGGGAGGGGAAAAAAAAAAAAAAGCACACACAATTCTAAAGCACTTCCAGCTCTGCTAATTCGTGCTGGATGCTCGGTGTGGAGCGAAAGCAGCATTTAGCAGCCTGCTGGGAAGAGGCAGGCAGTTTGAGTCAGGCAGCTCTGGAGGGAAGCATCAGGTTCCCCTCCCCACCAGCCCCCAGCTATTCGCAGCACCCTGACAGGTCCCTCCATGCACCCCCCTGTCTGTCTGTCTGTCCGGACAGCTGGGAGCAGGGGCTGACTCCTTACCATTCTGCATGTGTGTGATGAGGTCCTTCTTCAGGGCATCTCCGCTGATGTCCGAGTCGCTGTCATTGAAATCGCTGTCGCCTTTGCCGCTGTCTTTGCCGCTGAACTTCTCTGCCTCTCGGCCAGAGATGGTGTTGAAGGAGTGCCCCTTCCAGATGGCCACGGGGGGAGCAGGCTCTTTGCCAAAGCTCGGAGCAGCAGCAAAACCCTGCTGAGGTGGGGGGGGGGTCAAAGGAGAGGGAAGAAGTATAGGGTAAATTGACATCAGAACTGCATCTCTGTGATTTTACATCCCCCCTCTCCATGCACAAACCCCTCCTTCCACCCTCCCCTTCCCAGGACACGGCAGGACCTTACCTCCCCGCTGGGTCCTCTGAGCCTCTTCTGACCCTCGTAGAGGCCAGCGCTGTCGCTGCTGCTCTCAGCGGCAGAGATCTCTTCGGCTGCCGGAGAAGGGTCGGGACTGGTGAAAGAGGTTTTGCTGGGAAAGGTTCGTACCTCAAACACATTTCCCCTCGGGCTGCCGTCCTCCTGCCGGCCCTTCTCCAGGTGGGAGATGTCTATCTGCTCCTTCAAGGAGGTGTTGTTTTTGATCTCGTTCCCCTTCTTGCGCCTGTTGCAGGTGGTGGCGATGGTGATGATGGCCACCAGGAGGAGGGTGCAGCTGCCCGCCAGGACTATGATCACGATCAGAGGGATGTCCCACTGCAAAGCCTTTCCTTCCCAGGAGCTGGGCTTGGCTACCTCCTGAATACTGGAAGGAGCAGTGGCCGTCACCAGGAAGTTGACTGTGGCAGTCGTGGCCAGAGGGGGTCTGCCATTGTCTGTCACAGTGAGGATGACCTTGAACAGCTGTCCCAGCTCTTCAGAGAGGTCACCCGTCAGCACAATGTCCCCAGTGCTCGGGTTAATAGTGAAAAGGTCCTGCTGGGGCTCTTCCAGGAAGGCAAAGGTGAGCTCAGCATTGGCCCCATCATCTGCATCTCGAGCTTTGATCTGGGCCACCAGGGAGTCACGGGAGGTCTTGCTGGACACGCCGATTTCCACTGACCCATTGGTGAGCACTGGGTGGATGATGACAGGAGGGTTGTCGTTCTGGTCCACCATCCTCACCTTGACAAGAGTGCTGCTGGAGAGCTGTGGGGAGCCTCCATCGGTGGCCTGGATCCTCAGGTCCAGCTGCTTGAGTATCTCATAGTTGAACGTCCTAAGGGCATAGATGGCCCCAGTGGCGGGATCCACTGAGACATAGGTGGAGATGGGGGCCCCCATGACTTGGGTCTCCAGCAGTCTGTAGGTGACCTTACCATTGTGGCCAAGATCAGGGTCTCGGGCCACCACAGTGGTGATGTAGGCACCTGGGGGGTTGTTCTCCGGCACGGCCACCTCATAGAGGGGCTTGGCAAAGAGTGGTGCGTTGTCGTTCTCATCGCTCACCCGCACCGTGTACTGGCGGACGGTCTTGAAGGGCGGCGAGCCCAGGTCCTCAGCCACCACGGTGAGGTTATACTCAGGGATGCGCTCACGGTCCAGTGCTGCCGTGGTGACGATCATGTAGCTGTCCTCGTAGGCACGCTGCAAGGCAAAGTGGTCATGGCCACGGAGGCTGCAGCGCACTTGCCCGTTGTCACCTGAGTCACGGTCAGAGGCACTGACCAGGGCCACAAAGCTCTCGCTGGCCGCTGCCTCACTGACGTAGGCCACGCCGGCGGCACTGCCGGCACCACGGAGGGCACTGATGCTGATGCGTGGCGCGTTGTCGTTGACGTCGGCGAGGCGCACGATGACGGTGCAGGTGGCAGCACGGGGGCTGGCGCCACGGTCCTGGGCACGCACGTCCAGCTCATAGGTGCGGGTGCGCTCATAGTCCACGGCGGCCTCCAGCGTCAGGCGGCCAGAGCGCGGGTCGAGGCGGAAGAGCCGCCGTGCCTCGGGGGGCACCTGGCTGCCAAAGGCGTAGACCACTTCCCCATTGGGGCCCTCATCAGGGTCATCGGCGTCCAGGTCGAGCAGCAGGGAGCCGGGTGGCGCATCCTCAGGCAGCTCCACTGTGACTGAGCCCCGGGCGAAAGTGGGGCTGTTGTCATTGGCGTCGAGGACACGGACGTGCACGGTGGCTGTGCCCGAGCGTGCTGGGCTGCCGCCGTCCTTGGCCACCAGTTCCAGGGTGTAGGAGGGCTGGCGCTCACGGTCCAGCTCCTGGAGCAGCACCAGGTCGGCGCAGCGTGCCCCATCTGCTCGCGTCTGTGCCTCCACTCCAAAGTGGCTGTTGAGGGAGACCTGGAAGCTCTGGATGGAGTTGGAGCCCACGTCCTCATCCACCGCCACCTCCAGCGGGAGGCGCGTGCCAGGTGCGGCACTCTCCGACACCTCCAGCGTCATCTGCGCCCGGGGGAAGCGCGGCGCGTTGTCATTGATGTCTCGCACCTCCAGCTCCACGTGCACCAGGCGGTAGCGCTCCCTCCAGCAGCTCACCACGTCGAAGGCCAGCACGCACTGCGGGGCCTGCCCACACAGCCGCTCCCGGTCCAGCCCCGCTTCCCCGATGCTCAGCTGCCCGTCCTCCTCCCGCACCCGCACCAGCGAGCTGTTGCTGAACTGCCGCATCAGTCGGAAGCTCATCTCCCCGGGAGCCTTCACCGGCATCTCATCGGCCAGCGTGCCGATCACCGTGCCCGGAGCCCCTTCCTCGTCGGTGCGGTACCTCACCGTCTTGCAGCGGGACATGGCCAGCAGGCAGCTGGCTGCCAGCAGCCGCAGCGGGCCCATGGCACCTGCGGGGCGCGGGGATGGACGCGGATCCGCTCGCCCACCGCCCACCAGCGCCGTCTGCGCCCCTCCGCGCCCCGGCGCCGCCTTTAATAGACGGCGCTATGCAAATGGCGGCCCGGAGGAGCCAATGGGAGCGGCGCGGGGGGCGCCGCCCGGACACCCCCTCCGCGGGGCGGCTGCGGCGGCCGGGGCGGCGGGCAGCGAGGGGCGCCCGCCTTTGTTCGCGAGAACTCTGCGGGGCGGGGGGCTCATTTCGGCATTTTTTTTTCCTTTTTTCCCTCCCCTCCCGTTTTTTTCCCGCTTTTTAGTTCCCGTGTATTTCGTCTTTTTTTCCTCTATTTTTTATTTATTTTTCTGCTTTCATTTTTTATTTATTTTTTTTCTTTCTTTCTCTGTCCCCCCTTTTCTTTCTTTCTTCCCCTTCCTTTTCCCTCCGGAGGCTCCCGGCGGCGGACAGGTGCTGCCGTGGGCTGTGCCGTGCCGTGCCATCCCATGCCGTGCCGTGACATCCCATCCCGTGCCGTGCCATCCCATCCCGTGCCATCCCATCCCATCCCGTGCCGTGACATCCCATCCCATCCCGTGCCATGGCATCCCGTGCCGTGACATCCCGTGCCGTAGCATCCCATCCCATCCCCTGTCGTGCCGTGCCGTGCCGTGCCGGTCCGCGGGAGGGTGCGGGCGAGCGCGGGCCGGCTCAGCGGGGCGCGGCCGGGGGGGTTTCGGTCGCTTTCACATCCGCGCCCGCGGTGGTGTGTTCCTCGCGTGAGAGCCTGTGATCCGCGCTGTAAGTCGCCTTTCAGGAGGTGTCCCCGCATGCTTTAGTATGCATGTCACCGCCCGGGTTTCTTAAGCCTGGGGCACTAGCAGGCGAAAGGGAAAAAAAAAAAAAAGAAAGAAAGAAAGAAAGAAAAAAAAAAGTTCCAAATAGGATTTAGCATAAGCTTGAGGAGATTTGGAAAGGTTTCAAAGATCAGGCTGTATCAAAGGCTTATGAAGCCCTCGTTAGCTGCAGAAATATAATAGCATGGCAGGCTATCCCATTTGAGGAACCAATGTCTGTATTATTTCACTATGACAGGCTAAAGGGAGAGAAAGTTGAACAGTTTCCACAGAGGAGTTGGACTAAGTTGAATATAATGAGCAAACGCCACATGTATCCATTATGTCCCCCTATTCATCCCCAATCACTGCCATAACTCTTTGACTAAACGATGATGAGCGCTGAATTACACACAATGCCCAGCTCATATTAAAATACATTTAAGACCTATCCCTCCTGGTGCCCTGTTACGCCTATTCACGGGATTTTCTTTTTTGTCCTAATAGGGCCTCTCTGGGAAGCAACACCAGCCTCGTTCCAGCAGAACAAAATAACAGCATGAGGCTGAAACCTGGCACGGACCGGGGGAACGAAGCCATCTGCCCGCCGCTGCACCGGGGTCCCCCAAAGCCGCGTGTCCTTCCTCCACCCTCCTCCTCCTCTTCTTCTACCCTCCTCCTCCTCCTCCTCCTCCTCCTCTCCTCCATCCTCTCCTCTTCCTCGGCCGGGACGGACCAGCGGGGCTGGGGGGCGGATAGGGGGGCTCCAGCTCCGGTTCCTTCCCCCCTCCCGGCTCCGTCCCCGTTGCAGGGGGCTCCCCGGGGTCCCCTTTGGCCGCCGCGTTGCGCTGCGCGGGCGTTGCGCGGGGGTTGCGCGGGGCGGCACGCGAACGCGGCGGGCCCGCAGCGCCGGCTTATGGAAATGGGATTTAAGGAGCGCAGCAGCGCTCGCTGCGGGGACGAGGGGGGAGCAAAGGGGGGTGGTGGTGGTGGTGGTTTGGGGGGAGGGGGGTAGACACGCACCGCCGCCGACAAAAGCTCCCCAAACGCCTTCTTTCCATACCAAAAGGCTCCGCCGAGCTCTTTTCTCCGGCCCCTAGGAGCTCCGCGGGAGGGAGGGGAGATGCGGTGCCGGGGAGGGTTGGAGCGGGTCGTGTTGGAGCGGGTCATGTTGGAACGGGATGCGTGGGACCGGGTTGTGTTGGCCCGGGATGTGTTGGACCGGGTCGTGTTGGGCCGGGGGCTGCGCGCCTGGGAACGGGGCCGCTGGCCGGGAGCGGGCAGCGGGCAGCGGGGCGGCCCCTCGTGTGTAACAGGATTATCTTTGCCATTTCAAGTTCCATACAGCATGTAATTTATTTTTAATTAGGATTAGATCGAGCAGGGAAGGAGACCAGACCGTCCCCCCCGTCGTCCCCCCCGCCTTCACCCTACCCCTTTGCCCCCCGTCCCCGTAAAGGCATGGCTATTCCAGGAGGAGCTTGTATTCTTTATATAAAATCAATCAATCAATACAACAGGGCTCGCATTCACCTCCCACGCATTTTGCAGGAGAAAAGGGTGCAAAGAAATGTATCTTCCATGCGTACTCAAATATCTGCATCAGGACGGGCTTGGAAAGCCTTCTCCCTTCTCATCTATGCATTCCCCATCTCACAGACTCTCTCGATCCAAACCCTTTCTTAAAAGGGTCCCAGTGGGGTCTTGCTCCTCTTGCCCTCTTGCCTTTTTTTTTTTTTTTTTTTTTTTAGGTCAAAATGCACTTTCTGTCTGCTCGAGTTATTATTTTTCCACAATCGTGATTCTGAGTTAAAAAAAAAATACATATCAGTCGCTCCACTGGAGCAAAGCCTTCTCCCCAATAGTTTGGATAAAGTCCATTACAGAAATGTTCGTAAAGGCTAGTGAAGAATCTTGTTTTACAGCTCAAAAAATAAACATACGGATCAGCTGCGTTAAAAGCGCTTCTTTGAAATATTATGGTTAAACAGCCCAGATTGGTTGATTGCTCCATGCAGGGACATATGTTCTCGCAAACTGTGTGTATTGTTACTAATGGGGATTCTCACACCACAGCCTTCTTTTGAATCGGAGGCACTGGAGGTTTATCCGGAGCTGTTGAGAGGTTGTTTTAATAATTCACCAGCCCTCTTGCACTTAGTGCTGTTGCGGAGACTCGGAGCCTGCTAAGAAGGAGGCATTTTGTGGTGTCCGGAGCTCTGATCTCCACTGCCAAGCTCCTTCCCGGACCTCTTTGATGCAGAAAGCAAAGCTGCTCTGAGAGGTGGGTGTCAGGACAAGAAAAAAGCAAAAGACTCCCCACCCATCCCCATGAGCCTGAATCTCAGGGTAATGCCTTGCTCTCAGGGGCTGAAAGCACTCCCAGCCCACCAGCCCGATGCCAACAGCAACCAAGTTGGACTGATGGCCAACAAATCGCTGCAGGTTCCTCTTTCTAGTTTTAATTTTGCATTCCCCTCAATTCTGATCCAGTAAAGCTTGTGGGTGCTCTGCTCCTCTCCCCAAACAGTCATGGCCTTACAGAGGGTGACAAAAAGTCAGGATCTTCTCCTCTTCTTCCCTTCACACTTCCAGCTGTGGGGGCTGTGAGGGAAGGCAGGACTCTCATAGGGCCCAGCATGTACCTCAGCACCACATACACCTTGAGGGAGCAACTTAATGCATGGGACCATGGAAGCAAGCCATGATTTATATAGAGGTGACTGTGTTACGTTTGAGATTTTTGGAGCACCAGGCTCTGGATATGAACATCCCTCTCTCTCCTTGGCCCTGATCCCCCTCAGCACAAGCTGCATGATGGCTGCATGCTCTTGGGGTGGTGGGGTGGGATGCTACAAGGACATGACATTGACATGCCTTGACTTTGTCCAGGCTTTTCTGAGCCTGGAAAGGAATATGGGTGAGTCTGGTATTTGGGTGAGGTTCCGTCCAATTTCTCTCCAACCCTGAAGCTGGGACACAGCGTGTCCCCCCACCCCGCATCTCTGAGCCTGCAGAGCTGGTGGCACAAAGTCCCTCCTTGGAAACCCGTCTCCCTTTTCTCTCAGCCCCTGCCTCTTTCTTCTCTGGCACCATGGCTCGGCTGCCTTTGAGTGATCTACAAAAACAAAGGAGCTCCTTCTGCTTCCCGGCCTAAACAATCCCCCCCTGTTTAATCACTTCTGCTGCAACCAAGGAAGTGTGGGTTAACCTGTCAAGCTCCACAAGCCCAGGCTGACCAAAACTCTGGAAAACAAAGGAGTGGAACGAAGCGGCAAAGGGTTTTGTTGCTCCGTGGCTGTTTGTGTTCAAGGGGAGCACACGGCATTGTCTCTGGCCTTGTAGGCTATAGAAGAGAGAGCTGCCATCCTTCCCGTGAGCCGCAGTTGGGTACCAGGGTTATAAATCACCCCGATCATCTGCTTGTTATATTTGCTTCAAATGCTTCCCTGCCTCTGTCTCCCTTCTGTGAAACGTGAGCTATAAAATGAGAGTTTGTTCTGCAGAATAAAGAAATCGTGTGCCCGTACCCCCCACCCGGCAAGCAGTTCTGATTCCGCAAGGAATTTATTTTTTAATTGGATTAATTTCTAGCCTCTCTCAGAGTAGCAGCTGGGGTCTTTGATTCGAGAGGTTAAAACAAAGGGGAAGGAAACAAAGGACCAGTTCTTCACAGTCCCCACACAGCATGGGCCTCGTGTGTGCTGCCTGGAGGTATCCCTGGAGCAGTGCATTCCTCGAGGTCTGCAGCTAGGGTCCTCTGGGGGATTTTTGGGGTATTCCCTGGTCTGTCTTGCCTTTGAGGTGATGACAGGGGACTGGGAAAATCCTTGAGGTGGCTAGGCCTGAGTTTTTCCCTCCTACCCCAGCACCCAGGCCATGGTCCCACATATCCTTAAACTTGTGGTGCAAAGGAGTCAAGCACCTGCTGGCACTTTTGTACCTCCTCTCTTCTGCCCCCGTCTTCGCCAGCTCTCTGTACTTTTTCTGCATGAGAAGAGATCGATGAGGCTTCGCAGCTGTTAAATCACGAGCCAGGTGCCCAGGCTCAGTTCTCAGCTCTGTGATCTGGAGCAAGCTAATGAAGCCCAGCTCCACCAAGGTCTGGGGTATTTAGGTACTCAGCTGCCATCGAGTCCAGTGGGGATTTGACATCTTTTAGCATGGATGAGGGCTTTAGGCTCTCTCAGACTCAGCCCCTCATGTCTGCAGAGCACTTGGGTACCACGCAGAGCAGTTGCAATGACAGCACACTGCAACCTGTGGGTATGCCAGGTGATGACAGCCCAAATCCTGCTACGTGCCCAGCACCAGGCCTGTTACTAGATCAGAGGCATCCTTAGGAAGAACAACCTTTATTACACAGGTTCTTTCTCCCTATTTTACCTTGCTGCTTTTTATTTTAGGGGTCAGAGCAGTAGGACATTAAACAGGGGAACCAGAAAGTTTCTCTCCCTGGATGTTGTGAATAGAAGCTCGCTCTCCGTGGCTGCTCCCATACACCTGGCTGGGATGCCTTTCATACCACTTTGAAGGTGTCCAGGTTGGTATATTTGGCTTTCCTCCAGCAGCTCCTTGTTTCCTCCTGGGCCTCATTCGTGCTCTCCTCCTTGAAGGACTGTTTGGGATTTCAGACTCTTACGAATGATGAATGGGAGGAAGAAATCCACCTTTCAGCTACCACGAAGATGTACAGCCCTCTGTGAACACTTATGTGTGGCTGTTGGGATGGGCTCCACTGACTTCTCAGGGAGGCAGCTCACTCGCTGTTTCGCGAGCAAGATCCCTTGCTGGATGTCCTTCCTCTGCCCCTGGCCAGACAGCTGCCCTTGCCCTGTACCACACCAAATAAGCATGGCCTCATCCCTCTGCCTCCTTCCTAACATTTCTCATATTCCCCCACACTTGATTCCTTGGCCCCTTTGCTGATAGACATGGCAGGGGGAGGCTCTGTGAAGTGATCTTCTTTGGGTTCTTGGAGATGGAGAAGTCACAGTTACATGGTGCCATGTTTGAGCTAATTAGCCCCTTGTCACAGCAGGGTTAATGAGCTTGGGTGCAGTGCCATAGCTTCTGAGTTTTGGGCTGGTTTTCACAGCTTTGCCCATTTGTACCCTGAACTTCTGGTTGTTTCTGAGAGGGGGGAAAAATGCAAGGGGGAGGCAGGGGCTCAGCCTTTGTGCTGGAGGCTGGAGGGAAATCTCTGCCTCCATCTCACCTCTCCTTCTCCCCCCCCCACTCCCCCCCTGTCCTCCATCTCAATCGGCTTGCAAAGTCAGAGCCCCCAGCTGTGCAGGACTAAGTCTCTCCTTCTCCCAGCCTCCCGAGCGGCAGCAGGCTGTGAGCAAGAGCGTGCCGCGCGTCACCTCTCTTCAAGAGCCCGTGACCGCGGGGGGACGAGCCCGGGCGCCGGCGGCTGCTGTGCTTGGCCGCCTGCCAGGGAATGGGCTCTATTCACACCGAGCATCTTCGTTCCGCCGGCCGCTTTCAGGGGGCTTAAGCATCCTGCCTGGGGGCTGCCACACCGCGTTGCCCTCTTGGTGCTCTTTGCTGTCCAACACCCAGTGCTGAGGTATGACCACAAGGCAAGGAGCACTGTTTGCCCACTCCAAGCTGAGGGAGCTGTGATTTTCTGCCATCTGGTCCTCCTAGGTGCTGGCAGGAGCCCCCCGGTCCCCTTGGGAGATGCTGGAGCCCATAGGCTGGCTTGGCTTGCTGGCATCCTCACGCATGGATCCCCTTCCCTGCTGCCAAGCCTGAGTCTTTATTTCTGCATGACAAGGAGTCTTCTCTGCCTGACAGTTAAGACAGTGATGAATTCAGTCTGTCTGAGACCCACCTCACTGTCTCCACCTTTGGTACATCATCTTTCTCATCAGGATGGATTTTAGATTTGAGAACTACCAGCATCTTGCTGCCCAAAATGCAGTCTGATCTGAGGCAGAGCAAGGTGGGGAAATGGCACACAACAACAAAGAGGTTGTTTTGGCCAAAGAGCAAGCACGTCCTCTTACAAGAAATTTGGAAAGAATTAGTATTCATACAGACTGGATGAGAAGGCAACTTCTCAGAAGTTTGTGTTCCTAAATTGTTGCGGTACTCTTGAGTGTTTTGCACCGGACTTCTGTTTTAAGGGTTTCTGTACCACATGTAGCTGACTTCATGAGTGTGGAGGCCAAGAGAAAACTTCTTTTTCCTCTTTTTTTTTTTTTTTTTTTTTTTTTTTTTTTTTTTTTGTCCTAATATCTCTTCTTTGACCTCAGCAGGACTTTGACCTCCAGAGCTACAAAATGTTCCTGTACTCACTGCTCTTCTTTCATGTGTGGCATTAGTTTCATCTCCACGTACACTTTGCTGAACAGATTCAGCTGAGAAAGCACAATGCTGGGTCTGGGTGGCATGACCTGGACCAGGAGCTGCTGGCAGCCCAGGGATGACCTGGGACAGAGGAGATGTTTCCCATGGCTGAGGGATGCATCCGTGCCCAGGTGTGTTTGTCTGTCTTTAGGAGATAGCTCCTCAGTCCCCAGATGTCACCATCTCCACCTGCAACTGTAAGTGTGCGCCACAGCAGGGTGATGACACAATCTGGATACCACATGCAGTCTCTATGGCTACATCCATAACACTGAATAAAATGCTCTGTCCCCTGGGTCTGCTTAGCGTACTTCCGTAGATGGAGCCTGTGGTGATATGGCCCTTTTCCAATTTGGTGGGAATTACCTGTTTGTCTTGCTAGGTTTAACTGTCTGGTGCAATCACTTATTTCATTCACTTGAAAAAGAGGTGCCCAATTTTTCATGCCACCCTTGCATGCAGCTTTTTGCCTCTGGAACCGAATAGAAATACAGAAACCAGCACACATTTCACACATGATCCCCAGGAAAAAAAGTCATCCATCCTAAATGCCCACAGAATTCTGTTTTGAAATGTTAAATGAATTGTCGTTGCTTTTTAAGTGCAGTAATAAATGTGGAGAATGATCTCCCTAAAAAGAAAGCTCAAGGCTTAGAGGATAGGTGTTAAAGAAACACATCAAATTAGACAAAATCGGCATAAAACCTGTGTTATCCCCAAAAATAAGGTCTGACGGCTCAAGCGACTCTTCTGCTTGCTTCTGTACTGAACATCAAATTCATGTTTCTGCCTAAAAGGATTTTCATCCCTGCAGCAAACAGATCTGAGATGTTTGTTTTGCGGTGGAGGCAAGTGGTGGTGGTGTGTGAGAGGCAGAAAATGATGCGATTGGGCACGGTTTGTGAGCCAAGGGTCACAGACGGGTGAAGCCTCACACAGGTTAAAATAAACATTCAGAGATGCTGGCAGAGCATGCCGAACACTTATAACTGCAGAGGTTTGAGATGTGTGTGTATGTATGTGTTATATATTATAATGAATATGATAATTACAGGAGGTAATTTATAATATGTGTGTATCATATACGAGTGCCTCCTCAGTAGGCTAAACAATGCCATGAAAGTCTAAAGAAATGTGAAATCTAATTACTGTAGCTGTGTTAGTGAAGTAATAAGGAGCTCAAGAGTGTGACTGATAAGCAATTAGATACTAGACTAATGAGCAAGCTGTCTGCAGTCCATCAAAAAGAGTAAGGGAAGCTTGTGTAAGACACACCTGGCATTGCAAAGAGGAAGATATAAACACAGTTTTCCAAGATACATAAGACAACAGGAAGACATGATGCTCACTAATGACTGGAGATTGTGCGCTTAGCTCCAGGATAAAGTCATGAACCAGTTAAAAAATGTGTGGCAGACCCACAGGGGACAAAGGACAAGGCATTAGGCATTGGCAGCAAGTATGCACAGGAGAGAGGTAGCTTGGATTCAAGGTGTTGGATTAGTGGCTCTCCAGTATTGTGTTTGCTATTCTGTATTTCCCTAAAAAGCAGGTGAGAAATTGATATTGGGCTGGATGTGTGGTTGCAATGGGAGCCCGGTCCCAGTAGAGCCAGTCTGGCAATAGGCAGCAGTACTGGAAGTGCTGAGAAAGGCATTCCAGGCTCTGCATGTTCTACAGGGAGTCCTGTAATAACCACACTCATCTTGTATGGAAGACTGTCTCCAGGAGCTTATACTTCACCAAGTATTAACTGTTTAAGCTGAAATTTTCTGTGCTGGATATCTGCTTCAGGCTGCTGGTTCTTTTTGAGGGAAAGTTTTAGCTGAAGCTATTTGGTTATCTCTGGAAAGGAGGCTAGGATAAATTTATCCTAGGCTTTTTTAATGGTTGTTTTGCCTGTGGGATAAATATCCAGGCTCTCCCATTTTTCTTTTTTCTTTTTTTTTCTTTTTTTTTTTTTTTTCTTTTTCTTTTTTTTTCTTTTAAACCATACAATTTTCATGGTTTGGTTTGAGGACTTGAAATTTTGCAAGAAGATTCCCTGCTATAGCAGGTGAGTTTCATTTTTGTGAGCATTCAACCAAACTGGGATGTACATTTGAAATATTACATCCCGTGGATGTTAAACAGAGATTTAGCAGATAAATACCCCCAGATTTTACCTGTAGTGAGTGCACTGTGAGCTTAGCCGGGACTGGCTTTTGTTTTAAGCACAGGCTGGGCAGATCCAGAGGCCTGAAAGCAGTCATCATCTCTCTGTGGCCTCAGCCAGGTGAAGAAAGAAGATGCTGGGTATGAATGAAACAGGGATGAGAGTCTGGGAAAAGAGAAGTCAAAAGACTCTGTTCCTGTCATAGTGCCTTTCTTCTTGGTCTGCCAGAATCTTGGATTGCTATTCCAGATATTTTTGAAAAAGCATGATTTTCTCTGCTATGGGGAAAATGATGTCAAAACTGAATAGCAAAATATCTCCTACTGGCTTCAAGAAAGGTTGGACGTAATAACCCAGTGCTGGTCTTGGCTCTGTGCCTCCTCTAACAAGTCATGGTCCATGGTGTGATGGAACTAAAGCTTACAACCTGGAGACTACTGCTGGAGAAGTTCTGTTTTTCCAGCATATTGTACCTTAAAGTCTCTGGGGACATGTATAGAGTGTCACTGAGTTGGCGGTGTCAGGAGAAAAAAAGTGAGGAGAAAGCAGGCCTGGAGTGTTTCAGCTTGGATGTGCAAAATTAGCGGATACAACCTACTAACTTGCATCGCCATGTGGCTCAGCTCACCAGCTGTAATACAGAGCTAATGATACACCCTTTTTTCACAGGTTCATTATGGAAATAAGATAATTAACATCTGTGAATCACGCTAATTTAAGAGTGGAGAAGGCCAAAGAACAGGCTGTGAAAAAATTATTACTTTTATCCCAAGCAGGACTTGAGTGGTATTGGGAAACTGTGGCATGAGGCAAGGAAACAGAACAAACACTGAGGAGATGAAGGCTCTCAGGCCTACAGAGCAGAGCAGGAGTCCAGAGGAGAAATAACACTTCACTGTGGAAACAAGGATCATACCACAGCATGACTGGGGCTGCAAAGACCACCTTAGGCCCCATATTTCCCAGTTAAGTGTTTGACTTTGCAGTCTTAACATCGTGCTTCCAAGAAAGTTCTCCTGGGTGCCATATCTATCGAAATATATATGTCTGTGGAGGGAAGAACCTCTTCTGCATGCCCTGAAATCATCCATGTTGCTTGTGGTGTGGTGAGGGTTTAGAGCTGTGATTGCTTATTAAGCAACAAACTTGGGCTGCCCAGATGGCGACGGCTTTTTTCGTTGTCCTCCAAGTACGCAGTGACCTTCTCGGCTTCCTTTTCCCCACAGCTGTAAACTTCTCAGCTCTTAGCCTGATGAGGAAGAAACCTCTTCACCAGGCTGCCTCAGTAATGTGGTGTTTGAGAATAAATAACATTGAAGTCTTCTGTATTAAAGGGAGACTGCAGCTTTTGGAAAAGGAAAACAGGCTTCTAAAGTGATCAAAAGCCAAAAACCCAGTTCAGCTTTCACTTTGAGCTGAAACTGTGAAGAACTTATTTTACACAACCAAAAATAATACTCAGGCACAGTTTGGTTAACCTGTGTCTTGTGAGTTCAAAGATCTAGGTATGTACTACTGAGCCATGGCTTCTCTGTATGTTCTCAGGCCAGACATCTCCTTGTCTTACAGCTGAAGTAGGTCCCTCTGTGGGAAGCTGAAGGACCTGGAAGGGCTGAGGGAAAGGCGATTTGCTTTCTGGGTGGCAGCAAGGGCATGTGTAGGCTGAGTTGCTGGAAGAGCAAGGATTTGGGGATGACCATCAGTAGGATCCAGTAGGATCAGTAGATCAGTAGGATCTCCTGGGGTGCAGGCAAAGCATGACCTGGGGACCACTTCCAGAAGGGTATTACATGCCTTTTTGCTGTCATAAATATGCTAATCCTAAGCATGTGGGGAGTTTTATCGACGGACTCAGCTGGACTCTCATGTTTGCTATATCACCTCCACAAATCGATTGCAGTTAAGTAGGGAGCAGACCCGTCTGGATGTGTGCATGCCTCAAGCGAGTCATCAGGCGATCCTATTAATATAACATCCTTGTCTCCTTTCTGCTCCCCCTTCTGTGGCTCATCCCACTCTCTTTCCACCTTCTGTTGAGTCTGTGAACTCATGTCCTTCCAGTCTCCCCACAGTGTGTCTAGCTTGCTCATGGAGAATAACCCTGAAAAAAGCAACAGATACTCTTACAAGCAAGGGCATATTGCAGTACAGAGCATTTAATGGAGGGATCTGTTATGCTGCACAAGGCATTATTTAGGGGCATGGCGTCAGGACGTAAGGAATATTTGTAAGATGGTTCTCAAAAATGTTTATAGGCAGACTCAGACTGTGCATAGCATGCTGGCTGATGTACTGTGTCAAAGCACAATGTCCAACATAATGCTGGTAATGCAAGCTGCCCTCCTAGCTTGTCCATTTCCATTCGCAATATTTCATCTGAAAGCTGTCTTTAATCATAAGCAGATAGGAAATTATTTATTACAGAGTGCCATAGGTGCACATGGTGCTTTACAAACATGCGAGGGGACAGGTTGCTGCCCTGAAGAACTTGCTGTTGGGTTTAGACAAATACAATAAGAATGAAAAAAGTTTGGGGGTTAAAACTTTCAGCAGACAAATAAGTGCCTGTATACAAGCACATCAGTCACAGTACATAGAAATATTCTCTTTTCTGAGTCAGTTGTTCAGCTGTGTCACATCTCCCGCTGAAGCTGACAAACTGGTAGCTCCTTAGGTAGAAAATGCTTGTATTTTAATGCTTCTTATGTCAGGAATTATTAAACCAACGTAAATATAAAAAACAACTGAAGGGACAAAGTTATATTTCAGGATGACCTGCAGCATCTAAAATGGAAACAGTAGCCAAACTAGCAAGAAGCAAAGTCAGATTTTGTTTTGTTCAGATAATTTATGCTCACGATGTAATGCCGATATAATTTATGTTGCATTGAGTGCTTTGTCTCCTATGAAATTTGACTGTGCAACAGGGTGATGTGAGTAATACTTCAAGGCAGGATTTTTACAGATTACTCTTGTAGCAAATATACACAGATTTTACTGGTCTTTCCTGTGACAAGAAGGAAAGGAGTAAGAAAGAAAGAAAAAAAGAAGGCAAAAGTACAAGGTAATACCCATGTATGATTGCATCCTTAAATCAATGATAACATTTTGCTCACAGACTATATAATTTGTGTGTATGTGTGTACTTTAAAGAAAAAAAAAATGTGTTTGAAATTATGGACTGATTAATGTACCTTAATATACAGAGCAGTACTGAGGCAGTCATCCAGTCCTCAGTCCTCTGCTCCATACCTCTTTTGTTTTTGTTTTTGTTTTTGTTTTTGTTTATCCATCAAACAAGAAGTCCAGCCCTTGTGCTACAAATCAGCTAAGAGAGATCCTGCTCCTGTGTTGTGGAAAAGTTCACAGCAAAGCGAATAGTCCTTAACGGCAGTACCTAGATTTATAAATGATGACAGCAGAAATAGGGCTCATTGGCTACATTTTACGGGCAGTCATTAACAAAAGCCCTTATTTAACAAATCTGAGGAAATGGTCGTGTAATGGGCTTCTCGGATTCAAGGTGAATCAAAGGAAAATCTCATCCAGGAGGACGGGGATGCTCTGCCAGTACCACCACAGCATGGCCACATGACATCCCCAGCGGCAGCCAGGGGGCTGTTGGTGCAGCTGCCCACAGACCCTGCCAAGGAGCCAGATGATGCTGGAAGAATATCTTTCCCAGCCCTGGATCGGGTTGCTCTTGGCTTGTTCTCTGGCTGCAGGAGCTGGAGCTCATTGCTGGGCAGATAAACAGAGAGACTAATAAAGGAGGCGAGGAGCTGTCGATCGTTTGAGCAAATTGGAGGTGTGCTGTTTAGCTGAGGAGTGTTGCAATCCCTGATAAAAATCACTTGGTGGTTGACACTTGATCCAGGATTAAAGTGCGCATGTAGCTCTTGGAAGAGAGCTCTCTTCTCCCCCCAAGCAGTCCCTCTCCCCAAATGATTTAATCCTGTGCATAATTACACGTGTTAAAAAAAAAAAAAACAAAAAACAAAAAACAAAAAACAACCCTAACTCTTTCAGAGCTGATTTTTTTTGTAATTCCCATAATTGGCAAGTGGCTGCACATGGGGGAAAAAAGGGGAGAAGGCTTTGATTTTTTTTTTTCAAGCTGAAAATGTGCAAGCCCTGTGTGGGTTAGGTCCTTTAGATATTTAAAAAGATTGAAACAACTTCAAAGGAGACATTCTGTTCTATCAGGTTGAGTATATTTTAATATTAGCAAGTTTTTTTTTTTTTATTAAGAGATCCATTCTCTTGAGGAAATAAAACATTCTGACATACTTCATCCAGAATGGTTTTTCATTGTTTTTAAAGAGACAACACAGCATTTCAAGCATGCTGGATCAGGGTAAATGTCCTCGTTTCTGCTTATCAGCTTTGGCTGCTCCCTGTTATCTTGTGCTTGTTGCTGGTTATGTAAATTCAAATTTTCTGTCAACAGACTGATGTTTTTTTTGGAGACAAGAAGGGAAAAGTATTTGGTTGCAGTACTTTCTATTTACCTGTTGAGTTCCAATACGTTGTGGCTGAGCAGGGTGAGGACAGCAATGTGGACCTTAGGGCAATGCCATCCCTTCAGAGACATGAGGGACTTCTCCCTTAGGGACTTAGAGACTTCTTTTAGGGAGATTTCCAGAATTCGCTGAATGTGGGCCAGAATAGGAAGATTGCCAGAAGATAGAGCAGGTGACCATTTGAGCTAAGTCTCCTGCCCTGCCTGGTGGACTAAGTGCATTTCTGATGACATATGTACCTTAAAATACAAGTTAGTGCTGTAGAAGATTTCACAGAAGAAGATTAAAAAAAAAATGGAGAAGGGTTACTGTGACAGCTTGGAGCAGCAGCATGGGGAGTCAGAAGTTGTGGGACACATGGGGATGGTGCAGGGCAGAGCAGGATGGGGTTGGAGACAGGCAGGGCAAGATGCTGTAGTGGTTCAGGGCAGAGGTGAGGCAAGCATGGCCCCATGGCTTGTGGTCCCATGGGATATCTTCCAGCCAGGACATGGGCCTGCCCCTCTTGGTCCAGGCATGCCTTTGACCTGAGGACCAAACTGATATGGGACTGGTTGCAGTGAATGGAGAAATGGCTGGAAAAAAACAACAGCACCCAGAAAGGAAGGTGAGGAGAAGAGGATTAAAGAGCCTCATTGGTGATGTATACTCACTCACTCTTGGACATGGGGGAACAATGGAAAATGCCAGCTGCTGGTCTGAGAGAAGGTGCTGGCAAGAGTTGAGTGCAGGTGGAAAAGCTCTTCTCCAAACCCCGAGGGACAGGACACCAACAGGGGCACAGGATGCTGCAGAGTGGAACGCCGGGCAACGTTTGCTGTGAGGAATCTGGGCCATCCTACAGATCGTTCAGTCCATTTTGTCAGGGGAAGGTAGAGGCCATGTCTCTGTCTCCATATACTCCCATCAGCCCTGGCTTTGGCTGTGAGGTCTCTGTGTGGGGTTCGTGGCCAGCTGGTTTAACATCTGGGCAAGGAGTCTGCAGAGATCTGCCTCTACCCAATTTCCTTTCTTTTCATTGAAATCCAGATAATGAAAGCAACGAGAAGCTGATCTGTCCCTTGTGAACCCTGAGGAGATGCAGCCAATGGCTACTGAATATTCTAGTTATTTTAGATTAACCTCCTGGCCCATGTGCCTCTGGAGGTCTCCAGACCAGGCATGAGGCTGCAGGCAGCAAGGCTGTCTGATGTTTGAGCAGTTATTTTTCCCCTCACAGCACATTCACCTACCCAGCATCTTCGCCTGGTTCAGACTCCACATACTGCAGCTGGGATGGTTTGGACCAGGAGAAGGCCTGGAGAGGGGCTCCTTAGCAGGTCCTCCCTTTATCTCCTTGGCATGGGAAGTAGGGCTTGGGGAACATGGGATTAGAATGGGGCAGAGGGCTGAAACAAGGTCATTTCCCTGATGTCTGTTAATTACTATGAAAATTCCTTCTGTATTTGATGCTCTCTTGGCCTTCAGATCATTGACAAGGGGATTGCTTCTATTTTTTGTTGTTGTTTTTGTTACCATTGGGTGATTTTAGACAACAGTGTGGTCTTGAATGAAGGTCTGATGAGGCAAAGTAAAGAAGGAAAAAATCAGTCTCCTAGCTCCTGCAGTGCTTGTGTGTGTCTTATGATCTCTGCATGAATAATATGTTCATCTTAATGGTGCACAGCGATGGGTAGGGTACATATGCTTGATAAAACAGATGCTTAACATATTCCCTTAAATAGATCTTTTGCTAATTCAGTTCAGTGTTGTATCTAATCTTGTTCTGCATGTTCAGTCTGCAATTCCCCTACTAAAGAACTTGCTGGGGATGCTACAACATGCCCCAGAATGGTGTCCAAGGATTTTAGCTTTCCTTATAAACAACCTAAATGGAAAGGCCCCCAAAAAGTGAACTGCCTTTAGGTGAGTAAAGTCTTCACAAGATTGAAGACAGCCTAAAGCCGTGGCTTTCATTTAAAGGGATTTGAACAGCTTCATTCACAGAGTGGATTAACATAGCAACTGGAAGTTAACATTTCATGTGGCAAAATTGTCTATTTTTGATGTTTTCTTAGCAGAGACAGCCAGATGGCACCAAATTTACTCAACTTTTTCCTGGATAGCAGGTTGTTCCACAACAAGGTGCACTGGTAGTGCTGGTGATGTGGACACCGAGCTGCACAAAAATATGTCTTGTTCTGGAAGTGACCTGATATATAAAATCACTAAAATGATTTTAAAAATCAGATAAATATCAGAGGACTTGCTTTCATAGTGCATCCTCATGGCTACTTTAAAAACATACTTTATTTTTGTAATGAATATGGTGCTGCCACACAACTTCCAGCCTGTGGCACTGCAGTGCACCAAAAGCAGAGGCAAGGTCTAGAAGTTCTTAAATTCAGGAGCTTCAGTGCCCATCATTAACTTGTCCACCTGGAGCTCTCAGACACTACTATGGGCTTGGCTTTTCTGCACCTGGGATGGACCTTTCCAAGGGTTAGTCTTAATTTTTCTTAAAGAATGGAACAAGACCCATTCTGTTGTTGCAAGACTCTTACATCGTAACCTCCTGGTTGGAGCATTTATTCAAGCAGTTAAAAACCCAGGTTTGTTCTCTGCTTTGCTGTTTGAATCTGCAGGTCACAAAAGACCCAGCTGCCAAGTAATGGGGCTATGAGATGGGGAGAGACCTTGTGCAGGAAAAAAATGTTTTGTTCATGAGTCCAGGGAGAAGGGACAAAAGAGGGAACAGAAGAGGAAAGATGGGTGTGTGAACCTCTGTAACAGCCTTCTCAGGCTGTGACATAGCAGAAGGGCACCCTCTAGCATCTTCTTTTCCAGGTCTGTTTTAAAACTAAGAGGTCTCAGGATGCATTTTGTGAAGAATTGAAGTGTGTCAGCTTTGCTCTGAGAATACGTCTTGGAGAGGGCTTGAGACAAGCTTGTTGTTGGTATATATTTTTTGCTGGATTCTGATTGCATATAAGGCTGAGCTCCCAAACTAGAGCAGATCTAGGCTTGCCAGTGAGCAGAACTCTATTCTTTTGAAATGTTTTTTACTGTTTTCAACTGAATTTAAGTATTTCCAGGGCTAAATAGGTGTTCAGTGAGGAGATTTGGCTTTAGGTCTTTTAGATTCACTGAAGTACCATTTTAGATACCCAAAACCCTAAGAAAATGATTACTGCATCAATAGATTTCTCTGGTCCTTGTGTAAACATTGCCAGTGCAAGTAGAAAGACTCATTAAACACAAGTCTCTTGCAAATTAATGTGAACAATAACACTGAGCTTTAAAACGTTAAAGCTATCTGCACCAGATTCTGGCAATCCCTGTTCCTGGTATCTCTCTTTGAACAGTGCAGCTGAGGATATCTAAGCTTGTTGTGTAAATGGAAACCACCCAAAAGAATAAATCTGTGAACAGTTGAGGCCAACACCTCTGAAGTCTCCAGTGTCCTTTGTCTTACCAACCTGGTACACACTGAAGTATACATGGATGAGGACACCGAGAGACTAAACCAGCAAAGTGCTTGTAGTGGGAAGTGAGCAAGTACCAGTGTGGTGACCAGTACCAGCTATACTGTCTTCTTAACAAGATGGTAACTACTTTTTTTTTTCAGCTGGAGTAGCAGGGCAGAAATACTTGTTTTGTTGCTGTGCCTGCACTCAGTTAAAGTTTTTTGTTGACACAGCTATGGAGCTCTTTAAGCATCACTGGAGCATCACCGTGGGCATCCCCTGCCATATTGGGCAGCCTTTGTAGTACTGCTTGAGGGAGAGTCAACTCAGAGTAGCCCTGTAGCATTAATTATTTTGTGATGGTTTTGTCTTGCTAAGATGTAAAAAAGGTATGAAAGCGGTTAAGAATATGCTTTGTTAGAATATCATTCCCAATTCTGACAGTGAGAATTTTAGGGGTGACCAAAATACCTCAAGATTTTCTTTCTCAGTTAAAATGAAAGACTTTATGAAATGGAGAGTTTCTTTTTTTTTCTCTCTCTCTCTCTTTTTTTTTTTTTTTTTTTTTTTTTTTTTTGAGCTATGAGAAGGTAATTTCAGGGCTGTTTTGAGAGAAGTGAACTCCTGTTTTCAAATGACCTGCTAAGGATTTAGTGTGCCTCTTGGCCATTGCCAGTAAAATAGAGAGAAAGATTTGCCAGGGAAGAGAACAAGATCTTAATAGTGGGTAATGGAGCTGGAAGTTCTGATAGCAGGCTGTTGGGATGCATTAACCCCACTTATTCTAAGAAGATTCATCAGGAGAGAAACCTAAAAGGGAAATCTGGGAAAATGTATTAATATAAATCATTAAATAGATAACTTTAGACCTACTGTGTCCACAGACTTAGTGTTTCATGGAATAGAATAAAAAAAGAATGATTTCCAAAAAAAGCATGCTCACCAAGCAGGGCTATGTTTATATGTGTTATAATTTCATTTTTTTTTCTCAGTCTTTGAATTAATTAGCTGCCATGCTGAATTCAAAGTGCAATAATTAAGCAAATTAATGCTGCAGTGAAGTTATTAATGAGGCAAAATATGCTAATATGCTTTCGATAAAGAACTTCTTTTTTCTCTCTTACCAGGAAACTGGAAAAGCTCTTTTATTTGGGGGCAGACACCTTATCTGGAGTTCTTAGGGAGGGCTTATGGTTGTATGCCGGTGAACAAATGTTTGAAACAGGGGTTAATATCTGCATTTTAGACACATGCAAAACCTTGCAGAAATGCGGCAGTGACAATGAAGTTATTAGCCTGGTTTCTAGCGGCGTCAGTAACGAGGAAGGGAAGGTGTTCTGTGACCTGTGCTTCCATTATGGGAGAGGATAATGCCTATTAAAGGGCTGCTATTTTTACAATGATATTTTAAATATTCAATTCATATAAAGCAGTGAAGGCAATTATTGCCATGACATAATCAAAAATACGTTTCTCTATTCAGTGTGCCTGGTGCCATTATGTTTTCAGATTGTAAAGAATATTCAGCATTGAAACATGATGGTAATTGTTTAGTGGCTTGGAAATATTTGCATGTAACAACAACAACAATAGCAACAATAACTAATAAGTGGATTCTGTAATCTTTTCCCAAGAATTTGGAGTTGGGCACGTAATCCATAAAACCATTTAAAACATGATGGAAAGATGATAATAAAAGACCATTCCCTGACATGTTCCACCCATGAAGGAAATCAGCCATGTGATAACTCAGAGGTACCCTGAATGGCTCCTGCTCTCTCTGACTCTGCCCAACACCCACTTTTAATCCCTGACAATCCAATGGACATTGTGCTCTCACAGACCAGCACCTTGTTTATATGCAGCGTCTGTGACTTTTAGGTATTGCTTCCCTCTGAGAGCCTTTCAGCCTCTTCTTATTCACCCCTTTACCTATTGCCTGTTGAATTTTATGCTTCTCACTATTCGCATCGGTTTGGTCAGGTTTCCAGATGCTGAAGGGTTTCTAACTGGTTCAAAAAGGCCCTTGAGCTAAGGCAGGCAGGTGTGTTCATTAGTTTTTTGCTTTCGTGTTTCATCCTATTTTTTTTTTATATAATTTTATTTTTATGTTCAGCAGTATACATGCCTCGGAGATTTTCTTATCAACTCCATGAATAGATGGATTCTTGCTACCTCTCAGGATTTCATTTCCTTCCTTTAGACCTTCAGGATATTTTCCCTCTCATTTGCTGGCATCTTCTTTGTTTTTCAAATGTGGTGTTAGCAGGTCCCTTTTAGGTACTCAGCTAACCCTTCGGACATATTTTAGTTATTCTGCAGTCAGTAGAAATGATTCAGGTAATATTACTTCCTAATGTTGGCTGCTGCTTTTTAACACTATATCAAGAGTAATCTCATTTCTTTGCACACTTATTTCTTGGAAACACTAATTCTAGAGCATTTAAGTGGTGAGAAATTATTTCTCAAAATTTTCTCCCCACAGGCAGTTTGACCAGTTTACTGGACAGCAGTTCAAGTTCTCTGTTAAAAAAATGTTAGAAGTTTGCTGCTGCTTTGATCTGTAACTGCAACATACACTTCTTTCCTTTTCCTTGATCCAAGGCTGACAGTTCATCCATATATTTATATCCTTATGGACTAAGATTGGCATCAGATGGTCTCTATTGCGTGGATCTCACTGCTCAACAATTTTGCATCACTGGAGGTGCTGGATTCCTTTAGCTACAGTACTCCTCCCTCACTTCTCTAGTCTCACCTGCCTTCTGCTGTAGGTTGAATCAAGCTGTACAGATCTCCACTCTTCCTGCTTGCCACTTTCTGCAGTGCACTGTTCTGCAGGTCCTTATCCTTATCCCAGTCTCTTTGCATCCTACTAAGGTGTGCAGCAAAAAGCATGAAAATCCTTGGAGGTAGCAGGAGGATGAGGCATGACTTAGAGGTGTAGAGTGGGGAGCAGGTGTAGAGGTGCAGGGAGAGGTGTAGAGGTGATGGCTATAGACCTTCTGGAAAAAGTGCTTTACATTCAACAGCTCTCTCATAAATAAAGAAAAAAAAATCTGGAAAACAGTGTAGTTAGGAAGCACTTTAACATGAGCAGTGGTCCCTTATCCTGACACTACAGACACTACACACATGCAGAGCAGGGATGACTGAAACCTCTTCTGAATTAAAAAGGAGGACAGTATGGGTCATTTTAGTAAAATGTTTTATTATTATTATTATTATTTATTTATTTATTTATTTATTTAGAGTATGACTAGGTTGGTTTTTGAACAACCCCTTACTCTTTCAGAGTAAGAGGACATGAGATGGTATAAAAAGTCAAGAGGAATCTCTGGTGACCTCTGTCACTTAAATAGAACAGAGCCATGACAGTTATCCTCTATGGTCTGAGTCTCAAAATACTATTTCTGTCTTTGTCTGGCCTTGTGCATGTGGCCTGAGGGAGAAGACAGACAGAAGGAGGTCTGGTGACGTCTCGGGTTGAAGAGATTACCAAAGCATGCAGCTTCTGGAATTGCAGGGAGCGCTGCAATCGCTAAAACCATCTAGAAAAGAGCTCACTTTCCAAAGAGACTCTCTTCAAGAAGAGCACACAGCTACAGCATGTGGTGTCAGTTTCAGTGTGGTCATACCCCCGTTAAATTTGGACTGTTGCTATTTGTTTGTGTTCCTGAGTGCCTTGCAGTTTTTGGCATGGATTTGGACCTTGCTGCACTCACACCATACAACTGCAGAATGGAAATGTCACCCCTGCATTAAGGAATTCACAGTGGATGAACCTGAGGTTTGTACATATCGACCCCTTCCCCCCAAAGACTGTCCTCTTGGTTAAATGCAAAGGCTCTGATATCAAAGACTGAAGGCCTTTCAACTCAAAGGCCAGGAGGTTTTGCTATAAAATAAATAGTGCCAGTGCCTAAAGAGGGTCTAAAAGACTTAGGAGGAATTATGCCAAAAAAGACTGTAGCCCTTTGTATATTAGTTTGCTTTTCTGTATGAATTCCTTTGATCCAAAATGTGTTGCTGCTCCATTTATTGTGGAGGTTCTCACATGATTTCCTTAGTCAACAGCAGAACTCCATCAGGAATTCATTAGACAGTGTTTGCACAGATGTAAAACTCTGCCTAAGTGATCCTATTATTATTTATATTGGGCCTGATCCTGCAAACCCTTAGTCACATAAATATTTCCCAAGAAGGTAGTCAAATGACTAACATGACAAAGGACTACAGCAGTGAATTTAAATTTGCAGGGTCAAGGACAACAGCAGTCATAATTGGACATGTAAATTTTTTTCCTTGGTACATATGGGGTTTGTTATTCATCTTTATTCTTCCCTATTTTTTAGTTCATTATGATGTACTACATTATGTACTATGCACAGTTCTTTAAAACCAATTCCTTACTTTCTGAACTGACTATTCTAAAACTTCACCTTGACTTCATTTTATGTTGTTTGTAACATTTCCCTTCTGCAGCCTGAAAAGACAATGTCGTGATCAGTGATGGTCCAACACAGACATCAGCCTTGCATGTTGCCGTTGAATTTTGTATCATTACTGTAGAACAAACCATTTCTGAGGTCATGGTTCCCAACTGCTTGTCTGGCAATGCAAAGACAGCAGAGAGATATTCTACAGATAATGCAAGACAAGAAGAAAAAAATAAAAGATTTTTTTTTTTTTCCTTCAGAGTAGGTAGCTGAGTATTGCTACATATTTGTGGGTGGTGGTTATAACATACCCTCACAGTTGAAATGCAGTTAGTGACTCTTCATCACAAGGTCAAGTGGAACAGGGTAGCTGCAATGAGGCATGAAGCTGGTGCTCATTTCCAGCATTAAGCTTTGAGCTGGTGGTTGGATGAGGTGACCCCGGAGGTCCCATCCAGCCTAAGTTGCTCTAAGATTCTGTTGGGATTTATTGCTAAATCAGAATTAGAAATTATATTAGATGTTTCTGTGACTTAAAAAAATTATTGACACAATGTGTGCTTGTGTGTGGGGTATAAAAATGGGAATAGTTTTCCAACATCAACCAGTGAGCATTTTGGAGCTGTGTACATGGGTCACTGTGCATGCATATACCCAGAGTGGCTAAAACTTGCCTCAGGATATGTACTGAATCTTGGCTGGATGCAACGGCTTTATAGTAAGGAGGGTATGGTATGGCCAGTGAAGACTACTTCTGTTCCTTGGAACACCCAGTACATCTTCTTACAATATTCAGTTGGCAGGTGGCATGACAGATTCCTAATGCTACTGTCTCACTGCAGTGTTGAGCTGAAAGCCTTGTCAAGCACTGGAGAATTCCCACTTTGGAGGAGGAAGGCTAATGTGAAATAGTTATGATAGAAGAAGTCTCGATAGGGCTGTAGAGGGACCTGGCTTCCATATGTCTTCATAAAACTGCTTGAAAATGGTCCTCTCAATTCTGAGTTCCTCTAAAACCATATTTCTTACATGAATGTAATGAAAAAAAAATCATCTGTCAGTGTGCAGACGGCGTATCACGGAGAAGAAGTGAAGCATTAGGTCTTAGGAATGCACATCTTACTGAGGAGCCCTTGGGAAGCTTGGTCCATATATCTGTGCTGAGAACATCTGGCATATGAAGCCACACCAGTGGTAGTTTCCAGTCCCAAATACCACACATCCTTCACCCATCTGGAGCTCAGTATGCTTAAACTTATGGTGGCTGAAGGACCTGTGAATGAATCTGAGTACATGTAATAAAAGTTCCTCCTCAGACAGCTATTTGCCTTCCTCTGTCAGGATCCTCCATGCTAGTCATCGATCTGTCTGACCTGGCAATGACAAACCTTTGCACGGACGAAGCTCCGCAGTGTGTGTCAACTGTGACTCGCTGTGCCCTCTTTAATTTGATTATCTTATGTGACATGAGTGTTTCCAGGCTTGTGGGTGCTTATATTTGAGCACAGGCTGCATTGAGCCAACTGCATTTGTCTTGCTGCCTGTCTCCAGCACAGTTCAGGGCATCTTAGGAGGAATATCTGTTTGTGTTCCAACTGGCTGAGACATAGACTTCAATTTTGTGTGCTCCTTTGCATCTAGGCAATAAATCTTGTAGTAGCTTAACTTTTTATATGAATGCTGCCTCAGGCAAGGACTGTGTGGCCTAGAAAGCAGGAGGTTTAATATTTTATGAAATTTCCAAATGCTGTTTTGCTGCTACCTCTCCTCGAGTGAATGGAACCCACAGTGGCTTGATAGACCACCAGACTCTCAGCTACACCAGGAAACAGAAATAATCATGGACCATCTCAGATAACAGAAGTTATATAGAATTCAAACACTGGGGAAAACAGTTTGAGTGGAAGCATTTGAGCAAATTACAGTCCACATGGGGAATAAGCAAAATCAAATAAAAGAAGACTATGCCTTGCGGGTAAGTCATTTGAGGGAAACTGGTCACTAGTCTTTAGGAGGAACATGACTGGTGTGTTTTGAGCTGGTCAAAAAGTTCATGTGAAGGCAGCCATGAGTCAAAACACTGAAGTCTGCAGCCTGACACAGTGGTGTTAAAACTTTGATTTTTTTCCTAGTTTTCTGGGAGATGCCAGGTGGAACTGTCCTGTGGCCACTTTATTTGGGTCTATTAGGCTCCGCTTTGCAGCAAGCTGTTAGAAGGCTGTTGGTTTTGTTGTGATGGAGTGGTTCCTTACACTCCCAGGAATGGGAATAATTCCTTTGTTGTGTGGGGGTTAGGACTGAGCTGTGTGACAGTGGCACTTGTGGGATTCATCATCAAGATTCATCTATATTGACTTGGGGCTGCTTTAGGATTTCAATGCAGCTGGAGCCCTTTTGCCTTCTTCCATCTGGTCCCGAGGTGGAGCTTTGATTGAGCCAAATGAAAAACAAACCATATAGGATGAAAAGAAGGCAAGAAACTCCATGAAGAAGCTTGATTTGCATCTTTTTAGGCATAACATACACCTTTCTTGAGTTTAAAAGGACTTGTGACTTCTACTTTTGTTATCTTAATCTATTCCCAGCAGTGCAATAAACAAATGTATCATGATGTAGCCCAATGTTTGTATCTTGTCTGTGAGCTACATGTATTGTTGGTAGGGCTTGCAGAGCACTTACACATGCTTATTCCATGGAAGCCCATACAAGTGACTGAAGGTGAAGGAAGAACCAGGAGGTTGCTCCTTCCACTTCGTCCCTTGTTGGTCTGGTGGGCTGTGAGGTGCCACACAATGTGGTTGCATCCTCCCCACCACTTTCCCCCTCAAAATGACTGAATCCAAGCAGGAAAGACAACGGGGTTCATTTAAACGTTTTACATGGATGAGAGGATTAAAAGGGTTGCTGAACTGGGTCTATACGGTCCCTCTGCATACTGGGAAGAATTAGTTTGAGTCAGGAGCTGAAACTGCCATTTGTGAGCTCTGCTTGGGATCTCCCATTTTAAACATGAGTCGTGGTGAGGGAGAAATCCAATGCTGACGAACTCGAATGCATATTATCCCTATTTTTCTTTTTTGAAACAATTGTTTTTTTTTTTTTTGCCACATTTTCAACAAGAGCCATGTGATGAACAGAATAGCTTCTTAGAATCTGGCACCTCTGAGTGGTATTACTTACCAGTTGGAAAAGACAGGAGATGTGACAATTTATATAGATTCACATGTTCTCAAAAATTTGCCAGCTGGAGAAGGGATAAATAATAACTCTTGAACATGCTTCAATTCCACTCATTCATCCAGAACAGGCCAGACCTCAGAAACTTGTTTGGGGGAAAAAAGCGGGACTAATACTTACTGACTAATATTTCACATTGTGCTCTGTGCCTCAAGTCTTTCATAAAGGCAGGGCACCTTTGCTAAGACTTTTTGCACTGTGTGTGTGATGGGTGAGGGACCACCATAAGGCTGAATGGGCAGTTCAGTGTGCTACTGCTGCAGGCTGCTTTTTCCTTTTCTCTGTTCCTATATTATATTTTCATACAGGTGTGGCTGCTCAGCTTGGTCTGGTGTTGCCTCTGCTTTCAGCACATCATTTCTGCCCTTCATTCCTGCACAGCTCGTCCGTCCCTCCCTCCTGCTGGTTTGCTTCTCTTTGACATTTGCCTCTGGCCATGAGACCTTGGGATACAACTCCTGCAGGACCATGCTGCTTGTGTGCAGATAGCAGGGGTAGGGGCTTGCAGACGGTGCTGGAGAGAAATCCCAGAGTATTAACAATGCAAGAAATAGTCAACCTGGACTTTGTCTAGCCTCTCTCTCCTCCCTTCCCCCTCTCCCTCCCTCCCCCCCTTCTTTCCTGAGGACTTTGTCTTCTCTCTGGAGCTGTGCTTGGCATTTTGATGCAGGTCCGGTGCGTGAACAAGCAGGCTGGGTCTGG
The DNA here is from genome assembly GCF_009819795.1 of Aythya fuligula. NCBI lineage: Eukaryota > Metazoa > Chordata > Aves > Anseriformes > Anatidae > Aythya > Aythya fuligula. Next base: position 174,932,860 of record NC_045559.1, on the reverse strand, counting down.
GTCTGCATTTAAGGGGGATTTCTTTAGAGCCATCTGCCATCTCGAAAATTAAAGCAGTGAAAGGTCATTGGGATAAACCGATTTGCTAAACAAAATGGTTAACAACTCATGAATAAAACTTAAAAAAAATAACCCTGAGGGGAGGGACAAACTTTATAACCAGAGAGAAACCCACCCTTGAAAAACCCACAGCCTGCCCTTGCTGAACGCCACCCACCCCTTTCCAGTTTATTTCCAGCCTTTTTGGGGAAGGGGCTGACCCCCCTCCTTTCTGCCCTGCCCTCCTCACTCTCTCCTGTCCCTGCATCCCCCCCATGCTCCTGTGTGTGCTTTGGGAGAGGAGGACTTGCAATCTGTGGTGAAGATGTGGCCCCGAGCTTCCTAATGACTTTCCAATGGTAATGTCCAGGGGGCTTTGTGCCTCCTCTTAGCAACTCCTGCAGCAACAGCAGTAGCAACTCAGTCACTTTTGTCCCTTCCTTGCTTCAGTGGTGCTGCCTCCTCCTCCTCCCCTTTGCTGAGTTTCTTGCAGGTCACAAACAGGAGCAGTGAGCCTGCCCCTATGGAAACAAGGGAGAAAACCATACACAGTCACAAAAGTACGCAAAATCCACCTCCTCCCCACCCCCCTTTCAGCTCTAAAGAATAATCAGGATTATCAGAAATGCTGTCTGTTGAAATATGGCATGCGAGGCCAGTGCCACCATGCTGCTCATCTGGGTTAACTCTGACAAACAAGCCAGGTACCTGGGTGGGGATGAGGGTGAAGGAAGCTCTTTACCCACCCACTGCCCTGCTTTTATTCCTCTCCCCAATGATAAATTCTCTGTATTCCCTCACCAGACCTTAAAACAAAAACAGACAGTCAACGGCTTTGGTATTTGCTTACAGCTCTACAGAGCCTGCGCTGAGCAAGAGTTCTCAGGGGTCCCTTAATGGAAGAAATATTCACAAAGGTTGCAGTTTGCATGACCTGCTGGAGGCTGCAGGGCTCTTCGAGATGGCTGAAGGAAGCCCCTGAAAGACAAAGCCCTTGTGGAGAGCACCGCGAGGTTGTTCAGAGTAAAGTGCTGCAGCCTTCAAGGGCAAAGGTCTTCCTGCAGCAAGCATGAGGAGACACCCCCTGTGGATGTCAGTGGAGGTTGAACATCAGGCAAGGTCCTATGCAGTGAGCAGGCAACGGGCTCCAGCTTTTTGTCTGCCCTGGTAGAGGATGCAGACGGTACACCTGAAAGGGCAAAAATGTCGAGGGAGGATGGTGAAGCCTGAATGCTTAATAAGCAGAATGCTTGATAACCATCTACATCCCAAACTTGATGGGGACAAAGCTAAGTTCCTACTGAGGCCATGGGAATAGGGTCTGGGGATCCTGGGATCCAGTGTGTACAAATGGGAAGCCCTTTTGTTCTCAGGGGACAAAGGTGGAGGTCTTACGGTGTGCAACTAGGCCTTGATTCCATCAAATTGTGCGTTTATGTCGTGGATAAAAGCTGCTGCATCTGATGCCATGAGCCAGCTGTGTGCTTGCTGCTAGCGGCCCAACAGTTTAAGAAGTAAAACGCTACCATGTCTTAGCCACTAAAGCAAGTCCTCGTGGGCCTATTGTGTAAGCTCTTTCGAAATCTATTTTTTTTTGTTGTTTTTTTGGGAAAAGTAAGAGCACGTTAATGTAATTTCCCATTTATTTGTCTGAAGTCCACTGGCATCAGTTGAAAGACATCCATTCAGTGGGTTGTTTTATAATGGCTTTTACTGTGTGCTCTTTTCTGTTTCTTTTCTCTGTTTTATTTAGTTTTAGAATGGTTAAAAAGAACAATATTAGAGGAAAATGGAAGCCCTTGGCTGAAAGGAATTAATTAATATTGTTAAAGCTATTGCTACAGCAGAGTTCAATTATTCGGCTGGTCTTGTGGGTGAAAGCTGCAAACTGCCAGAGCACTGAGGAAGGTTCCCCTGACTGCTCAGTTGGTTTTATTCTCCAACTGGTGAGGGCAGAAAGGCATTTCTCATGCTTATGTTTACTTTTCCAGTGTAAATGAAGTTGGCCTACATTGCTGATACGCACCTCTATCAAACCCATATTTGACTTTATGAATTGTTTATAGAATTCTCACTATGAATTTTGCATAAAATAGTTGCAGAAGAATTGTGCATGGACTCCATTTGCTTTTCCAGGAGTAAGGTGGTGGGTACTTAATGTTTAATTGATTAACAAGCAAGACTGTGCGATATATTTCCTTTCTGAAATGAACAGTGTTAAAACAAGATTCTGAAACAATTATGGTCTGAACAGACCATCAGGAGAAAAATCTCAGGAGGCTGGTGCTATAGGCAGATTTATTAGGATAAAACTTTAAAAATGGGTGATAGAATAAAATGTGCTCTCTCTGGATTAATTATTACTCTTATCATTTCTTATTTTCCCTAACTCTTGCTAGAAAAGAACATATATCTGCTTACTGCCATTTACAAGTTCAGGTGAATTTTCACTCATATTTTGGGAAGTAGCTTGTGTATTTAATGCTGTTTACTTGCTTGGATCTTCAATGCTCATTAATAAAATTTTAATTTTTGGACTTCCTTGCTTATATTTAGAGCATTAACCCTGAAACATCATTCTTATTCTGGGAGATGACTGTTCCAGACTTGATCTTTTTAGAGTTAGAAAGAATCACAGAGCCCTACAGGGCTGTGGCAAAGCACTCCAGATAAGTGTTTTCCCCCCATGTATTACTTATTTATTAAATCTGGTGGAGCATAAGTAAAAGGGAGAAAAAAGACCAAAGAAATACAGAATACAATGGCCTTCAGATTTTAATGGGAGATATGGCTGGAAGCTATTTCTAAATTATTAAATAAATCAATTTTATTCTTGCAGTCACCCTCCAAGGTGTATTTGTCAGCCTTATTATATTCACCTTCAGTGCTGCTCAGGACCACTTACACAGAAACATGTTTTTCCTGGCCACAATTCTTCAGCCCTTCTAATTAAACATGAGATTTACATTATAGGTTCAACATTCTTTCCTTTTCTTTCCTATTTTCAGCCTTCATTTTTTTTTTCCTCAGTCAGTTCTCCCTGTGTTTGCTTTGCAGACCCACGTACAACTAACAGTGTGAGGCTAGGCATCAGGCTGACAAACCTGGAGGTAGTCTTGTTCCCATTTAAAATGCAAAACCTGTTGGCTGCAAAAGAGTTTTAAGATAATGCTTACAGCACAGTGCTGCTTTTTCTGTTCACAGCTGATGACAGGGCACAAAGCGTTAAACAGTGTATTTGTGACAGCCGGGCTGTAGATAAAAGGTTATTGCACAAAGAAAAATACTTTTTTTTTTTTTTTTTTTTTTTTTAAGATTTGATTTATCATTTAAGTGATTCTGTGCTCTCTCATTCTTTCTTTCTGCAGACACACACCACACAAAATCCATTTGCTCAGCTTTTCCCATGAGTAATCCAACCACAGTGGTTTGGAGCAAAAATCTGAAGAGGCAATTGAAAAAATTCCGGTATTGAAAGTTATTATTAAACGGCCATCGATAAACCAAATGTGCTGGCATGCTGCGAGTGGGAGAGGAAAGTAGTAATGTATTTATTTCCCGAAGAACAACTTTACAGTCTCCAGCAATTAAAAATGGATAAAGGCAGCACATTTTACCCCCACCCCATAATTGTCAATAGTGGCTATGCTCCATGCACTGAAGCTTGGAAGGGAATTGGGAGCAATTTTTTGCTACTCCCTTTATGGAGGAGTGGGAACGTGCTCTGCTGGGGATGGATACATCACAGACATGGCACGGGGGGCAGTTTTTGTGACCATTCCCTCCACTGCTGTCTCGGCTTGAGATTGGGAGAGGTCTGTAGAGAGGTGAGTGTATGGGGCTCAGCAGTGAGGTACTCCACAACACATGCCGAGGGTTGTGCTTTTAAGCCAGATCCCTTCCTATGTACAAAAACATCGCTAGCATTCTACTGCTGGATTTACCACAGCGAAACAGAGCACAATGGTACTTAAAATAGATGACTACCTCTCTAGAAAAATATACGCCCGCTGTGTAGTGCTCTTCCAGCTGACTTTTTGCTCATTGTTTTTTGCCAAGATATGTAATTTTTATTATTACACATTGTACCCATAAATAATATGCAACTCGAGAAAGAATGAAAACATTCCTCAGCTCAATTAAAAAGCAGGTTATCTCGAGGCTAGAGCCGTTGCCAAGTGCATAATGGCTGTTTCACTTTACTGCCACAATCACTTTATTGCCAGAGCCGGGCTCATTACTTCGGGCTAGCACGCATCTTAAGGCTTCACTCTGAGCAGCGCAGGAGCTGGGTAGCTGCCTCCTCTCAGGAACTGCTCTGGGAGACAGCAAGCCTCTCACACACCTCCCCGCTCTGTCTTTGCTACAGGGGACAGGAATTTACTGTTAACCTATGGGCAGCGGCAGCAAATTACGGCATGCCTCGCTGTGCTGAGCAAGGTGGTATAGGAGCAGAGCCCATTCCCCACTTCTCTTCATTCCCCACAGCCCCTAGCTCTGTGAGATGACAGATGGACCCCTGCCCATTGGTTTTCGTCCTGTTGGATGTATGTTGTGATGAGCCTGGGCAGGGCACCGTATGGGAAGCCTCTTTTCTTGCTTTAAGCCACTGTTGAGTTCTCCAACATGGGGCAAATGGGGGGAGTGCTACCATCCAAAATTTATTTACTTATAACAGTGGGCTTAGCAGGTAGATAGCAATTTTTATTCTGAGATCACAAGCATGACACACACAAAAAATCAAAGCACCAGCCCTGGTCCGGCCCAGAGCAGCACCATGGAACCAAGGGACATACACGTGCTCCAGCAGAGGGACATGGTTGTTGCTGGGTGGCAGCTTGGCCCCTACACAGGGTGGTACCACCTTAGCCAATAGCTGTTTTAGCTGTCCCCGTACATCAGTGCTCGTGCCCCCTGGGGAGGTTGCTCTTTTAACTATTTATTGCTTTCTAAATTAGACTGTTGGCATAAGCTGCCAATGACTTTGCTAATTACGTTGCCCCGGGGCCAATCTCTTTGACTTACTCCTTACCAAGGCCAATTAGCTGTTGCCAGAGTGGTTTCTGTCACCCGCTGGCCTGCCGCCCCAAATGTGAGTTCAGTGACAGTTACATAACAAAGTTTGCCTAATGCTTTGTTTTCTGGCTCATACTGAATTAATGTAGTCAGTGAAATCCAGGCAGATGTAGTCTAGGTCTCATCTGGTGATTTTGGGTAGGTAACACTCCATGGCCTCCTTGACAGAGATCTCATCCATTAGATTGAAAGGGATGTCCAGAACCCAACCTGGTTCACGTCTATCTCAGGTTCCCTGTGATTTCTCCTAAGAAATACTTTGAAGCTATCTTGAGATCAAACACAAGACAAGCTCCATCTGCCTTGTGCATGAGTGCATGGGGATGTAACCACTTGTCTACGACATGAAGTCATCACACGCACCTCTCTTAGTGATTCCAACAGAGAAGCTGCTGATTCTCTTAACTTCATGTAAGTCTGGAGAAGGGTAAGGAGGTACATGAAAACTCCTCTAGCATGGAGCAGGAACAGCAAAATGTTTGTTTTCACCCTCTTCTTGCAGCCCCTTAAGAGTACTGTGTCCCTGTTCAGAGGTGAAATGGCTAGTGATATTGGGGGTGAACACGTTCACTGGTCTTGCTTTTCAGCGGGGCTCTCCACTAGAAATTTAGAGCAGCTGAATGGGGCTGTTGCAGAGACAAGCTAGCCTTGTGTAACTCAAACTCAGTGAAGAGACTCTGCAGGCTGGTTGGTAGGCTGAATAGTGCTGTTTTTTAACCTTGTTCTGTTTTTAAGCTTATTTAAATTACACTGATGCAAAGGCCTTTGTGGGCCAATTAGTCAAACATTGCTGTTGATTTTAATCATGGAAATTATACAAGGCTGAAGCTCTTCTCCTTTGGTTTTCTCATCTGCGCTCTGCTGTGGAGTGTGATTGCACTGCTTATGTTTATGATATCAGTGCCAGAGCCAGATATAAGCTAGCCCATCTGGGTACTGCTAGCAGAACAGAAACAGCAGTACAAGCTTTGCCCACAGTTTACATGGCCCTCTCTGTAATGCTGCAGACCAGGGATTTGCTTGCATTATTTTTTACCAGCCAACTGAGGAGAGAAAGGAGGCATGGTCAAGACTGGGGCAGGGGGCAGCTGGCAAGGATCCCCCTTTCAGCCAGAATATAGGGAAAAGGATAAAGGTGGGATTAAGGAAGAGAGTTGACCTAGGGCAACATGGCTTTTGCCTGAGAGGGTAGCAATGGCCAGCTGAAGATAGTTTATTGAAGCTTTTCAAGTGTTTGGGATCTAGGTATGATTTCAACAGCTGGTTTGAAAAAAGTAGCCCAAATAGCCCCATAGCTCTCATGCCTTTGGACTTCAGAGTACTCTGTGGACTACTATGCCTATTAGCAGACAATTAGATGCAAGTATATATAGGCTAGTCTCACCAGATCTTTCATAATTGGAGCAAGAAAGTGGCTACCGGGGATATATAATAAATTTCACTCTTTCCACTGCAGTGCTGGTAACCTCTGGAGGTTCACTTCACCTTATTGCTTCACGCAGTTGTTTGTGTAGGCACCGTTAAAGTCTTTGCACGTTCCTTTGAAAGTAATTTACAGTGAGCACTATAGTGTTTGCTAAATATTCTTGGTGCTAAATTCTTTACAGGGAATCATTTGAACAAGATGATATCCTTATCTACTTTCAAAGGCAAAACTGGAGAGGTTTTAATGATAGCCTGTGTCTACTCATTTTATGCATTTTGGCTGAGCTTTTCAAAGCATGTAGGTAATGAGGACATCCAATTCCCATTAATTTTAGAGGCACCTTAAAAGGCTTTATAAATCTCAGCCTTTATGCTCTAGCCAAGAAGAAGGAAAGATTGATTTCCATACTGAGAAAATTTTTAGCAAAGTACTGATAACGTACTATAATAATTTCCATGATAGCTCACAGAAAAATTAACCTCATTATCTGCACCATGTATGAATTTCTTTTCTTAGTGGCTTACCTTGCATATCAAGGTAGTTGAAAGTTATGATTGATAGTGTGGTCAGTGCTACATTAAGACTGAGACTGCTAAGTACTTATCTTCAGCTATTCACCTGATCTCATGAAGTTGCTTAGATTGCTTTTATACAGTAATGTCACTTGGGTTGGACTGAAATTTGTCTAGGGAAGAGTTGCACATTTTCAGAGCTTTCAAACACCTTTTGTAGGGGCTGGAGGCTTTTGGTATTTTTTTTTTTTTTTTTTTTTTTTGGTGTTCAGATGAATTCAGCTTTATGTATGACCACCCTTTTTTATTGTATCATCTTCTTTCCTTACACTTTTCTTTGTTCTCCTTTTGATTGACTGGAGCTTGTGCTTTCTTCCCTAAGCCTGTGATCCTTAAGCAGATTGGAAACTTTATAAATTTCTGCAAACTACAAGCTCATATAAAAGCTAATGCATTTCAACCCATGGATTGCTCATAAACTGTTTTCCAATAGGTTTTAGGTAACCGGGCTTTAGGTTTACTTTACATTTATAATTTTGCATTCTGGCTGTTTTGGTTGTACATTAAGGGTAGGATGCTGTCTGTGCTGAAGTCAGTGATGTGAGCCTGATTATGCGGAAGACAGAGATAGTGCTCTGAGTTCACATGCATGTGCTTGTGCATAATGTAAAAATTTATTCTTAATTCAGAAATGACATACTGTAAATTGCAATTGATATACATACTTATATCTGGAGGTACATGCAGATACAAATATCTATCAATTCAGCACTTACCACTGCTGCATCTCAGTACCCCCAACTTCACCCCCAAAGGACTCTTAGTACTTGTTACCTTGTATGCCCAGTATCATGTGGCTACCACTTGGATTGAATGACAGTTTTTGCATGCATTGTGTAATTTGGTGGGTGGGGGACTTAAACATACAGCAGTTAACATGCAAGGGCTACACCTAAGTAGTGGGACCCTGATAGTCCCTCCTGGCTTCTGGGTCTGGGTATGGTCCTTCTGCTGAGGTAGGCTAGAGGGTGAGTTTGGGGCAGACCCTACTGCATCTCAGTTTCCGTGTGATGGCAGTCTCCCCCTGCCTCCTACACCTGCCTCTTCACTGACCAGAAGCTTTCTGATCAGCTTATCCAGGCCTTGATATAGAAATGTCTACTGTGGCTGATACATATGTTGTTGTATAACACCTATACCACACAGTTGGATGGGATTCTGCTGAAGCATGTTTGGTACCACAAGTGAGCGCTGAGTGTCTGAGCTCCTGTTATTGCTAGATGTAGGCAGAATAAGTCTTCACACTCCACTAACTAGACTGTGATAGGAGATATTATCAGATGATAATGGGTTGTTGTCCAAGTAGAGATTGCTGATGAGTAGTCTTCCTTAGGAGTTGGTATTGGGACTGGCGCTGTTTAACACCTTTATATGTGACGTGGTTGGTGGGATTGAGTGCACCCTCAGCACGTTTGCCAATGACACCAAGCTCTGTGCTGTGGTTGACACGCTGGAGGGAAAGGATGCCATCCAGAGGGACATGGGAAGGCTTGAGACATGGAACTGTGTGAACCTCATGAAGTTCAACAAGATGAAGTGCAAGGTGCTACATCTGGATCAGGGCAATCCCAAGCACAAATACAGGCTGAGCAGAGAATGGATTGAGAGCAGCCCTGAGGAAAAGGACCTGAGGATGCTGATTGATGAGAAGCACATCATGAGCTGGCAATGTGTGCTTGCATCCCAGAAACCAACTGTATCCTGGGCTGAATCAAAAGCAGCATGGCCAGCAGGGTGAGGGAGGTGATTCTCCCCCTCTGCTCTTGTGAGACCCCACCTGGAATCCTGCTCTGGGATCCCAGGCACAAGAAGAACATGGACCTATTAGAACATGTCCAGAGGAGGGCCACAAGGATGATCAGAGGGTTGGAGCACCTCTCCTACAAAGACAGGCTGAGGGAATATGGGTTGTTCAGCCTGGAGAAGAGAAAGCTTCTGGGAGACCTTACAGCAACCTTCCAGTGCCTAAAAGGGGCCTACAGGAAAGCTGCAGAGGGACTCTTTGTCAGGGAGTGTAGGGATAGGACAAGGGGGAATGGTTTTAAACTAAAAGAAGGTAGGTTTAGATTAGATATAAGGAAGAAATTCTTCACTCAGAGGGAGGTGAGGCACTGGACCAGGTTGCCCAGGGAAGCTTTGGATGCCCCATCCCTGGAGGTGTTCAAGGCCAGGCTGGATGGGGCTTTGGGCAACCTGCTCTGGTGGGAGATGTCCCTGCCCATGGCAGGGGAGGTGGAACGAAGTGATCTTTAAGGTTTCTTCCAATCCGAACCCTTCAATGATTTTATGATTCTCTGATCCTCTGATGAGGGGAACCATAACATGTAGCCATGACACATATACTTCATGACTATGTCACAGACACCTCATGACAGGTAAAACTAAATCCACCCTAAAGACTATATGGTGTTCATAGCTTCATAAATGTATTTAAAGACTACTCTTACAGTTCAGGAGGCAAACATTGAGTTTATTTATTGAGTTAAAATATATTATTTATTGAGTTTAAATATAAACTCAATAGCTTTAGGTGGGTTTACTGGGAAATGTGGTATTGTACTGTGAGCAAACATGCACCCAAAGCAGAGCCATGTATCTGGCTCCTTCTGTGGAATTTTGCATAGGAATGAAAAAAGTGAATTATGTGGCTTAAACCAGTCTCTTATTATATGGCTTGCTGAAAAATGTATTGGTTTCGTACAAGCAAAGCTATTCCCATGAATGCACAACACTAAATTCATCCTTGTAATATGCCCAGTGAGTCAGTGAGTTACACTTGGGTTGAGTTTGGTCCAGAATTTTTATAGGTATCAGAATTATATAAAGCCATAATTATTAATTGCTTCCTTCTTATTTATTTATTTATTTTTTTTCTCCAGAGCTGCAATATGTAATTGTCATGTAGGTTGCTATGGTTTATGCCTTTAGTTACATTGCCAAGGTACTTAATGTTTAATAAAATCCTTTCATAACCCCTTGTCATTAATACATAACTTGAAAAAGAGCTAGGACAACAGTCGTGGAATCTAAATTAAGCAGTAAGCTGGGCACTTGTAGTTTCCCTCATTATCTACCTTTTAGAGTAGGCTAGAGCTAAAACAAACAAACTTCCTGGAAAGTATTATTAAGACATATGAGACCAGTGCTACTGGAGGAGCCCTATGAAACAATTATATTAGTGGTAATTTTGTTGATAATTTTTTTTTTTTTTTTTTTCTCTCTGAAAAACGTGAAGACAGTTTCTTGATATAATGAAATGTTCATTGAAGTGTTTTTTCTTTTTATAAAGTTACTCCATATGCTTAATAAAGTGCCATTATTGAGCAATTATGGCATTTTGTTCATTATGCATTGCACCTTGTCACATCTGATGAAGGAAACAGCAAACTCTTTCTCTGTCCTTGAAAACCAAAAATGTAAATAGTGGCATTACTCCCGAGGGAAGAGCTGTGTTAATTGTGGAGCACTGCGTTAGAAATCCTGGATATTGTATGTCCTCATTGTTTAGTTTGAACGGGGTGGTTACTGTGGGATTTAAACCATATGTCGCCTGAATTCCAAAATTGGTCTTTTCAGTCAGCTGCGCTCTATCATTCGGTATTGATCACAGATAATATGCTTTGCAAATTAGGGGTGGTTACAGTCCCTTTGTCCATAATAGATGTTGTCATTCATGTAGAATAGCCTGAAAGTGAAGAACATTTTAAACGGGGTTAAAGCTTCTATAGTCATCATTAATGAATTTTCTAATGCTGCCTGGATTCCATAATCATGTGAAGATCAATAGCTATTACAGTATAATGTAAACAAACAGAGAATCCATTAGAAAGGGAGGGGTTGTGCTGAAACATTTTACTTCTTGCCTACAACGGCACATTAGTTATTATCAAGGCAAAACTGAATAATCAAGTGTATGAAATATAGTCTGAATGAGATGGTGATTAGCGAAAGTGAGGCTAATGCTGAAAGAAGACAGGTTTAGTACATTCTATAAGTGAAATGAATTTGAACAAATTCAGCTGCAATAACAGGCTCCCATTTAGGTACTGCTGTAATACACAGGAATACTTATGAGCTGGATATTTGAAAACACTGAAATAAGAGGATGGTTTTGTCATCTCACACCAACACTTACACTGTGACAGCGCATAGACACTCCACCGCGGTGGGACCTACACTGACACAGGCACAGGAGAAATACAGAGGAAACATCCCCGAAGGGCAATGGCCTAAAATATAAGATGTAAGAATAAGAAACAAACAATGAAGGGCTGAGATGAAGAGGGGCTAATGCTGAGCTGCTCTCAGCATATTTTAGCATAGCCTGGCTAGCTGTGAATCTCTCATCCAACTGGTAACAGCTGCCTCCTTTTAAGTCTGTCACTGAATCGTGGCATTGTAAGCTCTAGCTGTTGAGGAATGACTGAATGTTGAACCCATGCAACAAAATCCACTATGCTGGACCCTGATAAAGTGCATTCTTTTGTACAGTCTGTGACATCGGGTTGTATATGCAATTTCTCTAATGCTTCATCTAGTTTGACTGTGATGACAAATTTGGAGGTATCTATTGTCCCTATTTATTTTATATTTCTTATTATTGTTGGGTGTCATTTAGCGCAGCTCTCCTTAGCATATGATAGGACATGGGAACTTTACAGTGCAGAGGTCCACTGGTGCCCCTGTACAGAACAGCACTTGTACAGGGCTGTGACAATAAATTTACATGGGGAGAGTATAACTGCTTGAGACTGAAATATGTTTCACACTACCTGCCAGACTTCAGTGGGGAAAGTCATCTGGAATATCTACCATGCTGATATTCCAACTGCTCCATCCCAGGTGTTTGCTAGCAGTCACTGTTGAATATCACTGTCTAAAGAACACACTTCACTAGAAAAAAAATATTTTTATATGGTTTGGTGAAAGACCATCTGCTTTTACATCTTCCCAGTGCAACAGGAAAGCTATACTATACTACACATTTCCATATCTGTTTTAACTATGTTACAAGAGAATTGAAAAGCGTTTGAGCACAGGGTCCAACACAGTCCAGTTATTGCTTCATGGTTGGTTGAATTTTAATGGAGATTGTGGTTTAACACCAGAGAATCCACATGGGAAAGAAGCCTTGACTGTGGTACATTTCTTCAGGTATTCGTTGCAGTGCAGACTCCAATGTGAATTTGTGATTTGGACATTCATAAACTCATACATTCATAAACACTTTCTGGTTCCTGTAGTCAGGGAGCAGACCTTACTCAGCAGTCTTTCCTTCTGTGGTATCAATGTCTCTACCAAGCTACCTATTTTCATGAAATTTCCAGGAATTTAGAGATTTCAGTTTCTCTGTGTTATTTGAAACAGCTTGGAGAGAGGCTGTAAAGGACTAACTGAGCAAATGGATCTCCAGAAGTACTTGGGGAAGAGAGGGAACATGAGACTTGAATCTCAAGAACATTTTCACTTCACACTGCACCACAATTTAAATATTACACAATATATCTCTAGTTTAGAATACGAAGATGCATTACCCAGAAAAACAAAGGCTAGATACTTCAGGCTTCCTTTTCTCTTAAATTTCTCCCCACTCATTGTGCTCTACTAAAGGAGGAGTGCTCAGTCCAGACCAGCAGATGACACTACAGCCACTGGGGCTATGTTTAGATTTGGATGTGGTGGTGTGGTGCAAGGCATGAGGGTCCAGAGCTACCACCTTTTCTCCCAACAGTGAAACTGCATGCCTAATAAAAAAAGTAGAAAAAAAAAAAGCAAGGGGAATGAATTCAGGCAAAGCATTGGCATGGATATTGTCATGAGGACTACAGTAGAGCTTTCAAAGGCACATGAAGCTGCCTGAAACAGAAGACAAACTTTAAAGAAAGTATTTAGATATCTTAGTATGGCTTAGGTGTATTTGAAGCAGGTAAGCCTAGAGAAACATCAAAACCATCCTTCATATCCAAATAACTTAGTGTCTAAGAAGCCACAGGACATGGATTTTACCCAGGAAGTTTCTGGGGTAACTTGAATCTGTGCTGATGCACACAATCAAGACAATTTTTCATTTCAGCTGTGCTGAGCCTCTGTCTGGCCAGGTACTTCTCATTTACCAGTACCTACTTACCTGGAGGGGCCTAGGAACGTTTACTGGGGAGGCATCTTTGTCATTTCTGTGGAGCTGAGATCCCCTGTGCTGCACTAGGCATTTTGCTGCATTCACTTCTGCAGCAAGGCACGGAAGAGCATTTGGCTTAATCTTTTCTGAGCTGACAGTTTGCTATTTGTGGCATTTTCTCGGATTACATACTCTGTGTAGCTGACAGGAACTTGTGATTTTCAGCAAGAGGAACGCAAGGAAATGACACGCATCCCTGACAGTCTGATAACGTGTCCAGAGTGGCCTATTCCCAGATCCCTGAAACATGGAGCCTGGAGAAGCTGCCTCTGCTGGTGCTACCACCCGGGCACAATTGTGCCTGGACTTGCTATCCCAGCTTCCTAAAATACTACTTCATTTTTGTCCGAGTGCGGATTTGCAGGACCAAACCCAAAGAGCTGATCTTATTTCAAGCCTGAATTTTCTTTTTTCTGTGGATCAGAAATAGCACTGCTGAAATTGCCCGGGTCTAAAATTCAGCAGAGAGGGAAAAAAAAAAAAAAAAAAAAAAGCCCCGTGTGTTGTGTTATTTTCTGCTATTTTTGATTCCTGAGATTTTTCTGGAGCCTTCAAATTTTGTGCAACTATCGTGTCTCTTGGAAAATTGTCCTGTCAGTCTAAATTGTCTTGCATTTGCTGTAAGCTCCCGAGGCTAATTGCTGCATAATGGCACAGTTAGTCCTTAGCTGTCTGTGTCTCTGGACTCAGGATTGATCATGTGCGGGGCAGATCCACTGTGGCTGACTGACTCCAAGCACGAGTTTGGCCTGGTTGGGCTTTACTCCTTCAGACACAGCACTGGGTAAGCAAGGTCATGTTGTTTCCTGAGCCTGTGGTGCTTGGGAAGTATTTTAGCCACTTTTGCAGAGCCCAGGCTGAGCCTGTAGCCTGCAGGCAGCTGTAGCTCCTGGGCACTGTTGTGTCCATGCCCCGGGAATGCCAGGAGCATGCTAAGAATTAACCAGAATGGACAATTGCAGATCAGGACCTCTCCCTGGCCTTGGTTTCTTTTTGTACAGTCTGATGGAACCTGAATTATTTCCGCAAAGCCCCTGGATTTGTTTGCACGATGCAGATGTGAACTCACGCTTGGCAGGGCTTGGAAATGAGGTGAGCTCGCTCTGTCAGCATCTTGGGTCCTGTGCTATGAGCTGAAAGCAAGCCTCATGGCCACGTTAGTGCGCTTTGATTGAATAAAATCTGCTGACATCCAGAGTTTATTACTTTGCTGGGCTGGGTGAAGGTGTTATCAAAGCTTTATTTTGGCCAGAAGTAAACTCAGGCTACCTCCAAGATATATAGTCAAAATGCTACAGGAGATACACACTGTGTGTCCCATGACACCAGTTTGCTGGGATGCTGAAGCCCACCTGAGTTAACAAACTTTCCAGCATTTCTGCACCCTGGGGAAGGATGCAGGGAGGTACCCCAGGAGCTTTGCATGAGTCAAGCTAGAAATGATGGAGCTCGCTAGCTCTGGGTCTGTGCCGGGTCCTGTTTTCCCAGGGAATCACGCAGGTGTCTCCATGTTGTCTTCTCCACTATCCACATTTTCCAGGCTTTTTCCATTGCCTTTGGTATTTGAAACACCTGTTATCCTAAAATAGAGAATGAAATAGGTATGCTTATATGCTAATATGTAACAGCCACATGGTACTCATTAAGGGTCTGAAATCCCTCAGCATCCTGCACAGATGTGAATAGGACTGCACCTTCAAGAGAAGCTTCTGATGTAACACAGTTGCATACACTTCCTTTTGGTAGTTTTTATGTCAAGCATGCTTTAGGCTGGTGTTAGAGGACCTTAGTACACCAAAATACTACATATTACTGTATAGCGTGACTTTACATTTAATGCCTATATTTTAGATTTATTTTTATTTTTTTAAACAGTTTTCATTTGTCTTTAAAAACAAAAGAAGGGTGAGGTATGAGAAGGGAATGCTATGGGTATCAAACTGTGTCTGCATGGTGGATTTGGGCTTGCCTATGATGGCAGCACATGGAGCCAGGGCTACATAAATATTCACCGACGTGTAAACATGCACACTGCTCACATGCCACTCTGAGCCTGGATTTGCTTGGGAATGCAAATCTCTTTTGTTTAAAAGAAATAAAACATTCTGCTTTTTTGAAGACATCTAATTCAAAGAAGTTTCTGTACCACAGCTGATCTACTATAAACAAAGACAAAATTCTTCAAAAGAGATATAAAAAAAAAGAAAGAAAAGGTTATCACTTAATTTCTGGAATGCAAAGATATTACTTGTTTCAGAAGCAAGAAAGTGAATGAGGGAAGTTATAGCTACTGAGCTGCTGGGTGTAATTAGTTTCCATATTATATCACTTTTGATAATTAGATCTACATGAAACTTGCAGTCAAAGACTTCACAAGTGCTTCTCGTGTGTCAGCCTGGATATGTAATAGTTGGAATGATAGATCTACTGGATAGATCTAGGCTAGTAGATGCTTTGGGAAACACCTTCATCTTTCTTTTAAGCTGGCAGATGGTTTAAG
This sequence comes from Aythya fuligula, assembly GCF_009819795.1. Lineage (NCBI taxonomy): Eukaryota > Metazoa > Chordata > Aves > Anseriformes > Anatidae > Aythya > Aythya fuligula. The sequence continues at coordinate 174,917,069 of NC_045559.1, read as the reverse complement.
TCCGGACCTGACCGCCTGCTGTTGTTTTCAATGAAGGAGTGTTACCTTTTTGGATTCATGAAAGGCTCTCAATCAAAGCTAAAATGGCAGGCCAGTGCGGTGAATCAATAAAAATCTCTACTTTCAGCTGGAGTGTCGGATAGTAATTCTTCTCGTGTCACTGCCTGGTTAAACAGTCATACTCCCACTAAAAGCCCTATAAGACATAATAGATTCATGTGGCGTTAGTCTATTGTACTGCATTTACCCAGAAAAAGGGAGAGAGGTTACTGTTTCACTAAAACAAACCAGACACTGATGCATTGTGTATCAAAATGTATTCACCCATTTCTCTCTGCCTCATTAGAGCAGGGGGAGCTTATTTTTTATACCGCTTGTGGAGCAGTGTTAAGACATCTGACATATTCATTGCAAATCCTAGTTTAATGATGACTTAGACATCAAATCCCAAATGATTTTACATGCTGGCTTCCTGGTTTCCCATTAGAGCACATATTCTAAGCTTGCTGTTTATTAAGCTACAATGAAGATGTATAAACTGGATGCACTATGAATTTTTTTCAAGAGACTTTGGAATGAAGTTGGCCCTTCGGAGGAATTATTGAACTGTATTATTTCTAATTGCAGGAAATTAATTTGGTGCATCTGATTTGATGCATTAAATGTCCTCCTCTGTAGTGTTTTAGTAGAAAATGTCGATGGGACAAAAAAGGTTTCATTTACAATGACTTCAGAAGTTCTTAAATGTTAAATATCAAGGCTCAGAGCCTGTGAGAAGGAATGGCTGCTTTGTGCCCTGCAGCTGAGAGCTGGTGGCCCTAAAGCAGCCTTATTCAGATGCAGACAAGTTCCCTGGCCCTGGCAGGTTCATCAGTTGCATGTATCAGTAATGGATTCCCTTCCTCTATTCACTCCTCAGGACTGAGCAGGTATCAAAGAACTGACTCAGCAAATTGCTTGAGAGGGGGTTGAGCTAAAACTCATGAACTACACCACACTCCTCTGAGACTGTCAGATTCAAAGTTAGACCCACAGAGCTAAAGGCAAAACAGTCACTGACTTAGAGGGCAAATTTTCCTTTTCCAAATTGTAGATAGCTTCCTTGTGGAAGAGATCTGTTCAAGAAGTGGAAGTTTTGATTTCTAGTGCTTACATGGTGCTCATACTTCCTCCCATATCTATCTATCTTTCTATCTTTCTATCTTTCTATCTTTCTATCTTTCTATCTTTCTATCTATCATCTACCTACCTACCTACCTACCAACCATCTATCTATTAATCTATCTATCCATCCATCCAACCATCCATCTATTCACCTGTCTGTCCGTCCATCCATCCCATCCATCCATGTTTATACATATTACTTATGGGAATCATTAATTATTTTGAAGAAAATCATTTTTGTTCCTTATTTTGGAGAGTTAGATCACTCTTGTTCATGTACTTAGCAGCGCAACTTGCTAACATTGTAATTCAGAGGTGATGTGCAAGATTTTTATATTTAATGAGACCCACATACCGCATTATCTCACCATCTGTGTAGATCTGGGAATGGTTGTAGAAAGTTCCCATTAGTCATATTAACATCCATCATGCCTTCAGCTCACTGTGAGATACAACCATGGAAATGTTTCCTTCACTATGGAGGTTATTTTTCTTTGGAAATCCATGGAATTTGTACATCTTGGACAACCTTAACTATTCCCCTCTGCTACTGGTCAGGTGTAACCCTGGCTACCAAACAAGGGCAGTCTGCAAAATATCAAGGATCCCCTCCTCCTCCTCTCTGAAGCAAACCTCAGCAGATGTAGACAAGATTTTAATAGCTACAAAAAGAGAAATGCATGACAACCTCATTAAGGGAACTATAATAGGCTGTCAGAATATTTCCAAGAGGACAATATATCAATGTCTAGTTTGTTACAGCATTGCTAACTAGGGTAGTTTGCCCCTCTCATAATCTTTCATTCATCTTCCATTGGTCTGATTTCCAATAATGCTTCACCACCACATGTATCCACTTTCCCTTTCAGCTGCCTCACAATCGCTGACATAACTCTTTAAGTACAGAAGAATCAGAGCTGGGAAGTGACAGTAATAAAAAAGCAGTTAGAGGTCCACCCCACTGCTAGCCCTGATACGGTACATTAGAAGGGTTTTCATTTTCTTTCCCTCTCTACCATCCTGAAGACCATTTTGTCCCATCCCTACATCTGCAGGAGGTCAAGGTCCAAAGAGCCCAGGGATTTTACACCATCTGCCACCAAAAAAAAAAAAAAAAAAAGAAAAGGAGGAAAGGAAGGCCCTAAACAGCTCTAAAGGGCTATTTAAAGTTATTTATCACTGTAATGGCAAACCAATCATTATTAATTGTACCCGCCCATTGTCTTTCATGTACACCGTGAGGCCGTGAGACATTATTAAAATAGATTTAAACTGCTGCAGCTGGAGTTCTCCCCTCCTCCCCTTTCACCTTCCCCGACCCTTTGGGAAGACGAAATGGAGTTAAGTGGTTTTATCCCTTTTCTTTCATGGTGAAACCAGCTCCCCTGTTCTGCTGGGGATCCAACATTCCTCCAGACCAGGAGAGGTCCAGAAGGGGCTCAAGTCACTTCTCAAGAGTGTATGACAACTGTTGAAACTGCCTCTGAAGCTGGAGTGGAAACACAAGTAGAAACTCACACCAGAGACCCCATAACATTGTTTCCTTCTGTATACTTTTTTTTTTTTTTTTTTTTCCCACCTGTCTATGAAACAACAACCCCAGTCAAAAAGCAAGAAAAAACAGTAGTCTTCCAGACTTTTCTGTTCATGCATCAGTAAATAACACTTCTGCTGAACCTGATTTTGTACATTTTAGGCAGCCATGGTTACAATAATATGTCTTGAATGAAATGTGTCAATTGGAGGAAATTGTCAACTCATTATTGCGGCTAACAACTGAGACATGAACGCTTCAGTCAGAGCGGGAGGTGATTTTGTAAACAAGGAGTGTTCCTAGGGGGATTTTTATAGTTAAAATCAGCATGAAGTAGACTTGAAATAATTGTAGTGACAAAGGGTTCAGCTCTGCTCCAGCTGGAGATGACGACAAGCCTCCATCTGATTTCAGTAGGGTTAGGATCACGCCCTTTGGGGAAGTGCACCTCGCTTGTGTCTTGTACTTGCGTGTGCCCAGATAAAAGCTGGAGTTCGGGTCAGCCAATTTAAACCAGCTAATTAGATGGCCCACTGCCTGCGTGGATGCCACATTCACTCTGATGGTCCAAACACACTTCCAATAGCTATCCCCCCCTGCTTGCTGGCTGTGACAGCTCTGGGCACAGACCTGAACTCTGCTGCCCAGTAATCCCAGTGACCAGAAGTTGCCTGACCTACTTTTCAAATCTCTGGTGCTGTTTTGGCTTTGCTGGCATTTAGGAGCACAACCACATGCCTCCCCGAAAGCTACTCTAGCCCTCGTGTCCTTGTGAAGGCAGAGGACGCTGGGCAGTGCTCAGCCTGGAGAGCAAGGAGGAGGATGGGGTTATATGCAGGAGGGCCAGGAACAGCACCACGAAAACTTCAAGTGATCACAGGACTCTAGATGCCCTCAGGGACACTGCAGACAGAAGAAGCTGAGGAAGGCCAGGCAGAATTAAGGAGCAGTGGCAGGCGTGAGAACAGAGGAGGCCAGCAGAGAGTTTAGTGCTGTCTCCATGCTGTTCGACACAATTAAACAGGCATTCATCTTTGTCTTCTAAAGGTTTTATACTCTCTCAGTGCGGCATAGAGCTGAAAAGCACTGATCCAGAAGGGGGACAAACGGCAGCATGGGATTAGCCAGGAGCACAGTTCCTTATACAAGGGCTCTGCAGTCATCCTAGGAAGTAGTGGGTGTTTGGAAGAAGGACTTCTTGAAATGCAAACCAGCAAGAAACCTGCTGAGGCTACAGACAGAGGGAACAGAAACCAAACCGAGGCACAGCGGCTCTTTGCAATTTAGCTGGGATAAAATAATCCAGTAGGGGGGAAAAAAATTCCTGGCTCTTCTCTCAGAGCCCTTCTCTCTGTTTGACCTTTCTTAATGTAGTGGCAGCATGTATAATGATGAGGTAAAGGACTTGAAAAAAAGCTGTTTTACAATGACATCATGTACTCTCCCTCATTAAATAAAATTATTTGGAATGAACAATCTTAAGTCACTGCAAAGAACAAGCTTTCAGTAGGGCAGGGGAAAAAAAGGAATTTCAAGTTGCAAATCTCCATGAATACCAATCAGAAAGTGCCTTATGCTAAGACTGATGCTTCAATATTCATCCATAGCATATGAAAAATTTAAAATAATCTTGGCGAGCAACCCAGTAACTGGTCATTTGTATTCCATGAGCTGTGAAACAAAGTGCAAAGTAAACAGGTAAAATGCTGGATGCTGTGTGTTTTTTTTTTTTTTTTTTTTTTTTTTTCCTGGTCCAAGTTGAAAGTAGATTATTTGCACACCAAAACGTCTGCAGCTGGTGCTTATCAGAAAATGAGTCATGTTTCAGTGTTTGAGCACAGAAGCTCCTCTGCCCAGATGTGTGGCTCCAGTGTGTGCTGCTGCTTGGTGAATGCTCTCGGCATCGGTGGCTTTCAGGCAGCCCTGCCCTGTGGCCTGTTTTTCTCTGCATCACAGCTGGCTGCAGCAGGAGATGTTGAAGCTCCTCAAAGACAGGAGAGCCAGGAACTGTCCACTGGAACATGTGGCATCCAAGCCTCTGCTAGCGAGAGCTGGCAGTGGTTTGGACCTTGACATTTGAACAGGCAGAGTCTGATATGTTCTTGGGTGGGTGGGTAGTGATTATGGGTGGAACATAAGGAACTGTGGCGAATTGCTCCTGTGGTGCCCCAGTTCCCAGAAAGAAGGCTGGTGTCCCACACAGTAGAGATTACTGTCCTACACGGTATCAAACATGCCAGGGAGCAACTTGACACAGATCAACGCATCTCTTGCTGGTAGAACCCAAACTGAGGTCACCACCTCTGATAAAGACTGCATGTGCCTTTTCTAGTAAAAATGCAATTTCAACAAGTCTGAGTCAGCAGGAATGCTTCTGTCCTCCAAGGAAGGAGTGAAAGTACAATATTTCCAGTGGTAAGCCTAAGGGGAGACAGGTTTGGGAGTACAGCCATCCTATTAACAATAAATTGGCGTCCTTCCCTGCAGTGCCTTCTCCCTCCCTGCACAGATGAGTTTGTCCTTCCTCTCACCTTTCTGCACCCTCCCTTCCTTTTAGTGATCCTCTTACCTCAGAAAATCCTGCCCATGTTATGGGTTATCTTCCATTCATATACAAAGAACTGTGGCTGTGGTATCATGTAACATACACCAAGCTTGTGCAGCAACTTGCCAAAGGATGAGGTTTCTTTTGTTCCTCTTCTTTCTTACCTGGCTCCTTTGTGCCTCCTGATGTTTGGTAGACCCTTCCCTTAGCCAGTCTGAATCACTGAAATGATCAAAATCCATACACTTCTTTTGGATCTGCATCTCCCAGGCATTTATTTTGGATTTGTTTTCTGTCATTTTCATGAGTTGGTTTGGCTCATGCAGTGACCCAGTGAGTGACAAGCTAGGAGAGTGAGCTGGGACTTTATATACGGGGCTGAACTGTCACATTGACTGGTCGAGTCTTCTAAAAAATTACTTCGGGACAAAAAGACAGCAAAGACTAATTCACCAGGATGCTGAGCAACTGTCATTCTCTGCTTGAAGCCATTTCTGTTCCAATGGTGCTGCTAAGGGAGATGCTCAATGCGGTGAGATCCCAGGCATTGGCACGAAGGGCAGACAGAAGTACTTTTACCATTTACAGGGATCACACAGTGAAAGGCATCAGCAGAGATGACAGTTCCCTTTATAGATCTATGCACACATCTGGACACATGATGGTTTGGTGAATAGTTGTTAAAAATTTTTATGAAATAAAATGGAGATGAGTGTTTTCATCTCAGGCACCTGGCAGAAATAATGTACATGATGCAGGAAACAAACAGCAGCCTCTCAAATCATGTGCAGTAGAGGTGTCTGTGAGATCAACATGTGTTATCATCCACAAAAGGCTCAGCAGTTACATCTAAACAGGGTAAAACAAATTGGGATGAAAAGCTTGACATCTAGCCAGTCAAAAAATCTGGTCTAACTATTCAGGAAAGGACACAGCTCTGTAGTGTATGCAGGTAAATACAGTGGTGCTCCTTTTGCAGAATGAACATGAAAAGATATTAGATGTCTGAACAGCTGTTCGTTTCCTACCAGATTTTTCTAACCTTTATTTCAACCTACCTTCTTTCCTTTTAGGCAGCTCGGTATCCCTGATTCCTTCAGGCTCACTTCTAATTTGCACAAAGCTAGACAATAATGACTTGGAGATCACAGGCAGGCACGTAGGAGCACATCTGGGATGAGACTGCACCTTGTTGCCTCCCAGAGGGTCCAAGCAGGTGGTAGTTTATGCGGACGTCTGTGGAGGCTGCTCTGATGGAGGTAGGTCTCTACATCATGCTGCGTGTGTCTTCAGGGAACAAGAGATTCAAAAATCCACACATTGTTTTGTAGCCCCATCCCACCCCATGTTGCTTGCTGTATTTAACTAAAACACAACACAAGCCCTTATTTTTAGAGATGCTAAAATGTTGATTTAAAAAAATATATTTAATTTTATCCAATCTGTCATTTTAAAGATTATTTTTTTTTTCCAGTTTGAGAACATTTTGTACTCTTTTTACTACAACTGAGAAGACACACTGAAGAGAGATCTACAGACCTTGAGAGGAGATTCTTTGTGAGAAGTCATTAATATTGATTTTACCTGACACACCTGCAGGAAGTGAACAAAATTGTTCCTGTATACAAGTAATCTCCATTGCAATCAGTTTTCTGGCTTGAACTGAACAATTACTAATCTAAACAGGAATAAAACAGGAATAACTTCCATTTCTTTTGGTGCTTTTGCTGGTCAGCTGCACTGCTTTATTTGGCCTTTGCTTTTTGTAGTTCTAACACTCCTGTAGGTGGAATCAGCCATCCCTCATTTGACATAGCATGAAGGGTGTTATATATTTTCAACATAAAGACTGTCAGCATTAGGAGAGTTTGGAGTTAATATGAGTATTTATTGCTTTTCGCTAAAGACAGTGCAGCAAAGAAACCTATTTTCTTCAGATATTAATTAGATAGGTACATAATTAAACATCTTAAATAATGAAATAGATGCTGTGTAAAAGGCTAAAAATAACTGGCCATGAATTAATCATTCAGCCTATATTAATAAATAAGCTCTGGATGTCAGCTCACAAAGATTTCCTGGCAGTAATTTGACCACCGATATGCTCATCACAAACACATCAGACTCCCCATCTAGACACTGCCCAGATGCATTTTGTTGAGCTCCTGGATCACTGCACCTTGCAGAGCCAGAGGGTTTTGTTTACATATTGGGTCTGGTCTGATTCTTGTATGGACATCTTGGAACATAGGTTTAGACAGAAATAGCACATTGCCCGTAAATATAGTGGAGATGTGATGTGAAATCGTGCGTAACTTTGTGAGAGAGAGCACACTCTTTGGTAGGAAGGGTTGGGGAGAGGTGGACTTGCAATGTTGTCACCCACATCTGGGAATATACACACATTTCTAAGATTTTGTTTCTGCCTTCCTAAAAGAATGACTGAGAAGGCTTCATAAGGACTTTGTGCAGACAAATAGAATAGCTGTGTCTGTAGAGGATCTGTATGTGGCTACGTGGTAAACCACTGGGGACACTGGGGACAATGTTTCACCCCCAAAGTCATATGAGAAATCTGAGTGCTTGCCTGCCACGGATGCTCTGTGTTCTTGGGAAGGTAACTGTCCTTGCTGCTTCCTTCTCCTTATTTGCAGAGGGAGTGTGTATGCAACCTCCTCGAATAAGGTGGTGTGAGGACTCACAGACTAGTGCTCATGAGGACCAGAAAGACGTTACGATCCATGCGAGTGTTAGCATTTATTTTAGCCAGGTTTCCTAAGGAAATTAGACTCCTATATTAGACTAAATATTAGACTAGATAGATAGATTCTACTATCTATCTTTGCTATACAGCCTTCAACAACTACAAAAACTACTAGTCCATTTTGAGCAAATCTGACACAGCAGCAGGGGCTCTAAACATGGTGGTCCTATGAGTTCTGTGAAAACAGGCAGGTAAGTAGAGGAAAGGCAACCAGACTACTGCTGTCACCAAAGGAAAACCTTCAGTGAAAGCACAGCCAAGTAGTAGGCACCAGAGAATCCACTTGTGAAACAGACCATGGCCACTGGAAGAGGTGTGAACAGACCTCACAGATTATATAATAAAGAAGACCCACGAACTGCCTAAGTACCCTTGCATAAGAAAGTACTTGTTTAATTTGGTTAACTTAAATGATAGGGAAAGGGCAAATTGCTTTTGAAAGAAATAAAACACCCCACTTCTCCAGTGGCCTTTTGCCCTTTTCTAAAGCGTTGCTCAAACTAAATCTTTGTGAAGGCTCTGAAATATTTAGCTACTGCCTTTACTTTCCTTTACATTTTTTTGTGTGCGTATTTCTGGACTGTGGCCAGAATGGGAAACAGATTGCTGAATACAGCAAAAAAAGCTGTTCTCAAGGTACTCCCATGCCATCTGAAAGCTAGAAACACCGTAAATCTTGAGCTAACCTGCTCCTGAAACCTTGAAACTTGCTGACAGTGCACTTCCCTCCTCTGTGCCTACAGGTATAACCGCTGACTGCTCTTGCAGTGTTAACAGGTCTCACCTTCCCAGGGCTGGCTTGGAGGTACCAAGGTAATACTGCTGTTCTGTGTGGTACCAGCCAGCTCTGACAGCACTCAGCACTGCTACTTTGCTGTGTGCAGTCCTAACCTGAGCCTGCCTATCTGCTTCATACTGCCTCCATCCCTTTTATTCCCTTGTGTCTTACAGCTGAAGGGACACTTGCCAGCAGTCTCACAAATTCAGCTTTGGGGAGAGGAGATGGATGTTGCCTCCTATTTCTCTGTAAACCTTATCAGAGCGAAGAGGTGCAGCAAAGCAGAGCTGCTGCATTATGTGAAATCAGTGCAGAGTTGTGGGCTCCTGTGCTTGTGCATGGGATAGGATAGGATGGGAAGAGGGTTTTATAAACCTAAGGAGAGGTGTGGGAAAGGAGGAAAGCTCACACACACACACACAGAATCACACAGAATTTCTAGGTTGGAAGAGACCTCAAGATCATCGAGTCCAACCTCCAACCTAACACTAACAGCCCTCCACTAAACCATATCACTAAGCTCTACATCTAAACATCTTTTAAAGACCTCCAGGGATGAGGTCTTCATCCCCTCACCTGCCCTCAGTCCCCACCTCCCCCATCCCTAATCCCTCTTTCTCTCCACACCTCCTTCCTCAAAACCCTTCCTCAGTTTCCCCGTGGCTCCTGCAGCCCCATGGTGCCGTTACACCCTCAGCTCCCCCAACCTCAAGCAGAACCCTCTCAGCCTCCCCCTCATCCCCCTCATTTCTCCCACACCCCTCAAGCACCTCCCATTTCCCTCCCCTGATGCTAGTTCACGTTGCAAACTCTCTCACCATGTAATGTGACCTCGGGACAGGTCTTTCCTTCCCTTGGCCAGCGGGACCAGATCAGCCGAAGTAGAAAGGATTGTTCAGCTTGTAGTGCTCGTCCCCTCAAACTCTCCTCATCTTGACAATTCTAGCAATGTGTCATGGTTTTATTGCATTACAGTACTTGGTGATACTATATTGCTTTTTTATCAGTGTTATGAAACTTCAGAATGAGACTGCCTAAAGAGTCCTCTTCACTTATTCTTTCTGGTGGTTTGGTACATCTTTGTCATTCTTTGATTTAAATGTTCAAGATACAGGCTGTGCCTTCGCTAGGTTATTGCGATGCTCAGAATAACATATCCCTGATGACTGGCAGGATCTCAAGGAACAATTGTAACACAGATAATGAACAACGTTTTTATTAAAACTCCAGCAGAATTTCTAGCCAACTTTCAAGATCATGTCAATAAAGGAAGTTTGGATAAGTCTCAGAAAGTCACAGTTCTGTCATACTCCAAATAGACATATTTTCCTTGCTTACAATGAACAAGATTATTGATTTCTGTTTGTCAGACAGTATCACCAAATCTAACAAAGGGAAAGAACGAATGTTTTTGCACCCTTTTAATGACAAACACTGAATTATTACGGAGTGCAAAGTGAATTCGATTAGGTTTGCTAGGAAAAATTCTACTCCTTTTTGTTCTGGGTTTTATTTTTCTGGACAGTCAGTCTCACAGGAGATATGGCTGTGTAGTCATTACGCAGATAAGCTTGTATTCACATGAGAGCTTCATTGATTTCCTGGACAACAGCCGAGGGAAGCAAGCTCTGCCACTTCTGCTGAGCACTTAGCAGATGTGTAAATGACAATAAACATAAATAAGATATGTATCACTCAGGCCTGTACAGCGTATTCATTTGGAGTGCCACTTGTTGATGTGAGTGCGTCAGCTGATCTTGGAGCACTATGTGCGCAGCAGTGACTGCTCAGCAGCAGGAGAAAGGCTCTGGAAGGAAGGGTGAAAAGAGCCACAGAAACCTGTAAGGTCCCATTTCTCCTCTTTGGTCACGGAGGAGGCACAAACCATTTGCTACGTGCGGTGGTTAGCAGGGAAAGATAAAAGAAAAAGTTGTTCAGGTACTTTCACAGTCACTCATGGTAAGTTGGGGCTTAGTTTTTCCATCTTAGGTTGATTAATTGATACATGTGAGCACACCATACTGAGCGTAGTGTACCCTCTTTAAGCCCACAGTCCCTTCATAGACTGACTAAACACAGGATATACTGCTATTTGATTAATTCTCTTACTGTGATTATAAGATTGACACCCTACTGATGACCACCATGCAAATGAACGCTTCCTTCCCCAAGTAGCTGTCTTTATAGAGAAGGAAAGAAAGTCTGGGATGGCAGCACTTTTTTTTTCTCACTTTAGGGATGAGGAATAGGATGTAAGAGAGATTAACTGGTCTTCCAAAGGTTACCAAAGACTGTTGTGTCACAGACAGGAACTGCTTTCATATCTCCTGATTCCCAGACTATGGCTTTAATTATTCCTTCTTCTCAAATAAATGAAAACACTTATGAGTTAGTGATACCAATGAGATCATACAGTAATGGGACATAGGCCAGTTGAATAAACCTAAACTATACATGTAACTGGATCGTCTCCACCCATAAATCAAAACCATTCTCTTTCTGCCAAGAAAAGATGTATGCCTGCTTATTTCTTTACGCTATTTTAATAAATTTGTTTTGAAAGGTTATTTCTCATCTTTAAAGGGTATATGTTAATATGTGCAGTCCAATCTTGCATCCCTTACTGGGTGAAAATCCTTGTGGGTGAATTATAGGAATTCAGGTGAACATTCAAGCTCATGACAATAAAATTTGCTACTCACTGCTGCCTGTCCATGAACTTTCAGAGCAAAAATGTTCTGGGGAGGCAGAAGACAATGGAGATGTTCTCATCACATAATTCTCAGAGACTGGACCAAAAAAAAGGAAAGACAGCACTCATGCCAAACACACTGCAAATTTTCACATAATTTCTGTAAATGGGTTGCATTAGAAGACTCAGCCATTTAAAGTTATGCAAAATCAATATGCTGTCATCCATGAATATGAACACGTTTCAAGGACGGTTTCATTTCCACAGAGGGAGGTGAGGGTAGTTGGGAAATGCACGCTGAGTGTTGAAATTAACCCAGAAGATCTTGTACATATGAACAGAACAGAAGGTAGGTGAATTGTAGGTGTACAATTTACACGGGGATAATCAAATCTAGGAGAACTAAAGCTTTACTTTGATAGCCATGGAACTTCATATGGACTATATTTTATTTTATTTTATTTTATTTTATTTTATTTTATTTTATTTTATTTTATTTTATTTTATTTTATTTTATTTTATTTTATTATTTATTTATTTATTTTCAGAATAACATCACACTGACTGGAGGGCCCTCATAAATAAAATTGTTTTTACCATGTTTTGGTGAGAAGCTCGGGGTTTTGATCTATTCCTTCCTACAATCCCACTGCACTTGATTTCACTGTCAATATGTCATAATAAATGTGATTTCCAAGTGCTATGCTGCATTCCATATGGTAGAGCTATCCTGGATCTGGTGTTTTTCATTAAAAATCAAAATGTACTCAGAGGAACTGAATTCTCACAGGCATGCTATGACTAGCAATCAGGGCTCATCCTCTGTTGTAAATGTGTACCATTGTTCCTTATTGTCCATGGGCCAGTACAAGTTCTTATCAACAACAGGGCTGGAATGTATGGCACTTACCCTTTGCATTTCCAGATAGTGGAACAGCATCTTTTGAATCTCAAAATCAAGCCAATCTGCATTTTAACATACTAGTCTCTTTCTGTTTGTACAGCAACTTAAAAAAAAAAAAAGCCTTTTTTCTCCTTTCTCCTTGAAAAAAGAAGCCCAATAATCCTTACTTGAAGATATCATAAATAACACTAGGTTTAATTATAGGAATGTTACGTGGAAATACCGAGATTAAATTCAATTTCATTCCTGTCATTTCTTAAAAGGAAGCAAGGGAAACAGAAAACATGATGTAGGAGAGTATGAGGTTCTGGCAGCCTGGCATCTTTTTCATGCTGCTATGGAAAGCAACTATGATGCCAAATATATTCTGCTTTGTCTAAGCCAAATTCTTATTAAGCAGAGGTAAATATATATATATATATATAGGTGGAAATGGTAACACTGATTTATACTGAAATGGAAATTGATATGCTCATAAACTTGGATGTGTTTGGTAACAGAGACTGGAATTTGTGATGTCAGGAATTCAGTAGGAAGCAGCTAAGAAAATGGCAATGTTCTGATAGTTTTGCCTTATCTGGTCCACTAAGAGTGTTTTTCAGGGAAAATTATGACCTGAATTATGCTAGTAGATCTTAGATCTCACTGAATAGTTTCCAGGTTTGTGAAAATGGGGGTGTCATCACTTTGTACAATGATGATGCTGTTGCTCTGCACTCCCTTACTGCTGAACACATTTTAATGTGTTCCTCACAAAAGTAAAGTCAATGAGGGTCATATTTGTGCCACAAAAATTGACATGCTAAACTATGACTCTGGTAGTTCGTGGATGGATCTTTTTTCCCTTCAGTTTTAAGTAAATTCTAACTGGTTGATATAAAAACCTTAAAAGAAACCTTAATTAGGGACCATCTCCTTAGTTTCCACTATTTATTTATTATCATTTTTTTAATGTAAGTTTGTAACTTTTTTGAACAGCAGCTTTGCATTCAATACTTGCAGTTTGAAGTCACTTTCTTGCTCCCTTTCTCCTCTTTCAGACAATAAAAGATTTCCACTATAGGCATGGGGATAAAGTTATGCACATCTCATGATGCTGTGGGCAGCAGAGTAGCTGCCTTCCTCAGCACGAGTTCACTATATTTGCTTTCCATCCCATTTTCCTTTTTCTCACGGTATAAAGCTGAGGCAGTTCAAGCCTGCAATGGGCTGATGATTGTTGGTTCAGAACAGACAAGGCTGAACCTGAAGTTCAGACTCTAAAGACTATGTGAGACAATAATCAACAACCTAGCTCTGAGGCATCTGAGGGAGGTTCAAATTCTGACCAAGTCACCGACAGAAATGAGTGAAAGCTGTCATTCCAGGGGCCATGGTGTACGGCTCACAGAAACAGCACAGTTTGTACAAGATGAGCAGAACCACAGGTAGAGACATCCAGTGCAAGTCAGCAGTCAAGCTATACCCACACACCTTTCTTGTCAGTGGCTACTACCAGAGTTTTGGGTGCTAGCTAGCTCTGGGGGTGATCCTGTACTGAGTAAACCAATGCATGCTCATAGGAGAAACTCCTTCCTATTTCTATCATTATCAACAAATTAGAAGCCTGTGTCCTGAACAAAGACTGCTTTTCTCCCTCTTCCTGAATTCTATCTATTGCAATTGGAGAAACTGTTATTTTTCAGACCGTATTGGATCTTATAGGAATCATTAAACTGCTGTCCTCAAAGATATCTTTGGCAGTTGTCTTCTGACATGCGTTGCCTGGTTTTGTGACAGAGAAGGATTAATGTACAATTTATATTTCTGTATATTCTTTGCTGTTGTATATTTTTCCAGTATCATTTCTTATTCATTTCCTCCCTGAATTAAACTATTCTCATAGTTAAGGCTTGCTTTATACATTTTTTTTTCCCCTCCTGTTCTTTAAATGATCTTACTGAGATAGCAAAGCACTGACAGCATTGTACCCTCTTGTGGGATACCACGTAACTTCTTACTGGGAACAGACAGGCTCTTGAATGGATGATTGGGGAAAAGGAAGATTATCATATGAGAGAAAAAAATAAAAGATCTTGGCATGTTTATCTCCACAAACTGGAGGCTGAGAGTGAATATGAATGCTCTCTGTGCAGCAGAGGGTTAAACACCAGCAAGGAAAACAAACTTTTTATGTAAAGGCTGATGTTGACATAAGGACCACGTGGGCATAGGCTCTCTGTGGATATATTAAACCTTACAGTTATGGAAATGTCCCCAGTGGTTACAGCAGTGAGGTGCTGCAATGGTCTTCCATTAGAGTAGGGAAGGACTCACTGCTTCAAGGATGAAGCATGATAGGCTACCGAGGAAGAAAGCATGACGTGGTGCCCATAGTAGTAAAGGACCAAAGTTAGTGAATTCAGATGTTGATTCCTGTTTCTCTACCTGGATTCCCAGGTCTAGGCTGCAGACATCTAATTTTAGAAGAGAGTTAAGTGTTTTAGCTCCCATTATATCCCATACAGAACAGAGAATAATTCAGCTCAGCCAGAAGTAGATATCAGCATTTGGTCAGTCTCCACTAATGGTAATGAGTAAACACCTATGTGTTAGACACCTCAATTTAGGTGTTAGCATGGGAATCTCATCCCAATCCTAGTTAATTAATTTCATAGGCCACAGGGGCTTGATTCAGCTGGCAAAAGAAGAGAGTCTTATGCCATCGGAGAGGCCCTAGGGCCAGTAAGAAATCTGCAGAGGTCAGGCAGATATGACACAGGACCTGTAGAATGACTAGCTTAGGAAACTGAATGGGGCCTCAGAGAGGGGAGAGAGGTGAATCTTATATCACTGGTGGTAACCCCTTGACAGAATTCTGTCCTCTCTTCTCCTTGTCTTCTCTCTCTTTTTTCTTCTGATTTTCCATTTTACTTGTCTTAGCTAAGGCAGTCACATGCTTCAGAACAGACTCCCGAATCTTGAAAAGCAAACACAATTATGCATATATAAACTAAAAAGAAATCATCTAAAAGTGTAACTTTCATTCCCAAGTAAAGCCTTCCATGCGCATTGGGCATGTGAATTCCCTCTGTACAACTCTGATCCTTCTACTGATTTTCCTCTAATGTTCCCAGTACAGTAAACCGAGCTTTTTAAGATTTACTACCAGGCTTCTCAATGACACCAGTTAGTTTCTTCTTAGCCAGGAGAAGTCTTTTCATAATGTAGGGCAAGAAAGAACTTTAAGGAAGGGCAAACAGCACCAAAAGGTAAAGCTCTGGCTTGCCTCAGGATCCCACTTGCCAACAATTATTAATATGCTCATTTCTGGATTTGTCTTTGGGGCTTTCACTGCACAGTGATGTTAAAAGTCTTGGCAGATGTTAAAAGTAAACACATTCTGCCGTGTTCGTAGCCTCTCTGTAGGGAAGGAAGGTGTGACTGATCACCGACTTGCAACTCCTCGATAAAAACAATCAGTGTTACTGAGGCACGTGGAAGAAAAAACAACCCTAGCCAGATTGTAATAAGGGTTTCTTGGGGGAGAAAGAAGGGAAGGAGAAGAAAAGAGAAGATTTAAGAAGAGACTAGAGATTATGCAAATATGAGCTGTGAATAACAGCCTGGCAGTACAACCCCTCCAGAGATAACTTGCCACCTGCATTTCTTGAACAGGCACCTCCAGGTCAGTGAAAAAATGGAGCGGCTTTTGAACAAAAAGGGAAGAAAGAAAAATCAGACTAGGCGCTCTTTAATTCTAGCCACGTTAAACTCTAAATGCTGCCAAAAAGCTGGTAATAAAATTTAATTCTTTCTGAGGACATGACGATCAGTCATCCGACCAAGAATCAAAGTCTCCTGGGAGTGTTTCTTCTGTCGTGGGGCTTGAGTAGACTTGACCCTCTCAGCTTTTCATATTTCATAATTGAACTCAATGTCCCTCACACTTTTAACTTCTTCCCAGATTTAAAAAGAGCATTAATCATTCCCTCCTCAGAGCAATACTGAAGAGGGAAGTTGGATGCGAGGCACAGTTTCTAAGAGGCCTGGGGGGTTAAGGTGATCAGTATCTACGTGCGAGCATAAGTATTTGTTTGTATCAGTGTCACAAACAAACAAAAAACCTCCCTGCAGGCGGGTTACAGAGGCCAAAACACAGCTCCAATATATATGATCTACCACCACCTTAATAGTTTCACGCCGGTGATGGTGTACAATTGAGCACCACGCTTCTGCAGTTTATCTCTAGAGAAGCAAAAGAAAAAGCTCCCTTTTAACTGGGTACTTTGTTATGATTTATACATTTCTTTCTTGAATAGCTGGAGTTTATCTTCTTCAGCTGCAGAAACTTAGAGCAAATGATAAACGAAAACATCAACCTAGAGCCTGCACTAATGCCTGACACAAACATGTCACTCGATATTTAAGTATTTATTTATTCATTTATGTTTTTGTAGTCTCTTCTTATGCGCAGAACCTTTGTATTTATTATAATAATGGTGACAAAATATGGGAATGGGAAAAAGGGGGGGGGGGGGGGGGGGGGGGGGGGGGGGGGGGGGGGGGGGGGGGGTAGGGAAGAAAGTACATAAATGCAAGCAAGAAAAAAGCAGTAACATCAAGACTTGGAAGGCACATTCTGCCGCTCCTTTGCCTTGTTTTTGCTGCAACGAGGAAAACTGCAGTGGGAAGCTGGGTCACTCCTGTTGTATTTTCAAGAATGTGTTTTTAGGGGGGCCAGGCCGTGAAAGACTGAAGGAGAGCAGCACCAGAAGGGCCTTAAGGGTGGACATGGAGGCACCTGAGGGATCCCGGTCATGCCCCAAGCACCACTGCAAGGCCTGGGCTGATCACAGAAGCCAGGGGAGCTGCCTTGGAGGCCTGAGGCTTCCCACTGGAGATGGCGGCTGTCACAGGGACACAGGGGACAGTGGGGACACAGCGGACAGTGGGGACACAGGGACCAGCATCAGGGCCAGCAGGCGCCCAGCCCTTGGCATGGGCAGGCTCCAGCCCAACCCAGGCAGCCTGCCACCCTTGCCACCAGCACAGCTACATATTGCCGTGCACACTGGCCTGGCGGAGCTCAGCATTTTTTATTTATATATATATATATTTTTGTGTGTGTTCCCTTTTCTGCTAGGTTGATCTGGTGACCTGGAGGTGGGGCGCAGGGGAGCAGTGAGGCGAGGAGGGGACAAAAGCGGCGGGCTGCCTTGGCTGGCCGAAATCCTTCACAGCGCTGGGACACAAAACCCCCTAAATCTCCATTGGAAAGTCATTAGAAATCTGCTGGAGGAGCAGGGCACAGATTGCCAGGGGAGGGCTGAAAAGTCCCTTTGCGCTCCACAATACCTGAAGTGAACTGGAAGGGATGGGGTGGAGCTGGAAAGCAGATTTCCTGCCATAACTAAAGCCCCCTTTCAGCCTGCTCTGCAACAGTTTTACGATGTGTTAGAATTTACATTCACGTGTTGTTAACCATTCTTCGGTGCAATGAAACGTTTTATCTGTCTGACCTCAACCTTTGCCATATGCTGGTGCAAACTGTTCAACTTAAGCCCAGGCGAGTTTAGAAAAAAAAGGAGGAAAGAAAAGGGGGGAAAAGGAGGGTCCGAAAAGCACATTGCTGGGTAGGCTCTGTTGTTGCTCTTGATAGCTGCCTTCCTCTCTGTTTTCCATGGAAACGTTTTGAAAGCCAATTCCAAAAAAAAGAAAAAAAAGAAAAAAAAAGAAAAAGATGCATGCAGATAAATGAATAGTGGCTCAGAACATGCCAGCTCTTCACTAATTGTCCACTTTACATATGCTCCTTCATGTCTGGCGATTCCTTTTATATTGTGGAGAGACAGCAATGAAACTTCATTACACTGTGTTAAGGAGAGGCAAACAGAATGCATTTAAAATTGATCAGAATAACTTTTATAATGTTTTTATTTATTTTATCATAATTTCCTGATTGCTTTCTCAGCATAGGTCATTTAAAGGAACAAAAGATGTGGGTTACTGAAGGAGAATTATAATTTTGCAAGTAATTTACAATGAAAGACAGCATTTTATTCTTTTGAAGATGTGTCTAGCTAACTTGCAAATGCCACCCTGTTTCTCTTAGGAACCTGCACTGTGGCATTGCCCTAGACCTGTTATTTGATTCCTCTGAAACTATGGTTGTGGACATGTCTCTGTGTTTTGCCCCAGCATCTAGATGTGGTTAGGTGTTTCTGTGCTCACCTTTTGTTTTAGGCAGACTAAGCAATCCTGAAAGTGCTTCCTAATCTATCATGAGATGGATTTTCATGGAATTGTGGCTGTCTTTGTAGTAAGAAACATCAGTTTCCCTTCATCCCACAAATACCTCCTAATCCTAATAAAAATGGTGGTGCTGAGAAAACCTGGCTTCAACTTCTAGCCCTGACTGGCTTTGGACTAGTCCCTCAGGAGGACATCCACAAAGGTGCTGTAGTATTGTGTTTAGCAACAGGGGAGCTTTGGGATCAAAAAAATTTGTTTGAGTAGACTGTGCAGTGGTGAAGTCTTTGCCTGAAGAATGTGCTTCAACATATGCATGCAGTTGCATATTATAAAACTGAATACTTGAGATTAGATAATATAGGGGTTAGGTAAGGCTTTGTGATCAACCAGTGACGCTCATTTTCTGGTAGGCTACAAGATCCCTTTGCAAATACCAGTGTTGCTCCATGAACCTCCTTCTTTAAAGCCACGATGGTGCTGAGGGGCATTCAGGTAGGAGAACTAGATAAGGCTAGATAAGGCTCATAAACTCAATGAATCCCCAAATGAATAACCTATTTATATATGTCATAGTCCTACATCGATACAGCTCATCACTAATCCCTGTGCTGGACCAGTCATCGCTGCAGCCTCTTGCGGTATAGAATGCTGCATTTCATGGCATGTGGCATGTCTCTTGGGGAAATAAAAATCATTGTTGCTTTCTGTGAAACCCTGCCAGACCATCTCACATTTTTATAAGTAATTTCCATTCTTCTATGCTCTATTACACACGATGTTTTGAAAGAGTGGGAAAGAGTTAAGCAGAATGAAGACCATTATCAATATTTTATTTGTCACAGCTGAAAAACTACAATTATAGGTCAGTTCATTGCAGTCCATTCATTGATTTTAGTACTCAAGGCCCTTCAGGGAATGTCTAAAATCCACCGATGTTTCGGAGTGCTAAATTTTGTGTTTGGATTTCTGATAAAACTGAAGGATGTGTCAAAACCATGTAACAGACTCTGGGGCTGATTTACCACTGCATGCTTCTGCTCTCTGCTGGTGTTAACTCCAGTGATTTTGTTTGAGTGGAGCTGCACAGTATTGATTTAATTCTTGTATCAGTGTGACCCTCCAGAGACATGCTTCTGTGCTCTTATTCCCACCAATGTCAGTTCGGGAGCATAATCAGGCTCATAATTGGGAATGATGACCTTATGCAGTCAGGCGTGTAAGCACAAGCCACTCAGAGTTTTCCAGAAATGCTACTGAATATAGTGGGGCTACTTTCTTCCTTAAAGTCGGGTGTGTGCTTACATCCTTTGCAAATGACAACCTACATATTTACGCTTGCTTTTGAATTCTGTGAAAGTAGAAGTTGTCTTTTGACTGCCTATTACAAGCTTTGGGTCAGAACCATAAATAGAGGAATCTCTTAACTAGTAATTAAGAGATTTGTGAAGGCTGGGGATCTAAACTGCAGTTGCTCCTCAGTCCACAAGTATGCAACTCCTTCTGCTTCGATTAACTTTTTTTGTTTGTAGCTGGAATGGATGGAATTTGATCAAACTCACTTTCAGAGTACATTCATGGTACTGTTTACAAACCTATTACTTTCAGAAAGCAAAGTAGGATAATGCACTTCTTTCTGCAGACTGTGTTGTTTGTTCTAGCTGCCTTTTAAATATCTGCTGCCTGAAAAAGCATACCCAGCAAGGTTCAAATGTTTTTGTTTATGTCTGTTTTTCAGACAAAAACTTGCCACAGTCTTGTATTGGTAGCAGGCTGCTGGGGAGAGAATTTGGCTTGGAATTAAATATCCTTGAAAGGCACTGGATGCAAGAATGAATAAAATCTATTGTTGAAGTACAAACACCTAATTATAACCACTATCTGAAAATCTGATGTAAAACTAGTAAGGGAAGAAATTACTCATTGCATTAAAAGGTAAATTTTTCTAATGGCATTAAGAGATTTAAAAAACAGCCAAAATACGAAAAGTTAAGTAATCAGAGTATCCACAATCAATATTTGTATTCAGGTCAAAGTGAAAATAACTGAGAGAATGAAATTTAGAAATGCACATATTGTAATTTGATTTGAACAGTCAACATTTGTAAAAAGCCCAAGTGTTTACTATAAGATTACTTTCTGATTCAGCATCACCACACAGAGCTACATCTGTTAGTCTTCATTTGAATACAAAAATTACATCTAATGTAATTAAAAATAGAATAAAAGCAAGAGCTTGATGTCCTTTGGAAGTCCTCAAACTTACTAAAGCTAGAGGTAAATCAACAAATTTAAAGAATTAATTGAATTATTTAATCAGGGACTAGTGAGCTACATCTGCAAAGGTAAGTGTGAGAAACAACAGTCCTGATGCAACACCAACAATGTTATTGCATGGTGGCATTTATTAAGTAACTGATATACCCAAGTTAACCTTAAAACAGCTAACTTGACCTACCCTGCCTTTGAAACAGCTAATTTGAGTTGTGTGAGCTGTTTAGTTACAGCAGTATTGAGCTCAGTGTGGGTCAGTTCACCCTGTTTATACTGCATGGGACTAACTTCTGCAGCTAGGTTGCTAGAAATTCAAACTAGCTTGGACCTACAGATTCTTTGAGGAGTAAGGGGATAGGTGACAGGAAAACAATGTATATTCAAGTATGCTGAGTTGTGTCTTGTCCCATCCTGCCTTCTTTCCCTTGCAGACTTTAAACTCTGACCTGCCTTCTTTCCCTTGCAGACTTTAAACTCTGACCTGAAAAGGGGCTTGTATCAAAATTTACAATTTACCCTCCAAAACAGTGTACTCATTGTTTATCTTAAGTACAGCAGATTGCCTCTTAAAAAATGAACCCAGCGTCTCAGCAGTAAACAATTCTCTCTTTTTATTTTATTTTTTAATTTATTTTTTTAGTAGTTATTTGCTTGGAAATGCCTTGACTTCACTTGTGATCCTGAAATATTTTTTGTTCCTGAAAGCCCATGAAAACAAAGACAGGCATTTGCTAGGGACCAGAGTGAGAAATTTTGAGTATTTCATCTTATGATAAGTGAATAATTAAAACAGGTGGAAAATTAGTAGGTCTTAAGTATTTATATAGTGTTCGGTTTCTATTACAAGTCTCCACTTTCTATAACTAAGAGAGGACATTAGTTTGTCTTTTTGATGTGGAGACAAATAATAAATCTTGCATTTACTTCTGTCCTTGTAGTAAATCATGCTGAATTGCTTTGCAGTTTTCAGGTGGGATTCATCTCATCTCACCTAAGCTGTTCAAAAACATCAACAATAAAAAAGGCAGCTAGCAGAAGGTAGCCATCTTGTCTTCCCTTTTAGTCAATGAAGAGCAATGGTCTACTTGAAGTGCGGGACATTCTGTTCTGATAGAGGTATGTAAGAGAAACATAGCCTATGATGAGCACCAAGAAATGTCTCTCTTCATTGACAGGTGCTAGATCTAGTTGAAGTACAGCTTTTCCACTGTGGTGGTGTCGTCTGTGAAAGGGAGAGACACCCTGACATGACTGGTGGTTTTAGTAGATGTAGGATGGTCGGATGTAGATTTGGTAAGGTGAATGCTGATGGCAATGTCTCTGGACAGATATTTATTTCTTACTGCCCTCCTAGGGAAAGGTTGTGGCACACTACACACTGAATTTCTGCTTCAGCACTTACGTAACGCCTGGATGCTGTATCAGAGGTGGGACCAGTGGGTGGCTGTGCACAAAGCAGAGTGTTGAACCTGTAAGTACAGTCTTGGATGTGCCTGAGGCACCCAACTGTCACAAACAAGGATATGCAGTGTACCGTCCTGCTTGCCAACAGGATGCCTACAGGATCCGTGGGAGAAGCCTTTTGGGTAGGAGTGAGGTGAGACATACAGTCAATGTTGCTGCTCTGCAAACCTCTTCCACTTGAAAAATGCTGAGCACCTTGGCCTAATTCCCTAGATAAATTACTTAAATTATGATTAGATTGTCCATTTGGAAAGAGCTGAAGCAGAGAGATTTCTTGATGTTACAGGGGCAGCTTTTAAAGAATTCAGGTTCAATTGCTTAAATACTTGGAATAGGATTCATCTCTTCTGCCTCTAGAAGTGTACGGTTGAAATGATATCTGTTTTTGAGCTATTCACCTTTGGCTCCTGTTATAGTCAGCAGAAAGAAGCTGGGACTGCCAAAGGGCATGTCTTAGACACCAACTGCATGAGAGACAACTCACCCAACCTGAAGTGCTTAACTTTTCTCACCAACTCGGCTCGCCTGGAGCAATTAGCTCAGACTAGACACCATGGCTTTAGACATTAAGTAGGATGAATCCTCTTAGTATGTAGGCACTGCTCCTTAAAAAATATAGATAAAAATTCTCCCCCTACTGAAATTAGAGGAAAACTTGTTGCTGACTTATGATCTTCCAACTGCGTGGGACTACTATAAAAATAAAAATAATGTGGATGCTTCTGTGCTAGCAGGATCTAAGCCCTACTTACCACTGTTTAGTACAAAATAAAACTCTCTGTCGATTTTAACTGGTATCATGTTAAGATCCCAAGTGTACATCCTTCTTTGGTATAATCCATTGTGTACCAGGATGAGTTTTCTGGTGTCACATTGTGTTGCGTGTCAGAGCATGCACAGTAAGATTTAGTGTATGTCTACATTGCAGTCATGGAGTGCAGCTTTAAACAGAAGATGGCTTTAAACTAGCTGTACAAAATACTGTGGCAGGTACTCTGCACAGCTGGGGGCTGTGCTGCTGCAGGCTTCTGTGCCTGAAATGGGAGATCTGCTTCAGTCCACACGTTGTGCTACCTCACCTGCACTTCTTGCAGCCTACAGCCATCACTGCCCTATTGCTACCAGTGCCTGCCTTCTTTCCAGTGGCCCCTCTGGCTCTTGCTGCTGAGCAGCCAGCAGGCTGGGTATCAGAGGTGACTTAAGGTGGTGCTGAGGTGGGCTGTGATGTGTGTATGAAGGAGAAGTGGTGCAAACTGTCTGTCTGTAATGGCCTTTCCCTCATCCCTAACACTACTCCTTGGGTTCCTGTTGCTTCTGCTGTTGCCCAAGGTTAAGCTGCCACCAGTGGTACCCTAAGTGGCCAGAGAAACATGCAAGAAGCTGAGGAGTGGAGAATACAGAAAGATGACAGAGGTAGAAGACCAACAAGCTCGTTACCCTCCCACTTACACATCCAGTGTAAGGGGCTACGTCTTTGCTGTCTTTGCTGTGCCACCGAGAACAGAGGGCCATTTGCACCAGTGTTTGCATCATGTTCTCATCATCTCTTTCATGAGGATCAGCAGAATACAATACAGAAAGGAACTTGTTTCACCATTCGGGGATTTCAGGGCATGTGTTTCCCTTGGTTCACCTTCCAGGTCTGCTGCATAGTGGAGTAAACGAGCTGAAGGTGCTAAGCATGCTGGCAGAAAGTGGGAGCTGCTGTGTTGACTCTGAGAGCAGGCTTGAGAAGTCCCAGCTATGCTTGGCATGCCCCAGAGTGGCTGGGGATCTTGAAAAGCTGGTCAGGGAAGTGAGAGAATGAGGCTTTAAAAAATGTTATTGGGCACTAGGGACAGGCCAGGAAGGGGTTTAGAGTGTGTTGTCGTGGTTCAGCTGACAGATAGCAACTGGTGAGCAGCAGTATCTTGAATACTTTGCGTGATTGAATCCTGTGCTAGGTAGTCGAACCTGAAGATAAGCTGATGAAAACGTCCCTTTACAGAGAAGCTGTGCTAGCTAAAGGCTGAATCACTTTGAAAAGCACTTTTAATTATTCTAGCACAAATTCTGTGTGCAAGCACAGCCTTGGTGGTAAGGAGAGAGATGCCAGTAGTGAAGTGTTAAGACTGGTCCGTGCTCTCTAGACCAGGCTAGCACACATGGAAAAGACTGTATCAGAGAAGAAAATAATTTCCAGACCCTTTGCATTATGATGATACATGTTAATCTATCCTGTGTTAACAGGATCTGACTGATGATCAAGCTGTGATTCAGGCCTCCAAGCCAGAGAAAACACACAAGAGTGCTGTAAAAGGTACGGAAACAGAGGATCAAGAGAGTATAAGGAAGCTTGCCAGATCTGCGTGGTATCCTAAGCTCCACCAGCCTGTTTGGCAGCCTTCTCTTTGCAGTGCAACAAGAGTCACTGTCATGAGCTGGCTGCACACTGAGGGGTCGGATCTGTGACCTCATATTTCAGCCCTGCGCTCCTGTAGTGGCTCAGCTGACCCCTGCAGCCAGGGATCAGATGGAAAGCCATTAGGGGTGGTTCCTTACCAGCACAATGTCCAGACTCATGTCACTGCTGCTTCGAGTCACCCTGGGAGCAATCATCCATGCATTGATTTTATGGCAGGGCTGACACTTGCCTTCATTCTTTTGGAGCCGGAGAGAATTGCTCTTAACCATGCCCCCTGCCGCCTCGGGATATAATCTCAGGAGCATAGTTTAGGGGCACAGTCAGCTTCAAGGAGCATTACTTTGCTTCAGTGCATTTTTATGTGTTTTCTTTTCCCTGCAGGCTTTTCTCTGCTAAGGGGGATTTTTGGACCAGTGAATGCACTTTTTTTTTTTTTTCCCCTGTTTCTTTTCTTTTTCTTATTAGTAAAGCAACAGTCAAAAAGCCTGTGTCTGTATGCTTTTGCCAAACATACAAATGTTTGGCCAATTTGCTACTGGATAACATCCTGGGCTTATGTCTTAGCTCCCAGCTTGGTGATAATATCCTCCCTTAGCAAAGGATTTTACAAGCAGATGCACATATCAAAATCAGTTCACCAACATAACCACAGTTTGAAGCCCCCGTTTGCCAAAACCACAATCCTGGGAATGCATTTTAAGGATACAGCTTCTGTGAGATTATTTATGCAAAGACATACTTTAGTTTTGCATCAGGACCAAAATAAGATTTTTTTTCATAGGTCAGAAATCCTTTGAAGTACTTTTTTTTTTTTTTTTTTTTTTTTTTTCCCTTTAATTCTCATTAGTTTAATTAATTGTTGCTCTCTTTTGAAATTAAAGAGAACAAATTGTTCTCCCAGTACTAAAGGGTACAAGAAAATAATTGCAAACACTGTGTTTTTACCTGCATTTTTATTGTTTTTCTCCTGAATGGAAACACAGGAAAAAGGGAGTTAAATTGTTCATGGAAAAAAAAAAGGCATTATATTAAAGCCAGAAATATATTCACGTGGTGATTTCTTGTGGATGCATATAGCATTGCAATGTTCTGATAATGGAAACAATTTGTTTTAGAAACAGTATAAAGGTTGCTAATTTCCAAATAATGAGAAATGGTGTGCTTGACAGGTTTTTCTTTATGGTATTTATACCGCAAGTGTAGTAGCAAATACCAGGAGCAGAGGCAAAGCCAAGCAGGCTTTCCAACAGCTGCTGCGACCCCTGCTGTACTGCTGCCAAAGCTGGTGTGATGGGACAAGGGGAAGGACACTGGATTTTAGAGGTCCCACTGTGTGATTAGCCCCCTCCCTTCATTTTTTTTTTTTTTTTTTTCCTAGAGAAAATTTAGAGGAAATTTTTAGAGGAAAACCAGGGCAACACTTGCGTGTGCTGAAGTGGGTGCATTTTCCATATCATTGTTTTCCACAAACAAGTATCTCTGAAAAACATGCACAATTGGGAAAGATAACCTGGCTGTGAAGCTTGCAGAGATCCATTTCTGCCAGATTGTTTTTCATTTTCCTATTGCATTTCATGGGGAGAGAGGTTGTGCTTACTCATTGCTGTTGTATGAGGCAAATGGGGTTGGTGTTTTGTGGGCTAATAGGATGGGAGGTGGCTTCCTGCCCTGTGTCAGTGGGAGATAAAAGTGCCTTCTTGTCTCATGGGTCCTTTTGGAACAAACCATCAAGCTAGGTGTTAGAAAAAGAGTTGGTGAAGTGGGTGGAGAAGGAGGGTTGCTGGAGCAGAGTGCATACGTTATGCTCACTAACTATTGATCTTCTGAGTGTATTGGTCATTTTGCTCTGACAATATTTGGGATGAAATGCAGTGATGGGCTATTTAGCCAGCTGGAGCTGATATTTTAGGAAGAATGGCTAGCCTGGATTTTATTCAGCTAAAGAACAACCTGGAACTGGAATGGGAAAACATGAAGACATCCACCCATGCACTACCTCTTTCCAAGATGTGAAGGTTGAAGGAAGGCTGTTATATCTACTGCTTTCACCAGCTCATTTCTTCCCTGCGTGGGAGACCAGTTAGGAAGCAAAGAAGTGTTTCCCCTTCAATGCATAGTAAGAATGTGTGATGACAGAGAATGCCACAGAAAGACCTCACAGATTTTAACAGAAGATGAACTATCCTATGATATTCAGTAGAGACATGGTCATATTTTTAGTGAGTTTTCTACTGAATTCCTTACCAGTGACATAGTTTTCCAAAAAATTTTAGAAAGGTTAACATAGGCCCTTCAGAACTCAATAAACCTCTAGGCTGATAGCAATAGAAGCTCTTTAAATTTACAGTCTCTTGGGGTTTTGTATCTACTAAACCCTCTAAGACATTACCTGTAGCCCAAACTGCAAATATGTAGAAACTAAAGTCTGGGACTTGCAAGCTCAAAAAATGTGACTAGCAGGAACATGCAAAGCTTTCCTCAATGGACTATGTGCATGGCTTATGCTCAAGGAAGCTAGAAAGATAAATGGTCAGGGAAGACTTACAAGAGTTGAAAAGCAGACAAAAAAAAATATTAAAGAAGAATTACAAAATGTCCATGAGAAAAGGAGAACTGAGACCCCCATGAAGTGATGCACAGCTTCCTTTCTTATTTGGCTTCTCTGTCATGTCACAAATGGGCTTTTGACTCTGTGGCACAAGGGCCATCCATCTTATACACTACATACAGAGACTGGTATCCCACTTGCTCACACAAAAACACACAACAACTCTTATTATTGTTTCTGATATTATTTTGATTATTTGGTGTATCCTAGATAGGAGCCTGTAACTAAAACAAGATTTAAATGTAGATTTTAGTTGAACAGATACTGAAAAATATCTCTTTAGCAAAGCCTTTTGCTATTGCTCTTTGCACCCTGGGGAGACTTCAGATGCCTGATCATTTCCCTTGGCCCCCCAGCTCTGGGGAAATCGTATCTTTTTGCTGGCTCCCTTGGCTTCTCAGGCAATGCAAAGAGCTGGCTCAATGTGAGACCTAAATGACAATTCATTGCCAGGAGGGAAGTAATTTTCAGGCCTCCTCCCCTTCTTCTTGCCATGAATATAATAATACACCGTGGAAACATTACTGGGGTAATCTGAAAACAGCAATGCTGTCAGAAATCAGAAAACACTTGATAGTACCAGTCATTCACACAGCTTAGTTATGATGTTTAGAATCACAGTACATCATATTTCAGTCTTCACTGACATCCTGCTGGATTTTTCCCCAATGAGAAGTCATCTTTGAATTAAACTACAGTAAGCACTGCAGGTTGGACATTGTTGTTATTATTTCTATTCTCCTCCCTCCCACCCATTCTCCTCTTTTTATTTATTTATTTATTTTTTCAAAGACCTACTTCATGTTGTAAAGATCATCAGCTGAAATGAATGCAGCCCAGCTGGGATTTGCTGGAAATGCGTTCAGCTTGGCAACACCTCTCACAGAGTGGCTGGGTCCCTAAAAGCTTTGTTTAAAATGATGAAATGAAAACAAAGGAGACATAATTAGCTGGTGTGTAATAATAGACAAGGCTTGTATCCAGCTACTGTAAAAGTCATTTAATGAAGGGTAATCTGGACATAAGCCCGCACACTATAGCTGTAAAATATTTAAGCTTTTTAATGAGAGGGAAAATGGAGAGAAGGGTTTGCTAATGTGATTAGGAAAGATGCCTTTCATAACCATTTTTACAAGGGGTTGCAGTTCCTAAACCAAGGTTTGTAGCTTTCTTGAAGCCAAAGCAGCAATAAAACTTTTATACCATACCAACAGTTAAAAGCTACATACATCACATTGGTTTTATATGTCTGAGTGGGAACATCACTGTACTGCTTTTTGTGTCTGCAAGGGGCTACACTGGCTACTGAGTAGCATCTCCAGCTTTTTCCACTTACCTCAGATTGTGGAGTGCTTGTGGAGGAGCAATCATTAATCTTAAACTGCAGTGAAATTTGCTTTCAGTGATGTTCTTTCTCATCCTCCCCTCCTTGTTCTGTTTTTCCTGTCCATGTTCCCTCTCCTCCCTTCCTTTCTCCTTCTCAGAAAACTCCCTTTTCTCATACTCTCTGCACCTGAACAGATGCTGCCTGATTTGAGGGGGCTGGATGTTCCGATGTGATGAATGCATACCATTATTTTTAATTTCCTTCACAAGTTTTGTTACCTCTGCCTGGGAGGGTAAATCTGTCCTCCCACAGGGAGTACCTGGCTTCTTTTGTGTAATCAACAGAGAAAGGTGGTCACCTGAGAAAGGTGGACACTTCTGAAAACCTCCTAAATTAGATATGTTCCTCTCTTCATTCAACAAAATGAATGGAGACTTACACATTCCTGTGACTAGCAATTTCTGAGATAAAGTAGGGGCTGGCAAGGGCCATGTGATGTTGAGACAAGGTGTGTCTTTATGCATGGCTGTCTCATATCTAGAACAACTGAGACAGGCTGATTTCCCTCCTGAACCTTTTTGTGGGAATGATGTGCCCGATCCCTGAGGATGGCTGGGTACGTCCAGCAGTGCCTTCCCTGCACTCCCTCGGGCCAGCAACTGTGGGGAAGGAGGGCTTGGTGGTGGGGAGGAGCTGCCAGGCAGAGGATGGGAGTTTTGGAAATTTATAGGGTGAAAGGAAGAACGTCCTGGGAATTCATGCATCCCCATTGTGCCAAAATGTCTCCCGAGCAGTGCTTGCCTGGTTGGCTCCATGTGTGCTGCCACTGCTCAGCCAGCTTCAGCTGTGCTCTTCCCCTTGTTTCCTAGCTGCCTGTTTTCAAGGGCTCCATGGATTACACTCATTGTCAGTACAGCCAATTAGGGAAATTGTTTCTATTATTTCAGTGATATCTCACGGAAATAACATGCTCAGAGACATGGGTTTCTTGCTCCTTCAAAGTCATGGCTTTGCCATTTGAATTTTAGCTCAGAGGTTTTTACTTAGGTACACTTATACACAATAACATCTGTAGGTCTGTCCCTCACGTTCTTGCAAATTCTTCATTTAAGCTTCCTTGTAGGAATGGAGGTAATAAATATTCATGTGTTTCTTCCTACCTTGATATGCTAATTCTAGTGTGAATGGTAATCAAGAAGCAGTTAAAAAAGATGACTGCCTTCTGGTATTATTTATCAGTCCTGCACTGAAGTATTGGGCTGGGGGTGTGTGACAACGCCAGCTAAGGGTGATTTAACATGAATTGCTCTCTGGAGATCTCTCTTCTGCTTTTTGCTTTGTATAAAAACATTTAAGATGACTAAATTCCTTATTTATTGCCTCAGTGAGTTGTCTCAAATTAGGTGAAATCAGTTCTTCCTTCCCCACCTCTTTCCCAGCCTTCTAAATAGCATACTGAATTCTTATGCTTCAAGTTGTGTGCCAAATAGTAGAATTTACTTCAGTGAGTTAGTTAAATGAAGCCTAAATGTTTGTAAGAGTAGTGCATCTTTTATAGTTACCAGCTTTATAATATAAACTGAAGTAAGAGTTCATTTCTGAACAAGCTGGATGTTCAAGTTGGATGGATGTTCAAGGTGACTAATTTAGTGCTTCAAGCAGGGTCACAAAAATAGTTTCACAATATTGGAGAAATGCCTAAAAGGAACTTTAGACACTAAGATCCACAAGCTTTGTGTTGGAAAGCTTCATATTTGAAGAAGCTGGGACACAAACCTAGACTTTGCTGCCCATTTTTATCTCAAGTAGAGATCCAAGCAGATGCATTGTACCCAATATCAGTGAAATACGTGGAAGTTTACATGTGAGTTTTGCATTGGGATTTGCAGAGAGGGATTGATCTCTGCACAGAATATTATAAGAAAAATGTAAAGAGTTACAACTTTTTCTCAGCCAATTATTTGTACAAGCTGAAGATCTTAGAAATATTATTGACTACAGTGGCAGCTGGGACCTGCTATCATCAGCACCAGGACATGACCGAGTTAGAAAAACAGCTGTGGCTCCAATCAAACCAGTCAAGCCAAGCTAACCCACAAGACAAATGTCTGAAAGAAAGACAAAAGACAGCTTGAGCTACTTGAAAATTGCTAACTCTAATCAGCATGTGTAAACTCTGTTACACCCCATACCACGTTTGCTGTGTGTCATACAAATGTTCAAAATTATTATTTTTTTTTTTTTTTTAGCATTTCAATAAAATCGTAAATAACAAGAAGGATTGGAAAAACATGTAACCCCAGTGTAACTAATTTCCCATATCACAAGCTGTTCCCCATTTTTAATAAGTATGGAATGATGTCTATAACGTCGACAAATCTTGATTCTGCTGAAGATCAAATGACCTTTGAACGTAAGGGGTTAAAAAGACCAGATGCCCAGAATTGACTTCATTGTAGATTCAAAGTGCTCAAAGCTAAAAGCTAAAAGACTAAGCATTGTCTTTTCTCATTTGAAGTTGCAGGTCACCGAGGTTACATACTCCAACTATGTGAAGGCCCTATGAATATGAAGACTTCTTCCTTTTAGCTGCTTTGGTAGCAGAATAGCACGTGGTTATAAATTACAATTTTCTTTTTCAAATGGCTAGAAAGACAACAAAAATTTGAAACTGATTCAAATAGGTCCAATTTCAAACTGTTTAACATCGGAACTCTAGGGGTTGTATTTCATTGGTGGAAGATGGCACTCCAATGATGTCAGTGTGGCTCACAAACTTCAGCATCACCAGATGTACCCATAAACTGTAAACATCCTCTTTATTCTGTTTTCCCATCAGCACTGAGCAGGTTAAAGAAGAATATTTGCCTTGGTAAGCAGTCAAAAATTTTCCAGTCCATGAAAAGTGTTAGTAAACATTGTGTAAAATGTGTATTATAATTAAATATGACTTCTCTACCCTCTTCTATAATAGCTTTACTTTAAACATATTATGTTTTTTAAAAAGTGTTTTTTGTTTGTGAGATTGATTGCTTGTCTGATTGATTAGATAAAATTTGACAAATGATATTTGATCCAGGCCTAGATTAGCAAGACCCAAGTCACGAGGATGATGGAGGCTGCAGGATGCAAAACTATTTTTGTGCTTGCACTTGAGCAGTCCTTGGGAAAGTGATATTCACTGCATTGGAGATTTATTCAGTCTCATTATTGCTATTTCACTGTGCTGCAAGCAGGGCTTGAGTGGGGAGGACTCTGAGAATGTGAGAATTTAGTATTTCTCGTTAAAGATGTGCAGAGACAATAGAAGGAAGAGTGGGACCTCTGCCAGAGTTGTCAGAGGAAGAAAACAGGTCATTGATGCCTTCTATCAAAATGACAAGTCCCAGTAGGAGTTCCTCAACAGGGGCTGCTCGGGAGCCCTGGAAAGGTAGTCAATTTTGTTGATGACAGGGGTGATCAGGAGCTGGCATTGTATCCACTGCACCCCCGCAACTGTACTGCTGTATGACCTGCTGGTGGGAAATGCACTGTACAAAGACAGAGGCACCGCTGGCATGGTAGGAGTCCTGCACAAGTTTAGAGATGTCAGGAAAACACTGACAGCCCATGCTTTTCAGATTTGGTAACCAGCTGATGCATGGCTTGTGTAGCTGTGCTAGGAGGATAGCTGACCTCTACATGCAGTTCTGTGGTGGTGAAGCCAGTTAAATGTATGCTTCTCATTTATATTGTTTTGCCTCACTCCTGCTGAAGTTTGCATGTTTTTTATTACCCTTCTTCTTACAGTAATAAGATTGTAAGAATTACTTCTGTTACAGCAAAATTCTTCTCTTTAGCTTACAAATGTCATTTTCACTCAGGCTGGCCCTCATATGCAGGAGAAAATCACAGCTGTTCCTGACTGGCTACCTTCTGGGGAACCTGCTTGGTTATGGTGGACTAAGGATGAAGGGCTTACCTCAGCAGGATCAAGAGGGGAACTCTGCAGATGAGGTAACAAGGAGCGAAATTACCACTACACAAACAATTTCATTTAAGCTTTCAGTACAAGTTTTAGATCTTGGTACTTTAGTGCTATTCCCTGCTGTAGGCTATTCCCTGCATTGGTCTTATCCAATTGTCACTGTCCAAATGTTAGGTGCCTAATCTGAGCTAGTTAGCAACCTGTTTCTAGACTCTACTGCCAATGGGGAGAAAGGAAGAGAGAGAAGGGATCCATCCTTCCTATTTTATACGTTTGTGCTTGACCCTCTCTGAACTATCTCATACTTTTTTTCTTGAAAAGAACAAAATGAAAGAATCTGGTGGCTGCAACATTTAGAGCTACCAGAGCCTGAGCCTCAGCTTTGCCACCCATTTTGCTAGACTGGAAAGATGGACTGTTTCATCATAGAATCTTAGAACAGCTTGGGTTGGAAGGGACCTCACAGATCATCTAGTTCCAACCCCCCTGCCATAGGCAGGGACACCACCCACTAGATCAGATCATACAGGGCCTCATCTAACCTGGTCTTAAACCAGGTCTTCTAACCTGATGTTGGAAGTCTCCACAAAGATTCTAGTATCGCTGCAGAGGATGGACTCAGAGCTGGTTCACTGCCATTCTCATACTGGGGAGCGGTAGCACAGCTGAAATTTCATCTGTAATCATTTTTTTCTTAGATGTAATGCAGGCTTGCATATCTAAAATGCTTTCTAGATTCAGGCCTCATTGCTGTCTTCATGGGAAATTTTTACACTGCAAATGTGTTCTCCCTAGACACAAAAAGAACGGTTTATCTGTAATGTGTGATGACACATTTCTCTAGAACAGAAATGAGTGTTTTACTCAAACAAGACTCTGCTAAACAATATCAGTCTTCCTCTTTGCAAAATGGGCAGTTATTAGTAAGGTATTTGTGTGAATGTCCTGGCCATAATGCATTTTCTTTTTCATTTTATCTTGATCAGTAGCTCTTCATTAGTGCTCTTAGATCTTAGATCTTAGGATGTGCAATAGGTTATGCTAACTGGCTGGGAGGCCAGATATAGAAACTGGCACTGAATGAAACTCACATGGTCACTGCTTGCTACACAGGTAGCCAAGAGGGCATTCACCAGCAGTATATGAATTGTTTAACACTTCTTTAAAAAGCAGCACATCTTTTCTGGGTGCAAATACCTGTTCCTCTCAGTCCAAATGAACACTTACTTTTCACTCCATCAGCAGTGTGACTATTCCCTTTGCAAATCTCGGTCAGAGAGGTCATGCATTTTCATACAAATCCATGGGATTTTTGGGTGCTGAATATACCTAGATGTCAACATCTACCTTAAAATGCTTCGACTGAAGAAATATGGGAAAACAGCTTTCATGCAGGCATCAATGAAAGGATTTATTTCATCTTTAGAAGTCAGATGTCCAGTTGAAACTTGTCTTTCTTCCTGTAATTAACAGAAAGAGAGCCATACCTAGGACCTTTCTAACACACACACCATAGAGTAATAGAAATTACTGTTTGCAATTACTTTTCTTTTTATAAATTTTGGAGCTGAATTCCAC
Source organism: Aythya fuligula (assembly GCF_009819795.1). Classification (NCBI taxonomy): domain Eukaryota; kingdom Metazoa; phylum Chordata; class Aves; order Anseriformes; family Anatidae; genus Aythya; species Aythya fuligula. The sequence continues at coordinate 174,882,835 of NC_045559.1, read as the reverse complement.
TTCTGCTTTCCATTGTTTTCCCCTTGATGTCAGTGGGAAGTTGGGTGTTGATGTAGAAATTATGCACCTAAATAACAGTATGGATTTAGGTCAAGTTGGAGACTTTTGCTTGATTGTGTTTGTGTCTGTGAAAGCTCATAAGCGATCCTACCTTTTATTTTCATAGAGCAGAGGAGAAAAAATTCTGAATAAATCCTTTCCTGAGATAAATACTACAATCAGCTGATCACCCATACTTGTGTTCTAAATCTTCATAGCCTCAGTTCTAGTCTTTAATGTATATTTAGAATTGCATATTTATTGTATTTCTTCTCTTGCCTTTAGAATGCCAAGCACACTAATAGAACTATATGAATAATAAATTATAATACTATTTATCATCCAAATTGTTATCGTTTAGAAATTTTCTCTAAAGTGTTTCTTCTAGAATTCTATTCAGCTCTCCCTGATGACACGTTTGGATGAACATTTTTCAACTGTGAATGCCTAAAGTTAGTCAGCTAGACCTATATTTAGGCACAAAAATGAATGACCTGATTTTCAGAGTTGCTGATTACTTATTTTGATGCATTAATATGAATTTAACAGCTTAGCTCTAGGTGCCAAAGTTTTAAGAATGTCATTTTTTTTTCTTTTTTTTTTTCTTTTTTTTTTTTTCTGTGCACAACTTGTCTATCAAACCACAGAACACATGCAGAATTAAATTGCTAATGAATGATGACAATATGCCATATAAAAACAATGTTACATTGATTCATTTATTTGTTTAGATGGTTGGGCAGGCTAATTTTATGCACAAAGTCCACGATGAAAGATGATGTGTAGTAACTTGAGCAGAAAAGCATGTATTTCTCCCATTCCATATCAAGACAATGGTGAATTCTGTGTGAAGAAAGCACATCCTCTGTTTTTTTTTTTTTTTTTTTTTTTTTTTTTTTTTTTTTTTTGGTCATATAACAAAGAGAAGTATAATCTGAAGACATTTTGTTCACTCAATCAGAAAAGCAAATTTAGTTTATCCTGATAATTTTCATTATGTTAAAAATGCAGGAAAACTGGATACTGCACAATAAATTGGTGCATATTGTAAAACAAATGCCTTTTGGAGAACATTAAGAGCCATATGTTCATTTTAGAGATATATGGTGCCACTTTGAAATATGGCTTCCTTGTTGTTTAAAGCCCCAATTCATCAAAGCACATGGCTACTTTCATTAAAGGGTCATAAGCACTTGCTTAGGGGCACTGTTGAATAGGGGCCTAATAGCCTGATTTGCTACACCTTGCCCAGCTGGGTTTGAGAAGGTCCCTAAACTACTTTGAGGACACCCAAGACTACTTACAGAATAAGGGCTATTGAACTGTAGTGTGAACAGCAGAATCTAAACTTTAAACATAAGTGTAATAGATACTCTTTGTTTAGGATGTTGCCCTTTTTTCCGGTTTTACATTCAATTCTTCTTGATGTGCAAAAGGGTTTTGTGCAAAGAAAGAAGTGAAATGAAGATCAGCTCCTAGGTTTCCTCATCTTTTAGGAGCTGGTCTCTGGACCCTGATTCAACAATGAAGAGACTCCTATGAACTGCAGGGGCAGTGGGGCAGGATTCTACTTTCTGTACTTAATTTGTCTGCAAAAAACTTCAGGAGAACACCTGGAATACAAGTAAGTTGAAGGAGTACTGCATAGCTCCACCTGACATTGTATTGACAGCAGGTGGTAAATGCCTGACTATTGCAGAATAAAACATACAGTCCCTTCAGCACCAGCAGCTGTGTGATCGCTGGGGAGTTGTTTGGTTACATGTGCTTTGTTCACATCTGTCATTTTAACTAAATTGGTGATCTAAATGAATAGTGTCATGCACGGGAACATTACATGGATTTATGACAGCTGAAATATATAGCACCTAGAGGATTTGGGGTCCATGAAGCAGTGAATGGATTTCAGAACAGCATCGTTTTCATCTGTGGTAGATATAACCTTGATCCATTATTCATCATGCTATGCAAAAGAGAATTACACATTGGGTTCACAGGGCAGTCTTCTGGCATTTCAGAAGGAAGAAAAAGGAATTTAAGAGGAAGATTTATACATTTATGTTGCCTATGTTTATGATGTGAGCAAGACAAGTCCAATTTCCTCCTAATTAGATTATAGCAGGTGCAAGTAAATCCAACAGAAGGAAAGCTCCTTGCACAGTATCTATATAGCATTTAGTGTGAGTGTAGCAGAGAGATGAGAAGCATCTCTCTCCCGTGCTTTACCCTCTTTGTGTTCTGACATCCACAAAGCACTTTGCCAGTGGCTAGCAGTGTTATTGGGCTTGGTGAGGTGGCTTCACCCAGGCTTGGATAGCATAGCTGAGAATAGTTGAACCAGCTGGGGAAATGAGTCAAGTTTTAAGATTCATTTCACAGTATGCCATGTTCTTCTGAGAGCTGTGTTGTCTTGGGTACTCCCATTTCCATTCCTGCATACCTTGTTTCATGGAGGCTTGGATCAATTGCTGTCACCCATATAGGAGGCATCACAAAACTTGCCACTTCTCTACTGCTGGTCCTGCCCCATATTCCACATTTTCCTAGAACCAAAGAGGTAGTGAACAAAGGGTAGCACATCCTGGATGCAAACATTGCTTCCTCCAGGCGTTTCCTCTGAGGTAGGGAGTACCATGCATTCTGCAGTCTTCCTGAATGATGTCTCCAGCAAAGCGATGCAGTTGGATGCAGAACACCCTGCCAGTGTCATGCCACAAGCTGCCAGAATTCATCTGTCAAAGATTTCAGGTTCTCTCGGTATTTGTGCATGGTGAGAGTTATTTCCATTTTTAAGCAACACGTGGACCAGTGTTACCTCCATTAAAAACAAAACTAGTGAGTTGAGAAACTTTAATTGCATTTTAAAAGTGAAGGGAGAGACTTTCTACTTTCATTCAGAGTTTAAAACCTGGTATATAAGGAAGGTGAAGATTCCTTTTTTACGTAAGCAACTGAAGAGATCAGATCTGTAAGTATGAGATCCTGTTTGACTAATGCTGTTATTTAAAAATTGCCATTGAAACAGAAAATGTAGCAGATTAATTCATGATAATTATAGAGAAATACGTAGAATCGTTCATTATAATGGACTTAATCATTTTTTTGTGGGCAAAAATGAACTATTCTGATGTCATATAGTGTATTTGTGTGGGAACAAGGTTTATTTCTGTATAAATGCCATTTTTACCATTGCTTTAGATTCCTAGTGAGATCGTGATGATAAAGCAGTGCAAATTCTGTCACAAACTGGCAGAAACCAGCCTGGCAGGAAATTCCAAATCCAATGGCAGCCTTCCACAGGCTATTGGAAATTAGCTGCTGTTCTGCTAAAACAGTGATTGGGAGTATGTCTTATGGGAAGATGATTGAGTTTTTAATACGTAGAGGTGCAGATGGGTCCTTGTCAAGCTTATTACATGACACTCATTTACCTTCAGGGAGAAGCTGAAATCCAAACTGTAAAGAAAAAAAAGGTTCCACAGCCAATATCTGCTAAAAACCAACAACAAACAAACAAACAAACAAACAAAAAAACACCATATATTTTGCAGTAACTCCTTTTGACTATTTAGACAGGCATGCAAAAAAAAAAAAAAAAAAAAAAAAGCATTTACAACAATTGGTCAATGTTATAATTTTTTTTTTTTTTTTTTTACATCCAGGTTTCTCACTGCTCATCTTTCCTTTTTACTCTCACTTCCTCTGGTGCTACACTCTTTCCTGTTTTTGATACGCGTTTAAAGAAATTGCTCCAGACTTTTCTATGTAGAGATCTATTAATATCTATTCATTCTCTAGGCAGGTGCTCCAATGCCGTAGCAGTGGTGTTTTTGAATTAGCCTAGTGCAAGTCAGGGTGGACTAAACTATTCGAGAATCAGTCACTCATATTTTGAAATAAGAGAGCCCATGCAAAGAATGATTGAGGAGAGTCTTATTTTTCTTTAAGTTGACAGTGTCTCAGTCTAAATACACTGTTGTGTAAACAGGCCCCCGGGAACATGCCATATGTTCTGAATTACATTTGCAAGCTTTTGTGAGTACTCCAACTCACGTTCATGTGCAATTCAACCTATAGCAATTCAAGATGTTATCACTTCCCCATCCTTCTCTGCTGTTTATCACTGCCACTCTGTCAGAAGTTCCTGCTGGGGCAGCAGATATCAGACAGGAACATGCGCTCATTCAAGTCTTACCACTCGTGTTCACAGGGCACCATCTTAGCACAAACCTAGTTTCACTAATGTGTTAAGCTGGGCTGTGAACTGGAATGGGGGTGAGGGCTCATGTTGTGTTCCTTTGACTTTATTTTGGGGGCGCCGAACTGTTGCAGGGGGGCAGCTGGGTGCAGCACCATCTTCTGCTGGTGCTGATTAACCAGGCACAGAGACTTGTGCAAAGATGCCTGAGACGTAACGTGGCTCAGCAGCTCACTCTTGGGTCTGTGCATTAGAGATTTTCCCCACTGTTGTACAAATGACCTTGTATTGTGTATGTGATATTTTTCTGTAAAATATGAATTTATAACTTGGCAAAATTCAATCAGATTTTTCTTGAGCTCAGCAAGAAACATTTTTCAGCCCCTGCACTAGGTTCATTTGATTGCTGGGTTCCTTCTGAAAGCCAGTGAGGCTTTTCACAATTCTGCCAAAAAAACAGCATTCAGGAGAACTGTCTGTTCTCCTTTAACCTCATTCTCAAAGCAATAGCAACAAAAAATTGTTCTGGTTCTCTTGAGTCTTAAAAAAACATTAGGGCAAACACTGAGCTCAGACATTTGAAATTTGGCTTTATTACAAAAGGCTGAAAATGCGGCATTTGCCCTTGTAAATGTGTTAATAGAGGGGTCGTTACCTATGCTCTCTGCGCGACTGGATTAAGCTCACTGCAACTGAGGATGGATTGGACTAATAAACTCTGGAGCCTGTAGAAAGCCTACAGTACTCTTAACAGCAGGGAAAACAATCAGCATGCATGTTATAGTGCGAGCAGTATTGTAGGAAAGCTTTCCTTGCTCAAGGCTCCCCAGGGTGGGGAGAGGTTAGGCTGCTTGGACCACACTATTTTCTTAGGACTTCCTTGCTTCATTTGTCTCAAAAGTTGAAAACGGGTATACTAATTTGTTCTGAGAAGCAGGCTGAGTTGCATGCTAGCAACTGCAGGTGACACAACCTATCCCATCCTTAGATTTGCAGATATCTGGCCTGCTACTTTTGTTAGAGTTCAGGTCAATCAGCTACAGAGAACATCTCCGAGCATGTCCTTCCTCCACTGTTCCCAGGATGCACATTCTCCTGTGCTCCATCTATTTATTTCAAGGAGAACAAGGCTGCTCTGGCATTGCTTGCAGTTGCCATTATGCAAAGTGTCTATCTGGTCAGAATGGATTTTTGTGTCCATATTAAAGCCCAGAGCACACGTCTGTCTACAGGTACAGCAAAACAAAACAGATGAATAGTTTATAAAACCAAATGAGCACTTTCTTTTCTAGGGTCAAGCATTATCAGGGTGCAAGCTCTTTTTTTTTTTTTTTTCTTTCACTAATTCCAGAATGATGAATGTAGCTGAAAAGATTACTCATGCAAATAGCTGCTCATCTATTCTGTTGGATCACACTCAAGTCCCTGTGTAGTCTATCTCATGTATGAATGCATCACGTCTATGCCGCATGATATCAGGCTGTTTGAAGATGCAGTGGCCACACCTTGATCCTGGATATATTAATGCTTTGGTGGTAACAATGCTCCAAGCAGGCTCAGTAGGTGTAGGGTAGCTGTAACTCTGTGTGCCTGCCACAGGAAAGGCATGAGAATATTCTCCTTGCTGGGAGCCAATGAGGCCTTTGAAATGCATGTTATGGGCCTCCTTGGGGTTATATAATATTAATGTGAAAATATTCATGATGCTAATGGCTAAATGAAGTTGTAGCTGTATCCAGACGATAGTCGATAGGTTTCCTCATTTTGTATTTTCCATATTGTCTTTATTGTGATATCTGGCTGAAGATGAAGATCTGAAGGAGGATGTATCACTACCACGCCAAGAAGATTTTGTCTTCTAAGAGCATGTGGTCACTAACATTTTTGGTGTGCTTGAACATACTGCACTTTACATTGTTTAAGTAAATAGGGGGGAGAGCTTCTTTTTGTATCCATGAGAAGGAAAATATTGGTACAACTTCTATGAAAAATCATTTATTGCATCACCTCTTTAGGACGGTGAATGCAACCCTGTGCTGAGATACAAAATGAGCAGAAAGAGTAAGAAGAAGAGGACCAGATAGGATGAGTGGTGCAGTTGATAAGACAGAAGGAAGGGATGCCATCCAGGGGGACCTGGATAGGCTTGAGAGCTGTGCCTGTGTGGAACTCATGAAGTTCAGCAAGGCATGGGGTAATGGTTTTAAAAGGAAAGAGGGATTTAGATTAGATATAAGGAAGAAATTTTTCACTATGAGGGTGGTGAGGCACTGGCACAGGTTGCCCAGAGAAGCTGTGGATGCCTCATCTCTGGAAGTATTCAAGGCCAGGCTGGATGGGGTTTTGAGCAACATGGTCTAGTGGGAGGTGTCCCTGCCCATGGCAGGGGGTTGGAACTAGATAGCCTTTAAGGTCCCTTCCAGCCCAAACCATTCTGTGCTTCCATGATTCTGTGATTCGATGATGACCACAACATTCAGATGTGGCTTTATTATGGGGGGAGAACACTTTTGCTTTCCCATCCATTAACTCAGCACAGCAGGGAACATGCATATTGAGCCATGTGGTCATGAAACACTCGCTGCCTGCTGCCTGGGCCGGCCACATTTCTCATTCATGGAGCAGCTGGGGCCATCGGTGCGTGAGTCTAGTGCTGCTCTGTGAGCTGACAGAGGCAGCAGTTTGCCTGGAACGTGCCGAGTCATAAAAGCAGCTGGGAGCCTTCCCTTTGGCCAAGTGGCTGTATTTATATTCACCAACCAGAGGCATGTGCAAGCATTAGAGAAATGGCTTTTGTTTTATTAATAAAGGTCTTGTTGTTCAAAGGGATGGAATGTTTTGGGACCTGCAATAGGGTGGTATGTGGAGCAGATGTTTCAAGAACCTTTCTGTATTAAGTCTTTATTATATAGGTGCCTGTAAGTGTTGGGATTGGAGTCAGTGGTGCAGACCATGACCACATGTTCCTCTGTTTCCTGGGACTGAGGACATAAGTATGAATGACAAGTCTTTCTGAAGGCATAGTTATTCTCATCACTGGATGTGGTTTTAGAGGGGAAGGGACAGGAACTCAAACACAAGATTCAGAGAGTTTCAATTGCAGTGTACTAAAGAGCTAAAAAAAATAGCAGCTTGGGTGAGAAGAGAACTGTTACTAGGTTGGAGTCTTTCCTAACTATGCAATTAATTTTACTTCTGAAAATCAACTTATCTTCAATGTAATACTGAAGTGAATAATTCGTTTCAACTTCTTGCTGGCTCTGTTTCCACAATGCTTTTTGACGGAGCAGTTATCTGTTGTCAGCAATAACAAGCCCCCTGTCTTGTCATTGCTCCAGGTTATTGTTGAGCAATTATTTTCTTCTTTAAAAGCATTTTCATGCTGGTTTCTCCTGCCTTTATACATGTGGCTAACCCTCCATGCAAATGTATCTTAATCTGAGTGCAAAAACACACCTCTTTCCTAGCCTGGCTGTCCTTTGATCCTTTTCATCCTAAATGTTTTCTTCTAACCTTCTTTATCATGCTATATGAATATACCCTACCCTCTGGATTTATTATTTTTTCTCTTAATGAAGTAGTAATTGCATTTTCTTGAGGGTCCTTGCAGTGGGATTTCATTCTTACTCTCCATATCAGCATCCTTTGGCACTACTGTCCATATTTCATATATACATGTTTTTGTCTCCTCTAGGTTTTGCTTTTCATGCATTTTGATGTTCTCCAACAAAACATGCCAATTTTTGCTTACTCTCTCTCTTTTATGCCACCCTTTCTCTCTTCTGCTCATTGTCTTCCTGTTCTTACAGACCAGGACTACATTTCCCTGATTTCTTTTGGCGTTGAACTCACAGGCAGATTACAACTAGACATAATTAATTTATCCAAGAGTCTCTAGGTTGCTTTGTTTCAAAAAGTAACAAGCTCTTCTGCCAAGCCAGAGAATCTGTTGTTAATCATTCCTCATCCTTCTGTCTGGCACATACCTCACCTGCTGTCTTCTTCTGCTTAAGTCTTTCTTCTTTGACATTGTAGGTAATTTTTTTTTCTTTCAGTTTTGGCAGCTCAATCAGCTCAGTTTATGTCAGAGGCATTTTTAAAGCTGTAAAGGAAATTTTGCCCTCTCTACAAATAGTACTTTGTGCCTTATTCTGTTACAGAAAGATTTCCCTTTCATACAGTCTTGTAAAACTGAGACTCATCCTTACTAAAACCTTTTTTTTAAACTAGGAGATAGCATTTCTCATACTCTTTCTTACTTTGGACATAGCCCAGAGGGATGGCTTTTAAAACACTAACCTGACATGTTACTGATAAAGGGATTAAATGAAAGTATTTGCATAATGACTTCCAAAAAGATGGCCTTTTTGATAGGTGACACCAAAATACATTGCATAAGCATGTGAATCTCTTAGAGGGGAAAAAGGGCAAGTAATATGTAAAGTGATTAGCACAGTAGAATAGGGCTATGTCTGACAATGATCTTGTGAAACAGTAGGATTTTATGGTGTCAATTGTCTAACCAAAGAGCACTGCCCACCCTGACCTTCTTGTTTCACTGCATGATGATCCTATAACCAAAGAAGCTCAAACTGGTTAGATTCAGGAAGAACCATTTTGCAATCACCTTAAAAAAAAAAAAAAAAAAAAAAAAAAGGAATATTATCTGTTATGTTCTCATGTCACAGGATGAGTTTGAATTAACATTTTTTTTTTCTGTCTTTTTGGCTTTACTTCAGAAATACATATTTTGGTGGGAGGGGGGATTTTACAAGCTTTAGGCAAGCTTTGCTAAATCCACAGTATACAGGGAACCGGACGACAAGCACTGGAATGCTGATTCCACGAGGCTTGGTGTCTTATCGCGTCTGCAGGCGAAGAGTGGAAATGCTTTTACATTAGACTTGCAAAATGTAAGGTGCAGTGCAGTACTTTCTGAACCGTTCTGTCAGGTTAACACAATTAGACACTACTTCCCACTTTGAATCTTCTTGGTTTTATTTTTTATTTGTTTTGTAAGAAAGTACACCGTAAGCCTGTCCTGCGAATGTCCTGAGCAGAAACAATTTGAGATTGTCACATAAGCTTGAATAAATATATGAATTCATGATGATTTGATAGTTGGAACCAAGATGTGTAACCTACATTCAATTCTTCATCCTGTCATTGGCCTGCTAAGCTAACTGAGACAAGGTATATCTTTGTGCCTTTAATTCTGCATGTGTAATTTGGTTCCTGTTCCTGTAATAGATGAGTGCCTCTTATTCTTATTAATGCATTTGATGTCAACACGTGCCTCTGAGGCATGGAAATACACCCTTTTCCATATGTAGATGGGTTATATTCATACCACCAAGTATGATCAAATAGTATTTGACTCCAAAGACTTCAGACTTAGCCAGACGCTTTGGACAGCAGATGATCTGAATCACCTATTTCTGCTGAATGATAATCACATTAATCCCTGCCATAATAAACATAATGACTAAGTTAGGCTGGGTTTAAGAAGGGCTCTGCTGAACAGGCCTCCGAGAGAATAAAGTTTTTGTTTCTTTTCTTTGCAAAAGCATTTTGGTGTTGATCTCCCTCTGAAATCAAAGAGAAGGTCTGTGCCCAGGGGACTTTGCCCCAGATTGCCCACTAGGTCTGTTGCACAACAAGGAAGTAAAGGTGGGTGCAGCTCTTCAAAGAGAAAATTCCTGTATTTATCTGTATTTATCTTTTTTTTTTTTTTTTTTTTTTTTTTTTTTTTTTTTTTTAAGTGGAAATTCTTAAATAAGTGCAAGCTTCCTTTATGGCATGTAAGCAAAGTTTCTCTCCTCTAAATTGCAGACAGAAGGCCTGACTTATTTTTCAGATGAAAGGTGCTTCATTGATCTAAATGTACTTATATGTACTAGTAATTTTGCCTAGACTAGAAAGAAAAATGTAGATCCCCATTGTCTCTGTGAGACAATGTACAAACAGATATACAAGAGAAATTGCCAAAGACTGATTAGCTATCATTACTTGGTTAATATTTGCTTCCTTTTATCGGGACTGGCTATCACCGATAAAAGAAAAACTAGTGAGAAGCTGTTATATGTGCTTTGCAGTTCATTTGCAGTACTGGTCTCTGGAAGGAACAGAGGCTCACTGTTATTTCAGAAAACAGGTTTTTCTCCTGATTAGAGATCCAGGCTCCAAACTCACAAGCTGTGTCTATGCTGTCTGCCCAAAGCTGCTTTTAAATCTGCATTTGCCTGCTACGCATTGGAGCCTGCAAGTGTGGCCGCCTGTACTGCCAGGTTGTCCTCTCTGTAGCCAGCAGGACTCCAGGTGTTTTAGCAAGGTCAGTGGGCTTGTGCGTGCCATAGCCAGCTGCCTTCAAGCAGTTTGAAGGCTTCCAAGGAGCCGCTGTGTGGGCTGGGAATGGAGCATGCAGCTTGTTCAGTGCCTATAGAATCATAGAATTATTAGAGTTGGAAGAGACCTCCAAGATCATCTGGTGCAACCATCCCCCTACCACCACTGTCAACCACCAAACCATGTCCCTAAGCATCATGTCCATCCTTTCCCTGAATGCCCCCAGGGACGGTGACACCACCACCTTCCTGGGCAACCTGTTCCAATGCCTGATTGCTCTTTCTGAGAAGAAATGTCTCCTCATTTCCAGCCTGAACCTCCCCTGGCACAACTTGAGGACATTCCCTCTAGTTCTATCACTAGTTGTCTGTGAGAAGAGCTCCCCACAACTTCATTTGAGGTAGTTGTAGAGAGCAATAAGGTCTCCCCTGTGCCTCCTGTATGTATAGGTGTGTCTGTACCATCAGGCTGTTTTCCCTATTCCCCATGTTAGGCTCTCCCTTGAGGCTATGTGTACCCTGCTAAATGCCTGATTTTAAGGAAAAGTGTTGCGGGGTGGTCTGTTTGCACCCTGCTCCAAGCTGGCTCATTACAGCAGCCTGCTTGTTTCCCTTATATCCACATGAAGAAGCATTTGTCCTTTTGGGTCTCTTCTGGGCCCTTTGGGTCTAACATCTGAAGATAACCTGAGACTTGGGTTGCAGCCCACTGGAGCAGTATTTCCTAACAAGGGATATGCCAGGATGGCAGGTATTAGTCAGAACAAGACCTGGTAGGACAACATTGGAGAGCTGGTTAGGACCCAACAGGGTCAATAAGGAACAAACCCTCATCAATAGCACCTTTTGGTCCGTTTCCAGGACATCCTTCAGTTTTGTTTGGAGAAGATTAGTTCATTCACACAAAGAGACAGGCTGGGAAAGAAGTGGTGGTTATGCAATATCAGGATATCACAATCTGAAAGTAAACTGGGATTCAGCATAGACTTACTGGTTGCCTGCAACATGTATATACTTTTTTTCACCTGAATTTTCCCCTGGAGTGGGCAAAGTGTTTTTCTTGCAGTGTAGGGAATGGTTGGTAGCCTATAACTGCTATGATGTGAGCCAGTGTGCTCCTCTTGGATGGGGACTCAGGGCTTGAGCCCTTACAAAAACATTAATGACAGCTTAGGTCTCTCCATTCCCTTCAAAGAACTGTGATTTATCCCAGGAAAGCAGATTGCTATAACTTGGGAGGAAGAGGCCTGGATTTGGTTTCTTCCTTTACCACCATGCCTCTGGTTCTTTGAGCTTAGACACTATTACATGCCTTCCAGGTCTTGTCTACCTTACATTAAATTATTAGCTGTACCATGAAATCCTCCAGTGGAAATGCCACTTCTGCTGTGAAAAGTGTTTTTGCAAGAACAGATTATATCCATGCCCTACAAAATAAGCTACTCAAAAAGATGCTGCTGCCAGTTTCATGAATCTATTGGGGGCTTAAGCTAATGCAAAACTGTGGTTAAAAACGTCACCCATAATGGACTTCATTGCTCTGAAGACTTTTCTAGTATGGATCTTATGATCCATAAGCCTCATTTTTTTTTTTTCTCCATTTGTAAACAGGAGCTGATAATGCTGTGATTGCAACAAGAAAGCTGTTTCAGACATGTTTCACACGAGGCAGTACTGCCGCTCCTGCTCTTACTGCTGCCTTCCAGTGTCTGAAAAGAATAAGGGTCTCCCAACCACTTTCTCCACTCGCATGCCACTGCAGCCACTGACCGCACAGTGGCCAGAATGAAGAAGGAAACTGCAAATGGTTCATTGATGATACAGACACTGGCACAGGAAGGGACAACAGGTGACATGTTTTGGTCTGGGTACTTCTTGGCTTCTTTGGCAAGAGCACAGACATGGCCATCTTCTCTGTCCCAACTGGAAAATTCCTCGCAAGCTAATTTTCACAGTCATCTACAAAGTCTGGAGAGTAATTTTAATTTCTGTTTTGCCGGATGAGGGCTTGAGGGCTCACAGCTGACTCCACAAGGGTGGTAGCTTGTAGCCTTCTGGAAGTGGGGATTTCACTTGGTGGTTTGAATGTGTTGGGAACTACAGGCAAATACTTCCGGTCATACTGTAGTGTGGTCCCTCTCTGCCCTTCAGGAAGCAGGGAACAGTTTTAGGGAGGAAGCTGTAGGGTTGAGGTCAATGTTAACATCCTTAACGCTATTCCACAGAAATTACCTGTAGTCCAAACCCATGTCTCTCTATGTTCTTCCAGCATCCCTGGTGGTGTGATGGCCTGTCCCAGGCCTGAGAGCTGAGCTTGGCATTTAGGACCACAAGAGTGGAAAAGGGCTCTAACTCCAAGCTGCAGATGGGGACCGTGGGGCTACACTACACATAGTCTATGGCTTTGTTTTATTGCTTTCCAGATCAGAGCTTCAAAGACAGGACAGTGAATTATTGTGGTCAGCTGGCATGCGGCTCCGTAGAAGGAGAACAGTTGAGTAGTATTAGTGGGTAACAGAGTTAACGTACGGGTAAACACTAATGGATATACAGTGTTAATGTACAGGATATAACTGCTGGAAGGGAAATGGGAGGAGGAAGTCTGACTGTGTCCCACCTGTGCTATGTGAGAGTTGAGACCCCACGTTTTACTGATCGTAAAAGGTTTGTAGGCCTTTGAAGTACAGGGAGGGTGTTCCTGGTGTGTGAAAAGACTAACCTGACCTGCTGTTCTGACCTGCATTGTCTGCATACCTCAGAATGGGTCTATGAGAAATTTTGTGTCTGAGTCACATTAAGAGGAAAAGTCTTATCTACCCACGGTAGCAAATAAGCACCTGGTATCCTGCATAACCTAATTAAGATTAGATACTGCACCATATGGGAAAGCTTTCTTGTTAAGTAATTGGAGGGTAGTTAATTTCCAACAGTGTGTAACTTGTATGTTCTTTGCATATTAGTCATTTGACACCTATTATTATATGACTTCATGACATCGCTTCCCCAAAAAACGTAAAAAATATCATGAAGTTCCTTAAGATTTGGCTGGGGAAATCCCCAGAGTTTACAATAAAAGAGCTCCCTTGTCCCCTGGCTATCACATCTGCTGGCTGAGAAGATGAAGCACACACAGGTGGCTCTGCTGCTCCTCATGCTGAGCGTAATCACACAGGCTTCAACCACAGAGGCAACGACAAGCATGGTAAGATGGGGGTCTGAAAATATAAGCTTTGGTGCCTTCATTTTTTCTCATGTCATTTACGTTGGTGTAAAATCTTTCCAGGTTGCTGAGAAGTTATTAGGCTAATGTTGAGATCTTTGCATGGAGAAGCCTTAAAGTATTCCTCCATCCTGCCCCCAGCTAATGTATAGGGACTGGGTAATAAATGTAAAAATGAGGCATGGGTTTAAAATCAGAATCAAATTCTGCCTTTGGTTAGATGAGTGCAAGTCCCACTGAGGATCCGAGTGGATATTAATGCTCTGTGTAGTTTCTAATTAATTAGCAAGGGCTTATAACAGGAAAGGATCCACATCTTTGATGTGGAAGGAGCTGGGAGGTGGGGGCTTTACCAGATGCATCATTGCTGTCATAATCAATGTCCAGGCACATGAAAGCCATGCTGGGTGTTCTTTGTGATGTGCTCCCCCTCTTTGCCCTAAAACTGTATCTGGCTGGGCAATAGGGAAGTTCAAACCAAAGCCATCAATCAGAAAAAAAAAAAAAAAAAAAAAGTAATGGATGAGGGGAGAAGAGAAAACTTTGAAAATATTTTAAAAAGTAAAAAATGGCATCAGTGAGAGATTTATTTTGATTTTGTACTGCTTTTTTTTTTTTTTTTTTTTTTTTTTTTTTTTTAATTTAAAACTAGTCAAATTGTCAGAAGAAAAGTTTTGCAAATAGCTTTAAAGCATTCCCAAATGTAACAAAATATTTTGTTTTAGGTTGACCCCAAATGACTGTTTTATAGTAAATTTTTTTTTTGAGTTAACATTAAGAAGACTCCCACTGTGGTTCCCAATGACTCTTTCTGATTTGTCTGGTTTAGTCACCAACCAGAAAAGCCTACATTCCCCTAGTTACTTTTTTTTTGAAGTTTGGTAGTGCTGTGGCTACAGTCAGTGAAATCAGCATCTCCTTGGAAGGTGCATTTACCTGGGTAAGGAACAGAAAGCTGCAAAAGTTAAAATGGAGGTTTAAATATATGCTGCTGAACTGGGGAGAGGAAACTTAATATGGGAAAAATTTCTCCTCATCCTGCTAGGCTTAAAGTTAGTTCTGAATGTGTGTAATTTACACAAATTGTGGTGCTCTCTGCCCTGCCACTGTTAATTGCTACCGGCTGCCCCCACCATTTCCAGTGTGATTGTCTGAACACACAAATGGTTGTTTAAATGGGTTTCTTTGACAAACTGTCCCACAAAAGCTTTTTTATGCTGTGCTCTTTAATAGAGCGTCCCTTTGCCAGCCACTTGGAACTCCCCACCATTCCTTGGCTCAGGAATGGGGCTCCAGCTGGGGTTTGGGAAATGCAGAAGGATGGAGCAGTGGGTGTCCTCTTGTGGGGAAAGCCCATTTGGTGCTCAGTCTGTCACACCATTTGACGCTGAGAGTGCCTCACCACAGTTCCCATCTTGCCATGGGTTTTGGTGAGGCTCTCCGATGGGTAACAGTGTACTGCATCACCAGGATACACCATCCTCAGCACACTGTATGGGGCCATGGTAGGCTCTCAGTGATATGCCTGTCAGAGCCTCAGCTCACACCTTTTGGGCAGGCTGAGCATCTCTTGCCTTCTGCTGGTCACACTTAGCATTTCTTCGAGAAGAGATGTCCACGAAGTGACACTATGCTGTGGGAAATGCAAGTCTCATTAGCTGCTGATTAGGAAAGCCAATTAATTTTACAGTTGCTGGGGACGGCTCCCATAAACAAAACAAAGTGCTTTGGAGCTGCAGGTTGGGGGCTAGCTGGTGGGGAAAGGATGGTGCCAAATGCAGCAATTCACACTGAAAGAAGTTTTTATTTCCTTTTTAGTCTCCCCTTATCGATACAACTCTTCAGTATCTGAGTCAGCCTAGAGAGACAACTGCCAGCCACCTGCGCATGACCCCAGAGGTATGACCATTACATACTGTTCAATAAAGTCCAACAAAGAGCATAATTAAGAATTTGTGTCCTATTTTTTAAATGCTATGCAGTCACTTGGAGGTTTAAACCTTATGCAGGTAAGTCAGGCTGCCCAGGAATAGGCCTGTAGGTGTTTTATATCTATGACTTAGGCAGTGTTGAGTTCCCAAAGTCATTAGTAACGCTTCTGTGTCATTCAGTGCTTTGGTCACATCTAAAGATTTGAGATTGTCCTCATGACTTCTGATTGGGATCCCAGATATGAAAAAGAAGGTACCATTGGGTGTTGATGGCAATATGCCAAACAGTTTGGTGGTTATGGTCTCCCTGGAGGGAGGTGAATGCTGCTTCTTAACTCTGCCTTCCCCATGTAAACCAGAGCAGGGCCTTGAAGCTACATTCTGTCACCTATGAGAAGTGTCCATTGGTGGTTGCTGGCACTGAGAAAATCATGATTCTCCTCGTTCTACTTAGCTGAAATTGTATTCATCTGTTTCCTGTTAGAGGGCTTCAATCTGATTTTTGTGCCTTCTGGTACAGTGCTCAACTCCAAGGCCTGCAGATTTCAGGAGTTGGTTTCTTTCCCTTTCTTTGTCAGTGACAGCTCAATAGCATGTTTCCTTTGGAGGTAATTCAACAGAACACACTTGCTCTGAATGGGCCTGCAACCTAATTGTTAAGAACAGTGTTTATCCAAAATGCACAGTTCCAGATCAGGCCAAAGACGCAGCTTGACAGTAGGACTTTATCACCCATGCTAGCCCAGTGTGGCATCTGGAATTTGTGGAAGGACCTCTTGTGAGAGAGCATTAAATCTCTGCCTCCAGCAGAGAGTTTAGAATGACAGAATCAGAGAATAGTTTGGGTTGGAAGAAGACACTTCCCACTAGATCAGGATGCCCAAAGCCTCATCCAAACTGGCCTTGAATACTTCCAGGGATGGGGCATTCACAGCTTCTCTGGGCAACCTGGTCCAGTGCCTCACCACACTCTGAGTGAAGAATTTCTTCCCATACCTAATCCAAACCTACCCTATTTTAGTCTAAATTTATTCCCCTTTATCCTATCACTCCCCTCCCTAACAAAGAGTCCCTCCCCAGCTTTCCTGTAGGCACCCTTTAGGTACTGGAAGACTGCTAAAACATCTACCTGGGACCTTCTCTTCTCCAGGCTGAACAACCCCAATCCCCTCAGCCTGTCTTCGTAGCGGAGGTGCTTTAGTCCTCTGATCATCCTCATGTCCTGCTCTGGATTTGTTCTAATAGGTCCATGTCCTTCTTGTGCTGAGGGCCCCAGAACTGAATGCAGCACTCCAGGGTATCACAAGAGCAGACCAGGGGGGGTCAATCATCTCTCTGACTCTTCTGGCCACACTTCTGATGCAGCCCAAGATATGGTTGGTTTCTGGGCTTCAAGTGCACTTTGCTGGCTCGTGGTGAGCTTCTCATCAGCCAGCACCCCAAGGTCCTTCTTCCGAGGCCCACTCTGAATTCATTC
The DNA here is from genome assembly GCF_009819795.1 of Aythya fuligula. NCBI lineage: Eukaryota > Metazoa > Chordata > Aves > Anseriformes > Anatidae > Aythya > Aythya fuligula. Next base: position 174,865,626 of record NC_045559.1, on the reverse strand, counting down.
TCTGCCCTGCCTGTATTTAGTCTTGGCACTGCCCCAGCCCAGATGCAGGACCTTGCACTCAGTCCTGTTGACCTCCATGACATTTGCACACACCCACGTCTCAACACGATGCAGGTATCTCTGGAAAGTTAAATGGAGGTAGGAGTCTCTCATTGATCCTCAGTAATGGGACCCAAACCCCCTGCATTTCCTTGTCCAGCTAAGATGGTTTCTGTCCTTGCCATGTGGTTTCTGTGGATCCCATCCATTTTCTTAGGCAGAGGGAGCAGTTACTTCAGAATTATAATCTGTGAATGCTGCTGGACTGCTGTGTAGCTGGGTGTTAAACACTGAAATGTCTAGGTTGTTTTGAGGCTGTAACCCTAAGTCTGCATTTAAGCAGATGAATAAATTTCCCAGTTTTCAGCAGATCAGGTACCTGCTGGCTCTTACTCTCCTTAAATTGAAGGGATGTGGGAAAGGAACATTTCTCATAGCCTCAACTATGTATATTTAACAACTTAATTTTACAGAGTAAAATATTGCTGTCAAGTCCTTGCTGTAGGCTAGGACAGTTTGCTCTCTTTTAAAGATTCAGTGTAAATTATTAAACTTTAAAAAACATAGAACTCCATCAAAAGTAACAGCCTGTCTTTTGCATTTTTCCACAGGATGAGGGAAGACAGTTTTGTTATATGGTTATCATTTGACTGGTATTATATTCTGACTGAAACACTTGTTGACCCAGGAGAATCTTAACTAAACAGTGCTTCTTGGTCTCATCAACATCGTGATGCTGTTGTTAGTAATGTCAATGGAAGAGTGGAAGCAGTTCTGCCTGCCCAGGCTGCCTGCTCCTTTGGGGAAACCATCTCTTGGCATGCATATAAATATCACTTACTGAAGTGGAGCTCTGCCTTCAAATCTAGGCTCTCTTTCAACACCAATATTAAAATATAATGATTGTTTCTCATAGGGAATGTAAAACTTGGAGTTATTTTTGGGAGGATCATTTTGGTTGAATGTTTGAATACACTTATGAAGGGTTTATTTAACATATGGAATAAGCACGGTACCTCTAAAAAAGCTGATGACTCTATGTAGGCAAGATTGTAGTTTATATTTCAGTATACAATATATAGATCACACTATCCTATAGGTGGAAACATGCCTATGTGTAGTACACACTATGCTGTTCTATGGATAGTAAATTCTGTATTGGTATACGCATGAACATATATGTCTGTGTTATACACAGAAGTGATGGAATACTATACCTTCCATACAAAAATCAGTATGCCAGTGCAAATGACAGTCTTACAGAAGAATCCATATACTCACTAAGCCATATTCCTTCCTTCCTTCCTTCCTTCCTTCCTTCCTTCCTTCCTTCCTTCCTTCCTTCCTTCCTTCCTTCCTTCCTTCCTTCCTTCCTTCCTTCCTTCCTTCCTTCCTTCCTTCCTTCCTTCCTTCCTTCCTTCCTTTTTCATACTAGCTTAGGTGCTGAAAGATGTATCTTTAAAGGGGCTTAGAAACTTAGAAATAGTTTGCAGTATGTTCTCAGTGGGATTTTCAGAAGTGCTTTGGTAACCTACCTGGCAGGGAAATCAATGCTGGGACTCTCTGGAATCCTATGAGATACTTCTCTGCTTCTTTTCATGTTAAATGTCTTCAGCAGTCTGGCCTGGAGTGAAGTTTTAAGGCCCATGGTACTTGAATAACGCAGATAAACTGTCTTTTCATGATTTCTTTCAAAATAAGATGCACGTTGTTTGTTATGGCTGTGGAAAAGAGGTTGCCAAAAGTGTGAACTCCTGCATGCTGCTGGTCCTTTTCTTGGGCTTGCAGAACAAGAGAGCTTTGCTGCTGGCCATCATTCTGTTTTCTGCGCTGGTTCAGTGGTGAAAAAATTAGTTGAAATCACTGTGAAAAAGCAAGAGAAGAAGTGCTGAATTTTCTTCAGCTTTTGGTTAATGGTTTTATTTGCTTTTTTATTTTTAAGAGGGAGAAAGAAAGAGAAAATACATGAATAACACTGGGATTTCTGCAAGACAGGAGGAGAGATTATAGTAAGAAATGTATTTGAAGAGCAAGCCTGTAGCTTTAAAATATGCAGCTGCATTGAAGTATGTGCCAGAATATTTTAAAGTAACATCAGATATCTTTATTAATAAATTTGTGATAGATTTATGAACTGGTAAATGTTTTGTGTACCAGCAAAACCCAAATACATCACTGCCCCAAACACTGTCTGCATTCAGCCTAGTGTTTATAGGAAATGATGTGATCTGGCTGTAAATTATGTCAAAATCATGAATTGCCAGCCCTGACCTTTCCATACACCATACCCATTGCTCCAGTGATGATGCTCTGAGCATGCAGACAGTCAGGACAAGCCAATTCGTGCTAATGGCATGGGTGATAGATTTGTAGACCATCCACAACTGAGGATGAGCAGGTTGTGATGTGGAAGCATGATGTGGAAAACTATAGAAAAAGAATTATCTCTACGTTAGGTTGAGCCTGCACATTTAATTCTTCACCTTTCAGTGGTGAATAATTAAATTCAAATGTCTGTTTGCTGTGGCTGGCTGAAAATTTTCAGATGAAGCATGTTTCTTTTCAAAACTTTTTCTGCTAATTCTATTTTGGTGCTTTGAGCTCAATGGATGGAAATGACTAGATGATCTGATTGACTCAATTCATATTAACAGAGCAGTAAGACAGTAAGTTGCTAAGTCATTATTTTCTTGCTGTTGTATGCTTTTCCGTCTCCTGGAAAACTTACTTCATTATCTTAGGACCATTGTCCACAAGGCTGGGAAAGTAAGGACTATTATGTACTTCTGTTTTTCCAATGGTAAAATCTTTACAGCAGTATTTAACTGTTTTCAGAAATGTTTGTAAGGCTGAGTCAAAAATAAATAAATAAATAAAAAATTACCAGATATTATGAATTCCTTTGAATAAAAATGTGAAAGATGTCTAGCAGCAAAGTTGTTGATCCTATGATTGTCACAGCTCAGATTATTGTCAGACATTAGCTACTGATTCTAGAGAAGAATATTAACACTTTTTTCTTCATTGATTTATTATTACAGCTCTTTGCCAATGTGTCTGGCTCTCTGGATGACCATGGAAACTGTCAGTGCTCTGTGTACTTGCCGGATACCACCTTTCCTGTGCAGAAGGCTGAGCAATTGCAAGTGATAGCCACAACGCTTGTGGAGAAATTTGAGAGAGAGCTTTCTGTGGTAAGGTGTTCTTTTCTTATAAATACAATAATTGTATCTTTACTGAAAAGTAGTTTCCTGTGGAAGAGTACAGCAGTCAGCACTTTTCTGTGACCTGTCTTTCAGACAGCAGAGAAAAGAGGTCTCTGTAAGAACAAGGAGAAGGGTGATTAAATCGCATATCTTTGACATTATAGCATGTCAAACATTTGAATACCCTTAGGTTTCTTTTCTAGGCCTTTTCAGCTAGAGGCATATGGTATTTTTGGAAGAAGATTTATATTTTTCCTCTTTTGGCTTGGTTTTACTGGTTTGTGATTGCTACACAGAGCTATAGGAAGCCAAGCCTCCTGCTCCTTCATGTGTTATTATTTGTATCAGGACAGCCAGATTGTAAGAGGGAAATGAAGGGAAAGAGGAGAAAGGTCAACACAGCCCAGAATGAAGAAGGTGAATATTTGTCCCCTCACTCTTTTCGATTTCATGGATTAAAAAACAAACAAGCAAACATCTGTGTCAATATCTGAAGCTATGGCAGTGAGAGTACTGAATTATACATTGTTGTTGAAGACAAACATACCTTTAGCTATTTCAGCTGCTTGTTACATGAATTCAGATCCATTTTTTGAGGAACTCGGGCAAACCCATACATGCTAAAGTGCACTGGGTGAAGCTGTCTATGAAGGCAGAAATCTGCCTTTGACTTTTGGTAGTAGATAAATATTCAGGATTCAGATTAGGTGTCCAGCAGAAAGTGTTTTCTTCAGGAACTAAGCATCTTAAGAAATGAAGTGTCCTTGAATTAATCAGCAGAAAAGGCACAGCATTAAATTATAAATTCTAAGCATAAATATTCATAAACCTCCTCTGGTATAATCAAAACCAGATAAGAAGTTAGGCATAAAAACCCACAACAGGCAGAGGATCCTATGGAAATATCTTTCAGCTCAAATCATTTGTTTTGAAAGAACTGGAGCTGACGGTGAAATGCATTCGGCTGTCAACAGGGATGTGAAGGGCCAGCTGACAGAAGTCCCACTGCCTCCGAGCACAGAAATTACCTGATCACTTGCAGGAAGGAGGTGTAGCTCAGCTAATGATCCGTGACAATCACTGAGATTTCAGATCCTCATACTGTTCCCACTGTGGTCACTGCCAGAGCTTTAAACTAATTGCACTGGGACAGGATCAGAGCCAGGATTCCCAGCCAAGAAACTTGGTGTGATTCTTCAAGGTGTTTTGTGCCACCTTTTCCAGGTGCTTGCCATGGTGTAACCAGCCTCTTACCAGTACTATCCTCAGAATGGTGGTTGTCTCCTTTAGGATGCGTGCCATATCTGCCAGACCCATGCATATCTGCAGAGCATCTCAAGCACTGCTTGACCTCTCTGTGTGGACAACCTCATATCTTCATTGACTATAACGGGAGTTCAGCCGTCTTGCTCCTGTAAAGACACAGGTTACTATAGATACCTGAAATTAGGTGTCTAAATTTGTATCTGAAACTCACCTTTAACGTCAGGACAAGCTGAATCCCTGCTGTGGGCTTTAATGTCTGGGTTGCCAGCTGCTGTCAACTGGTGTAACTGTATTGTCTTCAGGTGCCCAGCAGTGTACTGCAGTGTTGCCACTGACCTTGGCTTTCAATTCTAGCTGCAGACAGTGAAAACTCTTGACCTCACTCGGGCTTCACTGAATTTTGTCCTGTCGAGAGCAATCAGCCCAGCTGTGTTACAATACTTCTAGTTAGATGAAGTGTGACATACATTTCACTAAGATACAGGCAAAGAGACACTTTGGGTCAGAAATGAAAATGAACAGATTGTATTTTGGTGTAACTGCGTATGTGTAACTTTTCTCAGTTATGAAATTGTTTTTCTGTAGAAAGAAGAAGCTGTTGAACGTTGCCCTACTGATATCTGAACTTAAGTAATCTAAGATATCGTGGTGCATAAGTCTCCGTGCACACAAGTTCTTCACCTTCCCAGTTGTGGAAAAAGCCCTCCTTACACAGTCCCATATGTTATGTTTGTCATTATAATACTTAAGGAAAGAAAGAAGGAAATAATGAAACAGGAAAGCGTCATTCTCATTAATCATTATCAGATATGATCCTGAGCAAAATCTTAGGGAATCATTCTGCCATCTGCAATTTTGTAGAAAATTCATATCCCAAACTGACTTTTTATCTCAAACCTAACCTAGTTTCACCACAGGGGTGGGAATTTCTACTAAGTGATTGCTTTTTTGACTCTGAGAATCCATGCCTTACTCTCTCTTCTAAAACACCCATTGAAGCTCATGGGAGCTTTTCCTAGGTAAGAGCTGCAGGATTGGACCCTCTTAAGGATGCTTTCCATGTGCTAGAAGTCCCAGATAAACAACCTGATTGAATCGTTAACCTTTTCCCTGATTGTAGGCTAATTCAAAAAGCAAGGGGGTCCTTTTATAGAATCAGCAGGCAAGGAAGCTTGCAGATAAAGAGATGCTCTCATGTGCCAAATGAGTGCAAACCATAGACTGAAAATACCAGACTAATTTTTCCTCTGTCACATCAACCTTTGCCAATGTAATTATGATTACAGAAGAAAATTAACCTTTCAGAGCAAAGCAGGAATTGGCTGCTCCTTTCAGTAAGAAAGGGGAGAGGACACCAGTAACAGGGATGGATCTGCACTTCATCCCAAGGAGAGAAAGTATCTTTCAGAATTTAGCTCATAACAGCAACAACATCCTCACGTAACTAAAACAGGAGAAGAAAGCACTCCTGCCCTCCACCAGGAACAGCTGTTTTCAAAACAGATTAGCCTGGAGTGGAATTCTTCTCGGGGTCAGCTCGCAGACTGCTTGCCAGCTGTACTCCTTGTGGGTCTGTGGAGGTCACACCTGCCTGAAGCCAGTGTCCTGGGCCAGGTGACTTTATAAGGTTGATGGTTTTGTCACTTCTTTCTTATCTACACATCTTCCCACTTCTTTCTTTTACATCTTCATCTTGCACTTTTGTTCCCCCTTCTGTACTCTCCATATGCATGCTGGAGAAGTGTCTGTTTGCATGCTGCAAAACCTGTGTTGATAAATACCAATTGCAGGTAAATGACACAGTATATGAACATTGAAGATTTTTCCTGCCCTTTTCATTCCATGAGGATGATAATGCTTGGAAAGAAGGAAAAAATGGAACTAGGATTTTATTTTATTTTTTTTCCCCGACGTGCCTCACATGATTGTATTCTCTACCTATAAAGGACTAATACAAGCCATATGCACTCATCATACCCTACTTAAGACTTTTATGACAAATGTAGCAGCAGTCAGTCCCAATTGCTGGTCTGTGTCCCTAAATATGGGCCACACACACATTTTCTGTGCCAGTCTATCAAGAGATACCAGCCAGTCCCTATCAAGTAGATACAGTAGAAAAGCAGAGATTGCAAGCTGCTTATATCTATCTGCCAAGCAACAGAGCAACACCATGTTCCTTTCTCAACTAACATTTCTAAACTACAGAAACTCCTGAGCCAGATCTGAGCAGGCTGGAATGTCCACTCAGTGGACATGCTTGGCGTATCTGCTGGATTTGTCTACAAAAGCAGTATAGACCTTTTAGAGCAGCACTGCTGATAAAATAATATTTGCCTAATAATTAGCCAGAGGATCCATGAGCTAAGCTGACTTGAGCTGTTTAGAGTACTGTGGAGTGCTGAGGCTAGTTCAGGCTTAACTTATAGGTATTTCTCAGCTATAGTCCACTGGATGGTGTTGACATCTTCTTAAATGATCCAGGTGGTTGACTGAGTGAAAACGGTCTGATGTGGGAGGAGAACTTCGGGTCAGTGTCCTGCAGTCATCAAGTAGCCATTACTAATTCCAGTGGTCCATTTCAGTGGTTTGAAGACTTGAGCTGCACTGTGGAATTATTATTGTTGTTGTTGTTGTTGTTGTTATTATTATTATTATTATTATGAGAAGGATTGCTAATGCCTAAATAGATTTCCAAATACCTCTATGGTATATGTAGTACCATGTAGCAATGCAATTTTGTTCAGACATAGACCAGGTTTACATTTCTCAGAATGTAATCGTATCTGTTTTCTTTGTTGTTGTTGCTGTTGTGCAAAACCTAGACATACAGTTTGGACACTGACCTTTGAAGATTTTTTTTTTTTTTTTTGAGGATATCTTCCAATTCCAGACTGAGTTTGGTGATCAGTGAAGGTGTAAGGTCCATCTACTTCTAGCTTTTCCAAGAACATTGCCCAGTTCTTCCTACTGTTCCTTCCTAGCAGATGATGACAGCTAGGGCAAGGCATCCCAGCTGCCTCTTTTTTCAGCCAGATATAAGGAGTTGGGTCTAAGTCTTTATATGCTATCGTTTATGATCCCTAGTTGTAATAAATATCTTAGTTATTCCTTAGTGTGAAGTTACTCAGGCTTGACCTGGGAGATCTAGAGCATCCGTTTTTTTTTTTTTTTTTTTTGACTCAGGATGCTTCCACTGCAGCTTATGGAGACTTGACAGTTTCTTTCAGATTTGTAGTATAGTTATGCTGCTATTGAAAACTATACTTTTGAAAAGAGGCCCTTCTCAGTTAGGGTTCTCCTTCTTAAACTAAATCACTGGGTATCATGTGATCTTAACACATCTTTTCCGTCATTCATGAATTTTCACATTATGAGCTCCTATACATGTTCGTCAGTCCACAGGGGATTCAGGAAAAATTACAAGGAATTATTTGACAAGTGTTCTTGCTGGCCTCCCAGTCCCAGGGGCTGCTGCCAGAAAAGGAGAACAGGGATTCCATGATTTTAATTCCCTGACAGGATTTTGGAGGTTGTTCCAGAGCCAATGGGGAAAAATACTGACTTTTGGTTTATGTTAAGATAACATAAGAATGGCTGACAGGATGCAGACTAAAAATATTTCAGTTGAAGAAGTAATAGCTACAGAAGTTGTAGTGCTGTAGAGAGAGGGACTAATACAAATACTATCTGAGAGTATAAATATGGAGTTACTGGTGCAACAAACTAATAATATTTATTCCTACTTACCTCTTGTGATATAATTACATTGGCTTAAGGCAAAACAGATGTGATTTCTGTGAAGCATATGGGAGAGAAATTTCCCAAAGAGTTGAATTTAAAGGAACTAAAATTTTCCAAGGAATGTTCCAAGCCCATATAATATACTTAGCATTCTGCATCGCAATGCTTATGCTGTGACCTTTACCTCAGCAGATATGTGTGAAAATATATTTATCCAGACAACTATTTAATGGTTCAGAGGCTGAAGAGGCTGCCATGTAAATTACTTTAGCTAAAGCCTGCAATAAATTTTTCACTTTCATTTAAACCCGATTTGATTTTAACACTGTGTTTAAACATTTGCCCCCCCCACCCCTCCTAAAGATAAACCACAAACCAATTCTGCAAATTTTTGACACAATTCAAATGTGCACAGGTTAAAATCCTATTTGGATTCTGAGTTAATAGGAAATAAAGTTGAAAAACTTGGGAATCCTTTATTGCATTTTCCAGCCTACTTGGGTTGCTTTCATGAGATAAAGCATTGCAGATTTCCTAATAAAAAATTTGCCAGTGTAAGTTGTTGGAATACTGAGGATAAAATTAGCTCACAGAAACAATATTGGCAAGGAATTACAAAAATGGAAGACTCTGAATAAAATTCTGCCTTCAGTTATCCCCAGGCATTCCTGAGGGGACTTTGTGGAACTGCCAACAATAAACGAGGGTTAAATTTTACATTTTTTATGTACGTGATGAGAATTTCATTTATGCAGTTTATGTGAAGAATAAATATATCAAGTATGGGGAAGTTATGTATAGGATATTCAGAAATATGATAAAGATGTCAAGCAGGCTTGTTTAATTTTCTAACCTGGACTTGAGTTTGTAACTTTTTTTTTTTTTCTTTTCCCCTTTAAGGTTAAGGAGTACTCAGAAAGGATTGAGCTGTATCAACAGAAAATTCTTAATCTAACCATCAGAGTGGAGCACATGGAGAAGAACAGTGTATCTTACACAGAACTGGACTTCCAGTTACTGAAAGTGGAAATCAGTGACCTAGACAGACTGGTCACTCAGCTGAAATCCACTGTTGTTGGAAGCAATGTCATCGTTGATCAAATATATTTGGAGGTACTGCTGGACTCTTAATTAGCCAAAAAGGGGTCAATATACACAGTATATTCTCTCGTTCATGTTTAGGTTGAGGAAATATAGCCTCTCTCTGCTGCAGCCAGTGGAAATATTTTAGAATTTCATCAGCATAAATGAAAGGAAAGCTTGACTTTAAATGTATTAACATCCTTTTCCTTGAAAAAGGACACAGAAAAGAAAAACAAAACACACACACACAAAACCACAACCAAACAACCAAAAAAAAAACCAAACAAATGGGGTCTTCTTTATTTTTTGCCAACTATCTGCCTGAAAGCAAATGCTTTTGCATAGCATTAAGCGCATTAACTTATTAAATTATTATAATAAATATTAATTTATAGACCCCCATGCTTGAAAGCCTCTGTGCTTTAACTTAGATAATTAAAAAATTAACTTCTGGTTGCTGGGGCAGTGGCCCAATCAATATGAAATCAAGAAGTGGGAAAGACTATCACCTTCCCAGCAGACTATAAATCACATTTTCAAAATTATAATTAATCACTCACCTAGAGAGAATAATTGCTTCATATGAGAAGTGAAATATTATTAGTTTCTCCATTGTCCTCTAAATCACCAAGTAGGTGATTGAAAACATTATCTTTGCAAATAAAATTTGAAGATAATTTTGCAAGACTGGAAAAAGTACTTTCTTATATATAATAACTTGCACTTGTCTAAGACTTATTGGATATTTTTACACTACATATAAAATAACACTATATTTTGCATTATAGTACAGAACTGAGTGTTAAAACAGCTCCCTGTGATCACATAGCTCTGCTGGAAATGTAAGACTAGCAGAAAAGGGCCTATTCTTAGGGATATTTCTTAAAACTTGTTCTGTAGCTTCTTCCATGATATGATCAAATCTGCCTGCAAATATCTGTAAAATAAAGTTAACTGGAATTTAAACTTTTTTTTTTTTTATTATTCTCACTTTCTTTCTTCTTCTTCTTCTTCTTCTTTTTTTTTTTTTCTTTTTATTTTCACCCTAGATCAGAAATCTAACTATACTAGTAAATGAATTAGAATCATTGGACAAAAACAATATCCTTTCAATTCGTCGACAAATTGTGTCTCTTCAAAATCGATTGAAGGAGTGTGAGGAGAGCAGAAACCAAACGACAGTACCCCCTTACTTCCCACCAGGTAAGCGTTTCTCTTGTATATCAGGTGAGAAACAAAATAATACATGGGTATTAAAAACAACTGTAATGATACTACCTAGTTTTGAAAAATCAAGCAGACAGCTAGTAATGTTTCTTCAACAGGTTCAAAAGGAAAAAGAGGGCAGCAAACAAACTCCTCCAGAAACCTTAGCTGTTTTCAACTGGAAAAAGTTGTAAATTTCCTCTCACCTGAAGTGTGAAAAGCCAGTCTCTCCCCCCACCTTCTCTTTTTTCCAAACTTTTTTTTTTTTTTTAACGTGGGAAACTTTTTTTTTTTTTCAGTCCAGCTTTGATTTTTAATAGTTCCTGTCAAAGTGACCTATGTCATGACAATTTTACTCTAATACTGCTTGGGAAATGTATGAGCAACAACTAAAGCTGTTGGTATGCAAACGCAGGAAGGTAGCTTTGCATAATGATTACTTTTGCTTCACAGGCAAAAGATTCTTCTAAACCAGAAGGTCAAGAACCTTGGGGGGAAGTTCTGGTCCCAGGGAAATAAGTGGGAGCTTTATTAAAGACTTCAGTGGAGCTAGGATTTTACCCTTTTTTTTTTAAAATAGGAAAGGTTATGTCCTGGAGCTTAGATCAGTGGTTCCCAGAGGGCAGTTCATAATAAAAGTAGCAATTGTCACAGGGCATGTGGCAATTAGTTTACAACTGGAATAATTTTTCTCTTGATGGTGTACTCAGTTTGAAAAATCTTGTTGCGAAGGAATTGTAGTCTGAGAAATTTTGAGTCGGGGATGATAAGATGGAGGAAAATGTTTAGGGAACACTAATTTAGGTATGCTGGGTCAAGCTTCCCACTTGCTAACAGATGGTAGGATTTATCAGACAATGTTGAACCCTTGAGTAATTTATACACAGGGGGTTCCTTTTGGCAGAGCTTTACAAAAAAGAAGAACTCTATTATATACATGTATAGTAGTTGGGGGAAGAAGCCTGCTTTTTCACATAAGCTGGCTAGTAATCAGCAAGACTAAATGTAAAGGAACCCATAAAAAAACAAGGCATGATGTCTGGCTTACAGGGAGCACAGATTTGCACCTACTAGCATTTAGTTCTCATCATCTTTGGGTCAGCTTAGTTCAGGTGTCTCACTGAAAATGTGAGAGGCAAGGACTGGTAGAAAGACAAGCTTTCCTTGGGCTAGCAGCTGTTCCTATTTTGGTCTTCTTAGGGCTTCATGATGGTGCAGGCAGCTGCTGCACTGCTCTGACAGGATGTGCAAGCAACACCTTGTCTAGGGATCAGGTGGGAGAAAAAGCTGAAACAAAGACCTGTATTGCAAAATTTCAAGGCCCTTCTCAGCTCCTCAAGAAAGGTTTAAAATGCTTCAATTAAAACAAACAAACAAACAAATCAAACCACACACATACAAAAAAAAAAAAAAAAAAAAAAAAAAAAAAAGTAATGCAATGTTTTAAAAGTATTTGAAGGGCATCTCATTGATTTATTGAGAGTGATGGTGTGTGGAAAGAAACAACTTCTTTCTCTTCAAGCCTACAGCAAGTCTTTGTTTCAGTGGGAAAGTACAGAGCTCTGGAACAAGAATGCTGTGTCCTTCCATGAGTGATGGAGGAAGGAGCTGCTTTCATGCCTGGGTGGTTGACGTGAGAGTCTGTGGAACATGGGAGCTTTCAGAGAGTGGGAGAAGGAGGTCTGCCCTTCATGGTGCAGCTCCATGTGGAGATAGGCAAGTCATGCCTAGAGCAGGACAATATCTCTAGGATGGGGTAAATGTAACTGCACAGGGTTGTGACTGTAGTAGAATTATTTAGCATTGCTTGTCAGGGCACAGTGATGAGATGGACAAAGTTTATCTGGGATCAGATTGGTATTGCTTGAGCATTACCTTGTTCCTGACTGGTGTGTCAGCTGGCTCAGGTACAGCTCAGCATTGTGTGGGAACCACAGAGCACAAAATAATCTAGAAGGCCAAAACTCCGGGTGGTATGAACTATCTCTATTGACTTCCTGTGAATTATCACAACTGACATCATCTAAAGACATCTTCCAGTGTTGTCTGTGAGTTTATCTCATGCCACCAGCAACACGAGGCCTAGAGGGCTTGGAAGATGGATGTAGGCTTATTGTCATGGTCACCTCTGGGGTGACGGAGGTCCCTGCGGCTGGCACAAGGGACTGGCAGAGCACCTGTGGAGGGCTGGCAAGTTTCCTGCTGGTTGGAGAAGCCAATTATACAGATAATCTGGGTGTTACGTAGGTTTAGATGCCTGCTGATCCATGCAGGCATACTGTGACTTATTGTGCCTGATGGGGAGCAAATATCCTTCTCTGGGCAGAGAACTTTGCAGAGCAATTACACATACTGCAGACTGTGTCTGAAAACAAGTAGTAGGACAATGTTATTGCCTGGGGAGATGGAGTAAGTATGTGAGAGAGCTACATTTTCTAGATGGTCATTTTGGAGGCTTTGCATGGATGCTCACACCTAGGCCTCTGTGCTCATTTGTGCATTTGAACACAATTTCCATACGTTTTCTCTGCAAGCTTGAGTGCCTTGAATTCCTGCCAAACCATTTGGCCTTGCCCTGCTTTTAGTTCATATTATATTTATAATGTTTGTATTAAACTGACTCTTTGTCCTGTTTTCAGACTGCATTTTCTTTCTCCCTTCTTCCTCTCTCCTGCATATTTTGGGTAGGCAATATGAATTAGAGAGAGCTTGGATAATCCCCAAGCTGTCTAAGACCATGAGTCTAAAGGCAAGTTTAATTAAAGCTTCTTGCTTCACAGTACTGTACTATGCAGCCCCTTTGACTCTGTCCCCTAAGGCTTTTGCTGCTGTATTCTTAGAGCAGGCCCCTTTTCTCAAACAATGTATCTGAAGATTGCTTGTCTCCATTTGCTGTGCCCTCCAACTGGAGAGGTGGGTGTCTGTGTGACTGAGATGGGGTCAGCAAATATGTAGTTACTCATCCTCATCATCATCACTAACTTTCTTATCTGCAGCACTTCTCACCATCTCTTTCCTCACCACTCTAGTGGGTAGAAATATTTATCCATTTGTTTTTCTCTTGTACTGATTTCATCTTGCTGCATCAGGACAAGTATAGAGAAAAAAGGACCCCATGATGGTTCTTTGAGGATTCAGCAGCAGATTCTTTGTCACATCTCACTGAAATGATCTGAGAGAGGCAGCAAGGAAAAGTGAGTCAAATGAAACTCTCAAAGGAAAAAAAAAAAAAAAGTAGAAAAAGAGTAAAGATTTTTTTTTTCAGCTTTTGTACATTTAGAAATTAATAATTTCAAGTTACTAGTGAATAGGTCTCAGCAGGAGGAAGACTTGATGTAGCCTAATGCTGAAACTCAGACACTCATAATTGAGTGGAGTCTTACAACAATTTCACTTTTACCTTAAACTTTATCTCCTACCTATTCAAGATGTCTGCTTTTTGGGGGTGTCTTGGGTTGTGTTCTGATATGGGTATGTCCATACAGAAAGAGACAGATGCCTAATGGCACCTGAAGGGAGTTGGCCAGCGCCCCCTCTCCAAGACTGCCTGAACTGCCCCTGGAGACAAATGCATTTTTCTGCTGGTTATAAAGGCACTTGAATTTTTAGCTGCCTGAAGGCAAGTCAGATGAATTTAAGCCTTCCAGCCCATTCCCTTTTAGATGCTGCAGTCATAAACCTACTCTGATCGCAGCTCCATCAGTCTGTGCCCGTGCCCAGTGATACTGGAGAAGTCACTGGGCATGACACAGAAGACTGTGTGGGTCTTCCTGTTAGTGAGATGGTAGGAGCAAAGATAAGTTTTTCCCTTAGCAGCTCTGTCTCTTGTGTCTCAAACCATAGCAAGGCTGGTAGCAGCTCACACATCTGGATGCAGATAGGAAAGGAGGGTGCACATCTGGATGCAGCAGGGTGCATGAGAGAGTGCAGCACCAGCCTGCTACTGGTTTCTGTGCCCCTTGTGGGAGTTCCCTTTAATGTGGGTGCTACCTTGTTTGTGATCTTCACCTGCAAAGGTGAACTGTGGTTCCTTATCTTCTGAAATCAGATACAGCTAGCTGCTTGCTGATTTTTTTTTTTTTTTTTTTTTTTGGCACCTGTATTGTGGAGTGATAAGCTGATGTGCTTGGTGAGTGCTTCAGAGTGAAATAGGTGAAGTGAGACCTAATGGGATGCATTTCATGCTCAGTTCTCCAGGCCGTCAGCCAAGGAAGTCAGGCTCTTTTCAGTCATGACACCTGAGTGCCAGCTCCTTTTCTGATGGATCAGAAGGATTAGTAAACAGCAGAGCTGAGATACAGGTGCTTTATGCAGGGAGAAGAGACCTGTGTGTCTATGTATCTACATCAGTCCTCCTCTCCCCTGTTTGCTACAAAAGGGAAGGCAAAAATTTCAGGACTTAATTGATCAGTGGCCCAAAGCAGTGGAAAAAAGAGTTAAAAACTTGAAAGTTTGAATAATGCATATGGATTTATTTCAAGTACCTTCTAATATTTACAAAATTACATGACACTTTGTTTCCTTTGTGCATCTTTTTCCCCACAAGATCCAGACAGAGGCAAGTTTAGATTAAATAAACAACAATGAGTTCTTCTGAACTCGTGCAGAAGACAGATCACCCCTTGACTACCACAGAGTTTTTTGTTAAAAAAAAAATAATAATAATTCTGGGAGAATTTTCAAAATCAAGCATATACTGTATAGAAACCTCAGACAATTTTTGATGTCATTAAAACAGAACACGCTTCTAACTTTATTTTAATAATTCATTGTTTCATAAATAAAAACCAAACAAGTGTTCAGCAGAGAGATCTCTTTAAGGGAAGAAATAATACTTTACTATTTCTTTTGTAAAAAAAAGGTCTCTCTGCTGAACACACGTTTGTTTTTTATTTATGATACAATGTATGAATTATTAAAATAAATCTGGAATTGTGTTCTGCTTAATGACATGAAAAATTATTTGAGGTCACATATAGATGAGCTTAGCCGTGCTTCACTACCTGCAAGCTTTGGTGCTATATTTCTCTAAACAAATTGAGAGTTTTTGAGCATTTAATAACCATTTAATTCTGATATAAGTTTATTGTGATTTAAGCACAGTAATATATTCAATATGTCACCAGCTTAAAAGAAGCCCTCATGCCAGAGGTAACAATGCATAATAGAGATATAAGTAAAACACAGTCCAAATTGATATATGGAGCTGGCAGGCTGCAAGCCATTTTGCACTGTCTGCCTTAGTTTTCTGCCCTTGCATGAGCTGAGGTATGAGCACCTCCAAACAGTAGTATGTGTGCCAAGTGCTGAGGCCATGTTGCTAGCCATGCCGTGTGATGTTTCCAAAGATGCAGCCTGGCTATCCGTACAGCAGTGCCTTCCTTGTGTGCTGTGTTTGGAAAGAGCTTTCTGATCCAGAGCCTCATCCTTTGTGAAGCACTGAAGTGCATGCTTAAACGCTCATCTTCTTAGGGCCAGGAAGGCTGACTTGCTGTGATTCTTGGTGGCTCAACTGGGGCTGTCACACTTTTTACTTGAGAGAATCTCAGGGCAGAAAATGGACTGAGTGAGGACACAGGGTTGTTCATGACTTGTGTCACCCTCTCAAGTCATGCAGAGCTGCTCCCACAGGCAAGACCCCAAGGGAGTTGCCAATGTGGCCTGGAGACACAAGGGTTTAGTTCTGCACAGGGATTTATATTTAATATAAAGATGCTCCCCACCTTCCTCAGAGAGGCTGAGAGGAGGCTGCAGGTGAATCACATTTCCACTAGTTCATTAGCACAAGAAAGTACAAGACTCTGAGGGGTGAGGATGTTACGTAGTGGAAGGAGATAAATACCACATTTCAAGAAAGGAGGAGACATGGAGAGCTTCACTGCCCAAATTGATTTTACACATTGACACAAATATTGCCCTTTATCTTGGATGTTTCTGACGTTCAGACCACAAGTTTTCTTGTCCCAGAGGTAGAGCACCTTTCCCTACCTCTTAAAAAGATTTCTATTTTATTTTATTTTATTTTATTTTACTTTACTTTACTTTACTTTACTTTACTTTACTTTACTTTACTTTACTTTACTTTACTTTACTTTACTTTACTTTACTTTACTTTACTTTACTTTACTTTATTTTATTTTATTAAGTTTGCAACAGTCTACTTCTCACAAAATATCTTGTTTCCCAGTGTTTTCCAAAGGAAAGTGTCTCAGATTGTTCTCTCTCCACATTTCTACTTGTGGGATAGGACTAGTATGTCTTTGAACACAAGATTCCTCCCAGGCCTTTCCTAGCAGTTGCTTTAAGTGTTTTTTAATTCCTTTCCATGAGTATGCTCCAGCCTTTCTTAGGGATGGGCAGCTTTGATGGCAAATGATAAATTTTCTCCCTGTTACTTCTCTGTCTTCTTTGTGCTAAGACATGACTTATTTATATGCTAGATATTCCTTCATAAGACTGAGTTTATGACCAGCTGGTCTCATACAGATGGTAAACAATCATGATGTTACCTACAAAAAGTATTAAAACCCGAAAAGATAAATTTGAGTTTCTTCGTAGACACCATAACTGGTGGTACATGGAGTTCCTGTGCTATGAGGCATTATTAACATCAAAAAGTTGTTGCTGTTAATTTGTTGGTTATTTGACATGGGAGACTTGGATCTGTTCAGGTTATACTTCATCTTTAAGAAGGAAGGCAGTTGGGTGGCTGGAGCACCTCACTGATTTGGGAAACCTCAGAGTACCACTAAGCTTGTGAGATAATGGCAGTCACTTGACATCTCTGCCTCCATTACCACAGGTGGACACATCCTGCCAATGATGTCTGGGACCTTTCTGTGGCAGTCATAACACAAGCTTAATGCTTTTACTCTTGAAGAAAAGTGTACTGTTTTTGCCAGTGGTAGCTTCAGGCTCATCAGAGGTGCATGGGCATTTCTGTCTGTAGGATTTTTTCCACTAGTGACTTACTATGGTTAGAATCTACCAGGAAACCCATGTCACTGATGTTCACTATGAATAAAGGGAAAGCATTTCTTGTATATAAGTTTATTTGGACATTTTTGTTCCAAATACTGTTCATCATCATTGAATGTTCATTCCACTTTGTTGCTTTTTTCCTAGTAAATGTGGAACAAATTCTACCCAGCCCAGTAGCACATCATGGAAAATATTCTTTAGGTACAAAAAGTCGAACATTTTGGGTAGCAAAACGAAAAAAAAAAAAAAAAAAAAAAAAAAAAGAATATTTCCATGATCCTGAAAATGGCTTTATGGTTGATGTATGGAAAACAAAACTGTTCTAGTTCAGCTTGAAATTACATTCTCTTTTTAGCTGCTTCAAATGAAAACTTGGAGTAATATCTATCTATATTTCCTAGGCTGTGATTGTTACTGTTTGCAGATTTCTTTGAGGGCCTGAGATGGAAGGCACCATGTGGCTGTGATGCACTGTTGCAAAACTGTGATTCTGACAGCAGAATGCTAATCTGAAATGTGGCTCTGGAATTACTGCTGCTGTTTCTCCTTTCTTCCCCTCCTCAGCAAAATACACAGAAATTAGATGCCCCTCTTTCCTATCTCCAATAATCTCAGTTCCACTGAAGTAGAAAATAACCTAAAATGATTCTCAAATTGTATTTATCAAGGGGTTTCCAAGTGTACCATGCATTAAATGGGTAAAAATCTGTCCCTTGTCTGGAAAGGTGCTGTGAGCTCTTACTTTCTGCAAATTAATCCTGAGGATGGATGTCCCTATCTTTTTTTTTTTTTTTTTCTCACAAAATTTTCTGTAATTATATATCTTTTAACAATTTTTTTTTAAAGAAAAAACAAACAAACAAACAAACAAACAAAACAACAAAACAAGATATATATATCTTGAAACAACTTTCTAAGTCAGCTTGAAACACTTAGTGACACCATGGTCCAAATTAAGGCTTTTTACACATGAAGCTGTGAATTTATGTCTGTGCTTTGCCACAAAGCTAATCCCTTGTAAGTACACCATAGAGGCTACACTATGCAAAACCTCTCTCTTAATGATGTCATTTGGAAAACCTGTTCTTTTTTCTCTTTGACTGCAGGTAGCTGCATTCACGGTGGACTGCTGAATGTTAGCCAGCCCTATGTAGTAAAGCTGAACTGGAGAGGATCTTCCTACAAATATGGTTCCTGGGGTAGAGATTACTCTCCCTCTGACCCTGAGCGGGAAGTCTATTGGGTTGCACCATTGACTACGGATGGGATATACTTTGAATATTTTAGAATTTATAAGACTTTTGATGATCTGCTGCTGTTTAAACCCATGTATGAAAGAAGAATAACATATGGACAAGGAAGTGGTGCTGCTCTTTATAATAATATTATGTACTATCATGCTTATTCTTCAAGAAACATAGCGATGTATGATATAGCAAATAACAAAGTACTTTTGAGCAAGGCACTTCCAGATGTCGCTATTGGTAACCGTTTCTCATATGCAGGTGTATCATGGCAAGACATAGATTTTGCTGTAGATGAAAACGGATTATGGGTATTATATTCAACAGAAACTAACATGGGCAACATTGTGATTAGCAAACTCAATGAGACCACACTTGATGTGATAAATACTTGGCAGACAAGACAGTACAAGCCATCTGTTTCTAATGCTTTCATGCTATGTGGTGTTCTATATGCCACAAGGACACTGAGCACTAGGAAAGAGGAAATCTTCTACACGTATGACACAAGTACTGGCCAAGAAGGTCATGTCAGTATCATCATGGATAAAAAGTTAGATACAATCCAGGGTATTTCTTATAGCCCCACAGATCAGAAACTGTATGTTTACAATGATGGTTACCTTCTAAGATACGACATAACATTTCGGCATTAGTATATCAATGACACAAGCATTTGATAGAACTGGCAGCAACTAAAACGAGAGATCTGATATACCTTTAGACAATGCTATCACCACTTTATGGTTCATCTAGTCTGAGGTACTGTATTTGTGGGTGTTACATATATCACTTAAATTACTGTCCTTAAAAATTGCCTGCTCCGATCAGTTGTATTACTGGCAGCAGTGTTTGGCAATACTGGGTTCTTCAGGTTTTGATTGGTGTTTATTGGTGTGTGGTGCTTTACAACTGTCCTGTCTAAAAGTAGATTTACTGCATAGATTTAGTGTATTTTGTTCACAGAAATTGATGGATACACCCTATCCACAGACTGAGAAGCTAATTAACCACTGATATGCACTGCTGTAAAACAAGCAAGGCACTCAGAAACTGAGAATGAATTTTCACTGATCTTCATCAGTGAATTGAGTCATCAGTGAAATTAATAGAAGGTTTAAAATAATATAGGAAATGGGACTTGGTTTGGAAACGGCAACCTATTTGTTAGGTGAATGCAGCAGAAGCTGGCTCAAGGCTTGAGGAGAGGGGGTAAAAATGCACTTTGCTGTTTGAAGTCCTGTCATGGGGAGTGAAAAGAAGGCATTTGGGTTGGGACAGCATAGAGCTCACTGTCCCTGTCATTGCTGATGCAGTTGCCCCACCTATGGCTGTCTCCTGGCCTCTCAGTCCTCTCCAAAGCTGCCACAGCACCAAGGTGGCTTCCCAAAGTGTCTGCAGGGACAAATGGACAGCGCTGCTTTCTCTCTCTTTCTCTCTGTCCCACTCTGTTGCCCTTATCAACTCCTTGTGCATAGACCTGGCGTTATGGATGGTCTTAACTGCAGTCAAGTGATGTTTTGTTGTCATCATGGCTCCACTTTCCTAGAAGTACAGTGCAAGAAACAGTTTTTCTTTCCTTTATCCTTTTGCAATCTGTTTCAAATCCTTCTGTTGACCTCACTGGCTATGGGTATACATCATGCATTGCCAGGGAATGACAGGTGTGTATTTTAACATGCCTCTATTAAACATTTTTGCCATTCTGCAATTAGATACCTGAGAGCCTTGTTAGCGTAGGGTCCCGTTAATTCCTTGCATCATTCTGTCTTACAGCATGGCAAATTGTCTTGTGGAAAACAGAACTCTGGTGAAACTAGTTGGATAGGTGTTTGTTTTTTAAATGGCTAATGTGTAATAATTTTTGAGTGTGTGTACTGTATTCAATGTCTTACCTTCATCATGTTAGAAAACATGTTAAAATACTGAAATTCAGAGCTCTGTAAAGAAGAAAGTAGTTCATGTGGTTTGTTTTCTTCTATTACCTATGTAATCACGTTTGTGTCTTCTGATAATAAAAAATACATATGCAAATGATGAGTTTTCTTTTAATTTAAAAATATTTCAAAGAATCTCAGTTGTGTTTTAGAGTCATGTGAAGCTGCTTGTGACAAGTAGGTAACTGGGGATGCAACAGGAAGCCAGACTCACCTGATGTTTGAAACAGGATCATTGTATTCACTTAGGCTTCATGTACTTAAATAGCTCCAGCAACAGCATCAAGGTGTGAATCAGTATGTCAACAAGTACATAAGAGGAGCTTTATTTCCCCACACTGAAATATGTTAGCTGGTTAGGGTAACATTTCTCCACCAAGCTGGGATGTTACTCGAGACATTAGAGGCTGATGAACTGATGACATGTTTTGAAGCCGGGTGCTGCCAGTTATCAGGTATCAGCATCTGTTTCTTGGAAACCTGTGAAATGAATTTGAAAGCCATGGAGGCATTGGTGCAGTAATCTGATCAGTCAGCACAGGCAGGGCTGCTGTGTGAATAATCTGTAACAGCCCCAGTAAGGGTTTGGCTGAAAAAGAAAGTAAAAAATGCTGAAAAAAAATATTTATTATTTCTCTACATCTGTGTGTCTTGAAAGGTGAGCAGCTTTTCACTTATTATCAAGAAATGCTATAGGCACAGACCCTGAGGCTCCTTGACTCACCACCTCTTAGGGAGTAATCTGGTGTGACTAATTCTGTCTATGAATTGCCATTCCCACAGTCCTTCCCATGGACGGTCCCTTTTGGGCTGGCCTTCTCCTTTTTGGAAAAAGCAGTGTGTCTGGGCCAGATGTCTCTGTGGTGGCAATGGAGGTGGGGATGCTGGGGGTGGCTGTCATATTCTGTTGTGGTATGGCCCAGACCCAGGGGGACCTGGCACTGGGCTCCAACTCGAGCTTGAATGAGGTGGCCCAGAGGTGGGAAGGTGGTGGTGACAGCTGTCTCTTCAGGGTGCCACGTAATGCTGTTGCAGAGAAGATGAGACAAGATCACATTAGACATTGGTAGCTCAGGACCAGAAGGAAAACAGAAATATCTTTGCACTTAGAAAACCTTAAAATATATTGTGTGGATGGGCTGGCTCAGGATGGGCAAGGCTGAGCTCATCCTTTGATTTTGTCCTGTCCCAATATTTCTCAGGCTGCTGGCGCCAGGATGTGGCAGGACCTCCCCGGGACTGGGCACTATGGGGGCTCACCATAAGGAAACCAAAGCAGGGCCAAGCAGGCAGGATCCCTCCCACCACCACAGCCAGGAGCAGGACACCAGCCCCAGGCAGTGGGCATCTCATGGCAGCTCCCCCTAGACCCACTGCTCCTGCGTGGGCTCCTCTCCATGAGCTGCAGCTCCGGCCCGGGGCCTGCTCCTGCGGGGGCTCTCCGTGGGCCGCAGCCTCCTCCAGGCCACATCCACCTGCTCCACCGGGGGCTCCTCCACCCGTGGGGGGGGCTGCAGTGTGGAGATCTGCTCCATGTGCTCCATGGGCTACAGCGGGACAGCCTGCTCCACCAGGGGCCTCTCCACAGGCTGCAGAGGAACTGCTGCTGCATGCCTGGAGCACCTCCTGCCCTCCTGCTGCACTCACCTTAGGGTCTGAAGGGCTGCTTCTCACTCCTCTCCCAGCTTCTGTTATGCAGCATTTTTTTTTTCCTTTCTTAAATATGTTCTCACATGGTTCCCTCTGGAGCCATCTGAAACTGGCCCTTATCTAACACTGGGCAGCTGCTGGGCTCTGCTCACAGAGGCCACCCCTGCAGCCCCCAGCTACCAAAACCTTGCCATGTAAACCAATATAGCTGGGCAGGGTGTGGGGAACCCTAGGGAGTTAGGAAGGGACAGTCAGGGCTGTCAGTGGTCCCATGACCTTGGCAAGTGGCAGTGCTTCTTTGCAGAGTTGTAGAAATACCACTGTCATTTTAAAAATAGAAAAATAAAGGCATGAAATGACTGTATTCCAGCTCTTGGCCTATTGATTTGGCATCTCTCTGTGGAGGTTTTGTGGAATATAAACAATATTGAACATAAATAGTACCTGCCAGAGAGTTTGGAGGAGAGGATATCTGTCTGCACAGCGACATGGACAACTATAGTACAGGGACTTCAGTGTAATTTTGTTGATGAGTGGTTTTCACACTGCCTGACTCTCAGCCCCTAAGTCAAGGGACAAGGCTGTGGTCTGTGCAACAAGCACATGCAGGGAGGGAGGTGCCTTCTGCAAAACCATTCAGAGCCCTTCACAAAAAGGGAGTAATACATCTTTTCACTGCTTCCCTTAGACTTGTCCTTTTGAACCTTGGGTGAAGGTGGTTCAATACAGCTAGCTGTTAAAATTGAAGTATGTTCTTGAACTGGTCATTACGTATGACCTTGGGCACACTTCACTCTCTATCTCTGGTGCTACCTCTCCTGTAGATAGCATTATTCCTGCTTTGTCTAGAGGTGTTTCCATTTCTCTTTCCTTCTTGAATGGGGAGAAGACCTCATCTCTTATTTCCCAGCACTTCTTGTTACTGGTTTGGTGACTCCATACTGTTTCTTAGGCATCGTTTTTGGCTGTAGTGGCAGAATTTTCACTCTGATTCTTTTCACTCAAGCTTTCCTGTCACCCACTGGCCTCATTCCTCTCAGGTTCATCCAAAGGGCAGGGACAAATTCATGCTCTTTTGCATTTTGCCTTTTCCCTTCCCCAGATCCTCACCCCTTCCTCCCCCCAGTTTAGATGCAAACTCTTTTTTCTTTATTCCATGAGTTTCACATCTTTCCCTCCTAGCCACCCCATTACCTGAGCACTCCCTGCTTTTCTGCCTAAATTATACCAACCTTCTTCATCCACTTCTTCACTCGTCACACACCCTTCTCTTTCACCCACATTGACACTTTTCTGTGCTATGCCCTCTCCAAACAAATCTATCTATCAGCTTTCCTGGGCTGCTCCAAACTTCTCACCAAGGCTGACTTCTTCTGTGAAGCTCCTGATAAACTGCCAACTGATTACAGCTAACTTGTTGCCTTCAGTAGCAGACGGGTATTTATTTGCATCATGTATTCAATTAGCTGGCACATGTGAGCATAAAGTTGGCACATATAAATTCTCTTATTATTCATTCCCGTATGTCACTCCCTCACTCTCTATTACACTCATATCTCGTCTTAAAAGGAGATTGTATGTTCCTCGAGGGAAATACCTGTCTTAGTTTGAGGTGGTACAGTGCCTAGCACAGTGGGCTGCTACCTTCCTTCACTCTCCTAGGCACTTCTGAGCAACAAACAATAAACAGAAGCAATAGCTGGCCAGGGCTTGTTGCATGCATCTGTGTTTTTGTCTGAATTTTCATGCATGCTGCTACGTGTGCTGCATATAAATTGGCTTTGAAAAGTAAGCAGACAATATGCTTGCCGACAACTGTGTAAACATGCTGCTGGAAACTGTGTTTCAATAGCTATGTGCACATAATGTAGCTACAATGCTAAATTTGTATGTTGTTCAGTAGGATCACTTTTCCTGTAAATATTAGATTGCTTTCCTTTCTTTCTTTGCGTTTCTGTGACTGCACGATGGTTGCTCCCTGAGAGCCAGACACCAACAGCACAAGGGTGCACTGCATGCAGAGCTTGCAGCCACAATCCTTTTCATACTGCCAAACACCTGTGGCTTTGCAGGACCAGGAGTTCTCCTTCTAACAGATCAAAATCCTTGCTTGTACCAGAGCTGGGTTTGGGGAGATCAGAACTGAGGAGTCACAATGCTACATTTTGCAAAAGTGAGCACGTGTGAGGCCAAATGTGTGTGTCTAGCAGGAATCCTGTCTTCCCCTCTGCTTCCTGGGTTGCTGCCAGTTTGCAAGCTGTTAGCCATGTACAGGGAAGCAAATAGAGTGAGGGAAGCTACATGGGCAACTGTTTGTGTGAGTCTTCAGGGAATGGCTCCTGCCATTGGCCTACATTCTCCAGGCCAGTTGGGCTGTACTTGGCATTGGGCCACAGAAGAGGGTAAATCTGGCTTTAAACCATTTATCCTCCTCAGCAATACAGCCAGTCCCCAGCACATCAGCTCCCAAACTCCTTTAACTTGTGCCTGCTGCATGTGATTCCTAAGCAGTATTGGGATCCAGCCTTATGTCACATACATCTCTGCCTTTGTTACATGTACTCTTCTGGGGAAGGAAAGAGATGGACAATACTGCTATATAAGCAGTGAATCCACCCATGGCAGAAGTGTCATTTCAGGAAGACACCCAGGTACAAAGCTTCTGGCTGGAGCTGTGTGGAATAGAGGCTGAATCCTAGACAGAGATCCCAGGAGATCTTGTCCACCCTTCTGTTTGAAGGCAGGATCACATACGTCTGAGCTGCCCCTGACAGATGTTTGTGTAATCTGTTTTTTAAAACCTCTAACGATGGAGATTTAACAGTCTCCCTAGGTGGCCTCTTTAATCACTTAACTACCCTCAAAACTAGGAAATCTTTCATAAATCTTATCTGTTGCAAATTAAGCAGATTTAAAAAGATAAGCATGGCTGTTGCTCAGACCATAGGCTCAGCTGCCCAGCATCCTGTACATAACAGGCCGATAACAGACGCTTCATCAAAATGTGCTGGTGATAATCCTTCCACTGGACTGTCTTAACCTAAAGCTTGATTATGTTTTTGTGTTCTGTCTGCAACAGATTCAAAACATGGTTAACTTATCTGGATAAGAACCATTTACATAGTGGAAAATGCTTTTACATATCTACAGTGTTTTCTCTGTTCTAGATAAAGAGAAGAAATCCCAGTTTCCCACCCCTTTCCCTATGTCATGTTTTCTAAATCTTATAAAATTTGTGTTGGTCTTTCAGTCAACCTATGATTTTTTTCATCACCTTTAAGAAGAACATACCAGTTACCTGCAAATCTCATGCAGAACATATTGAACTGGGACCATCTTTTGTATTGTTGTTTGGGCTGGGCCCTACCTGTTTTGAAAGAAGGCACTCAGGACAAAATAAGAGAAGAAGCAAAAAGGAGGCTAATGTTCTGCCCAAGCTACTCTCCTGAGCATGGACAGTCCCAGGGTTTGCATGGTGTACCTAATATTCATGAATGGTATGCATGAAATACACATAATCTGCCTAAGGTACAGCAGAAAGACCTGAGACTTTCTTTTCATCAGAGAGACCCAGCAGAAGTAGGTTGCCATTATTGCTCAGGCTTCAGAAATATTGCATTCCTGCCTTTGTGGTCGTACAGTTTTTGCAGAATCACAGAACGGCCAAGGTTGGAAGGGACCTCAGATCATCTGGTCCAATCCCCCTGCTGAGCAGGATCACCTAGAGCACTGCACAAGATGGCATCCAGGTGGGTTTTGAATATCTCTGGAGAAGGAGACTCCACAACCTTTCTGGGCAACTTGTTCCAGTGTTCTGTCACCCTCACAGTAAAGTGCCCCCTCATATTCAGCAGAAACCTCTGGAGCACCATATGACAGGTGCTCCAGTTCCCTAATCATCTTCATAGCCCTCCTTTTCAGAGGAGAGGTGGGGAATCTGCAGCTAAGCCCTGCACCCATCTCCTGTGTTATTCCCTGCTGGTGCTGTCTTGGGAGCCAAGAGCCATGTGCTCTATTGTACAAGATTTGGCTGTGGCTCCCATTATTGTAGGAACAACTGACTAGCAGATTTTAGTCTTTGTCATTTATTTTTGGCTATCTGAGCATGCCAGCTGTTCTGCATCCTCCTTTTAGAAGCTCAGGTCTCTCACTGGATTGCGTGGGGAATCACGGATGTGTCTGTGCCCTGTGGTGCAACTCCTTACAGTGACACTTGGCCCTAAGCTGAGAGGATGTAAAGCTGCAAGTGCTTCTTGGACCAAAGGCAGAGATCTCTTTGCCCTCTTTCATTTGGCAGAATAGACAGCTTCTTTCAGCTGAAAAAAATAGGATAGCTCTTTTAGCATGATGCTAACATGAGCACCTGGCTCGCAGGCTATGCTAATGTGAGTACTTGCTTCCTGAGCACAAGCACTGTGCCACACAGATGGCCCAGATTGCTTAGAAATACCTGACAGCCCCCTCCATGGCATGCTCAGCATGGTGTGGGTACATCAACAGGAACTTTCCTCTGTGCTGGGCACCCTGCAACCAGAGATGGGAATTCTTTCTGTGGCTCTACCCAGTGGGCTCTAGCTTTGATAACCTGCTTGGTTCTTGGCTAATTTTATATGCATACACATGACTCAATTATTTATCTCCTGATCTGTAATCAGGATGGGCCAAAGAAGTCTCTGGAAAAACAGAGGCGGTGTAGGGTTGCTGCCGTTGCCTGTGTGAGGGAAGATCAGCATTCAAAAGATAGGCATAAAAGAACTCAGGTCTTGATGTTTATGTGGGAAGCACATACACAGGCAGCACAAATCATTACCATCTGTATTATGAACAAACCCCAGAGCATTAACCTGTTCTATCAGTTGCCTATGCTGGAAATACTGTTTATGTTAGCAAAGCTGAGGTACAAATCCTTCTTATGCATAATGCAGGACATTTTATACATTTGACAGGAAAGCAATTTGAAACGTTTTGAATGGAAACATTCTCTGCTGAATCGTTTTATTGTGATGAAAAATACCCCCAAGAAACAGTGACGTTAAAGATGCTGGCTCTTTGGAACTCAGAAAAGTTTGGAGTGATCAAATACACCTTGGTTTAACATTTCCTGCATCTCCCTTTTAGGTGTGTTTTCAAGGGTGAAGAGATTTGTTTGGCTCTTTTAAGTGGAAATAATAATGATTAGCTCTTCATATAGTGTCTTTTATGTGTGGATCACAGAGGCTTTCACTAAAAATAATTTAACATGGAAAGCTCAATGTGAAGAAGGGGAAGATATAATAGTGCTCCTCGTATTACTGTTAAATTCTGTGCCTTTATAAATGGGGAAGGAGAGAAAGTCAGCTGGAAGTTGTGAAATATCTCTTTATCTGCAAAGCATTTCTTTCACAGCTCTCCTCCCCTGGAGGAAACCACTGTGGTGTTTTCCCTTCAAGCCACATGACTCCCTTAGAAACTCTGGGGTGCAGCCTGTGCAGCTTCACACTGTGCCCTGCCACACAGGACAGGAACTGGAATGGGAGTTGGTCCTGCTTCTGGCATCACCAGCTCCTGCAGGGATTTCTTAGTGCAAATCTTTGGGAACCGGATTATGTTTTGGAAGTGATTCTTTGATGTCTTCTTATTGAGGGCCTCGGGGTTTTAACTGTGTGTCTGTTCTCTGTGGGAGATAGGAGTATTTTCTCTTTCCCCTAGCTCAGACTAATTTCTGTTTTTCCCTTTGTAATGCCAGTAAGAGAAATGGCCCAGAGATTCAAAGGTACCTCTGCAGGCACAGAATCAGGCTCAGGGAGGATGGCAATTATTTTTTTGTTGTTCTGTTCTTCTGGAATGATGTTCAGAATCTGGGACAATGGTCACTGCACAAGAACCTGGAGACACAAGAAAGATCTTCTGTTGATTTTTAATTTTATCCAGTGTTACCTTTATCCAGTTTTTCTTTATGGAGAAACATGAGCATGGAACTTCTTTCTCTTGCAAAGCAGTTTTCCTGTAAGCATTTTAATACAGTCAGATTTATAAATCAATGGCTTTTAAAGTGCACAGATTCACTTCCTGGAGATGGAATTGTGGATTCTTAATCAGATCACAAAAGTGTGTTTTGGCAATCCTCAGAAAAAATATATTTCTCTGTCTAGATTGCAAGGGAAATAAATTGAGTTCAGGTGGCAAAGACTGACACTGGTCCCTACTGGTGAGAACTTCCCCATCTCTTCTATAGCTGAGTTGTGAAAAAATCTACATGGAAAGGTTCAGAGCAGATCCAGGGAGTGAGGAAACACCATGTAGATGGTCAGCAGTCCAGCCTGGTTCCTCATCCTCTGTTATTTAGTTGCATTTTAGTGTTTAGCTTCAGCTTCCAGCACTGGGATTTCTGTGACACACAAGCAGGTCATGGATATACCTTTTCACAGCCTGGGAAACTGAGTTGCGTGTGAAATGTATCTGGAGAGCATGAGCTACAAGGTTTTCCACTGCCAGCTCATGGTGAGGTACTGGACAGGGTGTCCTAAGCTATGTGTCCAAGGCAGTCTGAAGATTGACATTAACACGATAAAAGTGACAGCTGTAAATACAGGGATGTTACCAAAACAGAAAGATGTGCCTGAATGGCTTGGCTTTGAAAGAAGTTGGGGATGAACTGTTAACTGGGACGTGGACAGAATGCAGGGTTTCTGGACTCATAGTTTTCAAAAGAAATAATGCTTGACCAAAGTTTCCTGGCACTTAAATACTTTATTAAGTAAGCTTTTAGCACATTTTCCCTTTAAATAAATAGTATGTGTTTACAACTTGTAAAATAATTGTGTGAAGTACTTTTGGCCAAGCAGTATTGTGTGCCCATAAACCGTGGAAGTTTCATGTGGTGAAAAATGCTGTTAATTCAACAGTGCACTGAATAGGTTTTAATGGCAACACTTCTGGAACATTCCCTTCCCAGGCATTAATACTTCATGTATCTCGTTGAGAAATTATTTTAGTTGAGGAATTATTTTATCCTGTAGTCTACAATAGGATGAGAACCATCCTTCATTAGCTCAGACTGTAAAACCTATGACTTCAGGGCACAAAACACAAGATAGGTTTTATCATAGGTACCAGTAACGGTATTTACTGTTGAAACAGGGTGCTCCAAAGAGCACCACTTGCTTTTAGACATTGCAGGCATGATCAGCAGAAAAGTGGTTAATGTGCTGAGAGCTGGAAAAGAGAGGATGGTTAAACGGAGCAAAAATTGCCATTTTGTACCTGACTCTTCACAGTCCTGCATTCGTTTGCAGCTGTATTGTGTCATCAAGCCATTTGCAATCCATGGGTTTCAGCTGCACGACTCCCATTAACTTTAATCAGAGTCAGGAAAAAAAAACTGCTGAGCCAAGCACTCTGAAAATGTACCCCTCCATTCTTAACAATTATATTACTCCACTTTGTGCGGTGGGGAATCTTTAGGAGGCAGAGCTGAATGCTCCATCGTTTCAATACCTGCTCTTTGTGCATAATGGTATCAGCACGGCTTGCAGCCTGCTCTGCTCTACAGCTGACATCCGATTTCACTACACAAATGACCAAATGATTGACTTTAGCATTTCTCTACATGAAACAGATACAAATCTTGCAGGGAGATAGAAGACGTGTTCTGTGCATGTGTTTGAGGTTATACAGGATGGGAAGGCGGTTTAGGAAAATTCGGTGTTATCGTCCTTTAACGAAGATTGTTGCCAGGATACCGTCAAGTCATACAAGATAACTGTGACTGTGGCAGCTCTAGTGTTAAAGAGATATAACAGCAATCAGAACCAGTACCACGCATTTCAGGCTAGAGCAGAGGTCCAGGTGCAAGGTGATATATCCCTGCTGCCATATTTCCATGAACTATGGCAAGCATGCAGACCCCAGGACGGTTGTTGCAAACAGCCCTGCAGCAGTTGGAGCCTGTGAGATGATGAAAAACCTCATCCCTCATTAATGTCACTGGCCAAGAGATACGGCTGCTCAGAAACCCAGATAGGCAGTGAGCACGTAGAGCTGGCATCTAGCCCTCTTGCTGTATATGTGCTTCCTGGCTTTTACGCCCAGGCTCAATTGTTCTGAGTAAATAATCGCTCTCGTTTACAAATCTGCATTCTGAATAATTTCTTCGGCATTCAAACATGCCCCAACCTTTTACATGACCCTCAAAGTGCAGATAAAACCACCGAGTTTTCCTGTGGGAACTTTAAAAAAACAATAATCACAAACTCCTCTGAAAGACAGATAAAAATGTGGTGAAAGTTTCATTAACAACAAACTCCAGCCCTTTTAGATGTACCAGCAGCCATATTTTTTGTTCAGCAGGACAGTTTTTGCACAGATGTCAAGTTTTGCTACTTGAGGAATGTGAAAATGAGAACAGAGTTTTCAATGCATTTGGATCAGGAGGCATAATCAGGTCCCAAGACTACCCTTCCTTATCCAGATAAACAGTAATTCTTTACAATGATTTCTGAAGTGTACCATGTTCCCATTTACTTAGACACGCAGTGCATATAGTGGGAACCATTGAAAAGCGTTGTCCTGCATTATCTGAGGGATTTTGAAGGAAATGAAGCAAATCTGCTTTACAATACATTGTTCCTGCAAGGAAGGATCTCACAGAATCTAATCTTTTTTTCATTCATTTTTTAGTGTAGCCTGCACAACAGAGGCAGCTCTTCAGCATCATTTGTATGATAATAGCGTTATTTTGTCCCAAATATGGTGCACATCTCAAGGACCTCCATAGTTACATCAGGGGGATTGTTCAGTCCAGACAAGGGGGAGGCAATTGTTGGGGGTAACAGGTCCCAACACAGTGAAGTGAATTTCAAATATTACCGTTAAATCGTTACATTACCTTTTTCTGCAACCATCAAAAAGCCTTTTCAGCCAGAGGGACGTTTGGCTTCCCATGGAATTTCTGCCAGACCAGAAAAAAATGAGCTTTTCCAAGAGCCTTAGTCTTCTGAACATCACCTGTCTGCCTAATCCTGGATGGAAATAGAGCTTTGGGCAGACAATAAATGCTTAGCTTCAAAACAGAGGTCCTTTTCAGCATGCATGGGTAATTAAATTTCAGAGAATTTTGGGGTGAAGTAGGATGTTACTTAGACCTTAACGTTGCTTAGGTCTAGAGATGTCTGAGGTGCATAAGAGTACTGTGCCTTGCCCTACAGCAGTTTCAGATAGGTGAGGGTTTCCTTCCTATCTGATAGCCACAATACCCAAGGGCATCGTGCCCTAATTAGCCATATGAGAGCAACTGAATTAACTTATTACTGATTTTAAGTGTCTGTAGGATTGGGAGGGCTCTTAAATCTGTGGGATTTCTCTTAAATCTGCTCTTTCTCTGTGGATTATGCAGGGAGTCTGGGGAAATTGGCTTCCTAATTCAGGCACTTCAATTGGGATACCTAAAGCTGACAATGTGAATCTCCCAGGTACTAGTCAGATCACTGCCCGGGCTTCCATGAGCAAAACAAAGTGCTGTCTATGATGCTATAATGAGTAGTTTATTTTAACAGAGCAAATAATTTGGCATAGGTACTTCAATTACAGAACTAAACTGATTTTTATATTTGTGAAATGTTAGCACAAGCTCATGAAGCACTGGCTGCGTTTCATTTGTAGTTCTCTCAGTGTGATGAGTTTGCTATGAATATGCAAAGTTGACACTTATTATTGTACTGTGAGCCACATTAATTAGATGGAACAGAATTTATTTTATGCATCTTTATCAATTTAGAGGATGTATTTAGTCTAAGCTAGATGTATAGGCACTAGAGTTAGGGACCGTCTAACCATGACTCATCTGCTCCTTAAGGAAAAACATGAAATAATAAGTAGGCTGGATAATGCTATGGAGTATTGTGGCATGTTAAATGGATTAGATTAAACATAGAGAGCTTCATTCTGTTGCTCTTCCTGATATCTGTAGGGCCATCTGAGGTATCTTATGGTATTCTGTTTTGCCTCTACCTGTTCAGTGAGGCACTTTTCCTGTAACCCCTGTATCATTTATATCTCTTCTAGGGCATCTCAAATGGCCCTAGGTGTTTACATGGTGAGCAAGTGAATCCCTGAACATGTGGTCCTCAATAATTGTGGTCAGTAAAACTTGGAATTCATTAGGATGATCAGGTGCATGTGTTTAGTCCAGATTGTGTTCTTGGGATCCCACCTCGTGTGTAGAGACCTGCATGCTGGACACCTAAACGTGTCTGAATTCTACTGTTTGCATTCAGAGGAACTTAATTTAGATGAAATGAATCTGACCCAAAGGCTTTGTTTCTAATGAGAAAAGAACAATTAACAAAATTAAGAGTTTGAAGGTTGAGTCATAAAATCATGAGGAAAAAAAAAGCTCAACTCACATGAAAAAGGAGTGTCTCTTCTCTTTTATTGGAGGGTGGGTGGTGTGGGGGTGGGTAGGGGATGAGAAGCAGAGACCCACAAATGATGTGATTTGTTCCATATTGGCATAACTAAAATGTGTAGCCAACTAAACCACATGTTCCATATACGGTTGAATTTCCTTATTTTTAAATGAGGTCAATTTTGATATGAAAAAACCCTTTCAAAATAAAAAATGCAAAAGATTCCTTTTGAAAATGTTGAAATGAAATGTTGTGCCATTTGGAAAGTTTCATTCCTGTTTTTTCAGATGAAATGTCAAATAAATGAAAATCAAATTTACATACTTTCTATCACGTGAAAACAACATATTTTATCAAATCTATTATTCACCTACATTTTCAGGGTAGCTCTATTTCTGATGTGTGAGCAGACAACTTATATAACTAGCACAGTGTGAATTCAGCTATAAGAAGATGACACTTTATTCTCTGTGACTCTTAACATTGTAAAATAAAGACTGAAAATTCAGCTCCCACAGTATTCATGCTTAAAATGTTGGCTACATAATCATTTTTACTGAATAGACTGAACAGCAACTCAAATTTCACTTATGCAGAAACAAGTTTGGATTATGTTTTTGCTTGAAATAAAAGTTAAAAGAAACTTAACTCCGCATATTAGATAAAAATAAGGTCTAGTCCTCCTATTTTATGTATTTAACATCAGCTTAAATTTCAAGCTGTATGTAAAACAATCCTTTCATAGTAGGTAATGTAAGTAAGCCTAATGACACTGTTTCCAGACAGCCAAAAGTTAGCAGTGGAAAGAATATAGACACCTACATTGTGTGTGTTCCTGTAATGGCAGATGAGTCTTGTAGACATGAGTCTTGTAGTCTCTTTTCAAAAATATTATATACATATACATATAAATAAATGAATGAATGAATAAATAAATAAATAAATAAATAAATAAATAAATATATATATAAACACAACCCCCAAACCACAAAAGTGCAACATTCATTTATGGGGTCTATTTTAGGGGATCATTAAAAATTTTGCAGAGTACAGGTGTATTGATTACATCATGGGATTATGCTGACATGAGGAGGAAGAAAAAGTGAAACGAAAACTTTCTGGTGATGTTCACATTTCTTTCTTTATTTTAGCCTAAAATTTCTGCAGGCAGGAACTGAGTGTAGAGCTCAGGAATTAGCCTTTTACTTTTGGCAGTGCTGTCTTAATTTATGGCACCATGAGGCCCAGGTTCTGGGTTGTTCCTTCAAAAGCAGCCCTCCAGCCAAATAGGTTTCTGGGCAGTGGCTCTATAACATCTGGAGGCTCAGATGTAGTAACTCCTCACCCCTTTCTCAGGAAGCTGGTCTCACTGCGAGTACAGGGAGTTTTTCTGCTGCACATGCTCATGGTACCCATGGCCTCCAGCATCCTTAAGACACCACTGAATTCTGGAGTGTATTTCCTATATGACTTTGGACAAGCCATGCTTTAGTTTCCTCATCTGTAGGCTGGGGATTATGTTGCTGGAATGAATGGAGGCTAAAATCACTGATGTTTGTAATGTGTGTTGATATTCTCCGAGGGAAGGCAGGCACAATAGAAGTGCAAATAAATTGTTGTGACTGTTTAGTATTTCAGTAAATGGAAAAGCTCTTCAAAGCGGAGTTCAGAGCAAGTACAATAGAGTGGAAAATTACATGTGCAGAGCTAAGAAAGACGATGGAAAGACTTTGAGGAAGCAATTTCACTGCAGTCATTCTAGTAATCAATGAGATGTGTACATTTATTTGCCAGTGTGGATTATAATATTAGCGATGAGTCTCTCAAGAAGAACAATATCAGATTTAGGCAAGCAAAGAAAGTGCTTTGCACATGGATTGTGAAGCTTGCCCTGACTGTTTCAGGTCTGATCACCTTAGGGTAATGCCTAACAAGGCATGGCCTTGTTAGATGCCAGAAGGGCAAGCATAGCTCTGCTGAGTGGGAAGGGGTAGTGAGCTTTCGCTTGGGCCATAATGTTGGAAGTCATTGTCTCTTGGTAAGGAGGAACTGCTCCAATGACAACACAGGAGGTACATCCTGAGAGTCAGTTATGAGAACACCTTGTGGGCAGGTTGTTCACATTGGTAGTCATTGTTTTTCCTCTCCTTAAAGAGAGGCCACTATATATCATTTCCTAACAGGGATGAGTAGGGTGTTTGCAAGTGCATTTTGAATATGAAGACCTCCATGCAAATGCCAAGGGCAGTGACTGTGGGAATGGCCATTTGACAGCTTATAGGAAACAAATTCTTAGAGGAACAGTTATCGCCATATCACCGCTGTCACCATAATGCTCAGCACTGTTAGTCACATCAGCAAAGATTTCAGGGCAGAGTGAATGTGTTTAATTCCTACAGGCATGACCCCTCCAACTTAGCACTGTTGCATGCTGTGAACTGAAGTCCTTGTCACATTCTTACTTATGCTATGCCATTTCTGTCCCTGAGCAATTCTCCTGCGTTCCCAGATTGTCATTCTCACACTTTTTATAGGCAGTTAATCCCCTTACGGAGAGAAATGTCACTGAACCAAACCCCAGATGTAGACTATCCTCCATTCTGAGAGATGGATAGGAGTGTAAGTGAACATGAACTTAGCTTGTAGAGAGCTTTCAGGCAGTCTGCATAACCAGTGAGCTCCCCTTCCCCCATTAAAATGCTCCTGAACTTTGGTCTGCTAGGTGTATTGCTCAGAATCAATAACTGAAAGCTTAAGTCTCTCCAATATAAAATGCATGCATATAAGACAATATTCTGAAGTGGGGTAGATTACATCAATCCTAGTGCGGTGGGAGGATGATGATACACACCAGGTCATGCTGTGCACTATTTTTTAATATCTTTATATCAAACAAATGACAAGAGAGAGAGAAACCCTGGGAGAAGAAAAGATGTGTGGAGCTAAAGAATGGGAAAGATAAAGTGAATCCCTAAACCCTGAAAGGTTCATACCTGAAAGCTTTATGAAGTGGGAGAGAAGGAGTTTAGCTGTCCTGAACAAGGACAGAAATAATGAGTTATGATAATATGGTATTACTTTATTTAAATAGCCCATTTAATTCTTTTTATTTTGTGGGATCTTTTTCTTGAAAACTGGGGTCCTTTTGACAGTGAAGGAGTGTTAACCCTCCTTAAAAAGCTGACCCTGCTACAAAAGGGACTGCTAAGAAAAATTGAAAACAGCCTGTTAACAATGGATGCTTCAGTTATACTGCGCAAGTGTTGGAAAAGCATGTCTCAGGACTTCCAGAAGGCTGCTGCATAGAGCTGAAAAGCGATTAAGGCTGGCAAATCACTGTATAGTTTTGCACTGCCAGTCTTGAGACTGCCTCAGTAATGGTGTGACTTACTCAATTCAATATACCCTTGAAAAGGGACCTCTTGAGCTCAGAAATGCTGTTGTGTAGACCACTCATTTGCCTCGAGGGGATTGTCACAACATTTCCATGGCAATTGCTCTTGTAAGCTGGGAAACATTCAGGAGGCTGCCATAATATAGAGACTGCATAGTATGTACTGACTTGTGTGTGTATATATGTGTGTGTGAGAGAGAAAGGCTGTCTAATGGAAGGTCTATCTGACCTAATAATATAGTTGAACTAGCTGAGGTGTTTGTCTCAGCGTTGCAAAGATCTGTTTTTAGACCAATTTCTGAGCTTCAAGTGGATACATTTGCAGAAATCAGAATTGTTTTGTGAATTATTTGTCAGCAGAAAAAGAGGGCTGAATGCATGAGATAATGAATTCATAATGCATAATTTGACTATTTTAGAAGCAATTATGCTTTTGAAACCATCAGCATAAGCTTAATGCAGACAAAATGGAGATCTTAGTAGCCCCCCCCCCACAAGCCTCTTCCTTTCCTCTGCCACTGAGCATCAAACAACCATTTTTTTCCTCACCTGAATTATTTCTCCAAATCCCAATATATCAAATATGTCAAAATCTTTCTGTTTCTTCCAATAAAATATTGCTGTATTGCTCCTCTCACCCCTCCCTTCCCTTTCCCCTCCTGCCCCGACCCCCCCGTACACACACACACACACAGTTATTTCACAGAATCACAGGATAGTTTGGGCTGGACATAGGAGAATATCTAATTCCAACCCCCTGCCCTGGGCAAGGACACGTCCCACCAGACCAGGTTGCCCAAAGCCCCATCCAGCCTGGCCTTGAACACCTCCAGGGATGGGGCATCCACAGCTTCTCTGGACAACCTGTGCCAGTGCCTCACCACCCTCTGAGTCAAGAATTTCTTCTTCATATCTAATCTAAATCTATGTTTCATTTTAAAACATCTATTCCTGCCTTGCTGAACTTCATGAGGTTTGCACAGGCCCAGCTCTCAGGCCTGTTCAGGTCCCTCTGGATGGCATCCCTTCCTTCTATCTTATCAACTACACCACTCATCTCATCTTCTTACTCTTTCTACTCATTCTGAATCTCAGCACACAGTTATGTGTAAGAGCAAATAATTTGTTCTTTATACCTAATCTAAACCTACCCTCTTGTAGTTTAAAACCATTACTCCTTTTTGCAGCACTCCACTCCCTGACAAAGAGTCCCTCCCCAGCTTTCCTGCAGGCCCCCTTTTGGCACTGGAAGGATGCTGTAAGATCTCCCCAGAGCCTTCTCTTCTCCAGGCTGAACAACCCCAACTACCTCAGCCTGTCTTTGTAGAAGAGGTTCTCAAGCCTTCTGATCATCCTCATGCCCTCCCCTGGACTTGTTCTAGTACTTCCTTGTCCTTTTGTGACTACCATCTAAGCCCTTATGACCTCTCATTCACAAACCGCCACTGTCTTTAGCCACCTCAGGAATATTTCTGGAATTTTAATGTAAAAGAGGTGCTGGGCTGGAATCTGGGGCCAAATTTTCAGTGCAGTTTTGGCCACACTTAGAGTCTGCAGCTCTGCAGCTGTTTACATCCTGTTTGTGTGTCCATCTCCAGTCTGGTGGCTCAGCAGTAAGTTTTCGCTATTCTAACTTACAGGATTGACTTCGGATTTGTGAATTAGACTTGATATTGATTTAGGAGCTTCATTCCTGAATTTTGCTCATGGCCACTTAACCTCTTGTTATGTGTAGTCTTAAGGCATGTTGCTTTTTTTCTTCCCCCCCCCAGTCCCTCCCCCCCGCACCTGTTTATAACCCTCAAGGTTCTAAACAGTAGCAGACTGACTAGTTAGGATGCTTTTTACAGTAACCTGCCTTGATTTTCTGTATTTCTAACCTTAAATATTTAATCTGTCCCACTTAGCTTTACAATATAGTTTCCCAAGGCTTTGGAGAGTATTTCAAAATTGACCCAAGCAGACAGATGTGTCATGTAGAGCTCAGATTGTTAACAGTACATTGACAACTGAAAAGTTTTTCATCTCTCCTTGATGACTGCAAAGAAAATTCTTCAGAAAATGATTCCTGAAACATTTGTAAAACTCTTTAATAAAGCAATGTGTTCTTGTTATTTAACCTATTGCTGGCAGATGACCTGTTATCCACGATCAGAGAGAAGGATAGAATTTCTGCTTCCTCTGCTGACATTTGCAGAAGCTCATCAAAGGACAGTTCATTTTCTCATCTGATTTCTCTGTTGTGATTAGAAGAAAACCTTCACATATATAATCCCTCAGTCCAACCAGTTTGGATTTGCCTAGTGTTTTACGGTGTATTGACTCTGCTGTCATATCCAAACTATCTTCTGAGTCAACAGCTGATTTATTCTTGTTAGTGGCTCAGACAGAGTCCTCCTGGTTGAACCTTGAACCTCACTCTAACTTACAGAGTATGTTCAGTCAGAATGTCTTTTGATCTTTCTTATTGAAAGATGAAGTGTGACAATCCTGATGATTCTTAGCAGTCCTCCAGAGATCTGTTATCTTTTCCTTTTTGTATGCTTTGTGGGCACTACAATCAATGTGACCACTGAGAGAGCATTTTAAAGAGCATTTTAATATGCTTTCTGTATTCCTCTACAGCTTTGAAAAGTTTGCACATCCTTTGTTTGTCTGCCTGTGTATCAATGCATATGTATATTTATTTCCAACAGAAATCAAGAGAGGATAAGAAATGAAAATCTTATACGACAAGCCCTCAATTGCCAGTAATGAACACAGAGTACAAAATCAAATTAAAAAACCGTATGCTAGGAGATAGCATTAGGAACAATTTGACATTTATTGAACAACAGATGGTGATTAAAAGCATAAAACCATGATAGTCTTGCTAAAAAACAAACCCCATAGTTCTTTCTAAAGAATGTCTAACATTTCAAATAAAATACTCTAGGCATCAATGAAATCTTAGGAAGATCAATTTTGAAGGTGTTTCTTATCAGAAGTGCTGTTAAATCTTCCCTTTAAAAGTATCACATCTGTAGCTTGACAGCTTTCTGGGAAGGAATCTTCTCCTCCCATGCAGGTCACAGATAGTAAATACTTCATGGAGAGAATGTGCACATTAAGCTATTTTTTTTTTTTAATATTATTTTTAATGAAGGGGGAGTGGAATGCTTTCTTTCCCTTCTACCCCGTTTCCTAGCCCAGCTTTCAGTGAGTTTGCATAAGGATACAGTCCTGTCCTTCAGTGTGAACCCCATGCAAGTGGGAGGGTTGATCACCCTGGGGCAAATTTAAGGATGAAGAGAGCCTGAAAATTAGTTGGTAGTTTTGTTCTGCCCTTTCTCTCCTGTACCACACAGTAAGATGATGCTCTCCACAGGGTACCTGATAAAGGTGTTCTCTCTAAAATGTAGCTTTGAGTCACAGACCCCTAAAAGTCTATATCCTGTCTGTAAAAGAAGTCATGAAAGATGACTAAGAGAAACAATCTATTGTCTGTAGATCTGTATTTACTTTCTAGTGGAAGGAGGGTGGAAGCACATCATACCACTCAGTGCTTTTGGGTGTGTCATCACATTTTTATCTCCAGCCAGTGCATCTTGCCTGTCTGACTCTTCCCTCAGAGACAGTCTATTGGTGGACACAGGTTGAAATATGCTGAATTTATATTTATGGGATCAATTATGAACTGTTTTGTTTCATTTCTTTCCCTTTTTACTGAACTATTTATTGCATCGTTGTGTGTAATGGTGCTCTTAGGAGAGACATAATGATAATTATCATAGGATGTATTAGGTAAGTGCACCTATATACATGCATCTCTCTGAGATAATTTATTAGAGAGGTATATTAGGCGATTCAGTTTAAATGATTTGTTGTTCTGGCTACCCATCCTTCTCTGCAATGCCCAGTTGCAATGTCATCTGTGGATGAATCTTGCTTTATTCTCTCTATATCTACAGGCCATTCTGCACACCCCAGACTTGTTTGCTCTCATGTGATCCTTTGCCTAATCCATACTTCTCTGCATCTGCTGTCCCTCCTTTTTCTCCTTCAGAATTTTTACCTTTTCCTTCCTCCTTTTCTTCCTTCCTTTCCTTCCCTTCCTTTCTCAGTCCTGCATGTGTTATCTATCTTTCACTGACTGTGCATAAAGAATTTTCAGTCTTCATTCATACATATTTGCAATGCCAGGCCTGATTCACAAATTGCATTTCATGTGTCTATTAGCAATAGCCAACAACATGGTCCTAGGGACTTGGTAATATGAGATATCTTCTGTCAAAACTATCCTCTAAAGCCCTTGAAAGTCAATAACTGTAAAACCTCACACCAAAGAGCAGATACTAGAATCTTGGAGATGATTTAGATTTCCATGTTGGTAGACAAGGATAGAGAAGCATATACATTAGGAGTTTTGTCCCATTTTGGGACAGGCATCATTATAAGGTGGCTGAACTTCTCTCTGAGGCAATTATACCTTCTACCAGCTATCAAGGTTGACTAAATGACTGTCATAGACTAGATATTAATCTAATGGGAAGTAGATAATGATCATGAACTGAAAAATAGGACACCTGATTTTCAACTTCTGTGTGCTAGCATCTTTGTGTTTCATCAAAAATATTTACTCTTTTGGTCTGAATTTTTCAGATTTTCATTTTTGGTGAGAAGGTTAATTTTTACTTTTTATTTTTTGTAACATTGCAGGCATTTTATGTCAAGATCTAACTACAAATTATAATGTAACTTTAAGAATGAGAAATGGTACTAAAAATGTGTGATAATTTAACACCAGAAGAGAACTCTAGTGAAAAATCTGACTGAGGCATTAGGAAGTTAAAGTACTGGTATTCTGACCTTGGCTTAAGTGTTGTAAAAGATGGTAGAAAAACTTTCCTTCTAGTTAAGAACATTGCAGTTAGTGTCCATCCATTACAGATACAGAAAGTAAGTGAAATTTGGGGGGTGGGGGGGTGGGGAAGGTACTGTGGACTACAGTGAGAGAAAGGTGAAACTGGAGGGGGTAAGTTGAACTGCTGTTGATAGGATCATCTGAAGAGTCTAGACACTGAATACAAAATCTCCGTGTCTTCTTCAGAAAATACAAGGTGGCTAGAGGAAACGATCAAAGGAAGACAGAGAAAATAGAACCATAGAATCATTAAGGTTGGAAAAGACCTCCAAGATCATCTGCTCCAAATATCACCCTACCACCAATAACAACCATGTACCTAAGCACCAGGTCCAACCTTTCCTTAAACACCCCCAGGGCCATTGACTCCACCACTTCCCTGGACAAATTGTTCCAATGCCTGACTGCTCTTTCTGAGAAGAAATGTCTCCTAATTTCCAACCTAAAACTCCCCTGGCTCAACTTGAGGCCATTCCTAAAGTTGTAGTTGCCATTCAAGGCCATTCTAGTTCTATCACTAGTTATCTGTGAGAAGAGGCCGACCCCCAGCTCCTCACACCTTCCTTTCAGGTAACTGTAGAGAGCCATAAGGTCTCCCCTGAGCCTCCTCTTCTCCAGACTGAATAACTCCAGTTCCCTCAGCCACTCCTCATAAAACTTGTGTTCCAGGCCCTTCACCAGCTTCGTAGCTCTTCTCTGGGCATGCTCCATGGCCTTGATGTCCTTCTTGTACTGAGGAGCCCCAAACCGAACACAGCACTTGAGGTGCAGCCTCACTAGAGCTGAGTACAGGGGGACAATCACCTCCCTGCTCCTGCTGG
Organism: Aythya fuligula; assembly: GCF_009819795.1. Lineage (NCBI taxonomy): Eukaryota > Metazoa > Chordata > Aves > Anseriformes > Anatidae > Aythya > Aythya fuligula. The sequence goes on along the minus strand of NC_045559.1, from coordinate 174,823,767 downwards.
CTACACTATTCCTGATACAAGCCAGGATGCCATTGGCCTTCTGGGCCACCTGGGCACACTGCCAGCTCATGTTCAGGCGAGCATCAGCCAGCATCCCCAGATCCTTTTCCTCTGTACAGCCTTCCAACCACTCTGCCCCAAGTGTATAAATGGAGAAAGATGGAGGGAGTGATGTTCTTGGTATATTCCATGAAAATTTCTGGTATCTTTGGAGATGTTCAAAGCCCTGAGCTGAGCTGAGTTGAGAAAAACTGACCGTGCTTTTAGCAGAATGTCAGACCAGAGAACTTCAGAGTTCCAATCTCAGCTGCAGTATTACCTTGTGACTATTTTTCAAATTTCAGTCATGGAAACGTAGTAATTTTACTTTATTTTGGAGATCAACAAATAACATAATTCCTTTCCATTGCTACTGGGTACACAAATACTTTATGTTATTATCCAGTAAAAATTGATATTGGAGACATGAAATAAGAAAATAGTCATCTTTATCATAGGCTTAATATTATTACATTGGAAGAAAGCAGTAAAAAAAGAACAGATCAAAAAAAAAAAGAACAATTTATTTTGCTGATGCTTGCAATAGGTAATGACAGTATCAGCAGTAAGAACCTATTAAGCTACTTCAAATTAGTATCTGATCTACTTTAAAAAGACACTCATTATCAGTTAATTCATTAAGAGTATTTGTTGAGGTTTAAGACATATGAAACAAAAATACCTCATTTGCAAGTAATTAATACAGAATTACTTAAGCAATACAGTTTCACAAATGAAATACTTATATCTTAATTCCTTTTAATCCACTTGAAAGAGATACTTAGATCTTTAATCATCAGATAAATTAGATGTTTTGTTAATTACCTATCAATCAATATTCCAGTTCAGCATCTACATTGCTCAAGAGAAGGACACACAGTTGAGATGAGAGGTTTTTTTTTTTTTTTCATTAAACATTCTTTCTTATTTATTTCCTTTCTGAAGCTGGCATTGAGGGCATTAACCAATTCTATTGTTCAATAATTCAAGGGCGAATTACTGTGTTTATTTATTTATTTATTTTGCTGTGTTGTAAAGCTCCCAGGAGATTTGGTCATGTATTCCTATGCAGTTGAAACCTGTGCTGAGTTAAATAATTTGATCCTTCTTTCCTTCCTTCTTTCCTTCTTTTATTCAAAACTTCAAGAATAAGTGCATTTAAAAAATGTGTCACAAAATACATGATTGCCTTTAATCTCTGGTTTCAAGCCCAGAGTTCATTATACTGCACTGGCAGTTGTGTTGATCTAATGGTTTCGTAGACCCAGTTCCCTGTCCAAATATGACACACTTTCATGTTTGAGTAGCCCACTAAGTTCTCAGGTTGCCTAAAGTGGGAGCACTCAGTACCTACAAAGAATAGACTTTACCATTTGTTAGTCTTTTGGCACATTTTGGAAAAAGAGAGGAGAAGTGTGCACAACCGGGAGAAATTACCTCGTCTGCGATTCAAGCCAAGGCACTCAGTGGAAATCTGGGTCCATTTTCCTGCTCAGGAATGAAAACGAATATTCAGATAACAAGTAGACCAGATTATCTTTTCAAAATATTCCTAATGATTCCCACCTGAAGTGGAAATGTCTACTTCTCTATAGCCATGGATAATAATTGTTTTAATGTCTGATTTGAAAAACACTAAAAAAAACAGGGTTAATAATGAAATGCTGACGCAACTTTATCTATAGCACTTCTAGCAGAATGGTTATAACATGAAAAAGTAAGGTTCAATAAAATGCAAGGCAGAAACAGCAAATTATATTAGATGTGACATATTAGCCATAAGGCCTTTTCTAAACTACAGTGAAGAAATTAGGACAAGGGTATGGTAGTATACTTCTCCCCACAGCGTGAGAAAGGCCTAACCCTCAGAGCATTCCCTCTAAACTTGTATTCTATTTCTAGCATGTGTTTTATTAACTTTTATTTTTGTTTTGCAGGCTAGACACACAGCACCAACCTTAATGTCAAATTAGATAATGAAAAGCAATAGTCATCTTAAGAAAAATCATTCAAATAACTGTCATGTTGCATTATAGTTTTTGCTGCTAGCAAAAGCCTTAATTAAGTCTGCAGAATGGTTTCTTTTCTCATCCTCTGATTTCAGATGCTCTGAACTTCCTAAGCAATTTTTCTGTTACAGCTACATCTTTATGCTCTTGTAAAAATCATCTGATGTATAGAATACAGCAATTGCTTTTTTTTTAAAAAAAAAAAGTAGGAGGGGAGAGTTTCACACAAAATCGTACCATTTATCAAGATGTAGGAAAAAAAGTGAAAGCTAGAACTTCAAATGTTGCCAGATTTCATCTGGAATGATCAGCACAAGCCTAACGACTTCTGCTGATGTGTACTGATAAACAAATCAGAACAACAGCAACTGACATATACTATGAAAACCTGGAAATGTACTATAGAACAGATCCTGCTGCAATGCGGTTACCAAACTGGGAGGTAACTCTGGTTGGTGCAGAACCAGGCTTACCCCCAAATCAATTTTCCTAAAGGAAAGGGTGTTGCAGCAATCTCTGACTGAAACAGCAATTCCCAACAGGGAATTTAATTATGTCAGGGGCTGAAATGGTAAGTACAAGGAACAGAAAATGCAAGGGAAATTGAGCAGTCCTTGGGTTCTGAATCAAACAGAACTCACACAGATCTGGAGGAATGGACATAATGAATGCATGCATAATAACTTGCAATTAAGTTTGGATTGGTCTATTCTCCCATGTTCCTGGTGACAGGAAGAGGGGGAATGGGCTAAAGTTGCACCAGGGGAGGTTTAGGTTGGATACTAGGAAAAACTTCTTTACCAAAAGGGTTGTTAGGCATTGGAATGGGCTGCCCAGGGAAGTGGTGGAGTCACCATCCCTGGAGGTCTTTAAAAGACATATAGATATAGAGCTTAGTGATATGGTTTAGTGGAGGACTGGTTAGTGTTAGGTCAGAGGTTGGATTAGGTGATCTTGGAAGTCTCTACCAACCTAGACGATTCTGTGATTCTGTAATACCACTGAATGATCCATTGGTGTGATAGGTATTATCTACTCTAAGTCCATCATTGGAAAGAACAAGTTGGATTGGATATGTTTCTACTGCTTTATGAATCTCCACCTAGTCTCCGTAACCTTGTGAAAGTCTAAGTATAGCTGGAGGCATATAACTGAAGGATTTGCTACAGCTCTTTCTGAAGTCACTTGAGGTCTGCCTACAGCAGCTGACTCTTCCCCACTTGCTGTGCTTTGATTTGTGCCATGAAGTGCTCTCATCATTCATGAACCAGAGTCTTGCAGGTTGCAACTGAACTGGAAGAGGTAGCTGAGGAGCTCACCTACTGCACTGCAGTTGGGAATTCAGTCCATAAGACCAGACTAGAACTATTATGAAGTGAAATATTCGGAAATGTGTTTACTGAGATGTCAGAATGTCTGCACAAACTACTAAGGTCTGTAGATCCACTTATAGTGGTCCAAACTGCCTGCTAAAGCATCTGGAGAGATCCTCAGGTCCCAGAAACAAGCTCTAGCCATGAGGGACATTATCCTCTCTCTGGCTGCATAGTAAGTAGCACAATGGAATAGGGCAGAGAATCAGGAATGTAAACTGCAATAAGTCATGGTTTGAGATAAAGACAGTTTAATAAGACAAGCAAAAGCCGTACATGCAAGCAAAGAATAAGGAGTTCATTTGCTACTTCCCAATGGCAGGCACATGCTCAGCCACTTCCAGGAAAGCAGGGCTTATCACATGCAACAGTTTCTTGAGAAGACCAATGCCATCACTCTGAGCATGTTCTCTCCATCTCCAGCCTCCTTTACTCCAGTTTTTATTGCTGATGCCACGTGGTATGGGCCATCCCTTTGGCCAGCTGTCCTGGCTGTGTCCCCTCCCAGCTTCTGGTGCACCCCCTGCCTGATCACTGGCAGGGCAGCACAAGCAGAAAAGTCCTTGGCTCTGTCTAAGCACTGCTCAGCAACAACTAAAACACTGGTGTGTTATCACCACTGTTTTCATCATAAATCCAAAACACGACACCATGCTAGCTACTATGAAGAAAAATAACTCTCTCCCCACACAAATCAGGGCATTGGCACTTATATAACGCAATTGCAAAACATTTCCAGATCAGGATATTTGACTGTCATGTGTTGCTCTTTACATGAAAACCTTTAGAAATTATAATGGTTATCCTGATACAGCAAGTAGGGATGAGCTAAGGTCTGGTTTTCCATTGAGTCTCCAGACTGTTTCGCCCCAACTCTGTTAGCTCCATTGAATTTAGGTAAGTATTGCTCGTTGCCCCAGTGAAACCAACACAAATATTGCTGTTTATTAGGGCTTGGCTGTGAAGCCAGTTATTGCATGTATCTCCAGGCTATTTCAAGAGTATGATACTCCAAGATGGCCTTTATAATTGGCCTAAATTCGCTCTCTGTAAAATTGAAACAGTAAAACCGTACTTTCTCTGTACTTTGTGTGCATGATTTACCTCAGTGGTAAGCTCTCTGTAACATGAGAACATAAAATTTTCAGGACATTCCATCCTTTTGGGATTATGTGCACCAAGGAAATAGCATCCCTCTGGGAATAAATCCAGAGTCTGACAGGATGTCTGACTACCTCGGTACTCCAAAAGGAAAACCAACTTGGAAGGGAACAAAGACTTTCCACAGAGAATGAAAATGTGGACACATAGAGAAAGAAGGAAAAAAAGAAAACAAGCAAACAGAAGGTTTTTAGGAATTCTTAATGAAATCTTTTGAACTGGCTGTTATCAGAATATTCCTACATTTTGACCAGCTCTACAAAGTAACAGTACAGCTGGCAGGAAGAAGAGAGGGTTGGTCAGGACATGCCAAAAAAAGGTATGCATCCCCCCAAAGCACTCACAGTTTCTGCATCCAGTAAATGGTTTGTTCAGAAGGAACAGCAGCTGATGTTTTCTAGTTCTTCTTTGGATTCTTGACCTGTTTGCATAGTAAGAATAAGCCAGATTTAAACCTTTTTGAGACGTATAGACATGTTTGCAAATTCCTCCCTTCCTTCCTTCTTTGCTTCCTTCCTTTGCTAAATCAAAACCAGAATAATTCCCTTTGCATGGATATGTTATAGTTTTCTCTGCCAACTTAAACAGTAATAAAAGACTAGGTCACTTATCACTACATGCACACAATAAGTGAGTAGGCCATATCCATATTTTACAGGGCTGTTTAAAAATGTTAGCTTCTGGAATGCAGATACTGGTTTATAAACTGGAAAGGAGAGAGTAAAGAAAAGCATGTGTGGAAGATTTACACCACAAATATAAGGAAAAAAACTTTGTTAAGTAGTTTTTCATTTTGTTTTGTTTTGATTTTTAGTTTAGTTTGTTTATAGGTTGTGGAAAATCCATTGGATTAAAATACATCAGAAAATCCCTAGGAACCAGGCTGAAAGTGAACAAGAATTTAATCCTTCTCCATCACTGTCAGCTGAAATTCTTTCCTCCTGATAAATATAAGTAGATGCTGTTGCTGCTTCTTTATTGATGCTGGTGATCTCAATCCAATAGTGCAGAAGAAAGTGGAAGATTAAGATGTATAGTAAAGCAGGACTGAAAGATTATTGCAATAAAATGGAAAAATTGTCAGTCCCATAGTGCCTTAAGATGGAATGTTACAATGCCTTTGTGGTTAGGAAAGGTTAAAACACTTCCAAGAATATCTTTCTTACTGATAGACTTTCCCCAGAGAAGACCTTGTAGCCATTTAAATCCTTAGTGACCTGACTATAAATCTGATACTTCCAAAAGCCTGAAAGTAAACTGACTTGCTTCTTCAACTGTTGAAATTGTACTTGCCGTTAGTTGCATAAAAAAGGAAATTAGAATCTAGCTAAAAATCAGAGTCCATGGTGTTTTCAGTGCTAAAAACATCATTTCAATATTATTAACAAGATGGTAATACAATTAACAAGATGGTAAGAGTTAGTGAAGAACTGGATCCATGTGTTCACCAAGGAATCCATCTGGAGGTGAGATGAACAGCAACATAAACCAACATTCCAAAGATAAACCACTTATGAGTGAATTAGGTTATTTGGACTGATTATAAAAGCTCCTAAGATTTTGGTAAGGCCCCAAAAGCATCTGGGACCTACTCCTTGGAAATTTCAGTTCTAAAATGATAAAGATTGGAGTTCATCCTGGAGAAGAGAATGATGGAAGGGAGACCTTACAGTGGCCTTCCAGTGCCTAAAGGGGGCCTACAGGAAAGCTGGGGAGGGACACTCAGGAATTGGAGTGATAGGACAAGGAGTAATGGCTTTAAACTAAAAGAAGGTAGGTTGAGATTAGATATGAGGAAGACATTCTTCACTCAGAGGGTGGTGAGGCCCTGGCACAGGCTGCCCAGAGAAGCTGTGGATGTCCCATCCCTGGAGGTGTTCAAGGCCAGGCTGGATGGGGCTTTGGGCAACCTGGTCTGGTGGGAGGTGTCCCTGCCCAGGGCAGGGGGTGGAATTAGGTGATCTTGAAGGTCTCTTCAAGCCCAAACCATTCTATGATAAATTTAAGAACAGTGTAGAAAGAGGCTAGGGTCACTCTAGTATTCAGTGTATCACCTGGAGAGAGAGTGGGATGTAGCTGAGGATATTGTACACTGTAGGTAAGCATTTTGTACAGGGGTAAGAGTTAGTGAACCTGCATTGTCTGGTCAAGGAGTGAAGTTGCTGTTACAGAGGCATGGGGTCTCAAATATGGTGCATGTACAGGCAAATCTCCTTATCATCATGGGAGAATTTAAGTGGAACCCCTTCCCAGTACAGGATGTGAGCGCTGAAGCCTTACAATAACGTCAGACATATCCACGTTTCACTGCCTATTTTTTTTTATTATTATTATTATTACTATTTTTCTTTTCCACACACTCTCTGTGTGGATGATTTGTATTGTGAAAAGAGCTGGGAAGAGTACCACTCCTTTTATAGCATCCTTTGACGCTGAGTTCAAAATATTTAAGCCTGTAGGGAAATTACTAAATTACCCTTTTGAACATGTTTTAATCAAAATTTTTGGGCACACGGGCAAGAAGGAGAAGTTCTGACAATATTGCATGGCATATGTCTTAACTTTTCATAGATACAGGGAAAAAACCTGACCAAGGACAATATTAGTCCAACAGCCCTGTATGTCAAAGCATTTCCAAAATGCCTGTGCTCCCTATTTACACCCCTCTATTTGCATGTGAAAAGCCTGTATTTGCAGATGTCAGGATTTCACTGAGGGTCAGACTGAGCTGAAACCCTGAGATTCAAACATTTCAGAAGGCCTGGGAAGGCTTGTTTTCACGGCTCTGGTTTATGTCATTGTTGGAGATAAGAAACTGAGATGATTCAGTGCAGAAATAAATCCCTCCGGGGTTGGTGTGTACTTTGTGTTTTGGCCACTTCTATCAGATGGTATTGCCTACTTGTTTTACGTGGCTGGTAAAGCTTCAAACTTACATATTTTGCTCTCATTTGAAATTGAGTTTACTGTGCTCTTAATCAAGATACTTTAGTTTGCTATAGAACTGCTCTACAGATCTGCTCTGGGGCACTTCTCATCATGATCAACCATGGCCGGGCAAGGGATAGCAGTAGAAAAAACATGCCAGGAAAGCAAAGAAAAGTAAGAGAGGGATGTTCTTAGCATCACAGTGGTTACTGAAGTTCTGACCTTGGCTTACTCTGGCTCACCGGAGGCAGGAAAAATGGTTCCCCTAGGTATAGTCCTTTCTCAGCAATTGGGGGAGGCATGGCTGGTGGACCTCTGTGTCCCTACCAGTAGATAGCCATGATCCTACCGTCTGCATGGCTATCCCTACCATAAACTTTTTGCTGCACCAAGTACTTTGCTGATGGAAGGCATCCTCAGAAATGGGGTGGCAGAGTTGTAGCACCACAAGGCTACTGAGAAACTGCATTTCTGTACATCTAGCAGTGAGAGTGCAAGACTTTGTCCTTATTCCTGGGACAGAAAAAATTGATTTTGTCTATGCTGCTGTGAATCCTTGATCTTTCCCTAAGGACTGTCCTCACAGAGCTCAGAATGAGACTATTATTACATTACCATTCAGAGCAGGCCTGACGATGTAATTATTTCCTATTAGAAGTGCCTGCATCATTGCATTTTCAGAGTATTGAATTTGGATTACGCAAAACGACAGGTCAGGATCTTAGCTGATGTATCCCTCATAACTTTACTGAAAACAATGGCACTTCAAACATTTGCAATGGCTAGAAGTCTATCTGTATTTCTACATCTGTATATGTAGATCTATAAAAAAATGTCAAAGAATACCTGACATTTGTAGGAAAAAACTCATACTGAGTTAGATGCTTCTATAGCAGAGATCATGTATGGAGAACAAGGTTGATTTTTCAGTGTGGAAAAGAGTGGAAATTGGTCAGTTTTGCCATTTAGTAGGATTAAACCTTGAATTATGTACCATAAGCCTTCAAACAAAATTCTGCAATTACCTATCTATTCACTTCTCTGTTAAGAGACTTTGTGTCGAGGAGTACACATGCAGAACAGGAAGGAAAATGATCAGATTTAAACTTAACTAAAACGTATTTTCTCAGCTGGAGTTTAGAAAAAAATGAGTCTATAAATGCAGAATTTTGTGTTGAGTCCTTGACGATGTCTGGAATAATGTAGCATACAGCATAACATAATAATGAAAAGGGAAATTAAATAATAACAGCAAAAACAAAAACAAAAAAAACCTGCTTTAAACTTCCTTGATTCAGTGCAGGTACATTTTTCATTTTGGTATTATTTCTGTTTTACACAAAGTATATTTTAAAGACATCTTAGATGTTTAACTGCATTGAGATCATGCATTATACTCTTTGTCCTTTACAAAAAAAGAAGGCATACCTGCCAGAAGCACATAATTTAATAAAGAAAATATCATTATAACTAGATTTTGGTGACTCTACAATCACGAAACTCAGGCAAGGGGTCAGCCAGCCAGATTGTTTCTACTGGGTATTTTGAAAACTGTGGGCTGCTGTTATTTTCAGCTACACCATAATTTTATTTTAGTGTGGAAAATAAATTGGAGTTTTAAAGGGAGGCTATTCTTTTGTATCTAAAAGCTGCAGACGCTTGTGTGGAATTGCTTGTTGCCAAAACTAGCTATGAGTATATTTAGTCTGAGAGAAAACGATTGGGTTGATAGTTCAGAGGTCAAAAAACCCTCTATGACAAATAAGTTCAATTTAGCATCAGCATAGGGTCTTCTGTGTCATCCTGTTCTTGTGCCTTTGTTCTCCTTTATATTATTTTCCTGTTATTGTGTCCTTTAGGGAATGGGCTTTGCGAGCTGTTCAGTCTCTGAATGGGTTCAATCCTTGGCTTCCGTGGAGACCGCTGAGAAGGGTGTCACTTGTGAAGGCAGTTTTGTGAGGAGACAACTCACTAATAAGACCCATACTCAGACAACCAGCCTGCTTCGTGTAGGCCTCTGAGCAGCTATCAGAAGCTAATTGTAATGCTTATTAAAGACAGCTTAGCAGGGATGTGAAAATGGCAGGCAGAACTTTGCTATTATCTGCACCAGCTCTCTGCCCTCTTACTCAGCAGCTCTGCTCCCTGGGTCTATTCAGGGACAGAGATGATGATTTTCTAAAGGGAAAAGAAAAAAAAAAAAAAAGAAAAAAAAGAAAAAGAAAAAAAAAAAAGGTCCCAAACTGCTGTTACTTGGCAGTTCTCTAAAACCAGACCAGCCTGGGAACGTTGACAGAGGCTCTTTATGTTGCATTTGCATCACATGCCATTTTTTTTTGGTGCAAATCTGGTTGCAGGACCACTAAGCAGGTTGTACCTTCTTCGCAGTCTGCAGGTGAGCATCACAAAGGTGTTTCACAGGAAAACTGGGAGGCATAGCTATGAGATCCTTATTAGTGATGGTGACAAAGAAAAGACGGCCCCAGAAAAGTACAGCTTAACACAAATATTCCAGTTTAAGCATTTCATTGACATCTCTTATCATTTGCAGCATCTCCTCCCCACCTCCTACCACCTCCTTCCATTTTTCCTGTGAAAACTGAGCAAGCACGGTATGGAAATCAGGGACACAACGAATGTCAAACTCAACATGCCATATCCTTAAACTCTCTGTCAGAGTAAAAATACAGTTTGAGGCTTTGCATTCTGTTATTCCTCATGCAAACTACCACTGCAGACAAGCACTTTGCCTGTGGTAAACGCTCTTGTTCAGAGCAGATGTTTCCCTCAATTAGCATTTTTTCAACTATTTAGCAAGTACATTCTATTAAATTATTTTAATTTATGCAGAAATTATGTTATTAAATTTACAAATTCTTTTTATAGGACACATCCTATAGTTTCAAGCTAATAATTTTCTGTCAGTAACCGTTACCATGGGCCAGAGAGTATTCCACTAATAAGAAATCTCTGCATTCTTTTTCTAACAGTGAGACATTTGCTTCTTTCATGTATTTCTCATAAGCACGATGATTGCATTTTTGATATCCTCCACACAAAGGAGGATGCTTAACATTTAAGACACTTGACAGTTTTTGGAAAACATGGAGATGTAGATTTTAGTCTTGAAAGTTTTGCATACATGTAATAACTCCTTTGTTCTTTATTCTATTCTGTTCAATTAACTTTCCTCCTTCCAAACCAGAGCCTTATGGATAGATAAGACAGCCTTTCTCTCCTTACCCTTCCATCTGTTCAGACCATTTTCACAGACCCTGCAGATGCAGTTCTGCCCTGGTGTTACTCTTCCCCTGTATGCTGCCTGAAATGGACTGTGTAGCTTAAAAAGCTCCATATATAGGAGTTATAGTGTATTATAGTGCATTATAGTGTTATTTCTGACAACACTTTCATCTGTCAACTAAAATTAGCAGTTGCAAAGGCTAATGAAGTTTTCTCATGGCAGGCTCATGCAGTTGATAATGAAATGCCGAGTTTTTATAACTAGGTTGTCGGCAGGAATCCAGCTCAGGTTACAAGTGACCGACAGTTGCTACCATCTACTGGCTGTTTGCAATCCTGTGTGAAAACAACAGGGCATTGAGACTCCTTCCTGGTCCTGTCGGCCCATGTTGTGGACAAATGGCTTCTGTCTGGCTGGCAATCTGACCAAAAGCTTGTTGGGATTGGCACCCGACAAGGGGGGGTAACATTTTCACAAGTCCTTTGAGCAGGTCTTTGGCTCCTGTATCATGTAAGCATTTTTCTCCTGCTATCTAACATAATGCCACTTGTTTACTTAGATGAACACTGCTGTGTTTAAGAGTGTGCCAGCTAATCACTGCTGAACTGTGATTTTATGCAAAACAGTGCTTGTCTACCTGGAGTATTAAAATTCAGTATCTCATTAGTAACCTGTGTTTAACCATCTCTTTTTTAACGGCCTTTCTCAGTGCTGGCAAAACCACAAGGCTTAAAGACATACTGGCTAAAAAAAAATTGCAACTTTTATCAAGGTTAGACCTGAAAGACATTAAGTTAGCTGGGAAGATCGTAAAATGCCTAGGCAGTAAAGGTAGATAATCTCTTTTCATAAACAATAAATATATTCACTTTATAATGAATATAGAGTAAAAATGTCTACTGTCATGACAGGATTGATGTTTCAGGATTTTCAGAAGATTTGAAAACAATTTAATTGATTTATTTTTTTTAACGTTGTTGTAATTTGCAGAGTTTAACACTCCCTCCCTCCCTCCTCCCTGCCTCCGTCCCCTCTCCCTCCCTCCCTCCCTCCTTTCCTGTTTCCCTCCCTTCCTCCTTTCCTCCCTCCCTCCCTTCCTCCTTTCCTCCCTTCCTCCCTTCCATTGCTCTAATCTGGATATATGTATATTTATTCTTCATTCTTATGATTTTGAGAGCTGGTGATCAAAAGTTATATCACAAATGGTTTATTGTATTAACCCCAACTTTTCTATATTCCTTCCTTTCATTACTATGTAATGCCAAAGAAAGCAAGGAGGACAATGCAATTTGTCTTTTCCTTTCACGTCTCCTACACGTAGCTTTCCTAGACCCAAAGTGGAGTGTCTTTGTCTAGTTGTCCAGTCTTTGTCAGCTACTGTCGAAAGAGAGGTTTCAAAAGTAGACTAGCAAGTGACAGTAAGCTGGCAGTGATTTGCAAAATGTAATAAATTATAGATCTACCCATCACCTAAAGGGAGGACACAGAGGCAGCAATGATAGAATGACAGTGGAGTTTACAGAAACCCAAATTCCACATAGCATTGAAACATTTAACATTCCCCAAAACAGTGAAATCCAGCAAGATGGAAAGTAACCTCTGACATTTTGTAAATTTAGGTCAGAAGCAATAACAAGACAAAACTTTTAGATAGCCATGGTACTACTGTTGATTTGATGTTATGAGTGATGGTGTTTATCTGGCCATGGGTAGTTACCTTAATAATGTAGGAACTCTAGACCAGCCATAGTGCTTTCCTATCCAAAACAATAATAATGTTTACCACCATAATGACAAAAGTAATGTCTTCTTGACAAAAAGTACTAGGTGGAATTATCTGGCTTCGTTGCAAGAAGTCAGGCTAAATATCTGACATATTCTTTGACCTGAATCTCAATGAAGTCTGCGGAAACTAAGCAGACCTAATATCCTCTCTGTTTAGTCTGATCCATCTCTCCAAGCTTAACACATGAACACAGAGGTCATGGTGGAAAGTGTTGTAGAGTTGTATTTGTTGCCCATGTAGTGACTTTCAACATATATAGTTTAATAGTAAAATAAGAACAGGAAGGTAAACTATGTCCTTCTGATACTTGGGTCATAAACATATTTTTATTTGTATTTATTTTTTATTTTTTATTTTTTGTAACCAGTTCAAGATGAAAAATTATAGTAAACCAGTCACTTTTACTGAGCAACAGGATGATTTGTTTCATTAGGTGCTCTTAACAACTCTTAACACGCTGTGGTCAACCATGAGACCATGTAAGTAGTCAGCACTACGCAGTCCCTAAGATGATCTGAATTAGTAGTTTTGTATAGAGCTATTTAAGCAACTGGTCCTTCAGTGGCTCTATCTATACCACTCTGACAGAGCTGATCCTAGAAGTATAATGTCCTATTTTTACCTTTACAAGGACATCTTAAAGCCTAGCTGACCAAGTGCACTGGCTCCTGCATTAATCCAGAATTTCTTGTGCCATTCAGAACTAAGGTGTGCAGATCTGCTGTTGAATGGTGGATGGATTTGATCCTGTGTCAGTTCTGACTATATCTATCTGATCAGTAAGATGGGATTCAGCTCCAGCTAAAGATGACTAACTGTAGGTGTCTAAAAGAAGGTATCAGCTATAATCTTATTACAGTCCTATTGCAGGTGTTTACTTCAGCACTATCTGAAGCACTTTCTAGGCACCACTGAATACAATGGCTGGGAAGTGAATTCAGGTGCCCACACATTGACTCACTGATTTTTTCGATTCCCAGAAATATCTTCCTTGGTTCTCATGTACAGCTATGGAAAGTTATTGCTCTATTGTGTGTATTTTGTCATATCTCTCATCTCCATGTGTCTTCCACACTATAGGACACCTTAAACTTAACTCCTTGTATGTGTGTAACTGAAATAAGCCAAGATCTCCACTGACCATATGTGGAACTGATATATACAGGACACAGTCAGACACCTGAGATACGTAAACATTCAAATCTACTGTTATTTGAGATGCCTTAGGATCCAGGACCTGACTGTCCTGGATACTGTAGGTTGCCTCAAATGTCACTTTGTGCTTTTGTTTAGTCAACGGCATCCTGGTCCTAAATTTAGATGTCTTAGTCTCAGGTTGAGTCATACCACAAAGGAGTGATACAGTTACCTTAAACACAAGTTTTCTTCCATGTTAGATACCCTAGGGTAACCCTGACATCTGCAGGTGTATAACACGTATTCCACAGGATTTATAGATGTGAGCGCTTTTGGAGTGGCAGCTGGAGAGATAGATACCCTCAAGGTCTAATGTGACACTATAAACTTATGTTCAAGTGGCTGAATTGAGCCTTTAGTAACCAGAAACAGGGTTCTCAGGAGAAGAAGTTAATAGTGGCTTCATTATCTTCAGCACTTACTCTCTATTTCACTGCCATTTCTTCCCATTTCTCCCATGCTTTAGTCAGTTAATTCTTTTCTCACCCTTGTTCCATCAGGGGCTGGAAAAAAGAAGAGATTTCACCATGCAATAAGAAAATAAGAATAGTGCTACATTGTTGGGTACTGCTGGGATGGCTTCCAAGCAAGCAGGTTTAGATGTGCATACTCCCCGTGTTCCAGGCAGAGCCAGCATGGTTGGAGTCCCATGAAAGTCTGCCAGTGTGAACTTTGTAGATGTATGTGTGTATATGGGTACTTTATTTGGGTCACCTGTGTCACTCGGAAGGAAGTATTCTGCTGCTTAGACTTTGGGAGGTCAGATGTGTTTTGTTCCATTCACAGTCTGAAGTGGTCTGCCAGGTTAGGTAATGAACCATAAGGGATGTCAGCAGTGAAAATAGAAGTGCTACTTGTACTTTTATTCCTTTGATGATTTTTTTTTTCCTGAGCCTGATTGACTGGGGCGAGCAAAGTAGGTAAGACGAAATGGTTATGGAAGTATCAGAAGAGCTGGATAATAACAGTGCCTGAATTATCTGTGGAGGCATTCTCTTCTTATTTACTATATGATCATCAGTTAAAAGCCATACTTGATCTGTCACTCTGTGTCCATTTACAGACAAAACTGGTAGCTCATTGTGTCTTTTGAAATCTATTTGGACAGAGGACTGAAACATTTTTTCTTTGATGAGGGACTTGTCACACTTACTCATGTCTTTGTCATTCTAAGCAAGATTTCTGCAACATGGTCTGCTTTAAAGAGATTTATAAATTTCTGCTAGAAAAGACCGTCAGCAGCTCATGTTTTTTGGGGTGGTCACTAAATATCATTCCATCATTGCTCTTCCAGCATTTCACTCTGATTTCCAGTTTAACACCATGTGAACCAGACAGTTATTTATCATTTTGTAAGCCCCATGTATACAATAGCTCAAAAGAAAAGTCTTTTTCCTGTGAGAAATCCAAGAACAGATTTATTTTGAGGAGGGAAATTATTATTATTATTATTATTATTATTATTATTATTATTATTATTATTATTATTATTTTGTGATGGGACATGTAAGACAGGGATAATTTTACATAGAAACAGTGTTTGTGACAGTGAGGTCATCCTGCCTACATGCAAATGCAGTCAGCTTGACACCAGGAATTCGTTATGTGCACAAGTATTCAGCTACAAAATATGTTTTGGGGGTATGGTTTTGTTCCTATCTCTGATTTGCCTTCCTCTCACTATTAGAATTAAGTTCAGAGGTGGTGACAGGGAAATTCCTAGTGCAGGAATAGCAAGATAGCTATATCAAACTTCAATGACTGTCAGTAAAGGCAGAACAACACTGGACAAAAACAAACAAACAAAAAAACAAACAAACAACTTTTGAAGGGATAAAGGAAATGAGAAGCTTAGCTTCATACCTAAGGTGCCAAGAAAGAGGAAATTTGACTGTGGCACTGGAGGTGTGAGTCTGAGAAACTCTACCTACAAGAGAGAAATGTGCAATTCTGAGCAGATGTGAAGCTGTACAGTCAAAGATCTGGCCTACAGAAGCAGAAAAATGTATACACAGATAGATTTTCTTTTGTCTATCTGACACAACCTTTTCCTTCAGAAATACATTTTGATGGGATATTTTCAACAAGCTCTGCCTGGTTAATTTAAGAGAGAGGAATATCAACACCTTCTGTGCCTGTTATTATGCCCAGCCTTCTACTTCTGTAGGCAATGATGCCAGAGACGTCTGCTCAGAAATATGTGAACTGCTTTCCTCCATACATCTTGATTATGAATCATGTGGAATTAATTTCACTGGAACATCTCTGGAAGAAGTTACCCTTCATGTGACACAAATATCATCTGCTCAGTCCAGAGTACTATGCAAAGGACACTTATATATGGTATTTGTTCTTTGAAGTACTGCTCTGGCAATAGCCACTTTCTGGAAACTGTTTTGTATGCTCCTCCGTTACAGAAATATAATGTTCAGATAGTATGGTGCTGAGTGTCTGTTTGAATGTATGTTAAGACACACAAATCAGAAAATTAATTATCTTTGGTTGTTACCAAATTCTGCCTTTAGTTCCCCACCATGAGGGAAAAAAAGTTCACAGAGTTCTTTACAGAGTAAAAAATGCCCATATATTTTATGAGAAAACATTTTCCACTTTGAAAACATAAAAAAACCTACAAACCTGCATTAAACCTGGCTTAAGGTTTACAACATATGACAGTCTTTAAAAAGGCAATATATCTGGAGGTTTTCATGACTTCATAAAGATACCCATTACACATGCTGAAAGTGCTGCACATTAGATACTCTTGTCTTGGAATGTAATTGCCTTAAAGGTGTAAAGGACCCTGAGCCTAACAATTCCCCCAGCATGTCTATTCTCCATTTCTGTTCTACAGAAGAAGCTAGAAGGATGTGGTATCATCAAAGAGGCATGTGTTGGGAGAGGGAAGAGCTAATCCTTAAATAGTTGTGCCCTGCATCTCAACTAAGGAATGAAAATCTTGTGAAGGGATTTCCTGAAATCTTACATACACTGTATCCCTCAACCTATTAAATGCTATAATTGTTGCACTAAGATAAGAGATGCCTCCAAAGTAATCCATGCTGGGTGGCCCTAGGTAAGAAAGTATTTATTAATATCCCAGAGTTGTGCCACTCAGTGATAGTGATGGAAATTTGGCAAACCAACTCTACTTCTGTCAGATGAGTGAAACAGCCACTTCACTCAAGGCTGAATGACAGATAGATGTAGAGATCATTGTATTAGGGAAATAAGAAGAGATGGCTTGTGATAAGACTGGTGACTGAAAGAGATGACAAAAAAAAAGAAGAGGGTGGTGAGTACTTTCTCATCTAGACAGTTTTACTGACGTAAATGTCTGATAAGTCTCTCTCCTGTAATCCATATTCCACTTACATAGCTACAAAATATTATTAATTTAGATTATTAATATTTAGTACTGGCTGTGAATTTGTCAGAATGATTTGGGTTGGAGAACTGGTTTTAAAGAATCTCTACAGTCTGTTTTACATGGACTGGTATGAGTTTGCATAAAAAGTGGAAAAGTATGGAGTAGAATTGAACTAATTTACTTAAATGGAAAAAGTAGAAATCATAGGTGGTAACTGGTAATTATTTTTTGTTACCAGTTAAATTCCTTGGAAAATATGGTGATAGTTGTCCTAAAGTTAGCATAAATTTGGGTCAAGAGTGACAATCTGGAAGAACAGAGAAACAGCTTTTCCTCAGCAGTATAGTCATAGAGTATTTGCTCAGTTTCTGGGAGATATAGGACTCAGTACCTGAGCTGTACTGAAACAATTTTAATTTTTCCTTATGCAGCCAGGGAAGGTCCCTCCTGGTAAGCTATTTGGGGCTGGGCTGGTTGTTCTTGTAGATAATATAGATAATATGTAGATAATATGACATTTTTTATATAATCCTCCCAGCATTCAAGAGCTGTAACTGCTAGGACAGAAGATGATTCTTCTTGTGACTTGGAGGAAAACCTCACAGGAGACTGACACTTGGTGATAAGGGGATGACACAAATGACACACATTGATGACACAGATGGTCCTGGATTGTTTGGCCATGATAAATCAGTCAGAAGATGGCTTTGATCTTGACTGTCTTGCTGGTTAGATAGCCCTCACCAGCGGTATTTTGGAGAAGGATGTGCAGTTTAATGTCCTTCCTAGAACTGTTCCACTTTATGAAGCAGACATTAAGATGGTGTCCTGCTAACAACACATGGAGCAATGTTGCAGTGGAACTCTAAATCCTAACTCGATCCAGGCTGTGCGTCTAGGAGATGTGGCTTCAACTACTGCTAGCAATAGAAGACTTGTATCCAAATCCTGGCTTCAGGCCTTTGTGCCTGTGGGTAAGAGGAAAATCCATGTCACATGACAATTTTGTGAATTTGTCTCTCTCCCTTCAGTGGCAGAGGGTTTCATACTCATTTTCTGAGTCCAAAGCACTCTTATTCTCTGTTGAGTGGAATACTATACACTGAAAAAACATTTTTCATTTCATTTTTAGTTCCTCTTTGGGTGAAGAAGTGAAAGACATTCCAAACAGTCAGAAATGAGGCCCTTTTTTTGTTTGTTTTCTTTGCTGAGTGACCTGAGAAATCAATTACTCGCACTGCCTGCTCTGGGTGCAGCCCTAGCTCTTGGCAGTACAGCAGACCTTGCTGAGAAGTCCCACTGAAGAAAAGTCACTGGCATATTGGCTGCTGTGAAAATCCCACTGTGCCCGAGGGCAGAAACATCTCTGGATTCCCTTCATGAAGCATTTCTTCACACAGTACTGAAGGATGCTCTGTGCACTCTTGCTGCTTGGACCCATGCGGAGGTTTACTAAATGAAAACAGATCAGAGGATCTGAATGTTACAGACAATAACATGCTAGGAAAAAAGGGCTTCATGAATGTCTTAGTGTCAGGGTGCAACCAGAGATGCTTGGCAGGGAAGAGAAGCCAGGACAAAGGTTGGCAGTGTCCTCTTTGACAAAAGCACAGTTCCATGGTGTCCCATGACAGGCCAGCAGAACAGGGACAGGGATCAAGGGCTGTCTGTGAGCCCAGGGACCACCAGACATACCTGCAGTGATAAGGCAGCACCAAGGCCAAGACAGGAAGTCAAGTCAGCAGGTCAGGTTCAGCAAGGTGCAAGGTTTGGCACCAGGCATATCTACAGTGTAAGGTTGTACAGGAAAAATACACATTTTGAGTACTTCTGTAGAAGTTCTGCTCCTCTCACCCAGTACCCTTCAATATCAAGAAGGAAGCTCTGCTGGATGGAAAAAGAAGACATAAGTATAGTTTAGATGTTATAAAAATGAAAGGAAAATAGAGAAGTTCATAGCCATATATATATATAAATTAGCAAAAAGGAGACAGACTATTGACAAAGTAAGTTAAATGTGTCTTTGAAATATCTAAATGTACATCAGCAAAGGAATAAAAATAGCAACATTACTAATCATGACCCCAAAGGTAGACAGATATAATCATAATCCTTTTCCATTCTCAGAGAGTCTGGATGATCTGTTAGCATCAGATGGTGAAAGACTACAGCTTAAACAGGAGAAGCCAGATGTTATTAGATATAAAGTGTTTGTCCCTTATTCTGTCCTTTACAGAGCCCAGGTGGATACATAAGCTCCCTTCTCTGTGTGTGAACAAAGCAAAGTGCCTCGGGCTGGAGTCCAAACCTGTCTGTGGACTGAGTCGGGAAACTCTAAGCAAATGAATGAACTTGTGCCCTTCCCCATGCTCCCACAGCAGAGCTGCAGATTTCAGGGAATTACCCTGTGCTCACTTTGCCATGAAGTGAGCTGGAATCCCTATAGCTATAAAAACTTTGTTCTTGTGTTGAGGGGGAAAAAAAAAAGTCAGAAGATGCACTATCTCTGCCAATTTTCTACATAGCTACATGTACATAATTTAGCTGTTAGATTACTCACTTGGAGAAAGAGACATTTCAGAGCTCACCTCTGTGTGAAAGAGTCCAACACACATCTTCCACTGATCTGGAAAGTGTAACCTGAGTTGCTGATTATAAGGAATAATGTCTGATGATGTTTGTGAATAAACACCATTTAACCATACTCTGGATGTAAACGAAGAATAAAATAGTCCTGAGAACAGGCCATAACCCAGAAATGCTTCTAGATGCAGGTGAACTACCTACCAGCTTAGTTACAGAGTTTGTGTCCCGTTTTCTTCCCTCTTCCTCTTCTCTACCCTGCACAAAAGTTTAATTTATTTCTGAACTCTGCAGGTTGAAGAAATTCCTCTCTCTGTGACACCTACCCAGCACCCTGACAAGTCTGTGTTCCAGAATTAGGGCATTCTAAGGATGGCAAATGAAGTACTGACATTAGTGTCTATGCTGAATTCTTTGCCTTATGAAATCCCCTGAAGGGTTGTTTCCATGCTGTATGGAGGCAGTGACCTCTCAGGTACTTAGGACTTCACCAGAGCACAAGAGGAGACAACTGGAAAAGGTTCCAGGAGTCAGTCCCATCCTCACTCTGCAACCCAGTGGCTGTGTGAGTCTTGCTAGAGATATAAGTGTGACATGAGCAGGTAACCAGTCTTTGAGAAGATGGAGGGGAGACAAATAATCATTTCATATTGACTGCTGCAGCTGTCCGTGAAGCTAGTGAGGGGATTCATTTTTTTTTTTTCCTATCTCTCTCCACAGGCTTTCTTGTTTCTCACTGCTCATGTGTGCAGACCCAGCTGCCTCATGGTGATGGCAGCAGGGCTGGAGGAGGTGATGAGGACCTCTGGGCAGGGCTGTGCAGAAGACATCTGTGGCTGCTAGTGATGAAAGGAGGATGTGGAAAGGAGAGGTACCCATCAGCTGGATGTAGCTGTTGTCTAACTCCAGGCACTTTGTAAATGAAAATATCCATTTTTGGTTATTTTTTTAGTTATTTTTCTGATTGCAGTTTTCACGTAGATACTTCAGATGTCCTTATACCCATAATGAAATGGTTTCTACTTTTCCAGTAACTAAGAATAAGTCATGGTGAGAATAAGCACGACTTAGAACAACCTCATGGTTCTCATTCTCAACACAGCCATGTATGGGGGAAACAAAGGTAAATTAGACTGTTTAGAAGGCTGCCATTTTTTTTTTTTTTTTTTGGTCTGGCTCCAGCTGGCTCTCCTATGCTTCAAGGCATTCAATTCAGAGATCCCAAGACAATGGAGGCTGTTCAGAGTAAATAGTCTTACCCATAGGCCACATTCACCTGTTCCAACCTTGGTATTTTCTGCAGTTACCATGAAGACTCTGGTGCAGTTTGATGTAGCACTGGAGACATAACACAGGTCCCTTTATTGAGGTCATGGGGCAAGTAAGAAGCACAACACTTTCTACTCTTGGTGGAGCAGCACATGATGGATCCCACAGTATGCATCCAAAAAGTCAGATACAACTCACTTTTGTATACAAGTAATTACTTCATTATACATCATGACATGTTTTCCTAATGATCTTTTCCCATGCCTCTATCATGATTTTTGTAATTGGTTCGTTACTTTAGGCCTGTGCTCAGCATGCACTTGGGTGCCAATCATTACCATCACCATGTGTTCAGTTCAAGCTATGTATCTTTGAGTGCTATATTTGGTTGTTTTCTGGTCCCTAAACACTATTTATACAATACCACGTATGTTTTCTGGAGCCCTCTGATGAAATGCAGACATACTGCTTGTTAGGCTATTGTCTAGCTGCTAATCAGTAGCAATTCCCAGATGCCCTTCAGTGGCAGAGTTACAATAATTGGGCTTTCTGGTTTTCAGGTCTGTGTAGTCTGTAACTTCATCCTTCACTGATGCTGGCCCTTGGCCTGTTAAAGGAAACAGGACCCACAGATGAAAATTATGGTGAGCTTGCAAGAGATTATTTAATGATTGTAACCCTCACTAAGGGTTTTATGCATTGACTAGTGCTTCATGAGCACAGAGTAAGTATTCTAATGAATCAAAACCAAATATTTATGTGAGACAAGTAATTAGATGTGAGTGAATAAAAGAGCCTATTAAACCATCTAGATATTTCAAAAGATTGGTATAAACTTTGAAGGGTTAAGGACATGAGTTAAAATCTGACCTTAGGCAATGGTGATTAGATATTATTGTCACCTGATTGCTACCTGGGAGGCTAAGGTGAAATGAGTCAATGATTGCTTTTGTGTTTATAGCTAATTTTGGAGATTTTTTTTTTTTTTTCAGATGTTTGTAATCTTTCAAATACATTCCCAGCAGAAAGATGGAATTTTAGATCATTTTTGTCTCCATCAATGTTCATTTAAATTCAAATTGGAGTGTATTGTATGTGAGAAAGCTTGTGTTTCTATGACAAATTATATATCTTCCAATGATTAAAAACTAAGTTGAGATTCTGAAGTAGATGATTTAAAAGGAAAGGGGAAAAATCCTATGAAAATTCCTCTGAAATCCACAAGAATGTTTTATACAGAGTGCAGACAGATATAGGAGATTAAAAAAAAAACAAAACTGCTTATTGGAAATCTTTGGCATCAGAAAAAAAAAAGAAGTATTACTTCTAATATTTGAACCCTCAGCAATTAAGAAACCAAGTCCTCAAACAAGCAAGAGACTTTGAAGAAGGAAGGCATTATATAATCAAGTTTTATCTGAGTTAGAAAGAAATTAAATTAAAGTGGGTGGAGGTTGACTCTTGTTTTGCAAAAACTGATGTTTACTGCTGTCATAGCTGAGAATAAATTTCAAAGTCAAAGACAGCTGCATTCAACCACAGACAGTCTAACAAGTTGTGAATATACCTCCCAGCTTAAAAAACAGTTTGTGACCCTGTACTAAACTTAGCAGGAAGTTACCCTAGCCAGGAGATTAAGTGCTTTTGAGTGACGTTATTCATTCCTCCTCTCAAAATTCTGCCATTGATTCAGCAGAGGTGTGATTAAGCAAAGGAGGTGGGTAGCATTGGGATGCTAGAGTCTGCTTTGGTTCCTTGCTTTCTGAAGACTGGGCTTCAAACTCCAGCTTCTCTACTTTTAGAAAGAGACTGGTGCAGAGCTGCTTGGAGCAGAGCTTTTCTGCCACAGGTACCAGTGGAACACCATATAAGAAGACTACTAGGAAACATGAGGCAAAAGAATTAGCCTGTTTTAGGTTCCTTGTGGACTAGGACATGCTTAGATCCTTTGTTGGGCAATGTGGTTTTGACTTACAGCCTTATATTCCGAACACCAACACAGAGCATGGAAAAAAAAGGATATCCAAGAAAGGAAGCTGAAGTCAGAAAGTTTGGTGAGAAGCTCCATAAGAGAACCATTAGGAGGTGTTTCCAAATGGAGGGAAGTCAGTTTTTCTCTCCATCACACAGTGATAAACCACCTCCTATAGCTAAGTCCCTTATCCCCAGTAGCTTTTCATTGGAAAAGAAAGCAGCAGTCTGATACATGATAGTTAATCATCTGGAGGTCAGGGGCCAGATTTTGCCTGATCTGTGAAGTCTTCAACCTAAGCTACCCACCTCTTTGATGAATGTTGTAATCAGGAATCTGTAGGTACTGGCCGGTTAGCATCTTCTCTCTCAAAGCTGCTCTGTTTGATACAGGCTATTTAAGTATTCATTGGAGCAGAGGCTGCATCAGAGCAAGCCTCCCAGGTGAGTCTTCCAACCACCAAGCTACAACATTTCCCTCTCTCTGGCCTAATGAATATTTAAGATATGATAGTGATGACAGCCATAGAAAAGCCCATGAGAAAATTAATTCTGTCTTCATAGCAGGGTTTGAATAGTGTACCGTAAATAAAGCATTGGGGCCACACACTGAATGTGGAGGATAAAAGAAAATGCTGAATAGCTTACTCATTAAGCGAGCACCATCCAGCATGAACACAGAATGAGGCAAGAACTGGGTGGAAAAATAGTATGTCATCAAGTAATTAAAGACTGTGGCACAATGCATATGCATAAGGGACTGAATTAATGTTTTCAGGAAATCTTAATTTTGGCATTTACTAGTACTGGAGTGCTTGACTTTGCAATCTGAGCAATATTCTTTTAGTGTATCTTTTTGTGTGGATAAGTCTAACATAAAAAGGAACTGAGTGAGCCTCACAAAGACCTTAAAAAGCCTATTCCTTTTTCCGCTGCCACAATTGCCTCTGAATAAGAAATTATGGGAGCTGGCTGAGAATCATAATCAAACAGTGAAAACTAAGTGTAGTTGATAATTATTACCACTGCATTTCCTCTGTAGGAATTATTTTCCTCATTTTCATTCCAAGCATTCTTTACTTCATAACTTTGCAGACTAACATGTAATGAATGTTACCAACAGGAGGTTTTTACAAAAATGTCTACTACAACAGCTGAAATTAAAGAGGGGAGGGTGGGGACATTTAAAGGGTGAGGTCTGGAGAAACAGCTAGAGTAGATGGCTAAATAATAAAAAGTAATAAAGACAGCAAATTTTGCCTGCTGCTCTGCTGATGAGTTTTCCCAGAAGCAGATTGAAATATTTAAAAAACATATTCGTTATTCAAAATTGTTTGTTAAGGGTCAAATTCTTTCCTGGTTACTCATAGTGAAGCAAGAAAAACCTGTCTATGGAACAAGCTGCTGCTGTGTGTGAATAGACGTGAGGAAATCTGGTGAGGAAATCTGGTCCCAATTAATTTATGGAAATAATTCTCCATTTCATAAGCAAGTCTTTGTGTGTTTGTTATTCGTAATGTGAATAGTTTTGACTGATCTATGAATATCAGAAAACAATCAGAGAAATCAAATTAAAACAGAATATAGACGAATATTTGTACCAGTATGTCACAACATATTCGTCTATATTCTGTTCTAATTTGATTTCTCTGATTGTTTTCTGATACTCACAGATAGTTGACTGTCTTCACATTTCTCTCTTCTCTCCCTTCCCTGGAAACATTTTCTTTATAATAATCAGAGAAAGTAAATGCAACAGGAACTAAAGTGAATTCATTTAACCATCTACAAGAATATATATATATATATTTCTTAAATATTAGCCTAGTTCTAGTGATTAATGACTGAGAAAAGAATTACATTTAGGAAAATATGAGACAAGGGATGAGACTAGTCAGACAAGAAAACATACACATGGTATTGGTAAATTCTCTAATGGTTTAGAGTGAAAAGATAAAGGACATAAAAATTGTGTCTTGTAGCTAAAGCAAATATTATGCTTTATAAAAGACTTTTTATATTGATTCATTGGAAGACTTTTATCTTTTGGTAGCTTGCCAAGGAGTCAGTGTGGCACAATATTTCTTCCAGTCTACAATATATATTTGTTTCCACTTTTGCTAAAGTGCTTTCAAATGTGACATTTGTGTGACTTGAGACACCTGACCCAATATTGTTATAATTTTTTTGCTGTCCTGCAGGTGTTCTGAGAGTCTTTTGAAGTCCTTTTGAAACAGAAGTACAACAGAGACTAAATTTGGCTACTTGCTTTTTCTCACTCACACTGAAAATACTAACTCTGGAAGAGTAAAGACAAGTCCACTGTCTGTCCAAAACACAGGTTCTACAAGAAATCCATAGACGTATTTTGTTTATTAGGTGAGTACAAGGTTTCTCCTCAATTCTTTCTTAACTGACTTTGTAAAGGGGATTACCACTCAGCCATACCTGGAGGGTAGTTGTGAGACACAGCTTGTAGTTACAGATCAGTTTGGGTTTATCACTCACATTGATTACATAATAAAGCTTTCCTTCTTGAAGAAGAGAATGGATTTCTGGTAGTTTGGGAATTTCTGGGAAAATTATGCTACATGCTTTGATTTGCCATTAGTGGGGAAAAAAGCAGCAAAGTCTTTTGCTGCCAGACCTGTCAGGGCAAGCTCAGTGGTGTGTAATTTGGACCCTTTTGACATGTAAATCAGAACAGCAACAGCATCAATCCTGCTGACTATATCTTTATGTGGTTACTGATGGTTCTTCAGGCCAGAATGCCCTGGACTGAGGAACCACTTAGGTCTTTCTAAACCACAATGTATTCCATGAATTGCCACATCCTAAACATCTTTTAGGGATTTATTGGTTATAATTGTGTCTTTGGAATGGAAAGATATTGCTGTATGTATTAGCTGGTGTGATAAGCTTGGCACAGCTGAAGTGGAAGACTGGGCCTCTGAAAGTGTCTTTTTGTTTAGTTTTCAGTCCAGCTTGTTTAATTTAGAGGTTCATCTGAGTGTACGGCTGGTGTGTTTTAACTGAGAATAAAGCCCACCTCTAACAGATTTGGTTTTGGAACAATCCAGACTTGAGCAAGACTCTATCAAAAAGACAGGGTTCGCCACTCACACTTGATTCCTGATCCTCTAGTGCTAGTATGAATATGCTTACTTGGGACCTAAAATGTAAAATCATGGACAATGTATATTAACACCCATGGATTGTGTTTGCAAAGGCTGAATCAGGCAATGCATTGTGTTGCCTGTAATCCCTTTTGCATTCCTGGTTTGCATAAACAGGGTTCAGGAACTGGACTCATTGGTTTTATGTTCATGAGAAGTACAGAATAACATTTAAGCACCAAATTGCAAATATGATGAACAAACTAATGAACTGAGTATTATGAACTGAGTTTTATGCAGAGTATTATTCTGTTGTAACAACAGGTTCCAGTGGAAAATGACACTTTATCTTTATTCAGAGGGTAGGTGGAGTAAAAGCAACAGAAGTTCAATTTTCTCCTACAGTAATGATAGCCCTAACAAAGCAAAAGTACTTTTGATGCGAAAAGATGTAACAGAATGGTTGAGGTTGTCAGGAACCTCTGGAAGTTATCTAGCCCACTGCTCAAGCAGGGACATCTAGACACTGTTGCGCAGGACCATGTCCAGGCATCTTTTGAAGATCTCCAAGGAGGGAGAATCCATAACCTCTCTAAGCAACCTGTTCCAGTGCTCTGTCACCTGCACAGTAAAAAAGTGTTCCCTGGTGTTTAGATGGAGCCTCTTGTGTTTCAGTTTGCGCTCTTTGCCTCTTGTCCTGTCTCTGAGCAACACTGAAAAGACCCTGGCTGTGTCGCCTTTGCATCCTTCCTTCAGAACTTTATGTACAATGATGAGCTTTCCCCTGGTGCTTCTCTTCTCCAGGCTGAACTGTCCCAGCTCTCTCAGCCTTTCCTCATTGGAAAGATGCTTCAGCCTCTTACTCATCTTTGTGGACCTCTGACAGACTCTCTCCAGTGGTTCAGTGTCCCTGTTGTACTGGGGAACCCAGAACTGGACACAGTACTTTCAGTTGTGGCCTCACCAGAGCTGAGCAGAGGAGAAGGATCACCTCTCTTGATCTACTGGCAATGCTTTTCCCAGTGCATACCAGGATACCATTAGCCTTCACTGTGGCAAGGGCACATTGCTGGCTCATGTTCAATTTGGTTGAAACAGGACCTTGTGTTTTCCAGCTGGGTGGCCCCCAGCATATACTGGTACCGGGGGTTGTTCCTCTCCAGGTGCAGGACTTTCCCTTTGTTGAACTTCATGAGCTTCCTGTCAGCCAATTTCTCTGGCCTGTTCAGGTCCACAACCCTCTGATATAACAGCCAGCTTCGTGTCATCTGCAAACTGGCTGAGGGTATACTCTGCCCCAACATCCACGGATCGTTAATGAGTATGTTGAACAGGACTGGATCCAGTACTGACTCTGAAGCACACCACTAGTTACTGACTAGATTTTGTGCCACTGATCACCACCTTCTGGGTCTGGCCATTTAGCCAGTTTCCAATCCACCTCACTGTATGCTCATCCACCCCATACATCCTCAGCTTCTCTATGAGGATCTTAATGACACACATTGTCAAAATCCTTACTGAAGTCTGGGTGGACAATGTCCATTGCTCTTCCCCTGTCTAAATGGGCCAGTCACTTAATCATAGAAGATTATCAGGCTGGTCAAACATGTCTTCCCTTTGATGAACCTGTGATGGCTACTCCTGATCCTCTTCCTCTCATTCATGTGCCTGGAAATGGTTTCCAGGGTTAGTTGCTTCATCAGTTTCCCAGGGATCAAGGTGAAGCTGATTGCTTGCAGTTCACTGGACCATCTTGCTTGTTCTTTTTGGAGATAGAAGTGACATATGCTTTCTTCTAGTCCTCAGGCAACTCTTCCAGTTGCCATAATCGTTTAAAGATAATTGAGTGTGGCCTTGCAATGACATCAGCCAGCTCCTCCAGTACTCATGGATGAATCCCATTAATGTCCATGGAATGTATGTCCAGTTTGCTTTAACATTCCCTGACCTGGTACTCTTCCACGAAGGGTATATCTTCCTTGCTCTAGCCTTTCCCCCTCGTCTCTGGGACCTATCATTCTTTAAGGCCAGTCTTGCTAGTAAAGACAGAATAAAATAAGGCATTCAGTACCTCAGCCTTTTCCATGTCCTGTGTCACCAGGGTCTCTGACTCATTCAGCAGAACACCCACATTTTGCCTACTCTCCCTTTTGTCACTTACATTCTTCTTGTCTCTGGCATACCTCACCAGATTCAATTCCATTTGGCCTTTGGCTTTCCTAGCTGCAGGCTTGGGCAGTGTCTGTATTTCTCCCATCCCTGCTTCTAACTTCTGTATACTTTCTTTTTTATGCTTGAATTTTGCTAGGATCTCCCTTTTCATCCTCACTGGACTTCCTGGGATAGACTGCTCTTGAGATTGGAGGATGTGATTCTTGAATAGCAATCAGCTTTCTTGGATGTCTCTTCCTTGCCTTATCCCATGGGACATTTTCAAAGATTCCTGAAGATTCTTTACTAGTATCCATGCAAGAACTAGTCTTTCTTCTAAATCATATTATGCAAGAATTTTCAAATATGCAAACCTGCCTCTGGTAGGATAAAAGTGCAATGTTTTGTGCTGTTTCCCAAGGAGCCATTCACTACAATGTCTCCCAGCTTCCTTTACTCAAAACTCTGATGTCCCAGGAAGTAAGTATTTCTCTAATACAGAGTGATTGGTTACGTCTGCACCTGTAAATGGAACAGAACAGTGACCATCCTTTGGCCCTGTGAATGTCACACTTTGCACCCATACACCTACAACTACCCTTGAAACCAGGCGGGCTGTGCCAGCTATCTGTTGGGAATGGCCTCAGAGTGGTGTTAATCTCATAACAGCGATGTGAAACAAAAGCTACTCTGAGACAAAAGTGTGCCAGAGAAACTGCTTAGACAGTTTAATATTCTTGGTCTCATTACCCTAGTCCACTTTCTTTTACTAGTATTGGTGTATCTATGCTGTCTCAACAGTTGATTTGAGTTTCGTACAAGTTACTGCTACATGATCTGTGATTCTGTGATTTCGTCTTTTTGTATCTGGCTTTATAAAAGCACCTAGAACTTGTAACATGACATAGACGTTAGCCACAACAGACATGCATAGTTTAAAACCTTGGTCTCCCACTGTTCCCAAGTCTGTTAAAGCTGGAAGCTGGTCTGGGAATGGGGACTGACGATATTTTCTCATAGAACAAGAACAACAGTACTTAATTTTTAATTTATAAAAGAATCAACTGTTTACTCAGGAAGGGATGTGAAGGTTTTTGTATTTTTTTCTTTCTTTTTTTTTTTCTTTTTCTTTCCATTTTATTTTAGATAAAGGCAAACCAAGCTGTTGTTCTTAAGCAAAGTAGTTTTACAAGCAAGCTCTCACAGGAATGAAGAGTTACTCCCGAATGCTTAGGCACTATTCTGTATAATTATGGATATTTTTTCCTTCCAAAAATATTTTTTTTTGAGAAGCTGACATTTCAAAGGCTTTCAATTCTGTGTGTCACTATCAAATAATCTTTTTTGTACTTGGCTGTTTATTATTGGATTGCAACAACGATAAAGCTCTAGGGGTTTTGTCTCCTTTGGTATGTTAATTAGCTATTTTGCCTTTGATCTTTTTCTTACTGAAAAGAGTGAAAAGCTATCTCGGTAGGGAATCTTACTGATGTACATTCATCCCCTCATCTCCATAATCTGAGGATCAGAGGGAGACAACAAATTTCACTGCTGAGTGAGGTTGCTATAGGCCTTAGTTATAATGTACTCCACTTCTAAATAATCCCACCACCATTTATATTTGGAATATTGAAGAGGAACCTCTGAGAAAAAGAAATGCAAAAATAATTAATTTTAAACTGCGAACTACCTTCATTAATTTAACTTTTTTTTTTTCTTGAAGTTTTAAGCTCATGCATATGCCATAAGCTCTTTCTTTCTTGTATGCCTCTACACATTTTTGACTTTTTTTTTTTTCCTTCTTCTTCTTTACATCTTCATTTCTCATGGAAATAAAATATAGGCTAGGTACATAATAACTATTGATTGAACTTTTTAAGTAATAAATGTTAAGATAATTTTCCTATGGAAATGAAGAAAGTCCAGTAACTTGGGACCATTGCAGAGTGATGGGGCACGACTGACGTGGTGGGGAAGACACATGGACAGGTTCACACATATACATATTAAACATCTTTTTGTCTCTCAGATTACTTCATCAAAAGTTGTCATCCTCATACTGTGTTACTTGAAAAACCTGAGTAAAAACATTTCAGTGAGAGACAGAGGCAGATAGGCCTGCTTAGTAGGACAATCCAGCAGAGGCAGAAGTATAGGCAAGATTATCTGCTAAAGACTTTCCAAACTGAGTTTCTCTGAGCAACTTTATCAATTTCCACAAGAGATGGACAATGTACTTGGCAGCCTTCCTGCTGAGATTCTTACCACCTGGTGTTCTTTAATGGTGGGACCAGATCATGATTGATGTTCGCATGATGTCATCATAAAGAATATATTTAAAATGTGTCAGCTAAACTGTGCCCAAATAATATCCATTTCTCTCCAGTGAACAATTTATATTTGTATCAGATTTGTACTGGTGTTTTCTGAAATGAGATGGGACAAATGCTTCCCTCTCCCCTGTGATACTGCATATGGAAGTGCGAAGAGCACCTAGTGCAGAGTACAGAGAGTAATCTTGCCAGAGTACAACCATTGCAGCTGTTGCAGCTCCCTGTTAAAATGGTTCACCTTTGTGCACATGTGAGAAGAGGTGCCAGGCTGTTCACATAGCATATGTCACTTGTTGAGCGATGCATACCACAACTGGCACTTTGCTGATATGTAATCTGGGGCTGGAAGTTATTCTGTTGGCCTGCAACAAACAACTCAATTTACAAGAGGTGCCTAATGCCATCTGAGGTGCCCATATGGTGCTGATGTGATGCATAGCTTATGAAAGGCACATGTTCTTCTGGAGTAACTGGAGGTGCTGTGGCATTTAGGCACTTCTGTTTAGGTGGTCAAACCTTGATCTAAGACTGGGATTTAGTGCCACATTTGGATCTCCTGGGCACATGCCTCTCACAGACCCCTGGGAATCACACTGTTCCCAAGGAGGCAGTGTATTGTTTCCTTACAGATCC
Organism: Aythya fuligula; assembly: GCF_009819795.1. Lineage (NCBI taxonomy): Eukaryota > Metazoa > Chordata > Aves > Anseriformes > Anatidae > Aythya > Aythya fuligula. Next base: position 174,792,601 of record NC_045559.1, on the reverse strand, counting down.
TGCATGCTATGGTCTGTGCTCTGGTGCTTCCAACACAGAATCAAAACCAAGTGAAAACCATGTTGGAGCAGCTCTAAAGTCATTTCAGTGTTTATGACTTCCTGCATGCTCCACAGCCACAGGATGCAACTTGTGACTGAAGCAGGTTAGTGCAATGGTATAAAGAAACAGATACATTTTTTTTTTTTCACCTTAGTGAGATCTGTGTTGCTAATTTTCTAAATTCACTGCTTGCACAGCAACATCTCCCCTCAAGCTCTTTCCCACTGTCTCTATGGCTTAATCTTTTAAAACAGTGTCTGTCAACCAAAGGCAATGAGAAAAAGCAGGCAGGAAGATTTAGATCCTATTACAGTCTTATGCAATAAAATTCTTGTTCCCACAAGGATCAACAGTTCTGAGCAAGATTCAGGTGGTGTCCCCAGTGGTCTGTGTAATTACAGGAGGAAGGATTACTGCTTTCTGCCATGAGTTAGGCATCTAAGTCTAAGCTAGACACATGACCTTCCCTTTATAGTCAATGAAGAGAAATTGAAGTCTCCAAGGAGATTCATCATTTAAGACTGCTCTAATAAATCACTCTCTGGATGTACTGATTCCTGTCTATTGACTGTAAAAGGAGTCACAAATGATGAGCTTACCCCAACTTAGACTTCTATAAAGTCAATGAAATAAAGGCTCATATGGACCTGGGACCAGTGGAGAATTTTCTCCTACTCTTCTGTCAGCCTCTACGTGCATACATGCAGTGGAATATAGAAAATAAATATTTTTAGAAGTCTTTTATTGTTACACTACTTTCTCTATGTTCAGATGGTGACCTTCAAATGAAAATCAACAGTTTTCAGGAATATTTAAGAAATTCTGCTTTGCAATCGTATCTACCTTTAAGCCATTGTGATGGACAAATATGAACTCAGTTAAAGCAAACTGAATCAGGCACAGTGCAAAAAGCCCTGGGCAAGCTGAGTGGTTTTCTTTGTCCTGGCTGACTATCTCTTCAAGTACTCTGCTGCTTTATTTATGACCTCTTATCACTTTTAAGTTTAAACTCTTCGCTCTTGACTGCTGTTCCTTCTTTGTGTTCCCCCCCCCCTCCCTTTTTTCCCTTTCCTTTCCTTATTTTTTTTTTTCTTTTACTTTTTCCCTGTTTTAATTCCTTTGCTGTCACTTGGTTGTCAGTCAGTTCCTGATCTCTCCAAGCTGGGGATCGTCTAAAACAGATGCTCAGAGTTCCTTGACCTGAGTGGCTCTTCTCTGCACCACCAGATCTGCAGTGAGATCAATCCTCTTCCTGAGACCTGACCTCTGTAGCATCTTTATCAGTGACCTAGAGGAGGTGATGAACTCATCAAATCTGCAGATCACACCAGACTGGGGGGCACCGGTAGATACAGTCAAGGGCAGAGCCGCCAACCGGATAGACCCAGACAGTCTGGAGGAATTGGCTGAAAAAGTTCATGAAATTTTACTGGGACAAATACAAAGCCCTGCAATTGCAAAAAAAAAAACCCACAAACCACCAAACATACAAAAACAACAATGACAAAAACCAGTCAACAAACAAACAAAATACTTGCAGAGATGTAAGCTGGGTATATCAGGTTTGGGGAAGCTCTGTGGAGAGGACCAGGAAGACTTGGTAGACAGCAAGCTGCACAAAAGCCCTGCAGCAAAAAATTGAAAAAAGCCACCAAGGCTGTATGACCAAGAACAGAGCCAGTATATGGAGGGAAGTAGTCATCCCCACCTACTCAGTATTCATCAGACACCATCTAGATGCAGCAACCAGTTTGGGGTCCCTAGTACAAGAAGACTATTGACAAGCTGGAGCAAGTTCAGCAGGGCCACCACAATGGTTGTTGGTGAAGCACTTACCTGTGGGGAGAGGCTGGGGGAGAGAGGCTTGTTCAGCCTGGAGAAGAGGTGGCAGAGGGAGCATGTCAGAGCTTATGGGGAGGTCATTGTGAAGACAGAGCCAGGCTCCTCACAGTGGTGTGTGGGAACATGATGATATACAAGAGACATATGGTGAAACAAGATAGGTTCAGACTGGATATAAATAGAAATTCTTTTCTGCATGACAGCCCAGCAGTGGCAGAGGCTGGATGAGAGACTAAAATTTTGATCCCTAGGAGCTTCAAAGATATGACTGGAAACAGTCATGAGCAACCTTCTCTGACCTCACAGCTGACACTGCTTGGAGCAATAAGTTGGACTAACAACCTCCTGAAGTTTCTCCTAAACTGAATTATCCTGTGACCCTATGATTTAACCCCAGCCATTGCTTTGTATTTTTTGCCTGAGCTAAATGGTAGTCCCTATATTTTGTTGATTTCTGATCTTGCAGCTTCTGGCCTCATGTTGCTGATTGACTTCCTGTCTTGAACTTGGACTCAACTTTATAGGCTTGATGTGCAATCACTAAACCCAGAACAGGCTACTGTCACCAGTTCAACTTTTTTCTTCTTCCTTGGGTACCATGGGACTCTGCTGCTGGATGGTGAATCACAGATTGATTGAATCACAGAGTGATAGAATAGAGTCAGAAGTTGGAGGGTGTGTAAGATTTACAAGAAAGTTCGTAGAATCATAGAATGGCTTGTGTTGGAAGGGACCTTAAAGATCACCTAGTTCCAACCCCCCTTCCATAGGCAGGGATGTCACCCACTAGATCAGGTTGCCCAGGGCCTTGTACACTTCCAGGGATGGGACATTCACAACTTCTCTGGGCAGCCTGTTCCAGTGCCTCATCACTCCTTGAGTGAAGAGCTTCCTCCTAACATCTAATCTAAATGTACCCTCTTTTAGTTTAAAACCATTCCCCCTTGTCCTATCATTATCTGCCCAAGTAAAAAGTTGCTTTCCATCTTTTTATAGGCCCTCTTTAAGTACTGAGAGGCCACCATGACGTCTCCTCAGAGCCTTCTCTTCTCCAGGCTGAGCATCCCCAGCTCCCTCAGCCTGTCTTCATAGGAGAGGTGCTCCAACCCTCTGACCATCTTGGTGGCCATTCTCTGGACCTGCCCTAACATGTCCACATCCTTCTTGCACTGGGGTCCAAGCCCTGGATGCAACAGTCCAAGTGGGGCCTCACAAGGGCAGAGCAGAAGGGGACGATCCCCTCCCTGCCCTGCTGCCCACCCCTCTGGTGATGCAGCCAAGGATGCAGCTGGCCTTCTGGGCTGCAAGCACACACTACTGGCTCCTGTCAATCTTTTTGTCCACCAGAACCCCCAAGTCCTTCTCTGCAGGGCTGCTCTCAGTGAGTTCTCCCAGTCTGTGCTCACGTCTGGGATTGCCCTAACTCAGGTGCATCACCTTGCACTTGACCTTGTTGAACCTTATGAGGTTCACATTGGCCAACTTATCTAGCTTGTCCAGGTCCCTCTGGATGGCATCCCTTCCTTCTGTTGTATCAACTGCATCACTCAGCTTGGTGTCATTTGCAAACTTACTAAGGGTGCACTTGTTCTCACTGTCTATGCCACTGATAAAGATATTAAACATCGGTCCCAAGACAGATCTGAGGGACACCATTTGTCACCGGACTCCACCTGGACATGGAGCCATTGACCACCACTCTCAGTGCAGCCTTCAAGCCAATTCCTTATCCACTGTATAGTCCACCCTTCAAATACTTATCTCTCTCCAATTTGGAGATCAGGATGTCATGTCGGACTGTATCAAAGGCCTTACAGAAATCCCAGTAGATGACATCAGTCAGTCTTCCTTTGTCAACTGATGCAGTCACTCCATCATAAAAGGCCACCAGGTGGGTCAGGCATAATTTTCCCTTAGTGAAGCCATTCTGGCTGTCATGGATCCCCTCCTTGTCCTGCATGTGCCTTGATACTGCTTCCAGGAGTGTCTTTTCCATGATCTTCCCAGGCACAGAGGTGAGGCTCACTGGTCTGTATTTCACCAAAATCCCTTTCTTCCCTTTTTAAAAATGGGAGTGATGTTTCCCTTTTTCCAGTCACCAGGGACTTCACCTGACTGCCAGGACTTTTCAAATAGGATGGAGAGAGGCCAACTCTATCAGCCTATTCCCTCAGGACCCTGGGATGCACGACATTGCTTGCAGTGACTGAGACTTTGCTCCCCCAGCCAAACCTCGCCCAGAGGGTCAGGGATTCTAGAGATGTGGGAAACCTGACTGGCAGCAAAGACTGAGTCCAAGAAGTTGCTGAGTACCTTAGCCTTCTCCATGCCTGTCATTGCCAGTTCTCATTTATCAGATGGGGCACACTTTCCTTGGCCTTTCTTTTCTGGACAATGTACCTAGAGAATCCTTCCTTATTATTTTTTTTGCATCTTTCGCCAAGCTCAGTTCCATATGTGCCATGGCTTTCTTGCCCCCATCCCTGCACACCCAGACAGCATCCCTGTGCTCTTCCTAGGCCATGTGTCCTTGCTTCCCCTGACTGTGTATTTCCTTCTTGCGCCTCAGTCTGACCAGCAGATCCTGGCTCAGCCATCCTGGCTGTCTGCCCTCCCTGCCTACTTTCTTACGCAGAGGGGTGGAGAGTTCTTGTGCTCTACGGGAAACATCCTTAAAGAGCTGCCAGCTTTGATCAGTTCCTCTGTCCCTAAGGACAGTGTTCCAGGGGATCTCATCCACTAGGTCTTTAAATAGCCAGAAGTTCACTCTTTGGAAGTTCAGGGGCCTGACTTTGCTCTTTGCCAGGCCCATTTTCCTTGACATCACAAACTGAAGCAGGGCATGCCTCTAAGAATGCCTCCAGTCTTAACTTCTTTAGTGAGTTCTTCTGCATTACATATATGTATAGGTGGTAGGACAGTTGTTGGCAAAAAGTTTGGCTTTTGAGATAAGAAGGGAAAGAGGTCTGTTTTATTTACTCCTGCGGTTTATATAAGCAATAATACACAACCGTTAGATTTAAAATCCTTTGTTCACCTTGAAGATATGTTGTAGGATTATCCAGCTTCTCTTGTTACTGCTGATGACAGAAGGCATACAATCTGAATGTTATTCTCATCTTAGCTAGTAATTTTCTATGTAAATAGTAAAATATTCCAACATGACATTTACTTTGTTGTTCAAGGTAAAAATCCTAGCAAAGGTGTTCATCCTTGAGTAAGTTGTGTTAAACAAAGTAAAATATATCTATGGACTGTTGACTGCAGCTTCTGCATCCAGGAATTGCAGGTTGTGGCAGGAAAAAAAATATGAGATGGAGGCTTTCTATGTGACAAAATATTTTGGTATGGTTTTTCTGGATTTGTTCCATGTGGTATTTGGGAAGCTACTGTAAAATTATCAGCTGAAAATTAACAGTGGCTTTTGTAATCAGAAGAGCTGTCCCAAATTCCCATGCATGCAATACTCAGTGATTAGCTGACCAGCTGCATTGAATCTTCTGATTAACCCTCCAGTTCTCAGAGCATCATGGAGAATCTGTCCCCATATGTTGTTCTTCAAGCTCTTGACAGCATAGACTTCTCACAAATTGCATTGCCGCTGGCGTATCTTGTTCCTTACTTCTACCTTCTACTGTCTGCCTGTCCTTGTTAGACAGATCTATCCATTCTACTTCCCTGCAGAGCCATAGCCTCTATGTTTTATGTGGGCTTGCAAGGAAAGTGGGCTAATGTTGTTGCTTCTTACATCCCTGGAGGGTTTGGAGGCATTCATTAGGAATTTCTTCTCCTCACATTGACGTTGTGTAGGAGATGATAGTTGCTTTATTTTAGTGGTGATTTTGAACTGTGTTGGGTTCTATTCTAAAATGTACTATGGAACAAGGGGTGGGTGGTGTCAGAGTAGAAATTTCATGACAAATTCACTGGGCTCAGCTAAACAGACAAAGCTCACAGATAGAAAAATGATAAAAAGATAGATATATCTGGCTGGAAAGGTTCTCAGGAGATTGCTAATTACCACTCACTGTAGCAAGGCAGAATGAGGTGTACCTAAACCTTTGGTGAAGGAGCAATGTCTACTCAGCTGTTATAAACCCTTAATTGCTCAGCTGTTTTAAACCCTAGATTTAGGTTTTAAACCCTAGATTTTACAACTATCTCATGCAGCAAACTCTGATGTGGAACTAGTCTTTCCGTTTCAATGCATTATTAAACAGCTAAATTAAACCAACTTTGCTGCAAATGGAAATTCTTTCTTTTTATTCTTTCCTTGATGGACAAGGAGAACAGTTGTTTGCTATGAAAAATAGCAAAGACTAGCCCATTGAAACAGGAGAGTCCGTCTCAACAGGCTTTGTTTATATGGGGTTTATTGGTACCTTTCTCATTTTCCTTGTCTGGAGGACAACACTAAGATGCCAGATCTCAGCTACTCATCTAAGAAGGCTAATGAAAAACATCAGCAGAAGGGAGGGAATTTCCCCAGCATTACAATGATTTCTAACCAATCTTTTTGAAGATAAAAATAAAAAATAACAAACTTGTAAATGCAAATGTCTCATGTTGCAGACAATGTCCAGAGCATGGTAGTGCATGAGACCTGACTCTGCAGAGAGGAGAGGAGGTGGTTAAGGCTGTCATATTCACACAAACATCCTATATCTGGTCCAGTGTCATCACGTAAACTGAGCTGGTGGGATGGAGAAAGGCAGCTTTGAGCCTATGTGTTAAGGTGTTAATGCAGCCACCTCTCCCAGCTGCTTCCCGTCTGCTTCGGTCACACCAAATGCCCTTCCATTTGCTCAGAGGCATACAGGCAGGAGGAAGCCAAATGCTGTGCGAACTTCATGAGGATGCTAATTATGATGGCTGCCTGGCTTCAATGTGGTAAATAGAAACGCCACAGCTGAGTCCAAATGGACATGCTGGTGTTTGTTTTTACCTTGCAGAAGCAAACTGAACATGAGGGTTTGATAACATCTGATCCAAGTGCTCAAAGCATGTCCTGGCATACAGTATCCTGAGTGATGAGAGCATGTCAGATGGACCATTTGGATAATAAAAGTGACCCCAAACTCTCCCACAGCCACATTTAGGTGATTTTGGACCTATCCTTAGATAAATAACACAGCTGAATGTTTTTCTTTGTATCACATAGCTGCTAGTGACCTTGTATTTCCAGTCTATCCCCAAAAATACATAGAAGAGTGTCAAGTACATCTGTGTAATACAGAAGGTGGTCCTGTTTATATTTAACACACACATTTAAAGATCAGAAAGACTTAAAGGTCAGCATTTAGAAATAGCCAGCATTATTATTAAGCTTATTCTTGTAATATCATTTCTGTCCCTTTGCATGTATCTGGTAGTTATATCTACATTTAACCTGAGTTATAATCTTTATTCACATCTGAGAAAAATCCAGCATTTTCTGTTGTAATGGAAGACTGTATCCTAAGAGTGTTAGAAGGTCACAGTAGGAATTTTAGACCTGACATTTTCTAAATTTACATAGTCATTTCTTTTATACAAGCTTATTTTCAACCCATTTGTTTGGTGTGCCTGTAAGATAAATATGCAGTTTATTCTGTATAAATTCATGCCCATATCCTGTATTTATTTATTTATTTATTTATTTATTCATTATAAAAATGTAATAAGAACTATATTTCATTTGTGGTATATCCATACTACAGTGCAGAAAAATCAATTAGCTTAGCCCTCTCAGTTCCTTTTCTGTAAAACTGGGATTTACGACTCAGGTCTTCACTGTCCTCCTATGGAAAAAACATCTTTAGCATTATCTGGAGGTTTTGTTATTGCTACGTGCTCTCTGCTACCATTTGAAGGGTTTACTAGTTTGGTTGCCCATACGTTTCTGAGCTGGGTCCATGAAAGCCAACTCATGTACAGAGGTTTATTGCCTCCTGAGCAGCACTTTGTATGTGTGACTATATTACATGTAGGATCATATAGACTCAGGTATGCTGGAGAAAGGGTGCTGAGACACTTAAGCAGGGCACTGGCAACTGATATACTACATGGCATTACGAGGTATTGTGTCCATTTTTGGGATGGAAGTTAGCTGAAACGGGACTTTAGCAATGAGCACAGAGCTCCAAACCCCTTCATGCTGCTGCAGCCTACAGCTAATAACGTCCAGGAGTGTCTGTACCATGGCAGGTATATACCACTGCTCTAAAATGGCAAATAGCAAAGCTGTAGCATGATTTTGCCCTACACTTGCAACAAAACTGAGCTGTCTGCATGCTGGGCTGTGTCATTTGAGCCTGCTTGTTTTGTGGTCAGTGCACGGAAACCATTTAATATAGGTCACAATATGCTACAACACAAATAAAGCAAAATCTGGAGTGACTGCACTCTAACATATGCGTTCTTACATGCTGTCTTAAATCATGGCTCAGAGACTGTTTATTTTCAAGAATAATTTCCTTTCTGAGTGCTTGCAAGGGAGACGGCTTCTGTGTCAGTTCAGTGCAGTAGGACGCACCTACATGACAGCCTCCTCTTCCCTTTCTGACTTTGCTGCCTCCATTTTTATTGTGAGCCCATATTGTGAAGTATATCCTATCTTTTCAAAAAATACCCCCCTCCAGCATCCCCTCTCTGTCTATCAAAGGAAACCCTTTTGTGAGTGCAAATCTAGGTACAGTTTTTTTCCTTCTTCTTTCTCTTCTCTCCCTCTCCTTCCCCTCCCCTCCCCTCCCCTCCCCTCCCTCCCCCCCCTTGTGTGTGTGTGTGAGTGTGTGCCAGATGATGAGCATTTTGAAAAGAAATGTGGCATCTGAATGCATGAGCAAATCTATTTGGGCACCTGCCTCTTGAAAGAGAGGAAGGCAGAGAAGAGTATAAATGGCAGAGGCACTACACAATTGCTGGAAACAGCTCTTCTCACATCCGTCTTTCCTCAGTGCAATCTTTTCTAATGGTAACAGTGTTGCGCTTTTTTTTTTTTTTTTTCTTTTTCAATGCTTCCTTCCCCAAATTTGCTTTTACAAATGGAAAAATGGAAATTCATTTGCACTCTTGTGAGATAAGTAATATGGTGTGCTCCAGTTTGGTACTGTAGGTCAGTTTGTGTATAGAGATATAAAGATTCCCACTAGTAAAATAGTTGGGATTAGGTTCTGTATCAGAAAAGGGGATGTATAGAAGCGCGTGGAGACTGGTGGCATAAGTTGCCTCAGCTTATACCAGTGTCTGAGCAGACAGCCTTTCCATCCTGTAGAACTTGTGCCTAATTATGTATTTTATGGCATTTCTACCTTTTTTGGTTTCCGTGCATTTTTTTTTCCCTTATTCCCCCTCCATCTGTGTTTGAGTAGCAATGACCTGGAGAAAGATGAGGGAGCTCAGGAAGCAGCAGAGGACCCTAAATCCACAGGTCAGATGGCTCCAGCCTCTGGCAGATCTCCTGGGAGGCGGTTGGCTGTTGGGTCTGTGTTTCCCTGAGTGAAGAATTTAAAGGAAGCATCTCTCCCACTTGTTCTATGTTACTAGTATTCCTGTGTGGATGGTTAAGCTTATTCATGACTATATGCTATTATGGCTGCTGCTTCATAATGTCCATCATAAATGGTCTAGTCTGAGTCTTGGAGGCCAGGTATAACATACTTAATCCTAACTGTACTGCTGTGTTGATATTAATTTCTCATTCAGTGCTGTCATGGCAGCAGTGCTCCACTCAACAAAGGAGAGATGCTACCTACTTTCCTATGCAAAATATTTAGATTTCTGTGATGAACAGCAGAAACTAAATTCCAAGTGTTATTATAAAATGTTAGCACCAGTAATAAAGAAAGCACTGCACCCAGATGAAACTGTAAAGAGAATTTAGATAGTGTTGCAATTATCTCATTTGTAAATTGAACAGGACACTGCTGGTAGCAATTTTTATGTAAAGTGTTGTAGGGTTTTTAAATGACCCTAAGTAGTCAGGGCATTTGCTCTGAGTGTATTGTGCAAGATGGAATAAATGGCGGAATGATTTGGGCTTTTAAAACTAGGCTGAATAAAAATGCTACAATATATCCAGCATGGGTGGGCTCACTCTGACAGGCAGATGCATTCAGGAACATAACGCGTCTTATATGCCTCTGATTTAAACGACTCTGTGAAGGTGCCTAAGGGCTGGTTTACACACAAGCTTGCACTGTTTTAATTAAACCTGTTTTCAGTCTAGGATTTTCAGTTCAGAATAAAAATTACTGTCATCAAGACAGCTAAAAAATGTCAGTCTAGGGGGTTCAAACTCTGCTTTAGGCATCCCACCATAGGTGTTTAAGGGCTCTGTTGTTGGCTCTGATAATCAGGTATATATGAATAGAAAATAGGTAGGCTTTTCGGAGCAAATGTCCTGAATTCCCTCAGGCAGGGATTTACTGCTTTCTACTGACTCCAGGGCTTGAGGAGATGAAGTCCATAACTTAGACAACTGGAGTGAGATCCCCAGCACAGACGATGTAGATGATATCCTCTCATTTGTGCAATCTTTTTTCTCTCTCTGATTGTTCTTTCAATGTTTACACCCAAACTGCCACTGCTGTGTGGAAATCAGGACCACGAATACAGGTGTTCTGGGGAAGACATGAAGAATAATCTGGATAAGAAATGAGGAGTATTAATAGATTACTAAAATATCTGTAGAAAAAATCAAGAAAAAGTTAGCAAATAAAAGAGAAAATGAAAGAACAAAAAGTTAAAAGGTGACAGTAATAACTTCAAGGAGATGTGACTGAAGGTGCTGGGAATGTAATATAGAGGGATTTTTGAACACATTTGTTGGCCGAGCCGTGAGTTTTCAAAGTCAAAAGAAGGGATACAGGCAACTTAGTTGGATTCTGGCACTTAATTTTCTTTCATGAAATCCTGCCTTAGATACCCAAGTGAGAACAAGCAAATATATTCTATTCATGTACATGTATGTTCACATATGTATGCACATATACCACATGAATATACATATATGCATACACATATATATTTATGTATGTATATACATCACATGCACATAAATATAGAATATTCATTCAATATGTCAATGTTCAACATGCATAGTAACTTAGTATACACATACATGCTTCCCTTCCCTTTATGTAAGTACAACCCATAAATTAAAAATGACTTCTAGGGTTTCTAAGACATAAATAGCAGTAAGACACCTAAAAGTCCACTTAGACTATTAACGCTGAACTCTTGATAGAGATCTTCAACCACCCCTCAGTCTCCTTCTTGGTTTGTTCATCTCTCTAAGGAGCTGCAAGCTTTCCTGTGTTCCTCAGTGCTTTAAATTCTGCTAAAACAGATGCCAAAAGGCTCCACATGCCTATCTCCTTCCTCAGTCTATCTAGGATTTTTAAGTGAAGTTGCATCCTGTGTCTGATCTGGCAGACATGATCTAAGTCAGCTGTCCAACAGGATGGGTTTCAGACAAAATATAGCCCCCAAAGTGGTAGAAATAACCTTGACATTGGAGCACTAATTTCAGAATTGTTAGGCTTGGATTCAGACTTTTATTTCAGGAGATTAACATCTAAGATGCCTCACAGACAAAAAGCAACAATTAGAACTCCTGGAGGGCTCTTTCTACCAAACCAAGGCCACAGCAATGTCTACATGCAGGACTGCTTGCAGTCAAATCCAGCATCAGTGTCCTGAACTCATATTGCTCAGGGCTGATCCCCTCTGTGCTGGCCTTCAGGCTCTTCTGGTGTCACTGTAGCCTTGTACTCAAAGTATCTAAAGTAAGGAGCTGGAGATACCTTCATCTACATAAGGCAGTCCAGAAGCATTGAACTTGATGTAGCCTGACCCATACCACTGCTGAGATCTTCACCAGGCTGTTTAAGAGGAAACAAGATGTTTCACTCCAAAGGAGGATCCCCCTAAATTCTACAAATAGACAGTCAAGCCTTGGGAGAGAAATAAAGAAGGAAATTCTCTGGCATTTATAACATTTGTATCCCAGAGCCATGGGTTAAGAAAGAGAAGAGAAGAGAAGAGAAGAGAAGAGAAGAGAAGAGAAGAGAAGAGAAGAGAAGAGAAGAGAAGAGAAGAGAAGAGAAGAGAAGAGAAGAGAAGAAAAAAGAAAAGAAAAGAAAAGAAAAGAAAAGAAAAGAAAAGAAAAGAAAAGAAAAGAAAAGAAAAGAAAAGAAAAGAAAAGAAAAGAAAAGAAAAGAGAAGAGAAGAGAAGAAAAGAAAAAAGAAAAGAAAAGAAAAGAAAAGAAAAGAAAAGAAAAGAAAAGAAAAGAAAAGAAAAGAAAAGAAAAGAAAAGAAAAGAAAAGAGAAGAGAAGAGAAGAAAAGAAAAAAGAAAAGAAAAGAAAAGAAAAGAAAAGAAAAGAAAAGAAAAGAAAAGAAAAGAAAAGAAAAGAAAAGAAAAGAAAAGAAAAGAAAAGAGAAGAAAAGAGAAGAAAAGAGAAGAAAAGAGAAGAAAAGAGAAGAAAAGAGAAGAAAAGAAGAAAAGAAAAGAAAAGAAAAGAAAAGAAAAGAAAAGAAAAGAAAAGAAAAGAAAAGAAAAGAAAAGAAAAGAAAAGAGAAGAAAAGAAAAGAGAAGAAAAGAGAAGAAAAGAAAAAAGAAAAGAAAAGAAAAGAAAAGAAAAGAAAAGAAAAGAAAAGAAAAGAAAAGAAAAGAAAAGAAAAGAAAAGAAAAGAAAAGAAAAGAAAAGAAAAGAAAAGAAAAGAAAAGAAAAGAAAAGAAAAGAAAACCTGAGTTTGCATTTTGATGTGTAGGACTCTTGATTGTGAGGCTTCACTTATAGATAGTTTATGGTGCTCCTTCCTCATGCATAATGACTATGATCAGCCCTTGGCAAAAAAGGTTGAGAGTAGGAAATATTCACAGGAGTGACTGAGGTAACCAAAGGTCTGTCCTGTCTGTTTTGTAGAATGAGATACTTATGTCTGGGGAGAGACTGACTGTCAAAAGGGATGTAGTAAAAATAAACAATATAGAAAGTGAATAAACAATAATTACTTAGTATAACACAGGTGGAGGAGTATCTAGTGAAGTTGTCTGGAGAACTTACAGCAAGCACATTAAGTACTTTTCACATCAATAAATTATGGAACTCATTGTCACTGGATACTCTGAAAGCCCAGATTTAAGTAAGAATTGGCTGGGGGGCAGACTCATGGGGAAATTCTCTATGACAGCCTACTCAAGCTCTAATAGAAAAATCTATTAAAACAGGAGGATCTGGTATAACCTGTGGCTGAGGAAGACCCTAAACTGCTGACAGAAGGGATCAGGGAAGGTTTGCTATTGATGTACTTCTCTCTTTCTAAAGCCTTTTGCAAAGCCTCTGCCATTGGCTGTTGTCAAAAACAAAAACTAGGTTAGTGCACCTTTGGTCTAACTCAGTGACACTATTCTTATGTCCTCTTAACCAAAATCATAGCTAATCCTGAGAATAGTTATTTTTAATATTGGAAAGGAAGATTTCATATATTTTTCTTGTTACCACATAGTACAGCATACTGCTATGTGTGCTAATAATCCCATCTAGCTCTCCTTATTCCACAGAGGGATCAAATTCAAGACAACAGCTCCAGGCACTTAAAATATCATGTAGGAAGCCTAAATACAGGATAGCAGTCAGAGAAAACTCCTTCTAAGCTGCTTGGGGTTGATTGAAAAGTTCCTGCATATGTCCCCAGAGTGTCACTGATATTTTGTAGCAAACTCCCTAGGGGCTTACCTCTTATGTTGGAGGTCTGGCAGTTACAATTGGTGTCTTACTGTAAATGATGGGCCACGGGCAATTTAAACGAATCTGAGTGACACGAGAGGAAGTCTGTTCCTACTCCTACCCACTCCAATCCTGAGCACATGGTCCCATGACATCCCTAGGCAAGCACAAGCATCTATGTGGCTTACGGTAGCTGGATCAGCAAGATGATAACCATATGGCTGAGTGCTAATGGGCAGAAATGTGGAGCACAAGATAAACCTGCTTTTTCTGAGAGCAACAGGGGTTTCTATTAGTTTAGACCACTTGTGAAAGCATATACACAATCTCTCCTAAGATCTAATTACAAAGCATGTTTGGTCTAAGTTTTTTTTTTTTTTTTTTTTTTTTTTTTTTTTTTGGATGACATTGATTTCAGTTAAGAACTTGTGGGGTTAATGGTCATTTATGGAGTACATACTGTGTGGAACACTTGGTCATGAAATGGCAGACCAAGGATTTAAATTGTTCACATTGTTCAGATTAAGGCAGAGGATTTTACCTCCAAGAAGGATATCCTTGCTACAAGTCAAGGACATATCCTTAAGAAGATCCCCTACATCCTTCCTGTTTAAGGCAGAGGTGAAGCATTTACAGAGTCAGAAGAGGTGAGATACAGTATATTTCCAGCTTAGACATCAGGAGCCTCATCAGGGAACAGAAAAAGCTTCTTTGTTTGTCCTTGGATGATTTTTTTCCCTCCAATGCTGATGTACAGGATGCATACGCTGTGTCCTGTAACTAAGGCCATACATACTGTTGTTCCTGTTCTCAGGTACAGGTTCAGGCTCTTTTGCTGATCTTTTGGGTGCCATAAGTTCTGCATGCCTGGCTGCACAATAATTCAGTCTGAACAGACGTGGAGGCATCTTTCTACCCTTGAGCCTACAGATGGCAGTTCATGCACCCTCCAGTACTTCTGGGAGGTATATATTCAAAACCTGTTAGTTTGAGGAAGACGCTGAACTCTGCTTTACCACTTGCTGAATGAGATGTCGTGCAAAAGAGAGCTGCCTTGTCAGCCTTCTCCTCAAGGGAAATCCAAATGCTTAAGCCAGGATCAGGTTTCAGGCTCTGAACCGCATGCTCACAGCGGTGTCTGAGATAAGTGCTCTAGTCTAAGCAAGGGGCAATGTTTCAAACGTATCCATCCCTTTAGCTTTGTCTGTCACAGCTGGCTGCAGTGCAGGAACCAAATTACCTCTTGCTTTACTTGGAAGGAATTTAAGCACCTGATGGATCTGACTGGAGAGGGGCTCATCAGCCTTACCCTACCAATGCTTCCTGTGAGGGACCTCTTCTTGGAAAAAATAGAAACTGCCTCAGACTGATGCACACGCATACGGTCTCCCAACATGGGTCTGTTTCTCATGCAGAAAGAATGGAAGAATTTGAATTAACCTCTAAATTCTCCAGCTGATGAGTCAGGATTCCAGCTACTGTAACACCTAAATTCAGGTTTTAATTGGGTCTTGAGTTTAACCCCTGGAGAGCTGAAGACTACAGTCTGCTTAGGAAAACCCCTATGGATACCATCTTATATAGCAAAACCTGAGGTGTATTAGAAACATGAAACTAGTCTTCCCAGTAATTAAATGTGCCTGCAACTAAGCTTCCAAACAAATTTAATTGATGTAAAGCTACCTATTTACCCATAAAATGGACATAAAGGCAAATAAATTTAAAAAGAGCTATGTAGTTTTATGTAAGGAATAAAGCCAAGTTCAGTAATGTAGTGAAGATATTCTTGTTACTCACTTAGAGGCTTTTTTTTTTTTTTCTTTTTCTTTAAAAAGGGATGTCTATTTGGTGAATATTTATATATTTTAAATAATGGTAATTAAAACAGTATGAAAAGAGGTAGTGGGAGGACATCATATACCTCCTATTCCTTGGATGAAAATCACAAGCTTCAAATACTATCATCAAAGATAAAAGGCTTGTTGTGTTGGCATCTTTATAGTCACTTTTCAAGCCTGTCAGATAGTCATGATGTGGTATCAGCCATTGTTCTTTTGGAGGCCTCATCCTTTTCTAATTTGATGGGAAAGAATCTGTCATCTCTTAAATGATATCCCCTTCCCAAATTAAAAGGAGGGCAAGAATTGACAGATCACTCTTTAAGTGAGAGAAACCATCTATTATTTATATGCCTCTTTTAGCCCTGCTGCTGCTACATATGACTGCAGAAAAACCCAACAAGCTGCCACCCACCATAAATAAATAAATAACATTGAAAATGCTGCTTTGTATCGAATTAAAATATCGGAAATGCAAAGCTCTACCTTGATGTAGGGATCAAGGGAGATGCATTTGTGTTGCTGAAGTCATGAGACAGAACCTATTCTTTTCAAAGTAATTGGCTCCCTGCTGTCAGAAGTCCTGAGGAAAGTTTGGCATGTTTGTATAGAGCTGCACTGTATTGCTGTATTTATTTGGAACAGGATGCTGTTTATAGCTGGACCTCTTCACTCAGAAGTTAATGTCTGTCTGCAATCTAGCTACTGAGTTTTGGGTATGTGCATGGAACTTGTGCACATGTGCTTGTTTACACTGTGCAGTGTACTTTTTATGTGCTTGTGAATGTAAGTTATTTTGGTTGGGATGATGATTAAAAAAATGCTCTGTGAGCATGGAGCAAACTGAATTCTGAAAAACTTCCACTTCAAAATTTACAACAGAGACTTCTGAAATCCTTGTTTAAGAGTGTTGGAGAAGAGATGCAGCCTCAAAGCAGCTCAAATGCCTCATCTCTGTCTAGAAGCTCAGAAATAAATCTCACACACCATCTGGCAGGAAAAAGTAGCAGACTTAGACTGTGGAGAGGAAACAAGCCATTGACCAAATGTTTCCCACTTCAGTATTGCTCAGATGATATTTGCCCCCTTCTCACCCTGTGATCTCAGATTACCCAGTGAACCTTTTTGCCACAGTATGAAATGTGTATGTATCCAAGATGCAAACCTCCAAGGAATGCTGTTGATATTTGATAGTTAAAAACAAAAATCCCAACAACAACAAACAAACAATACAATTGGTTAGATCCAATGAAAGTTCATATGATGAACAATACAGAATTAAAGCTGAAATTTGGCATGAAATCACAAGGCAATTATAATCAAAAGGAGCTTGAAGAGATATGATATGAAATCCTGGCACTCCCCTGGGATAAAATAGTCCTGCAGGGCTCTTCCTGACTCATGAGTTTGTATTGAGTTGAAGGAGGAAAATAGGACATATCTGCTGATAAAACAGAGATAAAGAAGTAATAAGCTTCTAGTATTATGGACTAACCTGCGTCCTGCTGTAAATGTGTTTCTAATATTGAAGAGGCATGTTCTGCCCTCATCTCTACCCCAAATCATTATTTTTTTTAAATGTAGCCTAAAAGTAAAATGAAAACCAAAGGTTATGTCTGATAATATTATCATTCTGCTAGTATCCAAAGCCTTTGAATCAGATTTATTTATTTGTTTATTTATTTATTTATTTTTCTGTGGAGACAAGGAGAACATCAGTATTACTGGTTTTGTACATACAGTTATTTTCTCCATATTGTGAAGAGTTTCTGAATTGTGATCTTTAGAAATCCAAGAAAAGTATGTTTAGCCAATTTCTTCATATACCTGTAACAAAATTTCCCTCATCAAGCAACTGTTCTTTACCTTTTCCTAATTTCAATTATCTGAAAATAAATTGTTTAACTCTGGGCTAGTAATGCAGATACTTTCCCTATTTAATGGAGTGAAATAGGCATAAATGTGACACATTTATACTACTGTGCTAGCTAACATGGCTGGGTGACTCATTTCGTGTCATGTCCATCTCTGTACAGATACTTTCTAGGAACTGGCTGGAGACACGAGGCACTGAAGGCTGCACAGCAGACATAATAATTTTGGTTCCAAATTCAGGTCACTACTATGAACCTGGTCTAGATCCAATTAGTGACCTGCTATAGAGGTGAAAACCTGAATAGCCCATTCGTAATTCCCTGCGTTATTTGGTCTCCCAAAGCAATTTTGTTTAGCTTGAAGCCTGTTCTTCCAAACTACTGATTTATATTTTAGCTGAGTGCAAGAAGGATTTTAATCATTAAATGTAATAACAGCATTTGTTCTTATAGGGTAAAATCAGCTCAATCCATATCCAGTAAAGAAACCTTGTAATTGAAATAGAAGCACACTACTCCATCACTTCAGGCATGTAACAATAATAGCTAATGGTAAAAGATGATATATCTCATCCCCTTAGGGATACTTGAGTAATTTGTAGGCTGACAAAAAGATCATCTATAGCACCTATTCAAAGTGGGAAAGGTAGTATCTGTCTATTTGTATCTCTTGATTTATGGTTTGGATTGTATTTGTAATCTCTGGTACTGTGGGTAGCTTTGCACAGGGTGTTTGTGACTAGACAAATTACACAGATGTGCTCACACACTCTCACTTGTGCCCACACTCACACACACACACTTTTCCTCTCATAATGACAACACTTATATTTGTGAAAATTCAAATGTTATAGAGAAGAACATGTCAAAGCTACATATCACATAACTTTTTGACTTTTGTGATGGTAAATGTATCAATGGTGAAAATAATGAAACCAATGTATTCAGAGAAATCAGTCCATTGCTCCCTAGATAGTAACAGCCCACTCTAAATACAAATAAGCTCTGTGAGACACAGATGAAAGGTGGGACAGAATTTGCATGATTTATGCACTAATTCAACACAATTTCTTTTTAGGTGATTATTTCGGTTGTGGTACAGTATGTTTCCAAAGAGTTGTGTGTAATCCAGGTACAGAGGTAAATATCTCTGAAGGTTTCAAAGGGGCAGATCCAGTCCAGCCAAATGAATTGCCTATATGGAAGAAAGCAGGTTATCTGTCTAGAGGTCTTAACTGGCACGTTCTCTGGGGAATATAGAAACTTCCCATGGAAAAAACTACTTCACATGAAGATTAAAGTATAAATACCACTGAAACATCCAAGTCAGATGGGATTAAATTATTTCCTATTACAAAATCATAATACTCATGTGGGTCCTTGACTTGCTATGCAACCTTGGTTATTCCATAGTTCCATACAACAAAATGATTTTATTTTGTACCCTGTAGAATATTATATTGGAAAAGCTTTCAGAAGATTCTTTTTCTAATTCAGAGATGTGCACTATGCATCATCTGTTTCACTGTTATCTATACTCCTATTTAATAGCTTCATTAGTTTTCTAAGAGACTACATGAAGAGTCTCTGCGCAGAGTACCTTGTCATGCCAGCATGGGAAAGGAAATGTGGTCAGGGGGAATGTGGATAGAGGGAAAAATGAGAGTACAGGTGTATAGGCAAGAAAAAGACAAAATGGAACAGAGTGGTTAGTTCAAGGCAAAATAAAAAGGCATGTAGTTGATGCACTTAGATGGCTAATTTAGGTGTAACAAATAATCTTGAGAATACTTGGCTGATACCGATAATGGAGAGCAAAGATGGAATATTTATTTATTTTGCATGTGAATAATGGCTATGGCATGGAGAAAACAGTCTCTGGATGAGTTTCATGTCATTTAATTTGGTTAGGTTTATCTCTAGATTAAAACACCAAATTTTAGGTTTATAAGTATGGCTTCTGCATGCAGGTGAGGGTGCCTGAGGTTTGTAACAGACAGTGAAGATCTCCAAAGGGCGATGAGTTCTTCTCAGTTTCTGTGTCACTTCTGTCATCCTTATCTGAGTATCCCAGGTATTTTGGGGTGACTCAAATTGCCATGGATGATGGTTTCATACAGATGACGATCCTACTCAAAATGTGTTTAAGGTTGATAGAATCAAGAATGTAGAAACAGCAAACAGTACAGTCTGTATCTACCACCCTATTATTATGAGAGAAAGATAGAGTTGTATAAGGAGAAATTAAATAATTAAGAAAATGAAAATTCTGATAAAACTTTCTGAAGAGGGGATGATTTTAGGATTACGGAACAGTATTTTGAGTGAAATCACATCAGCACCTGGCACTTTAAAATTTTGAGAGCAGAAAGCAATAGCAATGGTGATTTTCAACTCATTTGCATTGTAGATACTCAATTTACATAAAGGTCTTCTGCTCCCCCCTTTTTGATAACTGTATTTGTCCAAATTATTTATTGCAAACAAAATAGGAGATGAGTTCAACCATTTTCTCCTGTTTATGAATCATTTTGAAGCTCATCTTAATTTGTATGGAAGTATTCATTGCACATAAGTATTTGCCAACTAGTTTATGAGGACAAATTACAGATGACAACTTGTTCATGAACATTTATTTCAACTCTTTATTACTCCTGAGTTGTGATTAGTCATCCATATCACATGGTATTGAACTGACTGCTACTTTTTAATCAAGAAAACAATGATTAATGATGGCAATTAACTGATAATGAGAAACAAGAATAATGTGAAGTTCAGAACTCAAAAACATTTTCTAAATAAACCAGCAAGTGTTCAAAGACACACAGGTAACCAACACTAGTTTCCTATGAGTATGAGCATGACTAGATTAATATGTTCATTTATTAAACATGTGTGTTCTCTAGGTATTATTCTTAAACATTCATGCTGCCATTTTTACATCCAAAAGGAACTCTGGAATAGCACTTAAGTAGTTTGTTGTTCCATGTTGGATATGCTTGCTTTCCAGGTGAAGGATTTTATTAACATTTTGTTTCTCTCTAAGGCCTGCATACTTTTTGGTGTATTTTTTTGGGGCCATTCTGAAGTGTGGTCCTGCAGAATGTATGTTAATCCCCAGTTTTAATCATGACTGGAGCTATACACCTTAAAGAAGCCCAATCCAACCTCTTTGCCCCAAACAAACAAACAAATCCACAAACAAAATCAACCAAAAAACCATCCAACCTGTCAAAACAAATCAGAACAGAAAAAAAAAAAAAAAAACACCAGAAAATATACAAAAATCAATCAAACAAAACAAAAAAAAACACACCAGAAAAAGACAAGAAGCAGCTGCGCGTGTTGCAGACAAATACTTATTTTGATTTTACTTGGTTAAAATAGCCATTGGGAACCCTGAAAGATCCTTGTTTTGGGCTACAAGGAGCAGAAGGTGTCATTGTTGAAAGACTGACTGATGTTTCCTGGTTGTGACAGAAGCAGCTCCAAGCACTGTCATTTGAGTACCACTGCACTAGCAAATACGTGGTGGAAATAAACTTGCCTTGGCAGCAAAATGGATGAGAGCACCTTAGGTATCTTTTAACAGCTCTTCTTCTTCTGATTTCAGAAATAAACAATACATAAAACACTTAAATCTGTTAGATTTCTGTTAATTATTTCTCTCTTGAGGAAGACAGCTTTGACCTTTTTTCAAATTAGTGTGAGTGGGGAGGAAGTGGAGCAGAATCTCCATTTACAAACAATCTCTACAATCTCCATCTCTATTTACTAACACAGAATCTCCTTTGATCAGTCAAGCTATAAAAAAAAGCAAAGCAAAACAAAACAAAACAAAAAAAACAACAACACAAAACCAACCAACCAACCAACAAAAAAAACCACCAAAACCACACCCTGATTACACTTGCTAGATGACAAAAATTCATGAGCCACCAGAGAAGCAATGGGGCAATCAACACTAAGGAAGACAAAGTCCTTCTTCTCTTCCATTCCCTTATGGCCCTGTATACTGGGACCAAAACCCTGCGAGCATTGATGGATGAGCCAGCTAGGTTATGACTCTGCTACAGCCATTGGTGTCCAGCTGATTACACTAACTGATGTTTGGTTTAGCAAGCTGCAAAGGCAAACTTTTGATTATTGTCTGGTGGCTTAAAACAGTGATGGACAATTCATGAGCAACAGAGCAAATGAAGCTTGTTTTCCTAAGGAGTTGTTCCTTGAAGTTGTATTTTCTGGGGTTTAATGAGTGAGCACCAACTGAAGCTTCTCCAGCAGCTGGAGCAATGGTGCTCTCCCAGGCCTATTCTCTAGTGTGCAATAGTGTATATGCTTGTACTGCAGTCTTTACCCTGCTTTCAAGTTGTTCTTCTAGATGCTGTTTTTTGTAAGAATATAATGTCTGTTGACTCTCAGATATAGTTGTAACTGATGAATGGATTTGGAAGGGACTGGAAAAGGGCGGAAGAACACACACACTAAAATATATATATAAAATAAATACAATAAGACAGGCTACACCCATGATCAGCTTACATGTATTTACATGGGCAGATAGTATTATTGCAACATAATTATAGAAAGACTTGGTTTACTTAGGTAAAAAAAAAAAGGTACATATACTTTCTTTTTTTAGATATATTGGCCTTGTAATGTGTGCAATTGTCATCACCAGAGGCATACAGACAGTCTTCAACACCAAAAAAAAAAAAAAAATGCAAGCCAAACCCTGAAAACCAAACCAAACCAAACCAACAAAATAAATAAATAAATAAAAGAATGGAAACACCCTCAATACTATTTCAGTGGAGATGTTGTCATATAGATATTCATGTGGGCTGAAAATGACCCATATGAAGTACTCAAGTACTTGAGTACTATACTTACTGATAAACTTATGGTTACATCTTCATTACTATTGCTATTCATGTAGAATAGATGAAATCCTGCAAACACAAAGATTGAAGCCCATTTGCAGACCGCTGCTGATGCATTTCTCTTTAAAAGAAGACATATATAATGGTCCATGATTCATGACACAACCACCTCTAAGGTGTGCAAAGAACATACACCTGGCCATATAATGTCATGGCTCTGCACAGTCAAACAGGATCAGCAGCATGTTGCTGAGATTAGCTGATGGCACGGGTCTAGGGAAAATTACAATATTAAGATGAGTAAGCAACTCATCTTCCCAAATGAATTGAGTCAGGCTGCACCAGTTCAAAGTGCCAGGACTTTGTGCACTGAAGGTGGGAGTGCTGTGTTTAACAGTGCAAGACCAGAACTTCTTCCCTGATCCTGGCTTGCTACCTTGGATTTCCAGCTTTATCTTGGACCTCGTAATGCAAACCTGTCTGGTGGTCATGGGGCACTTGATTCTGCCTGGGTCCCTAGATCTGCTCTGTTGGCCTTGCTTGAGTGTCAAGGGACTGTGCCCTTAACAGTAAGGACACTGTCCCTGCCTGCCTCACCGTCACCCAGCAATTCCAGCTCCCCTTCACCTGTGCAGCAGCCCTTGCTGCACCCTGGCAGCATCCTCCTTAGTCTGTTTTGGACCTCTGATATGCCAGTTCCCCTGGATGCCAATCAGTTACTGTCCTGGAAGGGAAAGCAATCAATTCCTATTCACTTTCCCAGGATTTTGCAGACTTCATTTCTCTTTGTACCTCAGTTTCTCCATATGTAAATAAAGTCCATGCTTTCCTTTGTAAAATAATTTACAATTGAAAGATGAAAAGTGTTATGTAGGAGCTTGTAGGAACTTTCTAGCTTCCCACTGAAACCAGTGGGAGGTAAACTTGTACCTACATCTGTGGAACTGGCTACTACTCTAACTATGCTATAATGATGGGGAGTTAATTTTCCTTAGCTTCAGTACTCTAAATAATAGGCATTTAATATAAATTAGTCAACTGAGATACCTGAGTAGTTTCAGCCCACCTTATAATCCCCATGGTGTCCACAAAGAGAACTTTAATTACTTAGATGGCCAGACCTAACCGGTTGTTTTATGCTAGGTGTCAGAAAGTTAATGGCTAATTTACTTGTGTCCAGACTGATGGATCCAGTATTAGTCTTTGCTAATAAGAAAAGTATTTGGTTATAAATCATTTGAATAACAAATATTGTCTTGTTGTAGTCTTATAATGCTGTTGGTTTAACATGTGTCTGAGAAGGTGCTTTGGGTAAAAATGGCTTAAAAGATTAGAGATAAGAGGAAGGTGATGTAATTCAATAAATAGTCTTCTGCATCTAGTCCAGAAATCAATTAATTCTGATTCTTCTTTAATTTCCACCAGGTTAAGGAAAAGATGGCTTTGAATTGATAAAGATGATTTGTTTCTACTCAGCTGCGCTTCAGTAATCTCAACTATATTTTAACCTGCCACTAGGGTACTGACTGTATGGCATATTTAGCTCTGTGTGATTCTGAATTATCTTCTTGGAATATATTTTATTAAGAGATGAGTATTTTTACTGATATCTTTCTTTTCAACAGTCTGCACCCTCTGGTCCTAATCACAAAAGAATGTAATATCCAAGAGTTTAATAAAAATATGAGATAATATGACATTAAGACATATCTAATTTGTATGCTTTTGGATTAGATTATTAACTTGGGTTCTGTTTCAAGGAGCAATTATAAATTTAAAACAAAACCCCACAAAATCTTCTCTTCAGATTTATTTCTCAAATATATCAGTGCCTTCTCAATGGTTCCATTTCCTCGTGTTTAAATCTTGAAGCTATTGCACATGATAGCACACTGCCATAAAATCTACAAAATATGCAGACAGTTGAGAAATGCAGATTGTTTTCAGGCTTTACAGGAGTCTGCAACAGGGATGAAATCAAACAGAAATTGTTTACCTCATAGGGAAAACAAAAGAGTGAAATAGCAGAAGTTTTCAAGGTCTTGTAAAAGTTTATGCTCCTATTAAAACAAATGTCCTCACCGCTCACTGCATCACATTTGGGGAGTCTGAAGCAGCCTCCCTGTGGTTTCATTTGTTCGCAAAGCATGCTAATGATGGCTTCACGATTAGACGTAGCAATTATGGAACGTGTAGAATGAGATCTGGAGAAGGCTTGGGGAGACAACTAAATCTGCAGCAGATCAACAATAAATCACAACTCTCTCCTGCCTCTCACAGGGTCTGCCTAGGGAGCCTCACAGGGTGTGCCTAGGGAGCCATGTCGACGCTTCCGCCTCCTTATTATTATTACTGTTACTATTATTATTATGTATTAATTTTCAACGGAGAGGAGAGGAAGGCAGCTTAAGCTCCCGAGGGTTAGGTGCCACCTGTGCCGAGCTTTTAGCCGCTGGTGCCTGCAGGTGCCCCGGCGTTGGTACCGGTGAAGCCTCTCCCGCATCCCTGGGGGCTGAGCAGAGCTCACGGTCGCTCCGGGCGCATTCCTCGGTACCCAGCTCACGTCGCCTCCGCTCCCTCCAAAAGCAGAGCCCCGGGCTCCCTCTGTAGTTCAAGCCGGGAAATAGAAACAGCTTCAGGAGCTGCTTCGTCTAATGAGGAGGGAGGGCCGGGGGGGCTAGAGAGTGGTCGGTCCGAGGGGGCATCCATCGCCCTGTCCCCTGTTCCCATTGCATCTCGTGTTTTTTTCTTATTTTTAAAATTTATTATTATTATTAATAATAACAATAATAATAATTTTTATGTGTGTGCATGCCTTGTTTCTGCCCAGCTGGACCATCACCCTTCCCACAAGACGGGCAACGACCCTGGGGGGGGTGGGGGGGTGAGAGGGGGAGGTTTGGGGAGCTCCCTGATGACCCCACGGGGAGAGGCAGCAGATCTGTCTTCTCCAGGACTGTGATAGGGAGTTCCACCCTGGAGCATAAAGCAGGCCTGGCAAGCTGTAGGGTGTGTGAACCACATCAAGCCAATGTCTGATGCCCCAGGGGACACATACACAGTGTCTGTGCAAGCCTGCCTGTCATTTCATGGGTGCAGCATTGATCTTGCCTCAGAAAATGTCTTTCTTTAACTCTGAATGTCCTTCATTAGCACACACTGCTCTGTTCTGAGATGGTGGGTCACAGCACATGCAAGAAAATGACAGGATGACCATGCACCTACAGCCCTTTCGGGGTTCTTGCATGATGCTCAGAGCAAGCGTGATCCTGGACAGAATCAAAGAAATTACCAGAATTGTTAACAGCAAACATTGTTACCTCAGGCTTGATGCCTTAAGTTTATGAAAAAGTAAGACCAAGAGATAAGTCATGCACTGTTGGCCTCTAATTGCTGAAACATCATTGTCAAAAGCATATCTTGAAATGCTACAGTAGTTGTCAGCCCTGGTGGGCTAGAAAAACCTTCCTGTCTCTGTCGAGTAAAAAAGACGTATTGGAAAATCAAATCATTCACAGATGGGAGATTTTCTGTACAGAGCTTATAGGATAAAGAAATATTCATGATTCCTATAAAAAGGATTTGTTCAAAGATAATTTTGCCACTGTTGCTAGGACCAGAGACCGGCAAGTGGAGCAGAGCAACTGCTTCCCAGTAAGTGCACTAGTGCATAAAATCAGGCTGACTCACAACTAGGCAGACAAATACGGAAGGGCTGCAAAACTCCTTTTAGGCTCACTTCATAAAGCAAAGTTTCTGCCACTTTCTGGATTTGACTGGTCTCTTCAGTCCCATTGGTTATAGATTGTTTGTGTTCCAGTTCAAACAAAAGGAGAGCTCTCTTTGAAATCAGGGTAGGCTGAAAGCTCCTCTGCAGTTTTTGTGCTGCTTCTGTGGGCCTTATGTTTTGCCATTTTGCCAAAATTGAGTGGTGACCTCAGACGCAGGACTGGAACATATCACTTGGGTGGGTGGTGGCTGTGCAGCCTCTGAGAGAGCCACTAGCTTTTAATACCATCTTTTTATTTATTTATTTATTTATTTATTTATTTATTTATTTATTTATTTTTTAAAATTATTATTATTTTATTTATATATATATATGTATTTTTTTGACTTCATATTGCTTTCTAAGGTGAAGGAAAAGAAAGAACTTCATAACGCAGCCTCTAACACCCCCTCTTTGATATCTCTGCAAGTCTCTTCCACATGCATCCTCAACTGGCAGTTCTAATTGATGTTTTTTAATCTTCCAAGTTTTACCCAAGAGATTCTTGCTGATCAGTAAAGCAGAGGGTGAAGAGAAGGGTTGTTCATTTGTTATGTCTTTGCTTTGAACACCTCACTGGTACAGTCTGCCCTGGGTATGCCAGGAGTAGAAGACAGTGGCTCATAAAGGACTGATTCTGCCTGATCAGTGATGGGCCATGATTCCCACTCCCCTGTCCCCATCTCAGCATCTGAATGACTGATTGTTCTGTGTTTCAGTTTCTCTACTTGTAAACTGAGAAACAGATTTGTTCATCCTGTAAATATGCAGGTTATACTGCAGCTGAGTATTATGCATATATTTGTGCCATGTTTACATTTACTATTGAACTTTTTTTCTATGTCTTGTACTGTAGCCTTTATTTATTTATTTATTTATTTATTTATTTATTTATTTATTTATTTATTTTTAATCTGAGATACTTGTTTATGCCACACTGATATTTAAATCCATGCAAAAGAATAAGAAAAGATATTTTTTCTCATTTAACAATGTCAAGTTCTTTCTCTTTCCATCCTTCATCTCTTCAGCTGGAGGAAAAGTTTGCTTCCAATTTAAGGTAAATATGCCTATATCTCCAAATTAACATTTGGAAATATTGTACTTCATATTCTTCTGGTGCCTGGAAAAGAAAGCCTTAATGGTCTCCTTTTGTTTTTAGTGCCCATTCAGCTTTGGATCAATTGAGTGTGAAGGACACTGGGAGAGGAGACAGTAAATTTAATGACTGTGAGTCTGATATCATTGGAAAAAGGCTAAAGAAACCACCTTCAGAGATGATGGAAAACCAGGTTGGAAAGTATAAAACTAACATCTCAATTTTGGAGTGCAAGACATAAATGAAAGCAATGAGCTGAAACAAACCTTGGTCTGTTTTGCAAAGCCCCTGGCTGAAGAAAGGTAGGAGTAGAGTGAAAAACAGGGGTGTCTGACCCCTTACTTCCTAGCATTCCTGACTCACCAGTGAAATATCTCAGTGATGTTACACAAGCATGAAACCATGGAGGTGGTTCAGTCCTATGTTGAACACTGTCACATCCCACAGTGACTTGTGCGTATGCTCAGTTTGACACAGCAGAAAATATATTAGAATTACTGAATATCCTGAGTTGGATTATCAAGTCCAACTTCAGGCTCCACCATGGACCACCCAAAAAACAAACCATATAGAGTGTTGTCCAAACACTTCTTGAACTCTGTAAGGCTTGGTTCAGTGACCACTGCCCTAGGAAGCCTGTCCCAGTGCCCAACCACCCTCTGGGTGCAGAACCTTTCCCTAACCCCCAGCCTGACCCTCCCCTGTCCCAGCTCCATGCCGTTCCCTCGGGTCCTGTTGCTGTCCCCAGAGAGCAGAGCTCAGCGCCTGCCCCTCCGCTCCCCTCGTGAGGGAGCTGCAGGCCGCCATGAGGCCTCCCCTCAGCCTGCTCTGCTCGGGGCTGAGCAAACCCAGGGATATCAGCCAATCCTCACACACCTTGCCCTCTAGAAAGTTCACCATCTTTGTAGCCCTCCTTTGTACACTTTTTAATAATTTTAAGTCCTTATGGCACCCAAAACTGCATGCAGTATTCCACAGGAGGCCACACAGTGCAGAGCAGAGCAGAGCAGAGCAGGACAATCCCTTCCCTCACCCAGCTGCCAGTGCTGGGCCTGATGCACCCCAGGGTACTGTTGGCCCTTTTGGCTGCCAGGGAAAATTGCTGGGTTGTGTTCAACTTGCCATTGACCAAAAAACCCCGATTCCTTTCCATGGGGCTTCTCTCTAGCCTCTTGTCTCACTGTCTGTACATATAGTCAGGGCTGCCTGGATGATGCAGAGTCCTGCACCAGAGAGAGTCCTGAAAGTGAGCAAGTGCTGAGCATTGTTTTGTTAAGGATTCTGGAAGCTGAGCAGCAAAAACGCAGACATTAAAATCATCAGGTTCTCCTGAAATATTTGGCCTATGTATGTCTATGTGTATTGCAAAGGGCCACTCATAAGCATGCACTGTTAAAAATAATAATAATAATATAATATATATATATATATGAACAATTGAACTGCTGAGTGTTGAATCATATGTTTTACACAGGTATGTATTTATTACAGCTCACTTCATAGAGGTGGTTGTATTGTCCAAGCATAATTTTAGGATAGTCTTATTTCCTGCCAAATTAGCACAAAGAAATATTGATATAATTATTTGTAGATATAATAAATTGCTTTTTGGTAGAGTAAGCACTCCTAAGGTCTTCCAACAGTGACCATGGTAATGGTGATCCAAGCATAAGGTTGCTTAAAAACAGCCATTACTATGGGAACATATTATTTTAAATTTAGTAAAACATATCAGATTGTTGCATTCTAGTGAAATATTTCATTAATTTAAAAGACTTCCAAATATCACTGCCCTTCCAGGTACTATATAATCTGCAGAGGAAAAAACATACACAGATGCAGAGAGCTATCACAGTTCTTATGCCCAACAGTTGAAAACAAGCAAAACACTTTCCCTGCATTACAAAAATGTGCTATTCTACAGTACCAATTTATCAGCACATACCTCAGCTTGGAAAGTCTAATTTTCATCCCCAGCAGCCAAAGCTGAATTAAGGTTTTTATCAAGTGAATATTCCTAAAACTGAAAGATTGCTGGGTTTATATGAAAGATTTCTAAATCATCGGCACACCAACAAGCCAGGAACTAGCTTGTCAGGAAAGGACAGAGGATTAAATCACCCTTCACCTCTGAAATCACCCTAAATGCCTCTGAAATATGAACATCATTCTGCAAGAGCAATTAAAAGATATCACAGAGTATCATAAAAATGTACTGGGTACTTTTGTCCATGTTTATGAGAAAGCATTGCCAACTGAGATATATAAGTAAAACCCCAGCAAAATCAAATGTTACTTTAAATTATGTCAAAAAAAAAATCAATCTATAGACAAATCACCTTTTAAAAGTTATTCTGTTATTTTTAAGTTTATTTATTTATTTATTTATTAAGTTTCTAAGTATTTCTATTTCTAGCCTTTTAAAAAAATGTCCTATTATTTCTAAGTGAAAACATACTGAGGCGTGTAATTAATGCTGCTAGTAATTAAAAAATAAACGAATACAAGGTGTATCTTTATTCTGAAATGATTACATATGTAAATAAAAAGACCTAAGAGTAAATCTACAGTTAAACATACTCTATGTTGATTCTGTTTGTTATGAAATACCAATAAATGCCCAATAAATCAGATGACATTTTTTCTTTCTCTCTCTTTTTTTTTTTTCTTTTTTCTTTTTAATAATAATATAAAACTGGCCTCAGTCCACTGTCTGAAACAATACAGTCAGACTTTTAAGCCCACATGGTAGGTGAGTTCTGTGGTTTTGTATAAATACAGGGAACTGGCTGACTGGTAGAGCTCAAAGGGTTCTGATCAGATGTGCAGTCTGAATGAAGGTCTGTAGCTAGCAGTGTCCCCCAGAGATCAATATTGGGCCCAGTCTTGATCAACTTATGTATCAGTGATGTGGATGAAGGGACAGTGCACCCTCAGCAAGTATGCTGATGGTACAAAACTGGGACAAGTGGTTGCACTGAGGGACGAATAACTCCATACAACCAGTATGGGTTGGGGGCTGAACTGTTTGAAAGCAGCTCTGAGGAGAAGGACTTGGTGGACAAGAAGCCCTGGTGGACAAGAAGTTAACCATGAGCCAACAATGTGCCCTTGTGCCCGAGAAGGTCAATGGTATTCTTAGCTGCATTAGGAAAAGTGTTGCTATCAGGTCAAGGGAGGTGATCCTCACACTCTGTTCATCACTCTGTGGTGAGGCCATACCTGGAGTCCTGGGTCCAGTTCTGGGCTCCCCAGTACAAGAGAGACCTGTAGCACTGGAGGGAGTCTAGCAGAGGGCTATGGAGATGATTAGTGGACTGGAGCATCTCTCTTGTGAGGAAAGCTGAGAGAGCTGGGCCTGTTTAGCCTGGAGAAGACTATACATCTTATCAATGTATACAAATGTCTTAAGGGATGGCACCAAGAAGATGGGGCCAGAATCATTTCAGTGGTGACCAGCAACAGGATAAGAAGGCAATGGGCACAAACTGAAACACAGGAAATTCCATCTGAATATGAGGCAAAACTTTACTGTGAGAATGCATTTCAGAGCACTGGAACAGGTTGTCCAGAGAGGTTGTGTATTCTCCTCTGGAGATATTCGAAACACTCCTGTACACAATTCTGTGCAATGTGCTCTAGGTGACCCCACTTGAGTGGGTGGGTTGGACTAGATGTTCTTCAGGGGTCCCTTCCAATCTCTCTATGACTCTGTAAAGGCTCCTGTACTAGGACTCTAAGAAAATCACAAAAATTGCTGTACTAGAGGGATGAAGAATGCAGTGTATTTAGGCAACTATTAGAAACACATACTTATATATAGGTATCTCTATATACATATAGATAAAACCTTTCCTTTCCAATATTTCCTTTATCAAATGTACTCAGTCTGGTTGGGATGGAGTTAACATTCTTCACAGCAGCCTGTATGGTGCTATGTTTTGGATTTGTGACTAAGGCAGTGTTGCTAACACACTGATGTTTTGTATGTTGATCAATAAGGATTGCACTGTGTCAAAGCTTTCTCTTTTTCCCTTTTTTTTCACTTTGCCCCCAGAGTAAGTAAACCTTGAATGGTCAAGATGTTGGGAGGGGATGCAGCTGGAATAGCTGACCTGAATTGGCCAGTGATCTTCTGTACTCTATGACGTACACTGTAACAAAAACTGGAGATATAGTAAGAAGTGCAAGTGGGATTGGCTTTCAAGGTGGCCAACGCTCAGAGACTGACTAGACATTGGTCTGCTTGTGAGAAGGTGGTGAATGATTATCTTTGCTTGTTTTCTTTTTCTTCTTTCCTTCATCTATTAAGCCACCTCTATCTTGACCTACAAGTTTTCTTGCTTTTGCATATCCTATTCTCTTCTCTGTTTTACTGGGGATAGGGAAGTGAACAAGCAGCTGTGTGGGTGCCTGGCGGTTGGTTGGGGTCCACCCACCACATTGACTAGTAGGAGTTTTGTGCATGATGATGCAGGTCTTATTTTCAAGAAATACGATTAACACTGTAGTTTAGTATGAAAATAATCTTATCAAGTGATGGACTCTTGAAAGAGTAATGTGCACAAATAAAGGAAAAAGTTGAAACTTCATTGGCCTTAGAACTCACCATAATGGTGATATCAAATCCTCAAAAGACACCTCCTGAATGTGGATGAAGAGAGGCAGTTGGAGGAAGGTGTAGTTAAATGAATATTTCCAAAGGGGAAGTCCTATCTCAGAAATATTTTTTTCTCAAAAAACATTGAAGGAATAATCCTTCAGTCATTTCAGATAATGTTAATTCAATTTCCTATGAAAAGTAAAATTTGAGAACTATTTAATAGTGACTTTAGTTAAAGAAGATTAATTAAAATTGGGTACTGTGCAAAAAACTGCTGTTATTAGGCCTGCTGACCCAGGTGAAGATAATTTTAGAATGGGCATGGGGATCCCAACAATTTATACAGGCTAAATATGAAGGATTAGAGCAAATATTTTCTGTTTAAAAATGCACACTTTCTCCTGGATCCTTTTATAAGGAATTGCTTTTCACAGCAGAAAGGCATAATTCAAGCACCTCACAACAAAAAAGGAGAAAAATATCCGAAGTATAATATAAATGATCAATGATCTGAGACCAGGAAGTTATTTTAGTGGATGAGTTAGGATGCTCTTTATACACTACTTGGATAGCTCAAAGCACTCCAGGAGGTAACTACATTTTGACTGCAAATTCTTCTAAATTTTATTCTTTTTCAGCTTTTAGTTACTTTATGTGTACTTACTTGAAACAGGCACTTTACACTTACTCTTTTGAAAATTGAGATGATTCTTGAACTTAAACCATAGATTCAAAAGCTAGCTCTTAGTTTCAGACATGCTTGGAAGGGAAATA
Organism: Aythya fuligula; assembly: GCF_009819795.1. Lineage (NCBI taxonomy): Eukaryota > Metazoa > Chordata > Aves > Anseriformes > Anatidae > Aythya > Aythya fuligula. The sequence goes on along the minus strand of NC_045559.1, from coordinate 174,760,164 downwards.
TACAATTTCAGAAATTCTGAGATTCAGCTACTAATCAAAACTTCCCCAAAGGCCAAGACAATCTGAAGTCTACTTTTCAGGGAAAATACATACATGCATAGATTTTAGTCTGGAGTCAGAAGTTTGGTCCACATCCTCCAATCAACATAGCTTTCCATAGTTGATGTGAAAATTAGTTTGCTGTTAAATGGACTAATTTTTTTAGTGCTTTCAGTCTTTTTCCAAATATGTATACATGTACAGCTGAGACCAGGGCAAGGATAATGTGGCTTGGTTGTTATGTGTGTTCTACCACAATATCAATCTTAAATAGCATTTGACTGTCACAGGTGACAGTCTAGTTTATTAAGGTAAGTCATTTTACCTGCACAAGCCACTCTGTAAAGTATGACAGGTTAGTTGCTGCCTCATTTGCAGTTGCAAAGTCCCAGCTGAGACATTCATTCACTGAGAGAATGGTGGGTGAATAAGTAGGATTAAGAGCCACTAGAGTCATCCCAGGGGAAGCAGCTGTCACTCTGGAACAGAACCCTTGGCTTGTTTGAAGTATATACATAACATTTACTTTAGGCTGCTGTAGTAATTTATCTTAGCTACAATTCAGAGACCTAAGGTAATAAGTAAGGCTGGGAATTTCCCTGTACAGCCAATGACAAGAAGTAGGATTCTCCAAGGGGCAATTCAGAGCATGCAACTAAAGTAGCTGAAAATGGATGATGTGGTTACCTCCTTCTGTGCCTCATTTTCTTTATTCATTAAAAGGGAATAATAGTTTTTCTTTACTTCTCTTTTCTCCTCCTCCCCTCCCCTTTCATTGCAAATGCATTGTTTTTCAAGTACAACTTCCTTCAAAGGCACAAAGGCAATTTAAAATCCTACCTTTCCCATATGTATTCTGTGTTCACATCCTATGACACACATCCTATGAGCAAAGTATGCTGGGAAGAAATAATACTCTGGTATTCATAACTTTGTATCTCTCAGCATTGCTGATATGCAATAGAAAAAAAAAGTTTTCCACTGCCTATTGTACTGATAGGCCAGCTATCCTGTTTGACCTTTATGATTGAACTGAACTGAACTGATCTGTGCAGATGAAGAGTTTATTTCAGATATTTGTTGACCGTGCATAGGAACCATAAAAACCTGAAAGAAATTTTTCTGGATCAAATCCACTCCATAAAGGCCATATCATTGAGCTCATATAAGGGTGGAGAAATCCATTCTTAACAGTTAACTAACCAGTGCAGGAGGACTTAGAGTGGGCATCGTAGATACTATGACAACAGTACAATGAAAACTGGGAATCAGCTGCTGCCTCGTCTGTCAGCTGGTTTGAATACAAGACACTAATTGCTAAGTGACTGTGCTTTCACCAGATGCTCAAGGGTTCATTAACCTCAGTGGGATAACAGACCCGTTAACAGGCTCATCTATGGATTAATCATTCAAGGCTTATGGAGACCTACATTCATCCACTGTAGGTTAAATTAATTCCATACCTTCACATTCCCAAAGAATCTTTGGGACTACATTTTTTATAACCTCTCTCATATCAGAGCTCAACCAGGCTTTAGGAGGTTAGCAAGGAATCTTACTGTGGCTCAATTAGTGTGTTGAAAATGAGGTCAAAGAGTTTTTTTTAATTATTATTTTTATATTACTATTTTTCCCTGATTAAAAAAAGGATATGAATTATGTTTTGATTTTTTATTTTTCATTTTGTTTTGTTTGCTTGTTTGTGCTGTTTGTTTGAAATATTGGCTGAAATTCCAATGACAGTCTGAAAATATGTCTGAGACTACTCTTCTGCTGTTTCTCAGACCTAGAATTGGTTTCTGGTAAGTTTACTCTCAACCCAATCCTAAAGCATCTTTGTTTTTCAGATGCTTATAATAGAAGCTAAAATGGAGGCAAGATTGAAGGAAAACTTAAGCTAGTTTAAAATCATGATGATAATTCTACTTCACTATTAATTCTACCTCTCTAGCTGTCTTGGTTATTATTATTATTATTTTCCAAAAGGATAGCAAGAGAAACCAAGACTGTATTTCTCAGAGGTAAGAATAACTCTGTGCTATATGAACTGAGAAAGAAAACACAGGTCTACCTGCAAGTATGTGCCTGAGCAGTTTTCAATTCTTTATAGAAAAGATGTTTGTGTTTTTAACTAGAAAATAAGTTGTCAGATTCTTATTACTTGTTGCAAGTGATCATTAAAATAAAAATTAAACTAATGTTTGCATAAGCTTTTTTTTTTATCCTTCCCTCTTTGGTATTTAGAAAAAGCTCTTCTCTTTATTCACTGTACTTTTCATTGTCTTTACTCTTGTTTTGTAGAGAACATAGTGGTGAAGAGTCAATCTGAACAACCAGTGCAGGTACATGTTCAGTGTTTCTGTTGGAGAAAATAGAATCTCTGCCTGAGTTTGTGAATTTTCAGATATGTTTTGGGTGCTGTAAAAATCAGTTCTGGAAGGGAGGCAGCTGCCTCTGAGAAGCTTCAGAGAGAGAAAATTCTTATCTGTGATTGTAGACACCTCAGTCAGCCAGGCAGGCTCTCTGGAGGTCTTCAAAGGTACCTGTCTGCTGAATACACAGGGAACTTAGGCACAAGTTTAGAACACTCCTTCACTAAGCACCTGTAGTCAGGGTGTGAATAAAATGTTTAAATTGGGCAGATTGGCTCTCAGCATATATCATCTGCTGTAGTCATCTTTTGGGACACCTGGATAGCGCTGGCAGTAATCCCAGAAGCCAAAAGTTTGGTTATGATTTAAAACTAAATGTAAACTAATGTACCATATTCCCCTACACTTTTTTTCACTCTGCATTAATCATATCAGGAAATTCAATGTAAGTAATACATGCAGAACCCTGCCAAAGGTATTATAGAAAATAATTTTTGTTCTGGAATGTTGACCTGAGAGATTTAAGGTAAATGCCTTAAAGGGGAACTGTTTAGAGAAAAAGCCAAAATCTATACTGTGTTGCAGAAGAGAAATATTGGATACCTATTTACTGGTTAATTTAGGTGATGCCGTGACATTTTTCCTGGGCTTGGCACGTGACGATATTTATCATCAAAGTGGTCCCTGGTACAGTTTTGGTCAAGGGCTAAAAGCATCCTCTCACTAGGGACTGTTTGCGTGTTAACATAGGCCAGAGGTCACTCCTAAGAGACATGTTGTGTATTATCGTTTTTGGAGACCATATCTGTGTGGATGCAGGCCCTTTCATACCAACTCGCCTTAGTGCTTGAGACCAGCCCTAGACATTTTTAATTCAATGGAGTGGACTTATGCTGTTGGTGACTGCAAGTTTCATTGTTGACCTCTACAACCATCCCTGAAATGGTGCTTTGTTATAGTAAAAAAGAACTGTACCAATCCCAAAATAACTCAGAAACTTTTGCTATCAATTTTGGAGGGTTTTAACTCTAATACTTGTTTGATTTGTGAACCCTTAGTGCTGTTCTCTGATTTGAGTGGAAATTTTCAGTAAAAAAAAAAATAAAAAAAAAAAATCAAAAGCTAGCCAAAGCCATGGATAGAAGCTTTGTGAGGAACAACAAATGGTAGTTTTGTCAATTTTGATGTTTCTTACAAGTAAAACCATCACTTTTGAATAGCAATAACAAGTCAGTTCTCTTGTTACAATTTCTGGATATCTGACAAAGTCCATCTTTTGAAAAGGCCAGTTATTTCTTTTAGTAGGATATATTTTTAAACACACCTGGCAGGAAAGCTTACAAGAGGAGTTTTGTTCTCATTCTTATGCACAAACAAATATATGTAGGTGAGATTGCTTGTGAGTATTACCACCTTCATTCAATAAGACAGCAACAACCTCATGTATTAAGAAATGGCTCTGAAGTAGTCCCAAAAGTGTAAACTCTGGTTGTGCTCTACCCTTCTAAGGAGATGGTTTCTGTCAAGCCATTGATTTTTCTCAACCCTTTAAATGATGACTTGAGAGGTTTTGCTGTGTTGTAATTAGACGGGGAAGAAGCAAATCACTTTTAAAGTTAGCCCATACACGCACATTTGCTATCTGTGATATGCATGAAAATTAATTACAGTTTGAATTTACTCAACACAAAGAGAAGCTAGTGAATCACAATTTGCAGTTCATTGAATAAATGTCAGTTATTGATTTCTGTGGTTGAGTACTAGTGAGGTAATGCCATGTTTGCCACTCATTAGAGGTGGCACAGCACAATATATCATAAAATGTAATTAGGGGAACATCAATCATTTAAAATATGCAGCTAAGATTAAATATATTGCTATGCATGGAGAAATGAAAGGGCTCATTAACAACATAGTATAATATGACAGCAAGAGAGAGCTTGATTTTCGAAAACGGAATCTTCCACTGTGTTGAAGATCATGATAAGGCTCTTCTTCATATTTTAATTAAGGTTTTAATCTAATTTTGCTTATGCTGCTAGAACAGATGAACTTTCATGCTGAACATTTTGTCAAAAATATTTATGATAATGTTCGTTAACTGTTGATTAGTAGAACTTCTCATTAAGGCTCTTCAAAGACTGGGCAAATGCCTTTTTGAGTGGGGTATTCAGTTCATCTTTGCCAAGATCTGAAATGCAGTTGTTTGATCACAACTTACTCCAACATGTCTTCCTCTTTTTTTGGTATCTCACATGTGTGGAGAGACAGAGAGTCAGGACAATGAGAAGCAGGGAGGGAGGGAAAAATCAAAGCTTTACCTCACTGTGAGGGAACTTCTTCAAGGTGCTGGTGGAGGGGAGAGGAGGAAGCAGAGGAAAAGCTAACACCCTTACACCCTTCTCCTTTCTTTAGCAACTCGAGTAGAATTTCAGTAAGGGTGGTTTTTGCAGTTCCATAAAATGTGATTCTACTCCGTGAGATGTTAGAAATGTTTGAAAAGTCGAATGCCTGTACTGTAGGCTAATTTTAGCTCCACATGCAGTGGAGGGATCCAATTCTTGTGAATAGTGTGAAAATGATCTTTTTACCCCTTCCTGCAGAGTCCCTCATCTGTTCTGTCCTAGGCTGTTCTTTCATCTGAGCTGCCAGGCTGAAGCAACAGCTGAGAAGAGAAGTCTCCTAGGCGGAAAAACACTACCAAATAGCTTGGCTAATTCTGCCACTTCAAAAGCTTTAAAAACTTCCTTACCTGAGGGAGCACTGGATTTTATAAGTAATCTAGTTTTAGGAAGTGTGGCTCTGTGAGAAAGGGCCTCATTATGCCATGTGCTGAGTAGGAGGCAAAGCTCCTGTCTAGCAGAGACTTTCTGTGTCTTTAATGATTATCAGGTATTCAGACCCTGATTGTAATCTTAATATAAAGCAAATCATACTAGCATTTCACACTGGAAGTTTTCAGATATCCTTACCTGTCCTCTCCCTTTCTATTTAACAAAAACCCCAAAGGAGAAAAAAAAATAAAATGTGAATTCTAGTTGCATATATGTGTGTGTGTGTTTTTTCTTTTCTTTTTTTTTTTTTTTTTTTTCCTCCCCCCTTCCTTCTTAGGGCTGTATCACTGTCAGCATCTTAACTCATTATTGAACTCTAAAAAGTTCCTTGAAAAGGTTTTATCAGCATCTCAATACCCCTACTCCTCCAGGGTCCTTTGCTCAGTTAAAATCCAAAGCTAGTGCTAGGACTAGCTCTCTGAGAACACTTGTTCTGCTGTCACGTCTGGAATACAGGCCCCTTTCAGAATTTTTATGAGGATGCAAAAGCAGTCAGGACCTTAGTCCTAAAACTCCTAATCTCTAGATCATGTTATTTATTTATTTATTTAAATTATTATTCTTTTTAAATTTTCTTTCTAGGACTGAATTTCATGTAGCTGTATTTGTTCAAAAATACTGTTCCACTGGTTCACCGTGCCCTTTTTAAATGAGCTGTCTTCCCATCTATTTTGCAACAGGTTTTCCTGAGGTCTACTGATCCCTGTTGATATGCCTTGAAAAGGAGAGAGTGCCAAACTGGCAAAGGAGCAGGACTGTAGACTGTGAATTGTAGAAGACTGTAGATCATAGGACTGTAGGCATGCAGAACTCCCAATCCATTCTTGGCCCAAGCAGCATCAGTGAGAAATGGTCTCCTCTAGGATAACAAGTCCTCTTGACTATAATGATTGCACATTTGACTTTAGAATTTTGGATATAAATATATTAACTAGACATTTAACAGAAGCTTGAATTCCCGTCGTGTGTGTACACCTATGTAGAGAACACATAGGTTGATTTACTTGGCTGTGTAAAGGCTTGTGAAGCTAATTCAGGTAGTTTAGGTACTTTGACAGGTTTACAGCTGCCATTCCAGCAGGGCATAGGTATCTTGCATCCTTCCCATGTCTGCCAGCTCTTTGTTGCTGTCTGTGATACCCTGGGGCCTCTAAGCTATTATATAATGCCAATGTGCGAGGAACTGAAAAATTTCCTAGAGTTAAGGTGAACTGAACCCTACCTAGCTTTCAGCTGTGTTGACATATCCATCTGATCTTTAAGCTTCCTTTGTAGTCCCAGGAGAGAATCATCTGAGTAGCTATATTTTAGATTCAACTTGAGATGGGGAAAAATTTTGGAGATGAGACTAGTTTGTATATTGTAAGGCTTACACAACTCTCACCTAAATTCAGTCAGGGGAATCATATACAAAGTACATGCAAATAGTTGTTTCTTTTCTTCTTCTTTTCTTCTTCTTTTCTTCTTCTTTTCTTCTTCTTTTCTTCTTCTTTTCTTCTTCTTTTCTTCTTCTTTTCTTCTTCTTTTCTTCTTCTTTTCTTCTTCTTTTCTTCTTCTTTTCTTCTTCTTTTCTTCTTCTTTTCTTCTTCTTTTCTTCTTCTTTTCTTCTTCTTTTCTTCCTTACCCACCTCTAGAGACTAGGAGAACGACAGACAGGTAGAAAGGTTTGCAAAAAGCAAATCTAATGAATGAATCCAGGGTTCACAGACATGTTGCATGTTTTTCTATGTCCCTGCTCCTCCGTAGAGCTTACCTTACATGTATTTGGATCCTTTTATTTGAAAGAATAAAAAAAAAAAAAAAAAAAGAGAGAGAAGGAGATTTGAAGTAAATTGCAGATCCCAGAATGTTTCTTTCTATTTGGACAATCTTATCATGCGATGGAACACAAATTTGTGATATTTTATCCTACACAAAGACAGAGCTCAGCTTTAATTTCTTACAAACATGTTCACTTGGATATAGCTATCATGTAGGTGTTTAGGGAGAATGTAACTGCATTTAACTTTCATTTCTAGATGTTGCCACAGAATCTCAGATAGTATAAAGCAAAGAAGCTTCCTGAGTCTTGAAAAAACTATCTACCTGTCAAACATAGGATGAAAGTTACCAGTGTTACAGAAGCTATTTTCTGCGTCCTCACAGTATATTACTAGATTATGAAACAAATCAAAATGTCCCTTATGTGCAGATCATCCTCTTCCTGATATCTGTGGCTTTTTAACTTTTAGATGTTTCCTCAAACAGGTACAGAAATGCCAAATATCAGTGGAGATGTAAGGTCCAGATCTTGCGGATTTTTGAGTTAAATTCACACATAGAGCTAGACCTGAATTCAAAAAGTATATTTATGCCTACAGTAAGGTGTTGATTGAGTCAAGGTGTCTCACTTTAAGAGAACTGCTTTTCTCTAAATGCCTTCTCAGGTGCTTTCTGACTAGGAAAAGCCTAAACTACAAAGGTATCTCAGCATTTGATATTAGTGAGTGAAGACACTTGCATGGAAGTATTGAAGTCCTCATAGAAGTGATGAATTTCTTATCCCCTCCTTTTGCTTCTAGCCAGAGCTTAATCTTGTGGTGTTAGATTACTTAACAGACCTCAGCTGTAAACATAGGGTAATCATAGGATGCCACTGAGTTCAGGAATTGCTCTGTTAGGAAGAAATGAAACCTGGTATTAAATCATTTAATATGACTTGAAAGTAAATAAATAAGTGTTTCATAGAATGCTAGAATATCCTGAGTTGGAAGGGACCCATAAGGGTCATAGAGTCCAACTCCTGGTACCACACATATATACCCCAAAATTTAGACTATGTGACTACGTACATAATCCAAACACTTATACTCCAACAGGCTTGATGCTATGACCACTTTCCAGGGGAGCCTGTTCCAGTGTGTGCGACAACCTTCTTGGTGAAGAACCTCTTCCTGATATCCAGCCTAAACCTCCCCTGTTGCAGCTTGACACCATTCCTGCAGGTCCTATCACTGGTCACTAAAGAGAATAGATTGATGCCTGTCCCTCCATTCCCCCTTGAGAGGAAGCTGTAGACCGCGATGAGGTCTCCCCTAAGCCTTCTCTTTTCCAGGCTGGACAGACCAAGTGACCTCAGCCGCTCCTCATACATCTTCCCCTCTAGGCCCTTCACCCTCTTTGTAGCCCTCCTTTGTAACTCTTCAACAGTTTTACATCCTTTTTGTACTGTGGTGCCCAGAGCTGCACACTGTACTCAAGGTGAGGTCGTACCAGCTGTTTCTTGATGGGTAGAAGTGAATAAGAGAAGGTTAGGGTTCTTGGGATTAAGGTGATCAGATTTTTTGTTTGGAATAAAAGATGTGACTTTTGTGTAGGTTTACTTGAAGGAAAACACATCCCAGCATGTTCGTGCAACACAAAGGAGTAAGAAATGAAACCAATGCCACTTTGTCAAATCATAGAGCAGAGACAGGTTTTGTAATGTACTGAGGAGCACTGGCTGTTATTGAGGTCTCTATGTATTTTTATTGTAGCAGTGAAACTGTGCACATTGAAAGGGTTATGGGTTGAGAAGAATAGCTAGATAGGTCTCCATATCTTGGATACAAAGTAAGGATGAAATAGCATCCTAGTGACTCTTGTTAGAAGACTAGAACTGTCCTGAGACTACAAAAATACATGTTTTTCCCTATTTTAATTCTGAGCTTTTTATTTTTTTCCTCCCAGATTTTCTGGAATATTTGGTGCTAATATAGAAGATACACTTTTAAACAAAAACTTTCAAGTTGAATAAAATATTAACTTTTAATATCAAAAAGCGTTGTGCAATCAAAATAAGAAATGCTGTAGGCTGTGCTGGTAATGTATCTACAATATTTTACTTGCATGTGTAATATACATCTGTGTTGTATTGGTCAATAATGGGGTAGAAAGAGCTAAGTAAATTGATTGCCTATATAAATTCAGACCCAAGACAGTAATTGTATAATTAATGTGTATTGCACAGCTTTAACTGAAAATGTACAAAGCTCATCTACTTAGCAATATACATTTAAATAATGTTTCAGAATTCCAGGGAGACACTACAGTGTATGAATAAAATAGCATTAATCTATGCCTAGTTGAGTTGAAAGCACAGCCAGAATATATGAATTTATTTAAAGCAATCCACGAATGTGCCCCAGTGCATTCTTACAAAGTTAGCCATGTAGAGAGCCCTTGTTAGTTTCCTTTTTATCTTTATTTTCAAATAAAAGGAACAATTAAAGAAAGCATTTAGCTAAATAAAGAAGAAAATGCAAGGTTAAAAAAAAAAAAAAAAAAAAAAAAAAGAGATTGTGAGTCAGCCAGTCTTTCTGTATCATTCAACAGGCAGCAGACAGAAATTGGCAGCAGGCCATCTTTCTCCATAGGTGAAAGCAACAGTCTGAGCTCCACTGAACAATGACTTTTCCTAATGCATCAAAATTACAGTGACAACTGTGCTAAATAACTTTCTCTTGGAAGCGTGTGGAAGTTTCAAATGTATTATTAGCTCTCACAATTGTTCATTTGGTGAGGTAGTCTGCTGGTTGAATATTGAGCTGCAGTACAGTGAACATGAATGAAGTTGGTCATGGGCTTGAAAGAGAATTTTAAATACATAGCTTGACTTTCTGAAGGTTTAGTAGTTCTTAATGTCTGCTCCCTGTATTGACAAGTAGAAAAAAAATAATAATTCTACTGATATAAACGAACCCAGAAAGTGTTCAAACCCAACTGGAGTTCAATCTGGCTATTACTGTTAAAGACAACAAAAATGTTTTTATAAATACATAAACAAGAAAAGGGGGCTGAAGGAGAATCTCCATCCTTTACTGGATGTCAGGGGGGACATAGTGACAAGAGATAAGGAAAAGGCTGAGGTTCTTAATGCCTGCTTTGCCTCAGTCTTTAGCAACAAGGCCAGTTGTTCTCCAGGTACTCATCCCTCTAAGCTGGTCTATAGGGACAAGGAGCAAAATGGAGCCCTTATAATCCATGAGGAAATGGTTATCAACCTCCTACTCCATTTATCTTGCCCCATAGACTTGTGTACATCTGGGATTCACCTGAGGGTACTGAGGGAGCTGGCAGAATGCTTGCCAAGCCACTTTCCATCATTTATCAGCAGCCCTGGCTATCGGGAGGTCCCAGATGACTGGCAGCTAGCAAATGTGACACCCACCTACAGGAAGGGCTGGAAGGAAGACCTGGGAAACTACTGTATGACCTTGGTGCCAAAGAAGTTCAGAGAGCAGATTATCTTGAGTGCCATTATTCAGCACTTACAGGACGACTCAGTGATCAGGCCCAGTCAGCATGGATTTATCAAAGGCAGGTCTTACTTGATGAACATGATCTTCTTCTACAACAAGGTGACATGCTCAGTGGATAAGGGAAAAGCTGTGGTTGTGACATACCTTGACTTCAGTAAGGCTTTTGGCACCATTCCCCACAGCATTCTCCTGAAGAAACTAACTGCTTGAGGCTTGGACAGGTGTATGCTTTGTTTGGTTAAAAACTGGCTGGGTGACTGGGCCCCAAGAGTCGTGGTGAATGGAGTTAAATCCAGCTGGAGGCAGGACACTAGTGGTGTCCCCCCAGGGCTCGGTACTGGGGCCAGTTCTCTTCAATATCTTTATCAATGATCTGGATGAGGGGATCAAGTGCACCCTCACTGAATTTGCAGATAACACCAAGTTAGGTGTGAGTGTTGATCTGCTCGAGTGTAGGAGGGCTCTGCAGAGGGATCTGGATAGGATAGACTGATGGGCTGAGGCCAACTGTATGAGGTTCAACAAGGCTAAGTGCCGGGTCCTGCACTTGGGGCACAACAACCTCACGCAATGCTACAAGTTGTGGGAAGATTAGCTGGAAACCTGCCTGAGGGTATTGGTTGATAGCCATCTGAATATGAGCCAGCAGTGTGCTCAAGTGGCCAAGAAGACCAACAGCATCCTGGATGGTATCAGAAACAGTGTGGCCAGCAGGACTGGGGAAGTGATTGTCCCCCTGTACTCAGCTCTGGTGAGGCCACATCTTGAATACCGTGTTCAGTTTTGGGCGCCTCACTACAAGAAGGACATCGAGGCCCTGAAATGTGTCCAAAGAAATGCAGCAACGATAGTGAAGGGTCTAGAAAATGAGTCTTATGAGGAGCAGGTGAGGGAGCTGGGGTTGTTTAGCCTGGAGAAAAGGAAGCTCAGGGAGACCTATTGTACTTTACAATTACCTTAAACAGGGAGACCTATTGTACTTTACAATTACCTTAAAGGAAGTTGTAACGTGGTGGGGATCAGGCTGTTATCCCAAGCACCAAGTGATAAGACTAGGGGAAATGGCCTCAAGTTGTACAAAGGGGGGTTTAGGTGGGATATTAGGAGATTTTTATTTATTTATTTTACTGAAAGGGTTGCACTACATTGGATTAGGCTGTCCAGGGAAGTGGTTGAGTCACCATTCCTGGAGGTCTTCAAGAAATGTGTAGATGTAGAACTTAGTAGCATGTTTTAATTGTGGACTTTAGTACTAGGTTAAAGGTTGGACTAGATGTTCTTAGAGATCTTTTCCAACCTGAATGATTCTATGATTCTAATGGAAGCTTAGACATCTAACTCACATTTAGATTTCTACATTTAAGTGTGATAATCTTGAAAGAAATCCAACACCTGATGCATTTTTAGGTACATTCAATTTAGGTACATTCAGTTGCCTAAATGTAGGTGTGTAGTGCCATTTGATATGTTGTTACATATTCCGTGTGTCATCTAGCTGCCTGCATTGATGACACAGGGTCTCCTACAAGTCCTGGGTCAAACTGCCAGATCCATCTGGACATTGTGTAAATGCTAAGGCATGCTAGATGACACCAGTTCCTATGTTCAGGTGACTAAATCAAGACCTTGGGGTCTACAAACAGAGCTGCTGGCTAGCAATCTGTGTGTGTGTGGTATGAGTAGCAAAAGCTACAGGGCTATTTTTTCCATCTGCATGGAAAGTACCAGAAAACATTCTGAGGAAGTATCATCTTTGGCTGGGGATTTACCTTGTCATTTATCATCAGTAAAGACTGTCCCACTCTCATCAGCTGACACTTGCACTGCAGCTCCAACCAGCATCCGTCACTAGAACTGACAGAGAAGAAGGGCAATCCTCTCTATAACTATCACAAACAAGATGATTAAAGAATATGAATGAAAGAGCATGCACACATATGGCTAGAGACTTCTGGTGAAGTTCAGGTCATATAATTTCTTATTTGCTAGTAAAGTAAAACCAACTGCATAACCCTGGCATGCTTTGAAAATGTCCCAAGCTACGTTATGTTTGAAGAGAGAGAGTGAGCGTGAGATAATTTGAGAGGTATTGGGCAAATTGTGTGAAGTACAGAGAGATTAATCTCAGGTAACATTAGCCACCTTATGATTAGTGTAATTTTAGCTAATCACTCATGCTCCTTCTCTGGAGAACAGAGATACTTCAAGAGCATGGTGCATAAATGTTGAAGACAGATTAAATGGATTTTCCAGATCCTCAGCTGATGAAATTTAGGAAGCTATCTGAGACCAGTTGCCTGACTTTTATATAGCTAATGTCAGATGAGGTGAGTCCCATGTGTGATATTGACCTTCTGTAACATAAGTGAATGGACCCTTTCTGTGTCAGCTGATTTGGCTGGAAGGGAATCAGATTAGGTAATGAATGAAAGAAAAATATTGACATGAAGATTTATGGTGCTTGGTTAGTTAGATTATAAACTTTTTTTTTCCCCCTCTTATTCACAATATTAAAGTTTTTTGGGGGCTGTTGTTCTACTGGGTATTAATTTGAAAGTTAACCTAAGATATTAACCTATTGTATTCAGCTTTGATTGCCATTATTCTCATTCAGGAGCAGGGAAAAGAGTAGTAGGGCAACTTGGTTTTAAGAAGACAGAATGAAGGACTGAATGAACAAGTATTTTCCTTGTTGCAGATTTCAGAACCGCAAGATTTGAGAGACAGTCTCCCTCCTATTCTAGTCCTTAAAATTGATTTGGTAACAGTTATACGTGCCTGAAATGTACTAAAAAAGGCTGTAGTGACTGGAAATGTCTGTGTACTTTCACCATTTTAGGGCACCAGTACAAAAGAATATTTTATTGAGCTGGAACTGAAGATACAAGCTTACATGATCATATGTCAAATATGCTGAATCCCATGCTGAGATGTGGACAGCTTTCTCTGTTATATGATGGAATATAGATGGCTAGGAGCAAAGAGAGTTTTAGCCTCTTTCATTGATATTTTGCAATCTGAGCTCAGTAACAAGCAAGTCATGTTTTGCATATCTTCCTTCTCAGCTTGTGGATTTTTTTTTTTTTTTAAACTTTGCCTTAAACTTTATTTTTTCTTCCTGTTTCTCAACAATTGCCAATAACATATTGTTTAATTTAAACTGAATAAAATTTGCTTTTAAAGATGTTGATATTATCAGCTTCAAAAATTAAGAATAATAATTCACAAGTCAGGCTTTAAAACCTGCAAGAATTCATTAAAATAAAATTCACAGAACCACAGAATGGTTATGGTTGGAAGAGACCTCTGGAGATTACCTGGTCCAACCCTTCAGCTCAAGCAGAAGCACCTAGAGCAGGTTGTCCAGGACCATGTCCAGGTGGATTTTGAAGATTTCCAAGGAGGGAGACTCCACAACATCTCTGGGCAACCTATTCAAGTGCTCTGTCATCCACACAGTGAAGTCATGCTTCTTGATAAAAGATAAAGAAGAAAAGTCTTCAATTCATAATGTTATTCTATTGTCTTCTTCCACTGACTTTTGATTATTATTTATTCCTAGAGAAAGAAATCATCCCATCTTCTAAATTTCTGGACAAGTGTGAATTTTTAGCTTCAAATTTGAATTTGCTTATTACCTCACATTCATTTCTCCTAGTCATGTTGTGTCTGTCATTATATCCTCTGCCCCACATCCTCATTGGTAATGACATGCCCTTATATCCACTTTAGTTGTACCCCTCCTTAGTTGCCTGTCCCTCAGCCAGTGAATTAATTATGCTCTCAGGGTTATACTTCCGTTTCAAGCTCACATTTGACCCTGGCCATTCTGATCACCCAGTTTGGGATCTGTCTAACCAAGTGTAGACTTGTACCATGTACATGTTAGTAGTGCAGGTAGTCAGCTCTGTGGCCTTTAAAGACAATGGAGAGAAACACAGACTGCATCTCTTCTTACAGTTGGTAGTAAAAATAGGTTAGAACAATCTTGTCCTGTAATTAAAGTTTTCTTGTCATTGAGGGGGCCTAGGGTGACAGGCTTGAATTAATAGGTCTGTACTGCAGACCTGTAAAGATCGGTTCTATAGATACGACTTCTGCAACATTCAGGGTTTCTTAGTTTTTCTCTTTCAGCATTGGATATAGAGGGAAGACACCAGGAATGATCAGATTTTTTTTAATATTATTATTTTTTTTTAAATGACAGAGGTGCGGTGAAAGAATTAATAAAGCTTTTGTGATGATTCTTCTAAGGAAAAATGCAATAAGTGGTTAAACTGGGTTCTGAATTAATATGGGAATAAACAGCTGGCTCCTTTGAAACCACAGGCAGGTAGCAAATGCACATGGGAGTCTGGAGATTGGATTTCCTGAGAACAGTGAGCTTCATTTCTTGTCTGGAAGTGCTAAATAGCTAAGAATTGATATAATCAACCTAAAGGAAATAAGATGCCCTTGTCTTTAAGCATGATTGATCAAGAGAACATAAGTGATCATGTTATATTGGATGATTGCAATGGGTTTACATCTTAATAAATGCTGGACGATTTACTTCTTGACTAAGCCTGGGATAAAATACAGACTGTAAGTCCTGCCATATGTTTTCATGACTTACTCAGCTGAGAATTTAGTGGATTAAAAACTCAGTGGTTTTTAGAGCTTCCTGCTCTGTGTACCTTCAAAAACTTAGTGGAGTTACAGCTTCCATTTCGAGAAAGGTAGGAAAACTGGGACACAGTTCCAGGAAATCTCATGTAGCAGAGTTTATTCCTTCTGCACATGCTGAGAAGTGGTCCACAGACACTGGAGTCTGCAGAAGAGAAGGAGACTACCACTGTACTGGTTTCCGTGGTTTGCTGATTGATCTGCCTCAAACACATTGTTATGAAATTTCAGCTTTGAGATGTATTCACACCAGATTTTTAAGTATCATGCTGTTTTTTCTGTCTTAGTAAGGGTCTGCAGATGACTCTTGGTTTATTCTTCTGGCCTAGTTAGAACCTGAGACAGAACAACAAAGAATGCAATGAAGTGGGGTAATCTCAAACAAACAAACAAATAAATAAATAAAATTGTTCTTAAGGCTGCAGGAGAAAGCTATACTGTTTTTAAAAAATTGTTTTTCTTCAAACATTTTCTTTTCTCTCTGATCATCCACCTTAATAGATCTGCAAACATACATACACTGGTGGGTGAGCCCTGGTACTCTTGTATTATGCTTAACATAACAGATCATGTTGAAGTCTAGCAATTAGAGACATAATTTTTGGGAAACTCAAGGACAGGAGCCCTGGACTCCTAAGTTCCTTTGTTCACAGCATGATTAATTAGACAAATAGATTCATTCCTATTTGAGAGGCATCCCAAAAGTATTTAAAAGAATTAAAATGAGTTATTGGACAGGCAAGGATGGGAATGTGCAACTGTTGTGTCTCAGCCACTCAGAAAATGCCAGAGCAGTCAAATCTCCATGGAAAGCATGTATCAGCTCCTCTTTGAGTCTCATGCATGTATGTCATGCATGCAATTATTTAGGTTTCAGTTTAAAATAACTGGAAAATTTACAAACATGGCTCCCAACTTGAACCTGGCAGGTACTCTCAGTAGCTGGGAGGGAGAATGTAAAATAGTATCTCCCCAAATCCCTAAATCGTGTGAAATTCAAGTGCTGAGGAGAAAATCAGGAGCCTGATGATTAAATGTAGAGAGCTGTCATTGCTGTATTATATTAAAATAACTTGCCTCTAGCAAACTGCACACTATTTCTTCCTTTAAATCTGTCAGTTTTCAGGAGCCTGTTACTTCAGCTGGCTGCATCAGTAGCTTTGGAGATTTGTAAGTTTTACAGTGAAGAGGGCACTTACAGAGAGACTTTTCTTGAACAGTGGGGGACCCATTAACCACTGAATAGCCACTGCGATGTACAAGTTATATTTCTCTGTGCCTTAATGGGACTCAGTACAGTCAGAAACTTAAAGCAGAAATGGTTCTTGGATGCACTTTTAAGCCACAGCAAGGCTCCAAGCAAAAAGGAACTTATTTGTTTATGGATTGCTGTCATTAATAAACAGATAGGAGACTTATTACTGCCTCAAGCCACAGCACTTTTAATGATGTCCAAAGCAGATAGCTATTAAAACTGTGAACAGCAGCACAATGGAGCTGGCCTGAATAAGCAGAGGGAAGAGAAATAGCATGTCAGTGACAAAGTCCCTGACACTTGGAGAATGAACAGAGGTTTCTCATTATAAAAACTGCTCTTTCTTTGTACTTTTTTTCTCTCTGAAACAGACTCTGGTGTCCTCCAATAGATCTCCATTAAGTTTGTGCTTTTTCTTGAACCTAGAGGCATATTCTCTTCTACTTGACCTCTGGGATTTTTCTTTACTCCACAAAGGGCAGTTTTAACACATCTTTGTGAGAAGTGATTTTCCTGTCCCATGAAATTTTGTGCCTTAAAAACTGAACAGAAATGTCTTTTCTTTCCACAATGATTTTTTTTTTTTTTCTTTTCTGGAGTGTTTTTCACATCCCAGCTATGTG
The DNA here is from genome assembly GCF_009819795.1 of Aythya fuligula. Taxonomy (NCBI): domain Eukaryota; kingdom Metazoa; phylum Chordata; class Aves; order Anseriformes; family Anatidae; genus Aythya; species Aythya fuligula. Next base: position 174,743,097 of record NC_045559.1, on the reverse strand, counting down.
ACTGGACAATGAGACTATTAGATAAATTGGAGAAAAAATCTGCACTTTTTTTTTTTTTTTTTTAATAGGTGTGTGACATATGACTTTTTCTTTCCTGTTTTCCTGAGGACAGGGCTCCCCAAAATTGTAGAAATATGTATAAATATATGTATATATATATATATTAGTAGACCAGAAAAGTGGATTAAGTTGCCAGGTTAATGTCAAGGGGATTCAAATTCAAGACTCTTATCCATTGAATATTCAATCTCTGTTATGTGTTATGGAGGGAAGAGACAGGCATCTGCCATACGGATTGTCTCCTTTTCCTTTTTGTATTTCATCCTCAGAAACAGCCTGCTCCCAGACATTAAAGTCCTACCTCTATTTCCTGCTCATGATCCCATTGAATTGGTGGGTGTATGAGGCGCACGTCCCTCCTTCCAAGCATGCAGATTTCCTCACAGCCTGGAGCTGGCTGAATGGCTGTGAAAACAGTGCAGGTAAAATTGAGTCAATGTAGAAATTATTTGCATGCATTTTGAGGGCATTTACATGCTTGATGTGTATTTGTACTTGTGTGAATGTTTGTTGCATGGATAAGCATGTCATATTCATTTAAATAGCTCTTCTTTTGGAGGCAGCTGTGAAATTAAGTGCCCTTAGAGTTCACCAGTCTGGTTAGGGAAAGGCTAAAGGAGGTAAACAGGAAAAAAGAACTTGAAATGGGAAATAAGGGTAAAAGAAGAGGAAGAACAGCTCACTGTAATGTGTAGGGTGGTGTGGTAATGAATAAACCTTGTACAAGTTTCATAATAGGGGAAGGGGCCAAGGCATGTGATGAGAAAAAAAACTGAATGTATCGTCTCATAACAGAAATAAGGTGAAGGCCTTTATGAAGAAGAAGCTGCATCTCCTTTTTTACAGCCTCCTCAGGTGAGAGAATGTAAAGATGAGATGTGGAGCAGCAGGAAGGTCTGAACCATGGGTCAGCTGCCTTTTTTTTTTTTTTTTCATTAGAAAACCTTGTGTGAGTATTCTCCCATCAGGGAGAATTCCCCTTTGGGAAAAGGTGCCCAACAAGCCTGAAAAGGGTAAAGCGGGAACTGTAATTACTAAGGGTATGGTGAAAAAGGATAAATTCTCCTCTGGCTAGTTTTTCTGCATTCAACAAGAGTCCCTACTCCTTGAAAAATTCTGTTTCTTCCATTGCCAGGCAGAGATCATTGCTAGTCTTTTATTCTTTCACACTGACACTGGGGACTTTTCTTTAGGACTTTTCAGAGGCCTGTGAAAGATTGTGACTTACCTCATAGAAAAAAATGATGCAAGAGTTAGAAGAAGAGATGTGAGGTACCAAATCATGCTTCATGTGAGCTCTGAACAGGGCTTATGGGACCTACTTAAAAATTCTGAATGCCTTTTTGAATCAGTGTTTATTAACAGCTTTATCAATAGCTTTGCTATTCAAATAAAATTGACCTCTTAAAACAGAGAGGTAACTTTTTTTTTTTTTTTTTTATTTTTTCTTTTTTTTTAATGAGTAAACTATATGTGTGGGAGCTTGGGATGTTTGCTTCATATCAACCCTCAAAACTAGTAGGTAAAATTGGGGTATGAAAACAGTATCCTCTAGCATTGTGTTTCTTTTGGAAAGTGTAAGTAGTCCCAGCCACATGCAGTGTCTGAATAGGAGGTTGTGCCAAAATCCTGGATGAACAGCTATCAGTTGAGGCATTACAGATGGGTGCTAAAAAGAAAGGATTTGATAAACTCCACCACTGTTGATGAATGAAAGGATGGAGAGAAAGAAGGGGAAAAAACAAAACATCCCCCAAAATGCTAAAGGATGGATATGGTACTGTTGTCCTAAAATGTGAAGCATATGCAGTACTTCTCCTCCACCTTGAAAAATAATAGAAACTGGGAACTTTTTGTATTACATTTGATCTTATTAACTATTTGAGTATTTCACTTATCTGTGCAAACAAAACATTTATATAATTTCACAGCGAATACCTCAGCCCATGTTACATATCTCATTGGGTGATGGTAGCGGTGATTTGTAACTAATTAATGTATCTGTATTGTATTTTCTATAAAATCATATCCGTCTGTGTAGATGATTTCAGTGAGTTTTAACAGGGTCTCTATAAGATGTTATTACTTCTCTAATTCACAGACAGCTATGCAGCTATGTAACGATTTGCATAATCATAGATGGATGAAAATGTTAGCCTGCATATTTAAAACCGTTATATACATTTCTACCTCATTAAAGAAAATCACTGGAGCTAGGTAGTGTACCCAGGTTGGAGATCAGGTGGCAAAGCATATAGATAACACAATCTAATTTTATAGTGCTAAAGAGTTCCAGCTGAACAAAACCAATAGAACTGACCTTGCTTGCTAAAAAAAGTTGCAAAAGAAAACTCATTTAAAAAGTGCTTCTGTGAAAACACTCACGTTCCACTCTGTCATTGTAACTCTAACCTTGGGGATCAGTCACTTTGTATGTGCTAAAGAGGTGCTTTCATGAATAAGTGATGATAGGCTTTAATATAATTAGGGATCTTAATAGGCAGAGCAGGAAGAAGGTTACAGTTCTTGTGGTGTGAAAGCATAGGGCTAGATTCACAGAGGGGATTAAATATACAATTTAGATCTTTTCTTCCTCTGCCTAAATTTGGTATTGTGTAAATTTTTGCTGGTGGCCATCCACGGAGTTGCTCAAACTTTGACACATTTGGATGTCTCAGCACATACTGTGTATTTCCTAGGAACCTATAGGACCTATGTCAGGTCATATAGAACACCCTTAGCGATGCCCTGAATTGGACAGGATTGTCCAAATTCTGCATTTTTTCCACTTCTCTCCACTTTTTTTTTTTTTTTTTTCTTTTTTTCCACTGGATCAGTAAGATGAAACAGATACTTAGTAGTAGAGCTCTAGGACAACTTCAAATGGCTTGGTGTACCTGAAGGCTGGAAATCAGTGTTGGACAGAGATACATGCTCAACTCTCAGAATCAATATAGCTTTCTGAGAGCGATAGTCTATCTGGGCTTTCAGTTGGATGTAACTTATCATAGGATTCTCTACTTCTAAGCATAGACTTATCATAGATTCTCTACTTCTAAGACTTTTTTTTTTTTTTTTCCCTACAAAGGGAAGCAAAAAAGATAAATTTCATACTTTTCTCTTGGTGAAGAAGATGGCTAGAATTAAAAATTTTGAAGTAGGTTCAGCTGTATATCTTCACGAACTGTAAGATTCAGCAAAATTAAAATTCAACAGACTTTTAACTGTTATTTTGTGATCACCAGTTCTCATAAATGTTTCTATTAGGCTGCCATGACCTTCATACAGTTCTACTTACATCAGATGAATCTGATATAAAATGTGCGTGACAACAAATGTTTTTGAAATTTGCAGGTTTTGTTGTGGGGGTGGAACTGGTATTCAAATAAACAGTACTATGCAAATGGATATATTATATAAGCTCAGTGAATCATGGAAAGTGATGAATTGTACAACACCTAACTTATTACATCAGGAAAAATAAAAAAGTATAGTTAGAAATCTTTGACATGCAAAGTTTATTTCAAAGCACCCATTTGCAATTTGTAACAATGTAGCACATTTTGTACATGTATTATTTAAGTATTCCTTTCTATGCTAACATAATTTTCAGTTAAGAAGACTGGAAAAGGAGGATTTTCCAATAACTATTGATATGGTGAAAGTAGCAAACAGTAGTGCAACATATTGATGCAGAGAAAAAACAACAGATTGGGTAGCACTGAACTAGTCATAGTACCCTTTGTTTTCCAGTAGCACTTTCCTTGGTGATTTTAGCAGAGGCATGCAAAAAAATCCTGTCACTGCAAGACAGCAGGAATTCCGTACCATTAGATTTTCTCTGCAATACTTATCATTAGATAAAAGCACTGAGTAGTGGCAAACTGATTGATCAAGGTCACTGTAGAAGTACTTTTTGAAATGCAGGCAGCAATGTCCTAAAATGGCAAGCAAGTTCTAGTTCTGTCATTTAGATGCATGAGCAAAGCTTCAATAAACAGAAGGAACACTGAACATTTATAAAACTCCTGCCCTGGGTCTGCTGGTGGTAGTCTCATTTGTCAATACAGGGCCCTGAAAACTCAATGCTAAGATGCTTCTAAATGAATTTTGATTCTGCAAGGAGCTACTCACCACAGGAACGATTTGTCTTTAGTCTGAGTTGCTTGCCTTTGTAATGCTTCACCTTTTTATTTTGTATGCTTGCCCTGAGCAAAATTGTGTGGAGTCCATTGCTGCATCTGCCTATCTCACACAAAACTATTTTGAAGACAAGAGACATGATGACAGACATTTTTGGAAGAAGACTTTATGCGTCTTTAGCTCTGTGGCAACTTTCTCACTTTCTTTTCATTTCAGAGTATTCAACAGATATGGATGATTTTCATCTTCCCATAATGTCCAGAATGACAATTTTATATCTCCTGATTCATCAAATGTTTCCTAGGTGAATATTCTATTTAATACTATGTTTGGAAGCTCTGTTCAGGGACTTGGATTCACATATACTGCATACAATACATACTCAACACTCCCAGAAACATTTTTCTATCTAGAAATGAGAAAAAAACTGGATAAATTCAAGAGAGAAGTATGAAGGACCAATGAGATTAGCTTGAGGAAGTCTTGAAGATGAACTAAAGTTTATGGGAATTGTATCCCAGTCATGGGGGGAGAGCAAAGACTAGTGTGTGACAGTTTCTACTAGAAAATGCAGAAAAACTGCAGTAGAAGCTCTGAGGTTAAGCATCAAACAGGATGGTGGTGGTTGCTGGTAAAAAAGAAAGTACTGAGGGATGAAAAACACTGTTTTACTCAGGCTATGCCCTGTTTCAGATGAGACACATTACTCTTCATTTTTTTCTTCCCCTTCTGGTCCTTAGACTTGCATTCTTGCCCAGTGGTGCAGCTTCCACAGTTAAGGAAGCTAATCCCTTGCGCTCAATTCTCACTGCCAGTAAGTTCACAGTGCCTAGATCTCGAAGGATGCAGGGGTTTAAGATCCCCCAGTCTGAGGCTGATTTCCCTCCTATATGGTGCATTGACATGCTTCTGTCAACACATTGGTTTTAAAAATGCATCAGTCCTAGAGGGTCTCTGAAGAGGGGCAGGAATTGCCTTGGCTATTGGAATATCTCTCTCAGAAGGGTGTGTGTTATTGCTCTGTTTACAGAAGGAACCAAGCATTTTGGAAGTCCTGGATCAACTTCTCAGAGCTCTCTTCTAGGCCAGGAATCCAGCAACTGATACTGGACACAACCACAACTCACTCAATGTATCTAAATTGAATGGGTTCTGGGCTATGACTTTTAGATGGAAGGTTGTGTGAGAACTTGAATTGTACAGGATTATTGATGTCTTTTATCTTCAAATTTTTGGCATTACTTTCTATTATACAAACACATTCCTCCTTCTCAATCTATGAGCTGCCAGTTATAGTGCAGTTTGCTTCTTTTATTTCTTGCCCTGTAAGTTCCACTAGTTCACTGTGAACAGTTTTGCAAACGTGCTGTGCCTTTTGGAGACCACATTTTAAATGATTCTCTTTCTCCTTTGTTACCAGTGTCAGCAAATGCATGACAAATTTCAAGCATGTGTCTGTCAGTCAGCGTGAAAGTATTTCCTGGAATAGGACTGGTAAGAAGGTTGAAGAGTCCTCAGCCCATATCCTGCAGCTGTGTTAGTCTGCATGCTCTTTGGTGTGAGATCAGTACAGAATTGTTTTCTACCAAGGTTATCTTTGGAAGGTTTCTTTTACTGCATTGAGGCAGAGCAAACTAATTCCTTTACAGCTTGGATTCTGCAAAAGCTGATGAGCTTTCCACGGGAGTGGAGGCAGCAGGCCATATAAACTCTTGTCTCTCATCTCCCACCCCTGCATTATTTAGGTGTCACCGTTGTTTAAATGACATTTCTGTCAAGCCCTGTGAGATTGTAATATCTTTCTTTTTGATGACAGAATTAAAGATGCACTTTTGCTTTATGTTCCATGAAAGTAATCTTTAATGGTAAGGTGAAAAAAAAAAAAAAATTCATGTTTCTTTGTCTTTCACAACGAGGTCCTAGGGACTGCCAGCATGTTGGATGATTCCTGCTGAGGGAGCTATTATGTTTTATACTTCCTGTATCCAGATAAGCTGATTCCAAAATCAATTTGAGATTGATATTTAAGACTCCAGTTTTTCTTTCTAGCATCTAACTGGAGCGGTTATCTCAATAGAGTCATCCCCAGGAACCTCATCACATCAGTCCCCCAAGTACAACACTGAAAGAGTTGTGAAACTTCTCTAGTCCCATGCTGAAAACTTCATAAGTGCAAGATTAGAATTGTTACTTCCTGGCAACAATGAAGACAATGCCCAACTGTATCCAGAAAGGGAGAGCTTACCTGATGAGTTGTGATCGTCTAGATATGTTTACCTCTGAGGTATTTCCTCTAGCCTCTCTTTGCTTTTAATGTGGATAGTGAGCACTTTTGTGGCTCTATTCACTTCACCTTCAGGACACAAATTGTATCTAAATTCTAAAAGAAAAATGCCTCAAAAACACCTGTTTCTTTAACTATAAGAAGAACCCTGAGGTGACAGGATCAGCTGTGGACATCTGGCTTTTTGCAAGTCTAAGCCTAAGGAAGATGAACCCAGTGAAAAAGGGCCCTCTGTTGTCTTGAATTTTAAATGGAGTTCACATGATTCTTTTCTGAGCAATGAGAGCAAAGAGCTTCTCTTTCTTATAGGAGTACTACAGAAAATAATGTGAACTCTTCATATAACTCTAAGTCAATGTATGTATAGAAAGCTGTCTTAAAGTTTAATTCCATGAGGAAGCATTTCCAAAGTGCATTTAAAAGGCCTGTATCATCAGATGTGAATCTGAATTTGTTTGCCCCTAAGCTAGTTGGCCTAAACGTTAAAAGGAATTTTAAAGGTGAATATCTGAAAATCCCAGTGATTATCTAGCTGATTCTTCAAGTTTTTAGGTATCTAGTCCTTCTCACTGATGCTTTTTTGATGCTTTTTTTTTTTTTTTTTTTTAACAATGAATGTGAAAGTGTGGGCGGCATTCTGTGTAAAAAAAAAAAAGTTTCTTCGTATTCATTGAGCTTGACAGGATGAATTTGTGATTTGGAAACAATACTCATCAAAGAGTGGAAGAAATATGAAATTAGGCAAAACGGTAGGTACATCTTATATTTTTTGTTATTGTGGGATATTATGAAGCACAGATCATTTGACTTCACAAAATATATTTATTTTGTAAAAAAACAAGTAGGCTTCTCTTTTTTTAAAGCAAGCTTTAAAAAAAAATAATTATTTTATATTTAGCTTTTCAAAATCCCTGAAAGTTTAGATGCTCTAGTAGGGAACTGATAAAAGTAGAAACAAACTAAAATAAGCAAGAGTAAAGAGCTCATTTGACCCAAAAGCAATTTGCAAAGTGTCTGTGTTTTTGTTTGTTGCTGCTGTTAAAATAAACAACTGAACATCCAGGTTTATATGTCACCTCAAAGGACAGCTGCAAAGATTTGTATGGAGGCACAGGACACTAAACCTCTTGAATCCATTCCAAAATGGCTAAGTAGCTTGTTGTGCAGCCAGCAGCAATAGATATTTTGATAAATATTTGAAAGACTTTTTTTTTTTTTTTTTTTTTTTTCAGCGTAGTCTTGGAAATAGCCACTAGATGGCAATGGTTTTGCATAGCTGGAAAATAAGCAAGCTTTTGTCACAGTAAAATCGAAACAGATGGTTCCACTAAATTCTGCTTTATATCAGTAGGTGGCAGATTTGGGCCATCTATGGAAAAGAAAACAGTGGTTTAACGTTCTCTTGTTTCTTGCAAAACTGTTTTCCATTATTCTTCTCAAACCTTCTATATGCACAAAATAATAAAAAATAAAAATTATGAGCAGAGTAAAAGAAGACTGTTACTTAAAATCTTTGTTTCATCTTTTCAAATTACAAGCAGAAATATACTAGAAAGTAAGAACCTATTAAAGCCATTAATAAAAAGGAAGTCAAAACAGAAATGAGTAAGAGCACAGTTCTAAAAGCAATTTCCAGTCAGAGTTTCAGTGGTAATCAAACAAAAATTCTAAGATATACAAATACATGAAAGGCAAAATAGAGAAATATCTTAGTTTAGAAATATATGACATGGATACTTTTCACTTCTTTGATACTTTCAGTCTATCTCAAACCCATCATTTTTTAGGTTGCTGTTTGCCATTTTTAATAAATTTACAGAGATGAGTAAGAAAGCATGCAAAAATGTCATCACCTCAATCCTGTTTTCATTTTTGGATGCTTGTGTTGTCTCTAGTGCAAGAAATCAAGGAAGTAGATGTGGCTAACCCTGAAATAAGTGAAAGCTGTTTTTTTCATGGAGCAACAGTTTTCATCCTAGCTATCTTGAGAATCCTAAATATCAGATCCAAAGCTGAGTTGCTCGGAAGGAATATGTCTACATGGTACAGGTACAGTTCCAGCTAGAGAGACTCGAGCTAGCTCCAAAACAGCAGCAGTGTGGCCACAGTTCATGTGATGCTTTGTCTGGTAAATTAGCTTTCAAAGGGTTTGGTGGTGATGTTGCTCCCGGGACCTGGGCTTTTATCTCTGCAAGAAGTGCTCTGTGAACCAGACAACAGAGACAATCTGAGGCCAGGAATCAATCTTCTCTCCCTATCACTCTGATGCCCTACTATGGCATCAGATGCCTCCATCCACTTGGAACTGAGAACTTCATATTTTACACTTAGTGTATTTTTACCTTTTTCTCCAAAAGTAGCGTACAGTGTCTGACTCTTTCTTTAATCTGATATGCTGTTGAAACTGTGCCACCCTCTTATGTAACAGGCCAGTGCAGTCACCCAAGAAGCAACAGCCTACTCTCAGCTCTCACTTTTCCCTGGGGAGATTGCAATCCATGTCTCACAGCTCCTAGGATGTACTGTAAACACCAGACTGTGGGGTGCCTGAGTGTGGGAGCTCTCCCTTTATTTGTTCTGCTGATGGTGCACAGAAGAGACATTTTTGTGGTCAGAGCAGAAACAAGAGTGCATCCCTTAAGGGATGTGGGTTCTGGTGCTCTTGCTTCCATGTGGGTGCATGCAAGGATACCCAGTCAGGCTGCTTCTTGATCTCACTTTCTTTCTGCTCCCAGCACCTACAAAGTTAACTATTTCCTATGCAGTGCAAAACCTTCAGTAATAGGTCGAGAAATATAAACATCGGAGTATAAAAGACCTTTTTTTTTTTTTTCCCCAGAGCCTCTTTTGGGCAATAGTTATAGTCTTGAATCCCCCTCAGACAATGGCAGGGATTGAATGCAGGTCCCCTCTGTGATGTAGGCCTGCTGTTGTCACTGCACAAAGACAGGGACAGAAACCTCCCCTTCTGGCTGCCTTTTCAAAGAAAGCTGTGAAAACCACAGTGTTTGATAAAGGCCCTGATTGTGTAGGTGTGTTAGGTGAAAAACATGAAGCTGAAGGGGAGTTAGAGTGGGTTTCTGAATGTTAATTGGACTTGGGCATGAAATGCAGCTCATCAGTGCTGTCAGAACTGAAGGTTTATCTGTGTACACCCAGAAGATCTTTAGGCAGTGACAGAAGTTTGAAGTAAAAATGTATGCACGTATCTTTGGGAACAGGAGCATTGGAACAAAAGTTTCATTTCTACAGCCCATGTTCTCCTCCTCAAGGATACCCAAAAGCCCTCTTTTGGATGTGTCCTAAGTGGCCAGCAAAAGAACTCAGAAGAAATTGATCTATATGCTTGAACAGAACAGAGCAGACATAATTAATTCCCTCCTATACCTCTGGAAGCTCAAAAAGGTACAGGAGACTCCACTGAGTTGAATAGTCTGGCAGAAGGACAGCAGAGATTAGACCAGTGTATTGCACCTAGAGCCGATATACTCCCTTAGGGATGTGTGTGTAGGATGGATTGGGGAAAACTGGATGAAAAATGCACAGTGCACAACAACTCCAGGCACATTACACTGATGCCTGCTGCTTGGGTAGGATAAACGCAATTAGTTATACCTGCTGTGCTAATCCTGCAAATCCCAACCCAGCCAATTCACAGAAATTGCATTCTCTAGCTCTCCCTTTGCTTGTCACATAGACACATTCTTGAGCCTAATTCTGGGGGCTTAACCAGGGCATTGCTCTGCACACTGTTGCTGGAGGGGATCATAGCAGGAGCCATGCCCTCACATGTTCTGCTTTTTAAACTTCCAGCAAACACTGTCCCTGTCTCTGAGCAGCTCTGAGCTCCTGCATTTCCTGTCAAAGCCAGTTCAGTACCCTGATTAAAGCAAGCATGAGATTAGCCAGCATCTCCCCTAGACTTAGGATAGAAGTCATTTCTTTCAGCTTTAGCTGTGTAAAAAGTACATGCTCAAGCTATTCTTCTAAGCATCTTTTCTCTAAACAAGAGAAATTGTCACTTCCAAGTGATAGTGCTTATTCCTTCTCCTGTCTTAGACCCTGTTTTAACACAAGATGAATTTCCCATTGTTTTTCTTGACTATGGAGGGGGCACACAGAGCTGGCCGTCTAACTTTGAGGGTCTCTCTGCTAGATTAGGTGAATACCATGCCATCTCTGTGAATGAATCTGAAAAAATTCCCAAGGTGATAGCTGTAATCCAGCTTTATGAGTATTTCTCTGGTGCTGTCTTCTGCTTCCTAAATTGCCACAAGAGCAAATCCTTCTGCAGTTTCGTGGATGGCTACAGAATCATAAAGCTGTTCATATTGGCATTGGCCTCTGAAGTTCTTTGGTACAACATACTGGTCAAAGCATGGACAACTGCAGGCTCAGACTAGATTGCTCAGGGCTTTATCTGTGTGGGTTTTGAAAACATGCAGTGGGTAACCTGCTCCACTGCTTAATGCACTTGCAATGGTGAAAATTGTTTTCCTCATACCTACTCAGGTCTTCTTGTTCTGATGTCATGCATGGCTGTGAACATCCTTGTTCTGTCATTTCCAGGCCAAATAAACTCCACTCCCTTGGAGTCTCCTCATGGGGCAAGTGCCCCAGCCCCAACCATCATGGTGGCTTTTGCTGAACTTGCTGTAACAGAGCAGGAACCAGTTACTGTTCCCACACCAGCCTGCAAAATATCACTCACACCCCATTAGGAGCTGATTTAAGACCGGACTCCCAGTAACCCCACTTGTAAGGTCCACAAATCTCCCTCTTGGTCTCCTGGAGGAACTGTGAAAGAGCAGAAGCTGATAAACTAATTATTAAGATATTTCATGTCAGTTTTGTAAGCTTATTTTCCTCCCCCAAATATTCAGGCATGGAAAAGAAGGCCAGCTGTTCTTATGTTTCTTTGTGCCCTGGTTACCAGGAACCACATCTTTGGCCTTGAGCAAGAACAAGCTGTGGGAGTGTTCTAGTATCAGGCCTCTAAAACAGTTAAGAATCTCAAAATGAAAGTAGAAATGTACTTTGTGAGCTTTTCAAGGGATATCAGTATCCAATTCCACTCTAAATCAGCTGACTCCAAATTCCATTGTTCAGTGAACCATATGCCCATATTCATACTGCCATGTTTTTTCTTTACTCAGGATAGCCTCAGCTGCTTAAAATCTGTTATTTCTAGAAGAGTTCAACATGCTTGGCATTTCTGCTGTGGTTCAGCAAGGCTGATGTTTCTTCCTGCAACTGGTCTCATTACAGTGAACGGGTGTATTGTTTCTCTCCTTTTTGTATTCGATACAAAGCAGCATGGTTCTGACATGACTGTGTTTGAAATGAAGCAAACTCCAGCATCTGCATTTATGAAAGAAGCTGCAGTTTGTTCTTGCTACTAGATCTATACACAGCCCAAAGAGCTGACTGTAGTCAGACTGCAAGCAAGATGCCTGCGCTGGTATTGTGTAAAGTGTCAGTTCGAGTGTTGCACTCGCATCTGCAGCCTCTCTGGATGGGGTCCCTAGCAGAAGGTCACAGTTCCACTGTCCTCCTTGTTGTTCTGCTCTAGATTACCCAATCTCCATCTTTTGTTACAAATTTGCACAGCTGCCCCAGGCTATTTGGAAGGTATTTCTGTCTGCTGTGTGCCTTTGTGTATGTCCTACCCTAGCTGGGGCAAAAAGGCAATAGTGAATCTGGCTCCCCTGCTTGTCTCCTCAAGCTCCCTATCACCAGAGGACACATTCCTCCTTCATTTACTATTAAAGCAGTCCCAGACTAGGATGTTAACAAGGGCTGGATTTCATCTCAGTTTACTTCTTTGACAAATGTGGGATTCCTTTACTGCCTTGGCATTAAGCACTTTTTAAAATGTAAATTTCTCAGCTGCAAGGAATCACATTAAAAAATATATTCAAAAAGCAACTGTCTAAATCAAAGACTAATTGGCTGCCAAATTATGGGTTTATGCAACTCCTTCGTTGCAGCTTGTTTTGCTTTTTTTACTAGAGGTAGGTAAAAAGCATCAGAAAACACACAAAAAATATTTTTGTTTTCCTTTCATAATAAAACATGCGATGTCAACCCATTTACTTTGAAAACTCGTGTTGCTTGCAGTAAAAATCCTACCCACCTGAGACTGTCCAGCCTAAGGTTTCTTTGCCAGTGAAATGGAAACCTCTCCCGTAATGAAATGCTGACTAAGGGGAAACTGAGATAAGGCGCATCATCACCAGCAAGCTACTGGGTGAATCAGGAACGGAAACAGGGTCCTCAAAGACATGGCCATTGTATCTTCTTTGCTCAGAGAGTTCAAAGAAGCAACACTGAGATCATCTTGCTCCTGCTGTTGTGACAAGAGGCATGAAAATTTAGTTTTCTGTAATCTGATATATATATTTTTTAATTCTAGACCCCTGAGACTGGGGTCTCCCCTCCCTCTCTGGGGGCTGTAAACTCTTGAAATAGAAATGCAGTTAGTTAGCTTTTTTTTTTTTTTTTTTTTTTTTTTTTTTTTTTTTTTTCCACGGGTTTGCATGGTGGCAGCGATCTCACATCCAGGGAACTTAATGGGAGGAAGAAATTACTTCCTTGACAGATGTTTGCAATCACTTCAGCGAAATGCTCTGACCTAAGACCCATAGGGCACTGGGGTTAATGTTAGACCTGAGGTATATTATTTTAGGTCAGGTTTTTTTTGGTGGTTGACCCTCAATCAGCATGGAATTTGGAGACGATCTCCCCAGGATGTAACAAGAGTCAGATCACATTTTCCTTTCTTCTTTCATTCTCTCCGTGACAGTTCCTCATCCTGCCTCAAGCTCTATTCTTGCCAGCCTCTCAAAAACATAATATGCAGCAGACTACCTGGATGCAGTGATCTTCTTCTCTATATGACCTTGCAAAGATATTATTCTTCCCCGACTCTGTGCCAGGAGTTTTATCTTAATCTTTTGTTGCAATCTCAGTATGTGAATTCACACTTGCAATGAAGAACGAGGATTTCAGGCAAATTACAGTGAAGCAATGGGAGTTTCTAGTAAAGTACTTGCCTTATTTCTTCAGCTATAATGCTTACCTTTTCCTCTAAGTTTTCCCAGTGATCTGTGTTCAGCAGGATAACAAATCCATAGCCACTGGGGAACTGTATGCCTGACACTAAGCTGCAGACCGATTACTCAGGAATTCCTATAAATAGTGGGAACAGAAATCTGGTTCTCCTGCTTCAGATATATGGTACCTAATTAGTGGACTAGTGAGTGTGGGGATAGGGAACAGAGTGTCCCTATTTTAACAATATATGGCCTCTGTGAAGCAATGAGGATTTTATTTAGTAGAGGGCTTGTGGTATGTATGTACATATACTAACCAGGGTGGTAACATACCTTCACCTTTGAAATATACTCTCCAGTAAACAACAACTTAGAAAAAGAAGGGTACAAATGCCATTTCAAGAGCTTTTCTAACCATGCTGCATCTTTGCTGTGTGAAAAATAAACTGCAAAATGAAAAGATGAAGAATGAGCCTACCATCTTGCATCCTCACCTCTTAAAATAAAAGAGTAGTTTTAAAACGCATAAAAATGTTCTGCCATGATGAATTATACATTTATAACCCTATTTAGTGAAGTATTTTACCTTTGTAATTTTAAAACTGTCATTTTGACAAAAAATATAGATGAGCGAGTTGGCCTTTCACATTTAATGTTTTCGTTCTTATTTGCAATTCACCAGGTTCGGCTTTGATTAAAGAAGTGGTATAAATGGAATGCATAATGGTCAGGACTTGAAGAACATATTACTCTGACACTGCGGGATAAGACTTTTTCCTTTGTATAAGCAGATTTGGTTTCTTCACCTGAGAAACTTCTTGAGCCTGGGCTGCTGCTGGCTTTATCACATCTGAAATGCATCTTGCCTTTGACTCCAAATTTACATAGAAAAAGAGTCTTGATTTAAAGTGGAAGAGACAAAAGTCAGAGGAGAGACATATTTATAAGCCTACACTTTCTTTTTAACAGACTTTCATCGAATGACTCATCTTTTTCTATCTGACTTTAAGCTGAGATGGGCTGTGGCTGCTGCAAAAGATTTTAGGGCCAAAACTGGTTGGTGATTAAGAAAGGTTCTGCTCTGGACATGGTACCTCCAGTTAATGGGATGCATTCCTCCACAGCAGCAGGAGCTGGTCAGGGTAATGTGGCCCTGAATTAGCTCAGAGGAAATACTTCCTTCTCTACTTCTTGTCAGAGAGATGTTTTTATGTCTTCAAATCATTTTCCGTGGGATTTTCAGTTGTTCCTTGTTAAGTTACAGTTTGTAGAAAAAACCAAAAAACACAACAAAACATTCTGCTAGAAAAGCTTGCTTTTTAAATAATTACTCAAATGCATTCATAACTGCTGTTTTGATAAATACATGTTAAACACAAATTATCTCCCCTGTGACTTGCTCCAATTAATATAAGTTGCATTACAGCTTCACATGCACAATATTTTATTGGTTTTCTAATGGAACCAGTCTGTATTGGTATTTACCAACTGAGGGCAGTAAATCCAGATGATCCTTTTGGAAAGACATTAGTTATGTAAATCATTTAGTGATCATTAAGGCAGGTACCTTAGGAATGAAGCAGGCAGCCATTTAGGGGCTAATAGCAACATCATGAAATTATCTACCAAGGGTCTGTTACTACCTTGGCAAAGTACCAGTTTTACTTCTGATTTGTGTCTTTTGTTTCATTGTATTCAATCAGATGGACTTTCCCTCCTCAAGAGTCAGTGATAACAGAATTTGTTTTAGGATCCAAGCATATCAGCTTGGATGAAAAGAATATAAATAAATAACTAAAGTGGAAGACAGATGTGAGAAACAAAGGAGATAACGGAATTCAATTACGCTATTTGGAGAAAGGCCTGACAGAAGGCGTGAAACATCTACATATCTAGGAAGGCCAATTTTAGGAACTAGAGTATTGGTACACTGAAACATTAATTCTTCTTTTTTAATTTCACTCTTTGGATGTTGGTTTGCAGCAGACCATTCAGCAGCATCTTTGAGCCAGCAAAAGATCTGACACCTGGCTTCCAGATCCTGTTCCAGGGAATTTCATAAGCAGTTTATGCAAATCTGAATAATATTGAGAGGAGATATTGAGACCACCATTTTAGACAATGTACAATGTATTTTTATTTTTATTTTTTAATTTTAATTTTTTTTTTTTTTTTTAGGGATCTTTCTTTAGAAGTAGAAACTGGAGGTTTAAGTCCATTTTAAGAGCAACTCCACATTTTCTGTGCCTGGGTTGGTGACAACTAAGGGAAAGAAGTAGTCTTTCAGGTATTTTTCATGCCAGTCTTAGTCTGAGAAAATCTTCCCAGCCAAAACTATTTGTCAAATTAATGTTGAATTCATAAATTGTTTTGGAATGGATGAAATTGCTTTTTGGGTATATGAATAGTTCATTCACAGGAAGAAAAATGTGCCCAGCTCTGGTGGATTATATTGGCAGAGATGTACCCAAGTGTTGCTCGAAATGACTTCCTGGCTGAGGAAGGGTGACAAATCCCACACTTAACCTTAAACATGCTCTTAAAATCTTTCCTGAATACAAACTGTGGTCTCTTTACTGGGAGTGCTGGGACAAATTTTACACTGCTTTATGTGCTCCTGTATATTTGGGCAGGCTTAGTGCTAAAAGAATGCAATATGCAACGTGTTTGCAGAAGTGTTCACCACATCCTCACCTTTTTCCAGAAGTGTTTATGCTTATGCAGGTTTCTTTGATAGTGGAGAAGCAGGTCCAGTTTGCTAAAAGACCACAGTTTTTGTATTGCTCTGTCTAATTTGGTTTGCCTGCAGAGATTATTGAATGGAGAGACTCAAAAGAGGTAAACAAACTCTTTTGCTAACTATACCTTTTCACATCAGGGCAGTGAAAGCTTTTAAGTCAAATATGACTCTTTCAGGTTGTGGAATCTGTGTGACAACTCTGCTGCACCTTTTCTTCCTTCATTGCCACTTATTTCACTTTACGGTGGCTTGATTAGCTGGCTAAGTGGAAATGCTGAACTGTAGCTGAGTTCTTTCTTTCCCTATCAGTTCTTGAAAGGCCAAAATGATAAATGGAATTCAAATCTCAGAGCCTCGCTTGCATCACAAAATTTCAAATCAGCTACTCTACCTGGGTTCAGTGTTTCTTAAACTCTGTTCCATAAACTCTGTTCTGTGTCTATCTTCCTATGTGTCTGCATATATGCATGTGACAGTGCACATGTGTGTATTTAAAAGCCACCTGTTGGTTGTCTAGAGTTGCAGTCAAAGGAAGCGTGGCAGATTTTAAAATATATCTTTGACCTCTCCTACTTGTTAACATCCAGCAATGCAAAGATCCGAGGCATGAAGGTAAGAAAATGAAAGGACAGAAAAAGAAAGGAAAATATTTTTAAACTCCAGAACTGCGTTGTCCCTATGTGGAAAATACGGAATTTGAGTTTTCTCCAAAATAGAAGTGCAGCCTAAGGTTGCGATCCTATGCTCTTTTCAAACTGGAATGACTTCTAATTATCTTTTTCTTAGCATGATGGGACTACAGACAAGTTCTGAGGCTGGGAGGAACTCATTGAATTGCCAAGTCTTTTCTGTACACCTTTCCTTGGTGAGGTCCTTTTTTTTTCTGACAAGAATATTTGTTCACGTAGAATTTGAAGATTTTTCACCTCTGTTTAATACAAGCTTCTGATTATCTCTGTTGTAGATACAAGAAATATGCAGAAGGCTTGACAGGGCATCAACTCCACTTGAACTTTCTATCGAGGGTAGCCAGAAATCCATATCCATAATAAAAAAAATACCCACGCTCACTTCCATAGCAAACTGTGAACCTATAATAAAAGACCAAAAGATCAAAATTGGTATAATGTGTCTGTGAAGAAACCAAAAGAGATCATGTTCAAATGTCCCAAGGTCCTTTTCAGTCCATGTAAGCAAAACTTTTCTCACCATAATGACAAAGGAAGGCACCTTAAATAGCTGCAGTCTATCAGATTTGCCTGGAAGTACTTACTTGCCCCTGAGTCTGTGATTGTTTTCAGTTTGAGTATGTGAACAAGACACAGTTGCATGGCACCTAAGATGAATTAGTATTACAAGGAGCATTATTGTGTCCCTCCCTCTGTCTGTAGCTGCAATTTCTACTGTCTTGGACATTACAATTCCACAGTATCTTACAATTACAATTTTATCACCTTGTGTGTTGTGCACCTGTGACATTTTTAGGCTTCTAATTGTACAAAGCTCATTGTGGTGAAAGGATCGTGAGCATTTTCAAGCAGTTTATAATGAGGATGTCATTGCTTTTCATAGCATTAACAAGATTGCCATCATGTGTTCATGAATACTTAAGCACATTCAATAAAAAGGATGGGAAGTGAAGAGGATGAACAATTGCAGCTCTGAGACTGTTAATCAAGATTGTAAATTATCCATATCCTTTAAATTCATGGTAGGACAGCAACATCAAAGCACTGTTTCTCCAACAGGATGCAGTCTGAAAACAAACTTTTATTATTATTATTATTATTATTATTATTATTATTATTATTATTATGGACATCACTATATTCTGCAAACTTTCAAGGTTGTGGAATTTTTACTCAGAATCCCAAAATACATATGGTCAAGAGCAGTTTCTACATTTACTAGCTTCTGCCAGCTGGTTACACAGTTATCAGGACTAGAAGGAATATTATTCAGCGTACTGGATCTGGAGGAGAATGTGATGCTTTACTATGAAGGGCATCAAATGTACAGCTTGGTTTTCAGGCATCTCCATCTATTTAATTACTGTTTTTTGTATTGAAACTCCTTCTGCCAACAAATTCGTTATTGTTACTTCTCTGGAATTTGCTCACTCACACTCCTCAGTCACTTGGAAAGTTTCCTTTGCTGCACTGCTCTGGGGACACAGGACCCTGGACTTGCAGTGCTGATCGGACTTGTACAAGATGTAGCAACACATTAACCTTCTTGGATGTATCAACAGGCACAAAAGAGCGTCAGGGACTGATTTCTGTCCCAGAGGTCAAATGACATCAGCCGGTTACTCCCAACACTACTTAGGACTACCCCCTTACTAGAAAATTCCTGTTGCAGTTCTGTTCCAGAAGCAAGGAGTGACTAACAGCTAAATAGTATGAACAATTTTGTGTCCACTCAGTCTCAGTGCTCTTTTTCTCAGTGGTATGGATGAAGTTTTTGAATAAGAGTCATGTTGCCAGCTCCCTGCTTGCTTGGGTCCCTACCATGGAAGCAAATTGCCTGTGAGAAACTTTTTAGCGCTACAATGGTTTCTGGTGAACTATTCAGCTCTGAGGAGTAACAAAATCCCTACTTGTTCTTTACCTTTTCTGTTCACAAGAAACACTTTGAAAGTTTTTCCATCACCCTTAAAATGAAAATGCATTGCTGTGTAATGAATTATTATTGCCATTATATCGTGGTAATTCCCAAAAGCCAGTTATTAACCAGGGTGCTGGGAGCTTGTTAGCACTTAAATGCCTACTTAGGTGCTTTGAATACAGAGGGGGAACCTTGAGCTCTGAGCTCCAAGTAATCATTTTTTTAAACTCAGTGTTGCACATTAGAGGAAGTGGAGACAAGGAGATACTATCTATTGCATATCTTTAGCCTCTTTACTGGAGTTTCATGATCTTTTTACATTTTAGACCCTTTAGATCTCCTGAATCTTTCTTCTTAGCTATATGGTGGGTCACTGTGAGCCAGGGGAAAAGGTAAGTGGTATCAGCCCTTCTCAGCCTGCTGTGTCACTCAGTGGTTAGGACACTCTTGTAGAAGGTAGAAGAAAGAGGTGACTCTGAGTCTCCTCTGACTGAGCAGCAAATTGAAACTAGGTTCCTGTGTGATTGCTAAAATGACCAGAATATTGAATAAAAGGTTGCTACATAACCGGTGGTGTTTGTTCAGTGCTGTCAGAGAGTGTAAGGCATGTTCTTTCTAAGTATACTTAATTTGCTATTGAGCAGGATGTTGGAAGGCACATTGACCTTGTTGTGCCCTGATGTAGTGTGTTGAATTTAAACCTAAGCAAGACTCAATTAATATAAGCTTATTTGTAACCATATCAGAGGCAAGTCTTTCATAGGACACTCTACTTGATGCAGGGGAATACTGTCTCTAAACCACTTATCTGCTCTCTCAGTCATGTTGGGTGTCAATGTTGAGTGGCCACATGAGGAGGACACATTTCCTGAGCTTCTGTATTTGGTCCTTAAACTGATGACTTCAGTGTTTCAATTGACACTAACAATAATAAAAGCATTGCACTCTACCAAGCTCCCATTTAGACTAGTTACCACTAAGTTGTGACGAACAATGGTTGGTCAAAAGAAGATGACTTGTCACACCAGGTGGTGCTACAGAAATTGAGTTCTCCTAATTTGCCTTTCAGGAGCAGAATGAAACAATATAGGAGGCAATTTTAGCAATTAATATGACAGTTATACAATGCAAGCCTTTGACAAATTAAAAGAGACTGTGTTATAAACAGGCTTTGTACATAATTTCTCCTAAAGCTGACACAAAAATACACTTTTAATCAGAAAGCTAGGGAACAAAATTCTTTCATGTTATTATTGCACTTTTTTTTTTTTTTTTCAAACAAAAACAAAAACACCATGCTGAGCCTCTAGTACTATCATTAAACAGAACAGATATTTTCATTAAACACCATGTATCCTTTCTGTGTCCCTCCTCAGATCCCTTTGAAATTCCCAGGAGTATCAATCTGATTTGCTTCATATTCAAAGCTTCCTTCTTGAGAGGACAGTAAAAATATGTATGATTGCTTTAAGCCTTAGTTGAGGTAAATGCAATGTTCAATAACTTCATCAAATAAAGCTTGAATTTTATGGTGCAAATGCCAGTCTTCATGGTTCAGTGAACTTTTTCAAATAGTACACAGCTTGCCTATATCAAATTTGTAGAAAGGGATTGATTTTGTTGTTGTTGTTGGAATAAGGCCATTTCAGCTTCATTGCATGCTTTCCTGAAATAATAATGCTATATTAAAAGATAAATGATAAACAGATTACTGTTTTTAAGGATTATTCAGAATGTTAACAACAAACATGACAGACTTTCTGCTGTAAACTTAAATGGCAAGTCTCAACCTGATTATTAAAGTTCTGTTTTCCACAGTAATGTAGGATTATAGGGCAAGCATTTTTGTCTGCTAGACAGGAGCATTATACTTTCAACTATAACCGTAGACTGTTGTGATTATTATTTTTTTCCCATCTATTTCCTTAGTTTTGTGGTGGTATTGATAAGATAGCTATGAGAGACTGCAAAATGCTTCCTGTGCATAGCTAATGTTACCAACTGTGATAGCAAGAGAATATGCGATGAAAGCAGACACATTTAGAACATTATCCATTTCCAGACTGATAGTCAGTGACAGGACAAGTGGTAGCTGTTTAATGAATTATTTTGAAACCTGGATAGTGCAATGAATTCCCTTCAGATTTCTTTATCCATGTTTTCTAGAGACCATTTATACGTAGGCTTTTTTTTTTTTCTTTCTTTCTTTTTTTCCCTTCTTTTTCTTTTTCTCTTTCCCCTGTATTTGTTTGCTTTTATCTGCAGTTGGATGATGAAAGGACTGTCTTTAGCATACACATGCAGAATCACATTTAACAGCATCTAAAATGCAAATACACCTAAAATTTGGGTTAGGAAGTGTGTAGTAACAGCTCCTTAACTAGTGCCAACGATCATAACTCCATAAAAGCCACTGGCATAGTGCTAATGCACCCAAGCTGAGCCCATATCTGTCTTTAAATCCATTTCAAAGCAATACATGATCAAAGACTTCTTTGTTCCTTCTCCCAAATAATTTGCAATCTAACATTCAGTTCTAATTGGTTTATCCTAATTTCCTTTTTGTTAGTGCCTTTTTGTGGCTCTGGCAATTTTAAGTGACATGCATCTTGGGATTTCGTAGGCAAAATTTATGTCGATAAAAATTAGATCTCATGGAAGCCTTGGACCCAAAGAGGGATAGCAGGGGCAGATAAGAAAGAGGTACTGCACAACAGCTAGAGAAATCCAAGATGCTGAACTCAAGTTTCAAGATAGAGATAGCTTTTAAATATCAACAGACTGATTAGTCCACTGAATCCTGCTGTACATCTTGATGATATGAGAACTTAATGCCCTTAGACTACTTTGAAAAGCCTGGTCTTAAGGTATGCTTAGTGTAGTGAGAACATGATTTGTTCAGTGAAAATGCCCATTAAGTCCTTGCAACCTTGTTATAGTAGTCCTGACAGGTAATTGTTGCTGACCTGTTCAGAAAGTAACCTGAATATGAAAACTAAATCGGTACTAGATACGAGTTGCCAAGAAATAGGTAGATAAATATGAGGGAGTTAGAGAAAGCACTTCATTAAAAACACAATATTCAGTCAAGGCTAGAATTAAATTATAGATTCAACCTGCCTCTAGGTTTGTTGGGAAGAAGGGCCTATGTGCTGAAATCTCTTGGGTATGGCTGCCATCAGCTATAAAATGTACGACGAAAAGCTTATGTGGATTTTTTTTTGTTTGTTTGTTTGGTTGTTTTGGCTGAACATGAAGAGTATGGAAAAAAAGGATAGGAAAGATTAAAAAAAATAATAGAAATTTGTACAAAAAAATGGTAAATACTGGTTAAAACAGTAGGAACCTGAACCTAGACCCATTGTGAAAGGTTGACAAGGTAAAGCTGGCATTGCACATTAGAGTGTTTAACATATTGTTCTGTGCATCAACATTTTGATTTCATATTCATTTGATAAATAATGCAGTGAGAACAGGAAAAGGTACATATGAACCTTCTCTGACATTGCTTGTAACAGTGGAAAGAAATAGACTTTCAGCGCCTGGAATGTCAGTTGCCACACATACTAACAATTATACAGAAAAAAAACCTCAGACAGCAAAATGCAAAATTATCCTCTTACAAGTTACCCTACTGGTGCACTGGAAAGACTTAAATAAACTTGCATTTCATTTGCATATGCTGCAAAGTGAGAACTATATCTCAAGTCTATTTATTTTTTATGTGGCATTGGAACTGGGCATTTTGAAAACTAACACAAATGAAAGATGACCCTCAAACTGAGTCAGAGTTTGTGTTCCTTATGTGTATACACAACAGAGAGAGAGAGATTGGAAATAACAGCTGAATATCTGTAGCTCATCCAATTCCCTGGGAGGAATCTCACTGGAGATGTGAATTCTCATCTACCAGAAAAAATCGAGAGCACCTTCCCTGACCCCACAAGATGTTCTTCTTTCTGAGTGCCTTTACTCCCTCCTTTCGAATGTGCTTTTTTATTTTTTAATTTTATTTTTTTATTTTTTTAAAGGAAAGCAGAGAGTATTGTGAGAGACCAAAGAATTACATACATAATCAATACAGTGTTAAAACTATATTTTAAAAATATGAAAAAAAACCACACCACCCTTAGGATTATAAAGGAATACTGTTAAGGTCAAGCCCAGTTTAATCAAAAGCAGATTTGCCATGTTGTTTTTATAATATATGTTGATAACAGGAATTTGAAATTGTTAATGGCATTTCGTCTTTTGCAAAGCAATGAGTCTGATTGTTACTTTTGGCTTTTATTACAATTGGCAATCTGATTCAATGAGCAATCAGATATAGTATGTGTAATTTTATTATTTATTGCTTTGTTCACTATTCACTTTACAATCTGGCTTTAGATAGCTATCATTTCAAATTATTTGGTTCAGTATTGCAATTAGACACTTGATAGTCTCATAAGTAATGCTTTCTTCTGGCATATAGTAATACTTGAAGAATAATTCCATTCTTCCCATCGAGACAAAGTTGCTTAGAATTGTACATTCAATTTTCTCCTACTTCAGAATGGCTATTTGAGTTACTGCAGCTCCTGAACTTATGCAGTTTCAGCTACTTACTTACCTGCAATAAAACCGTTATAACTAAGGAGGCTCTGAAAGCTCTTCTGATTAACAGACTTGATGCCTTGTTGAGTGCATTACTACTATGGAAAGAGCTATATGGGAATAAGCAAGCCTTGGAGTCCCAGAAATACGGAGGGAAACAAACAAAAGTTACTTAGGTTCATTTGTGCTTAAACAGGATCTGAAACAGCAAGGAGCATTTCTTCGAGTTAGCTCGCTATATGAGGTAGCCCTGCCATGGTTTAAAGACTAAGTTCTGCCAGAGAACTAAAGATTCAAGTTGTTTAAAGGCTTTTACAGAAGAGAGACAGATTGTAAAACAACAAACAATATTCAGATGATGTGAGCCTGCTGCCTGTTTCCATTTTTTTACAGGCTTTCTCCCAGATCTGGAAAAAAAAGTGTTGTCAGATTCTGTTTTTGTTACAATTTTTTTCCTCAGTAATGAAATATCAACATTTTCATGGTTTGTACGCTACATGAAATATAATATTTTGCTGGAATCTTTTGACCTTTTCAAAAACCTGTATTTTGATTGTCTGGCAATTCTGCTATTTCCCTGCAGGTTAGAGAAGAAAACTATGTTTTGTGGAGGAGGTGAATTTACAATGGCATTGCACTGAGCTCTGTGGCAGGTATTCAGAAGCAGACTGGATAGTCTATTGGATATAGGGATGGTGGTGATTTGTAATGATTAGTCCTGCAAAGTGCAGTGACCTGGACAGATTTTTTTCTTTTCTGAGTGTTATTGTAATAGGATCTGTTCTGATGGAAAAAAAAAAAAAAAAAAAGTGGAAAAAAAAAAAAACACTCAGAAAATGTCCAATTACTCAAGATGAAACTCAAGCTAGGCCTTCAGGAGTGATACCCAATTCTGTTTTGCCCCTGAAGCCAGCTTCTTTTTTTCCCAACAACACAGATAAACACTACTTTTCTCTCTGGTGCAAAGACTCCAGGCTGACAAAATCCCCTGCATTTTGTTTCATGAAAAATGTCAGAAAACTATTTCCTTTTTGGATCAGAATGAAAACACGACGTTTCAAAATATTTTATTGAAATATTTTATTGAGAAAGAAAAAGACAAGTTCTTCATCCTTTATGGTGATATGAAGCAGGCAAGGGACACATATGCAAGGCAGAGACAAGCAGAAGTAGAGCTGAGCTGTATTTACATCTTCCTTTACAACTTCTTGCTTCCACCTATTTCATCCAGCCTAATGACAGAATGAAATTATTTTTTCCTGTCAGCTATTACAGACCTGTCATGCACCTGGCTGGGTCTTTTCATTTGTTTCCCCAGCACCCTTATCCTTTTTGTCCTTCCTTACTCCAATTTGTTTTAGGCTGTTTTTTAAACTGAAGCATTCTCTCTTCATGTGGCCTCTGTCTTCTTTTAAATTTCCCTATAAAAGTAGCTTATTTTCCTCTTTGGGTTTATGCATATCGTGCACTTATATTTAATACTGCATAAAGGCTGGTCTCAATTCTGTGGAAATTCTCCCTTTGCACGCAAGCCTTTGACTGAAGTCCCCTGGGTTTTATTGGCCTTCTGTTAGGGTGTGAGGCAAACACTAGCAGAAATGTTATAATCACAGTGTTCTTGAAGCACAAATAGTATGGCTGTTTTTTTTTTTCAAATGACCGTAAGATGCAGGAGATGGTAAAATACATATATAGCCTTTATACTTCTCAGCTCCAGAAATAATGCAGTTTTCAGACCCTTAATGTTAGCAGTGGCAACCTGGACACAACCTATAGAGGATTAATTTCTTCTTAACTATCATATGTGATTTAATCTGCCATCACACAATTTTTGAATAATAATTTTCCTGCCTAGTTAGTTTCACATTTGACATTCACTTAAACCTTTCTTATATTGTAAAGAAAATAACTTTGATTTAGACAGTTACACTGTAATTTAACATTTGAGTCTGCATTACTTGGACATTTCAGTTGTATAATATGTTGTCTTGCTTTATCCACCTGATCCCTCCTTCCCATCCATTAGATTGCAGTCAAGCTATCGGAATGAGTGAAGGTTTCTCTTATTATTGTGGTTATGAAGAAATTGAAGATTTTCAGGATAGCACACTGCCTCACAAAAAATCTGATTTGATGACAGCATTAGATATAAGAAAGTGGCTGATCTTAGACATTTTGTAACAAACATATCCTCTGTTATACCAGAACTTTTGTTAGATATGATAATATCATATTATTGCAGGGAGGAGAAACAATCTTTTATGTTTTCCTAGGGAAAAAAAAAAAAAAGTGTATGTGTGAATTTTAGTTCCAGACTCTTCAATTTTTCCAAGGTAAATTCCAGTATTCTTGATTAGATTTGCCTGGAGATATTAATCTAAGATATAATTTCTTAACCAAAATATTCAAGATTTGAATTGATAGACTGCAAAAATGTAGCTCATATCTTGTACAGTAGCAGAACCCCACAAACCCAGACATTCCCAGAGTAAAAGCACAAGTTACAGTAGATAACCATGAAGATTTCATTATACATTGCTCTTACATGAACTGTTACAAACCTTTTCTTTTATAAAAATGCATTATTGAATGTTGATCAAGTAATGAACCTTCTGGGTTTTCTTTCATGGATTGTTGAATCAGATTACATAGGATCTGAAACAAGAAATATTGTTTCTTTCTCTCACTCTAGGAAAAACACAGAATGCAGATTTCTTTTGCTAAATTGTGCTACATGAGAACCCAGGATTCACATGAAAAATATTCCTCTAAACCTTGCCATTACTGCCTGCCCTCTTTCTAACATGCTGTAAAAGGAAGAAATGCAGTAGGTTTAGTCAATAAAAGAGAAATAAAGTCTTCCAGGAGAAACTGCATAGCAAGCTTGTGTTTCCAGAGCTTGGGCTTAGAGGCTGCTCCATGGAGGAATGTTAACAAGCTCCATTGCTCTAGCAGCTTACTAAAGCTCATCTGTACGAGCTTGGGTACCAGTTTTAAATGGAACAGAATAAACTCTTTCTTTTCTAACCTCACTGAAGTCTTTTGCAATTCCTAGTAGGTAATTGATACAATATTAACAAGACTTGAAAAAAATATGATAATGTTCAGTACACAACTATAAGAATTTCAAACTCTAGTTATTAATTGGAATAGATTCATATGCAAGTTTTAGACTTGATTCTGCTATAGCATCTCTGCAGCCTTGATTCTGTTATAGCATTTCTGTTACAACATTTCTGCATAAGGACTTTTTTACAAGATTAGATTTCTTGAACCCATGCCACAGCATAAATGAGTCTTTGGCTTAGTGAATATTTCACAAATATATTGTCTTTATTTTCTGGAAACTCATTTTCAGGTTTTTATACTCTTAAAACTCCTGTTACCATTAATGAATATTTTCCTAGTGTGAAAACTGATTGAGACTTTAGGAGTTTACATACAATATGTTTAATTATTAGAATCAAATTGCTTCAGGGCTTGAAATTGAAATGTAGTAAAGTGTCTCTCTCTCCCTTTTATTTTTTTTTATTTTTAAGCCTTATTTTCTGGGAAACACTAGGATAGTGAAGGTCTGATCACAGGTAAGAGACAGCTCAGGCTGGAAAGATGAGATAATAGAGAAAAGCAACAACAGAAAATTCCCCTCCAAAACCTACTCTGCCTGTTCAATTTTTATTCTGTCCAGAGAAGCTATAAAACTGGAGAAAGGTGAGTAATAGGTTTGAGAGACATCAGAAATATAAATTATAGCCAGACGTTTCCTATCAGCATCCCATGCAGTTAATGATAAACAGTCAATGAGATATATGCACTTCTAGCATTTTTATAATGAATTTATTGCTCCTATGACAGGTTATTGTCAAACATTATGCTTAGGAATTTATAATTTTTGATACCAATTTCATAGATGGTCTAGATATGCTAAAATCTACTTTTTCCTTTTTATAAGCATGACACTTTCACCTGTAATGTACTGAATAAAGTCCAAATGGCTTTGCAAACACATGAATATACACACGTGGAGTATTTTCTGTTCCTTCCTTCCTTCCTCCCTCCCTCCCTCCCTCCCTCCCTCCCTCCCTCCCTCCCTCCCTCCCTCCCTCCCTCCCTTCCTTCCTTCCTTCCTTCCTTCCTTCCTTCCTTCCTTCCTTCCTTCCTTCCTTCCTTCCTTCCTTCCTTCCCTTCTTCCTTCCTTCCTTCCTTCCTTCCTTCCTTCCTTCCTTCCTTCCTTCCTTCCTTCCTTCCTTCCTTCCTTCCTTCCTTCCTTCCTTCCTTCCGCCAATCAGAAAAGAACAGAAAATAGTCTTATAGTCTAACAGTTCAGTGGCTCACAGAAAAAAAAAAAAAAAGTAATGCAAATGAGATTATTTAAAATTTGTAATTGCATTAAAGAGAATCACAGCTGTACTTACCACCTTATTTATTATTGATCTTCATACTAGTTCTTTGTTTGTTTACAATATTAGATACTAGATGTCTTCAAAAGCACTGAAATGATAACTGTTCTATAAACCTTACTCCACTTTGCATCAGTCCATCGTTTGCCTAGGAATGAACTATTAGACCTGATTCAAGAGGCAGAGAAATGCATTCTCTGATCTCTGTTACCAGGAAAGCAGGTTTCACCTTTGAAATTGTGCTTGAATATCAACCTTTTCACTCATCACTGTTTGATTCTGATTGTTTGTAGAGGAAATATTTGCATTAAAACTTTTCTGCCCTTTGCACCTAGCTTAGCCCTAAGGAGGCCATGATTTTAGATGACAAGAAATGCTTCAGCTTTCATCAGGTTAAATGCAATTTTATTTCTGCAACAGAAGTCTGTTTCTCCCCATGCTACTTTTATGCCAGTTTAACTCTACCGATTTTATTAGCTGCCAAGCTATGTGAGCTGTTCATGAAACACTTTCCTTTCTTTGCACTGCCTGCCAGGCAGTCACTGTCTTCTTGCCCTCAAAGTTCTCTGCAGTGATGGCTTTCAAAGGTGGGTCAGGCTCTTTTCCTGGCTTTGTTACTGG
The DNA here is from genome assembly GCF_009819795.1 of Aythya fuligula. Taxonomy (NCBI): domain Eukaryota; kingdom Metazoa; phylum Chordata; class Aves; order Anseriformes; family Anatidae; genus Aythya; species Aythya fuligula. The sequence goes on along the minus strand of NC_045559.1, from coordinate 174,714,591 downwards.
TCTGTTTCTTCCTTAGAGGATCTTCTTCTTTTTAGTTGACATGGGAGGGATGAGGCCTCCCTTGTAGCAATGTAGTTTTGGAAAGAGTAGATGACGTATTCAAGTCATGTTTGGAGGTGAGTTGCTTATATCAAAATAACACTGAAGATCAAAAGGTATGACAATGGCAGGCTAGGCCTTTTGTTTATTTTAGCACCTTATAATTTGCATATCAGTCTCCTCATTTGCCACGTGCTTGTTCTTTTCTATAAATACTGGGAGACTATTTAAATAATGCCTTATAGTAGGGGTCTGATGAGTTGATAATAAAGCTGGTGTTTTTTAACTGAATCTGTGCTGAGGTTAAACAAAAAAGTTTTCCTTGTCTTATAACAGAAGAGTGGACAGTTTGGTACCATCTCATAATGTATGCAGGCTTCATGTATGCTCATTAATTGGAGTCTAGGAACTGATGTCTATTCATGTCATCATACTAGCAGTTACTAAGGAACTGGTAGCTAATATCTAGTTCTCCTGCTGCCTATGGAGGTTGCATATAAATGTGACAGTTGTATGTGTGGTTATCCTACTTGCTAGAGCCAGGATGTGAACAAATGAAAGCATGAAGGGAGACATCCACAGAAACAGGTACAGAGCAGTATAATGTATAGGCTAAACGGCAGAGGTGGTAACGTGGTACCTTAAAGGCAGGAGAAAGGAATGAGAAGAAGAATTTATGATGAGTGCTATGGACTCTATAATCAGATTTTCAAATGTTTTAGGGCACTTGGAACAGTGTGTGAACAACTAATGATGGCTGTGAGCAAATTAGGATGGAGAGTCCACTGGGGTATGGACATAGTGAGACAGGCTACTTTTCCAAGAGGTAAAGCTGATGCCAGCTATCTTAAAGGGCTCATATAGGCAAGATGGCTGTGAATAGATATACTGAAGAGACAGCATGGATAAGAGAAAACACAAAATGGAGAGAAGATAAAATGGAGAAGACTAGAAGACTACCATAGCAGTTCTGGAGAGGGATGGGGCAGTTAATGGAATTCAAGAGAATGTCATACATAACCCTACACTATAGGAAGGCAACAGATCTCAGTATAGTCCTGTGTAAAGTTTTTTTTTTTTTTTTTTCCCTAATTCACTATTCACTCACAGGGACAACTGCAAACGGAATTCTGCAATTTTGTCTTTTGTTATATTCTCTTGAAGCAAATTGTTTTAAAGTCTTCTTTCTGGTGAGTATCTGAGCAGTTCATAACAAATCATCCCTTCCAGGAGATCATTCATTATTAGACATATTGATGGCATGTTTGAATCTCTAAAGCGGTAATTTATGCTATTAGCTGAGTTGTCTTGATGACCTTCACTACACTAGTATTTTACTCATTCTTTCATATTCTTGTACTTCATACATACCAGAGAATAATTCATATCCTTGGTAACCTTTGCAAATGATTTCCCTAGAGGTTTTTCTTCATCAATACCAGAGAAAACTAACCCATTGTCATCATCCTCTAAAAAGTAATTAGCCATGAATAATTGCTCCTTCCTGACATCTTTCTAACTTTAAACTGAATTGATTTTTTTTTTTTTTTTAAAAGTAGATCTATTAATTGTGGAAGCATTAGGCTGCCTTCACACTTTTATTCTCTCATTCCTTATTCTCTGCTTTTGTTACAAGTGCTCTGGATTACATTTTGCTTGTCTTGTTTAATGTTGCTTGCTCAGTTCCCTAGCTTTATGATACTCTGAATTCCAGTCTGGTAGAATAGATTTTTCTATACAGTGTTATTAGATTCGATTTTGGAATACTTTTACTTTGTGAGTTATTTTCATGGAAGTCTTAGGCCACTTTCACAGGACATATTTTCTCTGACTTGCCCAGTAAGATTCCTGGTGTATCTCTGTCAAGCAAGATCCATGGCAGAAATACTCATCAGAGCTGTGGTCCCCTATCTTTTTGTAACTGATCCAGTCTATGCTACATGGGGTCTTTTGGGGTTAGGTAAAATACTGCCCAGGGCTTGGCGCTGTGGTATACTTGTGATATGCTCTGATGGTGTGATCCCCCCTCCACTTGCCTTCGGTCTGCTTGTTGCCTTGCTCAAACACTGGCTGTTGCACCCAAGGCCTTGCTCAGGCAGATAGTGGCCACTGCACTCTGGGCCTTGCTTATGTAGACAGCAACCACAGCATTGGCTCAAACTGGGTGCCAGAGAAACTGACAGACATCTTATTCAGCAGCTGAGAGTCAATAGAGCATGTGCCAAAAAAGCAGTAACTGTTAAGCCATCATCTTACCCCATATATAGTGAGCAGGCCAAGAGGCCTTTGAGCTCCTCTGCATGGCAGCTGGCTGCATGACAGGATCTCCCTATGGGCAGGGACACCTCTCAAGGTCACTTCTGCAGAAATCCCTTACTCCTTGTGATGGATTCCTTGCTACAACAGATCCTCGGTAAGTGAATGCTTGCTAATCTTTGTAAGCTTTGATAAGGTTATATCTTTGATTGTGCACACATACTCCTTGGACATAAACCGTTGCTAAGCCTGGGACTGGGCGTGGATGCAGCCTCACCTAGGCTCCTTACCTCTTCAGCTCAAGGAGTTTAGAAAGCAAGGGGATGCACTCTGAAATTTATGACTGAATGGGAGGGTCTTCCGAATGCATCCGACTAACCCCGTCCTCTATGTAGTAGCTAATCAAGCGTACGTTGCCATTGAGAATCTTTAGTTGCTGTTTTATTTATGATTAAGCTTTGATAGATCACTACATTATATCAGTGAATGTATTGCTGCTCCTCTCTTACAAGTGAAGTGTATAATTTCATCTGTGACATATGCTTATGTCTAACCAGTGAAGCCAATAAATACTGTACCTGTTTTGCCAGTGTGTGGCTTAGCAACTGTTTTGTCTGTGCTAAAACCTTCGAAAAAGCTGTCTCAAAAATAAAAATGAGGAAGAGAAAAATATGTTCACATGCATTCTCAAGCAATTTCCCTGTTGGGAAACCATCTTTTCATCAGTTATGACTAAGCTTCTCCACTTCCCATGGAGGTCTTTTTCTAAAGATAGTTTATGTTGGAAATGTTTTTTCAATGGACTATGAGGGAGAAATGTGATTTCCTTCACCATAAGGGAACCCTTCAACCATACTGCTACACAGGGACAAAAACTCAGTTGTTTTAAACTGCTACAGCTCCATTGACTTTAATAGACCCATGCTTTTTTTTTTTTTTTTTTTTTTTTTTTTTTTTAATAACAAGCAATGACGCAGGCAATATAGTGTTTTGTGTTCCATGTGTCTACTCCTGTGTTTCTGCATATGAGTATGAAATCTGTGTTTTTCCCTACTGAACTGTTTGAAATCTTCCTGATACTATTTGCTGCTTTATCTCCACCTCTCTTTTATGTAATACAACGGTGCTGAGGGTATAGTTCAGAAAACTTTGTATCTATCTTAATAATATATATACATATATATTTTTTTACATATATATTGCTTGGCCTTCTGTATTTCTGGGCATCTTTCTCTGAAGTATATCTTCATCCACCTTCAATATATTTGTAAATGTTTGGTTTTTTTTTTGGATCAATTCTGTTATTTTACTTATCTGGTTTGTTTGTTCTGTATAGTTATCTGACTAAATGACTATATCTGTGTTGCTCAACTTTCCCATCTATAATATAATAGATTAAAAAAAAAATCTCCTATAATTGCTTGGTCTCCCTGGCAGTTTATTCTCAATACTCTTTTTTTTTTTTTTCATGTAAGTCCAGGTGATCTTGATCACAATGGAGCTGGAAGATGTGGTGGATTTTAATGGTCTCTTATTATTTTTCCTGGTAGCTTCTTATTTTTGTCAGCCTTCAACATGTCAGGTCCTCCTTAATTTCCATTAAAGTTCTACCTTTAGGACTGAACTCTTGCTTACTTAAATCCTCCAAATAAACTTTTCCAGAACTGAAAACATTTGCACTGCTCTATTACATGAACTATTTTTTTTTTCCTACTCTGTTGGATCCAAGCATCCAGTAGTCACTATTTTCCATTTTCTCCCTCTCTCTCTTATTTTATTTATTTTTTTTCAATCTGTAAGCATTGCTGTAGACTAAGGATATCTTAGCTGCTGATTTAAGTAGCTGCTTCATGAATCCTAATACTGTTTTCAGAATGACTTAGATACTCGTTTCTGTACATATATCAATGGAAATATAGCAATCTAGCATATTAGTTCAGGAATATTTTATACTCTCCTTTGTGTGTCTTAAGTATATTTTCCTTTTCTGTGTCTGCTTTTCAACTTGTATCCTTGCTGTTGAACTACATCTTGTTGGGGTAGTGAATATTTTCCTGGACCATAACACCACATTGCTTGTCCCTATTTTTCTATCTCAGCCTTGGATTGTAATGCTTAGATTGAAAAGATGACTGCTTAGGTTGAAATGACAACTTCCATAGAGATCCCCAGGGATCTCTCACCAGGCAGAATCTGTATTCTTCTATAGGGAAATTCTAGCTATATTTACAGATTCTGGTTATAAAGTTGCCACCCTAACAAGGCTTCTCTATATTAATAATGATTTGTCAAATTTACATACATATCTTTTCCTGAGTAGGACTGGCTGAACTTGGAGAACATTCAGATTATATAAATCATATGTGCAAGTGGGGAATGAAACTTGTCTTGAAGAATTTAAAAAATTAAATATGTTTTTCACTTTTAAAAAACTTTATTCATATAAAAATATACTGGACTGTATTAATAATGGACTCAAACACTAAGCAGTATCTTCATTGATTTATATCCCTCTGGCATAACTCAATCTACAAGATGTCAACAAACAGAATGTAAAGATTTTCCCGAATGCATGATCCTTTCATGCCACTGCAGACTCCGAGAGACTCCTTATTATTACTTTTGATCTCTGTAGGTCTTGATATTATGAAATCCTTCTGTAAACTCAGCTGCATGCACATTTTATCTGCACAGAAAACACTTAGGTTGACTTTACATTTTATTCCACCTTCAAAACTCTTTGTTCCTACCCATGCGAAATTAAATTTCTCAGGGGAATTAGGATTGAAGCCTCAGTAGAATAGGAAAATGCGAGGAAAATCCCCAATTGACTATACTGGGTATGAAAAAGTTCCATATACATCTTACCAGGAGTGTTATTTAACCTTAGATGCTTCTATATTGCCTTACATATAAGCTGATATTTTTCATTTGGACTAAGTACATCTAATTATTCCTACAAAAAAAAGGTAAAATAAATGTGCATATAAATTGTAGATTAGGAATGAGGACACCCTGGTAAGTAATTCCATATATTTCAGCTACTTTTTTTCCTCCTATTATATTACTGGTTTAATTTTGAAGTGATATAATCCTTCTTTATACTTCTAGAATGGTTTGCATTATTCCTTGTTTGCTCCTTCTGAAGCCTCTGTATATGAAAGGTTATTTATTGCGGCACTAGCACTTGCTAAAACTTAATAGGAAAAATTCTTGTAAGCATCACCATGGTATTTGTCACAGTTGCAAGTAATAATTTTGTTTCCAAAATCTGTCTGCTCCTTCTTCTTCTTTTTCTTCCTTTTTTTTTTTTTTTTTTTTTTTTTCCTTCAGGAAGGATGCCCTGCTGGTATGAAAATTGCATGTGCTGAGCTTGGATGGACAGATTAAAAACACCCAGAACCAAACTTATTCATGGAGGAACCAGGTGAAATTTCTTATTCAGGTAAATTTTCACTTTATTCAGGTGAAATTACTACTGTCAGCAATTAACTTGCCCCCCCAAATTGTTCTAGAAGGCATTTCAAAAGTTAATAACATCTCACAGTTCCTAGAAATAGTGCTGACTCTTCCATGTCACTGCAGGGTCACAATGTTGTCAGCTCCTGCTTTTAATGGAGTCTCATGATATTTGTTGTCTTATTCTTGAAGTCCCAGATTCTGGGAATATATCTCATATATCATTTTTAAAAGTACAGGTTTATAGTTCTTGTGGTACCTCAGAAACCCTTGATAACTTGACCTGAGTGCACACTACAGTCTTAGCAACAGAGTTAAACAAAATGAAATGAGCATTCATGAGACTCAAAAAATCGTGTTTTTTTGTTTGTTTGTTTGTTTGTTTTGTTTGTTTTGTTTGTTTTGTTTGTTTGTTTTGTTTTTTTGCTTTTGGCTAGTTTTATTCCTTGGAAACTGTTGTAGAGAGAATTCATGACTTCTGAAATCTTATGGTTAGCAATGCAGAGTCATTAACAGACAGAAAAGAATAGTTTCCCTTTATTTGCAGTAAAATATGCCTCTGCCTGGGTTTTGTGCTCAAAGCTCAGCGAAGCCTGAGTTGCATATTCTGCCTAGCAGCTTTTCAACACAAAGGCTATTTTGGCCATCTAGGCATGTCAGTGGCCAAATGATGGACAGAGGTTTAAACCACAGATATCCTCCAGGTTTTCTCGGTAACTATGGGCAACCCATATGTGACTTTATCTCTGCCACAACAAAATGGGACTGATATTATTTTGCCCTTTGCAGAGATGTTTTGAGGCCTGACTCAAAATTAATATTTGAAGCATGTTCAGTTACTGTGAATGGGAGGGAAAGTAGATGTAGGTAGGAATTGGTGGGCAAAGTATGTGCCGAGGCAGAGTGAAATATTGTTACTTACCTTTGCTGAAATTGTGAGTAAAAGTATCTTTTCTGATACTTCCAGCTGCACAGGAATGCACTTAATAAAATATTTATGTTTGATATATTTTTATATATTCATATGTATTTATAGAAAAAAAATCCTCTGCAGTGTTAACTGAATCTCTTATCCCTTTTCCTCTGAGGTATGTGCTGCACGGTGTATTGAGGTTAGATACAAACTCTTGCTCTGAGGTGACCAAAATCTGTATGACCAGAGGAGTGTGCTGCAGCATACTGGCGGTGAGCACCAGCTGGAGGCTTCTCTGGATCCATGCATCCCACCTGGAGTTCAGGCACAGCTCACACAATGACGTGATGGGCAGCAGGGCTGTAGCTATGATTAAAGACTGATTGCTAACCCAGTTCCTGTCTGCAGGATTAGGTAAGTCAGCATGGGCTGCAAAAACAAGCATTTTGCCATGAGTCTCCTTGGCATGGCCTGATGAGTTCTGGTGGTCTTCTGCAACAGCCATCAGGCAGCAGTCAGATCCAAACTGCTTCACATCCTGCCAGCCTGTATCACAGGCTGATTTGCCTTCTCCTGTTTACAGGAGGTTTAGGTAGATAGATCCCAAGAGACAAGCTACATGCTCTTCTCTGTCCTCAGGCACATTCCTAAAAGTCCTCTGTACATCCACCTGGGCCACCTTGCCATCGGGACTGGGACTGCTTATCACACAGCAACAGACACTTTTCCGCTTAGGGGTTTTAATACCTGCAGTTCTTCTTTGGTGACAACTCCAATCCTGAGATGCTGCAATGACCACAAGGCTTTCTTTAAAAAAAAAAACAACACACATTACCTAATCATAACTGTGGAGGAAAAAAGGTAACATAACGGAAAGTGGATTTTAAAACAACAAAGGTTTATTTGCATGTCTGTCTGACCTGGGCTACTGCCAAATGCTGATGGAGATACTAAATAGTCTTCCTGTTATCTGTCAGCCCTAATGGCTGCGAGTCGGCTATAACCCCTGTCTGTCTCCTTACCCACCTGTGAAACATGTACCACCTTCTGCAGGAGTCATATTTTATCATAGACCTCTTTTGTTGTCTCCCCTTCCTGCATTTGTAAAATCCCTACATGTTTGTTTGGAGGTCTTGTCTGAGGTTATTTCTTGGCTTTCCTCTTGGTTTCACAATTTCTGTGTCGAGCTTATACAATAACTTTTTCGAGTAAGTCATAGAATAACTGGGTCAAAACATGGTACTTGGGAATTAACACAGAGGCACCCAATTTCTGCCCCAATCTCTTTCAGTTTTATGAATAGCTTTTTGTTTTGTTTTGTTTTGTTTTGTTTCTGTTTTTTTTTTTTTTTTTTTTTGCTTTTGTGAATACTCACATAGTATTTTATGGCATCTGGTAAAAAAAAGAGTGGCTTTAACTGTTAAGGCCTTGTTTTATGGTACAGCAAAATAACACTTTACAAAATAAAGGCAAAGTTGCTAGCAGTTTTGAAATAGCATTTTTGCACCTTTCCAATATGCACGATTTCTTTTCTTATACTGTGAAATATTTAGGCAAAGGTTTTACTACAGCAATTCCCGGTTGGTAGTTTTGTGAGGCTGTGCTGCTTGCTGGAATCAGAAGCAAGTATGACGGGGGAAATCCTAGTCTGGTAGAAGTGCTGCCATGGACTTAAATTAAGCCAGGGCTTTGCCTGAAGTTTCTTCACAGCAGAAAGCCTGCTATAGGCAGAGAGGAAAGGATTCTGCTGTAGCCTCTTTTCAACTAGGGCTGGAAGTTAGCTCATCTAACTTAAGCTGCCTGTAAGTCCAGTACCTAGTCTAAACCAGTTTTCCAAGCTACCTTTATAATTAATGGAAGGAGATAAGCTCCAGAGGGCAATTCATGCTGCTTGTCTGAGACATCTACTTTAGGACTGGATCAATCAGTCTCTTCAGTGCTTTTCTTTCTTCACTCACTACAGGTGGATGCCAGACAACTAGCTTAGACCAGAAGTTTCTAGTTAGGGAGGTGAAGAGGATGCTTATTATCTGCATGGTGTCGTACCTGTGGAGTAGGAGTACAAAGTCCTGGAGGATCCCTGCCCTCTTGCTTTTTGTGATTAAAAAGGGAATCAATGTTTGGAAGTAAATTTGCCCCTTACTGTTTGCAAAATACTGTCCTTAGCTGTGAAGCAGTAGCGGCAGGCTTGATGTGGAGTAAGACAAAAATTAAAGCAGACTGCAGACATGAAACACAGATGCACAGCTTGTAACCAGCAATGCCTCTTGCCGTGGTTACCAAATATTCCTCTCAGGCACTGTGACTATTACAACTGCCAAGTTCAGTGTGCAGATCAGACCGCCAACCACTGTCAGCTTCTAGTCAAGGAGGAGACATAAATATAACATCCATAAAAAGGACAGTTTCAATACAAGCCAGTGTAGGCTTCATGCGTTACTGTGTTTTGTTACAGTGGCGTTTGTGGGCATTTGTTGCTCCACATCTTGCTATTTATAGCAGAATAACTGAAGGAGAGGAAGGCTCACAACAGCTGTCTAAACCCTTGTAAACGGCAAGGGGGCAGAGGCAGTGTCTACACTTGAGTTTGACAGGCTAAGGCAAAGTTAAAAAACAACCAAGCCTCTAAGTAGTGTTTGTCTAACTATTTTCAAAGATAGCATTTTGAGCTTTATGTTGCTTTAGTCAGTGATGTGTTTTAGCAGAGAAACAACAGGAATCACGTTGAGCTCATCTCAAACACATAAAATATTTTAGTATCTTTTCTTTTATCTCCCCTTTCAGATACAGCTCAGGAGAAATATGTTCCAAGTGACAGCATCTTTGACAACCTGTACTTTTTGTTCTACCTTTTGTTCTTCTTCCTATGAAAAGCCATGTGATGAAGATTGCTGGAGAACATTGATACCTTCCCTACTTATGAAAAATAAATAAATAAATAAATAAAAAAGAAGTAACTGTGTACTTCCCAGAGGGTCAGATTGAGTCTTCAACTGAAACATCCATTGAAAGGCTCTGCATCTCTGAAAACAGCCCAGAGAAGGACTTATCCTTGTCGGTTGTATCAAAACCAAGCAATAGGGCACTGAACAGAATTCTTTACTCTAGTGTTAACAAAATTTTTCACAATAAGCTAATAAGCCTATAGAGCACTGTGGAGTTGCTTTATGCTGGGTTTTCTGAAAATGCTTTCTCTTTTTTGTGCCAGTAAATGTTACTGTGATGCAGAGAAAAGCATATTCCAAAAACATATTCAGTGTTTCTTAAGCTCATAGCTATTGATTTCTTGAATTGGAACAACACCTTTTCATTTTAAGAATTTCAAACTTTTGATTTTTACCTTAATTGCACCTAGGTCCAAAGCCAGCTAGCACTTATGAATGTATTTAACTTTACTCATGTGACCAATGATAAGCTCAAATGCAACGAGAATTTGAGAGGTTTTTCCACCACCCTTATCTCTGGTAGTGGAGGCTCTCACAAGAATAATGAATTTTCTTTGCAGAATTCTAGTGAGATAAAGCAATGTTATTATCCCATTGTACAGCTGGGGGAAATGACACAGAAATTAAGTGCTTTTCTGAAAGTTCCCTTTGCAGTTAAAAAGAAAAGAAAAAAGGTTATAAGTCCAGAAAAATTCATTGTTTTATTTTAAGTTAATTGATCTTTCTGTCCCAAAGAGTTTTTCCGTGTATCCATACAAAGTAAGTGGTGCTCTTACCCGCTAGTGATCATTTATGATGAGAGAGCTTTGCTGGAAAATGGATAAAAACTGTCTTATAATGTGAACACTTGTCTCTGTGTGTGTATGTGTGTGTGTGCCTGTTTAAGTGCCTGTATTGGAGTTTAGAGTTACTAAAACAAAGTTTAGATACTCTATATTTCCTGGCAGGGCAGGCATTCCAAAGAACACTGAACACAGCAGACAAATCAGCAGAGATCATCAAGAGGCACTGAAGAAATACACACATTACATTTTCAAAGCAAGGTCATTGTTCATTAATATTGCTATGGAGAGCTTAGCTACACATTGAATTCTTCACAAGCTCTACTTATCAAAATGCTTGATGCTCAAAATCATTGTCTGCATGTAGAGCAGCATGACTAGTCGTTCACTTACAGAGGTGAGGGAGCTGGCTGAGATTGTGAAAACTGTTTCAGCTTGATGATCTTCTTTTTAGATGTAGTATGGTGGTCTTTGAGGGTCATATCCTACAAACTGCAAAAGATCAGTAATGAGCTGTCTGAAACATCTCTGGGCAGAAATCAATGGATTTTTATGACAAACAACCAGAAAACAGAGTAAGGGCCACACCATCCACATGTCACCAGGTATGTACATCCACCAGCTATTACAAGAAAAAATGTTTTATACAGATCAGGAAGCAATTCTGTGGAAAAGTGTCTTCTTACATAAAAGACAATTTTTATACAAAACTTTCAAAATTTTGATATCCTCATCAATAGGAAAGGAATAGTGAGTGATGGAGAGGAAGGGGAAGATTAGGGTCACATGAATCCTGTATGAAACAAAGAAGCCACAATGGTCTCTGACACAGTGGGACCAAAGGAAGGAAGAGGTGCATATAGGTGCTAGAACTGGGGGAGATGGAGGAGGTGAAGGAGATGGAGGGGGAGAATGGGAAATCTTGGTTCAGAAGAGTGGACATGGAAGCATGAAGAAGCTATTATTTACCAGAAAGAAAGAAATACAGATTCTTGGTATACAGGAAGGAGAACTCCAACAGGTTGCTAAAACAAAGGACATGGGGAATAAAGCACACAGAAACTTTCTGGAGAGGTAAAGGAATCAAAGACTGCGAGTGCCTACAGTAAATCTGGGCTGCATAAGTAACAAAGTGTTCACCAGTTTATGAAGCAGTGTATCCTTGGATGTGCCTGTGCAATCAGGAGGATGGGGCAAATATCTCCAATAGTCAATGACTCCTCTCTTAGACAGCTCTGAACACTGAATAGGCCTCAGTCTCAATGCCTTCACTGGGAGAAGCTTTGAATGTAGCTCTCCAAGGCAAATTTGGTGTTAGGTGTTGGGAGCAGCTCTTACAGATGCCAGACCACAGTATTTCTGTTTCAGTGCTCAGGAGCGACGGTGGTGAAGTACCATAGTTAAGTGGAGAAGTGCGCATGACAGTTAAAACAGTCAAGCTCTGAAAACAGTAACACTTCTCCTTTGAGAGAAAACTGTAGGATCAAGTGCTGTGTTACCAAAATTGCAAGATATTTGTTTATTCACTAAGCCCACTTGAATGAATTTCTCAAGTCCTTTCTCGCTATTAGTTAAATTCAGTACCTGAGGCTTTCCAGGTGTAGAGATTCCATTTCATTACCATCTCCTGGATGCAAAACACCTCAGAACAGACAAGAGACCATGATAGTTCAGTGGTTTGCAAGATGTTCTTATATATTTTTTTCCTTTTAGCTAAAACCTTGCCTGTAGAAACAGTGTGAAGGTGAGAAAGAAGAAAAAGGCAATGTGGACAACTTGGGAAGGCCAAGGAAGATGTTTTCTTTCTCAGTGCTTTGAACCTAATTTAAAACACAGCTCCCAGCTACAAGAAAAAAAAAAAAAAAGAAAAAAAAAAGAAAAAACAAGATACAGACCATTAAGCTGTAATGGAGTTACGTCTTCAGATCTCTTTGAAGTACAAGAGAAGATATGTATAAAAGCAATAGTTAGCGTGTTTTTAGTGCTTTGTATCAGAGATCATCAAAGAACTTTGAAGAATTAGGCCTAACAGTCTCCCTGAGATTTCTGTATGAGCTGCTGTTTCCATTCTACAGAAGATTAAAATGAGTCCTGGAAAGATTGGTAGGAGGGAGGTAAAAAAAAAAAAAAGGAAGCCCATGTCAGATCTTAGCGTACTTCTTCATTCCCAGTCCTATGCTTCAGCTGCATGACAGTCTTTGTGTTTTCGTGCAGCTGAACAGAGGTTTAAAATAATAGTCAAGTTGCTATATATGAATTTTAAAATCTTTAAAAATACATTTATTGTATGTTAATTAGTAAATTCTGCTTTGAATATTTTTGTCTAGTTTATAGTCATGGACAGAATGGGGATGGTATATAGGCATATTCTTAACAGATAACTGTGTAGCAGGAAAGTTTGTTTTCTGTTTTTTTACAGTTGCTGTAAATATTGTAAATATTCAAAACACCTGCTACAGCAGTCTACTTTGGTAGCTTCCAAATTCTCATTTCTATGTTTTTCTTGCTGCTACTGCACATATCACGGATCCTGTGATTTACCTAGCTTTTAATAACACTAGGTGGCATGTGGATTAGGACACTGGGCCAAAGAGTTTCATGTCCTTACACCTGGACTGATTTTTGGCCTGAATAACTCTTTGACCACTTTTCAGCAGAAGAAATAATCAGAAGGACATGCAGCTGCTGCGTAAAGGCCAGGGGAAATTAAAATGTTTCCCATAAGGAAACAAATGAGCAAAATACATACGCGGCTTGATTAGAATTTGCATTGTAACATCGTTAATTACTAGAAAGCCACAGGTGGGAAGGACATGAGGCATGAAAATATGATTATGAAGGGGAAAATGATGATTCTGTGTCAATAGCACAGTCCTTACAAAGGAACTTCAAACTGGCAAATGACTAAGGTTGTCAGAACATCATTTTAGCAGATGAAATATTTCATAAGAAATATGTGCAAAACAATAGATTTTTGTAATGCTTAATACTTTTCAGTCCTTCACAAATATGATTTATTTATTTATTTAAACAGAAAAGCGTGTAAATACTTAGCAAGCTACTGGCTTTCTGTAGACAAAAACTAATCCTGATATTGTAATTTTACAGTTAGCGAAATGAGGGAGAGAGATGCTCAGGGTAAGAAAATGATAATGTATTGGAACTGAGATCAGAGAAACCTGCATTTGATTGACAATACAAGGATGTCATGGGCTCTCTTTGGATAGGACTTGTGTTATCCTACCCTACTCTGCTTCTACTAATTCTGTTTAGGTGTTTCTGCCTGGAAGCTTTACTCTAGGGATTGGTCACTGGCATAGTCCAGGCTTTAGAAAGTTGTTTCAACTTTTACAGAAGTGCACTTTTTTTTTTTTTTAATTAAACTACTAAATTGAAGTAATAAGAAAGAACACCAGGATTAGATCTAACTCATTATGTTAACAATTATTTTACTACACAAAATTTTAAACCAATTTTACTGGACATGAGGCTATGCAGGTAAAGCTAGTTTAGCTAACCATTATAAATGCTGGAAAAGCTGCCAACCAGCAACTAATCTTTTCTCTTGTGCTAATCTTTTCTTGCCACAAATTAAAAGAGTAATGGAGCAATACTTGTGGAGATTTTTCTAGGCTTCTGAATACAAAGTTCTGTCCCCTTTCAAAGAATTCAATAGTGGAATTGATAGATGAATTAAATCTTCCTTCAAATGCTGAGAAACAGATATTGATGTCTGTGTTGCCAGCAAAATGAGTAATATTCAGAAAAAGAAGCCTTGCCCACCTTGAGGATATGTTGAAAGTCACCTCAAAGCACAGGCTTGACAGAGAGATTGGTGACAATAAGCAGAATGACAGTTTTGAGGATTGAGTTGTGGCTGCCAGACCAAAGCACCATCATTATACAGGGTCCCATCCCTCACCTGCTTGTGACATATGAGGTACAAAACCAGGAATTCATGAATAGGGCAGTTTGGACAGCTAACTGCAGTGAACACACGGCTCTGCTTTCTCTTTCTGCTGGATGGTTTGCATTAACTTTACGATGGAAAGTGACTCTGTCTGGAACAGCTATACATATCTCTATGTAATTGACTTGGAACAAAAATTATTATATGGGATGAATCAAGAGCAGAAACAGAAGGCAAAATGAGACTCATCAGCAGTAGCATATGACTGTTCAGGAATACAAGTCCTTACATGTAAGCAGCAGCATGGATGAAAAGGCAGCCTCTGAAGGCTGAATAAATAATCAGCATGAGCTTCAGCCTATCTGTAGTGCATTGAAGTCTTTTCACTCCTTTCTCCACAAAGTAGAAAAAAATTTATTTCCAACATTTTTCATATTCCCTAAGAGGAACGGCTACCTCACTGTGCTCAAACCAAACAATAAAAAGTAAAACAAACAATCTGGAACAAAATCCAACAACTTTTGTTGTTATATGATAGTTTCCTATTTCAAGTAAAGCAATAAAAATATTGATTGTTGGAGGAAGGCCTAAAAATCAAAATGATTTGTCTCAGTAGCAGTTCCTAGAAAAATGAGCTCCTCAGATGCTGTAAATTGTCCAGCTTCTATGGATTTAGATTTTAGTGCAATCATCACATGTGTCTGAAATGTCACAAGAGCTATGAAGTATTAGATATTATACAGTAACAATAAATAGGGACTAACTATGTTTGTCTTCAGACTCAAGCCATTCAGTCATTCTCTGCTTTGTTTGTTCTAACCCAAATAAAATGAAAGGATTTAGAAAACTATGACATAATTGCTATCGTGGAAACGTGATGTGATGAATCACACAACTGGAACATTGAAATAGATGGCTACAAGCTTTTCAGAAGGGATAGGCAGGGGTGTTGTCCTTTATGTTAGGGAATGGATTGATTGCGAAGATATGCCTCTGAGAAACAGCCACGGATATGTTGAGAACTTGTGGGTAAAATTAAGGAATGCACCAATAAAGGATGCCATATGGTTGGGATCTACTACAGGCCACCTGATCAAGGGGAGCCTGTTATTGAGGCTTTCTGGCTTCAACGACTGTCACACTTGCATGCTCTCATCCTGACAGGGGACTTCAAACACCCAGATTAAAAAAGGGAAAACCACACAGCAGGCTGTAAGCAATCCAGGAGACTTCTAGAGTGAATTGAAGGTGACCTCCTGGTCCAGGTATGAGACAAACCAACTAGAGAAGTGCTCACCAATGGGAATGAACAAACTCATTAAACAGGTTAAGACTGGAGGCAGTCTGGGTTGGAGTGACCATGCTCTGACAGAGTTTGTGGTCTTGGGGACTATGGACCTGGCAAAGAGCAAAGTCAGGACCCTGAACTTTGAAAGAGCAAACTTCCAGCTGTTTAAAGACCTAGTGGATAGGATCCCCTGGAACACTGTCCTTGGGGACAGAGGAACTGGTCAGAGCTGGAGGCTCTTCAAGGATGCTTTTCTTAGAGCGCAAGAACTCTATGTCTGGGAAGATCACAGAGCAGATCCTCCTGGATGCCATGTTAAGGCACTTGCAGGACAAGGAGGTGATCTGATAAATGGTCAGCATGGTTTCCCCACAAATCGGCAAATCTTGTCTGACCAATCTAGTGGCCTTCTGTGGTGGAGTAACTGCATCAGTTAACAAGGGAAGACTGACCAGTGTCAGCTACCAGGACTTCTGTAAGGCCTTTGACAAGGTCCCATATGACATTTTGGTCTCTACAGTAGAGAGAAATGGATTTGAAGGTTGGACAGTGAATAATTGGCTGTATGGCTGCATCCAGAGAGTTGCAGTCAACAGCTTAGTGTCCAGGTGGAGGCCGGTGACAAGTGGTGTCCCTTGGGCATCTGTTTTGGGACTGGTGCCGTTTAATATCTTTATCAAAGCCATAGTGTCCTGGGCTGCATCAACAGAGGAGTGGCCAGCATGTGGAGGGAGGTGACTGTCCCCCTATACTCTGCCTTTGTGACGCCTCACTTGGGTACAGCATCCAAGTCTGGGGCCCCCACCACAAGAAAGATTTCGACCTGTTAGGGTAGGTCCAGCGGATGGCCATGAAGGTGGTCAGAGGGCTGGAACACATCTCCTATGAAGAAAGGCTGAGAGAGCTGGGGATGTTTAGTCTGAAGAACTGAAGGCTCCGGGGGAACCTCATAGCAACCTTTCAGTAATTGAAGGGAATTTATAAAAGAGATGGAGAGCAACTTTTTTTACACAGGCAGATTGTGACGTGACAAGGGGGAACAGTTTTAAACTGAAAGAGGGGAGATTTAGATTAGGCTTTTGGAGGAAATTTGTCACTCAGAGAGTGGTGAAGCACTGGCACAGATTGGCCAGAGAAGCTGTGGATACCACATTCCTAGAGGTGTTCAAGGCCAGGCTGAATAGGGCCCTGAGCAACCTGATCTAGTAGGTGGCATCCATACCCATGGCAGGGGGTAGGACCTAGATGATATTTAGTGTCCCTTACAACCTAGGCCATTCTATGATTCTATGATTATGTGATTCTGAAACTTTATTACTGCTACCACACGTTAGTGATAGCTTATAGCTATGGAATAATTTTGTCCACAAAGATCCCCTCCATCACTGCCTGAGTTCAGATCAATCAACCTTGTAAAGCATGAGCCTCAGCATGTTGCTATCAACAGCAGTCGGTTTTCTCTGCCTGCTATGAGTCTGTGCCTCAGAAAGCAGTATTATTTAATATACCAAGCTCTATTTAAGCAAGACCAGAGGGTGATCTGGAAGCCCTATCAGGAATGTGTGCTTAGAATAAACTGTCACCCCCTCTGAAGAAAATGTAGACACAAAGAGATTCATTTTACTGGGGGTTTGAGGAATCATGATACTACCATCACACTGCTAAGGGGACTTTGGTAAGCAGAGACCTGTTGGGTGTGTTAATTGGGATTCTGCCTTAAAAAGAGCTGCGCAATACTACAAGAGTTCAGCTACTCATTTTAATTTTTCATCCTCAGGTAAACTTGTCCTTTCTGGACTTTCTGTCTTATAACATTTTTCACTTGCACCATTTTCCCTTCTGCCTTCATATATCCTCCAGTCATTTTGTGTGCTCTTTCTGTCTTGTGTGTCCTCTGTTTTTCACTGTTGCTGCTTTAGCATTCTGAATCCAAACTCAGTAAGCGTTGCCTTTGGCCTAATCATTGTGCCAACTATGTCTTGTTATTAGAATTTGCCCTCTGTCTTCTCATCTGTTTCAGTAATTGACCTCTTTATTTGTTAGTTTAACATTTTCATTCCTTGCCCTAGTTATTGTCATTATTCTACTTATATAGACTCACTAATGTTTAACTCCATAATCATTATATGGAGAGAAAAGCTGCAAGCAATTTGGAACTGTAAGTCCCTCTAAAAAGAGAAAATGCTTTAGATTTTTTTTTTTTTTTCCCTCTCCAAAAGATTGTTTTTCAAAGCTAATCAACTAATGCACCAGAATAAACTGCTCTGTCTAGAGAGTCAACACATAGCCCTCTGTCCGGTGAACAAGGATGAAATAGTGCCCCACAAATGCCTTGAGGAGAATGAGGTTTTCTGAATCCTCTCTCTTCAGAACAGAGATGGTGGCCAAAATATCGACTGCTGATAACCATTAAAATGCCCCTTGAAGGCTGCATTGGAGAAGTTGTTTTAACATAAGCCAAATTTCCAAATATGTTTCCTATTCATGCTGTTCCTGCAGTTTTAATTGGAGAAGTTATGCTTTTCTCTTTAAACTTTGCAGTACAGTTTTAAAATCAGTATGTTGTATTTCATTTCAGAGGCAGAAGCTTGGCTCATAAGTCTAGGCTCAAATGACCTAGACAGGCCATTTCAGCCATCCTTAGCCTCAAGGCAGAATCAGCTATGAGTAAACCTTTCTCTCTATCATATTTCCTTCTAAAATATTTTTTCTTTCAAAAAGTCTGCTTACAAGACTTCCCCTTAAACCTAATGTTAGGAAAGTTTTCCTGATGTCTAGTCTAGCCCCTTTATTTTTTATTATTATTTTTTTTTTTTCCAGCAAACTTTTACGTGTTTGAAAATAGTGACCCTTGATCTCCTTCCTTATGACAAAATGGACCAAATTCTTTCCATCTTTTCTGCTGGATTTTATTTTGTAGACCTCTGGGAATTTTTATTTTCCTATGAAGTCTTTCCTGTTAGCCCAATCTTGCCTTGAGCTATAAAGGCCAGTGATTAACATGGCAGCATTTTGGGGCTTTCTTTAACATAAGCTAAACAGAATATGAGGTTTGCCTCATATGCTTTATATATAATCCAGCTATTCATAGGTACATATAATCCAGCTATTCATAGGTTTCAGTATGATGTGTTTTTCATTTTTTTCATTTTTTTCCCTTTAAATTATTATTTGTTTACTTATTTTTAAATTGGTTAGATAGAATTGTTCCTTTATAGGAGCACTAACCAAAAATGTAGGTGGTTATCTCAGATACAGAAGAATCTATAGAATATTAGAAAAAGTGTATTTTAATGTTTGTCCTTCATTCCCTTCCCCTGTCTCCCAGGTGTTGCAAAGTCTCTGACTAAAAAAAGACTTGATAGGTAATATGCTGTTTAATGCTACTGAGCTACTGAAAGAGAATTCCTCTTTTGACAAGGAAGTAGCAATGTTGATCTCTATAAAACTTGCTCGCTCTGCTTTGCATGTACAAGGTTAAAGCTTCCTTTCCTCTGTCTTAGAGAGGACTGGACTGATGCGTTCCTAACAATCCTAAAACCTTTTCACATAGAGGTGGCTGCTTTAGAAGATGCTAAAGCCTTATATAATACTCAAGCTTCATTAAAACTGTGCTTGATCTCCCAAGCTTGTGAGCTAATACAGTGTAAAGAAAGACAGTGCAGGGTGATACTGGTCAATAATATTTTTCTTTGCATACACCTTTCTTGTCCTCAAGCTACTCACTGAGTTATCTTGACTCTCATCTTTCTGTCTCTCTGCATGCTGAACTATAGCTGAAGTTAATGGGAGAGCTGCATGCAGACTTTCAGGTTCAAGCCCCCTCTCAAAACAATCTCTCCTACACTTGCAGATTCTGTGATATCATGAAAGCTTTACTGTGCGGTTGCTTTCCTCTTGTAAACACGATCAAAGACAGCATGTCATTATTTTATTTTATTTTATTTTGGTCTGCTGTCTGGTTGCTGTCATCTCTCTCTATTCTGGCTCATCGTGTGTTGTACCTTGAACGTTATATCTCACAGCGCTTCACAGTTTGGTTCCACCCTTTCTGTGTGGTACATGACACATTTGAGTATTTTTTCCTATCAATATGGCATTTTGTATGATATATGTGACTCTGCTAAGCTAATTGTGATAAGTCATGCTGCTAGATCCAGTACAAATGCCCTTTTTTCAAGGTTTCTCTTACGCTTACATATCCTTCACTTTCTAAGCATGTAAGTTCTGTTTTCTTAATTGATCTATTTGTATGACAATTTCATAATGCAAACTCTGTTGCCATTTTCCTAGGACACAAAAATACAGGCTTTTGTGGATAATACCTAAGAACTGTCTTGTACATGTCAAATGGATGATGTAAACTGTGGAGGCTGTAAGTGTCCTAAATGTCTCAGCACTGCAATTGTGAGTATTCAAACAATATGTTTTTCCCTTAATTCTTTTTCATAACCCTTTGGCAACATTAAACAGCTGAATAGAAAGCAAACTCTTGTGAGCTCAGGAACCACTCTCAAATCCCAAATTACACTAAACAAGGTCATTCTGGCACTTCTCAGCATCTCCAGGAAAGTAATTGCGTTCTTTCAGTCAAAAAGGAATCCTCAAAGCCACTATCCTTGCTTCTTTCACATCTGGATTTAGTCTTCTGACTTTCAGAAACCAGGCAACACCTTTCAGATGCAACATTTGTTTCTGAGAAATAAATTACAATAGGGGTATGTGAGCCTGAATCCTTGGAGGTGGGTCAGGTGGGTTACTGAATACTGTGCAATTAGGCTAATGAAATGTTGGGGAGGGAGGGATTATTATTATTATTATTTTTTAATATATATACATGAAAGAATAGTTGTGCAGAACTAGTGGAGTGATTGTTCCTCTGTACACAGCATTGCTAGGGGTGCTATGAAAAAGATGTCCTCAGCTCAAGGAGATTGTGGGAAGTCTAACAGGGAGAATGGCAGAACTTACCTCTCTTCTCTTCACTGAAAAGGTGATTGAGAGGCAATTACTGGATTTGTTTACTTTTCACTGAATTTAGTTACTTCTCTACAGAAAGGAGTTCTAATAGATGGAGAGGAGTGATAAAGAAGGAGCTCAGTGTGGTTGACCCACACCAAATGAAGCATTGTGCCTGAATGCTAACGTTAGAAAAGCTTGTCTGTAAATAACAAAATGTATCTTCATAGCAAGTAGTTTTAAATAAGACAAAGGCAATTTCTAATGACACATGGGGAACCAAGACTACTGGACTAGTTCCACAGGTTGCTAGCACGTGGGGAGAATGTCAAGCCAGACAATTACCACGAAGCATGAACCCACAGGTTCCCATCATTCCGTCTCTGCTTAATCCATGGGGAGAAGAAGCTGAGCATTGCCACTAACGTGTGCAGCCCCGTGTTAAAACAGAGATTACACCCAAACAGATTTTTATCTTCAAGGTTTGGAAAACTTTCCTAGGACAGAACTGGATAGATGAATTTGTCATTTTGCTATCCTTGTCCACAGCCACAACCGGGAGAGTTGGGAAGAGTGGATCCTTGCTCCTGTGGGGTACAAACAACCCTCATGGTTTGGTCCTTGCCTACTATGCCGGATTCACATGCTCAGAAGCAAAGGTGAATTCTCCCAAATTCAGAGAGGGAATCTAGGTTTTTACTGCTATATAAGAGTACTACACCTCTGTTTTCTGGCGTTGCAAAGGCTTTGGGCATTTGTTGTAGCTTTGTTTCAGATGATCTCTGTCAGAAGCACTTAACAGTTAAGTCTCAGGGGGAATGAAATGTTTTAATTTCAGTGAAGTTACTGGATTTACATACAAGGGAGAGATGTAATGGCCTGTGATACAAAAGAGGTGACCTTCAGCTCTGACTTTACATTCTGTTACAAATTCCTATCCATATATATTGCTGAGGGAAGGTTTAGCACAATATACATTTAATTTAAAAATGGTGTTTATTCCAGTTGTATATTGCTGAGGGAAGGTTTAGCACAATATACATTTAATTTAAAAATGGTGTTTATTCCAGTTGTGCAGAGATGTTTTAGCATATATGAAGAGTTAAATCCAGAGAAAGACACTTTAACCAAAGATCAAGATGAAAAGCCAAATTAAATTATAAAGACACTTAAGCAAATGTACCATATTTAATCTACTCTCATCTTAAAGCAACTTCTCATTTGCACTTTCACTTACATTTCTAATGCAGTGGTATTTATTACCTTTTGCCTACCTTACCAAATGAGCAACAATCTCTAGAGATATCTCCTCTCTGATTAGAAAACACTTGCTGCAAAATAATAGATTTATGAAATATACATGAAGAAACTTTTATTAAAATTACATTAATAGCCAAATTCTGCACACAATTACACTTGGCCATTGTAAAATCAATGAATTGCACTGGATTAATAGAGAGCAGAATTTGCCCTGACCGAATAATTTTAGCTGATTAAAAACAATGAAATGAGATATTAATATTGACACTCCCTGTTTGAAATATCATTGTTCTGTGGACCCGGGATTCATGATTTAGGACTCAGTGTGGAGGAACAAAGCCACTCTGCCAGCCAGCCCTGCCAGCAAGACAATATATACTCTGACAAATGGTCTCATATATAACTCCACTTCTGGGAGGTAAAAGGAGGAGAGTCTTATTCTCTCCTGCTTTGCGCTAGGTCAGAATTAATATTCTCCTACAGCAGCTGATGATACATACCTGAGTAAGCTTTACACTGGCTATCTCAGGTGTTGAGAACAGAGCCATGGCAGGATGGAGTTCAAGAGAGGCTAAGCACCCAAATATTTACTCAGTTCATCTTGTCACTAGCTCACTTCAGTACCTCCTTTAGGTTAGCTACAATATGACACTGGCTGAGGTCCAACCAGCAGGTTTATTACCTCTAAATGCAGAACTGGGTTTATTAACTTGGGTAGAGAACTGTGCTATTGTAATATATATGATACTGTATAGACAGGGAAGTAAAATGGCTTTAATTCTTCTGGTCTGCAAGATAGCTCATGGCTCTGAATTGTGTTTTGTATTCTGAGGGAATGATAGTCCCCATGTGAGAGAATGTCTGGCCTAGAGGAGGAAAGGAGGAAAAAAAAAAAAAAAAAAAAATCACCTACACCTGGGGCTAATGACAATGCAACAGAGGCTACTAAAGGAGATGGAGCTGGGCAACCCTCCCCGTGCTACTCTGTGGAGTGATTTTGGGGTTGCACCCTCTGTTCCGCATTTACTCATTTCCTTTGAACCAGAGGATTATGGTACTTGGAGGTTTCTGAACTGATTGCTTAAATCTTAACAGCTGTGAAACCCCAACACATTTAGAGTTGCCCAAGACATCACTGCTTTGGATGGACCTCATCAGGCTGCGCTTGTGCCCGGCTAGAACCACAGCCTCTCTGTATCCTCCTGTATTGGTGGTGGTGGCTAGCAATGGCACAGAAACTGCTGTAATAAAAAGGAGATGTAAAGATGACATTTGAAAAATTGCTCACAGCTTCAAGGGTGTTAAATATCTGCTTCTAAATGAGCTATCGTACTGAAGAATAAATGCAGCAATGAAAGACTAAAACCTCCAAAAAAAAAAAAAGGAAAAAAAAAAGAAAAAAAAGGTTTGGTTATACTGACAGACTGGGAAGACCCACACAAAAGTAAATTAATTACACTTCAAGCAATGCAAGCTGTTCTTCCTGACAAAGGTATAAGGGATCTGGAGCAAGGAAGGAAATGAAATCGTAAAATAAAATCATAGAATCCTTTAGGTTGGTAAAGACTGTCAAGATCATCAAGTCTAACCATCAGCCTGACCCACTGAGTCCCACCACTAAACCATGGCCCTTTGTGCCATGTTCACATCTCTTAAATACCTCCAAGAATGGGGAATTCACCACTTCCCTGGGCAACCTAAAAGAGACTGACACTCTCCTTGCAACAACCTCCTTTCAGGTAGTTATAGAGAGTGATAAGATCTCCCCTCAGCCCCTTTTTTTTTTTTTTCACACTGAACATCCCCAGTTCCTCCAGATGATCTTCATAGGTCTTATTTTCTTGTCCTTTCACCAGCTTCATTGTTTTTCTTTGTGCATGCTGTGCCCCAGTATCAACCCTTTAGTTCCTTTAGTGAGGGATCCAAACCTGAATATAGTATTTGTGGTGCGGTCTTGCCAGTGCTGCGTGCAGAGGGACAAATGTGATACATGCCTACTCCCTTTATGTCATAGTTCTGGGTGCTTTGTTTCCTGGTGTGGAGGAAAGAGCTGTATCTTTATCTGGGGAATCTGATTGTTTCTCTGAATTTGATTTTGGATGCAGGCCCCAGGTGAGAACATTTTTACAGTTATATTTGTTGAGACAGGACCCAGGGGCTGCAGTCCCCAGAGCCTGGCTTGGGAGCAGATGAGCTGCAGAGTTCAGTCCCTCTGGCCCAATGCTGTGAAGCTTTTCTGAACAAAATGAGAGGCACCACTGCAGATACCAACAAACAGAGCATTTGCCTCCATGGTTGGCTGGCAGAGAGGCATCTTTTCTAGGCACCACTGTGTGCCTGTGACAGAGTGGCAGAACAGGTCTGGGTAACAGGACCCCTGCATCTCTCTCATTGTGCATGCTGAAAGGAGCAGCTGGATTAAGATGCCTCCTTCCCTCTGCAACCCTTCTTATCTGCACTGAAATCACCGAGACAATAATATGTTGGATGTCTGAGGACTTCAGAATGGATGCCCTATTATTTCTCTCTTTTGTTTTGTTATAATACGTGTGACCTTCAACTGCTTTCACACACTTTTCACTCTGCAGAGAAAATACCATGGTGAATGGCTTAACTGCGATTTCAATACAAAACTAACCAACAAAAAGAGTGTATGGGACAAAAGCAACAATGCGGGCAACGACATTCAGAAGTGTTAGAAGTAAATCTAACTGCACACAAAGCAGAGTTCAGCTAAGTGTCACTGCCAAAAAACATCTTCTGTTCTCTATGAAATGAAATTGGAAAAGAGCTAAATCGAGTGCTGAAACTCACTGGATGCGTTAATAAAGCTGGGAGAAGAGGGATGTACCTGTTCTGGGGGACTGAAGGCACCTGTTTTGCATCTCTGCATTTTTGACAGGTGGGACAGACAAGGACTGGTCTTTCAGCTGGTGTAAAAGCATACAGTGATTTGCTTATACAGCGGATCTGCTCTATGGCTTATGCTTATTTCTCCCAGGCAACACTTTAGAAAGCAATCAGATAGTAGTTCATATCTGATTTTGAGTGTACACCCGGAGGGAGATGCTGATTTCCTCCTTTTTGAAACATGTATTTATAAAATAATCATCTGTTTTCATGTGCTTCCTTATCTTCACCTACTCTTCTGTCTTGGTTTTACTGCCATTCAGATTAGGTTTAGTCCTACACATCAGGGATGGAAAATGTGGCCCAGTTGTGCTGGAGGAATAGGCGAAGATCCCCATTTTACTGAACAAGGTTATGCTGCGACACACGAGTTGCTTTCAGATGTAAGGGGTACTGCATAAGCCGATGATTCATTTGCATGCTAAGGAAGGTCTGAATGCCTGCTCGTTCTCTGCTTGGATCACTGTAATATGCATGAGTGAGAAAGGAGGATAATAACCAGGGGAAGGAGTTGCTTTTATTAACGTGCTTTTGCATTTTTCCTTTTAGATGAAAACTTTAGAGGCAAATATTTGCTTCCTTTGCATATGTGTTAAAAAACATGGTTTGTATGTATGTGTTTCAAATATTAAAAATGGGAATGAAAAGGTGTCAGTCCTGATTTTTTAATTAGAGTAAAAATGGAGAATGTCCACATGGGTTTGATAAGAGACGTAAAATGCTTCCACAGAAAATATCATTTTCCTGCCAGCTACGGTGAACCAGGGCCTTGATATTTAGCTTGAACTGATGCAGGCCTGTGCTTAGAGCTTAGTCTGGCTGTGTGGCCTCTCCTCTGTCTTGCTTTTGAGTGCATCAATCTCAGTGACCTCTGCTGTGTACATTATCGAGTATCAGTACTGCAGCATCCTGTGTGCCACTTCAGGTGAGACATTTGGCAGTCAGCCGGTCAAATCACCCCCACATAAATAAACACTTAAAGGAGATGGTCTTTGTCTGATGAGCTTTATTTTATTTTATTTGTATGCATGTAAATTATTATTAATTTATTTAGGTAGTTAGTTGCCTTTTATAAACTACAGGAATTCAGAAAGGTTTTAGTTACACCAAGGATTTCAGGCTGGCAGGGAGAGGAGCTATTAAACTGTCACATTCTCTGCAACCTTTATATATATAGGGCACAGAAGAACAGTGTTCACTATTCCGGTCAGTTTCACCATTGCATATTTTCTACCCTCAAATCCAGGAAATGTACAGCAAAGGAGGTATTTTGCTTGACACAGAAAACTTGGGATCAAGGAACAACAGACAGGAGAAGTAACAAACCCTCCAAAAATAAGTACTTAAGAATCAGAAGGAATTAGAATACCTTGTTTCTATAGTTTGCAGCAGGAAATGAATATTTATGTCTCAAATGTTATGTTAAAACATTCTTTCTTAATACGTATTTATATACAACCTTCCACAAGAAGTCTGCCTTCAAAAGCAGCAGGCGCTGACATCCTGTCTTGCCAAAAACACAACATCTCATCAGATGCTCAGAAAGAATTTATACGAGACTTTGTGAAGTGCCTAACAAATAGCAAGCATTCTATTGAAGAAAGCATCAGCATTTCAAGATGAAGAAGTAAATCTGTTCAGTGCTTTAGGAGTTTGAAGCGACTTTAGGAGTTTAAAGTGACTTCTTTAAAAAATGTAGGCTCCCAGCCTAATGTTTCCTCTAGACCCCTCTGGCTAACAAATGACTTGTTTATAACATTTCTAAATATAGATCCAGGTAACAGATTAAATCTCATTCAAAGATTGCTTTACTTCTAAAACATTAGTAATGAAGATCCTATTGTTCTTTGTCATAGTTCTTTGCTTATAAAGAAAGTGTCTGAAAATTCCTTATTAAAGTGAATGTACTTATCATTTTCATGCAATCTGAAAATATAATCCTTTTTCCAAATAAACAACAGAAATATTTTTGAACACATTTGTGTCTTTTCTGCATTGACAGCTTTACCCTATACATTTAGGAAAGAACCGGCACCTCTGGCAGTTTCCTCTACATAATTTTTTTTTTATTCCCTATGACAGTAACATCCTGTGCTTTTTACTTGATTCTTTGTTTCCTTAATCAGTTTCCTGAACCTTCTAACTTTCCAGCTTCTAAATTTATATCCTTTTCTATAATATTACTTTTTTTTTTTTTTTTTCATTATACACACACACTGGCATGCACGCACACAGATCACAAATATATTTTACCTTTTGTAGATGCTTTTGTTCTCTCTGCTAAAGTCAAGTTGTTTTATAACTAATGCCACCTCATTTTTCAGCTGTGAGATGGTAGCTTTTTGGCCATCAAATGAAATATTTAATCAGCTTTCCAAAATTATTCATATTTTTCTCCAGTTCCATCAACTTTTAGTTGTTTTCAGTTTTATGAACCTGTCTCTTTTAAATCACCAATCATATTTATTACTGATTTGAGCTTTTTTTTTTTCTCTGTGTGTAATGAATGTAATTAAGTCATGATAGCTTGTTCCTAAAAAAATCTTTTTTTTAGTTCTTAGATGTGTGCCCTTTTATCTGCCAAGATGTGATCAAATTTATTGTTCTATGACACTATTTTCTATTTATTTTTTTTTGAGTTAGGATATTGCCAGTGTTGGTGGTATTTTTTTTTTTATTTTTATTTTTAGAAATTCTGAGGTAGTTTTTCTACTGACAGATCTCCAATATATATCATTCACATTGAGATGTCAGATTCTCAGCTTTTTTTTTGCTTATATAGGACAGGCAGGTTTTTAAGGAGCTATTCATGCTGTTCTGAAGTGTGATATGATGGTCTGAAGCTGCCACTGGCTTGTGCCCCACCTTGTACTATATTGGCTAAGAAATTGATCTGTAAACCTTCAAGATCACTTGCACAGCACTTTGTCAGTGGCTCAGACACGAGTATTTTGTGTAATTTGAGCAGGTATATAAAATGGCCTCCTCCTCCCTTGTTGTTACAAACGTTGATTTGCAGTATAGCTTGTTCCTTAGCAATGAATCCCTCCTTTGATTCTGCAACAGTAATGTTTTCCAGATGTGCTTTCTCCAAATATCCCTCCTGTATGCTACATGGTGTCTTTACTTCTGTTCTTACTTCATTTGTCTGTCTCTAAGGCTTGCCTGGCAAATGATTTATATAAAAATTCTTGCTGCACAGTCTTATTCTGCCACTAATCTGGGAGGGATTAGCTACTTGATGATTTCAAGCAGTGACTGTGATCAAAGACCTGCTAGTCAGAGCCAGATGGGTCCCACAGAAGCACTGACAAGCCAATCAGGAGGCCTGATAGGAGATTGAGACTGTCCCTTCAGCCTTCCCAAAGGACAAAACTTGAGTAGAAAATAGACATGCACACATGTAAATGCTCTCCCAACTCACCTCCTCCAATTGCAGACCTCTGAGCATAGGGTCTGCAGCTAGCCCTTTAGAAACTCCCTTGTTAGCTGCTCTGTTTGCCAGGCTCAGCTGTTTCATTCAGCTTTTTGATTCTGAGTAAAGTTATTTCAATGCCTAAGCAGAAGGAACGATGTATGCAATGCCCTCCTGGATTATCCCAAGTTATGAACTGTGAGTGATGGTGCAAATAGTAATATACATGTATCATGCTGAAGTGAGAGATGGTCCCAGTGATCACAACAGAAAAGCAGAAAATAAACAACCACCAGAAGTAGCCTCACCACTTGAAAGATAATGTCTGATTTCTACTAAATCTGAAAGTACTAAAGAACATTCTCAAGTTTTCTGAAAGACAGACGGAAATGTCTTAGGAAACTTGACGCAAAGCAATTATGGATGCTCAAACACAACAAAGATTTTGAACATGAAAAGAGAATACTAAAAGGATTTTTATACTTGACAGTTCATTTCATTGTATTCTCTTTTTATATTAAATTATTAAAGAGAGATATATCAATGTGTATATTTTCAGTCCCTTTTTGCCAGTTTAACTTATTGGAAAAGTTTAACATTTCCCAATAAAATATCTTCATAATATTTCACAAATGTTACAATTTGCCAAGTTTTTCTTCCAGTAAATTATTGGCTGTACCATCTGATGGGCTACTCTTCCTCTCTGAAATGAAACTTCCATCTTAATTTAATAGAGTATTGAGACTGGGATATGGATAAGAGAATTTGCTAATCATCTTTGAAATATATTTGAACCCTCATCTGTCAACCCTATCACTGAATCCAACAGTACCATGATTTTCAGAGGATTTATGCCTGTAAGAGCTGAAATAGTGTATTAGAATAAAGTAGATATCTAATTCTAGTACTGATGATTCTTTCCGGTTTCTGAAGATAAAATGTGCTAGAGCTTTGGAGGTTACAAATAGATTTTTATACTGCTTAATAATTAGCATGTTTTTACGTTCTTACAGATAAATTTCTGTAATACAATATGAAGACCACAGACATCTATTCAGAGGTATTCACATGGGCACTTCTATAACATATTGAGTCAGGGGCCCGTTGGGAGAAAGCAAGTCATCCCACCTCAAGATATGTATCTAAGTACACTAACATTTACCTAGAAATACGCATCTCTCTCCACTGAATGTAGAAACAGCCTAAAATTTGGTGAGATAAATCTCACAGCAGGAGCTCAGCTCACAGTCAGTGAAGAGGCAGGAGACAAAAGCCTGAGTTAGGAGCTAGTGTCTCTCCATCAGCTATATATATCAGGACTCCACAAAACTAACTTGGGCATCTCCATGAGAAGATGCAATGTAAATGCCTGGAGTGGGGTACCTATGTGGTTAAAGAACTTAGCCACTCTACCAGGACTCACAAAGTGTCTTAAAAATAGCACACTGTGCTGAAGTTACCCAGTTCCCCAGGAATCTGGGTTTGCAACATGCTTACAAGAATGGTTTGCTATACACATGCACAAAGCCATAACAGAGTTAAAATCAACTCAAGCAGTCATGTGATACAACTGGGGAAACTATTATCTTTGTTCCTCTACTCTATGAGTTATTATCTTCTGTCTAAATGCAGATTATGTGCAGGAACCAGAACTTTTATTTGACTCAGAGGTGCCATGTACTTTCCTGGTACTATGATAATATGCAGGACTTGCATGCAGCCAAAATATTTTGATACTGCTAACCAATATTTTAAATTCTCTGTAGGAAGTCTGCATGTATCTTCTCATAGCTGCTTCTATCCCTGCCACACAGAGCTTCACAGTAAAGTAAGAACAACAACAATAAAAAAAGACCTTGTTTTAAATTTATGTTTTCTCCTTTTAGCATCCTGGCCAGCTGCAGCTTCTGTTTACTGCTCAACAAACCCTTGGAGCACAGGAGTAGCTACTAAGCTATCCCAGCAAGATCTGGGACACCCAAACATTGCTGTAACTCACTACTTGATGTCTGCCCCCTGTGGGCAGCTGCTCACCAAAGAAATTTTGGGTGGGATGTGTACTGTTTGCAGAAACCATATAAGGGAAAAAAGAAAAATTTACAAGGTGCAAGTGAAAATCTCACTGACTGCCTTTCCAGAGGAGTTCTGCTAGCTTCACTATGAATTAACTGCATGGTAAAGTGAGCATGATCTGGCCACTTTTTGTTAAGTAAATCATTTTCAAAAGACTGCAAGTTATGGGTGCTGCTTTTACAGTAAAATGAAATACTGAAGGAACTTAGCTGAACACAGCTCACCTATAAATGAGCTTTCTTCTGAGCAAAATGTAATGTACATTAATGCTGATATTACTTTGGATTCTGTTGAATACTTCAGCCAGAAGAGTCTGAAGAACTGAAGAGAATAAGGAGAAGCAAGGGAAAAAAAGGAAAAGTTAGGAAATTACTATTTTTGGAGAGTGAGGTGCAGGTAAAATACCACTTTCTCTGGCTGTCACTTAGGTAAACTTTTGCAAAGCATTTTACTTTTCTAAAATTAAATGTGTGAATTATTATACAGCATAACAGCAAAGTTCAAGGGGCAGCCTGTTCCCACCTATATCTTTTCACTTTCCAAGGATGGAGACTCCACAAACTCTCTGAGCATCCTGCACCTATATTTGATCACCCTCACAACAAAAATGTGTTTTCTTGCATTCACATGGTGTTTACTATATTTGTGTCCATTGCCTGTTGGCCTGTCACTAGACTCCACTAAGAGCCTCATTCCATCTTTTTTACACTCCCCTGTCAGGTAATTATATATTTATATATTAAGATGTAAGCCTTCTTTTCTCCGGGTTGAACAGTACTATCCCTCTCAGACTTTCCTTGCAGCAGAGATGCTTCAGTCCCTTAATTATTGTTGTAGCCCTTTGATAGACTCTCTCCAGTATGTCCATGTCTTTCTTGTACTGGGGAGGGTAGGACTGGACACAGCAGTCCAGGTATGGCCTCACAAGTGCTGACGGAAGGGGAAAGATCTCCTCCCTTGACCTGCTGGCAATGCTTTTCCTCATGCAGTCTAGGATGATGTTGTATTTAATTTTTGCAAGGGTACATTACTAGCTCATCATCTACTCATTGTACACCAGAATTCTGATGTCTTTCTCTGTAGAGCTGTTTTTCAGCTGCTCATATCCCGGAACATATAAGTTCAATGAGATATTTTTAGTGACAACATTGAAGAGAGAAGCCTGAAGGCTATCAAACGAGACTTTAGGGGGCTGGGATAGTTAGTGGATGGAGCGGGAGTGCAGGTGGTGTTTTCATCCATCCCTACGGTGGCAGGGAGGGGTACAGAGAGGACATGGAAAGCCCACCTGTTAAACACGTGGCTCAGGGGCTGGTGCCAACGCAGAAATCTTGGGTTTTTCGACCATGGGGCACTTTACTCGGCACCTGGCCTGATGGCCACAGACGGGTCCCTATCTTTTAGGGGAAAAAGGATCCTGGGCCAGGAGCTGGCAGGGCTCGTTGAGAGGGCTTTAAACTAGGTAAGAAGGGGGATGGGGCTGAAGCAAGGATTGTTGGAGCTGTGCCAGGGGGAACAATAGCAAGGCTGGGGGATAAGGTAATGGCCCAGCTGAAGTGCATCTACACCAATGCACGCAGCATGGGTAACAAACAGGAGGAGCTGGAAGCCATCTTGCAGCAGGCAGGCTACAACTTGGTTGCCATCACGGAACCAAGACGTGGTGGAACCAGTCTCATGACTGGAGTGCTGCAATGCCTGGCTATAAGCTCTTCAGAAGGGACAGGCAGCACAGAAGGGGTGGTGGTGTGGCTCTCTATATTAGAGAGTCTTTCGATGTTGTAGAACGCGAGGCTGGGAATGACAAGGTCGAGTCCCTTTGGGTTAGGATCGGCAGGGACAACAAGGCTAGTGTCCTGGTCGGGGTCTGTTATAGACCGACGAACCAGGATGAGGAGACGGATGAGGAGTTCTACAGGCAACTGACAGAAGTTGCAAAATCTTCAGCGCTTGTACTCGTGGGGGACTTCAACTTCCCTGACATATCCTGGAAGCACAACACAGCCCAAAGGAAGCAGTCTAGGAGGTTTCTGGAGAGCGTGGAAGATAGCTTCCTGACGCAGCTGGTTAGTGAGCCTAGTGGGATGGGATCCACCCAAGGGTACTGAGACAACTGGCAGAGGAGCTGGCCAAGCCACTATCCATCATTTATCAGCAGTTCTGGCTATCGGGGGAGGTCCCAGTTGACTGGCGGCTAGCAAACGTTACGCCCATAGTTGATAGTTGGCTGAATATGAGCCAGCAGTGTGCTCAGGTGGCCAAGAAGGCCAACAGTATCCTGGCTTGCATAAGAAGCAGTGTGACCAGCAGGGCTAGGGAGGTGATCGTCCCCCTGTACTCGGCTCTGGTGAGGCCGCACCTCAAGTACTGTGTTCAGTTTTGGGCCACTCGCTACAAGAAGGACATCGAGGTGCTTGAGCGGGTCCAGAGAAGGGTGACGAAGCTGGTGAGGGGTCTGGAGAACAAGTCCTACGAGGAGCAGCTGAGGGAGCTGGGTTTGTTCAGCCTGGAGAAAAGGAGGCTCAGGGGCGACCTTATTGCTCTTTACAGGTACCTTAAAGGAGGCTGTAGCGAGGTGGGGGTTGGCCTGTTCTCCCATGTGCCTGGTGACAGGACGAGGGAGAATGGGCTTAAGTTGCACCAGGGGAGTTTTAGGTTGGGTCTTAGGAAGAACTTCTTTACCGAAAGGGTTGTGAGACATTGGAACAGGCTGCCCAGGGAAGTGGTGGAGTCACCATCCCTGGAAGTCTTTGAAAGATGTTTAGATGTAGAGCTTAGGGATATGGTTTAGTGGAGGACTGTTAGTGTTGGGTCAGAGGTTGGACTCGATGATCTTGAGGTCTCTTCCAACCTAGATATTCTGTGATTCTGTGATTCTGTGATTTTTCTCCAGTTGCAGAAATTGGCAATTGCCTTTGCTGAACTTCAGAAGGTTCCCGCTAGTCCACTTTTCCAGTTTGTCAAGATTCTTCTAAATGGCAGCACAGTCATCTGGTATCTCAACCTCTCCTTCCTGTTTTATAACTTATGTAATCATTGCTGAGGTTGCAGTCTGTCCCATTGTCCTGGACACGATGCTAAACAGTTTTGAAAGTATTATTGAACCTTTGGACACACTGCTGATGACTGGTCTCCAGATGAACTTTATTCAAAACACTTTAAAGTAGGTAATTTAGGCAGCTTTCAGTCTACCTTATTGTCTATTTAACCTGTGTTATTTTTTAGTTTATCAATATGTTTATTATGAGTCTCAAATGACTTAATGACTTGCTAAGCTCTGCCCTCATCCACCAAACCAATAATTTCTTTGTAGAAGGCTTGGTGATTAATTCCCCTTCATAAAACCACAGTGGCTACTCCAAATCATTTTTTTTTTTTTTTTTTTTTTTTTTTTTAGAAATGATTCGGGTGAAGTAGACTAGTCTATAGTTCCCTGGATCTTCTATCTTGCCCTTCTTGGAGTGACATTTACTTTCTCTCAGGTCTCAGAAACTTCCCCTAGTCACCATGACCTTTCAAAAATAATGGAGAGTGGAATCTCAGTGGGACAGCCCGGCCAGCTCTCTCAGCACTTTTGGGTGCATCCCCTCAGGTCTCAGGGACTTCTGTATGTCTGGTTTGTTTAAATGTTCTCTAACCTGATCCTCCTACACTGAGGGTAAGTACTTCCTGTTCCAGACTTTCCCACTGGTCACAGGGGCCTGGTCTTGCTGAGGGCAAGGCAGTCAAGGCTGAGGGAGAAACTGACAATGAATGCTTTAGCTTTTTCCAACTTGTCTGTCACCAGAACACCTGCTCCATTCAGCAGCAGGTTCACATTTTTCCTACTCTTCCTTTTTCTACTGATACACTTACAGACATTATTATTGTTGCCCTTCGTGGCCTTTGCCAGATTCCACTCCAGATAGGCTTTTGCTTTCATAACTCAGTCACTTCATGATTGCACAATGTATCTAAACTCCTGCTGGGTCACCTGCCCCTGCTTCCATGTCTTGTATGTTTCCTCTGTATATCTCTATTTTGTCAGGATTCCCTTGTTCATTTATGCAGGCCTCCTCCTGCCTTTGCTTGATTTTTGTGCCCATCAGAATTGCCATTCTTGTGCTTGGAGTAGTAGATACTTGAAATTAGGATCTGGATAGGCTGGACCGATGGGCTGAGGTCAACTGTATGAAGTTCAACAAGGCCAAGTTCTGGGTCCTGTGCCTGGGGTGCAATAACCCCAAGCAGAGCTACAGACTGGGACATGAGTGGTTGGAAAGCTGCCTGGCAGAAAAGGATCTGGAAGTATTGGTCAATAGTCATCTGAATATGAGCCAGCAGTGTGCTCAGGTGGCCAAGAAGGCCAACAGCATCCTGGCTTGTATAAGAAGCAGTGTGGCCAGCAGGGCTAGGGAAGTGATCGTCCCCCTGTACTCGGCTCTGGTGAGGCCGCACCTCGAGTAGTGTGTTCATGTTTGGGCCACTCGCTACAAGAAGGACATCGAGGTGCTCAAGCGAGTCCAGAGAAGGGTGACGAAGCTGGTGAGGGGTCTGGAGAACAAGTCCTACGAGGAGCGGCTGAGGAAGCTGGGTTTGTTCAGCCTGGAGAAAAGGAGGCTCAGGGGCGACCTTATTGCTCTTTATAAGTACATTAACGGAGGCTGTAGTGAGGTGGGGGTTGGTCTATGCTCCCATGTGCCTGGCGACACGACGACAGGGAATGGGCTAAAGTTGTGTCAGGGGTGTTTTAGGTTGGATATTAGGAAGAACTTCTTTACTGAGAGGGTTGTGAGGCATTGGAATGGGCTGCCCAGGGAAGTGGTGGAGTCACCATCCCTGGAGGTCTTTAAAAGACGTTTAGATGTTGAACTTAGTGATATGGTTTAGTGGAGGATTTGTTAGTGTTAGGTCAGAGGTTGGACTCGATGATCTTGAGGTCTCTTCTAACCTAGACAATTCTGTGATTCTGTGATTCTGTGAAAATCAGCTTTCCTGGATCCCCTCTTCTCTTCAGGCTGGCCTCCCATGGGATTCTTCCAAGCATACCTCTGACCAGGTCAAAATCTCTCTCAAAGTCCAGAATTGCAATCCTGCTATCTGTCTTGCCCTTTCCTATCAGGATCCTGAGCTTCTCTATTTCAAGGTCACTGCAGCCAAAGCAGCCCCCGATGGTCATGGAGCAGTCCTACTGTGTTTTTAATATAAGGACCAGCAGAACTTCTTCCTCATCTCCTTGGTTCCTTGGTAGTCTGTGTCAAGAAGTTATTATGCAACCCAGAAAATCCCTAGAATTGCAAGTGCCCTTCTGTGCTGTCCCTCCAGCAGATATCAGTGAGGGTCTCAATGAAGATCAAGGCCTGCAAATGGAAGGCTTCTTCCAGTTTTTGGAAAGTCTCACATAATTTTTGCCAGTTAGGTGGCCTGTGGCAGACATCAGCATCACCTGTTTTAGTTTGACCTCTACTCCTGACCCATAAACTGTCAGCTGGCTCATCACTTGTCCCCAGGCAGATCCCCATGCATTTCACAAAAGGGGTAACTCTTCCTGTCCACTGTCCTTCTATGTCCATTCCAAAAAGCCTGTAATCACCCATTGCAACATTTCAGTTGTGTGAGCTATCCCACCACACTTCTCTGATCCCAATGAAATAATCCAGAGAGGAGGACTGCAACTGCATGTGGACCTCTAATACTTCCTCTCTAGAGCTGCCTTGCAACCTCAAATATGCTGTGATACACTGACAAAGCTGCATAGACTGCTGTGTCCCTTCCCTTCCCTTCCCTTCCCTTCCCTTCCCTTCCCTTCCCTTCCCTTCCCTTCCCTTCCCTTCCCTTCCCTTCCCTTCCCTTCCCTTCCCTTCCCTTCCCTTCCCTTCCCTTCCCTTCCCTTCCCTTCCCTTCCCTTCCCTTCCCTTCCCTTCCCTTCCCTTCCCTTCCCTTCCCTTCCCTTCCCTTCCCTTCCCTTCCCTTCCCTTCCCTTCCCTTCCCTTCCCTTCCCTTCCCTTCCCTTCCCTTCCCTTGATGCAGAGCTGCTATATCTAATCCAATGCAGAACACTTTTGTTGATTTCCTTATATAATTTATTTTTGCAATTTAAATGAACAATGGAGCTATTTGGTCTAAAGAGTTTTCCACTTTTGTCATTCCCAAGAAGTCTTGAGTACCAGTGGCTATGAAAAACCACTTTTCACTGACTGATTGGCATATTAATCCATATTTAGTGTTATTATTTTATGAATTTTGAAATGTGTAGTCATATCTCATTCAGATAAATCTTCTACTGAAGTGAATGGAAGTTTACCTGTGTAACAAATGGGTAATAAATGAATAAGACCTTCAGGATTTGGCAGGCTAATGATTATAATTTAACACTACTATAGCTCTTTCCATCTTCAAAGTGCTTCACGAACATTAACCATTCTAATTAATTTCATTTAGAGATGTTCCTACTGTATCTTTTCCTCTGCTGAGCACTGTAGTACACTTACTGCTGTATTGTAATTCAAAGGTTGTTATGGTAAAGATTTTGACAAGAACAGAGAATCCCTTGTGAAAATTTTCAATTGTGCTAATTACATCAGAGATTGGATGTCAACATTATCCTTGAAAAAGATCCTAGTACATACCACAGGTGTACTAAGTCTCTCAACAGAACAGCTAGACTTGGCCAATCTACCACTTCCTCTGGCATTCATCTGCTATAGGGATAAACAGATTTAATAACTTGCAAAATTGATTGAAAGCCATCTTAACATTCAATCTTAGGCTCAGAAAGCGCAAATGAGGAAACAAAGAACTCATGCAACTATCCTACCACTACCAGTCAACTTGTCAAAGCCAGATAACGTAGGACAGAAGAATGACATATGATTGTAAGACAGTGCAGCATCTGTGTTTCATAATTTTCCTATCTTGAGATGCATTATTCAAAGTGTTATCTTGTTAGTCTATCTTACTGGGAGATACAAAAGACAGTGTAATAGATGCTTATCAGTCATTTGACAGATTGGTCCAACTTCCTCACCATGGGGACCTGGCTGTCAGTTTTGGGATGTCTCTTTGCTGGCCTCATACATGTGGTAGGAGTAGACTCTGAGCATAACTGCTTGGCCACCCAGAGGTGCCTCAGGAGATGACCTCCTGCTTCACAGGCTGTCTGAACAGTTTTTCTTCTTGCTATTTTTTCAGACAAAGCAGTAAGAAATAATCTCTTGGAAGCCAGGCAGCTGATGTTCTGACATTGTAAGTGTGTGTGCTAGGACACAGTTGCAGTGTTCATGTGGAGGTACCCATCAGCCTTAGATCATCTTGTCTGAGCATCTTGTGTGAGGAAAATGGCATATGACTGTCTAACTAGAATATTTAGAGAAGACAATGCTATTATGCAGGTACAACTAGTGAAAGTGAGTTCAAAATACACTGTTTCTTGTAAGTATTGAGAATGTGAAAATAATCATAGAATCACAGAATCTCAGAATCACAAAATAGTTTTCATTGGAAGGAATCTTAAAGATCATCTAATTCCAAACCATTGGTTTAAAACCATTACATCTTGTCCTTTCACTGCAATCCCTGACAAAAAAAAAAAAAAAAAAAAAAAAAAAATCACTCCCCAGCTTTCCTCTAGGCCCCTTTTAGGTAAAGAAAGGCAGCTATAAGGTCTCCCTGGAGCCTTATCTTCTTCAGGCTGAACAACCCCAACTCTCTCAGCCTGTCTTTGTAAGACAGATGCTCCAGCCCTTGAGCAGTAGGGCCTATAAAAGGGGTTAAAGAAATGGAACTTGTCTAGCCCACGTGATGTTTCCTGAAAATTACCAACAAGAGTTTGGGATTATGGTATGGATTATGGTGTTTCTAGCTGAAGGAAGTTCAGACCCCCAAGGCCAACTGACACCTACTGCTTCCCAGTCACACTGCTTAGCAATAGCCCTCTTCATAGATCTCCTAGCTGGAGGGCTCCAAAATGGAGCAAGGGGATGTGTTAACAACTTGGGGAAATCACAAGGTCAGTGGTGAGTCTCCTTCCCAGCTCTCTCACCTGTAACAGTTTCAGCAAACTTCTACTGAATCCCCCCATACTTTTTCTGGGAAGCCCAGAATTTCCTTGAAAACTGAAAACTATGTTACAAGCTGTAAGATGGCATGAAGCTCTAACAGAAATTCATGCCCTGTAGGAATCACCAGCTCTAGCCTATGCGGATTCATTCCAGCAGTGTGTAGTTCAGACATCTGTTTCTGTGATAGTGAGCTGAAGGACCAAATGCAGAATCAGACCCTAAGAATTTATTTGTGAACCAATGGATATCTGACATTCAGCAGCATATAACTGCAGTTCACAGGGGCTCCTACAACAGCCTTTCTGATTTCTCTTTGAAAGATGGTTGGAGAATCATCCAGATATTCCTGTAGGAAAACAACAACAACAACAAACAAAAAGCACCACTGAATTTAGCATTGATTTTAAATCATATAGTGGTATTTAGCAGAGTATGATATTCCTGAAATGGGCAATTCAAAAATAATAGTAATTATTTTTTTTTCTATCATGTTTAAATGATTGATGTTTCTAGAGATGTTCCCATAGATTCTTATTACATTTCTAGAGAATCGCATTATTTTAATTGTGTTTTTATTATTATTATTATTATTATTATTATTATTATTATTATTATCACTGTTAAACTCCTTAATTAATGGTGGCTACTGTGGTCAAGGATCTTAGGTTCCTGCATTTGGGACCTGAATAATACTTTGTTTATGATTTAACAGTGGATTCTCCTTTTTCATGTATTGATACCTAGTTTGCAAAACATTACTAAATCCCAGTTTTTTATGTTATATAAATTTTATAGTACATCTATTCTTTCTCCTGATCTACTGGTTGCTTCTGTAGTGTTATTTTAAAGAAGCGAGGTTTTAACCAGCAGTATGTAGCCCTTCTGCACCGAAATCCTGTTATGTGCCTTTTTCCAACCAGTGCTGTCACCGTTTAAGAACAAATGACAGTATGAAGGCTAATATTTAATCAGAGATATATATGATTTTATCAATCACATGACTTTACCAGGGTTGGTAGCAAGGCCAGGTTTGCTAGTGCAGTGATTCTAGCTGTTGGGTGCATAGAGCTGGGGCCAGGCTATGGTGTCCCCAGGGTTTCTCAGAAGTCTCTCAGGTTCTCTTTTTTCTCTTTTTTTCCTGGGTTCCCCCTGGAATCTCTGTCCCTGGAGTCTCTCTGAAAATTATTTATTTTCTCTTGTTGTAGGATTAGGTAGAAAATAACTCCCTGGTGACTTGTCCCTACAAATCACTTTTTTTCTGACTTGCTATAGGCAATCTTGGTGCTCACAGTCAGCTCCTGTTGTTGACACTTGCTCAAAACTCTTATGGAAAAGTTCACACTTCTTGGTGCCCAACAGAACAGGTTGTTTCCACAAAAAATCAATTGAGTTTTATTTATTTATTTATTTATTTCAATTTTTTAAGAGGTTTGTCTTATTTCAACTACTTCAGCTCTGCTATTACCTAGGTCTAGCTCATGTTAACTTCTACAAGCTCTCAGAACGCTGTTGCCAACAAGTTGGTGACAAATTGCATGACTTACCTGATACCACAGGATAAAACTGGAATTAATGGTTGGCATTCTGCAGTTTAGAAAGTATAGACCAAAAAGAGAAAAATGTTCAAAAGGCTACAGAACACCTGCATGCTCTAAGGATGTCATGATACTGTACGACACTTATGCTCTGGAATAAAATAGGGAGATCAGATTCTAGACTGCTGTGCAGAGTGACTTTAAAGTAATCATTTGATCCATGTTAGCATTTTCCCCAGCCCTCTCAATTTGCTTATACCAAGAACTTATCATTAGCTTTTTGTGGGTTGCTCTCAAACCCTACAGAGCATCTCAAGCAAAGGGAGCACTATCTCAAGGGATCAATCACGACAGCTTTACTAGCACTAAATACAATCCATATCATTGCCTCTTCAGGATCCCCAGGTGACTGGCATTTTAATGTTTCACTTTGATTCCTCTGAAGCTGTGTATTAGAATGTAGAAAATGCAGTGAAAAATTATGCTGAAACTGTGTTTACTGTACTTAATTGTCATGTCATTCTATTAAACTGTTCAGAAATATTAACAAGATATAGGATAATATCACCATATAAAGTTCACATACATTTTTAGCAGTTGTAAAATGTGTTATAATTATTTAATATCTTTGCAACTGGTTGTGTTTGATAATTAATGGCAGTAGATAAGGAACCGTGCTGTTATTACAACTATCTGGAAAAGGCAGAACAGCTTCACTTTAACCATGAAAATGGTTAGCCATGAAAATGATTAGGAAGCAAAAGCAAACATTAAGGCAAATGTACTTGTTTACTTTGTTTCCACAAACATATGGATTAGACTACCAAAGTACTCTCTACTCTGGGACTGCATCTAAAAAAAACACAGCCTTCAGAAACAGCAGAAGCAGATTATAGAGTCCTCACTACCTGACAGATAGTTGTAACCTTTATGCAGGAGAGAAGAAATGGGCGGAATAGTGATGGTCATGACCTACAAATCACATTTTCTAAAGTATTTAGACAGATGCTTAACTGTGAAGTCCCACTATGGGCAGTGAGGCTCCCTGCTTTTACATCCTCCAAATCAAAAGGACACTGGTACCTCAAAGGAGAACTGCTGAGAAATCAGGCATCAAAATATCCAAGCTAAGAATCCCTGCTCAGCTTTCATCCCAGTCTTCCAGTCTTGAAAAACCTCACAAACTGCCTATAGGAGTGCCTCAGTTTTTGACTTTTAAACTACCCAAGAACCTCTTGTGTGCCTCTTTGGAAGCACCCAGTCTGGAGAGGACAGATGGAAAGTACTTAGTTCTCCCACAGGTCCACACAGACAGCCCCCTGATCGAAGGGGCTCAGTCTAATCAGACATTGTCAGAGACTGTTTACAACATGCCTAAAAGTTGTATATGACAAAAATATAGAGGTGGCTACTGCTTTCTTTGAAAATGTGCACAGAATGGCCTCATGTCTGAACATTCATTCAGCTACAGGAGACATAGCTCCCTTCTCCAGCTGTTTCAAGCCCACCAAGTTTCCCCCACCCCTGAAAGAATGACAGAAGTCCTCTGTATCATCTTACCTCTAGCACTCAGATATGACCTAAATCCTACTTTTAGATAGCAAATTCTCATTTAGAGTGTAGGGCTGAAAGTTGAAATCAATAATAAATAAAGGTAGAGGAATGCCTGATAATCCCAAGGGATGTTTACTTGCATTTTGATGCCTAATTTATTTTGACAGCCCATTTAAAATAGTCGAAGAATTGCCTGTATGGAAAATGGTTTCTCTTGCAGTGCCATCTTGTTACTTTTTTTTTTTTTTTTTTTTTTTGATTTCAAGTTCTATCTGCCAAGCTAAAGAAGGCTTTCCAAGTTGGAAGATATTAGTTGTGGACTCATGGCTCCATCCTTACTTTTTAGACATGCTGGCATTCAGAGCATAAAATCACTTTGGTGTGTACAAGTTTGTGCATATGTTTGAGAGAGGGAAGGGCTACTTAAGGATAATAGGCTCCACTCTCTTTTGTCTGTGAGTGCTAATGCATGATGGTTGGACAAGATGGAAACTGTGTTTCTCTTTGTGTGCATTGTTTGTGTTTTTTGAGTCATTGTGCTGGTCATCTAGTATGCAAAGGTTACTATTTTAGCTTGCTATTAAGTATGAAATAATTAAATAAAATAAATAATATCAGATTACTGAAAAACAGCTGACTGACAATGGTCAGTCTATAAACCTACTCCATTTCTTTACATTTGGTTCTGCCACCAGCCACACTTCACAACAGATCAAGTCAACAATATGAGCTGATCATTCTTGCTTTAAGGGCCTTTTTCTGAAAAGACAAAATTCTGCCTTGTATATTCCACTTGCTATCTGCCCAAAACCAGTGAAGAATCTCAAGACAGAATTTGACCAAATAAACAAGAGATGACTAAGGAAAGATGGGACTAAAGTCATCCTCAAGACACCACCATTAGGGACGTTTCTTTTCATGACATGTAACTGGAGACCCTTTTCTGTAGCTGATCCTGGCACCACCTCCTTTATCTGCCTGCTTGCCAGTTTGGCTGTGATTCAGCCCCGTAAGCCAAAGAAGCTGATAGAGCCCTTTGTAACAGGAGAGGGAGCTCTCACAACACTGATGGAGA
Organism: Aythya fuligula; assembly: GCF_009819795.1. NCBI lineage: Eukaryota > Metazoa > Chordata > Aves > Anseriformes > Anatidae > Aythya > Aythya fuligula. The sequence goes on along the minus strand of NC_045559.1, from coordinate 174,672,179 downwards.
ATTTTTGAGGGTGCTGTTTATCCAAGGCAAGCAACAGTGAAACACGAATCCACAAGCTCTCTGCCCTTGTTTTGGGAAAACTTACTGATGTGATACAAGGAGAGCTGTCACTTTTACCTTGATCATTATTTTCCCCAAACCCCAGAAAGCTCATTTTGCCTTTCCAGACATACGCCATGCATATTTACATAGGTAGAAAATTAACCTAGTTAATCAATGTTTCCAACAAATTAGTAATTCAAATTCCACCACCCCCTTTTAAAAGAAAAAATAAGAAAGAAGATTTTTATTCAGTAAGAAGGTCTTAGAACAACTAACATTAACCACTTCTTACATTTTATTTCTGGAAATTTCCAATAAAACAAATCCAGAACCATTTCTTATCCATGTACTTTCATCTACTGACAGTACTTCAGCAATCAGAAACCTCCACATCTTTAAAAATACATGTCAGTAGTGAGCTATGTTTGATCTGATATTATTGCAGTAATTTTGGTAAGGGACAGTATTTTTGAACTGTTTAATATTTTTGGGAATATGCACTAGTTGGTACTATTATCTAGCTATGTCTAGAAACTGTCAATCTCTCCGTAAAATCTTTATTTTCTAAAGATATATGTTAGAGCCCCTAGGTAACTTGTGTGAAAATAGACGTGTATAGGAAACTCTTCTCTCTTCTTTACTTACACCCCTGCTATGGAAAATTTCTTGTGCAATATAGACATAACTCCTGTTTGTTTTTATTTGTGGACTCAGATGGGAGTGACAATAGCGACAGCACAACTACAGGGAAATTAAAACATAAAAATGTGTACAAACAGATCCTGCTCTCTCTTGATGTAAATTATGTAAACATTAAGCTTCTCCATTTGCTGCAGTGAGCAGACTACTGATTTTGGCCATAAGCTTGCACCAAAATCAGTGCATGTTGAAGGCTGTGCCAAGGGACATCATTATTAGTGTCAATGAGGCTCTGCTTGGATACCGACATTTTTTCATGAGGAATCTCAGTATAAATTCCAGAGGCCAAGGAATGTGTCACTAGAAAAAGAATGAAGCTGAGAGACTCCAAATGCTAATTGGAAACTAACCCTTTTCACTTGTCTTTATAGATGACAAGAAGAGCAGAGAGTCATAATCTGTCATAAATCTGAGGAATTCAGAAGGATTCTTCAAATGGAGATCAAGAGCAGAAATTTTCTGTAGATTTATGAAGTACACAGAAGCACTATGAAAATGTTTTTATGACCTTATGAGGCACAGAACCAAGCACATTTGAGCAAGAACCTATAACAACAGAACATCACTGTTGTGAGTAATGTTAATTCTCAAATAGTTTTGACCATTTTTCCAGCAGGGAGAAAATTCATTATGGGATGTAGTTCTTATTGTCTTGATGATACATCCAATCATGAAACTGTTTTGGTTTAAGAAAATGTTGCAAAATTATAAAAGTAGGAATCTTCATTATTCAGTAGTGCAAGAGTCAGAGCAGTTGGTGGAAACATGGAAGAAAGCGGTATTATTTTTTTTTTCTTCTACCTAAAAGGTGTGAATCTGTATCAGAAGTCCCTAAAAATGCTGCTCCACTAGGGATTTTCTGGTGCTGTTTTATCCTTTAAAGAGCATTAAATATAGGCTGGAAGAGGTTTTGGAATCTGTCTTCTGTGATGGTGAGCTGCTTTCTGGCTGAAGAGCCAGACTCCTTGCTTTGCTATTTCTCTCAGAAAGTTCTTATACGTTACATGAAGTAGAAGAGTTCCAGTAAGAGGGACAAAGGAAATCTTACTTCAGAGAGTACTTCACACTAATGGCCTAGGACTTCCCTCTGGAAAAAATCTGATCCAAATCTCCTCTCTAGTTACTTGAGGAAAACAATATGAATCAAGGAGAGATCTTCATTACTGGGTGATGAAGACATACATGTATCTCAACTATCTATAAAGTATTTAACCATTTATTTGGATAACTGTCTAGAGAAGAGAGAAAGATACTCACCTGAGAAGGAAAGTGGGTCTACAATCCCTACATCTTTATTTGCTTAGTTGTCTCAGCAAACAAGGACAACAAGGCATCTAGGAAATACTCCAATATTTAGTCCAATCTCATGGGCAGTACAAAATGTTGATTCTTGTTCCTTCAGACATAGAAGGGTGTTGAATCTGAATCACCCACACTCCTGACTTATGCTCCTTTAAGTCTTAAGTAAAACAGAGATGATGATTTTTTCCAATCATTTTCTAAATGTAGGTTATCCTTACCTTCGTTTCTTAAAAGCTCTGTGAATGAGGTGTTTGGTGTCATGAAATGACAATTAGACAAGAAAAAACAAAACATTGTAAGTCTGTTTCTTCTGGAATATTTTTTTTAATTCTTCTATTTGCCATCCAAACAGAAAAAATGGTGATTTCTGTGGCTTTAGTTTTGATGAGATGATCAATTCTTCCATGCAGATTCTCTGAGAAAAAGGGAGTTTAGCCTGTTACCTTGTCATAAAATTGATGTCTGATCTTAAAGTAGAGAACAGAGCAAAAAAACTGACTGAGGAACAAGGAAGCAAAATGTAGAGCAGGTGAAAGATTAGAATTTATGTAGGCTTAAAACTGATTGTTAAGAAGGAATTTATTGAACCTTATAAAATCCTCAATTGCATGCATAATGTCCCTGTAGTTTACTGTTTCCTTTAATATAAACTAAGGAATTATAAATATGGAACAGATGGTAAGAAACACGTTTTCCATACTGAGAATCATAAGTGCATCTTCCTGTATAAAGGTTGTTGAAACAGTTTCTAGAAGGAGTAAAAATTCTAACCTGTATATTATCTGTGTAAAAAAAATACAGGTAGGAGGTTTTGGCCACTGAAATTTGTATTAATTTATCAACTGTTGAGATACTGATTTCTGGAAGAAATAATGAATTGTTATAGAACTATTGCAGAATTGGACTGTGATAAATGCTGAGGCATGTCAAGTCCCTTTGAAGGTAGGAGAAAAGGAAGACATGCTTAGCAGAACACAATATACCATCTTTTGAAATACAGCCTTTTTGTTTTTAATTTGTATATATTTCTTTACCTTTATAATTTCTCTTCTAATGTAACTGAAATCTAACCATACCCCAGAATCTGTGCATTTTCAGATCTCATTGGTATTCTTGAGATGGCATTTTCTACACATAGAGAGTTGTCTTTGAACTGCCTGTCTATACCTCTCACTGAAAAACCTTCCTCAGGACTATTTTTGAAGAGACTCACTGAAGAAGTCTGCTGACTGATGAGCTCTATCTACCATGTGGTCATGAGGCATGAAGAGAAGAACTTTAGGGGAAGAACCTAAAGATCTGCAGCATGGAAATAAAATTACTCCCAAAAAACTGCGTAGTCTTTGAAGTTAGGTAAATATCTCTTAAGGTTGATTTAGTCCATTTAGGACTTAAATTCTTCCCTGGAGGTATTCTCTCTCCTTGTGAGTTCTCTCACTTTGTGCAGAGTTGAACAGCACAAAAACCTGCAGAAAGCCAAATCCTGAGCTTGTTTACATCAAAATTATTTCAGATTTACGTTATTGTAACCAAAAAGTGAAATGGTGATAATCAATACAGTAATTCCAAATGAAATTACAATATCATGTTGCTTCCTCTGTTATGTCATGGCAAACTAATAGGGGTTTGACACTGATTTGGTGTCATTGGTATGGATTTCTAATGGTTTAATTAAGACTAATTGTAACCTGTATCTCTGAAATTGGTGTTGCATGTGTATTTTAAACAATGAAGGATGAAAAATCTCAAGATCATAACTGTGTTGGGGATTCAGTGACCAGGCAATTAGACTTAGATATCACATTTCTCTTTACTTAAACCATTCTTTACTGACTGATTTCTTCTTTATTGTTACTAGCATTAGACTATTTCCCAGAAGCTTGCTTTATAGACCAGTGTGCCCAGTGCAAGACAGTCTACAAACACGGAACAGATCTGCTGTTGTGAAAAATACAAGGCTTATGAGAAAAATAAGTACAATCTAAATCTTTGTAGATGTTAGGCAGGTAGACACAAATATATTTTCCATCTCCGAGATGGTTTAAAATAATACTGTCCCAGCCCAGAGAAGTATAACAATGCTAAAATGATGCTGTGCCTGTGCATGTATTGACAGAGATGGTCACTTGGACACAGTGCTGTACTAACACACTGACGTCTCTTATGGCAGCCTGCTTGTCTGGAGCATGGGCAAAGGACCCTAAATCTATGTACCCATCCATAACAGGCATACACAACAAGGCAAAAGCACTCAGCATGGAAAACAAGAGGTGTAAGAATATGGGAGAAAACGATCATGCTGACAAGGAAGAAACAACAAGTGGTGTCACTATGGATTGGCTCAGAAAGAAGGATCCATAATGTAACATCAGAGAGCAAAATTCCTTATTTTTCTCTACTTCCAACTACAGCAATCCCCTACTTTTCTCCCTTAATGAAAGTGCTATTTACTTCTATGATATATTCCTCTTTTTAGTCCCACTCCCTGTATTTATTAGCCTGATAATCCGTCTTTACCTTACAGCCAGTGCCATGATTGCAAATCCTACAGGTTCTCAAACTGGTGATAAAGTAAAACTCTTTTAAGAGCTTCAGGATGGCGACTGGTGGCATAAAGCAGGTTATTCCTGTCTGGGGTTTCTAGGAAATTGTTGTATTCCACTTATTACCTATCTTTGAAATGAAAACATCAAGATAGTTTATCTCTGAAATGCTATACTCCACAGTATACGAGACCAAAAACTTAATAGCATCATGAATTTCATATAAAATAACAATACATTTATCCAAGATAGCTTTCTCTCTATTCCACACCAGGATATCACAGTCAATAAACTTATACACCATTGCACCATATAAATGTATTAAAATCCTTGATTGACTGAACTAATCTTTTTTTCAAAATAGGCTGTAAATAAGTAAGCATGGCACAGGATACAAACCTTGGCTATGTGCCCCTCATGAAGTGACAAATCCAGACATGTACTGATATTTAAGAACAGTTTAAGTTAAATGTTAATGGGCAGAATGCACTCTTGAATTGCCCCGTAAAACACAAGTAATCCAAGCAGTCTTTAATGGTCTTCCTATCTATTGACTATCTTTTGCTGTCACTTACATCTTGGCAATTACTTGGTCTGTAGCAGAGTTGAAGGGAGGTGTTTATGCATTTAAATTATGCATAGGCATAGAGATGTGGATTCATTCTACTCAATTTAGGTACCTTGCTGAAATGCTGGAGTTAGGAATCTGGTCATCCTAAACTTCAAGCTTAATGGAAAATTACCAGAGGACAATCCAGCCCTTAAATGGGAAGAATTATCCTCTGGAGGTCATCGTCCCTTTACTTTTACTACAGACAGAACCTTGGACAAAGCTATCCTTCATTTCTGAGCCTCGGTTAGGTTGGTTTAATCTGGAGACAGCATTTTTCTCATATAGTGAAATGAGTAAGCTCATGGAAGTTATTGAGTTTGCATTGGTTTAAAATAGAATCATAGAATGGTTTGGGATGGAAGGGATCTTAAAGCTAACCTAGTTCCAACCTCCCTGCCACGGACAGGGACACCTCCCACTAGACCAGGCTGCTCAGTACATGTAAGAGAAAAACAACTCCACATATTTTAGGAGCTAGACTTAACTATGGAAAAAGTTAGCTACCTCTTATCTACTAGGGACTGGACAGAGGACTGGACATTCAACCAGATGTATTAATTTAGGTATTCCACTAATTAACTGCCAATGATTTCTTCATGCCCATCTTCACATCCTTCAAAAAGTTTCTTTCTGTCAAAACTTTGTGCCCCTGACCCATCTGCTCTGAAGTCACAACTCGTTTCACTGATCTTTAACTGAGCTGATGCTACAGTGAAATCTGAAGATATAAACTAATACTGTCTCTACCCCACTCCAGAACTGATCTCCCTATGAAGCAAAACAAAACACCAAGCTCCTGAGCCTGTGTGCTCACCAGCAAATCTCCGGTGGACTCACCTGAGCCCAGGGTTTTGTGCAGTGACCCTGTAAAAAACATGATCTGTTGTCATTTTGTCTCTCTTCCATACTCATTTGTCTGTAATGCTGTTTATAATTTCCATGTTTTAGAATTTAAACATTTCATGTAGAGACCCTGCCTGAATATGTCTGTAAATCACCTATCACACAGCTGATGCAGTAATACAATAATAATAATTAATTAATAATGGGCCTATTCCTTAGAAGTGTCAAGAGCTGGCAACTGACATTGATGTCAAACCCTCTCAGAGGAATCAAGTCATTAATAATAAATAATAGCAGGAAAATAATAATATCACATTCTGTTTTTTCTCACTGCTGTGATGATCAAATCTTTCTTTCCATTTGCTAAGTACGTGCATATGGATCAAGTTACAGAGAACATATTTCTGCAGTCTTGCATGATAACGGTCCTACACAAGCTCTGGGTTGTTTTCATATATTTGGCTACTTGGTGAAATTTCCAGAGCCTCCGCATCCTGAAGGCAATACATTTGAGGGATCAGAACTCCAAGCATCCTGCAAAATAATGTGAAAAATTAAGTAAGTTCATAGTTAATTATACATAATGTTTTAAACTTGTTTCATTTACATTCCAAGATAGCTAATATCCATACCATCCTCTTCTCTCCTTCATTATGATTTGGCATGCTTTTACATGCTTTTGAACTTCCCCCTGTAAATCTGTGTATCTAGATACCCTTGCAACCTTATCTAAGGGGTGAGTGACGCAAGAAGGGTATTTGTTTCAGTGCTGGCCGCAATGCACTTTCTCTGCTGCTACACAGAGGACTTTGTTTGAGGCTGTCAATCAATCATCCTTCAAGCGTAAAAATCGCTTTTGTAACGAAGGGGTTATTATCCACATAATTCTCTGCGTTTCTTAACTGCTGTTTTTCTGAGTCCCTCATGTTAAGTTATTACATCAAAGTTGATTGAAAGCAGTTAAATGGTAATCACTTGATTTTTAACATTGCTGGAATCTCAAAGGACTGTGTTACTTGTAATTACAGCATTTTTCTTTACTTCACTTTGAATCTTAGGAGACAATGCTTTCACCAGTATTCCTGGTTAATCTGCCTTTAGAATAGCTTTGTTTCTTCAGCTCATCAATTTTCATAATGCTAGCCAATAAAAAGCAAAACTGCACAATAGTTGCTCTGCTATGTAGCAATACATATATATATTTATTGCCAAGACTGACTAAAACCTTAGGGGATTTCTGGTTCTTTGTTTACAAACACATGTGAATGAAGTCTGTGTTGCCTGAATTTTTAGAAGAATTGGCATTCTTAAACCATGAAGTTAATGAGCACAATTATGAAAAGAAAAAAGAAAGGGAGAACAAGAGAATGCCATATATATTAGAAAGAACAGATTACAATTATGAATACTGCTTTAAAGCTTGGTTTAGGATGTGTTTTACGCTGCTTTTGTTGCATTGTATTATGATGCAGGCCACTATATTAATAATGCAACATCCAGAGGAGAAGCAAGGCAGAGGCAGCAGAACTATGCCACACACAGAAGGGAGAAAATGATGGGAGCCGTATTTACTCTTGGTAGCAATACAGAATTCACTCCAAATACATTTATTTCATAATCCAATTGTTGCATCTTTGAAACAGAAAAAAAATATTTTAGCATTTTTAGGTAACTTTTTTCTTTGGTGGTTAGGCTTCCTGGCTCAATTGAAATGCCTAAACATGGACATCTAATGACACATCGGATGCTTCCTGTCCACTTGCTGCACCACCCATGGTAATGGACCTCTGGTAAGTTCGATGTCTCTGATAGCTTCTTGTGGCTACCTCAGTTACACCAGGCATTTCAGGAAGCACTGCAGCCAATGTCTAGATATCCAAGTCTCACCTAGGGCACCATTTTACCTAGAACAAAGTCTTTCTGCAGCTTTTTATGTGTTGCTTTGATAAAGAAATAATTCATGTTAACAATAAATTTTCATATCTCAGAGCAAGGGAGACTTGTAACTCTTGGCATTTGTGTGGGCCCTAAATACAGAAGTGACTCTCTATTGGTGCTCTCAGATTCTGTAGGAAGCCTAGTATGTTTTGGGGCCATTATTGATATTGGGAATCTGCTTTCTTATGTTTGCAGAAACATAAGCTAGAAACTCTGATGCAGAACTGGAGCTGAGGGTACACAATTCAGAGTTCCCATTTAGAACAGAGCCTAAGTTTTGTTGTTGTTGTTGTTTTTTCCTTAGAATGAGAATGCTGAAACATTAAGTAGTTATGATAGTACTTGATAATACTTAAAAAAATAATTTGCTTTTTGCACAAAAATGTTTTTTATTTTATTTATTTATTTTTAAGGTATGAAAGCCCCCAGTTATTGACAGTAGTTATGGACATAAATTGGTTATTCAGAACCAAGGTTTACAATATTTGTAAACCTTACGTATGTTCCATGCTAATACTCACAAATTTTAAACTAGGAAAAAAAACCAACAAAAACCAACACATAAAATTAGGACTTTGTCAGCTCAATCTTTCATAATTACGGTTTGTTTATATTTGTTTCCAATTTCATTAAGGTTATTGGAAAGGTACAAAAAAGTTTCTGAGTATTGTAGTTCTCAAGGTATGTTTTCACTTAGCAGGGGTTTGAATCAATGCATTTTATGTTAAACAGGTAATTGATTATAGGCATCTCCTGGTGCAGGACACAGAACTCCAGTCTGGTCCCCAAAAAATGCCTGTTATGAAGGGTACAGAATTGTCACTCACTTTCTGGCCTACTTAAGCTTGGATCTTTCCTTAGATCACCTACTTGTTACAGGGCTTAGATAGGGCTTAGTTCCAGAAAAGAGTTTTTAACTGTTGCCTTTGGAGTACTGTTTTTCATAACTGTGGAAAAAATATATATATATCTATGTACACTCTGAATTTCAAGAGAATTTCAGCATTATAGAATATATTCAAAAATAGATGTTTCTACACCTTAAGCTATCTGAGTAAACAGAAAACCAATTTGTTTTGAATTAGTTTTTAGTTTCTATAGTTCTTTTCAGTACACTTTAGTAGTTTTTTGAGGGGTTATGGTATTCACTATGGGAAGAGTTGTTTTTTACTTTCTGTTAGATACTTTCAGGAGATGTCAGATGAAAATGCATAACCAATATCACTGTAACATCTCTGGCTGTAACACTTCCAGGGAAGTCTATCCAGAAATGAGTTATCAGTATGGAGCTCTTTAGGGTACTAGCAAAGGATATGTCTTCTAACCCACAAAGTGATTCATTCTCAAAAGTCAGTTGTTTGCATACACTGCAGGCCATGTATTTTTAGGGGATGGAGAGGATTTAAATTACTTTTTATAAAAATGGGAGAAAATATAAATATAGCTCCTATTTTTCAGTGAATTTTTTATAATTATTAGGGCATTATGAACTTTCATTTTGTCATTTTCCTTAGTTATAAATATGTTCCCCTGAAAGAGATTTTACCTGAGTCCTATCAAGGGAGACAAAAGAAAGCTTCATCCCTCTTAGTCAGACAAACCCAGCTAATTGAGGATAGGTAATGACAGTAGCTGTGTAAAACTGTGCAATGGAGTAGAGCAAAAAGGTATATATATATATATATTTTTTTTTTTTTTGCTACAAATGCAGAAAGAAACTTCAGTGTGCTACAGTCAGTACCACTGCTGTAAGAAGAAGAAGTTTGTTGCTGATGTTAAGCTGGGCTTTGAGTATCAGGTAGGGACATCAAAGGTGAGCTGTAAAACCTGAGTTGTCTTCTATTTCAGTGGATATAGGATATAAGTGCAGGCCAGTTGTTATGAGGGCATCACAAAATTAGTGACTTGGTTCGTAAACATTGCTATATAATATGTTCCTTTCGTTGGCTAAGGTTGTTCTCTACACTTCTGGTTTTGAAACAGGATATGAAATGTTTGTCCATGACATACTGCTGAATTGTACTTTTGTGTTTCTGAACTGTTTTATTCCAACCCCCCGCCCCCCACTCACTCCCAAATTGTTCTTCTTGAAATGAAGATCTGACTGTGAGATGCTATAATCTCTAGTGCTTCATCCCTCTTAAAAAAATAGTGTTACTTAATTTTTCTTCTGCAGCACTTCCCTGAGACTTCTGGTATAACTAAGGATGACTTGCATGAGTAAGAGCTCTTAGGATAAAAGGCTTTAAAATCTGCTCTTAAGTTGCTGATGGCAGTCAGTGAGTAGCAAGAAAAAAGCACAAAAAACTGCTTACAAGAAACCTCATTTGAAAGCAGGTGCTGTTGTAGTTTTCTAGCAGAAGACTCAGTTCACAAGTCATCTGTAGACTACAGAAGAAAGAAGGTTTGATACAAAAGGATTGTCTCATTGACCCAACTTGATCCGTGTTTCAAAGGCAAAGCTGGAAATGTACTACAATGAGCTTCACATATTGATCAGTACAAGGAAAGAATGACACAGCTCAGCCCATGTCATTGTCCTTTTTTAACTTTTTATCTCCTGCCCTTACTATTTTACAAGGAAAAAAAAAAAAGTTGCAATTAGTTCATCTTAAAGAGATCAGACCTCTATTTCAACATCTGGACAAGATCCTGAGAAACAACAGGTATCCAGAAGGGATTTATGTTTGCTATATACATTTTGTCTTCACACAACAAATAAATATTTTTTAAATAAAGAGGAGGCAAGAAAGAAAAGAAATAGTTTTTTTTTTTTTCCTTTCATTTTCTCCATTTCACACACATACAGACATACTAGTTTTGCTAACTGAAATGAATATGGGCATCACTGTGAATAATCTCTCAACTCCTCTTTTTCCATTTTTGTGGGGATAATGAAATCAATTTAAAAAGACTAACAACAGACTGTTTTCCCATGAGTCAAAACTAATTTTCTGATACGAATGAAGAGGTTTTATGCAGTGAATAGTGTGGAGTATTGGAAAACTTTTAATGACCTAGATTTGGATTGGTTGTATTACACTCAAGTGGCAATGTATGAATAATATAGGTCAGCCTGAGTAAAACCAGATGTCTTAGCTACCAAAAGTCCCATTTTCAGAAATCAGAAAGTGGAATTATAGCTAATAACGAGTTTGTAACAATTCTCTTATGAGGCTGTTGCCTCATTACCAAAATGTCTTAATGCTGAATGTTGACTCAACTAACCCATATGTACTCATCCACCTAGTGGAATTTGCATCACCCACGTTAGGTCCCTTAGACAATGCACAGGAACAATCAATTAAGCAGGGGTTGCACCAAAGCCAGCACACTGAGTGCTTACTGTCTTAAGGCAGTTTCCAGAAAACTCAAATAGTTAGTACAATTATAATGTATTCTAATTACCTAAAAGGATGTTATAAGCATTGTTTTAAACATTTTAAGTATTTAACAAGCTAAACTGGGCCTCCCAGAGCTGTTTCCCACTGTGGAGGGTGGCCAGGTCTTCATCCTCTCTGTCAGTTCAACAGTATATCTGAAGGGCTAGGAATAGTCTTTTAGAATTCAGGCTTTTAGAACTGCAGTGCAGGAGAAGAAAGAGATGCCAGTGAACTTTTAGATTCCCAAAGCCTAGTATGAAGTCAACATCCCAATCAATTCTTGGAATAGGGTCAGGTTTTCTTAGGCAGGGGCAGAAAATTAATTAACATCTCCTAAATCTGAAAGACTGCCCCTGGTAGAGCTGGCAGATCTTTATAATGCTGCAAAGGGAGGTAGGCAGAAAACTCTTCAGCATGTTCAAGGCTAAGCTGCTCTGGGTATGCTCATAAGAAGAACTTTGGGTCCAAAGAAACTTTGTATATGAAAATGCAGATGGTTCAAATGTCCAGGAACAATATGTATCTCCCTGTCTGGGTAGTAAGTACAGGAAGATTGGAGGATACATATTTGGATGGGAAACATGCTGGTCACCATGAGATGTTTTTACTTTTTCTGAATCAATTTGAGGAGCTATTGCCTGGTTGAAAGTGATGCCAAACCTTTATAGAAAAATGTCTCCATATATTAAAATCTTACTCTTGCCTTCTGTGTTTTCATGGGGGGCAAACATACTCACTTCTGCCAAAAACCTCATTTCTATACTTAAAGAAGACTTTGGAACACTTGTTAGTTAATTTATTTATTCTTCTCCAGTGGCATATAGCTTGGTTTCTAGGTCTTCAGGTCCACAAGACTTTGGATATGAAAGCTGTTACATTTCCATTTATCATTTGTTTGTTTGTCGTTTTGCTTGCAAGAAAAACAAAACTATGCATTTCAGTCATTATAAAAGGCCATTATTAATTTATTCCTGATGCGCTAGAATTTGATAGTCTGTCTGTGTGCTTAAAATGCCTTTGTATCTTGTTCTTTGTTATCTCCTAAGCATGTAATTTAATTAACACATGTACCCTGCTTTGAAGATGTAAAGCGATATATGAATGTTAAAAACACCAAATTAAGGCTTACACAGGTAAAGCCATGGGGCAGAAGGCAGGAAGTACAACATACAAGGACAGTGTTTGAAGGCAATTATTCCTGTAAAGGTCAAGAACAAGAATAATACCCCAAAATTGCCATGAGGAGAAAAAATACTAATGTCAACCTTTGGAAAAACACCTATTTTTTTTTTTTGCTGCCATCCAGTGCTGCCTAATCAGATGCCTGCTGCTATCCTGTTCTCTAGTTTCCCTGAAATATGGTGGATTATTTTTCATGGTGACTTTACCATGCAATCGTGGGAATGAGGAAGGGAGGTAGCACAGGGAAACATAAGAGCTATCAGCTCAGGCCCATATTCTCTCAACTGTTAAAACAGGAAGCAAAAGTATTCACTAAATTCATGTAAATAAAGTTAAACAAGTTCATATATGTCAATTTATGGTAGTACTGTATAATGGATAGGCTACATGATATCATCTAGTTCATCAAGGTTATATCTTGTCAGAGTTATTTTATATCAAGAGGTCATGTGTAGAAAACTACTTTAGGACTTCAGCATGGTCAGTAGCATTAATCTCATAATTCCACAGTAAAATAACATAATAGCTTACATACAGGGATGCAAAGAGCTCAGAAGAGGGGAAAGAACTGGCTGTTAAAAAAAAAAAAAACTTACAGACTTGGACCCAGTAAATTTCTGGTAGTTTGCAGGCCTTAGGATCCAATTTTAGGTAGCAAGAATGAATTAAGTTGCCTAAAGACAGATATTTGTGACATCTACAATACTGGAGGGTATCTGATATTGGCTAAAAACTATGGTGTGAACCCTACACGGGACTCATGCCCTTCCAGAGCAGCAGCTGAAGCTCAGGAGAGCATTGATCTGTCTGTCCTGCCTGCTAGCCTTGATGGATTTAGAAAATGTTAGGATGTTTCAGATGGCATTGAATTGCCTATGTTTATGCAACAGAATACCATCCATGCAGTCAAGTGCCACTGTTTGGCATCAGAAAGAGCAATAGTGTCATGGTTTGTATTCAGTTTCCATGCTGTTAATCTCTCTTCTGGAACCTTTGCAGGCAGTAGACATTGGCCCAGTCACTGCAACTGTTAACTACAGACTACATTAAAAATTTTAGGTTTTAACTAAAAGAAGATAAAATTACTCCAAAGCATTTTTCAGGTGGTATTTCCTACCAATGGACAGGTTAATCCGATTTAGTCTTTGTCAAACATTTTGCAATTGCCATAACTTATGGTAGCATACTGCAAAGATCAGCCAAACAACACTGGTACCACATTGTAGATTAGTACAAGAGAAGCAAGAGAAGCACTTAGTGTGTCTCAGCTGGAAATTATTCTTTGTGCTTTTTATTGTGATCTTAAAACTTGTTATCTAGTGTGGAAACAACTTATTTTTTATTTTATTTTATTATTTTTTTAAATATGTGCTTTATCTTGTTTTGGATGGAGGTGGGGAGGAGTGAGCAAATCAGCATATTTCTCTCTCTGACTGATGTGTTCTCTTCTGATGGGTTTTATCTTGAACATGTTTATTATATTATTCACAACAGGACCCTGTTATGAAGTGGATGAATAATACTGTTCATTCAAAAAGGATGCACATAAACTGACAGTCACTGAATCATTGCCTTTTATATGTCAAGGAAATCAGTACAAAGTTGGCTGTCAATTGACACAGTTACATCAGTCAGTTTGCAAAGGATAGGTATCCTTCAGTACCAGCTATACCATATTAATTTATTCCACATAACTAGTGTTACCATGCTATCCTAGCTTTTTTTTTGTTGTTGTTGTTGCTGCTGTTATTTTAAAAGAGCCACCAGATATCATGAAGCAAAATTCATTATCAGCTTTCTTAGGTTGCGGTGCTATATCTCTTTCTATTTTCTTTGCTGATAAACAGTGAACAGGCAGAAGGGTTCATCTTTTATACAAATATGTAAAGCTCTGTTGTTACTAGTCTTCCAGTTTTGACTTTCATTCTAATTGCTTTGGGAAAACAATTTACAGATTTTAGTTTTTTTTTTTTTTTTTTTTCTTTCCCTGTAGAGATGTGTAAATTTTCAAATTCAATCATTATAATGATGAATACATGTTGAAGAAACATACTGAAAGAAGCATATACCTGTCACGGATTTTTTTTCAGTATATCCAAGTAAAATCTATCCTAATCACTGCATCCATTTTTCAAAGGCAACAGAACAACGAGACATTTCTAGAATTGGAGTTAATGATGACAACTGAAAGATATAATAGTATGTGAAAAAGCCTATATGTAGAGTCACATTTTTCTTTTTATTGTGAGTTCTGTGTATCTTGTATATTCTCTTGATGAGTCTGTGTAGTCTTAGTTTCTGCAGAGGTTTGAATGAAATTAAGAAGGTGCTGTCATGTTGTTATCAGCAAAAAGTTTAGATTTTTCTAAAAGAAAGTCTCCACATGCCAACTTATCAGCTTTTACAAAGCTCTGCTTTGCTGTCCTGTATATGTCTGAAATTTGACTCTAGCAGTTCACAGAATTAATTTTTTTTTTCTTCTTCTGTAGAAATAAAAAGAGCAAATGCATGTACATGATCTAAAACTAATCCATCTATATTGCCTACTGCTTGAATAGGTTGTCTAATGATAACAGATGATTATCTGCTTGGAAAATAATGGGCAAATTTCCCTTGCTGTAACTTCACTGACTTCAGACTGCACTGTGTTTTAATTATAGCATGTTCAAACTAGACTCAACAAAGAAAGAGTAGATGTGCTAAAGGAAAAAATCCTCCTTTGGTTGGGTGTCTGACTATTACTATTATTTATTTAAGTGCTTCTAACGTGACAGTCTTGACCTACTTGGTCTTTTCTTCTCATAATGGCTGTGAAATCGAAACAATTCACTTGGCATTTTAGACCGTCATTAAAAAAAATGCCCAAGAATGCCAGAATGGAGACTTTTTTTGCCCATTTGTGTCACTACAAGCTGCTTAAAAGAGTTACTTTGCTGCACTGTTCACAGTGAAGAGGACATAAAACCCTCTTGCTACAAATTATTGTACTTCAAGTATAAAACCAAGGTAAATTCATTTCAGCTACTCCATGATTAGTCATTTTTTAAAGATCTCAGACAAAATATTTAACCTTAACATCAGTGGAAAGTATCTTGTTCAGTTAGGTTATAATTTAATTCATAGTGACCCTATCACATTTCTTAAAAAAATCATGATTCTTCAGTTCCTGTGGTGAGAAACTCAGCTGATGTCATGTGGACATTGAATAGTGCTAGGGTGCCTTGTCACTGTGAACATGTATTTGGGGATCTGTACAGAGGGAAGCCAGAGGGTCTGGCTCTGATGTTAATTTCATTTGGGAAATTTTGTAGGTCATTTCTCCTTTCCTTCTGCTTCTCCTTCTTTTTAATTTACAATTTAACTTCACTTTTAGATGAAAGCTATACTATTTTGTCAAGTGCTTTATTTATGAAAGACACGACATAAATGTTGTCTGAAATGCATGCAGATCCACAGAAGTAAACATTCAACAAGCAAAAGGTCTTCAAATATACTGCGGTCAGGCAGGGACAGGAGCATAGGTACTAAAATTTGCTCAGTAGTGCAGGAAGCCAAATGGGAGGCATCTGAACTCAGAGAAAACAAAGATGGCCTCCTTGTACAGCTACTCACAGCTTTCCCACTTGCAGCTGATTGTTGGACCTCCCTGCCTTTCTCTCACCTCATCCACTCTGTTCACCAGGGTCTGTAGACTGTAGTCTTTCTCAAACTACAGACTTGCATCTGGCATTGGCTCCTCCAGAGCTACCTGCCTCCTTTCCCAGCATGATTAGAACAGAAAGATCCATGTTCATGGCAAAAAATCATGAAGAACAGGGAGAGAGGTGCTACACTGATGGAAAACGAAATGAGGACTTTCCTGCAGATTGAAAGGAGGCCTTCATGGAATATTTCCTGTGGGCTCAATCTTCCTCATGGCCATCAGCAGAAGCAGTGGGTCAGGAGTGGCACAGCTAACACCTTGTAAGAAACCTATCCTCCACCTGAACTTGTCTTTCCCCTTGCCCATGGAGGTGTATCCATCACCAACAGCCTTCCCTATTATCAACTCCCCACAGTATCTACCTTTCCTCACTAGTCCCTCCATCAGCAGTGACAATTTACCTTCCCTTTCTCCAACTGCAGCTCTCAATTTCCCACTCCCCAGCTCTCCAGCAGCCACCTCACCTTCTGCCACAGCCCATGAGTCAGTGAAGGAGGAGGAGTCCAGCTTGATGTTCACAGAATTACTCCCTGTCTCCTCAAAGAACCTCCTGCAAGCCAGGCTGGGTTTGTGGGCTACTGGGCATGCGGTGATTCATACCCTCACATATTCACATGCCCAGCAGAGCTGAAGAATTTAGCATAAAGTGCAGAGTTTTTAACAAACCAGAATAATTTTTCAATTTATCCAAGCTGTTCTTTCTGCAAGTAAATCAAACAATTAAAGGGCATTCACTTATTTTTCATGCACTGAAATTATGAATTTTTCATTATGTTCAGATTCCCATTTTTTTCCCCCAGCTTCATTAACTGTCTAGTGTGGACTTTATTGTCTACATGTTCATATACTTTAACTGGCCGGCATGTTTGAGGGAATATTTTGTAGAGGCTGTCTTCTGTTCCACTCCCCTCTCTCTCTGTATAAGTCTTGTTATTCTCTGAAAGGGAAAAGAGAAAGAACAGGAAGAATACATAATAATTAAAAAACATGTTTCTTTTCAGGTAGCAGCACTCAGCACTCCGCTGTAAACCATGCTATGTAAGATCTTGTAAAGCTTGATTGGAAGCATATTATCATATTAAAAATGTGTATATCTCTTCCTTCCCTTAGAATTAACATTTTGCATTCAGTGGAGGCAGAACAAGGGTTTCAAGTGGATTTTGCTCTGACAAAAACCTGCATTCTCTGTTAAGGTTACTCTTTTAATGGAAACTCAAAGAAGCAGGTTTTTAAGACCTTATTAAAGACAAAGTTGCAGCAAATAGACTGGCAATGTTACAGCCATTTCAGGTGAAAAAGACAGGGCTTTTCAGAGACTCCTCTGAGGGTGTGTAATGAAAACTATCTGGAAGATATCCTTGTCGTCAATGCCCAGCTGCCTAACTCAAATCTATCGTGGCAGTTCAGAGATGAAATAGAGAGTGACCTGACCTGATTAAACCTTGACATTGCCCCACAACCAACAATACACATGTCTAAGTGCTGCCCCTGTTCACAGGCGTGTGTATGTGATGTTAATATCTTGGGCTGTGTTTATGAAGTCATTGAAGTCAGCATGATGTTGAACAGTGGCAGGAACAGCCTCTTCCAATCTAAAGCACAAAAAGGTTGTCACACAGGAGGAGAAAGATTACATTTAGTTGTAATGTAGCTGTGAAAGTGGACTATTTACTTCTAATACATTTTTTTTTCTTCTTTTCTTTTTCTTCTGAAAAGCTGCAGAGACATGGCATTAAACTTGCATCTGGCAGAGAAAGTGAGAGCAAGCAGGGGCAGATTGGCAAGGTCTCAGGTCAGGGTGTTATGTCACAAGTGCAGCCATCCCTCTAGAGCTGGTGACTGCTGCCTTCCAGCCGTCTCCACCTTTTAATACTGAAGTTATGTGGGCTTGTTTCAATAAGATGTGTAGCCCTTTGAGAACCTAGCCCTGCAGACTTGAAAGTTGGGAAAAAAAAAAAAAAAAAAAAGGGGATCTGAAATAAATCCAGGTGGCAGTGATGAGATTTTGGCAAAAAATATTTTCCCGTAGGCTGTTTAGGTTCATGGCATCTTACTAATTAGGCAACATCAATGCTTGGGCTGTATGAATTCAGCATGCTTGGTCTGGGTCTGCTTGAAAAATTCTGATATCCTAATATATGCATGACACTGACTGCATTTTAATGGTTTTGAATTTGGATTTTACTTAGGTATCCATTTCTGAAGTTTGAGAAAAACCTGAAGAATTGATATTTGTTCCTCAAATAGTCTCCTTTCCATTTGTTAGATGTTTCATAATAGTAATTCATGCTTTAATGTCTCTTAAGAAGGAAATTGAGGGAGTGTTTAACACCCAATGCAAAGTTATCCTAGACACACTGGACTTGTTTCTGACAGCCTTGTTCATGTCAAGTATGACTTTCATCAGACTTTAAGCACCTTTCTCTCCAGCAGCAATTCAGAACACACCTTCAAGCACACTCCAAAACCTGAACTCAGCTTAACTCAGTTGGATGTGAATTTTGAATCATAGTTATTCCTAGTGTCTGAAACAGATTGTCTGAATCAAATTGTTCCAAAAGCATTAAAAAATGAAGGTTAAAAAATGCTGAGATTCATTATCCTATCAGTAATATTCTAATAACTCTCTGATGCAAGCTGTCATCCTAATCTGAGGTCCATTAAATAAGAGATGGTGGAAGGTGACAATCACATAGCAAAATTGCTGGGTTTTCGGATAGTTACACTGTCATTAGTATTTTTTTCTTTCTTAAATATTACTTGTTGATTTATAGGGGTCTTTGGCATTTAAATATGTCTTGTTTGCCAGGATATAACCTCACTTTATGAAGCTTATTGTTCAAGTGGAGAGAAATTTTACATGTTGGAGTAATTCAACAAAGCTATGGAGATCTGTTCTAAGTCTAGTGCAAAGTATCCACTTCTTACCTTTAATATTTATATTACCTTCTAGAGACATCAGTTGAGATCAAGATCTAAAGTGGCATCTCTTCAGTTCATCTGTGGGGTGAGACAAGTTTTGAACAGTTCTGATGAAGATGAAACATTATTGTTGCCATTTTCTAGCAAAAGAATTAGTCCACAGAAGCTAGAAAGAGAACTAAGGGCTGGATCCAGATCTTCTGAGTCACACTTTGCAAAACTGATATATCTGTTCTGATGCATAAATAAACCATTTCCACTCAATGCATAAAATCCCTGACAACCTTAATCAAGCTGGTATTTCAAAGTCTGCTTCCACATTTCAGAGTGAATATGCGATTAAGAGGGTAAGGAAAGAAAAATGTGTCATACTAACTGAAAGTTAACTAACATCGACAGAACTGACATTTGTGTAACCTATCTGTGAATCAAATGCTGTCATGAATGAATGAGTGTTTACTATTTAGGCAAACATTGTGAAGCCTATTTGTATCACAGTGTATGGTAAAAAGAGCTTTCTGTATGTACTGAGGATGGGGCAAGAAGAATTTTGTGACATATTCTTCCCAATCCATGCTACTTAGTCAAGGCTCCTGCCAGCTGCAGAGATGAACTCTTCCCATCCCTTGAGATTGATGTGTGTAACCATCACTGTGATTTTTTTATTTTATTTATTTTTATTTAAATTTTATTTTTTTTTCAGTGAGGTTGCTCAGATGTAACTAAGGACATAGTTTGGACTGTGGTATATTTATTGCTGGAAACAAGATGAGGAGTGGAAAAGACAGCAGATTTTTATTTCCAAGCTCAGGTTGAATCTGCAGGCTGCCATTTAGAACAAAAACATCTGTGTGTGCAAAATGAGTGGATTTCTCTTAGGAAAAATAAACACAAAGCCCTCTGATTCTTGAAGCTGTCTTTACAGAATCAGTTTTAGAGCAGAAACACACTTTAACCCTAAACTGGTATATATATATATATATTAAAAAAAAAAAAGCCAAATTACACATACCCTATCTGAATAGGGAAGTTGCACTCTAATTGTTGGATATAAGCTTGACTGCTTTTGAATTAACAGTTAAAGCTGTATTCATTAATCTGAACAGAGAAAAGCAGGCAGATTGTCACAACATACCTCAGTTCAGTAGTCATGCAGAGCAGGTGAAAGAATACTAGCCATTTACAAAGTGAAACAGCTGATCTCCATCAGTCCCATCACTTAATGATGAAGAGAAAAAGGCAACCATCTGCAATACCTAGAAAAAGATTTATGATTTATCTAAAAGTCCAGAGTCCCAACAGGCAATGTACAACTTACAATTACCCAGAATGATTAAACTTAATGCTTTTACATACTTTATCAACTCAAGATTTACAAAGGACACAATTCATAAATGTATTATGGTCCATTTGCTGTACATACAGCTTCTGGGAAAAATATTTCCTTTGAGAAATAAGCATGAAATTCATTAAGTTTGAAGAAAGCATTTGGAATGAGAAAGCCAATTCAGAAAGAAAAGGAACTGACCCCAAAATAGGGATGAGGTAAGGTGAGATGCAAATTGTCTCCAAACAGTAGTTGATTAAAGGAACAACTTGGGTTCATGAAATCAGGTTGAACCCACTTTCAGTGCCTACTGAAATTTTCACTATCCTTTTTCTCTTCTCCTTAAGAGACAGGTTAAGGGTTAATGGATTTGCCATTAAGAAGTCTAGATATTTAACTTCTAGACTGCTTTGTTGTTAAATGGAAACTGCTGTTGTGTAAGAAGTGTAACATAAAAGCTCTGGCAAATCTTGCTGGTATAATTTAAGATGTTACTGTCCTCAGTTGTCTGTCCTACCTCTCTGCCAAAGAATATCACCACCCTCATGGGAATTCATACAAAGCAATTGTTACCACTCCACCTGCTTGGCTGTACATTCTGGCATTTTAGTTAAATCCACCCTCAGCAGTAGTCCAAACTAAAGCAAATCAGGCTAAGAAATGTAAGATGTCTTCCTTTTTAATATTTTTTTTCCTCCTAATTTTATCACAGAGGTGATGTGGGCCAGCAGGGGGGTAGGGATTGGAGTTATTTGAGTCAACAACATTTTAAACACAGCCAGACTTATAACAGATAGCATATCAAAACCCTGAGCTTTTTTTTCTTCCTTTTTTCCTCACTCTTACCTACTAACAGTATTACGGAGTGGGACACAGCAGAGGCAGCAATTCCATAGATAATCATTGTGAGAAGGAGCATTCATCTGAAAGAAATTAAATTGTTTCTGCAAGTGTATCTCAACTGGAAGTGTAGTTACAATTGGAAACAGCTTTGAAATTGCTGATCATAACAGTCTTGTAAACATCACTTTTGAGAGGTCTGTGCTGATGTGAGTTGCTCATCCAAATCACCTGGGATAGGTCTTCAAGTGACCATTTCATCATGCTATTGCTGATTCTCTGAGCTGAAGCAACATCTTTCAAGAATGATACATAGAGCAAGCCCTAATAAAATGTATAGTTTGCAGGTTCCCACCTGAATGTTCCTAGTTACCTAATCAGGGACTTTGAGCAGTACCAGCTGCATGATGCCTCTGTCATATTTTTACGTGAAGCTCACCTGGGAAGAGTCCAGAATACTGGCGAAAAATATGCTCTAAAAGACAGCTCTTGGCAATGAGTTGAGGAATGAGAGATCTCATACAGGGCAAAGTCAGTGGGATCAGCCATGTGGAATTAGCATTTCTTTGGTACAAATTAAATATTTTCTGTCTTCATTTTCCTTTACAAGAGAGGATTTGTAAAATTTGCTCTTGCTGATAGAACCTGGTTTATAATTTTTTGCTCTAGCTGGATATGGATAGCCTGGAGATAGACATTATAAGAATGAAAGAAGGTTTTCTAATCTATCTGAATAAAGCATTGGTGAAACTTTCATGAGAAAGTGTATGCACCTTCATAAGAAATTTGGATAAGTCTCAGACTACTTGCTTTTGAATGTGTAAATGGCACAAATAATATATACTATGCTATTTTCTGCTTTGAGATTAATAACCCATAGCCAACATATAGTCTAGAGTCTATTTTCATGCATAGAAAAATACCTTCTTGCACAAGGTATGAATAGTCTTGCTTTATATATATATACACACATATATGTGTGTGTATATAAATATATAAATATATTTTTCCCTAGTAGCACAGAATTCACTTCTCTACCTGTAAACAAAGAGCTGAGCTGTAATGCAGATTAGCAACTGATGTGCTATAGTTAATCTGGAATACCAAGCATACCTTATATTTTGTGGACATTGGATACACCTAATCACAGATGTGCTGGCATTTTTAAAGATGATTTTTCCCAAATATCTGCCAAAACCAGACTTACTTGCACTTTTTTTCTGTGTTGTGAAAAGACAATGCTGTTTGAACCACATCTCCGTACAGCAGCTCCCCTGCTCATTACAAACCACTGCCAAATCTTCATTCTGATGCTCAACCAAGCTGTACCTTATACCTTGGGATGTATGTGACAAGGATGAGTTCATCTTTTAAATATCCATTAGCTACTTCAGGATTTTAGTACTTAGGTGATATAACTTTCTTGAATTAAAGTTACTAATTTAACTCCTAAACATTCATACTGGAATTGATATATAGTGAAAGATGAACAGCATATTTTTTTTTTCCCAGAACCAACATGAGGTTTTAAAATCTTGTTTTGTTTTGTTTTGTTTTGTTTTGTTTTTCTTCAAGCCCACAAGGTGCCATTATGGCTGAAGTGTGCTGACTAAGCAGTGCTCACACCATGAAGACAAGGATGGTGAGCATGTCAGGATCTGAATAACAATAGATTGATGAATTTGCATTGTCTTGTGAAATACAGTTACCGTGTATATGTGAATGGTCTACAACACAGTTGTGATCTAACAGTACTCATTTGGCTCACATATGAATTGAACACATGAAGAAAAAAGGGAAAGCAACACACGTGCTTTTTCATTTTGAAAGTAAAAGAGATGAGTTAATTTCTTCAGTCAAAGCCTAGGTACTCATCTGTACATTGTATATTATCTTCATTAGTCTAACAGAAAATGAATAGGGTAGTAAGGCACACTTATTCAAAGCTCAGATACACTTCTTGACCATAATGAGTGAATACAGCATTTAGTACTCCCATTTGTATTCATACCTGTTAGTTCAAAAGTAGGAAAAGAGCTGAGAATGCTTGTATAAGGACAGGTGTGCAAGCATCTGCATTGGGCATTGCATGATTTAGAAAAATGGCAAATGATGCCAGTGGTATTAGTCAAGTCTATATATGTATTCCCATGTAATTTTTATAGATCTAGAAGCAACATGTTGGTATAGATTTTGATTTCCAAACTGAATGGCAAGTGGATGATGGATTCCATGCTGTGCTTGGACACAGTTCCCAGCTCCCTCCTACTCTGTGAGAAATGACTGCAATCATAAACCCACCACATAATGAAGACTTCAGTAGGAGCAGGAAACACTACCACACCAGGAATTTGCAGGACATCTGGTAAATCAACAACATTATCACAAACATCATGGCCAACAGTCTGAGCTCTAGCAACAGTATATTCATTTTCCAAATGTTCCAACTGAGAAAGCTACTCAGACCATTCCCACTGTACACCAGATGGTTGATTGGTAAGCCAATATTTTCTCTATACACAGCAGCCTACTCTTCCATCATTAGGAAACATTTTGCATAGGGAACAGATATTTTATTAGAGACAGGATTTTCTCTGGCCTATGTTCTGCTGAAGAAAGATATATACCGTATCATATATACACCACAATATATACAACTGCAAGATACTGTAAGTTTCTTCTTCATTTGTTCTGCTGCAGTCCACCAACATATGGAAAGAAAAAAAAAAAAAAAAGAAAAAAGAAACTTTTTGATAAACTGCCCCCCATCATTTTGAATGACATTAAATATATTTGAAGTGAACTATAATTAACTAAATTGTATTAAAGGTAACATTATCAAATCCATATGAAAATGATTCACTTTGTACTATTGCAGTATCAAAGAACCACAAAACTAGCCTAGCAATATAGTAGCTCAGGCTAGCGTTTAGAAGTACAATTCAGGCTCCAAGTAATTAGCATAGTCCAATATCTGGTGCCTTAGTCAGGTAAAACTGTCTGTGAAATCATTGGAAGTTTTGCCTATTGAATGTGTATTTCAAATAAAACTTGAGAATAGAAAGCTGAATTGACTGTGTTGACTTTGCAAAGTGCTCTCCAAATTGCAATAGTGACTATGCCTACAGACAGAAAAATCATTGTATTGCTAAAACCTCCAGTCTTGCTATTAGTTAGATAATAAAAAAAGTTTTTTCTTTAAATGTTCTTTCTTCTGTTTATCTGTTCCATAGCAGTAGTTGTAATCACTGGACAGGTTCCTAGCTTCGTGACTTGAAGCTTTGTCAAATGTCCCATACAAGGCAGGAACCTCCTCAAAGCTCTTTCAGTCTGATACTTGTTTCTTCTATGAAGCCTAGGAGAAATATAATTTTTGTATGTGATGCTGATGGTTTGGCTATAATAATGATTACAAGGTATACTTTTAAAAACTCAAGGTTCTCCTTTCCTTATAACTTCACCAAATTGTTACTGCTTGACCCCAGTATTTCCATGACTAGTATGTATAATAAGCTGGTGTGTTAGAGGAAGCGCGAGCAGTAATACTAAAAACTCTGTGTTGGGATAGGAAAATATATTGTCCTGTTCCTTTTAAATTCTAGATTTTATCAGTGGAATTTCAGTACTGTATTGGAGCAAAGATTTGAAATTAAGCAGTGGGATTTTCCTAGATGTTTGAACAATGCCATTTGCTTAGTACTTCACCATGAAAAATATCAGTTTGCACATACTCAAGAGACACTTAGTAGGCATTGAAAACTATGTCCACACCTTGTGAGCATTACTGGTAAAGATCTACACAAGATAGGCTGGATTCTTCTTGAAACTGCTCTTCCTAGCAGTTCAAGGTAGAAGGCTCACTGGAGCTAGATAATACAGTGATATATTTCAGTCAATGCTCATACATGCATCCTCAATCACAAAATATCTGAATGGTCACCTACATATATATACATTTAATTCAGAAATTTTTTGTTTCTTCTCAGCTTCCTGCATTTTTCTCAACTTCTCCATTTCTTCTATTAAAACTCTGATTCCACAAAGCTATATTCATATGCCTACTTTAAAAACAGTAATACCACTGAAGACAACAGAACCCTTGTATGCAAAATTTTAAGCATGTCTGCAGGATCGCGTTTGTGAGTTTTAGTCTGAGAACTCTGAATTTGGAAGTCTAAGAGCTTCATGAACTTTCAAGCAGGGATTATCCTTATGTTCTACAGAAATTGTGCTGAATTATGCTGGTGCTTAGGAAGAACAGAAGCTTTTCCCCAGAGCCATCTTTGGATGGAAGCATGGTAGTACTTGGGTTGCAAAAGGTGAATAACAGAGGCAACACAGAAGACTCTCCAGTCTGGGTCTGTTCAGACAAAGTAATTCAACTCCTGGTCTCAATAAAGTAAATGGCAGCTATGCCCTGTGACTTTCCCTGTCAGTAAAGAGAAATGACTGTGTAATTGCTAGAATCTGATACTGAGCTTGTACCAAAGAGTACATTTCATGGTTAAAGAAATAAAAAAAAAAAAAAAAAAAAAAAGAGTGACAGAAGAACACGGCAATGCATTGAATCAGGATTTAACAGAAACAGTTACTTCTGATTTTTTTTTTTTTTTTTTTTTAAGAAAAAAAGATTTAATATACTTTTCAATCATGTCAACTGAAATGCGACTTTCTCCAATGATAGACTTGCCTACATCTATCACAAGGTAAACAATCTGTGCTAAAAGCATACAGACTTATTTTTCCTTTATTCTTATCTCACTGAAACAGTCCACTGACAAAAGCGTCTTTTGTCTGTAAGAGATTTGATTGTGTTTCACCCTAAACTAATGTAGAAGTAGAGGTGTATTAAGGAAGTTTTGGCTGCCGCTGGCAGTGGAATTCATCGGCCATTATTTTGCTCTATAACAAATAAACACATCATATTGTTGCCAAATAGCTGTATGTAGATTTGCAATTCCTTATAAGTAATTTATCAGGTTTATCAAGAGTTATAATGTCATTAATGAAAAGTGCTTGCAGAAGAAAAAGGAAAAAGGATAAAAATGTATTAACCTAGGAGGTTTCATTTTGACAAAACTAAATGATAGGAAACAGTATGTCTGTAGGGGTGATCCAGCTGTTGAATCTCTAAGAAAAGAGTTATGTGGGAGTTGTTAAGATGTAACATCAGGCTGAAATTAGTGGGGTTGTATTTTAAGTTGGGGGGGGTGGGATAGTTTTGTTTTGATTTAGTATTTTGAGGAATTGGGTCCCTGTACTGGGTCTAGCTGGAATGTTAACTTTCATGGCAGCAGCCCATACAGTGCCGTACTCTGTACTTGTAGCTGGAACAGCAGTGTTATCACACCAGTCTTGTGTCTACTGCTGAGCAGCAGTGGCACAGCATTGGGCCTTTCTCTAACCCTCCTAGGGGGTGGGCAAAAAGTGAGGAGAGAAACATCACTAGGGCAGCTGACCTGAACCAATCAAAGGGATATTCCATACCATGTGATGTCACACTCAGCAATAAAAGGTGGAAACAGGAAGAAGAGGGGAGGGGTGGGCTCCCGTTGGGAAAACGTTGGTCCTCCTCTCGAACACCGGCTGCGTGCGTTGAGGCCTTGCTTCAAGGACGTGGTCAATCATCGCTCATTTGTGGGAAGTAGAGAGTAATTTCTTTCCTCTGCGCTTCCATATAGCCTTCATTTATTTTATTTTATTTGTTTGTTTTCCTCCTTTCTTTTTATCTTCCCTTTTCCCCTCCCTTTTCCCTTTTTATTTCCCTTTAGTTAAATTGTTTAGTCATAATAATCTTTATTTAATTATTATAATTATTTCCCTTTAATTAAATTATCCTTATCTCAACCCGTGAGTTGTTCTTTGCTTTACTTCTCCCCCTCCTCATCTAAAGGAGGGGGAGTGAGAGAGCGGTTGTGGGGTTTAGCTGCCCAGCACAGTAAAACCACCACAGGATTGTCAAGTCATACCAGACTTCCTAGAATTTTGGGTAAATGATAGGTAATGAATATCGAATGTAAAAATGTCACATCTTGATGTCTGACAGTTAGAATCTGTCTTCAGTGATTGAAATCAGGATGGAGTTGAACAACGGAATTCCTCTTCCAGCCTCTCACAAGAGTGTGAATTACTTGTATATGTCTAGGGGCGTCCTTAATTTATGGAACAACATTTTTCATGGCTTATGCCAGTTGTTTGCAGAATGAACATACATTTACATCATTCTTTAGGCCTTTTCCATCCTTTTGAAAAACAAAACTCGTCAGTCTTTTGGAATCTCAGTTTAGTACAAGCGGTACAAGAGTCCCTTCTGTTTTGCATATTGTAATCTCCAACTGCACATGGTCACCTAGTGAATTGAAAAGAGTAAAACTTCCAGATTGGTGGTTTAATATTCCATCTTATCAGATATTAAGTGATCATTTAATTGTGGGCATGTAATCTATAGCTTCACAATAATCCACATTTTTTAAAGATTGAGTATTACCATATGTGTGTGACAGATTTGTGCAAATCATCTGAATAGTTTTGGGTAAATATGATGCTCTCAATACTGGAAAGAGCTGAATAAATTTAATGATGCCACTGATTTTTAAACTTAAAACAGACAAACAAACAAAACAATTACTTAAAAAGTAAATTTGTGTTGGTAACACAGTACTTGAAAAAATCAATTACTTTGCTACTCATTGTAACTAGAATATCATAGAATTGAATGGAATACCTGTGTCTGTTCTTAGCTTAATTACAGTCTTTGACACTTTCTTAAAACAGTCCTTATTTCTAGCCTTTCGCCTTCTTCATGCAATATCTTAATTACTCTTTCAAAAGGTAGACTAGTATGACTGCCTTGACCTTCTTTTCTCCCAATTCCTCACACTCTTCCTAAAGAATTCATTACATGTCTGATCAAATCTACCTTTTTGGTATTCTGTCCATTTGTAGGGTATTTTGATTGTTCATGGTTAGCTTTCCAGCTACATCACTGGCCGCTCTTTTACTACCTCAGTGAAAAACCTTCTCCTTTCTTTCATTAGATATAGGATTCTGCTAGGAACTAATATCAATTGATCAATTGAATTGAGATCAATTGAAGACAAAATTTCATTTACTGTTTTTACACGAGTCACTCATGTCATTGACTCATTGTCATCTCTTCCTTCATCTAACTTGTTTGCCTTGTCTACCTTAAGGCTTTCTGTATGCGCAGACTCCCTTGACGTGTAGTGGAAATAAAATCAAATTCCTTACTTTTCTTCTTAAAACCTGTTAGCTGCCAGTTCACTGCCAGTGTACCTAACAAAACTCATTGATGTTCTTTGTAAATGTGGAGGTCATTTTAGACCTTCCCTGTCTTGCTTTGCACTAGAAAGCATTGTTCTCTGTATATAGTACTATGTATATACATGTATGTATATATGTACAATAGTATTATTATAGCTGCTACTATAAAATATCTAAGATCCTTCTCTTTCTGAACAGACATTCAAAACACTCCTTCATTCATACATTTTATACAGTTTTGGCTCTTGTCATCTATGTCGTGCTAGATTGCTGATTCCTAAATCAAGGATTGCTTTAGGAAGCACATATATATATATTATAGCATATATATATATATATATATATATATATATATATATATATATATATTTCCTTTTTCCTGCAAAACGTACAATCACAAAATTTTCCTCAACAACTATTTTATCGGGTCTTATTGATTCACATCATTGGTTCTCTGTTTCTCTATCTGCTTAAGTTCTCTTGTTCTTCTAATCCTTTCTGAATTTAATCTCATTCCAGTTTTTACGTGAATGGCAGAGGATGAGTAAAACTCTTTTTGGGGGTATATAAGATTATTAGACTTGCACAGGCAGCACCCAAGTCGCACAGTTTAATGTTGGGTGGTATAAGCACCTGGATGGAAAAAAGAAAGCACTGAGGGAAGAAGAATAGCTTTGGATACTATTTTTTTTTTTTTTCAGAGGTGTTATTTTTCTACTCATTTAGTTAAAGGAGTAAATCTAATATTACCAACAGGTTACCAGCTGTTGTTCCAAACTAGATACTGAAATTTCCCCAATTTTACGTATTCGATCTCTGGGCATCTAATTCAGCTTTATGTGTTACACTGCTGGAACAAGACTTCTAAATCAGTGTGCTTCAATATTTAAGTTAATCACACTAGATCTGTATCTTTAACTTTAAGACCTCCAAGAATGAACTTTTGAGCACTTAAACTCCTTTCTTGAAAGCCAGCATAACCTAACTTTCGGAGTTGGGCTACCAGATTGATTTCATTATCCCTTTCTAATCTTTTCAACAGAGATTCTCTTCCTATGTTTAATTGTCTGAAAATTCCCTTCTAGACCATGGACAGGGGTGGGCAGAGACATCCAGAGATGCCTTCCAGACTAAAATGGTGTAGTTAAGCTAGGCAGATAGGGTTGAGAGGGTAAGAAAGAAAACTAGATAATAAATTTAGGCTAAAAAGACTAAATTTAGACTAAAGTCAGATGAGTTTGATGAACATCGTTCTGAGACTACAATTATTTCAATGGGGTATTATCCAAAGGAATTCATCTGAGTACAGGAAGAAATATAACTCCATTACTATGGTAATAGTATTATGGTAATGGTTCAAATTCTACTAACATGCCTTGCTTCTCCATGGGGCTAATGAGCTTAGGAACAATTCTGCTATGCCTTGTGCCATACATGTACTAATTTTCTGGTTATGACTGCTGGCAGACTAAACTAGACCACGGCACAGATGTAAGCTCTGGTAGATAATTCTCTATACTGTTTAGCAGGTAACATTTTGGCTTGTGTCAGTGTTTCCCAGACAATGCCCAAAGTGGCTCATTTCTTAATAGGCAGATCCATGCCTTGTCTTCAGGGCCAGAGAATGGGGCTGAATTGAATTACTTTACTGATACACCTGTGAACAATGCTATCAACCCAGCTAGCCTCTCAAAGCATGACATCTCACAGACACACTGTTACCTTTGTAAAATTTCACTACTGTACACTCCTGAAAATATTAATATTTTTAACAGATCCATTTACCATGGGGAGCTGCAGCTAAAATAACATTTTTTTACTCAAAATTCAAATACCATAACATCAGATGGTTACTGGTGGTAATGAAATATTGACTGTTGAACAACTGCATCCATGCTAACAGCTTGTAGATTTAAGAAGAAGAATCTGGAAATGGTACCTTCCCTGAGGTTTCTGTTGAAAACTTGAATGGCAACTGGGTCTGACTTATTCTTCACAGGCCAGGATGTAGACCCTGTAATGGCTAACTAAGAAACTACATTCAATCTTGTGACCAAATTCCATTCTGTGGTCTTCTCACATCTCTTGCTGTCATTAGATGATAGGGAATTTTGTATCTAATTATCACTCTTTTTTTTTTTTTTTTTTTTTTTTTTTTTTTTTAGGGAATGTGCTTGGGGAATATGATTTAGTTATGAGACTGAACAACAGAGGAGGGAGGAGGGATACAAGGAAATTATATTCTTCGGAAACCAAGGGAGAACGATGAGTTTCTCTTATTTAGGACTGAGGCAAAAAGGCAAAATTGATCCCCAGTCTCTCTCTATGTACAACAGTCTAACCTGATAAGGAGTTTTAGGAAGTCTCATTAACTCAGTGCTCCTCCAACTAATAACTTTTCTTGCAAATAGCTTAACTTGTTTTGCTAAACCAAATGTGAATAACCTCCAATAGAGTCGTTTGGAAGGTAATTCTAACTGTCTTTATTTATATTTGTATAGAGTGGCTTCATGGCAGGATCTCTTACAATAAAATGCAGCATAATAACTATCTACTAATGATACTTTGACTTGAAATATTGCCAGGAAGTTTAAATTGGTATCCACCTATTTTTAGCAGAAATAGCTGCAAACAGTTCACAGAATAAGCCCCAGCTGTAATAACAAGAAAAATTGACATAAACCAAATGCTCACCACGGGTGAATTTCCACCTACTCTTCACAAATAGAATGAGATCATAAACAGTGGGAGGCTGGCCTGTCTCTAATTTTAATTGTTTTATTTTTCAGTTCACAGCCTGATTAGATTGAGAATGGTAGGCAGGTATAATTTAATTTTAGCACTGACCCCCTACAGGATGGATTACAAAAGTGATGAGCCCTGGTAAGAATAGACTGTTTAGTAGTTCTTGTGCATACAAAGAACTTGTTACACAATTTGTCTGCTGCAACTTCTTTTTGCAGTGAAACTTCAGTTTGAAATCAAATTCATTAAATACCATAACATAAATTGATCATGGATATCAGCATACAGATATCCTTCACAGATTTCACAAACTGATCTAGTAACAATTTCCCTTATAAACAGGATGATATGTTTACACTATTGTCACTATCTTATGAATGGACCATTAACACGTTTTATGGATTAATAGGGGAAATAAAATATGGAGGATGATTGTCATTGAATATGGAGGATAATTGTCAGTTGAAATTGAAATGTGACTTCCACTGCAAATCCGATTTTGAGCTTCTGTTCAATTTTGTAAACAAAGGAATATTTGTCTGAAAATGAAGCTCACCTGGGATTATGTTTTTTAATTTGAAAATTGTTTGCTTATGCATTCCTAAATCTGCTATAATGAAACCAGTTGTCTATCTTAAAAATTTAAAAGTAGAAAGCAAATAAAGTTGTTTCTAATTAAAATGCAGCGTTTGCTACAGTTAGAACAGTCTTTTGATAGTTTTATTTTTCGACAGTTCAACGGTGACATGTCAATGCTTTTACTGGATTCTCATAAATGATGATACAATACTAGCAGTTCTATTTCACCATGTGGTTGACTCAGTACCTTCACCATCTGGTATCCTTCAAAGAACACATCGTTCTTCCAGACTTGAGTAAAAAGAGTGAAGACTATGGACTCTCTCTTTAGAAGTAATTAAAAAAAAAAGCGTGGAACTTTGTTAGACTAGCAGCACTGTGCAGGTCTTTAACAGTTTAAGCCCCCACTAAACATTTTATATTTTAAACTGGGATAAAACTGTACAAAGTGTAATAACTATTGTGATTTTTTATGTATTTATTTATGTATTTATTTATGTATTTCTTTATGTATTTACCTTTACTTTGGACCTGCTGGTATCTGGCCTTGAGCACATGGTTAATATCACATCTGCCATCAGTATGGAATCTGTCTAGAGAGAATGACTTAAATACTGTTTAAAATTCCTTTAAAATTAAAATTGTTTGAATTCAATTATGAATTCCCAAGACACCTTAGCTAACTATAAAAAGTTAACTAAAGAGGTAATTTTTCATAACTGGTAAACTTATCTGGATTTATCTTATCTGATCAAAGGAACTGAAGACCACAAAATAGGAAATGTTCAATACACTCTGTATATGTGCAGCACAGCATGACATATTGTGTATGTGAACTGGAAATAATTTCAGATGGTGTCAAGGATCTGCAGAGCTACAGCACTTTAGAGTTTGACTAATCTGCCAATGTCTCAAATAAAAGCTTCAGCAGAGCTGTTTCGACAGTGAAGAGACACATAGAAAAAATGTTCTAGAATAAGTATGAGCTGTTTTATTTTCTACATTTACAAGTCACTAAAAAGTGTTTCCTTTCCTTTAGATAATAAATTTTATTAGCTTGCTTACCTACTAACATACAACTTCTACCAGTGCTCAGGCCTGAATTTTGTGTCACTGTTGTTTCCTCTTGTACTTGGTTTTGCATTTGTATGGTAAACAACCCTGTTCTCACCTCATGGACTGCTTGGCAGAGAAGTGAGAATGATTTTACACAGTAACAAAGTGAACTTCTGTAAACGTTTGGTTTCATCTGAGTTATTTCCATATCCCGAATACACAGCTATGAGAGCTGTATTAAAGGCTGAATATATTGTACAAGAGCTGAAATGTAAAGATAAGGTTGACAGTATGCTCCAACTTTCACCTGTGGGGAAATAAGGTCCACAATAATAAATTAAAGATAGATCTGGGCTACATTTTGAATCTCCTTGGGGGCAAGACTTCATCAAAGAAACTGAAGAAGGTCTGTGTGAAAGCCTAGGAGGGGAAGAGCTGTTAAGAACTGATAGTTTTGAAAAAAAAAAAAAAAAAAAGAAAAAAATATGAGGGTTAAAATGCACAAATTCCTTTACACCCTACCTCTTAAAAACTCATTGGAATTGCTCCACTGACATGTAGCTGTGTCTCTAATAGTTTTACTGCCATGTCAAGAAACTGGTTGCTGCATGAGTTCTATAACTTCTGGTTATTTGGATTTGGCTTTCATTTTTAGTTGTTTCAGCTCATACTATCTCTTGATGTTTGCTTTGTTAGCCCTAGGGTCTTGGTCTCCTGATCATCCAGAAAGTCTTTGAAGTATACGGCCATCCCCACCCAGGATGCATGCCTGGATTTCCTCTGCATGTAGATAAGAAGGACAGACGTGGTAGTGTGGATGTGAACCCTGTGGGAAAACCTCCCTGGAGTCTGGGCTCAGTTACTGCCCAGTCCTGGCAATTAGGAAGTACTCTCAGGAAGAGTATGGATACAGACAATGAGAGGAGAAACACAATGGGCAGATGTAGTGATTTAAAAAGAAAAAGAAAGAGACTTAACTGAGAATGCCCTGCTGTTTGAATGCTACTGGAAACTAGTTATGCTCACATGTGGCATTACTCACACACAGCCCTACTGGGGTAATGCCAAGGTGGAGGCTTCTGGGGTAAGTGTTGGAAATGTGTCTGGCCAGGATTGGTCCCAGGACTGGGAGATGAATTTGTGAGCT
This sequence comes from Aythya fuligula, assembly GCF_009819795.1. Taxonomy (NCBI): domain Eukaryota; kingdom Metazoa; phylum Chordata; class Aves; order Anseriformes; family Anatidae; genus Aythya; species Aythya fuligula. Next base: position 174,638,031 of record NC_045559.1, on the reverse strand, counting down.
ATCTGGCCAGGCACCAGACCTTTGAAGGCTCATTTGATCCACAAAAGGAGCTGGTGGACCACTGACAGTAGAGTGGCCTTCTTCCTGAAACAGAAATGATGCTTTTCCTCCAGGAATGATAACTAGTACCACAAGACTCTGTAGCAGGCACTGCTCCACGGTTCTGCCTTCAGGAAGCTTTTGCTTTTGAGAGTGCTACAAACATACAAAAAGTAACCTTTGATCTGAGGAAACATGGCTGGTAGCATCCTGCCTGTTTCATAGGACAAAATGTTAATAAAAACGATTGATTATCTCAGTAGGAAAAAATGCTTTCTGTCTCTTATTCCCTAAATGCAGGACCTTAACTCCTTGCCTGTCCTAGTGCTGTAAAAAGATACATCCTTTAAGATTTTATGTGCCCTGTTCTCAAGGGAGTATTTTTCTAATCATTTTTCTTAAGGTAAATTTTACAAAATTATTTAAAAAGAGCATTCCTTTAATGTAGGGACTGTTACTAGAAGTTTTCTTTTCCTGATAAAACAAAGCTGCCACTGAATCCACCAGCTCATTCTCTTGCTTCTCCTTCTACAGACTTACTTTGTTTAAGCTGAATTTCATGACTGACAACTTCAGCACACCTGTGCTCTTTTAAATCCTTCAATATCTTGTTAAAGAGAGACATTCTTTCTGCTGCCACAGCCACATGTAATAAGACCTTGGGAGACATTTGGAAATAGGCAGCAATGTTGATTCCTAGGTGGGTGGCTTTTTTTTTTTTTTTTTTTTCTTCTTCTGCACATAAAGCATTGCTGATTAATTCAGCAGATACCAATTTCTGTGGAGACACCCAGCGGGTATCCTAATAATAGCAGAAATAGGTTAACCCAAAGAACATGGGAAATATTCAACCTACACAGCTGTTGGAAAGGTTTCCACGTTTGGTTTTAGCTGTCTCCTTTGTAATTGTTAAGAAATAAAACTTTGCAGAGTATGGCAGTGCATACTCTACACAATGCATTATATCAGGTTTTTGACTATAAGTAGTCTAACATCTTTTCATCCCAGATAAAAAATATTAGGTTTTCAAAAGAGGAGTCAATTTTAAGTGTGTTCATTCTGCTGGGCGAACTTTTTATAAAGCCAGGCTGAACTACTTGCGAATGTGAACTAAGTTTCCTCTCTTTGGAACTCAGCAGGCAAAGTTTGAATCATATTTTTCTGCCAGTGATAGCTTTGAAAGGAAAGTATCCAGGCTTTCTCTTTTCCTGTCCCTTTGTCCCACCACTAAAGAGGACTCCTTCAACCTCTGTGACACAACAGTATGAGAGAGGTGAGGTACAGTGGTGTCAGCGTGAGGCAGGGGGCCTTGAACTCCAGCTTTCTAAACCTGCCTCTGAGAGAAATCAAACCAAATTAAAAACATCTTCGGGCAAGATAGTGCATAACGTCATTGCTTTGGCTTAGAAGTAGTGCTGAGGTGTGCAGCCCAGCAGGAGCTCCTGGAGGCAATGTGCTGTCATTCAAACTAGCACAAATGCTGCTTAACTCCACTGAGCAGCCTGACATGGGGCTCTGAGAACGGTATGTGTACTGGTGTCTCCGGCAGCGAAACCACAGCTGCCTCCTCCATACCTTCAGAGAGAGAACAGCATGTGTTCTCCCAAAAACATTGCATTAGGCACACTCCTCTCAGTACTTCTTTCTGTTCCCTTTCCCTTTTCTCATCCCCTGCCTTTATCTCCCACTGACCTGTAGTCGCTCACACCCACACATCAGCTTATGACACTGCGTACATTGCCCTGGAGTTTGAGCTTCTGCCTCAGAGCTTCTGCTATGGTCAAAACACACAAAGCACATCTGAGGATTTGGACTGAAAAGAAGAAATAAATCTACTCTTGCACTCCCTTGATCAGTGGTTGTTTGTGTGCCTGGTTGGTACCCTTGGGTAGATGAGGGCAGTCTGCAGGCAGGCAGCCTTAACTAACTTGCAGCAGATGCCAAGAGCAGCAAGGGCAGCTGGACATTTCCAGTGCATGGGGAGACCTTGGACACCACCCAAAAACGAGAACTTCTCTGCCAGTTGCATGCCACTGGAGGGTCCCTGTCAATTTGGGTGATTCTTCTGCATGATGGCTGCAGCACAGGCTCGATCTAAGGCAAGAGTTTTCCTTTTTGTGATTATAATGCATGGCGTTGAACAGCTCTAGGACACAACAGTGAGATGCAAGAGCAACACACTTATGTGCTATGTTTAATTCATGTATGTGCTTGCAAATGTGACAGACAGGTTTCATTGTCAAAAGGACAATGTTGTACTCTGAGTTCTAATTAGAGAGCAATAAACAGAAATTCTCATATACGTTGCACATCTACCTGGAAACTTCAAAGGGTATGGGTGCTTACTTCTGCTTACAAAGGTTTAATTGGGCAATACTTAAATGGAAATCAGGGTATATAAACAGATATTTGCAAGAGCGGGTTCAGCTCTATACTCATTTGTACTTGCTGTGCAAGGTAAATAAATCTAATCACTTCTAAATATAGAAAGTGTGAGGTTGTAGAGTGCAGGAGGGAACAGAAATTATTTAGGAATCTATTTCCCAGATCGGATGTCCCAACTTGGGACTCTGCTCAAAACAAAAAAAAAAAAAAAAAGTTTTAAAATGTCATGAATTAAAACTATTATATATGTTGAAAAAATTACAGACCTGCATCTTCATATATTCAATCATTTGCTGTAAGAAAAATTAGAAGGGTCAAAGAACATAGACAATATTTTTCCACCTTTATTTACCTTGCATTCGAATGTAAGTTTTGGTGGATTTAATTGCTGAGCTCTGTATTAGTGAGCAGCATCAGAAATTGGCCTATTGAAACTACTTTTAGTCTGAGTGGAGTCAGGACATCTTCACAATATTTGAAGAATAAATTTGTCAAACTTAAGAGATCTGATTAATTCACAAGATAGAGTTGAACCTCTAGTAGTGACTGCTTGACTGAAAATCTGAAAATTTCCCATTAATCACTGAATGTTAATGCAGTATTAGTTGTAGTCTTTTTCCTTTACACTGGTATTTTCTGTATACAGTTATTTAGATGCACCTGCTCCAGGAAGTGGTTGTGTTTTCTCGAATCCTGCCTTCTTTGAGATCTTGCACTGACCTGGTATATACATATTGTTTACATTTAGACCTTGACCTTAAACCATAAGTTTAAATTGACTTGAAAGCAATGCAACAGAGTGGAGGTTAACCAAAGTGACTTAAAAAAATAAATGGGTACAACTTAAAAATCTACAGCCCCAGGCCACTTTTTCTTGGCAGCTCTTTCATTATTCCAAGGCTTGTCCTCAGGGGTTTTCCCTATCAATGGCAGTGACTGAAGCTAGACTGTGAGCAGTAACAATTTTCTGAGAATATAGTAGTGGGTGTGAGTGTAAAACAACTCCCTTTTGCCTCCTGGACATAGTTGCGAGGCTGAGTGGAAAGAAATGAGAAGCTTGCTTTCTGCTGCTATATTCATATCCAGAGATTTTACATAATGAAAGTGCTATAACCAAAGCTCATCTCATTTTTTTGTGCTCAGAGAGTTCTGTTAAAAACTCAGATGTTTCTAATGAATCAGTCTGATGCCCCTGAGGTTGGAAATAATTTGGTATCACTTATTACTACTGGGGTAAAAATCTGTGCCTGAATCAAAAGGGCATGAGGTGTTTCTGTGCTTACTGAAATGATTCCCATTATGTGAAAGGAGTCTTTATCCCCTTCCTTTACCTTATCATCATAAAGATTTTGAGAAATTTGCTTATGGTCTCAAGGTCCTTCCATTCCCACTGCAGATCCAAGAAATATTTTTATATCCCAAGCAGGCTTTGTGAGAAGAATCATACATTTCATCATGCATCTCTGACTCTTATTTTCAAAGTAGATTTTCAAAGAGAAGTTGATCTTTCAAAACCTGCTTTGTTAAAAAGACTTGCTAATAAGGCAAGGGTATGTTCTGCCTGACTGGAAAGCAAGGATCTTCATTTTTAATAATGGACAAACTGCAGCAGAAGTCTATCAAGATAGATTATAACATTGGAATAACTGTATGGAGGCTTGAGAAGCAAACATCTTTTTAAAAATTCAAATTGTAGTTAAATTTGTTTGTCTATCCTACACCCAGAGGAAGGCTCCCACTTTAGGACAATAGTTTAGGATGTCTTCTAAACTTGACTTCTGTAGCACTATCCAAATGTTTGAAATGAATCTGGTACTTGAGGAGCTTGCTGAATTAGGAAAAGAAATAGAAACTGGGTTGCCCCATGTTATATTACATGTCTGCAGAGTCTGTGGCACCACTGAGAATGTTTCCTAATAAGACTGATACCCCTTCTCGCCTTCATTTGCCCATTAAAAGCAGAGGAAATGTTATTATGCTGCAGTCTAATTTTCCAATACACTTCACACAACATTTATGTGATGTGTTTCTTATCATTTTAACCTTTCCGAACACAATGGGTACCACAGTTTTTTCCTTTAAACAAAGTCTTGCTAGCATTAAACACACAAAAGAAGACAAATTTGTGTCCCTTCTTAAGAAATAAACATGGGAACCTAGTGAAATAAATTAATACGCTCTCAATTAGTGTACTCATTAGGAAGTGTTTTGAGCAAACTAATGAACTTTTTGTTTCTTGCAGAAGATAAAATTTACAATGGAAAATGAGCAAGTAGAGATGGTGTATGTCACTGAATTATAGAACTGTGTGAATGTCTCTAATAAAAAACATTTTCACCCTGCTCAGAAATGATGGATTTCATTCTGCTGAACTTGAATAATAGTGTACGCTGTAATGCACTCCTTAGCCCTCTAAGTGGCTAGTAAAAATTAATCTTCAACAGCAATGAGCAGTACTGGAGTGATTCTTCTGCTTTAAGCTTGAATTACTCAGACTTTAAGTCCTCGGAAAAAGGAAAAGAATATGCTACATCCTGTTTACCAGGTGTTTCAGGAGCAATCAATATGAAGGCACGGAAGTTTAGTCATCAAAAAACATTAAGGCATGCTGTGAAAAACCAGGGAGCTAATATGGGTGTCTTTCATATCTTCTGTTAAAGAAGTTGAGGGTGATTTTTACAATAGGCAGTCTTTTGGACCCATGCTGTAGTTTAGAAGTGCTTATGTCTTCTCAGAATATGGGATTTAGGATATCTCTGCTCTTAAACTAGGCACCTCTGTTGAGGTAGGTGGGATGAATATGACCTTATGCACAGAGGTGAGCACAAACCATGCTTTGGGATGATATCCTTCTATGGCTCACTAAAATAATGATCACTAGACATTAGGTAGTGATTATCAAGCAAAACAGAGAACAGATTATTCTGGAGCTAAAAGAATAATGAAATTATTTGCATGCATTTTTGCTATGTTTTTACTGTCAAAATCAGGGATATCTTAGGCAGTGTTCACATATTAGATATAAAAAGAGACCAGCAAAATGTTTTTATTATTTATTATTATTATTATTATTATTATTATTATTATTATTATTATTATTATTATTATTATTATTATTATTATTATTATTTAATTTAGATCACTAAATTATTTAATTTAGATCCAGATTCATAACCTGGTAGCACTGTGTTTTTTTGCACAGAGACTTTCGGGCTCACACTACACCAGCAAATCTGAATGAGCAAATCTTAGTTGATCAGCACGGGAAGACAGAAAAGAAGGGAGGAAATAAAGGAAGGAAGGAAAAAGACTGCAGTGCAGTTATGCAATAATTAGATGGCTTTCTAATGGCTGTATGTATAGAAAAATGGGTACAGGACATAAGTAGCCATTAGCTGAATAAGTGTCTCTGAACATGTGTATGTGAGAGAGAATGAATTCGGTTAGCCGTAGTCATTACTGGTTTCATCAGGTTTATATTTTCAGCTCTCTTCTACTTCAGTAACAACATCCTTTGCAAAGTCAAGTTAGAAAAAAGGAGAGACAAAGATTTCTTATTGAGGTGGTGGCTTTTAGGAACAAAGAAAATGAACCAAATTAAAAAACTTATAGAATGATAGCCATGCAGCTGAAACTCTGTTTCTTATGTATGAAGAAAAATACCAGTCCACAAGTCTCATCAGTAGTGTCTGATTCAGAATTTCCAGTTATTTTGCTTCCAACATTTTTTTTTTATTTTCCTTTTTTTTAAAAAAAATAAATATCATTAATTTATGTAAAACCTTTCACTTTCTCTCACTTTTTTTTTTTTTTTTTTTTTTTTTTTTTTTCTGGAAAAAATAAGCAGGATAGGGGAAGAACGTCTGTTTGTATGAATTTTCTCAATTTCTCTAAGTCTAAAGTCTGTGTCTTCTGTGATCACTGATATGGTTATTGTGAAATGTTCTGTAGATATTATGGACTTATTCCAGAAGTTTCACTGAGCTGGTCCAATCCCTAATCCCTGCTCTAAATTGTTTCTTTTGGTGCCACATCACAAAATTAATCTTTCCATTCGCTTTGCACAGAATCATTTAACAGTGTTTGAATCCATATAAAGAGCCATGAGGCAAAGCTTTTGATAAAAGTTTAAACCAGCCTGCATATCTTATTTAGGAATAAGAAAATAAAAGTTTCAGGAATGACAGATCTGACTTCAGCTTTTATTTTTTCCCCTGCCCTGCTGTTAGAATGTAAAGTCCATTTATTATATATATATATATATATATATATATATATATATATTTAGTATATTTTCTGTTTAATCAGTTACTTTGAGAGATGACTGGACACTGGTCATTCTGGGCACATGTACATTCCAGTGATTTGAAATAACATTGTGATAGTGATGCTTTGCATCCAGAAAAGCAATACCACTAGTAAGATTTCCAATGAGGATCTAATGGTGAGTTTAAATGGCATGTTATACCAGTGTTTGTAAAAGTACTCTGGATCAGTCTTTGGGAAACGAAGGTTTATATTGGAAGAGAGAGAGACAGAGAGAGAGACAGAGAGAAAGAGAGAGAGAGAGAGAGAGAGAGAGAGAAAGAAAGAAAGAAAGAAAGAAAGAAAGAAAGAAAGAAAGAAAGAAAGAAAGAAAGAAAGAAAGAAAGAAAGAAAGAAAACATATTACTCACTTTTTGAGTCAAGTCTTATTATAATGGCAGCTGTAATGAAAAAACATGTTGCTTTTGTCACTTAGGGGAACACTTGAAATGAGTAGAGATGGTTTTTGCCCAAATCTTGAGCCTATCTCACTGCTGCAGCCTTCTTTGACATTGTTAGCAAAAGCCCCCAGGGTTTTGCTGGAAATGCAGCTTCTCTTTTGGGCAAGTTAGAGTAAAAATGGGCTAGTCTGAAACTTGAGAGTAAGATATATCTAAAGCCTTCAATGCTGGAGAATTTTTAACCTAGGAGTGGCTTTATATTAACTAGCCTTTTATTAGGTAGCTTGTATTTAAATAAAGAAGTAAAGAAGGAAATAAATTGTACTTGAAGTGTGAACCATCTTGTCTAACTTTCAGGGTGTAATTTTGTATTCATATGTCAATGAGATGTTTAAACTTCCACTACAGTCAGCATAGGAAATATACCACAAGCAGAACTTTACACTTTTTCTGTAGACTAAAAAACTCTCCTCACTTTCATGCTCAGGTTTGACTCTGATCTTTCTTTTCCTTTCTAGAAAATGTAGACGGAAAACATTGTTTATTTTAGTTCTAGAGCATGCCAAATCTTTTGAAATGTTGATTTCAAGAATCAAGATTTATCACCTAGCCTAATGAATGGAAAGATTGAATTTATTCCCTATGGAAAAAATGTTAACATAATGAGCAGTATAAAATATATATTTAAATTATTAAAAAAAAAAAAAAAGTCAATGTTGAAAAATGTTAGGATTCCTTTGACAAAACAAGAAGTAAGATTTTATTGTTTATGAAATCCTAACCAAAATATCAACACTTCCCTGCTTGCAATTGAAACATGCTGTGGGAAATTGTATAGACATGGAGTGACTTCACACTTAAGCTAACACTCTTGTTTACTTACAACCAGCTATCTTCATGGTTGGGTTATTACCAGGCTGGGCCTCAGCATGTGTTTACAAGCCTCTCACTTCAGTAAAATGAGCTAGAAACTAATCATAAGATGCAGTTGTCCTCATATGACAAAATAGCTCAGACTAATTTTATCATCGTTGCAGTCAGATGGGTGTACATGTTCTGACACTAAGAAAAAAAAGTTTAAATCTACATAATATAAAGTGAATTACAGAGTTATTTTTACTGGCTGTATCCATTCAATACTTCAGGAGCATTCCCAGGAACAGTGTGGTATCGAGGGTAGATCTGACCTTTCCTTCTCTTTTCTCCTCCATTCAGTCTATATGAAGCCTTACAGAAGCTTACAGATTTTGTTTTGTTTTGTTTTGTTTTCCTCATGTGCCTCACATATAGTTACTTAATTTGGTGCTGATAGCATATGAAGTAATCAGAAATGCTGAGACAGCCTGGACCAGCTATTGACCTGGGACTGCTCATACAGGTCCAGCTTCTGAACAAAAAGGAAATCTGGTCTTAAAAATATGACCAGGTATGGAGGAGGAAAAATGACAGGGAAAGACATGACAGATGTATTTACAAAACAAACAAATAAAAAAACAACAAAACAAACAAACAAAAAACACACAAAAAAAATTAAATTTAATGACTTGATTTTATAACACTGTTGGTGTATATTTCTAGGTCATTCTCTACAAATAAAATAACAATAATGTATTTTAAAATTTGGAATTTCTTCTGGTAATAACAGAAGCTGGGAGACCTAAACCTTATGATAAAGCATAATGCCTTTATGAGATTAACAAGAATTTGAAGTAGTACTGCAACACTGAGATTGAGAAGACTTGAAGTAAGCTTCAAAAGGATTTTATATGAATGTCTATATTGATGCTAAAATTTGTTTGATCTAATTTAGTGTTAAGAATCCTTCACTAGTAGAAACCTTAAGCTAATGGGAGAAATTTCAACCCCATAAAATGGTAGTTATTGTTAGATGCTCTGTGTGAAAAAAAAAAAAAAAAGAAGATATCAATTCTTAGATCCTTTTTAGCTCTTTCCCTTATGGATGTTAAAGCACCTGTGAGAGATTGTTGGCAAGTGCTATATTATATTATTTTCTATTTAGAAATGAATTTACGTAGTTAAAGCCTTGTCTGTTGAGCTGAAAATGAACTCCTTGGGGCATATATCTGATGTCAGCAGGAATGAGTAATTTAGAGCTTGAAGCCTGTACTTCCTCCCCAGAGTATGAGGGAGAAATATAAGAGGATTTTAAAAAATATCCTTCATATTTACATCTAAAGGAAAATACAATAGCTCTGATTTGTTCATTAATTGTTCAGCTAATGCTTGGGAAAACAAAACAAAACAAAAGACAACAAAACAAACAAACAAAAAACCACAACAGGGACAAAATGTAACCATACAACTAGCCAGGCAGTATTGTGAAAATATTTGAGCTACCAAGAGAGTGGTTGTAACACAGAAAATGTATTGCGTATGAATCCAAAAATAAATAAGAAAAAAAAATCAATAAGTGTTTAGGTTTGCAATCTTCAACAGTATTAGCCTTGTAACATGTAGGAAAGAACATGAAAAAGAATGTGTATGTGGAACTGGAATAGAAAATTTATTTTATCTTATGTCATAAAATACATTTGCTCCATCAGCAACTGTAGTTAACAAATTTTAGACAATCTTTTTGTATAGTATTGCTGCTCAGTTCAAAATATAAGAGTTTAGATAACACCACTCAAATATGCAGGATGGACTTACTATTTCCTTAAAAAAAAAAAAAAAAAAAAAAAAGGAAACCTTAAAGTTTTCTTCCAGGTATCCCACATCTAAGTTTTCAAGCCTTGATCTCTGTTGCTTACCTTGTTTCTGCAGTAACGTTTCCAATTAGCTTGCAACTGTATGCATAGGTGTAACAGAGTAATTTGAAAGTCACAACATACTGGTTTAAAAACTCTTTGCATAAAGTCTACATCACATTTGTAAGTTGTTACCTACATGAAAAAGGAAACTTTTTATAGTTTTTTTTTGGTTGGTTGGTTGTGTTTTTGTTTTGTTTTGTTTGGTTATCTTGATTGAAGAGGAGATCTCAGCTCATATGTATTGTTTTGATCCATTGGCATCCCTAGCTCCCCTGATTTACATAAACTCATATCTACCTACCTCTGTATTACTGACAGGGATGGCTTACTTCTAAACAACATAGAAATAAAAAGAATGGACACACAAAAATTCTATGTCAGAAAATCTCTACGTGCTGGTAGACTCACCACAATAAGTTGAGGCCAGGCATTTGCCTTATGCAACAAGATCATTGTATCACAGCTTTCTAGGCATTGGTTACAGCAGCTGGGCTTTAATGGGACCAACAAACAGCATGTCTCTTTATGTATATATCTTTAAGTCTTTCTTTTTTGCTCTACCCATCTATGATGCCAGTTTGCACTATGTTAGACCTGGAAAAGCAATTCATTTATAAAATCAATCTTTATTATTATTATTTTTTTTAAATAAAGGTTATTTTTCATTGCCTGCTTTTGACCGCTAAGGTACATATGTCTTTCAGTTTATAGAATTTTCCACAGTATGTGTAACCATCCCAGAAACAAAATGGATAGACTGAAAATAAAGAAAAACTAACACCCTCATGTAAATGGAGCTGTACATCCATACGATGGAAGAATGAGTTTAAATACTAGAAATGTGTTGTACTTGATTTGTATGGTATATAAATAATTCAAATATACAAAGGCTTCAGCTGTTTCTGCAAGGGGAAGAGTTTATTACCTACTTTTCCCCCACTCTCTTTCTTATGAACAACAGAAATTGGGCTCTTCTAAAGTCATACTGTGCTTATTCCTACCTTTTCAGTTAGAACTGAGAACTCAGTTAGAACTCAGTTAGACACTGGTTGCTTAGCTACTTAAAAGTTTTGATCACACTTTGTATCAAACATTTTGCAAAATTTGAAGTCAAGAAATAATTTCATCCTTGAAATAGTGAGAGCTTAAGAGATTTTTGCTCTCTTTTGTTGGGTGGGCTGTGCTCCAGTTCTCAGCGTCATCTTCTGGACATTGTCATCTATCACATTCCCAGTTATAGGAAGGGCTTAAATATTAGCAGTATATACACTGTTTGCTCTTATTTCTTCCTGTAGCCTTCTCTAGGTTCAAGGCTTTTGATTCCTTCTACTCAAAGTCCTTATCTGTGGAGCTTGGGGTTGTTTTGAAGGTTGAGCAATGAAAACTGACAGATGACATTTGCTATCTTGTGTTCCTGCCACGTAAAAAATCAGAAGACATTGATATATTTGATTGAGGGTGGGATGTAGAAAAATGATAATTTATTTTAAAAAAACAAACTTCATTCATGAATACATAGTCTTCTTTCCTTCCTTCCTTCCTTCCTTCCTTCCTTCCTTCCTTCCTTCCTTCCTTCCTTCCTTCCTTCCTTCCTTCCTCCCTCCCTCCCTCCCTCCCTCCCTCCCTCCCTCCCTCCCTCCCTCCCCCCATCCCCCCTCCCTCTTTCCTTTCCTTTCCTTTCCTTTCCTTTCCTTTCCTTTCCTTTCCTTTCCTTTCCTTTCCTTTCCTTTCCTTTCCTTTCCTTTCCTTTCCTTTCCTTTCCTTTCCTTTCCTTTCCTTTCCTTTCCTTTCCTTTCCTTTCCTTTCCTTTCCTTTCCTTTCCTTTCCTTTCCTTTCCTTTCCTTTCCTTTCCTTTCCTTTCCTTTCCTTTCCTTTCCTTTCCTTTCCTTTCCTTCCCTTTCCTTCCCTTTCCTTCCCTTTCCTTTCCTTCCCTTCCCTTCCCTTCCCTTCCCTTCCCTTCCCTTCCCTTCCCTTCCCTTCCCTTCCCTTCCCTTCCCTTCCCTTCCCTTCCCTTCCCTTCCCTTCCCTTCCCTTCCCTTCCCTTCCCTTCCCTTCCCTTCCCTTCCCTTCCCTTCCCTTCCCTTCCCTTCCCTTCCCTTCCCTTCCCTTCCCTTCCCTTCCCTTCCCTTCCCTTCCCTTCCCTTCCCTTCCCTTCCCTTCCCTTCCCTTCCCTTCCCTTCCCTTCCCTTCCCTTCCCTTCCCTTCCCTTCCCTTCCCTTCCCTTCCCTTCCCTTCCCTTCCCTTCCCTTCCCTTCCCTTCCCTTCCCTTCCCTTCCCTTCCCGAAGGGAATCTGACAAAATAAACTAGAAAAATCCATTCTGTCAAATTGTATGCCCTGCTGCTTCATCACCATTATTATACTGAGGTTTTACATTAAAGTACCCTGGATTTTAAATTGAAAGTCAAATATAATTTGCTACTAGAAGCATGAAGTGAGTGACTAGAAAAGCTGATAGCTAGGCGCAGCATGACAAATTGGTATCTATCTAATAATGAGCCTTACAAGGTCATGGATCACTACGAACCTCTCAGTTTTATGTAAGTAGAACTGGACTACATTGTGTCAATTGTTGTTTCAGGGGAAAGGGCAATATATTTTAGATTGGCCCATGCATTTTCAGAGCTAGAGCTAGACAGGTACAATAAGTCCTGTTTTTAGAGAGAAAAACAGGGAAAGTGACAATGAAAGGGAGAAAGAGAAACTTTTTATTTATTTATTTATTTTTCACACACCCACTTTCAGGATAAATTGTGGACAAATAAACTGTTCCAGTGTGTAGGTATAAACTATTGAGAGGGAAAAAAAGCCCACAGATTTATAAATGATTATTTTTAAATAAGCAAGTGGTCATTTAATGGGATTTTTAAGGTAAATAATGAAATTGATTTTTAGGGTAAATAATGAAATTGATTTTATGTTTATAAGTGTATCAACAAAAAGAGAAGAACAGCTGTGTTGCTATGCCAGAAAAAATGTTATTAATATAAGAACATTACAACATTTGAAACATTCAAATCACTTCTCAGCAAGTATTAATCAATAGGGTCCTGAAGTTGATAGAGGTATTTATACCATGAGGTAGATTGGCTTATAACGTCATCCCTTAATGACATAACCACAGAATTTGTGCAGATGGTAAATGTTGTCATTTGAGACTTACACTCAGCTGAGATCATTTACTAGGACTTGCTCTTCTGATAAAGACCTTTATCAGTTTGGCTTATGATATTATTTTTATGTGCCTTTATGAGACATTGTGTCAGATTCATGTACCATAACATAACAATGGAATATCTTTTGGAGATTTTGAACTCTAGACAGAGATTGTATAATTGGTGAATAGGCCTTTGGGGTAGAACAGATAGTCTCCTAGAAGACAGAAGAGATTGTGGTGATAAGGAGAGCCAAGGGTGAAAATTTTGGCTTCATCACCTACCCTTTAGATATCTGAAGTTGGACATGTCAGTTCGCAGAAAATCTGCTACTCTTCTCATCAATTTCACCTAACAGGAAAACTGAAAACAGTAAGAAACGAGAACTTGTAGGAAGAGATATGTATCTGTGAAGGGCAATGGTTGGAGGGTACAGGTTTGAGGCAGAGGTGTGATTCTCTGGGGAGAAATATGTTTTAGGAAACTGTGGAGTTGACAGCTACTTGGATGGACTCATTAGGTGACTGCTGTTCTGACCCAAATTGGAGGTCAGAATGTATCAGAACTGACCCAAACTATCTGTGTGCCTTATTCAGTCAGACCGGTGGCCATACTGCTTTTTCTATGGAGGATTTTCAATTTTACTGAAAGATTAGTTATGATTTACTGTTCCTCTGTTGTCCTAGAAATAGGGTAGTAATAGCATCTCCAAAGTAACATGCAATGAAGACATCTCCCTGTAAAGATGCTTTCTATTGAAAATCAAAATGCAGAAGATGTGATCATGTTAATAGATCCATCTTTGGAATTTGGCTTTATAAAGTATATTGTTTAATCTATTTCTATGTTGGAGGTCTCTTGTTTAATCTCTGCTGTATCAGGTAAAAGTGAGGTGACTGCAACAGCAATGGTCATGAACAACTTACACTATATGCGACAGTTAGAATTTTATTTCCTGTGCAATGAACCTTTCAAAATGTTAGGAGTCTGTTAGCTGGAAGTGGCTGCTATTTTAGTTTAATTCACCAAAGGGATATATTGTGCACTGTCTCTTGATTCTTCTAGTTTTACTGTTTTTCTCCAACCCACAAGGAAAAACACAGTGTGATACATAATACATGGGAGAAACAAGCCAACCTTTTTTGTACAATGATTTAATCTAAAGTTCACGGAAATAAAGAGAAGAGACTCTTACTGATGAGTGCTGGATCAGATCCTCAGTTTAGTACTAAGCCCCAAGAATAACATGGTGCTCAATGAGTTTTCTTTTCAGTGGGCAAGCTGTCAAAACAGAGTCAGTGCATAGAAGGACTGTCCCTTATAGGTGCAGAATAGCTCCCAGAGAATAACAGAACCATGAGTAACAAACAGCATGGTTTATTAGAATAAATCTTATCAGACAAATGTGATTGCTTCTTCTGATAACATTATCAAAAAAGCAAGTGAAAGGAAAATGGCAGACCTAATATAGTTTGACTTCAATAAAGCATTTGATATAGTGTCCATGAACTCTCATACAATTAATTCAAATCAACAAATAGGAGAACTGTCGCATGGATTGAAGATGAGCTCAAAGGCCATAAACAAAGAATATCCACAGATCAAGTTGAAAAGAGATACACAGTTATTTGCTGTGATGCTGGTACTAAATCAAGACTTATTTAACTTCTTCATTCCTTAATTGGAAAAGAGAATGAGTCAGCTCACTAACAAAATTTACCTGTGATACATTGGAAGGGGTTTTGAATGAGTTCATGGGGAAAGAATAATACAGTGTGTCAGAGATGGATGTGATAAGATAATAAATAAATAATAAATGTGTGAGGCTACATCTCTGGCATAATTTGAAGCAAGTACTAAATAATTTGGGAAAGATGAGATAATAAAATATATTTGTTGCAGATAATGGACATGGAAGGTCAACAAAAAAGCAAATAAAATTATAGGTGCATATGTAGGATTACTGAAATAAAATGATACAGTAATATCTCATAAGACTAGATTAATTCTGAACATAGAAACAGACCTGATCTATACAGCTCCAACACTCACAGGATCAAATAGGGTTCTTGGAATGATTAATGAAAGGAACTGTAAGACACTGAAGTGAAAGCCAAATGACTAGATGCATTTTTTTAATGAAGAAATGTTAAAATGGATAAAATGTTATAGGCTAAATAAAAAAGACCAAGTTTGTACATGAATCAAAAGACCTCAGATTAAAGAGTTATTGACTATCTGATAATATAGTTCTCCTTGTATGCTTAACTGACAAACACAAAGGTACCTGGTAGTCTTTAAATATGAACAAAGTACAAATCTCAGGGCTGGAGAAGTGTAAACACGAACAACATGAGAAATATGAGCAAAATGTTATTAAGGTGATTAGTAACAAAATTTACTTGCCATATTATAAGTGTATTGTGAGAGAAAAAAATGCATGAGTAAACAGATGCAGTATATATAGTTCTTTGCCTTTCACCTTTGTAGCAGCATACAACACTTGTAATAAATTTTGCTTCTTTAAATTAAAGTTTCCTTTAGTGGGAAGTGTGTTAGAAAGATAAAATATTTGGGACCATACCATCTCCCATATGCAGAGTCTTTACCACCCCAGATGGCACACCAACTGCCAAGTCCTAGAAATACTACTGACTTATTACCTTCCAAACATGAAGCAGACTAAACCAACACTGCATATAATAGATCCTCCCTCAAATGCTTCCAAAATTAAGACTAGGTGCTTCTTTTTGTATACAAAGCCCAGATGGTACATACAAACCAACTGTGAACTGCATCACTGGTGTGGCATTTAAACCTTGCAAAAAGTCTATACTAGTAAAACAAATGGCCGCTGTTTACAAATGGGAGAATGAATAAGTGAAAAAGATGTAAAGTTTTGCAGCTTGCATTGAAGATCTTCGGCTAGATAGGCATTGACTATCACTATGGCCATTCTTACATTAAAATGTGGTGCAAAACAGGTTTTGCACAAGTAGGATTATTTAAAATTCACATATAAACTCTAATGTCTAAGCTTGCAGAAATCTAACTTAACTTCTTGCTGTGAAAACCTAACTATAAATTAAGCACACATATCACTTGCGATAAATGTCTCTGGTTGTTGAGTAAGTAGAGGAACAAGGAGTAGAAGCAAGGAAATGATTATCAGTCTAACATTTGAAGAAAATTAGAGCTTTGCTTGCACTAGTTTGTCAGACTCTCTTCTGACAAATATTCTGACAATATCTTTTAAATCTATTGGCTAGTTTCAAGGAAATTTTGTAAAGGTGAAAAGGTATAAAGATTAATGCTAAACAAAAAAGGAACCAGATAGATTCATAGCTTCACCAAAGGTGGCATGAATTGGTTGCATGGTATCAAGGGATTGAGTAGAGGAAGAAACTCCTAACACTACCGCTAAAGGGAAGGCTGCATCATAGAAGTCCTTATTACCTTCTTCCACTGAGAGGGCAAGAAAGCAATAGTAATGGAATCAGAAGTTTTGGTTGGAATTTACATGTTATTGTGAACTAACAGCAAGTTTAGCTGGATACCAGCATACCTTAGTCAAAGATTTTTCTTGTGTGGATTCTTTATAGCTGCTAATGTACAAACTCACAGTGAAGATTTTCTCATGGAATTCTAGGTTGTTTTTCAGGCATTATCTTTCTCTTTCTGTCTCTTCCCTTTTCCACTTCTTTCTTTTTCTCTCTCCCAGCTCTTCTCCGGTATATTCTGATGTTTATTAGTGGATGAAGTCTGCAGTCATCCATACTGCAATTCATTTAGAAAAGGAATTAGTAGTAAAGCAGGAGTTCCAAGAAAACACTACAGGCATGAGGCTGGATTGGGTGGATCTCTTCTGGCCTTAGGAGCTAGGAAAACTAAAATATATTATCTGAGCTATAGGAGAAAAGTGTATAGGTAGCTCTGTGTATAGGTACCTGGGTATAGGTAGCTCTGGAAAAGACTAGATCTGTCCTCTGAATCACCATTTTTTGACTTACTTATAGTCAGATGTGTGACAGCACATTGTTGACTTGTACTTTTGCAACAGATTTAAATAAGAAGGAAAGGTGCTCCATATACATACATTAAATTCATTTTTTTTTCTGTACTTTTAAGTGTATCAGTTTAAATAACTTCAACTTACTTGTATAAAATTTAATCCACATGTCATAACATAAAATGTTACTGGAGCACTGTCTGCTTACTTAATTGCTGAACATTTTGGGTCCTTTAAGCATAGATGTCATATCTTCATGCAGTGACTTAAGTGAAGCTACATCAATTTACACCATTTGAAAAAAAAAAAAAAAAAGGTCTTAAAGATTTTTGTGGCCAGGTTTTCTCATAATAAAAGACTTGGCAAATCTGAAAGTCATTATTTTAATGGCACTGCAGACACCTATTGTTAAACGTGGGGCACAGTCCTAGGGTAATTATGGTATTATAACATTACTGTATAATTCAGATTTTCTCATCTCTTTACCATCATTGAAATATAAGTGTTTGCTTTGCTCCCATCTAGTCAAGTATCCTGCACAGAGAGTGCAGAATAGAATGAAAAGTTTTACTAAACCAGACACCTAGAGTTAGTACTTTGTCATTTTAAAAGTCTTTCATAGGAATGAGACAGTGAACAATTCCACGAGTATTCCTTGTCATAAAATTTTGCAACATTTGGTGCCCTGTTGCCCTAGGCAGCATCCAGCTTTGCTTATGTTTAGAATTGTCTTCTAGCTGTTGAGATTGAAACTGTTGGATAGGGATGAGGGAGCTCTTGGAAAACTGTGATCCATAAATGTATTTCTAGTGACTATTCCAATATCGCTGAAGACTATGAAATAGAGTATGTAGAGAGTGACATATGCAAATTCAACTCCCATGACTCACATTCTGAACAAAAGGCATGTATCAGCCATTATGGTTTCTCTTTGGCTTGCAGACTGCATTTGATGTCACAAAACTACCCAGCTCATCCAAGGGTCATGGCTAGCACTGAGAGGTCCATGCATGTCTCTTCTCAGCTACAGACTCAGGTTACGTCCCTTCTCTTAACAAGTGACTTAATCAGGGGAAAGGATATTTCAGGATGGGGTGCACACAATGAAGCCAGGGGTACTGAAAAATGAAAAACTTTGAAGGATCTGCAGATTTCAGAGGTGCACAGGAAGGCTGAGCCATTCTGTGGGTTCTTTCATAACCGTGTGTGAAGCAGAGGGGCAAAGTCACAGCTGCTTATGTAGTGCCTTCTGACGGGACTAGGTAGAATTGTCACATTGTCATTTTGACGCTGGTTTATGTGTGATACTTAAGGATTAGCTGAAACAGCAACAAAAGTCATAACCACTGCAATGAAAAAAAGGCTCAGAAGGAGCAGTGTAATCCTTGGAAAATGTAAGATTTTGAATTTTACAGGAAAGCTTTCAGTTTTGGTTTATCTGAACTGAACTAGGTCTGCCTTTTTTTTTTTTTTTTTTTTTTTTTTTTTTTTTTTTTTTTCCCCTTAGCTTCTGTAATGTTGTGGAAAGATTTATTTGTCTCAGCACAGCTCTACAAGAGTAAACTGAATCGTTGCTTGTTCATGCATCCTGATTAAGGGTCTTACCGTCAGTTCTCTTGCTCTCTGCTGGGGCTTGAAGTGTTGGTATTGAGTACTTGCTATATCATCATGGTACTGTTTGTCTGAAATTGAGCCTGGACAATAGGGAAGAAGCTGACAGGCATTCTGGCAAGTCCAGAATTGCTTTTCAATTCAGCTGTGTTCACTGACAAAGGGAGTAGTCCTTGGGGGCAGATATGATTACCAGCAAAATACCTTGGCTCAGTTTAAACATAAGAAGAGGGGCTGTAGGTCCATGACAATGTGGGTTTTAGGCACCTCTCTAGGCTAAAAGGACATGTGTTAATCCTGCAGTTCCCTCCAGAGATGTTTTTGAGTGTTCATTGAACACTTGGCCAGTATTTCTGTTTGCAGGATTGCTTGGGCATGACTCTTCTCTGTTCATTTACCCATAAACTTACAAAAGCAGACACCTGCTTAGGAACAAAGATATTTGCTATTTGTCCCAACTATTCTCCCACTGAATTTATGGACATTTACAGCTTCAGGCAAATAGTAAGGGAAACCACCATGAAACTTAAATGACCAAACGCACCCTTTGAATAACAAATAATGCATGCTGAATAGTCAAGGACATAATTAAATGAAAAGTTTGCAACAGGCAAGTTGTACATATTTGTACAAATTGCTTCAATGATTCAAAGAAAATGAACGCGTTTACATGGACCACAATATTTTTGCTAATAATCTGCCAACCAAAAAAAAAAAAAAGGGTCTAATTTATTAGCTAAAATGTTTCCCAAGCATATTTCACCCAGCTCTAGCGTGAAATGACATATTGAATTCAATTCCATACTGAATCATTTCTTTGAAAGAAAATGGTTTGTAGCTAGTTAAATAACCCTAGATAATCACAGAGGTCAGAAGCTGTGACCTTGTTTTGTTTCTTGCCTATTTACAGTTCATTCCCACTGCAGGTTGTCAGGGCTTCAAGTACCTGCTTCACTTGAAGTAAAAAAAGAAGTCTCCATACTTTACACTGTGAAAAACTAGCCTCCTCATTCCTCCTCATTTATTGAAATTGTCTTCTTAACATATGAAAAGATCCTAGCCCATTCAGTGATTCATGAACCTCCTACAGTGCTGAACTATTAATGATAGCTAGCTGTGTCATTTGCCACATTGTTTCACCAAACTTTTCTTATTTTCTGCATATTTGTTTCTATTTGCAAAATTTGTCAAAGTTTCAGTGAAGAAATAGTAACTCTAAGCATATAAAAATGCTTAAGTTACTTTGGGAGAAGGCATTCTGGTCATTTCTGTTTTGTAGTCCTCCCAGATCTCCTCAGGGTTGGTAACTGTTCTATTATTTTTTATTGAATATTCTTTTTCTTTCCTGCTCCTCCATTTAATTTGAGCAAATTTGATAACCATGGGCATTTTACTTTATTTTTACCATCTGTTTTCCATTTTTATTAAATAGTTATGGTTTACTGTTAATTGAAATTGCAAATTGGCCATATTATGTTTGTGTTATAATAATAGTATCTGGATTTAAAACTGTGGAAAGATTGCTTCCCAACTGTTCTCACTACATATGGGCCTAGAGCCTTAAAATTACACCTGTCCTATGGGGGATTTCCTGCCTATCTTGTTGCTCTCATAAGTAACTGAGGTTTTGCTTAAACAATAACAGCTCTCCTTATCACTTTGAGAAAAGAAAGGCTAAGGTTCCAGAACTACTGCAAGTAGCCTCATGGATTTTGATATAATAAAAGTCTTGCAGTAACATCAGATCTTACAGGACTCTGTCCAAAAAGCCCTCATTTCTGGAAAAGCCAGCTACACGAGAAACATATGCTGAATTGCAAATAATGGCAACAAGGCTTGAGAGAGGTTTTATTCTATGCTCTTTGACAATCCAACACACCATTTCTAAAGACATTAGAGAGGTATTAGTATGTCTTGGGGGGCTATTGAACACTGTAAATTTCCCCAATGTATCACAATTATAGGAACACCTGTTCTAAGTAACATTTTGCTGAGCCACCACAAGAATTTGGTGCTCAACAGCCCTCAAAATTTCTCATTTCTTTCCTGTGGTGAGGTGCTTTAGTGTTTTCTCTCTGGACTGTAATAGAAAACTCTTGAGGTCAGTGGTTCAATACCTCTTAAAAGACAACCCGTACCTCCCCTATTTCTTATTAATAGTGCCTTCTTGACACATTTGTGATTCTTTGCTTATCAGTGCCTATTTCTTCCTCTCTTTATTTTTGTTGTTCATAGATGAGGAAGGAAGGGGATACGTAGCAGATAAATTATGGGTATAGTCAACAAATTAAAATACACAGATGCTATCAAGAAGGAAGGAGATTTATAGAAGAAAACAAAACTATAAAGATAAATATGAAAAAATAAGTATTATGAAATAGGATCTCAGTGCCAATAAAACACAGAGAAGTTCTGTGATGTGAGTGAGAGCCTGATTTTGTCTGAGATTTGGTGGGAGACACCAGCTCCCTGCATATTAACAGCCAAGATAAAGTTCTAGACTGTAGATATGTTCTGTGGTGCTCTATGACTCATTCAGGTCTCAAAATAAAGGGTCAATCTTTTAAAGAGCAGGATGCTAGTTAATGAGTGACACTGAAAATCTCAGTAACACATTGCAAATCTAGCTTCCGCACTGAAGCATTTTCATCACTTGGTTTTATGTGTAGAGCATTAAATTAAGGGTTGACCCTTCCCCAGAAAGGGCGTAGGAAAAGGGAGAAAACTAGTAACAAATTAATTTACCAAAGGTGCTGGGAAAAAAACACCATAAAACTGTCCATAAAGAGCTATGTAGGATGCAAGATACTGGTTTCTATTCTTGCCAATATTGTTTCTGTTCAATGTTACCTTGAGCAGACACTTTGCCTTTTTTTCTTCCTGTTCTTTGTCTTGAACTTGTCTATTTCAGTTAAAAGATTTGGAGAGAAAGACTCACTTTTTCTTTGTGTTTATACACTATCACACATAAATCTTGCCTGGTTTCACAATGCACTTCTGCAGCTAGTATCTTATATTACTAGATGAAAGGCATGAGAAGGGATAATGGGAGAAAAATGAACCAAACATTGTAAGATGCAGTAAAAGCAATAAACAGGCACCCTTGTTGTGCACAAGCACCTGTTTCTTCTCCAGTGCATGACAAAAAACACTTATTCTGCCAGCTGTAACTCTAAGCTGTTAATGGGCCCCAGAACTGGAGGTAAAAATAGCAGTTTATCCAACAAATGTTCTCCTTTTTTTTCTCTTCCTAGATGATCTATTTACAGGCCTGGATTTCAGAGAAGGTATTCATTATTTCTAATTTTTTGAGGAATGTTTTTTAGTGTATGGGATTCTTTAAACCTATTGGGGTTTGAAGGTTAAGTATGTCACCATACTTTGTTCTTTTAACCAGGAGGGAGTATTCTCATATCTGGTGGGAATATTGACATATAATCATCTATTAAGTTAATGTATGAAAAGAAAACAGGCATTTTCTTGAACAATCCTGTCCATAAAAGCTCAAGGGTGAAGATATATCCCTCCTAGACTGGAGATGATAAAGCCAAAAAGTGCGCATTTGTAATTTATTGTCTCGATTAACAATGATCCCAAAAACATAAACAGTAAAGAACATATGAAAATAAGTTTCTTCTAAGTTTATATGAAAAGCTACTGAACAGATGTAGTTTGATTTTAAAAGTAATTTGGCATTTATAATGTTAATGAAAAGATTTTCCTTTATGACTATCAGGAAAAAATAGATATTACTAAGTGTTTTTTTTTTTTCTTTTCTTTTTTTCCCCCCCCAATGTTTCAGTTATGCAATATGCCACTTGAGTCATCTTCAGTTACAAAACTGTAGTCATTAAAGTGTAGCATGTTTAAGACTACTGTCTTCTGCAATCCACTGATCCATGCAATTGCTGTCACGCTGGAGAAAGCAATGTTTGACTTGACATTAGTTTCTTGTCCTTCCATATTGTATATGACACACTGTCTTTCCTTTTGCATTTCACTTGCAGGATCATGGCATTTAAAGAAACAAAAGAAACCTTGTTGGGCTGTCAGTCATTGACCAGTCTTGGAAGACTTTTTGTCTATCCAGGTAATCACAAAAGCCACAATTTCAGGAATATTGTCTTTTCAGGCACTTCAAAAGAAATCTTATTTGAAACTTCATTTGACTTAGTTCTCAACATGGAGAAATATGGGAATGCAATAGAAGTCCTGAGTGTGTAATTCCTTGCAGGGAGCATTGAGCTAGTAGTTAAGATCTCAGCTAGGTCTTTTAATTTTGGGGTTTGATTTCTACTTCTCCCACACATTTTCTGTGATTATATCATTTCCTGACACTCAGTATTTCTGTGAGACATTAAAAATTCTATAATTCACATAGGAAAAAATTACACTCACAACTCATCTCTCTAAAGAATAAAGCAGTTTTCTGAGGAGTATTAATCTTTATGGGGATGCATAAGGGATCCATGACGAAGAAGCTCTTCTTTCCTAGCCTCTGTAACCTGGGAACAATAGTTTCCTATGTTAGAAAACACTTACGAAGATAAAAACTGGAAACTTTATAGAGGCTTTGTTGTATTCTTTGCTAGTTTCCAAACTCTCTCAGGGTTCTGTAAAAATCCCAGCCAAATTCATTAGTGTTCAGGCCTGCTCAGAAACAATAGTGATGGAAAGTAATATGGTTATAATTCAATATGTTTTGGGTGGGGTAGGGAACACTTTTAATTTCCCTTTACTGCTGGTGATGGATTTTTACAGTTTCACCTTTCTGTGCTACCAATCCCAGCAGTCCCAGGCTCTAACCAACAAACAGCTTGACTTGCAGAAACTTTCCACTCCCTCTGGGGAGGACCACAAACTTACAGCATATTTAAAGCTGTTCTTCGATTTTCTGAGGGGAGAGAATTGTCTCTAGGCACAAATTAGTGCTACCAGTGGAAGATGGAGTTCAGCTGTTTATATACTAATATGCAGCAATTATGATAAAACAAAACTCATTCTGAAATTCTGCTGTAACTATGGTAACCTACATTCAATGTATTCCATTAAATATATAAAAAAAGTTTCCCCAGCAGAAGCAAGTAAATATTATCTATTATTGACTGATGAAGGTTCCAGACTGTGAAAAGTGGTTAATATATTTTTATGATGAAACACATTTGTTAAACCTTCATTTTTTGATGATTATTTTCTGTTTAAATAGCATCAGATAGTTATCATTATTTTTTACGTCTGTTTTGAACCATTTGTTTCCTTCATTAGAAGATCTCCATTTTACAAAGGGTTTATGAGAAATTCCTTTATTAACTTTATTTTATTTAATTTCTACTGTGGGATATTTCCATTACTATTTGAAACTTGACAAAGACTTTACAACCCAAAATTAAGTCTGTATACTTTTATCATTTCAACTTTAATAATAATAAAAAATCCTCAAGGATAAGGCTATTTAATGATGAACAAGCAAGTTATGCAGATATTCTATTGCTTTACTTGCTAATACTTATGGCTTCCAAGTTATTTAAGCTAAAGGTTGCAAAT
The DNA here is from genome assembly GCF_009819795.1 of Aythya fuligula. NCBI lineage: Eukaryota > Metazoa > Chordata > Aves > Anseriformes > Anatidae > Aythya > Aythya fuligula. Next base: position 174,613,812 of record NC_045559.1, on the reverse strand, counting down.
TACCTACAAAATAAAAGCTTGAAATTCAGATAGGAACAATGTAAAAGCATAACGAGATGTGTGTGTCTGGGAATAAGCAAAAACATTGGTGTTTTGGAGTAGGTACATTGGCAAAATGTTGCCTATGCCCAGAATTTGCCAAGACATTGTAGCTATCACAAATATTGCAAACCATTTAAAAAAGGGAATTAGATACCTGTATGAACAGCAACACTGATTGGAGCCCGTGATCTGTGCTCAGAATAATGGGAGCCTAAAGGGATGGGTGGCAGATGACACCCAGCTAAAGATGCCTGAATTTAAAGCCAGATCCTACTCATACTCTATATGCCATAGATTCATGGATATGGCACAAAACAAGGGAGATACAGTCTTCTACCTTTACAATCTCCTTATAGAGACAATATCCTGTCTTCTCTTGTCTGCATTTAAAACAACCTTCTTCACCTGAAGTGTCTGAGGGAACACTGTGCCAAAGTTTAGTCAGGTGAGTCAGAATCAGAGCATTAGAGCAGTGATAATATTACTGTGTCAGCTGATGTTTCTCATTGGAAAGATACCAAAGGATATCGAAAGCAATATTGAAAAAGTGTTATAGAGAATTTTGTTTTTGTTTTTAAATCAAGATTGAAATCAGTGGTAGAACCCTGTAAAACAAAAACAACAACAACAACAACAACAACAACAACAACAAAACAACTACAAAACAAAACAGAACAAAACAAAACAAAAACATGCATATACTGATGTAGGTAAAACGATTGGGTCTTCAGCAATGTGTCCCACAATTACCCACTTGTGACAGAAAAATGTTTGCTCTGAGCTATGCCTACAATAGTACAATACATTGATGCTTATTCAGATCCACTTAGCTTTATCTGTAACATTTTGCTTTCAAAAGGAGAGAAAAAATATATGAAAATAATGATGATAGAATGTGAATATTTTTATTTTATTTTATTTTATTCAAAGCCCAAACTGTCTATTGGCTTGTTTGCTTTTGTTATATGAACTTACTCTGAAGTGATGATATGGATTACCAGGCTGTTATTCTGAACAAAAAGTGCTGTCGTTAATTCTCTTTTGCTGCAGCTATGGGCCATTATTTCCAATAGCTGTAGCTGTCACTTCCAGTACTGTGACCCATCAGGAAATCTCTCAAGAAACTGAAAGAGTTTACACAATGACCTGGCAACAATATAATTTACAGGGTAGCAGAAGGTGCAATGGCCTACCGATCTCAGATTTATTCCTCATTCCTATTTCAGAGCTTAAATAAATACAACTAGATGCTCTTTTCCTAGTGTTGCACTGTCCACCTGCTGCTCTGCAGTGAGCTCAAGTGCCCTTAGACAGTATATCCTCCATCCATTAACTGTTTGCCAGTGTCAGAGCAAGTGCAACCATGAAGGGCTCGCTCTGCTTGTGCCAGCATGACAGCCTTCTGCACAGCACTGGCACCACTGTGGGCAGGAAAATGTTCATCGCTCCAGGGAATACAAAGATGAAAATAAATCTGGGAAGCAGGTTCATATCCATAGGGCTGAAGGATGAACCCTTAAAACTGGTTAGTAACAGGTATGAAGAGGAAGGAGAAAGATGAGAAAAGCAGCAGCATTATGGGGATGAAAGTCTGAGAGTAGGTATTCTGTATATTGACTGATTTTTAAATTTATATTATTTTTCCTTGTATACTTTCATTTAAAATCTTTTAGGTATCTGGCCTTTTGTATCTCCAATAATAACCACAAATGAGAGCTGTATCATCCAGATTTTCTAAAAATTTTTTTATGCAGTTGGGAAATATTTAGCGACTATGTGTGAACTTGTGCAACTCATCCTTAGATAACACAAGGAACACTTCTTATACCTGTCATTCAAATGCTAGAAAATGATCTCCTGAAAGACAAACCTATTCTATTGGAAGTCCTGGAGCTGGACAAACAGCTTGTGACTAGTTTCTTTCTTAGGAAGCTTTGACTTTCTCTTTGAAAATGACCTCTGAAAGGGCTGTGGCTCTCCATGTGTCATTTGTCATTTTCTGAGTAAATTTAGTGACTTGTGAAGAGTTTGTTGTAAATACACAACAACAAAAAGCTACTCTCAAATAGTGCATGCCTCACTGTATATGTTTCTGTTCCTTAAATCTGAGTGTAGCTGCTAGTATCAGATTTCCAGTGCAAAATTAAAATATTCTCTCCATAAAAAATTGACAAACATTTCCTCAGAATAATCTTTTGTATTTCATATTAGTGCATTAGCTTTACAGAAGACATTTGGAAAAGGAACAGTAGTCATAGGTCAAATTCATTTACTCTATAATACTAGTTGCAGACTAATTTTTTTAAAGCTCTTCTTGATTAATGGATTTATATTATGGTTGTCATGTTGGGTCTGTATTAATGTCTTTTAGTATCCTCATGGATTTGATTGAAAGAAGGGGACTTAAGATTGCCAGCCTCTTTATTTTTACAGAACTTCCATTGATTTGGATAATGGCTCCATATAGCTCTTCAAATATATAATAGCTCCTACTCTCCAGGCCTGTATCTGTGTTTACCCTTACCTCCCTCAAAACATATTGGATTTCTTTAATAGATCTGTTTGGTCCAGAAATCAAAATGGATTGCTACTGAAATTAACTACTATTTACTAATCTAATTCTACCAGCCTCATTTGTTTCCCCTTTCCAGATTTCCCAGTACATTTTATTCCGTGTCTATCCTGCTTCTGCTACAGCTGGAATGCAATCAGAAGCTGTGATATGTTACTACACTATTTCTTATTACATATTAAGAAAGTAAAGAAGAAAGAACAAAAGTAAAACTTTTTATAGCAAATTGCCACATCTTCTGTAGTAAACAGAATATACTGGTTTTGATAGACTCTACAAGAGATCTTTAATGACACACAGGAAAGTACACAGGAAAAATAATTATTAACATAGTTGTTACAAAATTTCACATGGATTGCAATTCTTTGAATCAGGGACTGTCTTTAATCTTTCCAATTAATGCCTGACCCCTTACACTACTTACAACTCTTAAAATATAGTGTAAAACATCAGAGAACAAAACTGAGCTATAATACGACCAAAATAATGGAAGGCACAGATTATTTGGTATTGCTTATAAAAAGCACTACGTGGTAGAAAGCTGAGTGCTTCTGCCCAACTAAACATGTGCAAGAATTACAGGGGGAATAAAACCAACATTTTAGGATATGTCAGAATTTCAACTTTTAAAAATCACATATAATACATTTTTAATGTATTTTTTTCTTTAGAATCCAGTTCAGTTTTGAAATTTTGCATAACATCCAAAATTAACTGTATGATAGCCACCTTTAAAATATTAATCGAGTATTATGCTTGAACTTGTGAAGAATTTCCATTTCCCTCTTATTAGAATGCTTTCTATCTATCAGTTTATACAGAAAAGTAACCAAGATTTCTGTGTGTCCACAAAACATTTTTGTCTTTTTCTAACTGGCATTTTCTGACTTCTGATAAACAGTTATATCAGTAGATTGCCAGAAAGCTTTACCTGCAGCCTTCACCTGGGTAGAGATTTGAGGAGTGAGAGAAGGAGCACAAATCCCTAGATAAACTTTCTTGTTATTCCTTCTGACTGAAAAATAAGATGGTTTTAGCTATAGTGTATCTATTTCTTCAAATATAAAAGTCAAACTTCACCTGTACTGGGCTATGTTTCACAACAAAACAAATTTTAACCTGGAGAAACAACATTGCCAGTATGGAATATCATGGGAATGATAAAAAATTTCAGGAAGGAAAGACAAGCCAAGAAAAGAACCTTTTTTTTTTTTTTTTTTTTTTTTTCTTTCTTTTTAAATTATTTTTTATTTTTAGCTCAGTATAGTTTTCCAGGTACATCTTGCCAATGAAAATATTACCCCTGAGGCATTGTTATTATGTTTTTGTCATGAAAGTGAAAGAGGCATAACTCAGAGAGCCTCAGGCAACAGTGAATTACCAAGGACTTTCCTATAAGTGAGTGAAATATAATTACACTCCTCAATAGTTGAGACAAAATATATTTTAGGTAGAGAATGGAAGGTAAAAAAAGTATGTGAGACAAATTGGCTGTGCTGTGTATTTTTCATTAGGCAGGAAGGTAAATGAATGCATATGAAAATAGGAAAACAGCCAAACTTTTATTGCACAGCTGAGGACAACCCTAGTTTGAAGGCATGGCAAGGCACAGCATGGCAAGGCAAGGCAAGGCAAGGCAAGGAAAAAGAAGCTTTACTTATTAGTTGGTGTTATATTACTAATGAGGACTAAATCAATAAGTAGATTGCTGATGAGTCTGACAATGCAGGGACGTAAGCATGCCCTCCCTCCTGTGCCTCTCCCCCACCCCCCCATGCATCCCCAAACCATTTTTTATATCCATAAACTTATTTTTAAAGTGGGAATATGTCAGCTATTTAGCTGAATGTGTGTCACTTAATGCACAACATCTGACTCTTTATTTACTCTTGGCATGTCTCTTTCTCAACATAAGACACAGAAGAATAAGTTTTCACTGAGCATGTGGTTACCTCCAGCTAACTGTGGTATTCCATAGTAATTTAACCATGCCTGTGTTACCTTACCAAGGCTTTTATTAGTAAAACACTGTCTTAATATCCCACAGTACGAGAAATAATTTGCAGGTTAGTAACATTCTGGCATTGCATTCTACTCTTGGCATGATTAACTTTGATGTTTTTGTCCTTGCAAAGATAAACACAACAGAACAGTTAATGTAATTACTATATGGTTAAGCACAATTCTGATAAGAAAGAAAAATAGAATAAAATTATTTTTAGGTAGGACTGAATTTCAGAGTTTTCTTTCTTTTTTTTTTTTTTTTTTTTTAAAGTAACATTTATGTCAGAAAGTACTACACAAATATAAACTCTTAAAACCCAAAGGAAAACAAAACAAAACAAAACAAAAACAAACAAACAAACAAACAAAACAAAACACTTAAAATCACTTAGAAAAATTATTAAAATATAAGAAGAGGGATTTAATGGACACATATTTTGCTCAAATGTTTATTCAGTGGCAGTAAAGGTAGTAAAAATACTGGATACCATATGAATCCTATAACTCCAGCAGAGGGGACAAAAATCTTCTTTCTGACACACTGACTATTTAATTAGAGATATCATATTCTTCAAACTGATTTTTTTTTTTTCCTCCTCCCAAAATAATAACACAACTAATAAAATTTGTAGGAAGTGTTGGCATACATTCTACTTCCAAGCACTTTTTTCTTTGCTTATGTACAGGAGCTGTCCATTAGCTATTTGTTCAAACTGGTACTGTCAAAACCAAAACCTTTGAAGATATATCAGTAGGGAAAAAACGATACATCTTCAGGTGAAAAAGATTTAGCCCTCAGAGAGGAGCTCTCCAGGCCTTTTTTGGATCTTAACCTAACTGTATGTTCAGGAACTTAATTTTTAGCTTTTTCCCTTTTCTATTGACCCAAACTATAAAGACATGAAGTGTGAAAACAAATTATTCACACTCTAGCAAACAAGATTTACTGTAATCTTTAAAAAGACAGCTACACATTGAGGTCAGTTCCATCATGTGGCTATAAAGTATTTTAAGTCTCTTGCACCTACTCAGAATTGAGTCATTTTTTTTTAGGGGGCATATTTCCAAGCAGAGACATCTTGTCTGCCCCTTCTGTTGAAGAGTGGGACTCTGTAATCAAAATTTCTTAGACCTTTAAATCAGTGCCTCAGACTTTGGAAGACCTTTGCCCAATCTGATCATTTGCTTAGACACTCTCCTTCACAGTTCATTCTGAGCCCTTGATACTCTGAGATTCTGCATGAACTTCCTTGAGCACAGATGACAAAATACAGGGAAGATAGCCTTAGCAGAGGGATTTATTGACTTCAGTCTCTTTATTCGCCAAAAGTGAAGCAGAATTTCTGCCCTTCTCAAAATTATTTACATCCCAAAATCATACTAATTTTAATTTTGATCTCACCTTATATGCATCTCTGAGGTTTGATGCTCTTGTATAAACTTATGTCCTTGTATAAACTTTTGCATATAATAACAGGACTGCTATCGGAGAATTGTCATTTCTGTACCTATTCTATTACTTTTCTGTCATGTCTTGCAACTCTTCCTCTGTTTTGAGCATTCATTATTCTTAATACAGAAAAGCAAGATTGAAGGAACATTTGGAGACCACCTAATTCAATTCTTTGCTCTAAATAAGTCCACCTTCATCCAAGGCCAGAGCCTACACAGGCTCTAAATTGAAATATTTTCAGGGTTTGAACCAACTTCAGAGAGAGGAAAAAAAAAAATTAAAAAAAGTCATAAGAACCATTTAAAATTTCCTGTTACAATATTTTCCTTTGCCTTTTATCTGACCACTGTGTCCTGCCAAAAAAAAAAAAAAAAGAAAAAGAAAAAAGAAAAAAAAAGTGTGACTTAATCTTCTTGCATTGGGCTGATTAAAGGTTCCATAGGACTACCATTTGACCACCAGCTGAAGACTTTCATGGGACAGAAGCAGAAGTGGAGAGCTGCTCCCAGGGAATGGCTCAAGAGCACTTTGAAGTATTGCTCAGTGTGATCCCTCAATAAAGCAATAATAGGAAACTGTTGGTAAGCCCTTCTGATTTTTTTTTTCTGCTTTTTTTTTTTTTTTTTAATTTTTTAATCTCAAAACAGATGATTTGTTTCCTGAAGCTTTCAAGAGGACCAATGGAATCTTTGAGATTCCTCTGTCTGTCCTGCAGGTTCTTCAAAATTAGCAGAAAGCAAAATCAATTAGAGCCCTCTGGGTAGCCAGCACAGCAGCTTCAGTGTTCCCCAATAATGATACATTTGAGTTTGGAAAAAGGGCACAGTGACAGAAAGTTGCTGACCCGGAGTGAGAGACAAAACATTCTCTGAACAATACAGTTCTCTATAAGGCAACTCAGTAATTTCATTTTGTAAGTTTCGATGTCATTAAAACACATGCTCTACTCTTACTGTAAATGGATTTCACCCTTTGTCAAGGAAAACATTACTTTTGTGATTTAAGCCCCCCTCAAACTCCATATTGTTCATGTAATTTATTCATTCTTGCAAGGGAAATAAGAAAACAGTCTTTAAACTTTGGTGTAATAAGAATGGAATCCAGTGTAAAAATAAATCGGAGATAGAATTTAATTATTGCATTTCTCTGCATGATTTGCTTCCTAGCCCCTTTACAAACTTTCTAACACTTATTTAAAATTCTTCTTTTATCCTGCATCTGCTGACATTATTTACGTACAGAACTCTGATGTGTTTACCATACAATTAGAATAGATCTTCATTTTAATTAAATATCAATTCAGGATCACAGCTTCAAGCTATTTGTCAGCATTGATAGTGATCAATAGAAGGAGATGCTGAACAAAGAAGACAAATAGATTTTCTGAGTAGTCAAATATTTTTCATTTCTTCATGTACTCCATTTTTTAATAGAGGATGAAGAGATTGTATTTCCTGCATCCTTTTAGTTATTCTGTGGCACATATTTAGAAAGCTGAAATCAGAAGCTAATTGCCACATCATTATGCTTAATTGACATGCTACCTTTTTCTATGTAACTCACCATGACAGCTTCGTTTAACTAGGATGTTGTGACTGCTTGTCCCAGGAGTAAAATTTTCAGTAGCTGTGGGCAAATTCCTAAAAATAAAACTCAGTTAGGAACTTAGGATTCGTAGCAGACCCCTTAGGGCCATGCCTCCTCTATCTTGCTATTGCAAACTCTACATCACACAACCTTGTATTTACAGCTTAAGTATATATCATACTCAGTTTACACTCATTAATTTTTATGCTGACATAACTTTTGAGTTTTTGCAGTTCTTTCACCCATTGGCTTCCATCTCTTCATGATATATTTATGATCATACCCATTCTCAGTCTTATTTTATTCATCGTCGTCTGTTCCTTCCTGCCTTCTTGCCTGCCTTCCTGTTCATATCTAACATATCAACATGCATTCAAAGAACAGCAGTAAAAATTTACCTTGCAGTGAAAATTCTGTGTAAAGGGAATTCAAGTGATGAAAATATTAGTGCAGCACAGCTGCTTCATGGATTTTTCCATTCAAAGTAATAGTGATTACAGACTTTTGTATGCATTAAAGATAACTCTTTTATACTTTGTAGGACATTATTCCTCAGCTATTTAATTACATAAAGTACTAAATTTTATCTCTCAGCATTTATTCAATTTGATATCTTGTTTTAAGACATGAAATTTAAAGAATGAATTTTATTTTTAAAATGCCTTTGTTTTGCAAGAGAAATAAACCAAGGAGCAGCAGAAAGGGAAGCATAGCAGAAATAATTTTAATAGCACCTTATTGACTTTTCACACAGGGGTAGCAGATAGACAGAGACTGCACTTTGTGAAGAGATTGGGGGTTCAAACAAAAATAAACTTCACTGATAGAAAATTTTGTTTTGCTTCAGGTAACTTCAAACCTGTATTAAATTCCTACATGGAGACTTAAATAGATACATTTAAATATTCTGTTCTCACTCTTAATAGGACTGAATTTTAACAAACCTAACAAGTTTTATGTCCATACCTACTGAGAATTTATGTTTCATTTATACTATTCAGTAGCAGTACCTATGTATATGTACTATGTACTTATGCACAAACATTTAATTTATGTGTGCATAAGTGTGTGCATTATGCTTGCATGTGCTAGGGGATGATTATCTAGAAATTTTTATACTTTTACTATCAGGAACTTCAGGCAGTTAAAAAATGAAATGGATGTGAAAGAGGAAGTGAAAAGACAAGTGAATGAAAGTGCAGAAATGGAATGTCAGTTAGCAACTAACAAGCCAAATTTTTATTTAACAGAGCTCTCTCTGAGGAACTCAAGATCTTGTCCTGCTATGCCAAAGAGTATTTATTTCTTAAAAAGGTATATTTGATGTAGCATATGCAGTGATCTCGTGATTGGGACTCAGTAATATGTGTATGGTTCACTCTAGCTGCAAAAAGTATGATTGAAATTCTTTTATGGCTCATTTAATAGCTTCCATGAACCAGCTCTTTTATCTGTGTCAAATGGTATTCCCCTCTCACACATAAATACTATATTCTTATGTGAATATTTACATGCCCTTGTTTATCATTCACATTTCCATGAGTATCCAAGCATGTGAACTAATAATTTTCCAGTACAGTTTCTTACAAAGAGCAAATATCAGAATTGGAAAGTCTGAAAAAAGCCAGATAAGTGAATAAGGCCCAAAGAAACTCATTTGCAATTATACAATATTTGCCCAACTTTGAAAACTATAAAATTTAAGAAATACTTTTACTTTTGATTCTTACAAAGTAATTATTTCTTAAGATGTGCTAAACGGACCTGCCAAAAATAAGGTTGAATCAAAATTCTTTTCTTCATATCAAAAAGTTATAGCTAAGTCACACCTGATTGCAACACTGTCTATGAATATCAAATATCTAATGTTGCTGGGGACTGTAAAATGTATTATAGGCATGACATGATAGGACATGAGTGATTAGGAACATGCAGTGTTTAAAAATCATGAATAAAAATCCAAATGATAATAGGTCCATATGAATGCATTCAGTCAAAATTTTATCTAGTCACAGATACTCTGGAGACTTAATTGAATAGAATTTTAATTTATGCCAACTTTGTAATTTGGAAATGTGCTGGACCAATAAAAACATCCATTTAGAATAGCTGAATTTATTTATATAAACAGAATCTTCTTTCTATTACTAGCCAACTGAAAAATACCATCAGGCAAACACAAAGTGGGACTTAAATACCACAGAAGTTCTTCAGAAACAGCATTTACTTTAGATTGCCCTTAAATTTGCAACTTCAAAAACTCTGTGTCTTGGGGGTTTTAGCTACTTTTCAGCAGTGCCCCCCTCACCTCCTTTTTATTACCTTTTTTTCCAAACCTTTCCAAGAAAGATTTTCAGTATTGCATAATCTGAGAGTTGATATCTCTTTCTCACCCCTCCCATTCTTCAGCTTTTCTACATTCTCCTGCTTTCCAGTGGTTCAAGTAACATATCACATACAGAATTATAAACATGAATTGAAAAATCACTTGTTGATCTATCTAATATCATTCAAGGATATGGGCATTGGTCCAACAAAGTATTTAGACTCCTTACTGTTATTTAGGCTTCAAATGTTCTTCTGAAATCTCTTTCACTGATGTTTATTACCTCACAATTGGGGTGGACTAAAAGCATGCCCACAGGCAATTAAGGAAATTCAGCTAATGGCTGATAATTTATTAGGCTACTGTAATTCAATTCTATCCAGTTATGTGCCTTAGCTATTCACAAGGTCTTTCAAATGAAGTTAATTCAAAGGCTTTACTTAGTATGTTTATGGTGGCATAGACAGGCCTTATCAAATTTCTCAAGGATATGTTATTACATAATGGTTTTTAACAAAATTACAGCCTTCCTGCCTATTCATGCAGACCAAGAGAGAAGTATTACATAAAGCTATTAAAAAAAAAAAAAAAAATCAGTTTTTTTTCCAAGATAAGGGCAAATATATTACACAAAGGGAAGGTGACATTTAAAATGCAATCTTCCTCATATACAGTGACTTTATGCATGTTAACTAAGTAGTCCAAACATTTTCCAGTTTCTTGTGTGCAGCTGTATGTACAACATTGGATCACTGGTTGATAGCAACTTTAAGGTAGTGACGTACTTTGGGACCAGCTTTGTTTAAATGAGTCATACTCATGTACATGACTGTTCACATGGCTGCTGAAAATTCCTGTACAGATTGGTCCTGGCCAGCTTTTGCTTTGGGTAACAGCTGAAGTAGAAAATCTGTCTCTAAATGGCTTTCTCTTGAAAAGATGAACTTGCTGGAAAATTTTAAATGCTAAATTCAGCAAGAACAAAGATATCTCTGTGGGTGCGTGTGACTCAAGTTCTAAATTACTCACAGTGAAACAGGTTGGCAGTGTCATTTAGAGAAGAGCAGGTGTAGTGTTACAATTAAAATACTTTACTTCCCAGTCCCACCCACCACCTATCTGTCAGAAAAATAAATAAATAAATAAATAAAATACCCCAACCTCCAGTAGGACTGATGCTTATAAAAATAAAAAATATAGTGAGGGAACCAGAAACTGAACAAGTGACTATGTATAAGATATATTTTTCAGGGAAGGTATGAAAAGATTAAGGCAGGGAAACATGCTAGGTGGATAGAATAAGAGTGGTACTTCCCAGAGTCATCCAAAGGGATGTGATGTGCCCGTTAAAGAGTTGTTGGGCAGGTGGTGGATAAGACTGAATTTTGTTTTCAGAGTAATGAAATGCCAAAAATGTTTGCTACCACTTGCAGTTGTAAACAGTTTCAAAGTACAGAAAAAAAATAAAATCAATAGAAAAGAGAGTCAAAGTATCCATATGTATCAGAAATAAACTAGCACAGTAAATTTTCTGCAGCTTGCCCTCCTCTCTTATTTGTGTGAAAAGACATTTGCCATAAAGATTGCTTCTTTTGTGTGTGTGTGTATGTGTGTGAAAGTCAGGATATACAGCCTGTGTCATGAGAAAAAAAAAAACAACAAAACAAAACAAAACAAAAACACCACAAACTACCCTGAACTGAGGCCTGAATGTGCTCTTCTCACAGGAAAATATTACATTAAATAATCATGTAGTGAGGGGGAAGATAGATGAGTGAAGAGGGCTAGGGCTACCAGTGACAGAGATAGTATTTCAGTAATTGTAAACCAGAGCAAAGAGATCTCATTAGGGGAAGTGGTAGCTGAGTGCAGTATAGCTGCATAAAGGCTATGCTGAAAGCTACATTTCCATTGTCCATGTGGCTGTTTTAGAGCTGATTTTGTTTGTGCTGTGCTGTTACATGTGTCTTCTTGTGTGTGAAAGAAAGATTTAAATAGATTAAAAATAGGGATGACAATAGTAACAGTGAATCAGTCATCTAGTATTTGCAAACAGATGTTTTTTCAACAATTTGTTTACATTAAAAATATATTATTCTGATAATTTTTTCATTATTTGTCCAGTTCAAACTGAGATCCAAATGAAATATTGATCTCTTGAAAGAGATCAACATTTGAAATATAAATTAAACCTGCTGCAGAAATGGTTATAAAAAAAATATCCCCTTTCCAGAGAGGGATAATAAAGGGGCAATTAGCTTAATGTTGAAACTGTTTTAGAATGGAAAACTGGATTTTCAAGAAAACCTTCCTGCTCAAAGGTTCTCAAAAAGAAGATGGATCCTCAAACAACAACAACAACAACAACAAACAACAAACAAACAAGTTTTAATGAAGCCTGTAATTTGTTAGTTTAGGTAACTGGCTGAAGTGCCTCAGGAAGCTATATTTACCTGGAGGAGGACTTAATGCTTATATTAAAACATATACATGAGACATCTGTGCATTGAGGAGGCCTGATGCAAATGCTTAAGCATAAGCATCTCTTGCTCTCTTCTGCACCTGCCAGTCTAGATGTACATGGAATTGTTCCAGGTCCTCTGTCACTTCTGGAGCCTCTATTTAGATGTCTCAGACAATGTAGAGTGTCTCAAATGTTTATGAGGGTGTTGCCTACTCTGGGTAACTAAGGCTTCATTTTGTATCTGAAGGAGATTTAATCAATAAGGTCAGTAGACCCTGGAGATTTGGCTGACACAAACAAGCAAAACAACATATTGACTTCTCTTAATATGAGCACAATAGCTCAGTAGATGCCACTCATCTTGTCAACTGAGATCTCAGTTCAGTTTCCTGAAGACAGGTGTCTCATGCCACTCTCAGATGCCATTAAATACCCAGACTGCCCACATAGGATTGCCAGATACATTACAGAACCTTACAGGAAAGGGTAGGGGAGTTGGAGGCCAGATTTGTTCACTACAAGTGTTTTAAATACCTCTAAATGTTTATGCTAAATTGACCAAATAGGTATCTGGAAATCTTCTGATTAATATAGGAGCTTAGAAACCCAGTGGATATGTTGCAGAATCATAGAAGGGTTGAAGTTGGAAGGGACATCTGGAGGTCATCTGCTGCAAATCCACTGCTGAAGAGCAGGTTGCCCAGGACCATGCCCAGGCAGATTTTGAAAATCTCCAAGGAGAAAGTCTCCAAAACCTCTCTGGACAACCTGTTCCATTGCTTGGGAACCCTCACAGTAAAGAAGTGTTTCCTGATGTTCAGATGGAACCTGCTGAGTTGCACTTTAAGCCCATTGCCTTTTCTCCTGTCACAGGGCTCTTCTGAAAAGAGGCTGGCTCTGTCTTCTTTGCACCTTACTTTCAAGTATTTATACACATTTACAGGATCCTTTCTTCTCTTCTTCAGACTGAACAGTCATAGATCTTTATCTTTCCTCATAGGAAAGATGCTCCAGTACCTCAGTCATCTTCATGGCCCTTTGCTGGACTCTTTTGAGTATATCCACATCTCTCTTAGATTGGGGAGGCCAGAACTGGACACCATATTCTGTATGTGGCCTCAGTCTGTGCTCACTAGAGGGGAAAGATCACCTCCTTCAAACTGCTGGCAATACTTTGCCTAATGCGGCCAAGAATACCATTAGCTTTCTTAGTGGCAGTGTCAATAACCGCATGTCTATAGTTAGGAGCTGAATCTTGCCCTTGTATTATTTTTTGGATCTTTTTCAAAAACAGATTATATTTTTCCACAATTTATTTCCTTCATCAATAGGAAATAAAAAGAGCATTTTAAAATGTGGAGAGTTTGGGCCTGAGTTCACAAGGGATACCTCTGGCACAGCCTTTTGCATAAGCATACTGCTTATACAACACTCAAGAAAATTGTTTATTTAAATATCGAGTATTGATTTTTCTTCTCACAGATAGTTTTTAATTAATTGACTTCAAGCAATGTTAAAATAACAGTGGTGTGAATAGACAGAACCAATAGCCACAGTGCATGGTCTGTGATTTTGATTATACTACTCACTCGAGTTATTTTTTTTTTTTTACGTTGATTATTAGCTTGCCCTAAAAACGACAATCAGGTCTTCTAGCTTATAGAAAATAAAAGGAAAACAAAGCCAAAGATTTCATCTTTGGTAGGAACAGAGATGTGCATCTGAAGGATGCTTGAAATAACAAGAAAAACATTTTTGTGTGGCCTTTGTCAATAAGATTCCCGAGGCACCTCTGGAAGAAATGAAAACTGCCTACATCTACTGTACACCCTAAGGCAAGGTATTTGGTCTTACCATGGTATGCCTTCTGCCAGAATTAATCTTCTCAGGAGGATTAGATGGTGCAGAGAGATATAAATTATATATAACTGTACTACTTTGTGGAAATTTGGTCTTTGCTGTCAACTCAGACTGCTCTGGAAATTTCCTGCTCATTTTTATTACCTACTAAACTGCTTTACTGTAAGGCTGGAAGCGATAAGTATTTTGATGTCTGAACTCATGGGATAATACCTTCTTGAATGGCTCACAGCTGTGTGAATGATGATATTGTCTGCTACTAAAGAAAAATCAGAGATATGGTCAGTGTTTGTTATCATGTCATTTTATACATCATTTTATCACTTGCACTATCTTCAGCACCTAGAATTGTCTGCTCAAAGCTTTTACCCCTTTACTGTGAGTTGCTGAGTTATTGCCAGGGAAAATTGCATTTCCTCTTGAAAATGTGTAGTGATGTAGTTAATCAAAGTAAACAGTAAAGGATGCTGAACTCCACATAAGCTAAAGGTCTGATTCTGCCACCCATACTCCCATTGAATGGCTGTTACTGAAGTGAGTACCCTTACAGAGGATAATTGAACTATTCAGATGAAAAAAACGCTACCAACTGTGTATAGGAGTTGGAGAGCTTGATTCTGCATACTTGATGCTGAGATAGAACTCCCAAAGAATTTTGAATTGCAGTAGAATTTGTAAGTGAGGTTATCTTTACTTTCATAGAAAGGCAATAAAAGTTTTCATCTGTTAGTTTGCCTAAAGTTATGTCCATCATGTAATGGTTGGCAAACAGCAACTGAGCTTTTGTAGTGATGCTGAACTGTCAGTCCATCTCTTCTCCTTAATAGTGATGGGGTACTTTTTAATAGCCTGTGATAGCTGCTTTTGAACTTTGCCTGTCCTATAAAGCTGGTGGAAAGATGATTTTATGAGAGGTACTGATGCCTCTGTTTTTGTGATATCTTTTTCTTCCCAGTACTGACAAATGACTTTGATGCTTGCATGTATTTGCTTGGCAAACAAGATTTGCAGCAAGTATACATATATATTTAAGTATTTGAAATCTAGCAGGTGAAGTCCCTTGATTGTTAAAAGAAAATTTGGATTTCAGGTAGTGTATGCTATAGCTTCCAGAAACTAGCTCTTAAATTAACAAGTCACTGAGTTCTTCAAACTTTTCCAAGTGCTGATTAACAAGGCAAGGCAAACCCTTTACAACTTTTTGCCCTTTCCCTTTATTAAATGCCTGACATTTAGCAGAATTAGTTGATGGAATATGATGAGTCTTACTACGTGTGCTGTTTGATGGAACTTGATGCAAAACCTAACACAAAATCTGAACTGAAATATTGCCATTTGTTTGGACACCCACTGTTTAATGTGATTTTTTTTTTTTTTCTGAAGAAAATTACTCAGAGGAGCCAAGCATTCCAAGAGGATGTGGTATTGCAGAAGGATAGCACAGCCCCACATTAATCTTTTTCCAGTTAGAACTTGGGAACAGTTCTCATGCCTTAAGGGCTTCAAGATTTCCTCAAATGCTAACTATGCTACCTCTCCCTTAGCAGCTTCAAGGTATTTACTCACAAAAAAAAAAAAAAAAAAAAAAAAAAAAAAAATCCAAAGGAGTGAAAATGAAGGTGAGGAAAAAAAAAAAAAAAAGCACTATTCAAATGTTTGAACTATAATGCAAACAGCCAAGGCAATAAAACAAAATAAAAAACAACAGAGCAGTCAGAATTACTGATATGCTGGGTAGACACTAGGACATAACAGATGTCATAAATACAGTACAATACTTATCCTGAGTAAAAAGAAAATAAAAAATGCAGGTATCTGTTTTAGGGGAAAAAAAAAAAACGGAGGTAAGGATCAAAATTACCTAATAACACTGTGTATTGACTATGTGCAAAGTGGAAGGAGCTGAGAAGACAGAAACTTCTAAGGTATCAAAATGTGACTGGATGAATTTCAAAACAAGTTCTATTGAGATAGTGTTAGAAATAAAATATGGATGGCTATGTTCAGATTGGACAAGTAGCCAAAAAAGCTAAAAGTCATATGATGGTATAAATTTTAGTTTCAGTCATAAATTTATTTGGAAACAGTTAACCATAGAAAATAAATTTGGATTGAATGCTGACTCTGTTCACCTCAAATGGAAAGAAAATAAGATACAGCTTAGAAATCTTGTAATGTAAGATTCTCTAAAATTCAAGTTTATTTAGCACTTCTGAAGGAAATTAAAGAAAATTAAAATAAACATAGACTAGTATAGCCCCCAGCCACCCCAGGATGCAAATGGTGTGATATTGTGATATTTATATTGGGTGGACACCGTATAGTTAACATTTAAACCACATGTGACTTAATATTCCTGAGTATTAACACACGTGATAAACCTAGGATGGCCTGTGGGAACAAAGTATGGAAATGTAAATGGCAACTTTTAATTCAAATAATTTAATACAAACAATTGGATGATCTCAATAACAGACTAACTGTGAAAACTATCACATAAAATTAGTTAATGAGAATTCAGATAAAAAGTCTATTCAGTGAGGAATGGTACTGTTCTCCACAATATGCCAAAACAAGTTTTGAAGGATAAGAAAAATTGAGCAAAATAGAATGCCAAGTAAACCTAAAACACTTTTTGATAAGGTAGCACATATTCCCAATAGAGGAAAAAGAAACAAAAGAATCTCTTTGATCTTCTAAAAGAAACAGATATGTCACATGGGAAATTATTAATTCATGTGAAGAAGATGGCTGTAATTATGTGAAAATTAGCAAATTGGCCAAAAGATAAACAGCATGGGACTGTGCTAGGAAATGGCCTGAAAGAAAAATGTCAATACAGATCCTCAAAGGGATTTAAGGACTGATGTAATTATTATTTCCTTAAAAAAAACATGGGCACAAATTTGTGAAGGTGTAAAGCTGGGAGCCACTGTAATTCAAAAGCTGCTCACTGGAAAAACTAGATGTCTTTGAGGACAGAATTACAAAGTCAGATGAAATTTAATTATATATCATGCAAGGTCATGCACACAGATACCACCAGGTGCAAATTCACCACCTGGAAATTGCAGATTCATTGGTTTATTGCTATAAAGATGCCTCAGAGCCACGAATGAGATGCAGTTGTGAAAAAGGTAAATATGATAGCAGAATGCTAAAGATGATGGACAAAGCACAGAAATGCTAGTTATATAATACAATAGAAACAAACAAACAACAACAACAAAACAAACCACAAACAAACAAACAAACAAAAACTGAAAAACATGCTTTCAAATTTTGGAAGGTTATTCTGAAAAGAAGTATCAGTAAAGAAGGCTGCCAACATAATACAGATAACTTTGTGAGCCTTAACTGGGAATTCTTAGTCACATCTCCCCAAGACTTGCAAAATGAGAAGCCAGATGACTTGCCAAATAGGATCATCTGTTACCATAAAGCCACCCACCAATCCATCATTTCAAAAGTGTAAAGACAGTGAGGGAAAAACAATGTCTGTTCAATTGACACGTTACCTCTTTGAAAGACCTAAGTCTCGCATCTGACCTGACAGCATTACTGATACAGTAGAAGCAGCTGAGAAAAACATACAGATTCTTCTGTCTTTACTGGAAAAGAGATTTAATTGCCACAGAGATCCACATCCAATTGTGATGTTGACCAATATGTGTAGCCACCAACTGACTGAGACTCCAGCTTTTAATTGGAAGGAAGGGCTCATACATGTATCTTTGAAAACCCTGCAGTTACATTATCTATAAGAAGGAAATTGTTCTCAATTATCATTTTTTCTCAGAAAGTTATTTTAAAATGATCCATATCAACTGAATTAGCTACAGACTTTCTCAGATGTAAGGGCTGTAAAGCATTGTGACTACAGCCAGAATTGAAGGTCTCATGAGACCAAAGAAAACACAGATTTTATGGGATCTGTCCCAGGACATCTAGGAGACTGAAACTCCAAACTAACTGAAGTAATCTAAAACTGACAGGTAAAAGCATAGCAATCATTTTATTCGAAGTAAGCCTTTTGTGTATCTTATTAGAGCTTGTATTCAGTTCTGAGAAGAGCATTAATCCTTAGGAAATCTTTCTAGCAAGTTCTGCTGCAAAAACAGGAAGACATTAGCATGCTTAACATCTCTTCTGTCTGGCACCAACACAGGTCTTTAAACTAAAAAGACTCTTCTAATCTCTTCTGATCCTACTAAATCTGGTCAGCAGGATGTAAATCATTTTGTTCAAACAAATGCACAATGAATGATTTCTGTATATCATGATTGAATATGGTGTCTCCCAACTAGGACCTGTAAGATGAACTAAGGCAGAGTGGTAGAATCATTTAGGTTGGAAAAGACCTCTAAGATGATCAAGTCCAATTGTTAATCTAGCACTGCCAAGTCTACCACTAAACCATAATCTTAAGCACCACATCTACAGGTCCTTTAAATACCTCCATGGACAGTGACTCAACTACTTCCCTGGGCAGTCTGTTCCAACGCTTCACAACCCTTTCAGTGAAGAAATTTTTCCTAATATCCAACCTAAACCTTCTGTGGTGCAACTTGAGACCATTGCCTCTTGTCCTACTGCTTGCTACTTGGGAGAAAAGAATGATCCCCACCCTGCTACAATGTCCTTTGAGGTAGTTGTGGAGAGTGATAAGATCTCCCCTGAGCCTCCTTTTCTGTATGCTAAACAATCTCAATTCCCACAGCTGTTCCTTGTAAGACTTGTTTTCTAGACTCTTCACCGGCTTTGTTGCCCTTCTTTAGATACGCTTGACAAGCTCCAGCACCTTGGCATCCTTGTAGTGAGGGGCCCAAAACTGAACACAGTATTTAAGGTACAGCCTCACCAGAGATGAGTACAGGGGTACAATCACTTCCTTAGTCCTGCTGGCCACACTATTTCCGATACCATCCACGTTGCTGTTGGCCTTCATGGCTGCCTGAGCACACTGCTGGCTCATATTCAGCTGGCTACTGAACAATAACCCCAGATCCCTTTCCACCAGGCCAATTTCCATCCACTCTTCACTCACCCTGTAACATTGTATGGGGTTGTTGTGCCCCAAGTGCAGGACACTTAGCCTTGTTGTACTTCATACAGTCAGCCTCTGCCTATAGGTCTATCCTATCCAGATCCTCCTGCAGAGCAGTCTTACCTTTGAGCAGATCAATAGCTGTATCTAACTTAGTGAGGGTATATTCAATCCCCTCACCCAGATCATTGATAAAGTCAGTAAGGTGAACCTTGAAACCAGTATTTGGCCAAGCCCTCAAAGCATCAGAATATATGTTGAAGGTTAACACTTATTTCCTTGCTTCCTAAACATTTAAGAGAAAATGTTCCTACAGAATACTTTTTGAGGTGCTGTTCTGGATATGTTCACACTCAGAAACACTTGTATTCAGCCAAGATTTTTCAGTTCTGGTCAGGATGGTAGGGAGGTCATCTATTGTGAACTGCTGCACTTGAATTGGGTGCGTGGTGTGAAAAGATCAGATAGCTTGCAAAATTTCATGGCTGAATGGGTTGCTTGATTTTTTATTTTTTATTTTTCAATTGAGTATCAAGAATTTTAAGAGTAACACAAGCAGGATTGAAATATTCGACAATTCACTAATTGCATTTTCCCAATTAAATGATGTACAAGAGATGTGATTGATTTTATTTATTTTTAATTGTTGGCAACATGACCTTCTATCTCAGTTCTCTATTTTAGGCTTTCTCTATAGAAAAAATCAACACTTTTGGGGGTGTGTCTGAACTGGAAAATCTGAGAGGAAGCATGCTCCAGTTTTCAGTTTTGACTTAGACTTATTATTCTGTTGTATTACTGTTTAATTTGCTTGATATTCTACTCTATATTCAGCAGAACAGCTGTTTGCTTGAGATGAATTTCAATTATATTCTCATCTTAAATATTATATCTCCTCCTCTTCTTCTGGAGATTTCTCATACATTATAGAATTCCAATCAACATTCCTCAGAGCTTTCAGCTTTCTTTCGCTGTCCTCTTTCTCAAAGTCAAAACACTTTTAGTACACAGCATTTTCTCCTGAGTATTTCAAACTCAAAGATAAACGCATAAGTAGATCCAGGATGCTCTGTATCTTAAATGTAATTTCTTACACTTAGCTCATAGGATCAGGTGTGGAATATCTTTGGACCATAAAACCTTTAAAAAAAAATACTGAACACAAAACATGCCTGCACTAAGAACATGCCGTTTTTAAGATTGTTCTCTTCTTTATAATTGCATTCCTGTTATCCTAATCAATATCAGAGTAATTAAAATTCCTCATGATCAATGTTTCTGCCTTGTTTGGAAGGTGTCTCTTATCTCTAAAAGGTTGCCATGATATACTTTTTCTATCCTTGCTAAAGGCTCCTTGCCTAAAGTCATTTGACTCCCTACTTGGCTATAAATTACACTTAAACTGCCTCTATTGCCAGATAAAATTGTACAGTTTTTCCTTTCATGCTACATATAAGCGGTATGTAACTTAATTTTTCTAAGAACTGCATGGTATTTTCACTGCAAGGATATGTTAGTTTTTTAGCCGGTACTTTTATTAGTCACAATCTAATATCCTTCTCCAACCTCAGGGAGACTACAATTTTTGATATGTGTTATCATCCCTACCCACAAACATTTGGCTTGATCTACGTTGTGTTCCTTGGGACTGTGAGTTCTGCCAGGAGATGAAGGACAGCATTTCAACCACTATAAAAAATAAATAATCTGGGCTTAATTAGGTTTTCTTTACTAATTTGCCTATTTAGGCAAAAGCTTTGTGTGGAGCTCAACTGACTTAACTCAGGGAAGTAAAACTTAGAAACAAAAAGGTGAGCTAGTCACCTGAAGCCCCTTTTTCTAGTCAATGCACAGACACACACTTTCAGACAGTGAGACATTCTCTGAGTGGTACCTAGGAAAATCTGATGATTCAGTCTCTGGAAATGTGTGACATCTACAGCCCTTGACTTGGGTGTAGGCCCCAGCCCTGAATTTTCTTTTGGTTGTGGTAACTTTTTCCCTCATCACCAGCTGAACATGCAGAATAGACATATGAGGTGATTCACAAATTCCTAATGTATTACATATATATAAATTTAGTAATAGCTTTATTTTTTAGAAGATTTCTCCTTTATCTCAGCTCATCCATCAGAGATGACTGTCTGCAAATTGTTCCATTGACATTTTTATTATCAATACTTCTCAGTTATGTACAGTATCTTCCTCACACGTTAAACTACAACCCCATCCCCTCCTTGCTCTTATCCACTGATATTCAGTGCCTCAGTTCTCTCAGAGACTATTATTCCACTCTCCTTATTTGAGCACCCCCTTTACTCTTGCTTCTTTTCCAGGCATTTACTTAGCCATTGACCTTTCTGCTGATTTTTTTTTTTTTTCCCGCACTATGCCTCAGAAGTAACCTTTTTGCTGTGCATTCACAGCTTGTACTCCTTTCCTGATTTTGTTTCTCCCTTTTTGATACTAACTGCATGCCATCTATTAATCTGTCATATTCATCGATCTTCACAAGAAAATCAACCAGTTGCTCTAATTTGTCTGTCTGATCTTCTTGTGCCACAGCTAACTGACAACACACACACACAAAAGTCTTTTCGAATGTCCTCAGCTTGATAGCCAGGAACATTTCACAGTCAATATGTTCCATTATATACACCCTGAACTTCACGGATTCTTCCAAATGAAATAATTCGCAAATAATTATGGCTTAACCTCTGAAGGGATAAAATAAATGCAGCCAAATGACAAGGATTCAAGTAGATTTCAGGGAGGTTCCAACCCTTTTAGGTAGATGTAACATCCTTAATTTAAATGAAAACATAAAAGAACATTCTTAACTTTGAAATTACTAATTATAAACTGTTTTCCATTCTCTTATTTTCAAAGACCAGCGAAGAATCTGTTCTTGTACATTGAAAATCTTCAGGTTAAGTTGTTGTTTTTTTTTTTTTTTTTTAAAAAAGTAGGCACTAGAGGTCCATTGCATCGAGTAAGTTGAAGTGCTTAGGCACTGAAAGTCGCATGTGCCTACTGCCTCTAGTTGCAGGACTACATCATTCTTCCCACCCCATATTATCCCTCATTATTGTCCACAGACACGTCAATATTTACACTGGTATTTATTTATTTATTTATTTATTTATTTATTTATTTATTTTTGTCAAGCAGGTTTAGAACAGGATAGGAGCTCCACTATCCTTCTTCATTGCATAATTTGGGGAGAACACATTAATTGTAAAGGATACAACTTGGTAAAACAAAAAATTAGAGGCTAGAGTTCTCACATTAGAATTATGGTTGCTTGAATGACTTAAATATATATTCCTCACTTAAAATAACAGCCTGTGTTTGATAGCTTCATAATTTCATTAGTGTAAGTTTTAAAACCTTTTAAAGTTATTTTACAAATGCTATTTTCCCATTTTGACACTGAAAAATTTGTGATTTAGGAAACACAGAAAATAATAAAAATATCTTGCATACAATTTTTCCCTGCTTTTCAGATACAAGAAAAATGAAATAAAATATTTTTTTTTTTAAATAATTTTTCCAATTATAGAAGTAAAATGTATATGAAAAATCTAAATTAAAATCCTTTCAAAACATACAGAGATTAGGAGTAGAGCCTATCTGTACAACAAAGTAACTTATTAATTAGTTTTCAATTCCAAAATGAAATTATTATCAAAAAAGCATTTTTTTTTTTCTGATAAACAAGGAAAAACAATTAGAAATAAAGAAACTAACTTCCTGTGTTTTTGAAATTCTAATAATAATAATAATTAGCTTTAATTGCCTTTTTAAAGTGACCTTCAGGGATCTGTGGTCTAAACCTAATAGATAAACACAAGCCTATATCTGTGAGCTGTATTTTTGCATAGACAACCTATAAGAATTTAAGTCATTGTCAGATATAGGCCTCTGAGGAAGGTACGTATAACTCTTCTGATCAGATCTAGTATATCTTCATAGGGTGCCCCTTTCTATCATCATTTCCAAAGGTCTTTCAAACTTGATTAAACAGTGACAAGTTGTGAGCATCATGCACAAATCATTTCTCCTTCATGCTGCCTGCAAACAACCTCAGACTTCCTTAGTGTGAAAATCTAGCTTCCACACCTGTTAATTTTATTTTAATGCTATTTTTATATATTAGTATTATAAATTAATATGGTGGTTCCTCATGGATGGCTAGGTAAACTCCACCACACCGCCCTCTTACTCCCCTCCTCAAGAGAAAAGGGGGAGAAAAAATGATGAAAAAAGGCTTAAGGGTTGAGATAAAGACAGGGAGATCACTCACCAGTTACTGCCACTGGCAAAACAGACATCACAGGGAAATCAATGTAATTTATTGCCTGTTACTAACAGACTAGAGCAGTAAGAACTAAAAGCAAACTACTGAAAATACCTTCTCCTCACCCACCATCTTCATCCCTTTCCCCTGGGAAGCATCAAGAAATGGGGAATGGTAATGTCAATAAAGCTTCGTCTCTGCTGTTCCTTCTCGGTCACTCTCTGCCCATGCTCCACATGGGGTTCCTCCTATGGGATGCCATCCTTCCCCAACTGAGCTCTTCAAGAACTGCTCCAACATGTCTCTGTACCATGCGGTCCACCCCAAGGAGCAAACTGTTCCAGCATGGGTCCCCCACGGGCGGCAGCTCCCCCCAGACCTCTTGCTCCTGCGTGGGCTCCTCTCCATGGGCTGCAGCTCTGGCCTGGGGCCTGCTCCTGCGGGGGCTCTCCATGGGCCGCAGCCTCCTCCAGGCCACATCCACCTGCTCCACCGGGGCCTCCTCCACCCATGGTGGGGCTGCAGTGTGGAGATCTGCTCCATGTGGGACCATGGGCTGCAGGGGGACAGCCTGCTGCGTGCCTGGAGCACCTCCTGCCCTCCTGCTGCACTGACCTTGAGGGCTGCTGGGCTGGTTCTCACTCCTCTCTCCCAGATGCTGCTTTGCAGCAGGTTTTCTTTTTTTTTCCCCTTTCTTAAATCTGTGCTCACAGAGGCCCAACCAGCATAGCTCACTGGCTTGGCTGTGGCCAGCAGCGGGTCCCTTTGGAGCTGGCTGAAACTGGCCCTTATCTAACATGGGGCAGCTTCTGGACTCTTCCGATAGAGGCCAACCCTGCAGCCTCCCCTGCTATAAAAGCCTTACCACATTAACCCAACACAATTAAATAGCAAATTTAAAATGGCATGGGTATGATGTACCATAAAAACTGATCTGAATTATCTTTTTGTCAGATGTCTAGAGTTTGAAAATTTGTAGATTTTTAAGTTTGCATATTTGATGAAATAACCATGAAAAAAAAATAACGTGTGGAGATTATCTTAATAAAATAAACTGTTCTTATAATAATATCTTGAGACATAGCAAACAAAATTATCTGAATGAACTCTTTTAACCACAAACTACTAGTTCAAGTAGTACACAACATCTCAGGTGTGGTAAGGTCTTAAGTGATCTTGCCAGCACCAGAAGAGGTAAAAATATATTTGCAGTTAATACAAAAACAGACACAACATTTAGTTTTAGTAGCTTATTGTACTTACAATGTATAATACTCTATAATACAATGTACAATATAAGTATTATATTTATTATGCAATTTCTAACTTTATTTATTTATTTATTTATTCCAAAAATATTTCCACTATTATAATAATCACTATCAATTAGTTAGGTTTGCTTTAAAGAAAAGTAAGGAAAATCCAGTGTTAAGAATACCTTATAAATTCTAATTCTGGAAAAAAATTGTTTGTAGAAGGTACATCACTGGAAATCTAAAGATAGGTATAATAAATGTTGGCCTGATATAGATTTAATTGATCCAGCCTTGGGTAACAGAGCTGGACAGGGTAACCTCCTGAAATCCCATTCAACCTTAATTTTCTGTGATTTGGTGCTAAGAAACAGTTAGAAAGGGGGCTATTAATTTAATCTTTTAAACTTGCAAAATACCTGAATATACTGTGGAGATTTTTTATATAGGATCTAGTTGAGTGTTTTTTGTTTGTTTGTTTGCTTTGAGTCTTCTTGGTCCTACATAACTCCTTTGTATTATTTGGTTCCCAAATACAGCCAACACTTAAATAGAGAAGGTAAAGTTTTCTGGCATTAAGTTTTTCATTTACTGAACTTTATTTATGAGTTTATTTTATGCAATAAAGTACATTGGTGAAAATATTCTTCCTGACCTATATGGCAATCAGCCTACACTCTGAAGCATGACATTTGATTACCTTGTCTTAGCTTGCAGAACTGCAAATGTTATTAATGGTCATAAAATTATCCAACCCTTTTAAAAATCAGACACAGTATTTGACTTGATGACCTTCTACAGTCATGAAATTCACGTTCTGATTGAAATGATATCAGTCTGGAGGATCTGATAGAGCTCTGGTGCAAGTGTCACAGCTCTGTCACTGAGGTGGAAAAGAATCTTAATGAGCTGTTATGTAGGCAATGTACGTATCTTTGAGTTTCACTGTTTTCTGATTTATTCACACAATATAGACCATAAAATGTAAATTTGTGATACCTTGCATTTTCACTGGTAGTAAACAAGCGCCAAATTCACTTGCTTGCATGCCCTTTAGCAGCATGTTGCAACCACTGGAGCAGATGCCCCTTGACCATCAGTGCAGTAATCAGTAGAGATGTAGCAAAGGGAAGCATTTTTATGCATATCTTGTAATCATGGTCATGTGGGACACAAAGTTTCTTTACTTATTTTTTCTTGTGTGAAGAGTAAAAGGGCACATCCTTTTGTATTATATCTTCCAAAACAGGATTTGCCAGTCCCTTTCCTACTATTGCTTGAGTAGGAAAAAGGACTCCACTTAATTTGGAAACCTGATGGAAAAATGTCAACATTATGAATTATTTAATTGCCAATTATCTTCAACATCTGTGTAGCCCTCAGATTTAAACAATTTTCGTACAGCCATTCCCCAAGCTTGCCCTCACGCTAGTGAAACTGAAAGCCATCCATGACATAATGCAGTTATTTGCTTGTAGCATGAGAGTTGGCTGCAATGTATCAACCTAGTTCGGTGTGATAGAAAATGGCTTCCACCATGGCTGTTGTGCAGTGAGGTGGTCAGGGTGTTTAGTCTGAAGAAGTCACACCGTCCAGTAACTTCATTACTGTTCAAACTACAAAGTCTCTATGTTGCTAGAGAGAGTCTTGGTTTCTGTAAAGGAACCCTGTTCAGAGGCAGCTCAGTTTTATGAATCCAGTGAACATAAATGTTGGATGAAACCAAACGCTTACTAGTTTCTTCTGGTTGTCTGGGTTAGTCCTACACCTGGAACTCAGGAGTAATTACTCTGCAAAGACAACACAGATTCAGTGAGGCAAGATTCACCTTCATTACCTATATGTACAGGAACATGCATTAAACACCCCAAAGTGCTCAGTTCTGTAGCACATTGCCATTTCCCAAACACTAGCTATACAGGGGCTCCCTATACAAGGCTGCTGATTTCGGACTACAGCTCCAAACCCTGAACATGAGTGTCTCCAGGTATTGAATCTGCTTTTACTGCAGGCTCTTGGGAGACTTTATGTGAGAGTGTGGAGAGTTTGGTGTCATACAAAATCTAAGCCTATGGACTAGGAACGAATGTGCAGCTGTACACACACATACAAAACTATGTTGAAGGCTCTCATGCCTGTGGGAACACTACTAGACATAGGGACCTTCTTTTAAACTTTAGATAACTTAAATAAGATGATAAAGGTGGGCAGTTGGTTTAAGGCCTCAGATGGACAACATCAAAATTATATAGATTTTAGATTTTTAACTTCTCCTTTCTGTCCCCTAATTTACTTCAAATGCTTGCAGCTTCCTCCCCTCTATGTCAAATGCTTTCTGCAGAATTTGAATCCATTTTACTTCAGAGTTCATACACAATACAGGCTGTACATGCTTTTCCTTCCTTATATCCCACTTCCTTCTTTTTACAAAGTCTCAGAGACTTCACAGAGTCACTCAGAAACTCTGCTCTAGTTATTCTTTTTATTTTATTTTTCTAGAGAACTTCAGTTCACAGGAAGGAATGGATACCTCAGGTCAGCTTAACATTTTAATCTCAGTGGTTTGCTTTTTATATTGAATTACTATGGAAGATCAAATATAAATTGCAAGAGGGCTATTCTTACCAGGCTACTGCTCATTGTAGTGTGTAGTGGTCAACACCTCTAGATTGGCCATTTGAGAAACAAATAAATGATATGGAGAACTGAAGCTGAAGAAGAAGGATTATATTTTTACTAAATGCAGCTGTTAGGTCCCTGCCTCAGAGGAAAAAACAAACAAACAAAAAACAGCTAGGTATGGCAGCTCTGGGTACACAGATCCCTCTCTGCAGGCAGGACTGTTGGTGACTCTTTGATTACATGTTATTTATGAAAAGGCCTCATATACTCAATCTTTTGATACTCATATCTGCTAAAAATTCCTAATTTGGCAAGGATTAAGTGTTATGAGCTATTTCTCTGTGAACTGAATCTCTCTGACAGCAATTAACATTTCATTGCTAAGACTAGTCAATTTGTTATTTGTAGCTGTGGCCAAATTTGTGCATTTGAACTTTAAAGGCTTTGTTTGTATGGTCTGTAGCACAGCAGAAAATGACAAAAACAGCTAAATCCTCTGTAAATAACATAAGCTATAAATGGCCAGCCTGTTGCTGAACTAATATGATCCCCTTTCTGTATTATTGCGAGCTTTATTCATTTGCTGTTTTTTATGATTGTCTGGAAAGTACAGTCCTCCTGAAAAACATTTAGATATATTGAGAAAAGCCTAGAGATCCTGATGAACTTGATTCACTTGTCAACAAACAGAGGTTGAGTGGTGTTTGAGATGCCTTAGTGTCCCAGCTGGTATCTAGGGGCTACTTTGGCAGTGCACAGATGTCCCTCAAGTTCTGCATCATGTTGGTCACAATGATGTCTCAGCTATTGTGAGACATCCCAAATGGCACATGATGGCACATGTGTGCAATTGAATTGAACTCCTACAGGTAGGATTCATGTTGAGATTGCTGGTATCTAAATGTCCAGCTGTGGGACAGAGGTGCAAGATGAGATTTTATTGTATAATGTGAGTACTTAGGGTCACTGTGTAAAAGCTGGAGCATCTGACATGCCAGCTTGGGGCTTTCACCTTGGGGTGTTCACCTTTACAGTGAGTCTTACAGGGATTCATGTGCTTCTGGAGGAGCAGATGGATATGAGGCAGAATACCCTAGGATGGCAGTAGGCACCTCAATTTAGGCAGCTGTATAAAGTCCAAGTTATCTAATGGCAAGTTTATTCAAGAAACAGAGGAACAGCTGAGGTATTAATATGTTATGGATTAAAATTTTGGTTGTGGAAAAAAAAGATCTATAGTTCTTTTTCTGTGCTTGTCACCTGTGAATTTTTCTCTGCTTTTTAATTGTTTACTTTACCAGTGCTTATATCCTTTCCCACTAAAATATAAACAAGATTACATTTTTTATTTGAAACATATATTCTCTTTAAGCATGAAGTTTCTTGAGGCATATTGCTATATTTATGCCACATCAAATGTCGATATGACGCAGGAGAAAATTTGTTGCGACTGCTTATTTATTTGTGGATTAGTATAGCATGTCAAAGCACACCAAAATATTCTATTTACATTTGTATCAGTGAAAAGCACTTGTGATCCTTGGAAATGGAAGAATAACATGGAGATAGATGTCCATGTCATATGGCAAAAGATGATGCTGGAGATGTTCCCAAGGAATAATCAGCTTTTTGATGCAGTATTCCAAAATGCCTGAGTTGCTGTATTCCAGGAGGGTCTGCTCTTTGTTTCCAGTGGTGATCCTCTTAGTCTGCAATGAAACAATATTCATAAAAGCATTATATCAAATATTACCAGTGTGTCCCTCTTCATAAATCTGATTCTGTGCACCTCTGTGGAAAAGTTTTTTGTTATTGTTTGTATAAATGCTGAACATGTATGAATAACTTGGCAGCTGTATGTCAGCCATGTAGTGTCCCCTTCATAGTTCATCAGTCAGCCAAGAAAGCTCTGTTATCAACATTAAAAAGACAATTTTTAACACTGGAAATTTTTTGTATTCCCTTTGACCCAATATATTATCTGTATCTATATTATCTGCGCTGGTGCGGCCTCACCTCGAGTACTGTGTGCAGTTCTGGGCACCACAGTATAAAAAGGACATGAAACTGTTGGAAAGTGTCCAGAGGAGGGCTACGAAGATGGTGAAAGGCCTTGAGGGGAAGACGTACGAGGAACGGCTGAGGTCACTGGGCCTGTTCAGCCTGGAGAAGAGGAGGCTGAGGGGAGACCTCATCGCAGTCTACAACTTCCTCGTAAGGGGTTGTCAAGAGGCAGGAGACCTTTTCTCCATTAACACTAGTGACAGGACCCGCGGGAACGGGGTTAAGCTGAGGCAGGGGAAATTTAGGCTGGACGTCAGGAGGGGGTTCTTCACAGAGAGGGTGGTTGCACACTGGAACAGGCTCCCCAGGGAAGTGGTCACTGCACCGAGCCTGTCTGAATTTAAGAAGAGATTGGACTGTGAACTTAGGCACATGGTCTGAACTTTTGGGTAGACCTGTGCGGTGTCGAGAGTTGGACTTGATGATCCTTAAGGGTCCCTTCCAACTCAGGATATTCTATGATTCTATGATTCTATGATTCTATCTTGCCTCTAGTTATGAACAACTATTCTATGCTGCAGATGCTCTAACAACTATTATACGGTATATAAAATGTTACAACAAATAGTAAGAAAAAAAAATCAAATACTTAAATCTCATGGGATTCCCATGACAATTGTTCATTCACAAGCAATGTTGCTAGTTTGAATGCTTGCTATGACATATCACAAGTGTGGTAGTTTGAACCTCAGACTTAGTCTCTATGATATGGTGTCTTCACATTTCCATGAAACCATGTTTTTAAATAGATCCTTTCCAGAAAATTAACATTTTCTTAGAAACATGGGTTATGCTAAGAGAGTGTAAGTGTGGAAACAGCAACCAAAAATTGTATTACGTCTCATGCATTTAAATCTGTGCATATGAAGTCCCGTTTTAGTGACTGCCAGTCACAACATGTGCCCACAAATACCTCAGCGCTACTATCACAAGCATAATTGCTTTTTGAAACTTACGGCTCACAGGAATAGACAAAGGGAAGAGGAAGAGATCGATTTTCTACATGTTAGTTTAGTCCATCTCTCTTCAGAAACATTTTGACACAGCAGGTGTTTTTAAAACAGTGTGGCTAAGGGCTGTAAATACCTTTTAGCATGTCCATGACATACTTTAATAAAAAAGCAATGTGTTTCTGCCTTCAGGGTGATGGACTTTCATGCTGTCAGGCTCCCAGTTCTCTTGGTTCATTGTCTGTTCTCTTTTAAACTAGGACACCCATTGTATAGCTGGATATAAAGAGGAAGATATGTTTCATCTTTTATAAGGAAGTCCAAGAGGTAGAGTCAAAGACAAGAATAAGTAAAAGATGTTTTGTCTTATGGTGAATAAGAATTAGATTCCAGTATCACACTGTCAGGCTGCACCACAACTATCCCTTTATTTAGGTTTTGTTCTATAGCACAAGGACTTCAAATCCTATTCATCCTTAACTTCAAGGATAAGTTCTTTCTTTATCAGCAGAAAGAACAAACTTAAACCAAATGTCACACAAATTTGGAAATTTGCAACAAGTTTCATAATGAGTATTAAAACCCAAGAGGAAGATATTTGAACTCATAACCAGAAAAGCAAGATAACTTACAGGTGGCACCCAGGTTGAAACATCTTCCCCCCATCTTTCTTTTACTTGCATTGTCTAAAATATAAGCAAACGGTATGACACAGTATTTGCAAGTGCTGTTTCTGAATGCATTAGGTGGGTTAGTTCCCTGGGGCAGTCAGTATTCTTTAGTGATGAAAGCTATTGAAAAAGCTATTTTTTTTGCTTTAGTGCATGGGTAGGATCAGAACATTAAAAGGTTCAGCTTTTTTGGCATTATAAATATATTTTTTGTACTGAAACTGAACTGAAATGAGAAAATATCATGTGTTTTACACTCACAATAATATGGTGGTGCAAAGTTAAGTTGTGCTCATGCACTGGTATCTGGGATTTCACCCAGACCCAAGTCACTGAAAGCCCATGTATTTTTTGGTTGGTGTGCTTTTTCTTTCAGAAAGGCATGTGTGCTGTATTTTGGTACTAACAGCACTAGCTGTAAAGAAAGTAGAACACTTTAATTATTGTAGAAGAGTGTGTGTCACATAAAGTTACAGTTTGCTAACAAAATTTAATGATAACTCAAAGTTGGAAGGCTTTTTCAGTACAGCAGAGGACTTGAATATTATGCAAGAAAAAATTGCAATGTCTTGAGAACAGGAACAATAGCAATAAGATTAAATTTAATAGAACAAAGTGTGAACTGATTTTAAGAAATAATAAAAATGTGGGTATAGTCATAAATTAGAAGAAGAAGAAAGAAATCTTTGCATGCTAGTTGAGCAATACAGTTTTGATGAATCTTTTATAAAATTTAAGCCAGTTTTACAATTTTTGAGGGAAACAGGGACAAAAGACACCTAATGCTATGGTGCTGGTGCTGGTGCACTTATGGGACCTCCTCAGGAAAGTAATATTCAGTTCTCCATGAACTATGCATTCAGAATACAACAAGGCATATAAGTCCTACAAATATAATAAAAGAAGGGGAGGTTTTGTTTCTGTTTGTTTTTGAAATGACATCTTGCTGTCCATAAAACATCACAAGGTAAATCTTCAGACTACAAGCATTATTTCACCGAGGAGATTATGTCAGCATAAGTGCAGGTGGACATAAATGAACCATGAATACATTTAGGCTGGCAGATAGAGATACGAAGAGATACATTAGAAAAAATTAACACATGAGGTTCAAGAACAGGTTTCCAATATCAATCATAGGTAAAAGACAAACAAACAAACAAACAAACAAACAAAACCAGAAGTATTTTAATTTGAAATTCGATAATATTGTAAATAGATGATGTCCTGTCTTATTTTCAGTAGTAAAAAAATTAGACATAGAGACCCAGAAAGTGCCTTAGTTCCTTATATTTGCAAGGTGGTGGCTATCTTTGCCCAAGATCAGAAGACATATGAAGAGCTTTCTACTGCAGACAGAGGGAAGGGGAGGCGGATGAGAACTTACTGGAAATTATGAAGCCAGGCAATTTATTGATTTTGTATTTATTTATTTATTTATTTATTGTGAGAGAGACATACAGAATAGAGTTGATTAAATTCTCTGCAATTCACTGTGGTCCAGTGCATCAGTAATGAATGGTTAGTGATGATAATAAAAGAATGGTATACACTGAGGTGGTTCTGAGGACTGTTCCATTAATGATTCACACACCATCTGCATTTCTTGTGCATGATAACATTTTTCGGTTAAGGAGTGTGTCTTTTGGGAGGATAAAAAAGCATAAATCCACACATACCCACACTGAAGAATCATTAGCTGGATGGTAATAGGAGCATTCTGACATGCTGATCCTCCAATTTTACACAATGCTAGAGAGCTCCAAACCCCCAGATGAGAAATTTACCATTTCTTAATCAACACCATGCAATATTATGTATTCCCTTTCTCTGTGTCATCTCTTCTTCATGCAATTCTCTTTCTTGAGCCAATCAAAATACAAAGATAAATAGAAGTAAACTAGGATGGATACAAAATCATTTGAGGTATGGAAAATCAAGATTCATATATTTGTAAGACATTCTGAGATGAATAAATAAATACTACATTTAGGCAAACAATGTGACATATTAACTTGACTATTGGTGAAGAGTCTTAGCCTCTGTATCACTGGCTGATCTAGAAAGGCTGGGTTACTGCACAACTGAACATCAAACTCCCTTTTGCTTGTCTCTGTCCTTCCTCCTGCCTATTTCCTTGCCCTGCCCTTTGCTAAGTTTCCATAGGAAGGATATTTATATGAAAAACAAACAAACAAATAACAATAACAAAAACAAAACACACATAAAAAAGAGGAAAAACAGTGTGTGTTCTAATTTGTACACTGTTTGGATGAAGGTGGACGAAGAACTGAAATAAATTGACCATATAATTGTAGATGCAGCCTCTCTCTCTCTCTCTCTTTCTTTTCCCCAAGAAAGGTGGTCTGGGTTACATATGTAGCAAGAGAACAAGAATTTAAAAATAACTGTTTTGTGAACTGGAATTTCACTTTTTTTTTTTTTTTTTTTTTTTAAATTCTTAAATGAACGCAGTTCACCTCCAGCTGCTTCTTTTTCATACAAGAAGAAATACACTCCTAGCCACTGCTCTAAAGCTATTCAAAATCCATCTGATTGCAAACCTAGTTGCATGCACCGTAAATGCTTTCAGGGATAATATCATATGTCTTCAGTAGTGCCTTCTTTGTTCATTGCCAGGTAAAGTATCCTTGCCAAGTTTTCCAAGCAGTTCAGAACAGCTTTGCTTCAGTGATCTTTCCCTTTATTATTTATTAGTTAATCATCATTTTTCATGTGCACAATTGATCAGTTTGACTTAATTTTTTTTTTCTTGTTGTGAAAAAAATATTAGATAGCAAGGATTCCAAAACTTAACCTTGGAAAAACACCAAAATAAATAGGCATGTTCTTCATGGTTTCCAGGTTAAAATTACTTCTCTAGTAGCTAATCCATTTAGTATCTCGAATTCTGATTATATGTTGTGTAATTTCTTAATCCAATAGTAAGTAGAACCAAATCAAATGCTCTACTGATTTTTTGCAACTTACAACTAACCTCATACTTCTGTTGTAAAAAATTGATATCTTGTTAATCTGACAAAT
Organism: Aythya fuligula; assembly: GCF_009819795.1. Lineage (NCBI taxonomy): Eukaryota > Metazoa > Chordata > Aves > Anseriformes > Anatidae > Aythya > Aythya fuligula. The sequence goes on along the minus strand of NC_045559.1, from coordinate 174,579,552 downwards.
TTTGTTGTTCATAAACCATACTAGATGATATTAAATATGCTACCCTCTATTATTTATTAATCAATTTTCCTATCTGATGTTCCATTATTTTTCCTATGATTGGTATCAGGCAGACGGGCTTATATTTACCTATGCTATCCTATTTGAAGGCAAAGAACTGACATGTCTCACTTTCAGACAATGCTCAGCTTTCCAATGTTTATTACAAATATTTATAAATGGACTAATAAAGCTTATTAGACAGTTATTCTAACATTCTTGGTGCATTTTTACTAAAAGACCCTTAGACTTAATAGATACTATTTGGTATATATTGGTTTTATTGTTTTAACTGTAGCATTTCATCACCATTGTTGTATGACATGTGGCTTTTCCCCAATCCTAAAACTGAAATATTTATTCAGCATTTCAGTCTATTCTGCATTATTTTTGACAACTGCATCCGTCCCATGTAACAATGGACAATCACTACTGGAAGGTTGCTTTGCTTCATATCTATTAAATCATATTTTCACAGTAATAAACTTGCCATAGAATTCCTCACATACCCTCTTGTCTTCAGTAGCAATTTTCTACTATTTCCATTTAAATTCTACAGTAAAGTGACCTAATCTAATCAGTTTCTCCCTCATCTTACTACCCAATCTGTTTATATCTGAAATTTATCATTACCTTTATTTCTCTTGCAAGCTAGACTGGTCTAGAATAGATTTTGTCTTGATTACAGTTCTTAGATCATCTCTTAAAATGCTTTAAAATCTCTTTATTGTTGTTCTTCCTGTTATTCTTCCTGGTATTGATTTGGAACAAACTTGTACTTATCTGCTTGAAAGTGGCCATTTTAAAGTAGCAGGTGTAAGAATTACTGGTTGTGTTACATTCTATTTGCATGTAACAAAGGTAATCAAGTTATCACTTTCACTTAAGAAACCACTAACTTTTAGTCCCAGAATCAATTTTGATTTAGCTGTCAGGATGACATCTAGTACGAAATTCTCCAAGGAGAGTCACAAAACTTTTTGATTTAGGATCTTTTTATCAATCATTTTTCAGAATTTCAAAGCTTTTTTTTTTTTTTTTTTTTTTTTTTTATTACTGGAAATGTCAAACCTGTAGAGTTATGTCTCTCAACCTGATATTCAACCAGTGAAAAAACTGTTTTTAAAGCTTATAGAGCACAGAAACTCTTTTCTCTTTCTCCTCTCCATAGACACTGTGAGTAGAGTTTTAAAGGACTAGTCATCCTGCTCCATAAGGTAGTTTGATGGTAAGTAGCTGTCGGCAAATAATTGCCCCTGCCACATTTTTTGTGTGAGGACACTGATCTGTAAACTCAGGAAATATTTACTCATAATTGTCAGTAAGCTGGAATCAGCTATTACCAGCTACTGCCTGCTCCCTTCTCTTGCCACGGTGTTTTTCTTAAATTGCTCATAGTGAGTTTAACATTCATATCACACAGATTTTCTTTCAAGTTTGAGTAATATCAAGCAAGTCAAACATGTTCTCATCATACAAGTAGTTCCTATTATTCTTGTTTACCACACAAGTTCCTACCATTCATGAATAGGCAATTAAAGAATTTCTTTTCTTTGTGTCATTCTGTGTCTTGATTAATTTTGTTCTTGACAACTTGAGTGTGCTAAATAAGTGCTTATTTGCTGCCCTTTTTAAATCTCTTTTTTTTTTTTTTTTATTTTAAGTTTAATGCCATTATGACTAGTCTAGTCAGCTCGTCCCCTGTAAAATTGATTTCCCCTTTAATGAGCTGAAGGCTTTGCAAACCATGATGTAACTCCTCAGTTAGAAAATGGCTCTACAGCCCACCAAATTGATATCTCCTCTCCCTTCTCTCTAATTCCAGTTTATTCTTAAAAACTCCTGATTCATGATTTACTTTCTGGGACAGGAGCAATCTCCAAAAAGCTTCTTTGGGTGTTTTCATACTTCGTCAGCTTTTTAAATTCTCTGAAACCATTCGTAACTGGTAAGGCATCTGACGAAGCATGTCTAGTACCACTAGCACTAGCACATACCGCTAAAAAGTCTCTTCCACTTTTAAGTAAATTTTATTTTATTTTTTCTTCACTGAAAAGGACTTTAGACCATGTAAGAAGAAATATCCTGAAAGCCTTATCCTGCAGGGAAGTTGGTATTTTTGTCTGTAATTAGCCTGTCTTATACTTTACATTACATAAGGATTTTGAAAAATTTCTTGGGAACTTTCCCTTGTTTGTAACAAACTTCTGATATTTTGCAAGATAAATGTTATAAGGGGACAGAAATGCCTTTTATCTGTTGCATGATATTCTTTTTACCTGCATGATATTCCTTTCACCTTTTGTTCCTTGTTGGTAGAGCACACTATTCCCAAAATAGCCAAGCTCTCCAGGTCTATGGAATACCAAAGAAGAGAGAAAGAGCTGGGCTGACTTATTCCCCATGACTACTCCTTTAACTCAGTGTGTGAGCCACTTCTCCATCACCCCTTCAATACAGCACAGCTCTTCAGCTGCCATCTAGCTTAAGTTAACATGAGAGAATAGTTTGTTCCCCTGTGTTGCAAGCCCAGAGGTAAAACTATGCTGTATAATGCACTCAACATAATAATCAGAGTGCTGAAGTTGTGTTTTATTGAGCTTACTCTTTACCTTTGTCTTTAAAGAACCCTGGAAGAGCATATCCATTGATTGATTTATATTTTTAATGTTATCCTTTGCACAACATTTTAATACAATGTCAAATACTTGAAAGTTAGAAAACAGTCTTAGATGGCACATGTAAGTACACTCATGAACTCTTGTGCTCCATGCATTGCTATAGAATTTCTAGCAAATGGATTACGTATTATACCTGTAAATGTTGTATCCTAATTAAGACATACAAAGGAATCCAATTAAAGCTCCTTGAGAACTGTAGACATGAATTCCTAACTTTCATTCCATATTACTTCAATAATCTTATTTGTTATAGTTTTGATATGACATTGGTATATCTTTGAATGTCTACAAAGCTATGATGGCCCTGGCAATAAGATCCCTTGACACTGAAGCTGTGGTCAAGCTAGTTGTTTCATTTGTTGGACAAATGTAAAGGATGGAAATTATTGTATAGACTGAGGTAGAGAAGTGATATCCAGAAAATTTGAACTCTGTACCAACAAGTTCTGCATTACCTCAGGCAAGTCTCAGTGCTAGACCTTGACACTGCAACTTGCCAAAAAGGGATACAGCCTAAAAGCCTATCCAACCCATAAATGGCCTGAGCAAATCATAGTGTCAGTGCCAGACAATGCTTGGGCTGCCCAGCTTAACAGTGATGCTGGAGTGTGCTGAAGGCAACATATTTTGTGTCGTTTCCATTTTTTACACTTTTAGGACATTTCTCTAGACTGTGATCAGCAATGCAGATACCCACTGGAGGAAAGAAAAGCTGGAGAGAAACCTTGTGTCTTGTTTTCAAATGAGAACAGGGAAAATGGGCACGTGACAATTTTACCTTTAGAAAGCAATTTACCCACCGCAATTTTGTGTGATTGTATGTATGTTAGCACTGAAAGACTCCTTTCAAAACATGATTCCAGTTTCACCATGCCTCAGTTTTATTATGCCTAAAACAGCAATGACTTCTCTCTTCAACAAAACATTGTCACTTATATTTGTGAGGTTGTGAAGTGTTCTGTAATCTTCACTTGCCAGCTGCTCCATCATCATGAAAGTTTATTAGTTATGAATTGCAATTGTTTCATTTTTCCATAGACTGGGAGGCTTAGAAGTTATTGCAAAAAAAAATAAGATGCTATAGTGAGGTTTCAAATTATACTTATTTGTTTCAAAATAGAATTGTGGTTAAACCTCGTCAAATCCCCTCCTTTGCCTTTCCTGCTATTGCTGATTAGTTAAGAAGTAGAAAGGAACATTGCACTGTAAAACATCCATTTATCTGCCAGTGTCAGGTTCTCCTGACATGATGTGCTAATGCAAAGTACATTAAGCATTAGCAGCAGGTGCTCCAGACCTAGCAGTTCCTAGACAGGCATTAAGAGACCTAGAATGAGTCAGTGTCACTCTATGGTTTAACCTAATACCAACCCCTTAGGGCACCTCTATCAAATGTAAGAGAAATGAAAGGTTTTAAAGGCTATTAATCCCACTGACTCTACATTAGAAGAGCACAACGTTATTTGTCACAGGTCTTTGTCATCATGATATTGTGGTAAAATGTGAAGTATTCAGTATTCCTGACATTCTTTTTTTTTTTTTTTTTTTTTTTTTTCCACCTGCTTAAGCACAGAGTTTTTTGTTGATATAATGCTGAGCTGTGGCACCTACCAGCTACTGGCTGTTCCTGGCACATTCTGAACTCCCTGTTTTTCTCAGTGAGTTTTTCTCATATCTACACTGCACTGAGAAGCAGCAAAAACATCTTTGGAAAAAAAAAACCCTGAACTGAAAGCTATCCTAAGTAAACAAGCAAGTGAACTCTCTGCCCCTAGCCAGACACCATTACAACATGCATAAGAGGCATTAAATCAGAGCTGAATCTAATGCAAGGTGTTAGCTGCTTTTGCCATACTTGTTATCAGGAGCTGCTTTATTTCTAATGTGATAGATGTTTTGTTCTATATTTTTTACCTTGAAGTTGCTGAGACTCAAAAATAATCCTGTTGTTTTAGAAATCTCTGATCCTGTGTTTGCATGGAAAGGTGTCTCAGATAGCTGGTTGTCTGGCAGCAGCTGTTTCAAAGGGTCTGGCAGTCGAATGTGAGCATCTCAGGTTTTGCTGAAAGTGGTGACAGTAACATGATTTCAAGCTCTTGCCAGGGTCTCAATTTGTACATTTCAAATTCGCTTCACACACATTCAGTGGAAAAAAATTTTCCAACCATCAGATCACCGCTCTGGCTTCAAGCCCTACCTCCAATAAAAACTCAGTCCCTTTAGCTAAACACCCCTGCTTTTATATTTGTAAAAAGGTTTATGTGCTATTTACACCAGTAAAATGTTCTGAAAGCTATTGATGGCAAGTCTGTGCAAGCATTTATATTTTTTTTTTATTTGCTGACCTGCACAGTAGCAAAATACACATAGCTTACAATGTGTGCATTTCTGCATGCATATGTATATTGGTGTGTATGTTTAATAAGTGTGTACAATTGCTTGGCTCTGAGGAGTTAGTCAATATTTTAAGCTTTGTCAGGATGCTCTGAAATCAATTGTAAACATCAGTCTTCAGTGTTTATGCAAACACAATCCTATTTGTTTGAAGAGAGTCTAGAGAAAATCCTGTACCTCTGAACACAGCAGGAAAAAACAGTCAGAGCACAGGAACATAGTCATGGGTGTTCCAAGCTGGACCAGAGGTCCATCTGCCACAGTCTCTGATGGTGGCCAAAAGTGGAGGTCTGCAAAAGAGATCAAGAAAAGAACAAGTGTATTTGATTCTTCCCCATGCATTCTCCTACAACCAGCAATTTGTGTCTCAGAGCCAAGATTTACTTGTGAGATTTCTCTGCTGTGAAGTTGTCCAGCTGCTCCCCAAGCCCATATACAGTGAGGGTTGTGGAACAAGGGTTTTGGCAGTTTAAAATTACAGTGTGTGCAGAGTCACAGTTTATTTCTTTTATTGTGAAAATACTAATTGCTAGATTCATTTGATGACCTGTAGTTTTTGTACTAGAAGAGCTAGCTATACCTATGCTATACATACTCCTTAACAGCTGTGGTTTTACAGACTTATATCAGTATTCTCTTTTCCATCCCTGTACAGAAACTGTTCCATCCCTTTGAATGTGATTTTTTTGCTGTTATGAGCCTTGCCAATGCTGCTGTATCAGTTCTGAAATGTGAAGAGCTGAATGGTACACAGTTTTCAAGATCTACACCAGCAGTCTCTGGTGCTTAGAAAAATGGAAACATCACTCCCATTAAAAAAAAAAAAAAAAAAAAAAAAAAAAAGTAGAAAGAAAGAAGTGGAAAGAAAGAAGACCCAGGGAACTACAGAGCAGTGAGCTTCACCTCTGTGCCGGACAAGGAGGTGATCCACGACAGCCAGCATGGCTTCACCAAGGGTAAATTGTGCCTGACCAACCTGATGGACTTCAATGATGGACTGCATCAGTCAACAAGGGAAGACTGATTTATGTCATCTACTTAGACTTCTTTAAATCTCTAAATTGGACAGATATGGCTTTGAAATGTGGACCATCCAGTGGATAAGGAATTGGATTGATGGCCGCACCCAGAGAGTAGTTGTTGTCAATACTTCTATGTCCAGGTGGAGACCGGTGATAAACAGTGTTCTTCAGGGGTCCATCTTGGGACGAGTGCTTTTCAATATCTTCATCAATGACATAGACAATGGGATCAAGTGCACCCTCAGCAAGTTTGCAAATGACACCAAGCTGAGTTGTGTGGTTGATACCAAAGTAAGAAGAGATGCCATTCAAAGGGACCTGGACAGACTGAAGAAGTGGGCCCATGTGAATCACACGTGATTCAATAAGTCTAAGTGCAAGGTGCTGTACTTAGGTCAGGGAAACCTCAGATAGGAGAACTCACTGAGAGCAGCCCTGTGGAGGACTTGGGGGTTCTCAAAGACAGAACGCTTGACATGAGCCAGCAGTGTGCATTTGCAGCCCAGATCATCCTGGGTTGCATCAAAACAGGTGTGACCAGCAGGTGATTGTCTGGTGACCAGGAGGTGACTGCCCCCCTCTACTCTGCCCCCATGAGGCCCCAGCTGGAGTATTGAAGCCAAGTTTGGAGCTCCCAGCACAAGAAAGATGTTGACCTATTAGAGCAGGTCCAGAGGAAGGCTACAAAGATGATCAGAGGGCTGGAGCACCTCTCATATGAAGAAGGGCTGAGAGAACTGGGGATGTTCAGCCTGGAGAAGAGAAGGCTCCAGGGACACCTCATTGCAACCTTTCAGTACTTAAAGGGGTCTTATAAAAAATATGGAAAATGACTTTTTACTTGGGTAGATAATGTCAGGAGAAGGGGGAATTTTTAAAAAATAAAAGAGGATAGATTTAGACTAGACATTAGGAGAAAATTCTTCACTGTAAGGACAGTGAGACACTGTCATAGGTCGCCCAAAGAAGCTGTGGATGCCCCATCCCTGGAGGTGTTCAAGGCCAGGCTGGATGGGGCCATGACCAACCTGATCTAGTAGGTGGTATCCCTGCCTGTGGCAGAGGACTGAAGGTAGCAGATCTTTACAGTCCCTTCCAACCTGAGCCATTCTATGATTCTATGATTTATCCAAGAGCATGAAGATGTTTTATTCTATGGTCCTTTATAATAATTCTTAATAATAATTCTTAGAATTCACTTTTTTTATTATTACTATTTTTTTTTTCCTAACTAATACTGAACAGTAAAATGAGTTTCTCATATGTCTTTAAGCTCAGGATCTCATAGCACTGTAATTCTTCAGTGTGTAAGGTTAGGATTTTTAGGTACTTTTCGCCCTCCTGTGATCCTCCCTTTAAATTTGCTTGTATTGAATTTCACTACTATCCTACCTACTCACTTTGTACTTTTGGATTTATCCTATTAAATTAATCTAGGCCACAAAAGGCTTTCAAGCACTGTGGTACTGGTGAGAGTAGCATCTAGGCTAGAAAGATATGGTCGACCAAAGGTACTTATTTATCCCTGTAGGTAAGTAGCATGGCACTCACTGCTTGTGAAAATAGGACTAACAAAACAAAACAAAACAAAACAACAAAAAAGTGGCCTTCTCTTTACTGTCTTCTGAGCATGTGTTTGCTGGTTTATACTAGAAAGCATCCCCACTATCCCTGGTTTATTGCTCTCTTTCCCAAATTGTACCCAGGCATTGTCTAGGAGGATGTCAGGGAGCATAGGGAGCATGCTGACAAATGACAATTCGGGCAGTAGTGACAGAGCCTAAAACTGTGCTCTTCCCTGACTTAACCCACTGCTAATTTTGTAGCATGTTTTCTTACATGCTTTTGGTCCTTGCCACCTAGTACAACTAGCACTTTCCAAACCAATGACCATTTTGATGGTTCAGAGACAGCATGTGCTGGGGACCATTTTCAGTAGACTGTATGGGTGAGAATGCTCTGGTTTTGTCTGCCTCCATCCCATATAGTTTTCCAGCAGTATACATTGCATATTTTTTTACTCTGAATTGGCCACACTTCCCCTCAAGATGGATGCAGAATATACAATAAATGCCCAGTTTCTTGCTAGAGAAATTCTGCTCTGACAGAGGGTAACACTGCCCTCACATTTTGTATTCACTCTGAACATAAACAAAAAGAAACAGACAAAACAGCAACAACAAAACCCACATAGTTATTACTTTTTAGGATCACTGTATGAAGAGTGGAAGAGATGCAATGTGAAGTACTATATAATGTGGATTCCACCAGCATGTACTACTTGGGGCAGGGCTGGAAAACAGTGCCTGATTCTGGTTTATTTAGTAGTATGGGTAAATTCATATGACCCTTCTGATATTCTCTACTGCCATTCTTGAATACCTGATACTGTGAGTGATCTTTATTGCTTTGACCTCTTTGTCCACATTGCTTATGAATATTTAAACTGTCCAGACACCTGTTGCAGATTCCTGTGGAACACAACTCATTGGTTCCCCTTGCTGGGAAAGCTGAGCATTTATTCCAACACTGTTTTCTAGTGGTTTTTTTTTTTGTTTGTTTTGTTTTTGTTTTTGTTTTTGTTTTTGTTTTTGTTTTTGTTTTTGTTTTTTCTTTTTCTTCTTTACCAGTTATTTATACATATGAGGTCCTTTCCTGTCATGCTATTGCAGCCTGGTCTCTTTAATGGCCTTTGGTGAATTGGTGAATGACCCTGCTAAACATCTTTTGGAAAGACTGCTGTTTACTTGTTCTAAGATCCCTTTAGATAATTCCAGCAGATTTTACAGTAATGACAAGTAATTTCACTTTGTAGAAGAGAACATTCTGTTTTTCAGCATGCCATATTTATCCATAAGCCATTTTACGTTATACTTTCATGCAGTTACTTATTCACTCAGTGCAAATGCTATTTATTGGTCTATAGTTTCCCAGTTTTTCTTGTAGCTTCTTAAAATGGATGTCACATTAGCCACCTTCCAAGACTTCTGATAACAAGGCAGATTTAAATTAGAATTGACATACACTGGTGAGTTATTGCACTATTTCAATCTTGAATACCTCGAGAACTGATGATATGTGACTATTCAATTGATCCATTTGCTTCATAACCTGTTTTGCTGATGCAATCAGACAATTGCTCAATCTGAGACAGTTCTTCTGATAAACAAGGCTTATGAAATCGGAACTTCCTCAGATTTCTTCATACTGCAATGCAGATACAGAAAATTCCGTAACTATTTAACTGCCCTGAGAAGCTGTGGATGTTCCATCTGTGGAAGTGTTCAAGGCCAGGTTGGATAGGACTTTGTGTAAACTGGCCTAGTGGAAGGTGTCCCTGCCCATGGAAGAAGGGGTTGGAACCAGAGGATCTTTAAGGTCCTTTCCAATCCAAACCATTCTGTGATTCTCTGATTTTCTGCACTGAACTTTTCTTTATTTTGTGCTCCTTTGTTCTCTATTGACCCTCCTGCTTCTACCTTTTCTGTTAAGTAAAGGAAGCTTAATGGGTGCATCTTCGTTCTAAGGCCAAGTGGTACCAACTTGATTGCATCCATTTTACTTAGGATCCTACTGCAAACTGGTCCCAGAGATGGGATTTTTGCTAAAATCAAAACAGTCAAAGAATGAGACATGAATTAAACAGCAGAGACTATAGCAGTTGAGTGTTTGAGACTGGTCATTAATCAAAACAAATGTAAGCACAGACTCTGCACCAATCTTCCTGTTCTGATGTGTTAGAAAAAAGAATTTATTAGAAGACTTATGTCTTTTTTCAAGTTAATCTTCCAACTCTTTTCAGGGTAATGGGAATTGTTATTTTTGCCTAAAGTTTTCATGGGGAGTCCCATGGGGAGTCCTGAACTCCAGGAAGTTCATCTTCTGTTTCCTTTCATGGCTTGCTTTGAGATATTTTTCTTAGTGTCTTTTGACATTCTCTTAATGGCTTTGCTGTCCAAAGCTTGACTCAAGCAACTGGCCAGCCTTTGGATTTACAATCAAAATAAAAGAAATCCATCTCATTTTCCCTGAGTTCACTCCCAGGTTTCTCTCTGGCAGTGGACAGTCATTGCCAATGTCTGAGGGCTTTTAATACATAAAGGAGTTCAGCGGTTTCTTCCACTTAACCTAAATGGCTAAGTTTCTTCCACTTAGCCACTCTCAACAGCTTTAATGATATCTGTGATTGTCCGCAGTTCAAAGACAGGCTTGTTAGCAGCCATTAACACTTTCCAGTGCCAAGAAAGGTAGTTCAGCAATATTTATAAAAACCCTGTAAATGGACAGTAGTACAAAAACAGATGTACTTTGTGACATAAACCTGTTTCTTTCTGCAAGCACAGTGGGCTTTTTCTTATGTCACTACTAGCCTAGTGGATGGCCGTTGTTTATGTGTGTTTTGATTTCAGGTTCATATAGATTTAAAATCACTTCGTTACAAAATTAATCATAAAATATTTTAGGGATATTATTATTCTTACTCCGCAAATTCCCTATAGTTTCCCAGAGATAAGGTTACCACAAGGGCATCCATGATATCCACGTCCTGGCAGCATGTGCTTGTCACCCTTCTCATCTTGAAACAGATGGCAATGCAGGACCTTTTGTATTTGTACACATTAGGATGAAGCTAACTAAATTCAAGAAGCAGCTAATTGGTAGCCATTGCAGTTCTACACTGGGCTTCAGACTACCAAAATTTAGTACAGAAATAATCATCACTCATCTCACTGGTCACAACATCTTCTTTCAACTTCAGGTTAATCTAAATTGATTGAAAAGATGTAGAGGACATAGCACACATTTGTTTTATAAGTTGGGCAAACTAAGTATCTCAGTAGAAACACTTCATCTACCAAAGAGCTCACAAGGTACATCTTATCCTGAAGTTAATGGAGGCAAATGAGACCATAGGGGTGTTTAGAAATATATTTAACTGACTAACTTTTGGCACCTGCAGTAGAATATAACTTACTTATAGTTTAAGGCCTTGATTTACAAAGACCACCCTATTATTAAAAATATTTGTAAGCCACAATTGCCATTTTTTTTGTAGGGACCTAATTCAAAGCTCACTGAAATCAATGGAAGTTTTCCCACTAGCATCATTGATCAAGGTATAGGACAGTGGTGTGCATACATCACCTTTAGACACTGTTAAATCCCTTTTCATACTGAGCTGAGACATACACAATGAAGATTTCACTGCTGCTTGAAAAATTGCAAGCAAGAAAGTTATCATGACATCCCCCATAAAAACATTGTAAAATAATAATAAAAAAAAAAGCAAAAGTGTTCATTTTATGTGTTCACATTCAAAGTGTTCAATTTCATGATGTGTACCCACATAAGTATGTGTTCATTTGGATGTATGGGTATTGTTAACAGTTTGCATGTACAGAAAAAAAGAAAGAGCTAGCATAATAAGTAAATAAATAAAAAGAGAAAAGCTTAGAGAAGAATCCACATGAGAATTAAGCCCCTTCTTTAAAAGGAGTAGTTAACACAGAGCTAATTTCCTGACTGTTGAGGTGTTTTTGTATTAATATGTTAAAGAATGAAGGGTCAGCTATTCTAATGTGCTCAAAGTACTTTTTCACTGAATGTTACATACACTCATGCAGAATTCTTTAAAATATCCAGTTAACAATGGCATGAACATGCTGTTGGTGACTAAAACAAAGTCACAGAATCACAGAATCATCTAGGTTGGAAGAGACCTCCAAGATCACCTAGTCCAACCTCTGACCTAACACTAACAAGTCCTCCACTAAACCACATTACTAAGCTCTACATCTAAACATTTTTTAAAGACCTTCAGGGATGGTGACTCAACCACTTCTCTGGGCAGCCTATTCCAATGCCTAACTACCCTTTCAGTAAAGAAGTTCTTCGTAATATCCAACCTAAACCTTCCCTGGCACATCTTTAGCCCATTCCCCCTCGTCCTGTCAGCAGGCACGTGGAAGAATAGACCAACCCCCACCTCCCTACAGCCTCCTTTAAGGTACCTGTAGAAAGCGATAAGGTCACCCCTGAGCCTCCTCTTCTCCAGCCTGAACAATCCCAGCTCCCTCAGCCTCTCCTCATAAGACTTGTTCTCCAGACCCCTCACCAGCTTTGTTAATAAATGGTAATTGAAAATCAAGCAGGGAAACTAATGTTCACCTATCCCAACTGAAACTCTGTTTAAGTGAAAATGGTTCCAGAAGACTTCCTGTATTATACTTCCACATTAGACCCACAAAATTAATTAGTATGCTTTACTTGTAGATGGATACAGGACAAGTAAATGCTTCCCTTAGGATTCTGCCATTGTCTATCTTTTCCTTTCTGTGTATATTATTGGCACCATGTTTTCTAGCCTTCTCTAGTCACATCCGACTTCTTCCTCATGCCAGATTCTTCCACTAACTCACTCTGAGTTGTATATATTCTCAGGCAAATGTTTTCATTCATTAGTCCCATGGATTCAATGGAACAACTACTTCTCTACTCACTGTGAGTAAGGGAGGCACACTAAGATTAAATGAGATAGTCACATGAAAAAGCAGCAAAAAAAAAAAAAATAAGAGAATGTGTGTCTTGCACCTCATAATCACAAATGTTGCATCCTTTTTTTGTGACCTTGCCAAAAAAGACTATGCAGATGGATAGTAAAACTGACTGTCATAGTGTGCGCTGTGGCAGAGTATGGTTATATACGAGATAACATGGTAGAGGACAGCATTGTTTACAGCTCTGAATAAAAGAAGGTTGGTTGGTTGGAAATATACTCAGAGCTGCTACCAGAGGTAAATTAAATTAAAATTGTCATGTAAACCATGTTTTTCACTCACATAGCCAGAGAGCATTTGTTTTCCACTTTGAATATTACAACATACTGTTGCAAATACAGCTTTGAAGTAATTGTTTTACAAGTAAAAAAGCAATATTAAGAAAACTTGCACTTTATTGCTAGATGGTTTATTTTTAACTATCCCTTGACAGTTAAGGGCTTGAGTGGCTGGGAAAATAAGACAGAAGAGACAAAACCACATGACCAATTGCACACAGATCACAGTGTGAGAACCTCTGATATTGTAAATGCCAGACTGCTGCACCTATTTACCCTATCCTTTACTACAAAATCAAGGGTAAGCTCTTCAGAGTAAAGATCGTGTCATTTGGGAGCAAAATCAGCAAAATGCATAATGTTTGTTTGTTAACTTTCTTTCAGCTTTCAGCTAGGTCACTGTTGGATGCAGGATATTTGAGTAGATGGAGTATTGACAGTTAGTCCAGTATGAAATGCTCTAAGAAAATTGTCAACAAGCTGCCGATTTCTGTCCTGCAAGGTGATGCCAGAATACATTTGAGCAGCACACGTTTCGAACCTGGCATTTACTTTAGACTGCCAAAGATAAAAGGTTTCAGACAACAGAAGACTTTAGCAGTGTCAAGAATAATTCATTACCCAGCACTATGACATACTCTGATGAATATGAGGAATTTAGCATTGCATCTTGCTAACATCTCTGTTGCAGACATTGTTTTGGACTTTTGAAAACACTTTTCACATGCAGAAAGCAATTACTGAGTCATACCATTGATTATATATTTGTCTCTATTTTTATGAGCCTTCCAGTATAATTCTGTGATGCCTATTAGGCTAAATTTACTGAATGGTGCCTCTCTTTCCTTGTTTTATTTTGTTGATTTGCCTGTTTTCTTCTTGGATAATCAGCTTTCGATCTGTGTGGAGGCTGTGCTGAAGTCTGTAAGGAACAAAACATCTCCGGCTTGCTGTAGCTGTTCATGTGGTTCAGTAAGCAAAGAAGGAAAAGTCTAAGTCTGTAGCCCAGTGGTGTAGCCCACAGACCATGGCTTCAGCTGTTTGTGCTCCAGGGCTTGGGTTTGTGGAGCACAGCTGTGTGACCTTGGCTCAGCTTTACTGAGAGGAATTGTTGTTGAGCTGTAAAAAAGTATATAACCTAAAGCCACTCAAGATAGGAAAAATGAAAATAGACGGAGAAGTGAAATTGGTATGCTGTTAATTGTAACTCAAGGGCTAATGAGAAAAATAATTGTATGGAAAGGTCTAAAACTCTGAGAGGAATTATAGAGAGGTGGAAGATGAGAGCAAGAGGGCTTAAGATCTGCCTCTTCTATGGGGCAATGGGAGCTGATTGCCCCACTCTCTGGCCTCACCTGTGCATGTAGCAGAGGTAGTATGTATGTTACTGATCTGTCCTGTCTGGGTCCTGTTAGACAATAAGTGCTGTGCACTTTTTAAACCATGTATGTGTCTGCTTCCAAGTCTCTACTCATGGTAAAAGGTGTCCAAAGAAAAGAAACACAGCAAAAAGACAGCCTGTTGAGGTAGAAAGAGGGTATTCTGAGGTAGGACGAGGTAAGGTAAGGTATGATGAGGACAGATGAGATATGACAAGGCATTACTAAGTATCTAAGTATACTAATTGCAGCCTTTCAGTACTTAAAAGGGACTTATAAAATAGATTGAGAGCAACTCTTTGCTCAATCAGATATTGACAGGACAAAGGGGAATGGTTTTAAACTAAGAGAGGAGATTTAAATTGGCAATTAGGAGAAAATTCTTCACTCAGAGGGTGGTGAAGTACTAGAACAGGTTGCCCAGAGAGGTTGTGGATGCCCCATCCCTGGAGGTGTTCAAGGCCAGGTTGGATGGGGCCCTGGGCAACCTGATCTAGTGGGTGGCATCCCTGCCTATCGTAGAGGGTTTGGAACTAGATGATATTTGAGGTCTTTTCCAACCTGAGCCATTCTATGATATGATTCTATGATATGATCTTATGATATCTGCTTCTGTGGACATTTCTGTTTTCACCTAAAAACTGTTGAATGTAAAATTTATGATCAATCCCAGAAGCCAAACTTTGAATCTACTTCTCCTTCCCGTTCACCCATGCATTTTTTATGGAAATTACTATGGTGGTCTTTGATAGCCTTTGTACACAAGGATAAATACATCTTCAGTGTTGATGTAGAGACTATGCAATACAGTTACTTTGTGCAAGAAACTCTACATGAAGTGGTGGTGTACAGCCAGGGCTGCTTTCAGGCAAAATCATAACATTCAGGTATCTTGACTCCTTGTGCAGTGGCTGTGTCAGGATCCAAGGTCTGGCAGCCATGGATGGCAGCCAGTCTGAATCACTCAATGCTTCTTTGAACTTTGATGCCAGTGCAGCCTCCTAAACAATTTTTATGCCTATCTGTGTCATTCAGATAAACTCAGTCCTGTTCCAGTAGAATAAAAGAAACATAGAAGCTTTCCAATGTTCCCCCTGCTCTCCTCCACCCTCCCCCTCCCCACCTCATTACAGTTCAATAGTACCTTTAATGCACATTTATTTTTCATTTTGTTGAAGGCTTCCCACTTGGAAAAGGTATTATGAAGCCTGCCTTTTTCTAAATATGGATATACTGTGTGGAGGAGGAAGAAATCAATTTATTCTGTTTCTTTTCCAGAATGATTCCTGACATATGTTACCAAGACTGTTTTCAAAATAGGAGAATTCAGTAAATCAATAAATGTAAATAGTTTATTCAGAAAGTGTATGACTATCATCGACAGGAGAGATTTGTGGCTTCCCGTTGGAGAATAGCTGTGGTTTATGTTTTAGTTCACTCAGCTAACAAGAATGTGGAAAAAGGCTCTTGAAAGAAAGGAATTGTCTTCAGAGAGTTTTTTCTTGGTACACTTAGCATTACAGTAGAAGCCTCTGAAATGACATTTGTGCCAGCTAAGGGGAAAAAATGCAGCACGTTTGTGATAATTTAAAGCTTGTATCACTAACGAAGATAAAGAGAGAGAAGTATTTAAAGCTTAATGATACAGCAATAGCAATTGCCCTGTGATAATGAACAGCGTAGATTATCAGGCAAAGCTTAATGAATGACTTGCTTACAACAAGCTTTTTATAAACAAATACTGGTTGAGTCCTCTTTCAAAATTAGTACTGACATGAAAGTGAAATGATTTAATTAAAATATGCAAGATAAATAAGGACTTGGGTAAGGATGCTGTATTGAATAGTTTGGCAAGTGTTTGCTGATAATAGGGCTTCCAAAATTACCAGGCAGGTACAGTATATATCTGTTTTGACCCACAAAATTATGTTAATACTCTAAGGACAGACTGAAGCTCTATCTACAGCTCCGCCCACGTATTAAGAGGGAAGAGCTGCTTTTATCTCCTTCCACTGGATTCCCACAGTGTGAACATACACGTCAGTGAAAAGCATTAGCTGCTTTTCCTCTTGGTTGACAATGGGAAAATCAGGAAATCAGAGCAGATATTAGCACCGAGCACGCCCATACAGTGTAGCCAGGGAAGAGCTGGTCGGAGTGGTGTTGTTCTGATGTTATTGTCTTCAGTATCTGAATTCAGAGATAGGGAGGAGAGGAAACCTCAGTACAAGGCATCTTCATCATTCACAGGGAGAATAAGTGCACACTGCTGGCTCGTGTCAAGATTTTCGTCCACCAGAACCCCCAATTCCTTCTCTGCAGAGCTGCTTTCAATGAGTTCTTCTCCCAGTCTATGCTCATGTCTGTGATTGCACTGGCCCAGGTACAGCACCTTGCACTTGGACTTGCTGAACCTCCTGAACCCCATTAAGTTAATGTGGGCCCATTTCTCAAGCATTTCCAGGTCCCTTTGTATGGCATCCCTTCTTTCTATTGTATCAACCACACCACTCAGCTTGATGTCATCTGAAAATTTGCTGAGGGTGCCCTTGATCCCACTATGTCATTGATAAAGATATTAAACAGCAGTAGTCCCAGGACAGACCCCCTGAGTTCAGCCTTTCATCAGGCTGAACAACCTCTAGTATGAGCAGCCCTAGATCTGTTAGCCTCTCCTCTTATCAGAGAGGACCAAGTTTGTTAATCAGCCTCTGGCCCTTTCCTGGACTCTTTCTGTCATGTCTGTATGTCTCTTGCACTGCAGAGCCCAGAAATGGATACAGCATTTCAGGTGTGGCCTTAACAGAGCTGAGTAGAGGAAAAGGATAGAATCACAGGACCGTAGAACAGTTTGGGTTGGAAGGGACCTTAAAGACCATATAACTATCCATCCCCCCCTCCCCCATCCCCACCCTCCAATATAAGTAGGGACACCTACCACTAGAACATGTTGCTCAAAGCCCCATCCAACCTCGCGATCACGTCCTTTGATCTTTTTCATGCTCTTCCTCATGCAGCTCAGGATGTCTATAAGCAGATATTGTTGGCTCATGCTGAACTTGTCTGATGTGTTCCCCTATATCTTCCTCTGCAGAGCTGCTTTCCTTCTAGATGTCTTCTTTTAAGTCCACCTCACTGCCTACTTACCTAAGCTGTATTTCATCAGCTTTCCATGAGGATATTATGGCATCAAGATTATGGCATCAAAAGCATAGCTGAAATAAAGAAAAACATCCATTGCTCTCCTCCAGTACACAAAAACAGTTACCTCATTGTAGAAGTCTACCAGGTTGGTGCTGTTCGTAAACCCATGATGACAACTCCTGATCACCTTTTTGTCCTTCACATGTCTGGAAATGGCTTCTAGATTTAGTTTCTGCATCACCTGTTTATGTATTAATATGCAATGACATCTGCTGCTATGTTCAGACTTTGGTTGGAGCTGCAAGCAGAACTACATTTTGCAGGCTGATGTCAGCTGGGTGAATATAATTAATTTAATGATTATTTAGAATTAAAATTGCTTAATGGAGAGCAAGTCAGTTGTGGAGGCCATCAAAACAAGGCTATAGAGAAGATTCCCATGAGATGCCTTCTTGCACATGTGAGAAATAAGGTTCTAAACATCCACTGATATCTTTTAAAAATATTTAACCACTTATTTTTTTTTTTTCTTTCTTTCTTTTTCTTTTTCTTTTTATTTTTTTTTTATTTCTACTTTTTTATTATTTTTTCCTCCTGATAATATATGTGACTTCATTAGAGAAAAAAACACTGATTAGAAATGGTTCAGCACCTGGAATTTATGGTCAGTTCCAGACCTATACGTCTCTGGGCTTATTGAAAGAACACAAAATGAAGTCATAGACTTTGCAACAAAAACAATCCTGTTTTCAGTGACAGATTATTTTTACCTTTATGTTAAAATTGGGGCTAGATTCTGGTACACTGAGGTAAGAGCCTGGTATGTATATCAAGACTGTAGGGAAGACAGAGCCGTGTACTATGCCCATAGTGAAATGCATATGACTCTTTCTGTCCCTGTCATTATGAGAATAGACACAAAATGTTGTATTAGTTCCACAGAATTTCTGGGAGTAGGTGTTAGCTAACAGGTGATTTAATGAAATAGAGAAGACTGGAGCATCAGAGGAGAACACAGTTAAAAAGCAGTAGGAATAAAATATCTATTCAGCCTCATTTGCTCCTTTCTCTGAAGTCCCAGAGATCTGGCTCTATCTTTTGTGTTTTCTATTGTTTAAGCCACAAAGCAATCTAATTTCTTTTGATGTATGTCTTAAACAAAGGACCACTAGCATGTCCATTGCTCTCAGGATGACCTGTGACAGCCTAGAAATCTAGGACAAGCCTACTTGCTTTCAACCAGCAGTTTCTAGCATGAGAAAAAACAGAAGAAAACAAAACAGAGAAAAACAACAACAACAAAACCAACCAACAAACCAAACACCACCAACAAAGAACAAAACAAAAGAAAACAGCAACAACAGCAACAATGACAACTAAACAAATAAAAACAACTTCAGTGAAAAAATGCACAGAAGTGAAAGAGACAGACTACTAGCAAGGAAAGTCTTCCAAATTGTGGGGAGAAGAAGGAGGAAAACTATACTTCTAGTACAAACAGCTTTGTAAAGTTCCATAGTGCTTTGAGGGACATGTGCACACAAGTAGGGATAAGTAGAGATATGGAACCCACTCTGAATATTAACAGAAAGGAAGGAGAAAATCCACTTTTTTTTTTTTTTTTTTTTTTTTTTTTTTCTATTTTGTGAGCATTTCTTACTTCAATACACAGAGTTGGGTCAGTCTTCTGAAAAATTTTGCCAATGATAAAGTGGGAAATAGCAGGTTCAGCCTTCATTGATCTACAACTGATGTTTCTTGTTGTCCACTCTAAAACTGGGGTTAGATTTTATCTATTTATTTTGTGTTCCAGAAAATGAATAATTGGCCTGGCAAGGCAAAACAAATGTGGGCAACAGCGACAGTTTTCCAAATAAGCTATGTGTACTTATGAAAGCCACAGAATCCATTCAGAATCGTAAACTGAGTCAAGCAAATACATTCTATACATATTAGCCATTTTGAAAAATGCCATCATGTGCTGCCCTTTTGTTTACTTCTGTTACTTGTAAAGGTACACTGCAGAGCTCCTAGCATAACCCTACTGGCAAGGAAATCAGTGTGACCAGAGTTGAAGCAGCAGAAAACTTTTTGTAGGAAAAGTGTCAAGGCTGACAGACAGGATTCACAGAAAAATAATGACAAAAATGGATATTCACATCTGTTCATATAGGCATTTGTACTCAATCCCATGAATTTATAGTTAACCTTTTAAACAAATAAGAATGGACCACAGCTCAAATTTGGCAAAGTAGAGTGTCAGTGATTTGATTGCAATACAATTTTTGGACATTTTTCTTTTTCTGAATATATTTTGTTAAATTCAAGGTATGCATAATTCAAGATCAGTTCTTGGACAGTCAATGAAAAGGAAAGAAAAGAAAAAATGAATTCATAAAGTAAATTGTTTGTTACAATTTACTTGCTTATCTCTAGTTACAACAGACACAAAGGAAAAAGTTGAGGCCTACAAGCCATCTGTGTGTGTGCATAACCTGAAGGTTGTCAATGACAAGGTAAGTAAACAAAAATCTGCCCAGTTTGGTTTACAACTGTTGGCAGCATGGTGATTGCTAAGACAGGTGATCCTCATTAGAGATGGCAACAGCATAAAGTATTGGGATTTTAATTTCGGTCTTTATTTCTCACTGTGTGATAGTTTATAGTCTCAGTATGAAAGAAAAAAAAAAAAAAAAAAAAAAATATGAGTGGGAGCAGAAGGCCAGAAAAAAAAAGTTTCTTTTGGTTTAGGCAAACTCAGCTGTAGCGTTCCAAGTGAAATGATGGCAACGAGCTTTTCCAGAGTGCCTATTTAAGGGTTTCTATTTTGTGGCAAATGTTGTACTAACGCTACAGAGAATAAAATTACTTCCAGAGATTTCCTGTAGAAGGACATGATACACATTCCCTTGATGCTTCAGGATGTACAAGGCACTATGTCTTGTTTACTCAAGGCATTGCAGCTCCAGTCTTAGTATATGGATTTCAAGCTTCTTAAGGTGGCACAATATCAGTGATACAGATTTTAATTGCAACATCCCAAGATCTCCAAAGTTACTCTCTAGTCTACTACTTCCTGAATGTCCATTAGTCCAACCTAGGTAAAAATTTGGACTGCTCTGAGTGCTTTATTTTAGAATATAAAAGGATGAAGATACAAGATGCAGTTTTTACTTTTTTCCCAGACTGCCAACTTAGGGAGGCATTTCATTTTTCATTTTGTTTCGTCCTTTTGATGACTCAAAGGTAAAAGTACCTCCTGGTACACACATATGCAGTACATTCTTGTGTGTTAAGTGTTCCTTATACTATTCTCAAACAAATAATTAACTAGACAAAAAATGTTGATATGAAAAAATTAGTATAGTCTTGTTGCAGACCAGAAAATACTAGATTTACAGTTATCTTTTATCTTGTGTCACAATATTCTCCAGTGTTATTTGTGTGTGTGTGTGTGTGAATGTCTGTATGTTACACTTGGACCCTTTGAAGTTGCATCTTGCATGAATATTACAAGCAAACAAAGAAGGTAGAAGTAATAATAATAATAATTATTAAATTAATCCACTTTGATTTTACAGGAAATCCAGATTACAACTGGAAAACCTGAAACAGTGTTCTCAAATCTGTTAGAGTGGGAATACAACCCAAATGGGGTGGTGATGGAGGAAGCATTCTTAAATGTCTCCACCCGAAGAGAAATAGGCCTACTAAAGTGCTGTGTCATATAGTCACAGTTTAACAAACTTTCTGAGTGTCGAAATGTCTAATTAAATGAGCGATCTGTCTTTCCTATGGGGGAAATCATCATTTTGCTATGAGATTGCTCTAAAGGTTACACATGCATTGACAATATTGATGAAGAAAGTACAGAGCCTTTATCCGTTTAAAGATATGTTTGAAGAGTTGGGCTGTACAAAAGGCATCAAATTAAAGTTGTTCAGCTTGTAAAGTGCTCACCTCTCAAAGCACCATTAGTATTAAGGGAGCAGATTAAACACAATTTAGATCACATTGAAAGACTAAAGTCAATTTAGCAGGTATATAACCATGCATGATAATGGTCTCTAAATCTACAGCAACAAGGTGAGGATATGCTTGGATATGCAGGATAAAGATGTGAAACTAAAATAATTTCCTTTGAGAACTATAAAAGAAGCAATGACGAGGAGGCAAATTTTAGATGCTAGTTTGTTTAAGTATGTAAATTCAATGGACTGATCTGGAAGGGAAATAAATCTGATAGCAGTTTTATGTATGGTCTTTAGGGTATTGTGAACTTGACCTTTGTTGGAGCAAATGGGTTTTTAGCTGAATGGTATAGTATTTCATTATTATTTGCATGCTGATAGCAGTGTGCAGATACAACATGGAGGAGACATGAAATTCTTTTTCAGAAAAGCATATGATCTTCTAACTCACTCTCCAGTCAAAATTGTAGGTGTTATGTAATTGACTTTGTGTGTGTGTGTTAGATTCTAATATGTTACTCATTACATGCTGGAATGTATATGAGGCTGTACTGGGTCTGGCTGAGATGTTAACTTTCCCTGCAGCAGCCCATACAGTGCTGTGCTCTGCACTTGTAGCTAGAACAGCAGTAGTATCACACCAGTGTTGTGTCTGCTGCTGAGCAGTGCTGGCACAGGATCAGGACTCTCTCTAACCCTCCTAGGGGTTGGGCAAAAAAGTGAGACGAGAAACATCACCAGGGCAGCTGACCTAAATCAACCAAAGGGATATTCCATACCATATGATGTCGCACTCAGCAATAAAATATGGAAACAGGATGAGGAGGGGAGGGGTGGGCTCTCGTTGTGAAAATGTTGGTCCTCCTCCTGAACACCAGCTATGTGCGTTGAGGCCCTGCTTCAAGGACCTTATCAAGCATTGTTCATTTGTGGGAAGTAGAAAGTAATTTATTTCCTCTGCACTTCCACATAGTCTTTATTTGTTTTGTTTGTTTGTTTCCCTCCCCTTTTTTCCTTTCCCCTTCCCTTTTCCCCTTTCCTTTTTTTTCCCCTTTAGTTAAATTGTTCAGTTAATAATAATCTTTCCTTAATAATAATAATAATTATTATTATTGTCATTGTTATTGTTATTATTATTATTTCCCTGTAATTAAATTATCCTTATCTCAACCTGCAAGTTGTTCTTTACTTTACTTCTTCCCCTTCTCATCTGGGGAGGGGGAGTGAGAGAGAGGTTGTGGTGTTTAGCTGCCTATCATGGTAAAACCACCACAGAGGCTCACAGGGGAGAGGAAGCTTTAAACTGCAGCAAAATCACATTGTAGGTTAGAAGGTGTTTTTACGTTGGCAACACAAAGTTTCAAAGAACATGGAAAAGATGAGAAATCAAACCAGTAAAGATTAAATTTGTATGGTGCCCGGGTAGAGGTGTGCTTAGAAAAACAAACAAGCATTACATCTGTCTATGGAAATCTTACCTGATTAAGTTGAAAAGTATCCAAGTTCATCTGCATTGTATAGCTTGGTGATCCATGCTTACTTATAGGCATAAAAAAAACAACATATGATTAGGCACTTAGTGTTCAGTCTAATCAGCCTAATGTTGATGCTTAACTTTTGCCTAGACATTAGGTAGGGAATCAGGACAGAACTCTAAGAAAAGAGAAGGACAAACTCAAGGAAAAATGAATACAGGGCTGCACAACTTGCCTTGCAAATGATCTAATACACTCGGAGGTGTAACAGCTGGAAAGGTGCTGCAAGTGAACTGTCATTGTACATAGCTACTGACAATACTTCCTTTACAGTACTGCTTTTGCTCATGGGTTGATTTTGCTGCCTCGCTTGGCTGGGACCTCCTGTCTTGAAGTGACTGGGGATCTACTAGCAACTTCTAGAGGCCCTTTATCTTCCCTAATGGAGCTGCTGTCAGTGAATACTTCCCAAGCCAACTCCAGGAATGCTTGCTTTCTCCTTGATCCATACTGCTGTGTGCAGGCTCCCAGTTCCACATGAAGTCTCAACCAGCAAGTCCTTAAGGTCTGCCTAGGCATGTAACGCAACCCTGTTCCTTTCCCCTTACCAAACATTTTGTGTTTATCAGGACTTGTAGTAATAAGCTATGGGAATTGCAAGTCTACCAAGTATCAGCTTTCTGAGCCCACAGAAAGGTGTTAGTTTCAGATGCTCCTCACTACCAGAATGAGATGGGGCAAAACTACCTGTAAACAGATAGTTATTGGAAACATTTAATTTGTTAATTTCTGACAGACTGTACTTTGAAGAAAATGGCATAAAAACAGAAGAGTATCTTTTATAAACTGAAAAATAAAAACCAGAAATAAATACTCTAACACACTAATTGCAGTCCTCTTTTGGGAGGCCTGTGAAGCTAGAGGGTTGGCTAATACCCACCAGACATAAACCACCTGTTGCTAGCTTTGCCTAAAATGTTCAAAATCTTGCAAGCCATCTGTTATAGCTATACTGCACTAGTTCTTATCCTGTGCTTATACCTATGCTTATACATGTTTTGACCTCCTGTGCTGTTGATATCATTCTTAACTATTTTCAGAGGGTGTGAAAAGCTCCACTGTTCTGAATTAACATCCTGACTCTGTTAGGTAGTAAACTGTGTGCTTAATTGCAAGCAGCAGTTATGCTGTGGCAAAGGGGATTTCTTGCATGCACTAAATTAGAATGGTACTTAAATACCTTGCTGAATTTCAGCTGGAGTTTGCATATTGCACTCTTCCTAATAAACATCATTGTATTGTATGTCAGAGTGTCACATACCATAAGTAACCCACTGTTACATGCACTCAGCTGAGCAGAGCTGAAAATGAGAAGAAAAAAAAACACCTTTCTGTACAGAAGGCAGGGGGTTAATTAAGGAGCCCATCCGGTTTTTCATTTTGATCAGAACAAAAAACTAAATATAGGTTGCATGGTACATTAGTGTGTCTGTCAAAGACTGTGGATTTGGCCAGGCAATTAAAGAGGGCAAAATATTCTAAATGAATTTTTAAATAGCTTCTTCCAGTCATTAAGCACACTTATCACATCCATATTTTGTAAATGTAAAACACTGAAGTTCTCAAAAGTCTGTTCTCTGCAGTAGTTTTTATTGATGATCCATCTGAGCTTCATTTCCTAACTGAAAACCCTTGTCGGTCAATTTATTTCAACATAACACTATTTGGTTGGATAGTTATTAATCCTGTAATTGTTCATGGCATGCCAAGAATAATTCAGCTAATTATTACAATATGTCTTACTTCTCCATGCTTCTATATGTCAAAATGGCCTTTGCACATATTGGAAAAAATCAGATTCCCAATGTAACTGAAGATATAAAAATTGATTATTAATTCAATGAAAAATAAAGAATTACATTTTTTTCTCTGCCCCACATATAATTTCTACTGGTCTGGATAATATTTTGACAAATATTCTCCTGCTAACTTTAATTGATCTATGAATACTACTGTGCAGCAAAAGCTAGGAGTGCTGCCCTCACTGAACATTAGTTTCAATTACAGAACAACTATAACAAAGCCTGCTGGATCATAATAGAAAATAACTTCATTTTTTCCAGTTCATCTTAGGTGGAAAAAAAAAAGTAATCTATATAATCTGTATATGTACTGTATTAATTGCAGTATATATATTCTAATGCATTTAAAATGCACATTTATGCATAAAATGCAACACATTTAATTCTGTGCTGGTGAATTCCCACATATAAATGATGGTTTGTTGTTCTTTGTATTTTCCGCTTTTGACACTATATCTTGATTTCATGGAGGTCAAATCTTTTATCTCTTATTGGACTAATAAGAATAAAATTAGTTTCTGATGGACTGAAATCCCTTTTTAGTTCACAATAGATTCAAGAAAATTGAAAGCATAGTGAGTATCACAGAATATTTGCTGTTTTATAGTTTTCATTAGCACATTTCCATAGTACAAAACAATGTTCTTAAATTGTATTCAACTGGGGCAAAAAGGATCCCTTGTTCCTAATTAATGAATGACTATGAGTTCTCTGAATCGGAAAAATATTTTACACAGTGGAGTTCCATGCCATGATATATATTGAAGCAAGACAGGATATTTGAAAATAACCATGTAAAAAGTCAGTAACATTTATTCTTATGACAGTTGTCCCAGAACATTGTTCTAACTTTGAGAATTTCCTCCAGAGAAGATGTCTCACTCAAGACTTCATGTATTGTTTATGTTCCACCTAGGGACTTATCCAAAGATGTACCACACCATTCTGAGAGCCTTTTGAATGGAGATGGATTTTTTTGTTTGTTTGTTTGTTTTTGCTTTTTGTTTTTCGTTTTTAACATATTTCAAGTCAAAGGAAGAAGCAAAGGAAAAATGGTCTGAAATCACAGAACCACAGAGGGGCTGAGGATGAAAGGGATCTCCAGGTGTCAACTCATACAACAACCTTGCGCAAGCAGGGACATCCAGAGCAGGTGGCTCAAGGTTATGTCCAACGGCTTTTGAAGATCTCCTAGGAGCCATACTCCACAACTTCTCTGGGCAACCTGTGCCTGTTCTGGGACACTCTTACAATAAAGAAGTGTTTCCTGAAAGAATTACTCAGCTCAAAATTAGCTTCTGAAATCAGTGGAAATAATCCTGTTATTGAGACAACTGCTATCTTGACTGATAATGGGAGTTTAATCACAGAACACCAGTGATAAATCTGAACAAATCAGATTCCAGCAATCATTGCAGCCAACTACCTTGCCCTAAGAAAGACATGCAACCTACAGCAGCCAATTGGTTTCAGTGACCAGATATAGCTAACTCTCATTTGGCACAGAAATCTGCCAAGTCACCAAAACATTTGAACCTTTTGGTTGAGTAAGTTTTTTGAAAAAGTTTCCCAATTTGCATTCATTGTTGACACACTGCCAAAAGATTTAGATGTCTGTGCAGTTTATCTGAACTGTGCAGATCCTCTGAGTTTCAAAAATTGGATAGGAATGGTCTTTCTTCTAAGATTTTATTTATTTATTTTTACATTTTTAATTGATGCGGTGTCTCACTGGGAACTGTCTTGATATTTCAGTATTTATTGTTGTGAACAGAAACAATTATAAGACACCACCCTGTCCCTTTAGCAAAACAAAATAAAACAAAGAAAAAGCCATGCTTGAAACTACAAAAAAAAAAATAAATAAAAAACAAAGCTTAAGAAATAGAGCCTTAAGAATGGTCTTTCTGTAAGTGAGCATAATTCCCAATTAGACATTTCAAATGCTGTAATGTCTAGACTTTGTGATTGCTGTGTTTAAGACCTTTCATACTTGTAATGGGACTACAGTTTAATGCTCACTTTTCCATTTATGTAATTCTATTTTTATCAGTATTTTTCTAATTAGGGATATTTTATGCTAACTTAATGTTCAGGGATGTGGAGATGAAGATTTGGAAATATGTATTATCCTCAGTGTCACATAGCATAGATGCTCTTACTCGGTTCACCTTGTAAAGTGAGAAGGCACTCTTGGTAGCACTTCCAAAGGGAGCTGTCTAGGAAACAGTGGAAAGCAATCTCCATTCTGCTAGAAACACTGATATTTTAATTTGTTTTTCAGATCTAAACTAAGAAAAGCTTAAATTTGTAAATCCCTAAAGTAGGAATTTTGAAAAGCAAGGATTCTTTTGAATCTTTGACCATTTAATCATTTTATGTTGGATATGAAAACATGTATCTTAAAATACTGTTAGAAAGTAGTACAGTTAATAATAATCAGATAGCAACATAATAGAACAGACAAAATAGTGTACAATCATATAATAAAACTTGTGATATGCCATAACATTATTTCAAATTACATTATCGTAAATGTAATGAATGCAAAGTTAATGTCTAAATAAAACAGTTAATAAATCTATCAGTTGTTTAGATGTAATAAAAAATGATCTGAGAAAGTGAGAAAGTTAGAAAAAGGTCTTTTTTTTTTTTTTTTTTTTCTTTTAACAATGCTTGCATGAAATGATTCAGTTTAAACAAAACCACATTTTCTCTTGGAAAAGTACTGCTGAAAATGTTTCAATTTCTTTCTACTGGAAAGCTCACGATGTTTGCAAGTTCAAAGAAAACAGCAGTCAGGTCAAATAAGATGCTTGTTAGAAGTATCTAATCTTATCTTTTCTTCAAATTGATCATGTTTCTTCCATGAAAAATGGTCTATTATAAAAGAAAATTGAAAAGTAGGAGACAGCTCATTTCATACTTACACTGTGATGAGGGTTCAGCACCCATTGGTTCAATCATGTTATACCAGGATCTTAAGGCTGTGGCAGAGTGGACATAGGATATGTTCATGGCTAAGATTTCCAAAGCCAATATCATGCTGCTGCAGTGAGTTCAATTCATTGCTTATGCAGTTACAAAAAAATAAGCATATATCTATTTACATATAGATGGTATATCTGCCAAAGTGAAAAACTTAAAAGAATAAGACTAGCAATTTCTATTGTGCATATTTCAAGAGGGTCTTTTGTTTAAAACAAAGGTTTAAAAATTAGTGAGTGCATAGGCATATTCTAGATCTTGCCTTGCACTTTCTCTGTGACCTTAAATAAAACATTTTAAGACTACTTTTGCATAGAGAAATTATTTGTATACAATCACAAATGTGATGTGGCTCTAATAGTGCAGAGTTTAAAGCAAAACTCTTTATTTTCTGTTCTTCATATATAAAATAATGTTAATATCACTCCACCTAATTTGCCTTTTAAAAATTACAATGATGTTTTATTGATTCATTAGTTTATATTTCTGTGCAGTACTTTGAAAACTGCAGAATTTTATGACAGTTATATATAATTACCAACAAAGGCAGGTAATTTCAGTTCCTTGATCTATCCTGCTACATATTTATGCCATTGGTTTTTATCATTATATCAGCAAAGAAAATGAAAATTTTTCACGTGTTGTGTATTGACTTCTGGGGCCTTCTGGAAGAGTAAGCCCTATCCTGCTCCTGAATTGGGCCATGCCCTGATTACACTTCTCAGAGAGATCTGTCTGTCTTTCATCTCCTCCCTATTAGGATTCTGTTTTATCCTAGAAATAAATATATGCTCCTGGTACAAAGTGAGCTAAGACACACTTCATCTGATGCCTTTATTTCAGTGACCAGTGAGCCAGCACCATGAAGCAAAACATGGAGTGCACGAGCCCCATAGCTTAAATACAGTTTCTGGATAAAATACTCATGCCTACTTGTAGAGGACAATAATGGAGTGTGGTGGAATGAGATTCTGGAGACCTGGTTAAGGCTATCTGGAGCACCCACTCATTTTCTGTCCCTTGGTTTTGACAAGTAAATGTAAAATGAACAAAGTACACCTTGAGAGTGAGGAAAGTCACTAATAATTATTATTAATGCTACTGTTGCTATTGTTGTTAGATGAATTCTAGGTGAAAAGCTAGAAAGTCTCAGAGCTAGTGTATCTGCTGTAATAACTGTGCTGATTCTGGAGTGATTAGATGAGTTTCCGTAGTACAAAACGTAAATGAAATGCATCAAAAACATAGCCTGCCCCATAAACACTGGGTGGTGTGGCTTAGATACTCTTATTCTTATTCAGACTCAGACAATTGCACGGGAAACAGTGATATTGCTCGGAAAGTAAGTTCAATGTTAATATGAATAAGAGTGAAAGACTCTGTTTGTTGTTGTTGTTGTTGTTGTTGTTGTTGTTGTTAGTATAGTTATTAAAACATATTTTTCTAATATGAAAGAAAAATGCAGGTTCTCAGTTTGTGTGCTAGAAATACCTAAACTGCAGTTATCTGTAGCACTTGTACTGACTTTATCTAACCTACATTGTAAACGTTCCCATATTTTTTGTCCCTGAAAAGCTTTAGGCATCAACTATGTTTGTGACCTAAGTGTAATCTCAAACTTGCTTTCAATTATTTCTAGCCCAAGAGGCCTGAACTATACAAACATACTTTGAAAATTTGAAAAAAAAGCCCATGTTTTTATTTTTCCTGTTTGATACAAGTTATACATATGAACCATTTCAGGGCAAAACATTTGTTTCTAGTATCTGACAGTCTAGTATTTCAGTTCTTATGTACTAGCCCAGAAGCTTTGTTGAACTTGGAGATTATTTTTGCAATTATTATTTATAGCTTGTATTACCACAATACCTCAGATGGTCAGGCTCCATCTCTGTTAGGTACTGTGCAAGAAAAACATAAAACAAACCCACCTTCCTCCACCCCCTGCACCCTCCACCCCCTCCCCAACATCTCAATTCCCAGTGTGGTGTAACCACTTCAGGATACCCCTTTTTTTTTTTTGTTTGTTTTCTTTCCTACTCTACATGTTGCACAGGCATTGAGGATCCTTTGGAACAGAAAGAAGATGCACAGTGATGACAGAGTGCAGGCTTTTAAATAGGCATAAATTGGTATTTTTATCTTCACAGTGTTTGTCTGTGAAACTTCACTTTAATTTGATTGGCCTCCTTTTTCATTTTTTTTTTTTTTTTGGTGATATTTTTACTGACTGATGTATAAAATAGGATATATTGTATTTCATAACAGGTTTTTATGCTTGCCAAAATAGATTGTACAAAACTGAACGGTTAATAGAGATAGTTTAGTTCTGTCTTGAAGATAGAGTACTAAGAAATTGGGTCCATCACTGTCATTTTTCTCAGAGATTCCTCTCATCTGTCACAACACAGTAGTTATGAAAAATGAAACCATAAATTCAATTTAGAGGGCAATTTGCAGCTAATCTTTGGAGTAATTCCAGTGTGAATAATGCAGCAATTTGGATGCATGGTCAGTCAATTCCATCTCTGATTTATTAGGATTTAAGATTTTTTTCTTTCATTAATGATAATTACCCAAGAAGATAAAATAATTTCTCAAAAATATCTATCTTCACATCTGTGGTTTCAGTTTTGAGAAAGGCTGCAATGTTGTTTAAACTTATTATGGGGGGGTGGGGGGGGGGAAGCTTTTTTGCAAAAGATATATGAGGTATTTAAATTCTGAACTGTATCTCTTTACAGCACATGTGTGAACTGATCAGCACTGGTTTATGGCTGCTTTTATATGACTCCCATTAGAGCTAACATTTTAAATATCTCAGCATAAGGACACTGGGATTTGCTATTGATTCTCCACACTTCCTACACCTTGAAGATTGCATTAAAATCCAGCTCAAGCAAGAGTGACATTTTTTGTTCCTGTTTAAAAGTCAAATTTATAATCTGAGACTTTTTCTACTTATTAAATCCCTATTTTCTCTGATACATTATTTATGTATATATATATATATATATATATATATATATTTTTCTGTATCTTTCCTTCAGTTCTCAAGGTCTTCTCTTGATTTTAACAGAGAGCATCTATAACAGATATGTAGAACAGGTTATATGTTTGTGTCTATGTTGTTAATGGGAAAGGGAAGGCTACAGGGAAAAAAAGTTCATTTAACATTGGCTTTGAGATTTAGTCAAAATTTTAAGGCATCTACAGAAGTACCGCTCGTGAAGTAAGTGACTTTGAAAACCTCCAGAGGAAAATCTCAAAATCGAGATGCCTTGACTTACTATGCCTTCAAAGCCTCTCTCCATTGCTGATGAAGAACTGTGGTACTTCAGAAGTGCTGGCTCTCAAGACACCTAGAGAGCTAGTTAGGCAGATTAAGGTCTACTGCTGCTCCTCACACCTGACACGTGGCATGGCCTTCTTCCTTAGCTTTATGTCAGGTACCTCTAGTATTTGGTACTATGGTAGTATTTGGTACATTATACTATTCAGTATAATGGTACACCATTATACTTTATAGGGAACCATTTCATGATTAGGAACAAGGAGAGTGAGGAAGGATTTATACCACCCTCCAATCAGCCCAGGGCCCAGAAGTCAGCCTAGGGTCCAGAAGGATTATCTCACCAACAAAGTTTTTACTTATACATCCTTGCTCTTTCCAACCACGGATTCTTAAGAATTACACTTTGTTTGTTTTGTTGAAATGCTGCAGAGTTAATTTGCTTACTTGCACAAGACCTTTGGGGTTCAGAGCAGCAGGTTCTGAGCTACAATGCCAGTCAAAGCCTGAGGTGCAAACCACAAATCTGTGCATTGTGGTTTACCAAAACTAAGGATGATGATTCTGTTCCAAAAGATTAACAGATACTTTCTTCCCTGACAGTATTAGAGTTTGGTATCTAAATAAACAATCAGCTATGCTTAGCAAAATTTATTTCATTGCAGCACTGTATTGCTCATGAATAAGCTGCCAAATGAAATATACTGCTTATTTTTTTTTCAGTATTATTTAGTATTTTGACCATTTAAAAAGTCTTATTAAAGTTCCTTCAGGTTTGGTATTGTTTACAATTGGAAATTGCTAAGTTTTAGTTGAATTTTGCACTTGAAAAAAAAAAATTTATATAATTATTGAAAAAGGGACGAAAGACAACTACATTACTTTCACACATTTCCGTATACTAGACTGTGTGCCTTGTCAAACAGGTCTGGAAAACTGAACCTTTTTTGATTACTGAAAAAAGTACATGTGTTTGTCTGAGCACATCACCTCTTTGTATTTGTGAAAAAAAAATTAAGCTGGCTTCACAGGAAATTCATGCACTGTTAACAACTGTCAAATCTGCATACCACAAGACTAGTGGTATTTAAATATATATATATATATATATATATATATATATATTATTTTTTGGTAGAATAAATTCCATGATTTAGTTTTTATTTTTATTCAGTGAATAGGTTTCCAAATAACAATCTTCTATATGAAGATAAGAGAGAACAGAATTTTGCTCATGGCACAACACTATAACTTTAAACCTTCACAACCAAAAGATTCTGTGTACCTTTCTGAATGTTGCAATTATGCTTGATGATGACTTCAGACTCCATCACAATGTCCAGAGTAATTACCAAAATAAATAAATACATACATGCATACATAAATCTTGGTGGTGCAGTATTTAATTTATTACTAGTATATTTAAGTAGTTTCCCTAAGGATGTCTAATTAAGATATGAAAACATCATATTTAATTAGTTCCATTCTCTAAACACTTCAAATCTTTTCTCAGCTGAAGTGAAGTTGATGATCAATCTGTGAAGTGGGGTCATTTTTGAGATGGGGCCACCTGACATATTAACTTCCAGCAAATATGAGATATTTTTCCTGCCTCTACTTCCCATGTCAAGGACTTCTGATGACTTATTTAATCTGCAGTGCAATTTCCATGCAACTTGAAAAACAAGTGGTGATTGCGAGGCAACTGTTCATGTGCAGTAAGTGAAATACATGAGGCTTGCTGTACATCAGGCTTGCTGGGAGTGTGCAGTGAACACGCTCCCAGAAACTCGGAGAAGATGAAGTCCAAAGCCTACCTGTAAGAGTGAGACTCAGCCACTGATGTGGGGAACACAGGCAGGTGTAGTGCTTGTATAATAACCCGGTCTTAGATGTGTTCTGTCTAGCAGGCTTTAACAAATCAGAGTTCAAAAAGGTTTTCAGAACCCAATTCTTCTCCTTCAGAACTTGGGAGAGGCCTGAAAATGTGTAAGACAGGCAGTGCAAAAAGTGATCGCAATTTTACAGCTGCAAGCCACAGGGCTGGCTTACCCAGCATAGCCTTGATTGATCCACTAGACAACTGATGGACGGCAATCTCCAGAGGTTGACCAACAGTTCTCTTCCACAATACATCTAGACTCCAACTGAGCAAAGAGTGGGAACTGGAAGCAGAATGACCCTTGTATTGGAGTCTCAAGGCAGGTAATATATTACACAAATGATCTATTAAAGATCTGGACCTTGTGTTAATGCCATAAAAGAAAATAAATGGGAGGGAAAGGGTGATCCTGCACAATGTTTTCCAGTTTAATTTCTCTCTCCAACATATGTCACTTACTAGGTTAACTTTCTTTTAGTTGAAAAACTTTGCAAAAAAATACAGTGGGGTCTGTGGCAAACTACCTCACAAGAAATCACTGAAGCAGGGTATGATCTGCTTCTTTAAGTTCCTTGACAGTTCTGTAAGGTCTGAACAAAGTGCAGCAAGCAAACTTGGATTTACTATGTCTTTGTGCATTGTGTTGGTTGTTGAAAAACCTTAAATTGCTTTAGGCAAATGCTTTGGGGAATATTACTCCTTCATTCACTTATCTAGGGGGTTTAAATTTTTCACTAGTTGAGGGATAAATACATCTGTGGAATTAATTTATCAAATTAATACTTGTGTTGTTGAGCTTTATTCGTTCCATTGGTTATCTTAACAGTGATTTGAGGTGTTCAGCCTAAGTGAAATCTGCTTTAAAACATATGAGAATTCTGTAGACGCACTGTTGGCTTGAGATGGATTCTTAGTGTGCATGAAATTACATGCAAAATTAAATTATGTATGGTAATGTGTGCATTGCATTCTGAGCTGAGCACCCTTAAGTGTAAAATATAAAATTACATGGGCTATTTTATTCCAAAATACGCATAAAGACTTTTTTATTATTATTATTTTTTAACCTTTTATTTATCTAGACATCATCAATTGATTAATTTTAAGGAACTGGAACGAGCATTTTTTATACGCCCTTAGTACAAGCTATATGAATACTTGTATGTTAATTGAACACAACTGGTCAAAACTGAACATTTCTGTCTTACGTGAGACTTTTACATTTTCAAATTTCTGAGTCTGTTTTTTTTTTTTTTTTTTTTTTTTTTTTTTTTGTCTTGTTTTGGTTTTGGATTTTATTCTAATTTTGACCTGAAACCATTTGTAAAACAATTTGCAGTATTCTATAAAAACATAAAAATCAATCTGAAATAAAAATTCTGTTCAGAACAATGCTTGCTTTTTTTTTTTTTTTTTTTTTTTTTTTTTACTATTTCACAATACATGGACAGAAATACACAATACCACGTATACCACGGTATACAAGATGGAACTACAGAGAGATTAATTTCTCCTACCTTTGAATATTACTACTGCACACATCCATATAAGAACAAGTCATTTAGAATCCCTTTGGGACTGGCAGAAGAGATTGGCACTTCTAGTGTGCAATGCCTCACAGCTGCAGCTAGAAAACTTGAATGTCAGATGAATCACAATGTAAAAGCATTTACTACACTCTATTGCTCTAGAGGGAATCTAGATAAAATATAAGTATTGTAACTTCTGTAGCTATCAAAAGTGAGGTGTGAGAAATTGCCTGTTACTTGTCCTACTATGACATCATATACTGACCAAAGTATTCAAGTATAATTGTGAACTTAAAGCATCTAACCAGTTTAACATAACAATTAAATTAACAGCTTAATTGTCTCAGTAATCAATGAGAACAGGTAGTCATCTCCAGAGTCACATCTTAATTTGGTTCTGGATGTACTTTAAGAGAACACAGAACAACAAGGAATATCAGTTGAAGTCCTTGAATATTAGGACTTAGTTTCATGAAACTCATTTAAGTCCCAGGCATCAGTTTAATCATCCCAAATTTTCAGGACTGTCTAAGCCTGAGGCCATCTGAAGTTATTATTTGGCTTTGTTAGCCTGAACTTCCCTGGACACTTCACTCTAGGGACTTATACATGCTCATGCTTGGGAGTTCAATGCTTATTTCCTACCAAAGCTCTTCTCTAAGTCATATTCAGGCTTCAAGTGAGTAACTTCCTAGGGAAACCTGAAATGCTAGATGTAGTTACCACTAACTCAGCACAACAGCTGAGTGGTTAGATTATTCATAACGGAAATATACCTGGAATGTACACTGTTCTTAGATGGGAAGGCACCAAATACACATCATTCGCATGGTAGGAAGGTGCGTAATCACCTAGGATGTAGCTCTCATAAATACATACATGCACAACCCTTGAAATAGAGTCCCGGTGCTGTCAGTAAAGCAAGAGTCAGAGAAAGTAAGCTGGAAGGATGAATGCTTGCTCTGACCTACTAGTTCATTACGCTGAAAGAAAGGAGATACAGGTAGATTGAAAAAGAGACAATATAATGAATTAATATTTTCTGTTGGTTTCTTATATTTATAATAAATATGTAGACAACTCTCACAATTTGATATGCTGGAGTCTCTGTGGATTTGTGGGAAGAAAGATTTGCCTTAATCAGGTGATTCTTCTCTTCAGACCTTCAAAGGTATCTACTACTTTTCTGTTCTCTTCACAGAGAATATATCTTTAAAGAATGCTGTTATTTCCCTGCAATCTTTCCTACCTATCACCCTAGGTTTGCATAAGAATTTTAAACTAAATTTCCTCTAGATCCCAATTTAGGGCTTTCAGTTTGGTGCTTAACATGGAGAAGGATAAATTTGGACCAATGTACTCACTAGTGCAGGAGGTCTTCCCAAAATTGTCATGTTAGCCAAGAAAAATTTTCAACAGCTGGTAACAGGTGTTCTTTAGACTTATGATCTGCCATCTAGCATTCTTGATAAAATTATGAAATTGTTTAATTATGACATAGATTAATCCAGAAAAATACCATATTTCTAGTACAACTATGTAATATCTGTTTATAGAATCATAGAATCATAAAATCATTAAGGTTGGAAAAGACCTCGAAGATCGTATGGTCCAACCATCCCCCTACCACTAATATTACCCACTAAACCATGTCCCTAAATACAACACCCAACCTTTCCTTAAACACCCTCAGGGATGGTGATTCTACCACCTCCCTGGAAACTCATTCCAATACCTAATTACTATTTCTGAGAAGAAATGTCTCCTAATTTCCAACCTGAATCTCCCCTGGTGCAACTTGAGGCCATTCCCTCTGGTCTTATTGCTAGTTATCTGTGAGAAGAGACTGACCCCCAGTTCCCTACAACTTCCTTTCAGGTAGTTGTAGAGAGCAATAAGCATAATAACATTTCTAAAATTAGAATGTTTTAATAATCTTATTGTTCATATAAGCACACGTTAGCAGCAATAAAGATTGCAATGTCATAACCAATATGACTGGAAATATGTCCTGTATTTCATGTTGTTGTTTGTATCGTGATAAAATTCACTGCCATGAATAAATTCAAAAGAGTTAATTGATATTAAATTATGTTTTATTTCAAAATAAACTTAAAAAATATTTTAAAAAGTATCCTGAGTAAAGTTCATCAGAAGTCAAAACTGCATTTTTGACACATCTGCATATTAGGTTATGGAATTATCGCATTAGAGGTAGATTTTACATATGAGCTAGGATGACTTGTTCAGACGATGATATCTACAGCAGAGGCATCTAGGATGAGATTCAGCTTCCAAAATACAAACTTCTAGTTCTGTAATATTTACCCAAGAAATGACATGTACAACACAGGATTTATGGTAGACTGATGACAGTTGCATACATTTGTCTATAACGACACATAAGCTGAGGATGCTAAATCACACCTCCAAAATTAAATGAAATGAATGGTACCCAGTCGGTCTGCCCATCTCTAAAAATAAAATTAAAAAAATATATAAAATAAATTAATATATAGGAAAACCTAGAAACACAGATTTTAATGCATCTGCCATGGCTGAATTCTTACTTTATGAAACAAAAAAGGAAGCTTACTCACTGTAAGAGTTGGAAATCAGTCCTCTTCTATGCCATTAATATGAACACAGCAGATGGAAGGCTTTAGAAACACATTTTGAGTTAAACAACTTATTTTTTCCTACTTTTTTTTTTTTTTTTTTTTTTTTTAAGTTGGCAAGTAGAAAAATAGAACAGACTTGGAGAAGAGCTACTGGGATGACCAAGGAGATAAACAGTCTGTCTCCGGCAAGAGGAACTTTAAAAGTTTAGTTTGTTTAGCTCAGATAAATTCAGCAGAGGAATAAGCAGCAAGCAAAAAGAAGAGCTATTTAACCTAAGGAACAATTCTGGCATAAATACAAATGTATGTAAGTTGGCCACGAATAACTGTGAGCTCTAAACTAGAAGTTTTGTTGTTGTTGTTGTTGTTGTTTTTTGTTTTTTTTTGTTTTTTTGTTTTTCTTTTTTTTCTTTTTTCTTTTTTTACCAGAGTGATGAGTTACAGGACAAACTGCCAAGCAGACTAATGGCATCAAATCCCCCCTCTTCTCTCCTGTCTCTGTCCAAAGGTTTAAAAACAGAAAATGATGAATGTAAGAATCAGATTATCTGTTGTGATTGGCAGTAGTTGCAGGCAGTGAAATTCTATGGCTACCTTCTCAATCCTTCCTTCCTTCCTTCCTTCCTTCCTTCCTTCCTTCCTTCCTTCCTTCCTTCCTTCCTTCCTTCCTTCCTTCCTTCCTTCCTTCCTTCCTTCCTTCCTTCCTTCCTTCCTTCTTTCCTTCCTCCCTCCCTCCCTCCCTCCCTCCCTCCCTCTCTCCCTTTAGGGTTTTTCTGTAATCCATCAGAGCAATGTTTTATAGTATGAAATAGATATGGGTCGCATATCTTGGGACTGACTGTGCTGCATACTGTACATGAAGGTACAGAACCTGCTGGGCTTTTCTGGTTTTTATTTATGTTTTTTATGTAATTATGTTTAACTTATAAACCATGTTTTATTTAATTCTATTTAACTGTTTAACAAGGCTTAGTTTCTTGGTGACCATAAAATCAGTAATTCAAAACTGGGAAACTCCATGTTTTTTTTTTTTTTGTTTTGTTTTGTTTTGTTTTGTTTTTGTTTTTTTTTGTTTTTTTGGTTTTTGTTTTTTGTGGATGACTGTCCATACAGGAACTCATATACTATCTGCTAGAACTACAGGGAGTGTGTTATTTCCAGGGGAACATTGATGGAGGAAATCAGCTTTGGTACAGTCTCACCCATGGGAGCTGACCCTGACGTGAAGGATATCCCAAGCCTTCTCTTGCCTTGGAAAGAGCTTACTGGAACAGCCCAGAACAAACTAGGAAGCTAATTGTGAGGAAGCAATGTCCTTGATTAAGGGTGCAATGTTTGATCTTGTTCTTTGGTTGTCTTTTACACAGGTGTGTTACTTTTTTCTCCAGTGTGAGAATCTTTATCCTCTGTTGAGGTATGCTTGAGAGACTCATAACAAGGTTTATACAAGTAACCTGGTAACCATGGTAAGTCTAAGGTGCTAGAGAAGGTACTCCTAAAAATGAAATGCTGTCAGTAGAGAAATTAATCTTCTTAGACTTATAATTATTGTCCTTATTTAGCCACTACCAGCCAGAAGATGATCGTTCTAAGGAGTTCTATAGATGTATGGATGAGGTAGTGGGTACTCCTTATGGAACACAAACTTCTTGACCATAAGTGTTGATTTTAATTGGATTTCAGCATTGTTTTTGACAACAGAAGTACCTATGAACTCTGCTTGTGGGTAACCTGACTGTTGTTTACATGTGACTGTTTCTTCTGTGCAGAGGAGCAGCATTTTGCTCCTCTTTGCTCTGACAGCTTAATGCTGTGGGCACAATATATATTAGAAACATACTGTGGCTTGAATTGGACAAATGTTGGAACTGGGAGTTCTGCAGGTGTGTTGGTTTTACTCAGGCAGGCAGCTGAGCTCCACCACGACTGCTCTCTCACTCCTCCTCAAAGGAAAAGGGGGAGAAAATATGATTAAAAGGGCTCAAGGGTTGAGATAAGGACAGGGAGATCTCTCAACAATTATAGTGACAGGCAAAACAGATTCAGAGTAGGGAGATTTGTAAAGTTTATTGCCTAACAGGCTAGAGAATTGAGAGACAAAGGAAAGAAAGCAAAACCATCTTCCCCTCATTCACCATCTTCCACCTCCTCCCCCTGAGTGGTGCAGGAGAACAGGTAATGGGGGCTGTGGTCAATCTATAGCACTTTTTCTCCGCCACTCCTTCACAGTCACTCTCTGCCCCTGCTCCACGTGGGGTCCCTCCCATGGGATGCCGTCCTTCCTGAAATGATCCCATGGAGTCTTCCCACAGGCAGCAGCTCTTCAACAACTGGTCCAACATGGGGCCATACCACAGAGTCCATCCCCCAGGAGCAAAATGCTCCAGCAAGGGTCCCCCATGGGTGGCAGCTCCCCCCAGGCCCCCTGCTCCTGCGTGGGCTCCTCTCCACGGGCTGCAGGTCCGGCCCGGGGCCTGCTCCTGCGGGGGCTTTCCATGGGCCACAGCCTCCTCCAGGCCACATCCACCTGCTCCACCGGGGGCTCCTCTACCCATGGGGGGGCTGCAGTGTGGAGATCTGCTCCATGTGGGACCCATGGGCTGCAGGGGGACAGCCTGCTCCATCAGGGGCCTCTCCACAGGCCACAGGGAACTAACTGCTGCTGCATGCCTGGAGCACCTCCTGTCCTTCTTCTTCACTGACCTTGGGGCTGCAGGGCTGGTTCTTATTCTTCGGTTTTCCAGCTGCTGTTGCACAGCATTTATATTCTTTAATTCCTTTCTTAAATCTGATCTCACAGAGGAACAAACAGCATCACTTACTGGCTTGGCTCAGGCCAGTGGCATGCCCCTTTGGAGTTGGCTGAAATGGGCCTTATCTAACATGGGGCAGCTTCTGGACTTGTCACAGAGGCCACCCCTGCAGCTCCCTGCTACCAAAACCTTGCCACATAAACCCAGTACAGCAGGCTGGCCCTGCCTTTCTCTCAGGATCAGTTCTGTTCATGCAGCTGGCATGTAACTTACCGTAAATAACAACAAGGAACGGTGCTAGGCTCTGTTAACAGGGTTTCCCTCTTTTCTCTCTCTTTTAATTAATTATTTTTAACACATAGTAATTATATACATATGTAAGTAACATATACATAATTTTTGATATATGACTTAGGAAGAAATTGAGAATTAAAAGGATCAGTTACACTCACAACATGTATGACTTTATACTGCTAAGAGAGGTAGAGGTTGGAAGAATGGCTTCAATCTGACAGGAGAGATGAGGGTTCTGTGCATCCAAAACAAGATGTAAAAACAATATTTGAATAGTTTTTAATAGATGTGTCAAGACCAGAGATGGGGGTGAGCCAGTCTGTAACACATTTTGGTAGAAGAAAATTCTCAAATGTTTTTCAGGGAAGAAGGGGTTGACAAGAGCAGGAAATAAAAGGAAAAACTTAATTTATATGAATGGAGCTGATGAATGCATGAGGTTGAAAAATGGGAGAAAAAACTTTGATTTTTGTGAAGAGAGTATGATAGTATTATTGCAATAAAGAGTGCAAAATTATTGTATTAATAACAGTGGCTCACTGAACTGAATGAATGGCAGCAATGATTTGTGCAGTTACCTGAATCACATATACTGACACATACAGACTCAACATACTGAAATGTATTAAAACTGCTGGTAATGTTGATGGTGAAACATAAAAATTGCCTTAACACTCAGATATTTATCAAAAGGTTTGCTAAGGTTCATAGGCCTTTTGAATGAAGTTGAGCAGAATTATGGTTTTGCAATGACATCATGAAAAATTTGTGGTGCACTATGAAACACAGTAAAACTCCTCACTTACAGAGGAGATTTTCAACCAGGCAATACATAACACCTGCATCTTTGTTGGTCTTAAACATACTACAGCCTTTATGCCTTTGAAAATCTCTCTTCTTCAAATAAAATCAACGTTGTAATACACAGCTTCTTTGCATTTCAGGATTAAAGGGCAGATTGTAATTAGTGTTTAGAGCATGTGTCATGTGTCTTGAGGAATATGCTGTGTACAGCTTACAAATTTTGATTAATTTTATTAAAAAACTGTTTCATTTTGTGCCTCCATATGTGATGAGTCACCTAGAGCTGGCGAGATTCCTGATACATATTGCCTGTCGTGTCAGAAAGATATAACAGTACTTCCACAGGAAGATGCTAGCATTGGGGACTGCAAAGTGGTAAGAGGATGCATGTGCTAAGGAAAAGAGTTATAAAAATCTAGTTTGACAATGCCATCTAAGGGAATATGAGTGGGAAAATATAGACAATCTCTGCAGAAAAATAAAGACAAAAGGTGTAAAAGCAAGTTTAAAAGGATATAGGAGCAAAATTTTAGTTTAGGTTTAGGATTTCATAATTTGTTCTTAAGTCCTTTACATCCCTCTGTCCTTGTTTTCAGGGCCTAGAAACACCCGTGACATAGGATATGCCAAGAAAGGTCTGCCATGAGGAATCCTTTCCCTTTTGTTAACCCCTATCCTCATGGCTCTCATTCACTGTCATTCCACTTCTCAGTTTCACTTGGTTTAGAAATAGGAACCTGTAGCATAAGCAGTAGCTGTTGCTGCTGTGTGTTCTGTGTGTTTCAAAGTCCTGCCAAAATATCCTCTTAGCTCTCTGCTAGGACTGCAAGACTGATGTGCTTTGAATGTCTTCTCACCTGATGTATATTCCTGTTGTAATCTTGTAATCATCTGTAATGATCTTTCTATGTGCAGGAAACAAACAAACAAACAAACAAACAAAAAAACCACTAATTCTGGAAGAGCATGGAAAAAAAATCTCTGGATTTATAGTAGCTTGCTTCAAACTCAACACACAGAGACTTTTAGCCACCTTACAGAGGATGTTCTATAAAATATAGTGTGCAGTTAATTGCCATGTAAGTTATTCAAGGGGAAAAAAACCCTGCATGCTATCAAAGATTTATGCTAAAATAAAATCTATTTGTTTGTTTGTTTAAAGAAAAAAAAAAAAAAAAGCAGAAATTATATCCAAGTTTTGTTTTAGTGCTTTATATCTAGAGACAAATCTCCTCATATAGAAGGAATGTCAGATTTAATATAATGTGAAACTGGCTAGAGTGAAATATGTGTGTAAACATATTACTACTCCAGAAAAGTTATGGGGATAAAGATTCAAGAAAAGGAACTTATGAACTTGCAAGTACATGTATACTGACTCAAATCTAAAATTTACTCAGGATTTGTCAGGAAGCTGATGTATGGAATGAGGAATAAGAATATTACTCTTTTGTCTGGAAGTAAAAATATGCATACATATTTCCTA
The DNA here is from genome assembly GCF_009819795.1 of Aythya fuligula. NCBI lineage: Eukaryota > Metazoa > Chordata > Aves > Anseriformes > Anatidae > Aythya > Aythya fuligula. The sequence continues at coordinate 174,537,101 of NC_045559.1, read as the reverse complement.
AGGTCTCTATAATTTAAAACGATTATTTTAAAAGACTTTGGCAAAGTTTGTGTGGTATGTGTTCAACTGTCTCATCTCCCAGAGAATGCAGTCACCACCATACTTCTATAGGGAACACAGACATTTCTGTTAAGCATCAGTATGGATGAAGACTAGTATTGCCATTTTTTGCAATATAAAAGCATAGCCTAAGAACAAATATTTACATTTAAAACAGAATCAGCCTTGTGGTGTATGTGAGGAAAAAAAAAAAAAAAAGAAAGAAATTAAAAACAAAACAAAACAAAACATTTTCTTTATGTCAGAGTCATTTCCTATGATTTTAAGGGAAAAAGTAGTTCCTGCATTACTGTGTTATAAAAATAATCTTTTATTGGTCATGCCTTTTTCTTGCATTTGCCTTTGCAAAATGATTCCTCACTCCAGGACTTAGATTGCTTCATCTGACCTTTGAAGTATTCGCAAGAAAATTCCCTCTTTCCTTGAAATATTTCACCTTTCCTTATCTCAACGTTAAATATCTTTACATCATTCAGCAGGGGTTACTAACAGCTCTCTCCAAAAACCATCTTCTTGTATGTTTATTTCCATATTTTGTTTTTCATGTGACATCAGGTTATACTTTCTTGGTGTGCCATGGCTGCATTTAAAAGAAGAGAATCTTTTTAAAGTTTTCAGTGTGGATTTTCCCCAAAGAAACAAACAGAAAGTGTGGGAAAAATCTTGTGAAAAATATGAATGGAAGACAGAAGTAACAAAGGCTGAGAATTAAACATAACATGGTCTCTGTTGGGAGAATCCACAAAAGGCTAGTTTATCCTCAAAATTGAGTGGTAGTAGCAATGACAAGACAGAGGAAGGCTGTTTAAGCTTCTTTAGTACACTTTTATGACAACTATTATTAGGGCACAAGTAGCTCTTTTGTTAAGCTAAAACATTTGTCTTTGTACTGTATGGTCTGATTCTTAGTACGGGATCATCTTAAATATCAAATCTGAATCACACTCCTAAGGCTGGTATACAGTGTTGGCTGTATCTAATCTCCTAGGAGATTAGCATCGATAGGAACAACTTAAGAATGCGCAGTTTTGTTTTCTGGCTGTATTCTTTTTTAGTATTTATCTTAATTTTACATGAAGCAAGACAGGAAATTATGGTAGAACAGTGATGAAATCTGGGACCTTTAGGCCTGTATTAGCACCTCAAAATCAATTTCTAAAGCTATTCACTGGATCCAAAATATCTTGAAATGCATGTGACCGAGGAAAATATTTTTCTTGTGGAAAAACAACAACAATGAAGCACTCCCTCCCCCCCCCCCCCCCCCAACAACAAACAATTAAGTGTTGCATGGAGGATTTTGGCTCATATTCTGTAGTGAGTGAAAGAGTTATATGGAAGTTCCCCTGAAAGTTTGGTTACATTCTGTGTGAGAAATAAAAATAAGGAAAGATTATAATATTTTAAGAGTAAATTTTCAAAATGAAAAACTTTGCTCTGCATACACTGTCAAAAGAAATTTGGCCTTCTTGACAATTCCTTCCCTTTTTTAATTCTAAAATGAAATTCCATGAAAACTGACATGATTGTACATAGATTTTGATGGCACTGCATATTCTAATGGAAAATGGCTCTTTGGGAATGTCTCTGAGCAGCTTTTGTAATGAGTTTATCCATGAAACATTTGCTGAACAGGTAATGTCTACTGAATTGAATTACTGTGCTTCCTTTATAACAACACACTGATCTTTAGATTCATGACTTTATTTGTTTACTTTCCTCTTTTATGGCTAAAGTGAAACTAATCAAGGAATAATAATAATAATAGTAATAATAATAAAGGATAGAGCATTATATTGGTAGGCAGTTTACATTTTTTATTTGCAGATATGCAAGCTTTTCAAAACTAAGGCAATAGAAAATTAACTGTTCTATTGAAGGATGCTGGGAATAGCTCTCAGTCCCACCAGGGAAAAGTTTTATCTTTTGAAACATGGCTTGACTTTAGTTTTTATTATAATTAACTCAGTTAATAGAAGGAGAAAAAAATACCTGTCAAGAAATTAGCTGTAAGACCAGTCAGTTCATTAAAACAAAAAAGAAAAAAAATTCACCCATTCTGTCTCTACAATACATCACAAAGGGGAGAAGAGATTATAAAGAGGAAAAATAAAGTGATTACTTTGATTCATTATAAGTTGGTGTAGTAAATTTTACAAATATTGTACTTCCAGTCATTCTAACAAAATAAAACCTGCAAGTTGCTCGTTCACCTAGGTATATTCTGAATATTTCAAATTTATCTTTTTAGGAAATGTATGGCTTTGCTATATAACCTCTTATCTTTTTCATTGTCTTAAAAAAAGTGGAGCACTGAAATGGTAGGGATGGGTGAATCAAAAATGATTTAAAAAGTAATCCTCATTGTAGCATAAATTTTCTTGCAACACCATTACAGGATACTGCTTGTTGCTAACAGGGAATTCTGATCTCTGCTTAACTGAGATTTTTAGGTGTTACATCTTAAGCAACCTTTTCCTCAAATTACTCACTACTGTTTGTGCTGCTACAGCTGCAGGCAAATAATTGTGTACTGTTTGTGGCATAGGCACCATGAAATTACAGCCTCTCCCCTGAGATCTTTCAATCAGTCAGAGAACACAAGGAGCCAAAGAGAAAAAAACTTCACCTTGTGATAAGCATCAGACTGTGGCAGAAGCTCCCAGGCTGCTTTCACCAAGGCCTGGAAACAGTGGGTGGTTTCCTCCACATCGAGGTAGGAACTGGTACAGAGGGTGTGTAGCAGGCTGGGCTCCTGTCTTCTCCTCAGTTCATCCTCAGGGTGGTGGAGGAAGCACAGCATGTCCCGCACCAGCCGCTCCCTTGTACAGGTGCACTCCAGCTCCACGCACAGGTAGGAGTTCCTCGCTGGCTTCTCACCCGTGGCGCCCAGTTTGGGTGGAAAGCATGCCCAGGGGGAGGCCCCAGGGGCACGAGCAGGCAGTAGAGGACGTTGTCTTCCTGGGCACTCCAGCCTTCGTAGAGGCAGCTCATGCCAATGGCTGGCTTCAGCCATGGCTTGAAGAGACAGTTCCTGGAGAGTCCTCAGCAGGCACCAAGAAGTTCCTCTACCAGCTCCTCCTCCACCACCTTGCACTTATCTGCCATATACAGCACTGGCCACTGGATGTAATCGGCTTAAACCCTGCCCAAATTCCAGATGTCATCAGAGTCACTGTCTTTGCATCATTGTTGTCCCTCGTTTTCCTTGTAGAGCTGCCCTGCTTGCTGCTGCTGCCCGGCTCATGGCTCTTTTTCCTGAGCCAGAGGCAGAGCCCAAAGAGGAGCTCAGCCAAGGTCCAGAGCTGCTAGTGCTGCAAGGCAGTGAAGAGCAGAGCTCCCAGGGCCACCCTTCTCTGCTCCTGGCTCTTCTCCATCTCTTACAGCAGCCAAGCCCTGACTCAACTGCTCTGCATGCTGCTGTATTCGCTAGTGCACATCCACATCCATGTGATCGTCCACCAGCCATGGCTTCTGGGCACAGTAAGGGTGAGGAGGATCTCCTGAGCCATGGCCTGCAGGAGGTGTGAGCTGCACTCACTGACAGCCCAGGCCACAGTGTGGTGGCCCTGCCTGCTGCTGGCCCTGATGACAGCTCCCCCGCTGTGACCTGTCCTTTGTGCTGTCACAGGCACCACGGCCGCATCACAGTAATCCCCCTCGCCTTGCATCTCTAAGCTTGTGTGAAGGTTCTTGCAGCTCTTGGACATGAGAAGACTTATCATGTCACACATAATGTCCCTAAACCAGTGATAAATTTCATCTTCTCTTAATATGTGATGCAAAACATACTTGCTCTTACTCCTTCAGATATCAATACAATTCCTTGACTTGCTTTGTGGTAAATTGTCAAGGTGAAAAGGTGAATGTTGCAGAACTAAATAGAGAGTGAAAAGCCATCTGGACATAGAATCATAGACTATCCTGAGTTGGAAGAGACCCATGAGGATCATTGAGTGCAACTCCTCAGTCCATACAGGACCAACCGAATATCAAACCATACGTCTAAGAGCATTGTCCGAATGCCTTTTGAATTCCAGCAGTCTTGGTGTTGTGACCAGTTCCCTGGGAATCCTTTTCCTTATTCCCGGCCACCCTCTTGTAGAAGAACCGCCTAACACCTGGCCTGAACCTGCCCTGCCACAGCTCCATGCCATTTTCTTGGGTTCTATTGCTGGTCATCAGAGAAGAAATCAGCACCTCCCCTTCCGATGCCATCTTGAGGAACCTGTAGACAGTGATGAGGTCGCTCCTCAGCCTTCTCTTCTCTAAGCTGAACAACTCAAGTTACTTCTGCTGATTCTCATAAGTTTTCCCCTCTAGACCCTTTGCCGTCTTTGTTGGCCTCCTCTGGACACTCTTAAGTTGTTCTGTACCCTCCTTCTACTGCAGTGCCCCAAACTGCTGACTCCTATTCAACTTGCCATCGACCAGAACCCCCAGCTCCTTTTCTATGGGGCTGCTTTCCAGCATCTCATCCCCCAGTCTGCATGTACATGTATATTCAGGATTGCCACTTCCCAGGGGGCAGAATCCAGCACCTGCTCTTGTTAAACTTGATACAGTTGATGACTGCCTGGCACTCTAGTCTGTCAGGATCTCTCTGCAAGGCCTTGAGGGGGTCAGCAGCACCTCCCAGTTCATTGTCACGGTTTAGCGTTGTTTATTCAAAACACCTTCAAGTCCTACGCCCAAATCATTTATGAAAACATTAAAGAGAACTGGACCTAAAATGGAGCCCTGGGCAACCCCACTAGTGGCTGGACAGCAGCCTGATGAAACCCCATTTACCATAACCCTTTGAGTCTGAGCCTTCAGCCAATTGTTCACCCATCATACCCATTTATCTAGCTGTAGGCTGAATGTTTTGTCCAGAAGGATATTGCATGAAGCGGTATCAAAAGCTTTACTGAAATCCAAAAAGATGACATCAACTGACATCCCTAGGTCAACTAGATGGGAAACCTTGTCATAAAAGGAAATGAAGTTCATTATGCAGGACTTTTCCCTTATGAACCCGTGTTGTCTATGACCGATGACCACGTTGTCCTTCAAGTGTTTTTCAGTAACTCCTAGAATAATTTTCTCCATAGTTTTACCTGGCACTGAAATGAGACTGACAGACCTGTAATTATCACATATTGGGCACGGTCTTGGGCAGCCTGCTCTAGTTGGCCTTACTTGAGCAGGGGGAATGGACCAGGTGACCTCCAGAGGTCCCTTCCAACTTCAGCTGGTCTGTGGTTCTTTTTTTTGGAAAATGCTTACCAATTGTGTGGCAGTGGTGCATTCAGTACCCTATGTCCATGTTCCCCCACAAAGTGCTGCACAGGCAGTCACGGACAGAGCATTTGTTAACATGAGCAATTTATTGGCATCTGTATAGGCTGAAGCTTCTAGAGGGAATGGACTCTCCAAGAGTTTGGGTGCTCACTGCCCGGCTGCTGACAGCTGTCTCTGTTGCTAGCCTCTACACCACATCGTCCTTAGCTGTCCTGAACCCCAAATACAGTTTGGCTATGGAGAAACTGTTTCAGAGAAATTCCCACTGCCTGTTGAGCAGCATTTTCTGTGGGTCCAATGTGCTCAGTCCTGAGGCGCTAGTGCCAAGGCGATGTCTGGGACAAGCAGATTCTCTAGGTTGGCTCTTGGAAGGCACACTGAGGCCCATCAGTTGGCCTCAATAAACTCAACTCTGGGAGTTTTTCAGTAACTCCCAGAATAATTTTCTCTGTAGTTACATCTGGCACTGAAGTGAGAGGGACTGACTAGAGGGAATAGCCTTGAGTTGCACCTAGGGAGGTTTAGGTTGGAAACTGGGAGATGTTTCTTCTTGGAGAAGGTGGTCAGGCATCGAAGTGGGTTGCTGGGTTGCCCAGTGTGGTGGTGGTGTTACTGTCTTTGGGGGTGTACAAGGAGAGCTTGGAACTGGCACTTAGGGACATATTTTAGTGGGTGACATTGGTGGCAGGGTGATGGTTGGACTTGATGATCTTGGAGGTTTTTTCAACCTTAATGATTCTATGATGTGAGCATATTCTATGATGTCAGCTTTAGGACACAGTCCATAAGTTCTCTTTGCCATTGCAGATATACTGTGAGACCACTTAGAATCATGAACATCACATAGCTTTTCCTCATGAATATTATTTCATGAGAGCTCCAGAATGTACACTTTCTTTAAGTTTAGCTGTGGGAGAAGTTCATGGTGCTAGTTTTTCTCTATGACACTTTCTCTCATTTAGACTGAGAATATCCCACAGGTCACCTTTTTTTTTTTTTTTTTTTTTTTTTTTTTTTTTTTTTTCATTTCTTTAACTTTTCAGTTTAAGAATAAACAATTTGTTCCGGTTTATAATTCCCACACATATTTTCCTGGGATTGAAACACACAATATCTACAGAAAGATCCTTTTCTTCTAGGAGTACTCCCTTTTGTTATCTAACAGACCTAACATTTGTTCACCTTCAGAACATAACTGTATGTATCACTCATTTATTTATTTATTTGTTTTTGGTTCAGTGGTTCAAACAACAACAAAAAGTCATTTTGGGTCAACCAGAAGTGGAAAATGATTTATTTTTTCTTTTCTCTTACAGATCCTGAATTTCAAACACAAGAATCAGTTGGGATTGAAAGAAATACCTTGTTTGACCATGCAGCATTGTATACTAAAATAAAATGATAAATAAATTCTGTGTGTTGCTTTTCTAATGCAGAGAAAATTTAGGAGCAAAATACTGCAAAATACTGAATACACAAAGAAAATTCATTCAATCCAAAAAAAAAAAAAAAAAAAAGTATCATGTTGTATTGTTCTGACTATTATTATTATTATTATTTTTTTTTTTTTCCCCTAGAATCCCAATGTTTGCAGCAGCTTTTGAGGAAGTAGGAAACAATTTGAAATTCCCCCTCTCTGATTTTGAATATAGATTTTCTATGTCTGTAGCATGCCTATTGTTGAATTTCAGTCTTGCTTGCTGAAGCTATTCCACTTTTTGTAAATAATTGAGTATTCATTTTGATAGGGAAATAAATGTGGAAGGGTGGTTCTTTAACTCTCTGATTATGACAATTTGGCTTAGAGGTATGAAAGTCATTTGAAGTCCTTGCTTCAGTGGTAGTTTAACAACTTCTGCCTACAGGGGCTTTGAAAAAGTTTAGGTTTGTTCCTAGAAATAATGGAATGCCTAATGGTAAGAGTGCTTTTTGCTAATAAGGGAGACCCCAAGTTCAAGTTTCTGATGCACAGAGGATGGAGAAGAACTAGAAATCAGCTTCCCGTTCTCCAGCTAGAAGTGCCTTCGTTGATGTATATGCATGACGAGTGGCAGTACCACTTTGCAGTATGTAGTTCTTGTGGGACTGCAGTAGAGTGTTTCTTTTTTTGTTTGTTTGTTTTTTAAGTCATGAAAGATTATGTTGTTTTGTCCATCTGTGATGGTGTACTTCCCCCCACCTCCCACACCTGAGCAGAGCATCTGGCCTAAGCAGATAACCATCAGTGGCATTCATGATGGATGTCTGGTCATGATGGCTGTATCCTGGGTTTGGGGGAGACAGAAGACAATTATCCAAGGGCTAATTTGAGGAGTGCACATACACACACACTAGCCACAGTGCTACAAATTTGGAAGAAAGTCAAACAATCCAAATTTTGAAGAAATTAACATCTGTATGCATATATGACCATAAATCATCTTACCCCAATAGTGAGCAGCCCAAGAGTCATCTGAGCTCTCCTGAAATGACAGTGGGCTGCACACCAGTACCTCCCCTTGGGCAGGGATGCCTCCTAAGGTTACTTCTGCAGGTTGAGATGGTCCTTATCAGTACAGATAGTCAGCATGCAGATTGAGAAAGTGCTAGTGTGCTGTAATGGTGCTTAGATATCACACTATCATCCTAGCTACATAGTATAAAGGATTTGTGTAACATAGAGTCCTTTAGACATAAACCCTTGACAAGTCTGTGACTAGGATTGGATTCAGCTGCACCTAGGCTTCTTACCTCTCCAGTTCGAGGAGTTTAGAAAGCAAGGGGGTCCACTCTGAACATTGTCACTCAACGAGAGGGTTTCCTTGGTGTAATATCACCTAACCAGTTCCTTATGCACTCTCTATGTAGTATATCAAGTGTTCCTTGTAGTGTCTCTGAGTAGTATACAGTGTCTTTTATACAGTGTATAAGTGTATATTCCAATTGTAATAAGGTATATCTTGCTATTTTCAAATCTTTGTTAAGTCATAGGAGCTTTGTTATCGATAAGTCATATTGCTGCTTCTCACTTCTGAGTGACACCTGTGACAGTAACCAACACTTTGTCTAAGCTGGGCTGAATTCACAGATAGTTTCAGATGCTCCAAAATTCATCTTTTGGTGAAAAAAGACATCAAAGTAATGCCTGCCAATGCTCATTCATATTTCTCCATAGATTTAAATTGATAGTTAAGACTCCTTTTTTAAGGAGAGGCTATATAGGGCAATATCAGTTTGTGTAGTCTAGGGAGTTTTTCTATATAAATTAATAACCGTGTGAGAATTAAAAATATTCCAGTTTCTGTCTTGATAGACTTTGAGACAGTCATATTTCATAAATAGAAATAATAAATGTGATCAGAAATTATAAAAATATAAAGAAAATAAAAGGAGAAGAATTTGCTAGAGAAAAACCAGAAGAAAAATCTCTAAAATTTTTACAGTTTGACAGGTTTTTCCAATTCTGGATGCCACTGCAAGTGATGCCATAGAGCTTTCTTCTATAAGCACACCCAGAAAAGGCTGAATCTTTTTACCGTCTTATTTAAAATAAGGGAAAGATTTTTAAAATGACAAATAATAACTTCTTGAAAATTAGTTTACAAGAAACAACTGAATCTAATATATTTTTAGGAGAATACATGTTCAACACCCAGAGGACTGAAAACAACTATATGGGTCACTGAGTCCTCTCGCTGGCAGTCGTACGGAATCATGAGATCATACTGCTGAGGACAGGTTCAGAGAACACATTCAAACAAGCTTATATCTGTTATCCAAGTCTGCCTCCAAACACCTTTATAATAATTAAAGACTACAAGGTCTTATATCCACAGGAAATTTGCAGAGTTTTGCTTTTTGAGACCTTCAGAACCACTATATCTTAGAAATGACATTATGACCCACTCTTCAGAGGAAGGCAGTTAAATACCTGTGGTCCCTACCAATTTGACCTGAGGAGAAAAAGCCATCCTGATCCCATTTTTGATGGTTAATTTATCCCTGAGAATAGGACTACAGATCTACAAAGTGCTACAGGAAAATTACTTACCTGAACCAGGTTTTTAGACACCTATCTATTTTTAAACATCTACCATGTCTAACATGCCTATACATGAGTCAGCCATACAGACTACCTTAACAGAAACTGTGGAAAAAATAGCATTTCCAGAAAGCTTTTGTGTTTTAGTACCTTTCACAGTCTGACAAGGATTGTGCACTGGAAGTGACTGTAAATTTGCTCTTGGCTTAAATGTAGATATCAGTACCACAGGTGTCCAGGTATCCCTGATCTATTCCGTCTATTTCAATTAAGCTTAGTATATCACATATGGATGCAGGACACCCACCTAAGATATTGCCTGGAACAACTGCATCATCGTTCTTAAAGATTTTTTGTATTGTAAGTGTCATCTCTTCATCATTTTTGTCTCCGTTATTTTTGCCAGATCAGGGTATCAAGGCTATCAAGGCAATGGAAGAGTTTGTTTTACAGGGCATTGGTTCTGAAAAACCCTAAAGTAATCCAAAAAGAAAAAAGGAGGAGAAAGAGAAGAAAAGAGAAAGAGCAATAAAGTCAGCTGTGTAAAATGTCCTACTGCATGATTTAAAGTTATATAGAGATAATAATCTTGAAGCACAAAATGTACCATTTTGCTTTATTGCTGAGAAACCCCAAATTTATCTGCTCTAGAGTTTAAAAAGTCAATTTTTTAATGAACAAGAAGCCTTGCTGGCATTATATTCTCTCCCTTGTTTCCATAGAGTTATATGCCAAGCTATTTTATTAATCTGAGAATGTAATACAACACTATTTAAAATTTTGGAACCTTACTTTATTAAAGCTAATATTCAGAGGTTATTGGGAGAATGAGAAGGCAATTGTTTCAAATGCCTTTAAAGCAATGGTAATGTTCATTTCAGCTTCCTTTTTAATTCTTCCCTTACCAGAACTTATGTCAATCAATGAAAACTCATTAATTCAGTTAACAAGCATAACAACAGTTTTTCTTGTGGAATAAAATAGGTTGAACTCTGTGACATATTGCCCATTGTCCAATGTCTTCTTCCTTTTCTTGTGCTGAGTTTATAGCTCTCTGTGCTATAACATATTCTGCCCCGTTGTACAACAGTGAAGGAAAAGACCCAGGTAGTATTTCATGTAGTATCTCTGGATTATATAGAAAGAAGAAAGATATTCTTCTTTCAACATGCCTTTCAAGAAGAAGAAGAAAAAAAAAAAAAAAAAAAAGAAAGAAAGAAAGAAAGAAAGAAAGAAAGAAAGAAAAGAAAGAAAGAAAGAAAGAAGAGAAAGAAAGAAAGAAAGAAAGAGAAGAAAGAAAGAAGAAAGAAAGAAAGAAAGAAGAAAGAAAGAAAGAAGAAAGGAAAAAGGAAGAAAGGAAGAAAGGAAGAAAGGAAGAAAGAAGAAAGGAAGAAAGGAAGAAAGGAAGAAAGAGAAAGAAAGAAAGAAAGAGAAGAAAGAAAGAAGAAAGAAAGAAGAAAGAAAGAAGAAAGAAAGAAAGAAGAAAAGAAAGTCAGAGAGCAAATGATGTGGAATGGAGAGAAGTAAATATTCAGTCTCCTAAAATATCAACCAGCTTATTCTGGGTGGCATGATATGGCTGAGGATGGTGTATTTGTAGGTGATATTTTTTGTGTACCTTACAGGTATCTGAGAGATGGGTCTCTACTACTGTGAAAACTCATCATCCAGGTAAAGAATTTCACCTTGAAGCTATAATTGAAAAATAAAAATGAATATTTTAAAGTAACCAAAGATATAGGACTTCAAGTCCCATTGGCTTTCAGTCAGGAATAAGTTGCTTTATGTAGAAGTTATCCCTTATTATTTTTTTCCTATCAGCTCATTTCAGGCAAAATTGTATCGGATATTTCCAATCAATGTCGAAACTTTCCGTGGATGTGCTGTTGATAGTCTGAAAAATTAATTTTATCATGACAAACAAGGATTTCTAAAACACACCAAGTAAGTGTTCTCTAATATGAGAAAGACATGAAAACATTTCACATTTTAACTAGAGAGTTTTAATAGGAAATATGGCTGCAGTGGTCAACATTAGTGATTTCCTCCTTCAATAACATAACAGTTGCTTAAAACTGAATACAATCTGTAAATAAATTGTTACAAATATTGGCTGAGCATTTGATAGATTCACATATACACATTGTCTTTAGTTGGTTTTTACCCCAAAGACATTTGAATAATTGAGTTAGACTGGCAGGAAAACAAATTCTAAAGATATAAAAGACAATATTGAAATTCACATGCATATATACTCATGCCCAGAGTATATAAGTGCTCACAAAGCTGGGAAAATTAAATAAAGTCACATGTTTTACCAGACCAATTACAACATACTGACACAGATCATGTTGCAAGCACTGCATATCAAAAACTCACAGGAAGCTGTTTAGGCTCAATCCACGTTTAAAAATATTCACCAGAAGTGGTCAGATGATTTTGATTAACAAATAAACCAGAAAGCAGATTTGCTAGCAGATATTCAGCAAGCAGAAAATGAGGTTACATTCAGCAGATGAATTATTCATTGTGAATTATTTGTTCAGTTCTAATAATTACAGCAGGGAAAAATTAATTAATGTTACAGCAAATATTTTAAACTTTATAATAAAAAGATTGATCATTGAAATGAGCTTCAAAAAGCGATTTATAAATGGAAAAAAGAAGGGGACACGATCAAGAATAATATGAAGCCTCAACCTGAATAAAATTTACAACTGTGCGTAATTCTACACAGATATAATCCCATAGAGACATAGATTTAGTAAAACACTTGGTAATGTAAATAGTTTCTTATTTACCTTCCTCTGCATTTGTTTTGGAGAAATGTCCTTTTCATAACCACAATTTACAAAAATATTCATGGGGTAATATTATAATTAGGTACAGTTTTAGTTCTGATTATTTTACCAATAATTTTATTGCTGTTTCTTCACTATCTGCAGTCAAAGTCCTAGAAGCCTTTCTGAATGGAAGGATTCTCAGTAATGAAGCAACCATGAAACTAGGTTTGAAACCAACAAAATGATGGTTTGGATATCAATGGAAGCTATCAAGAGTATGTTGAGGGGAGATCTTTGTATTGGCTTGGAAGGAACACACGCATTCACTCTTGAAAAGAAATCATGGAAAACGATGGCAGAAAAAGCGTCTTTATCTCAGCAACACTCTTTACTCTTAAATCTTTTAAAAGAATAGATTGCAGTAGAGAAACAAATGTCCATGGGAGAACAGTTTATAATAGGAGATAATATATAAGCAAAAGACATTTAAATAATTTAATCTTGTAGAAAGTTTATTCATTTATAGGAATTAATTTATCAGAAAATGAACTTGTTGAGGCATCGAGAACATTTATTGAACCAAAATCTGCCTTTCCATCAAAATGGATATTTCCACAGAAGAGCTTGCCAATGACACTTTTCATACTTTTGTGAAAATGAAAGGGTTTTGTTTTGTTTTGTTTTGTTTTCATTTTTGACATTAACAAATGAGGTTAAAAAACATTAGATATTTTAGAAGATTTGAAATAAAAATAAAATATGTTTTGTTTGGCTTTGCTGACTTTTTTTTTTATCAAGTGCAAAATCTTCTCCTGACCAAATTTAATAGATTTATTTCATAATTTTAGTAGGTTATTTAAAAACTGAATATGATTTTTTTTTCTTTTGTCTATGTAGAGCTGATTGAAAGGGATGCATTTAATTTTCTCGACTGTGTTGTTTAACTAACGGAGCTTCTATGCCATAATATGTTATTAACTCATAATTTTAAACCATGTTCCAGAAATGCTTTCTGAAAACAACCGGTTACCATCAGAATACAGAATGCTTCAGAGCTGAGCAACTATTTTGTGGTTATGACTCAACAGGTGGAAAAGTCAAGCAGCAGCACCTGTCAAAATGTGTATGCTGAAAGCTGTCCCAAAAACACAGTCATAATAGCAGGATTAGAGATCTACTGTGCTGAGAATCCTAGCAATATTCAGCAAGGGTGTCCTTGCCCTAGAGATTTTTCCACTATAATGTAATACAAAACACGAACATCAACACAAAATGGAGAAGCTCTGGAATGAAAGGCAAGGATAATAGGAGCTTACATGTGTAGCCACACAAAATGCTTGCACACCTTGTTGTGTTTAAAAAGTGACAAAAATGTAAGAAATGAGGGACATTAAATATGCCAGTACCCTACTAGCTACCTGCCTAAATGTTAGCCACAAGTAACTTACTAAAGCAGTTTGAATTTAAAGAGGCAAAAAGCTCCTTGAAATTAGAGTTTAAAAAAAAAAAAAAAAAAAAAAAAAAAAAAAAAAGTAGGCAAGAGGGTTTTCTGCAGACTCACTTTCTTTCTTCCCAGGGAAGTTCTGGCCTTGGATTTATCCACATTTAGCATACAAGAAAGTTTATTTTGTTGTTTGTTTGTTTGTTTTATTTCTCCCAGTATACTTCCCGGTTTTCTCTCCCTCATGGAGGAATTAGCTTCATCTGAGCTCTGGTGCAGTTTCCTATAGCAGACCTCCACAGCAGTCTCTTCAGTAGGTCAGGCATCTGCTGAAGTCACTTGCTTCTGCAGTTTTCATTTAACTCTTTTTTGCTACAAGCACAAAGAGGAATCAGAGGTGTGGGTGCTAATTCCACTCACCACTGTTCTTTGGAGCACCTTAGATGTGATGCTTCAGTCCTCTGAGCCTCATTTGAGGGTTATACAACATGTCAATTCATGGTTTTGGTTTGGAGGTAGCGTTTCTGGGCTCATCAGGTTTTTCAGCCATTCACTTCTCCTCCTCTGCCAGCTTCCTCTGTCAGCAGCATGAGCCTTGCTGGACCCCCTCCATGCTCTTATGAAGCAGTTTGAAAGCATTTTTGCTTGACCACTGCATTTTTTATTTTATTTTATTTTATTTTATTTTATTTTATTTTATTTTATTTGCCTAGCCAGTGACAGTTGTTAGATCTCTAACTGGGCAATGCAATACCTCTCAAATTATATGACTGTACCAGATACAAAATATCAGTGTCCTCTAATACTGTGGAATTGCAACCAATACATTAACACAGGAGGCTTTATGACATTAGGTGCTACAATTCATCCCTTCAATTTTCCTTAAAAAATACAGCTTGAGAAGGGAGTTTTCAATCACACAGCTACACGTTTCATTAGTGTTCTCATTACAGTTCATACTATTTATTTATGGAGTGCTCAGAAGAGCGATAGATGCTATATGGCTCAGCAGACCTTGGGAGCAAGCCTTAGCTATGACAAGGCAAGTGAGACCTGAACAATAGGTGAATCAGTCAATTGCTTTTTGTGTTAATGGATCTGAGAGGAAAACTGAAGGGGGAATAAACCCAAACAAAACAAAAAGACACATACCACTGCTCAAATTGCTCTAAAACTTCATCGACTTTAATGGCATTAGTATTGAGGTCTTAACTACAGCCTCGTTCTCTTTGGGAAGTGATGACAATACGGCTCTGTAAAACCTCCTGCTTATTTTTCTTTCTACACCTCTTCCAGTAAGATTCCTGTGTCAGCTCCCCAAGTGTCCCCAGTGGGAAAGCCTGATTTTTGCTTTCAGTGGATTGCTGATGCCTAACTAGTGATAATAAAACTGTTTGAGTCCCTGAACCCTCCCAGAACATTGCAGCCTGAATTGGGTGTTATGCATTGCAGCTCTGCCTCTCAGAAGTGCCTACGGACACAGTGCACAGACTTGTCAGGGGCTGTTCAATTCTTCAATTAAAATGTGAGCTGTCTCTTTTATAGGTCTGTGTTTTTGTCTCCATTTCTTATTGCAGCACTTCTAACCTGATGCAGGTTATTTTAACACTTGCTTTTCGGCAGTCAGTTATATATTGAAGATTTTTTGTCCTCTGGGAGGTATGCTCTGTGTTTTGATTGATTTTCACTCTTTTTATTACCTGGCAAAATACTAGATTCTGAAAGTAATAGCAACCATCGTTAAATAGTATAGGAAATAAAGATACTTTGTTGTCTTAAAGGCCTGTTTCAATCTCCTTTCCTCTTTCTACAGAGGCACATATGTGCTAAGTCTATGGCTTAGCAAAAAAAAAAAAAAAAAAAGCCTTTCTTCAGTGTAGGGATTTTTGTCCTTTGCAGGTAAGCTTGAAAGGCTATACATTGTTTGAAGAGAATAAGAATAATAAGTTAAGCTCCAAGAGTCTGCTTTATTCTGCCCACTACATTTATTCTTGCTGTTAGCAGGATTAAAATTTACTGCTAGAGAGAGGCATAAATAAAGACATGTTCTTGGAAAATATATGCAAATGTGAACACACCTTTCAAAACCTCATTTGGCAGTTCAGATGCCTAAGTGCCTGAGCTAGAAGCTACTGTAAAATTGAGTGCAGGGTGGAGAAAATGCATACAGCGTATGCCAGAGGCAGAACAAGGCTACAGTCTGGGTCTATGGAGCTCCAGTCCATGACAGCATCCTCTAGGCTATGTTGCCTTATATTTGTTTTGTTATGCTTACATATATTTGTCCTTCCAGGATGGTCAAAATTTGCTGGCTGGGAAGGTGGATCTGGGTCATCATTTTCCACGCCTCCTCCTCCAGTGGAGGAGGCTAACTGAGGGCTGGCTGTAGACTTTATGTACATCTGTACTCTGCACCAGGATTTTCAAGATGGGTAATTCAACATGGCTCTAAAATCTTCCTGTACAAATATCCCAGCTGTGATCATCTCAAAATTGCCCAACCTGTAAGGCATTGACTATTGGTATTTTTTGGAACCAATTCTCCAGTGATCGTCTTAAATAACAACTAAATAATTATTCCCCAGAGTGCCAGGTGTGCCTTTATCATACAGAAATGGGACAGGCATGGGTGCACCACTTGCAGGTCCTGCTGCTGGCCCTGCTGGTAAACAGAGATAGGACTGAGAAAATGGCATGATGGCTGATGTGCCCTGTTAAGCAGCTGCTTGATCTCTTTTCTGGGCACCTTGTGATATTAAATGCTGGTGTGATTTAAAACAGCCTGTGGATTGCTCAAACACAGGCCAAGGGAGTGCCTTTCACAGAGCAACAGACCTTTTGCACACAAGCCTCAACCTATGTGATTTGATTGCACCTGAGAAACTGACCCTTTGAATGACAAGGGCAACGACCTGAACCTGACTTAAAATAGACTGAAGGCTGGTTTTAATCCTGCCATTATTTCCTGCCAGAGTGATTTTTCATCAGAGGGCCCAACCTGTGAAAAGTGTAGCTAGTTAGCATATATTTCATTCTTCCTTATGTGTTTATTTGCATTGTTTTCCAGGCATGTGAATGAATTATGTGAGTAATGTGATTTGAATGCTTCACTGACTGGGTCTTTTAAATAAAACCAAGAGAGGATTGATCAGTGTCACAAAAGAGCCAAAGAATCCCTTAAGCAGCAGCTCACATAACTGTGGATTGCATAATTCAAAGCTGTCCTGGGGCATCTTTAAATGATGCATAGATTTTGTTGTCTTTATGTTTTTGAGAGGAAAAAGTTAGAGGAAAGTTTCACATTGGCCACAGTGTCACTGAGAGATGTTTTTTCATTGGAAGAAGTTGCTTTGCTTGTTGCTTGCTAAGAGTGAGGGGGAAATGAGCTCAGCTACTTTCAAAAAGAGACACTGACTGAGTGGTGCTCTCTCTGTGGTTAATTAAGATACATATTGAAAAGGTAATACAAGGAGACAAGTTCAAGCAAAGTCACTATTAGACAGCATTAGCGGGGATTTTGTGACCATTCGTGGTTTTGATTGGGAGGGGATTTGCAAATCAAATTGTGGTCTGGTGCAGAAGAAGGTTCTGCCAGGGAGCCTGGCTGATCTCACTGAATGCTGCTCTGCACAACAAAACCCGCAGTGCTGGGCATCAGATGGTGAGAGGCAGAAGGCATGGTGAAGAAATCCAAGATAATGATTTTATTTGTTCAGGACACTTAAGTTTTTAAAATCAGCAAATTAAGACAACATAATTAGTTAACAGCAAACTGTATTTGTTTAGCCTGCAAGTCTGAAGAACTGGCATCATTAAAATAACACCTGTGGGTTTTGTTTAATTACCGCATTTTGGAGACGGAGGTATACATTTTAATTTTCTGCCTTTTAAAACCGAAGTCAAAGTTTAACAAGTTGATATTTATGAGCGAGGAGATTTTAATTTCTTGCACAAGCAAGCCCTCATCACGAACAGCTCCGGCTTCGCAAAGCTGCTGCCCAGAAGCCGCTAGGTGGCACAGCCCACTTGCAGTTCGCTGCCGCCGCTACTACGGAGCAGCACCGGGGCTGGGGCTGCTGCAATCACAGCTGAGAGAAATGTATAAACAAGCCGGACAAATGGCCAGCATGAGAAATTGTGATGGAGGCAAGAAGATCTTTCAGGTATCAAGCTGCAGTCTTGACTCCCGCTGGCAAACCGAAGTGGAGGCCTTGATGTGGAAGAGAAATAAATGGTCCTTGTAAGTGGCTGTGTTCGGTGAATGAATGAATGGAGGGAGAAGGTTTCTGAGTGATCTTGCACCACTCTCCTAAGATATTATACCCCATGTATGTGTGACTGGCAATGCAGTATTCAGTCACTGACTTGCTTGCAATCTGCAGTTCCCTTTGCAGTCAGCTTAGAGATATTGTAGGGGTTGACAAATCTACGAATAAGACACAGGAGGCAAAAACCAAACAAAACAAGCCCACAAAGTTATTGTGCATAACATCTTTCTGGGCATGGTACAACTGCAGCAAAGTGATGCTGGTCATATACTGATCGGTTCTTGAATGCCCCTTCAGCAACCACTGTGGTCCAGGGATTGGCTTTATGTTTAGGACAGTAACAAGTATGCTGGCAGTGCTTAAACAGCACATGGCAATTCACAGGAGAGCCTAATTTTAAGTACACTTCAGTGACATGCTGCCAATGTATTAGCATGGGGGATCCCACAAAATTATACACCATAACTTGTAATAAAATCCATTTTCCAAAGCAGCATGCATTTGAAGACAGGAGGGGATGGCAAATACATTTGTTTGTCTACCCATTTAGACAGGAAAAAAAAATATCCTTTTAAAGCACAGAAAGGAACTTGGCAAGCAAGCTGATGGGAAAGGACAGATTCCCCATAGTGTAAGGGTATCGCTGCCCTGTGAGTGGGGCTACAGGCCCCCTATGGAGCATCCTTTCAGTGCAAGGACTCTCCCATATCTCCTTGGATACAGGGGATTTCTGGCTGGACGCAGACATCTCTGCATCTCTGTGCTGCCTTATGGCAGTCTGCAAAAAGGGAAGGATTGAGGCAAACCTCTGGTCCCCTGTAACAGGTGCAGTGTCCCTGGTGGGAGCTCGCAGCAGAAGCACAGTGAAGAGGCTGTCAGGCAGCATCTTGGAGAGAGTATTTGCATAGTGAACTGGGAAGGTGATTGAGGCACTGATAAACTCTTTGTCTTCCTGGGGGGCTTGGGGCTTACTGCCAGATTGGACTGCCTGGGGTGTGTGTATCTGTCTTTCCCAAAACAAGTAATAGGATATTACACTGGCATTGTTGCTTAGCTCCTGTCAGTATAGGATTTCATCTTGTATATCCTGATCCTGAAGGCAGTATTGCAGGTGGGTGAGGTCTTTCAGGCACAGATAGCAAGTCAGAATCCTGAAACCAAGCCTTTTCCTCTTCTTCCTCAGAGACTTGGGGAAAAGATGGGTTGTGTGCATCTAGACTGCAGCTGCTGGCACTATGCCAGCATCCTCACAGCTCTCATATATTGGGGTGACCGGAGCATGAGGACTGAGCCTGGTACATGTGCACCCACACACTGCACAACCTGCCCATTTACAGGGCATAAGGCACTATGATATGCATTCAGTCATCACTCTCGAAGCTGTGCTACTGACCAGCTGAAGATGAAAAGATCCCATGGGCTAGCAAACACCAAAAAGGACCATTGTTTTACAGCTCAGGGATTAGTGTACACAACTGTAAGATGTTGCTTCTTGATTTCCTTCTTTCTTCAGGTTTTAGCTGTGTGTTGTTTTGGTTTGGTTTGTTTTTGTAGCTGTTTCAGGTATACTAAATCTTAAATATTTCATACTGTATAATGGACGTTTATGGCCATGTGCCAGGAGCTTGTCAGGCTGTCCCTGACCAGAACAGCACAGCAATGTTCAGTAGGGGAGTAAATGTCATCAGTTGCAGAAAACCACCCCAGACATTCACAGAATTACAGGATGGTTGAAGCTGGGAGGGACCTCTGTAGGTCATCTGGTCCAACCCCCCTGCTCAAGCAGAGACTCCAAGACTAGGATGCCCAGGAGCAGCTTCCATTACTGTGGAAGCAGTAGAAGACTATAGCCCAGAGCTGCTGGCAGAATGAATATCCCCATCATACAATGCTGTTTCAGCATATTGCATTTAGTTTGTGCTCCCTCCTGAATTCAAAACTTTAAACAGTAAGACCTACTTAATGAAATTGTATGTGATAGTAACCTGGGGTTTGAACAACTTTTGGGATTTGCACAGTAAAATCAAAATCACATACAGATTGAATAAAATAATTGAGGGTTAAAAATGACTTAGACAAAGCAGAAAGCAAAATCGGAGATCACAATCAATAACTTCAGGATAACTGGGCTTTTATTATTATTTACTGACTTCAGACATGTTCATGAGCTGTTCCTCTTTATTATTTCAGAAAATATATATTCTTTCACTTCAATGGATTTTTTTTTTTTTTTTATAAGGTTATCTCATTCACTAAAAACTTGTTTCATTTTAATGTGTATAGCTCCTTGTTTTCACCTCACAATATACAGCATTGCAATTAAGGCACTTTTTTTTTTTTTTTTTCCCCCTCTTTTGAGCAGCCACACTAGCATTTTATTCCTGTGAGTATTGGATTTCTTGATCATGAAGACAAACCATCCTGGGCCTTGCAAAGGAGTTAGGCATAGATCAGTCAGGAATTAACAGGTTAGTTAATTTCAAGTGATTGAGCTTTAAACAGCATTTGGATTATCCCATGCAAATGCACCTCATGCTGTAAATCACAGTGGTAAAACACAGTTATTCCTGAGGGTATATCAATTGCAAACCTTCCCTAATGATTTTAAAATCTCCCAAATGAATTGGTATATTGACACAACTCTGTCCACAGTGGGGAATATTTGTAGTTCAACAGCTGTAAATCCTAGAACAGTTGAATAATCTTACATTAAAACCAACTCTGTAAATGTTATACACATTCACTCTGCCTTCTCCAACCATATTAGCTTATTTAATAGCTCTAACAGAGAAATACTATCTATCACTGCTGTCTCCATCGGCAGGCTCACAACAAGGATGTGCATCTTGAGAGGCACTGAGGATGTGCATCCCACCCCATTCACAGACAACATATCAATCAGTTGTGTAAGCACCCGACTGCACACTCAGGATAAAAATGCTGGGATGGTACCAGTTCCACCTACGATGGAACAGCAGGCATCAGTGTTTTATAAACATATGGTTGATCCCCTGCTTCTTGATGTTTCACCTTTTCTGACTGAGCTGTTCCCTTTTAACCTAGAGTCCTTGCTCTAAAGATAATTTGGAGAAGAATGATAGAAAATCACCCATATATTGACAGCTGCTAGGTTTATCCCATCTACAACAACTTGAGTGCAAACAAGTGCATCAGAAGTATTGCTGGAATGAAAGAGTCCTGGCTTTGATGGGAAGACAGCAGATTTATGCTGGAGGTTGATGTTCTGAAGGTACAGTGTTCAGCTATAGTGACAAGTGTTGATAGATTTAAAAGTGGCGTCTTTCATAGTGCGAGTAAATGCAACATGCTGCATATGGCTGTAAGAGAACATTTCTTCTAATGAAATTACATACATAATTAATGCTATGGACCTCATTATGCATGAACAGTGGAACAGTTCTGAACTATTCCAGACATCTGTCTAAACAAATCAACATAAAGTCTGGTGATCTACACAAAAGAAACATCTTAAAGTCTGAATATAAGTTTTTTTTTTCTTTTTTTTCTTTTTTTTTTTTTTTCTTTTCCTGTTATAAATAATGATCCTGTTGTTACTTTTAACTTGAACTTTTATAGAGAGTGAATTAATGCAGTAATGGCATCATCAAACTTCCCTGCATTGTAATTACAAAGATTTTGTATGTGTATATCCTTTTTCTAAACAATGTCACATCATTTTATTCTGATCCCTGATCCCACTTTCAATATATCTAGGATTACAGTAGTGAACAGTACATAAAGCAAACATTGCCTGCAATCAATACGATAAAGGCCTGTCTGAGTCAGCTGCAAGTGCACTTTAGAAACTGCCTCTTTTTAAATTGTGGCATGGCATTGGGGATCAGAAAGGACGTGAAGATACTAGACCCTGAATTTACATCTCAGGATTTCACAAAAGGGCATTCACAGTGGAAGACCCAACAGAACCTTACTTACTGTGCACTAGAAGAGAAATGGCAAGGTCTACTTATTCGTCCTTGGACTTAAATGACCTAATTCAAATCTCAATTAAGTTAATGAAGAGACCTTGACCAATTGCAATGGACTTTGGATTAGAGATATATTAAAATAAACAGAAATGTTTCTGTTTTACTGATGTAAAATGTCTCTCTCCTCAGCTACACCTACCAAGTCTTCAAGGTGTTGAAATTTAAGAGTGTGATCGAATTGCTCAATGTTCTGGGAATGTACTGTCACAGACACTTAGGCTGTCTCTACCACTTGCACATGTTACCATGAAAAACACAGTAGATATCTTGCTCTTTTCCTATCCTTCTCCAGATTTATTCTTCATCTTCTTTCTCTACTATATGGATAATGGCAATTGATCAAATACAATCTAATAATTGTCTTTTGGAATTAAAAGACGTCTCAAACATATTGTTAAATAAAAAATAGAAACTGTGAATACTTAAAAAAAAAAAAAAAAGTGAACAATATCTAATGAAAAGGATAAACAAATTCACAGAGGATATTTGTCCCAATACAGGACATTGCTGCTTACAATAAAACATTGAGGTGTGCATAAATTTCTCAATTTATCTATCCCTGTTCAGAAATATGGAACTTCCATCTGTTGGGAAATGTTTTCATTTCAGGATCTGCATTGCAAAGTTGAAATCGCAACATTATTTTTGGCAATGGGAATATCAGAAAACATTTGGTAAAGTAATATAATCTAGTCTCCCTGGACTTCCCCTTGAGAAGGGTTAATTTGCATGCTTAATACTGATAGCGTAATTCCCTCCTCTGGGCTAGGCTTCCACAGTCTATGCACAGACTGCAGCACATTGGAATGGTCTTCTCCACTTCTGCTGCAACCCAGAGGATATAGCTTAGTGAAGAATCCCAGACAATAAAAGAAACAGGACTGACACTAAAACACTAATAAGAGACAGCAGGAGCTCAGACAAATGCAGATTTATGTATCTGTCACTCAGAGAGAAATACTTCAGTTTGGGGTGATGTACTGAAATATTTTTAGCTTTCCTTCTCAAGAAAACAGAGCTTTTGTTACTGTCCTTGTTGTCTGTCTACCACATTCGTCTTTCAGCCATTTCCCCCAGAGCAATAACTTTTGAACTTTTCTTTTTTTGGCAATATTGATCTTAGTACTTAAATAAATAAATAAAGTCCCTAAATATTTCTTGAACATAGCCAACTAAGTAGGGGGGGGGGGGGGGGTTATGTTAGCACCCCACAGGCGGCATATGTTGCTGTAAGTGGAATAGTTACCTATTCTGTTTCACCATGAGGATGCCCAACAACAAATGTAGGGCTCAGCAACAGCCAGAGCATAACCTGCACTCTACCCAGACAAACAGCAACACAAATCTGTAGACAGTTAAACATATTGCAAGAAGAAAATAGGTGATCCAACATGTATAAGAGAAAGGTTATGGGAACACATTGGTAGTATGTGATGCAGTTGAAAATCTTAAAAGAACATGAAGATATGTATGATATGAAGACCACTGGGGATGTAAGAAATGTATGGAAATTTCATTAGTCTGTTCACTCACCTCTATTTGAATACTGTGTTTGTTTTTCTTATCCAAAGCAGCATATTTAAATCAGAATCTGAGCATATTTGCTGTTTTGGAACAGACTACATCCAAACGTATTTTTCTTGAACCAAAGTGAAACATAGATATATTATACAAATACAAATACCCACCATGCAGAATTCTTTGTCAGCCTCAGCCCTCTGCACTCCCTTTTTAATCAGTGGAAGCTGTAGATCCTTCTAAAGAGTGATTCACATCTTAGACATTCATATTCTTAATGGAAAATTGGAGAGCCTCAGCACTCTTGAAACTCTCTCTCAGGCATTTAGAAAACTCTCCATAAAGTTTAGTTATTTCTGTGTCCACGGTAATGGTTCTCTGTATACTTCAGAACATGATGATTATTACAAAATGCTGAATTTCTAATGGGAACCATTTTAGGTTCTGAGCGTCAGCCTTTAAGGTTCACAGGAGGATCTTCATTTTGCATAGCAACAAACTAGTCGTAATTGATTGGTATCAGCAGAAACAGGTAGACAGGCAGCACAAATGTGGAAAATAACTGAATAATAGGAACAATGTCTACAATTCCAGGGGAGACAATATCTCATAAAAATTGACGTGAGATGTATGAGGAGATGCAGTCACCTAGCTCAGACATGAATCTACAAGGCACTGCTGCTGTGTATTACTTTTATAAGAGCTGCAGTACATTATCACTTCTGACCTATACCCAAACAAGAAATAACACATATCCCACAAATGATAGTTCCACATGAACATAAGTTATCTTGTCACTTATTTCTATGTTTTTTGTCAGACCAGCTCAATTTGTTACCAGTTACAGATCCAGACATCCTGGATTTTAGTATCTGTCTAGGCACTGCAGGAGCACTGGTCCCTCCCTAAAGCAGCCCTGCAGAAATCCTCTTTTCAGAGGAAATATGCCATTACAAATGTAAAGCAGAAAAAGGGCAGCATACTCAATTACACCTTTCTTATGAATTCCTCTCATGAGTTTTCTTTAAAAGAGAGTACAGAGAGTTTGCTGAAAACATTATACGTACTTATATCCAAATTTTCATTAAAATCTAGACAATCTCCAATGACACGCTTGTTTTTCTCTACTTCTTATTTTAGCTGAAAATAATTAAACATCAAGAAAAGTGCGAAGTATGCTTACAACCAGAGTGAAGATTTTCTTTAAAAAAATAATCCACAGACTTCAAATATTTTTGCGTTAGATAAAAAGAATCCTTTGGATTCTTTGTATTCCTTCAGCAATTTTCGTATATTCTATTAATGTACTTTGGCTGCTTTTCTGATTTGGCTCAACATACTTGGGCCAATGCTGAAGAACTTTCAGATTTCAGTCTTTCATTCCCATTTAGACAGCTAAGAATTTAGTGTCTAACCACTCATTGACTTTAGTTTTCTTAAATGGAGAAACATTCTCATGCTCTGTTGGCATTAATAGTGTAGCTAGCATACACTTCTCTGCATCAAATGAAACAAATCTCCCCATGCTACTAATGGAAGATGCTAGCCATATTTTCATTGCATAGCGCAAAAGCAAAAATATTTGGAAAATCTATAGGTTTGTGTAGACTTAGAAATGTGGACCGCAAAAGAGCTTAAGTTTTTTTTGTTTTGTTTTGTTTTGTTTTGTTTTCCCCACATGTGAATGGTTTACAGCATTAGTGTGATTTCACTGCTAGCCCAGAGCTGGAAGAAAGCCAGAGTCTGGATTTCATATCAATCACCTGCTGCTTCTGTTGGTTATAGGCAGAAACATCTTCATTCCAAACATGTGAGGCAACCACCAGCTCTGAATGCGTCAATAATGTCACGACATCCATGACACCAGATTTATGCCCTGCTTAGTTCCATCGTGTGAGCACCACACCAGGCCAGATCTGCCCTGTGCTACCTCACCATGTGTTTGGCCCCTCACCTCAGTGCCTTTCATCACCACTCTAGAGAAGACAAAAGATTAGCATGAGGCACAGCTCCTGATTCACAAAATTTACAGCATTCCACTGAAATGCTGGAGAAGATCTTCTGTACATTAGGTTAGTTGGTCCTAGGAGAACATGTAAAAAGGAAGAATTTGCGTGAGGGTGGGAGAAAATCATAGAACTGGATATAGTCCTGCTGTAACTTTTACACTAGCATACATTTCCTTCAGGACAGGTCTTGGCTGCCTGAACCATACAAATTCACTGCGAGTCAGATTGCTAAGCTGGGGGAGAAAGACCCTCTCCATGTTCACAGCCTTCCAACATTCTACGGACCCTTTTGTGTAAAAGTTTATGGTAATACCTGACACTCAAAAGTCTTTCCATGTGCTATCTGTAAGGATTTGAGTAACACTGTCCATTGTTTAAAAATCTTTCATAATTATCAGATTTTACATTGGGTATTACCTTGGCCCACTCACTTCTATACTTACTATGGTTCCTTTTGAAAAGTTCACTGTGCCATTTAGCTGAACTATCTGTTGTGGTTTGAAAGTATCTGGACTGTGTTTCTTCTCATCAGAAATGTATCCAGGATTTTCTAGGATTTGGGAGAGTTTGGATTTGATAATTAAGTTTCACCTGTTAAAATGATTTCTAGGTGCCAAAGGGAGAGCTGGAGTTCAGAGCTGCTGCTCTTCAAAGTTTGGCAGTGTTTAAAATGGATGTTTCAGGCCTATCACTTGTTATATTTTCCAAAACTTTTCTGCCATTGTACATTCTGTGCTGTAATACCAATGCTCTAGCACTCAACTGCACTACTTATAATGTTCCCAGTGCTACTTGACTCTGCTACTAAAAATGCACCTGATGATAATGCCACTTGCCCGCTACTTCCTAATGCACCACTGGTTGGCTCATTACTGGATGCCTGGAGGCAAAGTGAACTGTCCCACTCCTTCCCTCCACATTGGCAAAGATAAGGGTAGCATAATAAATACCACTTAGCCATTCGATTTCCCAGTTCCACTGAGTTCACGTGTTTGGAATAGGTTGTAAATTCTCTTGAACACAATCACCCATAGATTATCACTGATGCACATACACTGAATTTTGTGCTCTTTATTTCAAAACAAGCAGTGTCTTCAGCAAAGCAGCTCAGCTCAGCTGCTTTCCCATCTTCATGTGCAATAGATTGTATCTTTAACAAATTATTAATGTTCCTATTACAAACTGATTTGATTTATATTTTTGCTGCTGGCAATGGTCTAATTATTTTCATATTACTGTGTGGTCATAATGATAATTGTCCTCAATTTACACACTGACTAAGCATTTACTTTCACATATTTGGAGATTGTGAGATTACTGAGGAGAAAAAGCAGAGAATGTAGAAGTTTAATATAATTAGTTTTAAGGAGAGTCTACTAGGAAACCATAAAAACTTAATTTTCATTGAAAGGATCATTTTACATTGTGTTTTTTTTTTTTTTTTCCTTTTTCCCCAGGAGTAGAGCATGCTGATTATAGATATTTGATCAGTCTATATGTTCTTTGAAGGTTTTTTTTTTTTTTTTTTAACTCCTTATGGAGGACTGTGACATGAGAGGTGATATGAGGTGATATGTAGAGGTTAATGCATTATATTAAGGACTGGGACCTAACTGTTCTATGCATTTTATAATATTTAAAGGAGGACAAGAAATCCTGACCCTGCCATCTTCAACAGAGCCAAGATTTTGCCATTGGATTGTCAAGACACTCCAATATACACTTTATGTGTATAAAGCATCCATCAGGGAGAAAGTGGGGGATAAGATAATAACAAAATAAACAAATTATGCCACAATAAGTCTGAGCTCACTAATAGCTTGGCCATTGTCTGTAAGCCCTGTAGGTTTCACAGGGGAGGCATGTTGTAAATACTGATTTGACAGTAATTACAAGGATTTGTGAAGGAATGTTTGCCATGCATATTGAAGGTGGCAAGTTAAAGCCTGAGCTCCTCACCCTAAGGTCTGTTTGTAGTTAATGGAGAGGCACAAACATTTGCAGAGAGGAATTTGTCAGGTCTATGCTATATTTCTCTCTGAGGGTGAGTACCAGCCTGAAGATTTCTATTGCTCTCCATTAACTGTAAGGAAAGGCACACAAGAATTAGGCTGTACATAGGCAACTAAATTTTAGATGTCTAATTTAGGAAGATTTGTCCTATCCTAGCCATGGAGGGATTATGTTACTCACCTTCACTTATAAAGTACAGTAAAAACCAAAGGAAGGAAGGGAAGGAAGTAGTATTTTGAAAAGTATTAACAAACAAACAAAACAAAACAAAAACAACAACAACAACAACAAAATGAAGCTTTGGAAGCTTCAACTCACTGTTCTGTCTCCATAATTACAAAAAAAAAAAAAAAAAAAGTTTTTATGGAAATGATTGTTCATTCTGTACATGAAGAGTGATATTTTTACTCCATTATAACTACAGAAGAACTTGGTATCATGCGCAATTATGAGCACTGTGCAGAAAGACAGAAAGATATTCAAAATATTTGTGGAGCAAACCTAACATTCTGTGCTTATTCTAATGGGTTTTGAACATTTTAAATAGATGTTTCATATTTACCTGTAAATTCATAATGGTAGATTTTCAAAATCCCAGTTTTTCATTATCACAACCACAGCATTAGTATTTCTCTTTAGGAAAACAATGCAGCCTATGAAAGAGCAAGTAGTTGTAACACAAGTAACTCCATTAATTAGAAACCTAGTTTGACAAGTTATAACCCTTCTTCCTAATTTTAATTCTACCTGATGGATCTGTAGGAATGAGTTATTAATGCTGATATTCTGAAATGCCACTTAGGTCTTGTGTAATCAAAGAACTGTATTCTCTCAGAACACAAAGGAACCCCTAGTGTGCATCTGTAATTAACATGCTGAATGGGATATTTCCACCCATGTACTGAATGCACTCATTGGGGCTAATAAACAAGCAAAATGGATTCATCCTTTCAACATGATCAAAGAATACATGAGGATACAGGCACACACAATTTTGGAAAGTGTGTAGACATTGCTTAGCATAAGCTTATATCAGAAGGATGTTAGATCTGTGATTTTGGATATGAATAATTTCCAGAAGAGACACAAAAACATCTTGACTAGACTAGCAGCAAGATGTACTGTGTTAGACAAAAGATAAGGCAGCACCTTTGGTATACTGAAACTGAGCAAACACTTTACAGCTGTGCCTGTATTGGAAAGACTGGGAAGACACCTGAGCTAACAGGACAATTTATATCTAGAGCAGAGCTTTTAGGAAAAGAAAATGTCATTCATCAGGCCAACAAAACAGACAGCTTTCCAGGCAAAACAGCCTTTCTTTAGTTCACTTCATGCTCATGAGTCTGTTTTATTTCTGTTGTTGGTGTGCTATTTTTATCTATTTATCTATCTATTTATTTATTTATTATTATTTTTAAGTACATCAGGTGGCAGTAGAAGATGTTGCTTCTGTACAAAAATTGTTTTGCTTGTGCCCTTAGGACACAATGGCTACCATATATGCCAACCAAATGTCTGCCTTAAGCAAACTGATGAAAGGCATAACTTACCATGTCTTAGCTATTCTCCTGTAAAGCTTGAACCAAGCACAAAAATCAGTGAAGTTTTTATCAGGAGGTGAACCATGGCCAGGGGGTGGCCTCATTTAGCTATCTTACAGTAAGAATGAAGTAATGATATAAGATAATGATCTTGTCTGTTAGACGTTAGACTAGGGTGGCTACTTTAGTTAGAAGATATCCTGCTGACAGAAATACCATTATACCATTTTCAATGAAGACATAGTCCTAAATTCACACCTATTCATGGCTCACTGCTACATAGATATAATTCTACAAGAGGTAAAAATCTTGTTGTAGTTACAGCATATTTCCTAGAGGTTAGATTAACATTTAATAATCAGTTTTTAAGATTCAGTCTAAGAACAGAATCACATTTAGGCATATTTAGACATGGATGACTAACTGTGCCTTTGAGTTCTCTGGTTATATTTAGTTCTCTGGTTATATTCTCCTATGGATTCTTGGCTATTACTAACATTTGTTAGAAACACAGAATCATAGAATGGTTTGGGTTGTAAGAGGTCTTTAAGATCATCTAGTTCCAGCCCCCAGCTGGGAGGGATACCACCCACTAGATCAGGTTACCCAAAGCCCCATCCAACCTGGTTTTGTTCAAGACTTCCAGGGATGGGCCATCTGCAGCTTCTCTGGGTAACCCGTTCCAGTGCTTAACTACCCTATGAGTAAAGAATATCTTCGTAATATGTGAACTAAATATACCCTCTTTTAGTTTAAAACCATTACTCATTGTCCTATCACTACACTCCCTTATAAAGAGTCCACCTCCATCTTTCTTGTAGGCCCCCTTTATATACTGAAGGCTGCCCCAGAGCCTTCTCTTCTCCAGGCTGAACAACCCCAACTCCCTCAGCCTTTCTTCATAGGAGAGGTGCTCTAGCCCTCTGATCATTCTCATGGCCCTCCTCTGGACGCACTCCAACAGGTCCATGTCCTTCTTGTGCTGGGGTCCCAGAGCTGAAAGCAGTATTCCAGGCATGGTCTCAAGAGAGCAGAGCAGAGGGGGACAATCCCCTCCCTTTCCTTGCTGGCCGCACTTCTTTTGATGCATCCCAGAATACAGTTGGCTTTCTGGGCAGCAAGCACACATTGTCAGCTCCCGCTGAACTTTTTGTCAACCCCAGGGCTGCTGGTTGACAAAGGGCTCCAGGGCTCCTTCTCTTCAGGGCTGCTCTCAATCTAGTCATGGCCCATCCTGTATTTGTGCTTTTCCAGATTAATAACAATAATAATAAAATAGTAGTTTTTCTCTTACAATAGCAAGCAAAAAATCTTCAAGAAGGTATATTCAGTACTACAGACTTCAAGTCTTGACCCTTTTCCAGGGTCTAAAGATACGGCTTCTCTTTCAAATATCTACTAATTATCAAAATAAAATATCTATAGCATAATACACGCTGGAAATTGGGAAGGCTGATAAATTCTGCTCTTAACTGAACAGTCAGCAAAGGCCTGAAAAGTACAAATGTGTCTGAAAACATAAATAAACAGAAGTCTTATCTATCTATCTCCCAGCTAGCTAGCTAGATACTATCTTAGCTTTTATTTTCTGTGTAGAGACTATTAGCACAGAATTTAAACACCTAACACTCTAAGGAACATGCAAACAGAAGTAGCTGACAAAATACTTGCCTGGAACATTGCAAATCTTGCTATTTTGTGCTATGTTTGCACAACTCATGCATGAATGTTCTCCCTATATTACTGAGATTTTGTTTGTTAAGATAGTGAGGATAAATGAGGAAATATATATTTTGTGACTTGAACTGAAAGTGCAGAAATATTTCCAGTGTTGCATAATCTAATTTATTTTTTATTTTTTAACATATAGGTTTATGGTAATGAGGAGGAGTTCATGGACATTGCTTTCTGTTTTCCAAATCTTGTTTTGTTTATTAATAATTTTAAGATGTCACAAAGCCTCAGTTTGTTAAATGTGATGTTACTTCTTCTGAAAAGAAAATCATGTGAATTGTTAAATTATCAATTCAATTGGTTTATCTTTGAAACTAAAGAGACCAGAAAGCTAAGAGGATCCTTGGGGAATTCATAGTAAATTTAATCAGATACAAAAGCATTTGTAAATCTCTATGCATCTTCATGTTATTTTTCTTTTCGGTAACCATATCTTCAGGAAAATGGTTGTGGTGCATTGTTGCAAAACTATTTTTGAGAGAACAGTCATTCCTTATTCTCTAATGGATACTGTTCTCATTTTCTCAATAATATTCATTGCTTGTTTTGGAGAACCCATTTTCAGCCTTTCTTTAGCAGAACCCATGCTGGAAGTCATCTTTAACTCTTGGAATTAAATGCAAAAGATGGAGTACTATGTAACACTACTGGGGTCCCTAATCTAACTTTGGACAACTCCAAATTCTGTATTTTTTCAATCTGGGAACCTGTATCTACCACATAAACTTGGTCTGGTGGATGCTGTGTGCTGTGAGGCTTGAGTGCCCACCACCTTTTTTTTTTTTTTTTTTTTTTTTAAAGCTCTCTGACCGTCTTTCAGGTTTCAGTGGTTATACACCTCAGAGCCCGTATCACACCAGTGTAGTAAAGGAATCTTCTTTTAACAGTTGTGACATCTGTGAGCTCCATTTATAAGTCATTTGCCTCCACTGTTCTAACCCCATCAGCAGTTATGCACATGGACAATTTTATGGACTGGGGTAGATTCTTGCATGGGTAGAGACACACTGCCAGTTAGGCTATGCAAGCATCAATCTGTTTGGAGTAAGAATGCCTTAGCCTTTAAGATTTTCAGGCAGGGCCTACGTATTATGGATGTTTTTTACAGCTCCTAGCACATGTCCTCCAGTCTATTGAACACCCTTGTAGCCCCAGTTCATAAATGCTCAGCTGGCACAGAGCTGGATTCACCTCAATCCAAGTGAGTTTGGCACCAAGAGAGTTTGGATTATAGGTCCCCCAAAGAACAATTAGAATGAATTCATAAATTGGGGTGAACACACAGAATGTGAAAGAGTTGGCGAATTCTCTTTTGACCCTGTTGTTTTCATGGGTATGCAGAAAAGATCCGCATCTGTAACAATTGCATTGGTGCTTATCAGAAAGACAAGTGTTTTTAAAATGAAGATTAAAAAATGACATTGCCTGTTCATAATACCATATCAGTTCTATCTAGTTTTTTATGGTATATGTAAATTATGTTTTGGATTTCATGTAATCTACAAAAATGTGATTAAAATGCTTTTTTTCTGTTTATTTCATTCTATCATCCATGACAAGATGACATCCCAGAATCGAAAAGCTATATTCATTAATAAATAGGCCCACATTTTCAATAACTGTTTTGGAAAAAATGGGTTTTATTCAAACACGGACATTAAAGCTTCATTTCTCTGAGAAGAAATCTTTAGAATTTGTACTTGCCACTCACTGCACACCACTTCCACACAGCAGTGATACCTCCTACAGAGCATCGCACCCAGTACTCACCTTTTGTCAGCTGTTCTCCGCTCTGCATTTATCCTCCCTGTCTGTACAGAGAGCATGGGGATAGATCACTCCCTCCAGATTCAACCCCCACATCAGAGGTTATCTATGGGGTGAATTTCTAGCAGCAGGTCACCCTGCACAGTGCTTCCAGCATCTCTCCCAGCAACACAGTGCACACCAGGGGATGTATTGTTGTGGCTGCCTGCTTGTGGTTGCTTGTAGGACCTGAAGAAGGGTAGGCTCCAGGGAAAAGATAACACAGCTTCAGTTTGCTGTTTCCTAGGAGATTCAGTTGAGAGCAGTAGGGGCAGCTGAGCCTGTTTGGAAAGCCTGGTCCCTCATGTGAAATGGCAAGATCCGCTTACACACAGCTCGCCCTTCAAAGGCCCAGCGCTGCTGGGGCTGCTTTCATGGGAAATGCTGCTGCTCAGCCTGGCCTGTTGAGACATCTGAGCCCCATGGGCTTGGACCAGATAACCACATCACTTTCATCCCTGAACAGAAGATGGCTCACAAAAACATATCTGGAAGCAGTGACTCTAGCTTTTGGTTTCTGCATTGCACAGCTAGGGCAAACCAATATTTTGCATGTCTAAGAAATGGATTAGAAATGGCTAAATAAAACCCTGTAATCTTACATTAGTTGTATATGAAGCTTAAGTAAACCTTTTGAATGATATTTAAATATACAGAGATGAATGAAAAAGGGGTTACAATAGCCTGTGAAATAGCAAGTGGATTGTGTCTAACTAAACTTTGGTAGCAGAACTTGTGTGAAAAGATTTAGCACTTAATCTACTTGTATTCAATGCACATGGAAAATTATTATATACTTGGAATAAAAGGTGGATTAGCACAAGATCACAGTGTGGATGAAAGGAGTTACAGTCAAAATTATAAAAATTCATGCTAAAAGAAGAAATGAATAATTGGGTGTAATTCCTTAAAACTCAGATCCAATGCTACTAAAAATATCAGCAATATCTTGAGTCCAAAAAGAAGGAATAAGATAATAAATGTTTTAAAGTAATATAAACATAGCAGACATTAACAATATGGAGGATAACCAGAATAACACATGAGAAGAAATGGATAGCCCTGAGAACTGGGACTAAGTATGTGATTTAATTAGTTTGAAATGTGAGGTAATGAACAAAGGGAGCAATGAGAATTTCTTCAATCAGAATTTCTTCAATCATCTTAAGACCAATTGGTTGAAACAGGAAGACTTTGGGATATTAGTCAGTCAAAGTATTATTATGCACCACCTAGGTGTATGTGGCAATAAAAAATGGAAATACAATCCTCGGATGTATCAAGTGAGGCTTTTACAAAATGAAGGCATTAAGCATTTATTATATGTTGCAGTGGTGAGACGTTATCTGGAAAGAGCAAAAGAGTTAATAGTATTGCTACAGGAATGGAAAGCCTGTATGTGACCAAAGCTTATCAATTTGTTTAGCCTAACAGAATGAAAACCAAGAGTACTTCTAGTCCCTTTGTATAAATAAATGAGAGAAGTAGATGCAAAAGAAAAAGAAAGCCCATTAAAGCCAAGAGACAATTTTGACATAAATGGGACATAATAAATGTGGCATAGAAATTGGAAAAAATGTTCTAGAAAAATCTTATAATAGGAGTAGTGGTGGAAAGAAACTGAATTGGTTTCAAGACATAATGTGAAAGAGATTTGATAATGTGATTTATTATGATGAAGGAGAGCTGCAGCCAGTGATGAGGGAACTGTCCCAGTGCAAGGCACCTCATGTTGGAGATGGGAAAATAAAACTGAGAAAGACCAAGACACTAATTTTAAAAAGACATATACAAGTCTTCATGCATGTACATCTAATCATCTAATCTATTGGAATCAGAGTAAACTGAATGAACTGTGTAACAGTGATACTGAAGCTAGCAAAAGACAAAGAAACAGAAAAAAAAAAAAAGGCAGAATTTGCTGAAGAAATTGTTTAATGGAAAATAGCCATTCTGGTTTGCTAGGTGCTTATTAACCATACATATGAATATATACTTATATATAGATATCTGTCTATATTGATATGTTTACCCATGTTTACTTTCAGAGCTCTCTTAATATAACTACCCATACAAGGTGGCTGGGGGCCACCTTGTACTGTGGCTGTCTAGACTCATCCCTGCTCTGTTGACTTGGCTGGGGCACCATGAGAACGTGCCTGTCTTGCTGCCACCCTCCCTCCCGGCTCCCCTTCTCCTACGAAGATGACATCTTTTGCTGCACCCTGACTTTAACACCCCTGACATTAAAATACTTTCATGATATGGTATTACTTCTTTGAGAGGAAAGATTTTTCTAATCTGGGGACTTGGAAAGACTTTACCATTGCTTCTTTCTGACCTATGTACCAGTTTCCTTAACATTGCAGGCTAGTTGAGCACGGAGCACGGACCTGGATGGGCTGTGCAGGGAAGCCTGGCAGCTGGGAAGCACTCTGGAGCTCTCTCTTTGTCAGCTGCCTGCAAGCCCAATGCTTCATTTCTCCTGTCAATACCAACCTGAAAAATATCAGAGGAAGTGAAATCCGAAGGATTTTTCTGAGCATGTGGCTAAACCAGTTAGAAACTCTGAAGACAAAACAAGTGCTTCAAAACACAGTATACTAAGGTTCTCACTGACATACAGAAGTGCTGGAAACATAGCCCTAGTGCTGATGAAGTGCTGGTGGATGTAACAGGGTTAGAAACACTGCAATTCCTCTATACTCCCATGAGTTGCAATGACACATGTCCTGGGTGTTTTAAATTTTGTTTTGGATATTCCATGTAGCTCTATTTTGTATGGACTCACTTTCATTTCAGCAAAAGCAGCACAGAAATGATTCTCATTCCTAGGTAATTTCCCTCTGTGCTGCCACACAGAAGTAGGAAAGGGAGTTCATTTTCCTTTGCAGTTTCCAGCACTTGAGACTAGCCAACTTAAAACAAAAGATATTTTTTTCTTTCTTTTCCCTCCTGGAGTGTAAAAAAGAAATTGTATTTGTGAAAATAAACAGCATGTTGCTATAACACTTTCCTAGTCCCAAGTTTTTTTTTTTGTTTGTTTGTTTGTTTGTTTGTTTTTGTTTTTTTTCTACCTAAGATCTACAGCACTGTACTGGTATACTAGAGACCCCCTAGGATTTCTGTATGTGGACTACATTAATGAGTTCCATGTAGACCATAGAATATTCTAAGTATGCAGAAAACACTTTAATACATCTTTCTCCAAAAGCAAAGTTTCTTCAAAATAAAAAGTGACGGCGTTCTCAGCAAAGTAACTTTTACTGTTCAACAAATTTCATTTATTTTCTGAATTCACTGTTGTTCACATCTGTGTGTATTTTGCTGTTTTTACTTCAATGCACTGATCATGTTAGTACTTGGTAATGTTAATGAATACAGTAATTTGATGATGGAGAAAAAGAGAAAGAGGAACCAAGATAAAAAGAAAAATGCTGCAGGAGAAGCAAAAGACCAAGGAGGTTGAATCCATTTCTCATTACAGACTTTAGGAATGGTTCCGCTGATTTCACTGAGCTTTAGATCACGTCCTTAGTGAAAAAAAAAAAAAAAAAGAAAAAAAAAAAGAGAGAGAGAGAGAGAGAGTTAGGGTCACTAATGGATGTACTATGTGTTAGGTTTACATGACAAGGTTGTGGTAGCAGGGAACTTCAGTGGTGGCCTCTCTGAGCAGAGCCCAGCAGCAGTCCTATGTCAGATCAGAGCCAAATCAGAGCCAGCTTCAGCTGGCTCCAAAATGGACTCACTGCTGGCCAGAGCCGAGCCAGTGGGTGATGTTGTTTGTGCCTCTGTGAGAGCAAATTTAAGAAAGGGCGAAAATGTGGCACAACAGCAGCTGGCAGAGAGGAGTGAGAAAATGAAAGAAACACTGACCTGATGACACCCAGCGCAGTGCGGCAGGAGGGCAGGAGGTGCTCCAGGCAGGCAGCAGCAGTTCCCCTGTGGCCTGTGGGGAGGCCCCTGATGGAGCAGGCTGTCCCCCTGCAGCCCATGGGTCCCACATGGAGCAGATCTTCACGCTGCAGCCCCCCCATGGGTGGAGGAGCCCCCGGTGGAGCAGGTGGATATGGCTTGAAGCCACAAATGAGCAGGCCCTGGGCTTGGAGCTTACAGCCTGTGGAGAAGAGCCCATGCAGGAGCAGAGGGCCTGAGGGGAGCTGCCTCCTGTGGGGAACTTGTGCTGGAGCAGTTTTCTCCTGACAGATGGACCCTGTGGTACAGAGCCATGTGGGAGCAGTTCCTGAAGAGGTCAGTTTGGGAAGGATGGCATCCTGTGGGAGGGATGCCATTTGGAACAGGGGAAGAGAGTGACCATGAAGGAGCAGCAGAGACGAAGCGTCAGGGACTAACTGTAGCCCCCATTCCCCATTCCCATGTGCTGCTCAGGGGGAGGAGGTGGAAGAGGGTGGATTGAGGGGGAGAGGGGGATAGAAGGTGTTTTTAGTTTGCTTTTAGTTACTCACTGTTCTAGTCTGCTAGAGATAGGCAATAAATTGTATTAATCTCCCTGTGCTGTCTGTTTTGTCCATGATAGTAGTTGGTGAATGATCTCCTAGTCCTTATCTGAAACCACAAGCCTTTTTTCATCGTATTTTCTCCTTGCTCTTTTTAGAAGGGGGTACAAGAGGGCTGTGTGTTGGAACTTAGCTGCCCACCAGTGTGAAACCACCACATGCTAAAAAAAGTATGCAACCCCCACCTTCCCGAGATCTGTGTAGAAAAAGCCATCTCACAGTTAGCATGTTCAGTGACACATGGTTTGGATAAAGGCATGGACCCAGGCGTGGTCTGGACCTCAGTATGTATGTAGTATGGATGAGAAATTGCCTTCAGAAAGATAGGTTAGCTGTAGAGACGCTGCCTTTGCCTTGCTGATTCCCCTTATGGTCAGAGAACAGATACCAAAATGTTTTATACACTAGTATAGATGTGTCCTAT
The DNA here is from genome assembly GCF_009819795.1 of Aythya fuligula. Taxonomy (NCBI): domain Eukaryota; kingdom Metazoa; phylum Chordata; class Aves; order Anseriformes; family Anatidae; genus Aythya; species Aythya fuligula. The sequence goes on along the minus strand of NC_045559.1, from coordinate 174,499,670 downwards.
GAGTCCTGAACACTAAATGCTTTACCCCTCTGACAAGTTCTCAGCATTCTTACCACCACAACTCCTGTCTGTTTTTAAATTGGCATAATGCTAATGATGCCAACAAAATAAATTATTTGCCAGGAATTCACAGACTAGTCTCCCCTGACATAGCCCTGATTATTTATTTTGAAATATTTACAACATTGCTTCTTCTGTTTTCTGTTATGTCAGCACTTACAGATTGTCATTTTTTTGATAAATTCATTTGGTATTTTGAATTCAGAGAAGTAAAATATAAATGGATTAGAATGAAACAAGCAAACAAACAAAGGATGAAAAATGTAGAAAACTGGGAATACATACTGAAGTTGATGGATTTTAAAATATCTTCCTCTTATGGTAGTGTTACTTGAAAAGTCTCTGTTCAGTCTCTGAACGAATACAGAACAATTCATGCTATAGAATAATTGTGAACTTTTAATCTCTTCTAGAAACATGAGTGGAGATGAGCATTTACACCATACTGAGTTTGAAGAGCAATGAGTGAGGGACTCTGATCAGAGATCCCCAGAGAGGGATCACTACTTAGGTTCACTACTCAGCTTTTTACTTGAGACTTGTAACGCAGAGATATCACAGCTAAGGATGCCTTCTGGCTCCACAATCATTTCCCCTCTTTCTTGCTATATAGCATCGACACACACCTTTGATTGAGTGAGAGTGGGACATCCAGTGCAGGGCAGGAAAAATGCACATTGTCACATGTTGTAGAGAGTTAAGATAAAACTCCCATTGATGCAAGAGCCTCAGAACCTCTTAGCTTGAGTACCATTCTATTTTGAGAATGTGGATACACACTGATCCAACGCTAATGGTTACAGCTAATTTAGATTGCAGATGCCAAGGCAATATGTTTGTAGGTGGAGGGAGAATGCAAGAAAAAGAGGTGTGGGTGGGCTACCAGGTAGATGATAACTAGTTTATTTATTAAATGCAGAAGTCATCAATACCGTTGCTTATATGTTATGACTATTGTAGAAGGATAAAAATTTAAGGGTATTCCTCAGGTAATGGGACTAATTCTCGCGTCCCATTTCTATCTCTTATGCCCTGTATTTTAGATTTAAAATGTAAGCATTGGATAGCTTGTCTTCAGCTGGGATAGCGTTAATTATCTTCCATGTAGCTGGTATGGTGCTGTATTTTGGATTTAGGGTGAAAATAATATTGATAACGCAATGATATTTTAATTGTTGCAGAACAATGCTTGCACTAGGTCAAGGACTTATCAAACTGCCTTGCCAGCAAGGAGGCTGGGGGTGCACAAGAAGCCAGTAGAGGACACAACCAGGACAGCTGATGCAGACTGAGCAAGGGAATTTTCTACACCACATAACATTGTGCTCAACAATAGAACTGGGAGGAATAGGCCTGGGGCGGGGAACAACTGCTTCAGGACTGGCTGGGCATCAGTCAACTGGTGGTAAGCAGTTGCACTGTGTATCACTTTTTTTCACTACCCTCCACCCCCTATTTTCTTTCCTATTCTAGTGTCCTTATCTTAACCCATGATTTTTACAATTTTACTGATTCTTTCCCCTATCTGTCTGGGAGGGTAGTGAGTGAATGGCTGCGTGGTGCTTAGCTGCCAGCCAGGCTAAACCCCAACAGGTTAATATTAAAGCCAGTGGGTAGCAAATTTTGTATGACTGTTCACTAAGGCCACTGTTCAGCAGTCCATTTGTGTTCAACAGAGCTCTTTAGAAGGTGAAATGTGCCAAAAACGTACTTCAACCTCATTGACCATCCTTATTCCTCATAGTCTTGGCCTTTAGTAGATATATACGCTCCACAGCCATGTAAGGCTATGATCCATGCACTGCTGGGTGACCCTAGCTCTCCCTGGAGTCAGGAGTCCTGTTACAGCAAGGCACTAATGCCCATGAGTGGTCTGATTTCAGAGAAGTACACGCACTGGGGCTTAGCCTGATCGAGGCCTGTGACTCCACTGGTGTGGAAAATACCAAGTCCCTTGGAGGGCTCAGCCCTAAAGGCTTTGAGTTGTTGATAATCATGCAGACTTACACTGGCCACGCTGGCAAATAAAGGAAGGCTAAGGCCTTCTGCACATTGCAGTGCTAGAAGAAAAATCTATCATTTATTCCCAGAAAAGGGAATAACACTGCAGAAAGGCTATAAAGCTGCCCTCCTCTTGCAGAAGTTAAAGTGACAGCCATTCAATCCAGCTCTGCCAAGTGTTCTCAGGTCCCATGTCAAGGGAAGCAGACAATGATAAATTGAACAAAGCAGGTGGGCTGGTGAAAGAGAACAATGCAAGAAACAACCCACAACAGGGCAGAGTGGTCCTGCAGCTGTCTTTGCTTTGTCTCTGTTTTCCAGCAGTCCCACTTGAGGAGGGACATGACTTAACACTCAGGGGGGGGAGGGGGAAGGTGGTGACAGCTGAGCACTGTTTTGTAGAAATGTTTTAAAGCCCTTTCTCTCTTTATTATTACTATTTTTTTTTTTATTGACCCCAGCCTCAATTTTTAAATGATCTTTTAATATATGAGGAAAATAAGCAAAGCATTTGCACTCATGTCAATTTAAATGAAAGCTATTTCTTCTGATTTTTTTTTCCTAAGCTTTTTGCAAGTATTATTTTATCGTTTCGTTTCTCTTTTAATCCCCCTTTGTTTCATTTGGCAGCTGCAACAATAGTTTCTAGCCTCTGGCAAGGAAAACAGATGAGCAAATATTCTCTGTCTTGGAAGCTAAACACATCACCCCAGTGCAGGCCTCTCCAGCTTTCCAGCTACCATGAGTCCTGAGCCTACTCTTAAATTGGTAAGTCAGCAGCCATGCCAGCACAGTGCATTGCCAGAATTGTTCAATCAGGCCAGTCTATATTGATTTATTTTAAAATGTATTCAGCAACAGTTCCTCTGTTTTCTGTCAGTTAGCTATACTGTCACAGGCTTTGATTCACCACTCCTTCCACTGCAAATTCTATGAACATATTATCAAGCAGCCAGTGCACTTTGGATTTGAAGCTGACAATATAGGATCAATGTCCCAGTGGTTCAACCCTGAATTTCAATAATTCAATTAAATTCCTTGAATACTGGATTCAGCTAGAACATTGATTACACATTGCTAGCACGTTCATGTACGAGGCATCCGCCACACAGAACCTGCCTATGGTCCCCTTGTCGGTGTATAACGAAGGGAAAAGAGAAGATATTGAACTGGAGGAAAAATAATCAAGCATTGAGCCTGCTGAGCCTATTATGTGAAAAACTGTTCAGGAAGATGCTGCAGCAGCTGAAGCCACTAGAGGATATTGTATGTAAAATTGGGGTTCTATTAAAAATGTATAAACATATCCAGGATTAGGTTTTAAAGCTATTGCTACAGGTATGAAATGAGCTTAACTGAGAACTCCTGGGTTCCCCATAGACTCATTTACAACTAACCAAGGGAAAAAATAAACTCTTTTATTGCTTGAATAATTCTATGCTACCTATAACAGTAGTTAATAGTTAATAAGGATTTATGCCTCTCATAACTGAAAGGTGTATCTAGTTTCAGCAAGTGGGAAGGCTTACATTACAGATACTAGTAATTCATAGCCCATTACTTTGTTCACAAACAGTATAAGAAGAAAGAGGGAGAAAACAAAATAGTCTGTACAAGCAAGCATGTGTGAAACTGCATTTTATTACCCCATGGAAAGGTTCTTCAAAGAATGCCCTAACTTCCAGGCCTGACCCCAGGCATTTCTAGAGCTGTTTCTTTGGATGCAGAAGTCTACAACTGCATGTTGCCCTGGGTGAATTGTTACTCCATGCCAGGTGTAAATGTAACAGCCTCTCATCCAAGAGCACCTGCAAATCTTTAATTTCAAGATGGTAAGAATAGTGATAAACACTCTTCATGTTCCTTAGTTTGCAATTGACAGCTCCCAGGAACACCTCTTGGGATTGCCTCTTGGTGGGTGTTTGCACAATGCCCAGACTAAGAAGTTCTGATTTAAGTAATAGCTTCAGCTCCCACTGCAACAGAAGCATGTAAAATAGCAGTAATTGGTAACAATAACTGAGAAATCAACTTCCCAGACAACAGAAAGATTGCCATGGCTAGAGGGCCTACAGGCTTAGAAGAGAATATTCATTCTTATGGTCCAATTCACTGGTCATTTTTCACTAACCATTGAGGGACAAGTCATCCTCCCATTTAACATTTTTTACTGGAACTTCAGTTAAAAAAGATCCAACTGTGTCTAATTAAGCATTGTGGATACTGAACATATGAGGTTCTGTGGCAAATGGTCCATATAGAACACAGAAAAACAATACTCCCAAAATAAGACTTTAAATGTGTTTCAATATCAATACTTGCCTTAATAAGATAGCCAGCAACTGTGAAAAAAAAAATAATATTGTAATTTTTTAAAGTGGACAACATTTTTTGAAAGACTATAGGTATTTCAACTTCATAAGTCAGATACCCGTATAGCTGTTCTGACTCTTACTTGTTAAAATAGCACAAAACAACCCATTCTGAACTGAATTATTGTACAAACACTCAGAAAAATACAAAAAATATCTTTACAAAACATGAATGAACATTTTGGGAAGTTGAAAATCGTTGGGCTTGGAATAAATATCATGAGACGAATAAAACCGTTTACATATACAATGAATGGCCATGTTGGGTGCAAACTAACTATAAAGCTATAGTCTCAACTTAAAATGTTGGTATTGATGTGGTAAATGAGAGAAGGATAAATAGACAAGTATTGTATTTTTTTTTCCAAATGAAAAGCAATTCTGGTGAATTTGCAATCTGCTCTCTACCTAGGAAGACAAATTATTTTTCTTTTTAAGAAGCTTTATTCCCTTGTTCTCAAACCACAGTGAAATTTTCATTGACAATACAATATCTCCAGTGACACCATTTTAATATCTTTCGATGGTAAGGACCTGCCTTCTGACAAGCGGAGTCACTGTGGGCAAGTCACTTTTCTGTATCTCCATTCACCACACAAGTTTTTTTTTTTTAATATATATATATTTATGTATATTTAATTATTATTTCAATCAATAATTCACTGGTGTAGGAACTTTTTTTTTTTTTTTTAAATTTGTATAGGTAAAGTTAGAACATAAATCTCTTTTCCTATTTGAGTCCCACACACTGAGCTGTTTATGTTAATACTACTAATAATACTTGCTGGAATAAGATTTCAGGATCATTCCCCTAGACTACAAGTGCCGTAATGGTTCATTTTACAAATATGTTTGTGACATAGGCTGTTGTCCTCTGTGGCTAAAGCAGAGCTAATCCAATTAATTTGTTCACGAAAGACAAGCTGGTTTTAAAACAGGGTCTAGCATAAAGAGGAAAGGACAGTTTTTTATTAACTTTCTCCCTTGTCTCAAGATATATTTATTGCTTTCTGCTCAAGCAGAAATAATAAAAACTTAAGACTTTGACTACTTGCATGAAAAATCTTTCAGCTCTTGTACATGTAAATAGATTTGACTTATGATTGAATATGCTCTATGCATTTCTTAAGGTTGAAACTTTAAGGACTTATAAAATCCCTATTTTGGAAAGACAACAGTATGTGCAAAAGAGTGACTTTCATAGTATGTGGCAGCAACATTATTAATTAAAGAAGAGGACAGTGCAAGGATATATCAAAGTAAAATAACCTTCAGCTAGCTGAAACAGACTATAGGTCAATTTTATTGCATTTTAGAGGCAGACATAGTTTTTCACATTGTGCTACTGAAGATAGCAGCAAAATACTCAAGGCAGGTTTTTTCATTAAAAAAAAAAAAAAAAAGAAAAAAAAAGAGAGAGAGAGAGAGACCACATACAAAGCCACAGCAGTGACATAGAGAAATTGCGTGGTGGAACAGAGATTTTTTCTGACCCATGGCAAAATGGAGTAAATTTACCATTTGAGAGGTTTAAAGAAGAAGCACTGGGCAGCTCTTTTTTTTTTTTTTTTTTTTCCTACTAGGAGACCTGCTTGTTGAGTTGCAGGCTCACGGTCATGTCAGTTGCTCCCTTTTTGGGTGCTGAATACTTACTTCTACCAGGATGAAAACCTCCAAGAGAATGCTGATAACAGAACAGATGTATCTTGGCTCCTGAAAATAAAGACTGCTTTATCTGAGTGTCTCCCTGAAAGTTCTTGCCCTCTTGATTATGACACTAATAGTCATTAGCAGGCTTAAAAAGCTTTATGTACACTACGAAGGCAGGATATAGCAGTCACCTCGGGTTGTGCTGAGGCAGAAGTTGAGGCACTGTTCTCAAACTTATGATTGCATTGAGAGATGGGGTCATGCTCAGAGAGTTTTATCGTCTGTCTAAAATACCTGCCTTGAGAAGTATTTGTCCAGTTATGAGCAAACTGGTTTCTCTAAGACTCATGGTACTCCTTGACCTTTATATATTGCAGCTATAAACAGGACAGATCTTCACCTGGCTTTATTTGCCATGGGTACGCTGATGTTCAAATCCTTTGAAAATTTTCACCAGGCAGCATCTGCACTTCTATTTAGAACATAACTCCTTCGCACAAACAGGCTGAACTGAATAGTACTGCAGTGCCGACTAATAATGTAGTCCAGTCTGGAACAGTGCTAATTAGCAGCTGCTGGAAAGCATCAATTGGTCAAAACATTGCTGTTAGGGAAAGTCTATGCAAACCCACAATGCAGCCCAATGTGCGCAATGCTCTGCAGCTTGGAATATGATTTGGAATCAAGTCGCTTTCACATTATAAGCTCTTGACCTGTATTGGGCATGTTAAGTAAACATCATCAAAGATAATCCATACTGGAATAATCTCAAAGACCATTATGTGGATTTCCACATTTTCAGTTGAGGCTAATATGCTTTCAGAAAATGGTCTTCTTGACCTGGAGGTAATAATGGGGGAAAACAAACATACAAACAGTAGATCTCATTAGATTGACTATATGCAGTCATAATACTCTGATTAAAAAAGAAAAAAATCCATATCAAAATAATGACTTATTCTGGATGTGGGATATATCAATCAAATATGAAAGTATTTAACCATTTCCACCAGTTAGAATCAGAAACACAGCAACAATACTGAAAATGAGAAAAGCATCAGATACACACAAGCCTCATGAATCTTGTTGTGCTGGTGCCATGTTTACTTGAGGACTGTCTGCTGGTTCAGATGACCTGAGCAACAGAAGCAGTTGTATTTTTAAAGGTAGGCATTTCTAAACCAGTTGTGGAGGCCAGCTGAAACTCCATGCACACATCTTGCATTCCGGAAGTCAGTGTGTTTTGGCTGAAGAGAGTGAATGAGTACTTGCTGTGCAAAACATTTTTCCAACCACACCACAGTGTGCTGTGCAGAATCAGTCCTGCTTGTGATTCATTCCACTTGTGCTCTGATGTGTATCACTGTTGCTTTTCACCTGTAGTGCTGGCAGAGTGTCATAAGCCACTGGTGATGGCTGGCCATTCATTTTCCTTGTGCCTTCCATGTCAGCAAAGCTTGTCCAAAGCTTTACAGAAACAATTTATTTATTTATTTATTTTTCCAACAAAGGTGTCTCCTTCTCTCCGTATGTAGCCAGGATGTGCTTAAGAACAATCCCTGTGCTGCTAGTTTTGCTTAGCACTGAAAAAGATAAATAGTAAGGTTAAAAAGGTTTACAAGTGTTTAAATGACTGTCCTGGACATCAGTGTTAACATGGCAGTCTTTCTTGATCTTATATCAGGAAAAGTATTTTCCTTTTTACCTTCTTGCTCACTGTCTTAGCTCATTTTCATTCTCCTTCCTTCCATCCTTCGTTCCTTCCTTCCTTCCTTCCTTCCTTCCTTCCTTCCTTCCTTCCTTCCTTCCTTCCTTCCTTCCTTCCTTCCTCCCTCCCTCCCTCCCTCCCTCCCTCCCTCCCTCCCTCCCTCCCTTTTTTCTTTCTTTTCCTTTCTTTCTTTCTTCCTTTCTCTCTCTCTTTCTTTCTCTCTCTCTCTCTCTCTCTCTTTCTCTCTTCCTCTCTCTTCCCCCCTCTCTCTCTCTCTTTCTCTCTTTCTTTTCCTTTCAGCTATAGCAACATTATAGATCATTCATTTTCAGATTTTTTGTGAGCATCTATTCTGACATACTTCATGGCACATAACAAGGAATGTAAATACTCATTCCTGCATCAAGTTTACAAGCTTTGACTGAATTGAAGAATATCTTTTACAAAATGTAGGGCCTTCAAGTAGCAGAAGCTCTGACATGTTGCAAAATAAATTCTTCCACTGATTGATTCTTTCATTACTAAAAGTAATTTATTACTAGTCTAAATTTGTCATTTCATTTTCTTTTCAGTGGAAGTTTTTTAAAATCTTTGTTTGCTAGTCAGTTTTTTTTTTCCCCTGACATACATAATGATCAAATCATCTCATATTTTCACTTTGCACATTAGTGGGACTGAGCAATCTTAGGCTCTTAGAAAAAGTCAGGTTTCCTAGGTCTCAGGTAGCTCTGTTTGGTCTTCATTAAACATTTCCAATTGGTCAACATCCTCTTTTGCAGATCACACTATTTTAGTGATTTAGCAGATTACTTTTTTATTAACATTGCTAACAGATATACTGTGGAGTAAACAGTTTGTGCTTACTCTCAGTATTATTTCTTGCTAATGAATATGACTAATGTGACTAATACTTGGCCTTTTAGGTATTGTCACGAGCTCATGCTTGAAACATCATCTGTTTAATACTTCAGACATTGCACTTTTTCAAATAACATTCACCTTTCATGCAACTCTGACCTAAATTCCATTTTTGCAGATGCTTGTCCTTAAATTTGGTTGTTTTAAAAGCCATGCTGCTCAGATGGTTTCATCTTGCTAAGCGAACCTGATCACTCCGTAGAACTGACCTGTCCTTATCCTTATTTACCACTTCACTGATTTTGTGTAGTTTACAGCCCTTACCAGCAATGATATTTTTTTCCGGATCATTGATAACGATATTGACTAGTGTGGAGCCAAGAATAGACCACAATGGAATCTGACCAAAAAACATTCCTATTAGATGATGATTACCAGTTAACAATTAGCTTTGCTATCAGACAGTGTTATTCCATTCAATATATACCACATTGTTTTTTTTTTTTTCTTTTAATTGAGTCAATTTATTAATCAGCATGTGATGAGCTACTAGGTTAAAGTATGTATTCACAGATAACTTTGTCACTCAAGTCTGTAATCTCAGCAGAAAATAATTTATATTGATGAGATCAGTTTGCCATTAAACAATGCTGTGTAACATTTAATGCTATTGTCATTTTTTTTTAATTGTGATTATTTTTTCAATTATTTTTTTTTTTCATTCTGAGCATGCAGTGAACCTGCAACTCCACCCTTCAATAAATGTTCTCCAGTTCCTCTTGGTGGAGGGTGACGTCTCTGCTCCAATGAGCTGATTCTAGGGGTCCCCCCTTAGGTGAGGTCACCATGTGGTAAAGCTAAATGCAAATTCAGAGGAAAATGAGCATTTGAGAGGAAACAGAAAGTGGGGAAGAAGGTTAAATGACAGGGTAGACAGTCCTCTGTACTGGGATTTTATATTTACTTTAGTCCTTGAAGAGTTTTGTGGGGTTTTAGTTTTTATTTTTACTTTCTCTGTTAAAAGTTTTGTGGTTCTCAGTGGTGTGATACTGGGACATCCATGAATTTTCAGGATTTTTTTTTTTCATTACATTTTGTAATTCTTAATAACCAACAGTATATCAGCAGATGTGATTAGTAACTAATTTGTACGGGATCATCTTTTCCTTGCTTTTTCTTGAACTATAGTTGTCAGCTATATCATACGTGCTTCATAGCTACTGTGCAGACTTCACTGAAAATGTTCAACATTTCTGCATTTTAACATCCTTCCTTATCCCTCCAAAATTAGCAGAGGGTATTACAGACTTCAGTAGCTTTTTTTTTTTTTTTTTTTTTTTTTAGTAAATAATTTACAAGAAAACTGAATTGCAGTTGTATTTTAGAATTTTTGTACAGATGCTTTATGATAGGCTTAGTACAAACATTCCCATTGTAGGGCCTTTTCCTCCTAGCCTTACTAGTCTGGCCCCAAATACCACCTCAAAATGACATTTCTGGATCAGGAAATCCATGAGCCACAGATTGCTGGAGGCTGAGAAAGTGTCATTGTATGCTTGACCTATTTTACTCTTGTCTATTGGCATCTGCTACTGGGCTATTGTTGGAGACAAACTGTTGGGTATTTAGTTTAACCCAGTTTCTCATTCTTGTGATCTCCATTTCTCTGATTATTCAGATATATTCTTTAAAGATACCATCATGCATATCAGCTTTTGCATAAATTTTCAGAGTCTGATCACTATGGTTAAACACAGCCTCATGATGTATATTTTCCTTTTTTTTTCTGTTGCTACAAATGCAGTGTTCATTAAATACAAGAATATTCTATTTACATTTTTTGATGCTAAGAAATCAATCTAGCCTCAAATATACCCAAATTCTCTTCATGCTTCTGCCACAAAGAATAGCTATCATTTGCTCCATATTTATATTTTCAGCAAACAGCAAAGTTTTTCATGGAAATATGAACAACATAAAAGCCCGAAGAAAGTGGTAGATGATATTAATCTATATTAATGGAGGGTGTTATTAGCCATCAGGCTTGTTAGAATGCAACTCAAATAAAACTCATGCTAGGGAGATAAAAAGGAGTAATACTTATCATATTGCTTTTACTGTCCTTTAAAGTCTATGATTTTGTCCAGCCCAAATTGCATGCTGATGGAAGTATATATAATTGCAGTGATACCCCTATATCCAAGGCTTGAAAGTACTTCTGCATGCGTGTTGTCTATTGAGACAGTTCTCGTAAGCCATTAAATTACAGGCTTTGATAAGGTTTTCATTTTATGATTTTATTTATTTATTTATTTATTTATTTTTCCAGTTGTAGCAGACCCATCTGGTCTCTTTCCCCATTTTGTTATTATGGTCAGCTGAAATCTGGAGCAAATTTCAAATGTTACATGGATTTATAATTAAATAAAATATTCTATCATCTTCTGGTTTCTGTGTCTCTTGATTGGAGGTATACAAGACATCAAGGTATATGCACACTTAACAATATAAGACACCAAATCAAAAAAGCACACTCTACAGAAAGTGTCTGACAGCCACTGTCTCATGAGTCCTTTCCAGTTCAGACTACTGGCTTGCAATTATTACTGACATACTGAGGGAGAGTGTAATATTGCAATGTACTTATCCAGGTGTGGACTGTGACACAAAGAGATGCCCTAAGATAGGGACAGAAGCCAGAGTCCTCAACTGAAATTGCTTTCTCAGTACTTTTTGTTATTCCCCTTAGAGAAAGCAATATACTCAGTCTTTTTATATTTTCTCAAAATAATTGTCTGCATGGTGCTTAAGAATCTAAACTTTTCCACTTTCTACTTTTTCCATTCTGTTTACCATTAGTGGTAAACAGAGTTGGAGATTCAAATGTGCATCTCATGCCTACTGAAGGCAGCAGAAGGATGATGTCTCCACAATATATGGACGCGGTTTATGTCTCTGCTCTGTTCCCTTGCCCCAGCTGTGCCGTGCTCTGCTGTCTTGTAAATAATCTGTATAATCTATGGAATCTATATAAATCTCTGCTCTCATGTTGTTAACTGATCAACCAGGCTACTTCTAGCTTGGATGGATGCAAATTAATATAAAAAACCCATGAGTGAGAAAGACTGCATGTAGATTTATTTTCCTTCCTAGGAACCTCATACAGAGTTAAAAGTGTGGCAGCCTGGCAGGAGGACAAGAATTTTTAGCACTGCTTAATGAAATTAAAACAGGTCAGATGTAAACATGAGGTGGCTGTCCTGCAAATCTTTATGCACTTGGATAATTATGTAATTCTATATGAATACATGGCTGTGTGTGTATCAAACATATGAGCTGCTTCATTGAAGCCAGTGTGAATCTACTTTTGTAGTAAAGGTTTGGCTCTGCAGGTCCAGGAAGAAAGAAATAAGAAAGAATTAGGTTTATTTAATTATTTATTTATTTATTTTTAAGAAAAACAGAATAACCAACATTTGATTTATTTTTTACTTTCTTTCTTCATTTTCACCATCTCTCCCCCATCTCAAAAGCAGTGGGAATAACCTTAATTGCCATATGGTGCCCTGTAAGAAAGAAAACTTATGATCTGGACATGGAGGTCCTTGTCTACTAGTAGCAAGTAAGTAAATAGTAAGTAGTAAATAGTAAGGAGTTCCCATTCATTCTGATTCTGAAAAGAAATACATGTGTGTATATATATATACTTATATATATAGATACATATATATATATATACGTGTATATATATATATATATATATATATATATATATAAAGTTAATTCCAAGTCCAGTATAAAAAAATAAAATATTCTGGTTATGCTGCAAAAGGGAACTTGACTCCATCATGCAGATAAGGAGATGTGCTTCCCCTAGAACTATGGCTTCCATTACACTAAAAAATAATTTGTTCAAAAAGCTAAAATAAATCAAGGAGTTAAACGGTTAACCTCCTCAGAGTTAAGCACTCTGAATAGAAGGCTCCAGACAGAGTCTGTCTTAATAGCTCTCTTTTTTTTTGGTGTTGGACTGTAACTTTCTTGCTTTTATAGTACCTCAACTTTCAATAAAATAATATAAACCAATTATTTATGCAAGCCTTGAGAATACACTGGTGATGCAGGGCTTCAGCACACTCAGACCTTAATCTATTTTAAACCCATCTCAATTTTAGATCAAGTATTATCATAAAAAACATTGCTTTCCTGAGGAGGTGCTTGTGGGGTTTTCCTTTCCTTTTGATTGAAAGTGTTTGTTTCCTGGTCAAAAATATAATTTATGGTGTGGATTTTGTTGTTGTTGTTTGGTTGGTTTGTTTGTTTTTTTGTTTTAGCAATTAGTTATAAAGTTATACTATTACTGAATAGAAAAGACAATGTCCAGAGTGAGAATTTTCTACTGCAAGTGGTAATGTTTGCTCAGGAATTGATTTGCTTATTAGTCACTCATGGAAAAAAAATAAATCATCTCAGCTACCTGCCAAATTATGACAATTGCATTTCCTAAAATAAATATTTGCCAGAAACAGCTGTAAAACCAAATAAAAGCCACACATTAATTCTTATAAATTACATTTTTTTCTGTTTTCTAATCTAAATATATTTTTACTCATTTTTCCAGTTTTATGATATATATCATGTAGGGGCCTAAGGTATCCAAATTTTGTGGACATTTCTAACAGTTTTATTCAATTATATGAGCACTGATAATACAATATAAAAGATAGATTTTGCTGTTTTATTTTGTTTTATTTTATTTTTCTATTCTTTCTATTCTATTCTATTCTGTTCTGTTCTGTTCTGTTCTGTTCTGTTGCGTTCCGTTCCTTTCTGTTACTTTCCATGTATCTGCTGTACTCAAAGATTTAGAAATAAGGAAGCAAACAAAGTGCCTGAAGATAGACTCCAAGTAGTTTCCACTAGCTTCAGTAGGATTTGGTAGAATTTAGCATTTCTGAAACTCAGGCTGTTTCTCTAGTACCACAGTATGGCTTTATGAAGCTAACTTGTGCATATGAAAATTTTGGCTCAGATAGTAAGTTTATGTTATACTGTATTTTTGTAAATTGAGAAAACAGATCAAATTAAGAAAATTAGCCAATATAGCTCTTTCCTCAGGTAGGTTAAGCAATCTTTCAAGGTAATGATGCCTTCAGAGGTTTTGTTTTTTCTACAGGGGAAAAGGGTCAAATATGCAAAGGGTCAAATATGTAAATTTCACAAACTAAATATTTAGCAACAATTTTAGACCTTTTTGTCTTTCCATCTTCTTAGTACTCATATAACATTTAGTTAACTCAAAAGAAAGTAGAATTAGGAGGCAATCATGTTGCAAGCTTGAGATGCAGTCTAATTTCCACCATATGGTGTTTTTGTTTTTATAACCATCTTTGGAACAAAGGGTAGAACTCTCTAACTTGTTTGTTTCAATGCTATTTTTTTTCCCCATTTTAAGAAGATCTAAATGGCTGACTTAAATCCCGTAAGTTTCATTACATTTTTTTTTTTTCTGAGCTGCTTTCACATATCCAGCATTGTATAAAATCCCCGTTTGTAATTATATTTAACCTTAAAAAGCCTCTGGGTAAAGTCTACTCATTAATCTTTAACCTGACAAGCCTTGGGGGTGGTAGAATTGGCACAGCCATGTATTAGAGGCTCAGAGACCACAGACTAGAGGTACAAAAAGGGTAATTAAGAGGTGGAATGAAAGGAAATAGAACAAAACTAAAGGGATATGATCATATTATGGTACATGTCAAACAGTAATAAGGACAATGGAATGCAAATTCCCATAGATACAGATCAAAAAATAAATGAAGCAGTACATTTTTCAAAACAAAACCATTTTTATGATCTCTTTTCTTGGTCAAGCACAGATATCTTCACTAAACTAGATCTCAAATATAATAATAATCATACAGCATGGAAACGTGGTTAGTTTTTAATTGCATGGCCCTATATATCTTTGTTCTTAAAAATAAATAATTAAAAAAGAGAAAGAAAAAAAAAAAAAGGTTCCTCTCAGTAACTGTAAATGGTACCAGTTAGTATAACTCAGTATGTCTTAGAAGCAAAAAACATCACATAAGCAAGTGTAACAAAGGGACAAGTCTTGCCACTAACAAAGGGACAAGTCTTGCCAGGTTGTGAGGAACGCCTGGTTACTGGGCAGCTGCCCTGCTCTCCATGGGCTTGCAGTTCAGATGATCATCAAGGCTTCTTGGAGTGACTGAGATGTTGAGCATTTGTGAGAAAGTCAGGGCCAGGATTCAAAACACTGGCTCACATTAGGCTTTATGTTTTTTCCAATACCTGAGCAGGGGGTACTTTGAAATTGTGGAAGCTACTCTATTTGTTGTCCTTAATTGTCCTCTAACAAGATCTTGTCCTTGACAAGATCCTGTCATCTTTTTGACTGCACACTGTGACAGGTGTTTAACTGTAAATTCATGAATTATTCCATTGACCACAGTTAGCCTCTTCATGTGATTAGACACCTGCCTTAGCACCTTTCTCAGTCAGATCTCTTCCAACCACTCTCTAAATTGGTGGAATTAAGTGGTGATTTTCCCTACTTCTGTACAAAAAATCCTCATAATTCAATGGTGATATTTAGACTTGGCTTCAGGGAATGGGTTTCCTTTAAATAAAATTTCATTTTATGCTTCTGTAAGCCTTCAGCGTATGACTGAAAAAAAAAAAAACACAACAAGACTGTCATGCATTTGTAAACTGATAACATTATAACTAGTAAGTACCACATTGGGGAAGGATGGGGTAGGATGAAAACGCAGCATTACCAGTTTTGGGGTTTTTATATCCACTTTCACTGCACTATCCACTTGACCCACTTTCATTCAGTGGTTCAAACAGCATTTATTCCAAGGTTTTGCAACAACCTTAGCTCTTACTGTGGGAAACAAAACAAAACAAAACAAAAAAACAAAACACTATCTCTGGCCTTTCTTTTTGCATAGGAAAAGTGTGGCGGCTGTTCAGAAGGTGCAGTATGGTCTTCTGTACCTCTGTTCCTGGAAGGAAATGTCCCTATCACAGCACACAGTTTTGATTGCACTTGCAATCAAAAAAAGACTCACCTACATTGTCAGATAGAGTCCTGTTGGAAACCAGTCCTGTATCTGAAAATAAATGACATATGAGCATTTCAAAATAAACATTATAGAAAATTTATTTTAAATCCCCAAGGAAGGTAAAATATTTCTATCCTAGAGAGGAATAAGTCTTAAATGGAGTATGCCCATCTTAATGTGTTTATCTAGATAATAGCTAATTATAGCTGATACATACTGGGGGTTAGCAAAGTAGGAAGGGACTGAAAAAAAAAAAAAAAAAAAAAGAAGGAAATAATGGCAGTCATGAAAAGAACAAATCTTAATCTGTTTTACTCAATGGAAAATACTAGAATTGCAATTATAATTAAATCTTAAAAAAAATGCAACATAAAAATGAATAAACTGGCAAAAAAGCACTTCACCACTCTACTGCTTTGAAAGGGGTGGCATAACACAAAATATTGTCAACCTTGCACATAGAGTGCATAAAAAATCTAACAGCTCAGACACTCCAATCTGAAAATGGCAGCAGAAACTAAAGGATTCATGTTTTGAATCCATTCCTTTCTGCCTTACTTTTGTAAGAAGTATAGCAAAGTATGGTAAGTGAACAGAAGGCCAAATACAGCTTTTTTTTGTTAACAATGGAAATCTTCTCTGTGTTCCTATAATTATGGTATAGGCCTTTTTAAACCAAAACTTAAAATTTTGAGGAACCAGACCTCAGATTCACATTAGTAGGACATTCTTACTATGGCCAATTAATTTGAAAAAATAGAAATACAGGGAAAAAAAAAAAAAAAAGAGAGAGAGAAAAAAAGAGGAGGTCCCATACTGTCATTATTTTAAATTTCATTGAGGATGTAAACCTTATCTACTGAGAAGTATCCACATCTCTTGGTTTATAGGAACTCTCAACTCTGTTAACTTATTTGCATTTAAAGAGTTAATCTCGAATGAAACCAATTTAATAAAATATAGAATCATGTCCTGGCATTTGAAAGATCGTTGTAAATAGGAATAACCCTTCTGCTTTCTTCCCTTAGCCCAGCAATTTTGAATAATGAAATAGAGAACATGTGTAGGTCCTACTTGTAGGATTTGCTTATCTTTCTCAGCCTTCAGGGCTCCCAAGAGGAACTAAATCAAATCTAATCAAGCAAATTTTTACTAAATTTAACAAATAACTAGGAGATACTAAAGCCAGAATAATAGATACAACCAATACACGAACTCAGGTTATAACTGTAAGACAATTATGGGAAAGAAAAATAGGTCAGAAAAAATGAGGCATAAAATGCTGTGTTTCTAATGCTGTATTTATTAGCTGTCTGGGTCAGCTACTTTATCTCTTTCTAATCATCTGTGTAAATAAGACTAGTAATGTCATATTCTTTCCTTCTTGAACTACACTGACAATTTTCATTGCTTAATGAGATTGAATGTTTCTAGGTTCTACATATGTATACTCAGTCTCTTCAACCCTTTGGGGCATTTTCATTCCCATGAAGAAAAAAATCCTCAAAGAATAATAAACAATTTGTGATGAATGCCACAAATAAGTAGGATACACATGCTATGCTTTAAATTTTCAGTTATAATAAAATTGCAGTCAAAAACCACAACATAAATCTCTGAGGTATGGGATGGCATGAATCAGTGCACTGGTCATTTCACCCAGAATCTACTGTATTGGCTACTGCTGGATACAGAATATTAGCTTAAAATAACCTATATTGGTTAACACTGTGGCAAATCTTTTGTTACGTTGAACATGAACAGTCTTTTCAGAAAATACCAATATTTATATTGATAAATGGTTATATGGATTATTTTTTAATTTGATCATATAATGTGAAGTTATGAACACTCCCCATCTGTCCCTTTTCTACATTCATGCAGAGACGTTTGCACATAAGTTCCTTGTATTTGATTCTTTTGTCCTCCTTAAAGGAGTGGTACTACAAATCAATCAGATCCTATGAATATCAATCCAATGATGTTGATAAAATCATAAAATTTTAGTCTGGAAGAAGTATCTTTTCAAGACTCTGGGGTAGAGACCCCAGAATAAGTTTACTGTCAAGCCAAGGCATTATTTGCTTGCAGTGGAAGAGCAACAAAAGGGGAAAAGTTAAGACCTGCAGTCAGACTGAAATAACACAGAAACCAGTTGAAAATCCAGAAACAGCAAGAATGGGACCATCCAAAATAGAATATTCCCTCTTAGATGGTCATAATTCTTAGGAGGAAGGAGATTTGAGAAAATCACAAAGAACGCATCATCCACAACTGATGCACAGAGGAATGGGGAGAAGAGGAAGGAATGAATGCTTCCAGTGTTGGTTTTAGTCTAGCAGAATAATCAAAATGTCTTACAAAACATAGAAAACATAAATAATAGAATAATACACTTTTTTACTTCTAAATTTTAATTCTTGGAAGGTCTCTGTAACACTTAGATATATTTGGGGCATTTTTACTGCTAACAGATATTTTCTACTTTTGCGTGACCCATTGTTGGGTCCATATTGTTACATGTTTAGGTTTTTTAAACACTGTCACCAAAGGCTGACTGGATAATTTGAAACCTACCTAGAACATGAATGCCTTTTTGCCGTCCTTGGTCTACCTTTTTAATTCTTTTCAATCATTTCTTATTCACACAGATCAGTTAAGTATATGCAAAAGGAATGATCTGTCTCTGATGATTCTGATTAAGTTGATACATATTTCATTATCACACTTTATGTGTAACTTTTATAGTTTCATCCACTCACATTCTTAATGACTATGACTCCTAGATCTTGACCTAGCTCCTCACTTCGGGTTTGTCTCCCTCTGCTTGCTTTAGCAAGTGATTTGGAGTTCTGACATCTCCTTGTTAGACTGCTGCCCATTTCAGCTTAACATGGCCACGTGTGATCTACTATCCTGCCCTGTCAATGCACTCACCCCTGCTCTTTTTCTTCTGTCATTATCAACTACATCATCATGCTCCTGATCACTCAGTTCCATAAATAACCCATTCCCATTAACCCTTTGTTCTCCATGGATTTGTACAGATGAGCTACTTTCAAGTATTGTCTTCCTCATTCACAGCATTTCTGGAATGTGGACACTGTTGTTTCTATCTTTAGAAATTTCTGAGTTAGGCATCTAAGCTTGACATAATCACCCTAAAGTTTCTTTATTATCTTTGAGAGAAAAAGGAAGACACAGCAATGGATCCACCTCATCTATCTTAAACATCTGTTTTAAACTGAGATGCACCAACCTCACATAATCCCAGTTCCTTTCCAAGTACCTGCAGGAATGATTAGATGCTCTGTTCAAACCTCGAAATCTCACATGTTAAAATTCTGAGCACAAGACTTCTGATCCTTTAGAATTTATTTCCCAGTAAAATGCTGACCAACTTTACTACTATACTAATTCAGAGATTGCCACACTACAAGAAGTGGTAAATGTATTTCTGCTGGGTTACCATTATCGTTCCACTTCAGAACAACAGTCCCTTTTCTGAAACCACAGGATGACCTCTTGTTGCCTTTAGATTTCTTCCTACAGTGCACTCTAATTTTGGATCCATGATTATGACTGGAGCAGAATCATGTGTTGCCATGGCTAGGGGTGACAACGTGGGTTCAGGAAGGTGGGTAGAAACCATTCAGTAATACCTTTCATTCCTTGGGCTTACCTGGGACCTGTTAGGTCTGAGAAGGAATACTTTGTCAGAGTAGATGTATTGCAGTTGTCAAATGGTTTGCTGTTTAGCACTGAAACAAATTAATCAAGCTGTAATTCATGTTAGTATTACTATAACCTATTAATATAATAGAGAGTTCTGGACAGTGGGGTGGACAAGAAAGTAGACTGAAAACTGGCTGAACTGCCTGGTTCAAAGTCCAGCTGAAGACCAGTTGCCAGTCAATAGGCAGGGGTCAATACTGAGACAAACTGCTATCTCAATACTGTTTTAACATAGATTCCTAGGATCACGCAATATCCTGAGTTGGAAGGGACCCATGAGGATCGTCAAGTTCAAATCCTGGCTCCACCCAGAAATCAAGCCATATTTCTAAGATCATTGTCCAAAAGCTTCTTGAACTCTGGTAGGCTTGATGCCATTAGCACTTCTCTGGGGAGCCTGTTCTGGAACTCAGCGAAGAGCCTTTTCCTAATTTCCAACCTGAAACTCCCCTGATGCAGCCTCATGCCATTCCCTCAGTCACTAGAGAGCAGAGATCAGAACCTGCTCCCCTGCTCCCCTCGTGAGGAAGCTGTAGGCTGTCATGAGGTCACCCCTCAGCCTCCTCTTATCTAGGCTGAACAAAGCAAGTGAGTTCAGCCGTTCCTTGTATGTCCTGACCTCTAGAGCCTGCACCATTTTTGTAGCACTCCTTTGGATGCTCTCTAATAGTTTTACGTCCTTCTTATATCCTGATGCCCCAAACTACACACAGTACTAATATGCACCAGCACAGAGTAGAGTGGGACAATTGTTTCCCTTGATGAGCTATCAACGCTGTGCCTGATGCACCCCAGGATATGACTGGCCCTTTTGGCTGACAAACCACCTTTGTTAATGACCTGGATGATGGGACCAAGTGCACATGCAGCAGGAGACAAAAAGCTGGGAGGAGTGTTTGCTAGACAATACAGACAATACAGTTATACTGCCAATCAGAGGGACCTCCACATGCTCCAGAAAAAGGCAAAGGGAACCTTACAGATTTTAACAAGGGGAAGTGCGAAGGGGAAGTGCTGCATCTGGAAAGCAAGAACTTGGGGGTCTTGGTGGACCACAAGTTTACAGTGAGACAACAGTGTCTTTTGCAGCAAAGGCTAACAGAAAAGGTGCCGATCTATTCTCCTTAATCACCAGTGACAGGACCCGCAGGAATGGTGTCAAGCTGAGGCAGGGGAGGTTTAGGCTGGACATCAGGAAGAGGTTCTTCACTGAGAGGGTGGTCAGACACTGGAACAGACTTCCCAGGGAAGTAGTCACTGCACCAAGTCTGTCGGAGTTTAAGAAGCATTTGGAATGTGCACTTAGTCACATGGTCTAAAATTTTGGGTAGACCTGTGTGGTGCCAGGAGTTGGACTTGATAATCCTTATGGGACCCTTCCAACTTGGGATATTCTATGATTCTATAATTCTATGAACAGCTGCATCAGGAGAAGTGTTGTCAGCATTTTGAGGGAGGTGATCCTTCCCTTCATCACCAGTGAGCTTCATCTCAAGTGCTGGGTCTGTTTTGGGGCTTTCCAATACAAGTGAGACAAGGATGTACTGGGGAGAGTCTAGAGAAGGGCTACTGTGATGATTTAGTGAATATGGAAAAGCTGTCATATGAAGAGAGGCTGGGGGAGCTGGGACTGTTCAGCTTGGAGAAAGGAAGGCTCAGGGGGATCTTATCCATGTGTATAAATACCTGATGGGAGGTAACATAGAAGACAGAGACTGACTTGCCTCAGTAGTATGCAACAACAGGACAAAAGGTAATTGTTCTCTTGTCAAAACATGATTCCACCAGTGTTGTGGAATCTCCATCTATGGAGATGTTCAAAACCTGATTGGACACTAGTCTTGGCAACCTGCTCTGGTTGACCCTTGTTTGAAAGGAAGAAGAGGGCTTAGACAATCTCCAGAGGTCTGCGCCAACCTCAACTATCCTGTGAAGCAGAAGAGGATAGAACAGTAAGTGTCCATGGAGGAGCAGGCCATAAAGATATTGTAACAGTGCTATTTGGGTATTTGATTTTTTTGCTGCAATTCAGATAATCACAAGTTGTTTTAAGTGGTGGTGTCAAAGCAGGTGTCACAGATAACAAGATGATTTGTGCAATACTACTTAGGGGTACTTAGGAGTACATTGATGTAATCCTTTGATACTTAAGATTGTATTGATCCAAATTGTTTTGAAATGGGGTTCATTTCTTATCTGCTGTCACAAGGAAAGTGGGCATATAGTATTTATAGCTTTTATTAATGGTATGGAAATTGATGTATTTCTTTATGGTGTTCATGTGTATTTCAGAATATAAGACGTAAGCAATAGTATGGACAAAACTCTGGCAACTTTATTTCTAGTATGTCAAAATTGCACGAGTTTGCTTGTTATATGTAAGATTGGAACATGAAAATTGGTATTGTAGCACATGCAAGTGCATGACTAGTACTGTGAAGAAATACCTGCATATCCCCATACATGGTAGGAAGATATTTCTGCAATTATTTATTTGGAGTTAAGCTGATAGCCAAATTTATGTAGTCATCTCCAGACTTTTTGCCATATTTATTATTTATTATTTTATTTATTATTTTGCCATATTTACCACTTGTTCAGCAACAGTTTGTTCATTTACTTGCCTTAATTTAGACAGGTGTTTTTTGAAATCCATTAAATTTAATATTTTCACACTAGGCACTGCAGCATACTTTTCTTACTTTATTATTTTTTTACCAAGAATCTTGTTGTTAAAGAATGGGGAGTGGCCAATTAGGTTTAACTTCCATCAGGTTGATTTGATGCCAGTTCACCTTTACATAAGAAGACTACTTTTATAGACTTTTATAGACTACAAAGGTTTTCAGACTTCTTTGTACTACAAACTACCACTAATTTATTTTATTTTATTTTATTTTTTTCAGCTTGGGTGGTGGTAGTGATAATGACATTAAACAGCATTGCCTCAGGTGTGGCACAGGAGCATTTTAACAGCATGTGGATGGGTATGTAAACTCCTAGGATCACACCTAGGGACTGGATTTTGATCATACTCTTCCACACGCTCTCCACACACTCTCCACACCCTCTCTTTATTTGTAATACAAATGTAACTACAATAATGAAGCAAGACTTGTTCTTTATGACTAATCTATAGAGGCTGTTAGAATTGCTCATAACCCTCCTGACAGGCTTTGTGTTTACAATTAATTATGACCAAAGAAAGTAGATGCTTAAGTGCAAGGTCACTTTGAAATCTCAGATCTATACATACTGCTGGTCTGTGGTTTAATGGTCTCTATAACCCTTACCTGCTCTCTCTTTGCTCTCTGACTACTTGCTTTCTTTCACAAATTAGATTCTGACTCCTTGACTTAATCATCCCCTGTCCTTGGACAATGTCACTGTTTGGTGCTATTGAGTACTGTTATTCTGCAAATTAATAGAAACGAGAATATCACATGTATATGGCCTATAACATGCAGCTGAAAAGTTCAGATTCTGTCTGGGAGAGGGCTCATGAGCTCTTTCTTTATGCTCTTTTTGCCTAGTCTATCAGTTTTTATTCATGTCTGAAGTGGCCTTACTTATGTAACAATGGGGCTGCAGCAGTGACACAAAGATATGAGCTAAGTTATTTAAGAGGATCTGTTGCTAATCAACAGTTTTATGTTATTTAAATGTGAAATGCAATTAAACTAAAGATGTACCTTTGAATCTTCTGTTCTCTCTCTCTCTTTTTTTTTTTTTTTTGCAATGGTGGGTGATAAGACCTAATAGGATTTCTCTTTCTCATCCATCAAACTGACCTCTTTGCTAATTAATGTGAGTGTGAGAACCTACAAGACTTGTGGCTAATGAGGATGTTTCATTTATTGGTGTATGTGAAAGCATTCACAGCATTAAAGCATCATTCCAGGTGAACTTAGGGGAACGTTTGGCAGAAAATTCCTCCTGACTGAACAGACCAGAAAAATACCCTTAAATCCCTGTTTCAACACTCATCTGCAGCCTGCATTCACTCATACCTCTTTGCACTTAAAACACTTTGCACTAGATTTTAATCATAGAATCCTCTAGGTTGGAAAAGAACTTCAAGATCATTATGTCCAACCATCAAGCTGACCTATCAATTCCCACCATTAAACCATGTCCCTTAGTGCCATGTCCACATGTCTTTCAAATACTTCCAGGAACAGGGACTCCACCACTTCCTTGGCAGTCTGTCCCAGTGCTTGACCAACCTCCCCATGAAAAAAACACTTCCTGATATCAGATCTAAACCTCTCCTGATGTAACCTAAGGTTCTTTCCTTGTGTCCTATCACTTGTCACCTCAGAAAAAAGGCTGACACCTTCCTTTCTCCAACCTCCTTTTAGGTAGTTGTAGAGAAAAATGAGGTCTCCCTTCAGTTCCTCTTCTGCAGGCTAAACCATCTCAATTCCTTCGGTCATTCCTTATGTCTTGTCTTCTAGTCCCTTCACCAGCTTTTTTGCTGTTCTCTGCACATGCTCAAGAAACTTCTTGTACTGAGGGGCCCCAAACTGAACACAATATTTGAGGTGCCATCCCATGAGTGCTCCATAAAAAAGGAAAATCCCTTTCCTAAATCCACTTTCATGAACCCATGCTGTCTGCATGTGATCACTTGATTTTCTCATATGTCATATGATGTCACTCAAGATGATCTTTCCAAGACCTTCCCTGGCACCAACTCAGACTGAAAGGCCTGTACTTCCCTAAATCTTCCTTCCTGCACTTCCTGTAGATTGGAATCACATTTGTTAAACTCCAGTCAACAGAGGGCTTCCTGGTTTGACAGGACTACTGGGAAATTATTGAAAGTGGCTTGGTGAACACTTCTACCAGCTCCTTCAGTACCTTAGACATGAATGTTCAAATGGTATTGTAGGTCTCTTTCTACTGAATTATAGGAGCTTCATCTCACTTTCTGTCGTTCCTAACTCAGGGGGTTGGGTACCCTGAGAAAAATTAGCTTTACTAAAGAAAACTGAGGCAAAAAAAGATATAAAGTACCTCAGTCTTATCCCTGTCCTTCATTATTACATTTTCCCTCACATCTGATAAAGAATGAAGATTCTTCTTAATACTCCTTTTGCTGTTGATGTGTTTATAAAAGCATTATCTGCCAATAACCAAAATGTGTTCCAGTTGGGCTTTAGCCCTTCAAATTTTGTCCCTGAACAGTGTAACAGTAGCTCTGTAGACCTCCTGAGTTGCCTGTCCCTTCTTCCAGAGTTCATACTCTTTCTCCCTGAGTTCCGGAAAAAGCTCTCTGTTCAGCCAGACTGGTTATCTCTGTGAGATCGACTTTTGGTGAATTGAGGATGGCCTGCTCCTGTGCCTTTTGGATTTCATTCTTGAAGAAGATCCAGCCTTCCTGGACAGCTTTACCTTTCAGTATAACCTCCCAAGGGACTCTGTCAACAAGGTCTCTCAAGAGGCCAAAATCTGTCCTCTGGAAATCCAAGGTAGCAGTTATGTTAACCTGCTGAACAGGCCAACCTGGCACAGTCAACACCTGAAGAGGAGTTTATGGGTGTGGGTCCACTGCAGACTGCACGTGGAACAACCTCTCTAGTTCTTCCTCAGCTTTCCTGATATTGCACAGGAAAGGAGGCAAACCTGCTACCAGGTCTAGGCATTCCCTGCTGTCTGAGTCTGCACTGCAGCCTCTCCCTTCATCAGCTTTGTGTGGGTGGAAGTGTCAGACAGCACTGGGTAGGACGAGGAGACACCATAGCTGGAGACACACCCCTTACTCTAAGACAAGTGCCCACCATCCTGTCCAGGCAACTATTACTCGAGCTTGCAGTGTCAATGAGCAGGGTGCATAGCTCTTCCCATGCAAACTGCCACAAATTGACAAGACCTCCTTGTCCCTGTTTGCAGTGCTCCTTGCCGCCAGCAGCACTGCCTAGGGCTGCCCTTTGTATAAATGGGGTTGGCCATCCAAACCTCATCAGCCTCTCTCGCAAAAATTACCACTTCCTGGTGGAGCTCTCAACTACCCTGGGGTAGTGGCTCAGAAAACCACCCTGTACTCAGTGATCCACTGCTCAGCTGCTGAATGGACCAGCCCTTGAGCAGTGTGTCTTGCCATATCACTGCACTCTTGGACTTGCATGTACACAGGCCAGATTCATCCTATATAATTCAGGTGCACAAGACAAATTAGTCAGGACAGTATTGTCTTATGGTCTGAGGACAAAAGATAGAGGAAGGCACTTGAAGTCAACCCAAACCCTAGGTGGGTTAAACTTCCATCTGACATGACCTATTCTCTTCATATAGTAGAAAAAAAGGTTAGGGTGGCTTCAAAGAGCTAGGGTGATTGCTTCATTCTTACAAAGACTCATCAAGAGCTGTGTAGCAGCCAAAACAGTGAAGTTCATCCTCAGCATCTTTTATCACCCCAGCAGCCTTATAGAAGCAAATGCTAGGAATGGCTGTCCACTGGTTATTGGCTAACTGTAATGACTTCTTATAAAAAAAAAAAAAAAAAAGAAAGAGAAAGAAAGGGAAAGGGAAAGGGAAAGGGAAAGGGAAAAGGAAAAGGAAAAGGAAAAGGAAAAGGAAAAGGAAAAGGAAAAGGAAAAGGAAAAGGAAAAGGAAAAGGAAAAGGAAAAGGAAAAGGAAAAGGAAAAGAAAGAAAGAGGAAAATACAGTAGGATAAACATTTTGAGCAATATTAGCACAGACTATTTAAAAGTTAGGTGGGGGGACACACATGGACTGTATTTCAATCATATAAAACATTGATATTTTTGTGAGTTAGAAAGAACTCTATGAAAGACTATCCTATAAACTACTGGAAAGTTTTTGACACTTATCCCTGACACAGCTGCTGCTAGAGACTATTGGAGATGATCTACTGGTTTAAATGAAATGTCAGCCTGGTCTTCTATGGAACGCTTTAATAACAACTACTTAAGAACAGCTACTTTATTTAGTTTTCAACTGTTGTGACAAAAAAATGACAAATAATACAAAACAAGACTGTAGTTTCCAGAGAACCTTTTAACATTGCTAGCTTTCTCCATGACAGTCAAACCTGAATGGAAAAAGCACATATACTCCTTTCAGTTAATTTGAGGGAAAGCAAACTGTTGAAGTTTCATAACAAGCTGCATTGACTTGGCATTTTTCCCCTACTTCAATCATGCCTGAGTGGGGAAGAAAATGGTTGGAAAAATATAAAGGAACTAAAACATGCTAAATGATGAAATTTAGTAAGATGTAAGGGCACACAGATGTTTATGATGCTGCTGTCACATAATTTCCACAGCACAGCGTAAATAATATATTTTTTTTTATTAGAGTTAGACACAAATAATCTATTTCCTACTGCATGGTTAAATGGCAGTTGGTGTTTTAATTTAGGCTATGTGCAGAGTGTGTCCAGCATATTTGTCAGCAAACATAAATAAATAAATAAATATAATTAGTTTACGCATTCTTATAATTAGAGTGTGGACTTCATTAGGAAAAGAGAAGTGAATCCTTCAAGTAAGAAAGTGAAAAGTTTAAAATAATGGATAGCAGCAATTGCTTCTACCTAAAAGAACTGTCACAACAGAGAAAGGCATCTGGTATTTTTTGTCTCTTGCCTCTTTCTGCGTGGATCAGCACTGAAGTCTGTCCCACAACCTTTCCTAGTCTCATTACCTTCAGAGAGTATAGAAAGTAAATTTAAAAAGTATAGCACACTGCCATGAATCTTGACCCTGTAATATTGAAATGTTAAAATATACTTAATGACTGGCCTAACAAAGATCATGGTCCCTTAAAATTTCTTCTTACTTCCCCCAGCCTTAGAAATAAGATAGATAAACACACAGATTCAAACCAATTTGTTTATACCACCTAAAGTCTATATACATTGTTTCAAGAATAATGAAATAATCAAAGATATAAAGCTGAGATTTATTACAGAAACTTTAAGTGATTTAGCAGAAATGCTAGATGTTAGAACAGTTTTCTTCACTGCATAGCAACACATGCAACCCAAGAATATTTGAGGTCTTAGATAACTTAAGATTATGGAAACCTGCATATAACTGTACCAACTTAAATGTCTAATCTGAATGTCTAAAACTGAGTGGTCTGAATGTCTTCCATCATCATTGGAAATATGGTTTTGACTAAAATTTATATCAAAAATTGAGATGCAGAAAATCAAGTTTGATCCTGACCATCCACATATTTTATTTTTAGCATGTCTTTATTGTGTTGACAGCATATTACTAAGTCATGTAAGTAAATATTATAAGCAAAATTTGGTTAAAAAAAGGTTGAAAACTCTAAAAAAGACAGGTGAAAAAACATTTCAGGTTTTGGTTTAAAAATGTATATTTCATACTATTAAGAAAAGGAACATTATTTTCTGAATTATTTAAATAAATAATAAGATTCTCACTTTTCTGTTCAACTAAAAGCTGGAAGGAGTGTTGAGAAGTTGTTAGCCTACTAGTTAATACACACAGTGGAAGAAAATGTAATATAATTATTCCTTAATACTCCTGTTACTTTCAGTATACCTGTGAAGTCTGTAGACAGAGCTGTAAGATTTTTGAAGACTTTGAGTTTTGATTTGATTTTTCATCTTAGAAGGCTCTTAAAAAGTAGGAAACAATATCTGGAATTTATTAAGACTCAAGACTGGAACATGTAGGCCAGCCAAGTACAACCACTTTTCTCAGAAAATAATCTTTAACAATTTTTTCAGCTGCCATCTAGTCACACTGCATGCTCCCATTGAGCATGAACAGCTCAAATCTAGTGGCAGGTCATGGCTAAATTACTTGCAGACATGCCTGTCAACATGGTCCATCTCAGAAAATTAATGAGATAAAACTGATGTTATGAAAGACTATCGTTAGATCATGTACTCCCTACTGGGAGTTTTTTTTTTTTCAACCATTGGTTTGTTTACACTAAAGACATAAATCTTTCAAATCATCCTTGCTGTGGATGATAAAATGAGTACGATGAGAAGACATACTGGTCAAGTTTTTGATGTTAGTTTGCATAGTTAAGAAAGTGATTTCAAGATTGCTGATAACCGGCTAATTTACAACTAATTATCATGTCAAGGGATTCAAATGAAAAATAACCTGAAGAAAAGATTGGAAAGATGAATTATGAAGAAAGCATGAAAAATGCCAGTGTGTACCACTGACTAGATAATACTACAGGATGCAAAATCTGTCTACAAGTATTTGAACTCTATGAACACCAATAAGTCATAGGATTTGTTCTCAGAGGTCCAAGAGAGCATAACTAGGAATAACAGAATGAAAATGAGATGAGAAAAATTCAGACTTTACATCAGAGAAACTTCCTGGGAGGTCTATTAGTCTGTAGTAATCTCCCCGAGGAAGTGCTGGAAGCCTATCACTTGAATAATTTAATACTAGACCGGATAAAGTACTTGAGAATATGTTGTAGGGAACAATCCTATACTGACTTATTACAGCTTATAGATGTTTAAACTACATGCCTGCATTGCATGGATTTGGGGCTCAGGCTATTCAGTGTATGACAAGACTGTGGTCTAGAAGGCTATGCCAAGTTTCCAGGCTGCAATGAAAAACTCTTCAGGTCTCAACATGCATCTGCCTGATGTTCTCCCCTTCAAGTCAGACCACAGAAGGGGAAATTTAATCCTTTTTTGAACTTTTTTTTTTTTTTTTTTTTTTTTCTGTGCTGCCAACAATGCCAATCTAATAATGTTAGATGGATGAAATTTAGTGCTGTGTCAGGCTATTCATATTGGTTATGTGTTAACAGTTCTGTGTCACTTATGAACTACCAATCCTACAGAGTTCATTAAGATTCAGGAAAAGATGTATTGAAAAGATCTTATAAAACTTTGATATAGGCACAGATTTTTGTCCTGGGTCTGCTGGAGGAAAATTACATATGTTCCTAACGTTGCTGACTTGTTCTTATCATGTGCCATTAAAAATGATTTTTCATTGTATTAATAAGTTGTAGGATAAATGTAGTTTGAAGCCATTGTTTTAAGAAGGCAATAGATATTTATAATGTCATTTTAACTTTATTAGCAATTAAGAGTTTGGCCTTCAGTGGCTTAATTTAAACTGTAAGCACACTTATGAAATCTCAGTCCCAGTATGGCTTTTAGTAGAATTAAGAGTACAACATATCTAACATTGGAATATACAGCCCTGATAAAAAATAAATTAAAAAAAATTGCAGTTTTAGAAAGCAGCAGGATTAAAAACATGTTCTGATACCCTTTCTGTGGCTTGCCGTAGGGTCTTGTGACTACCATGACCACTAGAGAACACATCAAAGATGCATTCACTGTTTTCCACTCCAGCAGTCCTAGGCTGGTACAAAGGCCTCTAAAAGGATGTGATGTAACTTTATGTAGGTAGGTTCATGGACTTTTGACTGCTGTTATATGGAGCTCAGGCCCTGAAGAGGGCATGTAAAATAAGAAAACGGAATCACACAATACAGCACATTAAATTTATTTATTTATTTCTTATCATTATTATTATTTTGGTTAACAGTTTAATCACAATAAGAAATATGACTTTCACTCCAGAAAGGAAATGGCTAAATATTGAAGGCAAAAGCTACATCCAAAACCCGTAGCTTTCTGGTATGGTGCCATCTGTAAGAATCTGTATTGACCTTATATGGCAAAGTTTTGGTAGTAAGGGGAGCTGCAGGGGTGGTCTCTGTTGGAAGAGCCCGGAAGCTGCCCCATGTCAGATAAGAACCAGTTTCAGCTGACTCCAAAAGGAACCTGCTACTGGCCAAAGCTGAATCAATGAGTGACGGTGCTTGCTCCTCTGTCAGAACTAATTTAAGAAAGGGAACAAAATGCTGTACAACTTCTGGAGCAGAATTTCCCCTGCAGCCCATGGCGTGGACCCTGGTGGATCAAGCTTTCCCCCTGCAGCCCATGGAGCATGGAGCTCCACGTGGAGCAGATCTCCACACTGGAGGAGCCCCTGATGGGGCTGGTGGATGTGGTCTGGAGGAGGCTGCGGCCCATGGAGAGCCCCCGCAGGAGCAGGCCCTGGGCAGGAGCTGCAGCCCGTGGAGAGGAGACCATACAGGAGCAGGGGGACTGGGGGGAGCTGCCTCCCGTGGGAGACCCATGCTGGAGCAGTTTGCTCCAGGGGGATGGACCTCGTGGTATGGACCCATATCTGGAGCAGTTCTTGAAAAGCTGCTGCCTGTGGGAAGCCCACGCCGGATCAGTTAGGGAAGGATGGCATCCCATGGGAGGGACCACATGTGGAGCACGGGCAGAGAGTGACCGTGAAGGAGCAGCGGAGACAAAGTGTTAGGGACAGACCGCAGCCCCCATTCTCTGTTCACCTGTGCCATTCGGGGGAAGGAGATAAAGACGGTGAATGGAGTGAAGGTGTTTTTAGTTGTTTTTAGTTTCTCGCTGCTCTAGTCTGTTAGTGATTGGAAGTACATTATATTACTCCCTATGCTGTTTTTTTTTTCCATGATGGTAATTGGTGAATGATCTCCTTGTCCTTATCTCATCCCTTGAGCCCTTTTTATCATATTTTCTCCCTCCACTTCCTTTGAGGAGGGCACGTGATAGAGTGGTGTGTTGGATTCTAGTGGGTCAACAGTGAGAAACCACCACAGAATCAAAGAAAGGTTGATACTGGAAGGGACTTCTGGTGGTAATTTGGTCCACCCCTCCCTCCCCCCCCAGTTCAAGCAGGGTGGACTTAGAGAAATTTTCCCAGGACCATGTCCAGGGATTTCCCAGGAGCAAGGCTTCACATCCTCTCTGAGAACAGTAAAATGCTTCCTGATGCTCAGAGAGAACCTCCTGTGTTTCAGTTTTTGTCCATTGTTTTTCTCCTGTCACTGGGATCCTCTGAAAAGAGCCTGCCTCTGTCCTTTCTGCACCCTCCCTGCAGGTATTTTTAGACATTGAGGTCCATTTCTCGACACTGAGCCTTCCCTCTCTTCTGGAGGCTGAACAGTCCCAACTTACTTAGTTTTTCTTCATAGGAGAGATGTTTCACTCCTTTAATCATCTTCATAGTATCTTGTTGGACTCTCTCCAGTGGCCCATTGTATCTCATAAAAATCAAGAGACAACAGCATTCCTCCCTGGGTGGGCTTGATCCACCAACCTTTCAGTTAACAGCCAAATGCACTAACCTATTGCACTGCAGAGACACACATAAATAAAGCAACTGAGCTATAACCTTCTCAGTTTATAAGGAAAAACAATGCTTTTTGGGTGGGCTCTTTTGTTTGGGTGTGATTTGAAAATCAAAGTAGTAGAGAAGAAGGAGGGAAGAATATATTCTATTATAGTAAGAATAGATTAATTTGCTATTGTATGGCAAGAGAATCCTTCAGTTCCCTACAGGGTGATAGACTTGCTTGGTAATTATCTACAAGTCTGCTTTATCTGTTGTAGTCCCTCACCTATGAAATAAAGATAATATTTCACAGACTTTTTAAATACATTAAAAATTGTGAAGTACTCAGGCATTACACTAACAGCAATTATAGCAAGACGTAAAGTCTCTTTCTTGTAGCATATGAGAATAAAGGAGCTAATACTACCAGAATGTATGCTATAAAGTATTATTTTTCCTAGGCGTGATCTCATTTAGCAGATCTGTGGTGACTTCAATTAAACTGTATTATTGTCTTCAGATTAACTGTAGCATTGCAGGGGGGTTGGACCCGATGATGATCTTTCGAGGTCCCTTCTAACCCCTACAGTTCTGTGATTCGGTGATTCTGTGATTTTCAAAATATTCAGTATACCATGAAAAACTTTCTCCAAACAGGGCGATTATTTATTTATTTATTTATTTATTTTTATCAGACTTTGGCAAAAAGAGTAAATTTCAGTAAGCAGTACATTTCTCCAACTGCTGATAAATATGGAAGTTCAATGATATTCTTGCTCAGGTTGTTTAGTTTTCTGTTACACAGAACGACAGAAAACAAAGGTGAATGAGACAAACAAAACTGAAACTGCCTTTATGAAAAAAAAATCAAAAAAAAAAAAGAACACTTTCTCTTTTTTACTGAAACATTTGTTGAATTTATTTTCTTGGGAGATTAAAAAGCTTTAGAAACTGAGACAGGCATTTCTTTGCCCTAGTTTCTTAAGTGCTCTTGCTGATGATTACAGATCTACTTATAAAACTCCATCCTCATATGGCAAGAAAAGTCTATTTCTTTGAGCAAGAGTTTGCAGGGTCAAGGCATGTAGTTGTAATAGAATACTCAGGCAGAACTGAATAACAAAGAATAAAGTGAAAAACACCAGTAAATTAAAATAAAGCTGGAATACACTCAATTAGCTAAATTACTATTGATATCTGTCATTATAAAATACCCAGGGCTGTATAATTTTGTTCTAATCCCCTAAATGCGCAACTAAGCAAGTGAGAGAACATATATTCCTACAACCCCCAGTGGAGACATTGAGATTATGCATGCTCTCACTAATTTAAAGAGGGACTTTCACACTGGGATACATTTTAAAAAGAGAACATTTAAATAAAAAGCAATTTGGTCTGCCTGTAATTGTATTCCCCTTGCTGTTATTGCTAATTATTGAAGATATTTGTGCTTGAATGGGTGAACTAGTTTTTTTTTTTTCTTCTTTTTTTTTCTTTTATTTTCTCTTTTTAATTTTAAACAGCCAAGTTTCTACTTTCACTCAATCCTACTAAAATAACAGGGTAAGGGTCTTTCAGGTTTACCAGTAGCAGTCAGGAGTCAGGAGAGCAAAGTCGTCGTGCTCAAATGGAGGGAGACATACAAATGCTTGGCTAAAATCTGAAACCAGAATGAATCCAGCCACATTCAAAACAAAAATAAGTTCAGAAGATTAAGAGATTGAACAATAAGGGTGATGAGCTCCTGGAGTGAATTTCTCAGAGAATTAGTAGTTCTTTCTCTCTGTATGTCTGTATATTAAGACTGGATGGTTTTTAGATCTCAGCCTTTTAAATCAAGCTACATATCATGGCTGATATGTACAGGCTACTGGGCTCAACAGAGAGGTGATGTGGTTATTTTTAACGTGTAGGAATCTAATTATCTACTGGTCCATTCTGGCCTTTAGTACAGTTGAGGATAAACTTTGACCTTACTGTAGTGGAGCTGAGAAGTGATGAGAAGTGTAGTGAAGATGATTAAGCTTAGAAGCATTTGCTGTTATTCCATTTTATGATTTGTGTCTAACAAAATATACACTCCCTTCTTTCCATACAGAACAGAATAGCAGATGGAAAGACATGTGATGAGTGTAGTGGATAATACGATGAATTTGTTAACATTCATGCCCAAACTCTGGACAGACCTTACGTAGTTCCTTTATGTAATATGGGTGCATGAATTTTGAGCATGGTGGTCAACTGGTGGCTTCTCAGACGTTCAAGAAAAAATTCCATGCTGGGAATACGCCTATAAACAGATAGGTCTTGGCTCAAAGCCTCCAGGTGGATCAAACACCCAGTTGTTGGAGAGAGTAGGATAGTTGGAATTACTCAGGTCAAAGTTACCAGGCTACCCCTGCACCCTGATATGTGCCAGTCCAGTGGTAGAAGACTTTATAATTCCTTGATGGTGAATTACTTACAGAGTTCTCTTATTATTATTCTGAAATGTGGTATATTTCTTATATTTTTCCAGACATATGAAGGTTTCCAAATGTGGTTAATAGGATCAGAGAGCCTGGCTGTCCTTCAAATTAATACATCTGAAGAATGAATTTCAGAAAGCATATTCTGAATAAAATGTCCCAAATATTTTCTAACCAAATTATCATATCTAGCTATGTGCTAGCATGCTTTTAAAAATGCACACTTCTTTGTAGGTTTTTGCCATGTCATTTAATAAATGTCATTGTTTATCCTGATAAGTTATACATGTTCACATATGGTACAAATCTGAACAGTTTCTCAACATGTTTTTGTTAACAATAATAATTTAGTAAATCATCTTGTTTAAGTAAAGGTACCTCATTGGGCTTTAGTTTTCTGCAACATTAGTCTCAAATCTGGCCATTAGATTATTTCTTAATACTGCAGCTATTTTACTCTTCGGCTTATGTAGTTCAGCAATTGCAAGAAAACAGTAAAGAAGAATTAAGGAACACACAATAAATATATTCGGTAGTAGGTTTGAAACAGTTTGAAAAAGATGTTTATAAAATAATTAAAGGATTAATTGTGTAATTCCTTGCTATATTAGGATGCTAAGACTAGATATGCTAGATACAGATAAATTTAGGTCATTGGTTTTTGGCACTGAGTCTGACTGGCAAGCAACAGCTAGTATTTGCTCTAAACTCTTGTAGCCTCCAAGACAGAGTGACTGCATCCAAACTACCTATTGGGAATGGGACTAGTTTGTGCCTAACTCCCAAATTGTGCCTTGGAATTATTTGAGAGAGCTCTAATTGGTACAAGCCAAAACTGTGCAAGGGGCAGTTATAGCAGTGTAACAGACAATCTAGTTCCAGTTTGGGGAATATTTCCTGGCTCTTTTTAATTTCATAATATGGAGGCTAAAAACATTAATAGTTCCATAGGAAAAAAACAAAACAAAACAAAACAAACAAACAAACAAAACCACAAAGAGCAATTGATCTAATAGTAAATACAATCTATTAAATGAAAAGATGCATACAAAATAAAGACTACATATCATCTACAAAAAACAGAGCAAAGTCCATTTAAGCCACAAACTGCTGAAGTCTAGAAGAGTGTCACTAAGTGCTTGTATTATTCTTACATTCATCTGATCTCTGTGGACCTAACTGTTGGCCATTCCTGAAAACAGAATACTAGATTACACTAGGAAAGAGATAAGAGACGATAAATCTATGTTTTGTTTTGTTTTGTTTGTTTGTTTGTTTACATTCAACAGATGCAGGGCAGATGCAAAAAATGTTTGGATTGAAGGTAGTCCCATGAAAGGTGTCTTTCCCAATATGAGGTCTTATTGCTAGGTAGGAGGACAGCCTGGAGTTTTACTTTGAAAAATAATAATAATAATAAAAGCAATCTATCCAAGACTCCTAGGAAGCAATTCTGCTTGTTGCTGATTTACTGCATCCAGCACATAAGAGTGTGGAGCCAGGCAGATGTTGCCATACAATGCTGGAAAATGAATTGTACCTATGCCACAGGAATGAAGCTGAAGACAAGACAGAGTGGATGGTGTATGAGAGGGGATTAAATGTTCATGGCAAATCTATGCCTGGAGCTCTAGAAAAGCAATTATAGAGGTGAGCTGATCACTTCCCATTACAGATGAACTGCTATAGCACATAACCCTGCCACTCTAATACTTTAAGAAGCAGCTGTATGGAAAATATGAGATAACAAGAATATCTGGTGACTCAGGACACACACAAAAAAATCTAGATTTTCAAAATACTCACATTTAACACTCAGTCCTTTGAAACAACTTTGGAATGTACACTCTCCCTTTCTCTGTATACACACATATAAAAGTACATACATATATGTATGTGCATATATATAGAGAGAGAGATATGTATATATATAAGTATGTAGTGTTGTGGTTTAACCCCAGCAGGCAGCTAAATACCATACAGCCACTTGCTCATCCCCCCTGGATGAGATGGGGAAGAGAATCAGAAAGGTAAATGTATGAGAACTCATGGGCAGAGACACTCTACTAGGTAAAGCAAAAAGCACGCACACAAGCAAGGCAAAATAAGGAACTCATTTGCTACTTCCCATCAGCAGGCAGATGCTCAGCCATTTCCAGGAAAACAGGACTCATCACACATAAGTTTCTTGGGAAGACAAATGCTATCACACTGAATGCCCTCCCACTTCCTCCTTCTTTACTTCTTTTATTGCTGAGCATGACGCCATATAATGTGGAATATCTCTTTGGACAGCTTGGGTCACCTATCCTGGCTGTGCCCCCCTCCCAGCTTCTTCAGCACCCCCAGCCTCCTCGTTGGCAGGGCAGCATAAGCTGAAAAGTTCTTGACTGTGGAAGCACTGCTCTGCAACAACAAAAAAACACTGGTGTGTTATCACCACTATTTTTATTGAAGATCCAAAGCACAGCATCATGCATGTAAAGAAAATTAATTCGACCCCAGACAAAACCATGGCAATATAGCTATCTATCTGCCTATATATGTGTACATATGCATATATAATGTGCATCAAAAAGCAAAAAAATAAAGATTTCATGTTATATAAAATTGTGTGATGGAAGGATAGAATATTTTGCATCCCTTGGAATGGAAAAGACAACTCAAGACAGCATTCTTCAACAGAAAAATTATCTTCCATATCTTCTAGTTAAACGTGACATTTTTCATATGTTAGACTTGCATTTGCTTTCAGATAGAGTACTGTTTATTTTCATACTAATGTTCTTTTCTTTGCTTAGCTATTTAGTTTTTTTTGATGAATGAAAGTATACTTGTTTTGCAGCCACAAGCACAGGAGAACTTTGTGGAATCTATCAAAAAGACATTGAGTGTAACAAAAACAGCTGAGTGAGCAATTGAAACTGTAGACTAATGTATGCCATGGGCCTGATTCCCCTCTGCCACTGGTGTGATTCAGGGCTATCACCCTCAATCTCTGTACAGCTGCATTAACGTAAAATATGTGCACATGTGATCGAAACTAGTCTCACAAATAAACACTACATAACTTTATGAATTAATGTACATTTCAAAGGTATATATATTAGCTGCCTCAGTAAATGATCAATGTATTTACTGCTGTTACAATGAAGAGGAGCAGTAACATTCATCAGAGGTAGACTTAGCATCTGCAGATGTTTTACAAATTTCCCAGTTTTATATTGCTACATCCTGTTGTATCCTATATGTTCTGTATTTAAGTTTGCTGTTGTTTGTTGTTGTATCTTCCTTTTCACCAATGACTGAAAACTGTGCCTGTGTTTATCTTTAAACTGACAGGTATGAACAGATAATATGTTGTTGCTGAGGCACTGACAGGTGTGACTAACCAACTGGAGGAAAAAAAAAAATCCATTGCTTTTAGACTGATCAATATTAGTCTTCATCCCAATTGTTTGACCTTGAAAGTTGCAAAAATACATCTGTAACCACTTTCAAAAGGGACACTGCCATTTATTAAATCTGAGACAGCACCATTACAATCAACTAAAACTCAAGATCTGCTGAACAGTTGAAACTATAATTTCCAAATATCTTTCTTTTCTTTAATTGAGGTTTGTTCTGCTGACAGATGAATGCACCCTCGGCTGAATTTGAATTTGTAGTGCAATAATCACTGACTTGACTTAAGTGAAAAAAAAAACAAAACACGTAGACCAGCTCTCTGCATGGTTATATCCAGGAATGTCTCTCAGACAGACCTGACTCCTCCTTTTCCTAATTAAAAGTGGTAATAACGGTTTTATTGGATCTAAATTACACTTTTACTTGACAAACTTAATTTAAAGTGTGACCTATCAACTTAATGACATTTTGAGGCTGGTCACAACTTACATAAATTAGACGAGAGTAAAATGCATTACAATAAAGAGCTAAAATGAAGACACAAAAAATACAAATAATGGATAAAAACACACTAAAATGTTGTCACTAACGAGGTTTGCAATTTGTCTGGAATGAAATCAGAACTAACTCTGCAGAATATTGCTTAACAGGCTAGTGGTTGAAATCAAATATATGTAGCTTTGGTGGTTCTGATAGATGTGATTTGGTATCTGTAATATAAATGCAATAAGTTTTAGAATTAAATTTGCAAATAGAGAATGAAAAGCTGGCCTTAGCTGTCTGAATTCCAGCAAGAAGAATACCTCCCTCTTACATGGGCTTTTCACCCACATGGTTCTCTAAGCCCTAAACAGGCAGCTAAGCATCCACATTGTAAAAATGAAGGAGCTACTAACATTGTACTACAGACATGATGAATATTTGAAATGACACCTAAGAACCTGATGATGCTACACTTGATGCTATATAGAGCTGGAGTGTCCTGTGAGGGGTAGAGATATTTTGTAGGGAGTGGTATCCATATCGGCTTCCCAGTGGTAGAAGATTCTGCTTACTACGGTCATGATAATTTAAGAAATTGTTGCAAAAAAATGGTATTACAGCTATGTTACAGTTCTAAGCTGGTTTTATTTGTTTGTTTGTTTTCAGAAACTGCATAATCACTGGAAATAGTCATGGAACCATTTCAATACTTTATCTGAAAACAATTTTGGAAAAAGGATATAAATATTGAAAATAATACTGTGACATTTCAATGCATTTTTTTTTTAATTTAAAGGAAGAATACAGTTTTTCAATTTCTTCTCTGAAATATAGCCTCTTATACATTTAGAAAAATGTAATTTAGACATTGGAATTAAAATACAATATTACTAAATGATCTGTGTGTGGTTGGATTTGCTTTATTAAAAGTTTTTAGACTTTGATTTACTACTTTGAGATGGGTAGAGAAAACTGTCCACAATTATAAATTACTGAGATGTGATAGCCAATGTCAAACTACAAGGATAGAACGATACAATAATAAACAGTCAAATTACTATTTTTCAACAAGTAAACTTGTTGGAAAAGCTGTGGCCTCTGTCTGTGCATGTACTCTTTTTAAAGCAATTGAAACAAATACGTTGTTTATCATCTTTGCCATAAAAAATGGACTTTGAGGTACTTCTGGAATTATAGAGACACATTTTGAGGAGCAGGGGAAGAGTGTGTTAGGTTTTCATTTCTTTAGAAGCAACTTTTCCACCTACACATTTATATAGTGACAAGGTTAGTGAATCTCTGAACATTTTCATGCAATCACAAACCAGTTGAGGTTGAAGACTCCACAGTATCTCTGGGCAACTCATGCCTGTAGTCAGTCACCCTCAAACTAAGTGTTTTTTTTTTGTGTTCAGCCAGAATTTCATGTGTTTCGGTTTATGCCTATTGCCTCTTGTCATGAAGCAACAGCCTTTTAGTGGCTTTTTAACATTATGGTGATAACAGATTGGTGCTATGCATGTATCTCTCTCAGAATAAACCATCTATAGTTTCTGCCAATGGTTAAGTTTACCATATTTTGGGGTAGGTAAAAATTGTATACTCACCAAAAGCTGTTGGGGGAAAATGTGCTGGAAAGTATTTGTTCAGATAAAATTTTCGTAACACCTGATCCTTATCTTAAACTGTGTAGGAAGGGTTTACATATTCAGACTAGCAAAAAAATTGCATTCCTGGTATGAGCTGGGAATAGAAAGTGAGTAACTGAGTTATTCAGAAGAAAGGAAAAAAAAAAAAAAAAAAGAAACTAGTCATTAAAAATGACATATAGAGCTTTGCCCTTTTTCAGGGCTGAAGTTTTTTTTTTGTGTGTGTGTGTGTGTGTTTTTTTGTTTGTTTGTTTGTTTTGTTTTGTTTTGTTTTCTCCTTTAGTCAGAACACATGTTCTTGGTCAATTATATAAAAACAGTAAGGAAAAATAAAATGATGTATGGAAGCATCTTCCTTTTCAAATTCTCTAGGTTTGTTTCCAAAGCTCTGCCTGAGAGATGGGTTTTCCTTGAACAGCTCTAACTGTGCTCTACCATCTAAATCCCCTTTTAATAACAATGATGCCCTTTCATGTTGACTTAGGAGTTTTAACCACTCTCTTTTTAACTTGCTGTTTTTAAGGCATGAAACTTTTGCACAATTTATTTGCTGTATAATAAGAAGGTTTTGAAAAGACCACCTTATAGTCTGGCTTATTAACTAGCAGCCCTTGCTTAAGATACAGGCTGAAACCCCCTCACAAAGGAAATCTAGACTTCATGGTTTAGGATATATAATCTGTATTAATCTGTAGTATTGTTCATGTGGCTGGCATAGCTACCTACTTGCTCAGTATCGAGAAAAATAAGTAGCTGTAAGATCTCGTTTTTGGCTTTTTTTTTGGAGCTCAATTTTCTGGAACAAGTAAACTATTGGGATTCAAACACCCATAAGGTCAAAGGTCCTGAATAATGGATCCATGCATACACTAGCACCTACACTCTGCCACCATTCTGAACGGTGCTGTGCCTTTGCTTTGGGCTGTAGTGCCTATAGCACTTATGTGGCTTGATTCAAAGGTCTTTAAAATCAATGAGAAACACTTTTCTTACACCAGAAGGAATTCACTAATTAATTGCAATAATACTATTTATTTGATACTTGTGCAATTGCTGTCACATAAATATTTGTTTGTTACATATAGTTTAGTGGTTGCCAATTTTATTACTTGTTCTCTTTCTTTTATTTCCAAAAGGCACTCCCACCGCCCTCCACCCCCCTCAAAAAGCAAACAAACAAAAAACACACAATATTACATGGGAAATATACACATTTTCACCACATCCATCTTCCTGAGGAAATAAAAATTGTGGCTAATCTGGATTGTATGGATTAGTGGGGCTCCACCGCACAATTTACCAAGATATTTGAAGATTTCTTTGGGGAATTAGAGGTTTATTTTTATTTTTACTGCTGCAGTAATCTTCTGATAATCTTTTCTGAAATAATAGAAAAGCAGGTAAATTTTTGTATATTAAAAATAATTTATTTATCCATAGCTCTAATAAATCAATAAATTAACATGATCAAACATCACCAAATTATTGTATGGTGCTAGCAAATGAGAGAGCATTTCTCTCTGTACATAATAAGACAACCTCAAGAATAGGAAGTTTGCATACCCCAGTAAATCAAGAATCAGGAAAGTTTTAGCACAGGAAGATTAGTGGTATGAAGTAGAATTTATATTACTGTTCATTTCACAAGCAGGAATAGCAGCTACCCAGCTGAGGAAAAGATTGAAAATAAAATGAAATGTAATAGGGATCATTTATTTATTTATTTATTTTTTCTCCTGGAAAGCTTTGAAGAAAAGAAAATGAAAACTAAGTATGTCTCTTCTTGCTGATATGTTGATTGTCCTGGTTTCAGTTAGGTTAGGGTTAGGTTAGGTTAGGTTTGGTTAGGTTAGGACAGAGTCAATTTTCCTCCTAGTAGGTAGAATGCTATGTTTTGGCTTAGGATGAGAAGAGTGCTGATAGCAAGCTGATGTTTTAATTGTTGCAGAGCAGTGCTTACACCAAGCCAAGGACGTTTCAGCTTCTCACTCTGTCCTGCCAACGGGCAGGCTGGGGGTGCAGCAAGAGCTGGGAGAGGACAGACAACAGATGACTCAAACTAGCCAAAGGGGTATTCCATACCATCTGATGTCATGCTAAACAATATATAGGGGTGGCTAGCCGGGGGAGGAGGGCCGGACTGCTCGGGGTTAGGCTGGGCATCAGTCAGTGGGTGGTGGGCAATTGCATTGTGCATCACTTGTTTCATATACATTATTATTCTTAGTGCTATTATCATCATTATTGTTATTATTATTATTGTTATTACTATTTTTCTGTCTTAATCTGTCTTTATCTCAACTCATAGGCTTCACTTTGCTGTTTCTCTCCCTCATCCCACAGAGGTAGTGGGGAGGATGAGCAAACGGCTGTGTGATGCTTAGCTGCCGGCCAGGTTAAACCACAGAATGTACAGATAGATTGAGATAGAAAGGAAAAGAATGAGTTAATGTGAATAATATCACACTCATTAGTGTACTTTGAGAAAGGCAAATCTGGGTTTTGGCAGAAGAAAATACTAGAAGTTCTTCATTCCATATGTAGTCTTTGGCAATAGTTGCAATACCTTGGAAACAGCTTGTACTTTTGGGTGTCTGGAATCAGACAAAAATTTGTCAAAGACACAGCTTTGGTGACTGGCTGAAATAATAGGTTTTAACAGGGGAGCTATTCAGTTTCAATAATCTTAGTTAAGTGGGAGGAATCTCATGCAGAGTATAGCCTGTGGGTTAGCGGTAAGAGTCCAGTTGGTAAGCCTTTCCTAGTTTATTGGTATAAACTTCATTGGAGTAAACATTTTTCTGGAATTCAGGATGCTCTGATGGAAAAAGAGGAACCTCACTCTATTCTGGGTTTATGATGCAAGCGAATCATATTCCTCTAAACATGTACATATGCACATATGAATTTCATATGTTAGCATACACTTGAATTCTGGGGAATAATTTTGACTTTTTTTTTTTTTCTTCTTTTTTTAAGTTCATAATCTAACATGATTTCAACAAAATTTGTGACTGGAATTACTATGTATATATATTAGTATGTGTGTGTGCAGACATATTTACATACACATTCTTAGGTGTTTAAGGGTATTCAGAAGTACATAGTAAGATTGATTAAATCAATGATCATTATCTTCCAGTAGAAATTTTATATCATATTTGCCTTTGTAAGTACTGTGTAGCTTCTGTTGCGCAGAACCTAGTAGTAATTTATTAAGTCACGTTCTTTGTGCTTTGTCTCACCATTGTAATAATATGAATTTTTTTCCTGTGATACAATATTATCTTTGAAGCCAAGATAGACAGATTTGGTCAGTGGTAATTTCCTCACACTTTGCCACTTTTAGGTACAGCCTCACTATTGCCAATCTTGGATGCTCTTGTGTTTCTTGAGCTGAGAACAGATATTCACGCTATTATTACTGAAGTATTTGACCTTGAACCTTGAATTTGGTAAGACCTTGCTTAAAGCTTTATATGATTCAGGGTTTAAAGCCTTGGCATCTCCCCCAACTAACACACAAAATA
This sequence comes from Aythya fuligula, assembly GCF_009819795.1. Lineage (NCBI taxonomy): Eukaryota > Metazoa > Chordata > Aves > Anseriformes > Anatidae > Aythya > Aythya fuligula. The sequence goes on along the minus strand of NC_045559.1, from coordinate 174,456,487 downwards.
CTTATTTGCTTTTCTTTACTGACAAATTCCTTCAACACGTTTTTTAGGGGACTTTTCTTAACCTTCTTACTTTGGTCATTTTTCCTTCAAATCCCAGTGTTTTTTTTTTGTTTGTTTGTTTGTTTGTTTGTTTTGTTTTGTTTTGTTTTGTTTTGTTTTCCTTTAAAGATGTACACCTCAAGGAAAGAAAAATGATAACTATCATATTTTAGATGTATATATATAAATCTGCAAGTTATCTATGAAGAACAAAAACAGGAAAAAAAGCTTTAGAAAACTGAGGAGTCAGCAGTGGGGTAGCCCATGGATAATACAAGAGAAAGTTTCTTGTGGAGCTTGCTGTGTCTCAGGAGTCCTTTAGTCTTTCCTTTTTCATAAGCAGTTCTTTATCCTCCAAAAGCTGTAACATCTTCTTCCCTTATGATTTCCTTCTCCTCTAGGATCTCCTACCAAAACTCAGAAAACTGATGAATCAATAGTTGCTTCAGTAGACAGACAACTGGTTTAAATGAATGTACTGATTATCAAGAAATAGTAGTTACAATGGGATGAGGGGATTAAGTACCTGAAAGTAGTCATCCTTTCCTGTGTTTTGTTATGAATAATATTGCTGTGAGTGTTATTTTATGAGGATCTTACTGGGACTTGTACAAGGGAGAAAGACTTCTGAGTCAGGAAAGTGAAAGCAACTGGTTATGTGAAGGCATGTCAATAATTCCAATGACAGGTTATAAAAGATCCTAATGTATGTCTAAAATAGGTTTATTCAACGTATTGAACTGCAGAATTTCTTAGAAGTAGGAGTGTTCACAAGACTTTCCTTAGGCAGTATACATACTTAATACTTGGCTGTCCCTCATAAAAAGGCCAAAGCTTTTTGGTGTTATGCTATTTCAGGACTTGGAGGGAGTGGTGGGTCACATCTACGTGAAACACCACCTAGAAATATGTTTTTTTTTTTCTTGTTTTTTTTTTTTTTTTTTATTTTTTACTTGAGCTAAATTCTCAGAGGGTCTGCAGAGTTTATCTAGACTCACCCATGATTCAAGCAAACTTGAAACATGTTTAAAAAAACTTGGTTGCTCAGGGCCTTTTCTGGTTGAGTTTTGTCTGCGTCTGAGGTCCCACAACCTCAGCCTCTCTGGGCTGGACCCACAACCAGCCTCTCTGGGCAGGTTGTTCCACCACTTGATCATGCTTACAGAGATTATTCCTCTCACCTCCTCACCCCCCCATATTTCTACACCTTGCGTTTGAATAATCAAAATATATAGATTTGTGTGTGCTTGTGTGTGCAAGATGGTAATGCAAGATGGTAAAGTTTCATCTTAACCTTTCATAATAATTGCACCTTTAAAATGTCAGCTGAAATTCCAGAAAAAGATTTTTCTGCATTAAGATTGGGGGTCATTATTCAGGTGCTGCTTTTGACCTTCATTGTGAGAAAAGATGTATGTGCACTTTAAGGGCTTCTTTGCTGAACTTGTAATTTATTTTCCTCCAAAGTTGAGTTCATTGAGAGAATTGATGGAAGTGGAGTGAAATTTCACACAAATTGTGTTCGATGTGAGTATTCATATTATCTTCTCTGGTGGTGTCCTTCCTTTTAAATAGTTGACAATTACAGATTGACTGCAGTTATAGATTAGGTAACTATATAATGCTATTTAAAACATTTTCAAATACTATCTTTAGATAAGCTAGTATCTATTGAAAGCTGAATGGAGCTTCTAATGTACTCTTCAAACCACTGAGGTAAAAAAAAGTAAATACACTTATATGAATGAATATTACTATAACATGATAGAGGAAGTGTCTTGTAATTCCACTGTGACATTTGAAATGCTCTGTGATAAGCACACAATAACACAAAGTCTTGTTGCACATACTGTAGATGCATTTCTCAACTTAAACTATCTGCTTGTTATATTATCAGAGAGACAGAGTAACTATATATGTTTCTGTGTTAGTCCTGTTTTACTTCAAAGTAACACAATACCTACATACATCTATTTATGTAAACCAATATTATTCAAAATAGTTTTTCAGAAGTCCTAAGGACACTTTAGCAACATGATGAAATTATCTTGTATCTATAGTGTCTCAACACAGCTTGCTTACCATCTCTACTGAGTCTCTACCTGAGTTAGAAATGCTTTCCAGTCCCCTGTGAGATTCAGGAGAGTTTATTAAAGTTTGCTACGAGTTACTTCTAGTGAAAATGTCAGTGGTTAGTATATAACTACGTTAGGATAACTTACAGCAAGCTTAAAGCAATTTATGGCTTCTGTGTGAGGAGGTGATATAGAATCTTATTAAGTAAATTTGTTAAACCATATTTCACTTGAAAGTTTTTCCTCCTCCCATGACCAGCAGACTGAACTAGAGAAAGCAGTACGCCCCTTCCTGACATGCTTGAACGTGATGATCATATTGAACGTTACGGTTATTTTAATGTGCTCTTTTAATTTCCACAGAGAAGTGCAGTATTAAATTCAAGAACTGCTATGTGTGGAGAAAGGAAAAATTTGAATGTGCAAAGCAACCCTCTAACATATCTCATTTTCTTAGTTCCTTTTTTAATTTCATTTTAGTTCTTTACTTGTGTTTTATTATTTAAGAGTTTTATGCTTGTCGTAACTCATCTGTAATATTTAATTGATTCCTCCAGTTGTCTCTTACTGCTGTGGGCATTCTAATCAATTAAGGATCTCCACTGAACTGTGGCCTCCTATTTTCCCTCCTCCACCTTTCCTCCATTAAGTCTCTTGAGCGTGACCACATGCCTACTTGTGTTTATGTATGGATGTGCTTGTTTGTTCTTTGAACTTAAATCAGGCTCTTTCATTTTCTTTATCTTGAGGTTGCTTATCTCAGTCTGAATTTCCTCAAGATCCTGTATTCTCTGGGGCTCACTTTAATTTCCAGCTAACCAAAAAGCTGCTTGCACAGCATCCAATGGCAGAAACAGTATTTCTGTAGTGTTTATCAGGCAATCTTGTGATATTATTGCATCAATATATCTATAATGATTCAGTGTCATAACCAATGTTATCATCAGGCAGCAAGCACCTAAATAATCCTCTAAGATCCCATAAAGCCTTTCAGTTTATTTAGTTCTTTCTACTTCTCTAAAATTCAACTGGATAGCTAAAGTTCACAGGTTTTCTTCCTTCCTTGCAGACTACTGTTTCTTTTTCTCATCGCATATATTTGAGAACCTATCTTTTGATTTAATCTCAGTGTAGTCCAGAACTTTGAAATTCCAATTGTTAATGCCTTTAATCCTGGATTATTTTTGTCCTTGACATTTGATCTGCTGAATATTTAAAGTTGAGAAGTCAGATTCCCAGATATTCCTAACCTCTGGTCTCCACATTTGAAAAATTTTGCAATTTAATACATATGAACCATAATATGTTACTTTGTTATAATGGTCATTGTATAACCAAGGAAGAGAAATAGGCTTTCGGGATTAAGTAATTTGTGATAATTATGTGATATAATACTATTGTTTGTATATCATAAAAATAGCTCTGGCAATAATCTTTACGTTTCTGCTTATATGAAGGAAGTACACATTCCTCTTTTTTTTTTTTTTTTTTTTTCTTTTTTTCTTTTTTTTCTTTTTTTAATATAAGAAACATGGATTAAGGGGCAATTTGTATGTAGATACCTCTCCTCCTTTGGCCCTAAAAGTTGCATCTATTTTTTCCAAGGCAACACACCAGAGAACATGTTGCATTCTCCTAAAAAAATGGTCTGTACTCTTTCCTTCTTCCTTTAACATCTGGAGTCACAGGAGATGCTCAACATTTAGACACACATGGGCTTCCTAAAGCCCTTGATCAAATGAGATTTTTCTGTGTCCTGTACTGTTCTACATTTCAATATTGTGAAGTTGGATTGAGGAAGTTTACATGCTTGAAGTATTATAAGGGGGGGAGGGGGAGTGGAGTTTGTGTGTGTACATAAATTAGCCTGGAATTTGCATTGGATAAAAATCTAGGCATTCCTCCCCTTCCTTTCATTTTCCTTTCATTTTCCCCTTTCTCTCCACTCTCCCCCCCCCCATTACCCCCATTACATCCATTTTCTCTTTTCTAGCATCCCTGGGGGAACCTTAAAATGTATTGTAATACCGGTCTGCTGGCTCAGGCTTTTTTCCTCTTGGAGGGATAGCATTTAAAATCCTTTCCCCGGAGATTTTAGTAACTGTTAGTAAAAATGAAAATTTATCTGATACTCTCTTTTTTTCTTTCTTTTCTTTATAATTGCTAAACTGGTCAGCAATGATTCTTTTCTTCTTTTCCTCTGAGTTATTTTTTCCCTCTGTTCTTTCTTTTGATATAGTTACAAATAATTCATGGGAGACAAGAAAAGACCTAAAAGACTTAAATTATTTGACTGGAAAATGTGCTGCCTTTTTCTTACTTCAGCATCTCAAGGAAAAAGTATTCATTTTATTTTTACGGAGATAGCATGGCACTTACTGGATTAGGATACTTTTCAGTTAAGTACACTTGTGTCACATTAATTGAATAAAAATCAAATTTATTTTACAAGAGTGGATAAAGTGCTTATTTAAAATTTAAGCATTTATACAATAGTTGTTTCCTTCAAATTTAACTAATTACAGAATCTAAGCTCTCTGTACATGCATTGTAACTGAGAAAGACTTTGGCTACCCATGGCTTCAGTGGACATTCATGGTGATTGCAAACACTCCTTCTGGAAAATTTCAAAACTTCTCTGCTTCTATGTTGTAGAGAATTAGCATGATGAAAGAGAAATTACAACCAGTAATAAGAGACATGCCCTGATATTCTTCCTTTGTGAAGGGACTGCTTCAGTATTGACTAGTACAAACTAGTCAATAGAGCATCTTGGTGCCTGAAAAGCTGTGCAAAGCAGCCCTGATTCAGCTCTGATACAGCACAATATCTACTCTCATGTTTCTTTAATTTGTCAGTGTTTGCTTTGTCCTTCAAATGTTATTATAGGCATTGCAACAAAGCAGACATTCACATGTAAGTCATGCATTTACACTAGTAGGTAGTATTTAGGTGGACTCCCCTGCTGATTTGAAACCAGACTCAACTCGGTAGACTCATCTAATGTACATTTCTGCCTAAAATGTTAAGAATCCACTTTTAAGCTTTCTATTCAAGAATCATTCTGTAGACAATGGAGAAAGATCACCAATATCACCAACTGCAAGAGAAGTGCATACAGTCTAAACCATGGCATAACTAATTGTCTGGTGGAGGCACCTGTCTATTTCATTAACTTTAGAAGAAAATTTTAAAATTAACTTGGGTGTGACTTTTACGCAAACAAATTTAGATGAGATAAATCCTACTGTTTGTCATTATTTCAAGTGGAAGCCAACTATAAGTATGCCATACCTAATACAAAGTAGTCATTTAAATGGCCTCCATGCACTGATCATGTTATGCTTTTGATTAAAAATCATTAATTTTCTTACCATAACAATTCTCTTAAGAAAGTTGAATCATGCCAGAATATTTACCACTACCTCTGTAGTGTTAAACCCTAAATCCTCCTCATTGTCTCTAGGAAAACAACAAACTCAAGGACTCTTAGATCTAACTGAGAAAACAGGAGAGTATGAAAAGCCTTTTTAAACCAAAACATACCAACTACAACAAATTCAAAAATTACATGGCTATTGCATCATATATTAGACCTAATGTGCATATCAACAGGGCTAAGACATTAGTCAGAAAACAAAACAAAACAACAACAAAAACACATACACACACAAAAACACTCAAAGTTACAGAACTGTATGTACAAAAACACAGAAGACATAACAAAAGCATTGACAGGTTTTGTTTTAAGTTTAAGGTTCTCTCCAAAATAGGAGCACAGCTGTGCAAATCTTGAGTAACCTCAAGCCTGCTTTTGTAATGTTGCTGAGTGTGAAACCTGAAAACAAGAAGGTAATACAATACAGTTTCTATGTTCAGGATTAAATGCTGAAGAGCAAAAAAATGACTTGTTATGAAAAAGAAATAAAAGCATAATTAACTCAAATTACTTCTTTAGAGTTCTTTTTGATAGTTGAACACAAGTTTAAACTTGTGTTTAAATACTAGCCCTTTAAACAGAAATCCATATATAAGCATAAGTGAAAATAGGTGATGGGAGAATTATTATATTTTCAGTGGGCAAATCAGATTTAAAACAAAAACAAAACACACACACAAAAAAGTTCAAAGTACACAAAGTTTATGATGGATGTCATCTACACGGACATAATTTCCTATTTTGCTCCTTTTTAAAATCTGTTATAAAAAGAAAGTTTTTTTCCAGCTTACGATCAAATGTCATTATTTCAGTTGAGAAAAAATTACCTACATAATGTTTATAAGAATAGTGATTGCTCCAAATCAAAGTAAAATAGTTGTAACAGAAACTCCTTGAAATTTAGTCTGGTTTCTGAAAACAAAATTGTATTTTCATTTTCATTGTTGCTGTTGTTGTTGTTTTTGGCAAATAATTTTGGTGAGGGGAGAGTGAAGTACCGTGATTTCTTTAACTTAAAATAAAAATTTTAGGGCTTGGATATTAAAAGAGCTCCAAACCCAAAGACTGATGGGCTGCCCTAAGACAAAACACAGAATTAAATCTAGGATTTAAAATTTCTTAATACAATATCTGGACCATTGCCCTCACAGAACTGAAGAGTGAGAGTCTGGGCATGACTTGAGAGCATTCTCATTGTCCCTGATCTGCCTCACCTCACTGCTCATCTTAGATACCATAATATCTCTTCTTTGAATGGCATTTGTGTCATTCGTGTTATGTTTGTTGGAAGATTTATTTCAGTTGGTAACAAATTACTTGTCCTTCAGATTGCATCCGTGTTTGGCTAAAATAAGCAGTTGCCAAAAGAATATTTTCTGAGAAGTGGTACATATGCACAAAAGACTTGATTGCAGTATTTTCATATATAAATTGTCCTGAACTTCTTAGATTGGTATATCAGTTTGCTTTGTAGGTGTGGAAAGCAAATGTTCAATGACATCAAGGCAGTATCTTTTCTTTTGTTTTATTTTATTATTGTATTGTATTGTATTGTATTGTATTTTGTATTGTTATGTTATTTTATGTTATTTTATTTACTTTAATATTTTATTTTATTTTATTTTATTTTATTTTATTTTATTTTATTTTATTTTATTAACCTTAAAACTTCAGTGACCATTACAATTTACAATTTGATGAATAATTTTTTATTGTAATACAGGACCATATCACAGTTCCTTTTATGAATTGTCAGACTACAGACAGTTGGCTCTCTCAATTTATATAAATACATTTGATAGCTTGCAAATTCAGTTAGATATCTGGAGTTGCTGTGTGAGTAATTGATGTTTCCATAAAAGAGCCTCATCTGTAAATATGTAGGATTAGAATTAGTATTGCTGCAACTTGCAGAAATCAACAGACCTGGAGCCCAAGAATATGGTAAATCTGGGGCATTCATACAGAAAGGAAGTTCCTTTGATATATTAAAAAAAAAAAAAAAAAAAAAAAAAAAAAAGAGAGAGAGAGAGAGAGAGAAAAGGAAAAAAAAAAAAGGAAAAAAGAAAAAAAGATTTCATAACTGTTTAATTAACAACCTAGGAAAAAAGGAAAAATACATATTTGAGACTGAACTGGGTAATAAGATGCCACCTTTCTTCTATAAAAATACTTTGTTACTAGGAAAATTATTTTTAAAAGAGTAGTCAGTGTCTGAACCAATCCGTTGAAGACTTGCATTCTCAATCTTCTGATGTTGACAGCTGGAAAAGGCGAAAGTTGTCTGCCTTATACTCTTCAAATACAATGGGTTTTATTTGCTATTGATTCTTAAGGTACAGTAAAATGCTGCCTCTGGAGTGTGATTGCTGACGTGGCAGATGGTCTTTATTACTCCTAAAGGTCTGTTTGGTTAATGGCACCTTAATTCTTTAGTATCCCCATCTATCTACCCTTCCCTTCCAATTAAGCATTAGTGACACATTTTTATGGTCTCTAAAGCAGCATAAATTAACATCACCTATAGACACAGTAGTAGTAATCCACTAATTGCTATTCTGATGACTAACTTCAAAACACATTGAAGACGAACTGAAATTTTAAGATCAGAAAGCTCCTATAAATGGTATTAAAATGTAAAGAGCATATTAAATCTATACATTTTATATTTTTTAATTCCTCCACATAAGTAGCTAGATGAATTTGACATAGTTACTGCAACACTAGTTTAACATGCATCTATTGCTAAAATTCACTAGAAGCCCATATGTTGGTAGTCATACTCTAGAGGCCCATTACTAACAGGTACATATGGGAGAGCTCTCCTCATATCCTAGAGAAGCTAAAATACCTGTCACATTTGTCCAAGCAGTTCCTGATCCTAAGTATATTAAGTCATTGCAGGAGTGCACTGCCTTCACTGGGTGTAGGTCACAGCTGCATTGATCATTTTAAGTCATTTACGAAGAGTCACATAAAAATTCCACAACCAAGCATTTCACATCAGAACAGGCCACACATGACTTAAAATGACCTAATTAACTCAAACTGTAATGAACTGTAGCTATTTTATTATATGGATAGCTCTTTAGCTATATTGAAATGTCATGTTTTCACAAAGGTTATCTGTATCTACCTTCTTCCCAGAAAAAAAAAGAAAAAAAAAATGCAGTTTAACACTCTTTTTCCCCTTTCTTCAGTTGGGAAAACTGTGAGGAAGTAGACTTTTTTCATATTGGCTAATGTGGAGTGCTTCTATTCTTGGCAACCTTTGAAGTGAGTACTTAAAATAAGAGGGCACTTCCAAGTGCCTAGAGTGGAGTGGAGACACCACGGCTAGGCTCTGTATCAGGTGGCGACTTGACTGTTCTTGTGCACACTGAGACCGATAAGCTGCACTTTTTGCTACCCTGAGCCAAAGACCTGTCATGTTTTGACAAATGCTGTACTCTAGTGTACTTTCACTCATTATAATATCATCATAACACCAAAGCACACCTCCATCCCAAAAGCTACTCGCCTCCAAGATGTGACCACCCCTCACTAAGTACATCCTCTGAATTTCTCAGAGCCTATACTTTTATACGGAGACGGGAAAATTTTTCACCAATCATAACTAAGTTATGCTTGACTAGAGTCATTCAAGCTCCACCTAAAAGATAGAAAATAATATAAATTGTCCTAAGAGAGAGGGGATGTTAGGGAAGATACCATTGTCAGGGAAGATACCATACGTCCTGACTCCTGGGATCAGTCGATGGGCTGAGCCTCTTTTTCCCCCCATTGGGGGGCTAGGGAGGAGGAAATCTAGCCTTTAGGTGAGAATTGAGCACTTGGTTATACTGTATGTCTCTGCGGAAACTTAGAAATCTCTATAGAGTCTTTGTGGCTTTTAATGTGTTAATTTCCAGGCTGTGCACCTGTGTATTTCATGCATGCTAGCTTGCTTTTGAAGACAGTAAATAATCACCGGCAATCCAAAGAACCTGTGTACCTGTTACCGTAATAAATTGCATCTAACTTCATTGTTCCTAGCCATGATAGTTCTCATTGAACATGACTAGTGTAAGGGTGTGATATATTATTGGTGAGTTTGTGATAGTTCAGTACCTAGAATCCAACTGGATCCATAATGGTTAATCGGCTAGACCCTTCAACGTGACAAGATTTAAGCCAAAAAGTCAGGAAGCTAAGCCAAATCTCAAATTCATTTTTACCCTTGTCTCTCTTGTGCCTCATCCATCAGGTGATACTTTTAATGTTACCTGAGCATGATTCTATGTCTGTCTCAAAGCACTGCTGAGATTGTAGATCACTGAGAGATAGTGTACACTTGCCCTGTATGTTTGCTCTGTTTTATGCTTTTGCCTAAGCTTTCAAGATTGTTCACTTTTGAAACAGGATTCTTATATAGAAGGAATTTTGATCTGATCAAAACATTAAGTCCTCAGCTCAGCTGCTTACAACAGAATGAACCGAAATGTTGAGGATGGATTTTTTGTTCTCTTTTTACATATGTGCTTGTTCTTTGGGCACAAATTTCTTGCTACAATTAATATCCCTTCTGGGCCATCTAGAAAATACTTCTGCAAACAAATGATAAACATACATCAAAAGTTGCATAACTCTGTCACAGACAGCATTCAACCGAAACTATAGTCTTAATCTCTATAAGATAAGAGCAAGGACTTCTTTTTAATTATTATTTTCTTCTTTTTTTTTTTTTTTTTTTTTCTCTTAAATAAGTTATCCTCTGCTATTTTAAAATAGGATGTATCCTGTGTTCATGCACTGCAAGAGCAGTAGTATATCTCTAGTTATAAGCTACACAATGTTTTTCTGGACAAGAAAAATAATCTACCTGTCAATATGTGCATTCATGAACAGTATACATTGGATAACCATAAATAATAATTTATAAGTAATTATTGGGACCTCCCACAACAGCCACAACAGTATTTCACTGAGAATAATAAAAAGAAATAATAAATTTCAAGGCATCACATCAGTTCCGATGTCTGTTCATGTTTCTGTTGTGTATGTTTGAAAAGGAAACATAGCTGTTCATAATTTTCATTGTTTTTTACTGTTAAGGATTTTTAGCCTAGTTTCACATGTTGCTTTCAAACTGGATATTTTTTTTGCTTACAACTGCTGACAATTTTGCTGTTCTGAAGTTTTTGAATAAAAAACTCATAGTCCCATCCTTGCCAGCAATAGCAGCAAGAATTATCTGTTCCTTATGATTTTCTGATATTTTCTTCAGATATTGCATATTAAGATTCACCACAGTTATAATTTGTAAAGAAAAAAAAAAAAAAAGGCCTGTCTGGATGGTTTATGATCTAGCTCTGGATGTCACTATTATAATAGCATTCCTAACAAATGACAGGTCAAAGTCGTGGGTTTCAAAGTATTATATAGAGTGTCAATCATTAAGTCCTTGCCAGTTTAAATGCATAGTCACCTAGGCATATCTTTAAGGGATGTACCTGACTTTTCATCAAAAATTCCTTCCATTCTTACCTAGTCTAGTGGGTCTTAATGATTGGAACTCAAAAAGAAGGAAACAGCAACATCTTTGAAAGGAAGACCTGAAACAACTGTACTGTCCTTGTCACTATTATTCACCACCTCCTAAATTTGCAGTGCAGTTTGGCTCTTTTCCCCTCTCTACTTTTTAAATAAACAGACTTTCCCTGATTTTTCAACAGATAGTCACCTTAGTCTTTTAAGTTCATAATAAAAGACAATATTAAATAAATAACAGAAGCTGCAGCATAAGGGAAGGTCATGGCAAGACATTAATTTGATATCTTACATATATTAAATTCTAAATATCTATCCTACAGAAAATGTGTAATCAACAGGGATGAAACTAAATTTACAGGGAGCACTTAAGATGATATTTAGAAAGTAACTTACAATGAAAAAATCAGTTTCACAAATATCTATGGCTTGTTCAGACATGCTGCTTATCTCTTAAAATGCTGTTTTTTTTTTTTGTTTGTTTTGTTTTGTTTTGTTTTGTTTTGTTTTGTTTTTTTCTTGATGGCATTCTCATATCTGTTTCAATTGGGAAATGCATAATGAAAGATCCAGTAAATCATGTAAGATAAGTTTCATTGCAGAAGGTTAGCACTGGTTAATATCTGTCTTTTTTTTTTTTTTTTTTTTTTTTAATTTCCAAGGAAAACTTAATTCCTTTAGTGTTTCTTTTGCAAATATCACAAAAGATAAAGAAACATGCTTATTTTTAATCCATTACCACATTCAAATGTGTATTTATAGTACATCTTGTCTTATTAATTAAGGACTAAACAGCAAGTTTTGCAGTAGTCTGCATTTGGTCAAAAAGTAATTCACAAATTTTCACCACATCACATAAATTTGTAAAGAATGCACACCTTTTTGCATGATATTTTTCAGCATGCCAACAACTTATTTATGGTGATAACATTTGTTCATCTTTAGCAGGTGAGATCTACCAGCAGAGAGCTTAAGTAGTAACTCTGGGTTGAGATTTTCTAAAGTAGTGTTTACTCTTCTTTGTGTCTACAGAAATCACTGGAACTTAAAGAACAATGAACGTGCTGGAACTGGTGTATGCTTTAGAAAATCTCATGACTGTACAGATTCCAATCACCCAAGATTTCATTGTCTATCAAGAATGCTTCTATTATAACTTCTGTTGACACAGGACTGAGCAAAAAAAACCAATATTTCTAGATTAAACAGATGTACCAGAGGTCCCAAAAGAAAAAAAAACAAAACAAAACATATATATAAGTGTAAATATATATATAATTTATATAATGTATAATAATATAATATAATAAAATAATTTATATAATTATATAAATTATGCAATTTGTATATAATTATATTTACATATAATTTATATAATATATAATATACATATTATATTGATATATATAGTTTATGTAACTATATATATATATATCTCCATTAGTTCTGTATGTCTTCAGTGGTTTGTACTAAAGTCTCCATGGTTCACATTTTGTGACATCCTTCCATCATTCGTTTATGTATTTACACTTGTGAAAGTCTTATTTCTTGCCAAGAATTTAAAATATACTTAAGCATCATGCACAGCAACAAGAATTTAATATTACAAATTAACACTATTGCATACCATTAAATAGTAACTTAAATCTACTTGGAGAAAGGGAAGTCTCTTGCTTTCTTTGCATTACATTTACTGCCTTATGGAAATTCAGATGTTCCTATAATGATTCTATTGCATTGGTCTTACTGCATAGACACTGATGCTCATGAAGAATGTTGTGTATCTCTACTGAAGTCCATGGTGCAAAGTTGCATGCAAATGTGAAGGTAGAATGGGGCCTACAGACTTTAATTTCAGTATAGAAAGCAGGTAACTTAATTATGTAAACCAACAGGAGTTTGACCCTGCAGTGAATTTTTAATAATACGCTAATTGTCTGATAAAGAAATCAAATTAGACATTAGTGGTAAATCTTCATCTCAGCATGCAGTTACACACTGAAATGTTGTTATTAATACTAACTGCACATAATTCTTGAGGCACTATGAGAAAGATTTAGGCTGGATTTTTTTTTTAATTATTATTATTATATATATATATATATATTTTTTTTTTTCCTGTTTTTCTCTGTATAAGAAAAGAGTTGATATTGAGCTTTCACAACCAGTTTGGATAAGGCCCAGGGCAACCTTATCAGGGGTGGTACCCCTGCCAGGCAGGGGGTTGGAACTAGATGACCTTTAAGGTCCCTTCCAACCCAAACCATTCTATTATTCCATGATTCTATGATTCTAAAGTCTGTCTTGGGTCTTCTCTATTGATCTTGAGAGTGACTCACAGCTGTCCTTGAATATTATCTCCTACAGCTGATAAATTGGTTGTGGGACAAAATAGTGAAGACATTTCTAACATGATGTGGAAAAAAGCTGCTTTTACAAAGGAGAAATTCTATGAAACCCATAGACAAAATTAAACTTGAAAATAAATAGCTCTTCTAAAATTCCAGAAAAATTCTCCTGAAAGTTTCAAAATTACATTTTACATTCTCATTTTATGATTTCACTTTAGTTATAACAGACATCTAAAATACTTCTGCTACTGCTGTGTCACAATAACGAGATGTGCTATTTGTATAATCATATTTTGTAGCTACTACTGATAGAAACATCATCTGGAGATCAAAGTGTCTTTTGTTCTTTTCTGAAAAAAGCTTCAAACTACTGCTTGAAACTTTTCAAAAAGAACTTTTTGAAGATACTTCCTTTCATATACAATCTCAAAATTATGTGGCTATTTATCTGAAACCTGGAAATTTATAATGGCATAGATATTCTGATAGCTTCCTAGTATCAGTAACTCATAATATTTAAAAAAAATCATGAATGAGGCACAAAAAGTCCTTATTTGTTTACCCAACAAAATTTTAGAAAATAATTTTGGATTTTTTTTTTTTTTTGAGTTTTCAGTCCCTTATATGAATATACAGCTTAGAAATGTCTTTTATTATCTGGAGGCTGAATTTTTATGTGACTTCAAGAGGTAGAGCTTTACTAAGTTAAAAAGTCAAACACCATGAGAACTATAATTACTACTGGTAGTAACAATGGAGTTGGGAGAAAAGACAAGTTACTCTAAGTCAGTTTTTATTCACCTGTTATCTCTGTTTGGTGGTATTCTACCAACTAAGCATCAATTACTATTGATTTCAATGGTAAAACTTACTTAAAGAGAACTCCTAGAGGAAACAGTGACTAGAATTTGGCTTCAGGATGTAAATAAAACCTGAATTATACACCAAAATAAACACCTCCCTGATTCTGTGTATGGGACTCAGATTATTCACTTCAGGGATTTATATAAAACAATGGAAACTCATCACACTGTTTCTAAACTTGGACAAAAATGTACTATTTAATTTCATAAACCTCTCTGTTTTTTTTTTTTTTTGGTCATTGTTTCTGAAAAAAAATACAGTAAGATCCATTGTTATCTGCGATCATTTACCTGTACCTGTGCAATTGCTATGCAGCAGAAACATCAGTCATAAATGTCCTTTCATAATAGAAAGATTTAAATTTTACCTTCTTTCTTTCCGCGGGATTAAAATATTTTGTTTACAGCCATTATTCTCAAGTAGTTTCAGGATTTAAAAACATAATCAGTAAATCATCTCCCAGTCACAGGATTTGACTTAACTAACTTTGATTATGTATGAAATAGTGGTTGTAATCTTTAGCTGTGTTGAATCAAAAACATTCAAATCTCTTCCAGAATTAAGACCACTCCATAACTCCCTTGTTTTCACTGAGCAATCAAGACAGTGTCTATACAAAATAATCAGTGTGGACAGTTTCTGCTGCCTTTAATAGATGAACTGAAACCAGATTATTATTATTATTATTAATTTATTTTATTTTATTTTTTTTTTCTGCATGAGCATCAGCAATGAGTACTTATGACTCTTACACTCCACTTTCCTGCATTTGTTGTGTGATCTGGAGCTTTAGGCAATCTCCAAGCAGCATAGGAATGATGACTTTACAAATTAAACAATTATTTTTTACTTGTAAAATTGTTTGAGAAATCTTGAGATGGCAGCTGTGGATCAGCTGGGAAATGAAGGCTTAGATATGTTTTAAACGTACAAGATACGACATGACCTATGTATGTCTCCATTGGTTTCTTGTGCATTGAAATCCAAATCTGTTTCTCCTCAGTATCTGAGCTGACAGTATTACTGAAAAAGCAGTACTCTTAAAGCAGCTCTAGATGGACTCCAGTATTACTTTACTTTATCCTGTTGTATTTTCCCTTTCTGAAAGTTTAAGGGCTTTTGCCGTTCTTCGGATATCTCTGTCACCATTCCATGCCCACAGAATGCCTCCATCAGCTACATTTAACGTTACCTTCTTTGATCCTCATCTGAATTTCCCTTCCTTTTGCTGAAGTACCTCACAAAGGTTGGAATGTTTCTTTTCAAAACACTGGTTGCTTTGAGTTTTAAGTGCCTCATTTTTGTTTTGTTTTGCTTTGCTTTATTTGCTTTTTTTTTTTTTTTTTTTTTTTTTTTTAATTAAGGATTTTTGAATGATACATTTCTTGGAGAAGAACTGAAAAACTGAAATATTTTGTGTTGTTCAACTTTGTAATGGAATATACACATGATGTTCTACATCACTATTTATTTTATTTACATTTTTTGGCATCTTTTCAGTTAAACTCTTTTGCAAGTATAGAATTCTCCAGCATGACTTTATTGCAGTAATATATACATATACTAATCCACTCTACCTTCTTCCTCAGATTTACATGGCAATGATTCTTATTTAAATGAAACATTTATTTAAATCTTGATTAGATTATTACTGTTCAAAATCATAGAACAAAGGGTATTTTTGATAGGAAGGAAAATTACTGCATTTCGCCCATAGTTTATCCAGTCAGAGACATTTTTATTTCTTGTTTCTCTTCTGTTTGAATTGAACATATTAAAAGCAGCTTCAAGAAAGGATGAGAACATGTAGAGTCACTTGGAAAATATTCTCACACCTGTCCCTGCAGGTTGCTAAACAATTCCAAAATGTCTCATGATATAGACTTAGTTTTGGTTTCATATATTTAATACAAACAAACAAACAAATAAAACACCCTGCTCGTACACCTAGAGGTGAAGTGTTCTTGACCAAATTTGGCTTAACCCAATCTGACTGTGAAGTTGGTTGGTCCTATTCTGAGTGGAAATCTGGACCAGATGCCCTCCAGAGGTCCTTCCACCTCAACAGTCTCAATTATCCTTGTGGCTTCCTTACAACTTGGGATATTCTATGAAAAATTTTCAGTTCTTGCACTTTGAAAGCATAACATTCCTGCTGTACAATAACCAAAACCCTGATTTCTGATTGCAATTGTCTAACTGCTATCCACAGACATGGTGAGTCACAGAAACAAGAGAGAATGGAGTCTTCAGTGGACTCTTTGTTGTTTCCTATGTAGCTTGCAGGCTGAACACATATTTAAAAATAAATAAGTAAGCTATAAAATAACCTAAAGCTTCAAATTACAAAATGAGACACGTAAGAATAGCCACATGAGAATAAATGGGCAATATTTACAAATGCTCCTGTGTTACAGCATTTGTACTTTTGAGAATGCTGAGTCACCAAGCAATTCATCTAACAAAAGCACTAATTTTACATTCTACCCATTAAGCAACCAAGTTATTTCTGGACAGATATAGAGCAGACAGCAATAATTAACACTTTCATTATTGCCTTCAAAACATCACTGACAAGAATGAAGAGCATTTATGTTACTTATAGCAGTTGAAGATACACAGAATGTTTCCGAATTAATTAGCATTACTTTGTAGTACAGATGTTGGATGTGCATGGACAAGATGAGCACTAACATCCTGTGTCTACTTGCTGTTCACAAATATTCATTTTGCAGCTTTGGCATCTGCATATATTACGTGTAATTCTGAGAACTCCCTTTCACATATCTTAGTGATACTGAGTGCCTCACATAAACTGAAGTGAAAGAGGACAGAAAAAGACAAAATCTTATAAGCTTCTTCACTGCTCCTCTTGAATTCCCCCTTTAAATCTCTCTCTCTTCTCTCTCTTTTTTTTTTTAATTTATTTTTTTTTTATTTTTTTCTCCTGTGATTCTTACAAAATACCAGCTGCAAAACTGAAATTCCATCTATCATGCTGTCAAACACACAAAGTCCTGCACCTGGGTTGGGGTAATACCCAGCACAAATACAAACTGGGCAGAGAATGGATTGAGAGCAGCCCTGAGGAGAATGACTTGGGGGTGTTGGTTGATGAGAAGCTCAGAAGGAGCTGACAGTGTGCTGCTGCAGGCCAGAAAGCTAACTGTATCCTGGGCTGCATCAAAAGAAGCATAGCCAGCAGGGTGAGGGAGGTGATTCTCCCCCTTTACTCTGCTCTTGTGAGACCCCACCTGGAGTAATGTATCCAGGTCTGGAGCTCCCAGCACAAGAAGGATGTTGCCCTGTTGGAGCAAGTCCAGAGGAGGGCCACAAGGATGATCAGAGGACTGGAGTACCTCTCCTATGAAGACAGGTTGAGAGAACTGAGGTTGTTCAGCCTGAGAAGAGAAGGCTCTGGGGAAACCTTATATCAGCCTTCCATTACTTAATGGAGACCTAAAGGTCAGTTGGGGAGGGTCTCTGTCAGGGAATGTAGTGATAGGAAAAGGGGTAACAGCTTTAAACTAAAAGAGGGTAGATTTAAGTTAGACATTAGAAGGAAGTTTTTCACTCAGAGGGTGATAAGGCACTGGAACAAGTTCCCCAGAGAAGCTGTGGACACTCCATCCCTGGAAATGTTCAAGGCCAGGCTGGAGGGGCTTTGGGCAACCTGATCTAATGTGAGACACCCCTAAAGGGTGTCACATTAGAAAGGGGTTGGATCTAGATGATCTTTAAGGTCCCTTCCAACTCAAATAATTCTATGATTCTATACTCCATGTAATCCACTTATGCCTCTCTATCTGTGTATCTGATTCAGATTATCTGATTGTAAATAACATAAAATGAAGGCCACCATTCAGTTCTGTGCTTGAACTCTGCCTGCTTTTAGAAACGATACAAAATGAAGGGCTGGAAGACAAATCACTAATAATAGAATATGTGATACAATGCCAGATTAGATTTTATGAATAACATAAGAACATAAGATATTTATATACATACAAGAACACAGTTATCTTAATATATTATCATGTAAAACAAAGACATTTTGTGGGCTATAAAGTTAATTTAATACATGTGAATATAGCTTCTCAAGGAACACTACTTAGGGAAGTTGTTGTCTTTTGATCACAATTCTCATTAAAGTATTAACCAGCAAAGGTGTTTTACACCTGTAAATCATACCTTGAGCATTTTCTAGAAAGTGTTTTTTTGTTTGTTTGTTTGTTTGTTTGTTTGTTTTCAAAATATTTGGGATCCTTCAATGTGCTCCAATCAGCATGAGTGGTGTTCTCTCAGTACATGCAATTTGGTCTTATGTTATTTATATCAATGAATAACAGTCTAGTTTTCTCTAGCGTATTTTGCAAAATGTATCACTCAGACATGAGAGAAAGCAGAAGATTTTGAACTATTTCTACGTGGAGCCAGAAGTCTCAGCATTTTGCAGTTTCTGACAAAGTACCAGAGATGTTTCCTTTCCCACACTAAATGTCTGTACATTTTTTAACTAGTGCATAACATACATTATTTGTGTTCAGATGCATATATTTGTATATGTAACTGTAATGTTACAACATTACTAGCTATGGCACAACTAATTATTTAAACGTTTTCAGAAAGGTACCATTAAAAAAATATGTCCAAACTGAATGACTAAGTAGAAAAGCAATTTTTAAATTATTTTCTATAACCTCATTTCTTTCTAATAGGTTTCTACTCCATTTTTCAAACTTCCTTTTCCACATTTTGCTCCTCTGTATGGCATACAGAATGTTCTGTTCCTCTTTCAGGGATTCTTGCTCCTTTGTTCTTCTGTTTGCCAAAAGCTATAAATTATTACAAAATTGAGGAAGTAAGCATCTAGGTAGTTCAAAATCTATTTACTGAGCTCCTTAGATATGATATTTGCCTATATTGCCTCCTTTTATAATACTTTTTATTAAAAGACTTTGACAATGATATAATATATGACCCCCTTGTCCCTGTTTCCCCAGATTACAAACTTAAAAATTACCCATAAAAGCATGACCTTTTTTTTTTTTTTTTCTTTTTTCCCCAGTAGTTCCTCTAGCTTGCCTATTTCAAAATAAGTCCTTCCCTTCCCTTCCCTTCCCTTCCCTTCCCTTCCCTTCCCTTCCCTTCCCTTCCCTTCCCTTCCCTTCCCTTCCCTTCCCTTCCCTTCCCTTCCCTTCCCTTCCCTTCCCTTCCCTGCCCTGCCCTGCCCTGCCCTGCCCTGCCCTGCCCTGCCCTGCCCTGCCCTGCCCCGCCTTTTTTTTTTTTTTTCTTTCATTTTTCCCCATAATATAGTACTTCAGACATATGAATAAGAACTTTCTTTAAAAAAATATTCCTCAAGGATGTTTATAGATCTTCAACCTGAATTATTATATCATCTCAAAGGTTTGTTTGAGAAGTAATGGCTTGCATTCACACATCTTAAATGTGCAGCTTTATAGAAAGTTTCACAGATTTTACTCTATGTCCATCATGTTGTGTCACCCCCCCCCAACCCTCCCACCCAGCAAAACACAACCAAAACAAAACAAACAAACAAAAACAACAATAAGAAAAACAACCTTCTGCCTACAGCTTCCATGCATGTTTAGTACACGAATTACTCTTCTGGCCAGCATACATGTTTCCTGTGTGCTGAAACTGGTGAAAGTAGAGCAAAGAGTGGGGTTAGCACGGGCTGTGGACTGCAGGCTTGCCCTTAGACAGGGGACACTGAACATCTCATAGATACCAATGACTGAGGCAGCAGCAGACAAATTATATATAAACACTTCAGGTTACGGTCAGTGAATCTAAAGCAGCACATGACAGCAGCCAGCTACAAATCCTACTGCTGGGGACTTGGAGACCTGAGTGTGGCATCTGCAGCTTGCAATTGCCAGCTATGGTCTCAAACGGCTTCAAAGGTTGACTACTCTACAGAAGTAGGCAGAGGAAAATGAAGTCCAAGGAGTCCATGTATAGTCCTCTCTTGCCAGATACATGAGGCAGAAGCACCAAAAACATTTTTGCAGTATTTTAGACACAATCATGTTGCTGAGGTCCAAGGATTTAAAAACACATTAGTGTCAAATGAAACCTGGGTTGCATGTATTGGCTTTATAAAAAGTGTATTTAGGATTACATTCTCAGAACAACTTATTTTTGAAATAATTTTCAAGGCTACCACTTCTATCTATCCTTGGCCAACTTTGTGATCAATCATTTCACTGTTGAAAATAGATGTCAGGAAAGTCAGAAGAGATTCATGTCAAAAGATCAATAAAAGACTGAAGACAGAGTCGAAGAAATTGTGAATATAAAAAGGAAATTCACATAAATTCTGGCCTCTATTTCATTATCCTTTTTAAAAACATAGAAATTTTGTGACAGTAAAGATCTCTCTCCTCAAATGTTAGTTAATGCAACAGAGAGCATGCCTGCTCCCCTTTATACTGGATTGCATTAACTGGGATGACTGACTTCCATCTTTCCATCTTTGCTATGTCTCTACGACTGATGGACTTTTCTTAGTACACAGCTTGGGAGGGAGAAGGTGGATAAATCTTGTATTCTTGACCAAAAGTTTATAGTACTGCTGTTTTTGTGCATGCTATTGAAACAAGATTACATGAGGAATTAGCCAAGACTTACTGTGGGATGCTGAAAGAGAGATCTGAATCCCAAACGTACCTCAGTCAAATGTAGACATGGTCACCTCTAATAAGGAAGCTAATTAACGATTAAAGAGTAGATTAGAGTTCTAAGTATTTTGGTCAAATTCCTCTATTTAACCTAGAGACAATCAGTTCATTTTTTTTACTGCCTCGTCTTAGTTAGCTCATAAATTTATGTGAATAAAACATCTGAAGATACATTTCAGAATTTAGTCAAATGAAGTTGGAATGTTCTTATTCAGTCTTGAGATGTAAACTAGTCACCTAATCAATGCTGAGATAAGCTTCTCTGTAGGTAACTTAGCTCTCATAAATAAAACACTTTGCCAAGGTGCCTTTGCACCGAATGTATTAACCTTGACTACTGACTTAGTCTAAAGGTTTTCCTCTTAGAGAGACAACAAGGATCATTTTGGTCACATAGTCTCACAATCTACAAAAATATTACAGGATATTACAGCAACACTTAAAATTTTCCAATTAGAAGTAGTAACAGCAAATCAAGGTCTCTTCCCAAAAGCATATCTCAATTCAAAGTTCTGCACTGAGTAAGGTGCATTTAATCAATGTGAATAATCTAAGTGGTGTTTTTTTTTTTTTTTTTTTTTTTCCTGAAGGAAAACATTCATAAAACAGGGCTGTTACTTCTAGCTATGTATCAATCTTTCTATATAGTATGGAGTCACCAAACAGTTTAACTTAAAAATTTTATTTTGCCAACTCTTGATGAACTGCCCAACTTAACATAAAATATTATGTAAAGCTGGTCAACAAAATTATTAGAAATTCCGATGAAAAATGACCCCTCTGTATAACAACACTTCCATGGCAACTTCTGCCAGTTGGATAAAAATTATCCTCAGCACTTTTTCACATTATTTTTTATTTCTCTGCCTCTTTTTCTCAATGGCTTGTGTGGAAAGGGCCATGGAAGAAGAGGAACATATAATATTCATATTGTTTATTTCAGGAAAAAAGGTATAAATTGCTCCAAAAGTGTGCATTGCTATGGCAAAGTGTATGGCAAGGTTAGATGCAAATCCAATCTAAATAGGGCTTTTGAGCCAGTCTTGTATAGATTAGGCTCATGGTAGATAAAGACATAAATATAGAATCAGGGAAACCTCAGGCTCCTGAAGATGTCACTGAAAGCTTTCTAGCCCTTTTGGCAAATCCATACTATTTTTTGAGTTCACTTTTTGTCCTATTCAAAAATAACATGAGCCTAAGGTACTAGTAACTGTTTCACATCTTTTAGAACTGTTTATCAGCTAATAGATTTTTGCTTTGCTGTGATATTCTGATAATTTTGAGGACCTGAGTGAAATTAATAGATCTATTACCAAGTAACTTCCAGCATAAACAACAGCACTGGTCCCTAATGATTTTCAAATGATTGGTCATCAGGGTTAAAACTCTTCCTACCTACCCCTTTTCTACAACAATGAATAATTAAATAGATACATACTGTGGCTAAAGCATTTACCATTTCCTGAAGTATTAAGAATCAGATGCTACTGCATGCAGAAAACACATAGAACTAATGTTCTGATCCAAAATGGCAGCAGCTGAATTTCTAGCTGCAACACTACAGCATCAGCACTCATCCTTAAACTCTGTATTTGCTAGACATTACTTAAGATTTTCATTTTAAAACTCCATTTTGTCATGCACCAGCACTACAAATCATTCTCACTTTGACTATCCTTTAAAAGTGAAGTCAAAGGAAGTAAATGGAGTCAGAGTTAGAGGAAATAGAAACTCAAGGAAAATTAGTAAAGCTTGATATATTCCAGAGGGTCTTTATAGTGATGTACACCCACCTGCTATTAAAAAGTCAACAATTTTTATTCTGAATGTATTTTTCCTTAGGTAATTGTGATACCTTGAATGATGATATCACCTTATCGCCTTTGACTGAGTCCAGTTTCTAAATTCTCACTTTCAGGTAATGTCTAGGTTTCACAGATTCTTTTCACAGAATGTATCTAAGACGTCACTTTTGCCATCTATCTGTACAGCTGAAATATCTCATGTCTAGGTTACTGCAACACCCTTTTTCTGTGACTTTGACAAATGCAATCTTGCTTAGCTTCTGCGAAGATCATTTTCCTGGCCTGTCATTTTGACCATTTCACCTCTCTCTCCACCTCCCTCTGCTTGCTACCACTTTTCTGCCACTTCAGACACAAGCTGCTTGGCTTCACTTTCAAAGACCTTTCACAACCCATCCCCACCCCACAAATGATCTTTTCATTCAGTGAAGATCAGTTGACACCAGTTACTGAGAGGCACACAAAACCGGTCTCAACAGTTTTTTAATCAAGTGCCATTCTGATTTATCCTGCTGTCTTTAAGATTGGGAAGCACTTCCTGAAAATATCCCCCACATTTCCTCATTACTCTCTTTTAAGCCCTGTCATTAAAACTTGCCTTGTCATGATGTCCAGAGAGAGATAAGGACAGAAAAGCGGCAGAGTAGTCTTTTATTTCCCCAATATCACATCATTATCTCCTTATTTTTTCTGAGTGCAAGTTCTTTGCAAAAAGGGATTTTGAGGTTTATTTTCACCTACAAAGGAATCCTAGTCAATTATTAGAATTCGTATACTTGAAAGCATTAAAAAAAAAAATCATTAAAAAATAAATAATAATAATAATAAACTCCTGTGAGCTTCTTAAGAATTTTTCTATATTTTTTCCATTCAGAGTGATTTGAACAATATTTCTACATTTCATGGACCTTCTGCTCCTTGGATGTTGTTAGTAGGCTAGTTTCTGCCTTCATCTTCCAGAATAAATATTCATTGGATTCATTTGGACCATCCTGAGACTTCTGTCTCATCTCAGTATAACTGCCAGAGCTGAGCCTACCATCAACATTTACACAGAATGGCTGGGTGCTTCTTAAATGTAGAATTTCAGGCATAATGACGGTATCTGAAATAGAGATTTCCTCAGAAGTGATACCATATGCAGTGTAACCGGCTGGCTCCTTCTGTCTTGCATCATTGCTCAGATAAAAATGAAGTAGTTCAAGCATTTTATGGGAAGGATATAATGCCTGTAAAATTTATGTCTCTCTTGACATGGTGAAAATACACTTCAGGGTGTACCAGAGAACAAACTTGCCCAGCTCTTAAGGAACATAGTACATTGGATGCAGGCCATTAAATTAGCACTTTCTAAACTGTCTAATCTGGTGCAGCAGGCAGCTGTGACTGGTACAAGTATTAGTTATTAACATGTGTTCCCCTTCTTCCTCCCTTTTTCGTTTGTTTTAAAACCATATCCTTAAAGAAATTTTTAAGCACAGATGCAGTCATGTTGATGGACCTTTTCTGAATGAGTACAAATACTGTAGTGTATAGCAGAAAGTGCACAAAGTGTTGTGATGACTTGACTTGCAACGTTGAGATCCTTAATGTTGTAATTATTGTCTTTTAAGGACCTACCCTGAAGAAAATACAGGATATTTAAAACTCAGAGTTTTCATGTAGTGATCTAAAGCCACTAGATGGGTAGATATGCACCAACATGAATCTAATCTTGGATCTGATACTAAGTCACAGAATGAGTATCCATTTTTTTTTTTTTTTTTTTCCCCTAAGAGCTACTTAGGTGAATGATGACCTTTAAACTTATAAATGAAAATTTTGGGTTGAATCTGAAGTTCATTACAAGTAATGGTAGTTTTTCAAACTGTGTTAACATCTTTTGGTTTCTGAAGCAAAACATCTTGGTGTCCTAGGCTTCTGATCTTGCAGATAAATGACCTGTTATTTTGTGTGTCAGTGTATGTGTTTCACCAGGAAAGGGAGCTGGGCACAAAAATGATGTTGTATGTTCCTATTTATATCTATACAAAGGCAGGACATAGCCTGGGAAAAGACTAGGTTCAGGAATTTGGAAACCTTCCTGATATTTTAAACATATATTTAACTTCAGGTAAGTAATGATATCTAGTCCATTCACCTGTAGTGAGTATAGTATATTAAGTATATTAAGGCAAAAGGTGAAGCAAGTTATACCCTTTGCAAACTTTAAAAATCA
Organism: Aythya fuligula; assembly: GCF_009819795.1. Classification (NCBI taxonomy): domain Eukaryota; kingdom Metazoa; phylum Chordata; class Aves; order Anseriformes; family Anatidae; genus Aythya; species Aythya fuligula. Next base: position 174,431,457 of record NC_045559.1, on the reverse strand, counting down.
GTGTAAGATTTAAATTTTCTGAATATGGGAATAAAACAAATAGTGAATTAAAAAAATAAATAAATTGCTTGCTGTGTATTTAAAAGTCCTACACCTTTCTTTTTACCAGCTAAAAATAAATATTTAAACTACAACAAAAAAATTGTGTTGAAGGAGTATTTGGTGGTATTGTAGAGTCAAGACAACTGTGAGAAAGTGAACTCAATTATACTCTTGTTTGTATATCTGTTTTGTTCAGTAAACTCATGTCTAAAATCCTTTCTCCTATTGGTGATATGCACTGAGTACAGACCAGTTTACACACCTGGAGTAAATTATATGCCTGGAAGTCATTTTAAATATAAGTTTCTTGACATTAAGTCACTTATAGATCTGAAACAGGAAATTTCAGGATGAATATATCAATGTTCCTTAGTGAATGTTTACAAGGAAAAAAAAAGTTAGAATGATGTATTCAGATGCTGCTTGTATCTAAGTGTAAAGCTGCACAGTTTTTCATTCAGATCCTGTTTCAGAAGTACAGTGAAATGATTTTAACAACAGTAAAAAAAATAATTAAACATAGGGAGGCAAGATATAAAATTCCTTTCTAAAACTGGGAGCTGAGGACTGAAGTATCATTTAATTATTCAAAAAGTCAAACGTGAAAATTTCTAAGAAACATGAATTCAATAAGCATTATATAAAACATACCTTTTTGTTTAAAAAATCTCATGAGTTATAAAACAAAACAAAACAACAACAACAACAAAACTGATAAGAAGAAAAAAGATGCTTTTCCATCATCCCAGTGAGATAATGTTCTCTAGCGCATGTAAATCATCCTTCAACTACTCCTATTATCTATTCTGTGTTTGAAGTTATCACAGACACTGGCATAGTAAGGAGTGTATCAGTGAGTGAGTGAAACTAATGTTATCTTTTTAAAGCTTAAGTAAAAGTCTCTGTGAAAAAGGTCATCTTTTTTGCTGAAAATGCAATTGGAGGTCTGATGAGGTGAAATCCAGCTACCAATATAGATCCAAAGCCTGGGCTGCAGCTCAGCTTGCTCCTTCCCTGTAGTCTACCTGCACTATGTACAGCACACTGTAGCGTTTGCTGGTGCTTGATAGGATCAGCAACAACCAGAGGTAACCAGATTTTTTTGTACACATATGAGTTGAAGAATGTCCTTGTACTTTGTTAATTTGTTCTTCAACAATCAATTACAAATAGATGTGTTTTTTTTTTTTTTCTTTTTTTTTTTTTTTCCCTAGGGCATTTGTGTTTAGCTCATGGGCCAAATACTTGCAAAAGCAGATAGCAGACTTTTCCCTTGAATTTCCTGTTTTTGTTCTTGGTGACTACTTTTCTATGCTAAACAATTCTGCCTTCAATCCTTGATCTGGAGACTGAGGCTTCTATAGAGAGAATGATTCAGACCAAAGTACAAGCAGATCCTTGCATGTTTATGGTTACATTATAACTGAGTATAAAGTGCTGCAAACAACATATAATTCTTCTGCAGTTCAAGACAGAAAAAAATGTTGAGAGTCTGTTTTCCTGTGTAACTTTGTATTCCTAGCTGTAATAATTACCTACACGTACTTAGGAAGAAATATTTTTCTAATTTAGAATATAATATTTTTTTTTCCTGTAAACATCTTCCTATGATCTGCAAATTAGTATGGTAGAGAAGGGAATGTGTCTGGACCCCTAGAAAATAAAGGCGGGTGCTTTGACATTCAAATACAGCACAAAGTGATCTTTTGACCAGTTAATTAAGCATACTCAGGTTTTTTATTTTATTTTGCTTCCTGTGCAGTTTGTGAATTTGACTTTAGAGCTGGCCAAAGTGGATGGCATGACACAGCTTGACAGTCTGTGTCAGAAGTGTAAGCATATTTGTGAGTCATTGCATGACATAAAAACATGGACTGCTGTAGACACAACAGCAGTGTCTATAAATATATTGGCATGAGTCTCCTTATAAAGACAACATGTGCAAATCACAGGTAATAGTAGCTACAGAATAACTAAAGCCTCATCTTGAGGTTTGTACCAGGATCAAAAGCATTATACTTTCCTTTTTTCTCAAAACACAGACAAAGTTCATAATAAGTATCCTACTTATTCTCTGCTGCACGCACACGTCATTTGTCCCTTCAACATATCAAAACATGTTTGCAGGAGTCTGATTGGATGCTATCTGTACTAACAAATGCTGACACACTCCTACAGAAAGTGATTTTACTCCTTTTTCTATAAACTTACATAGAATGAAAACAGTTATGCTCATATTCAAAATGACCAATATCGGCAGCACAAAATACATAATTTATAAAAAAAAAGTTATTTAATTGTGAGATTCTATTTACATAGACAGAAGACTAAACACTAATTTATTTTCTAGAGACTGAGTAGCTTTTTTGGACTAATGTAAAAAAAAAAAAAAAGCAACAATTGTTGGGGGACAGATTTAAAACAAAGGCTAACTGAGGTATTTCTGTGGAAATTTTGGAAGATCTCTTTCATCTCTTTCCAGTTTTCTGATTTCCATCCATGACTGGAATAATGATAATAACAATAATAATAACAACAATAATAACTAAAATATGAAACATATGATTGGGGAAATGCCACTGAAGTGTTTCATGTGAGCTGTAATAGAGGTGTCTCAATTTCTACTCCATTCTTAAAAACAGATTTTGTTATTGGAAAAAAAATGAATGGCTTTTTTTTGTGTGTATTTTATTTTATTTTATTTTATTTTATTTTATTTTATTTTATTTTATTTTATTTATTTTTTTCCTCATGGGAGCAAAGGACAAAATATCCAAATAGCTCTTATTCTATTCATTCATCTGCTCATATTCATAGACCTTCCAACATTGCTATTTTGAAAATATGCTTAGTCCATGAAAAAAAAAAAAAAAAGGGAAAAAAAAAAAAAGAAAATAAATTAAATGGATTTCAATGGAGAAACATGAAAAAAAAAAACAAAACTAAACAACCCATGCACTTGTGTTCAGTCAATATGAATGCATCTTTCTGAGATTGCATCATGTGTAAGAAGTAAAATCAGTTTTGTTGAAGAATGGAAGTATGTTATGCCCTAATACTATGCACAATAATTTATTTAACTAAACTTTATTTATTTATTTATTTCAGGGAAGAAGAGAATGGGATGGAGGAGGTTTGTCTTGAGTCTATTTGCTTTACTAACCAGAGTTTAAATTTAACTGTAAAACGGTTGTTTAATAACACTTTTTTTTTTTTTTTTTTTTTTAATGTCTATGTTAACTGGTGTTAATTATGCTATTAATTAGGACATGAGTCATGCAAAAACTGTTCCACATTTTTTCACCCACAAACTGGCATGCCCATAATTGCTGGGTTGATCTGTTTATTTTTTTATAATACCATAACATTGACGTTGCTTAGTCAATGAACATGATGAAAAATCATGTCTCTTCAAAACCTGTTTCAAAAGCTTATACAAACGATTTTTGTGGTTGCTATATGACTACCACCACCACCATCACTTCCTCTTCAAATATCCTCTTGTTAAATCTTCTTTGTTAATATAAATCTTATGTTTTATAAATGGGAATGTTTCAGACTATATTCTGATTAATTCTTGAGTATCAAAACTGATATGGTGATGATGAATCCAATCCTATACCCCTTTTGCACCCATTGACTTGAAAGGTATTGACTTAATTTCAGGAGCACGTGGAAAACATGGCTGAGTCCTCAGAAGTAACTTGCTAAACTGAAAATAAGTTGAGAAAAGAACTAAGTGCAGAGAAACTCTACATTTGGAGATGCTTAGAATGGATACAAATTATCTTTGCTCTCTGTTTTCCAGTCTTCATTATCTACAGGCAAGTATCACTGCTTTAGCATTCTTTTCAAATTCATCTCCAGGGTTAACCATCCATGTTTAATCATCACTGATAATGAAATTTGTAAACTTTCAAAAATCCCTTAACTAGAACTGTATGAAGAGGTTTGTGCATAAAGCAGATTGGGAGAAGTTTGCTTTAATTTGCCTTCTTTTTTTTTTTTTTTTTTTTTTTTTTTTTTTAATTTAAAGAATTAGAAAGAGCTGATTGGTTTCACTATGCAACCAGCAAGCTTGACATACCACAGAGAAAACAGCAGAAAGGAAACTCAGAGAATCTCTTCTGTTTTCTATAGCACCTGGATATTCTTTGCACAACACTGATTACTGCTGTGCAGGTAGTCAAAGCACACATCTATCTGAGGGTTTCTCACATTGAGGTCCATGGTAAACAGGAAGTAAACTGAATTTCCAAATCTTGCATACTGAAATTTCCAGATATAACCTTATAATCTTACCAAGAAGATCCAATAAGATTAGTAAGATTTCTCCTGTTACAATGGTTCCCAAATTGCCTTGAGAGGTCTCCAAAGCAAGCAGTTTGAAAGAACAAAGAACTGAATTCAAAACAGAAATTAAAAAGCAAGTAGTGGGAAAAATTATGGTGCTAAAAGGAAGATGTTTTAAGAGCAGCCTGAAGCTGCATAAGAAAAATTTTACACCTATGTGGAAAATGAACCAAAACCTTGCAAACACTGGAATGAAGACAAGTTCAGAAGTGAGCAGCTGGAAAGGGATATGAATTAATGGAGCCATGAATTAACAGTTTGGCTTTCCTGATGTTCTAGGAAAGGTACAATCAAAGTAAGTGTTCTTCACCCTGTCTCATCTATTTATTTAAAGTTGTATCCACATGACACCCAGAAGGAAGAAACCAAAAAGACCCTCTCCCAAATCCTCCCAAAAACCCATCCACAAACTTTAAAAAATTACTTGGGCCAATGAAGCCTATCAGATTTGAAAAAAGGAAGGAAGGAAGGAAGGAAGGAAGGAAGGAAGGAAAGAAAAGGAGACAAACACAATGCTTTGAGACCCTCTTCTTGCGTTTGTCTCTGCTTTCTTGTTTATTCACCTAGATACAGTTTTCTTGAGTGACATTAGAATTTTACTTGGTACCACTAGATCTAAATCAAATAACTCCAGTCACTAGAAATCGCTCTACATATTTGCAGATTTCTTGTAGGAAGTTATTCTATGACCAGTACATGGAATAAAGCTGTCTGGAAGAATACAATCAAATTGTTCCAACTTGCTCCCTTTTGATCTTTGCATCTCTTCCATTTGAATTTTCAAACTATGGAAGAAGAGTGGCAGCCTGAGCTCCAGCCACTGGGCAGGAGGAGCTCTGATCCAGGTTAGCTGAAGGAGGCAGCTGCTTTTAATGTCCCTTAACACTAAGCTGGACATATACACGCACGATATGTCTGTAGGCAGACATTCCTTCTTGTGATATATATGCAGTTGATTGGTTGAAAGTACAGAGGCACGCAGATAATTCTATTATCACTTTCTGAAGAATTAAAATATCGTTAATCTGAATGCATTGCTCAGCTGGGGAGCATGAAAGCACAGTCTAACTCAAACACTACATACCTAAAGGAAACACTGACATCAAGTTAATGAAATTTTGAATCAAGTGTTAAGCAATTAATTTTGTATACCTTTATTAATGATTTGTTTTGAAGGAAGAGTGATACAACGCATACCTTTCAAAAGGATAATCATAGAATGAAACAAAATTATAAATTCTTCTGATAAATTGAAATGGTCAATGCAGTAAACACATAAACCTATTCTTCTCATTATTCAGGACATCTCTTCTGACAAAGAAATTAGCTTTATTTGTCACCTCATTTATCACAGAGAGAGGATTTAAGAAGAAGAAGAAGAAGAAAAAAAAAAAAAAAAAAAAGAAGAAAAAGAAGAAGAGAGAAATACCTTACCTTGCCCTAAGCCTTTTTCAACTAACTTCAAATTGTCATTAGAGTTCTACTTTGGTGCCACTCAGTTTAGTGACCTCTTTCTCCTTTGCAGTTATAAACTTAATTACTAGATGTAGATCTAAAATACAGAATTCTGCTGGATTACTTGGTGCAGTTGTTGGGTCTAACCACATTGCATGTGCAGTAAAACGCCATTTGCTAGCTGCTTATGGTATATGTTTTTTCTCAGATTCTTTTATTTTCTTGAGTTGAAATTTTAGAATGTAAAGCGTATTACTGCAGAATCTCTAGGCTGCGTTCTTAAGTTCTTTGAGCAGAGTCCTTTGTCAAAATAGTTGCAAACCTCTATTACCAATGCTTCATGCTTTAGCTCGAGTTGTTAGATCTGATGCCAGTTGTATAATTTGACAAGACAGGCAAGGCTACCTTTTCTTTTACTTTGTAAAAGACCTTGGCTTTTCCCTAAGTTCCCATGACAATTGTCATTGCGTGCCGCAGCCATGTTCTCCCACTTGTGTCCTCATCAATGACAAAAAGAATATTTCTGACTCTAAGGAGATCTTATATTCTCCTGCCGAGGCACCCTATTATCTGTCTCTTCCAGCAGATCTGGGGCAGCGTGGCACGTGCCCAACTGCAGTCCCAGCAAATGAAGTTGTGCTGTGAAGTTGTACTGCCATGTTATGAACCAAATTCTGTTTTCCAGTAGGGATACACAACTAGGGTGAGTTTTATGGAATGTACAGGAATTAAAGGCTGTATTTAATCTTTTTGGGTCAGTATTTATTCACTAAAGGAAGAGGAAGAAATGTTCTGTGGGCCACAGTGCTGGCTCCATTCCTGAGACCTTTTATATGTCATGATTTGAGCATTTCTGGTTTGTCCTTCCTGATAGAACCCCAGCATCTGTCCTTCCACCTCTGCCAGCAGTCAGGAGAGGATATGTTGCCCTGTGGCCATACAGTCCAGGAGCAGGGCACGTAAATGCTCACAGCTCTGTCTACCTGCATCTTGGGAAGTTCCTTGGAGCCTTCCACTTGATCTCTGTACTCTTTTTTGCAAGGTGTTTTACCTCATCCCACTTTGTAATCTATCATTTTACGTGCATAGCCTGTGGCTGATTCATTTAAAATGTCACTGGGTAACATTGTGGCTTGTATAACAATGTGGGTAATAAATGCGAAGTTTATCCCCAGAGCCTTTCCTTCTAGATTTATAGGCATCCAGAAGGTAGGGGTTGGCTCCTTCTTCTCCCACTCCCCTGGTGCTTCTTCCTCCACATTCCTCCTCATGGCACTGGCTGAATCTGACTGCAGACACCATAGAGAGGATGTGTAGCTACCATTCTGGTAGAAAGATGAGGAATAAAGAGGATTGGTTGTACATATCCTTTACTGTATGGGTGCCTGAGCACTGGCACATGTTGCCCAGAAATGTTGCAGAGCCTCCTTCCTTGGAGATCTTCAAAAGCTGTCTGAACATGGCCCTGGGCAACCTGCTCTAGGTGGCCCTCCTTGAACAGTGGGGTTGGACTGGATGACCCCTAAAGTTCCCTTCCAACCTTTACCATTTTGTAATTTTGTGATATAGATTCAGGTCTATTGATTGCATGGGGATATCAGCAATGGGAGAGTAACAGGCAGGGAGTCCTGTGTCCCAATACTCTGGTTGCTGCCCTGAGTGCTATTTTGTAACCACGGCCTGCATATCTACATAATTCACAGGTTATTTCAGTGCATTTGCAGAGAGAACAGTTGTTTTACAGGGACTGCATCTGGGCCAGTCTATATCTATGAACACAGAGTTTCTTGGTCTGCTTTAATGCAATTCTTTCTTTGAAGAAAGATTCCAAAATGATTTCTGCCTGTAATCTATCTGCTTCTGTCTCTTGAATTAATACAACTCATTTGATCATTTGCTGTTCCCTTTTTGGTCTGTTCTTGTTATCTCTGCTGATTATTCACATCTCTCAGTGCTTCTCTAAAACTTCCCCCACTCCCAAATTGGATCCTAAGTATACTTTTCTTCTAACTTATCATGTTACTTCTCTTAATCATATTCTCCTATTATTTCTTTCATTTCCTTCCATCTCTCTCACCCTTCTACCTTTCTTCTCTTTGCTGCTGCTACAAACTCGACTTTCTCCCATTTCTTAGCCTTGCATTTCAGATCTGTATAAACTTTTCTCTGCTTTTTCTGTTGCTGGTGATACTTATTTATACCAGTCTGCTATCATTTCTTCCCAAAGTTTTCTTACCTCCCAGTTATAATTCTCTGTTTCAGAATCACATAACCCTTGTCACTTCTTCCTGTTTTCTTGCACATAAGGAATGTCTGCTCAGTCTCAAAATGCCATAAACTTATGACATTTAGCTTGGCATCTTTCTCTTTTCTCTTTTGCAACCTTTTCTTTGTGCAGACCCTGCTCTTTAGACTCTTCCATTTTTCTTTGTTCTCAAACTGTAGCTGCTGAAAAATTGAAAAATTGTGGTTTTTTTTTTGTTTGTTTGTTTGTTTGTTTGTTTTTTTCCTCATATATAATTAACAGGGAGAATGCATATTTTCTGCTTGCCATGGAATTGCATTCAGAATCAGTAGAACTCAGATCAGCAGAATTGTTTAGAATTAGTACCTATACAGTTCCCTAACACAAAAGTCATGGTCTCTGCACCAGCTTTAGAACTTAAATGTGATTGTTCCTTTATTAAATGACTGAGCCCAGGCTTCCTTTATCCTTTCCATCAGCTAAGACTGACAGCTAAGACTTTCAGGTGACATTCATAACTATATGGCCAAATCTAATTCTTGCTCTATATTTTTGGATGTCCCATAGCACAAAAAACTCCTGTAACCCTGAGTAAGTTGGTTTAAGATTCACTGTCCTTTGAATAATCCAACAAATAATACCTAGTCTCCCTGCCCAAACCCAAGTTGTGTGGACATGATTTTAATCATCATCATCCTCAGTACTGGGGTATTAGTCATATTCTCATAACATTGAAGCATTCTGAAAAAAAAAATAAAATAGAAAATTAAAAGAACTACAGACAATTCTTGGAGATACAAAAAATGCTTTGCAGAGTAAAGGAATGCTATAGTCTGTTCTGTTTGACAAATAGAAGTTTAAAAGGGTGACTTTATTACCTCTTGTCACGTTAACGGGTGTAGCTGAGTAACCATTATGGACCTGGTTGGATTCAGGGTACTGAACTATCACAATTACAGATTCACCAATAACGCATTAACCATTAGGGGTCCGGTTGGATTCAGATCACTGAACTACCGTGGTCATGGATTCACCGATAATGTATAACCACCCTTACTCCAGTCGCTTTTTTTTTCTTTTTTTCATGACTAGGAACAATACAATCAAGTGCAATTTATTACAGCAACAGGTACACAGGTTCTTTGGATTGCTGGCAACAGTTACTGTCTGCAAAAGCATGCTAACATGCATGAAATACACAGGTGACACAGGTGCACAGCATGGAAACTAACGCATTAAAAGGGAATGCTCAGGTAATGAAGTTTTCTCTCCTCTCCTCTCCTCTCCTCTCCTCTCCTCTCCTCTCCTCTCCTCTCCTCTCCTCTCCTCTCCTCTCCTCTCCTCTCCTCTCCTCTCCTCTCCTCTCCTCTCCTCTCCTCTCCTCTCCTCTCCTCTCCTCTCCTCTCCTCTCCTCTCCTCTCCTCTCCTCTCCTCTCCTCTCCTCTCTTCTTTAAAAAAAAGAAGACAATATTAATTATTCAGTGAAAGAATTCAGCGACACGTAGAGTAACTTTTCTGTCAGCTGCTATTTCAATCACAAATAATGTGTCACCTCCAAAAGTTCATCTCTCTCTTTATGTTGACTAAAGAGATAACAAGTCTTCTAAGTGTATAAAGTTAGGTAAAATAAATCATCATCAAGTTATCAATATCCACTTAAAGAATAAGATATTCTTCAAGTGTTGTACTCAAAACCAGATTTAATGCCTTAGACATGTTATCCACTAGATGCAAAACAGAACGTAATTTATGGTCTGGATTTTAAAGATCTCTCTTGTACTGATAAACATCTATACAAATTCTCAAACACAATTCCAAGCATCTAGTCTAGTGGTTAGTACTCCACCAATATGGTTAAGAGCTCCATGTTGTATCTTGTAGTAATTTAAAACATCTCAAAACTCCACTCCTTACCTTTTCAGTAGAATCTGTTAGCAATTTTACTGGCTGCCCCATGGTGCTCTTTTTAACCAACATGATAATTCAAATTCTCATTGGCTAAAGAGATAGTAATCTGAAGAAGGGCTTAGCAATTTTGTTCAAATTCTGAAGCATTGCAGGGAGGATTTACAGAGGCTCTAGAGAGAGCCTCTTATCTTGCTCCACTATTGTTAAACTTCAAATTTGCATGACAAAAAATATAAGTAAAGAAATGACATGAGTCACTTTAGTCTCAATGTAAAAACAACATGACAGAAAAACAACTTAGGAAAACAAAAAGAAAAACAAAACAAACAAACAAAGAGACACCCTTACACAAAGAAGAAAATGGAAAAGGAAAAAGATTGCATACACATAAATACATAAACTTAAGAAGCTGATGGAATATGCCAATAAACAAAGACTATCTTACAATGGCTCTATATCCCACAAAGGAAATAAATCATTATCTGCTTTCATTCGGTGTTCAATGAACAAACAATTCACTCGCAAATGTATTTCTAATCGTGCAACCTCTAATAAAACCTCTCCCTTCTTTGACCTGTTTGGTGTACAAAGATTGACCTGTCCTGAATTATGAAACTTATATTAGGCAGAAATTATTTCCTTCACTGGCTGGCACTGAGCCAAGTTAAAATGTTTTGGGAGCAAACCCTGATTATTGAAAGAAAAATGATTTAGAAGTCATCAGGACACTCTATAAGTGACTCTAAAAAAGTGGAATCAAGTTATAAAACAGAAACTATAAAGAAAAAGATGACAAATAGAAGAGACAATAGCTAATCTGTATCATAGGCTACTGTGCAGCATCCCTTGCTCTCCTCTTTGTCTCTCTTCTTTTTCTAGTTTTAGCATATCAAAACACTAAGGAAAACTTAGAATTGCAAATTTTCTCTACATAAGGTACTAAAAGTTCCTCCAAGGAAAATAAAACAAGTTTTCTCAACATTTTTGTTGTCTGTTATGTTTCTTTATTCAGTGGTAATAAGTAAAACACAGGGATAGATAACCAGATATTTACTTATGGATAGAATTTTAACCAAAGAGAGAACTTCATAACCCCTACCCCTAAGCGTTTATATGATTATACCCTGCAACACAGCTGGAAGCAGACCATGAGGAGAGGAAGATGTAGAAACATTAATATAATAGAAAACTGAGAATTCTGAGCTGTTCTTCAGACAGTTAAATGTAGAATGTTTTTGAAGTGCATTAATTTATTTATTTATTTATTTTTTTGCTAACTTGGCTGGGCCAAATAGGAAGGAGGGACAGAATGAGAATAGTTCAAGGGAGATCTTTGTACCTGGGATGCAGATCTGTATCTGACACTGACCTAAGACACAGCAGAAGGGCATAATCAAATTCAGGAACTTGGAAGCTCTGTTGTGATGTATACATGGACATAGATAGCACTACATAGCAGAAAGGAGTCCTGTGGATGTGATGAGGATGTACATACAGGTGACTTTACAGAGTGTTGAGGCCACACACACATTTCAAGTTGTATGAAAGAAAATGAAAGGGCACATCTGAGCCAAGTAGCTAATAAAATCCTGAGTCTACTGCTGTTGGCAAAATGAGCGTGGTGCAGAGGTGGTGGTAAAGGTGTTGAAAGGCAATATAAAATAAGAAGGAAAGAGAGGATCTACACAGGTAATTCTTGTCATCTTTGTTGTCTTTGTTGTCTCAGCTGAGAAGGATAAGATGTAAACCACCTAAACTTGGATTTGGCATTCTCTTTACATGACTTCACAGGATAATGGAATATGAAGAATTTCAACAGAATATGCTTAATAAATGCCAAAAACATTCAGCCTTGGCCACCACCATTCACAAATCTATCCAGAAATGGTGGTGCCCATTTTTACAGGATATGTTAGGAACTACTCAGGAGCTGATTCTAATGCCATCTTAGGGTGCAGTATGTAGTATATGTAACATTCATGTGGTGATTGGCATCCTCTGTGAGTAGAAAAAGAGCAGGGATCTCTTTTTCTGATAAGTGCTCCAATGACTGGGAAACTGTATAAGTGAAATATATTGTTGTTGTTCTCAAGACAAAACAGAAAACTAAGATCCTCCTGCTGCAGTATTATTTCTATTTAAATTTTCATGCTAATTTCAGTGAGGCTTGCATTGTACTGCTGTGTATTGTTAAACAACAACTGTATTCTGCTGAAGAGACGGCTGCAGTTCAGTAATGCATGAAGGCGTTCCTGGGTATTGTATGCTGTTTGAATGATCCATATAGCATGCTAAGAAATTCTATTAAAATCCATTTGTATGACAGGTGCTAGATAAAAGAATAACCTCTGTAATACAATTAGAGCTTCCTCCAGATTAAATGTGCTGTATGAAAGTAAGCTCTGGTTCTGGTGTTTTTATTTAGATTATTAGTGCTTGGTGTAGTACTTAATGATGCTTCTGATTGAATAGCAAAGTATTCATACTTAGTTTTGCTGAAAGGTAAATTTGATATTTATCAGATTGCTTTATGAGACAGCAAGGAAGAAAAACTGACAGCTTGTTAACCATATCTCTGTCTAGAAATGTTAAACTCTTATGTGAAATGGTCAAATAATTTAAATGCTGTGCATTAAATTTTTAGGAGAGGTTCCTACCATTTCATCGTGATCCCAAATACAATGGTGACAGGTGGCCATGTAATTAAAACCACCACCATTAACAATAAAAACCACAAACATAAAAATACAGTGGTAGTTCTGAGCACTGATATTACAGATTTTGCTTCATTTTTTTTTTTCTTCCAAATTTTCCTTTTACACAGATGGTGGCTTAGCTTACTCCTGAAAGTTTTACTTTTGGAAGCTATTTTTATTTATTTTTACAAGCGCACCTTCAGGGAATAACAGCAGGGGGGCAAATCCTTTATTTTATGCTGTCAAAACCAATATGCTGTGAGTTATTCACATTACTTTCTGAAGTGCCAGTCAACAGCTTTGTGTTTGGAGCAGTGCAAACCACTAACAGAGACTCAGAAAAAGCAGTCTCTGAATTGGTAGCACCACAGTGGGCGTTGGAGTTGGGAGGGGGAGAGGGGAAGAGAAAGAGAGAGAAAAAAAAAAGGGTCCTTTTTTTTTTTGTTGTTGCTGTTGAAAGTTTTGTAATGAAAGGAGATGAATCAGGAATTTTGTAATAACATGTGCCTAGCCACTTAGCTGTAGCAGCAGATCTGAAATGAAGCTTACTCAGCACAAGCTTTGGACTTTTCAGACCTTATGTATCATTTCTGATCTACTAAGCTTCTCACATTTGTTCAAAATAAAACAGAGAATAAAAATAAATAAATAAATAAACAACTTTTTTTTCTTTTATTTAAAAACATTCTGAATTCAAAAAGAACACACATATTCAACTATTTGATTTTCAGAAAGAAGTTGGCACAAAGTCTGACTTTTTACTCACACAAAGTATTTGTCTTCAGAGTCATCAATTTTAGACTGATACTTTTTTTTTTTTTTATTTTCTCCAAGAGTTCATCTCAAAACAGCAAACAAGAGAAAGTGAAAGAGCAAACATTAAATAATGTGCTTGTAAAGGGAACATCTGCCAAATTCTTCCACTGAATGCTGAATGGCTGCTGAAACTTGAAACTAGTGTTATTTCCCATACAGAGAAGTAACTTATCAGGTCTTCTGACAATGCAGAGACCTCAAGACAACATTTCTGGAACTGTTACAGAAAACCCTTATAACCATAATATATATATATATATATATAATTTTTTTTTTTCCCCCAAAGGCTGAAAAATAATTTTTTTTTTTTTTTTTTTTTTTTTTTTTTTTTTTTTTTTTTACTAGGAAGAAGTACCAACTCCTTTCCAACTGTCTCTGTGCTGAAAAGTGTAACCTTCCTAAATCCTATCTTCAGGTTGAAGCTGACAGGAAAATCTGTGGAAAATTTACCATTTTATCTAGGGAGCTGCAGCAGTTCAGTGGAATATAATAGTTTTCTATATGAATTTACAACACACCAGCCGTTGGAGATAGATAACTTGGTACAAGTCCAGCAGGCTCGATTATTCAGGATGTCTGAGGTATGAGAGGATGACAAGCAAGACAAGCACAGATGTTGTTCTTTAAATGACTTATACTGACATGGTTTGCTTTCTTACTTTGAGTGTTGAATCAGGGAGACAACTTTTAGGTCTTAGCTGTAGGAGTTTTAGAATGTGGGTTAACAGAAGAGTTCAAATGTCTCACTGTTACAGACTATTAGTCTGGGGCTGAAAGCTTTTCCTTGGTCAAACCAGCTACAAATGGATACCTATTTGCAAAAGCAAGAGCAAAAAGCTCCTGGGTGAGATGAAAAGTACTTTTTTTTTTTTTTTTTTTTTTTTTTTTACATTTGTCTTTCCTCTTCTGTGTAACAGAAATTGGTGTGCCCACTGTGATAGTGTCTAGATAAAGCACTTGGGCTCAGATGAAGTGCTGACCCCCTAAAAGTTTTCCTTGCAATTTTACCCATGTTGTGATTGTGTGATTGAGATCTCCTTGGATTAGTTATAAACTGTAAAAGTCTATTTTTATAAAGCAGTCTGTAGGATTTGATCCTCCCTCTGCTGCTGGGAGTCAAAACAATTCAGACAATATTTTTCAGTCAGGTTGTGGCTACTATGGTGCACAAGAACAATGGATTTTGTTTGTTTGTTAAGTTGTAGCACAAAGGAACTACAGAAACACAATAGAAGCCACTTTTTAATTTAATACAATAGAAGATACTTTTTAATTCAATAGTAAAAGTTTTACTGTACATACATTGACAAAGTTTTTATTTCTTTATATTTCTAATATGCTGTACACCTGGTAAAAAGAAATGCTCTTTTCTGTTCATAATTTTCTGGGGAAGGAAGTGCTGAAATGCATCTAGGATGAGATCTTCTATGGCATCAGATTGAAGTAATATTCAATCTCTCTCTCTCTTTTTTTATTTTTTTTTTTCTCTCAAATTTCGGTCTGTTTACAAATGACTTATCAAAATAGTAACTCTAGACTTCCATCAAATTAGTCTTTCTCTCCTAGTTAATTTGGTATAGAATAGGTATATAGGACAAAAGGTATTTGGGGCTTCAATGCTTGTACAAATAGAAATGGATCTTTATATGATCCATAAAGGTGTATATAAAGGTGTAAAAGGGACTTATAGTGTGAAAATATTCCGATTCCCCAAATGACTTAAATTTGAGTTGTTCAAAAAATTTCAGATTAACAACTTTTTGGTAGGAAAACATTTTTACTACAGAAAAATAGCACAGCTCTTTACAGGCAATGTTCTTACTCATCAAAGTCCTACTGATATTGGGTTATGCTACATTCAGGAAAAGTGCCTACCCATTATTGTGACTTTAATAAAAATCAGACACATTGACATTGACCAAATCAATCATATTTATTTAGGAAAACAGCCAGAACATTTCGGACCTATTGGAGAATATGTTGTTTAAGTACATTATTATCTTCTTTCCTACTAGAGATCTATGTTGTATTATCATTTATTCTTTCATACAATTTTATCTTACACCCAGGAAAAAATATATTAATTATCAATTATAAAGAAGCATATATTTGTTTTTAATGTGAATTTAGCTCTCACTCAATATATGTTAATTTTTTGTCAGCAATTTTAAAAGATAAAGATGACTTAGTTTGAAGAAATGAGATTACAGAAGATTAGTACACAGTTTAGACAGAAATTGTGCAATTGCCATAGTTGAAGGTACTATGATAACTGTAGTAGGAAGAAATGTAATATTTGTTCAAATGAAAGTTCTGATATTGTCTATAAATGTTGATATTTTGATGTCTTCTGCTTTTATAATTGACTTTGAGAATAAATGTGGATCTCAGAAGCAAATCCACAGTCTGTAGGTTGAAATTTGTTTCTAATTTTAATCCTTATTTCTTTTTAGCATGTTAGAATGAAGAAGGATTCAACAAGAATTATTCAATAATGATTTTCTAGAAGAACAAGTAAATGTAGATAAACTTCACAGAATGTTTTTAGTTTGAAGGGATCTTAAAGATCACCTAGTTCCAATACATGGAACAGTATGGGCAGAGACATCTCACACTAGAACAGATTGCCCAAAGTTCCATCCAACTTTGCCTTGAACACTTCCAGGGATGGGACATCTACAACTTCTCTGGGCAACCTATTACAGTGTCTCACCACAGACAGAGTGAAGAATTTCTTTCTAATGTCTAATCTAAATGTAACTTCTTTTAGTTTAAAGCCATTACCCCTTATCATATCACTTTGTTCCATCTTTCTTTTAGGCTTTCTTCAACTACTGGAAGGCCAGTAATAAGGTCTCCACAGAGCCTTCTCTTCTCTAGGCTGAACAACCCCAATTCTCTCAGACATTCTTCACAGGAGACGTATTACACTGATCATCCTTGTGGCCCTCCTCTGGACTCACTCCAACAGGTTATTCTCCACAGGGCTGCTTTCAGTCCGTTCTCTGCAAAGCTTGTATTTGTGCTTGGGATTGTCCTAGCCCAGGTTCAGAACTTTGTGCTTGGCTTTATTCAACTTCATGAGGTTCACACAGGCTAGCCTCTCACACCTGTCCAGGTCCCTTTGCATGGCATCCCTTTCCTACAGTGTGTCAACTGTGCCACAGAGCTTTGAGTCATGCACAAACTTGCTGAGCATGCATGTGATCCCATTGTCCATGTCACCAACAAAGACATTAAATAGTATTGGTCCCAGTACAGTGCCCTGAAGAACACCACTCATCACTGGCCATCTGGACATCAAACTGTTGACCGCAACTCTTTGAATGTGTCTATCCAGGCAATTTCTTACCCACTGAGTGGTCCATCCATCTAATGTCTTTCCAGTTTAGAGACAAGGATGTTGTGCTGGACAGTGTCAAATGCTTCCTTACAGTAACTACAGTAGATTGGAAAATACAACTTCAATTTTTTGGTCACATAACTAAGGAATTGATGCCAACTCACTTATCCATTGTCCTGAAATCAATGACATTCTTTATTTTCAACATTTCTGTGCTTTTTGGTTCAGGAAACCACATAATGTTTTCTAGCTTATAAATGAAAACCTCTGGGGACTTGCTTGTGCAGTGATTAATTGCAGGGTAAATACGGGTCTATATGTTACCTACAGATAGAATGTTTTTTTTCTAAGTGTCTAAAAATGCTAAAATCTATACAGTTTCAATGAGGTCATCTGTCATGCAGTGACTTGATGCCAAAGTGTCCCATCCTTTATTTGAACATTTGGTTGCATTTTTCTTTTTAAATTAGAGACGTTCATTAAAATAATTGATTGCAATAATACAGATACCGAGTGAACTATCCCTAGTCATTCTATTTAACCATCTTGTTTGAATGCAAGGTGTAGAAGGCAAGTTATCTAGTTAAGTGGAAGTTTGATAACCTAATGTAACATCTTTAACATCAGAGATCAGATAAAACATTTTATGTGTCATTGGCTCACAGGAGTCTGCCTGGGCAGATGGTGTTGGTTTTATAAGACAGACATACTTTGCCTGGAGAGTTTCAGAGAAATATAGGCATTATTTTCCAACTCCAGTAAAGGAGAAAGGTGTCATTTCACTGACAGCCCCAGAGAATATTTCCCCGTTACTGCTTGCTTGACAGATGCCAGGAACAGATTGATGTGTAGAGAAAGGCAAGGTACAAGGAAACCGTACATTAAAACTCATTAACTTTAGATAGGAAAAATCTGTTGGGAGCAACTCTAGAGCATTTTCTGATGTACAGTAAATGTTTAACATTCCAAATATATGTGCTTTTTTAATGTGTTGGGACCGCATTTACATATTAGGTGTAAATCTGAATGAAAATGAAAACAATGACAAGGAAAACACAAGAGAAAATGCAGCATTAAAATTAATCATTAAGAATCTGAAGCAAAATATGAGAGATGTTTGCATCCTCCTAATTCTTGATCCATCAGAAGCTGTAGATGTGGAATTTGAGAGGATCACTTGAATTTCCAGTATTAATTTTCTCAGGATACTTATACTTGTTTATAATGGAACTTTTGTTTATAAAAAGAAAAAAAAAGAGATCTGCTTCTCAGTCCTGCCAAAATTGTAGCCATATACTTAGCTTTGACTGGTGAACAAAAAGAGATGGGACATAATTATGAGATTTACCACACAAGTTGGTTTTCTGGCCAACCAATCCATATGTGTTGATTCATCCCATTGACCATTTCTCACAGGTATCATAGAATCATAGAATGGCTTGGGTTGGAAGGGATATTAAAGATGATCCTGTTCCAACCCCTCTGCCATGAGCAGGGACACCACCCAGGAGACCAGGCTGATCAAAGCCCCATCCAACCTGGTCTTGAACACTTACAGGGATGGGGAATCCACAGCTTCTCTGTGCTACTTGTTCTATTGCTTTTATTGGGTTTACATGGCAAGGGCTTGATAGCAGGGGGGCTGCAAGGATAGCCTCTGTGAGAAGAGCCCAGAAGCTGTCTCATGTTAGATAAGAGCCAGATCCAGGTGGCTCCAAAATGGACCAGCCACTGGTCAGAGTCAAGCCAATGAGCAACGTTGGTTGAGCCTCTGTAAGAACAGATTTAAGAAATAAAAAAACCCTGCTGTGCAACAGCAGCTGGGAGAGTGAGGAGAACCAGCCCTGCACACCCCAAGGTCAATGAAGAAGGAGGGCAGAAAGTGCTCCAGGCATGCAGCAGAAGTTCCCCTGTGGCCTGTGGAGAGGCCCCTGGTGGAGCAGGCTGTCCCCCTGCAGCCCATGGGTCTCATGGTGGAGCAGATCTCCACGCTGCAGTCCGTGGAGGAGCCCCCAGTGGAGCAGGTGGATGTGGCCTGAAGGCCCACAGATTGAGCAGACTCTGGTTTGGAGCTGCAACCCATGGAGAGGAGCCCACACAAGAGCAGGGACTGGGGGGGGGGGGGGGGGGAGGAGGGGACTGCTGCCCGTGGGGGACCCATGCTAGAGCAGTTTGTTCTTCATGGATGGGCCCCATGGTACAGATCTATATTTGGAGCAGTTCTTGAAGAGCTGCTGCCTGTGGGAAGCCCCCACAGGATCAGGTCACGAGGGATGGCATCCTGGGGACAGACCCCATGTTGGAGCAGGGGACAAGAGTGACAGTGAAGGAGCGGACGAGATGAAGCGTTAGGGACTGAACACAGTCCCCATTCCCAGTTCTCATGTGCTGCTGAGGGGAGGACATAGAAGAAGGTGGATGGTGGGGGAATTGCTTTTAGTTTGCTTTTAGCTTCTCACTGTTCTGCTCTGTTACTGATAGGCAATAAATTATATTAATCTTCCTATACCAAGTCTGTTTTGCCTGTGATGATAATTGGTGGTGATTTCCTTGTCCTGGGGGCTCATCTGGGATCTGCAGACTTGATGAGGGTGCACTCAGTCTCACTGTCCATGTCACAAACAAAGATGTTAAATACTGCTGGTCCCAGTACTGACCCCTGAGAAACACCACTCATCACCGATCTCCCCTTGGACATTGAGCTGTTAACCATAACCCTTTGAGTGCAACCATACAGCTAATTCCTTAACCACCAAGTGGTCCATCCATCAAATCCATGTCTCTCCAATTTAGAGAGAAGGATATAATGGTGGACAGTGTCAAATGCTTTGCACAGGTCCAGATAGATGGATCCTATCCACCAAAGCTATAACCCTGTTGTAGAAGGCTACCAGATTTGTCAGGCATATAAGGTACAGTAAGTCCCTTAGCCTGAAAGCATGATACGAAATCCATTTTAGGCATTTTATTGGTCCTGGTAAAACCACCCTGAGACTGGGATCTGCCCCAGCATTACCAGCTGGTCATGTATGTTACATGTATGTGTAGTTGTATGTATGTAACTATAAGCATTTTATTATGAGAAAAAAATACTGTCCATTGAATTAGGCATATACTTGGGAAGATGTTTTAGAGGATCTTGCATCTAGAAAGAGTACAGATTCACAAGAGGAGTGAAGATGTGTGTGCATGTGAATTATATAGGCATACTTAATTTTAGTAGTTTGAACACTTAACTTTTCAGCCTTAATATTCTTTTAAGGTAGATCTCATTAGAAAATTAATTTATATAATTCCTGTTTTGATATAAACAACTTTGATGGTAATTTTGTAGATGAAAACAAATTAAAAAAATAAACAGTATAGCTAAAAGGAATGTTTGTAAGAAATTCTGTTTTCAATGCAAATGGGACTGTGCTTAGTGAACTGAAAATGGAAAACAAAAATAAACAATGGCATGCTCTTGGTGTGTGAATATCTACTTATTCTATAGATGTAGATAATTTTAAAAAGGTTTCTTTTAGACAGGTAGGTCTTAATTGTTTTATTAGCTATGTATAGATAGTAAATTATTGATATAGTCATGCATAATTCAAA
Organism: Aythya fuligula; assembly: GCF_009819795.1. NCBI lineage: Eukaryota > Metazoa > Chordata > Aves > Anseriformes > Anatidae > Aythya > Aythya fuligula. Next base: position 174,411,002 of record NC_045559.1, on the reverse strand, counting down.
TAATTGCTTGTAGTAGATACCCAGTCTGATAAATATCTAATGGAAATGCAGACTGAATACTTTTTCTTCATACGAAGATTTTTATATATATATATATTAATTTTAAATTCTCATGGAACGTTGTGTTAATTTGCATAATGGCATAACTGTCACAGCAGGTTACAGGTGATGACTTGGACTCTGATGCTACCTGATACAAAATGACCCATCTCTTACTTCTGCTTGCAGGCTGCAGCTAATGGAATGCAAACCTATAAATAATAAGCAATTATAAAGACTAAAAACTATCTTGAAATGTAGTAGCCAATTAATACTCATTTTTCATTGTAAAAAATGCAAGTGCCTGGGTTAGATACTGTGAAGGTCAGTGTTACAGAAGTTTACCACGAGCTACTTTCAGTTTCTAAATAGAATCATATATGACCATCAAAACAGTAATGTTTGAATAACTTTTAAAAATTCATTTAATTTTGTGTGTGTGTGTGTTTTCCCCCTCTCTCTCATTCTCTTCCAAGGAGGAAGAAGCGCTTAAGCAGGATAATACTACATTTGGTAAGACATACTGTTCCTTCACAGATACCTTCACTAAGGAAAGATTCTGTATTTGAAGTATATTGTGGGGTTTAAGTATGCCCCAGTTACTGTGGCCCCCTCTGATAAACAAGAAGGGAGAACTGGTAATGACAGACATGGATGGATAAGACTACAGTACTCAATTTTTTTTTTTTTGTCTCACTCTTCACTGCCAGTCAGACTTCCCACATCTCTCATTTCCCTGAACCTATAGATAAGGGCTAGGGGAGCAATGTCCCTCCCACTGTAAGCAAAGAGCAGGTTTGAGACCTCCTGATGAAACAGATCAGATATGGTGCCCAGTGCTGTGCATCCCAGGGTCCTGAGGGAACTGGCTGATGGAATTTCCAAGCCTCTCTCCATCACATTTGAAAAGTCCTGACAGTCAGGTGAAGTCCCTGGTGACTGGAAAAAGGGAAACATTACTCCCATTTTTAAAAAGTGTAGAAAAAAGGACCCAGAGAACTACAGAACTGAGCCTCACCTCTGTGCCTGGGAAGATCATGGAAAACACACTCTTGGAAGCAGTGTTAAGGCACATGCAAGACAAGGAGGGGATCCATGACAGCCAGCATGGCTACACCAAAGGGCAAATTGTGCCTGAGCAACCTAGTGGCCTTCTATGATGGAGTGACTGCATCAGTTGACACGGGAAGACTGACCAATGGACTACCTGGACTTCTTCAAGGCCTCTGACACATGACATCCTGATCTCTAGATTGGAGAGATATGGATTTGGAAGGTGGACCATTCAGTGGGTAAGGAATTGGCTTGAAGGCCACAGCCAGAAAGTAGTGGTTAATAGCTCTATATCCAGGTGAAGGTCAATGACACGTCCCTCAGGGATCCATCCTGGGACAAGTGCTGTTTTAATACCTTTGTCAATGACACAGACAATGGGATTGAGTGCACCTTCAGCAAACTTGTAGATGACACCGAGCTGAGTGGTGCGGTTGATACAATAGAAGAAAGGGATGCCATCCAAAGGGACTTGGACAAGCTTGAGAATTGGTCTCATGTGAACCTAATGAGGCTCAACAAGTCTAAATGCAGGGTGCTGCACCTGGGTTGGGGCAATCCCAGACATGAGGACAGACTGGAAGAAAAACTAATTGAGAGCAGACCTGAGGAGAAGGACTTGTGGGTTCTGGTGGATGTAAAGTTTGACATGAGCCAGCAGTGCTCACTTGCAGCCACTAAGGCCAGCTGCATCCTGGGCTGCATCAAAAGTGGAGTGGCCAGCAGGTTGAAGGAGGTGACTGTTCCCCTCTGCTCTGCCTTCCTGAGGCCCCACTTGGGGTATAGCATAGATGTCTGGGGTGCCCAGGACAAAAGGATATTGATCTGTTAAAGTGGGTCCAGAGGAGGGCCATGAAGTGGATCAGAGGGCTGGAGCACCTCTCCTGTGAAGGCAGGTTGAGAGACCTGGGGTTGTTCAGCCTGAAGAACAGAAGACTCCAGGGAGACCTTATTGTAGCTTTTCAATACTTAAAGGGGTCTTATAAAAAAGACAGATAGCAACTTTTTACTTGGACAGATAATAGGACAAGGGGCAATGGTCTTAAACTGAAAAAGGGCACATTTAGATTAGATATTAGAAGGGAATTCTTCAGAGGCTGGTGAGGCACTGGAGGAGGTTGCCCAGAGAAGTTGTAGATGCCTTATTCCTAAGAGTATTCAAGCAGATGTTAGATGAGGCCTTAAGCACCCTGATCTAGTGGGTGGCATCCCTGCCCATGGCAGGGGGGTTGGAACAATGTAATCATTTCAGTCCCTTCCAACCCAAGACATTCTACGATTCTATGATTCTTGCATTGTTGAGTGTTGATTATTGATAAAGATGTCTATTTATTTTGTATGTGAACATGAGTAGAAATAAAGACCAATCCTGAAAATTCACAGGCCATGTGAAAATTCTACCATGGTTTGCTGGCTTTTCAGATCCAAGTATTTCAGACAGAACATGAATCGCTATCTAAATATGAATTGCTTAAAATGATTGAGGAAAGGTTTTGGTGTACACGTGAACAAATTCAGAGTTGCTGAAGCAAAATCTTCTAGCAAAATTCTAGCAAAATAACACATTATTATCCATATATCTGGCTTAGCCATGTAGTTACTATTATTTTCTTGGAAATCCTGAGATCTATACTAGGTTTTGACTGCTGTTCTTGTCAGAAAACTCAAAGAAGATAACTAATTCATAGCAGCCTAGTCTCATCAAATATTGCCCGACAGAGTGAGATGTAGCCATGTAGTTAATGAAAATCTGAAGGTTTTTAAGGTCTCTGTACAAAATATTTTTTAAACATAATTATAGTTGTATTTAATGAAGTAGCAGAACTGTAAAGCTGTCAGAAAATGCTGTGGCAACAACATTTCTTGAAGGAGCATATTAAATAATAATGATGTCAAACATCTGAAAGAGTGAGCAGACCTTGCATGCATAGTTTGCTAGTCAGAGGAAATTAAAAAGGGATTGGAATGTTGCCAGTTTTCTGACTATAGGGGAAAAAAAAAGAGACCCATAATAAGCAACAGTTGTAGTTACAATATTTGCTGAAACCAACACACATTAAATAATAATGAAAGCAACCATCTAAAAATGTTGGCAGACTACATGGAACAGCTGAGATGAAGAATTTGCAAAAGGGGGAAAAATAAATAAATAAATAAATGAAAGAACTGGGATGTAGCCAATATGCTGCCAAATAATAAAAAGCTCCATTGGAAATTAAATGATGACATCAATTTCAGACAAGTATCTATAAAACAAAGTATAAAAAATAGAGTAAATTCTTGGGCCAAGTAAACGGCAAAATCTTCACAGATAAACTTATGTCTTCAAATAGGAATTTACTTAAGTATTGTTCTAAAGCTCTTTATTTTCTTACAATTCTATAATTAAAAAATATGGGCAAGCAAGACACATTGAAATACAGAACGGTGGTGAAGTCCCTGCCCAAGGCAGGGATGAGGGCAGGGGTGAGAGAGTGTTGGAATTAGAGAATCTTTAAGGTTCCTTCCAAACCAAACCGTTCTATGATTCTTTCTATGATTTTGTAAAATAATCTTTGAAATTATTTTGAAAATTTAGTGAAGATGGTAAATTTCCTACTAGCCAAGAGAACCTTACTATCCTTACACTAAACTTCAACCAAATAACCCATGACACTGGGATCTTATGCTTTTTTTGTAAGAATTAGGAGTGAATTGAAAAAATAAGATTAGCTTAGAAGGGTTGTTGAAGATTCCAGATGAGTGTTAGAAATGGAATTGTTGAGTAGGTGTTACGTCTGTTTCATTTTTATCTTATATGTTCTCTAGTAAATTATTAGACTATCATAGCACTCAGGGGGAAAAAAAAATCTCTCATTTTCAGTGCTACAAAAGGGCCAGATAAAACTGTTAAATTCACTGGGGTCTGACTGATAACAACACAACTGAGATCATTATTAGGCCTTATGATTACAAACAGAATGTACACTTCCAGTAAAGAAAATATATGTTCACCTTTAAAATGGAAATGAGGCTTTGTAATGGACAACAAAATGCAGAACCTCTCAATCCCTGCCTTGCAGTTTTACAGCAATAGAAGTGTCTAATTTTAGACAGTGCTTTTAAAGCAATTGTCTGTACCCCAGAAGCCTCCTGTTTTGTCCAGGATGTATCTCCATCTTGATATTTTTCTTAGTGTCATAATTCAGCCCATCAGTGCTGACACCTCTGTAGCAGTGGCCTGTATAGTCTGATATTCTAGGCATTCACAGTCAGCTGAGAAGCATTTCTGACCGAGGGAGAGAGCTGGCTTCTACCAAAACATCTGTTGTGTTTTTTTTTTTATTTTATTCTTTTTTTTTTTTTTTTTCTTTTTACTTGCATGTCCCTGTTTTCAGTTACTAATTAAATATTTCTGAACTAGACAGAGCATAAAGCAAGAGAGGTAATTTCCTTCTCTGAATAGCCAGGGCACTCCCCTTGTCTATGAAGATACCTAGCTTCCAGGTCTGGCAAAAGAATATAAACCAAAATGTTCTCTGGATACGTGCAAGAGTTTGTTCCTAACTTCCTCATAGACTTTGAGCATTCTATTCCTACTCACCTCTCTCTGTTCCAGGTATTACAGAATAAGTCCTTGTCCTTGGGATACTGCAGTGTTCAAACTGCTTTTACTTAAGTTTCGTTTAGGATTTGGACTTTGCTATTAATACCTACATTTATATTACTTGACCTGAAGTAGCTGTTCTCTATTGTTGACAATAGAGAACAGCTACTGCCTCTATTCTGACTTTGTACTAGTTCTTTCTCTTTATCTAAGTAAATACACTCATACATGTAGACCAAAATTCCCTATGATTTGAATTCCTTGGAAAAGACACATGACAGAATGGTAAGGAAAGAATGGAGTATGATGCAACAAATCCAATTAATCTGAATAGACAGGGGACCGTGCTTGAGATAATCACCATTACATGGTCCAGAAGATCAGCCTGAGGTCACTGAACATGATCAAGGGAGGTGTCCAGTATTCCCTGAATGACCTGCTCTTTGTCTTTGCAATTAAGACTGATATTCTTTAAACATTTATCTTTTGTGAGAAGGTATTCTACTCACTTTTATTATTATTATTATTAATAATAATTATTATTATTATCATTATTATTGTTGTTGTTGTTATTATTATTATCCTCCTTTTTTTCATTTATTAGCTTTTATGATACATAAAATAAAGAACATGAAAAAAGTTTCCATCTTCAAGTCCTCTGCTAGAAGTCAAACTGCCTCTGAAATCCCTAAAATTACTCTCAAAACCTTCTGAAGGTTATGACAGACCTCCTGCTTCTTTGTTCTTCTTGGTGGTTGTAAAATCTGGACCCATGCCCAGTGCAGGGAACACAGTGTAAATAGCTTTGCTGCAGATTGCTACTGGATTGTTGAAAACATCAGATGGCTAGAATATGTTATTATCAACAAGCTGTTTACTGGCCAATCAATTACAATTCTGATGGAGCACTAGGCAGTTTATTGTAGGGTAGCCAAATGGCTGGAGAAAACATATGTCAATCTCACTGATACTTTACGGGGCAAATTCTTCTCTTCTTCTGGTTCAGTAAGTACTGAACCATTGTGGGAGCAAAACCTCCCACAGTGTAACCACACTTATGTAAGTATGGAAGGGTAGGATCTATCACAATGCTAGTGGAACTCACTAGGACAATGCAATTTTCAGATATTTGAGCAACTTCATGTCAACATATATTAGGATAGTGAGTACAACTGAGGCATTTGTGGGTAGTGCTCCCCTCACAGGGATTGTGAGAGCATGAGTTTCTCAGTCTTTGCTCAATATAGAAGCAGTCAGGTATTGTTAGCATTTCCTTTTGTGTTAGTTCTTCAGTGAAATGAAGTCTGGAGTTCTTTTGTTCTCCTACTTATGTTTATTTTCCCAAAGCTCAGAAAATAAATAAATAAATAAATAAATAAATAAATAAATAAATAAATAAATAAATAAGTCTGTCGACTGCAGTCCCAAAATGGAAAATACTATCCAGAAACAGATGCAAAGGAAAAAACAAGAGAAATTTTTTGATTTTAGATGGGGAAAAGCATATTTGTTTGCTAACTGTACTTTAATCAACAAAGTATCATTGGATAGATTTTTTATTTTATTTTATCTTTTCACACATGCTACTTGTATTTCCTTCTAAATTCTTTGGAGGGTTTGGTTGCATGGGGAACAGAATTTAGAGAAGTAAAAGTCATCATGATAATGAGAATAGAAAAACCCAACTTCTTTTGGAAAAATCCATAGTTATAATGATAGCAAGAAGATAAATCTTCTGTCCAAAGGATGTTTGGACAATGACTAGAAGATACAGGTGTCATAAATGTTCAGGCATTCAATATGGCTGCTTATGTCATATTAGACATACAATTGCAGGCAATGTTACACTGGAATTTCTCACTTTCTAAAAAGCAGTCAGAGTCAAACTAATTTTCTTACTTGGAAAGGAAGAGAGAAAATTCTGCCTTTAAAATCCTATTAAATATTATACAAGATCTCTAGGAATTAATATATACATATATGAAAGTGTCTATTTTTCCAAAAAAAAAAATAAAAATCACTGAAAAATGCTACATTAAGTGAACAGGCAAACAGGTGGATAGATCTTCCATTCTACCTGTACTTGGTCCCAAAACCAGTGATGTGTTAATGCTGAAAAAAAATTATTGAAAGAAAATAATTAAAACAATTGAGAAGTATATGATACCTATATTCAGTACTTATCTGATGTAAGGAGTTAGAAAAATTCAATACCTTATTACTGCTTCCTTCCTTTGTGTAGGTTTTTGCCACCATCTCTAAAGATGAACAGTGAATCACTCTGCATGTTGTTCTTGAAATGGCACCAAGAGGCAGAAGAATCTGATTTCAGTGATTATATAGTCACAAAAAAAAATGGGGACCTATGGCTTTCTGTAGTGAAAAGAAAGTCTACCTCCAATAGAGATGATAGGCTCAATTAAAGAACAATGAAGAAATCAAGATACATACCTGCTTTAATCAAGATACATACCTGCTTTACCATAAAAAAATGTTCATGGACTTGTCTTGCAATGAAAAATTATAACCCTTCCCAGAATTTACTACAGAGATTTTAATTGCTGTTAATTTGAGCAAGAAGAAGCTAAGATTTCCCAAATGTATTTCTTCAAAGTGGCCTGAAATGATGCTCCAGCTTTCCAGTTGTTTGTAAATCAGCACAGTTTTGTTGGATCTAATATGCCAATGCCAACTAGACCAGAAGAGCTGGGACCCAAGCAGTAGAAAATTCACTCTCACTTGAACTATGCATCAGAAAAACATAATTTTAAAATATCTACTTAGACCCAATAAAATATTTTTCTTCAGAACAAATCCAAAATCCAATGTAATTTGTTTAAACATATCATGAAGAGGTGGAAGGATATGAGAAATATTGAGCTTCAATTTTTTTTTTTTCAAAAAGTAGAGGCAGAAATAAATTTTAACCACAATTATTATTATTTTTTTAAATAAAATAGCATATATAATCCAAGGAGCTATAGTTATGGTTATAAAAATGGCCTATTAACATACACAAACCATACTTTGCTATCTAGCAAAGATGTGTTCCTTTCAAAGAATATTTTTTTTCTCATAGAAATTATTATAAGAATAGAGGTGTGCTGGGGTTTCAGAAATATACACAGTTTAAACATGTGGGGTAGTACACATGTTTGGTATTCCCACATTACGGGAATGATGGAAAGCAAGACTGGATTTTAAAGGACAGGTTTATGGAACCATTCACTTTTCTGAAAGATAATCAGCCACTTCCTTTATGAGATTGAATGTCTGATGCAAAATTTTTACTGTGACTGTTCAGGCTGCCCATTTCTGAATGATTACATTTTCACTTATGTCTTCATCTTCATCTTCATCTTTCATCTTCAGATGAATAGGAGCCAATAAAGTCATTCACAGATGAAGGATGGAAAAGCAGTGAGATGGTGAACGCTAGTGGACCTGGTTATTGAACAAGTGCTAGCAAGACTCTGAAATGATGGGTAGGGAAGCAACAGACTATGGCATGTGCTCTGCTGACAATTGTAGAGCCACAGAGATGCTTAGGAGTGGGAGGAGGATAGTAACCTGTGTAGCTGATGGAAGCTAAGATGGAAGTCATCTTAGCATTCATAGCCTATCAGCCACTGAGAAATTTTAACAGAGCAGCCCTGTTCATTGTTGTATGTCTGAAGTAGCTAGTGTGAGTTCTTTTGTATTCTGATCAAGCTAGCATCTTTTTTCTTCCCTCAAAAGTTTAGATGATACTTGACAACTACTACAAGCCATGCAGGATTTTAAAGGGGGGATCCATGTTCTAAATTTGTTTTTTAGACCTATCTTTACTATGACTGAGTCAAAATTTGAGGCACTGTGTAAAAAAAAAAAAAAAAGTAAAAAAAAAAAAGTAAAACCATGACAGGTGTATAGCTCACATTAAGCAACAATTTCTACAGTGTAATAAAAGCATAGGACAGATCTAGGAATAAAACTTCTGATACCACTATGAAGCCCTGATTTCCCTTCTTCATCAGTTAGATGTTAATTAATGCTAGCAAGAGTCTTTCAAATTGAAATCAATGAGAGTTTCATTATTCACTTCAATAGGATTGGGATGAAGTTCTAAATAGTAAATGGAGCAATGAAAATCTAAGAAAACAAAAGACATGCTAATGTGTGTTTTGTTTAAGAATTCTCAGTCTCATTGGCTCTGTTAAGCAAGCAATGCACTTGGGTGTGTGTGAAAGTATATGTATCTCATCGGAATGGAGGACTATGCACCTTTCCACTAATCTTGGATGGAGAAAAAATTAGAGACAAATAATTTAGACTGTATGCAGATATGCAGAAGGTGTTGGAACAAGTGACATCTAAAGGAAGAAGAATTTAAAGGTGCATTAACTATTGTGTGCGTTTTTACCAGTTTTTTTTCTTTTTGTTGTTGTTGTTGTTTTTTTTTTTTTTTTGAAACCATTAAATATGAATGAATAATTTAACATTTTACACAGTATATGCATCTTGCACCACTGAGTTTTTGGAACAATTTCACATAGAGAAAATGTAGTGGGTGCTTGCCTTGCTGTTCTGTAATTTTACTTCGTCCTTACTTCAATTATATTTCAAAGCACATGCACTTCCTAGTTGTAAGATTAATTTAATTCAGGTGTTTTTTGATAGTTTGTTTCCCTGTTTTAGAAATTCAAGATATGAGATGTGGAGAACAGAATGAATATTGCTAATAACCTTAAGCTAAGTGAAACCCTTTTTTCTGTTTGTTCTTCTGTCCAGATTCACTGGTTCACAGAGCATGTCTTGTTGTACTCTGGGACAATGTAAAGCACTTAGTAGTGAAGGTGTGCATACTATATACTTTGTTTGACAATAATGACCCCAGATCTCTCATTTCTCACATCCTCTTTCTGTTCTTCCTTATATTTGCACAATATCCACCAACAGTATCATTCCCCATTCTTCTTGTCCTTGCTGTGTTGTGCTGCTACACTCAAGAGTTTAAGAAAGAAAAGTTTAAGATCCATAGTCACTTTTTGCTATTTTCATAAATAAATGTCTGTCAGGAGGTCTAAATAATATTTTCTTAACAGGATCTCATTAAAGATTTTTTTTTTAATTATTATTATTTTTTTTTTTCATTAAGATATGAGGTCAATCTGCTCCTGAGCATAGTTGCTCTACTTCCCAAGCTTTCATTCTACACCAGAGCACTGGGAGGTGCATAAATACCCTTCATATCATTATCTGGGGGACAAAACCCAATACCATAGGCTGCAAGAGAGCTACAGAATCCTCACCAGGATCTGAGGACAAGTTTCAGAGATAGATAAGTGGGATGGATTTGACTTTCCAAAATGAGCCAATGGCTCATTAGGATTGATCAGGAACATTACAGCAAACTATTTGTTGCAGGCAAAAGCAAAGACATACTAGTTTACAGGACTAATAAAACAGTGATCAGTTCAATCCATATTCACCCTTAGTGAAATGCTCAAACATCGCAGAAATACTGCAGAAATTAACTGCTTCATTTCAGCGTTTTGAACCAGGAATCAAAATATCTTTCTTTTAAAAAAACATCATAAATTTATAGAAAATTATTTAAGCAACAATGGAATTTTTAGATATAACAAAAACAGAATTATTGGACTTGCCCAAACTAGTGTTCTTCTGCTTCTTTTTATTGTTACAGAATTTTCTCAGTGATGGTTTCTCTGTTTCATCTTGATATCAAATAAAAAACTGGTTCTGTGTCTTAACAATCTCTGTAGACAAGAATGACTACTTTCATCCCAGTTCTGCCATCAGTCCTCTGAAAGCTTTTACTATACATGTATATGAGCACGCCTTCCAGTGGAAAGGTCGAGTCTATTAATCTATTGTTAAGATTATTTGAGACAAAGACAAAGCAAGAAACTCTGCAGTGGATATTGCTGTTTCAAATGGCTCTAAATAGTTTCTATCTTAAAGCATATCTGCTTATCTGCACATTTTTATAGGCAGTGAATCATTATTTTTAAAAATATGGTATTTGGGAAATCTCTGGATTATTTGTTTACCACTTGGACAATTGTTGAATACTTGCACAGAATAATCATTTAAGTTGGCATTTATGGAACTGGGAGTAGTTCTTTCACCTGGAGACAGTGGTGATGTTAATATTGTTCTCACTGCAGTTCCAGGACTTTTGAGTAGCTACTGTTTTAATTATGGTGAGACTTCTAAATGAGTAGCCTGACTGACACCAGGAAAAAATCTCACAGCCTTTGTTTTGTCCAATTTGGCAATGAAATGTTTCTGTTCGGGAACAGTTGATTTTCCAGAGCTTGGTTTTTGGAACATGTAAGGGACCAGTGTAAACTCTTAGATGCAAGCACTGAGGTAAAGTGGTACTGAATGTCAGTCCTACAAGTCTGAATGGCAGCACAATCAGGCTCATGTTTACATGATGCATTAAGCATATGCTTTTCTCCTGGTCAAGTCTCTCACTTGCTTCTATTGCATCTATACCTGGGCATTTTTCTCTCAGCTGAGAGATAGCAACTGTATGTTGTTCAAGTGAAACTAAGCATAACATTTTACCATTTATTTATGCAAGTGTCTAGACTTAGCAGAGTAACAGTGCGGTAAAGTTCCATTCATCAGACACCAACACATCATACCAATGAAAAACTTTGTATGGAGGCAATCAGCTCTGGGTCAGATGCACCGAGAACCCTTGAGGAAGCTGATGGAGCTGCCAGAAGCTGGCAGCCATCGCAAGAGCAGCTGATGAGGCTTGGGTGGAGCCAGGAGTGGGCCCCCCTCATACAAAGGCAGCCCCCTAGGAAGCACGAGTGACCAGGAGCACAGTGACCAGGGCAGGCATACAGGACAAGGCACATTGGTCAGGACATGGTGCAGGAGGGCCTGGAAGCTTGGCCAGCTCAAACAGGGAGCAATAGCATCCATCCAGCAGAAGGCCACTGCCTCAGAGCTCAGCTTCCCCCAGAAGCCACACAGCCTCCCAGGCAGAGCCCCAGGGGAAACACGCTGCTGCCCACGTGTCAGGCTGAGTCAAAGTCTGAGGGCAACCAAAAGAGACATCAAGGCCTGTGGACAACTGGTTAAGGGGTCAGGATTACGGGTGGTGTTTTCCTCTATCCCTACATTTGCAGGGACTGATGAGGCATGAGCAGGAAGAGCCACCAAATCAATATCTGTCTCTGAGCCCAGTGTCACCAGCAGAACTTTGGGGTTTTGATCATGGGTTGTCTAAAAGACACCAAACCTGTTGGCAATGGATGGGGCTCACCTATCTCTAAGGGGGGAAATGATCTTTTCTCAGGAGTTAGCAGGACTCATTGATAGAGCTTTAAACTAGATTTGCAGTGGGAAAGGGATAAAACCAGGCTTGACAGAGACAATCCTGGGGGTGGTATTGACAGTGGTTAAAGGATGGTGTGCTAGCAAGGTTCAGTGGTCTACTGACCCTGTTGAGGTAGAAATCGGAGAGCCATGTGGCAGCAAAGGCAGAAGGGATGTTGATGGATTAGAAATCACTAAATTGCCCAGGAATGGTTGTTCAGGAATTAGGGCTTCTTCCTACAAAAAGGTGGCAGGATCACTAGCCCAACTGAAGTACATCTACAGAAATGTACACAGTAGGGGCAACAAACAGGAGGAGCTGGAAGCCATTGTGAAGGAGGGCTATGATATAGTTGCTATCACCAAAACATGGTGGGATGGCTTGCATGACTGGAACACTGCAATGGATAGCTACAAGCTCTTCAGAAGGGATAGGCTAGGAAGCAGAGGCAGTGGGGTAGCCCTGTATGTTGGGAAGTGTTTGTATTGGCGTGCAATTAATTATGGCGATGATAGGGTTGAATGTTTATGGGTAAGAATTAGGAGGAAGGCCAATGAGGCAGATGTAATGTTGGGTGTCTGCTATAGACTGCCTGACCAGGCTGAAGAGGTAGATGAAATATTCTACAAACAGCTGGGAGAAGTCTCACAGTCACTAGCCCTTGTTCTTGTGGGGGACTTCAGCTTACCAGATGCCTGCTGGAAATACAACACAGCAGAATGGAAACAGTCCACGAGGCTTCTGAAATGTGTGGAAGATAACTTCTTAACACACCTGGTGAGTGAGCCAACTAGGGATGGTACCCTACTGGACCTTTTTTCTCATAAATAGTGAAGGAATTGTGGGTGATGTCAGAGGCTCTCAGGCATAGCAATCACAATTTAATAGAACTTTTGATTCTTGGAAAAGTAAGGAGGGATATTAACAAAACTTCCACCCTGGACTTCCAGAAGGCAGACTTTGGCCTGTTAAGAAGACTGGTTGGCGGAGTCCATTCGGAGGCAGTCCTGAAAGGGAAAGGAGTCTAGGAATATAGGTCTTTTCCAACCTGAATGATTCTACGATTCTATGACAGTATCCATCATAGATCGTCTCCTACATGGGAGGGTAGCTTCAGTATAGCTTGAACCAGTAAACTTGCCCTTGCCAAGTGGAAGTCCAGGCATGAGGTAGGCTTAATGAGTGATATAAATATAAATAGAGACTGATCCAAACTTACTGTGACTTTGGAAATATCTTGATCTAGCCAAAGTGAACACAGGAATAGAAACAAATGAAAGCACCCAGTGATGGGAACTGACTACTGTTGCGTGTTCAGAGAAAGCCATTGGGAGGGAAAGCCCAATATAGTCAATAGCCCAATATAGCCAATATACTGAATTCATGGGTAATTACAAAGGCAAAGACAACAGAGGAGACAGTGCATGGTTGCTGCTGTTCTGAAGCCATTCACCGTTCTGGTGACCTGTTGTAATTGCTGCTGGCAGGAAGGCAACAGAAACAGCAGAAGCGGGCTACTGAAACACGTGTGGCAGCATGTGTATTAACTACACTCTTTTCACTGAAGTAGTAGTTTCCTCTGCAACTATCAGTCCAGCTGGTTACAGGGGCAAGTGCCAATCTAGTGTAAACAGAGGTAACAAGATGAATTACTTTTGGACTCAAAGTACCTGAAATAATAAAAGCCTTAAATGTTCTGACAGTCAGTGTCCTACTACTTAATATGAATTCTATCTTCTAAAGTGACTTTAGTATTTATTGTTCAGTAGGTTAAGATAAGGGCCTGCATGGGATGTTTTGTAAGAATTCAATTAGCCTGTGTTGTGAGTTAACTCCATTTGCATAGTAATGAAACATTCTTTCAACAAAGTGTTGAAGGAAAACACATTAATTAGATTTTTGAACAGCACCTGACATTCATAGGGCCCAATGGTGGCATTGGCTAAATGCCTGCATGACTGATGCCCCTTTTTAGAGCTGGCCAGCATTTGTATGCTTATGAGTTTATGAGAACAACAAACAAAAACCTCCCCAATCCCACAACAGATTCTTAAAATGATAGGAAGCCAATTTAATACATTTGCCTGTCACCCCTGTCTTTCCTCTCTTTGTCTCTCTTCTACTGCCCCCTCTTTTGATATATCAGCTGTTGTTTCTTTTTGCTGTTATAGACATCCATTACTTTTCTTCCTCTATTATTTCTTGCTCTGTATAAAAAGATGACTCTTACCTTCTAGCATCCCTCCATGATCCTCCATGCACTATTCACCTGTACCATAGGAATCACCATGGCAGCAGAACAACTGCCAATAAGCTGCTCTTTCCTTTTTCCATTCAAGTGGCCTCCAAATTGCTGACCAGTGAGAGAAAATAAGTTACAACAAAAAATGGGCTGGCACAGGTTACTTCCCTGCTGGGGTTACTGAAAGCAGAACAATTGTATTTAGCCCTTCTGCCAGGGGAGATGGGCAGGTGCCAACCTGTTCAACAATGAATAGCACAGCAGAATAAATAAATCCAAAATATTCTTTCAGCCACCATCACTTACATGAATAAAAAGAAAGTACATCTTCTGATCAAATTTTGCACATATTTGATCCCACAATGTTTCTAATAGGTTTGTCTATTCTTTTCTTTCCCCCCTCCCTATGTGTTTATTCAAAAGCTTTTTGGTCACAAAAGCTTTCGGATACTCTCACACATTTATTCTGAAGGAAATCATCATGCAGGAATTGGCTGTTCTGTAATTTTTCTACTATCTTTCCTCTGTATCTAAATGTTTCTATCTTACAGTCTGGAAACAGCTTTGAATAGTAGCTAATGAGGAAATTGCAATAACTGCATTACCACGCATAGTGGAATGTTTGTGGCCTCAGCTGAACAGGCACCTTTTGCACATGTGAAATTTTGTGTTACCTCACCATGATTTCACAGATAGTATTCTAGTATGAAAGAGCGTCATTAAAAGGCACCACAAGAAGATATAGCTGTCTATTGACAGACCTGACCTGAGACACCACCTAACTCAATGCAACCAAAGATACAGTCAGCTTGGAAGCCTTCCCAAAAGGTTTTCCCATTACTGTGGTGATCTATTAAACATGGTGGTGCATACAACAACAAGGAAAAATACATTTATTATAATTAGGTATTCTTTCTAAGATATACAGTAAGCTGATGTAAATGAAAGTCTGGATTATCAGTTCTTAGTTGAGCTACTGCATGCCCTCACATGGCAGTGCTTGCAATCAGTTCAGCTGCTACAATTTATCTGATGGCGAGTAACTGGATGTCTTTATATCTTGTCCTTATCCCTAATCGATAAAACAGTTATCTATACTGTCTGTCCTGCCTGGGAGAAAGGAACACATTCCTTCATTCATTTGGTACACTAACATAAAGTAAGAATCCATTGTTTCCTAGTGATGATGACATTGCTGTTTTTATTGTTTTCATAATAGACTGATGTTGTATTAGAATGTCTAAATGGGTTAACATTTTAACCTAGGCTAAGAACGCTGTAAGAATCCATCCAATATAAAGATAGTGGCTGTAGTATGGTTGAATTAAACATCAAGCCTAAGGGGAAAAGAGTCAGCCTTTGTTGCAGTGCTTCTTGATGTGACCACTGTGAGAAATGCTCTGAAACCTGGCCACTGCCAAGAAGACAGGCACAGACATCTGTGGGTGAGTTATTGCAGTGAGCATGCTGCAGCCCAGCAAGCTGCCAAACAAGCTACTTACAAGTTGTGCAGCTTTACATGGTGTTGCTAGAAGGTTGTCTGGGGAAAGAGAATTCACAGCACAATGGACAAAGTTGCATACTTATTATTGTTCTATCTCTCCTTTATTAGTTTACTTATTTTATCTTACCTCTTAGTGTTTGCATTGTCTATTATGTAATTACAGTAATACTCAGCAGCAACAGAATAACAGAGCATTTTCTGAGATGGAAATCCCCTCAGTCCTTAAAAACACCTAAGTCAGTATATTTTGTATGAGAGTTTGGGCATAAATTAGCAGCTATGAGGCATAATGTGTCTGTTCAGGTCTCCAGGCGGGGTATAGGGCAGCTGTGTAATTTTGGAAAAAAATGGCAAAGCCTCTTGTGATTTTTTTTTTCTTTTGGTGAGCCCTGCCATCAAGTGCTATGTCCTCTAGCATTCTTTTAGAAGCAGCTTGGCTTCCTAATATTGTTAATAACTGAGGAATGGGAGACGCTGTGCTAAGAGGAATTTAAACCTTTCAAATTAGTTACTAACTACATGTAACTGATACTACTGTTCCTAAGTACTGAAAAATTGGCCTTTTTCTTAATGTGTTGCCAATAAATTGGATCTTATTTATTTGATTTTTGGTAGTTTAAAGGCCTAATCCTGTAAACTGTTTTACACATATCTATGTATAGCCCTAATAAAGGTCTTGGAGTTTTATAACTACACACAGTTTCTCTCTTTTACTTGAACTGTCTCAAAATAGTAAATTGAAAAGTCTCAATGTCCTAAGTTCATTCAGACACAGGTGTCTGGCTGTAATTTGCCATTATTTATTGGAACATTCTGTTCTTGCACAGGAAAGGTCTGAAACAGGACTTAAGCAGTTTCTGCATCATGAGTCAGGTAGAAAAAGTCAGGTAGAAAAGCATACATCTAACCTATATGTTCTGTTTATTTAGCAAGCTGGTGACTTGGTCTATGCTAATGAAGTCTACAAAGGTCTGTAAATAATGGAGAAAATTTGTTTCTATCTGTCCAAAGTGTGATGTGTTACTTTTATTCAGTATTTCTAAAATCATCAAGAAAACAGGAAAAATTAGAACCTTAAATAATTTTGATTTTAAAAAGAAATTATAGAGTTTTTTTGTCTGCACTTAGAAGATGGCATATTTCACAGCAGGGATTTTGATTCATTCTGTGTAGTTAAATTTCTTTACTGAAAGCCAAGCTAATGAAAGTGGATGTAGTGTTCTTGCAGGCAGGGTTATTATGCTGCTGTTTTAAATCCCACTGTAGAAATTTTTGGGAGAGTGAACAGTGGCCTGTTAAATGCATTATATGGTGGTTTAGGGAGCAGAGTTACTGAGAGAGTACAAAGGAAGTCCCTAATCTGTGTTGAGACAAGTGGAGAACTAGCCAGAAAACACATTTGTTTGTATACTATTGACCTCTTGCATACCACTGGCACTCATGAAAACTAGGAACATGGAACAGTATTACAAAAATCTTCCTAAGGAGCAGACATAATCCATACCTTAACTGGACAATTTGTGTGATTTCTCAGGAACTATTAGGTAACTGTTGGCATACCAGATGTCTAAAGGCTGCTTCAGAGTTTCAGCCCTTCCAAAAAGCATCTGTTTTGTAATTCTTGATGCATATACATTCAGCTGGAGAACGCTCTTGTAAGGACTCTCTCTGTGCTCTGAAGTGCATTTAGGAACCTTCATGAAGTGTGCTGTAATTACATATGCCCATAAACACAGCAGTAGGGTCTGGGGTATACTGATTCTGAAGATAAAAAGGACATCAGTTAAATCCCTTCTTCCTACTTGTTACAGCCAACGGAGGAATGTCACCATACAGGATTACATCTTACTGATCAGTATCTATAATCTGATATCAGATCAAAGTTAAAGAATATTAAAAAAAAAAACACTACATGCATATAGAGATGCTGAGTAATGTCATTAATGGATTTAGGTTGGAGGTCTTTAGCTGTCTTTAGCTGACTGTATTTTTTGAAATATGGAGCAGTAGCAATTTGTGTATTAACAGATTTCACATTTAGAGTTTCAGGATAAAAACTCACTGCAAAAAGCTCACCGAATTCAGTGACATTTAAACTATACTCATTTGATCATGTACATTTTGATATAAAGTAACATTTCTGTCTGGGGAATTATTTGTTCTAGAAAACCACTTAGGGTGCCTAATCACTGAACAAGGTTATACTGTGGTACTAAAGTGTCTTGTTTTTGTAAAGTATTCAAAGAATCAAGGATTGAAAGCAACGTGAAGGAGTTCTACATTGTCTTCTTTAGCCTACAGTATGAACACGGTTCTAAAATATTTTCATCTGCTTACTAAAAGTTCAAGCTGCTTTTAATTGCCAGGGCACTAGTTTTCTTTCAGACTAAGATGGGTACTCCTCTCTCTTTAAAATCTATTTCAGGGCTGAAAAAAGATAAGTTAGTTAAAAATGAATGAATACAGAGGACAGTATAAAGGTGAAATGAATAAGAAAGTTAATATAAAGTGACAGTGTGACTTAGGCATAAAATATATTTTTTTCAAACAGCATTCTTTATCAAAATCTAGTGCTATCAAGTGTACTCAGATTATTTCAAGTGAAATAATATTAGGTCATTGAAAAGAGAAAATTGAAACACTTTTGGAAAAATCTGTCCTTAGAAGTACCTACACAGCTTATAAGGGCAGAATTCAGAAGAAGGTATTCCATGGTGCTATAGCAAAACTTTCTTATAAAGCAGGAATGGAAACCAAGTATTGGATTTACACAGCAAGGTTTTGGTATCTTGGAGCTGCAGGGGTGGCCTCTATGAGAAAGGCCCAGAGGCTGCTCCATGTCAGATAAGGGACAGTTCCAGACAACTTCAAAACAGTCCCATTGCTGCTAGTAGCAAAGCCAATAAGTGATGTTGTTTCTGCCTCTGTGAGAGCAGAAAAAATAACAACAACAAAAACAAACAAACAAAAAAACATGTGCTGTGTGTCCTGGTTTCAGTTAGAACAGAATTAATTTTCTTCCTAGTAGCTGGTGGAATGCTGTGTTTTGGCTTAGAATGAGAAGAGTGCTGATAACACCCCGATGTTTTCATTGTTGCAGAGCAGTGCTTATACCAAGCCAAGGACACCTCAGACTTTTGCTCTGTCCTGCCAACAGGCAGGCTGGGGGTGCAGTAAGAGCTGGGAGGGGACAGACCCAGGACAGGTGACCCGAACTAGCCAAAGGGGTATTCCATACCATCTGACGTCATGCTAAACAATATATAGGGGTGGCTAGCCGGGGGGAGGGGGCCGGACTGCTCGGGGTTAAGCTGGGCATCGGTCAGCGGGTGGTGAGCAATTGCATTGTGCATCACTTGTTTGTACATATTATTATTAGTAGTACTATTATCATCATTGTATTATTATTATTATTATTATTATTATTATTATTATTATTTTCCTGTCTTATTAAACTGTCTTTATCTCAACTCACAGGCTTCACTTTCCATTTCTCTCCCCCGTCCCAGAGAGGGAGGGGGGAGGGTGAGCGAACGGCTGCGTGGTGTTTAGCTGCCAGCCGGGTTAAACCACGACACTGTGCAACAGCAGCTGGAAGAGTGAGGAGGGAGAGTGAGGGGTGAGTGAGGAGTGAGAACAGAAGGAGGGCAGGAGGTGCTCCAGACAACCAGCAGCAGTTCTCCTGCAGCCTGTGGAGAGGCCCCTGGTGGAGGAGGCTGTCCCCCTGAAGTCCATGGGTCCCACATGGAGCAGATCTCCACGCTGCAGCAGTGGAGGAGCCACCGGTGGAGCATGCCCCAGGCCAAAGCTGCAGCCTGTGGAGAGGAGCCCACACAGGAGCAGGGCGTCTGGGGGGAGCTGCCGCCCATGGGGGACCTGTGCTGGAGCAGTTTGCTCCTGACGGATGGACCCTGTGGTACAGAGCCATGTGGGAGCAATTTTTGAAGAGCTGCTGTCTGTGGGAAGCCTCCACAGGATCCGTTCGGGAAGGATGGCATCCCATGGGAGGGACCCCACGTGGGGCAGAGAGTGACCATGAAGGAGCAGTGGAGATGAAGCATTAGGGACTGACCTTGGCCTTCATTCTGTGTTTCCCTGTGCTGCCCCGGGGGAGAAGGTAGAAGATGGTGAATTGAAGAAAGGTGTTTTTCATTTTCTTTTAGTTTCTCACTGCTCTAGCTTGTTAGTGATAGGAAATAAATTATATTAAACTCCTTACTCTGAGTCTGTTTTGCCTGTGACAGTAATCATTGAGTGATGTCCCTGTCCTTATCTCAGCCTGTGAGTCTTTTCCATCATATTTTCTTCCTGTTTACTTTTGAAGAGGGGGAGTGAGAAAGTAGTTGTGCTGGAGTTCAGCTGCATAGCAAGGTAAAACCACCACAAGCAATGGTGAAGTCTTTTCAACCTTGTGATAGAATAAAGGTGATATGTTACCTGAAAGTCCTGTCTGGACATTTCATTCAGAATGGAAACAACATCAAATCATATTTCCCTGCAGCCTTTCTCTGTGAAGTGTTATCTACATAACAATCTGTTAGGTAACCTGATGCAGTTTGTCTTAAATAGCAGTTTCTAAAATCTTCATCATGATGTGGGTTGCTGTGAAAATGAGAAAACACAATCTAACAGCAACACCTGGAAGCCTTGTCCCGATACACCTTGAGTTTATTTGATTAGAAAGGTCCTACCTGAGCATTTCTCACTTTACTCTCTGATCAGAACCGTCAAAGGTTTCACAGCAGAAACTGAGGAGGACAGCAGGAGCTGAGAAATTCCTGTCAGTGGCCTCACACTAGTCTCTGCCTTAGCTACTTGGCTTCTTGCATCTTTGCCTGAGTTCTCCAGCTACTCCCTTCAGCCTTGGGGTTGGAAGAGTGCTGTGGTGGGTCTTGGAAGCAGTATAGGGCTGGAAGAAAACAGTGAGGAGCACAGCAGAAAAAGAAGAAAAATATTACTTCAGAAATTGTTAGAAGCTACTACCCTAGATTTGCTCCTCTCTGAGAATTATTCTGATATAACCAGGTGGCATAATGGGACCTCTGCTTCAGCCAGTCTCTTCAGGGTCATCCACCATGAGGAGGAAGAAGGTATCAGCCAAAAACAACTAACTTGCCATGTCAAATTTCTTCTTGGGACTGTATCCAAGATTCAGTATTTATTAAAGAATATCATCAAATACTGGCTGGAATAGTCTCACAAATCTCACAAATTGGTTTGGAACCTGGCTGCACTGAAATGAGAGGTCATCATGCCACAGAGCTGAATGATAGTCAAGGATTTTATCCCTGGCTACTGAAAAATACTGTTTTAATTAACTTTGCTTCATCTACATTACTGATTTTGAATATTGAGATGTATAAAGGTGAAGACTTAATGAAACTATTTCTGCTATGGAAAATTAAGTGGTAGAATTTTTGAAAGAAAGATGTTTATCAATATTTAAAATCCATGAGAAATGCAAGAGAAGTCTATTACTAACTAGGCTTAGAAATAACAGAATGTTCCTTGGGCCTAATTAATAGCTTGAAAACCCAAAGTATCTCGAGGACAAAAACATGCCATATAGATTCCTCTTGGAATGGATACTGTACATCTGAACATTAATCATGTCAATCTGTCATACACAACTGTGTATGTGATCATTGCAAAAGGCTTTATAAATCACACAAACGTCAATTTGAAAAAAAAAAAAAAAGACTTAAAAAGATGCTGTAAAATTGGGTTAAAGTTCTGAGAAAAGATGGGAAATAAAAGAAAATTCATAAAAAGGGACTAAGTTTGTAGAAAAAAAAAAAAAACTTTTTTTTTTTTTTTTCAAGTTATATTGTTCTAACTCAAATAAGTCTCTGTATCTGAAGAGAAGAAAACTTTCCTGACAACTACAATTACAAATTCACATAAAATATTGTCTGAATTCAGCCAAAACTTCCTCGCTTATTTTGCCTAGTAATGGAAGCATAGTGCAATATTAAATGAGATCTGTCATGCACACTCCCTTTGGAATACAGTGTGAAAAGTAATTTTATAATATTTCATTTTATATGGCAGCTTTAGCCCTGAAACCACATTTAAGTAGCTAAAACAGAGCTTGGTTTGGGGAAATTGAATAAGATACTGTTTAAGTGCACGCTTGTCTCATTGACTTTAACTGGACTTCAGCACAAGCTTGAGAGCTCAACAAAAGCTTAAGTGCTATTTTGAATAGGGTACCTTAAACTGTTGGTTTAAAACCTAAAAGAGCAATTCTATTTATCCTTTGGTAGAGCCAGTAGTTAGCAGTTATGAATATTGTTTTGCTAACCAGATCTGCGCACCTGAGGTAAGGCAGCAAGCTATGTATACAGTCTTGTGTTTGAGGGTTTGTGTGCATGCGGTTTGGAGGAAAAACACAAAGAAAAAAAAAAAAAAAGAAAAGAAAGAACTAAATAGACAAATAAATTGCCCATTTTAGCATTTAAATTTTTCTGATAAGACTTTGAAGTTCACAACTTATTTAGATGCATGCTGTTTTGGGGAACTGTCAGAGAACACATGATGAGATGAATGAGGTGGGGACACATGGGTTTACACTTCTGTTGATTCTACTTGGCTGGTGACATTTTTTCTGCAAAGCTGACTTAATAGCACAAAAAACATCTTTGAGGAAAAAATATGAAAGAAAATCGTGTTCTCAGGCCTTCTTCTTTCACACCTCTTTGACAGTGTGAAGAGGCGTTAGAGTTGGTGTAAATAACAGAGAAAATTTGAGCTTGTTAATTACTACTGAGCATATTACTTGCTCTCATGAGTAATTCCACTGGAATCACGGTATAAATCACTGTGCTTGGTTGTAAATGTTTTCAAGACTGAGAAGTCTTCTGAGTCTTCTGGGATATTTTGGTGTGTGTGTGTCAATTACACTTTTACAGCTCATCTCTCTTGTGCACATTTTCCCAGCAGCAGCTCCCTTTCCTACTAAGTTATGCTGGCCCAGGCAGCCATGGGATGTGCCTGTTAAGCAAGATGACTGTGTATTATGATCAGAGAGGTCTTTAAAAAATAAAAATAATAAATAAAAAAAAAACACACTAACTTTAGAGGTGGTTGGTTCTTCAAGAAAACTCTGTTCTACAAATCTGCCATAAAAAATTTATGAATGACCTTGTTACTGTAGCATATGCTGAAACCTCTCTGAGGGAAAGGCATATGAAATGATGCAATGCCAGTTCGTAACAGTTTTATTCATAGGGCAAAGCTACAGGTTTAGGAACAGGGTGTTAGGGCAAAGTGAAGATGACTTTTATTTCTGGTTATTTGTACTGGTAAAAGGACTTACATTGTTTAAAAAGAAAGGGAGAAAAAGAGAAGAGACTACCTCAAAACCCATAGCAGGTTTGAGACCATAAATAAATGTCTGCACCTGGTATAGGGTAATCCTGGACATATTTACAGACAGAGAATGAGAGTCTGGAGAGCTGCATTGGAGAAAGGGATCTGGGGGTTTTGGTTGATGGCAAGATGAATATGAGTCAACATTGTGCCCTGGCAGCCAAAGGAGCCAACTGTATCCTGGGGGGCATCTGGCACAGCATTGCTAGCTGGTTGAGGGAAGGGATTGTGCCTCTGTACTCTGTGTTGGTGCAGCCTCACCTTATGGTTTGCATACAGTTTTGGGCACCACGGCTTAATGACATAAAACTAGAGTATCCAAAGGATGGCAACAAAGATTGTGAAAAGTCTAGAGTGGAAGATGTGTGAGGAGAAGCTGAGGCCACTTGGTTTGCTCGGCCCTGAGCAGAGCAGGCTGAGGGGAGGCCTCATGGCGGCCTGCAGCTCCCTCACGAGGGGAGCGGAGGGGCAGGCGCTGAGCTCTGCTCTCTGGGGACAGTGACAGGACCCGAGGGAACGGCATGGAGCTGGGACAGGGGAGGGTCAGGATGGGTGTTAGGAACAGGTTCTTCACCCAGAGGGTGACTGGACACTGGGACAGGCTCCCCAGTGCAGTGGTTACAGCACTGAGCCTGCTGGAGTTCAAGAAGCATTAGGACAATAATCTCAGACTGATGGTTTGGTTTTTATGAAGTCCTGTGTGGAGCTAGCAGTTGGACTTGGTCATCACTGTGGGTCCATTTCAAGTCAGGCTATTCTGTTCTGTTCTGTTTAAGTTTTGAGATTAGAATAGTATACAAATTAGGAAAAAAAGTCTGGGTCTATAAATCTAAGTGTTTTTTTTTCTTTTTTTTTTTTTTCATTTGCCTTGAGTATCTTTCAATATCTTTCAATTTATAAACAGAGAAAACACAGGCGAGCAGATGAACATTTTGTTATTACTGTACCTTATCAGTGGTAATTTATAGTGGGCCTGGATCCGTGTGAATTTGCAGAAAATAAATTCATGCTTGTATGGTGTTGATTTTTGCTTAAACCTCCTATCTTCTTTCTTAGCCTGTAACCAGGATATATGCATTGCACTGTTAGACAGGGATGTACCATTGATTTTTGGAAGATACTACTTAGTGAACAGTTAAGTTTATTCCTGCTTCAGATGCATTTAAAATAAGCTCTTCAGACCAAAATTAAACTGTTGCCCCCTCTCTAGAGAAAAACTCAAATTCACACAGCTACATCTGGCACTCAGCAATCTCATCAGAGGACTGGAAAAAATCTATTCTTTATTAGAAAAATTGTCTATTGTTAATAGAGTAAGCAATGGATTCCTGTTCTCATCTCAACTGGGAATGAAGCTGGCTTGCCTGTTTGAACAGAGGTGACAAAAAGCATTTCTTGATTGAATTCACAGAGCATCTGCTTGCACAATCAATCCAGAATATCTTTATGCATAATACTGATTTGCACTGGATTGGATTCTATTTTATTTTTTTTTCTGCATCTTATGCCAATAAAACATATCATCTGTACACTGACAGCCTATATCTGAACATAACATGAACTTGAGATGTATTTTGTTTCCATGAGTATTTTCATAGAGGACAGATGCTTTTTTTTACTTCTTTTTAACCACCCCTTTCTGTTATTTAACTGAAACAAGATTCAAAAGCAAAAGGTTCCAATCTATTGATTTGATATGATTATCATTTAAAAAAAAAAGGGGGGGGGGGGGGGGGAAGGGTTTCTTAATCTTTTCTTCTTCCTTTTCCAAAAAATAATAATAAAAAAATATTTTCACTTTATCAAGAAACCTATAAGTGATTCCAGAATTTACACACTGAACAAGTAGGAATTCAAGTCCAGCACTCCATTTTCATGGACTTTGATCTCCTATGTCCTATTTATTCTATTAAAGCGCAATTTAACAAGTAATTCACATTATCTGCATATAAGCTTAAGAAACTATGTACTGGGCCAGAATTTGATGTGGTATCAATGAGAATTTTCTACTGACATTTGGAATATACAAATTAAGTAGGATTATGTACTACTGTTATTAATGTTATGTACTTCTGTTATTAATTGTAATACATAAGTAGCTTGTGTAAGAGATAGCAGCCCCTTTGCACTAGCTACAATATAAGTGGACAATGCTTTATTTTTTTTTCCTCTCTTAATTAAAGAGAGAAAGCCCAGGAAGAAGGGCAGCAGTCACAGACAGGTGAAAATGTGTGTCCGAAGTCATACAGAACATCAATGACTGAACTGTGAATAAAACCTATTTTTCCAGAGTTTGTGTCTGACACTGTCTCTACTCGGTGTGCACCCCCATCTTTTCTTTCATACACTTCACTGTGTGACATGCAGGTTAAAACATCCTCAGTGGTTTCTCAGCTGTGCATGGTCTAATATTTAGGAATGCCTGTACATTCACACCGACAGCAGAGTGCTTGATGTGCAACAGGATATCAGAGCACATAAATAGCTAGTGAGACACAAAGTACTGTCAGTGCCTGTAAATACCAGAGATGCATGCAATTGAGGTGACTACATAAATGACATAGATGCACTGTTTTGCAGGTGTAGTTTTGTAAAGCCAGGTGAGGGAAAAAGTCACCATACATGAATCATTTCAGCTCCTGAGTATAACTCTCTGCTGTCAATTCCAGTTCTGTTTGTCATCAGACAAAGACACTCAAGATAGTAAACCATTACAGCTCTGCATTCTTCTATCCCCAAGGGGGCCTTTTTAAAGAGGCAAATTGATTTTTGCCACCAGACAGTGAGTCATGCATACAAACTAGGAGAGAACTTATGAATCCCTATATTCATTTCCCCATGGTGCTTGGTAAGGTGAGTTGTTTGCCTGATTTGTTTAAGAATAGGTTTGGGAAAGAAACAAAACAAAGGAAAACACAAAACCTTAATGTTTTTAACCCCTGCCTCGAGAATACAATATATCTATCAGCATTCAAATAAATGTTTTCATTCCCTATGGAGGGCTTAAATTTCTGTTTTACATAGAATTGATACGATCAAATAGTTTTCCATGTGCTGTGAGTAGCAATTTTTAAACAAATCTTTACACGGCTATCTTCAAGAAGAAAAGGGAGAAAAAAAAATCCAAGTAAAAAGTTCTGTTCTTTACACACAGACATTTAAGGTGTGCTAGTGCGCCCAGGGTCTTCCCTGGACCTGTGTAAGACCTGTATACTTTTAGAGGAGCAATTGGAGCCCAGGTGGGCACTCTTTTTCCTACAGAAACATGTGGATGAGGGGAGAATTGGACTCAACTACCTCCAGCACAAAGCAGCAAAGAAATTGAAAGCAGACTAGGTAAACTAAACACATCTTTTTTTAAAGACTAAAACTGACTTCATCTCACTCTTCAAACTCAGGAATCCTGGATTTCAATAGTTTGTACTTCCTAACAAACAGTTTTGCTGCAAGGGCCTTTGTTTTTCTTTTTTTTATAGCTTAGGGTTATTTTTCAGTAACTTAATATATGGTATTTTAAAAATACTATCAGAGATAATTAAATGTTACTGAGATAGTTTTAGCTTTTAAGTTAGGTTCATACATCTCAGCAGTGTATAAAGAGTGAACAACAGAAAAAAAAAGCCATCACCTAGACTGACAGTCCTGCAGCACGCACTGAAAGTTTTACCTGCTTGTAGCAGATACAGCAAAAATGGACTTGCAGGAGAAGGTAGGTGGAGGCTGGAGAGAACAGAGCTTAGTTTCTGAAGGCTGCAACTGCTTTTGCTTTAGTAGTTCATGCCACAGTATCTGCATGCCCTTGTTTTCCTCCCTTCTCCTCTTCTCCTTTTTTTTTTTTTTTTTTTATCAATAATCACTGAATGTGAAAAATGCCAATATATATAAGCAATGTATTTTAACTTTTTTTTCATTTCCTTACACATTCCATCCCAATGCTGAATTTAGTTCTGAGCCTGTGACACATTAATAAAAAATGTATAAATTTCACCTGAATTTCCCTGGTCTCTCATCTATTACACCTCTAATCTAAGCCTACTGCACAGTGTATGTATATATATAAACCTACTATATAACACATGAAGGAGGCACATTCAATTTATTTAATTTATTTATTTTTAATATATACACCTATGTAAGAGTTAAAAAGAGTTCTTATTTAGGCTGGACACAGAAGGGCAGATTTTAGTACAACTGGTGTAGCTGGTAGAACGTGTTGGACACCTGTGGAGAGAGCAAACTGCCCTGAAAAGCGCTACCCAGCCAGTGTAAAATATCATAGCTCTTTTGTCTTAAGCTAAACCCTAATGATTCATACCAACTGAGGATCTCATCTTGGATGAAAAGCTAAATCCAGTTGGTTGGTCAGCTGCTAGCAGACACAATGCCCTCAGTGTGACACAGGACCACATTTCCAATGCCCTGCTGTTATTTCATCTGTTTTAATGGGAAATATGCTACAGACCACAGAAAGCTTCCTACTACAGAACAAAGTAGTAGGAAGTGGAAGCTGCGTATTTTAATCACGTATAGTACCACACAGAGAAATATAAGACTTCAGTGGATATTTTTCTTACACTTTCTCTACATAACCCAGAATCCAAGGTTTTTCTTCTTTTTTCTTTTCTTTTTCTTTTTAGTTATTCTTTCTTCTAGACGTTTTATGTTTATACTCTCCTAAATTCACAATAATCTCAAATATTCTGAAATACTCAGAGATCCTAAATCTCAACTAAATGCAAAACATAAAAAAGGTATAAAATAAGAAGTATCTTTGTAATATGAAGAAGACAGAGTTTCATATTTACTGGTATAATACTGGTCCTTGAAATTAAGCAAACACAGGAATACTTGAAAGGATGACTGACTGATGGCAGAAAACTGAAATCAGTAGGAAAATAAATCTACAGCTATCTATCAGTGAGTAGTTTAAAAATACAGAGGAGCAAGTAGAATGGAGAAGATATAGGGATGAAACTGGAACAGAGATGGTGAAAGAAACAATGCTGCTGAGACATGGAAAGGAGTCAAAGGATGAAAAGATAAAGAACAGTCAAGAAATTAGAAAATAATTAATGAACAGGGAAAATAAAGAGGCTGTACACCTTATTTTTGTTAGAAAGGAACAATAGTGATGTGATCAGGACAAAACAGAAACAAAATCTAATCTTCATAACAATTTATGCCACATATTTGAACACAGGTCATAGTTTTTATGTTTCGGGAGAAAGCTGCATTGTACATTTTTGATATGGATTGCAATAAGAAGGAAAGTAGTAAAAATACTCCATGGAAGGTGCTTTTTTTTCCCCCTTTATTATATATATTTTCCCCTTCTATGAAAGCTATAAAGTGGAAATTAGCTATGGAATTGGAAGTAAACCATGGAAGACTACATTGTTGTAGAAAATATAATACATTGGATGAAATGATTTTTTTTTCTCGTTTATTGTAGGAAGTTGCCTGCATTAAAGCTATGAGTAGCACTTAGACCAGGAACCATATTAAGAATTTGCCCCCATGAGAGTGCATCTCAGCAAGAAAGCTAAATTTCAAATCTTTGCTAAGAATACAAGGTGCAGCAAATAGTTTCCAAAAGACATTGCTGTTATTATAAAACAGTATGCCTAAATTATATGAGTTCTAATATTTGAGCAGAGTCTGCTGAATGAATCTGATAATACTTCTATTTTTATACCTAACATATCTATATTTGGAGGACAGGGAAAATGAATCAGTTCAAAAGGGCTGGTTAGATCCATTGAGAAGAATGACTGTAGAAAATGTCATTGAGAATATTCAACAAGTAAATTAAAAAGTCAGCAGAATGTACTATTACACCCTTTGGAAGATGACCTTGCACCTTGTCTGTATGATGAATATTCTATGAGATATTTGGCCAGCATACTTTAATTTTGACATCTGTACACCTGAATGCAGTAACTGCAGAAGCAAGTTTATACCCTTGGCTTCATTACGAGAACAAGGGTTCCTTTAATCCAAAATATCTTCCATATTTTTTGACATTTATGCTTGTTGGGATGCCTTTGATTTAACATAAATGTTGGTAATTATTTAAAAAACAAAAAAACAAAAACAAAAACAACAACAACAAAAAAAAACCCAAACATTACCTTATAGGAAATGTTAAACTTGTTGTCCACCAGGATGCTCAAAGCCTTTTCCTGTAAAGTTCCTGTCCATCTGATCAGGCCCCAGCCTGTGCTCTTGCATATGATTAGTTTTCTCCAGGTTCTCTCCACCTGACATTTCCTGTTGAACTCCATGAGACTCCCTTCTGCCCATTTCTCTGGGCCATCAGGGTCCCTCTGAATGGAGCACAACTGCCTGGTGCACCAATGTGGTAGGTTGGCCCCAGCTCACAGCCAAGCCCTCCACAGCTACTCACTCACTGCCCTCTCTCCCCCAGCTAGCAGGAGAGGAGAAAATAGTATGAATGAGAGTGAGAAAGCTTATGGATCAACATAAAGACAGGAAAATCACCTGCCAATTACTAACATGGGCAGAAGAGACTTGCCTTTTGGCTTAGTTTATTGCCATTTCATATAAATATTTGAGTACTGATTCTGGTATTGGGAAACAAAACCAAAACAAACAAACCAAAAACCAAAAATGCACACTTAAGAAAGACACCTCTCCTCTGCCTTTCCCAGGCTCAGCTTTACTGCAGACTCTTCTCCTCCCTTGTTAGTGATGCAGGTTACACTTGGTGAGACAACCTGAGACAACCAGTGATGCAAGAGGTGATAGTGTTTTTTTCTCTGCTTCTCTGTCCCACTCATTCTT
This sequence comes from Aythya fuligula, assembly GCF_009819795.1. Lineage (NCBI taxonomy): Eukaryota > Metazoa > Chordata > Aves > Anseriformes > Anatidae > Aythya > Aythya fuligula. The sequence continues at coordinate 174,381,061 of NC_045559.1, read as the reverse complement.
TTCTTGTGCTCTGGTGTGAATCATCCACAGGTGTCAATCCCTTCTTCTAACTGTTCTGGTTTGGGCTCATCCACGTGCCCACACATAAACAAAGTCAACTATTCCTCCCAGTTTTGTATCACCTGCAAGTTGCTGACAGTGCTCTGCCACATCATCCAGGCCATTATCGCCCCAATATCGTCTCCCCTCCAAATGGGGACATCACTATGACTGCCTTCCAGCTGGACTTTGTACCACTGGTCTCAACTCTCTCAACCTGACAGTTCAGCTATTTTTTGTCCATAACTCTATCCATTTTTCTAGTCTGTCTAGGTATGTAAAGTTTATCTAGACTTTTATAAACCTTATCTAGACTTTACCATTTCATCGATATAATGGAAATATGGGGAGACTATGTCAAAGGACTTATGGAGGTGCATCATAAAGAGAAAAAAAACAAAACAAAACAAACAAACAAACAAAAAACCCACAACCGTCCTACTTTCTTTTCAAATCTAAACTGAAAACTGAGGGGGAGACATATGAGGAGCAGCTGAGGTCACTGGGCCTGTTCAGCCTGGAGAAGAGGAGTCTGAGGGGGGACCTCATCGCAGCCTACAACTTCCTCGTGAGGGGGAATGGAGAGGCAGGTGACCTGTTCTCCATAAACATCACTGATAGCACCTGCAGGAACGGTGTTAAGCTGAGGCAGGGGAAATTTAGGCTGGACATCAGGAACAGGCTCTTCACCAAGAAGGTGGCTGCACACTGGAACAGGCTCCCCAGTGAAGTAGTCACTGCACCAAGCCTGTCTGAATTTAAGAAGTGATTGGACTGTGCACTTAGACACATGGTCTACACTTTTGGGTAGACCTGTGCGGTGCCAGGAGTTGGACTTGACGATTCTTATGGGCCCCTTCCAACTTGGGATATTCTATGATTCTATGAAAAGAAATGTTAAAAAAAAAAATCAAGAGAAAAAATTACACTCTTTATATCATGGCTACGAACAGATTAAATGATTTTCCTAAAGCCTCTGAGGCTGTCTGTGACAGAGGAAGTCATTAAGCCCATGTGCCCTGAACCAGCTCTCATATTACAGATGAACTTTTCCACTTCATAATCATTTTTCTATTTATTACCTACTTTGCCTTGAAGCTGTTCTCATTCAACCATATTTTGAAACTATCCTTATAACTGATCACTTATATCTTGCATTTTTCAGAGTCCTGGAAAAGTCTGGATATCATTCTTGCAACTCTCTTCCCTATCACACACCAAGTGAACTGCAGCAGTTGTAAAGTACTGCTGTACTGACAGGTTGGATTTGCTGCTAACATTGCATAAAAAAACTTCCCCAAAGGTTAGCACCTACATTTTCATCAAATTAAAAAAGCAATGAATTATTTGAACTGTTCTGTCTTGAACTACAGATCTTTGAGATAAGATATGGAACCACTTAGTTTTTCTAAAACCATCTTAATTTAACTTTTATGGAATAATCTGCTCATGCAAGTTTGCCTCATACTCCAGGAACTCTTAGAGCTGGTAGTAAGAGTGATGGGGCTGAGTGTGAGAACATGTTAGGAAGATTCAATGCAAAAACATAAGTCTTAAGTCCAGGAAGAATATGTACTTGGATTCTTATACTTTTTGATGGACTCAAAACACATTTTTCTAGGTTCTTTCTAATATGCATGAGTCAAGTGGTGTAAAAACAAAACAAAACAAACAAGCAAACACAATATACTTTACAAAATACTTTAAAAAAGTAGTAAATGTATTGACTGAGACCATCTTAGGGAAAATACTATAATGACAGGTGTGCCACAAAACTTTGAAATCAATTAGACTTGACTGTTTTTCTCATGTGACACATTTAATGGAGCAGATTGATCTACTTTGTGCAAGATAAGTACATGCAATTAAGTTTTGATTTTGTTATGTTACCAGCAGCAAAATAAAGAAGCAATAGACACATTACTTCAATATCAAAACCTCATTCAAAAGAATACAGAAGACTCATCATTTTATAAAGAAAAAACTTTTTTTGATGAGTCATGATAAAAAAAAAAAAAAAGGTATTTTTATTGGTGGAAACATTTAAAAACTGTTGAGTCAACCTGATGTAGGTAGTTAAAGATCTGCCAGTCAAGAGGGCATGGAATATAAAAAATCAGAAAAGCCAAACAAACTATAATCATATAGTCAGAAAACAGACTGCTTTCTCCGTAGCTCAAGGATCTGTCTGCAGATCCAATTTGCAGCATGTTAGTGACATGGCATCTCCAGAAAGCACTGCTACACAGTTGGCTGAAGGTAGGGGCACAATCCTGGCTCATACATGGTAAGGAAAACGTAACAAACCAAGCAACCAAAAACATCAAAAAGAAAAAGTCAGATTAAAGAACTGTTGGTATGTAAGGGGTGTACTTCTTGCTTAAGGCATATTCATTTAATTGGCAATGCTCAACCTCTTTCCAGTTCATAAAATAATTTCTTTTTTCTGTATATTTAGGAGATCTACAAAAAGGGAAAATGTGATATTCCCCCAACTGAGATGTTTAACAAAGGTGACCTGAGTGTGCTAAGTAAACTATATTGAGTTATATCCCAGTTTTGACACATATATGCTACAGGCTTTACATTTAATTTGAAAAGGATAAAATGGAGCCACTAATGGACACCCCCTAGAAAAGATGCTTTGGGTACCTTTTTGTTCCATGAAGCAATTGCAGTTGTACCAACTTCGTAGGGTCTGGATCACTGCAAGCACCTAATATTGAATATTGAATCTTACTGTATTGTAAAAAAATATATATATATATATTGTTTCCCAAACACAGTATATATCTTTCTCTACACTTCAGTACAACCCATCATTAGGAACCTATGAAGCAGGAAAAGCAAAATTGACAGAAAGGATTCATTTTAAAATACAACAAGACACCATGTTCTCTCACTTGAAACAGAATGAAACAACAATAATTGCAATGCTACCTGAACCTGCAGAACAGTAACCAGCTACCCCTAATCAAATGCTGGCTTTCCATTATTAAAAAGGGTGGATTTGGCATTTACCACTTCTCTTACCTGAATCAGCACATGAATTTTTCTTCCTTTGAGTCAATTACCAAGTATTAAATGGTAACAAATAGTCAAGATCTCTTGTTCTACAAGAGCTTATTTTGTACTTTAAGTGCAGATCTGATCTCCAACTTTGTTCTTTCATATTTACATATATATATAAACATACATTGATTAAGCTGTCTACTCCAAATACTTGATAACCCTATATTGGGATAAATGTGAGGAAAACATCTTTCTTAAAAAAATAATTGTTAAAACCAAGCATGCTGTTGCTAAAAGACTAATACATCTGGATTCATGGATGAGATTCACAGATAGACAGAGCCACTACTGCATCCTCCACATGCAAATGCACATGAGAAAATATTTAACTGAACTTTGGATCAGATCCTGAGTTACTGTGTTACCTAGAATTACACAAGATATGTTTCATAGAATATCCTTTTAAATCCAGGTCATGTTGCCAATTGCTTGTGGGGAATCTGTGTACAGTTCTTCCCCATTTTACAATACCATGCCATTAGATGGATTCAGGTTTTAAACTTCCCCAAATATCACTCGGAGATACAAGAGAAGTGTTAAGTAATGTGATAAAAGTCCACAAAATAATGTGATAAATATCCACAAAGTTGCACAGAGACACAATGGTAGGTGAAGAAGCCCAAATACTACCCTGACCCAGTGTGGTGGTTTTACCCTTTTAGGCAGCTTAATTCCAGCACAACCACTCTCTCACTCCCTCACCTCAAAGAGAAAGGGGGACAAAATACGATGGAGAGGGCTTGAGGGTTGAGATAAGGACCCTGCTCCATATGGGTCCCTCCCACGGGATGCTGTCCTTCCCGATCCTGCAGGGGCTGCCCACAGGCAGGAACTCTTCAAGAACTGCTCCCACAGGGCCCATCCCCCAGGAGAAAGCTGCTCCAGCACGGGTCCCCCACGGGCGGCAGCTCCTCCCAGACCCCCTGCTCCTGCATGGGCTCCTCGCCATGGGCTGCAGCTCTGGCCTGGGGCCTGCTCCTGTGGGGGCTCTCCATGGGCCGCAGCCTCCTCCAGGCCACATCCACCTGCTCCACCGGGGGTTCCTCCACCCATGGGGGGGCTGCAGCGTGGAGATCTGCTCCATGTGGGACCCATGGGCTGCAGGGGGACAGCCTGCTCCACCAGGGGCCTCTCCACAGGACGCCAGGGAACTTTTGCTGCATGCCTGCAGCACCTCCTGCTGAACTGACCTTGGGGGCTGCAGGGCTGTTTCTCACTCCTCTCTCCCAGCTGCTGTTGTGCAGCAGTTTTTTTCCCCTCTCCTTTCTTAAATCTGTTCTCACAGAGACACAAACACTGCTTATTGGCTTGGTTCTGACCAGTGGCAGGTCCCTTTTGGAGCTGGCTGAAACTGGCCTTTATCTAACATGGGGCAGCTTCTGGATTGTTCTCACAGAGGCCACCCCTGCAGCCCATGCTGCTAAATCCTTGCCATATAAACCCAGTACACTTGGCTGCTCCCAGGCCCATCACAGGTGTCATCAGCCCATCAGAGGCCCATTTCCACCAACCCAGAGGAGCATAGGAGCACAAGGGCAGGAAGAAACCCAAATTATGGACTCCAGGGAACACACACACACACACACACACTGTCTAGACCACTCCCAGGAGTGTCCGAGCGGAGCCTCAGCTATAGTGTGTCAAGGTGTGAAAGTGAGAAGCTCTCTGAATCACCTTTCAGACTAAGAGGGCTGCTGTGTAGACATGTGGGACACATTATGGGATGTGGACAAAGAGCATTTTGGGGATTGCTCAAGATTTATTATGGTATGTTTAAAGGAGGAACCCAAGTTAGGAAATGATAGGGATTTAGGGGATTTGGGGAAGAACAAATGTGAGAAATAGAAGAGCAAGGGGATAAAAAGGGCTGGTTGCATGTAAATAGCTGGCTAATCAGTACCCTGTCAAGGTTATATCTTGTTCCTGATCATCTTGGTTTGCTCTGTTTTATTAAACCTCTTTGTAACTCTTTCTTGGGTGAGGGATTCTTTTTTCTGTGTGCATGGGGGATGGAGCCTGTGGTGTCAGCAACTTGAGCGAGTGTTGGGGAGTGTGTGAGTGCTAGTGAAGTTCAAGCTATACTTGCAAGCAGGTGAAGTGTCCTGGGAGCTTTGGAGTGAGTAGGTGTTCTAAAGGACAGATCTGAGTGTGAGAATGCCTGTGGGTGAAAGCACAAGGGAGCTGTCTTTTGGACTGGAACCAGGAGAGTGGACATGTGATGGTTCAAACCAGCAATGGAAGTGGGGCTGAACCTTTGGGGGTTCTGGGTTGGGTCTGTCTGAGGTGGAGTCACCTTTCCCTGCAGCAGCCCACACAGTGCTGTGCGCTGCATTCATAGCTGGAACAGCACTGGTATCACTCCAGTGTTGTGTCTATTGCTGCATAGTGCTGGCACAGCATCAGGACTCCTTCCAAGCCCCCAAGAGCCAGCAGGCTGGGGGTGGGCAAGTGATGGGGAGGGGACATTGCCAGGGCAGCTGATCTAAACCAACCAAAGGGATATTCCATAACACCTGGTGTCACACTCAGCAATAAAAAGGGGGGCTCTCGTGGCGGAGGGGAGGGAACTGTTCCTCCTGAACAACCTCTACGCGTTTTGAGGTCCTGCTTCCCAGGACATGGCCGAACTTCACTTGATGGGAAGTAAAGAATATATATATATATATGTATATATATATATATATATTTTTTTTTTTCCCCTTCTTTCTGTGTTTCCATGTGGCCTTATTGTTTCTTTTGTTTCTTTTTCTCCCCATTCCCTTTCCCTTTAATTAAACCATTCTCATCTCAAACCTCAAACTCTTCGTGTTGTATTTTCTTCCCCTTCCTCTTTGAGGAAAGGGGGAGTGAGAGCAGTTGTGGTGGAGCTCGGCTGCCCACCTGAGTAAAACCACCACAGGTTCATATGTGCAAGTGCCAACAACTGGGGAGACTGGGATCCAGGATCAATTACTGGGCAGACTGAGTTCAAGCCCAGCTTCTGGAGGGATCCACACAGTATATATGTATATATATGTTTTCACTGGTGGACCTCTGTCCTGTTCAGACCAAGATAAAGTCATTGGTGCTATCTGTGTTTGTATGAGTGCTCTGGGTGTCTGTGATCTGTATGGCCAGATGTACTTACAGATACACAAGTAGGTAGATATACAGACTCATAGATACACGTATACATATGATACATAGATGACATACAAAAGAAATATATATACATGTATATATCACGTGGTGTATGTATGTGTTCTGTGTCTCCCCTCCCCTCCTCTTCCCTTCTCTCCTCTCCTCTCCTTGCAATAAATTAAAATACATATATTGTGACTAGGATAGGAAACATGTAGATACACCTGTTTCTGTCTGAAAGCAAAGGAAAGGTACATGACCTTTATGTCCATTCCAGCCTTATTTTGTGTGATAATGACCTGTAATTTTACAGTATAACTACAGTTTATTTTCATTTTTTTTTTTTTTAATTCAGATGTTCATTGTTGTATATCATTATGGTTAAAAAAACAAACAAACAAAAACAAACAAATGTAAGATACACTGAAAGAAACTTCTAGAAAATGTAAAACCGAAATGAAATCCACTTGTTACAGCTACAACCTCTGTGGTCTTGGTTAAGACCACAGAAGACCTGAATTGCTCTGAAGTTCTGGGGATCTATTCTGCTGATATAACTGGGAACAAGTCTGGATCCCAAGTAATTTAAGATATTCTCCAGTTTATAACACATGCTGGTTGCTGAGAGAGGAACATAACTTTCAGATCTGGAGTCAGCATTTAGAAGGATAAAGTAGAAATGGTTACAAATAGCTCAAAAAAATCAGCCTTCAAGTTAAAAGAAAGCAGAAAAAAACAAAACCTTACAGCTTCTATTATTAGGCTGAACATGCTTAGTTCAATGCTTGTTCTTAGCAGCAATACTACAGTGTGATATAAAGAGGAAAACAATGATACTTACTTGTGTGCTCTGTAGTTCTTCAGTGCCTTCATTTATGTTCAGTTAATAAACTCAAACATCAGTGATATGTGATTTTATGAATAGCACATTGATTATAATATTTGGGAAAAAAAATATGTTGCCAAATGAGACAACCAAAAAGAAATATTGCAGTCCAAATAAAATAAAATCCACATAAGATAAGTTTTCTTTTTCCTTTTCTCTGTGCAAATAGAAATTGAATAGTGTATAGTTATTTTCATCTCTGTATTTAGTGTAAAATGAGAATAATAACTCCATATGATTCATAGCAGATGCTGGTGACAGAAAGCTACACACCTGTGGAGAGTGGGATGTTGTAATCCCACTGTGATTAAGAAGATGTATGCTTACTGCTCTGCAATGAGGATGGATTGTTTACCTTTCCTATTAGGTCTGTAATTAATCACCCAGGTTTGATCTGTGTGATACCAAACGGATTTAGCATCCCACATTGCTTAAGTAGCATGTTGGTTTGTATAATACCTATTGTTTTGTATTAAGAGATGCCTCCATAGAGCACACTACGATAATTCTTTTCTTACATAACCTCTATTTATTTGGACAGAAAATGGCACTGCTGTGAATAGAAAGAGATAACCAGAGAAAATATGCCTGAAAAACGACTTCTGAGTTACCATGCCTGCACTGAATAAATCATTTCCTTTTACATGCCTTTATGTACTTTATTTTAAAGTTCTGTAGATAGGAACTATGTGAGTCTTAAGCAAAGAAAGAAAGTTAAATTTTGCCTTCTGTTTCTGGAGTACTTTGATAGAAGAACAAATATCTGGGTTAAGTTACCTCTACCTCTATTTACTGTATGCCGATTTTGGAATAGTGTGTCTCTGCCAGAGCAGTGAACAGAACTAATATCCAACCATGCCTAAAGTAAGGTCATGACTGTTGTATTCTGAGCATTTGCCTGACTAACATGGTGACCACCATCATGTTGATGAACTGCTCTTGAGAAGCTATCAAGATAATAATTGAGGATCATTGGTTGTGGTTTTGTCTTGACTACTAGCTTAGACCATGATATGGAACACCATCTCTTCATGAATGGCAGAGGGGTAGGAAGTGATCAGGCTTGAAATATCTTTAAAGGCTGTATTTAACATGTGATCATTTTGTGTTGTTTAGACCATCTATTTTTCAGTACGTGCAAGAAAGTTAAGTGGGTTAGAAAGTGAGAGGGCACTCAATATTCCTTTACTTTTGTTATCCACTTGGCACGACTTAGTGTCTTAAAACTTGAATAGTATCTGAGTTAAAGCTTATATAGTAGTTCATCTCAAAACAGCAAGGTAATCCTCAAAAAAACAGTGCTTTGTGATTTGCTATTTTTCAAATAACTGTAACAATGCAGAATGTTGTTTTTTTTCCCATGAAGAAAGAAGATTTCTCTACTAAAAAAATCCTAAAACTGTTTTCTGCCTGCTGCCTTTTTGAAAGCATTAAATGAAAAACCAGAGCATTAGTCAAATGAAAGTATGATGCCTCAGCAGTAAAGTATGATTGTGTTTACCATCTGAGTTGCTTAGTCCAAACACTTTGAACATATCTTCTCCGTTCCACTGTCCATATAACGGATATGCTAGCATTCCCCAGCTTCTTTTTCTCCCATACGTTGCTTTAAATGCAAAGGTAATTTGTGTTTTCCCCTAAGAGAAATGCAGTTTTGGCAGGGTTGGATCAGGGGAAGGAGAAAGCTGGTCTCCTGTGACATATTGCCTGAGTTTTGTTCCAGAAGTGAGAAGTCTTTGGGTGGTTTGCTGATGCATATATTTTTTTCCTCAGTTGAAAATGTAGCAGTAATCAGAATCAGCTATGGATATAAACCATGGGAACAACAGAGATTGAATGATGCATACAATTCTATGCTGAATAGCTAAATTATATATTTTGAAGAGCATCTCATTGCTGTCAACTTGTGGGACAAATTCAGTCTGCAGACCCACAAGGGAAGAGAGACACCATTCCTTTATGCTCATCCATCTTCTATCTGCCTTTGTGCAGTGTCAAAGTGTTTGAAGTAAAACTCCTGAATTGCTCATGAAGTGAAGGCAAGATGTTCATGACGGTGCTATGATATTGACATTTGCAAGTATAGAACAAGAACCTTGTACTGGCAGTATTTTTTCATCACCCAGTTACAATGGAAAAAATAAAATGTTTTTCTAACTGAAATGAGACTTTCAAGTAGACTTTGAAACACAGAATTTCAGAAGTAGGGGATTACAATGATAGCAAAAGAATGAAGACAACACAATATTAAAATTAATATGAAAATGTTAAGCCTAGTGCCAAATATCTGCAGAGTCACTCATGGTGTTAAGAAACCCATTACATTTTTCAGAATGATGTAAATTTGAAGACCTGGTAGCACAGTTACACTTGCCTATAGATAGATTTGAACTATTATTTTCATTATCCAGGAGTAAGCTAAGGTGCTTTTTTATTATTTTTAATTATTTATTTTTTTTCCTTTCCTTTCCTTTCCTTTCCTTTCCTTTCCTTTCCTTTCCTTTCCTTTCCTTTCCTTTCCTTTCCTTTCCTTTCCTTTCCTTTCCTTTCCTTTCCTTTCCTTTCCTTTCCTTTCCTTTCCTTTCCTTTCCTTTCCTTTCCTTTCCTTTCCTTTCCTTTCCTTTCCTTTCCTTTCCTTTCCTTTCCTCTTTTCTTTTCTTTTCTTTTCTTTTCTTTTCTTTTCTTTTCTTTTCTTTTCTTTTCTTTTCTTTTCTTTTCTTTTCTTTTCTTTTCTTTTCTTTTCTTTTCTTTTCTTTTCTTTTCTTTTCTTTTCTTTTCTTTTCTTTTCTTTTCTTTTCTCTTTTCTTTTCTTTTCTTTTCTTTTCTTTTCTTTTCTTTTCTTTTCTGAAACTAGTATGTACTTAAGCTGTAGGTAGTTTTTAAAAATGGATCTTCAAAAGAAACACAATAATAGGATGAATCAATGACACAGTTTTCTGAATCCTTGATGGAGAACTAGTGTATCAAGTCATCTTTTTCATTTTCATGTTCTTTTTTCTCGTACTTTTTAAAATTTCCTTGGCCCTTCAGGAAAGAGTAGGAAATTCTTTTCCTTCCCACTGAGTCCAGAGAGACACCTGATTCTTATCTCATTGCAATTTAGAAGCTGGTAGGTGTGCTAACAAGTGCCTCAGAAATCCCTTACGTGAATCATGCTATTGTTGGCATACAGCTATTTTACAGGGCAGTAGAACTGTTGCTGCTGCTTGAGAATGTTAAGCATTTCACCCGAATCACTGAGGATTCTCCCTAAAGTTTTTGATGATGCAAGGTCCCTTCATACTCATCCTTGTACTGGCCATTACTTTGACTAGAGAAGACAGCCCAAGGCTGTAACATACATTTGCCATGTCCCTGCACTGTATTAAAGAGATGTGTCAGATCAGCTTTGATCTGTTAGAAGGCTAGATGCTGAGGCTCAACACAGAAGGGTGAATAAAGAGCTTGTTTGGGGATGTGTATAGCCCACCTATCACTCTGTCTTTGTCTATTGTTGACAACAGCAGCACTGTAGTTGAAAAGGAATGGAAATTTCCTGAGCAAAAATGGATTGTGTTGTTTATTTATTTTTTTTAACCAGTTATAATGAAAGTGCCTATTTGGCCACCTATTTTAGAGCATCCATCTCCAGTGGCTTGTTTCTCTTCTTACAGCTATAAGATAGGGAAAGAGGCTAAAAAAATAAACAAAACAAAAAACAATGGGGAAGACAGAGGACTGTGCATCACAAAGAAATGACAGTCTGAACAACAAAATAAAGGCACATTTCAAAAGGTGGTCCTAGAGAATTTGTGCATGTGTGCACCTTTGTGTGTATGTGTGACAGGATGGGGAGTGGGTTGAATGGAAAAGGGAGTCCTTTGAAGCCCCACAGTAAACATGTACCTTTCTGACATGTAGTCAGTAGAAGGAAACAGAAAATTGGAACAGGACTCTAAATTGGATTCTCTGAAGTGCACTCCAGGGATTTCTTTTCTTCTATTTTGAACAAGAAACCCAAACTTCCAATTTCAGTGACTAAAATTAGGCTATATAAATCCCAACTTCAGATATTGAAATCTCCATTTTTAGAAGCACTTTCACAAAATGTTAGACTTGAAATACTAGATATACCCGGTGCATTCACAAACAAAACTGACTCATCTGTACAAATCCCTGGGAGCCAGGAATGAACAGATTTTCCCATTAAAAAATCATTTTTTCTTTCTTTCCACATACCCTTAATGGGTAGCTTTGTTCATGTATATACACAAGAACTTACTTGCAGACTGAATGCTTGTGTAGAATTTCATAGCCTAGAAATACTTCTTCCACAGAGTTATGAATATTTGAAATAGTATCTCTATCACTGAGGTGAACTTTTATTCCATGCATTGCCCTGATGATCAGCAATTGCTGTTGTGCAATGGAAATAGCATTTTTACCCTGCAATGCTACCAACCAGAAATAATTTAACATGTTATAAAGGGACTGAGGTATCTCAGATACTTGGAGGTGTTTTCCAGGAACCATTTCAATTTTATAGCAATTGTAATGTCATTTCCAGGAGCACTTTTCCCTATGAGCACAAGGAGTGCAGTAGTGATACTGATCAAGTAAGTTTGACAGCTGAAAATACTTAGACACAAATATATGTTTGCCTAGCCCACTAGATACTGCATATGGATCCCGAGGTATCAAATGAAGACCCCCAACTCATCTACTATTAATACAACACTTGCAGTACTTAACATTATTTTCTCACGTTTTCTCAGAAGTGATGTTACAGAACTAAAAGCTTCATGAAGTCAAACAGTTCATCTTTCCACCAATACAGCAGTGTTCTCTATTGTGAATATTATAGTATATTTTTTGGTGCTTGATCTGTGTAGATTTTGAACTTTCCTAAGAAAAGTCACTGGGACTTTGAATTTGGGAGACTATCAGCTGCGTAACAGATCTCACTATCCAAAAGAATATATGATTAATATTTTATTTAAATGTTCATATACTTATGAAACTACCACTTATTTTATTTTATTTTATTTTATTTTATTTTATTTTATTTTATTTTATTTTATTTTATTTTATTTTATTTTATTTTATTTTATTTTATTTTATTTTATTTATCTTATTTTTATTTATTTATTTATTTATTTTTTATCTATAGGGGTAGAAGTAGCAGTGCAGAAATCACTATTTGCAAATTGCAAGTAGGAAATATTTGTAATATTTTCAGTGCTATTCCACATGAAATATTTTAAGTTTCTTAACAACCTTAAGCTCCATAAAACCTCTTACTATCATTAAACGTTTGTGCTTATTTACTAATGTAATTATATTATTGTTGACTCATAATTTCATTTGAAATGCTTTCGTATAGCCAACAAAGCCCAGTTACATCTACTTATACATATCTTTTCCCACATTTACAGAAAAGATACATATATATCTTTACAGAAGAGTAGAAAAGGGAAGAGGAAGTTAAACTTGTCACTTTAATTTTAGATCTGAGTAACAATATAAATATATATTCTCATATATGTATAATTAATTTTTACATCTTTCTGTGAAATCATTCTTCCATATGCCTGCCACTGTTTCATGGTATCTAGATCTTTCTCAGGTTTTTATTTCACTGTAGGATCAATTATATTTAGTTGGTGTTGGAAATTTTTAACTTTATTTTTGCCCTGTCACATATTTTGTTTCTTCTGTATTCCTTCTGTTTCAGAGGAGTCTTTCTGTTTTAGTACATATGACATGATTTTTCTATCTTTTTTTTTTGTAATGGAGTTCATAATTTCATAACTTTGGATTGAAACAAAACAAGCACAGTGCTTACCATTTTCTGTTCTACAGACAATTCTGCATGGTTCAGGTCTCCTTTGGAAACAGTAAAACAAACTCTTTCCAGGAAATTCAGTAGAGCAGTTTGCCTCAACTAAAGGAAGTGCAGCAGCTTGAATTAGTACTAAAGCTAAAGCAAAACAGAATTAGAATAGTTTCAGAAGTGGAATTTGGCAGGTTGGTTAAACTGGTAATTGAGCTTAAAGGTGAACTCTGAGGGGAAAAATAGTGCTCTTTACTGCTTATTTTTTAGAAGAAAAAAAAAAACATAGAAAAAAAAAAAACTCAACCTTTCTTTCATACCTTCTTTTTCTCTGCTCTCAGGTAACAGAATTACTTCTCACTACTTTCTTGGGGATAGCAGGAAAAATCCTTGGAGAACTTGTACCATGCTGGCTTATGAAGCTTCATAAAACTGTAATGTGAGCATTGAAATTCTGGTCAGTGGCAATCTTAAACTATTATTCTGCAAATGTGTTGCTATAGGTAGGTAGTCAGACCCACTGTTCTGCTGTCTGTGACCCATGCTGGGTTTACTCAGATAAGAAATGGTGATGTTATTCAGGTGGCTTGACCAATCATCACCCCCTATGCAAAAGTTACCACCACTGACCTGAGGGTTCTGAGCACTCTTGCTTTATTTTAATGCCAAGGATAACAGGTTATTGTAAAGTGCCCCTGCCCTTAGGAATGATTTCCTTATATATGATTCATTAGCATTATAATGCTAATTCCATATCTATTGACAGGTTATTTGAGTTACAGTCAGAGCACAGTATAATTTTTGTGTGACTATTAACTACAATATGCAGTGGATGCAATACAAAAAATTCTGAGAATACTTTGCAGGACTATGCTCCTTTAGCATTCTCTCTGCTTAAAATGATCTGAACAATCCATGTTTACTGCCATGGATACTCACAGAAAGAAAATTTTACGTTGCTGTGCCTAGGGGTATTACTGGATATTTTATGCACTTTTTCTGTAACAAGGAAGACTCTTTCATATGCACTTAGTTTGAATAAAATGGAAAAAAAAAAAAAAAAAAAGTAATTATCAAATGAACTCCTTCCACCAAAATCTTAGCTGTAAGAAATTTAGTAGTATCTGTACTTCAGAAAAAGTATTATTGACCTGGAGTGTGTAAATGTTGCCTGCTGAAATGTGTGTTCCTTGGTGTCCTGGTTTCAGTTAGAACAGAATTAATTTTCTTCCTAGTAGCTGGTGGAATGCTGTGTTTTGGCTTAGGATGAGAAGAGTGCTGATAACACCCCGATGTTTTAATTGTTGCAGAGCAGTGCTTATACCAAGCCAAGGACATCTCAGCCTTTCGCTCTGTCCTGCCAACAGGCAGGCTGGGGGTGCAGTAAGAGCTGGGAGGGGACAGACCCAGGACAGGTGACCCAAACTAGCCAAAGGGGTATTCCATACCATCTGACGTCATGCTAAACAATATATAGGGGTGGCTAGCCGGGGGGAGGGGGCCGGACTGCTCGGGGTTAGGCTGGGCATCGGTCAGCGGGTGGTGAGCAATTGCATTGTGCATCACTTGTTTGTACATATTATTATTAGTAGTACTATTATCACCATTGTATTATTATTATTATTATTGTTATTATTATTTTGTTATTATTATTTTCCTGTCTTATTAAACTGTCTTTATCTCAACTCACGGGCTTCACTTTCCATTTCTCTCCCCCGTCCCAGAGAGGGAGGGGGGAGGGTGAGCGAACGGCTGCGTGGTGTTTAGCTGCCGGCCGGGTTAAACCACGACACTTGGTTTTGGATATGGGTATTTCATAAGATCCCCAATACCTGTGAGGCTCACACGGTAGTCCATGATTTATAGTTTTAAATGCTACTTTTGTCACAGGCTATTGATTCAGCAAGACAATCAAAAGTTACAGCATGTGCATAAAGAAAGGTCAGTTTTACTCTAATTTTACTATTGCTCACTGTCACTCTGGAAACTGTTCATGGTGGAGGCCTTCAGGTGCTAATAGAAGAGAGAAGAGGCAATTTTAGTATCTTGTGGGTCACCTCCTTTATGGTGATCTTTACTTGAACTCATAGATTTTCACGTTCAAAATAAATAGCTTTTTTCATAGAAGGCTGCACAGGCATGCAGAAATGTCAGCAGTTTTGCTGTGGCTTTTCCTGTCCATGTTGGTTCCATACATTATGAGGAAGAAAACCTGTTGAATTACCTATGAATATAAATATTTGTGGGAATAACTCCCTAACGGAGCTATCCTGTTCCTGGTGCCAGGGCTGTGAGGGCACAAATGAGCCTGATTGCTCTTTCCTAGGCACCCAGAGTTCCCCAACCTACCCACGGCCCAGGACCCTATGTGAGCTGCTGCCCCAGCCCAGGCTGAAGCAGGGCCACTCTGTAGTTTCTCATAGCCCTGCCATGGACACTGCTGAGCTAGGCCCACCTGCAGGCCCATGTCCTGGCCTTGGCTTGTCCTGTTTCTCAGGGATGTGCCTGAAGCTCAGTTCTGGCACTATCCCAGAGCTGTGCCCCTGGCTGGAGTGGTTGAATGGGCCCTGGCTGCCTGGCCCTGCCCAGATGGCCCTATGGGGTGTCCCCACAGCGCTGAGTCCCAGGGAAGTCCCTGGGCCCTGTTGTGTCTTGAAAGCTGGGTATTGCCATCATCACACCTACCCACATAAAACAAGCTTACATAGTATATTTATTCTAACAGTGCCAAAGTCTGTTTGCTGCTTCTGAGGGCATGTGGTGTTGCTGAGGTTTATACATTTCAGCTGCCTCAGCTGAAAGGCGGTAGCTGTGCCAAAGTGTCATTTGGGAATATTACTTCTTGTTTCTGCTTTCACCAAACCATGTGGTGCAGTTGTTTGGAAGAGTGCTATATATCTCAGACCTAAACTGCATCATTAAACATGCTACACAATAATAATACAGTGAAATTTTATTATTATTATTATTATTATTATTATTATTAGGCATTAATATCAATGTTATGGTCTAGTTCTTGCTAGATATTAGAGCTGGGTGCTCCTGAATAAGACAATTAAAAAACAAACAAACAAACAGAAATACACTATCAGTGAATAGTACAAATAGTGACTCACACACAGTGATGTCCCTTCAACTTGAGAGGAAATCAACTGGTGAGTTCTCTGGTAATGGTTTTAAAAGGGAATTATGAGCTGAAGCTTATAACTATCTTTTAAGTGCAATAAAACTAACAAAAATAGGGTGGAAGAGAGAAACTTTTATTTCTCTCAGGCAAACTTCACTGGCTGATGACTGCAATTGGCTACTGGTCTCCCAGCATGCTTTGTTTGTGTTCAGGCAGATCTATGAACAGGCCAATTTGTCTTTAGCTACAGGTTTTTTCTTTATTTTGAATCCTCAGGTGCATTACTTTCTTATATCTTCAATTACTTCTATCATAATCTTCTTGGAAAATGAAATACAAGAGAAGGAATCAGAGAAAGCAGGATAGACAGAAGGAGACATGTCAGGACAGATTTATAGGTAACACAGTAGTGTCTCTGTGTTGGAAGTTCTAGTGACTATTTCTGTGAGAAATCTATCCTACACACTGAAAAGGAAATGTCAGAAGTACTAGACAGGGAAATCCTGCTTTTTAGACACTTGAAACAAAACAAAACCTTCCTGTAGTGTTGCTGTTCAAGATGTCCTGCTTTTCCTTTCTGTCTAAAAAAGACTCTCCTTTAAAAGGCACTGGTAACTCTAGCCCTCCTCTTCCATGTGATAGTTCAGGAAAGTCCTATAAACCGTTGGTAGGCTCTTGGCAATTATGTGATTGAAATGCAATTAGTATTTGGGAATTGGAAAGAAAGGCTGTCATCTGATATGTCAGCCTTCATCTGTAAAAAAGCATTGTGATGCTTGATTTGATGATCATCTTACTTGACATTTTGACTCAACAGGTAAAGATTAAAGACAGATGTCTGTTCAGGCACAGAAAAAAAATGTTGTTAGAATATATTAGAGAAGTTTAGTACTCTGTCGTAGTTCTTAATGAGTTTGTTTAGCACATTATGGACATTGCTAATCTCCAGCCTGTTCTCAGTGAAACAGGATAGGAGATTCTTCCTGTCTTTCAAAGATGAGAAAAGCTGCAAATTTTATTTTTACTATAACATATGAAATCAGCAAACAGAATCACAAGGCACCAATATGCAATATCTGTTGTGATTCTTGGCAATTTGTCAATGCTAAAAGGATGAAGTAGGGAGAAACATTAGACATCACATGGACATATTTGAAAATAACTGCAGTCATTATGTGAGTGTTCTTGCTCTTTTAGTGCAAAATCACAGGATTAAAAGGTGAGATCTAAGAGCCTACCAAGTCAGGCATTTGACAAGTGAGATACTCTACCAATATGCTACAGCCTAAATATAAAGCTAATATGATTAACATACATATAGCTTTTCTGGAGACATGTAGATATTTTAATGCTTTTACAAAAGCCTCTGATCATGTCTAATTATGCTGATTAGTAGGATATGCTAACTGGTCACAAAAGCATTACTAAAGCTCTAAAGCCCAAGAAAGTTAGGCCTTGCATATTATAGGTCTTCATACACTTTCTGCTTGGCTTTTACTTCCAATCTCTTTTCACTTTTTAATTTAATAGGAGGGAGGAAAATGGAAGCTGTCATTAATAGGAACATGCTTAGTGTGAGGGTATACTTTTCATATACTTGCATGAATGAGGTAGGTTACAATTGGAAATACGATGAGCTGCCTCTGGGAGGAGACTGTTTTATCCTGAGCTTAGTTGACCTGTTAAACAGGGTGGATTATTACCACCTATTATACTGTGTGAGGTTTGAAAACTTATTTTCCAAAGCAGATTGCTTCTGATACAGCCAATATTTTATGCCACAATTTTGTAGCAACCTGGGAAAATTCAACAGCAAAGGTGATAATAAGTCTTCAGTTACAATCTTGGTATTTCGCATCCTTGCAACAGGAAAAACAAACAGACAAAAACATCTCTTTCTCTCATTGAAAATATGTGGTTGGTTTATCTGACCCAAAATACAGAATGCATGTTTATATGTGTAGGAGCCAGGACAAAGTCCACTTGAGCTGGAAAGTAAGAAAGGCAAATAGATTTGCTTCCCCCAAAACTGTTTTCAGGAATGTGGGGACAAGAGCCTAAAACATTTCCTTTAGCTATCATTCAGCTATGGAGAGTCCTATATTTAGAAACTCCTGGAAATGTAGCTGTTTCCCTGAGCTGAAGTATGACCTGTTCATATAATTTTAAGCATTGCAGTGATTCCACAAAAAAAAAAATAAAAAAAAATTGACCTACTACGGTAGAATTTTAGGATTATTATTAGTGTTTTCTATACACACAGTCTGTAGAAGACAGGATGACTATAATAACTTTAAAATTTCTGCAACAGTAAATCTTTGCTTTTGTGAGGTTCCTAATGTAAATTTTAAAGTGTACAATAACCACGGAGCTATGATAATTTATATTAGTCAAGGGCTACTGCTTGGACAAAACTTGAAAGGAGGAAAAGAACACTTCTAGTAAATTGCCTTAATATTCCTGTCACAAATGTGCAAACTATTTATTAAAGAATGAAATAACAAATATGTAACAGAGATCTGAATTCTGCAAATTTTTATTTATTTATTTATTTATTTATTTTAAATACCACTGATTGCTTCCTTAAATTCAGGAAAATACTGTTGTGAATGAAGTTAAATGTGTATGTGTAAATCACTCTTTCAATCCAGTCATACGGATAGTAACTTATTAAAGATTGCAACTTATTAAAGGTTGCAACCTTTGATTCTCTCCTGATTTTACATTTACGTTATATGTTTGACAATAACACTGTAGGCTTCAGAACGAAATTATTAAAGACTGTAAAGTTTTGATCTAGATTTCTTTTCACTCTGAAATGCTCTGCAACATTAAGAAAACTAATCTTAACCCTCATGAGCTGGATTGTAAAAGTAAAATTTCTAATATTAATTTTAATTTCTTTGTGTTGAACAGATGAGTGACTGTATGAGAAGCATTCCTCATGGGGCGATTGGAGAGCTGATGCTGTTTAACATCTTCATCAGTTAGATCACTGACAGCATGGAGCATACTATCATCAAGTTCACAAGATACAAAATTAGTGTGAGTAGTCAGTACAATGCAAGACAAGGCTGCAATTCAGGGGAACTTTGACAAGCTTGGAGGAACAGGCTGACAGAAGCCTTATGATGATGACCAGCAAAGATAGATATTAATTAATAACTTGAATTATAACTATTTATGACATAATTATGTTATGAGATTCAATTCTCTATTGAATTTTATTGGAAATTCAATAGTTATATGTAGAAATTCCATCTCTCAGATGTTTATAAGGACAAACCTAGAGCTATGTAAGAACTTGACCTCTCTTTTGTAAAATTTTATATTTTTAGAAGATTTATAAAGATGAACATAAGATTTTTATTTTTTGTCTAAAATATAATCATGAACAATATGCAGCTTGCAGCTTGATTTACAAAACAAACAAACAAACAAAAAACACAACCAAACAAACAAAAACAGATTTACCAGACTTACTTGCTTTACAGATTTTCTAACTTTTTGAGTGAAGGGAAATGGCAGATGCACTGTAGTTCAATTTTAATAAAGCTTTCAGATCTCTTGCAAAATCTCACCCGCAGATCAATTTGTAAATACTGGAGTATGAATAGTGATAAATGGTTTGAAAAGGGGCTGTAGAACATTAAATGGAGATTTTTGATAAGCAGCAAATAATAAGGCACCAAGGTATATTCTAAAGGGCTACCCAGAAGACCTCCCAGGTCTACATATCTTCAGTAGTTCAGAGATAGAAGTCAGCAGCAAAGAGTGCAATGCTCAGATGAAATTTAATCATGATGGGCTGTGAAAGGTAAGGAGTTATATTGATTTGACAGTCTGAAGACAGAAACATAAAAGTTGATAATACAATTGAGCAGCAAATAAATAAATCAGGCTAAATTAATTTCAACATGCATGTTCATTTCACAGCTCAGGAAGGTAAGAAGAGTCTGCATATAGATGGCCTAATGCTATTCATGTGGAACATTGCCTAGAGGTCTGGACATTGCATTAACAGAGACATTGACAATTTGAAGGGCATTCAAAGAAAGACGACAACAATTAGGACAAGGTGACAGAAATTGAGTTATAATGAATGATTAGTGGATCTAAATATTTTTGTTTTCCTCAGTATCAGCTACAGAAAAATAGATTAATACAAATATTTGAACTGGAATCATAATCTTGAAATAAGAACTCCTTCAAAACCACAGAATTTTACAGTTAATTTATTGACTGAATTTTATGATTAACCTGTCTCTAGTCTTGAAGAGGTACGCATGACGGAGAAGAATTATTTGATTTGTTTCTCTCTCTCTCTCTCTCCTTTTTTTTTTTTTCAAACAAACTTTTTAATTTATATTTATGAACATAGGACTATGTGGATGCAAACAAAAAAAATACTAATATGAAGTGAATTAAAGGGAACTACAAATTGAATTATGTGGATTCAAAAGCGTAATCTTTGTTAGTTACAGTTGTGAGCACAAACAAATTGCTTAGAAATGTAGCAGGTGAAATCTTATTTTTAATTTACATAAGCAAACACTTTAGAAGATTGCCTCCACCAGATGTGTGAAGTTTAGTCTTCCCTAAGATTAAATAAAATGCAAATATAGCCAGCTTTCATCACTTTCAGTAAACATTAAAATTAAGATAGCAGGAGCAGAAAAAATAGAATATTTATATTTTTGAGGACCTTCATTTTCAACCTGAAGATGAGTATCACACCATAATGTGTCCTGCTTCAAAGGCTTTTAAGTATAAAGAAGTATGGTAACTCTCAAGTTTAACTGAAATATGTTTTCTCTTGAGGATTCAATCACCAGTTGATTTAATGTTGCCTATTTAATCATATTATAAACTACTTCAACAAGATGCTTGTGTAATTGCCTTCTTAGCAGAAAAGGATAAAAAGCATACCTTGCAATTTTGGTTGTGTTAAACAGAATATTACAGTCCTGTGAACACCAAAAGGTTTGTCAGCATTTCCTTTATCAATCCCTATGTTCAGAGATTAAAAATATGCCCATAAAAGTGTTGTACTAGATGAAAATTCCCATAGAAAGTCTCATTCTGGAAGCAAGCTTCCTCTACTCCACCTCCTCTCCATCCCGTTATTTCTCTTAATTTATTCTGCATTTTTATTTACTTATTTATTTCCAGTGGGCCAAATCCAGACTTGCCTGTCCATTTACTTGGACACTACCACATTCTTTGCTTGGTGGGTTCTGTTGTCATAGCTGTGCTGTTTCATCTTCACTTACTGCGATCAGGAAAGAAAATTGTCAGGTAAAGAAACAAAAACATTGCATTCATAAAAGGAGTAGTGTAAGATGATAGGGGAACGTGGATAGGCTAAGAGCTTTAATCTGGTTTCCTGAATCCAAAGTCCGTGCCCTTTCTCAAAAGATGGAGCTGTTGAAGCAATTTTTGCAATAAGTTATATCATGAAACTAACCTCTGCAGCCTGCAAGCCAATAGAACATATGGCCTACTGAATTTAATAGGAGTCTTGCAGCTGAAAAAACTACACAGAGCTTTGAAAATTTACCACTACATGCCTGACTTCTATTCATAAAAGAAAAGGTTAGAATTAAAGTTAATTCTCCAGTATGCATATATCTGTAAGAATCCTTCAGTAATGCACAGTTTTTAAGTTAAAAGACTTTTAAGTCCAAAGTCTGCAAGCCAGCAAAGAAAACAATTGCTTACAAACCTGATGTCAGAAATCTACTCAGTAGCCAAAACCACCTGCTTTATATGCTGTGTGCTCTTTTTGCTTTAGACAAAGACAGTCCCACACTAAAAAGCTATAAACTCCAAAATGAAACAAAATGGTTATAGTCTGAGAAGGTCTGTGAAAACACAAAGTGCACACGTGCTGTGCTGGAAAAGACACTTTGGCAATGGAAAAAAAACAATAGAGGAAAATTAGATTGGCTGTCAGTAGCTCTAAGTAATTATTGCAATAAATCCGTCGTTTGGGATGGTAAAATATAAATTCTGCAGTGGGTGATTAAACAAGCAGAGGACGTCTACAAACAACATAAGGATTGTGGCCTTCCACACAGGCTGTGAAGGGTTCAGAAGAAGTGTTTCTATAAACCAAGGCTTTTTTCTCTCACCTTTCCCAACACAAAGGATGGCCTGCGTTTAACCCTACAGGTTTCAAATGTCTTACCACAGACATCACAGCTGTAAGGTAGTGCAGTAATAAAGAAGGATTTTAAATACTCATGTCTTGGGTTATGTAGGGCAGTTCTTGCTTTATCAGAAAATTACACAGAACTGTCCATGGCATAAATAATAATTTTTGCATTTCAATGCTTTTTTTTTTTTTTTTTTTTTCCTTTGCTTATAGAAGGTCCTTTTGAAAAGGCCTCAACTGAAAGTAAAAAGTAAATAAATGGTCTAATGAAGTTTATGAATTACTTCTTCAGAAGACAGCTTATTTAAACTGGTGGAAAGGCTGTGTCAGTAACTGCATTTAAGGATAAGCAGAATACAATCCAATTATTAGCCAAGGCAAGCACTTCATTATTCTGACTGCTCACTTCAGTTTTCAATTATTTTACATTTAAAATTAAAAGATGCCTAGTTTTACTCATCTATCCATGCTTATGACTTGGTGTGTAGAGAGGGAGAGAGGGAAAAGTGTGTTCTAAAGTCTGTGGGAGGCTGGTAGTCAAAGTTACTATTTGTATTAGCATTATCGAGAAACACAGATATAAATTTCTGCATGTTGAGATAATATGAGCTTAACAAGAGAGAGAGAGAGAATGGTATGTTTACTGAGCTCTGCATGTATTCTTCCTCAATTCATGTACCCCAGAGGATTTTGCTTCCATTTTGCAAGTATTTTTTTTTTTTTCCATTAAAAGCTTTTAAAAAATTTGATTTTGAAAAGCTAACACTTTCTTTTTGTTTGCCTGCTACTTAGTCACTTGGAATTTAATTTCCCAATATTGAATTTTCTCTCAAGGTACCATATCTTTCCTCTCCTCCTCATCCTAACCCTAAAGATTATTAAGTTTACATATTATTTTTTTGTTTGTTTTAGGGAAAGATATATAAAATATATATCAAGTGCTTTTCAACAATGCATATTGGAAACTAATCCCATTCTTCTGAGTGCTGTAAGAGGGATTTCAGCTTACTTTAATGTCTACTTTCCTATTAAACACTTCAAAAATTTATGTAAATGCGTATTATTTCTCCACCGTGAAATAGATTATTTTTCCAGATATTTTAAAACTGAGTGTACTGTCAATGTATATTTTCCAGAGTTTTCCCTAAACCTAATTGGAACAGGAAATAAATCACCCACCAATTTATTTCTAAGTTAGAAATTTAATATTTGTAAGTTCTTTAGAGCAGGAAGCAAATTTTTGCATTTGTAACACCTTCTTGATTAGGGCCTTTGGGTATTATAGCAAGATAAATACAAAAAGATAATGTGAGGGATGACAGCATTTTGCTGGAGGCAGCTGCATATTATTGCTGTGGAAGGAGGATTTATGAAAAAGTGAAAGCATGTATGCATCCTGTTTTTTAAAATAAAGTTTTAGTAGTGAATTTTCAAGTGCATATTCATTAAAACCTAGCAAATGCTAGAGTTATGCATATAGATTTTGTAAAGAGAGAATAAATTAATTGATTTGTTAGGTCCCTCTTTTCTCTTTGTTGTCTGCTTGAAAAGGTAGAGTCACAAGTTTGTAAGTACAAAGGAAAAAATGAAATGTTGCCTCCAGAGCTCTCATCAAAGACTTGCTCACACCAAATATTCTAATGAGAGGTAAATGAACAATGATTTAAAACATGATAAAAATTATGTGATGAACTAAGGACAGCATAAATCAATAATTGCACTCAAGCTCTGTAGAAATTATACCATCCTAGATTCTAGCAGGAGACAATTTGCTGCAGTATTTTGTGAACAGAGCTATCCTGTGGGATCAGACTGCAGAGGACATTTCAGTGGGAGGAAGAGAGCAGTAGGAAGAGCAGTATGATTCATGTTCAGCATCTCAAGTGGAGGATAGAGCACAAGGATTGAATAATGAAACAAAGACGAGATATTCAGCATGCCAGGAAGGTTTCTGTTAGAGAGCTGTTAGAATTATTTAAAAAGGTTAGTCTATGAATAAACATGCTTCATCAAGGTCTCTTACACATGCAAAGGGAGATGCTAATGAAAAATAAAAGAGTAATGGGGACTGGTGAAGAAATTAATGTTAATCTTATCCAAAGCAGATACAAATTAATATTGGAGAAACATTTTTGTAATCACTTCTCAAGGCAAAAATTCAATTAATGTGACTGAATCAATATTTCAAATCTCAGTCCCTTGAAAGTATACTTGTCTCTCTTCATATCAGCATGCTCTCCTGTGTGATCAGCCTGTACTATTCAAGTCAATACTCAGGGAGACTTCTTAATGGTCTGTTTTTGAGAAATTTGGTCCAGTTCTATAGACTACAGTGCTGTATTTCAAGCTCGCCTCAGGGTATGTTTCTGTTAGGAAAGCTCAGTTTACATAGGGTAATTACTGTATAGAAAAGAGATATTTGAGCCAAGCAATGTTTTGCCTTGAGCTTCAGGGATTTTACTTTTAATTTTTTTCCCCCCAAAGATTAGCTAGTATCCTCTCCTCAGACAGGATGACATGTCAGGATATATGACATTACACTTCAGATTATGTGAGGAAAACATCTTTTATAATAGTGAAATAAACCCCTAAAAAGAAAACAGGAAAACATAACACATAATAAAACAAAATGGAATAAAAGGTGACTCTTCAGAAGAAACAACTCTACTTGCCTCAGCTTACTGCAGCATGGGCATCTTTGTACATCTTTGATAGGCAATCTCCCTCTTTGCGTATAACTGAACAGCAAAGTTATCTTCACAAAGATCAAAGGAATTATGACCTTACTGGTTCGCTTCAAAAAATAATACAATGTATCACAAAATGATTCCTGCTTTCCATTATTTTGTCTTTTCTCTCTTCATTGGTAAAGCCACTAGATAAGTTTTTCAAGCAGTAAGTGATCTTTCTTGTATTCTATACAATATAAATGCCTGTCATATTTTGTTTAAGGTGTCAGAGAACTGGGAAGTTTATGAAACTAAATGGACTCCTCGAATAATAGTTTTGCAGCCCTGGTAGATTGTGTTGTTTATGCTGTGATGCCTTGACAGGTTTATACAATCAGAGGTTCTAAAGCCACCATCCCGTGATAGATTGGAACTGCTTGAAGCATGGTGCAGTTGAAAAATAGCCATGTGGACTCCTGTTTTCAAAACCAACTGGTGACCCGCTCAGAATCATCCTATTAAAACAACTGCATGGACAATCTCACTTCTGTACTTTTAATAGCTAGGATATCATTCCCATAATGAAAGAAACATGAAATGGTTTCCACTGCTGAATGAGTTCCCTGGAGATTCTGGGATTTGTCTCATTATTTAAAGCTTTTCCATCACCATTGCAATGCCTTTTCTCATCTTTGCTTCTCATCTGAGTGGAGAAATTTCTGTCAACAACTTTAGTCTGACTAAACTGGCATAATGCTGAAAGGAGAATATGCAGTAGATAAGATTACTTTTTTTTTTTTTTTTTTTTTTTACCATTTATGTAGAAAATTATACACAGTGTCCCTGCTTTAAAAAGGATTACTATACGATGTGGACAGCATTCTGCTCTCTCATTAGAAGAGACAGAATACAATTTTATTTCTCTAAATAAGTCTGGGTTAGGCAAGGAGATCAGTAATTTCAATGCTGCTGCATTCACAATTGAAAAGAAATCATCACTTGTGCATTCTTATCAGAAGCCTTAGGTAACTTCAGCGTTCAGTACTGATCAGAATAACTCCTTGCATTCTGCAACCTACCACATGCCTCAATAATTTTACATGCAGGAAGGAATAGCAAAATAATGAAAGAAAATATTATTAAAGTAGTGCTATTGAGAGGGAAACAAAAAGGAAAAAAAAAATAAAAAAAGAAAAGAAAAAAAAAAAAAGGTGAATCTGGGGACAAAGCTCCCCCAAATATGTCCTTAGTTTTCCTCTTTCTCTTTCTCCCTTTCTAACATAGTTTTTGATCAGCTTACAGGACAGGTATGATGAAGATTTTACTCCAGCATATTCTAGAGACTAGGAATTGATTTTGGAAACTGTTTCTGGAGATCTGCGGCTAACTGTAGCTGAGCCAAGAAGGATCCCCAGCTTCAGAAATAAACCATTACCAGTGAATTTCCTTTGCAAATGTCTAAACTAGACATCTGTCTCATGCATCTTCTGCCCTTTCCAGATTTTTGTACTTTTGTGGAACTTAAGGTAGGTTTGAGGTTGTGGTTTTATGTCTATGGCAGGCTATGGCAATAGGGTTGTGTATTTTCCATCCATAGTAGAAACTAAAAGTTATGTTGGCAGACTCATTTTCCATGGACCACAACATAAATTAGGCAACTAAATTACATGCTCAACCACATGTCCCAGAAAAACAAAACAAAACAAAACAAACAAAAAAACACTTTAGTTTTCTACTGGATCTAGCCCTGACATCTCTGATTTATGGATTCAAGTGTAAACCCTGGATGATTTGCCTTGCCATGCAGTGAATGGAACAGAAAGGAAAATGGTTCCTTCCTATCCTGTAACCAGGAACAGGACATCAGTGCAGAAAAATAACAGTGTCATCAGTGCAGAGCAATAACAAAGGATCTACATAGATAGAAACGGAATGGGAAAGGAAATAAATAATATTATAATCCAAATATTTTTTTCCCATGTAAAGCAGCTGCAACCATTGGCCTTTAACAATTGCTGTAAAATTTAAAGGGAGTTCAAACTCTAACACATCAGAATCCAATATAACTAAAATTTATTGTGGTATTAAGGTATGCTACTCAGAAACACATTTTGAATTTTAACGTGTCTGCTTTTTCTTTTACTGAGAATGTTGCTGTATCTTTCACACCACAGCACTATTCTTCAAATGTTGTTATATATCATCTCATTGCATACTATACCCCCATTTGGATATTAAGGACAGTTAGCCCTAAGGCATTTCTATACCAATTATTATCAAGTCACAGGAACTGTGAGACCCAGCACAGTTTTCATATAAATTTAGCAATTAATTCAATTTAGAACAATGACAAAATAATTTGGAAATGTCTGAAATAGTATAATGCAGAAATAGCTTATTTGAGATATTATCATAGTTTAGAAGTCTCTCTGCTCCACTGTGTAACTGGTTTGCTCTGTTAATTTCACAGAAACAAAACTCTTGAATATTATTCAGTTGGTCTAGACCTTGACTGTAGTTAGCCAGATTAAGCAGTATGATTCCATGGAGATAGTTTTTTTTTTTCCCACTACTGAAGTATTTGTGAGTTCAAAACCAACAAAAAGCAAAGCAAAGCAACACAAGGGGGTGGTGGAGGTGGGGGATTACTCATCACGGAACACATTATAGTGTTACATAAATTATGATTTGGTGTTACGCTGAGCCTACTTCTATGACCAAGGACAATTTGATTGGCTCACTTAGCTACACTAAACATTAGGAAATATCTTCGTGTTAGAAGGAAATAAAGACCAATCTAAATCAGTGTTTTTGCAGTTCTTTGGTACTTTCTCTTAGTTTACCCATGCCTATCTGTCCCTCTTGTCTGGCTCCACAGTGTTGATCTTGAGGAAGAAAATGTGAAAAGATGAGTGAAAGATGATTGTGTTTGCATGTTCCATAGAAATTTCAACTAGTTTTCATCCTGCTGTCCTAGATAAACTGGACTATATTATTTTGAATACTTGTTAGATAATTTTAACCCTTTTGCAACCCCCAAGAGGCTGCAATTCATATACTAAAACCCCAATAACTTAGTAAATCCACTTGCCTTATGTAGTCAATGGAACTACCTTTAAGAGTTTGCAAAGAGTGATGTAGTTCACTGGGATTGGGTTGCTGGAAACTCATTTTACCTGGTTTTGAACAAATTGTACAGGATACTGTCATCACCAGTAGACAGAAGTGGACATTTCCATTAGGTGTTTCTGCATAATTTGTGTTTCTAAACTGGAACGTAAGTACACTTGTAAGGATACATTTCTCCTAATAACTATAGAGGGAATCTGGACAGCTAGCTCAACAGTCATTTTTTTGTAAGCACTTGAAGTTAAACTAGAGACCACCAACATGTAATAGGTTTTCCTGCAAATCATGAACAATAGGTCTTCCTTAAACTCCTTAAATACTGTGATCACTAAATGAAAATGTGGGCCTCCTGAAGCAAATTCATTTGATGAACTGCTTAGCTAACTTAAGCCTTTGTTAAGACTGATTTAACCTTTCACAGCTCTGTGCTTAAAATGTTGATATATTTTCACCCTGAATTAGACATCTAGATTAATCACTTTGTTTGCATATTGCAGAAAGACTAAATAAACTTTAAGGAGAATGTCACAAAAAATAATGGGCAGCATTTTGAATCTTATTTGTCAAAGTTACACTAAGATGCCAATTGGGGTTTTCAAATGCAGCAAATCAGATGACTAATTTTAATCGATTTTGTGGGAATTATATATTAAGGGGCTATGGAGAAATTTAACTTGATGTATTGTAATAAGAAATGCATAATTGCAAACCTTGGAAAACCCATAAGAGTTATATATACTATATATATACAATAGTCTAAAAAATAAGCAAAATAAATTATTAAAACCAAAATATAGCATACTTTGCTTCAGACCAACAGATCTTGTTCATTCATTATCTTGTCTCCTGTGTAGCAACAGCAGAGGTAAGCTTCTTATTCTTCTAGCTCCTATCAATTACTACTGGAAGATTTTTATTTTATTTTTATTTTTTAAGCAAGAGAAGTTATCTTAATATTTTATAGTTCTTGATGTTATTTCCCACTCAATCATGGATTTGTCTGTTCTCATTGAACTCTTGAGAATGTTTAGAATACACAATATCTAGTGGAATACAGTTCCATAGCTTAATTAGCTATATTACAAAATAACTCCTTTGCTTAGCCTCCTGTGCTAGTGTCATTTCAGATTTTTCAGACCTTCTACTGGAATAGAGAGTGCAAAATAATTCTGAGTTTATCTTCTTCATTCTGTGTATGATTTTGTAGTCCTTTGTTGTACTCTCATTCAGTTGTTTATTTCCAGTCTGAGGAATCCCATGTCTTGATCATCCTTGTTCCTTTTCTCCATGTTCTTGTTCTGCTATATCCTTTTTAAGATGGGGAACTCACATAGTACTCAAGATAAAAGCAGACAATGAATTTATACAGTCACATATCAATGCTGCTTTTTTTTTTTTTTTTTTTTTTTTTTTTTAAACTGTTACTTAGCATTAATTTGATGTTTTCATAGATCCATCTATAATAACTCAAGATGTATTCCTGAGTAGTAACATCTATCTCAGAGACCGTCATTCCACATGTAAGGTTAGGATTGTTTTCTCCCATGTGTATCACTTTACATTTATCTACACTGATTACACTGATTAGAAATGTGAAGAGAATGTTCAATGACAGATGAAAAGAAAAAAAAGATTAAAATATATCTTATTCAAACGATAGTGGGTTATATGAATATTGAAAACTGCAAGAGCCAGATGAGGACTTAGGCATGACATGTGGTTTACATGAGATTCTTACTATGCTTTAAAATATGTGCATGAAACTATTTACTGGAATAGTCCATAATTAGCAGTAATTACAGATTAAGACAGAAAAATACCCTACATATTACTGCAGGGAAGTGTGTCTTCAGAGATGTTAGTGTATGTAAAATTCCAATAAGTTTTGGAGAATAAAACTATTGATTAACTTATAAGTTAACGCTGCCTCCAGTTAAACTTGATCAAAAGTGATTTTGATTAATTTACTTGGTATGAAATGCACAAGCTGATATGAGTGAGGAAAGAATACCTGAGCCAAAGGGACGTTTCAGATTCAGCACACCTTTGCCCGTTGCAAACTAGACTAGAAATTAGAAGACGATGCAAATGGACTATAATATTTTTTACTGGCTCTAGGACAAAATGGGTGACCTAATTGATAGTTTATATGTCTAATTTATGTCTATGATTCATCAGACATGTTTTTCCAAGATGTCAGATCCTTCCAGTATCTCTGAGTCAAGTTTCATTTATTAAGATTCGATACAAAGTCTGGCAGAAAAACTGTCATTACAGGACCAGATAAAGCAAAATCTGCATTTTGGCTTTAGAATAAATTAAGTTCACCTTACAGTACAGCTATAAATTAAATTTATATAATGCTGCCCATACAAAATATTTCAAAGCACTTTATATTAAAAATACCTTAAACAAAAACTTAGAACTGTATTGAACTTGAAATTGAGAAGTGAGTCTTAAAATTAAATGGAAAAGTTCTTTTTTATTATTTTATTTTATTTTATTTTATTTTATTTTATTTTATTTTATTTTATTTTATTTTATTTTATTTTATTTTATTTTATTTTATTTTATTTTATTTTATTTTATTCCCCCAAAGAACTTTGTTGATTTGACAATTCTGATGTCTGATGGAAGTGAATCCTACAATCAAGTAGTATAAAAGCCAAAGACAAAACCAACATTGAAAGGATTTAGGGTAAAAACTAAGGACCAGTTGGCAAACTCAGAGCGGAAGACCTCAGTCAGTACAAAGCAGAGGAGAATACTAATACCTATAATTGAAAATGGATGAAAATCCAAGGCTGTGAATTGCTTTTAAAAAGTAGTAGGGTAGCTGATGGAGAGGGCAAAAAGCAGATGAGAAGGCATCAAGGAAACAGTTATCTAGAATGAAGTCCTACCAGCATAAGTCAGCAGCTCACTTAAGGAGTTTTTAGATTGAATGGAGCAGAAAATAAATAAATAAATAAATAAATAAATAAATAATATATATATACATATATATATATTTCCCCTTCCTTCTTTTTCTTCAGGGTGGGAAAGTTAAGAGTATAGGAGCTTACTTGTAACTTCTTAAAACAACCTCCTACCTGGAACCATAAGCAGTCAAATGAGTTAGAGAGGTGATATCACTCCATAGACATTACCTAATAAAAAAAGGAGACTAAAAGGCAAAAATGAGAGATAGAGATGAATGAGATAAATATTGGAAAAGCGGAAATGTCTGAAGTGTTAGGGAAAGCTGTCATTTAGTCTGGTAAAATATTTTGGCTTCTACAGTTATAATTGTCTTAAAATTACTAGTGTTCCTTTTCAGTAGTTGATACCTGCAAGGCTGAAGTGCCCATGAAAACTGGCTTATTTTGGACTATGTAGGCCACTGCAAAGACCTACTAAGAAAGCAGTGCAGAGAAGGGCAGACGTGTTCTTCATCCGTTGTGTGTTTTCATGTCCCTTGCTTGTGAGCAAACTGATGTGATAGTGAGTATAGAAAAAAATGTGTTATTTTTCATAACTTAGCTTGAACCAGGCAGTTTATTTTTAAGGCAAGAATTGACTTTGTGTCAACACACATCTAGATTTATGTCCTGAATCTAACTTTTCTAGGATGTGGCTTTCCACCACACTCTGTATGTGCAGTTTACTGTGGACCTGAAAGAAACTTGTCAGTGTGCTTCTGAATGAAGCTTGATGAACACACACTAGGGGCAATAATTTGGGCACCTCCACATATGGACAGTGTTTGAAGTTAAGGAAATCAGAGAGATGTAGGTAATTTTAAAAGGTCAGGTTAAAAGCAACAGGTAATTTTAAAGCCAAATATTTCCAAAGTTGTGAAGGTATCTGTAAAATCCTCTATCTTGTAGAGTTGTTGATGCTTTATGTCACTGAAAATCAGATTACTTTTTAAGTAATTGTCTAAATATGGATTTAATTAATGATTTTGGTTATTTTTTCACATTACAGGTATAGAGTATAATTAAGCAACTGAAGAGAGGAAACATAAGTATGCATGCATAAATAGTTTTAGAGAAATAGAGAAATCCATCTGGAGGACAGTATATGCCTAACATAAAGGACAGAATGGGTAGGAGGTGTTCACTTTAGCCCACGTCTACAAACTGTAATGAAATGAGCATGCTAATTATCAGTCTGATTCCCTACACTGTCATGAAAGCATTCTGAAGGCAGATGTACTTTAGTGAAAGGTCAGTCTTTAATTTCATTATTTATATATGACTTCCTTGATTTTTTACTTTTGCACCTTTGAAAATGGGAGTTCACATTTCTATTTCTTTTATAAATTTCCTCTGTAGGGAAAGCAAGGAGTAGCATTTTGTCAGGTAAAAGAAATATTAATCCAGTAAAAAAGGAAATGAGGATTTGAGTCTTTCTTGTCTTGAACTCTCAGATTCCTCTAAAATGATATCCAAATATCCAGCTGGTTAATGAATAAGACATAAAGCTAGATGCTTGCCTCACTTCTAGACATACATGATAGAAAAATTGTAGAAAACAGTTTGTACATTTTAGGAAAAAAACAACACACATAAAAACAAAACCATTTCATATTTGTGATCTCTCTAAAAAGCAGTGTGGATCTGAGTCATCTCTGGAAGTGGAAGCAAACCATCTTCACCAAACCATTAGCTTCACCAATAGCTTTGTGCACTTCTGAACTGCACTGTGGGCTCACCCTCATTCTTGTAAGACTAGTTTGGGTGTCTAACACAGTTCTGAGGTCAAATTGCATAAGATTTTTTTTTTTTTTTTCCCTTTGAATAGGGTGGCCTCATCTGCTTTATATATTGGGGATTCTGATTCTATTATGCTATACTTTAAAATGTGCCCAGAAGTTTTTTTAGAAAGATCTTACCTGGCATGTGCCAAGACCTTGCCAGGAAGACAGATTACAATGAAACAGTGTGGTTTATCATATCCCATGTTCAGCCTTGAACTCATGAACTGCCCAAGCTATACCTAATGCAATAGACACCATAACACTATGCACAAGGCTGAAGGGCACAGAAGTAGTTTTAATGTTCTCTGACTTAGCTGCTTATATGCCATCTGTATACCACTGTAAGTGCCCACAGGAATTTTCAAATTATGAACCTAAACACTTCTACCTTAAGCTAAACACTATCTAGAGAACTGAATATTACCATGATGTGATCTGGCTCCTTACATTATATAAGAAATAATAGATACTTTTTAGGAATCTGAGAGAAACTGGAAGAAAATTGGACATGAGTTGGGTAGGGCCTGAGGCCAAGGATAGCATAAAGATGCCTTACAAGCCAAGAACTATAATCAATTGTAGTAACCTATTTAATAATACATGTGTTCATGCTCAGCCACTACACACTTTAGAAGAGCAAATTAAATAATCTGTACTATAATGTAGCAGTGAAATGGGAGAGAGAGAATTTAGCCAGTGTTTGTAAATTTAAGTAAGATACAGTATACTGGAGCGTCACAGAATTAGGAATTACATATACTCACATGTATCACGTAGACAATACACATCCTGAGTACATATAAGTGCTTTAAGTACCAGTTATACCATCAATTTGTCAGTCAAAATCCATATCAACCCTTTTTATTGTAGTTTTCTGGATAATGTTGACATACCCTCTATATGAATGGGGCATTGCATCATAGGATCTTGCCACATTATTTGGAAAAAATACATTAAACATTCAAACTAACTAAATAGATTTCCTCAATCTATCAGTTCAGATATATTGAGCTTATCTAAGATGGCAAAAGTACAGATCAGAGAATCTAAAAATACTTTAAAGTCACATTTAGTGACACCTACTTAATTAAAAGAAAAGCAATATAAGCAATGTGCTTTAAAATGCCATAAAACAGAAGCTTTACTTCAGCTAAAGAAGGGGAAAAAAAGTGTTTTGTATTAAATAAAAGAATGCAGGCTTGCTTTTATTGAAATTTTACCCTAGCTGGTATGTAAATAAAGTATACAGTACTGATAAAGGCCACAGCCTATTGCAGTATACTCTGAAACTGGCAAAGTGTTTAATGATAAGGTCAATATGAAGGAAAGGAAGGCTGGAAAGACAAAAATGCTCCACAAAGCTGCTCCACTTTCTGTAAATAGGAAAAATAACATCAGGCTCAATGATTTACTCCATCAGAAGCAAGTCAGCCCTCTTAATTTTGTGTTTTTTAAGTCGTGAGGCATGATGGCCACCTCAGGTCTCAGTAGAGCTGTTGTCTGGCATGCCACAGGTAGATTATGACTGTATCCCCTTTGCCCCAAAATGCAACTGGCAATAGAAGTGAAGCACTTTCCCATCTCTCCACCAGAGACTGCCATCAATAAAGTTGTGATCAAACAGGACATGGATGGGTTATTTCCTGACAATGACAGCAATGTACCTTAAAAGGATGCTGTATTTAGGGGGGAGTTTATAAAAGGAGATTATAAGAGAGTAAACTTTCTTAAGAGGAGGTTAGTAAGTTTCCATTTATTGAACTAATATTTCTCCTATTGTAAGAACTGCCCCACAGAGTTCTTGAAGAAATATCATTCTGGAAAAACAAAACAGCTCTGGAAATATGCTGCCTGGCCAGTGCACTGTTAGTGACCCACCTGCAGACTGACAGGATGCATGAATGATGATCTGAATGTCTCATGCATCAAGTAATGGAAATTTCTTTGAGAATATGACAAATATGCAATTATGGAAAAATGACGTATGCTTCAAAGAATTTGTATCATCTTCTTAAAACAAAACAAAACACACAAAGCAGAACAAAACCAACCAACCACCCCCCCAAAACAAAACAAAACAAAACAAAACAAAACAAAACAAAACAACCCTCTCACTTCTGACTTTATATTTAAGATGAGTGCTTACTTTGGATTGCTGTCTCTCTTCCTGGATTATGGGTGCAAATAATTACCACATCCAGAAAACAGGAGAGGAGGGAGTAAGTTCTATTCTCTTCCAAGGGCGAACAAATGCAGAAGAGACTGCACCGAACAAAAGTTCTGGTGAGGGGAATCATGAAGTTTTGCTGACAACATGGAAGGGGTTGAGCAGGGAGAGGACAGTCTGCTGAAAACATGAATTTGTCCAAATATGGATTTGTCCTGTGTAGTAAGAATGAGAGAAAACTGTGAAGTAATGAAGATAGACTTATGAGACTGGGACAGTGTCCAATAAAATGGCAAGTGTAGAGAAGGACGTTAAGGTGTGGAATAACAACTTCAGGAAGAAAGATTGAGTAGGCTGGGACTCTGTCATGAAAAAGATGAGTTAGGGACGCAAAAGGCTTGTACTGGTAGATGTTAACTGTTCCTTTTCTCCAACACACAAAAAAAAGAAGTCACTGAATGTGGCCATGAAAATTTAACTTTCAAACAAAACAACAATAAAAAGCAGTAATAAATAAACCCAATGAAGCAATTCTTCACTCAGTGGGGATATTGTAGATGCAAGAAATTTACCAGTGCTCAAAGGGAAACCAAAAAAGTACTTGGAAGTGTTAGTAACATTGCTTGTTACTACAAAGACAAACATAAATGGCCTAAGCCAGGAGAACATCATAAGGAAATGCAATCTATAGTCTTAGGCATGCCACTGTGATTCCCTGGAAACAAAGAAATGGACTAGACAAACCCTTGGGCTAAGCCAATTGTAACCATATATCTGAATGTCAATCAGCCTCTTCACATAATAGTATGAAAATATTCAATCACATTTTACACAACTTATTCAATCACATTTTACACAAGTTATTCAATCACATTTTACACAAGTTATTTCCATGCCTTTTTTTTCCCTTCTATTCCCCCAGATTCAGAGTGGCATAACAGAACTGCAGCAAAATGGAATCAGAAACAATCTATCCATCAACCTGTGATACCCATCTTTGGCCCCTTTTCTGACCTTTTCTATTTATCCTGTCTAGGCTATTCTGGTTTCACAGTGTGGATCTTTCTCTCTCTCTCTTTTTTTATAATAATTTTTTATAATAAAAAAAAAAAAATAAAAATTTTTATAATAATCTCCTTTTCTTTTTCTTTTTCTTTTTCTTTTTCTTTTTCTTTTTCTTTTTCTTTTTCTTTTTCTTTTTCTTTTTCTTTTTCTTTTTCTTTTTCTTTTTCTTTTTTTTCTTTTTCTTTTTCTTTTTTATTTTTATTTTTTTTCAACTCTGAAGTTTTGTATTGCTAAGAAATTCTCAGTTCTAATCTTTTCTCCTTCTTACTTTCTTTATTAATATACCTTTTCTTATGTTTCACAAATATTCTAATACTGTTCAATTTGTGTTGCTTCATCGAGGGAAACTGCTTGGGAAGCAGGTAAAAAGGATTCCACAAAACATTGCTGGAGGTATATGGTGAAAAATACTGTTAGGTCTGAATCTGGATTCAGCAATATCACACCTTATTGAGAACTTGCCCACACAGATTTTGGCTCACTCAGTCCCTATGTGCTCTGGTCACTGAAGAGAGATTCTGCATATTTTTGTATGTAAAGCAAGACTGTTTTTTTTGTTTGTTTGTTTTGGTTTTGTTTTTGAGACATGGAATCATTCTGCTCTGGCAGCCAGCCAGAAGATATATAGACTCAGTAGCCCTTTTAATGCCTTACTACTCAACTTATTACAGGGAAACTTTGTTTCATCTGTGTCTTCTATGACTCCAATTGGTTTAGAGTGAGTCGGAATTTGTTTGTATCTGACCATAAAAGATTGTAGACAGACAATTACAGCTGGAATGGCAGGCTATGAGATTGTTGTATGACCCCCAATAAACCTGCTGTCCTTAGTTTATACAGCCTATTTTGTTACATGTAAGGATTTGTACAGTTTCAAAGAATGAGGGGGATGGAGTTATGATGGAAGAAAATACTTTCCTATGTATAAACATATATATTTGGTATATTTTTAGAGATATTCTCTTCCAAATCTCTTTTTTAAAATATTGATGCAAATGTCTGTGCTTATATTTTGAAGAGAAAAAGAGCGTAGATTTAAAAGCATATCGTCTTGCATTCAGGCCAGCTAAGAATATTGGTAATTATTTTTATGCATATTCTAATTAAATATGTATGTATCACTTCAAATTCAAATAGTACTTCACAGAGATTTAAAAGCCCAGGCCTTCCCACCCCAGAGTCTACATCAGACAATATATGAAGAGCAGAGACGAAAGCATCTCTGATGCAAGATGGGGTAAGTGCTACGACAAAGATAATACGAGTCTCATTGTGTTATAAATGAAACATGGCAATGCTGATGGTTTAATTTAAGAACATGTAGGGCATGAGGGAGAAAAGCAGATAATGATTGAATGCTTAAGAGGAGGGATTTGAAAGAACGAGGGAGAGCAAGCACCATTCTGCAAAATACATATCATACTGAGGCAAGTCCTTTGAAGTTGCTCTAGTTATTAAACTGGGGCTAAGCTTGGCCTACACGGCCTAACATATAGTTGTGACACAAAGCCATGGCCCAAGGCGAGGCTCTCTGCATAAATACGTACAGCTGTAAAGGAACTCTGGCATGCATTGCATACGTCCATGCAGTCTTCTGAGAGCCTGATAGTGGAGGTTAAGTCATGGCCAGAAGGTGCATGAGGGATCAGCACTTGAGAGTGCCAGAGAGTTTCTAGAGAGATGGACATACAAAGGGGTGGACAGCAGGTGGGTGGAAGCAGGGAGCAGCACTCACTCTGCTAATTGCTATTCTTATGCTTATATTTTCTGAGTCCTACAGGCATATTTCATGAGAATGATGCCTGAAGAGGGAGGATTGTTTTTGAATGTCACTTAGACAAAGAGCAGTGATAGCTGTTCTTTTTACATACACACACAGTCCTGCTGAACATTTCTATGGGGCTGGGAGTCTTGTGCCTTATCTAAATTCCAGTTTTATTTTGGAAGTCTATTTTTTTTGTTTTGTTTGTAAAGTATCTCTCTGAGGAGACAAACGTTTTTGTTATGCCACTATCTCATAAAGGAACTGAGTAGAATTTTTTTTGGTTTCTAATCATTCCATTGTTCATATAAATGACCTTAAACTAGAGAAAACACTATAATAGCGATTGTTAACAATACTACCTTTACAAGGTATTTTAAGAAACATTCTATTTCCTATCCTTGTTTTGGGAGAGACAAAATAAACACAAAATGTTCTGTCAATTATTTCAGAAAAAAATAATTTTCTTTGAGAAAAGTAAACTTTTTCCCCCTTTTGTTGATAGAATATGCTGATACATAATTCTGTTTCTTTGAAGTGTGTAGCCAGTATCATAATTCTAATAAAATGTTTTCTTTAATATTCCATTGCTTTGTATTTATTAACCTGATATAATGTAAAACATTATTTATTGTGCTGTGTTTTGTTTTGACATACTGCTTGAACAGTTTCACAATTCAGTTATATGAGTGGGTGATTTCTTAGAAATGGTTGATATGTTTGTCAGGTGTTTATGACCCAGGATTTTTTTATTTGTAACAGTCATATAACAGTGCTTGCAGACAGTGCACATGCATGCGCATACACACAAATATAGAAAATGTTTCAAATATGCATTTCCCTCTCTCCTTCTGCCTACGTTCTTCTCTAGCCTGAAGGCACTTG
Source organism: Aythya fuligula (assembly GCF_009819795.1). Lineage (NCBI taxonomy): Eukaryota > Metazoa > Chordata > Aves > Anseriformes > Anatidae > Aythya > Aythya fuligula. The sequence continues at coordinate 174,342,427 of NC_045559.1, read as the reverse complement.
GAAGGAGATATCACTAGGGCTAACAAAAAGTGTTCAACCCTGCTGAAAGTACTCAAATTCCTACTCAGTTGAAGTTCAGCTCAATTTCATGAACTATTAGTCATGCATGAACCAGATCCACATAAGTATTTGGGCTTCCGAAACCAGGGAAATGCCTAATTCCCCATGATTCAAGTAAAAGCTGTACCTAAAGCACAACCTAGGAAAAATTTAAGCATCTATGTTCAAGAAAATCTGTCAAAACTATACAGTTCCTGAAACAACAAAACAGCCACACAACAGTAATTCTGTTGCACGTGCTTGGTAATAACACAGCCTTTAGTGAGCAGACAGCCTGGTCATCCAGGTGCTTCTGTAAGTGTTTTAAGACTCATTGTCACAACACCTGTAGCTTCCAGTGATTACTAACTTGAGAGTCCTTGAATCCTAACAGCCAACATACTGAATGCTGGGACGCCAGCAGAGCATGCCAAATTGCAGGGAAATGGCACACCCTGCCTGGGCATAAAAACTCTCTTAAAGTGGTATGTAGGCACCTCAGTGAAGCTGAGTTGTAATAACACATCGTGTTATTAGATGCTGACATCTTGTATAGTGGCTTACTAGTGAGAGCACTCAGTGAAGAAAAGGGAATCCTAAAATTTAGCCTAAACCCTCATCTTAAGGAGAACTAAAACTTCCAAAACTTTAAAATTGCTTGTTTTAGCACAGTTTCTGTCACAAAGCTGTGGATTGTTGATGAATGGATATCCCACCTGTGGAAACTCAGACTTTGAGAAAGCAGAATTTCTGACTCAAAGGAGAATAAGTATGACAGATCCTTTCTCCGTTCTTACTGTTCACCTACATGCTTAGAAGGTGCCAAGCAAAAGAAAAGTGGCTTGATTTTTGCTAACAGAATAGCATATGTATTGTACATGAGACAAATACTGAATTTTAACCTTTCCATTAAAAGTAAAATATTCATCTCAGTGAATAACTTCAGTTTTGCATCCCATCTTTCATAGGTACACAGAGTCAACACCTTGCAGACAATGCTGAAAAGACAGACAAGAAAGGTAGATATTTCTTTATACTTATTAAATTCTTGGAGTACTACAGAATTATGTGACTTTCAAATCAAGGGTATTTTTATACATCCAGCTATCTACCCATCTACTCAGTATAAATTCAGACTGCAGCAATGCAGCAGTGAAGGTTCACTTTTTTTTTTTTTTTTTTTTTTTCTGAAAACACAGGATATATTTACTTATGTTCACCAGTTATGGAGGTATAGGAAGTTCAGATTCTCAGCTTGGCATTTAGACTATTTCTATTGTTAGGGCCCAAAACAGAAGATTAGAGTGGTAGAGTGGTGGAATTGTCTTGGGCTATAATGACTTCACTGACTTTTCAAAACTGTGGATTGACTGTGAGGTTTGAGGTCTTGGAACCATCTTTCTCTTGCCTACTTCTTATTGTTCTAGAGAAAGCATTGAGTTTCAGGATATCAAATGTTTCATGCTATAACAGAGGGAAGGAGCTATTGTGTGTATTGCTGTTAAAGATTCATATCCAGTTCATACAAAAAACATGTACTTTTCATTACTAAATCTCAGCTTTGTATATGTGTCTAATACAAGCAAGAGATTAGAGAACAACCCAAATTCTATACTGATCTATGTTCACAGTGTTTGGGCTTAATTTTGACTAAAAGTGCATAGTTTGCCTTGCTAAGCTTAAGTTTATACATTTCAATAAAGATGCACCAGGGAAAAATAGAGGAGGGAAGGGAAGGGAAGGGAAGGGAAGGGAAGGGAAGGGAAGGGAAGGGAAGGGAAGGGAAGGGAAGGGAAGGGAAGGGAAGGGAAGGGAAGGGAAGGGAAGGGAAGGGAAGGGAAGGGAAGGGAAGGGAAGGGAAGGGAAGGGAAGGGAAGGGAAAACAGAGGACTGGATCTCTGGATTAGTGAATAGAATAACATACAATTTAATTTACATGCAAGTCTTAATAACTCCATTTCTCCACAGAAGAAAAGACTGTCACAACATCTTTAAGGCATTACTAACAATCTAAGACTTTAACACACACACGTGCAAAAATTTAAACATCCAGACACTAAAATGTTTTTATAAAATAATTCTAGTTATGAAATCTATATGAAAATTGTAGACAGTCAGGGGAAATCATTTGGGATACCTAGGGGTGTAGGAAAAAAATGGTTAAGAACTCCATCTTAACTGCTGATTTAAGATTTGATAGAAAAAATATATATGTTCTGGTATGCATTATTTTCTCCTGGAACCAACTTATTAACTTCATGTCAACTTCTAAATTAATTAAATACAAATACTAGTATGGCTGAGAGTTTTAACTGATGATGGAAATTGTGCATTGGAAAGTATTGCATTCTTGACCTGCAGTAAGAGCTCAAGAAAGATGTAATACCCAGTGGGGAAACTGAGGCAAAGACTTGCACCTCTTTCCTCTCTTGTATCTTACACTAAGAACATCACATGCTCTACTTAGGTGCTCTATTGCACTTAACCCATAGTATAGTAATGCCTTCACTTTGCTATTCTTCATACCTGCCTACATAAAGCAAGCACAGAAATACTTATTCAACCAATAATTTAAAAAAAAAAAAAAAAAAAAAAAAAAAAGGAGTAAAAGAGCAGCTTTTGAACAAATAGAACATTTAAATTGAAAATAATCTATTCATTTTTATTCAGAAGTCAGTAATGTCTAGGAGGTGTTTTGATATTTTAATAATGAACATTATTAAAACACCTGTATATATAGATAAACAAACTGTGAAAGTACTTAAGAAAACTGAACAATTAGGTAACCCAATGGCTGATGAAGATCATTATAGATAAGTAGAAAGTATTGTGCATTAGAATGAGTAATACAAGCTACTTCTACACATTGATGGATGTGTAATTAGCTGCAGACTTTTACAGAACAGACCTGAGTGTCACTGGAGCAGTGAAAATGAAAACCTTCACTCAGTGCTCTATAACCACAAGAGATACCTCAAAGACGTATGATTGTTTGAAGAGTCAGATACAGAATAGAACAATACTGATGACACATATTTCAGAAATCCAGTATTCATTGCTACAGTGTTCATTTTGATGTGAAAAGATACAGCAGAAGAGAAACAGTCCAAAGAAGGGAAATGAGAATCCTTACAGATTTAGAAAACTTCTACTGAAAGAGAGATCAAAAAGATTAAGTCAATTTAGTTTATAGAAGAGATAAATAAAAGATGGCAGGCTAGAGTTATATTTAACAATAGTATAGTCAATGACATCCCATTTGGTCATCTGGTTCTTTCCCTTTCACATAAATACATAATTTTAGAACAAATAAATACCTAATAAAATTAACTGGAATAATTTTGCTGCATTTTTTGGAAATTTTCCTACTGTGTGCTATACTATTTATTACATATTTTTCTCTTAGGTTTCTATATTTTTCCTGACAGGCTGTCAATGTGTCCTGGTTTCAGCTAGGACAGAGTTAATTTTCCTCCTAGTAGCTGGTAGGGTGCTATGTTTTGGATTAGGATGAGAAGAGTGCTGATAACATGCTGATGTTTTAATTGTTGCAGAGCAGTGCTTACACCAAGCCAAGGGCTTTTCAGCTTCTCACTCTGTCCTGTCAGTGGGCAAGCTAGGGGTGCAGCAGGAGCTGGGAGGGGGCAGACCCAGGACAGGTGACCCAAACTAGCCAAAGGGGTATTCCATACCATCTGATGTCATGCTAAACAATATATAGGGGTGGCTAGCTGGGGTGGGGGGGGCCAGCTGCTCAGGGATAGGCTGAGCATCGGTCAGAGGGTGGTGAGCAATTGCATTGTGCATCACTTTTTTTGTACATATTTATTATTATTATTATTATTATTATTATTATTATTATTATTATTATTATTATTATTATTATTATTATTATTATTATTATGTCCTAATAAACTGTCTCTATCTCAACCCACAGGCTTTATTTTCCTGATTCTCTTCCCCCATCCCAGAGGGGGAGGGAGAGAGTGAGCGAACAGCCACGTGGTACTTAGCTGCCGGCCAGGTTAAACCACAACACAATGATTTAAGTAAAAATCTACTTTTTATTTTTTATGACCAATAAGCTTCAGCAGTGAAAGATTAAATATTGCATTTTTTAAATTACAAAATATTCCAAGTTTTATTTGTGAAGAAAAAAAGAAGTTAATGTCATCTTAATTCTAAATAGGTGAAGCAATGGTGAACAAAACTGCAAAGCAAACACGAAATTTAATAATGGCCCTCCGACAGCTTGTTGTCAGGTTGTTAGGAATTCATTAAACAATGGTTGAGCAGAACAGACAATTAAATTATTCTTGTATGAAGTATCTATCCATATTATGAATATTGCATACAACAGTACACATTTCTGAACAGAAGTAGTCAACAAATTTCATTTCAGAGAATCAGCAAGAGGCTTGATTTCAGCCTCCAGATATACCCTTCTTTGTTTCTCAGACAAAATAATAATAACAACAATAATTGGGATGCTGATGTATATAAACAGACTTAATACACAAAATCTTAAGAACATCATGTAACCTTGTTGTGGTTTAACCCTGGCAGACAGCTCAGCATCACACAGCTGCTTGCTCACTCTCCCCAGGTGGGATGGAGGAGAAAAAGGTAAAAATGTGAGAACTCATGGGTTGAGACAAAGGCAGTTTACTAGGTAAAGCAAAAGCTACTTGTGCTAGCAAAGCAAAACAAGGAATCCATTTTTTGCTTCCCACCAGAAGGCAGGTGTTCAGCCACTTCCAGAAAAGCGGGGCTTGTCACGGGTAACGGTTTCTTGGGAAGGTAAATAACATTACCCTTCTTTACCCCAGATTTTATCACTGAGCATGATGCCATATGGTATGGAATGTCCCTTTAGTCAGTCTGAGTCACCTGTCCTGGCTGTGTCCCCTCCCAGCTCCTGGTGCACCCCCAGCCTCCTCGCTGACAGGACAGCACAGGAAGCAGAAAAGTCCTTGACTCTGTGTAAGCACCGCTCTGCAACAACTAAAAACATTGGTGTGTTATTATCACTCTTTTTGTCAAAAATATAAAACAGCCTCTAAGAAGAAAATTAACTCTCTCTCAGCCAAAACCATTACAAACCTTTTGATAACTTCAGACAGAAGCTTATGACAGTAACCTGACAGATATTTCAGATATACATTTTCTGCACACTTAATGTAAAAGCACAAGAGGGACTGATAAAATGTTCATGGCAGCATGAAAAAAAGTCAATGAGATTAGAAATCAGACAAAACAAAGACAAATACAACTAGAATTTACAGTGCTGTATATCATGATGTAGAATGAACACCAAACGGTGTGAGAAATTTATCTCATACTAGCATTCAGTCTGTCATATAAAACCTGACTTATGACTGATGAGTACTAATTGAAACAGAATCTGAGAAATGAAATTTCTCTTTTACTGGACACCTGAGCAAATAGATCAGTTATTTATAAGGAACCAAAAATTTACAAAAAATTGCTGATAAATATTAGGCAGCATGCCTAAAACATGTTTTCAGAGAATTTCAGGTTCATTTAAGATGAGAAACTGTAATACAAAAGGCATTTAATTCAGTGTTTTCATCAGTTGGTGATGCAAATATTCTAGTCATTAGAGTAATGATCAATAGCTAACATCAAGATGCCAAAAGTAGTATAAAGTAATAAAGTAATATATTCAAAACAACTTTGAGATAATATGATCTTAAATCAATGTTTTCAGAGGGAAAACTATGTGCAAAGTACAAATTTGTCTATTGTGCAGATTTGTATCTATTATGTCCAGATACAGAGAATTAATGAACACAGGGACCAGACTATAGTCCAACCTCTGAAGTCTGGCTTTTCAGGTTATAATTCAAAACATAAATGGCATGACCATCTGCCAAACTTGATAGGATATTATATGTAAAAATGCATAGGATATTATATGTAAAAATGCGTATGTAAAAAATATGTAAAAAGCCTCTTCAAAGGTTACAGTTTGGATTCAGCCTATGGGATTTAGTAGTCCATGCCATCAGCTTGGTTTTACATGAGGCAAGATAAATAATCAGGGCGGTGACTGAAGAACCACAGTGACATTTGCTACTGCCCTGGTGAACACTTTAAGAACTGCCTTGGCAGCTTTCCTTGATGTCTCCTTCTGCTCCTTTGTCGCTCTTCTACAGTCTTCATTACTGCAAGCACTCTGGATATTCAGCTGTCTGTAGCCACAGCAAGAGGTCTTAGTATGGTCTCCCAAGCAGCCCCTGTGGCACGACAGTCTTGCTGAAATGCTGAGGAGTGACAGATGGGCAACTTCTAATATAGATGCTGAGATCCTGACCAGGTCTAAAACTTGAAGGCTCAGTAAATCTAAAATTCATTTAGACTGTCTCTTGTTTCAGTGTGGATAGCATTCTTTTCCCTAGCCTTGAAAAATATAATATTGCCCCACTTATATTCATTTATAATAATAATTTTCCCCAATTTTTCTTGGTTATGCCATAACTGATGCATGCCTTTGTTGCTTCTTCCTTGCTCTTCTAAGTTAAAATACTTTGCACCCACCACCACACCACCCCCATCCTCATTATATAATTTTTTTTTTTTTGCATTTCTTCACTGTGTGTATTGCCTCTTATTCAATATCATGCATTAAAACTTGTTCCATCTATTGACTCATTCTGCCTACCTCTGTTATTTTGTTAATACATTTTCAAAAAAAAAGCACCTTTGAACATGCCTTCAGAATACATATATATGTCAGAGCATGGCTAAAAGTGTACCAGCAATATCAGAGAGCCTTTCAGCTTTTCTATGCTGTGTATTTAATAAATAAATAAATAAATAAATTCAACTGTTATAAAAGGTTTTAATCTGGGCTGTTTGTTTTCTGCAGGATGATGATGTGCTTGTTCTGCTGATTGAGGTAAGCTGGAATAAGCTACAGAAATATATGTGCCAGCTGGGCAAATTTTGCCTGTACTTGGTGATACATTCTGCACACTGTTAAAGAAAAAAAATCATCTGTGCTCATTGAGCTAGAATGCAATGAGTAGATGCAAGCTGAGTTGATGTTTTTTGACTTGGTTCAAGCAATGAAGAAATTCTTATCACTGTGGCTGAAGTAAAGGAAATAAGGTATGCCTTGTGCTCTCATGTTGTCACCTTTCAGAGTGGCAGAGAAGAATGGAAGGTCTGTTCAGACATGGATTTGCTGTGGGTTGGGGAGGGCAATACGGTGAGAAAACATATTTAGCCTGTGAATTCATACTACTTGGCATGAAGTTTATACTCACCTACTCCTTTAGACAGTTGTCATCATGTATCCTACCACTCTGGTTGGACTTAGAGGAAACTTTCATTATTTTCAGTTATAGCATCTGGTCTTAAATCTTCGTTTATGGATTCTTTGTTTATCTATCAAGATCAGGAGAGGGAGAAAAATGAGAGTGAAACCCCTTCTTAAGGACAATGAGTCAGGAGGCAAGGTACACAACTTATTCTTGACAGAAGTCAAAGGAAGAAATAGCTAAAATCTTACAGTTGTTGAACAAAGAAGTGGCCTTCACAACCAGCCCATGCACTCAGTTTGGACTCCTGTCATGGATTTTCACCAGAGGTCAAGGCAGTCTGGATAGCTAAGAAAACTAGTCTTTCCATTATAGGAAAATATAAAAGTAATCATTAGATCTGCCAGCACTTCTAAAAGTGCTGGAGCATATGTCTTGGAAGTACCTTGGGGGGAAAAAATAAAACAAATAATAAAAAAAATAAATAAAAAACAAGGCTTTTGACACATGATTTTCTCAAAAACAATTTAGAGAGAGAAGCTCATTACTGAGGAGAAGGAAAACAAAACAAAACAAATAAAACAAAGCAAAAACCACCTGTAGAGCAATAAGACAGTAAAAGTAGTTCCAATACAATATTTGTAGATATAGAAGAAGTACAACAGAGATGGACTGCAGAGGATGAGAAGGCTTACACACTCTCTTTAAATAGCCTCTCTCATTGCCATTGTCTGAGACAAAGTACTGGACTCAATGTATTATTGGTGTGATCCAATAGAAAAATTCCAGCATTTTTAAGATACATCTATCTTCTATCCAGAGAAGGACAAAAAGAAAATTAAGCCTTCCTCCCACTTCTCTGCAAACATAATGTTTTCACGATGACAGGATACCTCTGAAAAATTGGGACTATGGGCTGTTCAGATACTCCTTCTGGATACATAAGCAGAGACAATTGGATTAATATTTCAAGTTTAATTCATTCGGACAGTTATTTTTTTGAGGGGTTTTAATTTTGTGGGCTAGGGCAAATCAGACTGGGGAACTTGCTATTCTTATTCTTTCAATGTTATTTAAGGCTATTCAAGTCTTGGAGGGCATTAATCTTCTGCAAGTCCCAGAGGGAAGAGAGCACATTTTCCAGGCTGCTGGTGGAATCCATCTATCTCTGCAGAGGAGATTTTTCATTGCCTACTCACTGAACAGCCTAACAAGGAATGGAGTGGGCTGCAAAGCTATCAATGGATTCTGGAAGTGTGCCTTGCCCAGAAATCATATTTGAGCACCTTATAATCCTTCTGCACAAAGAATTAGAAAATCCAACACTGGAGGTTTTGATTAAAAGTAAAGTGGTTTTAGACGAAGATATATAGGTCTGCAAACTTATCTTTCTTTCCTTTTTGGTGTCCATACTGGACTACCTGCCATAAATGACATATGTGAGAAACTTTTCCAACTACTGCAGCCATTGTGACAAAGTCTACAGTGATTTGTCCAACATTTTAATGTTAATAAGAATGCAATATATTCAACTAATGTAACAGAACCGTGAAAGAAAAGGCATGCGCTTATGTTGCTCACGAATAAAAATGTTGGCTTCCTGCTTGAACACATAGACAGCATTTATTTAATCTCTTTCTGGCTGCAGTTTCTGGAATCACTTTTGCCATTCCTAATTTTATAGTATGCTGTCTTCTGCTGTGCCTCTGCTCAGATTCAGGCTGAAATGGATAGTGCCAAGAAACTTTAACTAGTGCCCATACTTATTGGAGGAGGCAAAATGAGCAAATGTCTACCTTGTGCTAAGGTTCTGACTTCTTAGTAACTCGTTTGGCTTATTCCAGATTGGAACTGGACTGTGAGCAAATATATGTAGCATGCATGCTCCCAAAATTTAGTGAATGACAAACCAAAGCTTGAACTGATTCTGAGAACAGCATTGTCCATCACTGCCTGCATTATATGGCAGTTTAATTAAAGTCCTTTCTGCTCTTCAAATTGTCCTCATATAAATGCAGATATTGGGTATTTCAATAAAAAAGTCATTCCTCTGGCAGAAATCTTGAGTGTTCCCTCCAGCTACCTAATAATAGCTGAGCATTAGCTGTCTTTCAGTGCTGTTTGGCACTCTAGGGCTAGTGCTGCAGAAACTGGAATAGACCCCATGGTAAGCAATGGTACAAACACCAGACAGGTGTTAGCAGCCTGCCAGAGAACTTCTGCTAAAGGCAAGGTAATACAGGAAAGGAGATCGAAAGAAATAGGTTCCAAAAATTGTAGAATGATGATAAGAGATTATCTGAACATGAGCATGGATACATACTAACATATGTTAAACTAACTAACTTTTATAAACTAATTCTTTACTCCATACACAAACATCAATTAGATTCAACATGAACATATGCAGTGTTTGCATATTAGGGTATTATTTGTGTTTTGTGAATTTGAGATGGTGTAAACATTTCAAAAAATCCAGGGAAGACATCGGGTTCTACACCAATAGGGTGGTTGGGCACTGAAACAGGCTCCCCAGGACAGTGGTCAAAGCACTGAGCCTGCTGGAGTTCAAGAGGTGCTTGGACAACGCTCTCAGACACATAGTCTGATTTTGGGGTGGTTCTGTGTGGAGCCAGGAGCTGTACTCAGTGATCCTTCTGGGTTCCTTTTCTTTCTGGATATTCTATGATTTACAAAACAAAGTGAAGAATTAAAAGTTTGAAGTGTTTAATACAAGTAGAGAAAAAGTGGGAGGATTCAGTTTGAATTCACCTAATTTAGGTGCCTCTACACAGGTCTTTACATGGGAGGTAAGTTTATAAAATTTCATTACAGCCAATGGAAAAAGGTTCAGTTGCATTGTGGTATGTCTTGTTCAATCTCTAGATGCCACTCTGAAATACTGAGATCTTCTGTAGGCCCTGTGTCAAATCTGCCAGTTTTTTGCAGATGTTTTGAATGTCCTAAGGCATTTCAAATGGCATTGAGTGCCTATGTTTAGATAACTGAGTCTCACTTGGTTAGCTACTCAAAATATTCAGAGGAGCTTAGCTTTCTGCTATAAAGACTCATTTCAGTTGCCTAAACACAGGTTTCTAGTGCAATTTCAGAAGGCCCTAGAGTATCCAAGGCATCTGCACAGGCTGACGGATATGACACAGGACCTATGGGAGACTTATGGCCTTCTGAAGTATCTGTTAGCAACTAGACAGGATATGACTAGTGTTTGAAATAGCATAGACATCTGTGTTTAAGCAGTAGAAACAACCCCCTAAACGTAGATGTCTTAATCTCAGATTGAATCCTACCCAAATAGCCTAGGTTAGGAATTTAATTAAGTAAATTGATTTGCAAAAGTTACTGAGAAACCAACATCTCCCATGGAAGTCAGGCGTATTTGAAAAACTAATCTGATTGGTGAATAGATGTATGCAGAAAAAGACATGATACTTATCCATCCATTTTAAATGCAGTACACATTTTGGGGGGAAATTGTAATTACAGGGGGGAGAATATTCAAATTGCATGAATATTCACATTTGTAGATGATTTTTCTTTACCCATGCTCGTTTCTCTTAACTAACTTGAATATCTTCAGGCAATCAAATTTAGCTGGCAGGGGCACACACACAAGCAAATTTCAGTCACATGTATTTTCACAAACTGATTGACACACAGGGGGATTTTTTACAGAATTGCTTCCACGCTCATCCAAACATGAACAATGATGTGCAATTTTATCTGACCTATGATAGGGAATGAATTTAAAACACTGAACACCGATACATGCAGTAAAAGTATCTATTTAAAAATAATAATCATAACAACAGAAATCAAATTCCATTTAAATATTGTCTGCTTGCTTACAGAAATCACATGCAGAAAACAGACTAAATTGATTGTATGGATTTGTTTCAGAATAGACACTAAACTGTGTTAGAGAGCTAATGATTACTATGCCATGAATGCAGTTCAAACCAGTTTTGGTGTAGTTTTTGATTCCAAAAAATACATCGATCGGTGCAGAGTAACAGTATACACTGCATGTCAGAATACAAAAGACACCTCCTCCCCCAGATGTTTAAGCAAGAGCACAGCTGCCAGGGGCAAGAAATGGGGGTGAGATGCTCTTTGAAGGAGACAAGTTAGGAAAGATATTTGGAGACATATAGGCTCCGAGGAAGGCAAAGGCTCTTGGGGGAACATGGAGAGGTACTCTAGGAGGAAACTCAAGGGGAGAGACTCTTTTGCCTTGTCTGGATACTCTTTCCTACCTGTTTTGATTTTAATGACTACTTTAAAGCCAATTGTTTTGATAGGAGTCTCAATGGCTCTTCTGCTTCTGTACACAACTTACAAATATCCTTTACTTGACAGCAGTGCTTACCATCATCTGCATAAGACTTCTTCAACAGAAAACAACACCAGGTTCTCTGGCAGGCTATTTAGATCATCTTGGATGCAATCATTCCCAGCAAACATCAGCTGCTGCACTTATGTCTATCCATCATCCCACAACTGCATCAATGTTGAAAATATTTCCTTCGGAAACACAAACTCCTTATGCCTCCTCTCTTCCAGTTAACTATTTATATACAGCAAACATGGCCTAAACTGCATTCACTGTACAGTCATCATTAGTCTGATGTTTGTTATCTATAGGCTATGACAAGGGGAAAGAAAGCTGGACAAACTCTCTGTGCAAATATATAATAAATTGCAATCCTTTTATTCTGGAGCAAAATGGCTACTTATCCCTTCCCTTCCCTTCCCTTCCCTTCCCTTCCCTTCCCTTCCCTTCCCTTCCCTTCCCTTCCCTTCCCTTCCCTTCCCTTCCCTTCCCTTCCCTTCCCTTCCCTTCCCTTCCCTTCCCTTCCCTTCCCTTCCCTTCCCTTCCCTTCCCTTCCCTTCCCTTCCCTTCCCTTCCCTTCCCTTCCCTTCCCTTCCCTCCCCTCCCCTCCCCTCCCCTCCCCTCCCCTCCCCTCCCCTCCCCTCCCCTCCCCTCCCCTCCCCTCACCTCCCCTCCCCTCCCCTCCCATCCAATCCCCTCTCCTCCCCTCCCATCCAATCCCCTCCCCTCTTTCAGAAGACTCAAAGACTTTTCTGAGACTCAAAAAGAGTCTCAGATTTTCAGATGGCCCTTATCATGTTGTCTTACCCCTTCGCTTCTCATCATTAGTGCTTCTTGTCTTTAACATTCAGATTGTAATTGACTTTGATTCCATCATAATAAATCTACTCCCCCTTCCTCCACCCCCCCTCCACACACCCCCCCATGGTACTTCTGAACATATTTTCTTCTTTGTATTTATACAATCTTGTTTCTAGAGGTGATTTGGAAACTAATTTCTTCACCACAGAAGGACTAGATAGCTCTGTACAGAGACTGGAGCTTGAGTTTCATTTTCAACATTATTCACAAGCCTTTTTCAAACTTAGTAAATAAGTTCTTTACCTTATCATTAGGTTACATTTGTGGAGTTAAACTCCACTTCTGTCTTTTCATTTTCCTACTATGGGTTTGTCAAATATAAGCTACCTATTTTATATAGTAGCATTTGATTTTCTTGATTAAGGTCATAGGCAGGACAAAAAACAACAACAACCAACCAAACAAACAAAACATTTTGGATTTTAGCTGACTTGCTCTCTGATTCTACACATACAGAAAGCATTGCAAGGTGTCTAGCTAGTAAGCTCAGTAACAATGAGTACTAAGTAACTGCATCTGTATTGTGAAATCTAAGGGAAGCTGTTTGAGATGCAGTGTCTGAGGCACTAATTTAAAGTTGTATCTGTATATTTATTAGCCATCTCCTCCTGTAGAATTCTCCCAAAACAAATGCTTAAGTTTCCTGTTAAGATTTCTGAAGATCTTCAGATGGCAGTCAGGTCCATCAAATGTAGGTTACTTAAAGAACAATGAACAATGATGGGAATATATACCCACTTGGGTTCTAATCTGTCATAGTGTCCAACAGAACAGGACCAATTTTTTAAAAAGCAAGAAGATAGCATTCCAGGTCCTACATTTTCCAGAATACCTTAGAGGCTAGTGCTCTTTCCCCATAAATGAGAGTCCATTGTTCTAGATCTGATTCAGACTGAGGGTCATGGAATACACATCTTCTGCGTGGTAAATTTTGAGAGCATTATTTCTTACCTCTTTCTGATGAAACATTATGAATCCAGGAGGAAAGCAATGGCATGCTGCCACGGGTCATGGAGACTGCATAAGAACAAGGAGGCATCAGCCCAATCATGTGATCAAGATCTCACCTAGCTGATCTTCCCTATTGTAGACCTTTAAAATCTGTTTGCTCATTAAGATAAACTACACCTTTGTGTGGTGGTGTTTCTGTAAGGATGGAAATTCATAAAGGCCAAAAAAAAACAACAGAAAAATAGACAAGCAATGCTTTCAAAATAGAGTGTGTTGCCTGATATAGGTAGAAAAAGGGAATTGTCACTATTAAGAATAATACAGAAGTTATGCATAGATACAATCTCAAATCATTACTGATTCCAGTTAATTAAGAGCTTGGAGATATGTCTTAATTCTTAATTTGGTGCTTTAATTAAAAGACTGCAATGATATTAAAATCTGTCACTGACCACTGCAAGAATTTCACATTATTCACATGCTTTTGCTCTTGATGAAATAATGATCAATCGGTAGATTTCCATCCATCATTATTTGATTAATGAATAAATGCCAGTTTTGTTTTAACTTGCAATGTCAGTCTGTCTTAGAATGGTTTAAATTATGAAAAGCAAAATTAGACTTCATTGAATACTGAATACGATTCACTGAATACTGGAATACGATTAAATCATACCATAATGTAGGGGGAAAAAAAAAAAAAAGAAAGAAAGAAAAAAAAAAAAAGAAAGGTGTTGAAGAGATTGATCCTAAAAATATTTATCAGGAACATCACATATTCCTAATTAGAATAACATTTAAGAAAACTGAACTGGAGTTTATGTGTATAATTAAGTATGGATTCTAACAAAACTGTTACTATTATTAGTAATTTACTAGCTAATATCTTCCGGATGAAGTCATGAACAGGTAATGTTATTTATTATAAATTTTCATAACTTCTATATCTGTTGCTCCAGAGTTATTCAAACTTATTATTCAAATCTGTTGCCCTTTACATGTAAATATTACACAAATGAATAGACACAGCTCAGCAGGGTCAGTCAGTTTTATAGAGCTGCTTGGAGAAAAGGGGTGCTTTTATCTGTTAAGGTATGGTGTATTGTTTTGATAGCACACATGGTAAACTAAAAATGACATGAAAGTAGAACTAAAAGAGGAATAGGATGGCCAATAGAACTGGGGAATCCAGATTCATCCAAAAGGTTGTTATCTGAAAATTGTATGAAATTTTCTTTCTTTATACCTGTACACTCTAGGCTTCATGAAGTCTTCAGAGATATCTGAAGAAAAGATCTGCAGCTTAATTGTTTGTATTTCCCATTTCTCATCAGTAGCTTAGAAACAGTCCCATAAGACATATAACTTTTAGTGTTTTATAACATTTTCTATCTTCTATAATATTTTATAACATTTGTTACATAGACATTAATATATAGGTAACAGAAGTAAACTATATGTTGGAGACAAGTTTTAATCAGTGGCAGAGCTATGGCATATAATCGGTTATTTTCCTGGAAAATGTTTCTTTGTCATCCTGAAGCAGAGACATTGACTTCTGGTGACACAAGTGGTCACAGCAAGCACAGAATATTCACTTCTAAAGGTAATACTCTAGTCTGTGACTTAAGTAATAAACAAACAGTTGTTCAAAAAGTTCAAGCAATTACGTTACCTTTTAGCTACAAGTATAAAATAATGTTTTAATATTTTCTAATTTATCACTATCTTTTGAGTGATGAGCAATCATAATTTAATAACACCTGGTTTAGTAATTCTTATTCTGTAAACACATGAACAATAGAGAAGTAATTTGCAATTCAGTATTTTATCAAAATAACTTGAAAAACCCTAGGATCATAAATTGTCTAGTGATGATCAAATTAGTTTCACAGAATCATAGAATTATACAATGGTTGTGTCTTGAAAAGACCTCTGGAGGTTATCTAGTCCTATCCTCCTATTTCAATAAAATATGCAATAATTTCAGTAAAGTGCTTTCAAGAAAATATGTAGCAGACTAAATCCTCAAAGCAAACAAACCAGTTAGGTTCCATTTCTTTGATTTCATCCTTTCCACCTAAAATAGGTTAATTTTCATTAAATGCACCTTTGCATTTCTAGATTTTGTCTGGGACCAAGAGCTGGATTGTTAAAGACTACCTGAAACATTGAATCTGAGAAGATACAACAGTAGTTAGCTTTTTGTGTAACTTTCCTTGATTTTTGCCTTCTACATTTCATTAACATACATTTTGGTTTTGATCTGATAGACCAGATGCTAAAGTGGTAAGGCAGCATTCTTCTTTCATATTACATTGTTATTAATAAGTTTGAATTGATATTTTTGATGGTCTCTCTCTCTCTCTCTCTTTTTTTTACTTTTTTTTTTTTTTTTTTGTTAGGTCATGTTCTTTTTGAAATCCAATTAGATTAGCACTGACTGAACATCTGTCTCATTCACAGACTTTGCTAAATCAGTGGAACAATTCCTACTGATTTCAGCAACACAAGGTCAGAACTATAGAGCCGAGGTTCATCCAATCTAAATCTCATTGCTGAAATGTTTCTACATTAGGAGTGCCAATCCATGTGTTTAAATGTTAATTGCTGAAGTCAACACCAGTCACATTGAGCTCCCTGAAGGTGATTCACTTGATGCTTGTATGACATTGATAAGAAAAAAATCACTCTCCCACTTGATCTGATGTACAGCAGGGTGGGGCAAATCTGGTCTCCAAAAGGCACAATAGCTCTGTGGTTAGCTGCATTGTGCTCTAGACATATATATATTTTCTTATTCCTGTCTGTATGGAGTCACAAACATCTATGGTTCTAACATAGGTGCTTCAGCTAGATGTTCGCTGTGAAGCAGGATTATTTTGCAGTAAACAGATTTCCTCTCAGAGTAATATACTGTGATTTTCCTCCTGTGAACACCTTCTTTCAAGTTTTGTATATATAATTACCTGAATATTTTAATGTGGTTCCTTCTTCTTTTTCTGCTCTTGCAGACTGTGCTTGTCTCAGTTCACTTTATGAAGATACTTATGAAAAGAATTATTCATTCTTTCAGATGGATAATTTGGTTAAGGTAGTTGTCAAGCCTAATAAATAAATAAATAAATAAGAAACCACAAAAACAAACCTAAGATGACTAAGGTATAATTTTTACCATCATCTATCAATTTGTCTTATTTATACATTAGAAGCTTAACCTACTGTTTCTTAAAGGATTCTTACTTTTAGTGTGTCTCACTGAATATTGTGCTGTTTGCCCTCCAAAACACATTCAGCTGTTAATGCCCACTTCTATAATTGCCTACCAGAAGGGTTACACTGACTTTCCCACTCTAGTTGTCTCTTCAGCACTTCCTTCTAGCTTTGAGTATCTCATGCCCAGTAAGGGGAATTTACCCAACAGTTTGGTAAACTTTAACTTATTTCACTTAAACCTGTCTTGCATATGAATGTGTTATCAGACCGAGATCATTTTAGACCTTTCATTTACCTTAGAAGCTATCTCATTTAGCACTCCTGTTAAGTGTTTCAGCACAATGGCCTATATTCACTGCCTGAAAAGGAATGAAACTGACATTTTTCGAACTGGTCAAAGTACAGCTCTTTCTACAGAACTCAGTGCATCTGTCTGTCTTGCTTCTTGCTTTTCTATCTTGCTTCTCATTCCATCATTTTTCTTCTTGTCTTCCCCCGCCTTTTTATTTTTCTCTTTCTTTTTTCTTTTTGTGGTTTTGTTTGTTTCATACATCTATGGATTTGTTTATAAAAAGAAGTACTCTAATTTTCCACCCAAGGGTACTGTAATATCCTAGGGTGTCTTACATGTAAGACATCAACTAAGCCTGCTAATACTTTTTGACATTCCATGACCCCTGAGGAAAAATGTGGAAATACATTCTGGTTTTACATTAACTAGGTCTTCAGTTTATGCAAAACTGACAGCCAAATTGAGTGGAAGTGATATGTAAGTGACATACAACTAGACACCTTGACTAGTAAACTGACATTTCATTTGCCATCTCTATGAAGTGGGATGTTTCCAACAACAGAAGGAGCCTTGCAGTATGAAATTTTGCTTTTATCTAGATAGGAGGCAATGTTGGGGTTCAAAAGAATGTTTTGCAAACAAGGACAGAAATTTATATAACACAAATAACTAAACTTTTTCTAGTGATGACAAGACTGACAAAGGGATGTACTGTACTAGATCCTTATACATGTAGATCCTTAGATTTCTTTTCTTCTGCGTCATACCTTATGTAAATACTTGTACTTGTGATGAACATGTATAAGCTATAACCATTTAGAAAGGCATGGATGAGTCACAGAGAAAGAGTATGATTCACATTATCATAAAATAAGAACCATCCAAGATAACAGTTCTGGAATAACCTCTCCATGTTGGCTATGGAAGAAAATTAAATGACCTGTAGACCAGGTTGCAGCTTTCAGATTGGTAATTAGTTAAGGTGATTACCAACCCTAAAGTCTGCTTATAATGAGATTTAAGTCAAAATCCACACTTAGGCCTTAGTTGTTAGGCCTTAGGTCCCTTAGTTGTTTTTAAAAATCTTAGAATTAATCACATTTTAAAAAGTTAAATGGGATCCAATCTTTGGCAAAACTAGACATCTTTTATCTATAACTCCAAAATGTATGATGTGCCAACAAAGCATAAAATGTGATACCTTTCCAGCATTTCAAACCACAGTCATAATTTTTATCCCAGAAAGTTGAATCTGGAAGTATCTTTTAAAAATTATTTTATATGAGTTTTTCTGCTTTGTGGCTCATATTGTGCCTTGATCATAAGTTCCTTAGCTAACCTATATTCACTTGCATTTTTGCATTTGCTTGCCGCCATTATCTCTTCGCTTGTGTAAATTTTTTTGAACATTCAGTCCCTCTTCCCATTAATAACTGTGATATGACACATTCCCTAAAATTAAATTTTGTATATGAACATTTCAAAATCTTGAAAGATGACTTAAGGTTTGAGTAACTGAATATACATGTACTATATAATACTTATAATCTGTCTCTCCCCTTAATGCTAGCTGCAGTTCCATAGAACAACTTCTTCAGCCTGGAAAATTATGTTCTGAAGAAACCAGACATTTCAGTGAGTCTAAATTTAAAGTTAGAAGATTATCACTAAAGTCGATCTATTGGAATTACTTATCTGAGCCAAAGCAATTCAGGTGCAGTGAAACACTTCTAATTTTAAATTTAGGAGCACTGAACAGTGAGTGGGATTCTTTGGCACAGCACATAGTTGATTCCACTGTCTCATGTTAGATGAAAAATGTATCACTAATAAAGCTGAAAACAAAGATATTTACATGAAATTTTATACAGCTATTAATGAAATCATAAATTGTATATTTCTAAAATGCTGTAATAGGTTACATCATGGAACACGATATGTGTTACAAAGATCAGGAGAATGATAAACCCATCAAATGGTTGGTAAAGTGAGATTTGTAGGGGGCTTCATTAAAGGTGAGTTTGAAAAGAATGAAGTAAATAGATTTTATTTTGAATAATCAGATACTGCAGGGTCAGGAGAAAATTAGGCAAAATATTTTAATATGGGCACACTGAAGGCTCATGCATTTCTCTCTTTCATTGGAAGAAGAAAGGAATCATTAATTGTGCTCTAATGGTGTTTGATGATGAAATCGTTTACAAGCTCAGAGAAAACGGTATTCTCACTAACGTGCACATGAAAATGTTTATGTTTTCTCACCATTTTCTGCAAGGTTCACAATACATTTGCCACCAAACCTGTGAGAGTTATTGCTAATTTTGTAGTTATGTACATGAAGATCCCTAATCAATATATTATTTAACATTTCAAGATTAAGATCTGTAAGGTATAAGCAATTTTTGAAAGTTATTGACCTATATTCTCTATGAAAGCCTACAGAATGGGATTATACTGTATTTTCCCCGTGTTACACTTTTTCCATCCATGAAGTTCCTAAAGGACTGAAGGATATTTTCTTTTATGTCAAAAATAAAGTAAAAAATAAAAAAAGCAAGCAAGCAAACAAACAAACAAAAAACAAACAAACAAAAACACTTCTACTGTGAAGCACAGACCTTGCTTCAGTTCAGACTGAGACTGCATCCTCTCATAGAGAGGTAAAGAGATAGTCTCGGCAACATAAGGGACAATTTGATTAAGAAAAAAAAAAAAAAAAAGATAGTACAATTAAGTTACTGAAATGGTTGCAGAGCCACAGTATGCACAAATCAGAGAGTGATTCTTTAAACAAATCTATACTTTTGTACCTTGAGAAAAGTGTACACTGGCATATACTAGGTAGACACAAGAAAAAGAAAATTTCAAGATGCTTTCTTTCAATTTCTTTTTTTGGTAATTGAATATTAATCTTGATTCTCAGTATAAAAAAAAAAAAAAATCAAGGGTAGTGAAGAAATGCATGCATATGTTAATAAAAAGATAATATGAATAATTAATAAAATAATATATGTTCTGAGGAGATGTCTTAAATGAATGAATCCTATCAAGCCTTAGGTAGTTAACTCAAATTCTAGACTTACCTTAAGGACATTCTAGAGCTAGTGCATTGAAATAGCCACCTCAAAAGAGCTTCCTTCAAATGCAAGTTACATCTAGGGGTCCTTACCTTGCTGTCCTTTGAGCAGGTGCAACACCACTTGTAGTTCAGATGGGACAATTCAGTTACAAAAGCTAGCCTGGATGTATTTGTGCCTTTTTGTTTTTCTGAAAGAGATAACTTTATTCCAAATTTCCACATAGAAGTGTGTTTCAGCCTTAACCTTAATGCTGAACTTACTGGTTAACACAGTTTCAGGTAGCAGAAAACTACATTTCTAAAGGTAAGTTAATAATATTGATAAATTTACTACAGCTTTAGGGAAGAGGCAGAATGTTATAAAGTGTAATTGAAAATAATATTCTATGTACTTGCTGTTATTTATGTTAGCATTCTTGTTGTGGAGGGTATGGTTAACCTCCCTCAACATCCATTCTCTAAGACTATGTTTCCCAATTAATAAATAAAATTAGTAAGCACCGTTCAGGTTCCTTTTAAAAATGAAATATGACAAAAGTTTGTAATGAGGTTTCACATCCACAGTTCTTTTTAATCCTTTCTAAAATGGGCACAGAGCCACATGACATATTGGTAAATATGTCTGAAGATGCCTTGAATTGCACAAGTAGCTGAGGCCATCAAGGTATTCAACAATTAATGTAGAATCTATCAATTTTTTCATGAATAAAAAAGTGAATAGCTACTTTAAGTACATGTAACATGTCACAGAATGACTTATGCCTTCCCTCAGGTAACTTTTGCTTATGTGCTCTGCTTGTTCAATTCTGTAATACATTTTTAATAATAAATAAGAAACTCAATAATAAATTTGGATGTCAGAATCTGAACTTAGGAACTTGTCTTTTTCATTTCTCACTGTTAATATCTTTTACATCTATCAGGTAAAATCAGAGATGTAAAAGACATGGCATGAGAAGTCTAAAGATTCAAATGGGTAGAGAGAATTAAAATTAAATGTAAAACATATAAACAAATTAGAAGAAAGGCTGAGATTTTAAAAAATGTATCCTGTAAATTTTAAAACATTAATAAATAAAAATAGTTAACAGAGAGAAAAATGAAAATATATTAAAAAAAAAAAAAAAAAAAAAAGAAAGGAAATAGAGAAAGAAATTAAAAAAAAAAAAAGTCAATTTGCCAGAATCTTCATTTTAAAAGAACCTTGGCATTCTAAATAAATACCTAGCAACTAATAGGCTACTCAGCAAGCAGGGTATATGAGATTCTCAAAATTATCACAGGAATTGTGGTATATAACCTCCTTAAAACAAAACAAAAAAAAACCCTGAAAATTAGGTCCCCAAGTCTTTTCAATGATTTTGAAAACATGAGCTGGCAAAATTTGTAAAAAAAGTTATCTGGGGCATACAATTTTTTAAAGAGTACAATGCAGTTGCTGTGGGCCCCTCGCTACAAGAAGGACATTGATGTGCTTGAGTGGGTCCAGAGAAGGGCGACGAAGCTGGTGAGGGGCCTGGAGAACAAGTCCTATGAGAAGCGGCTGAGGGAGCTGGGTTTGTTCAGCCTGGAGAAAAGGAAGCTCAGGGGTGACCTTATTGCTCTCTACAGGTACCTTAAAGGAGTCTGTAGAGAGGTGGGGGTTGGTCTGTTCTCCCACGTGCCTGGTGACAGGACGAGGGGGAATGGGCTTAAGTTGCGCCAGGGGAGTTTTAGGTTGGATCTTAGGAAGAACTTCTTTACTGAAGGGGTTGTTAGACATTGGAACAGGCTGCCCAGGGAAGTGGTGGAGTCACCATCCCTGGAAGTCTTTAAAAGACGTTTAGATGTAGAGCTTAGGGATATGGTTTAGTGGGGACTGTTAGTGTTAGGTCAGAGGTTGGACTCGATGATCTTGAGGTCTCTTCCAACCTAGAAAATTCTGTGATTCTGTGAACAAGGGTTAGATCAAGATTAAAGTTCATGACTCAAAACCTCAACAAATATTTGATTTTGCTTTTCAGTGAAGCTGCTGAAGTTGAGTATGGGGCAACGGAATCTTATGTTAGAAGATACGAAAATGAGAACTGTAACACATAAGGTGGAAACCAAGCTCAAAGGCTTTTGTGTTCAAACTGGAGGTCATCCCAAAATCCTAATGGAATAATTGGAACTGTAGATTTAATAAAAAAATAATCTCATAATAGATGGGAGAAGATGTATGACAGAAAAATAAAAAATTACTATGTTTGTTTTAATATGTAATCTATAAAGAATCATCTGAACAGTTAACGACTGCTAGACTGACATTGGTTTAGAGATAATTTTGAGGAAAAGTATAAACATGCAGAGGTAGACAGAAATTAGGATAAAATAATTTATCTATCACAGAATACACAAGACTGATATGAATTATTTTTTAAATTTATTTTCTGGATCAGCAATTCCTTAAATTAGTGAAATATTTGATATTGTTTTGTGTGAAATTATTTAAACTAAATATGATAAAGGTTTGGAGAAAAATTATAAGGTGTATAGGTAACCGTAAATGGGAATGACAAAATGTTTGTAAATACAAAAACCCAGGAGAGGGTTAAACTTAGAGGAGAAAGAACAATTGAATTTCAGGTACTACACCTGCCCAGTGTCTAATGGACATATACAAATCTTAATTGCATGTAATCTGGGAATTATCATTACTGTCTTTCCAATAGGTATTGTGAGGGAAGAAATTCTAGCTTGTTTAAGATAGACCTTGGTCCACTAATGCGTTTAATGATGTGATTTGATGGTTTAGTTTCAGAAATCTTCAACCAATGACTTGAACGCTGCCTTCTAGTCTCTCACTGACCAAATCATGCTTAAAGTTTGTCCTTGTGTCTTCTTTAGCAAAACCAATCTCCTGACTTTTTTTTTTAGCTTTGAAAAAATTGCCCAGGGCCTATGTACTGAAACCCTTAGAATTTTAAAGAAAGTGAATTCTTCTCATCTTTTCTTGTTTCACCTTATTCTTGAATAATTTACATCTGTGAGTCTTGAGACTTTCTTACATTCTTCTTCTTCTTTTAAATAGTGTCATTACGATATTGTCATATATCTGTGCATTGGGAACTCCATGGTTCTCTTCAAAAGGAATATAAAATCTTAACTTTAATGAGTCAAAAGTTATGGGATGCCACCTTGGTTTCAGGTTTACTTTTTTTTTTTTTTTACACTTTTTTGTTGGGTGACATCCACTGGCCTATGTAGACAAATGGACATGCATACATTCAAACTAAATAATCATAAGAATCTCTTGTGGCAATAATACCACACTCTATACATCTATATATACATGAGGAAAACAAAACAAAACAAAACAAAAATAAAAAACACACACTTATTAACACTCTCATGTCAAAATTGAATGCTAACAAGGAAAATGGACATAATATAGAACATAAATCTTGAGAATTTGTTTTTTAACTGATACAAAAAGAAAACTTTAGGATAAAAAAAAAAAAGTAAAATGTGTAGCACAATCCTCATCTGATCAGCAATTGTAATAAACTGTAGTATATTGCCATGTACTTTTGTTTATGAAGAGAAATAATAAGCATTTGGTCAAGCAACATGAGATTCATTGAAAGGAAAGGGTCTCAGATTCAGACTTCTTTGAAGTGGATGCTTTACATTCAGTTCAGAATACAAAATTTAATTTCAGCAGACATTTGATCTAACATCAACAAGATTCTCTTTTAAAATATAGCTGGCAGTCAACAGTACCAAAAAACTTTGCCATAACTTTCTGGGCTCACAGAATCATATGCATCAGTTCTTTTACTTCTGTGTCAAGTAATATTTACTGACATCCCTCTTAGGTAGAATGACCTTAAAATAATTAAATAATAAAATAAATAAATAAATAAAGGAAGAATATTTTTTACTTACATCTGCCTGTCTCTGAATACTTCACATCCAGAGGACTGCAGAACATCATCTTCTGGAACATGAGAAATATGTAGTCTAATCTTCTTCAGACATGAGAACATCTGTAGTTCCCATGCCCAGGATGAGTGAATTGCTTTAGTTACTGAGATGATGTGCAGAAAAATGGAAGCAGCACCTCAATTCATTTTCATTTTGAAGGGGAGCATGGCCCATTCATTTTCTCTATAAGAAAACAACTAAGGAGCCATACGTTAAAGAGGAAGATCTTGCAAGATTATGCAAAAAAAAAAAGGAGCATTTCTCTATAGTAACAGATGAAAAACAGTAGTAATCTGGAGGAGGTTGGAATTTATGTTTTTGTTCTTAGAGTTTTTATTAATTAACTTAGAAAGTTTTCCTTTCAGTATGTTATCTGCCATGAGTCACATTCTTATTCCTTACTTCTCTCTGTCCATTGCATTTGCTGGCACCCTACCAGGCTTTTATGAATCATCACAGATGTTGCAGAAGTCAGTGCTGTGATGCCCAAGTCTTTTCTGTCTATGTAATCTTACATATCTCCATTCATTCCAAACAAGTGCACGTCAGTAGATGTAGATCTTGTAGACATTTGCATTATCCTATTTGTTAAACAAGCAATACCACTGCTTTGTTTTCTTCTATTTTATGATGTACCTGGACTATGTTTTCTTCTACTTTATAATGTACCTGTATTTATGTTAAGAAAATTATTATAAAATTTTCTCTTCTCTCATCAGAATACCTACACAGCAACTGATAAGGGTAAAGTCATTTTAGAATACTAAATGGATTTGGGAGGTCTTGGTAGAAATAACTTATAAAGGAATACCAGATTGAATTGATAATGACACATTTTCTTAGGTTATTAGATCCTTCCTGTAGTATTCTACAGAGAAAATATTCTGTGCTGAATTCTATAAAGTTCTGCATGTTTCATTTAACTGAGAGATAATATGATTTAGTAAGTGGAAAGGAAGGGGAAAGGAAAGAAAACACTGATTATTTTTTACTGTATATCACAGCTGTGAGTTTTCACTATAGCCAACAAAACTGCAGAAACAAACAAACAAACAAAAAAAAAGAAACTAGTCTTTTAGTCTTTTGGGGTTTTTGGTTATTATTATTGTAGGTAAAAAGTCTTTGCCTTTGTGAACTTGAAATGATTTTTCAGCTTTAAATTGTATTCATTTTCTGTGTAGATATTGTATGTGTGTGTGTGTATAATAGACCAAATAATAGACCATATAATAGACCAAAACGTATTGTTTGTTTAAAAAAAAAAAAAAAAAACACAAAAAAAAACTTAAATTCTGAATGACATTAGTATGTCTATCAAATATGTTTCTATCCTTACATTATGTCTACCGTCTTTTCCTGAGTAAATTTCTATAGAGATTTGGTGAGCTCCATGTGTTTGTGAAGATGCCAAAATTTAAACACGAAGTGAAACTTTAGACAGCATGCACAAGTAGCCAGATCATTATATATAATAGAAAAGCATCAACATTTATTTACAATGCATCAGACCCTCTGGAATGTTTTTTGAAATGACCAAACAAACAAACAGAATTAACAACTTGTTATAATTATGATTAATGTATAGTGGGAAGGAAATAATTAAGCAAATACATTTTTTTTTTAAATTAGAAAGGTTTTTATCACAGCTGCTAGGCTATTAGAATCATACAAAAGAATTATCTGAGGCACTCTGCATTTGAAATTCACATTTAACTTATTCAACCATTAGATTGCTGAGACAAATGACAAATCACAAGAAAAGATGCAGAAACAATTTCATTTTTGAGAAAAAATCACATCTCAAAACTGATTGAAATTAACCATATGAGCAGCTTCCATTTTGTAAATAGAAATTAAACAAACAAACAAACATGTAAGTCCTATTTTACCTTCTTAATAAGAAGGTAAAAAGAAATTTACCTGGGTCTGTCATGTGTTTGAATTTGGTAAATATCAAAGGGCATTACTTTTACTTCAAATGCTTGGTATGCAATGGACTAAAGAATAGATTATTTATTTATTATTTATTTATTAAGAAAAATCCTTAATTTGCACAAATATAGACAGATTTATGAAACAAAAATATTTCATAATGACTTAGAATGATGTAACCTTATGAATTAAGTTTTAAAAAAAGAATTATGCTATTCAAACTCAGATTAATAAAACAGACAAGAGAAAACAAAGAAACACACAAACGAACAAAACAACAGCAAAACTATATCAAATATTTTTTAGGTGCAGGATCTCTGTGGTCTTCCCAGCAACCACATATTGATCCTCTCAAGTGAGAACATTACTAGTTTCATGCTGAGATTTAAAATTCTGATGAAAAATGTTTGGGTAGGGAAGAATAGTTAATCTCTTGTGCTGTGATTGTCACATGCTGGTTTCCTATAAATAAAGATGATGTCAGGCATTATAAGATTTTTCTTTTCCTTTTTTTTTTTTTTTTTTTTTTTTTTTCTCTGTTTGAGAAACAAACAGTATACATGTATCTGGAATAATTTTTGTGCTGTTTATGACAATGATGAAGTTGTGAGTCCCAGATAGATTTATTCTACGATATGTTAAATTGGGAACATTAATTTAAAATACATGTTTTAGAAGCGGGGCAAGAACACTTATACTGAGCAATGGATGTGAAAAATATCTGAGTATACAACAAATCTGAGTATACAACAAATCACCTTTATATGTGATTTATTACATTATATAAAAACATTTCAAATAACTTCTGTAAAAGAAGATACTGAAATACACAGATAGTAATAATATTTCAAAAGTCTTAAATTCACTGGACACTAGAAGAAAATACTCTATCTAACAATGGAAATATTAAAAGATGGAGTACAGTAACCTAAGACAGACACCTACGTTTAAATATTGCATCCTGACACCAAATCTTAGCAAACTACTGCAATCCTGAATTAAGCTTACTGCTAACTATAAAGCTGTGCAGTGAAGATGGTAATGGGGCATGATATAATGGCCAAAAGCATGGAGAATGAGATCTTTACCAACGAAGCTTTTACATCGTCAGAAAATTGATCATGTTTGAATTTACTGCCCATAAAGAGAGATTTATTGGGATAGTTCATCCTTTCCATAGCAACCCAAACATGTAGTATCATAAAGTGATATACAAGGTAATGCTGCTTGAAGACTGATGTCGAAACAATTCAAATGTTTCAGTGTGATAGGACAGTTTTTTATATCTGCTAAATAAATATGCAGCTGAAGCAATGCATACTGGCTATTTGGAAGCCAGCTGGGGACCACAGGAAAATCCATTACCAAAACAAACTCTTAGTGGCAAAGCAAGGAAGACACTGCACTGTTTTGATTTAATTCTCTATATGAGAATTAATACTTTAATACTTATAATAATATATATATATAAATATATAATGATATTCTAATACTTAAAGTAATAGTTAATAATTAATACCTTAATACTTAAATCCTATACAAATAACATTTATTATTTTATACTGCTATTTCTTCAGAAATGTCAGGCTTTTCTTGAACAGCAAAAAATTACAAAAAAAAAAAAAAAAGAGGAAAAGAAGGGGAAAATAAATACGTTTTCCAGATGTGTTGAGGAAACCCTGAATAATTCAGATAATGGGAATAGTCTTGATCTTTTCTTTAGACTATGAGAATAAATTTCACCAATCATGCTCAGAAAATAACTACTGGGAATACAATTATGCTTCCCTGTTGGGATTTGCCTGAAGACATGAACAGTTGGAAGGGCTCTCTCTAGGAGACATAAACAGTTGGTGCGTGGTTTGTTTAAAATTATCTTCATAAAGGTGGTGTCATGAAAGAGCTAGTATCTTGACTCTGAAGAGGAAAAATGAAGATAACAATGATAAAATCTCCCATCACTACAAGAATTCAATAACAGTATCTTAATGAAGAAAGCAACTTGTCCAAATAGACAATATTTCTTTTTGTTAGACATGCTTTATGACAGATTTAGATACTGATGAGATCTCAGAGGCACAGCATAGCCTAAAGACAATCAGTCTTGCTATCAGTCTTCATCTATCTAACGAAGGCTTATAGCCCTTTAATACCTGTATAAAAGTAAGTGATTCTTTACATCTCTTCTTGTATCAAGTCTGTCTAAATGAATCAAGTTGTGACAAGGATTGCTGAAAGCATAAATGTCTGATATTTTGTATGACTGTCATCAAAGTAGATGAACCTTCAACTTTTCTTTAGGGCAGCAGCTGGCTTTCTGCTTTCCTTGACTTTCTGTCATGTGAGATGAGCTGGATTTATTCACATCTGTGGAAATCCAGCATACGAACGAGACATATTCCTTGCTGATAGTTAATTCTGCTGAAGAAAACAGAAAAATCAATGGGAAATGCACATCAGGTTTGCTTAGGGAAAGCTGCAGTGTTGCACCCATGGCATAGAAAATAAATAGCTCTTTAGCCTGGAGATGTTGATCTTCAAATTTTTGAGCAATTTCTCCCTCAGCATGTATTCATTCCCAATCCCACTCAAGGGCTGGCACCTGGAGCTGTTGCTAAGTGGTGTATCTGCCACATGGTGGAAATATAATATTGATTTTTAGGAAAATCAATTCCCAGTTTTACAAGATCAAAACCAGAAGATAGCAAAAGAGAGACTGGACTTTATTATATAATGATAATCATTATACTATACAGATTCTTGAAAGAGATGCATGGCTGAGAGACATTGTATTGATTTACTAGTAATAAACTCTGCCTGTTACGGTTCTAACTGAGCTGCTTGAATCTCTAGATATAATACTATTGATCACAAGCAGTGAGTACCTTCTTATCTGTAAATAAAGAATTCCATTCTATTTTTCAGTCCTTTCAATTTGGTGAAAATGTGGAAAAGCACAAAAGGATAGTACATGTCACTGTAACACTTTATTGTTAGTCCAAAAAAAAAAAAAAAAAAAAAAAAGTTTTGAAATTTCTCAAAACTGAGTATCAAACCTGGAAATGGATCCTTTGGACAACATCATCAAAAAAGGTAGCCTGATTCTGCTGAACCTCATGAATCGCATTCTTTAATCAGAAAATATATTATTAAGTTATATTATTAAGTCATTTTTCTTTAACAGATGAATCAGTTCATCTCACTTAGTAAATAATTTCTTTAAGTGTGTGTGAAGTAAATAAAAACCCTTAAGTTAAAAAGAATATTCTGTCAGTAAAAACAGCTTAAAGGGAAATAATAATAATATATATGTCAATCTAACATTATTATGTATATTGAAATACACTTGTGATAATAGTTACAGCAAAGTATTTATTATACCTTTGTAATTTTAGCTTTTATCTTTTTGCCATGTAATTAGTCCATACAAGAAGAGTTGCAATGAGTAACAGTATCAATTTACAAACAATTTATTCAAGTCAGGCAGATCCCCCTCTGGAAATACATTTAAACATGTTGATGTAGTAGTCTAACACTTTATTACCGTAGTTTAACACAATTTTGTCATTTATAGAAACAAACGAAACTTATTTAGACAAGCAATAGACCTGCTTACGTAGACTTATCTAAATGCATTAAACCAAAATAATTTGTTTATAAATGGCTTTGACTCTGAAATAAACAACCTTAATTCAGACTTCTCTGTTAAGATCCTGATTCAAAGCTCACTGAATCATTTGAAGTATTCTTATAGACTTTAATAGGTTATGCATCAGTTCCAGATCAGTGAATGTTTGTAGTGCATTTTGAGCTTCTTGGATGAAAGGAGCCATCTAATCACAACCTGCAATCATTTTATTATAATACAGAATTATTCTTGCTTTTTTCTCCCACTTTACTGTGAAAGTGTTATCCTGTGCAAACATCAGTACTGTCTTTTTTATTTTTTTCCAGATATACACCAAGAAATGTAACTAAAAGGATATGTGACTTTGATATAATATGGAATTAAGAGTAGTATTTTAAAAGTTATTTTTCCTTCTTGAATCCTAGTAATATTAAATCTGACATAATTCATAATTTAGTGGCAGAGAATTCTACACAGTCATTTAGAACATACTGAGACAGAGAAAAAGTTCCTATCTTTCCTCATATGCTGGACAGTAAATAATGCCAAGATTACTCACATATTTTATATTTGCTGCTCAATTCCAGTATGTCCATCCCTAATTTGATTTTGTATTCTCTTTGAAGCGGTTGTAGCTATCCCTGTGAGAATGATGGTTTGGGTCGGAGGATTTGGTATGTTCTCTGAAAAATTTCCTTGTTCTTGTATCAGATCCATCATGTATTGCTAAATAACTTTTAACAATATCCAGTTTTACATTTTATTAGTCACAAGGTTTACAACCATTATGTGAAGAGACAGAAAAAAATCACAAAGGCAGATCAACTAACACATTTTAAATTGATTTAGTATTTTAACTTGAGGTAATAAGGCATCACCAAAAGGCATAATGGAATTGTTGACACACAAACTGAATTGTCTTGTTATAACTACTGCTAAAGTGTTTTTGTTTTTTTTTTTTTTTTTTTCCCTTTCTGGCTGATATATAGGGAATGAGAAGGCATATCTTCCTGGGTCAGAAACTCCAAGTAATATGTGATCTTATGCTTTGCAATGACCAGAGCATGTGGCAAGTGGTTGGAACTGGCTGGGTGTGTAAAAACTGGACACTGTCTTTTTTTTTTTTTTTGTCTCTGATAGAAAGAGGTCTCAGCCTCAAAGTGCATATGAAATACTCAGATAAATTTATACATTTCATCCCTCTTGTTACCAACAGGCTCTACAGAACAAAGAAATGAATGAGTCTGAAGGGCATAATTTTCTCCCACATTCTGCTTGATAAATAAATGAATAAGTAATGTATTATACATCTAGATGAGATATGGAAGACATTTGACTGATGTTAGCAGTTTCTGTCCTTGCCAATAACTTTTATCTTGAATGACTTTTTCTATGGTATGTTTTCTGGCGGTTGCAGAAAGTTTGTGCTTCGTGTCACCAGTGTTCAGAACAAATTAATTATATTGAACCTCAAATAGGTTCAATAATGCGGAGTATTTCATAACCTTTTTTTTTTTTTTTTTTTTTTTTAACAGGGAAGAATAGAGTCTAAATTTGGTAGGGATATACATGATGGTATGAGAGGTATGTAACAGACATAGCATACGACATTCCTAGGTCCACATCCTAAAGGATATTTAGATCAGCTGCATGCTGAAGTATAAAAAAATGGGTCATGTCTCCATTTACTTTGTCACAAGACTGACAAAGATCTTGGTGGTCCACCAAGTCCTTCTTTCTGGCTGACACAATGCTGGAAGAGCAGGAGCTGTTTGGCCAATTGACCATAATTGCAATTAAGAGTGCTGAAGTACACCCAGGGGCCATCTATACCACTGTGCAGTCAAAGTAAAACTGGGACTTCCAGAGGTGATGTAAGCTGAGGTTGCTTTATTGAAGAAATCATGGAATGAGGAAAGAAGCTGCTATAATTTTGGATCTTACCCTCCATGCATGATTTTAGATAGTAACTACAGATCAGGCTCAGAAAGCACAAAGAAGTTTCAGTTTTCACAGTATGGGGAATGCTTCTAAACAAACATTCTAAAATCAAAAAAACCAACAAAAACAACAACAACAAAACAGATCAAACCAACCAGCCAACCAACAATAACAAAAAAAGAACATAGCAGGAAATATTCTGACACAGAAGGTTAATTGGTAGGTAACAGTTCTGCTTCATGCAGAGGTACAGGAGTTCATCTGCGTAGTTGTCAGTGGGAAATTGTATAGATCTTACAGCATTAGGTTTCACTTGAAGCAGAGAAAATAAGATAGATTAAGGCTGATTCTTTATCCTCAGTTTACTTTGTTACTGTTGTCGTATGTGTTTGCCTTTGAAGAAGTTTACAATCCAAGAAATTATTGGACTACTGAGCAAATTTATAAATGCTGCAAAAAGTTTTCAATGTCTTTGATATGCCATGAGTCAGGTCTTCAGAGAAATCATCATTGTCCTATGATATCAGCAGAAATACGAAAATTCATTTAATTTCCATTCATCTCTTGCAGAGGGCCCTATGACAGATTCCTTCCTCAAGTCTTGCCAAAACGGTGCCTGTAGTCATTATTTTCAAGTCACAAAGTTAATCAGCTTTCAGGCTCGATCTGTTCTCAGCCGCTTATTTTTAGCTGTACAAGTAGAGAAACTAGGCAGTGGTACCCACTTTGTGTTTTGGGTTCACTCAGTAAAAAAATTGTCTTGTGTATTTATGAGTGCCTCCCTATAACACTGTTCCTGGAAGTAGGCAATTAGCGATTCCCAGGCAAGAAAGGCTTACCCCAGCTCCTAGTGAGCCTTCTGGTTCAGAGGACAGAGTTTTCTTCACAGACTGTTTGCTCAACATAGTTTTGGCACAGGGAGACGCAATTTCATCAAGTGGTACTCAATTTAGCTGGCAGCAAAGGAACTTTTCTACAGGATATCCCCTTACAATTGGATCTACAGGATCAGACACTTTCTTTATAAGCCATGTAAATAGCTTATACATTAAGTTAGTAATTAAGGACAGTTTTACTGCCCAAAATGAAATTTATTTATTTATTATTAAATTTATTATTTTAAACGGCACATGAAGAATAAGGAAAGATAATTTTTAGTGATTACAGCAACGTGATGGTTTGATCCAGCCATAGATGTTACATAGATGTTAAGTACTTACTGGTAAGGGACTTGAAAGCTGTGGTTTGAGTGCCTGAGCCTTACAGACAGTAACTATAGTGGGGAAGTAAATGCTACCAGGGAATTTCCTGAGTGTTAGAAGTTAATTATCCACCATGCTATCCACTATCTGTCCCTGACATGATCATTGTCTGTGCCATAGAACGTTCTCCCAAAACGTTTCTACAAATATTTCATGACTTCAGATAGAGGTAGGACCATTCCCTATTCTTACCATAGTCACTGTCATCTGGATGATCTGATATGGCTGCAGGCTGTCCCTTGCCCATTAGCCCCAGGGCCAGAGAAGATCTCTCACACATATTTAATGCTGGAGTATGGACACAGGTGCAGTAGACTCCAGAAACCTGGATGAGTTGCCCAGGTACTAGGAGAGAACAGAACCCAAACTAGTTTTGCAAACAGGCATGCATACATCTTCAGTTGCAGAGATATCCATAGTGGAAAGCTGAGGAGGCAGAGATCTGAAATCCCTCCCCTTTATAATTTTTATGTTCTATGACTCCTAAGTGCCATGGATACTGATCTGTTTTGGTGACAGAGCCTTAGAACACTGCTTGAACTTCAGAACATACAGAACTAAAATTTGTATGTAAACATTTTAATTTTTGTTCTTTCAAAGAACTGAGAAAAGTGTAGTTTTCTTTTAAAACAACCACTGCGGAACTAAAGGGATCAAAAAGAAAGATTACAAGGTTTGTGACTAAACGTCACAAACAGGGTTCAACAAGGTTCAACAAGGCCAAATGCAAGGTCCTGGACCTGGGTCAGGGCAATCCCAAGCACAAATAGAGGCTGTGTGGAGAATGAATTTGGAGCTGCCCTGAGGAGAAGAACTTGGGGGTATAGTTGATGAAAAACTGAATACAAGCTGGCAATATGCACTTGCAGCCCAGAAAGCCAACTGTATCCTGAGCTGCATGAAAAGAAGCATGGCCAGCAGGTTGAGGGAGGTGATTCTCCCCCTCTGCTCTATTCTCATGACACCCCACCTGGAGCCCTGGGGCATCCAGCACAAGAAGGACATGGACCTGTTGGAGTGAGTCTGGAGGAGGGCCATGAGGATGATCAGGCTGGAGCATGTCTCCTTTGAAGACAGGCTGGGAGAGTTGTGGTTGTTCAGCCTAGAGAAGAGAAGGCTCTGGGGAAAAGCCTTCCCATACTTCAAAGGAGCCTACAAGAACTCTGGAGCAGGATTCTTTGTCAGGGAGAGTATTGACAGGACATCGGATAACAGTTTTAAACTAAAACAGAGTAGATTTAGATTACATATAAGGAAAAAATTCTTTACTCAGAGGGTGGGGAGGCACTGGAACAGGTTACCCAGAGAAGCTGTGGATGCCCCATCTCTGGAAGTGTTCAAGGCCAGGTTGGAAGGGGCTTTGAGCAACCTCGTATAGTGGAAAGTGTTCCTACCCGTGTCTGGGGGGGGATGGATCTATGTGATCTTTAAGTTCCCTTCCAACCCAAACCATTCTGTGATTCTGTGATTAGTTATGTAGTGATGGGCTGAACCAAATGCCTGCCTCACTACTTATAAATTCTCAGAGTATTCTTAAACTCTTCTGTCTCATTTGAACTTGCTTATATACTCCTTGGCTTTGTGCTGTGCACAGCACAAAGCTATCTTGAAGCAAAAACTAGGACTACTAAATACTGGATGACGATGACAATGCTAATAATAAAAGTATCATTTGATTAATTATGCCATTTTTTATTTGCATGAAACAGGCTCACATTTCCTTCTGCATTTTAATAATACAGTAATGGTTATTGTAATGAACTCATTAAATCTGAGAGTCAATATTAATGGACTATGAGAAGGATCTTTATGAACTTCATTGGCAGGCTACAAATAGTGGATTAATATAATTTACCGAATGAGTCAATTGGTTGTATAGTTATGAGTAATCAATTTATATTACTGTGAGTGCCTTAAGTTAGAAGCAAACATTTTAAAATATGGGGCTGGATCCTTGTTAGATGTAAATCAATAAAAGGAGGTTAATCTAAACTAGCTGCAGTTTTGGATGAGCATTTTAGCAAAGGAAATGGTGTTTATATTGATAAAAAATATTGTCAATACTAAACCATCAGGCAGCCCCCAGAATACAACAATACTGTGTTCATATAATGTGATTTTAAATGACATCTGTGTATTTTATTTGGTATACTGTGTACCTATAGAAAAAAATCATGAAATTTTATTTATTCTTGTTTCTATCTGTGTATCTACATATATTTTTTATTTTTTTTTTCATCTCAAGTACCATTTTCAAGCTTTTATCCAAGCTGCAAGAGTTAAGCACTTCCTTCATTATTTTAAATTACAACTGTGTTAATTTTGTTGTGCAATTGCTTGTGTTTAATAGCTGTTGCAAAAAAAAAAAATTATGAAAGCTGTATTAAAATTGGAAAAGCTGACAATGTGGCAGTAATTCAATTATAAAAATCCAGACAATAAAAAATGCTAATGCCCATGTAAATATTATCCTTCAAAATAAAGATTTTATTAAAAGCAAGAATGTCATGAACTGTTTTTACCCCTTATTGTTAGGTTCTTAGCTGGGATATCCAGGTATAACAAAGTGAGTCTTCCTCTACAGCAGAGATTGACAACAATGGAAAATATTGCACAGCTTTCTAATCTGAGTTTGAAATTCTTAATGCTGCCAAAGGTTTCTATTTCTTGATTTATGACTTTGTTAGTGTTGGGATTTGCTGAGTACCCAGAGAATGGAAGCAGGAGGTTGGCACAATGAACAGGTCCCAACACACAAGTTTCTTTGTTTCTTCTTGTTTTGAAGGCACCTACCTTCAGGTCTCCACCAATATCTGGGGCCTTCTTTCTGTCTTTCTTCTATTTGATGCCATTCACATCTGATTAGTACAGTGTTTGTCTAACAACCTGTGCCTCAATGAGAGGACTTAATTTCTCTTTCCATCTGCCTATTTTCATATAAACTGTAGAAAATTAAAGAGCACCCTTAAGACTTAAACCCTATGTTGAATTTGGTTGGATATTAGCTAGTAAGTTAGAAAGTAGAGACAAAGATATGATTCTCCACGTAAAAATAACAGAAAATAAATCTTGTTTCTTTAGGAAAAAAGACAAAAGCCTCAAATACTATGCAAAAGGAATTTTAGCTGGGTAGTTTTTTCCTCTTTTTCAGCTTTCGTTATTGTGTGCTTTTATGTATTTATTTATTTATTTTTAATCTCAAAAAAGCTTTGAAACCTGGTTCCCTGTTTTACTTTTCTCAATCTAATTCAAATTAGTGTAACTTTTCTTCTGCTCTCTCTCGACCCTAAGTCAATGAGGACTACATATAAGAGTTTCTGTTCATCATTCTGAGTCAGAAGTTCAAAGTGTTTGAATACAGAGTTTTGATGCAAGCAAGAAAAAAATGTTGAAATGATCTTGGGATGTGTTATAATGAGCAAATCACCCCAGAGAGTAGAATTGTCTCATTCAGTATCCTTGTCTTACTCAGCAGGTTTCACCTTGTTGAATTTTACAGGTATGTACTGGTTCAAAATGCACATGCACATCTCAGGAGTCACAGCAAGTTCCTGCTTGGAAGCAAGAAACAAATAAACAAACAAAATGAATGGAGACCTCAACCCACTCATACACTCTTTGGAACATTGCATGCTTTTGTAATGTAGCTCAAAAAGAGAAAGAGAGAAAGAAAAAATAAAAAGCCAACCCAAACACACAGTATTTTCTGACCTCTGCTATAGTCTTTTATCTTGGCCTTTCACTTTTCTCCTGGACATTTGACCAGATGACCAAGCCTCTGAGTCTTGTTATTAACACTTCCTCTCTCATGTGCAATAGAAACTTTGTTACCTGATTTTTCAAGCATCTTTTGTTTTTCATTCATTCCAAGATGAAAATATCTACAAAAATAATAGTACTATTTTCTTTTCTTTTTCAAAGCCTTTTTTTTGTGTTTGTTTTTAATTGTCAGTATTTGACAACACACAGAATTTACTGGTATGGAAAGATTTTGAAGATTTTACCATCTGCCAACCACCATGAAGAACTACACAGGTAGCAATTTTTTTCTGTGTATTGGGAGTAAAGGGTTTTATTCTTCATATAGCACAGTAACATAGGTCCTGTAAGTTTATAAACACTCCAGACACTTGCAAGAAAAACACTGCAAGAAACACTTGCAGCAGACAAAAGTCAATTCAAGTTGAAGGAACTGTGGTCCCTTGTGCCAGCAGTGGCTATGAGCAAGACTAACTCTTGTGAAGCCAAAGAAAACCTCTAGTCTCTAGTTCATCACAAGCTGTGCAAAGATAATAAAAATATCTTTTATTATTATTAATTATAATATAAATATTTTAAGTGAAATGTGGCAGAACTGATCTTTGTAGGACAACCAGTGACTGAAGCTGAGGATGGGAGTAATTTCTTCCAGAGTCAGGATACAACTTTCAGACAGATGATTTTTGTGTGTCTTAGCTCCAGATGGAAAGCTGGATTCCTAAGCATGTATGCAGATTTACGTATTAGGGTATGTTGTAACAAGCTCATGTGTTCATGTTTAGTGAGAAAAAATAAATAAATAAAACACTGTGAGGAAGCTGGTGCATGTCCAGGTCATAAAATGATACAACATTGACATTTTGCTGAATTGTGCAGGCAGACTGCATGGCTGTCACATTTTTGGCTAGGATAGAGCTAATTTTCTTCATGGAGACTCATACAATGCTGTCTTTTGTCTTTTTTTTTGATGAAAACAGTAGCGATATAACACACCAGTTGTGTATGACCAAATGTGATGGATCTCTCCTCTACAGCTGTAAAATTTAACATCTAGAACTGCTGACTTCCACTTGCAAATAACCTATTTAGAGCAGCTTAGCGTGGTGCTGCCATGTCCTGTGGCCATGCAGTAGCCAATTGCTTCATTGTAAAATCAGCTTTGTTGATAGTTGTTCTTGGTCTTTCTTCCAAGCTGGGTTGTGGACTTGTGTGGTCAGGGCAGGATACACAAAACCCATGGCACCCACAGCTGTGATTCACAAACTCCATTAGAAGATTAATAAATTTCTTCATAGACTACACAGACTAGTAGTGGGTGGTAATTAGCAATGCTTTATGGGTACTGTCAGGGCCTGGAATGCATCCACCTTTTATCAGATTAGTTGACTGAGCCAAAGAGTTTAGTTGGCTGAATCCAATGTGAGCTTTGTTGCTTTGTTGCTGATAAGAGCTGTCACAAAACAAACAAACAAACAAACAAACAAAAAAGCTAAAAATAAGGTCTTGCATCTCCTGTCCCATGGAGCTGCTTTTAAGCTCTTTCCGTAACACCAGCATCCCACTTGCGTTACCCTGCAGCTGATTTGCATCTAGGTCTGCGCTCAAGCTTGTAACTCCTTGATCCAGACCCAGATATAGATATAGACCCATCAGCATGGCTTTCTGTGGCAAGCTCAGAATTACTGTGTTGTGGTAGCCGTGCTGTGTGATCACACTGACCACTGTTTCTGGTCCTGATCTCTGCCTTGACTGGAGCAATTCTTACCTTAAAATCACTGTCCCAGTTTGCCCATGGAGTTTGTGGAGTCTCCATCCTTGGAGATGTTCAAAAGCTGTCTGGAAATGGACCTGGGCAACCTGCTCTAGGTGCCTCAGCAGGGGAGGTGGACCAGATGACCTCTAGAGGTCCCTTCTAACCTCAACCACTCCATGATTCTGTGACTTGCCACTTGACATCTTGGCTCCTTATAGTCAGGTCACTGTTTCTGCCTGCCTTCTTATTTCCACTGTTCTCATTTCACTTTCCTGGAGGAGCAACTGGCCCTCAGCGCTCCCTGAAAGCTGCAGACTGAAGTTGATTAGAGAGAGAAGGCAAAACATTCTGATTCTGAAGGCAAAACATTCCATACAAGAACTTTCCATTCAGCCTGACTGCAAAGGTCCATGGGAGCCTCCAACTTCACTGGACCA
The DNA here is from genome assembly GCF_009819795.1 of Aythya fuligula. NCBI lineage: Eukaryota > Metazoa > Chordata > Aves > Anseriformes > Anatidae > Aythya > Aythya fuligula. The sequence goes on along the minus strand of NC_045559.1, from coordinate 174,303,692 downwards.
TGCTCAGCCCCAAGTTAAGGGCTCAGTTCTTGACAGACAATGTGACAGCTCTGTACAGGAAACATTACTATGATTTAAATATTTAATGGGTAGTTTTCATTTGTCTAATTAAGTCGGGATACTTCACTGTAGGATGTGCTTTCCTTTTTATATACGTAAAATTCCAGATATTTTAATGTTATATCTATTATTCTCTAACATGGCTAAATGTTGGCCATATTATTCCCTGCTGCAGAAAAAGCTATTAAAAATGAGGAAACAACATGAGTCTCTCTTACCCTAGATTTCTGTCCTTTTTCATAGGACAAATCTGTTTTGTTTTTCTTTTTTATCCTATCTTTCAAGCTATCTTGGCACTACAGCTAATCCCTCATTCATATTTACAATTCCCCTTCTCAATGCATACGGGACAGCAGACAATGGAGTTCTGCTATCATAAATGAGCTGAGGAGCTAGTCTTAGTTACGGAAACTGGTTTGTCTTTAGAAATTTTATTTTCTCATGCCAGTCCTCAAAACACATATATACACATATGTGAAAGGTCATTATTGTAGTATGCTGAAAAATGATAAAACCTTTTCAGATATAAATTTAGATGGTTATGTGACAGTCTTTTCAGGTATAAAGTAAGACCACTTGCTTTAATTAGGATGCACTGAAAAAAAGCATCTGATACATGATAAACAAAGAAAATAAACAATCTTTCCTCCCTTCACAACTCTGTCTTTGTCTATCACCCTCATGTTTTTGTTTTCTTTGCTGTGTATCTTCCCAGAGCTCTGGCAGTGAATGTTAATGATGAAGTGTTTGGTTCTACTCTATCCAATTATTCTCAGAAAATTAAGCCCCACACACTGTATACTTTAAGCATGATGATATATTCCCACAAATGAATAATGATGATATACAGAAGAGCTCAAATTCTGATTCCTGAACTTTTCTCCGACTGGTCAGGAAAGAATAGCAATTAATAGAAATAGACTTGTTGAAGGGCAAATGTTTCTTTAGTTTTGTAAAAGATTGTTTATTTTTGAAGGTAAAAACAGGTTAGAAAAAATCTGACTGAGCAGGGAAATATACCAGAAAAAAACATAACAAATTAACACCTGCATGACTCTGCCATTTTAAAATGATGTTTTCCTAAACAGTTCAGCATGAAGAAATGATTGTAGGTGATATTCCTGTTTAGTCAGAAGTGACTAAAGTCATTTGATTTCATGAGCAGTAAACAGGACATACAACCTCAGTAAAAATAACAGCAACCAACTAGCAGATTCAGCAATAAAGCTATATTAGCATAATGGGGAAGGAACATTGGAACGCTATTTGGAGATTTTCATTAAGTTACTCTGGTGTACATTAGGGAGTCAGCCAACAAAAGTAAAAAGAAATAGACATATTTTGAAGCAAATGGGTTGATAATTTGGGGTCAAAGCTCTAATTACTGTGTTCGAAAGACTAGAGATGATTTCTAGATCACCTCTAAGTTTACAATAATAAAAGAAACTTATTTTCCTGTTCAGAATGTTGTATTTGTTTTATTTGGTAAGGATTTTGTGTTGTTTCCTATGCTAATAATTTTCTTCACTCCAAGGCCTGTTGCCTTGCAGAGTGTTTCTCGTTAACAACTTCCTAATTTTTGATGTTGTTGGTTAATTGTACTTTACATGTGAATTCCAGAAATGATATGCTGCTGGAATGACAGGTACCACCAGCTCCTATACAATTACTGCTATCAGACTGTAAATTTTGCTAGCTTTGTTACTTAGTTCCTCCAGGATCACCACGACTGCTCATGTCCAGTGTTGACACAGCTACCCAAGGGCATAAATATGATGCAGCATATTGATGCATAAATCCCCGATATTACTCAGAGATGAAAGCAATGGGAAAAATATTTCCAAACTTTCTCTCTCAATGACTTCAGTTAAGAAAAAAGGATCATCAAGGCCTGTATTTTGCATAGAAAGTCAAACTAAATTCAGGATATAAATAATTAAAGTGAGTCCTGTGTAGCTTCTGCAGCTCTGTTCTGAGTCAGATGCACTGACACCAAAGGACAAAATGAGTTTAGCAAATTGCCAAAAGAATCCAAGAAAAAGGTGGAACAGATGGAGCAAGATGACTTTGGTGATGTATAATAAAGTTGTCAGAGACAACTGACAACAATTGTGATTTTTTGTCTGATGACCAAAGATCTCAATAGATTTTACCAGTATACACAAGAAAAAATATAATGTAAACAAATTTGAATCCATTAACATTAGAATCGTGCATTTGCTGTGCATTGGAGTAAACAAAATCCAAAATAAGCCCCAAAATCTTTAAAAAAAGGAAAGAAAGAAACAAGTAAAAACAGATAAATAAATAGGTGTCAACAGGGTGGTGGTGGTGGGATTAGAGATACTTATTTTTCACTGTGTGTATAAAAGTCTCTTATTAAATCATCTACAATTAAGCACAAAGAACAAAATAAAAATACTAAATACTTCTCCCCATCTTCTTTCAATTCAAGCTCTAAACAGAAATAAGTATGTTTGAATCGCTTCAGACAAGATTACATAGAACTCTCCTGCACACTTGTGAAATGAGGGATTGTTCCCTTGTGTGGAGAGAGAACAATCCTTCATTGCACAAGATGAACTGCCTTTTCATCCTGGAGGTTTATGATTCTATCATATGATTTTCTAACTGTACACTGTATTCTTGAGAACAAAAACAAAGATTGCTGACTAACAGAAAATGGTGAATGAAAAGCTCAGTTAATGATGAAAAGGTTTGGTACTGAGAGGTGGCCAGCAATTCCAGTTTCTTCTGCTCATCTGTATACCAGTGGGTGAATACCCATTGTTACAGACAAGGTTTGATGATCAGAAGAATAGTTCTGAGGGAAAGTTAAGATTCTGAAGGCCTTTACAGTTTCCTCTGGGACTGATTTTTTTTCACATGATTTTAGCTATGCTTTCACGGTGCAGTAACTTTACTGTTCTATTGCACCATACATTAAGAAAAGTATGATAGTCCCTGAGAATCCAAAGATTCTGTACATTGCATGGTGCAGCCTTACTTCCATGGCTTTAATGTCTGAATAAGACACCTGGACTGAAAAACAATTGGTGTTATTGGAACATGCAAGCAGAAAACGGTGTTGAGGGAACAGCAGTGGGTAGAAAGTAGATAATACTGGGCAAGGAGAAGACTGGAAAGGTAGATATGTACAGTGATTTAAATTTAAGCCTCTGAAGTTTTCAAAAAGAGCTCTTTCTCTGAGGAATAAATGATATTAACACCTGCCATGGGAGACCCCCAATTTACCAAATATTCTGTAATCTCTTATGATTAACTTTCAGAATTATTAAAACAATAAATAACGCTTTTGATAATTTTCTCTGAGATCGTGAACATGGTACCAGTAAGGCTGCTACCATTTGCTCACTGGTAGGCTGGCCTATATTAACATTTTCAAAAATATGTAGATGACCTGGCTTCTTTGTAAGATTTTCAGATGTGTCTAAGAAAGGTGAAGTATTTCAGTGCTTAAATATGCAGGTACCTGGGTATCTTTTTTTCTTTTTCTTCTCAGAAATGTCACTGCACTTAATTTTTATTGGTTTCAATGACATTAATTTCAGTAAGAGTAGGTTAGCAAGTCACTTTCAAAAAATCCTACAAAGCATCTACACAAAATTTAAAGTCCTTAATCACTTTTGTAAATCTGACCCTTTTGTACTTATAATCGCAGAAAAGGGCAGGAGAATTTGAACTCTGAATTACCCATGACATAGACAAGTAGGTACTTTAGGAAATGCTTGAACATCATAACAAATTTGTTACTTCATACTCTTCTGTGACATTGTCTTCCTTCATTCTATTGAAATGAACAAATAAAATAGGCAGGTATGTGGTTTACAATAGGATGGTAATTAAACAAGACATACTGTGGTAAGTATGTAAATTAAAATTGTGTTTGGTTTTAATTCTGGCTAAATACAAGAAATATAAAAATACCACCAACACTGCCAATAAACTCGTTTTATTTTTCCTTTAATCTCCCCTTCTTCTCTTAACCTCCTCCTCTTCTCTCCTTCCTCTCCTTCTTCCCTCCCTGCTTTTTTTTTTTTTTTTTTTTTTTTTTTTTTTTTTTTTTTTTTTTTCTTTTCCTGAGAGCCTCATACAATAGGAAATCCTCAGTGGTGCTGCGAAACTGCTCAGTGTTATTCCTATTAGGTACCGAAGAATTAACAGCACAAAATCCTTAAAAGAGAAAGGGGAAAAACGTGTTTACTTACTGTTTTGAAATAACTGAGGATTGATTTCACGAGGTTTAAACCCTCTAGGACCCAGAGGACCCTGGGAAGAAGTAGGAACACCATCCACTGCCTATTCACCACTGTCACAGTAAAGCAACAAGGAATTACTGTCCTCAGAGTCTACAAGAGTCCAAAAAAAGAAAGACTATGCTGTCATTTGACTATGTATGTATGATCTTATTTATATAGGGACTACATGAGTAGATGAAATAATTTTGTTCCTTTTCCCAACCAGTTCTGATTCATGATTACATAGAGAATTTCCTTCCATGAAGTCCAATATAAAGGAAAACTAGTCTTACATATAAAATATTTTGTTTCAACGTTTCTAACAAAGACAGTTTTCTCAGAGACATTTGTTAGCGTTTTGCCACCGTGTTGTTAACATATGAAATATGTTAACATATGAAACAAATTTAATAAAGTAGGGTTGGAAACAGCTTAATAACCCCCCACCATCCCCCAAGCATGGGCCCCTAACAAGCAAACAAACAAAATAATAATAATAAAAAGACTTGCTTTACAAATCCTTACAGGTCAAGAAGAGAACAAGCACATTTGCCTCCTTATAGCCTTGCACCTCTCTGTAGATTTCTATCATGATACAACTCCCTATATAGCCTGCATCTCCTTTTGTGCTCAACTGTAGCAGTCAGTACAAGTTGAGAATCACCCACTTCCATCTACAGCTCATTAACATCCAAATTAGGTGGAGAATCACTTAAACTCAACCCAAGCGCACCACAGAATCTAGAAATGTTAAATTTGATTAGGACTACAAATCTTTTCAGATCCAATGATGTATCTGACAGGCAGGTAGTGCCTGTTTCTTGTCTACTGGTGTGGTAACCGGTATGGCAGGGAGGCCACAGGCAAAATTAGGAGTCAGGATCTTGCCCCTGGAACATTCATTTATTTTATTTTAGAGGAAATATAAAATGTTCCCTAGAAACAGACTGGTTAAGTCTTTTTTGCTGTGAACATGTAATATACATAAAGAGAATTTCCCTTTTTCAGGTCCTTAGGAGCAATTACAATTCTCCACTCTCTTTACTCAAAATCTAGGTTTCCATCTGTAGTGGGTTTACGTGGCAAGGTTTTGGTAGCAGGGAGCCATAGGGGTGGTTTCTGTGAGAAAGATCTAGAAGCTGCCCCATGTTTGGGAAGGGCCCCATTGTTTTCCAGATCCGAGCCAATAAGCGATGTTGTTTTGCGCCTCTGTGAGAGCATATTTAAGACAGGGAAAAAACGCTGCGCCACACAGCAGCCGGGAGAGTCAAGGGAGTGAGAGAACAGCCTTGCACCAAGGTCAGTGTAGAAGGAGGGGGAGAGGTGCTCCAGGCGCCGGAGCAGAAGTCCCCTGCGGCCTGTGGTGAGGACCATGGTGAAGCAGGATGTCCCCCTGCAGCCCATGGAGTACCACGGTGGAGCAGGGTTCCACGCTGCAGCCCGTGGAGGAGACCACGGTGGAGCAGGTGGCCCTGCACCGATGGAGGCTGCCGCCTGTGGAAGACCCCTGCCAGAGCAGATTCCGGGCCAGACCTGTAGCCCGTGGAGAGGAGCCCATGCAGGAGCAGGTGATCTGGCAGGAGCTGCTGCCCATGGGGGAGCCAGGTTGGAGCAGTTTTCTCCTGAGGGATGGACCCCGTGGTACGGACCCATATCTGGAGCAGTTCTGAAAGAGCTGCTGCCTGTGGGAAGCCCACGCTGGATCAGTTCATCAAGGACTGCATCCCGTGGGTGGGACCCCACAGCACAGGGGACGAGAGTGACCGAGAAGGAGCGGCAGAGAAGAAGTGCTGTAGACTGACCATAACCCCCATTCCCCGTTCCCCTGCGCCGCTTGGGGGGAGGAGGTGGAAGAGGGTGGATGGGGGGGGAAGGTGCTTTTGTTTTTTTTTTTTCCTTTGTTTTCTCACTTCTCTCGCTTGTTAGTTGTAGGCAATAAATCTTACTATCTCCTTATGCTGAGTCTGTTTTGCCCGTTACAATAATTATTGCGTGATTTTCTCGTCCTTATCTCAATCCTTGAGCCCTTTTCACATATTTTCTCCCCATTCCTCTTTGAGGAGGGGGAGTGAGACAGCGGCTGTGGTGGAGCTCGGCTGCCCACTCGAGCGGAACCACGACACCATCTTATGAAGAACCTGCTTTCCCAGGACCAGGAGTTGTCAATATTGTGCCAATGACGCTATTTGACATTGAAATGCATGCATTGGAGCAGTCTTCCACCTGGTCTTCAAAAATAACTATTGAAAAACAAACAAACAAACAAAACAACAACAACAAAAACGATGTTCTTAAACTGTAGTTTTACTTGCCTAGGTAATGACAGACATGATGGCAGGGCTTTCAGAGCAGAAAGCACAAGCTAGCTCAGATTCCAGGGTATTGGCTTGGGGCAATATGTTGATCAGTGATGCTATGTGTACTAGAAATAGTCCAATTGCTTGTCTCATTTAATGCGTGTAGTGGAAAAATTGTTATGCCAAGTAGACAGAAACAATAAAGACTTTATTTTTTTACACTAAATAAATGCTTTTTAATATATTGGATTAAGAAGAAGAAATGTTTAATTTTTTAAAATGAATTCTGTCTACAAATATTAAAAGTAATTTGTGATTTTTTTCTGCCTAAACTAGTATGATTTCTCCTAATGTCTTAGACCTTTGCTATTTAAACTGTTTTTGTTTGCTTGTTGTTTTTGTTCAGTTGCTTTTTGTTTGTTTTTCTTCATTTCCAAGGATCTCTAAATTACTCTGTTTAAATAAATCCTAGCTGAAAGATGCCCATTATTTTTTATTTTTTTTTTTTATATACTTAACCATCTGTGATGTGCATTTTAGTTATCTAGCAGGATTTAATGTACCATTTTAGAAGGCAAAATTCTTCTATACAATTTATTATTGATTAAGTAATCCAAAGGTTTACCTTATAACATCAGGGTGCCTTACTCTGGATAAGTAGAAACTTCCCAAGTGTACATTGCTACATTTCCCACTTAACAAATTGTTTGTTGCAGTAATAGTAAGAATAATAACATATTCTGTGAGGCTCTGAGCAAGTATTGCTGCAACATTTATACTAAATTTTGCCCAACTGTCCCAGCCATCTTACTCTCAGATGACTGTAATGATGCATGGAACCAATGGGTTCTCTGTTATGGTGCACAATGTACCTCCACCATAACCTGCGTCTGCCTAAAACTTCCTGTGGCAATATGAGTTAGAGTTTGTCTCATACAGACAACCCATAAAGAAGCTTGCATAGCATCTATAACTCCATGGACATCTCCAGGAAATAACTGTGGCTCATTGTTTTCCTTTTGCCCAGTCAGTGTAGTGACTGGAGACTGGGGTAATAAGAATTTACTACTGGCAGATGTGAGCACTTTTGACCACTTGCACATCCTCCTCCTCTGCCACTCAATTGGAGCTCCACCCACTAGCCAGCACAGGTAAAGAAACAGGCAGGCACATAAAGTTTGTTTGTTCATTCATTTGTTTAATTAATTAATTAATTAATATTATTTTTCTTGTTTATTTGCAAGATACGGAGAATAATACAGGAAATAGTTGCTGAAGTCCAAGGCACTTTATGCCTTACAAAAAGCCATGATGTGTAAATAAAATAAGAAATAGACAAGTATGCACTTTTGTTCTTTTTTTCCAACAGTACTACTTAACTAGAGCTCTGGTCCCTTATTTTGTAAGTAGGATTCTTCAGCAGAGTCAATAATTGTGACATGCAAAATAATGAAAAGAGGTTAGAACAACAAAAAACAATCAAGCAAAAAAAAACAACAAAAAAACAAACCAAAAACACGTGGAGGGCAGCAATGACAGATAGAACAGAATGTAAAAGCATATTCTATTAACCACATTTTTTCCCCTCCATTTTATTCACATTTATTGAAATATTCCCATTTTGTTTCAAGATACAGGAAAATGAGAGTTATTAATACATATTTCTATAGAGTTATAAGGAGGCTGTAAGAGATGTTATGTTATTATGCAGATGACCCTTGGTCTAGGAGGTTTGAATAAAGTATCATTGTGCTTCTCATTAACTAACATGCCAGTTGCTTTACTATGTTTGAAACCTTCTGTTCTCATATGTTTTGATGAGTTGTTTATTCACAAAAAAATACTTCGATGTTTTGTTGGCCTCAAAGCAGCACTCAGGAAGATACTGAAGTTGGCAGAATTATCTTACACCCACTTGTCAGGCTGGCAGAACGCATTAACAAACTTAAGGAAGTGTTCCCTTAGACCACCATTGATTGAAGGGTAAAGTCTATGACTGTAGCCTGTAAATATTTCCTGGCAGTAATTCAATATAGAAGGAGATCACTCTCCTGTAATGAACTGCAACTCCAACTTCCTGTTAAACTGAGCTATCGTTGAAGTTCGTTACAGAAGTCTTTTGGAAACAAGGCTACCATGATCCTTACTCAAATCTTTAAAATATTAGCAGTAAATTAAATGGTGTCATACAAAGTAATTTAGAATATCAAAAAATACTGGAAGAATAAACTTTAAACACTGTACAAAATATGTTTAGCTTGCAAAAGGCAAGATAAGTAAATTAAGCCCAGTGCAACAGACAACCACTGTGCATATAACTGTGTGTAATGTAAGGGGAGGTGTATGTATTTATAGATGTTTTGAAGTTATTTGACTGATTCCTTTGTAGGTAGCCTCCACGAGTACATTAAGGCAAATGTTGACATATGGTTTAGACCTGCATTTGCAAACATATACTGTGCAACTACATTAAAACAACAACAACAGTTCACATATGTTTATTTACTGATCAGGTGTCTCAGGAGAAAACAGTTTGTTTCTTGGATGTTACCTCACCTAGTTTAAAGGATGCTCAGATGCATTCATAGATATGTTTGCTTTCTCCAGGAGTTCCCACAGCTTGTTAGTCTCCCTGCACATGGGAAAAAAAAAAAAAAAAAAAAAAAAAAAAAAAAGAAAAAGTGACTTTTGGAAAAGAAGAAAACCTATCTATAAATTATACACATATAGAGAAAAAGGGAAATAAAAGGTCTTTGCTTATTTGCATGACAGAAGAATCAAACCTAACCGTCTCTTCAGGCCACTGTTGCTAGGAGGTATATATGAAGTATGTAGTTGAGTATTAATCTAAATAGACAACATAGTCATAGTGGGGGGTGGGGGAAAGAACATTTTACAGATGGGGAGTAAGTAAAGACAGTTCTTCAGAAATGCACAGTATCCAGAACTGTATGTTTTGTCATGCATCCTGGCACAATGATGCCTAGGAACAGTCACTGGATTGCCAGGATAGCAGTCCAAGCTGTCAAAGGGCATGTCTGCAAAGGAGGTTTGATCTGAGGTCCTCTGTCCAGTTGGATTAGCAAATGTTGTGTGTGACTTTATCCACATCATTCCTTATGTGTTCTGGCCTGAATGTTCCACATTGTATATTCAATTGTATATTCAAAACAAATTTGTATTCATTTTAAAATGAACATAGCAAAAAGAGCAGGAAAGCACATGCAGCTCTATTCTATCTCATTCCAGGTGAATGCATTCACCTCTGAGCAGCAGAACAGTGCTGCCTTTTACATGCTTTTTCTCTGGCCTTGCTTTCCTGCCAGAACAGTGTCCTATTTCAAAAGGGAAAGCCTACAGCTTAGTGAACTTGGTGAGATGTGGTTCAAACCCCTGGAGGCAAAAGATATTTTAAATCCTATATTTCTGGGCCGAATTATTTGACCATTAGGCTAACATAAGCAGTGTTATTGTTTTCTCTGTACATGTTTTTGAATAAATTCAGTGGTACTAGTATGTGTTAGACAAAACCTTGAAGATGCCTGTAGGATTGACTCCCAAGGTGGCTGCTCACAAACAAGCAGCATGCTCCTAAACCCTTTCTTTTTAAATAAGCACTATTGGGCATGTATTTTTTAAGCTCCCAAAGAATATTTATTTGAAAACTGAGGTACCCATAGAGGGTTTATGTGCAGGGTTTTAGGATCCCTAAAGCCTACCTTAAGCATCTCCATCCCTTGTTCACATCTGATCATACTTAACTCTGTTCATATTTTAGTCCTGAACACCATGAGCAGCATAACATAAAATTATCAAGAGAGACATTTACAAGCTAGATTCAGGAAGGAAAATAAATAAATAATGGAAAAAGCTTCACACTGGATAGCAAAAATATACCATACACTAGAAGGCCATTCTCAGCTTAGAAACGTTCAAGAACAAATACACATTATTAAGGGGAAAAACACACACACACACACACACACACATATATATATTTAAATAAATAAAGAAAGAAGAAGTGTGAAATTTAAACCTTCTAACTTCAGAAAATTTAGCTTCCTCTGAGTTTGCATTTGGGTTTATGTATTCTGAACAATATAATTAGATTTTTGACTCATAATTTCTGCAAAGAGTAAGATAGCCATTGTTATATATATATATATATATAATCTTAAATCCCTATTTGTTAGTAATATTTTATTACACTGCATACATTATTTATATAAAGGATTAAAAAACACATTAAACCAGAAATGCCTTCTTAATAGCTATTACCATGTGAGCACTGCCCTGCATTAGTGCAATCGATTTTCACGTCATTTTCATGCTCCTGCAGTGTGTCTACCCTATTTTAAATGCACGGATTTGCTGTAAGGATAGGATATTGTCACCATCCATAAGACAGCACCTAGATTTATGGGAACCCTGAAATCACTTTTAAAACTCCTCAAGTCTCTTCCCAGTGTTTTCCTCCTGGGCCCAAGATCGCTTTAGCTGTTCTGTGGCTCTGTCCTGAGTTTGGAAGAGAAGTTGACCACAATGTTAGCAAAGCAGTAACTCATCCATCACTCACGGTATGTTCTGTGAGTACTGACTGCACAATATCATTTTCTCCATGTATCAGGAATGCTTCACTTGTCAGAGGCTTTTGAAAGTAGTCAGCTTTCATCAGTGGTTCTTGACAACATGGAAAGAATGAGTCACCTGAAGGAAGTGTAGGGCATAACATTTCAAAAGTGATATCTAAAGACTGATTATTCTTTGTCCTTGACACCCTGCCAAGGGCTAGATACAGTGAACATCTGGGAAGTAATGGTGCCTACAAATCACTGGTTGCCTACAGTCCCACTCAGGCCACAAGAGGATAGCATGCTTGACTTCAGTTCAATTTTTATTATATGCTGTAAACTTTTGACTGCTGTGATACATGTTGTCATTGATGCATCAAGATTGGACCCTGACAGGGTGTCTGACCTGACTGAGATCAACAGTGTTCTGTTACAAATAAAAAATATATAAAAGAATAGCCACACTTTTGTGGGACTTCTAATAATCAAACACAGTTAAGAGCTGTGTCATATGGAATCAAAATGCAGGGGTGGTATTAACATGTAACAGTGTTCTTAGGCTAGATGAGAAGGTGTACAAACATACTGCCAAAGTGTCCTGTGACGTATGAGCCATATGCTGTGGCATTCCCTTTCTTGCTATAGATATCTGTTGTGTTGTACGTCCTGCTACTCACTGCTTCAATATTGTTGTAGGTTTTTTTGACCTAAAGAGAAATCACAAAAAGGCTTGGGTGAGTATTGAGAATGTTCCCTTGGTATTGTTTTAAAATCTTTTATAGATGGATTATTATGCTATGTTTTAGGATTAGCCTTCTCTGATGTTATCAGTAGTAGCTGACAGCTTGTTCTGTTAAATTGAAATTTGGTATCAAGTCACTGCTTTTTTCTTCTCCTCCATTAAAAATAAATAAATAAATGAATGAATGAATGAATGAATAAATAAATAAATAAATTATCTTGTCCTGTAAAAGCTAGAGTAATAAAAAACAATAACAGTGTTTTCACAGCCATTTGAAATTCAAAACAAAGAGAGGACCAATGGGGCACTATTGCCCCAAAGCATGTTTCAGATTTTAATTACAGATATACAGATTCCCTTATAGAATGGAAAGATGTGGTCCCTCAAAAAAAAAAGGCACTGAATCTTTTGAACAACATCTGCAAACAATACAATTTCCTAGTTATGTGTCAGAGTTCTGCCAAGGCAAATGAAACATTACAATGCAGATAACATCTGAACCAAATGACTGCATGTAAAAGACGCCTGTGCATGAGAGTCACAGAGCCATTTCAGTGTAGACAGCTGAATCTGCAGGATGTAAAACAGCATGAACTTAAGAACTCACTTTTTCTCTGAATATTTAAAATCAAAGTATATGTTTTCTGGATCTCTCAAAGGATTCCAAAAGTTATGATATTTTTTTATAGATATAGCACTGATATAAAATACTTCAATAAAAAGTTATATAATCTCTACACTATTGCTATCATTAACTTGTAGTACCATTTAGAAGGAAACCTTCAGTTATTATTTATCTAACAGATATCTGTAATCTCTGCAACTGCTTAACAATTGGACCAGTATTTATAGCTCTCTTATTAAATACAGACAAATACATAGGAAGGAAAGTAATATTTCACCGTTTAAATAAAGCCTTTAAAAATTGCAGATCCTTTTGATCCTGACATAGCATAATACCCTCTGAAACAACAGAAGTGTCCTGTGAACCTGTAATTTATATGTCTGTAGACTTGTAGAAGTTATAAATTGTTGAGATGGAAATTGTTTCCTAACACTGGCTCTACCCTTTTGATAAACAATGTGTGCAGAACTTAACTATATTTTAATACTATGGCATTATAGGCAGAGTCAGATTAGAAATTAGTAGAAACTAATTCTCAGAAAGAGTCACTAGGCATTGGAACAGGTTGCCCAGAGAGGTTGTGGAGCCTAGGGTATTTAGGGAACCATCCCTACAGTATTTAAGAAAAGGTTGGATCTGGTGCTTAGGGGCATAGATTAGTGGGTAATGGTGGTAGGGGGATGGTTGGACCAGATGATCTTGGAGGTCTTTTCCAACCTTAATGATTTTATAGTTCATAAGTGGTAGCAAAAATTTCCATTAATGTCCATTTTATAGTTTGACAAAAATTATCCAACATAGTCTAGACACCTTCTCAAACCTTATTTTTTGATATGTTGTATTACATAGCATAATTTGAAATCACTCAAGTGATTCAGCTTCCACTTAATTCTTTGAGTCAATACAATTTAAAAAATCATACATTTGAGAATGTTTCTTTCTAATACCCTACATTTTCTTTAATTTAGTGCCCCTAGTTCCACATTTTTGTCCTTTCTGAGGACTTAATGATTTAATTCCACGTGTTTTGGTAATTACACCCCTTCAGTACTTGTACATAGGCAATGTAACATATCTGTGACATACATAATTAAGGACTAAGGATCAAATTAAAAACAAAATAATAAAAAAGTTAAATGAGAAAAAAAATCATTGTCAAGAAAAGGACCATGTTATAATTTGGCAATTCATTTTCCATGGCCTCCTAAGTCCTTCAAGCAATTAGAAAATGCTAAAAAGTACCAGAACTCAAAACAAAAGAACAGAATAAATCAACATATAAGCTTTCCTCCAAATTAGGTAACGATAAAATAAAGCAGCTATCTAAACAATAAAAATAATATTAATATGAAGAAATCTTGCATGTCTGTGAAAAGATATGAAATATTCTACTTCAAATGAAGTAGAACAGTGATTTGTGTGAGTATTTTTTTTTCAAAACAGAATTAAACAATAAGGAGAAGGTCAAAATGGTGGGTAAAATGTAACATAGCCCACACAGAGTCACAAATCACAAGATGGTTGAAATCCAGGGATCTCTGGAGTTGTGTGTGTCCCTCTCACCCTCCTGCCTCACCCCGCCCTCTCACCTCCCCACTCAAACAAGGACATGTCCAGTTGGTTTTTGAATATCTTCAAGGATAGGCATTCCATAACATCTCTGTGCAAGCTGTTCTGGTCTTAGCCACCCGCACAGTAAAAAAAAAAAAATACAAATATGTATAAGTATTTTCTTATGTGCAAATAGATTTTCCCGTCCTTTAATTTGTACTTATTCATTTTTGTCTTGCCAGTAAGCACCACTGAGAAAAGTCTTCCCCCATCTTCTTTTCTCCCACTCAGCAGGTATCCGTATACATGGATAAGGTCCCACTTGACTCTCCTTTTCCTCAGGCTGAGTAGTCCCAACTCTTTCAGCCTCTCCTTATGTGTCAGATTCTTTAGTCCCTTAATCATATCTGCTACCCTTTGCTGCACTAGTTCCATCATATCTATGTCTCTCTTGTACTGGGGAGCCCAGAACTGAACCCAGAACACCAGATGTGTCTCACCAGGGCTGATTAGAGGGCAGAGATTATCTCCCTTGACTTGCCTGCAATGCATAATGTTGAACTTCGTGAAATTCATTTCTGCTAATTTCTGCAGCTCATCAAGATCCTTCTGAATGGCATCACAACTATCAGATCCTTCTAGCAAACAATCCTGCAAATTTGCTGAGGGTGCACTTGGTCCCATCAGGTCATTAATGAAGAAATGAAACAGTATTGACTCCTAGGTTAGATCACTAATGATTGGATTGGATTTTTTTTGCTGCTGATCACATCCTTTTGAGCCTGGTGTTCCACCTTCTTTTCAGTCCACCTCACTGTCCACTTATCTAGTCCATTTTTCATCAGTGTTACTGTAAGGTTTATATGGAAGATGTTGTCAAAAGCTTTGCTAAAATCAAGACAAACAATATCATCTGTTCTTACATTATCCATTCAGATAGTAGTTTTGTCACTGAGAGCTGCCAGGTTGGCTAGGCATGATTTGCCACTTGTAAATTTGTATTGACTACTCCCAAGTACCTTCTTGTCCTGAACATATTTTGAAATGCTTTTTAGGAAGATATGCTTCATCACCTTTCCAGGGATTAAGGTGAAGCTGACCAGCAGGTAGTTTCCCTAGTCTTCCTTCTTGCCATTCTTGAAGACAGGAGTAAATTTTTTTTTTTTTGAGTGTTTTCCACATCATTTATCACCAGGTCCCCTGTCACCTTCAACAGCTGGTCCACATATTCCCTAGTCTTTCTTTTTCTGCTAATGTGCCTGTAGAAGCCTCTGACTTTGCCATTCACAGCCCATCTCAGATTCAGCTCCAGGTAGGTTTTGGCTGTCCTAATTCAATTCTAATTCCTGTAATCTTAGCAATGTATTCCTTTAGTATACTTACTTTCTATATTTGACATTTGTCTGGAGTTTCTTATTCACCTCTGAGGATCTCCTGCCATCTATACTCCCTTTTTGTTGGGTTCAGACATTTGGAGGAGGTAATTGAGCTTGAATGATCCAGCTCTCCTGGACCTCTGTTCTTTCTGTCATAGTTTCCTGTGGAATTCTTCAAAGTCCTTGGCCCCTAAAGAGGCCCAAGTCTGCTCTCTTTATGTCCAGGGTTGTGATACAGTTATTTGTCTTGCTCTTTCTTCTTGGGATACTGGACTCCACCATCTGTCTCATGATTCCTTCAGCCAAGGCTGCCTTGGCCTTTGTGTCCTTGTTCTTTGTTTGCAGGTATGAGATCCAGCAGGACATCCCATCCTCACGTCTCTTGACAATCATGTCAAGATGTTATCATAAATGTACTCCGGAAACCTCCTGGGTTTCTTGTGTGTTGCTCATTTGTCCCTACAGCAGATACTGGGGTGGTTGAAGTCCCCTACAACAACCACAGCCTGTAACCATGTGGCTTCTCTCATTAGCTGGAAGAAGGCCTGACCTTCCTGTTTAGGCCTTCTGTACTGACACCTGTCACAATGACACCCATATTGGTCTCACCTCTAACCTTAACACATAAGGTCCTTACAGGTTCATGCAACCTCAGTCAGAGCTTTCTGCATTTCCACTGCTTTCCCACACAACAGGAAACCTTCACTCCTTGCTGTCCTTCCTAATGAGCCTGTATACAACCACGGCAGCACTCCAGTTATGTGAACTATTCCACAACATCTCTGTGACCCAAGAAGATAGCAGACCAGTGACTGCACGTGGACCTCAAATTTGTCCTGTTGTTCCTTATATTGTGTGCATTAGTGTACAGGCACTTCAGAGAGGCATCTCTAAATGTATACCAAATAAACGTATGAGATTTTCCCCCATAATGCTGTTCTGTAGACACTTCTATGCATATAGACCTGGGGATGGACCACTGCTGTCATGTTTTGCTATTTTCCAGGTTCTTGCTGTCCCATATCACACTGTACCATTTGCTTACCAGTACAGTCCATCACCTTCGCACCTGATTGTGGATTATCATGTCCCTCCTGCAGCATTCCTTGTTTAGAGATTTCCTCAGAAGGTTGGCCAGATTTTTTGCAAAGATGCTTCTATCCTACTTGTTCATGTGGATTCCACCTCTTCCTGACAGTCCTTGATCCTCCAAGAGGGTACCACAGTGGTAAAAAAGAAATACCTATTGTTGATATCATCTGTGCAAACAGCTGCTGACTCATGAGATCTGCTCACTTCCCCTCAAGTCATTCCCCTTCATTGGCAGGATTAAGGAGGACCTCCATGCCCTTCACCATCATGCGCAGAGCAATGAAATCACTCTTGATGTAATTCAGGTCCCCCTTGTCAGCAACCTTTGTTCTCATAAGGAAGAAAGGCAAGGAGTGGTAGTCCCTGGACTGGTCAAGCCTCAAGAGCCTCTCCACAATGTCCTGGATGTGAACTCCTGGCAAGAGGCAAACTTCCGCCAAGAACAGGCCTGGTCAGAGAGATCATGTTGCCGCTGTGTTGGTCAAGCTCATCTGACTTGAGCATTTCACTGGACACAGATCCCAACACCTTGTCTGTTACCAGGGTGCTGACCTTATTCTATCTCCAGCTCATGATTAAATGTAACTCCCAACTCCTTTTCCAGAGTTGTTATGTTGTTCATTCTGTATTAGCCTTTAATCTATAATTGCCTCTATTTAATTTCCTTTCTCTCTCCACCCTCCCCCCCCCATTATTTATCCCATTTGCCAAGATCCTTGAATCCTGCCCTTCAACAATATTCCAGATCCTCACAGCTTCAGGCTGTCATCTATCAACTAAATCATTGATGAAATATTTTAGTAAAAGTGGGCACCTAATGAAATACCAACCTCCTTCCCTTCAACCACTCATAATTGAAGGAGCACTGTCATTTTCATAAGTTTCACGTATTTCAGAGAAATTTGTTTGCAAAAATACATTAATGTTAAATACTGTAAAAATTAAGCCAAAGAATCACATTCAAATGTAAATATCTAGTAAAAAAACAGAGGGTGAAGTTTCTGTGAAAACAAAGGATTTACTGAGTAGTGGCTTTATTTATTTATGTTATTTTTATTAATACTATTTCTATTATGATTTTAAATGTTTAGTATTATTTACCCAAGTGTATGTGTAATTGAGATATGAGATATAAGTGAAACAATATAACTGGTTTCTATTAACACATTGCAATATTTTATTTACAATAAACAGTATTTGATGTTACAAAATCCTAATGTCCAAATCCCAATCTTAATGCCTAAATGTATAATGGTTTGTAAAAGATAAGAAAAGAGAATTCTGTTGTGTTTTTCATCACGCTCTTAAGGTGAAATGACAGAGAAAGGGAAATGTAATAGTTTCAGGTCAGATTGTATCCTTCTCCTTATACACAAAAGATAACGGCAGAGAAAAAAATAATGGAAAACAGAAGTTTTTCTGTGAGAGGATCTCGTTGAAAAATCACCTTATACAATGTGATGTAATGGTAACTTTTCTTTTTTTAAGTGTTTTATAATCCAGCTTAGTCCTTAGTATGTACCTTGGCAAGAGATTTAATTGAAACAACAGATGCAGGAAGTTTAAAGTTAGGATTCATCTCATCTAACTTTAACCATCTAGAAGTCAGTTGTCTAATCAGAGTGAATTGTTTAGGTCTTCACTCTTATTAATGGAAAGAGAGAGGCATCTTTACCTCTTCCTAAAATAAGTAGGATTAATCTAAATTATTAGAGTTGCTTATCTTCTGGGATTAATCTAAATTTGTTAGAGTTGTTTATCTTTAGATTGACTACCAGGAGAATCACTATACTTCATTTGGACAGTTAAGCGGAATAAATCTTAGTTTATGAGAAAGACAGTTGTATTTTAAAAATCAGAATAAGGCACTTCACTTTCCAAAACAAGAATCTACCACAATTAATACAGGAAAAGTCAAAGTTTGGGTATTAATTTCAAGTAAAGCCTACAAATGTGATACACTTACTAATGTGAAAAGAATAGGCTTTTCTTTTAACAGCACTTGTCTCTCCCCCCTTTCTTTATTAATGAAATGAAACTTCAAGATGTGTAGTCAGCACTGTGTCTTTCACTGAGATGCAACAAAGGCTGTATTTATCCAAAAAGAGGATACCATCTCATTTGTAAAGAAACAATAAAATATTTGTGCTTCTACCTCTAAATCAGTAGCATAGAGCTAAAATTCTAGAGGTAGATGGCTACACTATGTTACCTTGATGCATATGCTTTCTGTTACAGTTATATTGGATCTTTATTTTTTTTCTTTCTTTCTTTTCTTTTCTTTTTTTTTTTTTCTTTTTTTTCTCAGCATTGATTATGTATTTTAAAGTAATAACAATCATGACACATACAAATATTATTATGCTCCAGAACAATCCTAGGAAGGAAAAAAAAAAAAAAGTGAGAAGAAAATGTATGTGAAGTTATACCTAAATTCATACTTCCTTCTTGATAAATACCCCCACACTTGTATAACTCAGACATTATGTAAAAGTGCATATGAAATATAATTAGGTAATAGTCCTTTTAATGTCCTTGAAATCATCCCTGGTCCTTTCTTGGAAGTTGGAGGGCAGCTTGACATTTACTTCAATTATTTACTTGTGACACCTTGGAAAGTCTTGAGAAAAAATACTTAATAGGTAGCTCATGGTAAAAGTGACTGAACTGCAGTGCATTGCTGTTGGTAATATGGATCTATTTACCCAGTACTTGGTTTGAAGGGGAAAGTGGGAGCAGGAGAAAGTCTGGGAGGATTGTCTTCCTAAGATGAAGCTGCTGACATGGAGAGAATTCAAAAGGTCAGAATGGCATAAGGGGAAGTATTTGTAAGAGAGAAAAACAAAACAAACAAAACAAAAAATAGCTAGTGCAAGTGAGCCCAGAACTGTCAGACATTTACTTAAAAACAAGCAAAAAGAAATATGTCCAAGAGAAATATTTCTAGCCGGGGAAAAGAGAGAAAAATCTCTTAGATGGTTAAAGCTAGAACTGCAACACACACCACACACATCTGATATGGGCTGTGGGACTATGAATATTTCTTTGTATTAAATTAAATGATTAATAGGAAAGTTTTGCATATGACTAGTAGTGACTAGTAATAGTGAAAAACTGTTACTTTACATATGAATTGACCAGGAGAACAAAATGAGATAAGGATTTCACCAGTGAATTGAATTATACGGCTGCTTCCCAGATAGTACTGCTGAGACTGAAAAATAAGGAATATAATTCCACACTGAAGTGGGGAATTTATCCTATTGATTTCACACTCTCCAGATCAAATTCCCTCAGTCTCCTTTCTCAACCCTCTCTGCTCATTTTACATTGCTATCATCTTAAATCACTCTCTCCTTGCCCAGCTTTTAATCCAGCTTCAGCCTTTCTTCTGCTTTTGTCCTTTACATTTGCCACAGCCTGCCTCCCTCCCCAGACACACCGTCTCCTTTTTCTCTCCCTGTTTTCAACCCCTACAAGCCCTATTTTGTTTTTATCACCCTTTCCCACTCCGTCTTTTCAGTGTGCTCTTCCTGGGTGCTGCTCCAGCCATGTACCCCTGCTCTCCTCAAACACTCTCCCCTTCCTCTGCTTCCACCCGATTTCTTCTCCCCTGCCACAGTGTATCTTTCTCACCAGACTCCAAAAGAGGGAGCAGTGAGACCACAGAGAGTTTCTTCGCTCGCAGCTGCTGTGTGGGCTGGGAGGGCTGCAGGGGGAGAGCAACCCTGCGTGAGGAGTGATCAAACTCTAGGGCTGCAGGGATCCAACATCTGCAGCGCAGTCGGGTGCTGCAGCTGAAGCAGGGCCCAGCCCCCGTGGATCAGGTGGAAAACTGCCAGTCTGACCTCTGCTGTGCACAGCCAAACTGGTTGTCATCCAAAGCTTAAAGGTGGGCTGCATGAGGGGGGAATGTCTATGCCCACAGTTAATGGCATGTTCTTCAATCCTGTACTATTGTCTTTGCCCATCCTGGATGGCCAAGGCTTACTCTAAAACATGGACAATAAAAAGTTGCATGGGTTTCTGGAGTGAAAGAACATCACATTGAATATTTAAGAACTTGGAAGTATAAATGAAATGACACATAACTAGAAAAGCAGCAACAGAGACAATAACAAAGACCAGGACTCCTCAGTCACCAGTTCACAGGCCATTAAAGACACCACTCACAGACAGCATTGAAGAAGGTCATCCTGAGCTTTGTAATTGATGAAAAGGGAGAAACAAGACTAGCACCAGTATTATTGGATATTAAAATGGGCTTGTGGTATTTTGTAAACTTTTTTGTAGGATGTTCAGGGAAAGTGTCAAAGGTGGGGAAAGGGAAGTATCAGGGTGGATTGGAAAGAAACAAGCACGAGAAAATAGAGGGGAGAGGGGAAAAGGGGCCATCTGCCTATCCTCTTACTAAATCTTTCTACAATTTTTTTTTTTTTTTTTTTTTTTTTTTTTTTTTTTTTTTTTTTTTTTTTTCCTGTGCAGTCTCACTCCCTGTCCCTATAGCATGTGTGAATCCTGCAAGGTCTACATGTCAGTGGCTGGAGAGGGGGATACAGGCCATAGGACTCTCACACCCATGTTACAACAACTGCAGAGGCAAAAGTGTATGTACATGCATGAGATGGCTAATTGTTAGTAACAAGATTAGCTGGTTGGTAGGAGGAAATGTGCATCTGGGAATACTCAGGGTCTGAGACAGTAGCTAGCAAACAGGCCTAAGTATAGGTATTAGATGGACTTAGAGGCCATCCCAATACTTGAGGAGTCTGTGATTGTGGGTGTGCACGGTAATCTAGAGAGTGAAGGTACATGTTTCACTAAAGAATATTCAACCCTGGCTTGGCTGGAGTAGAAGTACAGGATTGGGCTATTAACAGTTACATTTCATGTGAATTTTGATGATCTTGGGTATGGGTGCTGATGATAAGGGCCCGCAGTGCCCCAGAGTGCACCCAGCTGGGCTACAGCAGCCAGGGACAGTGAATGTAGGAGTCTACCAGGTCTGACAGCTCCAGCAGCATCCTTAAAAAAGAAAAAAAAAAAAAAAAAGCTTTTTGGAAAGAAAAATAACACAAAACTGTTTAATAATATTTAGTCTGCATCAAAAACCCAGAATGACATAATCCAAATCAAATATTTAAAATTAAGTGCAGTTATAAGCAAGGGAAGGTAAACAGTTTGAGGCAGCCTTATTATTATTATTTTCCTTCCTTGTGAGGCCTCAGAATGCAAAACAAATTAATTGTCCTGATTCAACTGAGACTACTACGTGCACCCTGTTACACCTGTTACAGTAACAGATCATTAAGGCACAAGATAAATGTTGATTTAAAGATTTCAGACACTCACATGGGGTAACAGCAAAAACAGATCTCAGATGAACTTTGCCTTCAACGAGCAATTCCTGGTACTTGAGTATCAACGGAACTACCTCATGGAGGTTTCCTGATGAAGCCTTTAACCATTAATTTCTAGAACATGAAGTTACTGTTTCTGCTAAAGTTTAGGGGAGCTACTGATGTTGTTTCTTAGGCTGACAAGGCAAATTATTCTTGAGAGGGGAAGGGAGGAATAATAACAATAAAAAAAAACTAGGTTATTTCTATTTCTGGAGGCAATGATGAATTAATATGTAGTGGCTTCTGCCTGGTGTTCATTGCCTTCTTTACCAAGTGGGTGGCAGGTAGATTGATAATTTGGTCCCAGCAAGGAGCATTAAAACAAGTATCATCACCCAATCCAGAAAATGAAACAAGAGGTATGGGGAAAAGAGGCATGTGAGAGAGCAGGCTTTGCTGAATCAAAGCTGTAAGAATTTTAAAATATTTTTGTACAAAAAGCCTGAGGCTGACTTTCAGGTCATGGAACAGCACTATGTATACCGTGCTATGAAGCATGTCACTTCCATACAGCTTTTATTACCGGCACTAGTTTTATGTTGAGCCAATACCTTCTGCTAACTATAAACTTTTGAGGATGCATTGCACTTATCAGATTTGATTCATTTCTTCCAAACGAGAAATGTTATCTTCTAATCTTCTGTGCTAGCAGAGAAATACCAAGAAATCTGACCCTCTTGGATTCCTTGCTTCGCCTGCCTGCTGGGCCCTACTGTTGACAAGCTTGCTTAAATTACATTTTCTTTGGTTGGGAAAGTAACGCATTGCTTATATCAGGGCTGTGACTGAAGTCCAGCACATCAGAGAAGCACAGCAGCGCTGTGAAGCAATCATAGATAAAAACAGGACGTATTTGTAAACAGGTTGTGTGAGCCTCTTGGTTTTCATTCACCTGTGGAGAGGGAATGAATGTCTTATAAATAAAGCCAAAGGGGAAGATGCTAAACATCCTGTACTCGCTTAGTAAATGTATGCATTCAAAAATGAAATTACTTGCATTTTTTTTGTGTGTTTAACTCTATATTATTACATCAAAATCACTTTCTGGTGTAGCCTGCAAGGCAAATGAAGGGATATCACCAAAACTGAGGGCAGCCTCTAAAGCAAAATATACTTCTTTCAGCAATAAGGTCCATGGCAAATTGTCAACATATGTATATATGTGCCAGAGAAGTTTTATCTTGCTTGTATTACGCAGAATTAACTTCTTTTCCCTACTGTATCTCTCATTCTCAGTTTCCACATCTTAGACCCTCAGGAAAACAAGGCTGAGAGAGATCTCTCTGAACGGCTTTCTGCTCCTTAATGCCTTGCTCCAAAATACCTTACAGGGAATTTGAAACTCAGTCCTAAGTATGTTCTCTGCATGACTCATGAACTGCTTTGAGGTAGTGGATGCTCACCAGATAGTTCTGTCCCACAGTGCAGCTCCCCAAAAAAGGATCTAGGGGAAAACAATTTGTGAAGTTCCTTCATTTGCCTGGAGCTTGTCTCATTGTTACATTCATCTGGCCCATCTATTGGTCTGAGATTACAGACTATTTCCAGGGCCACTTCCAGGGCCATTTGTGACCCACGAATCTCTTCTTTAGCAGTATGGGTGTGATTACTCTCCTCTCCTGTTTCCATCTCACAGACAGCTGTCTTGCCTAGACAGTCAGGCTCCTGCTAACAGGCACCACTGCAGAGTAATTTATTTGAGTTATTTTAGCTGGTTATCTCAGGAGGAGATGATCTGACATAGGACGTATGTATCAAGAAAGCTGAGGTGACTGACTCAAACTAAAAACTGAGCTTTCAGCTAGTTGCAATTAGGGGAGGTGATTCTTCAAGGTTTTACCTTGTCCCAGAAGCCATCTGAGAAAAGGAAGCTTCTGGAGAAGCAGGGGACAACAAGCAAATGAACAAAAAACATTTTTTAGTGGCTGTCAAAAGACCAAACTGTAACAAGATGAATCCTTTTTTTTCTCACTCTTCTATGATGTTCTTCTACATTCTTCCTCTTCTACCTTCCTGTGGACCTCCTGAATCTTTCCCGGGATCAGTAGAGGGGAATTCTTATAATCCTTTGGTGTAGGGATATTGGTCTTTCTGCTCACGGAAAAGAGATGTTCTCACCTTAGTGTTCATTTGCACTGAATTTTGTACTGCATTTGTTAGGGGCTGATGACATGGGCTGCAACTGCCCCATTATCTATTCTTTTCCTTTTGATTGGATGTAGGAGGGTTTCTCTCTGGTCAGAGCAAAATGTCTTGGTATTCCCTTATACACATTTTCTGATATGTGAAATTCTTGTTGCTGTCATCTAGTGATAAGGAGGAAATACAAATGTTACCCAAAAATCATTTTAAAAGGATCTCTGTAATAAACTTCACATCATTTTGAATACTAAAGGAATATTGCTTTTGGCTATTCTTTTTAGTGATGTACAAAAAAAAAAAAAAAAAAAAAAAAGATTGTAGCAGAGGGTTGACCAACTCTTCGTAACATAAATGATAATAATGGCCTCTTAATATTTGCATATTGCATTGCATTACAGCAGAACCTCTTCTGACATAACATGTAATGTGGATATGAAAAAAATAAATAAATTGTGATTTAAGTGTTAGAGATTTAAATGTCAGCCTTTAGGGAAAATGTTTTTTAAAAGCTGGAGAAAGGCAACAGACCCTTAAATGAAGTGACCTCAAATGAAATTATTTCTAGAAAAGGAAAAATAAATGTATTTTAAATGTCAAAATAAAAGAAAGGGAATTATTGTATTTAAAAAATATTTTAAAGTTATCAAATAAATACAGTTATTTATTATTTTCTATTGTACAGTCTCATAGCATGTTTGTCATTTGCTGTTATATCTACGTATTGTTAGAGTGGAAAACAAATATTTCTCCCTTATAAGTATTAGTTTGATACAAGTAGATTTCCAGTAAAGTGAAAAAGGCTAGCGAGGATTATAAAACTCTGGTGGTACTCAACTATTCCACATTAGACCACATGTAAACATTTATAGTGCCTTCTGATCCAGAGGTAGAAATTAAATGTTTTAAAAGTACTTTGCTCCTGGGTTAGTACTTACCTCATGGTCCTCAGAGGGTAGTAAATGGGCCTATTTTCAAGCTAAAAAATAGAGCTGGAATTGAGATTGTGTTTGCCTCTCAAGAGGCATGCTTCCTTTCAGCAGTGAATAGACAAGCAACAACTACTTGGTCAATGGCTATTTAAATCTGTAAGGCAGCTTTGCTAGGCTTGTCCCTTTCTATTTGTATGTGACATAGGAGGAAAGGTATTTTAGTAAATAAATAGGCAATTCCAGTTGCATGCCACACTGCACTTCATAGACCTTGTCAGTGTTAAACATCTCTTAGAACTACACATTTGAAAATGGGCTAGGAGCTTCATAAATGGAAATTTCTCAACACTTGCACACACATTTACTGTGATAACCAGCGATGGTAGACAGGAGGCTGAGACGCCTTTGCCAGAGTCCCTTTCTGACTGACAGCAAGTCTGTTGCAGCATACAAGCCACTGAAAGCAGAAAGTTGAAGGGGTGATACATGCATGGACTGCCTTTGGAACAGCAGTCTGGGTAAAATCAGAAAAATGTGAAAGAGACATTGGAATGGTTAGAAAGAGTTGATTAAGGAATGATTAATTCACCAAAGTGGCAACAAATGTTCAAGATACCAGTTTACAGCTAGTGTTCTTCAGTAATTTTCGCAGTTTGCTTTCATGGGACAGTATCTCCCTCTTTTCTTCAAAATCAAGCAGAAATCTTTGAAACCCCAGTAATTTTCCTAAGAAGAACTTTTCCTAGTCCAGTTCTATGCAGGGTGTTGCACCCTATGTGTTCATATACAAATATGAACACATATTTGTATATTTTGGAGTTATTGTCTCTTTGTCAAAGATCTTATGGCAAACTGTTGGTTCCCAACATGTATCTATGTGCAATACAAAATATAACTGTGATATTAATGTTTCATAGTCACAAAGAATGACCCGTCCTGAAGATGCAGGTATGCAGGAATCAGACTGTAGATCCCTGTGGCTTTCACTCCACTAGAGAAAGATACATGGCATTTAGGATCTGACTTAGGTAACTATTCTATTTCCTTGGTTAGTTTTGTTGAAGTAATGATTCAAGATGTAAAATTATCAAGATCCGTGGAGATACTAGTAAATGTCAAAAGGGATTCTGTACGATACATTTTCTGTCTCTAGGGAGACTGTAAATAAATACCAAAGATAACACTCCAAGCCCTCCCAGAATAATATGTCTGTTTCTGTAGTATTATTTACAGCAGATAGAAGTCCGGAGACCGAATAACTGTTTTGAATGTGGACTGTGCAGACAATGGTATTTGTCAGACTCCCTCAACAGTGAACAGAGACAGAACATCCCAAGTATTCATATGACCTACTGTACACAACTATTTTAGGCTGTGATGAATCCTGATATGTTGCTGTTCATCTCTTCACTGCCATTTGTGGGTGCTTAGATAACTTGCTTAGACTAGAAGTTTAACTTTTAAATGGTTGCAGATAAGTGACTTGAATTCCATCCAAAGTGAATACTGTAGACCAATTCAACAAGAATGCTCACATCAGCACTTTGTTGCTAATTCTTCCACCAGATGCAGAATGAGACCTTGTTTTATGATACAGCACTTTATAGTATATTTGAGAGTACTTACAAGTAGATGCCCCATAGGAAGCCTGCAAAACCTGTGCTTTGACAATATGTCTCTATCTGCATTTCTTGTCAGTTTGTCATAATTTTGCTTGCCTATAGCAGTTTATGGTCATAATAAGATATCAACACATTTAACAGCATTTGTTTAAAATTTCATAAACATCATAGGTGTCAACCCTTCTATTAAAATAGAATCAGAAACAAAAAGTATAAAAATTCAGTAAGAGGATGATTCTTAATATTTAAAAAAATTATTAAATCAGTGTCTTAACCACTACAATGGTAAGGTCAGATACATATTGCTTTAGCAATCTACTACAAAATAAAATAAATAATAACATCCACTTAGGAAAAAAAATGCAAGTAAAATTAAAAAAAAAAATCCCCAACTGCAAAATTCCAAAATTTTTGAAAAGTCCTAAGACAAAAGGTTTCTAGAATTAATAAAAAAATTGGCTGTCTTCATTTTCCCCACAGAACGTTTCAATGATGAAAAACCTCTAGAGTTGTCAAAATATTTTTCCCCTCAAAAACTAATTGTGACAAAAATATACCATTTGTATATACTGACTACTGTTTAGTACTGTTCTAAGCTAGAATCTTATGATTGTGTACAGAAATAGCTCATTAATACAATCTCTGTATGTACATAATTAGGGCTATTATAATGGTGGATTACAAAACTACAGGGATGTTTTTTCTTTTTTTCTCCCTTAGAAATCTAGATGGGTGATGACTTCCCCTGTGAAATCATTTTATAATACACTCCAGGATAAGTTCTGTCTTTCTCTATCACATAACCTAGAAGATGAAGTGATCTGCAACAGAATTTGTAACTATACTATTGATGTATCCATGCAGAGGCCGATCTTAATGACAGCAGGGTTCCTTCAAGAACATGTATGGATCATTTACTTTTACAGTTCTTTCACTTATTACAAGCTTACAGTCATCATTACAGATGTGCTTTTGAGCAGATGCTTTCACAGTTAACACATTAGCTCCCATTTAAATGCTATCTGTTTAGTACAAATGAATTAGATTTGTCATCTAAACACAGAAAATGCCCACTGATTTAAATAGGGGCAAATACATGCTAGCTTTTTAATCCATTTTTATAAAGAACAGATTTCTAAGAAGATCAGTTACAGAAACAATTATTTTGAAAGTTACCAGGTTTAGAAACTTGTTTCTTAACTGTTTTAAATGGCTTTTGATCTTTTTTAAAAGGCATGTCATATATTGAGGAGACCATTGCTAATTTTCTGACAGACAAAGTTAGGGAGTATGTTTTCACAGTTGTGCCATTCCATTTAGTCATAGGACTCTGAAGCTCTATATACTCATAGTCCATGCAAATGACTTAAGCATCGGGTTATTTTCTTCATCATCACTGTTGCCTATTCTACCCAGTTCTATATCACTGTGCATAGAGGGATACAGAGTTTAGGGACCAGACAGAGAGAGAGAAAAGGCACAGTTTACTCACTTGGTAAGACAGGTAGAAATAGATTTTTTTTTCAAGAAATGTAGACATCTCATATTATCTTCCAGACTGGAGTTGAGTAGAAAGAACATTCACTATGAGCATTTAAAACGATGTATTGGATGCAGTCTTGGGGTGTCAAGTCTCATGTAACACAGCCAGGGGCAGTACATTACAATAGAAAATTATCAATTTACTAATCTACAAACAAAGTAAACTTACCAAAATAGAGAAATAAATGAAATGGAGGCTTCAGCTCTTTTAATCTTTTAATCAAAGGCTTAGTGGTAGAATGTTATAATGAAGAACCCACATTATCAAGTCTTTATTACTTGAACGCTAAATTCATTAGTGTTACTATGAAGTTTCATAAACTATTTAAACTAGTCTTGTCAAAATAAATGAACAAAGTATATTCTGTGATATTCTAGCTTTTTTTTTTTTTTTTTTTTTTTTTTTTTTTTTTTTTCATTCTTCCCATTGTGCTTGCTTATGTGCTTGATAGTTCACAGAATTGGTTGATTCACAGTGGAGACCAGCTTCAATGCCTATTAATGTTAGTGGGAGTCTTACAACTAAGCTTGGTGGGAGTCTGAGTGGGCCCTGAGTGTCCCTGTATCAATGAAAATAAGTCATGTTCTATTGTTATCACTAATTAGCCTGCAAGCATTACAGAGCAGGGCCTGTCTTTGACTCTGTGATTGTACAGCACTTAACACAATGGGGCCTCCTTTCTGGTTGGAATATCTCCATTAATATAATAGTTCTCTTGTGAATGCAACTATTTTAAATCGCTGCTATGTGCTCAGGGTATTTTTTATTAATTACCTGCTTTTCAAAGGTTCTAATCTGTGCAAGACATTGGATAAATAAAATATGTACTATAAAATCTGTCAAGTAGCTTTTATTAAGAATTACAACATTTTAAAAGCATTTTTAATAACAGTCAAATGGTCAAAGCAGGAAAAAAATACAACATTTGAGAGGTAATTCAATGTATTTGTTTAATACATATAAACACACATAATTATATACATACATATGTGTTTATGTTTATGCATATGTACATGAAAGTCTTTGGGACAGATTGTATTTTGCTACTTGAACAGATGACCAGCTGGCTGTGAGCTCCACCAGAAGTGTTTTTTTTTTGTTGTTCAAACTCACCACAGCAGACACCCCAAAAAGCATGGAGAAAAGGAGGAAATATCACATGGCTGAAGTAGTGTAGCAATAAGCCCCTGATACTAACTAGAAAAAGAAAGTTCCTATGATAGCTTTTATTTTAAGGAAGTATAGTTTTACACTCCTCAAAATGGTGTTCTGCCTCATAGTCACAATGGCTGGAAACAGTATGTGAATTTTATTACATGATGCCTAAATGGAAAAGCTCAACTCTGATCATTCCCACAGAACACCTGGTACTGCAAACCCTTCAATTTCCATGGGATTCTTAATCATACTTTAATCCTAAATTCTATAAATAAATAAATAAATAAAAGTAATGCATCTTTCTAAATAATAATAATCTTAGAAAATATTTTAATGAAGACAACTAGATGGTATCCGTCTATGTGCATCATCTTCATTTTAGTGATGTACAGTACTCTGTTTACTTAACTTATTCTGTTGGAATTCCATTGGGTAATCATGCACTGAGTGTGAGTACTGAGGAAAAGGTGTTATCCTTAAATTACAATGGCTTTGCTTTGTTTCGTTGGATAAGTTCTTATTAGTCTGTGCGTGCACGAGTGTGTGAGAGAGAACCTGCTAGTACTTTTCACAGTTCTTTAGTAATCTCAGTTTCAAAGTCTCAAAAGCCTAGGTGTTTTTTGTCATCAGAAATACAGTAAGTAATGCTGTGTAAAATATCTCTATTCTTCATAGTCAACATCCTACTGATGTGAAAGGAGAATGTTCCACCTTCATTAGGGTTAAATCCTGAACCACCTCACTGTCGCTCCTACACCATCATAGAGCAAACACATAGCCTCTATCTAACCTGAATAAGCACTTTAGCAATGGATTAATTCACTCCTTGTCACCTTTCATGGGGGAAGTAGGACTCTGCAGTCACAAAGCAGTAGATCCAAAAGTAATTATCTCTGTGCTACAAAATGCATTTGTGGGGAGTTTCTTCATGTGTCCAAGCCTTTGGAAAATAGAATCACAGCAATATTTTTCCTGCTTTTTATTTGTGTGGCATGGTGAAGGGCCAGTTGGTTCCCAAAAGCACTGTTTCAGTTTATTTGAAGACTCAGCCCTGCATTGCTACCTGCCTGGAACACTCATCCCAAATTGTAAGAACACAAGACTTCTTTCTCATGAAAGTTTATATTTTGCAGAAATTGATAAGTAAACCACAGAAGACTGGCATGGTGTAATGCCACATTCTGACTCAGTTTGAACACTTATAGCAGATAAATATGAAATGTCATAACAGATGTCTGTTTAAAATGCAAGGGCTCTGCTTGTGAATCTTATGTAAGGTTCAGCATCGCTTGTTCTCACAGTTGACGGTGAAGTGGGTCTGGCTTCTAGCCCAGGTCTCTCACACAATGATTAACCTGAGACTACATGGCACCATCTGGTACTGTCTCAGGTAGGAAACATATATAAATGACTGAACAGTTATGCTTTTCTCTCTGTAAGCAGAGTAATATTTGATGAATGGCACCTTTTTCTTTTCCCAAGCAGAACTACCTTGAATTATATCACATACAGATAAAGCCTACACTCAGCACTAAACTGTCTCACAAAACCCTGCCTTTCCTTCCTGCCTTTTTAATACCCCTTGTCTCTCTCTTTCCTTTCCTTTCTCCTTCCCTTCCTCCCTCACCCCAACCCTTCTTTCTTTCCTTTTTTCCTTTCTCCTTTTTTCCTTCTTTTGATATGTCTTGAACTTTCACTCCATCATTCCTGAGCATTGATCTTGAGAAATTGGCTTGATTAAAATGGAGACCTTGATCTACCACATTTCCTATTTGTTGTTGTTGTTTTCATATTTCTTTATTTATTTATTGGCTGGAGAAGTCCTTCTGTAGGAGCTTTTGGTAAGGCAATACATGAAGTAAATAACAAGCTCATAAAGATTTCCAGGGCTGACACAGTGGCATCACCCCCACTTCAATCAGTTACACAGAAAATCCTGGCTCTTTGGAAATGCCTCATGGCCAGTTTAAATGAATGTTCACTCAAGAAAAGAGTACAAAGGGAGCAAAGGGAAATGGAAATGAAAAGGATCATGGGCTTCCATCTTCCTCATCTCTCTCTCTCTCTCTCTCTCTCTCTGATAGTCATATGTTTCAGTGGCTTATGACCAGGAGGATACAGTCCTCTCAGGTCACTGCCCTTCAATGTTTTAAAAACCAAAAGCTGAGCCTCTCACCCTCTTTTATGTTTCTAATGAGCCTGTTTCAGAATGCCCCTTCAAAATAATAAAGTATGAAAGATGAAAAAAAAAAAAGTGAAATATTTGCTATATTTCTTATATATATTTCATATATATAATGCTTCTGTTTCACTAAAGCATTATATACATATATATTTGAGATTTCCTAGATTCAAGATGTAGCCTACTTATCCTTAGATGTTCGCATCATGGGAAAACAAAACAAAACAAAATAAACAAGAAACCTGAAACATTTACAGAGGTATAAGAGATTAAAGAGATCATGAATATGAGCAAGACGATGGAATTAAGAACAGGCAGATGTAGTCTGGAAAGCATGAAAAAATTCCCCACGCTGATATGTCTGATACTACAACACTCCAAAGGGAAGTTGTAAATGAACCATCAACACTTAAGAAATATGATAATGATCAATTCTTCAAAGAGAGTGACATGAACTAAGGAGCCCAACAGGGCTTTTCCATCATTGGTTTCCATTATTCTATGGTAAAATTAGAAGGCAAATAAGCAGAACAGTTCATGACAGCCTTATATTTTATTGCCAGTAGGAGAATGCTTACTGTTACCCAAGCTAATCATACTGCAATATAACTTCAACATTTTCTATTGGATATTATTATAGGTACATATCACTTTAACATAGTGCTTTCATTTTGAACCCATCATGGTGCTGTAACAGTTTTCTAGAAAAACACGTTAAATTTAAAGGGGGAAAAATGAGTGGGAGGTATAGTACTCAATTATATCTACTGTGGCTTCTGTTTTGGGGGTTTTATCGTTAGACTTGTTTTTCATTACTAGTTCACAATAGGAGCTGGGATTTACTTTGTGCGTGTATGTCATTTTAGTTTAAGAGTCTCCAGGGTTGGTTTTTTTTTTTTTTTTTTTTTTAAGGCATTCAGCTTTTCATATACTGTGGTATTTATTTTGCTTGCCTGTTTTTCTGTATTTTTTAATTTCATTGAAATTAATTGTTGCTTAGATCAACGATTTTCAAATGTCAATATACTGATGGGATGCTGGGGAAAAAAATAGTTTTCAGTGGAGTTTCATGAAATGTGGAGAGACATACTATATGCAAAACATCACTATTAAAACAACTTAATTTGAGGTGTTAAAAAGTGACATAACTTTCACATGTGATACTAGAAATCAGGTACACATACAGAGAAAAAATAATGCTCTTCACATTGCTTGTTACATTTGTGGGGGCAAATGGATGACGTTATGGGGTAAAAGATACCATTCTCTTGACTGCTGCTGATTTTGATGAAGAAATTTCTCTGAAGTGCCAGAAGTGATTTACTTAAAACAGAAGTTCTTTTCCATCAAGGAATTCATCTACCGCTCAGAATACAGATCCAGCTAGCAACAAGACATGTGTCTCTGTAGGGATTTAAAATCATTTAGAGACTAGATATCCTGCCTCAAAAAGAGATATATTAATACATACATATGGTTGGCCAAAATCCAAGGTTGGCAGATTGAGGGGCAGAGCACTGAGGTGCTCAAAAATATGAGCTCAGAACTGTAGTTATAACTCTTCTTCCAGACGTACACACATATTACGCCCACATCAGATTTGTCAAGGAGTAAGAAAAGCCTGTGGATTTCTCTGGGCCTCAGAGAATATTATTTCTAACTGAGAAGAACTAAATTTTAGTCTCTCAGTATTTCAGTAGGGAAGTTTACTATGAAAGAACAGTAAAATAACTTTTCCTGTTAAAATGGATGCAGTAGTATATAATATGTAAATCACATAAGATCTGATGTTTTATTTTATCTTCTGCTAAATTTCTGTCTCCTACAAAAGTATGCCAAAGTGTGTATGCCTGTTGGCTTTGTTAAACCATAAACAAAGGGATAACATGAAATTCAACTATTTTTAACTGTAATATAGTACCAGTAGATCCTAATTTCATTGAGATAAATATCAGATTAAGAATATGTCCAAAAGATACATCTATTTCTATGACATACTTGTTCACCTGGCAATGAATCACCAGTGGATAATGTGAAGGTAACTAAAGGAAACTTTATCTAACTGTAAACAAGCTATGACCTCTGCTTAATAATCTTTAGGTTGTAACCTGAGGATTTTGACTTCTCTCCATTACCTGAGGAAACCTCTTTTGATGGGTAGCTTCAGTGGCTGGTAAATCTGTATCCTCTGAAGCACTATATGGAAACAAAACAGCTTGTACTACCTGTACAAAATGAGAGTTTACACCAACAGTCTGAACTGCATTAAAAATGATATACACTTCTTATTACCGCCAGTATCTGATACTTTTAATCAATAATTTCAACTAAAAAGTTCATAATGATACCTTATTCTTTTAAAACTGAAGAATGTTCTATTTTGTTCAAAACAGAAAAGGAAGTAAGTTTGTGTTAAGGGTTTGATTTAGATGAGAAAGATAGAATCAAATATTAGTTTAATTTCCATTTATTTCTATTGACATATGTCACATGTAGCTACATATACTACTGATAAATAATGCAATGTGAACACAGTCTTTCTTGTTGTTACTGGTGAAAGAACTATGCCATCAGAAATTATTGAGGTACATAATTAAACAGTGATAATTTGTAGAGATGATAATGAAGAGTGAATCAGCATCTGAGAGCATTGCAGCACCTCTTCTTCCCATAGTCCTGTGAATATCTGAGCCTTTGGTGGATCAAGGCTCAGAAGTGGAATGCTAAGAGTGTGGGGACAGAAAGAGGCACCACAGCCTCGCTTCATCTTTTATTTATCCAAAATCTGCCTAGAGAGGTCTCAGAACTATAATGGAAAGAACTAAAGAACTAAATGGAATGCTGGGGAGGCAAAGGTCATTACAAAGGTGTAGTGGAGTTGGGTACTAGTACTGCAAACAAAACTGTCTAGTCAGAACTGTAGTTGTCATATTATGGACATAGTAGTAAGTCTAATAGTGTTGGCATTATTTAGCCCTGAATTATAAATATATATATATAACATATATATATTTAAAACTGTAATATTACCAAGTGAACACATTTATGTAAATATATATACACGTTATATATACACAGATTTTTGATATATATATATATATATATATATATATATATATATACAAACATTTGTGGGTAAAGTTGAATATTTGTTGATATACTCACCATATATATATATACACACAAATATGAAAACATACTCCTTTAAGTGGGAAAAATAGGCCTGATATCTATATCAAATAGGAGCATTTCTCACTATGCATAGCCATAGCCAGTTTTTTGATACGATGGGATGGGAATAGAAGTGAAGGGTTATATAGCTGTGATCCATAGCCCTGTATTGACTCTGTAGTGACAGAATAGCAGTGTATCACAGCATGTTAAAAATCTTACAATGTGCAGAGAGCATTTGAAGAAAACATCAGCTCAGTCTTTCTTTTCAAATGTTACTACTTACAGAAAGTCACCAGTATGATAAGAATTTAAAATCCTATTAGGCAATTCAGATTTTTTTTTCCTGTAATTTGACATGAAAGTCTTTTTGTTAGTGACTTTCATATTGTATTAGCTATAAAGAGGGAACGAAGCAGTAGTTTCTGGCTGCTAGCCAAGTTCTGAGATGCAGTCCTACCACAATAAATTCCAGAATGAATGGCAGCACTATGCAAATTAGCTACGAACTCAGATGAGCAGACGTGGCATACACAAGCTGATATGAAAGTGCAACGTTAACCTCTGATTTCTACTATGAAAGAATTGCTTAAAATTTGCGGGGCAGAGCATTGGCTCAGAGTTGTTTTTTTAATCCTTTAGTCTTGCACGCAGACACAAATGCTTCTTTAGAAGGTTGGACAATGTCTGTTCTACCTTATTAAGGATCATTCTTACATAAATCCTCTTCCCAATTCACGGATATAATTTCTTCTTCCCATTGTAATTTGCTTCAGGAGGCTTACTGTCTAATATTTCTATTTTCTTAGAGACCTCAAATATTTAGCAGAGCAGCATATCTCAACACCTCTCAATCCCTTTTTGTATGTGGAAAGAGAATAAAATTTGCATTTTTCTAAATTAGGCTTCAGAATGAGGTATCGTCTTTTTAAGAGGTAAATGGAAGGAGAGAATCAAAAGATTATGAGTCTACTTAGTACACCTATCTAGAGAGAGACCTAACTAGAAAAGAAAATCCATATCTAATTAAATTGAAAATTGTAAGGTGAATTATAAATGTGGAAAAAAAAAAAAAAAGATTAATGTGTACATTGTGTACATTTACACATCTAATGTTTAATGAAAACATCTGATCTTCTAGGGATGGTGTCTATTTTCCTTTTATATTGGTATGTGGATTGCAACATGGATAAAAGCTCTCCCCCCTACAGCCTGCAACAGAAATTCAAAGTTTAAGTGACATAATGAACAGATTTACGCAATACAGTTGTGGTGTCACTAAACCTTAGCATAAAATTATACTACTTAAAGTCAGAAGAGCTCAGAGGAGACAGCAGCCAGAATTTATCCACAAATCAAGGTACTATAAAGATAGCGTTATGAATGCATGATATAGGCCAAGTATTGCAAAACTATTTCTTCTGCTTTGTCTGCTTTCAGAAATAACAGATTTAAAATAGCACTATACAGTGAAGAATTAAAGAAGTATGCACACATAAACAGATTTCCCAAATCCTGTTTTTTTATGGTGTTTGAACTAACTTAGTGAGCTGCAAGTTGTTTTCAAGGTTTTCATCTCAGTGACCCCGTTTCTGGGTTGAGAATGAGGTTTCTTTTTGAAGATGAGAATAACAGTTTATATGAAGATATATGGCTGAAAATTACAACAGAAAAACTGGATATAGAAATATGAGCTTTGAGTGAAATAGGCTATTAGAAATGAGAAATAATAAATAAATAAATAAATAAATAAAGTCATTATACTACCAGGAGAAATCAGTGATTGGTTTGGGTTAAATTCTGGTTGGTCTCTGAGCTTTATGAATTAACACCTACAAGACCTGAGCATGTATCTTAAACAATGTAATTAGGAGCCACATGGTCTAAACTGTTGCTTACAATATTACTATTTTTTAACACAAAAACACATACATATTTATGTGTATATGCTAGAGGTAGCAAAAAATAGCTGTAAAATATAAAGCTAAATAGACATGCATGGAAGTAGGGAAAATACATGCAAGAAAGGGCTCATATCTCAAAATAAAACTGAACTTTTTTCAAAGCACTTTAATATATATATATATTATTTTCCAAGATACAGAACTTCAAAGCCTTCAGTAAAAATGTAGATAAGTAGATTATTTTTATGCTGCTGAAGTGACTCATCATTTCAACAACACTTGTGATATTTTTATGGATTTCCCCCTCAAATTACTTGAGTTCTGTCTTATAAAAGATATGTTCCTTTTATCTACATTATTTTTATCTTCTCACTGAACAGAAAAAAGCTAGCTTATAATCATCTCCAGTACATTGTTTGATGTCATCAGTAGACCACTCAACAAATGTAGAAAGGTATGATTACTGCCATATATGAAAGACTGATGATAGTCACTACACTGACTTCTACTTATGTAAAATAAAATATAACAAGTGGAATAAATTCTTTAAGTAATAGTTTATTATGATCTTGGAACAAAATTGGAGGCTCCAGACTTTTAGTTGGTTTTGTGTTTGCAACATAGCAGCTATACCAACTGATTTTTGTCCTTTTCCATTTGAAAGCCACCTGGCTATTTTTCTGTCGGAGAATTTGGTGCTGTGACTTGTACATGTCAGTCACCTCATCTTGGACTGTGCTTTGCATTAGCTGGAGAACTGAATTGGCAGTTAAAGTAAAAGGTGATATGTATCTTGGTCTTAAACCTGAGTGATGCACAAACTCAAGTGGAAATTAAGCATCTGACTCCTCTTGGTATCAGTGACTTTTGGGTATCTGGATGGTTCTGAGGATCTGGCTTCGTCAGTTCGTCAAACAAGACTACTGCCTTGTTTATGACATGTGATCTCAGACGTTATTAGGCCTTAGTAAAGCAGGAGAGCAATCAGTTTTAGTTGTCTTTACAGTTTTGGGTATTTGGTGTGTTTGTTTTACATGGTGTTGCCATTTATTGTATGGTTTGATTTCCTCCATAAAGACTAATTTAATAAACCAGAGTGCTTTTGATAAAAGTATTTTAAATGTATCTTCATATAGATTGTATCTTCCCAATATATTATAATCCTTCTAGGAAACAATAAGCATGAGGGCTGGCAGAAGCTTTCAAACACATTAGAAAAGATGGAGGTAAAGATAACTATTTCAAAATATATTATTCATTAAAATTGTCTGTGTAGTTTGCAAATAACATTACTTTCAGAACCATACTCCCCACAACAAAACAGGCATCATCCTGACATAGAAAAGTGTAACTAAAAGGATATTTCCTTTAAAAAAAAAAAAAAGCAAAACATAACAATTTATCCCATCCAACACACCAATAAAAAATCCTTGTCTACTTCCTAAATCTTTTTCAAGGGAAGTTATTCACATTGTTATTATTATTTCCTTCAAGAAATTGATAAAATCTTTTAAGAAATTTTATTCACATCGCTGTTCTTCTAAGCACAATAGGTGAAAAAAAACCTTCAATTACTTGCTATTCAAAACATTAGCACAATTGGTATTTATAGCAAATGCATAGGTGCAGTCTAGATCTGAATATGACATCCTGTCACAGTATACCACTTGCATCAAAAAAGCATTTATTGTCAGTGTAACTTTCCTTCTGGACACATCTTTTTTTTTTTTTTTTTTTAATTTCTTTATAATCTCAGAAAAAATCCCCA
The DNA here is from genome assembly GCF_009819795.1 of Aythya fuligula. Lineage (NCBI taxonomy): Eukaryota > Metazoa > Chordata > Aves > Anseriformes > Anatidae > Aythya > Aythya fuligula. Next base: position 174,265,298 of record NC_045559.1, on the reverse strand, counting down.
CTGAAAAGGGAACAGTATAAAACCTTCTGAAAAATTAGTAAAATACTCTAAGATGATCCACCTGCTTTAAAGCTGCAGATATACTAATGTTTGTATAATCAGCTTTCTGATGGAAAACTTCAAAGCTTCTGAGCTACCTGCAAAACAGCACTGCCTGTAGTGATGGGTTGAGGAGAAGGGAAGAGGATTGACAGAAGAAAAGACAGATGGCAGGTAGGAAAAAGGAATTACAGGCTTTAGCTGCTTCATGGTTAAACATAACAGTATTTACTATTTCTGAAAATTAAAGAGAAAGAAATAGATGCTGCCATTTTTTTTATCACTGGTTATAACTATTTAACAAGGATGATGTACTCTGAGCTGTTTGTGGATGTTGTTACAAAAGGCACAAGAAAAGAAGTCTTCAACCACCCTCTCAGCTTACAGTCCCCATTTAAGCACAGCTGTGGCCCCCTTGGTCTCTGGAAAGGAAGAGTTCTAGCCCCCAAGAGCATTCTTTCTTATCCCCTCAGAGGAAAAGTCACAATTTATTTCTCTTCCAAATAGCACCTGCTGCACATCAGTATAATGTCTGCATTGTCTTGGTGGGCGGAAAAATGAAAGGAAACATTGCCCAATGGAGAGAAGAGGTACCAACTCCCCAGAGCTCCTTGGAAGAAGGATGCTGTCCTTTACATTCGGGTGGGGTTTCTGCCTTAGGCATTCATTTTCCTTTTGAAAGTGAGGGGAGCTGGTGGCAAGGTAAGCTTTATTTCAAAGATTTACCACTAAAAACACAATAATCAAATAAGAACTGAGCTTTGAACAACATGTGCTCAAAAGCATCTTTTTTATATTGCATGTTTTTGTGCAGCTGATGCTTACACAAAGAAACATACAGGGAGTAATAGGAAAACCTTTTGGTAACTTGTGTACTGGGGTATGTGTTCCTACAGTAGACTTCATAGCATGCCACACATTAAAATAGCCAAAATGATTTAAAAATTAAAAATATTCTCCACTTTTTTTTTTTTTTTTTTTTAATTTATACTTATCTTAAACCTAGATGGCTTTTGCTTCCTCTCCAGGTGAAACAGGGCCTACATTTTGGGTAAGCCAGAGATTCCAGAGCCAGTTTCTCAGATGGCCTAGTTAAAGCCTATTTACATGAAGTCAATGGTGCTAAGCCAATCTGCACCAGCTGTGAAGCCAGGCATCCATGTATTTGTATTCACAGGAATAAATGCCTGATGCAATTTTGATTGGTGATTGAATACTGCCAGTTTCTAAAACACTGGGTTCTCATTAATCACAGCAGTGATGATTATTACTCTAAGCTTGATTCAGGCTCTCTTAAATCATTTCTAAATTGTAATTTGGTAGGATCTACGCACTTGAAGGTGTGTCTGCATGGATAAGTGCAGTCAAATACACATATTTTGCCCAGCATGCTGAACTGACTGTAAATGTCCAGCTATGGTCATATGTATTGTGGTATTGTGTCCTGTACTGCATTTGGTCAGCATGGTGCCCTGCTTTGCAATAAGGTTACACAAACCCACAGCGCAGTTTCTGAATCACAGCTACTTTGCAAGTGTCAAGCATGTAGTGAGGACAAAATAAGGTAACATATATTTGCATTTCTCTCTACATATTTCAGACAAGGTTTCAGAAGCCTGTTTAGAAACATATTCTAATCTGCGGATGCACCTTAAACTCTTGCACTGCCAGAGATAAACTCTTACACCTTATACTGTTGGTGATGAATCACAGATGCTTACCTTATCCTTCAGTTCTTTTCTGATTTATGGCTTCATCAACAGGATGTTCTCACACAATACCAAGTCTCTCAGGGAATGCCAGAATCCCCAAGAAGCTCCTTAAGGAGATGCAGTGTAGATACAAAACATATTGCTGATTTGGGCAGTCCTGCAGTACACAGGTGATCTCTGACATTTGGTGATCCTATCTTCCTGTCGGGGCTTGAAGCTGATCTGCTATTGGGGTTACAAATAAGAAAGGTATGAGATTGTTCTCAGCACATACAATTTAAAATGGGTTTGTAAAAAAAACAAAGAGTGCAAGGGATGAAGTGGAAAACAGAGACTAAACGATAGAAAGGCTGATTTGCTGTTGTTGTAGATGATTGTGAGATCACACTTGAAGAAAAAAATCTCATGTGCAACATTCCAGTCAACAAAATTGAAGATAAAATCCTTGGGCCTGAAAGAGGGCTGTTCCCTCAGCAGTCATGTTCTTTATCTTTCTTAATGACACTGCAAACTTTTATGATATTTGGTTTATAAGGTTCTTCAGACTGGAGTGAAGCAGAGCATGCTATTGTCATGCTCTGTAGGGTACCCTGCATCAATGGTGCTGTCTTCAGTCCGCGAATCTAACAAATTATTGAGGCACTGGTTGTTAGCATCTTTGTTGCTGATCCACATAATGTTCAACTGCCCTTGCCATTTTCCTCCACCAGTCTGTAGAGATGTTGCCTACTAGATAGATGTTGAGCTTGGAGAGTGGGTGGGGGGAGTTGTATAAACACTGACGTTGTACTTGAAGCTTCCAAGACAGAAGATATTCATTTCTCTGTGTGTTTCTTTCATCCATTTTAAAGACAAGGAAGGAAAAAGAAGGATGTAAGACTTAAAAATTCTGCAGTTTTGTTTGACTTTTAAGAAAAGAATACAGAAAAGAAATATAAGGATTAAGGGAAAAATATAAATGAGAATGAATATATAAATACAGTCTGAGGCTTCAAGGCTCTACCAGAATTATCAGGTATGCTTGCAGAGACACTATTAGCATATGCATTGCAAAGCAGTGGAAACATAATTGTGATGACAGTTATAAGCCCATAAGAAATATACAGAGAAAGATAGGACTTTGGGGGGAAATTCAATTTTAGCACAGAACAGCCTAGTTCCATCTTTAATACTGATCTTTTCTTTTCTTTTCTTTTTTTTTTTTTTTTTTTTTTCCAGCTACTGCATTTGGATTATGGCCTTCCTAATTCTTCAGTATGCTTCCAGCCTCTGCAAAAATTATGATGGCTGTGGGGCTGATGCGCCAGCTGGCAATAGGTTGCTGAAGAGTCTGTCAGTGTATGTACAGCCAGGGCACATTGTGTCCTGATGACTCCTGCCCTGCCTCTGTGTGCTTCTGAGATGCCTTCAAGGCAGGTAGGCAGGGAAAAGGTTTGGTGGGAGCGATGTGCTGCTGCTGCTGTGCCTCATGCAGAGAGAGATCACCTAAGTGGGAATCTGTACATTCATACTTACACTAGTAAAAAGCAGTATGACTGGAGTGCTGAAAGAATTTGGTCACTGGTATTGCAAAACTTGAAGGGAAACATGAATACATTTCATGCCAAAAAGGAAGGCATGTGTAGACACAGGCGGAAACTGAACTCAGAACAGGCAGGCAGCTAAACTCAAGACATGCTGCTGTAGAAATAAGGCAGGGACACAATGAAGAAGGCTGCAATCTCTTGAGATACCTAGGTGTTGTCCCATGAGGCACAGAGGCATGTTTTATTTTCCTACCTGAGTTGTCTTAGAACTAGGTTCCTGCATAAAATGTGTCTACAGCAGGAGCCTTATCCTGTTTGGACATCATCTCAGCCATACCCCAAGATGGAAGGTCCTAAGCAGAGAGGCAGGAAATAGTGCCTGCTGACAGCCCTGGGGAGCAGTTAGGTTCCCAGATGCCCATCTTTTCCATCGTGGAATATTATACACACAGAAGAATAAAACTTGAGATGCCTGTCGTGGCCATAATACCCCCCCAAAAACAGCAAGAATTTTTTATTGGCCACTTGGTCAGGAAGGTACTATCAGTCAGTAGTGAGACTTCAAAACCTAATTATATTTGTACATCTAGACTAGGGTATGTGTTGTGGAAAAACTGGCAGCAAGGTGGAAGAATTAAGTGGGATAGTAAGCCTTCTCTCTACCTGCTGCTTTATCTTCTTGTATTGTCTCCATTATTTGCATTTTAACCTAGGGACTGCCTTTGTTCCCTCCTGGTTGTCCCCTTCCCCCTAGCTGCACTTTTCCTTACCCTGGTTGCTCTGTTCCGCGTGCTCCACTTGGCTGGAAGTGAGACTAATAAGATTTTCAATCTACAAAGCACAGATGGCACTTTCCATGCTTCAGAGACTGTCAATCTTGTTCGTCTCACTTCCTGGCCATTAGCAGAGGGAGGAGAGAAATGGGAGGTGTATTGAGTCTCTGGTAAGTCTGGGGGAGGAAAATGGCTCCTATACCCTTCTCCTGCTGGGCAGTGAAGGTAGATGAGGAGAAGAAGAATAGAGAAGCCACATTCAGTGAACAGTGCATAAGTCTGGTCTAATAATGATATTGAAAAGAAAGTACTACACAGTATAAAAGTGCACTAAAAAACAAAATCTATTGTAAGGAAATAAATAGGATAAACGAGAAATCATGAAGAATATTTAGAGAATCAAGGGTGGTGTGTTAAGAGATGGGAGAGATACAGAGCTTTATGGCAAGAACAAGAACTGTATATTAGTATCAGCTAGTTGCGTGGGTGGATGTGACAGTTGTGGGGCTGGAGGCCTAGGGCTGAATCTGTGAATGGGAAGACAAAAATATGCTGTAATATGAATGAAGACATGACCAAAAAGAACTTATTCTGTATTTAAAAAGACCTATAACATTGGTGTGGAAAAAGAAAGCAAACAACTAATATGTTCTTTTTTTGTGTGTGTTAAAGACTGTCAGATGTTTTTTCCTACTTTGAGTCTCCTAACCAATTTAAACAAACAAAACAAGAACTTGCAACAGGTAGGTAAAGAATTGAAAATATTTTTATAGATTTTTTTTTTTTTCAAATCTCTAGAAATTTTTTTTTTTTTTTTAAGATGAGGAGCACTGTAAATGCTGATGAAAGCCTTCAGCAAAGAAGCAGTCTTTTCTCTCGGTGTATCTACATGGGTACTCATTTTGAGCCCGAGATCTATAGGAAGTAAAGCTTCTCCAGGTTGGTTGATCTCAGAATTGCTGATGAGAAGTAAGAATAACTTTATGTGGTGGGATAGAATGGACCCCAGCAGAAGATTGTGATATGTGTGAGCGTGAGAGCTACCCCTTATTCTTTCTCCCAGTCAACAGAGGTGACCTTGTTGAGAAGATACTCAGTACTCACACTGGTGAAGAAAATACCTGCAGTCTCCCTGGCACTGTCAACAAACACTACTGAAGCAGATATTGAACTCTCCTCTCCTCTTACTCCCCTGATTTTGCAAGAAGTCCAGAAAATCATCCTAAAAACGTAGACAGAATGTCTCTTTGTTTCTTGTACCTTGTGTTTTCTTTTTGGTTATTTGCATAAAATGTAAAATCAACCCTTGTGAAGCATAAAAACAATATTTTCATATTGTATTTATTATTTGCATATTATCTTTATATTATAGATAAGACATATCTATACAAAATTAGGCCAAACTCAATAATGACTGTAGACCGATTGAGACGCTGGCTGGAAGGGACCTCTGGAGTCACCTCTTCCAACCTCCCACATGAAGCAAGATGAGATGAGGTCAGCTGTGGCTTTGTCTAACCAAGTATTGAAGCCTTTTGAGGCGAAGGGTTCCACAACCTTTCTGGGCAGTCTGGTCTATCACTTCACTATTTTCCTAATGGAAAGACTTCTCCTTGTCTGTGGTCTGAACCTTGTAAGCTGCATCTTGTGGTCATTGCCTTTTGTTATACCACCTGTCACCAGCAAAACGAGTTTGGCATGTACCCTCATCTCAAAATGTCAACTGCCTTAATAAATTAATGTACTGATTTTGAGACCATGGCGCTCAAATTTTGTTGTGTTAGTGTTCTATAGCTTCTGAGAAAGGATGGCTTCATGAATGGAGAAGGTGCCCTATGTATTTTTATCTCTTATTTAGAATTGGAGCCTTCTAACCTGACTTTAGCCTTGTATAAGCTGTCAGATCTAACATCTAGCCTTCTTTTGTAATTACTGACGAGAATAGCACTCCCACAAAGTAATTAACTACACCTATCTTACATTGCATCTAAAATTAAATAGTGTGTCACTTATTGTTAGCATTAGCTACATACACAGAATGTGCTATTTCAGCTGAATAAAATCAGGTATTTGTTGGTAAAGGTGAATTTAGTAAATTCTTCCAAAACTAATTAATACTACACAGGCAGACAGAAGGGCAAACGTATGAAATGATTACCTTATTACTTTAGAGAGCTGCATTAAGAAAAATGCTTAATACCTTTTTTTGTTTGTTTGTTTTGTTTTGTTTGTTTGTTTTTCTCTGCTCAGTACTTGTCTTTTTTTGGCTGGAATTAAGTTAATTTTTTTTGTGTAGGCTACTGTGTTTGGCGTTTTTGATGAAAATATCAGTGATAGCACACTGATATTTTAGGTGTTGTAGAGAAGTGGTTACATGCTGTCAAGGACTTTTCTGCTTCTTATGCTGCCCTGCCAGTGAGGAGGCTGGGGGTGCACAAGAAGGAGGGAAGGAGCACATCTGGGACAGGTGACCCAAACTGATCAAATATTCCTTACCATGTGTCATCATGCTCAGCAAAAAAAGTTGAGGAGAAGGGGGAGATGTTCAGGGTGATGGTGTTTGTCTTCCCAATAAATTGTTATATATGATGAGCCTGCTCTTCTGGAAGTGGCTGCTGATGGGAAGTAACAAACAAATTCTTTGTTTTGCTTTGATTGCATATGTGGCTTTTGCTTTCCCTAGTAAGCTGTCTTTATCTCAACCCATGAGTTCTCTCACTTTTACGTTTCCAATTCTTCTCCCCCACTGGGAAGAGTTAACAGCTGTATAGTACTAAGCTGCCTGCCAGAGTTAAACCGCAACCGTACTGCATGGTTTATACCACTTGGATTATTGTGGGTTGAACTATGAAGGCAGATGAGGCACAATGATCTTTCTGCTACCTAAATACACAAAATCTGACTGTACTGCTTTCTTGCTCTGCAACTTCCAGTGACACTGATGTCCTGTATATAAATAGGAAAACATGCTACAGTTTGTGTGTTTGTTCTATCTATTCAGATATAAACTACAACACTAAAAAGCTTTATATTCCTCCCCTTCTGTAGATGATTGATTCTAGATATGCACATTTGAAAGTTTTCAAAGAAATTTATGTTAGTTAATTTAGAGTGAATTTTAAAAATACAGCTAAACCTTTACTTGTTTTCTTCTGCATTAAATCAGCTTGTCATCATTTCTTGCTCTACTTATTGAAATTCAAGATGTGATAACTGAGAAATATCTACATCTCCTCCTGGAACAAAAAAATCTGCTTGAAATAGACAACATCTTTTATTCTACAGATTTTGTCATTATTGTTTTGCTCATTTTTAGTGTTACACATAAATATTGATTTTTGCTTTGCTAAAATCTTCAAAGATGTATTTGATATTTTCCACAGGAAGAAGAAAAAAATCACCGAATACAAAAGAAATTTCACAATTTAGTTTTGAAAGGAAATGTCTTGCAAAAGTGAATCTTTATACAACAGTATTTGTGTAAGATGAAATAGATTCAAGAAATTTAACAACCTGGTTGGAAACAGCAGATAGCAAAGGATTCTCAATGGTAAGAAGAAAGAAGATATTTATGTAGTTCAGTAAAGTTTTCTTGAGTCAATGATCTTAGATGTGAGAGATTCCCCATTTTAGAACTGTTACTAATTCATTGCTCAGACTGAATATCAGATATAATTCAGGGCAGCAATATGAACATGAATTATTCTATCCCAAATTTCTTGGCTACCTATGTTCTATCAGTCTATTTCTCAGCTATCTTCAAGTCTAATGATTGTTTAATTTAAAAGGTTGATTCACTTCTCAAAGAGAAAACAGGAACTTTCAGATTAATCCCAGTCACCCAGTTGGGTGACTATAACGTAGGGTATTGTGTCTGAGCTGTGTTGTAGTCTCCAGTCTGTAAATCAAAATGGATATGTAGAGGGCATGCCTTACACATTTGATTTACCCAAATGGAGGGAGATTTAGATTTTATTCTAACACAGATTGACAGACAGCAAACACTGAAAACTCAAAAAAAAAAAAAAAAAAAATAATTTTTTAATAGATTCTTTTTTTTTCCCCTCAAGTGAGTCCAAACCTTAAATCAATTATATTAGCCAATGAAATAAAATAAAACGTTAAATGAATACTGAGAATTAAATATATGTAAGGCAATAATTCATTTAGTTTTAGCACAGTTTGTCTATATATTATTTTTCTGTCACACATTTCACCAGAACCTTTCAGTGGTGTAGTCTTTCTTTTGGTTACATGGCATCTCACTTGATGGTTTGAGATGAGATGAGGTTGTGACACTTGCTAGTGACCTTCAGTTTTCTGTCTACTAGACAGAAAATTCAAATAGTATTTATTTTTATTGTAGTTGTTGTTGTTGTTTGTTTTCCTGCTCTATTTCAAGTATGTTATGTTGCTGTTGCTCTAGGCAAGTGTCCTAGTTAGAGCAATTTTAGAAGTTACTATTTTGAGTACCTATTTAAACTTTCAAATTCAGTTCACTGTCTGTATCTATTCCCTCCCAATATGTCCTTACTCATTATATCTCTGGAAATCTCTTCTTTTTAATCATTATTTTAATAGTATATTAAAAAATGTTAACTCTATTCACCTGCTGACAACCAAAGATCAACAAGAGTCTGAAAGGTATATTTACACAAAAAAGATGAGAATGGTTTTTCTTCCTCCCAGTTTAGATGTTACTTTTTCCTTTCCCAAACTGGATATGAGTGAAGAGTAGATTCTGGTCGTAAGAGGATAATCTAATAACTTTCTAACAATATTTCAGTTAACCTTTCTCTTTCCAAAATTGCTGCTTTACATAAATCAAACACACTGTTTGGTTCACAAATCTACTTTCATTTCAAGTTTGGAAAAATACTTCAGAAATGGTCAAACCATTCCACCTTGAGAGATTATAAAAGGGAAGATTTCATGTGCAAACAAAACTATACTTTGACTTTTTTTTTTAAGTAAAAGGGAATAAAGTGTTGATAAATATAAAAATAAAAGTGAAATAGTTAAAAATAAAGAAGGGAATATGCACATATATACTTGTAATGTACATGTTTATATATTAGGTATACATTTCCAAAATAAGCATATATAACAACTCACATTTAAATACAGACTTATCATCTCTGGTATTTTTATCAACAAAGAATTACTTCGCAGACAGAAATTTTATATTTACTTCTTATTTCTTTCATTTAGTTAATATATATAATATTCTTAAATATTTAGTGAAGGAAATTTCACTTAATCTGTTAAAGCCAATGTATAGCTCACATTGGAGAGTCTTCAGATCTCACCTGATTTTGAGGAGGGAAAGAATTCTTATTTGCAGTTCTTCTGTATTATTAAACAGACCTGCTCTGCAGTGCAGTTATTTTCTTCAAGGATAGATATAATTTTAAGCCTGCATAATTATTTATAGAGTGAGACTTTCTGCTGTTTTTTTTTGCCTTGATTGTCATTTATGTTGATGCAGAGTAATTGCCACATGGATGTAAAATACTGTCATTCTGAGGTGGTTGATATTTATCCAACTTTGCACATGTGTATGTGATTAAACATAGTGCAAAACACTACAGAATTAGGCCAGCTGTTTTACAGATACTGTTACAGGAACACCAAGGTTATTTTTCACTGTTTTTATCCTGATAAAATGCCTTCTTAAAACAAGGTAGTGTATGTGGGGGTAGGGGGAGGAAGCTAACCTTCCAAGAAAGCACTAATACTTGCAGCAATAGAAACCCAAATGACATTACTGTCTTTTAAATTCTTACAGACACAATTTACAAAGGCATGACACAAAATATTATTTCATATGCATCGGTAGCATCTCCATTCTGGAGGTGTTAGGCATTCTGCTACTTCATCTGTGCAGCATTGGAGGGAATAAACTCAAATGAAGGAAGAAAACACTGACTTTGATCATAGTCTCTGTTTCACATTTTTGCTAGATTCAGCCTTTAAAGACTTGACTGACTTACCTAAAGATAGGAATGTATTACTGTTTGAAATACCATAGAATTTCTGAGATACCACGTAAGTCATTAAGTTAAAAAACCTTTCTGGAAGGGCAGCTTGAGTACAGGTAGGGCAGCTGGAGTACAGGTGGGACAGCTTAGGTCATTTCAAATGATCCTATGTTTATGCAGATCAAAACTACCCTATGAGATTCAGACATACACAAAAAAAAGTAGTACTATGTGCTGTTGTTTAAAGGGAAACATTGCCTTAGGAAAATCCTGGTTCTCTGAAGCCAGATCAAAGACTTTTTAAACTAAAGATCTGATCTTAGTCTGTCAGGAGAGCTAAAAACACTAACTTAAAGCACATTTGTATGTTTTATTTCATAACTGGAGCAGACTTTCAGGATGCATGCAGTCAGTTAACACAACTCATCTGACAGTCTTGATAACTCTACATAAGGTGACCAGATCCTTCTGGTAAAACTCTACTGTCCCATTTTGAACATGCAGAACTTGAAGCACATCAGGATTTCAATGTCTCATAGGAAATCTCATAGGAAACTGCAGTAGACTATTTTTTCCACTAAGAATTAAACACAGTTAATGGAAAAATCTTGGTGACCAGATCTAAACTTTTTTTTTTTTTTTTTAAATCTAATATTGAAACATGCAATCAAGAGAGATCCTTCTAAATCCAGTGTATTTCTCCACATTATCAGCAATTTCTAAATTAAGCTAAGGCTGGCTCTGAATCTCGACTGTGGAACCAGCTACAGTTCCTCTTCCTCAAGCTTAACACTGTACTATTTTATCCCATTGGTGAAACAGAAACTAACATTTCATGGCTATTTCCTGCATATATCTGCAGTCAGCTGGTATCCAACTTTTGCATGTGCCCCTCTAGAACTTTTGCAGCCCACAGGGTAATTTTAGTATCGAAGGGAAACTTAATTAATATTTTGATTCCTCATAAGATTTGAGACTCAGTTTTGCAGACCAGAAAAGTTTGGCTGTTGTGGTGGTTTTACCGTGCTGGGCAGCTAAACCCCACAACCGCTCTCTCACTCCCCCTCCTTTAGATGAGGAGGGGGAGAAGTAAAGCAAAGAACAACTCACGGGTTGAGATAAGGATAATTTAATTAAAGGGAAATAATTATAATAATTAAATAAAGACTACCATGAACTAAACAATTTAACTAAGGGGAAATAAAAGGGAAAGGGGAAAAAAGAGAGGAAAACAAACAAACAAAATAAATGAAAGCTATATGGAAGTGCAGAGGAAAGAAATTACTCTCTACTTCCCACAAATGAGTGATGATTGACCATGTCCTTGAAGCAAGGCCTCAACACATGCAGCCGGTGTTCGAGAGGAGGACCGACGTCTTCTCAACGAGAGCCCACCCCTCCCCTCTTCTTCCTGTTTCCACCTTTTATTGCTGAGTGTGACACCACATGGTATGGAATATCCCTTTGATTGGTTTAGGTCAGCTGTCCTAGTGATGTTTCTCTCCTCACTTTTTTGCCCACCCCCTAGGAGGGTTAGAGAAAGGCCCAATGCTGTGCCACTGCTGCTCAGCAGTAGACACAACACTGGTGTGATAACACTGCTGTTCCAGCTACAAGTACAGAGTACGGCACTGTATGGGCTGCTGCCGGGAAAGTTAACATTCCAGCCAGACCCAGTACAGCTGTACATCTAAATCATCTGAGATTCTTTAACTACTGGTGTTAACAGATTTACCTTGAAGAGAAAGAACTATATTTTACAGAGGAACTTATGTCTTCTCACAAATTTAAACTACTTGCCTAAGGCTTCGAGTACTATCTACTTTCAAAAGATCATGAGGCCAACAAAATACCTTTGATGGTTGTGCCAATCCAAACCATATTGACATTTTCAGTCATCTTAAAATTTCTCTCATCTAATGCTATCATATTTCTGTCATTGCTAGTGACCCCCTTCCCTCTTTCTCCTTTGTCTTCCCATTCCCCTTCTTTCATTACTGCTTACCAGGTCTACACTGCTTATATGATATGAAGTGAGGATCTGAGATCTTATTTGGTACCTGAATGACAGATGACTATGAGGCACAATTATCAATATAGAGGATGAGGTGAAATATATATATATATACAGTTCCAATTGTCCGAAATAATGTTAAGTGAAGCAACCCCCAAAATATATCTGACTTTCTTCTGAGGTGTTAATTTTGAAGACAGCTTGTCTTCGAAACAGAGGGGTTTCAGATAAGCATTAGGACTAACTCAGATTGAGACTAGAGTTAAGTCTAATCTATTCTGGTTGTCAGATAATCAAGCAAATTTTTTTTGTTTGTTTTGTGTTTTTTTTTTTTTTGTTGTTTGTTTGTTTGTTTGTTTTTCCCTGCTGTTTACACAGAGTGGCTATGCCTTAGTTTCTCCAATAAGCAATAGTCTGACTTTTCTCTAACGGCAGAGTTTGATATACGTCTGATTAAATTAGATAATCTTTATGGAAAAAAAAAAAAACAAAAAAAAACAAACAAAAAAAACAAACAAACAAACAAACAAAAAAAAAAAAAAAAAAACATAGAATCATAGAATGGTTTGGGTTAGAAGGGAACCTTAAAGATCATCTATTTCCAACCCCCCTGTACTGGGTTTGGCTGGGATGAAATTAACTTTCCCTGCAGTGGCCTATACACCATTGTACTCTGTATTTGTAGCTAGAACAGCATTGGTATCTGTGGTGGTTTTACTCGGATGGGCAGCCGAGTTCCACCACGGCTGCTGTCTCAGTCCCCTCTCCTCAAAGAGGAAGGGGAAGAAAATACAACACAAAAAGCTCTATGGTTGAGATAAGGCTAACTTAATTAAAAGGAAAAGGGAGAAGGAAAAAAAAAAAAAAAGGTTGTTTTCTACTTCCCATCAACAAGCAATGTTTGGTCACGTCCTGGGAAGCAGGGCCTCAAAACAAGTAATGGTTGTTTGGGAGGACAGCCCCCTCCACCACCAGAGCCCCCCTTTTTATTGCTGACTGTGACGTCAGGTGTTACGGAATATTACTTTGGTCTATTTAGGTCAGACGCCCTGGTGATGTCCCCTCCCCATCACTTGTCCACCCCCAGCTTACTGGCTCCTGGGGGCTTTGAGGGAGCCCTGATGTGGTGCCAGCACTATGCAGCAATAGACAGAACACTGGAGTGATACCAGTGTTGTTCTAGCTACGAGTGCAGAACACAGCACTGTGTGGGCTGCTGCGGGGAAAGTTAACTCCATCCCAGACAGACCAGCACAGTATCACACTGTCGTGGTTCCGCTCGAGTGGGCAGCCGAGCTCCACCACAGCCGCTGTCTCACTCCCCCTCCTCAAAGAGGAATGGGGAGAAAATATGTGAAAAGGGCTCAAGGATTGAGATAAGGACGAGAAAATCACGCAATAATTATTGTAACGGGCAAAACAGACTCGGCATAAGGAGATAGTAAGATTTATTGCCTACAACTAACAAGCGAGAGAAGTGAGAAAACAAAGGAAAAAAAAAAACCAAAAGCACCTTCCCCCCCCCCATCCACCCTTTTCCACCTCCTCCCCCCGAGCGGCGCAGGGGAACGGGGAATGGGGGTTATGGTCAGTCTACAGCACTTCTTCTCTGCCGCTCCTTCTCGGTCACTCTCGTCCCCTGTGCTGTGGGGTCCCACCCACGGGATGCAGTCCTTGATGAACTGATCCGGCGTGGGCTTCCCACAGGCAGCAGCTCTTCCAGAACTGCTCCAGATATGGGTCCGTACCACGGGGTCCATCCCTCAGGAGAAAACTGCTCCAACCTGGCTCCCCTACGGGTAGCAGCTCCTGCCAGATCACCTGCTCCTGCGTGGGCTCCTCTCCACGGGCTACAGGTCCGGCCCGGAATCTGCTCCGGCAGGGGTCTTCCACAGGCGGCAGCCTCCGTCGGTGCAGGGCCACCTGCTCCACCGTGGTCTCCTCCACGGGCTGCAGCGTGGAACCCTGCTCCACCGTGGTACTCCATGGGCTGCAGGGGGACATCCTGCTTCACCATGGTCCTCACCACAGGCCGCAGGGGACTTCTGCTCCGGCGCCTGGAGCACCTCTCCCCCTCCTTCTACACTGACCTTGGTGCAAGGCTGTTCTCCCACTCCCTTGACTCTCCCGGCTGCTGTGTGGCGCAGCGTTTTTTCCCTGTCTTAAATATGCTCTCACAGAGGCGCAAAACAACATCGCTTATTGGCTCGGATCTGGAAAACAATGGGGCCCTTCCCAAACATGGGGCAGCTTCTAGATCTTTCTCACAGAAACCACCCCTATGGCTCCCTGCTACCAAAACCTTGCCACGTAAACCCACTACACACACCAATGTTTCATCTGTTGCTGAGCAGCGCTGGCACAGTATCAAGGCTGTCCACCTTCCCCCCCCAAAAAAGCCAGTAGGCTGGGGTGAGCAAGAGGTGGGGAGGGGACCAGGGCAGTTGACCTTAACTGACCAAAGGAATATTCCATACCATATAATGTCACACTCAGCAATAAAATCTGGGAAAGGGATTGGAGAAGGGGGAAGAGAGGGGCTCTTGTTATGAAGCCATCTGTCTTCCCAAACAAGCACAATATGTATTGATTGAGGCCCTACTTCCTAGAACATAATCAAACACCACTCGTTGACTGGAAGTAGAGAATAATTTTGTTGTTGTTGTTTTCCACCTCTTTGCTTCTGCATGACTATTCATTTTATTTTATTTTATTTTATTTTATTTTATTTTATTTTATTTTATTTTATTTTATTTTATTTTATTTTATTTTATTTTATTTTATTTTATTTTATTTTATTTTATTTATTTTATTTTATTTTATTTTTTATTTTTCCCCTCTCTTTTCCTTTTAATTAAATTATCCTTACCTCAACCCACGAGCCTTTTTCTTTCCATCATGCTTCCTTCTCCCCCTCTTCTTTTGAGGAAGGAGAGTAAGAGAGCAGTTGTGATGGAGTTTAGCTGCACAGCAGGGTAAAACCACCACAATTGCCTGCCATGGGCAAAGATGCTAGACCAGATTGTTCAAAGCTCCATTGAAGCTGGCCTTGAACACTTCCAGGAATGGGGCATCAACAACTTCTCTGGGCAACCTATTCCAGTGCCTCCCCACCCTCATGGTATAGAATTTCTTCCTTATATCTAACCTAAATTTACCATATATTTATTTTAAAGCCATTCCCCCTTATCCTATTACTACACTCCTTGACAAGGAGTCCCTCCCCAGTTTCCTGTAGGCCTCCTTTAGGTACTGGAAGGCTGCTATAACATTTCCCTGGAGCCTTCTCTTCTCCAGGTTGAACAACCCCAACTCCCTCAGCCTGTCTTCATAGGAGAGGTGCTACAGCCCCGTGATCATCCTCATGGCCCTTCTCTGGACTCTCTCCAATGGGTCTATGTCCTTCTTGTTCTGGGTGCTCCAGAGCTGAATGCAGTGCCCCAAGTGGGTTCTCACAAGAGCAGAGCAGAGGGGGAGAATCACCTCCCTTGACCTTCTGACCATGCTTGTTTTGATGCAGCCCAGAATATGGTTGGTTTTCTGGTCTCAAGTGCACATCACCAGCTCATATGCAGTTTATTGTCCACCATACCCCCAAGTCCTTTTCCTCAGGGCTGCTCTCAATCCATTGTCTTCCCAACCTGTATTTGTGTTTGGAGTTGCCCCAGCCTGGGTGCAGGACCTTGCACTTGGCCTTGTTGCAAAGTGCAAACATCAGTTGCTCTTTCCCTATCCACCAACACTGTAACCCCGTCATAGAAGTCCAACAAATTTGTCAGGCATGATTTTCCCTTAGTAAAGCCATGTTGACCTCCTTATTTTCCATGTACCTTAGCATAGTTTCCAGGAGGATCTGCTCCATGATCTTGCCTGGCACAGAGGTGTGAATGACTAGCCTGCAGTTCCCCCAGCCTTCCTTTTCCTTTTCCCCCTTTTTCCTCTTTGAAGATGGAGGTTATTTTTCCCCTCTTCCAGTCATTGGGAACTCCACCAGACTGCCACATTTTCTGAAATATGGTGGACAATGGGTTAGCAACTTCATCTTCTAGTACCCTCAGGACCCAGGGATGTGTCTCGTAAAGTTCCATGGACTTGTGCACCTTCAGGGTCCTTAGATGGTCTTGAAACTTACCTTCTCCTACAGTGGACAGTTCTTCATTCTCTCATTCTCTGCCTTTGCCTTCTGCAACTTGATTTAGGTGGCCAGAACTCTTGCCAGTGAAGATTGAGGCATAAAAGTCATTAAGTACCTCAGCGTTCTCCATATTCTGGGTAACCAGGTCTCCCATTTCCTTTTGGAAAGGGCCTCACCCCACTCCCCATCTCCCCTCCCCTTCCTTTCTCTCCCCTGCCCTTCCCTCTTTCCCCTCTAGAACTTCCTTTGGTACATCTGATTTTAAGTCCTCTCTTTAACATCTCTGGCAATTCCATTTCTATCTCCAGAAATGCCTTCTTATTATTTAGTAGCTCAAATAGCTGTTCTGGGACTAGTGTAATCAAGTTTTGCGCATTTTGGGTAAGGATTTACTTAAGGTCATTTGGTTTAGATATATTTAAGTTCCTGTACTTTTCTGTTATGCAATTTTTATTTATTATTTTTATTATTATTTTTATGTCATAAACATGGGTTTTGATTTTTTTTTTTTCTAAATAAAAATGAATTGAATCTGGTTACTACAGTAAATGATGATCATTGCTTGGGAAATCTTGATAGAAGGAAGTCTATTCTCTGATCTCCATGGAGGCAGACAGCATTAAAGTAGCTCTCTGAGCCCTGGGTCATAGTTAACAATTAAGTCTATCTATTGTTTATGAGCACCATTTACCTGAGTATGTCTTCGGTAAAGACACTAAGATATGGCTCTTATTAACATAACAGGATTGTGGGTTGGGAATAGATCTCTCCCCCCACCCCCCCCCCATAAAAAAAAAAAAAAAAAAAAAAAAAAAAAAAGATAATAAAACTTATGTTTGCCGTAAGGCTACAAAAAAAAAGGTTCTCAAAAATATTTTTGTGACAGTTAGAATAATAATTATATGTATGTGGGATGGGTGTTTTTTGTTCTCTGATACATTGTCAAACAATTTTTTTTTTTAGTTTCTTGCTCACAATACTGAAAGGATAAAACAAAACATCTAATATCTCTTGACTAACTACAATACATCTCTTAACATGAATCTTCCCTGTTCCACTGAAACTATGGAGTTGAATAATTTTAGATCATATCTCATTACTATTAACATTATTTTAAAATGTTGATTTTGAAAGAAAGTATGTAAATACGTGATTCTTTAGTGAGGGAACAAAACAACATTCATTTCTGAAACAAATGTATTTTTCCACCAAGGCTGAAGTTTATGCTGAGCCTCTAAGTATGTGGCACATGTACCTGAATGTTTCTAGAACTTGAAGTTAGACTATAGTGACTGCTTATCTGGATGTCAGGTCCAAGCATTGAGGAGCTCCAATCTGATCTCACAAATCACGGATTTGACATAATGGCATCAGCTTTAACCTAATGACATTTAAGGATAAATAAATAAATGTGCAGGGGTTCTGTGTGTATGAGTTTTGTAAAAGTAGACATATGTTATATTTTATGTACTTTTTGTTATCTGGACAGTAGGGTTAAAAACTTCCAGAAAAGAAAAAGGGAGAAGAAGATTTGTATGTAATTTCATGACTCCAAACCCTTTAATAATAGCAAAAAAAAAAAAAAAAAACAAAAAACAAAAAACAAAAACAACACCACAGTGATAATTATAATTAAAAAAAAAGACAGGACAGACACAAACAAGGTCTTCTTCAGATACTGGACCCAGGGGCATTACCTTGAGTCAAGGAAGAAAAACAGATAGCTGTACAGAAAATAGATGTATATACAAACATTGTAATTCACCAAGTACTCTTGCTGATAACACAAATTATTTTTTTTTTCTCTTTTTTGCTTTTCTAATGTGCCCATGTGTTATGTTTATGCATATGTGAATGACACAATCCTGTTGTGAGTTCAAAGTTTATGAAAATTCTCAGGTGCAAGCACATAGCAGATGATTGCCTATATCAGTGGAATACAGGGTGTGAGAAAGTCAGGATCTATAGTGGGTTTTATACATATTTATATTTATATGTATATTTTTATGGCTATTTATGTATATATGTATATGTATATATGTATATTTATATAGCTATTGCTTTCATCCCTGTACAAAGAGATAGTAAAAGAACAGAAAAAGGCAAGAGGAGTGAAACGTGCATACCAAAGCTCAGAAAATGCCAGCATACAGGAGGAATTAATATACACTGGAGAAAACTGCTGAACCACATAGTTGGTTGAAAAGATTTTTATCTGCAACAGGCAAAGAGAATCAATCCTTAACTATTGTTCAAGGCTGAGAAAGTATGGTCAAAAAATAGCACATCAGGACAGATAAATCAGGAAATGTTAGTGACTCATCCACAAATAAAATCACACATATATTCAGATGAAGTAATAAAAAAAAATGATAAAGATTGTGATATCATGGAAAAGAGAGATGTCAAAAAAAAAAAAAAAAAAAGTGTTAATGCCATGATCTGAAAACATAAAGTTAATGAACAATATTTAAGCAAAGCCAAAAAATGCACACGTTGTCTAACTGAAGCTTCTTAAGAAGTCTCAGGTGAGTTTACCAAAGAAAAATGTCATATGGAATTTGGAAAGGAGTGCTCAGTAAATCCAGGTTAAAAGTCACTATTTGGATGCTATTCATTTCAGTGAATACATGTTAGTGGAAGTTCTACTCCCAAGATATTTCTAAGATTAATTGGGTAGATCTAAGTGAGCTAGAAAGTTTTCAGAGTTTATAATGGATGATGTTTTAATTTGGCTTAGAGAATTTAAATTATGCAATGAGAGGTTTTGGCAAGGCTTTCAAAGAGTAAGGAGAAAGAAGTACATGAAAGACATAGATTAATCTAACAAATGTTCTATGCATTAGATGAAGAAGTACTAATTCTTCACTATTTTGTGCCTTGAATGTAACTTTGTATAACTGCAAGGACAGCTCTGTTTAGGTAGCATCCTCACTAAACAGTTACAAATAACTACATCAAATATCAGAAAGAAAATTAAGATGAGTGTGGATCGCTATGCACAGATTCAGGTGAAACTGAAGTATGAACTTCTTCGCACTGAAGTTTCTTTGCCATGCCCTGCTAGTGCAAAAGCCACTGCAGGCATTTTAGACATACTGTAGGTTTTAGAGTAATAAAATAAAGTCCTTTACATGTCAGTTTTTGGGAAAGAAACAAAACAAAACAAAACAAAACAAAACTTGTTTCTTTTCCATTTGAAATATATTTTAGTTTTGTGGTAAGCTGGAATGGAAGTCTGGAATTCATCATTAAAATGCATTTAAAACTGCATGAAGTCTAGATAATGAACTAACAAAATGCTCTTTCCACAATGGGTTACAGAGAAATTATTTAAATTACTGCATGAGATAAGACAGCTCTATCTGTAAAAAACAATTTAAGTAGAGTATCAGAACAAAACTGATACTACCATTTCGGCACCAAAATGCATCTCTCCAGCTATTTACAGTGCAATTGACATCCCAATTTCAGTGAAGTTCTGATATATTTTTCTTTCATACCATTTCAAAGACTTGTAAGGATTTTAAGAAACTTCAAACAAAGCCTGCATTTCAGAGAGGAGGGGTAGGAAGGAAAGCAACCAGCACCATTGCCCAAGGCCCATAGGCTATGTTGGATAGAAGTGCAGTCACTCCAGTCTTGGGTGGAAGAAGAAAAATATCCTTCCTATTGTGTATTCTGAGGTCTTACCAAATCATGTCTGCCCCTAAATCTCCTTTGGTTTTGGAAAACTGAGGAAAAATATGCAATAAAGATGATATCATTTGAAAAAAGTACATAAAAAAGTAGTCTGCATATATTCTTATATTACAAAATTTTATTTGTGTCAAGAAATAAGTTAAATAATTGGTCTGTATGGAAAACAGATAGTTATCCACACAACTCAGTACTATAAATATTTCCAATTAACATTTTAGCATGAACCATATGGTTAAGAACTTAGGTTCAATTCAAGCAGAACGCCATTTGGGATTTAACTGATAGGTATTCAGTAAAACCCTACAGCGTGTTTAGCAAACAGCAGCAAAAAATGTGTGACCAATTTAATAAGCATGTGCACAGGGAGTGGCTATAAATATGTTTCTAATGAATGCCCAACTACCCTTGTGAAATCAACATTTATGTGCTGCTCTTGTCTGCCCGGGCTTTTCTCTCTCCCCCCTCCACCTGTCTTCTGAACCTTGTAGTCTGCAGGTATTCAATAGTGAAAGAAAAACCACCAAAACAAAAGCAAAAACCTAAATGCAAGGGCAAGAGAGGAGCTCTTGTAGTCAAGCAGTCTGACGGAAAGAAAGAAAGACAGGCTCCCTTGCTGCTAACTCCGGTTGGATAAACATACACACAAGCACGTGCACACACAAGAGCATGCAACTATTTAGGTTTGTAGAGGGATGTCTGGTAGTGCTAAAATGTCTCCTGTCTCTGGAGTTTTGTAAATCTTCATTTTAACCTGTAGATTAGATGTGCAAAAGGGAAGTGGTCCACGGGATCTGCTCCTATGAGACCAGTAAGGTCAGAATAAAACTGTACCCTACTGCCAGTGGGGCAGAGGTTTGTCATCACCCTCTGCTAGATCTTTTTGGGAGAGGACAACTGTCCATAGACTGATTTCTTATACTGACTACTATGAAGGATGTGCCCTGGATCTCTTGTCAAAATACCAGCAGTTATTTCATGTATTGCAGTGTGTTTCTACAGTCTTGTTTTTTAGTATTTCGTAGGTTTTGAATAGCAGAGAACCTTTTTGAAGCTCTTCTGTCTTAGTGCAAAAGTTGGTGGTAGAGTGGTTTCTCTGTAGGAATATACAGAAAAGAGAGCACTATATCCCTCTATGTAGAGATAGGAAAAAAAGAGGACTAAGTAGTTGTTGAGGAATTAGACTGTGCTTTTCATATTCAATGACATTAAGCAAAATGCTCTTGCTCAGTAGAAGAACTTAATCAATCAGGAAATGATTTTAAATACCTTTAAAATCGCTTGTTGTCTCAATCCTATATGCTAATGCAATGATTCATGTGGCTTCAGTACTGCAGGTTGCAATCAGTCTTTCCAGTTACTAAACAGAATCCTTTTAACTAGCATCCTGTAAAATCCACATTAAGAGGCTGCAAGGCTACTTCATTAATCTTTTCATTAATCTACCATTCAGCCATCAGACAAGAAGGGTAGTAGGCATATGTGGGTCGTTTAATGTAGTTTTTACCCCCTAGTTTTCTAGAACACATCATAGTAATATCTTGGTTTGCATCGTTGTAAACATATATGAAAACATTTCTATCTTCATCTGATGAAAGAAAAGCATATAAGCCAACAAAAACATCTATTCTGGGGAATGTTTCACATCTAAAAAAAAAAAAATAATAAAATCTGAAGTTTTAAAACCATTTTCTTTTAGGGGAAATATTAGATATGGGTTGACAGCTTGTATGAGAAGTTTTAACCCAATGGGATTTTAAAAAGCTGATAAATTAATCCTGAAAATCCAGGTTTATAACAGAAAGCCTCATATGCTCTTACCTGTATTGCTAGTGAGAGCTGTTAGAATACTAAAACTTTCTTAAAACAAAACAAAACAAAACCAAAAAAACACTTTCAAAATGTTTTATTTTCAAAATCCAAACTTTAAATGTTTAGTTGTAATCAAATGCCGAAGCCATAACACTAGGAAGACAAACAAGAAATTCTACTCTAAATGTTTGTAAAATTAATTACCAGAAACATTTTGTGAAACATTTTTAGAATAAAATTCAGCATAAGAAATTAATTCTGCACTCCAAATAAAGATCTTGGGACTCTTTGTAAATGTTCATGAATGTAAGCTTTCAACAGTTATGTGGAATGTATAATTGCCCTCATTTTACAAATGGATAAACAGAGTCACATAGTAAAGGTATCTTAGGTATTGCAGTTCTCCTTTCCAACTCAACTTCAAATATGTATTTCTGTAATTACTTATTCATTGCCCCTGAGGTCATCTGAAAAAGATTTATACTCCCATTCATCTAGGAGATAAATTCATCTAGTGCATTTATCTGTAAGATTTGGCCTCTATTCCAGCTTTCAGGAGAGTCATAGGAACGTATCAACTCTAACAGACACTAAGTATTAAGAGTCTTGATCAAATTGTGTTTTTACCCAACAAGCACTCAAATGCTGAGGTGGAAGATAATGATTCAGGTCATGAGTGAAGAAGGTATTCAACCACAAAGTGCATGTTTAAAGTTTTTTTGTTGTTTGTTTGTTTTTTGTTTTATTTTGTTTTTTTTCCTTTCCCCTATCTTGTCTTAGGCAGCCCCTCAGTGCACCTCAGTGAGCCAGAGTGCAGTGGCTTTCAGTTTAGCACATCATTTTATTGGATACAATACTAAAATGTTTTTTTCTCCCTATAAACTTATGCAAAGAAGCCCAAGCTTCTCATTTAAGGCACTAGGATCTTTCCACAGTTCTGGTATTTCTCAATGTTATGATATCTTTCTCTCTTCAGAGCTTACACTAAAACACATAGAGAAGTGGCACCATGAAGAATAGGTGAGCTTAATAGAGGATAGGATAGGATAGGATAGGATAGGATAGGATAGGATAGGATAGGATAGGATAGGATAACTGATTATTTATTCTTATTTTTGTCTTACTTCAAAAAGACACGAAATGGCTTTGACTGTGGTTGCTGATATTTGAATGTCACACTTATTTCTTACACTTATTTGAAACAAAGTGTAAGAGTCTACTGCGTACTCTCAGTTTCAGGCCTTTCTATCCATTACTTTCTCTCCAAACAGTTCCAAAGACTCTATCTTCACTACTAAAACAAACATCTAAATGGTTTACTCAGTCTTTGTTCCCTGGCTCAAAAGACTTGAGTCTTCTTAAGTAGCTGCAAAGTCTCAAACTTTCTTAACTGGAATCAATCTTGTTCTCTGGATACCCAGTACCCTGAGCTGGTGGAAGGGGATGGGGAGCAGGATGTAGCCCTCACTATCCATGAAGAAATGGTTGGTGACCTGCTACGGCACTTGGATGTGCACAAGTCGATGGGGCCGGATGGGATCCACCCAAGGGTACTGAGGGAACTGGCAGAGGAGCTGGCCAAGCCACTATCCATCATTTATCAGCAGTCCTGGCTATCAGGGGAGGTCCCAGTTGACTGGCGGCTAGCAAACGTGACGCCCATCTACAAGAAGGGCCGGAGGGCAGACCCGGGAAACTACAGGCTTGTCAGTTTGACCTCAGTACCAGGGAAGCTCATGGAGCAGATCCTCCTGAGAGTCATCACGCAGCACTTGCAGGGCAAGCAGGCGATCAGGCCCAGTCAGCATGGGTTTATGAAAGGCAGGTCCTGCTTGACGAACCTGATCTCCTTCTATGACAAAGTGATGCGCTGGGTGGACGAGGGAAAGGCTGTGGATGTGGTCTACCTTGACTTCAGCAAGGCTTTTGACACCGTCTCCCACAGCATTCTCCTCAAGAAACTGGCTGCTCTTGGCTTGGACTGGCGCACGCTTCGTTGGGTTAGAAACTGGCTGGATAACCGGGCCCAAAGAGTCGTGGTGAATGGAGTCAAGTCCAGTTGGAGGCCAGTCACTAGTGGCGTCCCCCAGGGCTCGGTGCTGGGGCCGGTCCTCTTTAATATCTTCATCGATGATCTGGACGAGGGCATTGAGTGCACCCTCAGTAAGTTTGCAGATGACACCAAGTTAGGTGCGTGTGTCGATCTGCTTGAGGGTAGGAAGGCTCTGCAGGAGGATCTGGATAGGCTGCAACGATGGGCTGAGGTCAACTGCATGAAGTTCAACAAGGCCAAGTGCCGGGTCCTGCACCTGGGGCACAATAACCCCAAGCAGAGCTACAGGCTGGGAGAGGAATGGTTGGAGAGCTGCCAGGCAGAGAAGGACCTGGGAGTATTGGTGGATAGTCGGCTGAATATGAGCCAGCAGTGTGCTCAGGTGGCCAAGAAGGCCAACGGCATCCTGGCTTGTATCAGAAACAGTGTGACCAGCAGGGCTAGGGAGGTGATCATCCCCCTGTACTCAGCTCTGGTGAGGCCGCACCTCGAGTACTGTGTTCAGTTTTGGGCCCCTCGCTACAAGAAGGACATCGAGGTGCTTGAGCGGGTGCAGAGAAGGGTGACGAAGCTGGTGAGGGGCCTGGAGAACAAGTCCTACGAGGAGTGGCTGAGGGAGCTGGGTTTGTTCAGCCTGGAGAAGAGGAGGCTCAGGGGCGACCTTATCGCTCTCTATAGGTACCTCAAGGGAGGCTGTAGCGAGGTGGGGGTTGGTCTATTCTCCCACGTGCCTGGTGACAGGATGAGGGGGAATGGGCTAAAGTTGCGCCAGGGGAGTTTTAGGTTAGATGTTAGGAAGAACTTCTTTACTGAAAGGGTTGTTAGGCATTGGAACAGGCTGCCCAGGGAAGTGGTGGAGTCACCATGCCTGGAAGTCTTCAAAAGACGTTTAGATGTAGAGCTTAGGGATATGGTTTAGTGGGGACTGTTAGCGTTAGGTCAGAGGTTGGACTCGATGATCTTGAGGTCTCTTCCAACCTAGAAATTCTGTCATTCTGTGAAGCTGAAAAGAAGAGAAATCAGATCTCCCCACATACCTCTTTGGGTACAAATATAGCTAACAGCATAAATGTGGTGCATTTTCACTGTACAGAAATGCTGCTCTGCCAGATTAATTCCACCTGTACAATGTGGAACTCTGCACATGTTAAGAGCGTATTTGATTATATTCAGTAATTCCTGCCTGATCATCAATGCCTGTGAATCCATTTGTAGTACCACATAAAATTCTCCTTCACTACCAGCATTTCCAACTATTGTAATTTCCCCAAATAGATAGATTTATTTTACCCAGCTACAGTACTTGAAAGATTTATCAGTGCTGTACATTGTACAACTACTAAATGACCCTCCTGGAATACATGACAAGGCATATCCCTTCCCTTCCCTTCCCTTCCCTTCCCTTCCCTTCCCTTCCCTTCCCTTCCCTTCCCTTCCCTTCCCTTCCCTTCCCTTCCCTTCCCTTCCCTTCCCTTCCCTTCCCTTCCCTTCCCTTCCCTTCCCTTCCCTTCCCTTCCCTTCCCTTCCCTTCCCTTCCCTTCCCTTCCCTTCCCTTCCCTTCCCTTCCCTTCCCTTCCCTTCCCTTCCCTTCCCTCCCCTCCCCTCCCCTCCCCTCCCCTCCCCTCCCCTCCCCTCCCCTCCCCTCCCCTCCCCTCCCCTCCCTCTCCCTCTCCCTCTCCCTCTCCCTCTCCCTCTCCCTCTCCCTCTCCCTCTCCCTCTCCCTCTCCCTCTCCCTCTCCCTCTCCCTCTCCCTCTCCCTCTCCCTCTCCCTCTCCCTCTCCCTCTCCCTCTCCCTCTCCCATTTCCTTTCATGTTTCCCCTTCTCTTTCCTTTCTCCTCTCTCCCTCTTATTCTTTCACTCTGCTCTTTTTCTCTTCTTCATTCATTCTTTCTTTCTCTTTCTTCTTTGTTGAGAATGATTAAAGAAAAATTGAAGTGGAAATTTTATGACAGTCTAAATAAATGTTCAAAGCACCAAACTTGAATATTATGGTCTTTCAGTGCTCCATTGTGGTAACATTCAGGTGTGTATAGTCATTTACAATACACTCAGGCATTTGGTGGATCATATGATGATGATCTGAACCTCAGAGCTTACATTCTTTTTGTCAGATGCTCCAGTTGACAGGAATTATTTATTTATTTATTTATTTATTTATTTTAAAACAGAATGTCAGCCAGTGAGGGATGTCAAAATGTTAGAAAGGTTGTGTCATTGTTCCAGCCACATTAAACAGAAATGTTTTCAGAGTTCCTGTGGCTTCACTGCTGTCATCAGTCAGCATCTACCTGTCGAGTGGCTGAGAACTTGAGCAAAGGCAAAATGAGGACACAAAAAATAGCATTCCAAAGAATGTGGGACTAGCATAATATCTCAGGGCTGTTTAAATGGGATGATTTTTTTAGTTTCAGATCATGTTTTACTTTTGCATGGCTTTACCATTTTATGTTATTCCTCTCCTAAGACAACAGAGAGAGAAAATGTTCAGAAATTCACATATATGAATTCAGTATCTATTTTTAAAAACACCTGGAAGAAAGGCGCTTATACGAACAGTTTTCCATTACTGCATCTCTAAATGTTCAGATACTTATATGTGTGACTTTTTCACAAGAAATACCATTATTTTACTCAGCACCCTTTTACTCAGCAACATAGTTGTAAAATACCACTTGCGCCCCCATTTTTCCAATGTTTGTATCATGCTGATCAGAAAGTGTTTAAGCTGTGTTAAATAGATTTGCAAATGCAACAATTGCTCTTACTAGCTCCTTATACTGTAAGTTATACTCAAATTCTTCCTTACAAAGATGAAACATGTAATGTAAGTATATATATAAAGACATTAAATTATAGTTAGTACAACTGATATTTTAACAGTCTAAATGAAGAACCCATTTTTGTTCAGATTTAATTTTATGGGAAAAAGAAAAAAAAAAAACAACAATACAGCTAGAATATTTGTATAGAGGAAAAAAAATGTCAAGAATGTTAACAACACAGAATTGTGACACTTCCTAATTTCTATCCCTTTTTCTTGTATTTCTGACTACCCTTGCACTGTTCTTCTGGGTTGTAAACTACTGACTGCTCCAAATAGTACCCCAAAGTAGCTCTGGACTGCTAGAAAGGGCAGCACCACAAGTTGTCATCTCGTACTCTTCATTTTGGGAGGAATGTTTTATTGATGTCACTAGCTACTTTCTCACTCTAGGATCCACTTCAGCTCATTTTCTGTTTGTTATCATACATTTATACCTTTACCCTTTCTTCATTTTCTGCAGCTGCATGTTATATCCAAATTTACTACATATTGTATCTTTTATGTACATGTATGTTAAATACTATTTATTTTATTTCTTTGTTACCCCTAGACCAAGTTTTGCCCAGCTCCATTTCTGCATTTCTGTAACTGGTGAGTTCTCTGTCGCTGTGGGCTCTTCAGTGATTTGACACATTTATAGAAATGATGTCTCCAGTGCCCCATTCCTTATCATCCCACATCTGTGCTCTTCAGCAATGCATTGGAGTCCCCACTTTCCAAGGCCTCTGTTACCAAACCAGGTTTTTATTTCCCTATGCTAAAGGAAAAGTATCTTATATTGTATAGAATAACTGCTTATTGCTGCTATCTACAGAATAATATGTTTGTACCTCACAGAAGTAAAAAAAAAAAAAAAAGTAAAACAAATAGACATATTTGTTTAAGCTGCTATGGAAACCTGGTCTGATGGAGAAACTGCAATCACAGATAAGCAAGAGTAAGACAGCTGGAGGCAGGTCAAGAAAAGCTCAGGCAGAGCAAGCCTGACAACCCTTAGTTCTGGGACTGTGCAAACTTCGTGCAAAAGTGATAGCCTGTTTTTACCAGTGAGCATGTTACAGTACAATGTGAGAAATACGAAAGGCTAGTTAGACAAAGTCAGGCCCTGTTTCAGGCAGACTGGAACATGGATATGCACAGCTTGAAGTAGGGTTATTTTCAACTGTTTCAGTCTCTCCTGTGTGACATTGCTGAGGAGACTGATGGCAAATTTTCAGCCAATTTTGGTTAGTGTAAAGATCAAAATTCCAAGCGCAAGCTCTTTAAAATTTTTAATGTGCTTAAAATATTCCTACTAAACTGTGTAATTAGAACTTTTCTGAAACAAACTATGAGACACTGATGTAAAAAGTTCTAAAATGCTTTTATTTCTGTTTTGAATAAAAAGCACTTCATCAAAAACTTACACATAGCACCGGGATTGTGATCTTATTGAAGAAGCCCTGTTCCTGGTCATTTTATGTAGCATAACGATAACCTTATTTCAGAGCAACAGAGACCATCTGGTGGCATTTCAGCTATGGAGGAGCAGCTTTTTTTCTGAAACAAAATCAGAAAGACCTTTTCTTTTTTCTTTTTTCTTTCTTTTTCTTTTTCTTTTTCTTTTTCTTTTTCTTTTTCTTTTTCTTTTTCTTTTTCTTTTTCTTTTTCTTTTTCTTTTTCTTTTTCTTTTTCTTTTTCTTTTTTTTTTTTGTTAATTATGAGAATGATATTGGCTCTTTGTTTTTTCTTTCATTCTCTTTCTGTCTCTTTTTATGTGATTCTTTCCTGAATGTAGCAACTGATTTAATAAATCATAAAATAACTTGTGGACTGGAAGATGGCCCTCTGTATCCACGGTTACTGGTGAAACATTTTTGGCATTTCTTATTTCTGCTTAAAGTGTGAATTCGTCCTGATCTCTGATAAGATTCTACATAGCATAAAAACATCCATCTTAAACAAGGTTTTTATGGATACACCTCAAATCTCCTACCTTGCTGTTGTTAGGTTTTATCAGTTATGACTGAGTTCCCTAAGGATGTAAACATATGACTTGAACTAATTTATTGCACTAAAAATAAATATTCCTTTCTTATACATCCTCTTCATTTCTGAATAAACCGGCTATTACTGCTAGAGGTGACATGCATTGAGATTACCTCTTTCCTGATATTAAACGAAACTTGCTATATAATATTTAACTGCTTTTGTCACAGCCTCATTCTGTATTTTTTTTTATTTTTACTAGTTAAAATTGCAAAATAGTAGGAAAAAAAACCAAGATTAATATTATTTTTAAGCCTGGCATAGGTGAATCAGCCAAATCTGAGGCTGGAATGACAAGCGCATCAGTCACTGACATAAAGCAGCTGCCAGGCCTCTTTATATGCAAGTCATTCAGTGAGATATCAAAACGTGGAAAATATAATACTCCTACCAACATTTCTTGTTGAATTAATGCCCAGGTGAGTTCTTCTGAAATGCTGCAGTTGTATCTTAGCAAAAACAAGAAGCAGTAAAGCATCATACTTATTAGGACCCAATTTGCCACAGCAGCAGTCAAGTGTTTCAGCCTCTCCCAGTGGCAATGGGGAGGGAGGACTGGGGATAGGGAAACTTAGATTAAATTCATAGTGCAGTGCACATTTAGAATTCAATATTGACAGCTCTAATTACACACACCTTTCCATCACAAGTTCATTAACTAAGAGGAAAATGCTAGAAACAGCAGTGTCAACTTCTCAGAGAAATAAATAAATAAGTGCAAAGCCAAGCACTCCAGAGTTTCTGACCTTTCCCCTTTGTTCCTGACAAAGCCCCACACGTTATTCCCTGCACTTTTATTTATTTTTCACTTTGAAAGACAAGATAAAGTTGGGTGGAAATTAATCCTTCATTCAAAATATAACCTTGAAATGTTACAGAGTGTAGGGTATGATGTATACTTGGTGTATTTGCCTTCCAGCAACTTTTAAAAAATGAAGAATCTCAAATACTCTTTAGACTTCCTTTCAAATAGAAGAAAAGAAATAAACACCTTGAGAAGGCAAATATGTTAGGATGAGCCAAACTGTTGCGTAGAAACAATTCTTTCCATAGGCAAAATAAAATTTAGATGTTTAAATGCTGGATGAGGTGAATCCTTCATTAAGATATCATTGAGAACAGAAGTTTATTATGTAGTACAAGATCAGTGGAAAACCTACCTGTAAGAGTTAGCTATACTTGGCCTCTGTGAAATTGTGAGTATCAGTCATGGTCCAGATGGAGTGTTTTATCAGAACAGGATGCTACAGTCAACTAATTTGAAAAGTAATTTCCACTAGCATAGTAGTAAATCAAGTCAAGTACATGTCACAACCCACACAGTTCAGCTACAAGTCACAAGATAATGAGGGATCATAGGGCTTTCTTGTGTGAGGTACTTTTCCATCGTTTTCACCATAAATTCTAGGTAAGACCAGCTTTTGCATTGTACAAAAAACATGTTTTTTTATCAGTAATTACATGTAGATGATTCAAAACTTCACCAGTTTATGCACAGTCCCCTTCTTTTCTTATCTTAGTTCTTTACATTTACTTTGGTAAAATTTGTTTAATGAACCCTTACAACGTATGAATACTTCTTTTTCTTTGAGCATCATGTCGCAAGAGTCCAGAGAGATTAATTCTGTATTTTGAGTTAAAGCTATGAGTTAACTACTGTAAAATCCAGGTTGGTTCTAGTATCAACTTGAGGGTGTGTAATTCACATGAACTCTAAGATCCCAGGAAGTTCTCATGTAATGAATTACCTCTGATAAGGAAGTGTGCCAGGAAGCTGGAGGAAAGAGTCACTCACTCATCCTTCTCACAATCGTGAGGTTGTTTATGAGGAGTCCAAATACAACTGATGTATACATAGTTTACGACGAGTTAGGGTAAGATGACACATAAAGTATATAATTAATTGTTTGATCTTCCATGTAATAGCCATTTATTCCAGACTTCATAAAATATTGGTGTATCCTAAAACTGCCATTGGTAAACTGTGCAGTCATTCAAATTTTAAATAATTTGACCACACTAATAATAGTGGGACACAAAATGCTTATATACTTTCACAGAAACTAAGATGCATTTTCCCTGTTCATTTTACAGTATTACTTCTCTGGCATGAGTCAGTTTGAAAGATTTGCTTAGTAACACTCATAACACGAATAATGTTTTAAAAAGAGAAATATGAATCAATCTTTATTGAGATGCAAATCAGTGTTTTAACTAGTGACATGACATGAAATGTATAAAGCATTTTTCTCTTTAAGCAAATAGTAAACTGTAGAAGTTTGCAAGCTAGCAAAACTCGCTGCCTTCAAAAACGACCAGGAGTTTGTTATGTTAAGAAAAAAATAATCCTTCTATAGATACTATGAATATTCTTATTATGCACATGATTCAGCTCCTCACAGCTAGTTGCAGGGTTCAGCTGTTACCATGCAGACTGTGTTAAAGACTACTACAGTCTTTGCTGTATCTCCTACAGACAATTTATTTTTGTCCTCACTCCAGACATTAATCATTGCAAAGCACATTTTCTCAGTAGGTGCATTAATGTTCTGACATGCTAGAAACTCCTCTGTTAAGACAGTCTTGGAGAAAAGTTGCTATTCTTTATTAAAAAGATTGAACATCACCCTTCCAGCAGGTATTTTGCTTATCTGCCAGTCTTGCTGTTACCTATCAGACACAAAATACTTGACAAGGAGCATTCAAACAATTTTCATCAATTATTTTTCAGGTTAGGTCATTTAGAGTTGTGTTTCTGTCTTTGGGATGGGGGAAACAGATGGGAATTATGCACATCCATGAATTAATATCTTTGCAGATAAGAAGCTTTAAGATGTTCTAGTTATTAGCAAATGCTGGGGAAATTCTGGACTCTTTCTAGTAACAGGCTGTTAGCAGAATTGTGTTCTTAGTCTTCTAGGTATGTGTGTATGGCTAAGCTACACTGTTGCATGTTTCCAGAAAAGAAAAAAGAAAGAAAAAATCTTCTTAATCAGTATTATAGAATAATAGAATGATTTGGGTTGGAAGGATGGAAGGACCTTAAAGATCATCTTGTTCTGATTCTCCTGCCATGGGCAGGGATGTCTCCCACTATCAGGTTGGCCAGGGCCCCATCCAATCTGGTCTTGAACACTTCCAGGGATGGGGCATCCACAGCTTCTCTGGGCAACCTGTTCCTGTGCCTCACCACCCACAGAGTGAAGAATTTCTTCCTAATATCTAATCTAATTTTATCTTCTTTTAGTTTAAAGCCATCCCACCTTAACCTATTACTACATTCCCTGATAAAGTTGCTCTCTGGCTTTCTTGTAGGCCCTCTTTAGGTACTGGAACGCAATTAAGTCTCCCCAGACCCTTCTGTTCTCCGGGCTGAACAACCCCAACTCCCTCAGCCTGTCTTCATAGGAGAGGTGCGCCAGCCCTTTGATTATCTTTTTGGCACTCCTCCAGGCTCACTCCAACAGGTCCATGTCCTTCTTATACTGGGGTCCCCAGAGCTGAAAACAGAACTCCGGATAGGGTCTCAGTAAATTTCACATAGCACTGCATTATCAGTTGGTCTTTCTTTGATGAAAACACTAGACCTCATTTTCTTTTTCAAGGTGAATGAGTACAGCAGATCAAGAAAACTGTCTGTTTTCTCTAGCTTGTGTCTGATATATAAGTTACGTATCTTTATCATGTCTGATACAAACATTATTCAGGCATCCTAACTGGGTTCCTCATTCCATGTCCATCAGCATGTTGGGGCTATGAGGAATATTTGCTAGTTCTGTTTTCTTTCAATGAAGTGTTGTTTGAAAGGTTTGCTTTTGAATTAAATCATTTTTTTCAAAAGTGTTTTTTTGGAATAGAAAATGCAAAATAGATATGGAAGTTTGTGTAATACACTCAAAGAACTTTTTGTTGTTGTTGTTGTTGTTGTTTGTTTTTGTTTGGAATGTGGGCAAGTTCCAGATTCAAGGTTGTAGCAGCTTTGTGTTTATTCCCAGGTTAGATTTTGTTTCAGCAAATCTTCACATGGTTTCTGTATGCTCTTATAATTATATCAGTAGTGCCTCTAAACACCATTTCCCCTTTTAAATATGCAAAAATTATCAATGATTAGTAAACATCTGTTACCAGGTCTGCTGCAGAATATTGTCTCCTCATCAAGCTAGAAGGATTGCGTTTAATCTGTTCCAATAGCTCCAAAAAAAAAAAATAATAAAGGCATAAGAACTTTATATATATATATATATTGTTTTCTTGTTTAGAGCTTAGTTTATCATGTTGTAAAATTGTTCCTCACTAGATCAATCTTCAAATGTTTAAACTGATATATTATTATGTTGACAAATGTTAGCTAACAATTCTTCTAATTCCTCCAGATGCGTTTACTCAGTGTACAAGAAATTAGTTGAGGTGAGAAAGTGAGAGTGCTATTGATCCTCTATTAACAATATCTAATGGAGTGTGTTTTCTATGTTACAGGATATCCCTACAATCCTTGCAGTACTGTCAGCATTTTGTTAGAATTGGATATGTGAACTAAATGCACAAACAGATCTGAAAGACATATTTTCAAAAGCTTTCTGTGAAGGAGCAGAAGACTTCAAGAAGAATGCAAGACTGGATAAATCAACTAATGTGTTTCTCTAGTGATGTAGTTCAGCTGTAAACTCTGATCAAATGGATGTCTGAAATAGTTTTATCGTTGTTTAATGGGGAACCTGGACCCCACAATTACAGCATTTCAAATTTTGAACTGAACTAAATGCTCAGATACTTAAATTCTTTGTAGTGTAAGAGAGACTGAAGCTATATCCAGTTTCATTTTGTTCCAGAGAGGAACTTAGGTGTCCCAATTTAGTTAAGCATTTAAGAACAGTTCTACGTCTTTTTAAAGCATTTTGTTGAACTTATTTAAGGAATGAATTCAAAAGCAAAATGTATTGCAGGTAGATCCCATATTTATATGTCAGGCCTAGCACATCCCTGCATAGAAGCCAGTATGTTTCTATCTATACAAAGGTGATTGCTGATGAAAATTCCTGTACAGTATGAGTATTTTCAGTTCCATTTTCATGATCTACTAAATATGTGAACATTGTTTATATTTCAGGCTTTCAAATACTGTGACAGGATGAAGGGGAATCGGCTAAAGTTGCTCCAGGGGAGGTTTAGGTTGGATATTAGGAAGAACTTCTTTACAGAAAGGGTTGTTAAGCACTGGAATAGGCTGCCAGGGAAGTGGTTGAGTCCACTGGACTCTTTTAAAGACCTCCATCCCTGGAGGTCTTTAAAAGACGTTTAGATGTTGAACTTGGTGATACGGTTTAGTGGAGGATTTGTTAGTGTTAGGTCAGAGGTTGGACTAGATGGTCTTGGAGGTCTCTTCCAACCTAGATGATTCAGTGATTCTGTGATTCTGAGTTTATTTCCTTCAGCCTCATGTGTAATTCTCTTACACTTAGAGTACGTGTGCATTGGGTGACCAATGTAACTTAGTTACCTATGCTTACTTTATCCTTGATTTTATAGTTAAATCACTTTCAGTATCCCCAATAACACCTGCTGTTTTCTTTGAGGCTAAATACATATAATTATGTATATTTCAATGGAATATATTTGCCTTCACAGATTACTTTAATCCCATGTGAAGTAGAAATATCTTATTTTCTTTCAGGTGTGCAAATGATTAACAGAGGTTCACTTTGTTAACAAAGATTCACTTTGGCTTCATCTGTAATTCCTTTATAATACATGCCAGAGAGCTAATTCAATCTCTGTGCTGAGAAGTATTGACTGAAACATCATTTTCTGGGTACAGTTCTTATGAGATCTTCCAGTTCTTCTTTCCAAGAGAACTACCTCACTGAAAAAAAAAAAAAAAAAAGCAACTGAAAATAGAGAGGATAATATCCACTGTAGAGGACAGATGGTGTAGGATTCTAGATCAAAAAGGGGGACTATACTTGTCTGTGAAGTTTTAGTTTTGAAGATTTTCTTTGCCTGACTCCTTCATTTATGCATCATTTTGTTTCTGAGTATCTTAGGATGTAAGCTGTGTATGTTTAAATTGAATTTCTCTCCGTCTACTGTGTTTGGAGTGCCTAAACACCTAGATATACAGAGCATATATATAGAATCATAGAATCATAAAATCATAGAATATCCTGAGTTGGAAGGGACCCTTAAGGATCATCAAGTCCAACTCTTGACACCGCACAGGTCTACCCAAAAGTTCAGACCATGTGCCTAAGTTCACAGTCCAATCTCTTCTTAAATTCAGACAGGCTCGGTGCAGTGACCACTTCCCTGGGGAGCCTGTTCCAGTGTGCAACCACCCTCTCTGTGAAGAACCCCCTCCTGACGTCCAGCCTAAATTTCCCCTGCCTCAGCTTAACCCCGTTCCCGCGGGTCCTGTCACTAGTGTTAATGGAGAAAAGGTCTCCTGCCTCTCGACACCCCCTTACGAGGAAGTTGTAGACTGTGATGAGGTCTCCCCTCAGCCTCCTCTTCTCCAGGCTGAACAGGCCCAGTGACCTCAGCCGTTCCTCGTACGTCTTCCCCTCCAGGCCTTTCACCATCTTCGTAGCCCTCCTCTGGACACTCTCCAACAGTTTCATGTCCTTCTTATACTGTGGTGCCCAGAACTGCACACAGTACTCGAGGTGAGGCCGCACCAGCGCAGAGTAGAGCGGGACAATCACCTCCCTTGACCTACTAGCGATGCCGTGCTTGATGCACCCCAGGAAACGATTGGCCCTCCTGGCTGCCAGGGCACACTGCTGGCTCATATTCAACTTGCTGTCTACCACGACCCCCAGATCCCTCTCTTCTAGACTGCTCTCCAGCGTCTCATCGCCCAGTCTGTACATGCAGCCAGGGTTTCCCCGTCCCAGGTGCAGGACCCGGCACTTGCTCTTATTGAACTTCATGCGGTTGGTGATCGCCCAGCTCTCCAACCTGTCCAGATCCCTCTGTAAGACCTTTACGCCCTCATTTGAGTCCACAACTCCTCCAAGTTTGGTGTCATCAGCAAACTTGCTCAAAATACCCTCTATTCCTACATCCAGATCGTTTATAAAAATATTGAAAAGTACCGGCCCTAAAATGGAGCCTTGAGGGACCCCACTGGTGACTGCCCACCAGCCTGACGCAGCCCCATTTACCATAACCCTTTGGGCCCTGCCCGTTAGCCAATTGCTCACCCATCGTATGATGTTTTTATTTAGCTGTATGGTGGACATTTTGTCCAGTAGGATCCTATGGGAAACCGTGTCAAAAGCCTTGCTGAAGTCCAAAAAAATCACATCAGTTGGTTTCCCTTGGTCCACCATATGGGTGATCTTATCATAAAAGGAAATCAGGTTAGTTAGGCAGGACCTACCCTTCACAAACCCATGCTGGCTGGGACCAATGACTGGTTTGTCCCCCAGGTGCGCCTCAATAAGACCGAGAACCAACTTCTCCATGATTTTACCAGGCACTGACGTGAGACTGACAGGCCTGTAATTGCTAGGGTCTTCTTTCTGACCCTATATTGGAAAAGGCTTCACATTAAAAACAACTGGGGTACATCAAAGCACACATGTTATTTGCTGAGTTAAGACAATGAGCTCATCTGGCATTTGAGAACCCCAATCAAAACTCTGTTCCATTTGACAGGAAATTATTTAAGTGAAAAAAAAAAAAAAAAAAGGAAGTTTTGCATAATAAAACAGAACGAGAGACACTTGTTTCACAGAATCACGGAATCACAGAATTGTCTAGGTTGAAAGAGACCTCAAGATCATCGAGTCCAACCTCTGACCTAACACTAACAAGTCCTCCACTAAACCATATCACTAAGTTCAACATCTAAACGTCTTTTAAAGACCTCCAGGGATGGTGACTCTACTTCCCTGGGCAGCCCATTCCAATGCCTAACAACCCTCTCAGTAAAGAAGTTCTTCCTTATATCCAACGTAAACCTCCCCTGGTGCAACTTTAGCCCGTTCCCCCTCGTCCTGTCACCAGGCACGTGGGAGAACAGACCAACACCCACTTCTCTACAGCCTCCTTTAATGTACTTATAGAGAGCGATAAGGTCACCCCTGAGCCTCCTCTTCTCCAGGCTGAACAAACCCAGCTCCCTCAGCCGTTCCTCGTAAGACCAATAAGGTAGGATATGAGGAAACTTAAATTTGCATCTCTGTTCCACATAAGGTGTTTCACAGATACGTTTTTTAAGTCTTCTAGACACAAATTTTCAGTTCACTTGCCTAGTCAGTAAAATGGGATGGAAAAGGAAAGGGAATCAGTATCTGTTTTCTTTCAAGAGAAAGCAGTGTCTTATCTACCTAAGCGTAGGGTTTACGTCTGAAAAGGTTGAGCAGAGAAGCAGAGATAAACACTTCTGTCCAGCCTTCAGTTAAGAAGACATGTATCTTTAAAGACTGGAAAAGACCTACATGGACCCTTGCCATTCTGGAGTGTCTAACTTTTTGTCTACATGTTAAGAACTCTCACTTTTATACACTTTTTTTTTTTTTCAGGCTCCAACTTTGGTACATGAAATAACACCTTTTCTTTTCTCTTTTCTTTTCTTTTCTTTTCTTTTCTTTTCTTTTCTTTTCTTTTCTTTTCTTTTCTTTTCTTTTCTTTTCTTTTCTTTTCTTTTCTTTTCTTTTCTTCTCTTCTCTTCTCTTCTCTTCTCTTCTCTTCTCTTCTCTTCTCTTCTCTTCTCTTCTCTTCTCTTCTCTTCTCTTCTCTTCTCTTCTCTTCTCTTCTCTTCTCTTCTCTTCTCTTCTCTTCTCTTCTCTTCTCTTCTCTTCTCTTCTCTTCTCATTCCACTGGTTTGTAAAAAAGCAGTCACACTTGCACATTTTTGACCAGTATCTTATTCCTGTTAAATTTTCTTTTTATAAACACCAGTTTAATCTAACAGTAGTAGTCAAGAGTTATGTCATTATTCATTTTTAATTATTTGAAGTTTAGATACAAATTTTGATATTTCATTCATCTTTTTAAAAAATCATTTTTTCTGGACCTATGCATTAAAATAAGCATTATTTCCTTTGTCTCTATATGTAAATATAACCACATATATGTAAGTATGCAAACACAGGTTAATCTGAGTTAGTTTCAGCCAAATTTTTCTCCTTCATTCGCGTAACATCAAAACCTTCTCTTATTAGCACATCATGAGAGGATGTGTGTTTTTCTTGAGGTCATGAGAAGTCATACAGTTTTCTCAAAATACATGATTATCAAAGCATCATTGATATGAATATGTCACTATCATAACCTATTGAGAATGGTTACCAACACTGTGGTTTGCTTTATATCATGCCAGATCAGAATCCCTGAGTACTCCATTAGCAGACACCTGGTTTGGTTTTCATAGTCCTTGGCAGAGCATATAAAAGAAATAATTAACTACACTGTTAGAAGCAATCCTTGTATACTTTTACTTTGAATGTTTAGGTTGAATAGTATCAATATTTTTTTCTGTTGATAACATTTATCTGTAAGGGTCCTTTGTCTGAAATAAGCAATATAATATTTTCAGTTTCTTACTGAGAATCATTTTGACTAATTACATTACATGAAAAAAAAAAAAAAAGGGGTGGGGGGAGAGAGAGAAGAATGAAAAGAATGAAATATCACTTACTCTACATCCTAAATGTGGTTCATCATAAAATAGGTTGCATATACATGAATATCATTTTGCATACTGTCCTCAGTTGAAATAATGTTTTTATATATTGAATCATGCTATTTCTCCATAGTATTTCCAGGTGCAAAGGAAGATAAAGGTAGCTAGTTAGGTATAAGCATATTTTCATCAAAGCTTAAGTATCAGTAAGATGATATTTTTTTTCATTTTTTCCTTCTTTTAGTAATCACAGATTTAAAATGGCATTCTTCCTGAGCTTTATCCCACTAAAAAAGATTTTAGTATGAATTCTGAGTGAAAGCTGAAGTGTTAGAAGAAAATACACCTCTGAAAAATGTTGTGGTGGTTGAAAATAAGTTCTTTATAAATTCCATACAATCCATCTGAATTAATCGGAGTTTGGATGAAAAAGACAGAAAAGGAAAAACAAACAAACAAAATAATCAACCAAACACAAATTACAAATTGACTGCAAACTGTATGCAAACTGTATGCAAAAATAATCACTTTTTTTTTTTTGAATAAAAAAAATAAATTGATAGAAACAAACTCTTTTTAATCAGATCTAAAAATAGTATCTCATAAACTTATTTTCTACTGAGTTGAGGACCTTTTCCCAAATATTTTTTAATTTTATTCTTACTATATTTGCCATATTTCAATGAAAGTACATTGTACCTTCTAATGTCTATTAGGTTTACACACTGGATTTCTTTTTTATTATTATTCCTGGCTTGATGATTATATTCCTCTTCAGGAGAGAAAAGTTTTAACATTATGTAATAGGAGTATTGGTGCACTGATGTTGAACAGATGCCATAGTCCTTACCAGGGTTGTTTGCATTATTAATCTGAGTAAAATGAACAAGATAATGAATATAGTCACTGTAATTTGTGCATTTCGGTATATCTGTGTGGTTAGTGAAAACTGGCAAAGGTTTAATTAAGTTGCTAGGGTTATTTCTTTCCTTCTTTGTTTGCTTGGCTGTTTTTTTAAGAGAACATTTGAAAACTGATGAAAGATAAAGGTACAGAACACAGAAAGTGAAGGGGGAGGCTGGAACTGTTGTTTAGGTAGAACACTGATGAGTAGTCCATTACTGATGAAAATGAAGAGTCTGACCAGCTTAGGTTCTCATCTGAAAATTAAAACTGTTTCTGGGCTGTTTAAATACATAGGAGATTATGTTTCTTTATGTTAATATAATAAAAAAAAAAAAGGAAAAGTGCATATCTTCAGGATGTTTTAGCACAAGTTTGAGAGCTAATGGCAATAAATATATCAGCCACTTTCAGACTGCAAATGGGTCGTTCTCATATTTTGCTATTCTTCCCTTCTGCCTACTCAGCTTTGAGTTCTAAATCACTATGAACATTATGTTGTGTTTTAGTTGGAAATATGTGCATGTATTCCACAATATAGCATAGCCTCTTTCTCTTCTCATGTCTATAATAGACAGGATCTAGGATTCAATGTGTAGTCTTTTACAGTGTAAAAATGTCATAGGTCAGCATGGTCAAGTGCGTGTCGTTTTATTGTATTGTTTTCCAACACATTCAGGAATTGTGACTCTAACTTGGAGAAATCACAAAATCTAGGGTGTTTTTTGATTGATTGGAATTGGTAATTCAGATCTTTAAGCTCTTTCTCAACTGTGAAGGCTGCAAATTTGCTCAATGTGAAATGAAAATTTAGCATCTGATATAGTCACTTGATTCTGAGAGCTGAGATTACGGGAAAAGTAAATAAATAAATAAACAAATAAATTGATTTATTAATATGTACACACACACACCATTTCCTAAAGAACCAATGGAAAAAAAGTACAAATGTATCATAGGATACTCCAATTGTTCTGAATGCCAGTAATAGGCTGGAGTTTCATTTTTTTACTGTTTTTCTGCAGGATCCCTGAAAACACTACATTATGAAACCTTCCTCACAGCCATAAGGAAATGTAAGGAATGCTTGTTTCTTATACTCATATCCCTAAAATGAAGAATAGGAGAGAAAAGACAATTTCTGACAAAAAAAAAAAAAAAAAAAAAAAAAAAAAAAAAAAGTCAGCTTGATGTCTTGTATCATTTTTAGTTCTTTTCATATATTAATGCATTATTGAAAAATAAAACACAAACACGTAAAATAAATAATTTTCTTGTACAGGAAAAGAAGAGATGAAAAACATTTGGAATGAGAATGTAGAACAAGACAGGTCTGCATCTTTTTCCTTTTGTGTGATAACTTTAGATTGGCCTCATTTTACAGAAAAGATTTTTGAAGATCACCCAGATTTTCAGAATAGTTAAATAAGATATGTTTCCCTTTTTCATTCCGGAAAAATAATACTAGCTTGTCATTTCAAAATAACTTACTTCAGCACAGTTATGTCTACACAGCGGAACTTAAGGGTACGTCCTATTTCCCAGGTCTGTCTGCCTGTGCTGGCCGTGTCCTGTATCCACAGTGGACTGGAGCATGCATATGAATAGCTTCAACACAATGTTGTGCCATGTTGTGTGCGCATGGATTAGTCTAGGACTGTGATGCACAGTGGCCATGTCTGTATTACTGACTAAAATAGGATTAGAAACTATACCATGTGGCTAAGGAGTTTCTCGTATCCACACTACTTAGAGCTACCCCCGGTGTTAGCAGAAGTGCTTTTAAGATGTCCAAAACAATGAGCAATCTGACAATTCAGCAGAGTGGATGATTAAGGATCAATTGCTCAGGTTCACCCCCCTGGTCTGTTCTTATTTAACAGTGAAAATATATCCCTCTGCCTGCACTGGATGATCAGTGAACCCAAGATGGGTCACAGCAGGTATTAGCAAATAGAGCCAAAGCCAAAGATGTTGCCATATAGAAGAAGAAACAACTGTCTGGTTCAAAGTTCTGTGTGTAAACAACAGAAATATAATTGGTTTGTACCCCAGCATGTGCAGAGATAACAGGCAGTTTCTTATATTTTGTATTGCATTCACATCTGAAAGTCCTGGCTTAGTCAGCCTGAATGAGGAGCCACCAGCCTGCACTGCTGAAGGCTTTGGGCAGGCACAGTGTGATGGGTATGTGGGGAGAAAGAGAGATATGAGATGAGAATTTGGACTCTTAAGCTATTCTTTTTCTCACTTATCTTCAGGCAGCCTTTAGATCTGAGCTATCAAGGAACTGAAGCCATGGTCTCTGAAGAAATCAGGCTGAAGCCAAACCACCCCTGCATCTGCTTAAATATGCTTAAATTTCCATATCTCCACAAAATTTAATTAAAAATGTTCTTCTCCTGCAGGTAGCTGCATGGCTTTATGAATTCATCTTTCAATAGTTTCAATGAGCCTAAATATTGAATTTACAAGCCTGATCTATCAAAACTTTCTGTCCGACCTTGTTCTATGCAACCAGGGGTGTGAGATGTGAAATATTTGGGAAATTGCTGCTTCACTGAGCATGCAGACAAATTCATATATATTTTAAGCTTTCCAACATGCCTCAGAGTTTTGTCTAGCTCTTGTCCCCCTGGCCTTTGTGCTCATTATACTGCTCAGAAAATAAAAATGGTAAGGGTTGATATTTTGAAAAAGGAGCAAAGGAATCTGTTCCTGGACAATTGATGATGCACACTGTAAAGATGGTGCCAATATACTCCCTTCCATTGTTCCTTTGCCCTGAGCAAAATGAGAATATCTTGTGAATGTAGGGAAGATCTGCTTGAAATTATGTGTTAAATTATGCTCTAAATTATGCACACTTATTAGATGATACAAGAGGCCTATTATCCCTCTTTTTCCAAGAACTGATCTGAGCACAGGTCAGTCAGACCTAAAATCTGTTCCTGTAAACTAAGCTTATCTCAGTATAATTCCTTGAGTATTGAATCAACTAAAAGGTTATTTTCTGTTCAATGTCAATGCATTTTTGATTTTATTTTATTTTTATTTTATTTTATTTTATTTTATTTTATTTTATTTTATTTTATTTTATTTATTTTATTTATTTTATTTTATTTTATTTTATTTTATTTTATTTTATTTTATTTTATTTTATTTTATTTTATTCTATTCTATTCTATTCTATTCTATTTTATTTTTTTTTATTTTTATTTTTATTTTTTTTTTGAATAAAGGTAGCTGGTAGCATTTGCTTATTTTGTGAATGGAGATTATGGGTATTTTTCTTGCTTGATCCATTCAATTTTATTTTGAGAAACAGAGCAGTGCTAGGAAATCAGAACTCAGCATAAATTAACATAGTTAATTTTATGAGACACTTGAAGGAAGTAGCTGCACTGTATGTAATCTATGTGCATGTGTCAACTCTGATTTTCCATATTTCTGTGTGAAATATTTTCAGGCTTAAATTAAGTCATTATTTCCTGTAATTTTTTATTTATTTATTTATTTTAAATCACAGATGAGCTAAAGTCTGGATTTTTAGAGCATAGGTTATAAAATCGCAATAAGTTAATTAGGAGTCTCTCCCTGGAAACTTAGCAGTCAGTGGGATTTCTCCAGGCTAGGATATCTGTTATCTGCTTGAGTCATAATAGCAGTGGGTTGATGTAGCCATTCACTGAGTAGCTCTGGGTTCTGTAATGAAGCTGATGCTATCTTTATGCTCTCTACCTGAAAAACAAGGAATATTTGTTCCTAAGCAGTTAGAAAATAAAAAAGCACAGAAACATCTTACATGTCAGTAGTATAACAGAGTTTTTTCTTACCCTACAATTCTGAAAGGCAATAGTTTATTCCTAACAAAGATCACCATACAAGATTTGAACATTTTTTGCTGAGTTTTTAAATTAAAATGTTTTCTCAGAAAGACAAATATAATCTCCTTTGTAATTTAAAGTCCTGGATGATATCATTAAACCCAATAACATCTGTGATTTCTTCAGGGAGAGTTTAATCAGTTTGTTGTGACATGGTACCCGGAACTCAATTGTGATTGATCACTACTGTTCAAGAACTGGCCAGAAGGGAGTCTGAACAAATCATTTCAACAGTGCCTCAGAGCTGCAGAACCTCAGACAATCAGAAGCCTCTTGAAGCTGGCAGAAATATAAGCAGGCTGCAAGAATGAAAGGGTTTCCAGTGACTCTGTAAATACTGCCTTTGGCATGGCCAGGGGAACTTCCATTATCTCGTTACTCAGTGCATTGGTTCTCAAGATTGGATGAAGGGTAAAATAGATCAGTTTCTGAGGCTGCCTTACTACTAGTTGTAAAGTATCAGTGAATTTTCAGGAAACTTAAAAAACATTCTTTGTATGAAAAGTAATTTTCCTATGGTCCTGCCAGTCTGTACAAAGTTTTCTTCTGCTCCCCTCCCCTCCCCTCTCCTTACTTCCCTTTCCCTTTCCCTTTCCCTTTCCCTTTCCCTTTCCCTTTCCCTTTCCCTTTCCCTTTCCCTTTCCCTTTCCCTTTCCCTTTCCCTTTCCCTTTCCCTTTCCCTTTCCCTTTCCCTTTCCCTTTCCCTTTCCCTTTCCCTTTCCCTTTCCCTTTCCCTTTCCCTTTCCCTTTCCTTTTCCCTTTTCTTCCATATTCTTAGACAACCAAAGAGGTCTTTGTGTGCTCATTTCTGTGTCATTGACAATGTACATTGGATATATAATTTAATAACCTATCCCTATATTAATTCAATCTCATGGCTGTTCTAGAAAGCAATGACTTTAGAAATATCTATTTCGAGGCATCAACTCATTGTGCAAATCAAGAGACCACCAGAACAGAATCTTGTTATCTTCTTGTCTTTTTGTTTTCTTGTCTTTTACATTTTGTGCAAATCTGTACCGTAAGATTATTTTTTTTCTTCTTTTTTTTTTTTTTTTTTTTTTATTTTCTTTATGTAACTATTCATAACTATCAAGATGCCTGAAGGGCTTCTATCTAGATTGCACATAATGATATCTGTGCCATCACACTTTAAACCAGTAACATTATTAATACTGTAAATTGTTTACAGAAGGCCACTTTTTTTTTTTTTTTTTTT
Organism: Aythya fuligula; assembly: GCF_009819795.1. NCBI lineage: Eukaryota > Metazoa > Chordata > Aves > Anseriformes > Anatidae > Aythya > Aythya fuligula. The sequence goes on along the minus strand of NC_045559.1, from coordinate 174,221,064 downwards.
TTTTTTTTTTTTTTTTTTTTTGAGATGACCTGAAATGATTATATTGCAAGATATCTTAATACAGAGAGAATCATATCCTCAGCATTTTCTCCAGGTATCTCAGAACACCTGCGTGCCCCAACAGGTTATCAGCCCATAATATGGTTATGTCAGAATTTTGCTGAAAATGATAAAATCTAATCTGCCTTTTTTTTTTTTTTTTTTTTTTCCCCCCAGGTAATTTAACTGAAACAAACTCTAATAGCTGATTGAAAACATGATTTCCCAATCTCACATATTTTTTCTATTTTCTAAACCTTCATTATCATTTTTGTTTCTTTCTCTTCCTTTTCCTCTCTCTCTCTTGTATTTTTAATTTGGACACTAGACCAGTATTCAATATTCTAGCAATAGATCTTCTAGTGTTGGTTATTAGTTTTCTACTTCTCTTCAATTTTCCTTTGCTTATGCATCCAAGGTTCACAGCTGTTTATCCAGATGTCATATTAAGATAGGAGCTCATCACGACGAGCCATTTAGTTTTCCCAATTACCCTTCTCCCAAGTTGTTTATTTCCAAAGTATTGTCCTTTATGCTGTATATTGAAATAGCAAAGTGGAAAGACAGGAACAGATAAAGTATGCAAAAGGATCATTGAAAAGAATAGATATTGAAGCATTTTAAAGGTCATTTGAATACATATTCATATATATATATTGGGAATAAAAGCTTTCATATCTAAGATAGCGAAAATCGCTTAGATGGTTACCTTCCCAACAAGGAGGTAAGAAGCTGTACTCTTACTCTGCTTCCCAAAATGAGTTGTTATAAGTTTTTGAAAGCCTAGAAAATTTTAGTAGAATGCCCACAGTCTTCCGGTCCTCTGTGGTGCAATTGCCTGAAGTAACTAGGAAAATAAAACTAACATTCACATTTTTAAAGAAAATGTACAGCATTGAAAAGGCTTTCAGGGTGGGGCATAGCTGCATTACCTGAACGTTCCCTAGGCTTCCAACCCTAGATGCTATCATGCTGGGGGAACCTGGTGTGCTAGTTCTAAGGAACAGTACAATGCATAGAGTGGAGTGGAGACACCATGGCTAGGCTCTGTGACCAGGTGGGGACTTGATTGTTCTTGTGCACACTGAGACCAATAAGCTGCACTTTTTGCTACCTTGAGCCAAGAATCTGTCATGTTTTGGCAAATGCTGTACCCTAGTGTACTTTTGCTCATTATAATATCATTATAATACCAAAACACACCTCCATGCCAAAAGCTACCCACCTCCAAGGTGTGACCACCCCTCACTGAGCATGTGCTCTGAATTTCTTGGAGCCTATTACTTTAGACAGAGATGGGAGAACTTTTTATCAATCATAACTAAGATATGCTTGACTAGAGTCACTCAAGCTCCACCTAAAAGATAGAAAATAATATAAATTGGCCTAAGAGAGAAGAGATGTTAGGGAAGATACCACCATCAGGGGAGATACCATCCCAAGGGAATACAACATCCTTAGGACCTCCTGACTCCTGAGACCAGTCGACGGGCTGAGCCCTCTCCCCCCCCCATTGGGATGCCTTTGGGTGAGGTTTGAACACTTGGTTATAAATCTCTCTAGAGTCTTTGTGCCTTTTAACGTGTTAATTTCCAGACTGCGCACCTGTGTCACCTGTGTCACCTGTGTCACCTATTTCATGCATGATAGCTTGCTTTTGTAGACAGTCACTATCGCCGGCAATCCAAAGAATCTGTGTACCTGTTGCTATAATAAATTGCATTTGATTGCATTGTTCCTAGTTGTGATAGCTCTCATTAACTGCGACTAGAGTAAGGGTGGTTATACATTATTGGTGAATCCGTGACCGTGGTAGTTCATTGCTCTGAATCAAGCCAGACCCCTAATGGTTAATGTGTTATTGGTGAATCCGACCGGACCCCTAATGGTTAATGCATTATTGGTGAATCTGTGATTGTGATAGTTCAGTACCCTGAATCCGACCGGGCCCATAATGGTTAATACACCCCTTAACGCAACATCCTCTTCCAGTGGAATAAATATTTAGCATCCTTTACCAACTCCACCTTCTCCTAGATTGTTAATTTTATTTATTGTGACAATTTTTTATGTATTTAAAATAGATAATTTTATATGTATTATACAAACTCACATCCCTGAGCACACTTTGTGACTGGTCTGCAGTGAAATCTCCATATATTTTACCAAGGTCTAACTGGAAAAGAGCGGCTTTCTAGCTCCCCACTGGAAGCACTTATACAGAGAGATTATAAAAGACAAAAGGAAGCTCTAAGTTAGGAGAACTGCCAGCAGCAGATGCAGAACTGAAAAGAGGATCAAGATGAAAGAAGATTCTGGTAACTCATCAGCAGTTTTGTTAACGCACAGTTAGCTTTGAGGTGACTGTTCATAATCATATAGAGAAAAACAACAAGCGTCAATGAGAGCATGCCAGGGACATGCTCAAAAAGCTGTTAGTAGAGGAGCAATATGGCACATTTCTGAAGCTATGGTAACAAATACTCCAGACGGCCCTACAAGAGAAGCAGAGAAAAAGAGGGAGAAGCAGGAAGTAAAAATATATTAACCAAACTTTTTAGAATACTTAAATTGAGATGAGTGGGGAAATACGGAAGAAAAAAAAAAAAAAAAAAAAAAAAAAAAGATAATACAAAAAAAGACTGGGCTAGGAGAAAGTCTGAAAAACATCAATATCACAGACATCTATATTTCACAAGATGAGTCCGATCCTTTTATTTCTCCTGTTCGAATTGGATGCTACTCTATTCACAGATTACTTCAGTAGCTTTCTGCCCATTTATTTCCATGATATTCAAAATTACATTTCTTGGAAGCTATTGATTAGATGACTCTATGTTTCCAGACTGAATGAACTAATACCTTTGGTGTGTTTTTTCTTAACGAAGATATGTAGGTATTTCCTCCTTTATTGTTTGACAGCAAAATATCTCTTTTGAGAACATTTATTTGTAACACAATTGCTCCTAACGAGTGAGCTTAATGTTTGGTATTTTCTCTTTCCAGATTGCGAAATGGTGATTGTGGAGACAGAGAAAAACAAACAACAACAACAACAACAACAAAAGATATGGGCACATAGCTGAGTTTATGAGAGAATGCATGTGTTTGGCAGCTAACAAAATACTGGCTACAGGAGACTTTATCACAGTCTGTGTCAAAATTAAAATGAATACCTAGAATAATGTTTTCCATTATGGACTAGAGCCAAACTATCACCCATGAAGCTTATTTAGGGGCTTTCCTGTGACTTTGCATTGCTAAGGAAACACTTCATATGCTTAGTTTATCAAAAATAAAGATCATCAATTTCCTGTCCAGCTAGATGTTATATATCACATGTGGTTTCAACACACTTTGGATCTTCTTCAGATGAAAGAAGATAAGTAAAATAAACTATCTTTATTGTTGTTGTGACTATTAAGTTACTTAAAATGAGATTGGCAGCTTTTCAGTAATCTGATTCTTAAAATATTCATTTCCTATAGAACACATGATAAATGAAGAAGTGGATAGCATGGATGAGACCTACGGTAGAATAGATCAGAAATAAAGTCTTACAAAAACCAAGAGAAAATGGATTAGTAAAAATAAATAATAATAATAAAAAAAAAATTCTTTAATTCTTTACTTTACTTCTTCTGGAACTGATGTGAACCATGAGGAGCCACAGACCAAAAGGCCCCAATCAGATCAAAACTAATGGTATTGTTAATAGAATGGACGAATTAGAAAGTGGTGACAGAGAAAGTGAGAGGGAAAGAACAGAATTTCACAACTTATCATGGTTCTGAAGGAATTCATGTGTGTTTGGAAATTAACAAAAATATTGGCAATAGTAAGTAGAACTCTTAATCTAAGGCTAGCAAAGAGAAGGGAAAAAAAAAGAAGAAGAAGAAAAAAAAAAAAAGATTAAGTCTTGTCAAAGAAAACAAAAAGAAAACTGATCCTGTCATCTGAGAATGGACTGGTACAGAAAGACAAATCCATTATGTCAATGAGCAGGGCTTGAAGCCTGAGGGTATAGGTATGGATCTGAAAGGATGAAAGACATGGATATATGGGTATGATTAGAAGAATATGAGACCTACATTAAGATATGGATATTAGAGTGGAATAGGAAAGTTTATAATTTTGAAGTAGATAGCCAGTAAGTTTAATGTGGAACAGAACGACACTGCAACTCTGTAGAAAGGGAAAAGTGAATAACTGCGGCAGAGTCAAGCCTGGTGGCAAGTGACCTGTGAAACTGGAATAGAAGATGAAAAACTGGTAAACAGGAGTGAATGAACTAAAAACCAAAGGCTGAAAAAAAGAAATGAAAGCTAGGAAAAAGCCTGATGATCTGAAGAAAAGTCAAATTTTGTTACCTGGTGCAAGGCAAAAAAATAGTAGTATTGCTTAAAAATAGTAGGAAACCCAAGGAAAAGAATCTGTAAGACATAGACTTTTAAACAGTCTGGTTAACATACCAGTCTAGGGGAGGAAGGGAATTCTTAGGATATATTCATTGCTAAGAAAGGAGAAAAATAGGAAATACTACAGTGAAACAATATATCTTTACCACTCTGTTTTATAATCTATAATAGAAATTGTAAAATGCCACTCACATGGTTTTAAGAAGACACTATGTCTCATATGCTTTTGAGCTCATGAAAAATTGTTATGCAGTATCTACTCTTTGAAAGTAAGTAACCCTTCACCACCCGTAACAATTCACCACCGAAAGGTTAACCTTCTGAAGTCATCTAAATGTTACTATTATTTTAATATATGAGACAGAGTACATGACTTATATCTCCCATGAGCAGTGGAGAATAAAGGGTCTTACATATGCACATTGTGACTTGGGATGCCTCTGAAATTAGCTGTACTAAGGGCAAGAAAGCACCACTAACATGATTTATCATTTTTATAGTGAGCTTTTGTGTATGTTATTTTTTCACCAAGCATTACTGCATTTTCTCACTGCATAAAGAAATGTACCTTTGCAGACAGAATGAAGTGATTTCTAAGGACCTTAACTCTTAAGTACTGCCTTTTCAGACTTGAGAAGACACTTGGAATTTTGAAGTGACTTAAACAAACATTTCATACAAAAATCAATTTAATGACAATTGCTGTCTCTCTCCTGCTGTATAACCATTCAGACACTCTTAGTCATACGAGGAAAGATGCAGTGCTTGTAGCTTATGCGTCTAACCAGGGGACTGACTGGAGACCCATGTCCTTCTTGGAGAAGAAGTTCAAGGTTGCACATTTAAAAGAGAAGAAGAGACTTAAATCAGAGCAATTTAACTTAGGCTCTTTTCAATTGTCAGTGATGTCTGGAAAGGTGAAGATCCAACCAAATTCAGGTAACAATGTTGGAAGCCTGAGTAGCTCTGCTATTTGAATAAACAAGAATTAGTTTTCCACTGTCTATAGGAAAAGTTTAAACACCATAGATGACAGAAAGACATCTACATTAAGACACCTGAGTTTAGGTGTCTAAAGTCAGCTGATGAAGTGCCTAACCACAACATCTAATCATAGAATCATAGAATGGCCTGGATTGGAAGGGACCTCAAGGATGATTTTGTTCCACTCCCCTGCCATAGGTAGGGATGCAACCCACTAGATCAGGTTGCTCAGGGCCTCATTTAACCTGGTCTTGAACACCTCCAGGGATGGAGCATCTGCAGTCTTTCTGGCCAACATATTCCAGTGCCTCACTAACCTCTGAGTGAAGAATTTCTTCCTTTTGTATAGTGCAAATCTCCCCTCTTTTAGTTTAAAACCATCCCCCCTTGTCCTGTCATTATCCGATTGAGCAGAGTTGTTCCCCATCTTTTCTATAAGTCTTCTTCAAGTATTGAAGGGCCACAATGATGTCCCTCCGGAGCCTTCTCTTCTGTAGGCTGAATAGCCCCAGCTCTCTCAGCCTTCCTTTGTAGAAGAGGTGCCCTTGATCATCTTTATGGCTCTCCTTTGGACCCTCTTTAATAGATCAACATCCTTCTTGTGCTGCAGGCCCCAGACCTGGGCACAGCACTCTAAGTGGAGCCTCACAAAGGTAGAGTACAGGGGGACAATCACCTCCCTCCACCTGCTTGCCACTCCTCTTTTGATGCAGCTCAGGATGAAGTTGGCCTGGGCTGCAAGCATGCACTGCCAACTCATGTTGAGCTTTTCATCCACCTGAACCCCCAAGTCCTTCTCTGAAGGGCTGCTCTCAATAAGTTCTTCTCCCAGTCTGTATTCATATCTGGGATTGCTCTGGCCCTTGCAGCACCTTGCACTTGAACTTGAACCTCATTAGGTTCACATGGGCCCAGTTCTCAAGTTTTTCTACGTCCCTTTGAATGGCATCCCTTCCTTCTATCATATCAACCTCACCAATCAGCTTGGTGTCAATGCCCTTTGAGATATCCTAGTGTATCCCAGCTGTGCTTCAGACATCATTTCAGAAAGTCAAGCATTTCCCATTGGCCCTGTTTTCTATTTTTGTTTATTTTAGGATGAATCTAGACTAAAATCTTAGGTTGGATCAGTAATGCACCTTGGATTGTGTCTCCTGATTGTGTCCACCTGCTATGTTTTGTTTTGTATTATGAAGGTGTCCTGGAGTGTGTGAATCTGCTTATTTTTGGACTAAATGAAAAATAGTGCTTCAATAAGTGTATTTAATGTTTTTAGTCACAAATGTGAATTTTGTCACATGGACCAGATGAAATGTGTGCTCAACACCCATTGTTTCATGCTACAGACCTGTCATTATATGTTGGGATTACTTGCTAATGTAGATATACTCTTGTGAACTTTACAGTAGTTCATGACTCAGCAGCTTAATGTCCAGATTCCATTAACTGTGTTGATTAGAGATTTAATTAGTTGTGTGAAAGCATAGATGTTTCAACTGCCTAAAATATTGACATAGGAACAGCTGACATAACAAAAGACCATATGTATTCCTTTCTGGAGGAATACCTAGAGGTCAGCAGACTTACTCTGGGAAATCTAAAGTGGCACTAGATGCTTCTTTTCAGGTGATAGAGTTTAGGCTGCCCCTGAAGTCTTCACTGCTTACACAGTTCTTGGCAGTCTACATACATGTATGTTACTCAGATGACTATGAGCACGGTACTACTTGCTGCATATAACTTTGCAAAAAGTTCCAATAAGTGCAGTGGATGTCTTGATAATAGATAATGAACAGGATAAGGCATTAACTGCAAAGGTCTTTATTATTATTATTATTATTATTTATTTATTTATTTTTAATTTTTTCCCCTCCTTTGTTTGATGTAATTATCTGTCCCTTCACCATTCATCACACTGTGTTGATGGAGACACCCAAACAGAAATGTATATATCTACATATTTGATTCTACCCTTTCTTCCATCTCTAACTCAAGCATTTCTACTGCAGCAACAAAGATTACAAAATAAATATATAACTTTCTGTTTAAGGAAACCTTCAGCAAAGACACTTGCTTATCATTTTCTTAACAAATATTGCCTATGTTCTTATAATTAAAACTTAAATGTAATTTTCCTGCATTTATCAAGTGTGTATTATCTTTGCTGGAGGTAATTTCTGTTTCCTGCTACTTCCTACCAGTATCCTGATTTACTGAGCAGTGGGAACACTCTACTAGAGAAAAGTAACAAGAATTTTTATACTGTAGCTTTTCTCTTTCCTGTAAATTTCCCAGTTTGGGAGAAATAGCGTGCTGGTATCCTTGTTGATGAGTGTATTAGCAATTAAAAGACAAATATATGTTAGTGCTCATATGTTGAGAGCCTAAGAGTTTTTGTACTTCAGAGACTCTCTGTGTCTTCAGCTGTTTATTTCTGATTCAGCAAAATAATTATTCACCAATTTAGGATAAAGCATCTAATTAAATGTATTGGCTTTATCAAAACTAATGCACGTTAAGGGAAATGTTCACTAGTAAAGACTTTTGAACCATCAGGCAAGTCTCATGTGCTGCTACACAGTTTTTTGACCTTACACAACTTACTTAGACCTAAATGTCTGTATTCTCATCTTTTGTCACTTATGCAAAGATATAGTGTTGGCAGTTGGGCACCTAAGCTGCAGTCTTTCTTTGACCTGATTTTTGATTGATTGATTGATTGATTGATTTATTTCACATTTCCAGGGACAGCACTTTCATTAAATGGAGAATCAGTATTCTCCATAAGAGAATACTTTTAAAAAAATAATCTTTTTATTTAAAAGGATTCTTTTTTAAGCCTGCTAGGAAGGAGTCATGTTCATAGTATTCATGCTAGATGTTACTCAGAAAGACAGATGAGTTATAGCCAGAATGATTAATTTTGAAATGCGGCTAGGTCTCAAATCACAGACTATGTGGGTCTTCCCAAAAACATGAATGAGAACCTAGAAGAGCATTATGAGGACAACTATGTTAAAATAAGGTATTGGTAGATACCAGATTAGCTGAAGGGGTACAAATGTCTAAGAAAGATTGGTAACTGAAAGATAATACAAATGTAAACATAAAGGCTAATGTAAAGTGATTGTATATGTACAAAATCAGAAGACAGAGTCTCCATGTTTAAACTGTTTAGGACTGCAGAAGATTGAGGAAAGGGGTCCATAGAGTTACGATGTTACTGCACTTTTATGCCATTGATCCACATAGGCAGAAGAGCAGATCAAATAAAAATGTCATTGAGTATGTGAAGAAAATATTTATTTTTTTTTTGTTTATTTGTTTGTTTATTTCTCTCTGAATGTTCACTTTGCAACCCTGAAGGATGAGCACCACAGAATACAAATATAAATATATATTTTTAATTAATTATTTATTTTTTTTTCCTGGTGGGGTAGCTTGTTGATATCACTGTGGTGAGGCAAACTCTTTAATCTTGACCTTTAAAAATCTTACCTATATGCTTAGAGTTAGAATGAAGTCACACATTTCTTACTGTAGGTTTGGGGTTTTGGGCTATATGTCAAAGATGGGTGAAAAGCAACTTAAAGAAGAAATGATGCAAGATATGTTTTCAAGCAGTACTGATGTATAATGAATGGAGAGAGATTCTGAGAACCCTGGACCTTGATTCTGTCCTCAGACAGATTTTATCTTGAGCAGATTTTCCCTCTGCAAAATAAAGAAAATGGCTCCTACCTTATTTTGCATTGTACTTTTCGGTGAACTGGAGAAAAAAAAAATCTCTGTAAAAACTAGGAGTTAGCAAGTATATGCATATTTGGTGCTTACAGTACAGTCTCCTTTACCACATGATGGCCATTGATTCAGAAAACTTTTCAATGAGCAGCTGTGTAGTCAGAATTGCACTTTGTGTATTAACATGCCAAGTTCTTCTCTCATTTGCATTATATAAACTGTTTCTCACAGCTTATTTCCCCTTATCCAAACAAACAATGACCTTTATAACAATGAAATATATTACCAGGAGGAAAGTTATTTTATGACAGAAAGGACAAATTTTTTAAACAACTGCCTGATGTTTTTTCTCCTCTAACTCTTCACAAATATGTTTGTTGTTTTTGTTGTTGTTGTTGTTTGTTTGTTTGTTTTGTTTTGTTTTTCCCAGAGCATTTTTTTTCTCCTCATCTAAAAGATGACAAAATTAGGTCTTTGCCAGTGTATTTTAGATTTTTCAGGATGTATAGTAACACATGGAACACTCTATTTTCTATAGATGGGTTTAACAATCTCCAACACTCTATTTTCTATAGATGGGTTTAACAATCTCCCTGTACTGAGTTGGTCTTTGGTTTGTGTCTGTGTCAATGCATATATTTTGGGAATAACAATCCATGATCAATTTACAGGTAGAGTATTAATGCTTTGGTAACCAGATAAACAAGTGCAAAGTGAATGTAAAAATAAAAAAGTAATAAAAAAAAATATTTCTTTTCTTATTTGCTTTCATAGATATGGGGAGAAAAAAAAATGGCCCATGATTTTTCAAAAATATATTTTTTTTAATTTGTGATTTTTATCTTTGCTCTTTTACATCTTTGTTCGTTTGTTTGTTTTTCCCTGGAAATTTCTGATTTGATGTTTTACTGAGAAAATTGGTGGATTTCCATCAACACCATTCACTACTTCCAAAGAATTCAAGTCCTCTGTTAAAAGAAATAAGCAGACATCTTCCCAGTAAAGAAGTAACTGAACACTCATCCAATGTTATTGGTATTTTCTGTAAATACAGCTTCTGTGTTGTTGCTTTTTGTTTGTTTGTTTGTTTGTTTGTTTGTTTTGTGTGTGTGTGTTTTCCATAATGAAAAAACATAGCAAGAAAAAAAAAAAAAAAAAAGGAATAATAAAAAAAAGCAGAAAAAAAAAAAAAAAGCCTTACACTAAATGTGGCATTTTAGTGTGAAGATCTGAAAAGCTTGTAGCTTTCCAGGAAGCTCAGAGCTAAATTATACACTCTTAGGTTAATATTTTGATTATAGCAGCTGCATTTAAATACACACATTAACTCAATGATATGACTGTTTTTATGGACTGGTGGTGTGTGCAACTGACATTATTTGTTGATGTTTATCATAATATTGTTATGCATCATATAGATCCATACTCACAAATCACCTGTCGTTGATGACCTGAATTCTTTGTAAGGGATGTTGTGAGTAAGGTGAAACCCATTTGTCATGAGCTGTGAATTTTGCTCTAGTTAAGCTTTCCTGTGAGTGAATGCAGAAGTGAACCTTTTGGAATATGTCTGTGGATAATTTGTTAGGCAGCAATTTTAAAGCATTCATAGCTTTAATATAAATTTAAAATGAAATTTGGTAAACATACTGAGGTGCTGCGAAAATTAATGCATTTTTTAGCAGATAATTCTGCATTCCTGAACAGAGCATCCCTTGTTGGAAAGCAAATGAGAAATTGCTTCTGCACTTTTCTCCTTGTTTTTCTTGAGTACAATATATTGGAATAAATGATAATACTGTAGTCTGAAAGAAAATGGCAGGGGAGGTTGTGAGCAAGACAAATTACATGTGCTCTCTAATATGGAGGAAAACAAAAAAGAAAACTTGAGAAAATAATTCCAAGTGTCTCAGTAGCTATTCTCTTGAAAATATACTATTCACAAAAGTATAATTTTCCCAGGGTAGACTCTACTGAAAATCATTATAAATATATACTCATTACATGATCAAATGAAGATAAGTAGATCCAAATCATCAATTATTTTAATAATGCATGACCATCTAATCTAAATTGTATCTAAATTGAACATTGGACCAATTTTGAGCTGGGATTTGGACCATATGAGTTCCAGAATTCCCTTATAACCCGAAGTATTCTACTGAAAAAAAATTATAAATAAATAAAAATGTGGTGGTGGGAAGCAACCATAAAGTGTGGAACCTTGAGGAAATTTCTTTTTTAATCTGCCTCTAACAGCTTTTAACTACTGTACCTAAATAAGGCTTGAAAACAGGTAAGACGATTGTTCCTTTAGTAGAAGCAGGAGGCAAGACAGATTTCTTCAAGGCTATATCTATTCGAGGAAACAGTTCTTCAGACTGTGTTCTCTTTTCACTAGTGACAGATGTGTTTTTTATACAAGGGTAGTTACCACTGTGTGAAATCCTGGAGGAGTAAAGGCAATATATTTTGTAAGTTAGGTGTAACTATTTATCTAACTTTTACTCGGTAGCTAGGGTTACACTGCTGCGGTTAGTCATGTGTGTTTCTGCCTCACATTTACAGACAGGTCTCTTGCAAACTGTGGAAAATTAGTATACTTTCTTATCAGGGTGAATTAACTGATGGGTCTGACAAAAAAAAGTACCCTAGCAGGGGTTACATCTATTTTGCTGAATGTGTTTCTAAACTAGTTTAAGCTTTGTATACATGAATATGTCAAAATAATTTAACTGGCATGAATTTTTAAAAATGAACTAAGGCATGTCCCATTACAGACATTATCACAGACATTTTTTAGGAATATATTAAACTGATATGCAGTTAGCTTAAGCTATACTGAGATGAGCCTGATTTCAAAATTAAAACTGTTCACCTCCCTATTATTTGTAAAATAAAAATAATAATAAAAAAAAAAAGTGGAGTAAACATCATGGCGCACTTAATAAGCCATAAGGGAGTAGAAAGTATATGAAAAATTTCCTAGTGATTGCCTGTAACATAGGTCCAAATGAAATCTATGCTGAAAATACAATGACAACCATACTTTTCTCAGTGTTCTGAACTTATAATAATAATATTCAAATAGTCCTTGGATAGTCCTACAACAAATTCAACTAAGAATGTGAATGCTATGTATATGTAGACTTCTGTACTTAAATTTAGAAGCAAATTATTAGATTCACAGAATTCAAAGATTCATGGCCTAGCATTAAAGAGAAAAGTAACAACTACAGAAACTAAAAGAATGGATGCTCTATCCTTTCCTTATTGGCTTAATGAATCAAATATTGTTATGAAGAATGAGAGATGATGTGGCACCCTTTGGGTTGAGGGACATAGGCCTAAGACCACAAATTCATTCTATGCAAGTGCATAGAATGGCCAGTAAGCCATCACTGGAGGTGAGCGTCTTGTCCTTCCTGTGTTCTTCTGAATGAAAGCTTATTGCAGCTTCCAGGTGTAGCATAGACCCTAATATGGACTCCTTAGTTCTTTTAGATACAAGGATGTTATTACTTTAGTCCCAAATTAAGTTAGGACAAACTTGTCAGCTAAGTCTCACTTTGGGCCAAGCACAATAGCAGAACTTTACTGAAAGTAAATTTGTTTCAGTAAAAATCTTCCAACACTAAATGAACCTAGAAAGGTTTGGGGAGTATCAAACCCATATGACTAACTGCATAAAGAACACTACTACCTGGTACTGTCTTTGAGGAAGACAAAATTGCTCATCTCCTTCCTGACACATTCCACAGCTAAACCAAAGACACAATTTGTAAATGAAAGGTTCCAGTCCTGTTTGCTAATTCTGAATACATAGCAAAGAATTTTAAACATATAAGTATATAATGATTACCAGTTTTCCAGGGGTGATCAGTTCCTCAGGACCATTCATTGTTCCTCTAATCTCTGAAATTTCAAACACCTTCAGTGGGGAAGAGGTAGGTGTTATGTTTTTTCCTTTTTTTTTTTTTTTTTTTTAAGTTGTAGAAAGCGGTGAAATGTTCCAGTGATTCCACTTGATTTTCATCAATATTTCTGCTGCATTTTAGTACAAGGCAATCGTCCCCTTTCATATGGACAATATGCATTCTGAATGAGCCTAAAGATTTGATACTTTTGATCTGAGTTTAACACACATCTGTCTTATCTGAAAATACTGTTAAAAACGTTATTTGGATTATAAGCAAAGCTTTCATTTGCACAGCCCATGGCTGTCTGTGTCATAAATATGCACATATCTCTGCCTCAGCAAGACTTTTCTAAGCACATTTCATGGTGCTTTTCATATGCACTGGATTTGATTTGTTTTAGGGCATAATATAAATTCCCACTGTGATACGGGATAAAACAAAAACAAAAACAAAAAAAACTTACAAGGCTGCACTCATCCTGCAGAACCTTAAGTTTTATTAACTGTCCAAATAACTTGTTATCATTGTTGTTTATGCACAGCCCCCTCGTTTGGTTCTGAGTGTTATATCTACCTTTTCCTGAAATACCTTCAAGTCTACGCATTTGCCCTCAGTTACTAATGTGAATTCCTTCAGCATATAATAATAGTGTTTCACATTCCAAACCATAAGCCTACACTACATGCCATAGAATACAAATGTGCACAAGGTGGTAGTTTCATTATCTTAGGGTCAGTAGAATTTCAAGAGCTCTGAAATTACCTCTATCAGTGATGCAAGTGTCAACTTAGTTTTAATAAATCCTTGGAAACAGCTATGAGTTACTTCTAGGACACATTCCCATTTCTGGAAATACATCATTCATCTGCCAAACTCACTATCAGTTTGTAGCAAATAGAATTCCATCCATTAAATGCTAAATCTCCCTTCAGATTCTCCATGCTCATCCACTTCTCCATCTCCACATCTCCATTCTCATCCACTCTATGATAGCTATATGTGTGATTAACCTGAAGTTTAGCTGATATCAATCCAAATGTATGCTATTCCACTTAAACTGGAATAAGGTCTTGAAAAAATCTATTTTTGGAAGCATATGCATAGGGAATGTTTTATTTACTTCTCATTATTACAGAGTACCAGCTCTGGATGCAACTAATATTATGTAAACAAATGTTGACAGTTTTTCCTTTTTTAATTTTTATTTCTTCTTCTTCTTCTTCTGCTTCTGCTTCTTCTATGCCACGCTCAAACATCATAAATAGGAGAATCGAAGTATCTTGTTTGATGATACCATTGCACTCTGTATTCAGCCAAAAGCCTACCTTAAGTTAATGGGATAGCTACTGTATTTTACTTAGTGCTGACATAAAAATAACAAAGTCCTTTTTACCTAGTAGTTACATTAATTAATCCCAACAACAGCTCATTCAGTGAAAGAAATATTACTGTACTTTTGCAAATGTGGAAACAGATATGTGCAGATATTTAATGCTTATCCCAAAGTGGTAGAGAGAAACTGGAGAAAAAAATAAATAAAAACTTGAATGAGAATTAGCAAAGTAAAGATCATATTCCTGATTGTGACATGCCATCCACCAGAGTATTTTAAAAGTTTGATATGTCACGTTAATAGAAATCAAAATTTCTATTAACTTTTTTTTTTTTTTTTCTGTGATTTTTTTATTATTATTCCAAAAGGAATTGTCTTTGTTCTATTTATAAGTTCCTGAAAAGTGGGAGCAAACCTTATGTAGTACTATTTTCTAAATTTATTGAGTCAAAAAGCTACTTACAAGCCAAATATGCATAAATGAAATTTATATATATATAAAAAAATGTTATTACTTTAGACAAGTAATTAATGACAATGAATATGGGGTTCTCCAGAATTCATGAAGTCTTGTCCCCCTTTCAGCCACTGCTAGCAAGAGACCAGATCAACAGTGGCTTCAAAATCCCTGAGGATGGAAATCCCACAGCCTCTTCAAGTAACATCTTCTAAGAAGTTTTGTTAAAATCAGACCCCATATATTTATTAACTGAAAAACAAAAATCTTACACAAAATACATCAATTTCATTTATGCATTGCAACAGGTTTAGTAATTTTAAATATTATATATATATATATAATATTTATAAATTCATTTAAAAGATTTTTAATTTGAATTTTGGATAAACACAGTGGGCATGTTTTAACTCTGCTTCGTGATGTTAAATACTATTAAATTTATCAGGAATATAAATAATGATTCATACTTACCATGTTTTCTTCTTTTATTTGTTATGCACTTATTACTTACTACATGTTAAGTTTTTGTTATACACGATAGCATCACAGACACATTACCATATCTATTATATGCGAGGATTTTTTTTTCCGGGAAAAATGTCAGTGTGGAATGGACAAAAGGTCAAATATCTGAATTTTCAGACTGGAATTCCAAGTTACATTGTAAGTTTTGCATGTCTTTTCTTTGTATTCCTCATACTTGTAGCCTTATTAACCATGACCTAGGTTTCTCCTATTCCAGATTGTACAGGAGTGTGTGTCAGGCTTCATTTTCCTTCCCTCTCTTTCTGCAAAGACTGCAAACAGCTCAGAACAACCATTACCATCATGGTTCATGAGAAGATTTAAGCAAATATTCAACTTCAAGAAATATGTTAAATTTTCTCCAATATCTCAGTGTTTTCTGGTATAAAAGTGCCCTTTACTTCATAATAAACAGTCTTAATAATTTTTACTGTATTTCTTTAGTGTAATTTAATTGTCTAGAAGTATTATCACTATTTGCATTACTGCTAGACTGTCTAATGTCACAAAGGGCAGACTGCAGATTTCATGCAGTCTATGAAAACTTTTAAGCAGCTTATGAAGGGACTTCTCAACTGTGGTCACTTCTGGTCAGAACCAGTTGATTGTTAATGTTGCAATAATTAGAGGAAACTTTTCAGCTCGGCTGCAATGGGCAGCTGCTCAGGTCCAAAAGCTGCAGGGGCTGTCAATCACTCCAGTCTTGGGACTGTCTGTTTTCAGGGATTTGTTAGCCTGTGAAAGATCCCACTTCACAACATGCTCTTCTGCCCTTCCACTTAAAACTATACAGTGTCCAAAAGCTCCTGAAATTATTTTTCCAGCAGTGTCATGTTGCTAGAGTCATAGATGGCTACATTTTGGACTCCTGGGACATCAAAGCAAATGTACTCACAGTACTAAGGACATGGAGAATTGCACTTCTGAGCTACTGAAAGTCTAAACAGACATAGTGTCCAAAAGAAGAATATAAAAAACTTGGATTAATAATACTGAAGTAAATGAATTACTCAAACACTGTGAAGTCAGTTCTGTATTTCATGACATTTGATGTTAGTTTATGCAGATTAATTAAAAAAAATTAAAAAAAAAAAAAAACCTCTATATGTTTGAAATAACTGGTGCGTGACTGTGTTATAAATGGCTCAGGATTCAAATTAGGATTAAATAAAAAAATAAGATTTATTGAAAGAATATAAAGGAATAGAGGTAAGCAAACAGCGCTGGGTGCACCGGGAGTCTCCGCTCCACCAGGACGCACAGCAGTTACATCAAGCAGCTGATTTTTATGCTCCTAGACTAATACATATTCATTACTACTTCTAAAAAAAATAGATTATTAAAATTAGCTTCCGGGGTGCAGTCCCTCCTACTGGAGCATGCGCAGTCTCCTCTGGGGTCTCTTCTGGGGGTCTCTAGGGGTCTTTCATGCTGAAGGCTCGTAGTCTTCCTCTCCCCCTTTGTACTTACTGGGCACCATTCCAAGTTTATAGAACATCCTCTTCAAGTCTTGTCTCCCAGCCGTCCTTCAGCTTCTTTCTCCTTCCTCTTTATCTCTCGGCCCCCCCTAACCAGATACCAAAGATCCACAGAGTATCCCATAACAGTCACTAGTTGTTATCA
This sequence comes from Aythya fuligula, assembly GCF_009819795.1. Classification (NCBI taxonomy): domain Eukaryota; kingdom Metazoa; phylum Chordata; class Aves; order Anseriformes; family Anatidae; genus Aythya; species Aythya fuligula. The sequence goes on along the minus strand of NC_045559.1, from coordinate 174,204,021 downwards.
GTTGTTCTGAAACTCCCAGACACACGAGTAATTAAAACATTCTTCCCCAGCCATTCACAGACACATCTATAGCAGTATTAGAAATAGAAGTCCGGAATAACAAAAGCAAACAGGTTCATAAATTTAAGGAGTGATAAGTTGACTAGAATGAGGGGGAGACTGGGACACACTGCATCTGTGGTTCAAGAATTAAATTGCCAGTGCAGGGCCCAGAGGCAGACAGGATTCAAACAGAATTGTTCTTTATGGACACGAATTGTTAAAACATTCCTCACAACTGGTTATACCTGAGTGTTTTTTGTTGTTGTTGTTGTTTTGGCTTGTTTTGTCTTTTTTTTTTTTTTTTTTTTTTTGGGTTGGTTGATTGGTTTCTTGATATGGTTTATGTTGTTTTGTTTTACTTTTAAGGTAGATAACCAGTTGTCTTAAGACACAATAAAACTTTTTAAAAGTCACCTAGTGAAAGAAAAAGATCTCAAAGTTACCAAATTCTGTTGAATTCTTCTCTATTTTTTTTTTAATTGAGAGGAGAATTTTATGCACAGTAATAAATTATATGTGGTTTTAATTAGAGCTTGAATGTGTTTGAGCAGCTGACATGAATTGCTATAACAAATACTATTTTATATTTTTGGCCTTTGCATTAGATTACTGGCATCAAGAGCAGCAGTAACAAAATACTAGGATCTTTCTGTTTCATTAACTAGAAAAATACAGAAGACCTATACTGAGGATAAAATAATAGATCTATAAATTCTAAAGGACAGCAAGAAAAGACTAGGATGACATGTATGAATGTCAGCATCATACTTGAAAGACAGAGGATTGTTCAAATCCTGTTAAGGCTGTAGTTATTTTAATTTGAGTGTCTCCATCAAGGCAATTACAGATTTATCCTTTCCATTTCTGTAGGAAAAAAAAAAAAAAAATCAGATTAGAATATTTCATATGGAAAGAAGCTAAGCAAGAATTTGATTTCTGAAACCATTCAAATATGTTCTATCTGTTATGTTATTAAACTGTTATGTTCAAAAAGAATGGTTTGGATGTTTAACCAATATAATTGGCCTAGAATGTCTGGCCACCTTCCTTTATGAGCTCCTGAGAAGCTGTAGAAACTGATTCTTCTGGAAACTATATGGACCTGAAAGCTGCATTCCCTGTTATATGTTCCAGACCAAGTTCATATCTATGTGATAATAAATTATGCATGACAATACCTGATGCTTTTGTAAGAGTTATACCTTACAGCATGAGATAACTATAACACACTGCAAAGCACCTGCATCTTCACCTCAAAGAGCCGCTACTGCTGTTAATAGGTATAGATGAGATAGGAGACTCTTCTACATGGTCTGACTTCAGAAGTTGTCATCATTAAGGCCTTGGAGGGAAGAGGGGCCCAAGAAAGCTGGTTAATACTCAAGGATCACATCCGCCAAGCTCAAGAGAGGTCTCACCCAACGAGCACAAAATCAAGCAAAAATGATGAACAAGGAACCCCTGGCCAAACTCAGTCATAGGAAGGAAATATAATAAGGCAGAAACAGGGACAGGCAATCCATGAGGAATATAGAAATACTGTCCAGGCATATGGAGATGTGGTTAGGAAAGACAAAGGACACGTTGAATTGAATCTGGCAAGAGATCTCAAAGACAACAACCAGCATTTCTGTAAGTAGGTGACAAAAACTAGGGAAAATATGGGGGCTCTGCTAAATGAGGTGGGTGACCTAGTGACAGAAGACGAAGTGAGGAAAAGTCTTAATCTCAGTCTTTACTAGTGAGACCGGCCTGCAGGATCACCATGCTCCATAGAAGAGGGGTAGGTGGTCCAAGGAAGACTTACCCTTGGTGGAAGAGGATCAGGTCCAGGAATGCTTAAGCATATGCAACCATGGGGTTCCACTTGCAATAATCTTTCAACAATTACAGTAATCCAGAGGAGTGATGTATTGGGTTTGGTAGCAGGGGGCTTCAGGGGTGGCCTCTGTGAGAAGAGTCCAGAAGCTGTTCTATGTTAGGTGGTTTCAGGTGGCTACAAAAGGGACTGGCTGCCAGCCAGAGCCAAACCAGTGAGTGATGTTGTTTGCACTTTTGTGAGAATATTTTTAAGAAAGGGAAAAAACTGCTGCACAATAGCAGCTGGGAGAGAGAGAAGTGAGAAACAGCCCTGCAGCCCCCAAGGTCAGTTCAGCAGGAGGTGCTGCAGGCATGCAGCAAAAGTTCCCTGGCGTCCTGTGGAGAGGCCCCTGGTGGAGCAGGCTGTCCCCCTGCAGCCCATGGGTCCCACATGGAGCAGATCTCCATGCTGCAGCCCCCCCATGGGTGGAGGAGCCCCCGGTGGAGCAGGTGGATGTGGCCTGGAGGAGGCTGCAGCCCATGGAGAGCCCCTGCAGGAGCAGGCCCTGGGCCGGATCTGCAGCTCGTGGAGAGGAGCCGATGCGGGAGCAGGGGGCCTGGGGGGAGCTGCTGCCCATGGGGGACCTGTGCTGGAGAAGTTTGCTCCTTACGGATGGACCCCATGGTATGGTCCCATGTGGGAGCAGTTCTTGAAGAGCTGCTGCCTGTGGGCAGCCCCTGCAGGCTCAGTTTGGGAAGGATGGCATCCCGCGGGAGGGACACCATGTGGAGCAGGGGCAGGGACCATGAAGGAGCATCGGAGACAAAGCATCAGGGACAGACCATAGCCCCATTCCCCAGTGCTGCTTGATGAAAGAACACAGAAGAATGTGGATGGGGAGAAAGGTTTTTTGTTGTTGTTTCTTTGTTTGTTTTTGTTTTTTTTTTCTTTTTTTTTAGTTTCCCATTGCTCTAAGAGCAACTAATCCTGGCACATGAAGGACAAGAAAATCATCAAGAATAGTCAGCATGGCTTCACCAAGTCAGGCTTGACCAATTTGCTAACCTGCTGTGATGAAACAATTGGCAAGGGAAGAGCAGTAGATATTGCTTACCAAGACTACAGTATGAATTTTGGCATTGTGTCAAAAAATCTCTTAAGAACCACAAGAACCTCTTAGAAAACCTGAGGAAATATAGCCTGGATGAGAAAACAATTAAGTAAACTGAAGACAAAGAAGCACATTAAAAAATATAAGAAAGGAAGGGCCCAGAGAGTGGTGATCTGTGTAGCACAGTCTAGTTGGAGGCCAGTAACTAGTGGTGTACTCAGGAGGCCAAGTTTGATGGGGTTTTGAGCAACCTAGTCTAGTGGAAGGAGTCCCTGCTCATGGCAGAGGGGTTGGAATTAGAAGACATTTAAGGTCCCTCTCTGGAGGTATTCAAGGCCCGTCTGGATGGCTATCTGGGCAACCTCTCTTGAGATCCCTTCCAACCTTTACAATTTTATGATTCTGTGATTGTGTCCCTGCTTGAGTTGAACCAGATGATCTCCAGAGGTCCCGTCCAACCTCAACGATTCTATAATTCTGTGATTTATCTCTTATGCCTAGGTAAACAAGTGTAGCTATCCTGAATAGGTTTGCACTCTGGGTGACCAGTATATATAGTCTCCATATAATGTACCTCACTGTCTTTCTAATTTACAACTTTGTAGTCTTTATGGTGAATTGAAATGTTACTCAGTTAAGGCCACCTAGTATGAACATTATGAAAATTAGCTCAGTTCTTTTATTTTTATTTATTTTAATTAAAAGCACGTGCAAAGCTTACACTTTTTTTTTTTTTTTTTTTTTTTCTTAGATAAGGAAATATGGTAACACAAATGAATTCATTTTCTGGTTTTTTTTTTTTTTTTTTTTTTTTTTTTTTTTCTATCCAGTAGTAGTTCTGCTAATTTATATCAGAATAAAATAACTATGTGTCGTGGTTCCGCTCGAGTGGGCAGCCGAGCTCCACCACAGCCGCTCTCTCACTCCCCCTCCTCAAAGAGGAATGGGGAGAAAATATGTGAAAAGGGGCTCAAGGGTTGAGATAAGGATGAGAAAATCACTCAGTAATTATTGTAACGGGCAAAACAGACTCGGCATAAGGAGATAGTAAGATTTATTGCTTATTACTAACAAGCGAGAGAAGTGAGAAAACAAAGGAAAAAGCAAACCAAAAGCACCTTCCCCCCCATCCACCGTCTTCCACCTCCTCCCCCCGAGCGGTGCAGGGGAACAGGGGAATGGGGGTTATGGTCAGTCTACAGCACTTCTTCTCTGCCGCTCCTTCTCGGTCACTCTCGTCCCCTGTGCTGTGGGGTCCCACCCACGGGATGCAGTCCTTGATGAACTGATCCAGCGTGGGCTTCCCACAGGCAGCAGCTCTTTCAGAACTGCTCCAGATATGGGTCCGTACCACGGGGTCCATCCCTCAGGAGAAAACTGCTCCAACCTGGCTCCCCTACGGGCAGCAGCTCCTGCTGGGTCACCTGCTCCTGCATGGGCTCCTCTCCACGGGCTGCAGGTCTGGCCCGGAATCTGCTCTGGCAGGGGTCTTCCACAGGCGGCAGCCTCCGTCGGTGCAGGGCCACCTGCTCCACCGTGGTCTCCTCCACGGGCTGCAGCGTGGAACCCTGCTCCACCGTGGTACTCCATGGGCTGCAGGGGGACATCCTGCTTCACCATGGTCCTCACCACAGGCCGCAGGGGACTTCTGCTCCGGCGCCTGGAGCCCTCTCCCCCTCCCTCTACACTGACCTTGGTGCAAGGCTGTTCTCTCACTCCCTTGACTCTCCCGGCTGCTGTGTGGCGCAGCGTTTTTTCCCTGTCTTAAATATGCTCTCACAGAGGCGCAAACAACATCGCTTATTGGCTCAGATCTGGAAAACAATGGGGCCCTTCCCAAACATGGGGCAGCTTCTAGATCTTTCTCACAGAAACCACCCCTATGGCTCCCTGCTACCAAAACCTTGCCACGTAAACCCACTACACTATGATTTTCTTATTTCCATTACAATTAGAGGAGAAAATTCAGAATATGTAGGGGATAATGGAGTTACTCTTGTCAGCCTTCAGGATAGGCAGCATACAGTCTGTGCAGCATGGTCTTCAGTACACAGTGTATATTGAAGCCTGGGTTTAGGCCAATGGTGGGATAATTTTGTTGCCAAGAGTCCCTTAACTAGTTAAAGGAAAATTAACAAAGACATATTTGGCCCTGTTTCATATTCATTTATTTGACTGCTATGTAGATGTGTTCCTAAGGGAATTATGGACCCGATCTGTAACATTCTTACCATCTATAATAATTTTCAACTGTAGTTAAGCAATTGAGTTTCTGAACTTACAATCATTTATACTTTTCCACTCATTTTGGTATTTCTATCACACAATATGCTGAAAATCCATCTCTGTAGGATGTGGGACCCTTCATAGATCCAGAGAGCTGTGATCCATGCTCCCCCTGCTCTCCCCAGCTGCTGATGCTAAGACCTCACTTGCTCCAGTAGCTGGCACCACAGTCAGTGGGCCAACATCCCCAGCCTGACTCCAGTAGCTGGTACTAAATTCCACTCATAGCGGTCACCCTGTAGCAGGTTCTTAAGCCTTTCCAGACCCATACAGACACATACTAGCTCACTCACTCCAGTAACTGGTACCACAGTTGGTAAGCCTACAGTCCTAGTCTGACTCCAGTAAGTGGCACCAGTTTCACTAATACAGACACAGGCCTCTCCAGCAGCCCTTCAGCATGCATACACATGGTAAAGAGTGAGAATATTTACAGAGAAAGATAACAAAAGATTAAATGAGAAACTATAAGAAGGCAGGACAGACTGCAGAGATCAGTCGCAGGGCTCATCCAGATGAGTGTACACACCATCTCAGTTTCACATGTGACCAGCCCTTTTATACCCTCGTCAAACTATTCGTCACTTTGCTCCTCATGCTCCCTCCTCCCCCTGCACACCCCCAAGGGTTTGCAGAATCCCACAGTTCTCTGCACACTCCCAGTCTGCCCTCTCCCCCCGACCCTCCTTGAGCTCACAATCTTATCAGCTGCAAATTCCAGGTTGTTCTTCCTGGAAGTGGCACCTATAATTTGATAGCCCATCAGTTAGTGAGACAGGGAGGTTTGTTTCTTGTCATTTTCTCCATTTTGCTTTGTCAGGAAAAATGTGTCTAAGCACCTTTCATGCTGGTTCCCATTCTATGGTTCCCATTACTTCTAATCATCGCAATCCAGAAATCCTTTCTCAGACAACCTTGCCTGAACAAAATTTCCACGTTCAGTTTCTTTCCTGACCAGGTTTGGTTCCATAACTGATTCCCTTTCTTAGTGTCCCTTTCTTGCTTTGGAAAAGGTCCTTCACCAGATATCATTAAAGAAGCAGACATCCTCCTTCTACATACCCTTACACATATTAATAGATTATCTGCTTTATGTTTGGTTAAATCCTGTTACAGTGTGTTTGACAAATAGATCTCAAAAGTAGTACAAACCAAGTGAGCTACTGCAGTAGCAGAATAGTCTTTGGATTTTGCAATTTCTGCAATTTCTGACAGATCATCTGCCACAAAAATGCAATGAATACATTTCTTATATCTGACAAGCATGAGTCTTCAAGCACACCTTTAATTTGCTGCTGAGCAACAACCAGATCTTGCAGCAGGAGATTTCATGATACCTTGAATTTCAAATTGACATTAAGATTGGAAAGATTGGAGGGTTTCAAAGATACTAGTATAGGGATAAATTTATGTTCTGGAATGCAGACACAACTGTATGAATTAATGTTGATTGTCTAACCTTGTGGTGTGACTGGCAGAGTAGGGCAGAAGTGCTGTAATTCTCATGCATTACAGAAGGCATGGCGTTATTCAAATCCCAATGGTACTCCACCGCATTGATGAAATGACCGGGAAGGCCTAATTAAAGCTGTTCAGCTCAAATGTATTGATGTATTACATCTATTACAGCTTGGTTCAATAGGTCTACCCTATGAATGCTGCCATGCCTGTAGAGCAAACTAAACACACTGAATAAATAATGCTGGAAGGAAAAGAGATGCCCATGGAATCAAAGCAGAATCATGGAAAATGCAACAGACTGTCCTGCAGGCTTATTTTCATGCAATATTATATAAAACAGAACACTGCTTATTATTTAGAGACTACTACTGAGATTGAAAACTGGTATTGCATTTGGTAAGCATGATATTTTTGGTGCTGTTATTCAGAATGTAATTTCTTAAAAATAAAAGGGTTTTGAGAGATAAATTCTATTTATAATGAGCAGGAATTCTAGTTATACTGTATTTCATTTATGTCTGATTAATTTGGATGATAACTTGCTAAAAAATTAATTTCCACAAGAATATCTAACATTAAAGTTATTTATAGTTTGGCTACAGAGTTTAAGAAGAAAACTTTTGTGGAAAAGAATTTGATATATTTTGTTGATAAGTAGTAAATTCATCAAAACATATAGAGTGAGGGGGAACAAAACTAGTCACAAAATGAGACTGAATTCATCTTCTTGTCTGACTACAAGGCCTCATCAAAAAATGTCAAGCCACTTCATTTTGATATTTAGGTTTCTAGAAATGCCAAAACCTTTCTGTTCACTGCTTGTAACAAATATAAGATCTTTTTGTTTGGTTGGTTGGTTTGGTTTACAGTTTGACATCTGAAAAAGAAAAATGTTATAAAAATACCCTAAAAATGCAATGCAATGCAATGCAATGCAACGGAACAGAATAGGTTACAATACAATAAAATATTTCATTTCAAATAGACCAGACAATGTCATTTGAAGTAAAATGATAATTCCAGGGTTAATTTCTGCATTTACTATTAAAAAAAAAAACACACTTAAGTATGAAAAATTTGCCTCAACGTAAGTACAGTTTTTCTTGCTTTTACTTTGTCTGTAAAACTGAAAAAAAAATAATTACGATTTCTCTACCTCTGCCATACAGTCTGTTACTGAAATGTAATAGAATAGTAAGACTGTGAATCTATATGCAATTAAGTTGAGGTTAGTTGAATTTATAAATCTTTTTTAAAGGTAGGATAAATAAAAGTATCTGAGAATAAATTAATATATATATACATAAATATATTGAGATATTGCTTTCTTATACAACAAAAAGAGACTTCCTGGATACCTAAGTTCTAGCATCTTTTGGGGATTGGAGTAAAAAGGAAGTTATAGTAAAATATGATTCTGTAATCCTCTGGGAACATAATTTTTCTATAATTCCAGAACTGTCTTACAGAAAAGTTGTAGCCCTATGTAATGGCAGTTTAGGATAAGATTTGTGATAACAGAGCATCACAAATTAGGGTCTATAAAAACAAACAATCAAGCCACCAGACAAAACTATGTCTAGAATTATTATTATTACTATTATTATTATTATTATTATTGTTATTGTTATTATTGTTATTATTATTATTTTAGGAGCCTAAAGGAGCCTGATATCAAATTCTTGAATTTGAATATAAAATACAGCCCCTTCTGAACACAGTGGTATTTTCTCTTCCTTTTGCTTTCTGAGTTCAGCTTTCTGATAAGCCATGTTTCTTTTCATTTAATGGCAAGGGTGTTATATTTTATTCGGTCTGCCACTCAGTTGAAAAGCCCCTGTGATTGATGGGAGGTAGGTTTTCACAGAATCTCTGTGAATCAGTGAATCACATGATAATAATATAACATAACATCACATCACATCACATCACATCACATCACATCACATAACATAACATAACATCACATAAATAATGAGAGATCATATAAACCCCTTTGATTAAAGCAGGATGAAACACAGCAGGTTGCTCAGGGCTATGTCCAGTCACAATTTAAATATATAGAAGGATGGAGACTCCACCTTTATGGACAACCCAGAGTTTCTTATAGAAACCTTGAGTCACATATCTTTCTCATACATTTGTTTCAGTACTAAAGGAGTGCATAGCAGGTGAGTTTCTGGTTGGAGTGTCTGCTGTCAGGATGAAAAAGGAAGTATCTGCAAAGACTATTCAGAGTAATTTACCACTTGCAATATGAAAAAATGTGTTATTGCTGACCAAATGGTGACTTTGAGGCATAACACAGCTGTGGCAGGTGTTCACTGTTGATGTGCCTAGGAAGTAAACAGGCTATTTTTTGTGTATTCGTTCTACACTCCAAGCTGGCCCTGCAATTCCTCTGTCATGAGTTTTATGGTGAGCTTGGTGTCATGACTGGTACTTAAATGGTCTAGAAACAGAACGGAGAAATCTCCTTAGAATTTTATTTTCATATACTCTTATGTAGCAACCACTGCCTGGACATAAGTTTTTAGACCTTTCTAAGTATGCCAGTTTACAGGCAGAAGTAGATTCAGGATTAGTATTCCATTAATATGTAAGGAAAAGCTTAAGTTCTTGGACAAATAACAGAAACAAATGCACTTCAAAATCTGAGTGGACAGCAGGTTTGAAAAATGGTATAAAGCTGATCATATGGAAATAAGACTCTAATAGATGTCCTGTGAGGAAACCTGCTAACACAGACAGAGCACTGCAGAACAGATACATTCTGAAGCACCAGGACAGAAATTTCAGAAATTCTCTTCATTGCCTACAAATTCCCTACATGAAATGGGAACGTTAACCTTGACTTAAATGTCTAAAATTTCAGTCAATGAACTTTTGGAAATGCAAATGCTTTTAAGTCATCCCTCTGATCCTGAGCTTTCATATAATATTAATTTTATTTTCTATACTCATGGATTTTTAATCCAAATTATTTTATTATCCTAGAACTGATATGAAAATATTTATATGATTATATGGTGTTCTAGTCTGATTAAATTTTTAATTTTACAGAGAAGGAAAAATAAATTATACTGATGTAAGTACCTTTTTTAGTATTTGTGCCTCTTATCAGGAAGTTTACATTTATCACATTCCTTTAAGTATATTCTGCAGACTTAGATTTTCATAGCTTGTCTAAGAGCAAAGAAAGACTCTGTGATTCCATGTTGTGTTTTCTGTAAATAAAATGTGTACTTGGAAAGTCATATGAAATTCAGTTGGCTTACATGGCCTATTACAGTGGTTCTCTCTTTATGAGATAAAAAAAAAAAAAAAAAAAAAAAGTAGATAATTTCTAAATAAAGAATTAAATTAGAGGATACTAACAAAAAGATAAATGAATAATGTTCTGGAAATAATATATAAATAAAAACACAAAACAAACAAAAACACAGAGTAAGAAATGTGAGCTAATTGTTCATATAAAAACTTGAAATTATTCCAGATGATCTTTATTTCTTTGTATTAGAGATATGAGATTAACTTTTATTACTGTGTGAATGAATACAATTCAGTACATCTAACATGCATATCTCTTTTAAATCAGTTTCATAGTCTTATCATAAATAGTATCAGCCTGCCTTGGATAGGCATACTTACGTAGACTGAGTACAGGAAATTCCTAACATAAGAATGCCAAACCTGAATGGTGTAACGTGTGGTGTTGTAAGTGTTACATTTGGTTTTCTTTATCAAATTTAACAATTACCTAGAAGAAACAGCTAACAGGAGTTTTATGAGATGATGAAACACAGAAATTATACTAAAATAGGCAAGCATGATAAACATCACGGCAGTCAGATGAGAAAGAGATAAAGCTTATTGTTGATCAGAAAATATCTAAATCTGATTTTGGAAACTACAGGCCAAAGAGAATTTCATCTAAAACATGTATAAGGAAAATTTGTAACAGCTATACAGAAACAAAGATGATAGTTTACAGATATTGCAACGCATATCTAATATGTGTTTCAGCTATATATATCTCTGAGATAGCACAGCTCTTAAGTACCTCTTAAGAGGTATAATAGGATAATGGACAAAAGGATAGAACAAGGGGGAATGGTTTTAATCTAAAAGCAGGTAGATTTAGGTTAGACATTAGGAAGAAATTCTTTACTATGAGGGTGGAGAGGCACTGGAACAGGTTGCCCAGAGAAGTTCTGCATGTCCCATCCCTGGAAATGTTTAGGCAAGGGTCAATGGGGCTTTCAACAACCTGGTCTAGTGGAAGGTGCCCCTGTAGGGAAGTTGGAACAAGATGATCTTTAAGGCCCCTTCCAACACAAATTATTCTATGAGTCTATGGTCTTCAATTTTAAGCAAAAGAACTGATCAAAGTCTACATCTAGAAACATCCTGTTACTCAAATTGGTAGGTAATCTTTTATTATTATTATTTTTTTCTTTTTTTTTTCAGAATATTAGATCCACTTACATCCACTTCTTTAAAAGCCAGTATGAGTCTCTTTCTTTCTCTCTCTCTCTCTCTGTTGTTGTTTGTTGTTTTTTTTTGTTTGTTTGTTTGTTTGTTTGTTTTTCTTTTTTTTTTTTTTTTTTCTCTTTTCCCTCCCAACTTTTGTTCAAGGCTATATTATCTTCTGTACATAAAATGGAAACGGGATGTCGAGTAAACTTCAGGAACTCAGTAGTGAAGTATAACTTTGCAGTCATAACAAAGATGTTTGAAGCAATTTTGAGTGCTTCAATATTTGAGTACCCAAGCATATGCAAAGGAACTGATTTTCATATGAGATTGCTTAGAATCTTTCTGCATAAAAGGCTCTTTAAACTCACCTCAAAGTGGGCCAAGCTTCCTCCCTCTCTCTAACCTTCTCTCTTCTCTCACTCCTTTCCTCTTTATGCTATAACAATGATAGTAATAGATATTATCCCAGTACTGCACTATATAATGGGAGTTTCCATCTCTGACTCCTGTTTGTATTATGAATGGAAAGAATACCTAACACTGTTTCAACATTCCTCTCAAAAATGTCTGCTTTTTGACACAACTTGAAGAATCCATTCTTCATTCAGCAGTTTATGTGAAAATGTGCTTACAGCACATTTTGTTTTGAAAAGTTTCCTAAATGACTCAGTGGGGGTCAGGACTCTTAGAATCACACACATAATTATTAATAAAACTGATTGCTAATTTCTCAGTTCTGCTAGCTAGATGTTATAATTGTATTTGTATCAATATTCAAGCTGTGCCAGTTCTGAACAATCCTGCCTCCAGCTGAGATCACAGAAAATGATGCACAACCTCAAGCTAACATATTCTTCATCTCCATATCAAGTACAGTGACAACCCGGTACATGGAAATGTAAAACTACTCAATAGTGTTTTGAAAGGTACCATCTGCCCTTTCTTTAAACTTTCAAGCTTTACTGATGCTGAAGGTTGTCAAGGAAGGAGGAAGAGAGAGAGCTGAATGAGAATTCCATTTTATTCAAAGTTGTCGCTGTTTTTTTTTTTTTTTTTTTTTTTGTATATATATATTTTTTTATTTCACTCAGAGGATGTTTATGCTTCTAGCCTTGTCTAAAAAGCCCCTCATCACATGACCCAAATCTAGTTCAAGCTATTAATTTAAGCTCTAATCAATATGTCACTAGGAGGTGTTATGCTGTGATGTTTATATTTTCATTTTGAACCATTTTTCATTTCTATGTAATAGTACTTGGTAAATAGGTCTGTTCATAAACACCACTGTCACCTGTCATAGACAAATAGCTTTCAAAGTGTAGCCAATTAGATTAATATTTATGTTTATTCACACTTATTAGGGTCTCATAAAACTAACAAGAAAGTTGTTTCCTTGCGTGTTTCTCCTTCACAAAACATGAGTCAGTAAGTCACTTGCATTGCCCAGCTGCTCAGCATATTCCCTAAAGAGGGATATTTCCTTCTTCATAAAGAGGAAACAAACAAACAAACAAAAACAAACAAAATCAAAAGAGAAAAAAAAAAAAAAACACTATCATGCAGAATAAACCACCAATGCATCATGTAAAAGTCTGATAAGAATGTCTTTCAAATAACCACAGCTGTACAGAGAGCATCCATTTTATATTGACAGTGATTTGGTAATGATTACAGAACAAGATTTAACCTTGCTTTGACAATGGATTTTTTTTTTTTATTATTATTATTATTTGCATTATAGGTCAACAACTGAATGATATCTGTCAAATTGTATACAATCACATCTGAGTAAATAATGATTTCCCCATGTCAGTCTTTGCTTAACAGTATTTTTGTCTGAGAAACGCCAGCAGCAAAATGACTATTAACTGCTTCCACCCACTGTTCTTAGATAATTATCTGTATCTTTGCTTTCTGGGCTGATGGGAAGTAGCAAGTATACAAGCCATTTGTTCTGTTAGTGTTACAGGCTTCATATTGCTGTGGGTTAGAGTCTGCTCGGTCACATATTACAGCACAATGTTACCTAAGACATTAGAATGTGCCATATATTCATCTCCCTTTAGAAATATGAGGTGACATCATAGCAATTTTTTACCTATTGAAATAGGCAGACATTTCTGCATGATGCAAAACTGAACTATGAAAGTAAATTAGAAAACCAAACGAACATCTCTGAGTTTCCAGCAGTTGTGATATGTATTTTTCTTGTAATCTAAAGATGCTTAGTGCTAGAATAGGTGAGAAATTACTAGCAGCCTAGTCATAGATATGTCTGCAAGTCTCACTTTCATTAACAGGCAATGTGTGCCTCTGGCTTACAGTAAATCCAGGTGGAGAACAATTACATAACTGTCACATTGGTACCCAAAAGAGCTTACAGAATATGTGTGAATTGCCAACAATGTCTCCAGAGATTCAGGTAACTTACTGAAATATTTAACACTAGCTCTTACGATACATTTTTATTCCCTCCTTTAAAATCCCATTCCCTATAGCAAATACATTTAGGCATATTAGTAAATGGCCAAAAACAGAATTGTTTATTTTACCAACTAATCCTATGGATTTCACTGCAGTGGGATTCAGCCCTGTACTACCCATGATTAACAATTGGCTCTGCAAAATAAAAACCCTTGTTGACAGAGCTAATCAAAGTACAATCTATTGCAGTGTTCCCTCCACCCCCCAAGTCAGCAAAAGTAAATATTAAAATAGATAAGAAGATTATAACTATGTTAGAACAGGGTAGGTGAACCTGTGATGCATATAATTTTATGTATAAACAAAGTTGTGTTCCATTGTCTTCATAGAACTTCTCTTCATCACTTTGAACAATGCTTGTATCCAAAGTTAATGCCCCTGAAACCAACGCCATAGATTGTTCTTTGGACTTTGATTCTTTTCAGATACAGAACCATTTGATACTTATTTATAAATCTTTATATGCAAAGATGTACTTTATAAATCAGATTCTTTATACTACATGGAGTGCATGAGTGCGAATGGCACAATAGAGCCCAGAGGCATATTTGGTTGTCCAAACACAGAGATGTCTACTCCCCTTTGAAACAGTCTTTGCTGTCCCTCCTAGCTTCTAACTGCTGCTTCAGGAATTTGTGTATCTCCATGCCAACCTTGTGTAGGTGTATCATATCTATGCACAGGTATTCTGCACACCTTGTGTCATAATTATGAGTTCCATGCATCTCTCAGGTGCCTTGGGACATCTCAAACATCACAAGATGTCTGTGTTTCAGCAGATGAAGCAAGTCACGGGTATCCGTTGCTTATCTTGGGAATGAGATACACAGCCCACATGTCGATACCTGAAATGTGAATGGATGTCTGGTTTTAGCACTAAAACCTCATATACCTCTGTAGAGTCAAGAGTATCCTTATAAAAGCTATATTAAACTGGCATAAGTCTGGCTGCAGAATGAATTGTTACCTTGAAAACCCAACAGGACCTGTGGTATAAGGTAGTTCTGTGACAAACAACAAAAAGCGTCTGAGAATACAGGCAACCTTTCAATATCACCTTGCAAACAATAGCCTAGATGTAATTCTGATAAATGTTTGCTAGCACGATGTTCTAGATTTCCACTCTTTCAGGAAAAACAAAAAATAATTTGTGAGTTCAGACCACAACTTAATCAAGTCAGTGTAGTTTCATTTGGATATGTTGCACAGCATTAATTCTTACTTCCTTCCAAAATAACTTGGTCCTTGATTTATCAAAATACATAATCTCTTGCTTAATATTTTACACATAAGTCAGAGCATTGCATTATAAGGACTTTAAGACCAGATTAATTTCACCTAGCTTGCTACAGATTCAGACATTAAAGTACATACAGTGCTGTATAAAATATATAGTTAGGTGTCTAAAACTCTCTTTTTATTCAAGAATGGCTTGAAATTTGATTTAATTAACTTAACATTAAAATCTAAAGCCATCTGTGTTTTCCTAAATTACCCTACTGGACCTTGACTGCAACTTCAGAAGGTCAGGAGGTTTCTGTATATTCAGCTGATAATTTATGGGTATCTCAGCTACAATCAGGTATTTCGAATGACACTAGATGCTTATGTGTGAGCAATAGAACAAGCAATCATTTGAAAGAAAAAGAAATCTGCAGAGGTTAACTTAATCCCTCCTATTTCACAACAAGACCATTATTTGGAAATGTACATCTCTTGCTCTGGATGCACAAGGCACATGGACAGCTGACATAGTCTTAGTTGGTGAATCTTATGTAACTTGAATCTCTCCCTTAGTTAGCAAAACATAATAAATTAATTGTCATTTGCTCCAGCATTATTATTATTATTATTATTATTTTATTTGTGGAAAGGACTTTTGTTTTAAGCGACCAAATTGCTGTAACGATTCATGAATAGGCATAAGAGCCATCTGGCATGTTTTCAAGATGACTTGTTTTACTACACAATGTTTGTAGTGGTTCTGATACAGTAACCTGCGCAGTGTTATTTTTGTCCCAGCTTAAGTGAGCAGAAATGGTCCCAAAGATTTTATTACTCTTTTACCTGAGAAAGCATTTTTGTAATATTAGACAAGATAATAACACTATATCATGATCTGATATTTTGTGGATTACAAATAATAAAAAAAGAGTTCCTTGACTCTAATTTAAACACTTACATGGTATGAATGCCTTCATTTAACTGGAAAGGTGACTTATAGCATAAAATTTCAAAATTGTACTTGAGTAGATATGAGATTTTCTGTAAATATCAATGCACTAAATTTCAAACCAGCAATTTTCTCTAAGATAAGTCATATTGTAGAAGGCAGGAACTGGACCTTGATATAATGAACTTAAGTAAAAATGATTGGTTTTGATCAAAAATAATGAAATTATTTCAGCAATACCATATATACTAATGAGCATGTGATCCATCAAGTGGTAAACTCACAGGTACATCTCTGCAAATGGGCTGGACACCATCCAGGAGGTTAAGAGAGAAATCATATTTTATCACTGCCTTGAGGAAAGTCTCATGCATGGCTGCTTTAGTTCCATTGAACAAAAGAGAGATCTGTGGAGTCTTTAGATCCATCCTCTGGACTCTTACAGGATGACCTACCTGTGATTCATCTTATTTACTATGGTGTTAATGTGTCTGTTCCACTTCAGGGTTGAGAAATTACAGTAAGTTCCACTGTCTTCAGTGAGAGATTTTGGTAAAGCTACATGCAAATACTGCATGAGAGTAAATCTTAATGTATAACCTTTGCAACTGTTACTACAAATCAAAATCAATTGTCCTAATTTATTTTTAAATAAAAAGCATGAAGCGTAAGTACTTCAGTCAGTGTTTTAAAAAGCCACTACTGTAAGGATATAGAGACTTTCTGGAGAGTGCATTGATGATAAAATGACCAGTCTGGATCAAATAAAGCCCTCAGCTATGCTTCATGCTTAATTACGCTCAAAGTGATTCAAAGCTATTTGCTAGCTATGTCTACTCTAATTTCTAAACTCCTATTCACAAAGCTGATGGAATCCAAAAAAAACAGCTCACGCTGCTGAGCGGGATGACCAGAAGCAGCACCAGAAACTAGAGGAATTTGCCTTTTGTATTTCTCTTTCACCGAAGGCAGTAAGCTAGTGTATGCTTTAGCTGTCAAACAGCATAAGTCCTTTTGGCTCATTTACAGTAGAATGGGCACGATGTGACTTGGAAGAAATCAGCTGACATAAGGTGGAATTGTCTGTGAAAAAGAAGAGGTTGTTATTGGCTGGTTTTGTTAGATATCTTGGGAAGAGAAAGAAAAACGTCATTCTCTGCATGGATCCTTACAGCTCTCCAGGATGGCAAGCCATTGACAATGACAAGGTACCATCTGTTAAAAAGCTATTCTGTAAAAAACCTGAAGCTGCTGGAGGATTTTGCTGCATTACAGTCAGCAAAATGGTGTGTTTATCATATCAGGAGCCTGTGGATGTCTGTAAGCAAGTATGCTTTAACACAGACCAACTTTCTGACTCAACTAGATAAGAATGGTGAATACATTATAATTATTTCAAGAATTCTGAAAGTTATTCTAAATTTACATTTTTAATATCTGCCAGGAATAACACACAATTTCATCTGGGAGTATTATAAAAATCACTGTTTGGAGGGGTTGATTTAATACTTATTGCATATGGAAGAAGAATATATATATATATATCACACTGGCTAGCCAATCAATATCTTATATATTCCTCTTGAATGCATTTTTGTCAAATTTTCCATTAAACATGCCAAACTTTCAATATTAAATCCTGAGCAAATCTCTTTTGTGTATGTGAAACTTGAAAAATATCAGATAAATGAAATATGCTTGCCTAAGCAAGTTGATGATTTGTAGATATATCTGCATGTTGCTTGTTTTATCTTACAAAACGACCAGTTATACTGTGTGTCTTTGATTATTTAAGGAAAATAAAACTCAATAAAATTTCAGTTCTTCCACTCCATATATTATAAAAATACATTAAAGAAACCCATATTTCCTACAGAAAAATAAAATAATCATATGCAGAGTATGCTAATGATCTTTTGAATAGGGCAGGTTTTGCATTTAAAACATTGTGTAGACAGCAACAATAATAATACTACTTTAATGTAGACCATGATGCAATGAATATGACTGTAATTAGATACTCCCTGCAAATGATGTTTTAAAGTCCTTTCTAGTCTGAATTGCACAATACTACTACATAATAATGTCACTAATAATTTAAAACCATGTGCTACACCAGACAGACTGGAACCATTCTGACTTAGAATTGTCTTCATATACTTTAACAGATCTTAGTAAAGTTTCTACAGTTTCCTTTTAGTATACTCTATATACACCTGAGTTTAATTGTTTGTTTAGAGATCACAGATTCAAGAAATCTAGCAATTACATCATCAAATCTCAGACCTGTCATCATCAGCTAAGACTCTTAGAAGTGATTTTAGGAGACTGCAGTAAATCATGTACTGCACTGTATTTTTCTCTATAGTGGGTTAAGATCCTCACTCACAGCTGCTCCTTATTTTACTCAAATGAAACATTTTCTGGAGGTACAGCAGGACTCATGCAATAGTTGAAGAGGAGATCCCCATTTGTGGAATGATTGTGTAATTCTCAGAGGTTGTATGGAACATGTGAAAGTTATTCATTGTATATGGAATTAATTAGACTGAGTTCTCAGCTAGATTAAGTTGGTACAGCTCCACACTCTCCCATGAAGCTATACCAGTTTTCCAAAACTGAGACTATGGGAAGGAATCTATTCACTAAAGGGTTAAATGAAAATTTTCAGTCATGTTGTAACCCAGTTCCAGTTGGCATTTTGTTTTCTTTTATTCCTTTTAGAAGCCTTTCAGACTCATTCTACTGACCAACACTCTCCTGCTTTTTTTTTTTTTTTTTTTTTTTTTTTTTTTTATATTGACATTGTTGAATGGTCTGGGCACACTTTTCTGGCATCGTATCCCAGGGTCTGATGAGCTTTCCTTTTAAGGCTAATTTTCACCTACCTAAGAAATGTTGTTGCTTATATACCATTTTGTTAAGTTGATGTCAACCACTCAATTTGTGTCAGGGAAAAAAAAAATTGTCAATATTTTACATTCTTCTGGCTTGTGAAGAGCTTGGGCAAATGCATGTATATAAATGTGTTATATACCTGCTTTCTAAATTTAACTATTTTAATATTGGATTTATCCTTGGCTAAAGTCTGTCTCTGCTTCTTGTTTAAATCTGGAGGCAGATTGACATTTATTCCTTGTTTTTGTTGTTATTGTTGTTTTGGACACTAATAACAACAGACAACAACAACAACAAAAACATTTACTACCATACTACCAGCCCTTGAGGTGTAAAATGTTGCATATAATCCTCCTTTGGAAACAGCCAGAGAGAATATGGAGACTGCAGTTTTGTGGTTTAACCTGGTTGGCAGCTAAACACCACACAGCCGTTTGCTCACCCTCTCCCCTTCCTCTATGGGATGGGGGAGAGAAACGGGAAAGTGAAGCCTGTGAGTTGAGATAAAGACAGTTTATTAAGACAGGAAAATAATAATAACAATAACAATAATAATTATAATCATCATCATCATGTGTATGAAACAACTGATGCACAATGCAATTGCTCACTACCTGTTGATCGATGCCCAGCCTAACCCTGAGCAGCCGGTCCCCCCACCCCAGCTAGCCACCCCTATATTTTGCTTAGCATGATGTCAGATGGTATCGAATATGCATTTGGCCAGCTGGGGTCAGCTGTCCTGGGTCTGTCCCCTCCCAGCTCTTGCTGTGCCCCTAGCCTGCCTGCTGGCAGGACAGAGCGAGAAGCTAAAAAGTCCTTGGCTTGGTGTAAGCACTGCTCTGCAACAATTAAAACATCAGCATGTTATCAGCACTCTTCTCATCCTAATCCAAAACATAGCACCCTACCAGCTACTAGGAAGAAAATTAACTTTGTCCTAACTGAAACCAGGACAAGCAGAGAAGGGAACAGGGAGGGATGGAGGAAAGAAGAGACGATATGTGGAAGGACAGGGTGATGTGGAGATGAAATGAGAAAAGGAGGCAGAAAGGAACGATAGTAGAGTCAAAGTCCACACATTAAGATGAAATCGTCTATGTTATGTTATTTTATATGTCAGTTGGGATGGGATCTGTGAATAAGATATGGATTTTTAGAATGAAACAGAAATGTCAAAAAAGCCTGACAAAGAGATCTATGGATTATTAGTGCACATTTAACAGTATTTGCTTGGTGTTCCAAGGCTTGTAAATCAGTCTTCTCAAAGTTTTGAAGTAAGCTCATGCTCACTGAATGATGGTGCATGCATACTGAAGAATGGTGGCTTCAGCTCAACCATCTTCAGGTATTTATGACATAGGCGTCTTTAAATCAGCAAGGTAACTCAGTTCATTTGCCCATGCAAATATGTCAAATGGCATTTGCGTGTATCCAGCCTGACCTCAAACTTTTATTCTGAAACATCACAGACATCTCAAAGGTTGTATGCCATTTCTGTCTGCCATCTCCATTCACATGTCTTGGGTAGAGCACAGCTTCTCAAATGGCACCCAACGTTTGTGTGGGTAAGTAAATAGAACTTTAGATCCTCCTTTACTAAAACGGGATATAAGGAATCCATCCTGCATGTAGTCAGGCACACTGAAATTATCTACTTTAAGAGAGGTGAATCTATAACATCCAAAAAGATGCTTAAGTTCCACCAAAGTTAATGCATACCATAGACTACCTTTGCCTTCAAATCTCATAAAAGATTACAAGAAAAGGAACAATAAATAAAGGAACTGACTGAGCTGGAGGGAAATAAGAGGGTAAAGAAACAAATAGTAAGTAAGAGGCACAGACCAAAAAGAAACACAATAGAAAAGAATATGCAAGAAAAGCAATATTTTTACTTTATATATTTTTAATTTAAAAGGCCAATATTCAGTGCTAGAACTAGGTAAAGTAAGCAGTGACTGAGCAAAATATATAAAAACATGCTTTAGTTTCTCTGAGACTTTTGCTGAATCCTACATAATAACACCTTTTCTACTTTGGCTAAGGAGATGTATACGCAGTTGACTAAATGATAATGTTAAAGTGTGTAAATTGAGGCACAATAACAGGAACAAAACTGTAACTTAGCTACAAGGCTCTGTTTAGCAACATATGAAAGGTCATGGTAATTCTTCAGCACAGCAGTTTTTAAGAAGCTCCTAATAAAAAAAAAAAAAATCATCCCAAAGGTTTCTTAACATTAATATTATACCTCAGGCATTGGGTTTTCCACAACCATTTTCTGTGCAATGCTGAGAAGTCTAACAGTGTTTAAATCAGTAAGTGCTCAATTGTAAAACTTGTTAGACTCTACTGGTGAGCTCACAACCACGGGAATTGTCCTACTGAGCTGCTACTTAATTACTTTTGCCTTATTCATATTTTCATTAAGCTAGTAGGCTGTCTTTTCTGTAGCATGCTCTATATCTTTTCTCTCTGGAACTGAGATTGTATTAAATTACTGTACTTTACCTTATCCTGAGTGTTTTACAGTTGCACCCTAATCACTTTAAGACATTTCATTTTTGCATAGCCTTTTAATGGTGCTGACATATTTTGCATTAAATTGCATGCATATATTAAACATACAATTTGGGGATAAGCTATTTGGGGCCTGGTTCTGCTGCACATACTCAATCAGTGAGACTAATTTTGTAACAATACTCTTCAGGGGAATAGCATCAGGTATTTAAGTTGACACACTGAATTTCATAAAATGGGTAAATAGTTGATCTGTTTTTGCTGTTTATGGAGCAACTTGAGGAAATATAGCAGGATTCCAAATACATGCACTTCAAAACATATGGATAGGTAAATCTTATGTAAGTCTCTGCTGACTTCAGAGCTTGGTAGTTTCCCAAAACACAGTAAGGAAGACTTCATTACAGCATTTTCAAATTATGTGCAGGGAAACAATTCCCATGTAATTCAGTAACAAAGTGTCCTTGCTTATAGCCCTTATTCCTCATGGGTCCAATGTTAGGAATGGACCTGTTGTTGTTGGGCATATTATTTAGCTGAGGTATCGGGGCAGAGCATTTCTGCTAGACAGAATTTTCAGGTAGTTCTTTTCAACAAGAAACACTGATGAAGCAGGTATAACATGTAGGCATATGTGGATGCCACTTGTTCCATTTGCTCAATGGACATTCACTGAGTATTCACAGATTATCAAAATTATTGAGTTTGGAAGGGTCCTCTGGAGGTCATCTGTCCAAACCCCTGTTCAAGGAAGGCTACCTACAGCCACTTTCTGCCATCATGTACAGGGATTTTGGGATATCTTTGAGGAGGGAAACTCCACAACCACTCTGACTATGCCAGTGTTTGGTCACTCCCAGAGTAAAAAAACTGTATGAGCCACTCCTCCCAGCTTTGTGTCATCAGCAGACTTGCTGAGGGTATACTCTGTATCATCATCCAAATCATTAATGAAGCAGGACTGGACACCTGGGATACATTGATGGTTAGTAACCTCCAACTAGATTTCGTACCACTGATCACCAACATCTGGACCCAAATAATCACAAGCGACATTATTCCCTTACTCACCTCTACAAACATGTTATGTATTTGACTTATCTTTCTAAAGATAAGCAACTGGTGTACATTCCCCTGCAACCTTTTTTGTTTCTTCTATAAACCGATATAATTTCAATAAACATCTTTGCTTATAGATATTCAAAATTGTCTTAGGAATTATCTGAAGAAATTAGTCTATAGATGCAGACACAGACATAAATATAATAAGCAATAAAGAAATAGATATCCAATTTTTTTTTTTTTCAAATAGATGTTACACTCCTATTAAAGATTCAAAGAAACATGACATTTATTGCTCTAGTAAAGCACTTTTGCATTAAATATATAAAACGATTAAAGCTAGTATAGCAAATATGACACCAAATTTAGTTAATTTTAATTTTAGTTAATTTGAATTTAGTTAACTTGAATTTTATTTAATTTGAATACTACTTGAAGTTTTTAGAAAACTACTGGGTTATTTTTTGCAGATTAAAACTCTAATAGACCATATTATGTAGTCTCTACTGGAACATATTATATACCTTACTTAAAAAATTGAAATTAAAATAAACAGTAGAAATAAAACCTCTTGTCTTCACTAGCTTGCATCAAAAATAGTATAATAGTATATGTCGTTTTATTGGACTTATGTGGCAAGGTTTTGGTAGTTGGAGTTGTGAATAAGAATGTGAGTTGAATCAGTTTGCAAAGGTGAAAGCCATCTGACTGGCCCTAAAGACTGCTCAAAGAGAAAGTGGCCAGTACTCAATCTGTATACTCACTTGTAAAGTAAGCAAAATCCCTGTGGGGATGGCTACAGCAATGAAATCGAAGCAACTGGTAGTGCAAATGCAAATCCATTTGAGCTGCTTCACTGTGGTATGGATTTGGTAAGGAAGTGGGGAAGAAGCTGGAGGGGTGGTATCTGTGATAAGAGCCCAGAAATTCCCCATGTTAGATAAGACCCAGTTCCAGGGGGCTCCAAAAGGGACCTGCTGATGGCCAAAGATGAAACAATGAGTGATGCCGGTTGTGAATCTGTGAGAGAATATTTAAGAAAGGGGAAAAAACAAACAAACAAACAAACAAAAACAAACAAAAAACACAAACAAACAAACAAACAAACAAAAAAACACCTGATGTGCAACACCAGCTGGGAGAGAGAAAAGAGAGAAAAGAGAGAGTGTTGAGAGATAAACAACCCTGCAGACACCAAATTGAGTGAAGGAGGAGAAGGCAGACATGTTCCAGGTGCTGGAGCAGAAGTTCCCCTGCAGCTCGTGTGGAGAAGACCATGGTGGAGAAGGCTGTCCTCCTGAAGCACATGGTGTACCATATCAGATCAGGTATCTACCCTGTAACACATGTATGGCTTTAGGCCTCAACAGGTGGATATGGCCTGAAGAAGGCTACATACTGTGCAGGAGAAAACTCTAAGCCAGAACTGCAGCCTGTGGAGGGCAGCCAATGGTGGAGCAGAAAGTCTGGTGGGAGCTGCTGCCCATGGGGAACCACTGCTAGAGCAGTCCTCTCCTGAAGGATGGGCCCTGTGGTACAGACCATAGTTCCTGAAGAGCTGCTGCCTGTGGAAGCCCATGCAGGATCAGTTTGGGAAGGAAACCTATACTGAAGTCTTTTGCCAAAGGCATGAATAAATTTATTATGCTGAACTGACCCAAGATTCATCCCTAAAGATCATCACTTGTGTGTTCCTCCCATCCTGACAGTTTCCTATTTGTCTATCTTCTTCTTGACCAGCTTGCAGTTCTTGTATTAATACCTATGAAATTTAACTATAATGATATTTTCTCCTAAAGAACTTCCACCTTTTTGTTTAAATCTAGGAAAATTGACTCAATTTCCTTAAAAAATATTTGGCCTACCCTAATTTGTGTGATTCCTGCACTATACTAGTTGGAAGCAGAGTCTTCTTTTAGGTAGGATTAATATTCGCTGCCAAATATCCATGTGTTAGAGTGTCATATTTTTTATTCTGTTTTAAAAAAGGGAGTTGCTTTTAAATTACTTTCTTATTTTGATTGGACTCTTAATCTTTTATTAGGATAACTGATACAGTCACAAAAAAAAAAAAAAAAAGAAAAAAAGAAAAGCTGTAAGACTCTCAAGTGTTTTCTTCTGGTGTGAAGTAGCAGTAGTTTTCAGTACAACATAAGAGCACTTGTTCTGATTTTAGCTTGATTATGTCAATCATTTGAATCTTGTAAGAGCAAAAGATATTGCTAACTGGGGTGCAGAAGGTGGTATTAATGAAGGAGAAATGATAAAGTCAGTAATTCTACTGAACAGGAAAAGGCAAGTAATTGTCACACAGGGAACACAGGAGAAGCTGTGGAAAAAACATAAGGTTGCATAATACTTGTTTTTTAAAGATGACTTTTTATTCATTTATTATTATTATTATTATTATTATTATTATTATTATTATTATTATTATTATTATTATTATTTTCCTTTGAAAACCAGGACTGGGAAGTCATAGCTTTGGGGATGCAACCCAACTAACAGTATGAAATGTCTACAGTATAAATATCTAGACTTAAATCCATCAACTAAATAACTATCGGAGCCACTAGAGAAACACTCTAAAGTGTTTCACCAAACCTATTTCTTAAGATTACTTTGGGATTAAATGGATTATCTGAATTTGTTCCACAGGAACCTATTTCTGTCCATTTAGGTATAAGAGTACTCTGGGCAGGTAGTGTAGGTATAATGTTGTACTGGGTCTGGCTGGAATGTTAACTTTCCCGGCAGCAGCCCATTCAGTCCCATTCAGTGCCGTACTCTGTACTTGTAGCTGGAACAGCAGTGTTATCACACCAGTGTTGTGTCTACTGCTGAGCAGCAGTGGCACAGCATTGGGCCTTTCTCTAACCCTCCTAGGGGGTGGGCAAAAAGTGAGGAGAGAAACATCACTATGGCAGCTGACCTAAACCAATCAAAGGGATATTCCATACCATGTGGTGTCACACTCAGCAATAAAAGGTGGAAACAGGAAGAAGAGGGGAGTGGTGGGCTCTCGTTGAGAAGACGTCGGTCCTCCTCTCGAACACCGGCTGCATGCGTTGAGGCCTTGCTTCAAGGACGTGGTCAATCATCACTCATTTGTGGGAAGTAGAGAGTAATTTCTTTCCTCTGCACTTCCATATAGCTTTCATTTATTTTGTTTGTTTGTTTTCCTCCCTTTTTCCCCTTTTCCCTTTTACTTCCCCTTAGTTAAATTGTTTAGTTCATGGTAGTCTTTATTTAATTATTATAATTATTTCCCTTTAATTAAATTATCCTTATCTCAACCCGTGAGTTGTTCTTTGCTTTACTTCTCCCCCTCCTCATCTAAAGGAGGGGGAGTGAGAGAGCGGTTGTGGGGTTTAGCTGCCCAGCACGGTAAAACCACCACAGTCCTTAAACTTAACACAGTCCTAGACTTAAACACAGTCCTAGACTTAAATCCATCAACTAAATAACTATCGGAGCCACTAGAGAAACACTCTAAAGTGTTTCACCAAACCTATTTCTTAAGATTACTTTGGGATTAAATGGATTATCTGAATTTGTTCCAAAGGAACCTATTTCTGTCCATTTAGGTATAAGAGTACTCTGGGCAGGTAGTGTAGGTATAATGTATACATCATTGATATATTAATTTCAGACAGGTAAATTTCAGGTACATGTATCATTTCTTTTTTTACCTCTAATAGTTCATTCTGTTTTATAGGAGTGCCTATTTTCCCCTATATTGTCTTCATGGAAATGGTCAACATATTCTAGAGTATGAATACATAAAACTAACACAGGATGCATAAAACTAACACATTTTCATCATTTCATTTGAGAGGGACGATTCCCTGCTGAAGCTGTGAAAATATTCACCAGCAGCCCTACTGCTACAAGATTATTTGTGCAGCTATTGCCTGTTTTGGTATGTGGAAAGAGAGAATGTCTGCTTTATCAAGGGTATCTGGTCAAGGACCTTTTCAATGAGAGGAGATAATAAGACAAGGAGGAAGCTATAGGCAAGAATATAGTGAGACACAAACCCCATTGAAAAATGGTAAGAAAGGAAGTAATGAGAACCAAACCTGACTAGTCACACTACTTGATGAGGGTATGTGGGAGTATCAGAATACTTCTTCCAGCAAAGTTATCTGATCGTGGACCTTGTCAAATAGGATACTAAGGAAAAGAGGGAAACCATAAACAGAATATACAGAGACAAACCCCTGCAGGCATGCATACATCTTTAGCAGGTAAAGGAGGCAAGAATAACAAGGTAAACCTGAGGGCCCCAGATATTGGAGGGGGTTGGTGGGACTGTGCCAGCTGAAGAGGCACTGTGCAAGGGTGTCAGGAAGGAGAAAATGGAGATATACAGACAGGGTATAAAAAGGCCAGTAGTGTGTAAAACAAGGATGATCAGTACACTTGTCTGTTTGAGCCCTGCACCTGATCACCAGAGTCTGTCCCATCTTCTTATATCTTCTTATTAAATACTTTCTAAACTATCTTTGTGTAAGCTTTCTCTATCCTGTGTGTGTGACTGCTACAAAGGTTCAGTGCTAGTTTCTGGTGGGACCTGTGTGTGTGAGAGAGGATTGGGTACTAGTTTGTGGAGTCAGACCAGCGTGTGGGTTACCCCAGCCTGTGGTGGCCTTTGCTGGCGCCAATGGTGTCTCAGCATCAGCTCCTGGAGCAGCTGGGGATCTATTGCCTTCAGCCCCTAGGGCGGGAGTGGTGTATCCTCCCAGCTGCTGGAGGACAGGGGTGAATGAGGTGAGTGAGGCTTTGTGATGGTAGCTGGAACAGGGCCACAGATCACACAGTCTGTGTGCCTGGTGTCAGCTGCTCAGGGCAGAGTCTGTGTCTGCCCCAAACAGGGAGTGTATGGGGGTGTCTGGGACTTGAGCTCAGCTCACCTAGAGTTCAAACCTGCAAAGGAGAAAGCATCAGCCATGTCCCCCAGCCTCAGCAGAGAACTTGGGTCTCCAGGCACCAAGCTGGGCCCCAGTGACCAGGCAGGAGCACTCCTGGGCCAGAATGGCTGGAGAAAGAAGGCATTCTTAACATGAATTAACATTGTCATCACTGAATTATATGTAATTTACTCATCTTGATAATTTCTTAGTTTATATATATAGATATCTAATGACAGAAGATATAGAGAGAAGATTTTGACAGTGATTTTTATTTTTATTTTTTTTTTAATTGGCACAATAGTCTTATAGAATTAAACTAAGAATGACAAATTTAGAGAAAAACAACTTGTAGAAATCTTATGCAAGACTAGAGTTTCCTCTTTTATTATATGGATAAAAAGATGAATGTATTTGTAGTGAGTTTGGTCTATTCATAAGCTTGAGCGATTCCTGTATAAATATACTGGCTTGGTTCAGTCAATTTTATCCTATTAATTATGATAGACTCCTCTTGTTAAAGGAAATTTGCTGAACTCACTCACTTTACCCTTACTACAAAAGAATTGTAGAAAGTCAGGTGTATGAAGGAATTTATTTTCTGGATGAACATAAGAATAAAGAAACAGAAGTACTAAATTATCAGAAAACAGTTGACAAAAATAATCTCATACCTGCTGCAAGTTTTCATGGATCAACAATGAAGAAAGGTCTCCCTTTTATTCAAATTTTAAGGATAAAAATAATTTGTAGTAAACAAAACGAAAATAAAGAAGATAAATGAAGTTCCTCTGACATATTTCAAAAGTGAAGCTTTGGAGAGACAAGAGACACTATAACTCTGGCAAAGGAGATAATGGCAATAACAGACGTATCTGCATGGTGAAAGAGAAATAAAAAACCACATACATAGTACTGTAACATAATAACCCTAATATATGTATACATGTTTACTTTATAACCTAGGGACAAAGGCTGCATTTTCAGTCAGCATGTGAATATGCACAGAGTTGTAGGAGTTACTTTATCACTAAAAATATTTCTGAGACATTTTCACACTTGGAAATGGTGTGTAGTAATTCCAGATGATTTTTTCAAGACACCTTAACTAAGCATAGCTCCTTGAAAAAGTCCTGTTGGTCAAGGGCTTTAGGGCTACCATCTCTTGCAGTCAGCACAACCATAGCAAAATTTTATTAGGACCACCTCTTCTGTACATGGGGTCAGACATCTTCAGAGGCAAAGGCCAAGTAGTAGGTCAGTTCATAATATGGACAAATCTTTTCTGACACCAGTAACCAATTTATTACTCTTCAGCCTATGCTGTGAAGAAATAAAAGGTGGTCTGCAATCAGTATGGGTTTTGGCACATCCAGCAACTGAGTGTCTTTTAGCTATCAAATCTAGGCACCGTAGCTAGAAGAGCACTTCAGCTAGCTATTGATATACATATATCCTGTTATATTGCCCTATAATTAACTAGTGCTTTAGTCTTCCAGAACATAGCATAGGAGCACATTCTTTCTTGTGTCTGATCAGATGTTATCACTGGTGAAAAGTAATAGCTGATGTAAAATCAAAACAAGCTTCCACTCAGTAGCAATCTGGAAAAGAAGGAAGAAAAGAATAATGTTGCATATATAGGACACAATACGGTGGCATAAACATTGAGAAACACTGCCAGGGAAGAACTCACCACTGCAATGACAACCAGCAACAACTTCCCTGCCAAATCGAACACAACACTCTGAGTACAAATGAGCATATGGATATTTTGTCAGCAGTGCAGAGTGAGTCAGCATGAGCCAGGCAAATTCACACTGCATACTAGCAGGAACAAGTTTCCAGGGTCTGAAGGTTCTTTATTATGTTGGCATAAGAAAAAACAGCTATGGCATATCCCGATAAATAAATAAATAAATAAATAAATAAATAAATAAATAATATTGCTCTTGGTTTTCCTTTCTCAGCATATAGTATTTGCTCAGAAGCCACCTCCCATGGTGTTTTGACATCATGCTTTAAACCATTTATTAGGAGTGAGACATTAACTGTCTGCTAAATAGTATTCATACTACCTACCCTAATATTGCCTTGCATAGCTAATGTGAGTTGCTTTTACAAGCAATATTATGCACTTTGTCTTATTTCCATAATCTACTCAAGTCAATAGATTCCTTTTAATGCAGTGGTTTCTGGACCAAGATTTTGTTGCCTTGATTTACAAACTCTGCTTGAATGCTCTCTCTTCCATTTGCTGTTTTTCTATTACCTCTGAGGTTTCTAATGCTGCTCTCTCCACTTACATCCTCTGGTCCTTTTCACATATATGAAATAGGTCAAAATTAGATCTATTTTAAAAATAAAGTTTAGGGTGAGATAAATTGCCCCCTGGAAGTGCTCTCCTTACTGTCTGTAAAGGGGCAGGGGGCACAGGGTGATTAGTTCAGCTGTATATCCTTTAAAAGTTAGGCACGAGACTGTGTCCACTGTAACATAGGTGTCTCATTAGATGTAACGGACATTTGGTCAATAGTATCATAGAGTTCTAGAACAGATTGTTTTGAAGCCATCTCTGGAGTTTGTCTAGTCTAAGTGCCTCCTCAAAACAAGGTTAACTTTAAAGTTATATCTGGCTGTTCAGGTAAGTTTGGAAAATTTATGTTAGGTGTTCCATATGTTCCAGTGCCAAAGAAAAACTGTCATCATCAAAGGCCACTGAGGAGATCTTGTTTAAGCCCCCAAGCAACACTAATTTTAGCTGGTTTCCAGATCCATTGATCAGTATCCTTTGAGTTTGTTTTTCTTCAATTTGTAGTTTACCCCTCTACAAGAGTCAAAACAGGGTCAATGAGATCTGAAGGGCCTGAGAAGACTTATGCACCTTCTCAATAAGGAAAGAACTGACTTCTTATGGCTCCCATACACCTAGGGAAGAATCTCCAGTGAATCAATTAAGTACAAGGAGGAAGGGGTTCTGTCACTGAAGGTACTAGAAACAAGGTAGCTCTAAATCTGACTCTGATCAGCAGCCAGCAATAATAATGAAAGATTTACAATGCTAAGAAGTGCCAGAACCACTTAGCAGTGTGTTAAGTACAAAGCGGCTTAAAGCCTAAAATAAAACATGACTGAAATTAAACACAAACAATTGAACCTTTATTTTGAAAAGTGTTAGTTTACTGGAACAGAGTGACAAATTCTAATGAATGTCCTTAATAATTTTACAGTGGGACAAATCATCTCTGAAAGTAAGGTGGTTATAAAAGACACTTACTGTGCAATATGAATGCTAAATGAAATCAGACATCCTTATAATCAACATGAATAAAAGTACCATAACTAATTTTACTGCTTCGAAGAGCAGCATACTGAAATGTAACAAAAAGGCTCCATGGCCTAAAAATATTGCTCGCACATACACACAAAGATATTCATATATGTACACATACAAATATATGTGTATATATATATATCCAATTTTGAGTAAAATTCTCACAAGGTTAAAATAAAGTTATTTAACAAGAAAGTCTTATCCTATTCATTTTGTTGTTGTTGTTGTTTAAGAGAAATAAAATAAAGAAATAGCGCTATTAAATAAAAATGGAATAGCTTTTAGTGGATTTGGGATAATAACTAGAAATCATGTAAATCTCGCTCTTCTTCTAAAAATAATCTCT
Source organism: Aythya fuligula (assembly GCF_009819795.1). Lineage (NCBI taxonomy): Eukaryota > Metazoa > Chordata > Aves > Anseriformes > Anatidae > Aythya > Aythya fuligula. The sequence goes on along the minus strand of NC_045559.1, from coordinate 174,173,108 downwards.
TCAGATTGCTTAGTCTAAAATCCCAATACAGGTTTTAGAGGTTTTTTAGACATCTACAATATACAGGAATTATACAAAATAATGGCATAAAAAGGAAATCATGGAGAACAAATACATTAATGCAAGAACTGACTTTTTGTTCAGAATTTGAGCAAATGGTGCAATGGGATTTCTAGTAGTTGGTATGATACAAAACAAGCAAAGCAGTATATGAAAACAAGGGGGCAGCTAAGGGTTTATCTTAGTTATTCAGTATTCAAAACTGTGATTTTGAATCACCTCAAAATTCAAGTATTATATTGGAAAGGTTATTTGAATATTGAGGGGTTGTGTTCTGATTTAATACAACAAATAAGAAATTCTAGTTTCTGTTAGAATGTATAATCGGGTTTATAATTTTTAAAACTGTTGTTTTTTCTCATATGCTATCTCAAGTCTGAAAAAAAAAAAAAAAAAAGGACTACCTTTTCTTCCATCTTTGCTCCCAAAATACTGAAAAGCATCTTTAACTGTTTGCAGTTAAAGCATCTTTTAACTGTATTGGTTGATAGACGGCTGAATATGAGCCAGCAGTGTGCTCAGGTGGCCAAGAAGGCCAACAGCATCCTGGCTTGTATAAGAAGCAGTGTGGCCAGCAGGGCTAGGGAAGTGATTGTCCCCCTGCACAAGGCTCTGGTGAGGCCGCACCTCGAGTACTGTGTTCAGTATTGGGCCCCTTGCTACAGGAAGGACATCAAGGTGCTTGAGCGAGTCCAGAGAACGGCGATGAAGCTGGTGAGGGGTCTGGAGAACAAATCTTATGAGGAGTGGCTGAGGGAGCTGGGTTTGTTCAGCCTGGAGAAAAGGAGGCTCAGGGGCAACAGTATCGCTCTGTACAAGTACATTAAAGGAGACTGTAGTGAGGTGGGGGTTGGTCTATTCTCCCACGTGCCTGGGACAGGACAAGGGGGAACGGGCTAAAGTTGCGCCAGGGGAGTTTTAGGTTGGATATAAGGAAGAACTTCTTTACTGAGAGGATTGTTAGGCATTGGAATGGGCTGCCCAGGGAAGTGGTGGAGTCACCATCCCTGGAGGTCTTTAAAAGACGTTTAGATGTTGAACTTAGTGATATGGTTTAGTGGAGGACTTGTTAGTGTTAGGTGAGACGTTGGACTCGATGATCTTGAGGTCTCTTCCAACCTAGACAATTCTGTGTGATTCTGTGATTCTGTGTAACTTTTTCTTCTGGCAGTTATCAATGTTTTACAGGCTTGGGGCAGAGTGGCTAGAAAGCTGTGCAGAGGAAAAGGAACAGGGGGTCTTAACTGATGCTCACCTGAACATGAGCCAGCAGTGTGCCCAGGTGGCCAAGAAGGCCAACGGCATTGTGGCTTGTATCAGGAATAGCATAGCCAGCAGGACCAAGGATGTGATCGTTCCCCTGTACTCACTCAGCTCTGGTGAGGCTGCACCTCGAGTACTGTGTTCAGCTTTGGGCCCCTCACTACAAGAAGGACATCAAGGCCCTGGAACATGTCCAGAGAAGGGCAACAAAGCTAGTGAAGGGCCTGGAACACAAGTTCTATGAGAAGAGGCTGAGGGAACTGGGGTTGTTTAGGGAGAAGAGAAGGCTAAGGGAGACCTCATTGCTCTCTACAACTACCTGAAAGGAAGGTGTGGGGAGCTGGGGGTCAGCCTCTTCTCATAAGTAACTAGCGATAGGACTAGAGGGAATGGCCTCAAGTTGTGCCAGGGGAAGTTTGGGTTAGAAATGAGGAGACATTTCTTCTCAGAAAGAGCAGTCAGGCATTGGAACAGGTTGCCCAGGGAGGTGGTGGTGTTGCCATCCCTGGGCGTGTTCAAAGAAAGGTTGGACCTGATGCTTAGGGACGTGGTAGTGGCATTGGTAGACATGGTGTGTGACATTGGTAGAAGGGTGATGGTTGGACCAGATGATCTTGAAGGTCTTTTCCAACCTTAATGATTCTATGATTCTATGATTATCCTTTCAAATCAAGTGTCATGCCAAATTTAAAGTTCCTGTATTTTGGATGTTATCTTTTCTTGCAATATTCAGAAAATACAGATAGTTTCTGCTTCATCAAAATCCAATTTTATCAAACTTGCAATGGTTAAATTAACATCTCTTAAAGAAAATCCAGAATTATTGCACATCTCTAGAGTGGCAATTTAAGAGTCAAAAAACCGTAGTCTGTTTTTTTCTTGGTGAGAATAAGTGCATAACTTGCATTGGATGCTTCTGCAGAACTATGAGAGCTGATCAGAATAGTCACTGAGAATTCACCTAGAATGTTTTTCTGTAAAGAAAGCAAAAGAGTAATTTTAGGGAGGGAGACAAGTATGGATAAAGTCTTGGCTTTGCTTCTGATGGACCAAGGGTGAGAAAAATTGCTATAATTTGCTACAGACCTGTTAGCAAAAGTTAAGTTTTTCACATCAACTGGGAAAAAGGTAAGGTAAGTAGCTCTATCTTGAGCCGTAGTGGCTATTAGAGACATCCCTGCAGAGATGTATAACAGGTACATCCTTTAATCAAAATTGTATCTAGGCCACAACGTAGCTGTAGCATTATCCTTAACATTAAAATTAAACCCCTGTTGAGAAAGAGGTGATTTTTCACCTTGTTTCCACAATTACATATCTTTCTTTCCATAGTCCCTTTACACCATTTGTTGCTATTTGAACAAATATAGGTTATACAAACAGTGAATTCTTCATAATTTCAATTTTTTTGCCTTAAGAATCTTATAACTTCTAATGCATTTGAATATCCATCACATTTAAAGAATAGTGCAGAGTAGGCTCTTTGAGGGAGGTATCCTGCTGTTGGCATCTCTCCAGGCCTCTTCAATGAAATACTTATTTCAAATACATTTAATTACCCTCTTTAGAGTTTTGGCTTTTGCTTTATAAATAATTTGGGCATCTAATTAGCTCTCAATTTGTATCAAGTAAAATAATTGGGACTGTTTTGTCAGGCAAAATCTTTCTTTCAAACTGGATTACTCAAATGCAAGCCCATACTCTTAGTTCATGAATTACATCACTTCCAGCTTCACAATCTCTTTTTCTAAAACTGTCTGATATTGATCAGCATGGACAGCTCCTCCTTTGCTACTGGACACAGACACCATTGAATTACTAATATCTAAATGGTATTGTTATCCATCTTCAGCTTTCCTATGTATTCCCTTCACTGTTGTAGCATCTCAGTACCTCTCAGTCTATAATTCTATTTTTCTTGAAACTGTTCTGCAAAGGAGAAACTGAAGGAAATAGTCAAAGGAAGCATGTTCAATATGTTCATTTTAAACTTAACTGTTACATTCATTTAAGAAGAATGGGTGAGGTGAAACATATTGAAGGGATGATTGTTCCTTCCCATCTAAGTCAGCTTTTTCAGACCATGGAAAATATGGGGAGGGAAATATTTGGACCTGTCCCAGGAAGATCTGGAATTCAGAACTCATGCAGAAGTTGAGAAACTGCTCAGAAGAGCAAGAGGTCTCAGACAGCATCAGCAGAGGTCAGGCAGCCAGGCCCCAAGCTGATCCAGAAAATCTTCCTAGTGACCAGACAGGGGGTTGCAAAGTTTAATTTGCTTAGGAAAGATGATGAGCTGACTGAAACTTGGAAAAGGCTTGTCTGAAAAGAATGTAACTGGATAGAAAAAAATATTTATAAACACTTTTTCATTTGTATTATATCTAATATAGTCAGTTTAGTCTTGAAGTTGTAAAAGCATCAGTGTTTACTTCCTTTTGTGACTCAATATCTGACCTGTCACAAGACCTCTAGGATGCTAGTTTTCTAAAGCGACAGCTGGGGGCCAGGTAAAATATCCCAGAACATCTGAATTTAGACAAGACACATTGAGTAACCTCAGTTGGTTAGCTGCTTTTTATACTAGGCAACTGAAACTAGACTTTGAGTTAGTTTAAATGTTAATGATTTCATTTTATAATCTACTAAACTCCAACTTTCTGAGTTTAAAATCCTTATATATATATATATATATATATGTATATGTATGTTTTTATTTATTTTTTTTTCCTCTGGTAATGTTATTGTAAGGAGAAAAAGCAGATCTGCCTTCAGCTTCTGACTAGTCCTAAGTCCTTTTATAATCAGAGCCAGAATTTTAGATGTCTAATTTAGATATCTATTTAGATATCTAACATGATAATTAGAGTTTGGATGAATTCTAATAATTGTAGTAAATACAAAAGAAGGCAAATATTTACAGTGGTCTGAGCAGAATTTCAGGTGTTTGCTTCATTTTCTTAGACACAGACATCCACTGCCATTAGATATACCCCATGCTTAGTCCATCATGGTCTCCATGGTCTCTAGCTTCTGTTTCACAAGGGCACTTTTGGGACTATAAATTTTGTGTCATGTCTACCCTTTCTGTGCAGATGTATCAAGGAATCCTAAATGGTAATAGATATTTATTTTTACCAAGAGAAGTCAAAAAGTGGGATTCTTGTGGATAAATAAAAGGGATCCAGTAGCTTGCTGTTGCCTGAACTTCCAAAGGTCTGCACTACAGTTTATGTTTCTTATGGATGTTTAGGCACTTTATATAGAATAAACAGAATTAGAATAAAACACAGAAGTAAACAAAGTAGCATACCAAAAGGAAGATTATTCTTAGAAAACCTTGGCTTTCAGGAGGAAATTCTTCTCTTGTAGGGTGGTAAGGCACAGGAACAGGTTGTCCAGAGTAGTTATGGATGCCCCATCCCTGGAAGTGTTCATGGTCAGGTTGGATGGGTCCATGGGCAACCCAATCTAGTGTTTGACATCCCTGCCATTAGAATCAGATGATTTTTAAGGTCTCTTCCAACTCGAGTAATTTTATGGTTCTATGACTTTATGATTCTCTGATACTATGATTCTCTGACTGATTCTATGATTCTGTGATTCTATTACTACCTCGTTATTGGCTGAGTTTCTTGTATCTGCATAAACACCTTATGTGTTACTGGTTACTATAAAGAGATTACAAATAATTGCAATTGATTACTTAGCACCAAGCCACAGGTTCACTGTTAAAGCACTGCTTACTTATCTGATCACTGCCTTCATGGAATAAGTTTTTTGTTGAAGTAAATTAATGACAGAGTTTATGTGGTAGTAGTGATAAAACTGTTAGCATGCTGGAAGCAGGTACATATATCCTAACAAAATTTCCCATATAGACATGAAAGAGTCATAATTGTTTTAGAGAGATGAAGGTAGTGGTTATCGCTGCCAGGTCTTTGAATAATACTTGATGGCAGACAACAGACATGAAGAGACAATAAACATTTACTAGGACTTGTATGCACAGTAGGCTGTGGAAAAATAAATCTAAATAAGAACGTAGTAACACAAAGACTGTACCAGAATTAAATAGGTATTTCTGACAGCAGCTAGAGCCAGGTACTTCACTGTGAGTTGCAAAATGCCTGTAGTTCACAGTTAAGTAATGGAAACCCATGGAAATATTTTTGCCAAACCTAGACCATTAGCAGCTGTCTTATATGCAGAGTCAAAGGCAAAGTTAATATTCCTCAGACATTTTTATCCTAGACAGAATAAGTATGGATATTCTCAGAGTAAGAGAATTTAGATAAATGTCAGCATTTATTCAGTTCCTGCAGTCTTCTAAAAAGACAAGAGTTTTTCAGTGTAATGTACTGAAATGTAAACGGTCACATATTATATTCTATACATCCTCATCTGGTCCCACCTTAGTGATTACTGTCCTTCTTATTTCTGTTCCCACATCTTCTGAATGTTGACACATTAATAGTTCATCACAGAGCTTTTTACAGATCAGCTTCCACTGTATATTTTTTTCACCGACTATTCTCTCAATCTCAAAAAATCTTCTAATTCCTTTCTGTGTGTGATATACTAACGGAGGTTTTTGGGTTACTTTGATACTTGTGAATCTCAAAGTTTAATCCATTTCTAGATAACATTATTTAGTATGCTGTGTATGTCACAAAGGAACCACCTTCACATACAATGTCACGTATCTTTCTTTCTCCTGAAATGCCTACTCATTTTACTCAACTTTGTTCCATCAGGTTTTCCTTTTCTTTCCCATATCTGATTTTCCTTCATTGATTTGATGAGGTGGTCTGGAAAATTCCTATTATGATATTTATGATGTGATTAAAACTACAAGTGTTTGATAGGTTTGCAATAGAAGGATTCAGGCAAAAAGGATTGTGATTAATACAGAATTAAATAGGTCTGTGAAAGACTTTGTGCCATGCTGTCTTTGAAAACATTGGGTTTTCACCTAGGAGGTCCATCTCAACTTTCTGGTTTTGGTGGAATTTTCTTTAACTAGGCAAGCCTGGGGGAAAAAAAAAAAAAAAAAAAAAAAAAAAAAAAAAAAAAAAAAAAAAAAGTTAAGAAATTATGACTATAAGTTCTTTAAGTGGCCTCTTGGAGGCCAGTCACTTGGAGGCATTCCCCAGGGCTCGGTGCTGGGGCCGGTCCTCTTTAATGTCTTCATCGATGATCTGGACGAGGGCATTGAGTGCACCCTCAGTAAGTTCGCAGAAGACACCAAGTTAGGTGCGTGTGTCAATCTGCTTGAGGGCAGGAAGGCTCTGCAGGAGGATCTGGATAGGCTGCACTGATGGGCTGAGGTCAACTGCATGAAATTCAACAAGGCCAAGTGCCGGGTCCTGCACCTGGGGCGCAATAACCCCAAGCAGAGCTACAGGCTGGGAGATGAGTGGTTGAAGAGCTGCCAGGCAGAGAAGGACCTGGGAGTGATGGTTGATAGTTGGCTGAATATGAGCCAGCAGTGTGCTCAGGTGGCCAAGAAGGCCAACGGCATCCTGGCTTGTATCAGAAACAGTGTGGCCAGCAGGGCTAGGGAGGTGATCGTCCCCCTGCACAAGGCTCTGGTGAGGCTGCACCTCGAGTACTGTGTTAAGTTTTGGGCCCCTTGCTACAAGAAGGACATCGAGGTGCTTGAGCAGGTCCAGAGAAGGGCGACGAAGCTGGTGAGGGGCCTGGAGAACAAGTCCTACGAGGAGCGGCTGAAGGAGCTGGGTTTGTTCAGCCTGGAGAAAAGGAGGCTCAGGGGCGACCTTATCGCTCTCTACAGATACCTTAAAGGAGACTGTAGTGAGGTGGGGGTTGGTCTATTCTCCCACGTGCCTGGTGACAGGACGAGGGGGAATGGGCTAAAGTTGCGCCAGGGGATTTTTAGGTTGGATATAAGGAAGAACTTCTTTACCAAAAGGGTTGTTAGACATTGGAACAGGCTGCCCAGGGAAGTGGTGGAGTCACCATCCCTGGAAGTCTTTAAAAGACATTTAGATGTAGAGCTTAATGATAGTGGGGACTGTTAGTGTTAGGTGAGACGTTGGACTCGATGATCTTGAGGCCTCTTCCAACCTAGAAATTCTGTGATTCTGTGAAGTGTCTATAATTTAAATCTCTATAACCTAAATCTCCTGACATTGTTTTTTCCAACACTGAAAAATATCTATATAGGGGCAAATAAATGCATCTCTGAAGTAAATGAAAGATTTCCACTGCCTTTAATGTTCAAATATTAAATGCACAATGCACAATCCCCAGCATTAGGTCTCCAAAGCTGCATAATTTTCAGAATTCACAGGCCTCTCAGAAAAAAAAATAAAATAAAATAAAAATCACCCTTAGATTTTTCTATTCTTTACAAAGTAATATTGATGTCCTAGTGAAGGTCTTTTGTTTGCATCTGGGGGAAAACGTGTTGATTATGTTAGAAGACATATGCCACAAGAATAAAATATATTATTCTCACGAAAAATCCAATACTTGTCTTTTAAGAATGGTATAAAGGAAACATGACCTATAGGGCATTGCAAAGTGTCGTGGATATTTTGGGAACCATTGTCTGCTTTACAAGGTATTATATCCTTCTCACTTACTTTCAAGATTTCTGCTTTAATTATCTTGTAAACTCCTCAGTATTTCACTGTTAAGAGCTGTCCCATTATAAAAAGGTATCTTTCTGAAACTGGATTATTTGTTAAGAATTTAAGGTTATAGTATCCATTCCAGTTAGGTTTGATTATGACTAGATAATAAAAATGATATATTAAACATATAAAAAATATTTATTTCTTGTATAAAAAAATAATTTCATGCATGAGAAGTTGTTTCTTCTCTTTTTTTGTCCACTTCTCCGTGTCTCACTAAAGCAGTAGTTTTGTATGAAAAGATTTTCAGATGACAGGAATTACTAAAGGCCCATACAAGTTGTTATTTTTATACGCAATGCAGATTATTTGTTGGCATTAATCTGCTGGGCTTCTAGCAGTTAAGCAAAAAGATTCTGTTTATTGAGGAAACAAAACAATGAAACAAACAAAAGTCGCTGGTGGATGGAAACCTGTTTGTATGAGCACATCTCAGATTTGTGTCTGTTGAGGCTAGAATTTTTTAGGCTTGACCATTAAAAAAAAGGGACTCCAAAACCTCAGAGCATTCAGTCTTAGTAATAAGAAGAGAGAAGAAGCTTGTCAGATCAAAGCAACTCCAGGCTGATAAAAGAAAAACGCTGTCAGCAGGTATGGGTCTTCCAAATCAGAGGGAAAAATAAAAGAGACATATCTCAGCTATGGGCTTAGGGAATACATGTAGACATGTGTGAAGCTGCCCCATTCAGTGAATGAATTCATAAGCCTTTGTTTTAAAAGTTGTATTTCTGTGCCGCTTCAAATGCCGCGTCATTACCTCCTAAACCAAACCAAAACTAAACAAAAACAAAGAAAAACAACACTCTTGAACCAAGGTGCATCTCTTTAACATAAACTGATAATCTAGGAATCCAGGATAACCATGGTTCAGGATCTCACACCAGTGATCAAGCTACAGTGTTCAAAAAAGAGTAAAATGTAAGAAACTAGGACTTCTGCCCAAGGGAGACAGTCAGTAGACCATGAAGAGGGTATGCCCTTTACCTTCTCCTTGCAATACCTGAGCTACTTGAAGACAACAGTAGTTCAAAGTCTGTAGGGACGGTAGGATCAGGACTATAATGAGAAATTTGTTAAGATTTTTCAGTTGAATTTAAATAGGTATAGAGTTCAGATTTGCAGGGAACAGATGGAATCAAGTAGGTAGGCCATATCAACTTGTGATTTTACATATATTTATAATACATATATTTGGATATATTTCCTTTTTTTTTTTTTTTTTTTTTCCATCTGAATGTATAGCATATACTGTAATTTGCTACAGACTGACCTAGTGCATCAGTGTACAACACAGTAAACATTGCACAGTATTGCTGTGTCTGAAGATAATAAATACAAAACTTATCTCATCTAGCTTTAGCCACATCCAAACAAACTCAAGTAGTCAACTGCTACAGCTATTATCATCTCATCTAAACTGTCCTCAGGATGTCTCAATCTCTTTTCATCAAATAGAGAGGGGGTCCGGGACAGCTAGCTTATATTAGGTGCACCAATTCCGAAAACTGAAGTTAAATGAAATGAATTATTCTTTGAGACAACCATTTAATATCTTTCTGTGAGGCAGAAAGCACTGCTGTCGCAGAAAGTACAGAAAAGCTGCGATTTGCATTGCAGTTTCTGCATGCAGATGTTGTGCAAAGGAGCCCAAGTTCATAGTTTAAATTCAAAGTACTTATTTCAATCATCTAATTTTATCACATAAGATTTGATATTTTTGCAATGAGGAAAGAAAAAAAAAAAAGGACTGAAGGGGAATAAGACAGGTAGAAGAAAGGCCATCGTGGAGCAAGAAGCAAAGAAAGAAAGGCTCTTCAAGGTGAAAAAAGCCCAAAGTGTACATATCCCATTCCATACCTCACCACCCCAATACCCCCTACAAAAACCCCACAAACTTTTGATGCATATATCCCCTCTCCCCATCCCCCCAACTCCAAAAAAAAAAAAAAAAAAAAAAAAAGGCGATTTATTTATGTATTTATTTCTAACCAGTGATAAAGCCTAGGAGTGAAGCAAAATATTTAGAAACTTTGATAAGGAGCACAGTTCAGCTACATTACTTCTACTACTGCACTTCTGAAGCATTATGTGAAATTTCTTCACAGTTCTCCTGGAGGAGTTGCCAAGTTCAAACCCTCTGCACTGTACATTAAATGGAAAGGTTAGTTTGAAGCATTTGATGTATCTGTAAGAAATAGATTTTCTCGCTGTGCTTTTACATTTGATGTGCAATGAAAGTGATGAGAAGAGAATACAATCAATAGAAGAACTATGATATGGTGAAGGACATTTTACTTTAATTTTCCATTCAAATATGCACAAAGCAGAAAAAGTTAGGAAAAAGATCAAGGAGATGTGATAATAGGCTATGAATGGATTAAATGGGAGAATCTCAGTTTGCAGGAGCTAAATCTTAAGACATAGGATACAGCAGTGGCAGAGGAATGACAGCAGGAGACATCACTCTGACATGTACATAACCACACAGCTTAGGAAATATTGTGAAGCAAATCCCTTTTGTAAAATACTTTTAAAATGCCTATCATGACAATGACATTTAAAAGACAGAGAGCTGTTCAACAGACAAAGGGGGAGAATGATAAAATACAGTGAGAAGGGAGAAGGAGGAATAGGAGTGAGGAGGGAAATGAATGTAGAAAAAAAGGAAACTTGGGGATGCATAGGGAAATAAACAGAAAAAATAATGAATTAAAGATAGAAAAAAGGGAAGGTAAAAATTATCAGAAAAATAAGATCCTTTCACTTCATGGTTAGATTTTAATTTACCCAGAGTTTTTTGTGGTTATAAACTGACAATAAGTAGTGATGGTTTCACCCTGATGGATAGCTTAACTCCACAACACTCACTCTCTCACTTCCCCTCCTCAAAGGAAGAGGGGGAGAAAATCTGATGGAAAAGGGCTCAAGGACTGAGATAACAACAGGGAGATCACTCAACAATTATCATCATGGGTAAAACAGAGTCAGTGTAGGGGGATTAACAGAATTAATTGCCTATCACTAGAAGACTAGAACACTGAGAAACTAAAAGCAAACTAAAAACACCTTCCTCCCCCTTTCACCCTCTTCTACCTCCTCTCCGGGGGCAACACTGGGGAACATGGAATGGGGGATGAGGTCACTACATAATGATTCATCTTTTCCATTCCTTCTCGGTCATGCTCTGCCCCTGCCCCAGCCTGGGGTTCCTCCCACAGGATGCCATCCTTCCTGAACTGAGCCTGTGGGGGCTGCCCACAGGCAGCAGCTCTTCAAGAACTGCTCCCACATGGCTCCGTACCATGGGGTCCATCCGTCAGGAGCAAACTGCTCCAGCATGGGTCCCCCGCAGGCGGAAGCTCCCCCCAGACCTCCTGCTCCTGCATGGGTTCCTCTCCACAGGCTGCAGCTCTGGCCCAGGTCCTGTTCCTGTGGGGGCTCTCCATAGGCCACAGCCTGCTCCAGGCCACATTTGCATGCTCCACCGGGGGTTCCTCCATGGGCTGCAGCGTGGAACCCTGCTTTACCACGGTAGTCCATGGGCTTCAGGGGGACAGCCTACTTCACCATGGTTCTCACCCCTCACCACAGGTTGCAGAGGAACTTCTGCTTTGACACCTGGAGCACCTCTACCCTTCCTTCTTCATTGACCTTGGTTCCTGCAAGGCTGTTTCTCACTCCTCTCAGCTGCTGTGTGTCAGGATTTTGTTTGTTTGTTTGTTTGTTCGTTTTCCTTTCTTAAATATTCTCTTACAGAGGCTCAAACAACATTGCTTATTGGCTCAGCTTTGGTCTGCAGCAGGGACCTTATCTAACATGGGGCAGCTTTGATTCTTCTCACAGAATCCAACTCAATGGCCCCCGTTACCAAAACCTTGCCACATAAACCCACTATGCCATTAACAAAATCTTGCCTTGTAAACCCAATGTAAGTTTGATTTAAAGTGATATAATCCAAGAACTTTAGCTACCATGAACTGCATTTAGTGCCTGAGAGTTGCATTTCTCTTTATTTTACATGCTGTGGATTAGGATGTATTGAACACTGTATTGGGTGCAGGTGTCCAGATGTTAGTAATGGGGAACTTCAGGGACTCTGTGAGGAGAGGCCGGGGCCTCCCTGTGGCAACCAAAGATGATTCCAGGCACGGGAGGAGGGGGAGAAGGAGGATGATGAGGAGGAGGAGAAGGAGGACGTGGTTCTCCAGGTGTTGGGTCAGATATATCCCTTGTAGCCCATGGATGAACTATGGTGGAGCAGGTCCTTATTTCCTGAAGGAAGTGCAGCCTGTGTGTAGTGCATATTGGAGCAGGTTTATTCCGAAGGACTGCAGCCTATGGAAAGGACCTGTACTGAAACACTGGGAAAAATGTGAGGTGAAAGGAGCAGCAGAGAGGAACTGCTATGGGATGACCACAACCTCTCATTCTGAATCTCTCGTACTTGACTTGGTGGGAGGAGTTAAAGGAGTTGGGAATGAAGACTGAAGGTGAGATGGGGAGAAAAAGGGAAATGGGATGAAGTTGTTTTAATTTGTCTTTGTTTCTTAGTATCCAAATCTATTTTCATTGTCATTATATTAAAATAACTTTTTCTATAATCAAGTCTGTTTTGCCTATTACAGTAAGTCACAAACCTTATTCAAACCTATGAGCTTTTTCAATTTATTTTCTCTCCTCTGCCCTATTAAGATGGAGGAGCAAGAGAGCAGCAGGCTGGGCATCTAGCAGATGTCCAAGGTCATAGGTCCAAGATCATCATAAACATGCTATCTAAAATATAAACATACTACAATCATAAACATACTGCCTAAAACATAAACATACTAGTCTAAATTTCTGATACGTTTTAATGGTGGCTTTAAGGATTACTGTAATGAGCATTCCTACAGTTTCTCACAAAGTGTGTTTTAGACGATAAATAGCTTCACTGTTGAATGGGAAGTGTGGAATCTGTAGCATATGGGTGCACACTCACTGGGTAGGCAAGTTTAGGTTTTATTTAGTATGGCAACCTCCATTTAGTTATGTGACTCCTTGGTCATTGATATAACTAGTGTACCATCTCTAGGTAGTTAAAGCAGAATTATGGCAATACATCTTGGGACTGAATCAAGTCTTCATGTTCCCAGAAAGAATAACCTTGGGAAAAACGTGTAACTTGGGTCATGTAGGTGCTGCAGGATCAAAAAGGTGCTCTGTTTGAACAAATGCTGATTTTGTATTTGTTGTAACAGGTTTAATCAGGATGATAAAGTTTGCTAACTGTTATACATTCATAAATGCCATTTCACAATGCAAAGCTCACACATGTACATATATACAGTCTCACAGCACAGACCTGAAGGGATATAGGGCTGAGAGCTGAGGGAGCTGGCCAATGTCACTGTGAGGACATTGTCAATTGTCTCAGAAAGTTCATGATGATCATGTGAAGTTCCTGAGGACTGAAAGAAAGGAAATGTGATTTGCATCTTCAAGCAGGGCAAGAAGGAGGATTTAGGGAGCTACCAGCCAGCTATTCTTACCTTAATCCCTGAGATGATGGAGCAAATAAGTTTTGAAACCATTTTCAGACATACAGAGAATGAGAAGATGATTAGGAACAGTCAGAATAGACTTATGTAGAAGTCCTGCCTGATGAACCTGAGAGTTTTTTGTGACTAAATGGTTGTCTGCATGGATGAAGGCAGAGCAGTAGATGTTGTTTATATTGACTTCAGCTCTTGAAGCTTTCAACACTGTCACCCTCAAAACGAATGATGAAGTAGAGACTAGATAAATTGCCAGTGAGATTAACAGAAAATGCGTTCAACTGACAAAGGGTTGTTATCAATAACACAAAGTCCAGCTAGAGGCTGGTCACTAGTAGAGTACCTCAGGGGTCAATATTGTTTTCACTACTGTTTAACGTCTTAATTAATGATGTGAATAATGAGACAGAGTGAACCCTCTTGCACCAGAAAATTTGCAGATAATACAGAACAGGGAGAAGTGGATGATATACCAGATGGGGTTACTAGCATGCAGTCAGGAAACAGGAACTTGAAAAGTTCAAGAGAAATCTTAAATCTGTCACCTGGGAAGGAATAATGCTATGCACCAGCACAGATTGAAGGGTGACCAGCTGGAAAGCAATTTTGCAGAAAAGGACTTTAACATCATGGCGGACACCAAATTGAACATGACCCAGCAATGAGCCCTTATGTTAAAGGCCAATAGCTTCCTGAGCTGCAAAGAGAGACCCTTCCCAGCAGGTTAAGGGAGGTGACTCTTCCCCTCTGCATAGTATTGCTGAGACACATCTGGAGAGCTGTGTCCAGTGCTGGGGTCCCTGATGTGAGAGAGAAATAGACATACTAGACTAAGTTCAGCAAAGGTGATGAGTCGTGTACCTCAGGGGTTTGTCCTGGGACCGGCACTGTTTAATATCTTAATCAATGACATAGACAGTGGGATCAAGTGCACCCTCAGCAAGTTTCCAGATGACAGCAAGCTGAATGGTGTGGTTGATACAATAGAAGGAAGGGATGCCATCCAAAGGGACCTGGAAAAGCTTGAGAATTGGGCCAGCGTGAACATAATGAGGTTCAGCAAGTCCACATGCAAGGTGCTGCACTTGGATTGGGGAAATCCCAGAAATGAGTACAGCCTGGGAGAAGAATTCATTGAAAGCAGCTCTGCAGAGAAGGACTCAGGGGTTCTGGTAGATGACAAGCTTGACATGAGCCATCAGTGTGTGTTTGCAGCTCAGAAGGCCGCCTGCATCCTGGGCTGCAAACAAGAGAGGAGTGGCCAGAAGGCTGAGGGAAGTGATTGTCCCCCTCTATTCTGCTCTTGTTAGGCCCCACCTGGAGTTCTGGAAACAGGTCTGGAGCCCGCAGCACAAAAAGGATGTTGATCTGTTAGAATGCATCCAGGGGAGGTCCACAAAGATGATCAGAGGTCTGGAGCACCTCTCCTACAAAAAAAAAGGCTGAGAGAGCTGGGGCTGTTCAGCCTAAAGAGAGAAGGCTTCAGTGGGACCTCACTGCAGCTTTTCAGTACTTAAATGGGACTTATAAAAAAGATGGAGAGCAACTCTTTGCTCAATCAGATAATGACAGGACAAGGGGGAATGGTTTTAAACTAAAGGAGAGAGATTTAGATTAGATGTTAGGAGGAAATTTTTCACTCAGAGGGTGGTGAGGCACTGCAAGAGATTGCCAAGAGAAGTTGTGGATACCCCATCCCTGGAGGTGTTCAAGACCAGGTTAGATGAGGCCCTGAGCAATGTGACCTAGTGGGTGGCATCCCTGTCTATGGCAAGGAGGTTGGAACTAGATGATCTTTGAGGTCCCTTCCAACCCAAGCTTTCTATGATTCTATGATTCTTTGATTCAATGAAAGAGTCACAAAGATAATAAAAGGACTGAAGCATGTGTTATACAAGGAGAGGATGAGGGATCTGGAACTGTTAACCCCGGAGAAGAAAAGGCTCAGGAGAATCTTACCAATGTGTATTGTAATGTGTAATGTGTGATTGTACACTGGAACAGGCTGTCCAGAGAAGTGGTGAGTGAGGTCATTGCAAACCTGAATTATTCTGGGATTTTGTGAGCATCTTGTCACAGCAAGGTGTGAAAGAAGAAAGTCCTGGTAAAATTTACCCTACAGTAATTCATATGAATTACTGTGGAGTGTGTTAGTTCCATAATTAAGTACAGATGGGCAGGAAATCATATTTCTGTATTGCTCTGTAGTATTTCTTTAAGTGAAATAAAAATATGTAGCCCTTATTGATATTGTCACAAATTATATAATTTTTATGCAAGCCTGCAACTCTTCTGTTGCCTCTTACCTTGCACATACAAGCTTAGTAAAATGTTATTTTCAATCATATTTCACAGTTCATAAATAAATTGGTCTTATTAGAAGAATATATAGCTATAGTTTCTTTTTGAGATGATGAGTCAGATAAGACTTCTGTTTTTATGTATTTTTATATATTTTTTTGATTTTGAGAGGAAATACACTAAGATATATGAATATTCAAAGCAAATATTTCTAATCTAATTTTGGGGTTTGTATTTAGTTTTGTATTGATTTTGTTCACCTGGTTCTTACTTTTTCTCTTGTCTTGCTTTCTTTAAAAGAAAAATGTGAATAAAGGAATATCTTGTTTATCTTCTTAAATGTGTGTCCTTCTGTTTCTAGATTCATTCTCTCCTTTTTAAGCTGCTGTCAAATACTATTCATATGAGGATGTTCTCATCAACAGAGATTGTATTGTCTTAGATGAGCTTGTGACTAGATGTTGTTTAAGTAGCAGGTGGTGGCACATTTGTTAAAGTAGATCATTTGTTGTATTAATAAGACAAACAGAGGTATCTATTCATTAGGTGCAAGGTAATTCCAGTTCATGGCTGCTGTTCAAATCTTGGCAGCCTTTGGGTTTGGAACCAAACCTGTAGCATATGCAATACAACTTAAAATCTAACAATAGATAAACGATGAAAGATAGAGCATTTTTGATGTCATTAAACAAGAATAAACCTCTGTACGAATAGTTTTCATACTTCTCCTTTTCCTAAAATTATTTTATTTTTGATGTGATTTCTGCTTAGCCACAAAAGCAAAGTACCTCCATGCCTTCCAAAAGATTAGATAATACAACAAAATAGCTGTGTCAATTAGTTTGTTCCTAAATGAAAGAGCTGTGATGGAGCTTTGTTGAAGGTAACAGGCTGTTCCTGAGACACACAGTGTTACTTTAAGCACATTAATAAATTAGAGAAACAGTTTCCTGTACTATGACTGGCATGGGTTCTAGTTAATTTTGAATGAGGTAAGAAGACTTTAAATTTGCGTTTACCCATCTGTGTATACATTGTCATAGAAATTCATTTCTTATCATGGTAGTAGTGAAAGATATAGCTACAGAGTAATTATGCAAATTCCAGTACCCTGATATATTCAGATATCCTAACAGCCAAACAGAGCATAGTGCTTGTGCAAGGATGCAAAAACAAAACTCTAGTTTTGTTTTTGTGACTGAGTAAGGTCCTCAGATTTTTGTCTTCCTTGTTATTTTGATCCATTTTAATATATGTGCACAAGATACAAGCCTAAAGAAGATGTTATCTAAAATGTCATAATAAATTTTCATTCTCATAAATGCCATCACCAACAGACATGAATCAACCATAATTTTAATATTTATATATTTTTAATTATCTACTTTCTGATCACTCAGATTATTTTCACTTGGCGAAAGATTGCTCGTAAAATAGAAATTTCTTTCTCACTTTTAAAAACTAGGTATTAGTTTGTAGACATTAACAAAAATGCTCTGGACCAGGGGAAAAAAAAATGTTGGTTTTCACAAAGTAATTTAGTTCTCATCAGATCTTGGCAATTTGTTCTTTGAAGAACTGTGAGCTGGTCACAACAGGGCACAGACATGGGCAAACAAAGATGACATGATTTATAATACCCGTACCTCTAAATCTGCACAAATGCACATTTGTTTATTTGGCTGTAGAAGAACACAGGTATAAAGAATCATAGTAAAAGACGTGGTTTTATTTGGTAGTAAGTATAGACAGAAATGCCGTACACTTTCTAGCCTATGATTCCATTGATAACAAGATAAAATATATCTGTATCTAATTAGCATACAAAAACTCAAAATAGAATCAACTGATTAATTCAGTTGATAGAGTTTCCAGAAGAAACTTTTATCAATCATTCTCCACTATAACCACTTGCTACTGTAAATATATATTTATATATAGAGAGAGTTTTAAAGAGAATTAAAATTAAAAACATTCACTCAAGATGATATTTTCTTAATGAAGTTTTATTTATTTAAAACTGATGAAATTCAGTCCCATCAGATCTATGACCTTCACTTAAACTTATTTATTCACTATCTGCATATTATCTGCAAAAAAGCTGTTGTCAGTTGAAACACAGAAGATGACCGTTGTTTTCTAATATTCACGAGCATGGGCAAAGGCTTACATTCTGGTAGTAATGATAGGAACATATACATATATATGCTATAACTGTAACTATATCCCTCTGCTTCACTCTTCTCCCCTCCTCTTCCTTCTTCTCTCCTGTATCAGGAATAAAGTCTGGAAGAGTAGCCAGGGTAGAATTCATGCTATGAAAAATAATGTAACAGGGTAACAAAAGTATTGAAGTTGATCATAAGGTTCTAATTATTTAGTTTAGGGTTTCTGTTGTTCTATTGAAGGTACTAGATAGGGCATGTTTGATCAAAGGAAACATAAGAACAAAGAAACCAACAGAAATTTGGGTTTCTCTTCCTCCATCCCAAAACAGAACTCCAGCAGCAGCTGATCCTTCCTGTGTGAGCTAGTAGAAAAGCCTGTGAGTGCAAGTGCCTCTGGACTAACCCAAGAGGAAGATGTCATTTCTGTTGTCTTCATGACTGCCTGGATATGTGAAGTCATCCTCAAGCTCTTTTTAGTACAGTAATTTAGGCTGAGTAGTTAATTTCTTCAGGTAGCTTGTTTTCTCACATATTTTGTGGACAAAGCAATTTCCTAGAAGCCAAAATTATTCTTTATATGAAAACTGAACAATTTATTTCAGGGCCTTAAAAATGCCAGGGTTTGTCCAGGCTGCTGAACAAAAGAGATCTAGGGAGTAAGTCTTAAGTATTTCATCTCCAGTCACACACTGCAATTTCTCACTCCCTGTCTCTAAGACTGATCCAATGACCTCTCTCAAAGACAAAGTCTGAGTATACTTCTAGACATTGTTTACTTTGTGGGCTGAAGTGAAAGCAGTATGAATAACTGTGCACTGGATTTGGTTCACTTCTCCCTATATAGTTCTCCACTGCTGCCCCAGTAAGCTTTGCTCAACCTTATATCCTAGGATACTTAACACATACCTTCAGCTTCATGCAATAAAAGCATCCTCTATAACGAAGGCAGTCCTCTCATTATTTTTGATAATCTGAACTGGAAAATAAACAAACAAACAAACAAACACAAGACATCATATTCCAGCGCTTCAGCATCATGGCTTGGGCTAGAAGGTACACAAAGACAATTGCTACCTGCTGTGGAGGCAGACAGTTTTCTCTATAGGAAACAGGCATGAGGTTGTCTGGCTCACCTGGGAGCAGGCTCTGGTCCTCTTGTATTTTGCAGTATGAGAGTTCCTGGTGATTTTCACTCTCCTCTTTGATGAAAACAAGATAGCATGCCAGAGACATTGCTGAATTCCTCAGACTCTTTTGTACCATAAAAAGAGTACCATACTCTTTTGTTGCATTATATTCATTAAGCTGCTATATCATCCAAATTTTTTTTTGTTGTTACAAAGTGGAATGCAATGCTCTTTGAATTTTACAGATATATTCTCAATAAGGCAATGCTCTGTGAAGTAATCATTCTTGATTTTTTCTGCTTGCCTAATTACTCTGTTTTTCATTTATGTTTACATTGTTTTCCTCCTCAAATTTATAGTTTACCTTCGTTAGTAATTCTCCACGCTTTTACAGTGAAACCAAACTTCAAAGGCATTCATGTGTGCCCCCATGTTCCCAGGATCTTCCAGCCTCCTGCAGCTGATATTATACTATTTTCTATTATACCAGCTATCAGTTACTTCTCAGGTTTTTTTGAGACCACATCTGGGCTAACCTTTGAAGTTTGGCCAAGTACTGTGATCTCAAACAGGCATATCCTTTGGTTTGCATATTCCAGCCAGAGAGCAAGTAAGATGGTCACAACTAAACAAATATAACTGTGTTTTTGAGAGCCAGTCTTGTCTTTTTCATGGTACGAGAAAGCATGTGCTGCATTTCCCTTTTATATATAAATAAATAATAAAATAAAATAAAATAAAATAAAATAAAATAAAATAAAATAAAATAAAATAAAATAAAATAAAATAAAATAAAGTGCCAACAAGCTCCACCCCATTCATCCTTTGAAAATACTAAGCTTCCCTCTTTAGAGGACCTTTCCTTTAATGAAAAGTGCCACTGCATCTGAAAATTTTTGATAATGAATGATCACATTCATTATCATCACTGCTCTGCTGCACACTGGAATTTTATGAAGATCCATGTTTTCAG
This sequence comes from Aythya fuligula, assembly GCF_009819795.1. Classification (NCBI taxonomy): domain Eukaryota; kingdom Metazoa; phylum Chordata; class Aves; order Anseriformes; family Anatidae; genus Aythya; species Aythya fuligula. Next base: position 174,153,020 of record NC_045559.1, on the reverse strand, counting down.
TGATGTGATTGCCTGCTCACTGAAAGTGCAGGGAATTGGAATGCAGAGTTCCCTGGGAAACTCATGATGCAGATGGAACAGTTTTGGTATAGGTGGCGTTTAACAACTGCCAAAATTGTTAAAGGTGAGACAGGATGTAATATAGTATAATATAGATTGGAAATCATTATCATCTACAAATGAGTTTTATTCCCCAAAGTGAAAATCAGTAGCCAAGGAACTCCTTCAAACTGAGAGCATGATTTAATACTAGTTGTCCAAAGGCAAAATCTTGCAAAAATACTGTTCCCTTCTTTCAGATGTGCAGGACAGAGCAAGTCACCAAACTTGGTTTCATTGACATACACAGACTCAAAACAAAAATTCTTTCCTGAGGTAAGGATCACAAATCATATTCTAGGGTTTGGCTAAGATTACTTCTATTCTGTAATCATCATTTACTCATGCTGCCAGTCCAGATCTGACCTGGAATTTTTAAAGAGTGCCAGATTTACTTCTCTAATCAGTTTTCAAACTGTATATTATTATTATTATTATTGTTATTATTATTATTATTATTATTATTATTATTATTATTATTATTATTATTGAAGAAGACTCTCATTTTTACAAATCATTTCAGACTTTTCACCAATAACTTGTCTATTTCAATCACGCTTCTGGTCTAGGGGTTGATAATTTCAACATTGTTAGGGAGATGATTATTATGACTAATCAAGATTTTTTTTCTTAGTTTCCAATTACCTTTTCTTCTGTACTGTTAGAGATTATGAAATAGTGCTCATTAAAATGTCAATTACAAGTCCATGCTAAGAGCTCATTTGAGCTATGAAGGTCACAATGCTTAGTTAAAAATCAGTGGTGAATATGAAATAATAATAATTATAATAAATAAATAGGAATGTTGAAAGAAATCAAAACAGATCAGTACACTTTTATAAACACCGAGTATAAGCTAAATCCTTTGTGGCTGTTACTTTACTGAATTGTTGTAGGTCATTTGCTACTAATTTCTGCATTGGCAATTTTGCAAAACTTTCCAATTATCTCTGACGTAATGTTCTGAAGTCCAAAATATTTTCACAGTATCAGGAATGATCAGGAATGCAAGTTGATTGATTTAGTTGTAATTCATGGAAGCTGGACTCCCTTTGAATGACTTTATGCTACAACTTTTATTAACAAATATAGAATAAGTTCAGATTAGGCAGCCGAGTACTAATTACTTTTTTTTTTTTTTTTTTTTTTTTTTTTAGATGAGTTTCTGAATTTGGAATCAGTGTGGTACTCAGTGGAGCTCAAAAGAAAGACATCTCTTTCTCTTTTCATTATTTTAAGGCATCTGGCAAGAGTAAGACCATGGATATTAGTGTTTAAATTATTTCTGCTGTCAACCATATTTTTTGTCTGTGAAAATATGTTAATAGTATTATACTTTCCATTAAAGGCATTTCTATTGGTCAACTGTAGTCTCCAGTACCACAGAGAATTACGCTTGGATACAGTGAGTGTAAAATAGCATTGTTATAGAAATCTTCCTCCCTTTTTACCCCTCTAAAAACTCTTAAAAAAAGGGACTAAGCAATAGAGAATTTTCCCCTGCACCCTCTGGCTTTTTATTTTATTTTATTTTATTTTATTTTATTTTATTTTATTTTATTTTATTTTATTTTATTTTATTTTATTTTATTTTAATTTTATTTTATTTTATTTTATTTTATTATTTCTCTGTCTTTTCTTTCCAAAATTGTTAGAAAGCACAGAGCTTTCTAAAACATAAGAATTCAAACCCTAATAATCTGAAGAGTTGAGGACACTCAAGGTATACATTTCCTCTGTTTTAGGAAAGGTTCACAGATGGAGTTTTTACTATGTAAACCACTGAAGGTCGTAGGTATTCATACTATACTTCATACTTCTATACTATTCTAAAGTAGTAGATTTTTTGTTTGTTTGTTTGTTTGTTTTTTGTACTGCAGATTTTTATTTTTTCATGTTCCAGCTAAATTACTTTAGCTAAGCTGCCCTGTGCATGAGAAGTGAGGACTGAGAAAAGAAGAACCTTTTAAAAGATAGGTTGGATGAGACAACAGAGGAAAATGAGAACCAAAAGGGCATAACTTCAAAGATTGCATACATAGAGTTATACGAATCAAGGAAGTTAAAAAACAAACAAACAAACAAAAAACAAAACACCTGTAGAACAAGACATAACTGCAAAAAAGTTTCATTATAAAAGGGGTTCTTAAGAGATTGATAAACTGGGGAAGTAGGACAGTCATAAAACAAGAGCTCAAGATATAAGGAGATAGTGATTGAGATAAAGGGAAAACTGGTAATGTTGAAGGTGGTGGGAATTTATTTCCAGAGAAGGGGAAAAAAAAAAAAAAAGAAAAAAAAAAAAGAAAAGACCAATGATTAATTTTGGTAAAGTTTTAGGTCCTGAGCTGTAAACTCTCTCATCTTCTTCCCTGGGCACATTACTGGAATTGTGCTGATATCCTGGGGGAACTACTTCTACGTTATGTTAATATGTAGAAAGCAGACTTCCTCCCAAATCCTTTTGCAGTTATTGCAGTACGGTCTCTGCACTCCCAATGCTAGTGATTCCAAATACATAGAATGAGAAGACACTAATGAGAAACTGTAGATATTAATTAAAAAGAATACAAAGTTTTATTTATGCACATAAGATTTTATTTATTTATTTATTTTAAGTACTCAGGAAGTAACACAACTAGTGATAAGTTGTATGTTCTGTCAAAAAAAAAAAAAAAAATCAGGCTTTCACAAGAATTAATTTTGCACTTCTATTTCTGATGGATCATGCGATACTACAGGACTGAACTTGTCACTAGTAAAGGGATTTCTACTATACCGTGCACCAGTCATTTTCAGTTTCCATGTTTGAATACAGAGACTAAAATAAAGGAAATATTTTTATGAGACACATACCTAATACTATTCTGAGAGTTTAATGTCAATTAAACAGTTTCATGGTATATAGGTAGAATATAGGTATATAGTCAGGAAAATAAAAGGTATGAAATGCATTGTGCTAATGTTACTTATACATGCAAAATATAGGTATGCTTATATAAATATGTTTACTTCTTTAAAGTTATCATAGAGATTGAATCAATAGTCCATATAAATTTCCTTGAAATGTTTACTTCATCACTCAGAAGTGTTTTGATTGTCTAAGTCTTACACAAGTCTGTGCCAAGCAAATACTGTTGAATGGGTCCCCAACAGACCCTGAATTTAAAAAAGAAGTACTGCTATTGTCATAGCTGAACAAAGCACATTTTTCCGAAGTTATCTTTTCATGTCCTTGCTCACAGAAGATAAGCTTCCCTTTCCAAGAGATGTAAAGGATCTAAAATTTGTAGGAATGGAAAATACATATGGTCTTTCAGATACAGAAACTGACTGTAGCAAAAGCAGGAAAAAGCAGGAGAACATTTCAAGCTAAATCCAGGTTAGGAACAAATAATCTGAGTCTAACTTCATTATGTTAATCAGTGAGACAGTAGAGAGAAAAGAGCAGTTAACACTGGTTCAGGAGGGGAAGCTAACAAGGGGAGCAGTGATAAGGTCATTAGCTCTTGTGCAACAGGGAGAAGAGAGAAGTGTTTATTGCCTGTGAAACAGCAATGTATCAGCAGAAGCTGGGATGTGGTGTAAATTTGAGGGACCAGTAAAACCAATGTTCTGAGAGTGTTTATTTATTTATTTATTTATTTATTTATTTATTTATTTATTTTACAGAAGTGTGTAAGTCTACATCTCCTTTGGCGTCTGGTTACATGTGTGCATGAGCAAATGCATTTACACTGACTGTCTGTGAAACAGAAAGATTTTTAAGCACAGTTTTTATACAGTGAATGTATTACTGCATTAACACAAAATGAGATTCCATACAACAGATGGTTCTATATTTCACAGGGAATATACTGTCTTTACCAAATTACCACAAGTTACTTTCAAACAAGCTTAACTCTCAATAATGAAACTGATTTAGTATATTTTGTATTTATGCTCTTTTTAGAAGACTCAAGAAATTTAAATGTCTGAGTCATATATAAGGCTCAGTGTTAAAACATTGTGATCTGCCCCTGGGTGATAAAGTGAAGCAGTTTACAAAGTAAATGACATCTACAGCCACTCTAGCAGTCAACTAATACTACAAACATATTCGGGGGCATGGCATCATTTCCCAGAATCTGACACAGAAGCACAAAGTTCTTTTGGAGACCACAAGCAGATGTTTATTAGTGTCAGAACAGTGTATAACAATATGACTTTGTTTATTCCAGAAGTGCCTTTGTACTGTACAAGTATTACATAGTGTTTTTTGACAATGAAAAACCTAATCTTTTGCCTGACTACAGCTACAGAACTTACAAATCAAAGTAGTTTGCTGCTGAAAAATGAAAGAATAATGATATGAAATGATTCTGGTCTAATGAAGTGCAGGGCTTCTCTTGGGAATAAAAATATGATAATTCTTATAACTGAAGCATTCCATGTAAATTGTCAGCGATTCAAATTAAAGAAGTAACTAATGAATAACTACATGCAAGATTGCATGGTGATTAGGAGCACAATATTTAATATCAACTGATGTTATCAATCATTTCCCACTGTAATTACCCAAGTCATTGAATAGAAAATTGCTTTTAAAAGTACAGTTCAGTAAATTAAGTATTAATTATTACAGGTAACTTGTAAAACAGATTGTTGTTATATAGTCAGAAACAAGCAAGAAAGTTTTCAATGTGAATATTTTTAAGATTTTCCTGTTTTTTTTTTAATTATTTGTACATGAAACAAGGGTTTTCTGAAAACTTCATGTTTTCAGAAATACACAGGAAGAAAACCCTTAAATGTACCAGGGACCTGATAGCGAACTCACCAACAATATAAAAATGTGACTTTCATGATCTGCCATGGTGGATGCCATAAAAAAAATATTCTCTATCAGAGATAGAAATGCAGCACCAGTTGAGAGATTGTCAATGCATAGGCCCTTATTTTTGTCAATGCATTTTTTAAACACATTGAAACAGTGTAGTTCTCCTACCAAAATAAATGCAATCATTTGTAATGACTTTATTTATTAAATAAAGTTTATTTAAAGTTTATAAAGTTTAAAGTTTATTTAATAAATAAAGTCATTACAAATGTTTGTTATTACTTTATTTATCAATCTGTGTTAATGTTATTCTCTGATTATGTTATGCAGTTGGGCCCATGTTAATACACTTTTTAACAAGGTAAAAGATGATACCCACAATAACAGAGTGGGGCTACTTTTCATCATATATTAGTAAAATGAAGAATTACTTTTCTTGGAGTCTTTGAAATTACACTGATGTGAGACTATTCATAAGATCTCTCTTAATTTCTACTTTTGCAGGTGTTTCACCTGATTGGGTTATCAATTAATTAGAGCTGGGACTAAATCTGTGTTTGTTTTATCTTGGGTGTATGTTAGTGACCGCCAAATATTCTGAATTGGCAAAGCAGTGAGGGATATATTTCTTTTTGGTTTTGTACAGAAATTTCATCCTGCAGCTAAGAGATTTAACATAAAATGAATCTAAACCAGTTTTGCTTAAAGATCTAGAGTTGACTACCATCTCTATATAAATCATTTTCTATAGATTTTATAGTCATAGTTGCTAGGGGTGAAGTGGGGTGGAGAGACCTCTGAATTAGTAGGAAAACACTCTTCCAATTAATTTGTGTTTCATTACATTTTTATGGAGTGTGAAAGTTAATTTGAGTCAAAGTCCTTGAAGTGAGCTATATGTTTCTTGAACTATTTTTTAAAATTGTTATACATTTTTCCATTTATTTATATATTTTTAAATTCTCCACTACTTTGAAATAAATACAGGTATTTTGGGGCATTTATATTTATTTTTCTTATTCATAAATTCCAAAGATGTACAAATTAATATTAAATAAAGACAATAAAGAAAATTCATTCTCAGTGGGTTACTACCTAGTGGTTTTGTTTGTTTGTTTGTTTGTTTTAAGTTGTGGATCTGGGAATAGGATGAACACTAATGCCAACTGTCTTCAGTTATCTGAAATCATAAGAACACTTAATTCTTTGTTAAGGCATATTTTGTACATACTCCCTGGAGAGGATTACCTGAGGGAGTTTCAGAATAGAAGTCAAAGTCACAGATTATTCTTGGAGAACCATTTTTCTTCCTCTGTATACTTGAGAGAGCTTATGAAGGCTACCCATCTAATATGCAGATTTTCATTTGGTCCTTAAATTAGGTGAGATGAATATCTTCAGTTTTATTCAAGAAACAAGTTCTTGGTTAGTGTGAAAATGCCTGCTTTCTTAACTGCAATGAGTGAAGTTTGAAAAACAAAACAAAACAAAAAGCAGAATATGTCTCTGGAAATCTAATGTCATACAAAAGAGATTTCTAGTTCTGGAGTTTGTGGGAGAGAAGTTATGGTTTACTCAGATTTGAAGTAAAGGTATTTTGGGCCTTTTTGGACTTAGTGTTTTTGCTACTCTTTCATTAGGCAGTCTCTTTCCACAAGACCTTCTTTTCCAAGTTAAACACGTAGGCTTTTTATAAAGTGCCCAGACACATATTTTCAGAAGATTGCTAGCTGAGCAGGAAACCAACTAAGCTAGCCAAGACCAGAGCAGGATGTGAAAAACCAGGAAGACTGCAGAGGTTTAAGATAGTGTTCCTTGTTCAGGCCCAAAAATGTACAACTTTCTTACTTACAAGTCCCAGCTGAGAATCCTTTCCTGCAGCCAGGCATATAAACTACATTTCTCGGTACAGCAAGTCATGCCCTAGTAGTTGAAAAGCAGTTTTCATTCTCATACAAGGATTTGCGGAAAACAGAAATTTGACAGTCTCTGTCTATGCTGCTTGATTAAAACCAAACCAAACAAACAAAACCAACCAAAATAAATAAATAAACAACAAACAGAACAACAAACAAACAAACAAAATAAACAAAGAGTATATTGGCTCACTTTGTGTTAGCCCTTTCAACAACAGATTTAGAGAAAGCTAAATGGAACTATCTAAAAGAAGTAAGTGAGCTAACAGTAGAATTGGATGGGTTATCAGGGATCCAGTGCTCTGGCTTAATTTGCTGTGTTTTGGCAGAGAAGCATGGACATGGTTAGAACAAACATGGCTACAAGGACCTATCCATGATGACAATGAAGCTACCTTTCATCTAGTTTGGAAATCTTGCTGTTGTACACCATGATTAAGAGCAGGACTCTTGAAACCCTTGCTATATGTTTAATAGTTGTAGTACATACGAGGTTTTCACTGATCCACTGCAAAGAAAGCTAGATTTCTTCAGTCCTACTGTGTTTTGAAGTGGTGTTTTTAAGCACAGCAAATGGAATTATCCATTACCCATTTTACCAAAAAAATATATGAAAATGGGTGTTCTGTTTTAATCCCTGCCAAGCTGTCCTATAACCTTCTATCTCCCATCCCACAAACAGATACTTGGTTGTTTCTAAAATGAAAAATGCTTAATGAGTTTCTGCTTATCCTTCCACTTCCAGGCCTTCTTTCTCCCTCCCCAAAGTAGCTCAGTGCTCCTTGTTATGCTGAAACACCTACCAGACCTTTGTTACCAAAATCTCCAAACGATCACAGTACAAAAATAAAATATTTCTGAAGCTTTATTTATTTACTTATTTACTTATTTACTTATTATTTACTTATTTACTTATTTACTTATTTACTTATTTATTTTAACCAAATCACTTCACTGAGCTGATTTACAGCATGTTTCTGCTCACAGTTATGTCAACATAACTAAGGCAGCAGCAAACTGCTAGTTGAGTGAAAGAGACCAGCTAGGAGGAGACAAAAATGGGAATCTGAGATAGCGCTTTTGCTAGAGGTATTATATCACTACAGTTTACCTCTACTATATTAAAGCCCCAGGATGAGATGACACAGTGATGATGAATGAATGGCTCTGACAGAACCTATGCAAACACTCTGGTCTGGTACATGAGGGGTCACTTTATGTTTTCCAGTACAGTGTATACAAATTCAGATGCAGTCAGTTTACTTACTGCTTATATACTCAAAATAAAACAACAATAACAACAAAAACACCTACAAGTGTTTTTGTAGTGTTTTAGCAAGTCTTAAAAATAGCTAAAGAAAAGAAGATCCAGAAGGTAAGCTGTCAATCTACATTAAGGGCTTAATAAAAATAAAAATAAATAAATAAATAAATAATGAAAAAAAATAACGATTGGAACGAGTCAGGCTTCAAAGTAATAACTGCATCGGACATTAAAATATAAACCCATATCACAGAGTTGTTTTGATTTATGTTAGTAGAATAGATAGAAATACTGAAGAAATTATGCAAAGAAATTTAAGCAGAAAAAATTTAAGTCTTAGAATTTGGTGTCAATATAGTTTGCCACTACGAAGTCTTGCTCAAGAGGGCCATAAACCTATTTTAATGGAAGCTAGCAATTTGCCTACTGCATGTTGAGTCACCTAATTGTTGTTTATATTGATGTAATTGCTATGATAAAAGTAGTAAAATGGACTAAACCATCTTTTTACAGCTATAGAATGATATCCTCATTAAATCAGGAGATGATCACTGAATCCAAACTGGAGGGAGGGAGGGAGGGAGGGAGGGAGGGAGGGAGGGAGGGAGGAAGGAAGGAAGGAAGGAAGGAAGGAAGGAAGGAAGGAAGGAAGGAAGGAAGGAAGGAAGGAAGGAAGGAAATGAAAGAAAAAGAAAGAAAGAAAAAGAAAGAAAGAAAGAAAGAAAGAAAGAAAGAAAGAAAGAAAGAAAGAAAGAAAGAAAGAAAGAAAGAAAGAAAGAAAGAAAGAAAGAAAGAAAGACAAAGAGAGAAAACAAACGGAGAAGAAAAAAAGGAAAAGGGGGTGTCGAGAGGCAGGAGACCTTTTCTCCATTAACACCAGTGACAGGACCCGCGGGAACGGGGTTAAGCTGAGGCAGGGGAAATTTAGGCTGGACGTCAGGAGGGGGTTCTTCACAGAGAGGGTGGTTGCACACTGGAACAGGCTCCCCAGGGAAGTGGTCACTGCACCGAGCCTGTCTGAATTTAAGAAGAGATTGGACTGTGAACTTAGGCACATGGTCTGAACTTTTGGGTAGACCTGTGCGGTGTCAAGAGTTGGACTTGATGATCCTTAAGGGTCCCTTCCAACTCAGGATATTCTATGATTCTATGATTCTAAAAGGAAGAGGAAGAGGAAGAGGAAAACAGTAAAGAGTCTGGAAGATAGGCCAAATAATAGAATAGTATACCATTACCAATAGACATATACCATGTATGTATAGTACGCCAAATAGTATTATGTTAATACCATTAACATTGGTTTGACCAAAAATGTCTCGAAAAAAGCATTATTTTCAGATTCTGCTAAATGACTGTTGAGAGTGATCCATTTTTACATGGAATATTAAAGAGCCAAAAATAAAAACACTGGCAAACAATGTTGAATTTTTCTAATTTTTCTCAATGTGTAGAAGAGAATGATCAAATTAGGGTATGTGTTTGCAGAGACTGTTAAATTAATTTATGAATAAAAAATTCACTGTCCTCTTTGTTGCACCTGTACTTTACCTCCGATACTATAGGGTCCCATGAGACAAAAGTATCACAAAATCAGTGTTACATGAATTCCTCTTTTAATTACTAGGAAAGGTGAAACTTGTTCATGTGGGATTCAGTAAGGGCTTGCAGGAGGGCCTGCTAAATCAACACTGTATTTGCATTGTTCTCTTTTCCCCTGAGATTTGTTCTCTTAACTTAACTGAATTGTTCATTCAACACTACCTTACATGATATGGAAGTTCTGTATATAATTTCAGTTATCTTTTCTATATCAGTCATCAAATTCTTCCCTTAATAACATCTGTGCTGTTACTTTAAATGTAGTGAAATGACTCAAATGGCTCAGAGGTCATTATGGCAGTCATTGACCCCACATATTAATTTTTGAGTGTATGACCTCAGCACCCTTTGAGTGAAATGCATTTTTTTTTTTCCTGACAAATTAGTATGAGATCAGTCTTATCCATTTGTAATAACAGCTTTCTTTTACCAGGATGTAACAAGTTGAATTTGAATACTAAATGGTACACATTTTGTGGCTTGTGATGATTAATATTCTTTCAAGCATTAATTAGGCACTCAACAACTATGTGTCTGCACTTATTACATGTGATTTTAGTGGTGAACATATCTTATTCAAGTTTTATTCGAATCGTGTTAACAACCACAATTGAGATATAAGGAATGAAAGCAGTTGGACAAGCAGGCGGTAAAAGGAAATAATCCTTTCAGCACCAATCCAAGAAATATCTTGGGCTCTACATTATAAAGATGCCTTCCACTTGAGCACTGTAAAGATAACCAGAAACCAAATTCAACTGACTAAACAGGATAAAAAGAAAACCAAAGCATCAAAAAGAAAACTGAATTTAGTGGTTTTGTCTGTAGGTGCAAAGCCTGCTCTGTGATTACTGCATACCCATCGAAGTACAGCAATAAATAACTGCCATTAGCAAAAAGAGGCAGACCATATCAATTAGGTGCTTACTGTGCACTTCTGCAGCAAAAATACTTGATATAGATAAATTATAAAGCGAATGCATGTTTGACATCTTTTGGTCCATTTTCTTTGAAATATGCACTTAGTGTTAATATTAGATTCCATAAACAAGCATAACAAAAAGGGCACCCGCAACAAAGATGAAAGAACATGAAAGGCCTGGAGTTGACAGTATAAGTACCAAATCTGATAGAGCATAGCAGTTATAGAAACATAAAACATGTTTAAAACATAATAATTATAGCTAGTTACAGATCAAAAAGATATGTGCAATAAAAGCAAACATAAGCAATCAGATAAGACACATTAAAATAAGAATTCTGCTGTAAATGTGAATGGTAGCTATAGGATAATATTTAGCTGACATTATTGCATTAAAGATAATAAATAATGACTGATCTTTTTTATTTATTTGCTTGCTTCTGTTGCTTAAAATTAAGATGTGCTTTGATGAATGTTCATATATGTTTTATGCTTTGAGTATGTGTGTGCATACATGAACACACATACATATACATATTTGTGTATGTGCATGTGCATAATTCTTAAGACTATTTAAGGTGGAAGTTTGTATGATATTTTGTGAATACTTGATTACACCCAAGGGAAAATATTGTTTAATAAAATATTGTCCCTATTCCATAGGGAAGACCAGACTTCGTTGTTGTAAGTGATGATACAGAAGTACGATTCTTTAAATCCCAGCATAATAACCTACAAGGCAAAGTATTCCTATTAGACAGCAAGGTTCATCAATAGCATGTTTTTTCTTGAGGAGATATCCTCCAGGACAGAATTTGTCAGATACTCTGCTATAATAGTTATATTCACCTACACAGGTTAAACTTCAGAAGGTCATGAACAGTGGATGCCTTCTGATAAACTTTAGAAACCACTCCAAAACCCGAATGAATTGCACCCAAGACATTTTTGTTTATGTCCATTAACTGTAACAGGTCATAAATTGATCATTTTATATTGTGAAAGCCTAGATGCGTCCCTTAGCAGCCTAGCAACATATAAACCAAACTGAGCTATTGAAAATAATGATGTGCTCTTATTTGGTACTTATGTCACAAAGAACTGCTAATATAAATGTTACATAGATATGTAACATACATGTATATGGATATATGGATGGGTCCTTTTTTTTTTTTTTTTTTTTTCTCTGTGGCAAGAAGAGAATGTAGGACCATACATTCTCATCCCTCTGTGAATCCTCTGTGTAATTCAGATGTTGCCAAGTCAGTGATGTTTCCTAGAAGATCTGAAGATCTGTCTAGTAGGCCAATTAGAAGATTTTGAGTTACAGAACATTTAAGTAGCATTTGAGAATGTTCTAATAAGAACCTGTGATAAAAATTATAAAAAGAAAACAAAACAAAACAAACAAACAAAAAAATATCATATGGTCATACATTGTGATACTTCTGAGTTTCTGAAAAATAATTATTTCTCTTGTTCAGTTTTCCAAACTCGCAAATATGGAGAAGGTTAAAAATGGAATCAGCAATAGCTTATATTAAACCAAAGTTTCCTAATATTATGTAAATTCAGTAATTTCTAGTCTGTTTTTAATTTCAGTTATTCAGGACTTTTTAATATAACAAAATAAATAATTAGATAAATAAAGCTTCCAATATATTTCACCAATCATTTGTAACAAAATAGTTTTGGGTTTATTTATTTCTTTGGAAAGTCTGTGTAGAAAACACGTATTTTAATATAAGTATTTTACAGATGTTTTGTCTTTGCTAACCCTAGTCAATAGTAAGCAATAGAAACCCAGGATTGTTGATAATCCTTTTGAAGAAAAACTGCACAGTGTAGCAATGCAAAGAAAGAACTGTAGAGGACTGAACATGGAGAAAGTCTTCTAAGCTAAAATTCTTTAGGATTTCCAATGGCAAATTCTTTGTTTTTCTTTTTATGCTGATTATTTTGGAGTACCATACAGCAAGCAGTATGTAAACAAGTTAACATCAATAGCAAACCAGCAGAATTTAGGAAGCTTTTTTTTTTTTTTTTTTTTTTTTTTTTCTTCTCCCTTTTCTACTGTCTTAGAAGTTCCCTTATATTTACAACGTATAATTCTGCTTGATCTGAAAATACAATTCCAAACACATAAATCCTTTGAAGTACTACTACTGTAATTAAAAAAGATTATTTTTTTTTTCTCGTCCTCCATACTGTCTAATTTACTGAACATTGTTTTTTTTGTTTGTTTGTGTGAAGTTTGTGTGTTAGTGAAAAAGAAGAGGTTGCCTTCTTCTTCCTCCCCAGTATATATGCTACTTTACAGAATAGGTTGTTGGGACGGTTTCTATTTATCAAATAGAATATATGATAATATATTATCATATGTTCTGAAGTTGCCATCAGAACACCTGAAATTTATGGTAATGCTGAATTTGAAGAGGACATTCTTTGCCATGGCAAACCTGATCTAGTGGGTGGCATCCCTGCCTGTGGCAGGGGGAATTGGAACTAGATGATCTTTAAGGCCCCTTCCAACCCAGGCCATTATTCTATGATTCTATGATTTAAAACATAATGAATACTTTATTATTATTACTTATTATTATTATAAATAGTTGTCCAGCAAATTCTGTCACAAAGCATGAAAAAATAAAATAAAAAAAAAATAATGAAAGTCTTCAAAATTAGAATACAAGTGATAGTAATCTGCAACATAGTTCAGAGTAAGTGTCAAAAATGAATTTCATTATCCTTCCTGATCAAATGCATTATGGAGGCTGTAACTGCAGTCTCTATAAAGATTTGTCCTTTATATGTCCTTTTAGCCCATAATTATTCTGTGATGTCCAACAGTCACGGTGCAGAATGTGCTTTGAATGTGTCTTATTGTGAAATAAATTTTCTCTGTAATTCATACATGGACATTCAGCCATGCAGCACATCTTATTTCACACCTGGGATCTGGTTTAGAGAAAACCAATGTCTTCCAAATAAAACAGGGTGCAGTTCTGGAAATCTGTTCTCTACAAGCACTGCATGAAATTATACTAACTATTTGAATTCCTCTCATTAACATTATCGTCAGTTCTTCCTATACTAGCTGCTTTTCAATCACCCACCCTCCTGTCTGAAGTACAATGTCCAGTGACATGCAACACACTTTTGACAACGTGTATAACACCATTCTAGCTACTGTGCATATTATGTTCTTTCAAACTAATTAAGCAAGTAAATAAATAAATAAATAAATAAATAACTGAATGAATAGATAAATAAATAAATAAATATGCTTTAGGAACTTGTGAGTACCACATAGCCCTCATAAGGAAATCCGGGGCTATATGCTATGCAATGTTGTCTCAGTGAGACCCACTGCATGTTGGACTGACCTTCAGCTATAGGAAAGTGAACCACTCTGTGTCACATGAATAGGAGGACAATAATTACTCCCTGGCAGAGTTTGAATATAGCCTTTGCTTTGCCTGAGTCAGAAAAAGGATTCAAAATTAGTTCATCTCACTTTAATGCACTAAATGTTGTTCTGTTAAAGGAGCACCATCAGATTCTCAGGAGAATAGGCTTACAGCTTTTGTCCCATGGACATGATTTGAGTCAAGACCTTAGATTAACCAGTCTTCAACATTTCATACTGGCTGCATCAAAAAGTATTTCCCATCACAATTCTTAAGTATCTAGTTCTCTTGCTGTGTCATATAATTGGAAATCCCAAGTACCACTGTGAACTAAAAAATAAAGGATTCCAAAATAAATTCCACCAAAAGGTTGAGTAAACATTTCTACTGTAGAACTTCCCTTTAAAGAACTTCCTTTCATCCTTAACTGTCAGTGGTTAGCAGTCAAAAGACAAGATGTTTATATGCACTACTTGCTAACACTCTTTCATGGCCATTGTAAGTGGACAGTAACAACATCCTGAAACAGAACTCCCAGCTGATGTTACAAGAACTTTTCAGCCACATTAATCACTCTGTTGAAGTTTGACTGGTGATACCTTGCATACACCTAAATAAATAAACACCCACATCAATAACTCATTCAACCACATGCAATTCTACTTAACACATGACTGAACATACTATTGATTTTAAACTAACAGCTATCCAGCTTTTTCATCAATCCAACTGTACCAGTTGCTTCTATTCTTCTCTCTCTTCTGGTTTTGTTTCTTTCATTTTTTCTCTGGATTACAATTTTTTATTTTTCCTTGATCTTTTCTGCCCTGCTTTCACTGGTAAAATCACCCACAGAAGTGGGTGATTTGTCCCTTTTTCCAGTGATAGATTGTCACACATTGTGTAATTGATTCAAGTCAGAGATCCCATATATGAGGGAACAGTTTTTTTTTGTTTTTTTTTTTAAGGCATTCAGTTAGGTGCAGAACAATTCCTGACACAGTATGTTCTCTAATTAAAGATAATGTCACTGATAATGTTTTTTTGGAAACAAAGAAACAAAGTATCACTGGAAAACATCATCCAAAGTAAGATTTCTTAACAGCAGAATTTTGTAATTGAAGGAACTGCCAACAGAAAAGCAAAGAAGTTTCCACTAAGGTCAGTAAGAATAGACTCACCACCACACTGAGAAGTATAAAGAATGGATGGCCTTGCAGCGGTGGAGAAATGGGACAGATAACTAGAAGACTTTTCTATTTCCCTTTTTTTTTTTTTTTTTTTTTTTTGCATGTTTGCAGCAGATTAGGAGTTCATATAAAACCATAAGGATGACTGTCCAGTTGTGTTAGAAAAAGGGCAAGGAGAAAAACTTGATGATTCAAGAGTCCTTGTAAAAAAGAGATTAGAACATAAATGCAGATCTTGAGGCTAAAATCTTATTTTGCAAAGAGAAGCCCAGTAAGCATTTCTTTTTCAGCTTGCTATTGAAGAAGCTTTGTACTGTAAATATCATTGTATTTGTAGAGCTCAGTATCTGTTATTCTTTCATATTGATTAAAATACTTTAAATATCAGGACTCATGTGACCGAGAAAGTAAAAGTATTAGCTTGAAGTGAACTGTTGCTCGCTTGTTACTAGCTGAAGACATTACAGTATTTAAAAGGTAAGAAAGAAATGGGCATTTTTCCTGCAGGGTGAACAAGTGGTGAATAGAAATAGGCAAATGGGTTTTGTCAGGAGTATGAAATATGCATTCCTTGAAGAATGCACCTTTTTTTTTTTTTTTT
This sequence comes from Aythya fuligula, assembly GCF_009819795.1. Classification (NCBI taxonomy): domain Eukaryota; kingdom Metazoa; phylum Chordata; class Aves; order Anseriformes; family Anatidae; genus Aythya; species Aythya fuligula. The sequence goes on along the minus strand of NC_045559.1, from coordinate 174,137,200 downwards.
CCCCAGAAGATTTAGTGTTAAAATCATGATTTATCCTGATCTATACATAGTAAGCGTTCTTATAATCTTCTGAATTTTCATCTTCTAACTTTTCAAAAATTACATTTCCTTTTAGTTATTTCTATACTGAACTTTTCTTCATCTAACAGTTTAAAACAGAAACCAGGTTTCTACAATGGAACTATTCCAATCCCATTATATTTTCAGATTTCCACTTTTGTCAGTAGAGCAAAGTTTCACCCTTACTGGGTAGACATAGGGAAGCAGTAAGCTATCTGAGATTAAACAGAAGCAGACAAGTTGATCTACCACAGAGATTAAGTAAAGTGATATCTGTAAAACCTAGAGTGGGCATCTCATATTCTAGTATTTGTACTTGCATAATTAAGTATAATCCTTTGGTGTTTTTAAGCAGCATCTATGTAAATGCATTCACTGTGAATCCCTTGGACCATTTCAGCTCTAAAAACATACTGGCAAGTGAACGGTCAGTTGCACCAGCTGTTTGTACTGTGGTGAAAAACAAGGTGTGATAACCCTCCTGTTCTTTGGGGCCAAAGTTGAATTCAAACTTCAGAACCTGACAGCAGCCACAGTCTTAAGGCAATGCTTTTTGATGGCTTGTACCCATTCTTGGATGGCACCTGTTGTGTGAAAGGGGGTTGTGGCTCTCCTGAAATGCCAGCAGGCTTTTTGGGTAGGCATCCATTGTAAAAAGGATCTGCTCCTGGTCTTGTTTATTCTTTTTGAAGACTAAGTGAGTATTCAGTAGAAGAACATAGGACATAATTTAAATTTTGGAAAGATAGAAGCTGATTTAGAGCTGTATTTCCACAGCCTTTCTCTATCATGCAAGGCAGAAAAACCTATTGACTTTGTGTATGAAAAACAGAACACGGGAGACTAACATGATAATCCCCCTTGCAAGCAAAAGGGTAAAAAAAGTGTCTAGAGAAGTGGAGAGAATTATAAAATCTTAGACCAGGAACAAAGGGGAATAAACTGTTCTGTGAAAGGAAATAAAACAGATCAAAAAGGGGAGCAAGTGGTCATGGCTGAGTCATTGTCTGTTTACTAGTTTACTCCTTAGTTTTTACAGCTCTGAGTCAGAAGCCCTAGGGAAATGTAAGAAACAAGGTTTTTACAAAACTTGTCCATCCACTACTGATATGCTTGTATGAGCTGCTGAATGCAGTAATGACAACAAGGTCCTGGAAATTTTGACTTTGCCAAACAACTTAAAGAACTTATTGAGTCTAATTTCCTTACACTGTAAACAGATGCACTCTAGATTTCAGGGAATCTGACATACATGTAGGTTTACGGGCAGACTCCACAAGCAGAATTTGATATTTTCTATTTTTAAAATGACTGCATAGCACTTGTATTAAGTAGTTAGGCTACTTCTGTGAGCTGAAGGCTGGGAACATGACAGCTTACAAGTATGACAAAATGTCTATTTAGGTTTAAGAAATCACTAATTAAAGAGTCTAGTTTAAATATGTATCTCCCCCTCCCTCCCTCCTTTCCTCTCTCCCTCCCTTCCCTCCTTTTCTTTCAATATGCATGATCTTGGCAGATGCAATACATGAACTGTAGGAATACCATGCTATTCTAAAGATTCAGCTGGAAGCCTGGAAGGACACCTGAATTTATATAGCCATTTACTTTGGGGCAAAATAATCAGTTTAGCTCTGGCAGCATGTCATTACAGTGTTTCCTGGGTTGCAATTTTTTTCTAGGGCATGAAGTTTATCTGCAGTGATGTTCGTGAAATGAGACAGACTACATTTTTTGAGGATTTAGATCATAAGGGACTCCAACAAAGAGTTATGGTGAATGGAGTTAAATCCAGTTGGAGACTGGTCACAAGTGGTGTCCCCAAGGGCTCAGTATTGGGACCAGTTCTCTTTAATGTTATTATCAGTAATCTGGACAAGGGGATTGAGTAGATTTTTATTGCAATTTCTTCCATTATTTCAGTTTCAATAGTAAATTTCCTAAGTGAAAAAATCCTAGTCAGAATTCCACTGAGCATTTCAAATTCCCTCAAAGTCAGACTTCTTGACACCAAATCTAGTGTACTTCTTTCTCTTCTAATAAGCCTCATAAGTAAAATCAAATCTAAAGATTTTGTTTGCTAGATACTGCATGTTCTCAACATCAACCTTATTTATACCTGTCTTGAGTCACTGGATTATATGCAAAGTTGTCTTTAATCATGTATACTATTTGGTAAAAACAAACAAATAAACAAGCAACAAACTCACAAACAAAAATACCACCGTTCCTTTCCCCCACCTCTTTTCTGACAATCCATAGCTCCTTGGAAAGAAAATTGCTCTCATGTTTTTGCATATTTTTTATCAAAATAAGGATGAGGTTAATTACAGTTCTCTTGATAAAGATTAAAGCCAAACTCTAACAGGTCGCGCTGAGTGTACTGCCATATCTTCTCTAACGGCACAAGAGATCTGTAGCTACATCAGTGAATTACCTGACTGCCTTTATTATCCAAATTTCTATCAAAACTTTCTCTACTGTCATTCCAAGTGTTTATGCCATTTTTCTCAGCAGATTCTATTTCATTTCTCAGTAATGTTGCTATTCTTGCCTTCTGTTTTTTCCCCATCTGTGCCTTACGTCCTGACACTTTAAATCATCATGCTCTGTATTGATTCAGTAAAGTGCACTGTTCCACTCATTTCATATTGTACATATAAGTGAAAATCAACAAAAATGTTTGTGGGAAGTGAGGAAGACTGACAAATATGTCATTCTCAATTCTCAAGTTTTTCACTTATTAATTGGCAAGCACTCAGCAACATGAGTAACGAAGGCTGGTTTCACAACTACCTGTATGTGCCTTACTGAAGAGGATTTTGGTGCTATAGTCCCTAGTGAAATAAATGGAAATTAGGATTGTAGTCATTAAATAGCTTTGAATTTCTTCTGCCTGTAATAAGTACCAATAAGACAGATATAGCTTTCTCAGCATTGTTTATATAAGTGTGAAGAAAACACAGCAACTTATAAGCTTACAGTGAGCTGTGGAATGAGAAGGAATGTTAAGATCTGATCCTTCAAATTCTTATGCTTGATCTGTCTGGTCTGTAATAAATAAGTACTTAAAAACATTGATCACAGAATCACAGAATTGTCTAGGTTGGAAGAGACCTCAAGATCATTGAGTCCAACCTCTCACCTAACACTAACAAGTCCTCAACTAAACCATATCACTAAGTTCAACATCTAAACATCTTTTAAAGACCCCCAGGGATGGTGACTCCACCACTTCCCTGGGCAGCCCATTCCAATGTCTCACAACCCTCTCAGTAAAGAAGTTTTTCGTAATATCCAACCTAAGTTGATTTTGAGCATTTTTTTTTCCTTACTGTGTTTCAGATTCTTTCTGTAGATGGCTTCTTTGAAGGAAGATCTTTTTCAGTGGTTGCACAACTGTTATGAACCATATGTTCTGTAACCAGAAGATCCAGAAGTCCCAGAGTCTACAGATCCAATGAGGAAATTCAGAAGCTTCAATGGATGCAAGGATTCCCATGAAACTCACCTGAAAGAGAATGTTTTGTGTTCATTCCCTAGTGGAAAATAAATAAATAAATAAATAAATATTGAAAAATGTCAATATCAGGGAAAATACAAATTCCATAGTCAGCAGATTTTGATGGAAGTTTATCAACAAGCTCCACTCAAAATCATAATATACTATAATGTCCTTGAAAGAAAAGAGTGAAAATTTCATCTATATAGTTCTTTCAAAAGAAAACAAAACCAGTAAATGTTTGTATTTATAACCAGAGCAACTTTTTACTATTTCAAGTGAGAACATGGATTCTTATCGTAATAATTTTTATTTGCTCAGACACTTTTAACTTCTTGCTTATTTTTAATGTCAAATTAATATGCAAAAATTGTCTTTTTATCAACATTTTCCATTAAATACTGATGATACATTGTTTTTTTTTTTCTTAGCATAAAAAAATTTGCATTTTTTATGTTTATTATTATTATTAAATATCTTCTATAGTTGCATTCTGTTTTGTTCAATACAGTGCTGAGTATCTTTTTGTGTTTTGAACATCTACAGCATATTTTTGACCTAGGGGAATTAAAAAACAACCTTAAGATTTGTGCACCTGATGTAGCAACATAGATATATTACTATTAGATATCAACATTTGTCCCCATAGTTAATGCTGCATGACGTCTTAGTTTCCACAGCTATTTATAAATCTATGTGAAGGGTTTCTTGAATAAATAAATAAATAAGAATAAGAATAAGTATAAGAATAAGAATAAGAATAAGAATAAGAATAAGAATAAGAATAAGAATAAGAATAAGAATAAGAATAAGAATAAAAATAAAAATAAAAATAAAAATAAAAATAAAAATTAAAAAAAAAAAAATAAAAAATAGACATCACTATGCTATTCTTTTCTGATGTACAGCAGATACTTTCTTACCAGAAAAAAAAAAAAAATATATATATATATCCTTTCTTATCCAACTTTGTCAACAGAATAGATATTATAGGTTGAATATATATATATTTGATATTACACATAGTCGTCAATATCTGTGAAATGTGAGTGAAAGAAGAGATGACAAAGACCTAGATGGAGCAGATGTTAGCAGCTACACCGCCTCCAAGGCAATAGGACACCAGTAAATTACGCCTTCTCTATCTTATGCTCTTCTTTCAAAACTCACATGATTATATAATAAGATATTAAATGATCCAAGGGGTTGTTTAATTCATAGGGAAATATTAGGAAAGCAAATTATCTTTCAGAAGGAGCTGCTATGCCAGTGCTAGGGCTACAGTGTGGAACAAGCTTATGTTTTTCCCTTTGAATCTACACCTTTCCACAATTTGCAGAAATTTAAATAATAAGTACAACCTCGGTCACATTATGGATTACTTCAAAAGTTTTGTAGTGATGGAGCATCTATGTACACTGGCCACATACTTCTTATTTGCCTCCAAAAAACACAGTGGCACACGTTTTAAGTTGCCTTTAGACTGCTACTCCCTTCTGTGGTATAATAAATACTACCTTAGCCAAAAATATTTTCTGCTGATCTAAAAATTTTGTAGTAGTCTCTAAATGTTTCATTTCAGTTCATTTAGTTCATATTTGTTTTAGACCTTTGGCTGAAATACATGTGTCTAGCTTAAGTTACATTCACTGGCTGAACCTCAGTTAATGTGTGTGCACTCAACACAACCCATTGTGAGACACCATAATTTTTTGCAAACTTCAAAGGAAAAAGTTGCATTAATCTGCATTACTGGGTAAGTGAGACAGGACAGGAAAAAAGTGGTTGGGTTGTGCTTGTGCTTCTTAAGTCAGTAATGTGTGTCTGAGCCTTCCATCAGTTCCTGATAATGCCAAATGCCCAATGTTCATGATAGTGATCATGAAAAATATATCAAATATATGTCAACTTTTCTGAGAAAATGATGCTTGTAAAATATACAGTCAAGTCTCAGCATTTCTTTATCCCTCCTATTAATTCCATGTTTCTCCGATTGTTTCCTGAAACAATGTTCTTTTCTTCATTGACCTTAAAGTTATAGAAGATCTGGAACATGAACGGTTACTCATTTCATTAATATATTCTCTTTTCTATCACCTCTTCTTACGGTCACTGGTCTTTATGTCAGCTTGTTTCTCTTATGCTATGCCTCTAATACACTTACCCTGCCACTTACATGACTGCTTGTCTTCCTCTGTCACTTCTTCTAAGACTAAAAACAGTCACATGTGCCATCAGTGAAGCTCACGTTCATTTATCATTCTGAGGCAGGCTGATATTTCTTCTAAAATACGATCCCTTTAACAATACAGTCAACCCTTGCTTGTACTGAGCATTCATAAAACCATAGAATCATAGAATATCCTAAGTCAGAAGGAAGCATCAAAAATCATTGAGTGCAATGCCTGTCTCCACACAGGATTACCTAAAAATTAATCCATGCTGTTTGGAAAATGCTGTTTGTGATCAGTACTCCTCAGGCAGGTGAACACCTGTCTTTTTCTTTCTTTTTGATGCAAAAGTGCTACACTCACCAAGCAATTAATTCCTTTTCATCCAAATTCGTGGGGGAGAACATTTTTTGTTAGGACCTTAAACTGCAACTGTATAGGCACGGTTAAGTTACTGGCTTTGTTGCAGATTTTCTGACTAATTGTGTGTAATTCACCATTTTTCTACATCTCAGTTCCAAGTGAGTAATATTGAAGAAGTTTATTTCTTTCATCTTTTGTCAAGATATCTGGAAAGAGAATCACGTCCTCTATAACACTTTTAATAAAATTAGACCTTGGTATCATTTTTGAATTGAACAAAACTATTATATTTTAATTAAAATTAGCTGATTTAATTATTTATTTATTTTCTTGGGGACAGCAGTAGCTGTGGTCTTTTCTGCATAGCTTTCCTGAAGAATTCTCAGAGTAATCAGTTATATTCCTCCCTGCTTTTGTATTTTTATTTTTTTTTTCTGATACACAAGTTATATGAAGATACTTCTTTCAACAACAACAAAAGTTTAAATAACCTTTTAAATGAAATATTGCAATAGTCCAGCATTTTAAGGATGAAAGTGCAGTTTTCTGAAAGGTCAGTTCACTCCCTGAAAATGTTTTCAGTTTAGACAATACGTTATGAACTTTGTGGAATCTAGTAGCAATTTTCAGCACCACTAACAATAGGAAGTAAATTTCCGTCATTCACAGTAAGATGGCAATGTAGTGACATTTGAAGCTTGACTATATGTGCTTTGAGTAACTGCACGAAACTGCTTGCTAAGTGGAGAGAGCCTTTCCCTGGTAAACTGAATGAATTTTAGATATAGGTGAAAAATAAAACCAGAACAGTTTATAAAGTGATTGCAAGTCATCAGTTGGCTGGCAGTTTCCCCTACCCTCATTTAGCAGATAAGAATTGAAATATATCAAATTAATAAATCCCAAAGAAACTAATAATCTCACATTTTCTGTACAATTGTATTTGACAGATGCTTTTATCTTTTGCTTCCAGTGAGCTACTACTATAATGCTTTATTTTCCAGATGTATGTCCTTGCTTTGTTAGAACTACAGCAGTTGCACTACACAGTAAAGCAATAAACTTATAAAACATTCTTCTGAAGTGCTTGCTTGTTTCATAATTCCACTTCCATATCTTTAGTTGTTCTAAAATATATTGAACTGTCAATGTGAGGGTCAGGAGATTAGAACAGTTTGTAGTTCCTCTGCCAATGCCTTTGTTTAACTCAGAAAATAAGCTGCACTACCAAGGGAGTGATGAAATCAAGGATACATAGAGTCACAAAGGCATAAAAATGTTAAACACTGCATACTGCAGACATTGCTTAAGAGGGAAAGTGGTATCTCCACATGTATTTACTTTGGGTATCCACCAGTGAACCGTCTTTATTAAAACTTATAAAGAATACGAAACAGCACACAAGGGTTTTGCAATAAAAAAATAAAATAGTTGCTGTCTACTCTCAGAGCTATGGTCTCACAGAATCCTCTTTCTTTTGACCTTGAAATGCTACACACTTTGTCTGACCTTGGTTTATTGTCAATTACCTTGAAATTCGTTTAATATTTTGCTTTTACCTCAAAATCAGCAAAGCTCATGGGAGTTCCTTAGAATTTTGTAAGCCTTTTCTGGGCTTTCATAATATTAAAGGCAAATATTACACATTTTCTTGTAATTTCCAAGGAAACAGAGAGCATGAAAACAAGATGTCTTTCAGAACTCCTAAAAAGATAAGAGATCATCTGGCAGCATTTATTAATATCAAATTTTGGGTTATATTTCAACAGATGCTCATATTGACAGATAAAATTGACCCATTTGAAGTAAAACTCTTATGAGCAGGGATAATGAATTAGGAAGTCATAATATTACTTAAAGATGGATATTTTTGTGCTTATGGGAAAGACAATATTAACATATGTCAGAGGGAAAGAGCATGCATGATGGGACTTTGTCAAGCCCATGGGATGAAAGTGTTATAAGTCAAGATGAAAGTAAAATTGTGGACATCTTAACTTATGCTCAGGTGTATATAACTGTGTGATAACAAGCCAAGACTTGTTATCTATGAAGCTCCATAAAGCCTCCAACAACATTGCGTTAAGGTCCAGGAATCCCTTCTGGTTCACAGTTTCAGTCTCAGAACTTTGGAGCTGTCAGTCCAAATGTAATGGCAGAGCCTAGGGGAAAACAGAAAAAAATAAAAATCAAAACTTAATCACGTTTCCACAATCTCCCCTTGTCCACTACACCATGCAAGGTACAGATCACAGCTGATTTCAAACCAAATCAGAATCTTCTGAAAATAATGCTACACTGGAGAAAACATGAAAGCTAAGGCCCAGAGAATGAATCATTAATATCTTCCTCCCTTTTTATCTAGGTGTACGGGCAGCCTCTTTTTAAGTGTTTATTCTACACTAAAGTTTTCTTTGTGTAGAATAAGTAAATAATACAATTGTAAATAATACAATTCACTTTTCTCTGAATTGTGTTCTCAGCTTTCAAGTCTGATTTGTCCATGAAACCATGTGTTCTATTTCAGATAATCACTTCTATGCTTATTCCTGTGCTGTGGCTCACACATTCATGTTATATGGTTTACACACAATTTGTTGCAGGCACAATGAGCATGCCTTGCAAATTAATCATTGTTCTCTAGGGTCAGTAATTCTGTACATTTGAGGGAGAAAAAGCTGTTCTTATTCACGTTTGGATTTTAACATAGATTTTTTTAAATTATCAGTTTTCACATGCTTAAGAAATAGTTGTATCTTTTCATCCTCTCTTCACCAGTTTTAGACTGGACATCATACAACAAAGGAATAAAAAAGACTTAGAAAAACATCAGGGATATTATTTCCCTTTAATATCCCCAGAAGGAAATAACAACTTCAGCACAGTGTAAAGCAGATAGTTGTTACCAAATAAGTGCACATAAAACAGGTTTTCAGTATCCCAGTAGACATCTATCTAGTATAATATCAGAGAATACTCCTCTTCTGAGTCCATTTAAATATTGAGACAAACAAGTTATGCCAAATAAAATCCTCAGTCTAAAGCTCAGTATTAGATTCAAGTAGACAGGACAGCGCTTAAGATTTCTCAAAGCCAAGGAAGTAACAAAACTAATTGTGCCCCAAAGGAAGGGAAATTCTCACCAGGAGTTCATGTAGAGAGTATAGGAGTTCAAAAAGAGTGCTCAAAAGAGGCATCTGATGCCTTAACAGAAGAAAGGATCTGAAGGTATTGCTTTTAACTTTTGACCTGGTGCTACTGTCCTTTGAGACCTCTGCCTTCTGGATGAAAAGGAATGCAAAAGAAGTGTCTTACTTTCACCTGGACAAATACGAATACTATGTTCTTCAGTTGGGTAACCTTGGCTATGTGATTCGCTTTATCTGGGATAACAGGCAGCAGCAATCTGTGCATATAAAGAAGATATCAAAAATGTAAGCAATACTGAAATATTTTGACATTTTTAGATATTTAAACTTACAAAGATGCACATATCTAGCTAAAAAATACATATATATTTTAAAGCACACTCCCAGGAATGCAAGAGCATTCAAACAACCCCTGAAGCATTTATTTCTGGACCTATAATTAGTTTTGCAAATTAATCTCACTAACCATTATTTCAGAGACTGAAGTTCAGCTCTCATCTGAAAATTTGTTTATATGCTATATGGATATTTGTTTGTAAATAATTGTACAAGGGAAGGAGAGCGCACTGTTTATCTACATATCTAATCTTGCTTACATAATGCAAAGACATACATTACTGTGAGCTTATCTTTTCCTGCTCCAGCTGAAAATATATTAAAGGGAAAGACACCTGGCCTGATTCTCAAAAACACTGGAAAATAAATAAATAAATAATCCTTAAATAAATAAATAATCCTTAAATAAACACTTCCCCTGTTTCTGCAGTTCAAAGATTTCCTTTTCTAATTGAAAACAAAGCAACATTATTATATTCCATGTATGAAAATAAACTATTTTGTGGTCACCATTTTTTTTTCCATATATCAACTTCCATTTATCTATAAAATGTGTTGTTTTTTAGCAGCGCGGTGTTTCCAGACTAGCAGAGTGCACAGAAAATTTTGTCAATTTTACTAATTAGTTAGTGAAGGTTTGGTTACTACTTAACTCTGTGCTAACTGAGTAATTTCACTGAGTCAAATCAGGTCATAATGTATACTGAGCTTTTAGGTATGAGTAAGAGGCTTTTTGTCTCTCCATAAGCAAGAAAGAAAAAGGGGAAAAAGACTGAGTCATGATGTGGCCTGTTACCCCCCAAAATACCTCCTTGTAGAACAAAGTTCAATATGAGATTTGTGTTTGAGAGCTGTTATGCAGCTGATTAAAAGACTTATTAAAATGTCTTGCTAAAAATCAAGAAGTAATGCTGCATGTAAAGGTGGGACAGTTTGGTTGTGCAGTCTCTGAAAATAAAGCTCTTCGGAGGTTTAATTTTGCAACATGCATTGTTTCCATGTTAGATGATAGTCCTCTCAGTTCATGGGATTCATTATAGCCAGGAGGAGAGGAAAAAAATATTTTGCACACAGGGATTATAGATTAATTATTCAGCACTGAAGTGAGTTCAAATCATGCCTTTAACACAGTGTATGAGAACAAATAAAATCACTTAAAATTTTAATCTTTGTTTTGAAGTTTCTGACAAAGGCCACATGTTGTATGAAACAAGTAAAATTGTGGCTTGACTGCAAGACTACATATATATTAACAAACAGGCCAGAAATCCTTTCTAAGTCAGCATGGTATAGATCATAGCTAATGTCTAGACATTTTAACACTTAAATAAAGTCACTGCAAACAAAACGACTCTTGGTGATAGTCTCTGTCCTGAGCTAACTCCGAGACTCTTTCTGGTCATTGTCTGAGAAAGTCTAAGCTCACAGAGGACAGAACTATATTAAGGACTAGCAGGAAGGGCAATTAGGTACCAGCACCTGGGCCTATGTTCTGGCTCTGCTGATTTTACTGGAAACCAGCAGAGCATAAAAATCACAAGTGTGCAACAAGAGGTAAATGGAAAGAAAAATATCCAAATTTTTGAAAGTCCAGCTAAACAGTTTTGTGTTTAGCAATGCCTACTCTAAACCAAACCTCTTCAGCTGACCTTTATTTATATCTTGGAGATTTTTTGCCTGTTTTAAACAAAAAGATAATTTATCCAGGAGGCAAGATGACATTTCAGTTTCCTTAGAAAATAATAGATAACTACTGAAAGAGAAAAAACACTGTCTTTTTTTTTTTTTTTTTTTTTTTAAGTCAGGATGTTTTAGAAACCTTATCTTAGTAAAACAAATAACCATCTCCTTCAGCTGTTAACAATAGCAACAATAAAACCCTACCACAATCTTAAAATCCTCAGAATAGAAAAGTGAATAGAAAAGTCCTTTAAAGTCATAGAAAAATGTTGTAGAGCTTTAGAAGATGCAATGACTGAAGCCATAGCCCCTAGTGAATTGTGACAAAAAAAAAAAAAAAAAATGTCCCAGTGGCCTGCTTTAATTGTTCTTTATGCACTTGGACTTGAAAATGCCACACAAATGTGAAAGATACAGTAACTAGATTTGTTATATGTGTCTGATAAAAGATGCATCAATCATAACTAGTTATGAGATGTTCCCATAAGAAGGTTTGAAAGGGAAACGGAGCTTAGTTTTCATGCTTAGTTTTCATGGACAGCATACAGCAAAGACTCTGATGTTGCTGAGCTTGTTGCATGAACTGTCAACCCTGACTTTTGCTTTATCCTTCTGAAAGGCTGTTTGTTTCCTTTGTGACAGATAAGGATGGTGTCATTATTGTTAACAGGCAGGAAGGAAGAATGAGGTACAAAATTTGGTTACAAATTTTGCTTTGGTTTCTCTTCCATCCTTCTCCCTTTGTTTTTAAAATAAATTTTTCCTCAGGTGCCTTTAGCAGTTCCACACAATTGTTCTACTCCGATCTTGTTTCCCTGTACAAGATGGTTAACAAGTTATACCTTAATACCTGACTAAGTCCCTTGAAAGTCAAAAAGGTAGAAGTAATGTTGTTACCAAGCTCTAGTACTGAGGGGCAGTATTTTAGCCATCAACTTAGAAGATATCTAGAGATACTCATACCTTCATTAGTCACATTGCATGGAGTATATAAGCATTTGCTACTCAGTAATGGAGTGAGTGTAAATTAAACCTAAATTAGTTGCTAACAAATTAGCTATTCATTTTGTTATCAAGCCCAGATACAATAAAATTTCTGATTAAATCTAAAATGAATAAAAAGGACTGAAAATGCCCCATTTAACTTATATTATAGCATGAAGTTCTTCTCCAGAATGACGTAGACTCAAAACATCTCACCAGGAGAGAAGAGCTATGACATCCTGCATGAGTTCCTGAAGTGTTAGATCCATCAATGATTTTAGAAAACTTTCTTCTCTCTTTTTTTTTTTTCTTTTAATATATTTTTTCCTTCAAAATGTGTCAGCTGAGTTCAATTCTTTGCTCAGAGAGTGATGGAACACTGGAAAATGTTTCCCAGAGAAGTTGTGGATACCCCTGCCCTGGAAGTGTTCAAAGCCAGGTAGGATGGGACTTTGAGCAACCTGGTCTAGTGGAAAGTGTCCCTGTCCATGGTGTTTGAGGGTTGGATTAGATGATCTTTAAGGTCTCATCCAACCCAAATCATTCTATGATTCTATGATACCCAATGTATTTTATGCTTAACTTTATTGTACACTTAATTATATTTTTGTCAGAAGAAACATGCCTGGGTCAGCTTACAATTTTTATGTTTAACTGGCCTTTGTGTACAGACAGACATTCATGTATGTAACAATATTATAAATCCTATATCTTTTATTGGAATTCCATTGATCACTGAAAGTTTTTCATTTAAAATTACATACTCTGAATGAACATAACAGTTTTTTGTTTGTTTGTTTGTTTGTTTTCATACAGTTTGAAAACATCTTTAGTGAATACCAAGATGTTATCACTCAAGACTGGTTCTCCTCTTATTTATTATAGAATCATAGAAAGGCTCAGTTTGGAGGGGACCTTAAAGATCATCTAGTTCCAAGACTCCTGAAATGGGCAAGGATGCCACCCAGTAGATCAGGTTGCCAAAGGCTTTTTCTAACCTGGTCTTGAATGTCTCCAGGGATGGGGTATCCACAGATTCTCTTGGCAACCTCTTCCAGTGCCTCACCACCCTCTCAGTGAAGAATTTCCTCCTAATCGCTATTCTAAATCTCTCCTCTTCTAGTTTAAAAGCATTCCCCCTTGTCCTATCTTTATCAGATTGAGCAAAGAATCACTCTCCATCTTTTTTGAAGTCCCCTTTTAGTATCAAAAAGCTGCAATGAGGTCACTCCAGAGCCTTCTCTTCTTTAGGCTGAACAGCCCCAGCTCTCTCAGCTTTTCTCTGTAGGTGGTCCAGACCCTTGATAAAGGGTGCTCCAGACCCTTGATCATCATTTTGGCTCTCCTCAGGACCCATTCTAACAGATCAACATCCTTCTTGTGCTGGGGACTCAAGACCTGGACTCAGTACTCCAGGTGGGGCCTCACAAGGGTAGAGTAGAGGGGGACAATCATCTTCCTTGACTTGCTGGCCACTCCTCTTTTGATGCAGCCCAGGATGCAGTTGGCCTTCTGGGCTGGAAGCACACACTGCTGGCTCATGTCGAACTTTTTGTCCACCAAAGCCCCCAAGTCCTTCTCTGCAGGGCTGCTTTCAATGAATTCTTCTTCCAGTCTGTCCTCCTGTCTGAGATTGCCCTGAACCATGTGCAACATCACAGAATCACAGAATCGCAGAATTTCTAGGTTGGAAGAGACCTCAAGATCATTGAGTCCAACCTCTCACCTAACACTAACTGTCCTCCACTAAACCATATCCCTAAGCTCTACATCTAAATGTCTTTTAAAGACCCCCAGGGATGATGACTCCACCACTTCCCTGGGCAGCCTGTTCCAATGTCTAACAACCCTTTCAGGAAAGAAGTTCTTCCTAATATCCAACCTAAAACTCCCCTGGTGCAACTTTAGCCCATTCCCCCTCATCCTCTCACCAGGCACGTGGGAGAACAGACCAACCCCCACCTCGCTACAGCCTCCTTTAAGGTACCTGTAGAGTGTGATAACATCTTGCACTTGGATTTGTTGAACCTCCAGTGGGCCCAATTCTCAAGCCTGTCCTACAGTCTGTAGTTCCCAGTGTCCTTCTCTCTACCTTTTTTAAAAATGGAAATGTTTCAATTTTTCCAGTCACCAGGAACTTTGCCCAAGTGCCAGGACATTTCAAATGTGATGGAGAGAGGCCTGGCAATTCCATAATCCAGTTCCCTCAAGACCCTGGGATGCATGTCATCAGGCCCCATAGACTTGTAATTGTTCAGTGTCATCATGTTGTCTTGAACCTGCTCCTAGCTTACAGTGGGTTGGTCTTTGCTCTCCCTGCCTCCATCTATGGCTTCAGGGAAACGAAAGACTTGGAAAGGCTGACTGGCAGTGAAGACTGAGGCAAAGAAGTTGTTGAGTACCTCAGAGTTCTCTATGTCTGTCACTACCAGTTCTCCCTTCTCATCCAACAGAGAGGGTACACTCTCCTTAGCCTTTCTTTTCTGAGCAACATACCTATAGAGTCCCTTCCTGATATTCTTTGCATCTCTTGCCAAGATCAGTTCCATCCAGGTTTTGGCTTTCCTGATCCCATCCCTGAACATCCAGGTGGCATCCCTGTACTTTTCCCAGGCTACATGTCCCTGCTTCCACTGCCTGTGCATTTCCTTTTTGCACTTCATTATGACCAACACAGGACATAATGCTCAGCCATCCCAGTTGTCTGTTCCCCCTGCCTGCTTTCTTATGCAGGGGCATGTAGAGCTCTTGTTCTCTAAGGAAAACGTCCTTTAAAAGTTGCCAGCTTTGCTCAGCTCCTTTGTCCCTAAGTTGCAGTGTTACTAGGTCTTTAAATAGCTTGATGTTCACTTTTTGCAAGTTCATGGTCCTGACTTTGCTCTTTGCCAGGCCTATATTCCTTGAAACCTCAAGCTCAACCAGTGCGTGGTCACTGCAGCCCACACTACCTCCAATCTTGACCTTTTTAATGAGTTTATCTGCATTAGTGATCATCAGGTCCAGTAATACTTCTCCTCTAGTTGGTTTGTCTAATACCTGGAACAGGAAGTTATCCTCAGCATACTCTGGGAATCTCCTGGATTGCTTACAGCCTGCTGTGTAGTTTTCTCTGCAAACATCCAGGTGATTGAAATCCCCCATCAGGATGAGAGTGTGTGAGTGTAATGCTTCTTGTAGTTGAAGCAAGAAGACCTCCGCCACAGGCTCCTCTTGTTTGAGTGGCCTGTAGGAGACCCCAACCACAAACTGTCCTATTTTGTTGTGGTCCTAAACTTTCACCCACAAGCTTTCAACCTGTCCATGGCCATTTCTCAGAGGCATTTATATCAGTGTGTCTCTGATTAACTCCACTTGCTTCTGTGGATTTAAATAAATACTGGTTTGAACCATCATGAGAAAGACTGAGGTTAATACTGCAGTGCATTTGAAAACTTTTGATATATAGTTGAAGAAAAGGGAACAAGTATATTATTTATATATATATATATATGTATCCTGATCGTTTGTTTGTTTTCAAATCAAAGATTTCTGCCAGACATAATTTTGACTCCAAAACCAGGAAACCAAGTAACAAATACAAAAGAAAACCACGCACACACAGACAAATATATATATATATTAATAATAATAATAATAAAGTCTCCCATTTATACTTAGAATTGCACTGACGTTAAAAGGTAATTTTGGTTTACACCAAAATCAAAGAAGAATCAGGTTAACTGCACCTCAAACAGTAGAAAGAAACAAACACACACACCCAAAATATCTGGTATGTTTTGGGTGTGTGTGTTTGCACAACGTGCAAAACATACAATACATGTGTACGTATGTAAGCATGAATCTATGAACACACAATCTCCAGATTTTTGTGTAATACTAATAGCTAATTCTTGGTATTCTGGGAATTACATTCTCCAGAATATCTGTTATAAGACAAAAATGATACATTTGTGGTCTGATTCTTCAGCTACATATAGATTCACAAATACAATTGTGGAAAATCTCACATCCTTACACAGTTTCAGTTCCAGACACCACTTTTCCTCTGTGTGTACATTTGCATATTACTGTTTCCTTTGCCTAGATGTATACAAGAATATTCTTCAGTCTTCTGTTTGCCACTGCAAAAAAAATTCTAAGGTAGTACTGAAGTTTGTTTGCTGAGGTTATCAGGTTTATCCTGACATCAACATGCTGCAGTAAGTGTCTGTAAGGTTTGATATTTTCTCATAAAACTCTATCCATTGTGATTCTTTCAACTTGTGTAAACCTTGTGTTGTTTTTTGTTTTGTTTTGTTTTGTTTTGTTTTGTTTTTATTCCTGAAATAGGTTATCAATTCATTTACAGACATCTTTTACTGATTTTTAAATAGTGTTTTTTTTTTTTTTTTTTTTTTTTTTTTTTTTTTTTTTTGCTAGTACTACCATAGATTTACAGATTTGCAGATTTTCTAGGATCTTATTTCACACCATTGTGTGTCTGTATGACTCCCAAATAGGAATATTTTCATTTTGAAATTATCTTTGTGATTAATTTTACAATTAGACCTGCTGCCCAAATGATTTCTAAAACTTTCTTTAATCTGTAATAACATTGATCTCACCAGGAACTGACAGTACTCATGCCCCTTGAAAATTTAACTGATTCTATTTGAGGCCTAAATAGGGAGGTGAGGTTTTGAGGGTAAGCCTCTTAAACCTAAAGGCTGCTGCTTTGAAATCAGGTTGCTTCTCTCTGTCTTATATCAGTAACCTTGACCCATCTTCCTATGCCAAACTATACAGACTTTCCAGGTATTCATTTTCGTGTCGATGCTCAGCATTGTTGAAGGTAGGATAAAGATGTAGCTTCACAAATTAGTGAGTCTTGAGGTCAAAGTAAGATCGTCCTGTGGTCCTCTGGCACTTTAGAAGGAGGTTACAGATCTGAACACTCTAAGGAGCCTGGAGGACAATCCAGCATACCTTTACAAAGACTTTTAGAGTCTAGTCTGTTTATTTGTTCTCCAGGCATAATCATCTGTACTGACTGAATTTTTGTTGAGTTCAATAGAAATTTAAATATTTGTATTTTCTTTAGACACTTACATTCAGGCAAATTAAATCTGGATCTAAATCCCATTCCACCAGGCTAGTCTTGCTAAGCTTATATCAATATAAGTATTTAATATAATGACAAGGAAATCTGCTGCCAAATTACTACTTCAATTAGGCCTGACTTA
This sequence comes from Aythya fuligula, assembly GCF_009819795.1. NCBI lineage: Eukaryota > Metazoa > Chordata > Aves > Anseriformes > Anatidae > Aythya > Aythya fuligula. The sequence goes on along the minus strand of NC_045559.1, from coordinate 174,119,733 downwards.
GCTTTTGCAATGTGACGACATGAATAACTTCTATCACTGTGTGAGCCTCAAAACACATGGATATTCCCCTATCTCTCCAGAAAAGAGATGCCAACTTTTCTATATCTGTTTTTTCTTTACTTCTCAGAAGGCACTCAAATCAGACACAAAGGGAAAAACTGTCAAAAGGCTTTTTTTTTTTTTTTTTAATAATTCAAACTTCAGACATGAAATAGCTCCAGATGTTTGATTCCCATGCATGCTGATTGGCAGAGGGAAGGCAAAAGCATGTTTTAGAGTAATTCTTTCCTTTTTAATACCAATGGACACCTGAATCCTCCTCTCTCATCAAAATATCTATCTGTTAAAACCCCTGCTCCTATTTTTCACTGCCAGATTCATATGCACCATTGTTGTGTTACTCCATGTGTTTATCTTGCCCACCCTACATCTCTGCATCAGAGCAAAGAACAGAAGCTCAGAAATCTCTAGAGTAGCAAAGCTGCCAGAGAAGCTAGAACAGATTTGGAGACTGGTTTACCATGAGGGTCCATATGTCACATAAGACTTTCAGCAGGTCTGCTGAAAATCACCTTTGTCGGAAGAAAAGAGCTGCTTTGGGAGCAGTCAGGATCCCACGTGAAAGCTCTTTCTGTTCAGACCAGCTGCTTGGTTAGTTCTCAGGAGACAGTGATCGTATTGTTTCAAGTTTTATGCACATTTGCCTAAGGCATTGGATGGTCACTTCTTTAAACAGAAAAAATGAATAACCAAATCACAAATGATTAAGAGACAAATACAATGCTGATTTTTTTTGTGGGACCTCATCCCACCTGAACTGGTAGATGTATTTTTAGTTTCCTAGCAGCTGTCTAGGCAAGGGAATTCATCAAAAAACTATAAAAGCAGATGATAGAATTAGGACAAACAAAGACCACTTTCCATTATGGAAGTTCCAGCAGCTCCCTCACAAAATATTTTTATAGTTCAGGCCTTGGAGTGCCACTTTGAAGAAGTAGGCAGTATTTATTCTGAAAACTTCCAATAGAAGCCAATATTTTTCTTTCAAGATCTTGTTTCCCAGTACAAGAAAGTGAGGAAAAAAATATTTTTTTATTTTTTAAATTTGTAGCCTCTCCGAGGCAGGGAGTTATACATTCCTTGGTGAGCTTAGCCATCTCTGCATTGCCTCTGCATGGTGATATAAAATGAACAGCACATCAAAACTGTTCAAACCACAGAAAATGAACAGAGTCTTCTATGCAACACTGAACTGGAAAATAGAGACCACATTATACACTCAGACGAAATCTGCATTCAAATCTATGCCAGAAGTATGTATAAAGCTAAATTTTAAAGGTTTTTTGTTTGTTTGTTTGTTTTTCCTCAAAGGCAGAATCAGAATATCTCTTTGGTATTCCTCCCTTTACCTTTTGAGGAACTTTAGAAAACAGCAGATTTTAATTTTTGAGATTCCGTCAAGTAGGGTCAAGGAGCTACTGTTTTCTGCTAAGAAGAGGAAGAGAGGAGTTATGTTTAAAATATACATATATATGCTAAACTTTCAAAGACTGACATTTGAGAAATCTAACTGGCTTTCTTCTATGTTTCTCTCAGAGGACAATTCATTTAAATGAAAATAATTGCATTTTATTTTTAGTTTCCGTTATTCAATGTCTGTTATTAATCACAGGTTGCCATTTGGGAGAATCTATGCTTTTGCTCCCATAGTCGTCTAGTTGAAGTGTGTCAGTGAAAGAGTTCTCTTTAAAAATAACAAAAACAACAAAAACAGCGTGTAACTAAATCAAAGGAGATGGTTTTTCCCCTGTGCATTTGGCAGTACTTGTCATACGAAGTTCTATGGGATCACAGTCTCTGTATTCACTTGATGCTTCTATGTGATCTCTTTGAAATGGGGTGGTGGGATTGGAAATTAAAGAGAGAAACCTGCAGTATGGGAAACACTGGCTTGCTGGTTCCACAGCTAGTCTGTCACTTTGATAAAACAGGTCATCAGTGGCATCTTTGCTAAAATCTTGTTGCTGTTTTTAGTGCTGCATGTCCTTCTCCAGAGAAAGATGAGAGCTCCGCTGCCACATGACTGCTGTGTAACAGCAGCTATCTAACTACTACGTTAGTGTTTGCTTTGCTCTACACCTTCCAAGTTCTCAAGGCATTTGCCTGTCTAAGGTAATTTTACAAAAGACACTACTGAGGAACCATAGTATACCATAAAGACCGTTTGGGAGATTTTTCTTGCTTTCTGTACTTCTGGTTCTCTGTCCTGTAACACTGGACAGAATACATTCTTCCTTTTCTATTGCACACATACTGCCTGTTTGCAAAGACGAGAGGCAAAAAAAAAGGAAGCAGAATCCCTCTTTTTCTTGTTTGTGTCAAATGTACCCCTTATGGGAATAATCACTGTAAAGAAGAACAAAGAGAAAAAGGAAGAAAATGAAGGAAACCATAAAGCTAGATCTCTCTATGATTGCAGTTACTCTACATGCATCACACACAACTCAGATCATTAGCACAGAGAAGAAAAGAAGGGGAAAAGTTATTCAATCGGTTTAAATTGGAAGGTGGAAAGATGATCTATTAATCTCATAGCACATACACATTTCGTCTGACTAAAACACTACTATGCCTAATTGACAGAAGAGGTAAAGACAAAATAAAGATAAAATTATTTCAAACCACATCAAGGATTTATAGCTGGAGTAAGTAGTTGCTATAAACTGAGGATAACCATTCCCTTATTAGGCATTCAGGTGGTGATAGATGGTCTGTGGAAACAATTTGGCCTATAGGAATGAGAGCACCTGAGGCTGAAATGCAGGTAGTGACTTGGTCGTTGACAGAAGGAAGAGGTGCTAATAAGGACACAAAGAGTGAGTCAGGTCAGCTAGTCTTTGGTGGTTAACTTTATATTCATTTTGACAGTTTCTTGTCATGAACGACAGCAGATCACACAGCAGAGCTTGAGATGCCAGTAATACTACAGGAAGGTGAAACAACTTAGCAAGGCATGGATTTACTGTTATGGCTAATGCATCTGAGATTTTCTGCCCTATGGCCTTTCCTCTCTGAATTATGACATACGTATGATACAGACTACATGAAATGGTGACAACTGCAAGTCTATGCACCCACTCCTGTTCACACTGTGGATATATTTGGTCAAGACAGTAATAGGAAAGACAAAAAGCAATATAGTCAATCCATTTAAAAGAAGTATTGGCTTAAATATTTGTGCAGTACTGAAACATTCTAGGGGAACAGCAGGTATTTTGGAGAATATGTAACATGGGGTATCCCAGGTCAGTTAGAGAAAAGTATAATTTTATATAGAATAAACCGAGTGGTTTATGGTTACAGTGACATACATAGAACAGAGTACTTTTCCCATTTAGTGAAGACATTAGTATGAGATAACACTATTTGAATGGTTACCATAACACATTCTATTCAATTCTCATAACATACTTGTGAAAGCCAAGAAAAGATGCAGCACTTAACTAGCAGTATAATACACACCATTGTAAGACACCAAAAGTATCACTAAAGCTTTCAGAGGTGTGCAGCATTTCAGACTTCTCTTTAAATCTTTGTCTTTAACTTTATATCTAACATATAACATTCAGTTCAGTCATAACCTAGTCTACTATATGTTGATGTCCTATTCCTGTTATAATTAACTGCTTTGGAAAATATCTTCATCATTGCTTGGAATTAGCACTTGGGACTTTTTTTGTAATAACAGCAGCTGAAGTCATAAAAATAGTTAACTTTTGCTCACCACCATATTCCAAACACTTGCAAAAATGTATGAAGTGTACGGTTGTTCAAGTTTACAACTTAGCAGTGCCAGTGAAATTCCAAAAGAATGTAGCATGGCCTAACTGTAGCTTCATTTTGCATAGGTGAGCCAGAACATGCTGTGGAGGTTGAAAAGGAACAACCTTCTTATTGCGTTTATTCATCTGAAAACTGAACTGAACTAAACAACTAGGATGCAACCACATACGGCTTTAACATTTAACACAGAACACATTGAACCAAATCCACACCAGCTGGCAACAAGCAGAGAGAGCAAAACAGCAGTTAAGCAGAAATCAAAATAATTCCCGTACAATTATGAACAGACAGGAATTCTGTATTTTCACACTTGTCTGATACATTTTCCTGGGTTCATTCTATGTGATAGTTCCGTGAGTTGTTTTATCTACTATTCTGCTGATGACTTGGGTAGTTTAGATTGCACACCTGAAGTGCATACTAAAGGGAGTTACATTAAAATAAATGAGCCTATTCATTCCCAGAAATCTGTAAGAGAGAAAGGTTTAAATATTCACAGCAGGTGGCACTACCTCTTCCATTTCAAAATATTGCCAGGAAAAAGAAGATGACAACTATCAGATGTCAGAAAGAGGTTAGGGAGAACATTACATCCAGTGTCAGTTTAGGGCTTTCCAAGAAACTCAGAAAGACCCGTGTCTATATTTCATTTACATTTAGAGTTTACTGGCAACTATTCCCTTTTGTTCTCTCTCTCTTCTTTTCATGTTTCCAGCTCCTGATGTCAAATAGGAGGAAAAAAAAATATATTTTTCATATATGGAGAGTTCATCAGTTATTCCTCCCTAATGCTGAAATGTCATCTGTTGCTTTTTCTGGGTGAAACTAAAAGAAACAAAATGAAACACTTTTGTTTGTTTATTTGTTTGTTTTATGTGTGTGTGCATGTGCATGTGCACCAGTTAAAAACATATCACAAAGAATGAATGGGGTGAAAGTGAAATTATATCATAAAGGTATCTGCATGTTTACAGAAACACTTCATAGGTATATATTGTCTTTACAGAGGAAGCATACTAGCCTCAGAAAAAAAAATATTTTTACTTTTAAACTCTCAGCACATGGAATATATACAGGATCTGTTGTTACTCTGTAGCCCTGTAATAGGGTACTACCATTGCTAGTAATAGGGTATAAGATTTGTACTGAGATTGCAAGACCTCAGGATTGAAGCTTGTCAGGCTTGCTCTGCCTGAACTTGTCTTTACCTGCCTGCAGCTTTTTTTCACTTATTTTAGCAGTAACAGACTCTAACACAATGCTGTAATATAGAGAAACGCAGGTCTTGTATGACAACAGAGTCCTTGAGATGTAGCACAGGATGCAGCACAGAGGAGCACGGGAATAAGATGAGAAGGGATGGGACACAGACTGGAGACCCCATGGCAATTCACCCATGGCCAGTTGCAGAAATGAAGACCTGGAATTCAGCAAAACTGAGTTTGCAAGTAACAAATTCAGATGTAACATGGAGCTGCAGAGCAATAAAAAAAAGATCAAAGATATAAAAATACGTTAGGAAACAGAAAAACGACACCAAGTGAACTGTAGAGTGAGAAAAAAAAAAAAAAACAAAACAAAAAACAAAACAAAACAAAAAAATTTCATCATGAGAACCACATTCCTTTTAGAGAAGGACTCCAAATGCTAACAACATAGTTACAACCTCCATATATACCAGAATGAAACCACCAGCTTTAGGACCTCAGAAAGTAAGGACAGGAGGAGCGTAACACCAGAAAAAGGAGTAGCAACTAGGGAATATAAAAATTCCAGGGGTATTAGTACTTTTTCTTTTTCTGTAATAGTTAGATTTGCACTAATAATGATTAATTGTTAAGGTTTCAGATATACTAACAAGAAGATCTTTTGTTTTTTATGTGCTTCCTCTTTTCTGAAGACAAGATTTTTTAGTATTACAATTTCTATTTTTTGCATCTCATTTACATTTTCACCAAGAGTATGTCTAAGTGGCCATATGTGAATTTAGTCCTTACAAAAAATGTCTGACAACCCTGCCAACTAGTGTATTCTCTCTTAAACTGTAGAGAAAAAAAAAAATAAAAAAAAAAAAAGTAGAGATAAAGCATCAGTAGTGTGCAAGCTTCCCTACACTGTCCTTCCAGTGTGCCTCAGTTCTGATTGACAAGGACTGTCTCAAAAGTGAGAGGTTATTTCAGTTTCCATGACCCATTCAGCACTTGACCTGTCAGCATGACAGCCAATAAGTGTGCCAATTAGTGTGATATATCTGTATTAATTTCAACGTTAACTGCAAAAATAACTAGCCTGGACATTCTGGAAGTATTATGACATAGGCATATAATATAACTAAGCATTGGACTAATCTAAATGGATCTTAACGATGCATATGAAAAAGTGTACAACTTTAGATATAAACATCTGGCTGATGATCGGTGAGGGACTGGCTAGTGTTCATTTGTACTGCCCACTAGTAGATGGGGTCCAAACAGCCCATTTCATCACAAACCTATGCTACTGAGAGATTTATTTATTTATTTATTTTGCATCTTGCATCTCTGTTTAGAGCACTTTGTCCTTCTGAAAGGAATTTGGTCTCTGCAGCTAGTGTCACTATGGTACTGCTGGTGACCATGATGGGCAACATAGCATTAACCAAAAACTGTTATGGAGGCAAAGATTTGCATTTAGTTTGCCTGTTACTTCTCTAAGGTAAACTTAAATAATCTTTCTCTGCATCCAATGCAATCTTCCTGATTTCATTTCAAATAATAAAACAGGTTTTGTACCAGTAGAAGATGATTTCCATAATTTTAGCTAGCAGTGAAAATACACATGGAACATGGACAGAAATGAATCTTACAAAATGCCTATTCCGTCTTAGCTTATGTATATACATATATATTTATATTGCAGTTACTAGCATCTGCTTGTTATTTATCTATTTTGTTTTCATTTAGTCTCATTAGATAATTTTGATGTTATCCCTAGTTCTTCTCATAAGATTATTCTCCATGTGAAAAAATTAATTTTCTCTGAAGACATTTGCAGTCTCATTGTTTTTAAAGCAAGCAAGGTTTGACCCATTGAATATACAAGGCTTTAATTTGTCCATTTTAGAAGATTTTTTTTTTCTAAGCTGTGAACCCCTGAGGTACTATGCCAAGGTTAGAAAGCTGTGCATAGTTATTTTTGTGCTTTATAGAATGTTTAACATTTTGGTGCATAAATCATTTTTAGATTTACCTAATTTCAGAGCATAAAGGGCATGTCAAACTTTACTAAACCGAAGCCCCAGGAAACAGTCTATAACAATGATGGATTTCTATAATGATATAACCCTTAATGAATTATTGTAGTTCCTTAACAAGGTTTTAATAAGAAATTTCTTTTGCCAGCATGGTTATTAGTTCTTTCATCTGAATAGCCGTGGGCCTGTCTGCCATAGAATTGTACAACATAATATTTCTTTCTGTGTCAGTCATGTAATTCTGCAAAAATCCAAGCCACAAATAAAATGAACTTATTGTTCCTTTCTTTTCTTTTCTTTTCTTTTCTTTTCTTTTCTTTTCTTTTCTTTTCTTTTCTTTTCTTTTCTTTTCTTTTCTTTTCTTTTCTTTTCTTTTCTTTTCTTTTCTTTTCTTTTCTTTTCTTTTCTTTTCTTTTCCTTTTCTTTTCTTTTCTTTTCTTTTCTTTTCTTTTCTTTTCTTTTCTTTTCTTTTCTCTTCTCTTCTCTTCTCTTCTCTTCTCTTCTCTTCTCTTCTCTTCTCTTCTCTTCTCTTCTCTTCTCTTCTCTTCTCTTCTCTTAATGCTTTATTTGTTTTTATTATTATTATTTTTAAAGGTCAGTTTTTTGAATATGTAACTTGAAATGGAGACATGCTGACTACAAGATAACCGTTAGTCATGTATAATGGAACAATGCTCAGAATTCAGACACTTTCTTGTGTGCTAAGGTGTTGTGGGGGAACTGAATGCAGTACACAATCTTTTTACACCGATAGGGTGCTTGTCTGTGTCTCTGTGTACATTTTTGTGGATAAGTTCTATTAATTTATTTGTCATTAAGGTATCTTTCTAGGTCTGAATAGAGTTTTGAATACCTCGATAACCATAATTCTGTTTTATATTAATGGCAAGATATACGCTTGTGACCACGTGTGCATGTGTGTACACTTGCTAATTTATTTACTGGTTCACATGTGAGACAATGTAACTATAATTTTACATGTAGCTTTAAAATTCTAAAATAACATTAAACCTGTAAAGGCAAACACTGAAATGTTAAATGTCTGCCCTGTCTTTGCTCATGCCTCTCATGTCTATATGTTATGCTACTGTTATTAATTACTTGTTTAATTATTCAAGAGACACTAAAGCTGCCTGCAAAGAGCTGCAGAATAAAATTACGATACTCACTGACTTTATGATACAATGTAGTGTGGAATTTCATATCAACAAGTAAAAAGTAAAAAGCATTGTTAAAACAACAATAAATGCTCGTACTCCATGATGGACTCTAAATTCATGAATTCAATCCAAGAAAAGGATTTATAAGTCATTGGATATTTCTCAGAAAACATCAGATCAATAATCTGCAGTGGTCACAAAAGCAAGCAGAATGTTAGCAATTATTAAGGAAGGATTTGAGAAGAAAATATGATATACCATATAGCCACAGAAATCCATAGAAATTTACTTTATGACTGTGCTTACATCTTGAATACTATACACAGTTCTAATCCCTCATTTTGAAAAGGATATATGAGAACTAAGAAAGGTACAACAGATGATGAAAGGTAGAGAATAATTTATGTCCAAGGACAAGTTAAACGCACTAGAAGTCTTGTGTTGATGGGGGATTAGAAAGCAAACACGTCAAACCAAATAAAACAAAATAATAAAAGAGGAAAACTAAAATAAAAGCCTGTAAAGTCAAGAGTATTATGAAAAGGAGGAGTATAGATCAGTCTGTCACTACTTCTGCAGCAATTAGAATTACATGGTCAGTCTACAAGTGATGAAAGTATTTTTTCACAGATCACATAATTTCATTGTGGAACTTGTTTCCACACACTGTTGTGATTGTGGTGGTGTGGTTTAACCCAAAAGACAGCTAAGCACCACACAGCCATTCACTCACTACCTTGTCAACACCAGTGGGACAGGGGAGAGAATCAGAAAACAAAAAAGTGTAAAAACTTGTCGGTTGAGATAAAGATAGCTTAGTAAGATAGAAAAGGAAGGGAGATCAATAATAATAAAAAAGAATATACAACGCAAGTGATGAACAATGCAATTTCTTGACCCATTGACCGATGTCCAGCCAGACGCCAAACGGTGACCTCCCTCCCCTGGCCAACTCCCCCCATATTTTTTTGCCCCACATGATGCCATATGGTACAGAATATCCCTTTGGCCATTTTGGGCCAGCTGTCCTGGTTCCATCCCCTCCCAGTTTCTTGTGCACCCCAAGCCTGCTCACTGGCAGGGCAGAATGAGAAGCAGAAACATCTTTAGCTCTGTGTAAGCACTGCCCTGCAACAACTAAAACAGCATTTCATTAACATTATTTCCATCCTAAATCCAAAATACAGCACCATATTAGCTACTAGGAAGAAAATTAACTCTATCCCAGCCAAAACCATGACACGAGGCCACATGGGATTTAAAATGTAATTATACAAATAACAAAAGAAAAGTCTGCCAAGAGCTATTAAACATGATGAAATGATTCCCCAGGTCAGGAAATACTTAAAATGATGTATTACCAAAAACTGGAAGGACATGACAGAAATAAATAAATAAATAAATACAAATATTATTCAAATTTATCCCTGAGAGGGTTTTTTTGTTTGTTTGGTTGGTTTTTGTGCCTGTTCATTTCTGTTCTTGTTGTTTTGTTTTGTTTGTTTTGTTTATATTATTTTCTTCAACATCCTTTCCTGGCCATTTCAGAGATGGGATGGAGGGTTGGATAGACTTTGGTCTCAAATATTAAAACCTTCTTATCATCACATATTCTTTTTATAGATTGAATTCTTCAGAAAATATGTTATATTTACATTTGTGCCTCAAAACTGTAATCAAAAAGTAGTGTTGGGCAATGGTGACACAAGGAACAAAACTATGTTTGTACAACATATCTTGCAGTGAACCTGCTTATAAGCTGAAAAAGTATCTTCTGACCATTTGCATTTTTTTTTTTTATTTCCACAAAATGTGTAAACTAGACAAATTTGAGAGTATTTTGTTTTAGATGGAAAAAGGAACTCTTTTCTACCCTATGTAGTAATCATTAGCCAAAACCCACACTTGAGTCTAAACTTACCATAGTCCACTTTTGCTGTATTCCAGCCTGTATTTGAGACTGGGCTTGTGGTTGTCTTTGAGAAATGTCAAGAGAAAAAACTCAGTCCATATCCCAAAACAGCATGCACAGATGGTCTTCCACATAGCCCAGCTTTTGCAGAAAAGCACTGTGTCTGCAAGGCCTTCAGTAAGAGACACTTTAGTGGCCTGGCTGAATAGAACCGAGTCCTGAAGGACGCTGTGCTCACTTGTAGTCCTCCTTATGGACTTGACAAAATATACTTACATTGATATCATTGATATCTACGTAAGGTGGCCTATGTGATCTGTCAGCAAAAAATAATGTTCCTGTGTTTTCTTGTTTTTTCTATCCCTCCTTTTTTTTTGTTGTTTTGTTTTGTTTTGTTTTTCATTAATCAGCTCAAGTATTTTCCCATGTAATGGTTCTCAGAAATGACAGTTTTTTTAAATACATAATTTGAAGATTCTACATGAGCCAAATTAGCAAGAACTGGCAAAATCATAAGCACAGAGAGTCTAAGAGATGTAGAAGAAGGTTCAAGGAATGGACATTCTGTATTACTAATTCTGTATGTAATTTACTCAGGAAATTGGTAAGAATTTCCAAAGGTTTACTTGATCAGGATAGCAATGTGAGGTGAATATTATTGCATTAATTGTCAAATGGGTAAATGAACATTAAAAGCCCTAATGATACTACTGCCAATAACTACATTAAAAGTTTGAAACAAATTATGTTTGAACATTTATTGTAATAATTTAACCAATGATAATTCATGGACAGATCTTTGAAGGCCAAAGGAGCTTCCATGCTTTCTCACTCAGTCCACCGTGTTATAGATGCCACAGACAGATGAAAGATGTTAATTTTGCCAACTTTTTTTTTATTGCTTCACCTGATATACATCAACAGCTTATAGTCTGTTAATAGACAGTTTATAGTGTTCTGTACAGATATGATCCATGCAAACTATGCTTAAATGGTAATTAAAGAATGTATCTTTCTTACTATGGCTGCGATGGAGATAAGTTTATTCACAGCAGCCTGTACAGTGCTGTTACAGACTGAGAACCAGAACAGAGTTGATAACACACAAATGTTTTAGCTATAGCTGAACAGTGGCTGCAAATTGTCAAGACCTTCTCTGTTTCTTAGTCTTCTACCCCAGTAAGTGGGCAAGAGTCTGTGAGGGGACACAGCCACGAAAGCTGACTCCAACTAACCAAAGGGATATTCTGTGCCATGTGACATCATGTGACATCACGTAGTGGGTTTACGTGGCAAGGCTTTGGTAGCAGGGGGCCATAGGGATGGCTTCTGTGAGAAGGATCTAGAAGCTGCCCCATGTTTGGTAAGGGCCCCACTGCTGACCAGAGCTGAGCCAATAAGTGATGTTGTTTTGCAGCTCTGTGAGAGCATATTTAAGACAGAGAAAAAATAATGCTGTGCCACACAGCAGCTGAGAGAGTGACAGGAGTGAGGAACAGCCTTCCAGGCACCAAGGTCAGTGAAGAAGGAGGGGGAGAAGTGCTCCAGGTGCCAGAGCAGAAGTCCCCTGCGGCCTGTGGTGAGGACCATGGTGAAGCAGGATGTCCCCCTGCAGCCCATGGAGTACCACGGTGGAGCAGGGTTCCAAGCTGCAGCCTGTGGAGGAGATCATGGTGGAGCAGGTGGCCCTGCACCGACGGAGGCTGCTGCCTGTGGAAGACCCCTGCCGGAGCAGATTCCGGGCCAGACCTGTAGCCTGTGGAGAGGAGCCCACGCAGGAGCAGGTGACCTGGCAGGAGCTGCTGCCCGTAGGGGACCCAGATTGGAGCAGTTTTCTCCTGAGGGATGGACCCCGTGGTACAGACCCATATCTGGAGCAGTTCTGGAAGAGCTGCTGCCTGTGGGAAGCCCACGCTGGATCAGCTCATCAAGGACTGCATCCCATGGGAGGGACCCCACAGCACAGGGGACGAGAGTGACCAAGAAGGAGCGGTGTACTGGGTCTGGCTGGAATGTTAACTTTCCCGGCAGCAGCCCATTCAGTGCCGTACTCTGTACTTGTAGCTGGAACAGCAGTGTTATCACACCAGTGTTGTGTCTACTGCTGAGCAGCAGTGGCACAGCATTGGGCCTTTCTCTAACCCTCCTAGGGTGTGGGCAAAAAGTGAGGAGAGAAACATCACTAGGGCAGCTGACCTAAACAAATCAAAGAGATATTCCATACCATGTGGTGTCACACTCAGCAATAAAAGGTGGAAACAGGAAGAAGAGGGGAGGGGTGGGCTCTCGTTGAGAAGACGTCGGTCCTCCTCTCGAACACCGGCTGCGTGCGTTGAGGCCTTGCTTCAAGGACGTGGTCAATCATCGCTCATTTGTGGGAAGTAGAGAGTAATTTCTTTCCTCTGCACTTCCATATAGCTTTCATTTATTTTGTTTGTTTGTTTTCCTCCCTTTTTCCCCTTTTCCCTTTTACTTCCCCTTAGTTAAATTGTTTAGTTCATGGTAGTCTTTATTTAATTATTATAATTATTTCCCTTTAATTAAATTATCCTTATCTCAACCCGTGAGTTGTTCTTTGCTTTACTTCTCCCCCTCCTCATCTAAAGGAGGGGGAGTGAGAGAGCGGTTGTGGGGTTTAGCTGCCCAGCACGGTAAAACCACCACAAGCGGCAGAGAAGAAGTGCTGTAGACTGACCATGATCCCCATTCCCCTGCACCACTCAGGGGGAGGAGGTGGAAGAGGGTGGATGGGGGGGAAGGTGCTTTTGGTTTCTTTCCTTTGTTTCTCACTTGTTAGTAAGATGTAATAAATCTTATTATCTCCCTACGCTGAGTCTGTTTTGCCTGTCACAACAATTACTGTGCGATGTCCTCATCCTTATCTCAACCCTTGAGCCCTTTTCATCGTATTTTCTCCCTGTTCCTCGTTGAGGAGGGGGAGTGAGAGAACGGTTGTAGTGGAGCTCGGCTGCCCACCTGAGTAAAACCACCACAATAGCAATAACACTGAAGGAGCAGCTTTTCAAAGGTAGCCATTGTGCAGAGACTGACTGGGCATCAGTCTGCTGGTGGAAGGTAGTATGCTGTTGTCTTTGCATCGGCTGTTTATTTATTTAGTTAGTTAGTTTGTTTGTTCACATAGAAACTGTCTTTATCTTGGCCCACAGATTTTGATTTCTCATTTCTTACCTTGCAGTTCTTTCCCCCATCTTGGTGGAGGGGCTGGATGGGGTTTGATGATCAACCCAGCACACTTCTGCTGAACTTAAGTATCAGAACTCTTTGAAAATGTGGACAGAAATTTGGTCAGATATTTGTGGGAGAAAAGAGCTGGTGATATCTGAGATGGCTCTGTCTGGGCTGGATGTTTTGTGCTTTTTTTATATAGAGAGAAAAGAAGCAGAGACTGATGGAGCATGATTTGTATGATTTGTAAGAGAAATGCAGGTGAGATAGAGCCAGCAGGTATCTTATTCAGAGATACATTTAAGTTCCAGGCTCTGAAAAGTGTGAAAATAAACCAGCCATAGTTTTGTGCTTCGGTAACTGTACACACAAGATAAAAAAGAATTATAAATATGTTAAAAAATATTTTTGTCTCAGAAAAAAAGGTACAGTTTCTACTAGAGCCAGGCCTCCATATCGGTTCCATTATGATTCAGCAATCCTAGTAGGATTAATTTGTATTAAATAATCATTTATATATAACAACGTGAGCTGAGCAAATAAATGATACTTTCATTTCGGTGACCTATTCTTACAAGGCATTCTATCAGCAAAGTGATTATGATCTTTAATTCTTATGTCTGCTCAGCTATAGACTTTTCAAATTTTATAGACTTTCTGTGCAAATTATTAGCACAGAGCACTATAAGGAATTACTAATATACACATGCCAAGACCAATTATGTGCCACCAATGTGAGACTTCGTTTTATACTTTAGACCTTTTATTTTGTGTCTGTTTTGGGTCAAATTTTTGAGAAATTTGCATAAGTCAGAAGAGATCTTTATTATATGATTCATTGTAACTCATTAGGGCTTTTATTTCCATATACATAAATGAACTCTGCTGATGTAAAACACAAATGATTGCATATGATTGACCCTGAAGTTTTACATTCTTGACAAAAAAGGATGGAGCACCTTGAAAGCCATATGTCAACATATGTAAAGGAGATGAATTCTGGTATAAATATGGTGATTATTAATGGTCAGCACCATGAGCAACAAATTTTAAAAGCATCCAAGCAGAGAAGGTGAGGAGACAAGATTAAAAGGCAGAAATATTGATCTCATCCTGCAGCTTTGTGTTTCAGCACATCATTCACTTTCAGTTCTCTCTGTCTCGGTGGCAACCAGCTTGAACAACTTAAGCTTTTTCTCTGTATAAAGTTTATTTATTTATTTATTTATTTCAAAGGATGATGGGGAAGAGACCCAACATCTTTTGAGGCAGAACAAAACTATGACATCTTGTCAAAATTACATTCATGTAACTGCATGATTCATAATTAAGTTAGGTTTGTTTGTACACAGATGTGTTTTATGTATACTTATTTTTAGAATAATTTCCTGTACCATTTTTTAGGCTTTTTTTTTTTTTTTCAGAAATATATATATATAATCTGCCTATATTTGCATCCATATAAATAAATATGGATAGATAGATCACATGAATAATAAGCATTATAAACAATAAAAGCTAAGGAACAGAGAAAACAAGCAGAACAGATGTGTCACTTAAGATCTTTAACAACACAATAATAAGCATATTAGGCTATTAGGAAAGCTGTGATAGTACAGTTTGGAATAAGTACTTAGGGAAGGGCCGAACTGCTTTCATTTTCTGAGTACAATATACTAAACAAAGTATTTGAGATCTGACCTGGACCTTTTGTATTTTGTAGGTACCATCTATCCCAGTAGAGTTAAAGGGATGTTTCCCTCTGGCTGGGTCAGTAGGAACTGCCATAAGCATTTCTCAATCAGCAGGAGTCACTTTTGAGCCAGTAGGAGCTGTCACAAACCATTCTGACATAGCATGTATCACGCTGGAAGTAAGACTGACCTCACCAACCTCTCTTGCTATTATATGCAAGTAATCAGGTCACTCCATCCATCTGGTAACTCATTCAACCCCTGATGCTACTGGCCTGACTGTCTTTTCAGCTGCAACAGCTAAGTACCTGTGATTTTTATTTTTTTTTTTCCAAATCAATGGGATGATGCTAGCGTGAAATTATTGTGGGCTGCAGCATATACCTTATCTCACACAGTTTTAGCCTGCAAGCCAGATGAAGAAGTTTAGGTAGCATTTGAAAGGATTGGTAGTCAAAGAAGGAGTTTGGGTAGCATTTGAAAGGATTGCAGTATAACTGCAGATGCTTTGCTTTGTGCAGAACATCCCACACTCAAAGTGTCTAGTCCTGAAAGTGTCCTGAGTTTGGCAAGTAGGGTCTTTTGACAGAGTTTTCTGTACAAAAATCCTTTACGCTGCAGGTGGGTCAAGTGTTGCAGAACAGACTACTCAATGGATGTTTCACTCTCTGTAGTAGGTGATGGGCAGTACTGGAAAAACTGTATTTTACCTCTGTTTAAAGTTTGCAGCTATGAACTCTTTTGTGAAGGAAGAGACTAAGCTTTCTCTTTCAAAAACAGAATAGTGGCCATTACTTTTAAAGTGATTATTCATGTACCTTGCTTTATACTGTAGCTCCTGGCTATACTATAGCTGAATGCAGAACGTTCACACAGAACATGAGAGACTGCTGTCTTAAATTTCCTTTTTGATTCAAGGGAATCATACCCATGAAGCCCATCTTCAAGAAATGCTTCTGCCTTAAAGTACTAAATAGGAACAACATGAATATGAGTGAGGGGAAGCTTTTCACTGCTACTTTAAAAGCTTCTCCCCTGTGCCAAATATATGTTTAAGGATTAATTAGATATACAGTTGTAGTCTGCACTATGGTGAGGACCTGAGCAGGGTTCACAACTTTGAACCCTGTTTTAAGCTGTGATACTCATCTCACAAAAGACAACCTGTGGAAGAGAGAGAGAGAGAGTGCTGTGCTGTTTTTGTTTGTTTGTTTGTTTGTTTGTTTTCTAGTAGCATCTGTCTAGAGCCTCTCCATGTGTAAAATCTGTAACTCTCACATTGGAGCTCTGAATATTGATCTATGGGACATCTACAGCAGGTCAGTCTCAACCTCTACTATTGAAGTAGTTACACTTACGTGTAGTGATTACAGAGTAAATGGCCAGCATAAGAGTTTGTGCCACTCTGTGACATAACAACAAACCATGCTGTATGTGATGAAGAAAAAAGTAGACTCCCTTCATATACCTTTATCAGTATATGTACTTAGAATAATCTTTCTCTGGATCATGAATGAAAACTCTGCTGTTCTTAATCAAACAGAAAAATCAGATCCATAAAGGTAAAAGAATAAATGACCTATGTTTTTCCATGTCCACAGTCACTGTTCTCAAAGTTACAGTTATCAGCTAAAAAGAGAATAGGAAATTTTAGGGGCCCTTTTTTTTTTTTTTTTGTGGTCCTTTTCTACGTCACATCTATGTAAGTGACAACGGTGACGCATGCTCAGGCAAATAATGTTTGGTGGTTAGAGAAAGAGGAAAACAAATAGGATAAAGTACTTTAAAAAATAAAAAAATAAAAATAAAAAAAGGGAGACTGCATTCCATTACATATATTTACTCCTAATTCCTACTTCTAGTGAGACAAATACTGCTTGTAATTGGTAGGGGATCCTATTACTATGTGTGTATACATAGCCAGAACAAGGTATCCAGGACGTAATGGTTAGAGGGGGTTCTGAACAGAATTATTATAGAGATTCTGTATATAATCTTAATTCTTCCAGTATTTGGTCGTAAAAAGTTTTGTATTTTCTTGTTTTACTTGGTTGTAACTAGTAGAATATTCCAACAAGTTCCACCACTAGCTTCTGTACCATCTCTAAACTGAATATATTGTCTCAAAATCACATTTGATGTCCAGGTTTCCCTCATGATGCCTTTTCTCTATGCCCTGTGCTTCCCCTTGATGCAATTCATCCTCATATTAAGTTACTCTCTGAATTATGGGTTTTGTGTGATTTATTCTTTATCTTCTTTTACATTTCTCTCCTTTCTCTTCTACCCAGAACATTCCCTGTATTCCTCATCTTTTTACAATCCACTAGTTGTGAATGAAAAGGAAAATTAGCCAAATTATCTGACTTTAATGGAAAGCAAATTCTTTCTGTTTAGATTGTTACAGGTATCTAAAGGGTATGCAAGAAGTCCCTGCTATTTTGGAAGAGATCTGAGTTCTTCATGTTGCCGAATAACAGACTGAAAGAGAACTCCAACAAAGTTGATCATAGTTCTTTCCATTGGCTTAGACAGCTATGAAACAGAATGTGCTAAATAAACTCTATCCTGAAAAACAAGTAAGCAAACAAACATAAGAAAACTAAAAAAAAAAAAAAAAACACACACACCAAACTACAACAAAAAACACTAGAAAAAGTCTAGAAGATAATATAAACGTTAAAAAAAAAAATAACCAACTAAAATCTCATACTTTTCTTCCTGCCCTCTCTACCCTTAAAGCAGATTTTTTTTTTTTTTTTTAATATATTAATTACTCAACATGCACCATACAGACAGGAAATATGTGTTCAAGGACCACTGAACACTGAATTTTCTGAGCACATGACAATCACAGAAACATCTGTGCTAAATGACTTTGCCTTGAATTACTGTGAAAATCTGCTATATTCAGCAGCTTTGTATACATCCTGATCCTTTCATGTGCTGAAATGATAATAAACTTAGTTTTTCTTGTTCAGTCATTGTAACTGCATGTGACCAGCATGAACTTTGTGTCTCACTATCATGTGAAAATGCATTTTCCCTATTCTATTTAACAGTCAAAAACTGTAGCCTTTATAGATTTACTGTGGTGACATACAGCAGCAGCAAATTCATGTTTGAAAGCCACTGAAGAGTGTATACATTACATTGGAGCTGACAGCACATAGAGAGGCACAATACAAATACTTGCAAGGAATGCTTTATTTACTTTCCTTTTCTGACTTTTTATTACTTCCTTTTGTTTTTATTTTTTAGACTCCAGTTTTATCTTTATTGCATTTTAGAAGGTCACATAGATGGTTTATTCAGCATCTTAGGCCAAGAACTCCTTCACAATTAGCATTAGAGATCTTATAAATAATTAGGCTACAAGGGAGCTCAGGGTTTTATCTAGACCTCCTGCTCAAAGGTCAGCTTTCAAATGAAATCAAGTGGATTCAGACTTTGTTCAGCCTTTGCCCAAGCAACTAGTTCTAGAATTAGCCATCCGTATCTACAGAGATTGCCTGGATCTACCTAGATTGCCTGGATCTACCTAGAATTTCCTGTGCTTCAACTGATGACCACTGATTCCTCTTCTTTTTCTATTGGCCTCAGAAGAATGTGGACATATCTTATTTTTAACTTCCTATTATAAGAAGACTATAGTAGGATCCTTCCATGGACTTTCTTTTGGAGTCCAGACAAGTTCTTCAGCCTTCCCTTATACATCCTGTACTCGACCCACTTACTTATTTTACTGACTCACCCCATTTAGATCATAGAGTCATATAATGGCTTGTCTTCTCCCCCCCCCCAAAAAAAAAATGAGCAAAGATGCCACCCACTAGATCAGGTTGCCCAAGGCCTCATCTAACCTGGTCTTGAACACCTCCAGGGATGGGGCATTCAAAAACTCTCTGGGAAACCTGTTCCAGTGCCTCACCACCCTCTGAGTGAAAAAAATCCTCCTAGCCTTTAATCTAAATCTCCCCTCTTTTGGATTAAAACCATTCCCCTTTGTTCAATCATTATCTATCTGAGCAAAAAGTTGCTCTACATCTTTATTATATGTCCCTGATAAGTATCAAAAGGCCACAATGGAGCCTTCCTGGAGCCTTCTCATCTTAAAGCTGAACAGCACCAACCCTCTCAGCCTTTCTTCATAGGAGAGGTGCTCCAGCCCTCTGATCTTGGTGTCTCTCCTCTGGACCCATTCTAACAGGTCCACATCCTTCATGTGCTGGGAGCTCCAGACCAGCATACAGTACTCCAAATTGGGCCTCACAAGGGCAGAGCAAAAGGGGACAATCACCTCCCTCCCCATCTGGCCACTCCTCTGTTACTGCAGCCCAGGACACAGTTGGCCTTCTGGGCTGCAAATGTGCACTGCTGGCTCATATTGAGCTTTTAATCCACTGGAATCCCCAAGTCCTTCTCTGCAGGGCTGCTTTCAATGAGTTCTTCTCCTAGTCTGTATTCATGTTTGGGATTGTCCTGACCCGGGTGCAGCACCTTGTACTTGGCCTTGTTGAACCTCATTAGGTTTACGCTGGCCAATTTCTCAAGCTTGTCCAAGTCCCTTTGGGTGGTATCAGCTCCAGTTTATAATGTGTTACACAAATAAAAATAGGTATGATGTTCCTTAGTAAAAATACTTATAAAATAAAATAATGAAAAATAACTAATAAATGCTGCCATTGCACCAATGTATAGAATGTAAAAAAGGACTGCTTTGTCAATCAGTGACATTAGAGCTTTGAACAAAGTATGTGTTTACAAAGAGTACATTTCATAGAAATCATACAAGTGGATATACCTGGGAAAAGAATGACATGAGGAAGGTGGGGAGACAAAACACAGAGATAATAGAAATTCCTTTTAGATTTCAGCCACATTTCCCTCCAGTTACAGTATATCTGAAAGAGCAATATCATCTTGCTCATCCTGTTTTGATGTAAGAATCACTTCTGTTAGGATTTTTCTGTAAGAGAAGATCAAGTTCAAGACCATTTAAGGAACCTAAAAATTTACAGGTTCATGGGACCTGATGAGATACATCTGCGGGTCCTAAGGGAATTGGCAGATGTAGTTGCTAAGCCACTGTCCATCATATCTGAGAAGTTGTGGCAGTCCAGTGAAGTTTCCACTGACTGGAAAAGGAGAAGCATAACCCCCATTTTTAAAAAGGGAGAAATGGAAGACCCAAGGAACTACAGGCCAATCAGTCTTACCTCTGCGCCTGGCAAGATCATGGAGAAGATCCTCCAGGAAACTATGCTAAAGCACATGGAAAAAAAGGAGATGAGGGTTTATAGCCAACATGGCTTCACTAAGGGCAGATCATACCTGACAGATCAGGTGGCTTTCTATGATGGGGGTTACAGCATTGGTGGATAGAGGAAGAACAAATTACATCATCTACTTGGACTTGTGCAAAACATTTGACACTCTCAACATCCTTGTCTACAAATTGGAGAGACATGGATTGATGGATGGACCACTTGGTGGTTAAAGAATTAGCTGGATGGTCACAGTCAAAGAATTGAGGTCAATGGCTCAATGTTCAAGTGGATATCAGTAACTAGTGTTGTTCCTTGTACAACAATAAATCATGGAACAGATCCTCATGGAAGTTATGTTGAAGTTAGGGAAGACAGGGAGGCAATTAGAGACAGACAGTAACAATCACCAAGGACAAACTGTGCCTGACTACTCTAGTTGCCTACTGCAACAGAGTGACTGCTTTAGTGGACAAGAGAACAACTAATGCCAATAACTCGGACTTCTGTAAGGCAATAAGTGGACTTCTGTAATATAGTCCCTCACAAATTCTTGCCTTTAAGTTGGACAGATGTGGATTTAATGGGTGGACTATTAGATGGATAAGGAACTGGCTGAATGGCCGCATCCAAAAATTATGGTTTGATACCCAAGTGGAAACCAATGATGTGTGATGTCCCTCTGGGACAAATACATCTTAATATTTTCATTAATGAAAGACAGTGGGATTGAGTGCACCCTGGGCAAATCTGTGGATGACACCAAGCTGAGTGTTGCAGTTGATACACTAGTGGGAAGGAATGCTATCCAGAGGGATCCAGAGGGACCCTGACATTCCTGAGAAGTGGGACCAGGAAGCTCAGCAAGGTCAAGTGCAAGGTGCTGCATCTAGGTTGGGGCAATCCCCAATATCAATGTAGACCAGATGATGAATATATTGAGAGCAGTCTGCAGGGAAGGATTTGGGAATACAGATGGATGAAAAAAATGGATATGAGCAGACAATGTGTGCTTGCAGCCCAGAAAGCCAACCATCCCGGGCAGCATCAAAATAAGTGGAATTACTGGCTTGAGGGAGGTCATTCTCCCCTTCTGCTCTGGTCTTTTGAGACAATATCTGGAGTACTGTACCCAGCTCTGGGGTCTGCAGTACTGGAAAGACATGGATTTATTAGAGCAGGTCCAGAGGAGGCCCACAAAAATAAACAGGGCTGGAACACCTCTCCTAGAAGAAAGAGCTGAGGATGTTTAGCCTGGAGAAGAGAAGGCTCTGGGGAGACCTTTACTTCAGCCTATAATGTATAAAAAAGCTTATAGAACAGATGGAGAGAGACTTTTTACAAGGGCATATAGTGACAGTACAAGGGGCAGTTGTTTCCAACCGAAAGAGGATAGATTTAGGTTGGATATAATGAGGAAAGTGTTCACAGTGAGGGTGGTTAAGACTCTGATACAAGTTGCCCAGAGAAGTTGTGGCTGCCCCATCATTGGAATTGTTCAAAGTTGGGTTGGACAAGGCTTTAAGCAATCTGATCTAGTCAAAGTGCTTGGCAGGGAGGTTGGACTAGATAATTTTTAAGGGTTCCTTCCAATTCAAGCCATTCTATGATTTTCAAGATTTGTGGATAATCTGTTAATGTGTTTGTTTTGTTTGCCTTTTCCACACAATCAAAGAATCATAGAATGGCTGAGGTTGGAAGCAACCTCTGGAGGTCATCTGGTTCAACCCCTTGTGCTGAAGTACCTAGGCCAGGCTGCCCAGGACCAGTTTAAGCATCTCCAAGGATGGAGACTCCACAACCTCTCTGGGCAACCTGTTCAGTGCTCAGTCACCCTCACAATTAAGAAGTGTTTCTTGATATTCAGATGGTAGCTCTTGTGTTTCAGTTTGTGCCCACTGGTTCTTGTCTTGTCACTGGGCACCACTGAAAAGAGTATGGAAGTGCATTCTTTGGTCCTGTCATCAGATACTTACATATACATTGACAAGATTGTTTTGAGCCCTCTCTTCTTTATGGTCCCAACTATACCAACTATCTCATCCTTTGCCTATAAGTGAGATACTCCAGTTGTTTAATCATCTTGGTGTCCCTTTGCTGCACTTTCTGCAGTATGTCCATGTCTCTCTTGTATAGAGGGGCTCAGAATTGGACACATTATTCCAGGTGTGGCCTCACTAGTGCTGAGTATGGGGGAAGGATCACTAACCTTTACCTGCTTTTTGCAAAAGCAAAGCTGCTTTTAAACTGGTCTGCCCCCAGCATATAATGGTGACTGGAACTTTCCTCCTCAGGTGCAGGACTTCTTGTTGAATTTCATGGGATTGCTATCCAGCTTTTTCTCCAGCCTGTTAAGATCCCTCTGGATGGCAGCACAGCCACTAGGTGTATCCACCACTCCCCACAGTTTTCTAACACTATCCATTCTGA
The DNA here is from genome assembly GCF_009819795.1 of Aythya fuligula. Lineage (NCBI taxonomy): Eukaryota > Metazoa > Chordata > Aves > Anseriformes > Anatidae > Aythya > Aythya fuligula. Next base: position 174,097,009 of record NC_045559.1, on the reverse strand, counting down.
TACCTGTTATTTGTGATTTGCTGTGCCCAATGATAATTCTTTTAATATCTTGAATTTTCTCTGAGCTATTGGTGGTAGAAAAAAAAAAAAAAAAAAAAAAAAAGCCAGTATAAAGCATTGTATATTTCTTTCTTTTGCTGATCTGCTGTTGAGCTCTGAAGAAGTGGTGTTTAATTTCAGTGAAAGACCCTTATTTCCAAGATGTCTTTGAGAAAGGAAGTGATGCAAAGAGTGTCATAAGGGGAAAAACAGTTAAGTGCAAATGATGTAATTCAGATGCTATGACCTAAACTTTACTGATATGTTTTGGAATGGAATTTCAAAAATTCAGAAAAGCAAAAATTTGTATCCAGTAGCTCAATATTCTAAAAACATCTTATTACTTATACAAAGCTGAAAATTGAATAAAATTATAGCCCTTTTAAATAGTCTAACAGGAAAATAAATGGATGAAAACTAGTAATACAATATGTGAAGATATGGAAGAGAATTTCACAGGAGGAGACAACAGAAAACAAATTTCTGACGTGGAAGAACAAATTCTTTTCAAACAATTTTAAATAGTAATTTTTAAAGGTATTAGCTGATTTTTACAACTTTATGCTTTCTTTTCCTTATAAAGATTCAACAATAATTCATTTTCATCCTTTCAATATGTTCTGAATTATTTACAACATTTTTTTTTCTAAGCATAATCACATATTCATAGTATAATGACCTTAGGTTGATAATCACAAACAACATAAGGAAAACTTCCTTGGTCTTTTAAAGTTTTTAAAAGTATTTTAAAGTATTTTAAAGTTTAATACAATGTGTTCTGAATTCTGCTATTGTTGATATAAGCAATAAACACCTGGGCTACTATAAATGAATAGAGTGTTGTAAATTGTATTTTCAGGACACTATCATTCTGAATGCACCAGAGTTCCACAGCACTTTTTTCAGCTAACACAGTCATGTCAATCATCCACCTTTCAGTACATCAGGGTTTTCATTAGTTTTATAACTGCCTGACCTTGTGCCAGACTTAAGCAGACAGGTAGTTCATAACCCTTTACTGTCAGAATTAGCATTCATGATACTACTTAAACTGCAGAGTAAATTTAGAGTTCATTATTAAATGAGGCATATGTTACTACACTTATAACTGATTCAGTCTAGTTATTTTTAGTTTGACCTTTTCTGTATTCATCAAATCAGCTTTGAAATAGACATTGAGGTACCCTTTATTGTTAGTTATAAAAATTCTTGGAGATGATATTTTTATGGATTTTTCTGGCAAATTTTCATATTTCAGTAGGCTAGTGATATAGTAAGTGTGTTATTTTTAGCTTAAGTAAAACAAGATAAGCTGGAATCATGTGGATGTTAACAATCATATTCTTCAGCTATTCTCTTTTCCTTTGCTGTTATGCTGAGAACTGAAAGGATAGCACTGTTACTTCAAATGCAAACTTCCACTAAGGATGGTAAAAAATGTGTGAAGGTAAGAGTACAGAGATTATTGAACTTATATTTAGTCATAGAGTAGATCCAAAGGTAAAATTTCCCCATTATTATTCTTATTTTCTGGCTATCCCATCCTCCTCTTTCTGAGGTATGGCACTGAGAAATGAGACACTAAAAATTCAAACCCACTGGAACACAATAGGTTTAAGAGGTTTAAAAACTGTTGTTTGTTTGTTTGTTTGTTTTTGTCTGTTTGTTTTTTAATTATTATTATTAATGATAATAACAATTTATTTTCCTCTCATTGCCTTAAATTTCTAAATTCTAATATAGAAAAGACATCTAATGAGAAATATGTTGAATTTCTATAAACTTATTAGGGCACCACAAAGCCTTCATCCTTAAAAATCTCTTATTGGTCTAAACAAAAGGTTACATTTATCACTGAAGACCTCAGTGACCAGTTTTCACTAATGCAAAAAAGATAAATGTTCTCTTGATATATTATGATACATAATTATGAAAATATTTTATATTGAAATAACATAGCATTAGCAAATATATTCAGAACTGACATATTTGCATATATAGAAGTACAAAATACATTCTAATTTAGCAAAATGTTAAATACATACGTTTACTTTAAACTTCACCCACAATCCTAATAATGGCACATGACTGTAAATGCATTTAGAGAAATGCAAATACGTAGAAACTTAATAACCTATGGTTAAAGCCTATGTTCTTCTTGTCCTGCCCTCTCCACTTTTTTTTTTTTTTTTTTTTTTTTTTTTCCCTAACAAGTTTGATTACCAATCTTGTAATTACAAAATGTGCAAGTATAACTGGACAAAAGATTTAGAGGTATTTGAATGTCCAACTCCCACTGAAATCAGTGGGAACTGATTTTAAAAGCCTAGTCTGTGCTATCATTACATTTATGATCCGTTAAGAGGTGGAAACTATTGCAATTTATGCTGAACAGAGTCTAAAAATTGCATCCTCCCATATTTCATTTTGGCAAGCACAGGGCTCACTCATTGTCATGTAATAATTTTGTACCCTATGAGTGCAGCTATGTTACACAACTGCATACAAAAATATTTTGTTGAGTTGACTCTTTGGGGCTTATGGAAAACAAGAAACCTATATATATATATGTGCGTATGTATATGTATATATAAAAATTATAATACTGAAGCATCGTGTTTGAACTTCAGTTTACTGTATAAGTTAGCGGAATCGTTCATTCTCTTAAAAAATGCTGTCTAATGTTGCTCTGCCATGTTCTGCTAATGCTATGTTGTTCTAATGTTCTGCTTTCTGCATAATACAGAAGACTTCAGTTCATATTCAGCATGATGAACTTAGGTACCTAATTAAGACAGACTGACTTACCCTCTGGAAGCATTTAGAGACACCTGTCTTTCTTGAGAGAGTGTAGGAGTGCAGGAAAATTAGACAAGTACTAGGATAGCTAGTTTGCCTTCCAGCACTATATAGATGAGCTATAGATGCATTCTCATCTTAGTTAGGTGATTAGAATCCCATTGAACCTGGCAAATACTTTTCTTAGAGGTGTGTTGTGGTATAAGCAGGAAGGAGGCAGAATTTACTACACAACATTCTTATCTGGGGAGCCAGACGATCACAGACATAATCATTCTTTCATAGGAACCCATTTGCACAACAGAATAGAAACATGATGAATGATTACTCCTCTTTCATTTACCTAAATGCACTTTTTGCTTGCCTCCTTCCATCTCCAACTTCTGTTTTGTGGCTATTCAAACATCACCTAAAGATGCTTCTGGCATGCTAACTAGAGGGAAACAGGTTGATTTCTACTCTAATTACTTATTTTACTGATTTCTTCTTTAGCTCTGTGTATTTGTTCAATTCCAGATGCTGAAAAGCCCATTTTTCACCCTTTTGCATATGTAGGAATCTCCCAGAATGCTTTAAGTGCCATAGTAAAAACATAAGTAACACAGAATATTCAGCATAAAATACTTCACTGTTTTGCTTAAATTTTTGTCAAGATTTGTACATATGTTACTACAATGTTTCTTTTCAGCCTTCTAGAGAGTTTTAACTTAATAATATGTATTTAGCTCCACAACAACTTGAAGACATGTAAGAATTATTATTAATTGAACACGGCTTAAGGAGCCTTGCTAACATTTTCTATTTATTTTAATTTATGCAGAAATATCAGTTTATACAAGGATAAAACTACTTCTTAAAATCATAGATGGAAGAGTTTGTAACTAAGGCACCCAGTGTACTTTACCTAAATTTAAGAAATCACCTCCACACCAGAACAGAAAGGAACAGGTCTCCAACCAGCACTCCAGGGTGCTTAAGTTTCTTGTCATGAGTTCCAGAGGAAACCAAGTGTGTATCCTGGAGTGCATAGTATGGACTCAACCCCCACAAGCTTCATCAGACTATAGATGCTCAGGTTTTCTATTTAGTTCAGCTCCTCAGAGAGAGAAAGAGGGAAAAAGGAAGAGAGAAAGAGAGAAAGAGAGAGAGAGAGAGAGAGAGAGAGAAAGAGAGAGAGAGAGAGAGAGAGAGAGAGAGAGAGAGAGAAAGAGAAAGAAAGAAAGAAAGAAAGAAAGAAAGAAAGAAAGAAAGAAAGAAAGAAAGAAAGAAAGAAAGAAAGAAAGAAAGAAAAAGTTTGATATTGACTTACCATTCTGAGCCACTGTGGTACCCCAGCAGAATCCTCAGGCCTCCATCAGACCTCCACCCCCCTCTGGGAACTGGTTGCATTATATCCTTCCTCACATGTTGCTGCCTTCTTTCTCTCTCGACCAAAAAATGTAATACATGAAGAAATTCTGGTTTATAAAAGAGAACTAAAGGCAAAGACAATTGAACTTCAGATTATAAGAGGAAAAATAGCTACACAGAGTGTGGGACACAGGTGAAAACTGAACCAGTATGAAACAAAACAAAATATTCCAGTGCCTCAGAGGGTGGTGAGGCACTGGAACAGATTGCCCAGAGAGGCTGTGGATGCCCCACCCCTGGAGGTGTTCAAGACCAGGTTAGATGAGGACCTGAGGAACCTGATCTTGTGGATGGCATTCCTGCCTATAGCAGGGAGGTGGAAGTAGATGATTTTGAGGTCCCTTCCAACCCAGGACATTCTATGATTCTAAAATTCTAGGATTCTATTTCTTAAAGCTTATGCTTAAAGCCATTTACTATGTTAACAATAGCAACCAAAAAAACAAACAAACAAACAAACAAAAAAACTTTCCTTCTGTGACCAAAACCAATTTGTACAATATTAATGATAATCTGTGATTGACCAGATTTTTTATTCATATATATAGCAGTAAGAGTCCTATGATCTCACATCACAGGCTTTAGCTGCAGCTTTTTCTGTAAATTTCCCCATGTGCTCAGACTAGAGCTCCAGGAACTAGGAATCACTCAGCAGTGGAAGGTAACACAGTGAGTGAAGAGTTATCACAATATGCCTGTTACAAAGGCATCTTGAAGATGAGACCCCTGTTCAGGCAAGATATTTCAGGTATTTCAGAGTCAGAGTTCTCCTTCCTCGCCCCTCTCCCAGCCCCCCTTCCCCATTTCCCCCCCTTTTAACATGGATGAAAGAGAGTGAAGTGAGAGTAGGTCAAAAGAAAGTCAAAAGTTTTTACTACAAAATCATGGGATTTAGGTCTTCTCTTTCCTCTTTTCTTCCCATTCTGTGCAGTGTCTTCCCTGAGTGTGTTCCTAAGAAAAAAAATTGCAGCAATCACATCAGTTTGGAAACTGTGTCCAAGTAAATACCCATGAGTTGAATTGAGGACAGAATAATCTGCAGAAATCATGCTTTTATCTCAAACCATGATGACTTTGCTGACAGATTCTTTAAAATGAGATTGAAGCCAGACCTCAAACATGAAATTGAGTTCAAAAATAAAGATTTTTGTTTGTCTGTTTGTTTTTCATTCAGGGTAGAGTTTAAAAGTTTACCTGATCTGAAGCAGTGAGGTTTATTTTGACACCATTTTCACTTTGAAATTCAGATTCTATACAAGATACATCAATTTCAAAGCATCTATAGGCATAAGCAGAGCCAATTGGGCTCAGAATAACAAGATGTAGGTGCAGTGACTGCTAGAGACTCCTAGATGTTTTGTTTGTTTGTTTTTATTAACACTGAAGATAAACTTGTGGTTTTTGTAGGCTATGTGGTATCAACGTCCAAAGATTTAGAGTAACTAGACAACTTAAGGACAGAAGATGAGAACAAAATTATGGTTTTCATCTCTAAATGTCACAGTGACTCTTAGTTGTTGAATATACTCATTTGTGGGGAGTATTAGATGAGCCATTGCCTTAGAAGACCTAAAAATGTAGTTACATTTACTTATGCAAGATTCTTTCCTTGATTGAATGGATACATAGAAAGTTTCCTTTCTAAAAGCATATCTTCCATATCTGGAAGTGATAAACTAAAGCAAACTTAGATGAGTAGTGACAAGCAGGTGAAATAATATATCAATAAAATCAGTGGCAAAACAATCACCCTCTCAGTTGCAAGCTTTCTAATGAGACTGATTACGTTGGCATATGTAGAAAAAAGTAGAACAGAAACTTCACAATTTATTTATGTATCAGTGCATAAGGCCAAATGCAGAAGCAGGGTGAACAGCACATCTATTTATTACACACACATATATATATGCATACATACCTGTATTTACCTGTACATAAAGTACTTTAATGAACACATGAACAATAATGATTTTAAACAGCTTTCACTAAGCAAATGAAATAGTTAAGGGAATGACAGTATGTGAGGAAATATATATGATTGCAGATACACAAATGATCTGGAAACAAATTCCTACTTCTTTGAATATCAGAAATATGGCAAAATATGCAGCCTTCTGAAAGGAAATACATTGTTCTTTGTATTCCCTTTTTCAACGGTTACCCTTACTCGAAACAAAATCAGTCATTGTATTGTTTGCAGGAGGTTGTTTGGAGATCTGCGCTTTCTTCAAGTGTTGTATGTCATGTAATCCTATTAAATAGCATGAGATTATGCTATTCTCATATACAAACCTTTGCTTACAAGTACCAAAATCTAGTTCTAATTTGAAATGCTTACTTATTAAGTATACTTGTATCTTGCAATTTAACTGTTCTCTCTTTAAAAAGAGCATGAGTGTTACAGGTTCTGACCATAATAAGGTTAATAAAATGTTCTGTTTTAATTACTCGTCAGCCATAAATGTTATAATCTTTATTAGAAGAGATTTCTGCTTCTAGAAAATTACAATTTTGGGCCAGAATAAAAATGTTATCTACACTTAGAATTTAAATCTTTCAGATGAGCACAAGTATAATAAAGATAAGCTGTTGCCTTTTGCTGACTTCTTGTAATACTAATATTTCTACTCTCATTCTAATGAATGCCTGACAATACTGCTAGTGTTATGGCTCCCTATACCCAAACAGTTATATATCCTTTAAAATAACAAACAAACAAACAAACAAAAAAGCCTGTAACATATTGTAGATAGACGGTATTAATTACCACTGTGCCTGGAGGAAAAAGTATCATGAAGCAGCAGTATTACAATGCCTATAAGCTACAAGATAACATAGACATATTTGTGTTAACATCATGCAAAACATTTTCCATGATTTTTTATTTGTTGTTCATCAAGAAGGCCGATGTTTATACGGGGTAAAAGAAAAAGTATTCTGTTTAAGCTGAACTGGGATACTTAATTTGTGAAGTCAAAAATACTAATTTTTTGTCTGCATTCTTTTTAGATCTGTAGAGGACCATTGTCTTTGGGAAAGAAAAAAAAAAAAAAAAAGTATAAAAATATAATAGAGAATTAACACCGGGTATCAATAAGGAATATACTATATATAGTATAAGATATACTTTGTTCTTATACAGGTATATAAATATATAAATTGAAATGTTAAGATGGATATATGTGAGACAAATTAAGAAAGGATTTAGGTATTGTTAATAGTTTATAAATACTCATACCCAATAATATTTTATTTTTTTAAAAAAGGAAAAGTAGCAGGTGCATAATGGTATCCTTGAGAGCATACATTAGGAAAGCTAGAACAGCAGGGACATTAAAGCACACTAGTTTAGATAATGAAGTCAAATAAATTGTCTTCATCATTGTGCCTTTACTGTCACCAAAGTACACTGTGATAAATGAAACAGACTTGTCTGATGGAAATCATAAACATTCATATTTAATAAACAGTTATTAACACTTTTATAACATTGACGTTTTATGTTCATTACATGCTCATTGCACTACAGCAAGTTTATTTCCTGTTTCATTTCTGCATTGTCATTGTGTATTGCAAGTCTATGCAAGACAGGTCTATTTTTTATGTTCTACAGTACAGTATGTAAGTAACATTCAGATCTTAATGGAAGTGTCACATCATTTCCAGATCAAATTATCTAGTTTTAACAGCTAAAGAGAAACAAATTAATCAGGAAAAAAAAAATAGAATACAAACCAATACAAATGTTGTGGTTCCCAAATTGCTGACTGAAATACACAGAGGTCATATTTGCCATTTATTATTTTATAGAAGTCATAGGCTTACTGCGATACTATACTGGTTATCATTAGCTGTCTTATATTAGGAGCATACATAAAGGTTTAAGCTTCTGGGAAAGTGTATGGCCAAAGTGAGTTTAATTGTACTAACAACATGGATGTTTTGTATTTTTTTAAAGAGATTATTAAATACTGAGAAACAGAGGTCCACTCAGACACTGAATATTTAATGTTATTAATATTAATTAATTAATATTAATTAACATTTAATTAGTATAATTTTAAACATTTAATTAATAAAATACTTGCCTTTCTAACACGCAAGATATTCATTTTAGAGAAGTAAGGCTGGTATCTCCTAAAAAGCAACATCACAGTGTTTTGGAAGATTCTGACCCTATTGCCTTACATATACCTTTTAAAATTTTCCTTCTATGGGACTAAGCTATGCAATATGTCTTTCTTTTCCAGCATACTTCAGAAGCAAAAGCTGCCAGAAACAGGACATTCAGTCCAATTTTCTGAGACTCATAGAGTATCTGTTAATCGTTAATCTCTCTTTTCTTCACTCCAAATACTGCCTAAAGTTTCTCATTAGACCAAACCCAGCAATTTCCAGTGAGCCATTGGGTTTACCATTATTTATTCAAGAACACAGCAATAAAGACTCAGTTCTTAAACACTATGTGTCTTCAGGGATAAGCCAAGAACATTGTTAGCACATACTATAAACATACTACTGACAATTTATATGTCAACCATAATTGTTAAATCATATATATATATATGATTTTTATATTATATAGATTTATTTATGTTTATGTTTTGTGCTCCTTTTGTTTGTTTGTTTTGTTTTGTTGTAGATTTCAGTGTTAAATGCTGTACCTCTTCCTCTTCAGGCATCCATCAGGGATCTTATTATTGGAATCTTAACAGATTTAAAGTCACACAACCATGCATCTCTGACACTATCTTTGATGCTTTTTGTTCTACAAGGGAAACATTACAGAGTTTAAACTGTGACATGGTCCATTTTGCATTATTTATTGATCCTAGAGCACAGCTAGATATCTGCTATTTATTTGTCCTTGCTTTATTACTGGCCATGCACTTTTATAAATACATGCAGGTCAAGAAGATTTGATGTCATTTTGGTGGACCAAGGTGGATTATAATGTAAATCTCAGACAATAAGCACTCTGATGTACACAGAAATGGAACATACTAACAAAGATTTTTGTTTGGTTGGTTGGTTTTAATTTTCACTGGAAAAAAAAATCTGGAGAAATTTTATAAATAAAATTAAAAAAAAAAAAAAAAGCATAATGTCTCTTTTCATGGTAAAAAAAAATTGTGAAAAAAAATGCATCTCTGTTCACAATAACCATCCATATTAAATTAAATTTGAAGCATTATATATGTTCCGTGTTAGCACCTAACAAAACCAATGTGAACTGTTTAGAAAATTAACAATCAAATTTATGCTATGTAAGAATGCTCAGTAATCAACTTCAGATTAATTTTCTTAATTGGAACTAATTCCAATAGTAGTTTAAATTTGAACAGCACATGCTCAGGACACCATTTCTTATCCAGGATTTCCTCATGAATATAAAACCTGTGTATTTTAAAGTAGTTGAGAGATTAATACTCATTAAGGATTAGTGGATTTTCAAACCTTATGTTTTATAACAATTTTTTTTTGAGTTAGTCTATTAAAGACCCTAGATATCAAGCTGTCTTTCAAAAAAACAATACAGATATTCAAAAAAATATTTTGGACTCTTCCAAACTCTCTGGAGGATAAAACAAGTACACAATGAATTACCACAGTAGCTCATGAATTTTGAGTGGATAACAGTGAAAAGTATTTGAGAATCTATAAAGCAATATATTTTGTTTGCTTGTTTGTTTGTTTTTACTATTGTTACTGTAAAGGATGTAACGTTTACTGTCTGAGATTTCAGACAATTTCAGCTCAATTACCATGCAGGTGGTGAGCTGTGGTAACCATCTCACATACAAAATGAGCTTTTTATCTTTATTTACTTGCCTTATTTCTGTTCCCCACTATGCATACACATCTGTTAAGCCACCTGTTACATCTTGTTATAAATCTCAGCTGAAATTTCTATTAGATTTTCAAATTAGTGTTTTCTGCAGGAACTAAAAAATGGGGTCTTGTTCTTTATCTCTTGATGGATCTCCATATTAAGAAGTATTGTTTGCCACCCAGTGTAACTTATTCTATATGACATTAATGATTCTGCTTTGGCTTGATATGTTGCTTTTAACCCAGAAGTTGGATATATCAGATTCTAATTCTTACCTAACAAAGTTTCCAATTTTATTGGAAATCTTTAAGATTCAGAAAACCATCACTTCACTTTCTGATTTGTTTTCATTGTTAATTGGTTTAAAGAATTATTTTGTCCACGGTGAAGTTGTCTGTCTTTAGCTTCCAACCACTATTTCCTGCTGTATCTTGTCTTTCTCAACAAAAAAGCCCTTTGTCTCCAGAATTGTCTAACCACAGCGGAAATCAAATATTTTAAAAAGACATCCTTTCCTCCAAAGCACATACAATATAGGCAGGAAGTCCTCAGCCCTGACTGTATCACTACTCAAATGTAGTCACACTAAATTACATTACTCACTAAGGTAGATGGAGGCTGAATTATCCATGTTCCCCTATAGCCGAAGGATGGAGAAAGGCACCTTTAAGATTAACTCAGAACTTCATTTGTCTGAATGAACCTTTGATTTTGCTGAAAGTGCCTAACTGAAGTATATGAAATTAAACTGAGGCATATTCAAGACTTAACTAACTTTTAATCTGTTTAGTATCTATAAAATAGAATTAATGCAGTTTATCAGAATATCATACAGTAACATGACAAACTCCTCATAAACATCTTAATATTTGAATCAGAGTAATTGTATTTTTCCATAAAACCACATTGACTGTTAGATTTATTATCTTTATAACCTCTAGTCAAATATAGATATAAACACCATCTGAGATTACTTTTTCTATTATTTGTTTATGATTTTGTTCATGCTAACAGGATTACTTTTACTGATTATACCACTTATTCTCTCTGTAACAACAGTAATACTCTCACATTCTTCTATAATTTCTCCTACATACACATAGAAAAAAAAAAAATCTTTCAATCTCTTTGTCCCACTGTTGAATTGAGGATAAGGTGAAAGGTGTTTGCTGACTGAAAGTTGACAGTCCAAGTATGTTTTTAATGAAGTCTTTGGAATTGGAAGTATTTCATTATCTTGACGTGATACATTTTTATATCCAGCTTTTTTTCCATAAACAAAATAAGAATTCTCAAGATTTCTTCATTTTATGCATCATTATTAATGGATTGCTGTCCCAGACTAGTAACAGGCTTTCAGATTTGTCGGGATTTTTTATCTGGAGTATATTTATTAAAAGTTTTATATCTGTTGTCTTCATAGCTTATTCTGTTATTCATGGACTTAACTTTTTAAAATAATTCAGTTTATTGTTTCAATCCTGTTATTTTCATAGGGTGAAACAATCATGTTAACTTTCCAGATTTTTAAGTTTTCCTCTTTAGGCATTATGGTGTAACCATACTTTACATAGACTGATAATATAAAGTACCAACAATAAAGCAGGTACAAAACCCCTGTTCCCTCCCACTGTTGTTTGTTTATGGATTCATAAAGGACCAGTATTTTATAGTATCAAAAATCAATATAGACTTCTGGTTGTGTAGACTATCAGTATAGACTTCATTTAAGAATCTCACACAAGATCCAGGCCATTCAACAATTGGTGATATGCTGCTTTTTCCACAAAAACTGGAAAAAAAAAAAAAAAAAAAAGAAGAGAAGGGAAGAAAGAAGAAAGGGGAGGGGAGGGGAGGAGAGGGGAGGGGAGGGGAAGGGTGGGGAGGGGAGAAAATATATGTGCATGTTTGTGTGCTTCTATGCATATTTGTACACATTCTTTACGTTATATGAGGTTTGTTTCAATTGTGTAGACAAAACACATATAAGTATTTTGATAATGTGATCCTATGTTGTTTGGTAAACTACTACATACTTTGTTCTAAGTGAGTTAGTGTTCTAGATACTGATTCTGATACTGAAAGGGACTTGGTGGACAACAGGCTGAACAAGAATCAGCAGAGTGCTGCTGTAGTAATGAAGGCAAACTGGATCCTTGGTTGTATCCACAGGGGCATTACTAGTAGAGATAGAGATGTAATCATCCTACTCTACTCAGCACTTGTAAAGCCAGACGTGTAGTACAGTGTCAATTTGTGGTCTCCACAATTCAGAAAAGATGTAACAGACTGGAGAGCCTCCAAAGGAGGATCATAAATGATCAAATGGTTGAAGAACATGTCCTGTGAGGAAAGGCTAAAGAACTTAGACCTTTTCACCTTGGAGAAGAGAAGGCTCAGCTGGGACTAATCATAGTTTTCCAGCACTTAAAGGGCAGCTACAAAGACGACAGTCTCTCTCCACAAGGAGACACATGGAGAGGACAAGGTTCAATGGATACAAATTGTACCACATGGAGACATTTCATATTGATAAAAGAAAGTTTTTTTTTGTTGTTGTTGTTTTGTTTTGTTTTGTTTGTTTGTTTGTTTTTGTAATTAGAACAATAAATCTCTGGAACAATCTCCTTAGGGTTGTGATGGAGTCCCCATAACTACAGACACTCAAGACAACACATGACAGAGTGCTGGATAATGTTGTCTAGGCACCCTTTTCCATGAAAGGTTGAACCAGACAATCTTTTAAGATCCCTTCCAACCTGGGCTGTTCTACCGTTTTATGATTCTATTTTCTCTGAATTATTCAGTTTTTATATTGAAGCAGTAGCAAATCACAGAAGTAATCAACTGTTCTGCCTAGAGGAAAAAATGGTATCACCAAACACAGAAGAAGACAATGTTAGTGCAAATTACTGAAAATGTAAAGATTAGGTTATTTCCTGCCAGAGGAACTATATGAAAATGAAGGCACAAATAACAAATATTCTGGGAGTCCTTGAAAATGTCATATGCACACTTAGACTTTTTACAGTTTCCAACTTAAATTTTGACACCAATCTTTACTCTTCACAAGTCAAGTCATGTCTAAAATGAACACCATATCTGAGTACATATTGTAAGCTCTACATCATTACTTTTTTTTTTTTTTTTTTTTTTTTCCATAGCTTTTAGCAATTGATGTTATTTTAAGCTTCATAGTGTGGCATTACTCATATGAACTTTAAAGAAACTGCATTCTGCATCTATGCATATTTCTACTCATCTGCTTTATAATTAATTCGGCAAAGGAGCAGATAGCTGAACGAGTACACAGGTGAGGAATTTATCCACCCAAGGCTGTGTATAGAGTAACTGGTGCATAAAAGTCCTTCACAAATTTCATCATGATTTTCTGATCTCAGGTGTCTCAATGGCCTCAAATTTCAGGTCTTCTCTTCCTTGAGATGTGCTAGATAACTCTTTTTGACAATCACCAATCACAAGATGTTGTCCATTATGATACTTGCTCTTAAGCCAGGCTTTGCAGTTGGAGGTTGTAACCTGTTCTCCTTTAGATATCATCCATAATGTATTGGAGCTTTATTATCATGCCCTAACCCCTCAATGCTTGGCTTAGGATATTCTTGGGGTAAAAACTTCTGGTTATCTGGTTGTTTTGAATTGATCTTTATCTTTAGGCAGAGGTAAAAGGCAAATAAAAATATCAATTTACAGAATCCAAGATATATAAAGTAATTACATTTTTCCTTTTTTCATCATTTTTATAAAGAAAAAATAAAATATGTGCTTGATCTATGTATACTGTCATTAATTTAATCTGAAAAGTTCATTTCCAGTGGCCAGATACATTGCAGGAGACACTTCCCTTCCAGATATTTTTTACATAGGTTTTGACTCTTTGTGTGTTCTGTGCCTCAGAACATTGCTTCTACATGACAATTAAGTCTAATTTTTTTTTTTTTTTTCCATGATTCTCCATCTTCTTTCTACTTAAGCTTATTTATTTCTGCACTCCCATCCTCTCATTCCAGCACTCCTTTAACATCAATATATTCCATAAATTAATTTCTTTATCAAACTGTTAAAGTATAAATTAATCATTCATTTTCTTTGGAGACGCATATTTTGTGTCTTTTTGAAAACCATTAGTACTTGATTGTTCAAGCTTGATGACTAAAGGATAAATTAAATAGGCAGTTTACAACTTGTGGTACGAATGCTCTCTGAACTGCAACAGACATGAAGTAAAAACAACAACAACAAAAAGTGAAGATACAAAAAACAAACAAACTCTAAGTAATGATATGATACTGAATCATACAATTATTTTGGTTGGTAAGGACCTTTAGAAGAGATATAATCCAGTCCCTTTAGTCCCTTGCTCAAAGTAGGATTAACCTCAACGTGAAGTCAAATTTCTCAGAGTCTTGCAAGGGAAGTTTTAAAAATATAGAGAGATTGGACAGATTCTGGGCAGCTTGTTCCCACGCTTACTGTCACTGGGAAACAACTTTTTCCCTTGCATCTACTTGGAGTTGCCTTTGCTGCAACTTGTATTTAGTCCTTTAACTGTACGCCGTTGGCAACAGTCTGTCTCTGTCTTCTCTGAAACTTCCAACTCCAGATAGCTGAAGATAGAAAATTAACTTAGCTTTCTATTCTCCATACTAACCAAACATAGTTCTCCCAGACTTCCCTGTGTCTCACCTGCTACAGCCCATATAGCCCAAATGCATCCTAATCCCCTGCCATGGAACTTTCTGCAGTCTTGACAGTGTTTTTCTTGTACAGGGGACATTTCTACAATTGCAGGCTCACACATGTCAAGTATGGCAGCAGCACTACTCCTACAACCAATTTCCCTGACAGATGGTTATACCCTTGATAACATAAAGAGATCTGGAAGATCTTGTCCATGAGGATCCAGTCTATGATACATGCTTTAGTTTTTAATAAAACCAGACATCACTGTAAATTGACCACTTTGCATTTTGAGATGATTTCCCTATCAAATCACTTCCTTAATGTATACTATGCCAATCCTAACTTGGAATATAACTGAACTGAAATTAAATAGTTTTCGGGTATGAATTATTTGTCCCTGAGGAGGGAACTTGGAATCATTCAGGAGAAAGAAGAATATCTAAACCTTTTTCTTTGTTTCAAAGTCTTTGTGTGTACATAGGAAATGTGACAAAACTTTTAGCAGAAGAAAATGAGCAAAAATTGTAGAAATTGTACGAAACAGAAATGAGATAACAGAATCACAGAATGTTTGAGATTGCAAGGGACCTTTGGTCCAACCCCCCACTCAAGGGGTGACACCTAGAGCAGGTTGCCCAGGACCATGTCCAGACAGCTTTTGAAGGTCTCCAAGGAGGGACACTCCACTGCCTCTCTGGCAAGCCTGTGGCAATGCTTAGCCACCCACACAGCACAGAAGTTTCCTTGCTTCCTGATGTTCAGGTGGAACCTTTTGTGTTCTAGTTTGTGTCCATTGCCTCTTGTTCTGTCACTCGTGTCCTGGTTTCAGCTGAGGTAGTTAATTTTCTTCAGAGTGGTTGGTTTGTGCCATGTTTTGGATTTAGGAGAAAAATAATGCTGATAACATTGGTTGAGGTGTTTTTATTTTGCTTTTACTTTCTCACCGCTCTAATTTGTTAATAGTTGGCAATAAATTACGTTAATCTCCCTATGATGAGTTGGTTTTGCCTGTGGCAGCAATTGGTGAGTGATCTCCCTGTCTTCACCTCAACCCATGAGCCTTTTTTTCATCATATTTTCTTCCCCTGTTCTTTTGAGGAGGGTGAGTGAGAGAGCAGCATGGTGGAGCTTAGCTGTCCATCAGTGTGAACACCTCACTGGATCTTAGTCAACTGGCTGCTTTCCCCATGGTTGGCAGGTATCTCAATTATATATGAAACTGTTCTTACGTATCTTTCTGACATCTTAAGTGGTTTCTTCTACATTTTCTGTTGACTGTTTGCAAAAGTTACATCTATACACAATTTGATCACCTCTGCAACAAGAATCACTTAGGTGAACCTTTGAGATGTTCTGCCTAGGATGTTAATCCTTACATTTAACTTAACAGAAATGTCCAAAGTTCCCACCTGGAATGTTCCTCTAACTTTCAAATAATAGATTGTGAAAATTTGGTCAAACATACTGTTTCAAGTCCATTATGTCAAGCTATTATCTCAAGACCATTATGTCTTCTGTGTTATAGACTGGTTGTTGAGTTGCTGGATCATGCAGAGAATTAGTGACTGAAGTGTACTGGGTATACACACAGGCCCAGTCCTGATACCATGATGCACCACAGTTACAATTAAAGAACAAACCTGACTTTTGTACTTATAACATGCTTAAGTCCTATAGCAATTTCCATAAGCTCATGTAGGATCAAAGTATGTTTAAGTTAAACCATAGCATTTGGTATTTTGTTTGTTTGTTTGCTTTTAATTACTACTACTAATAAAATCATAAATATTCTGTTGTCAGGCATAACATTGTTTGTTGTTTGTTTTTAAATAAAGAGATATCTCTGTAAAAAATCATTTCCATGAAGCATAGCAATTGCATTTCTGAATTAATTTTAGATATGAGTTGTTTGTCTCCTCATAAATTCAAACACTTAAATGGGAAAAGTAATTCTGGCTAGTTTGGGTCATAATGTATAGCAAAATACCTAATATGCATTTGTAAATAGGTAAATGTGCTATTTATATTTACATAAAACCCTATCCTGGCATGTATATGGGCTACCAATCTTATATAGCTTCTGAAAAAAAAATGTTATAGAATTTATTTTCAATTAAAAACCCTAAAATAGAGATGTGTGCACTTTAAGGGCCATCTGAAGTCTACAGGAAACAAATGCATTTCTTGCATAAAATTTATTTTTTAATGTAATTTCAAAAACACTCTTATTTAGATTATTCTGTAATATTTTCTGACCTTGAGGTCAGAATTTTCATTTTAGCTGAAAGTTTTCTGCCCAAAATGTTTTTTAAAGGAAAAAAAAAAAAAAAAAAGTATATTTTGTTATAAATATATATTTTTAGAAATACCTATATTATTACATTCTCCAGAATATATATAAAATATAAAATATAAAATATAAAATATATTTTCTATATAGAATATAGAGAATATAGAGAAAAATAAAACATTTGAACAGGAAAATATTTCCATTTGGAAAAAAACGTAAGTGGAGATTTTGCTCCCAGTCTCCTCCACAGAGCATGATCATCTAATAAATTGTTTTGTTTTTTTTTAATGGTGCACAGATATTCAAATATCCTATACATCACTTCTGTCACAAGGAGATGGCACTGTGGTATTTGTTCACAGGTGCAGTTCAAACTATATGATAAAAGACAATCTGAATCATATTTACTATAATTTAAAAGGTGTAATTTTTGAATTCTTCTTTTCTGGTTTAAGATTTTTTTCCCCCCTCTTGACAAATCCCCAAATCTTCCTGTTGGAAACACTCATGTTTTCAGACCAAAATTAACCTTAATATACAATGCAAGTTGAACTAAGCACTCAATTACCTTCTGAAGAGTCACACCTTCTTTAAAAGGAATCATAAATTCCAGTTTATGATAATTTTATTATCCCCAGCCTATCCCCAGCATATACTAATATATGCATGATCACAGCTCTTCAAAAATAATTTTATGACTGGCTTACTCATCAGCTTTTACCAAGCCCTTGCCTTCAAAGCAACACCATTTTAAAAATATTTACTTAAGCCTAATGAGGACATCATGCCTAATCCCTGTTTGCAGCAAATGTGTAGGCATATGTTCCAAAATAAATCTGAAAATAAAAGAATTGTTAAAAAAAAATATGAAAGTGATGATATTTGGCAGAAATTATTTTCTAAATATAAATCTTTGATACCTTCCTTTAGTTGTCTACTAATACAGAACCCTAAAATAAAAATTCATCATTTTTTGAAGAAAGAAAAGTTTCATCAGAGTTCTTTCAGAGACCATCTGAAACAGCAGGCTAAAAAACGTATAAATTATAAATTGACCAAAGGAATATTTCATAACATATGACTTCATGTGGAACAATAAAAACTGAGAGGGTTGGCCAAGGGGGTGGTCACTGCTCAGGGACTGGCTGGGCATTGGTTACTGAATGATGAACAATTGCAGTATGCATCACTTGTTTCATGTTATTATTATTATTATTAAGGTTATTATTAATAATAATAATGTTAATAATAATTTTTGCCTTTTTTTTTTTTTTTGTCTTATTAAATTCTGTCTTTTTCTCAACCCCAAAATTTAAACTTTTTTTTTCTTTTTTTTTTTTTCTTCTGATTCTTTCCTCCGTCCCACTGTGGGGGACTGAGCAAAGGGCCATGTTGTTTTTAGCTGCCTGCTGAGGTTAAATCACAACTGGAAAGAGCCTGGCTCCATTTTCTTTGCAATCACCTTTTCAAATATTTATAGACATTGAAAAGATCTCCCTCCCAAGCCTTCTCCTCTCCAGACTGAACAGTCCCATCTTGCTCAGCCTTTCCCCATAGGAGAGGTGCCCCAGTCCCTTGATCATTTTGGTGGCCCCATGTTGGACACTTTCCAGTATATCCATGTCTCTCTTGTACTGGGTGGCCTAGAACAGGGCAAAGTAATTCAGGCGTGGCCTCATCAGTGCTGAGTAGAGGGGAAGGATCACATCCCTTGACCTGCTGATGACACTTTGCCTAATGGAGCCAAGAATACTCTTAGCCTTCTTTAGAGCAAAGGAGCATTGCTGATTCATGTAAAAATTTGTGCTCACCAGGACCCCCAGGTTCCTTTCTGGAGAGTTGCATTCCATTTGGGTAGCCCACAGCATGTACTGGTTCCTGTATTTTTTTTTCCTTCACCAGTGCAGGACTCTGCACTTCTTCTTGTTTAATGTCATGAGATTTTTGTCAGCCTACCTCTCCAGCCTGTCAAGGTCCCTCTGGATGGCAACATGCCCTTCTGGTGAAGTTTTGTGTCATCTTTCATTTCAGTACATACTAGACCATAGAAAATTAGAATGATTACAGTGTACTGGACATGATAACTAGAAAGACAATCTTTTTTCTTATACCTTAGGAATATTTTTTTTATTAAAAAAAAAAAAAGAAAAAAGAAAAAAGAAAAAAGAAGAAAAAAAAAGAAAAAAAAAAGAAAAGAATTGCCGTGCAAGATCTATTTGAAGTAAGGGCAGGTTACAAATACATACATAAAACATGCCTATTTACAGTAGAGTAAAAAAATATCTAATTCTGAGCACACTAGGGTAAGTTAGTCTCTTGGTTCCTGTGATAATATTCACAAATAGATTTATTATGCACATTTATTTTATGCATATTTCTGTGTAGAAAATGTTATATATAGTTTGAATTACCACTTCTTTTTACGTTGCAAAAATAATTACTTTTGTGGACAAGTGTAAGAATTATATCTTTTAATAGTTTTTAGTAGCTAGCATGAGCTAGCTCACTTTCTGGAAGACTTATTTTTTTTAACTTTACAAATCAAATGAAATGAAAGTGAAGAATATTTATATATAGTTACTTTATAAGGGTAACAGGCAAAAGTTTCATAGAACTCCTTAAGATTGTCCATGTATTTGCTCATAAATTTGCAAAACTGTCTCTAGGATCTGTAATTTTGGATAACTTTTCCATCTAAGGCTGACATTTTTGTTATTCATTTAGCTGGGATAACAAATGATTTCTGAGGAAAAGAAATAGACACAGCTTTGCATGTTTAGCAACTGTTGATACTTGCAACATCAGAAAATTCCTGTAGTTCTGCTATTTGGACAAGGGATGAAATGTAGCAGAGGTATGTAGCCTTCATATCATGAATGAACTTTTTTTTTTTTTTTTTTTTTTTTTTTATAATGTTCAAACCTTTGTTAATGTTATCTACCTGAGAAATTTAATTTCCACATGAATGTCAAAACTTCACAGCTGCATTCTTGAAAAGGTCCACCTGCCTGAATGGATGCCATCCCAGGCATGGGTTATGTCTCCCATTTTCAGATCTTACTTTCAACTCAGGTACTCTGGGTCCCATTACTGGATCTGAGAACAGAGAAGTTGCTCTTCTGTATTCCTTCTCTCCTCCAGAGCTTCAGCAGCACAGAGAAGAAAGCTTCTTGAGTTTAATTCAAAGGGATATCATTAGGGAGAGGGACACTGAGGCTAGGACAAGAGTCAGATAAGAGATGTGTGAAGAAACTGGTCTGATACTGAACCCCACATCACTGGAGGATGGATGGAGAAGAAAGCAGGCCTCTCTAAAGAATGACATCTAAATAAAAATCTTAAAGGGGCAGGGGAGTGGGGAGGAATGGGGGGACTACAAAGAAGTAGAGTCTTAAAAGACACCAGTGTATAAAGGAAAGAACTGAAAGTAGCTAAGTTCAAGGGGTATTTCCTTCTGGAAACTGAACAGATCATAGTGTTCACCTTATATATCTAAATAAAAGAGGACCAGAGTGTGATTTCAAGATCTGGCTCCCTGATCATTCAGAGTTTTACCATAAGTTTACAATTCACATCAGGTTTGGATGGCTCCAGCTAGTTCTGCCTAAAAGAAATCTGCCAGAGAGAACATGCTTTAAGCAAGGACATCAGTTGTTCTGTGCCACTTGGTTTCAAAGCAAGGTATTGTCTCTGCATGTGTTTTATGTAGCAATTACTGAAGTTTCATTAATTGTGTTGACAGAAAATTCTTAAAGCACTTGTATGAACTAAGATACTCCTACACTATTATACTCAGTTATTAAAAACTGTAAAGTTTCCCATCTTGTTGATTAAAAATGTGGATGCAAATATGTTTTCACTATGTTCAGCGTTTCTGTGTTCCTGGTTTGATATAAACAAATGAAAAAACAAACCCTTCAAGCACTGAAAAGTTAAGAAATGTAAGAATTAAGGTGACTTACCTTAATTGGAAATGTTTGAAATTAGGCAGTATGTGAGGTAAAGAATTCCTAAACAGTAATTTTATTTCTAAGGATTTTTAACAGAGACCCATGGTTCAGACAGTGAATATTGGTTTGAAATTTCTGCTTTTACACAGTAGTTTACATATAATCTGAAATTACTTATAAAAACTTAATACACTTTTAAATTTTACTTTAAAACAATCAAACAAACATTTTCTGATTTCTCATTGAATTCCTGACTTTAAAGTATGACAACTAATGAGAAAAAGGCCTACAGAAAAATGGAACAAACACAATAATGAAGAGAACAATAAAATTCTGGGTTTTTGGAGTCAAAAATATTATCCATCAAGCCTTTAAGACAACCTGGAAATATATATATAAATTACTTATAGGTAGTATTAAAAATATTAAATATTACTGAAAAAAATATTAGTTATAGGTTGAAGAAGGAATACAGAAATATATGAGTGCTTAACACTGGTGTCATGTCTTCTACTTCTTATTTGTTGTTTATGAGCTGGTTTGGATAGCAGGCAGGCTGAAAAGAGTATCTTGTAGATTGTTTTATTATCTAGTATCCCATTTTCTGTTCCTATTTCTTTTCCATCTTTTCCTTCTTTTCCTTCAATGAGAAGAGACAAAACAACTATTTTGTAAGTCATTTGATTCTCTGTTTGCAAATGAAAAGGTATAGTTCATTGAGTATCCAGTCATTTTTATTTAATTTCCTCAGGTTTTTCTTTGAGGACTTGCACTGGATGACTAGTCACTGAACCTAACTCTTGCTTCTGCCTGTCAAAGCCTGGACATTACTGGACTCAGAATAGCAGATATCAACTTTAATAGCAAATATCAACTTTATGATCACTTTGTGTTTCTCTTTCTTAAATTTCCATACAGCACTTGCCTTATCAATCATTTTCTATCACTTCAGGGTTGGTAAATTCATTAAAATTTTGTATCACACTTAAAATATGATTCTTCACTTTTTTTTTATTATTATTTTATTATTATTATTTTTTATTTTTGTGAAGAGTTTATCCAGTTCTCTGCATTTGAGTGATCTCTTTCCTCAGTTTCATCTGTCTAGACAACTGGAATTCTGTATACTTATCCTCATTTTTATTTTCCTTGTTTTGGTCCCTATTCACCATTATCTCTAGTGAAAAATAAATGTAATCATAGCTTCAGTTTTTGAGCCACAGTAAATTTGCTTAATCTCATTTAAACTTTCACAGTAGATTGTCTCCACTTCTGATCTCTTTCCTCAACTTTTATTCTATTGCTGTGGAACATCAGGTTTGTTATTGTTATTACTTATTTTGCGATGTCTAATACAGGATTTTTTGTGTTTCTCGAATCCTCTACTTTTTGTTCTGTAACACCTACCTTCATGAAGTCTAGCTTCCTAAGCAAATGAGATCTTGTTCCATCCTTGACTAAATATTTGACAATTTACCTCTAACAGTTTTCGCATTTCTTGGATGATTCATTATAAATTTGACAAAGCATAAAAGTTATGAAATTCCTGCAAGTTTCCAGAGGGAGGCAGCTATGTAGTAGCAGAAGATAATTATTAATGTTCTCCATTCAAGTAAGGTTGAAACTTTTTCAAGGATATTGATACTCTCTTTGCATTCAATTCAATTCAATTCAATTCAGAACAAGGTTTCTATACTGGTACTTCTGCTTCTAACAGTTCTTTATTATTGCCCAACTGCATGTTTCAAATGTTTATTCATAAAACTGATCTGAAGCCTTGCCTTTTAGGCACTTTCTATGCTAAGGGTAAAAACACTAGATAATTTTGACATCATTTAGTTTTAAAATATTCCAAAGATTTTCTGTGAATATTTTCATCATTTTCAGTTTTGTTGACTTAAAATATTACTTACTTGTCTTTCCAAAGTGTGCAACTGGATATTTTTTTTTATTCTTCACTTTAATTAAAACTAGTTTCCTTCATTGCTGACACCTTTTTTTGTTTGATGGGCTGTACTATGTCTACACAATTTCAACTAATCAAGACTGAAACGATATAATTTCTCATTGGTATAGGTGAGTATCTGATGGAGAGACAGAGTAGCTGTCACATCCAGGACATGAAATTTGGCTTCTCCCATTCTTAATCAGTTCTTTGTAGAATTTAATAACCATACATACATATCTACATGAGAGTCCTACACCTGAATTCTGGCAATTTAATCTCTATCTAAGAAACAATGACCATCATTGAAAATATGGCCTATGTTTGGACCATATGTAGCTGAATTGAGTCGCTGGTCTTTCACAGTAGTAGCTGTTCTGCTCTGGCTTGGTACTTGACCTTCTCAAGTCTCCAGTCTATTACATTTGTTCATTTTAAAAAGACCACTATGTGGAGTTTCCTTCTCAGTGGATTTGCTGTTCATACATTTCCAGGGGTAAGTTTTCCCTACTTGTCAAGCTATACAGAATCTGGCTGCAAATTTGAGACATTTTATATTACTTCCATGTTTTGATCAGAATTGCAGTGTTACTTCCTGACATTCTGACATCCTGGTCTCCAAATTGGAGAGAGATGGATATGATGGGTAGACCATTCAGTGGTAAGGAACTATCTTGAAGATCACACGCAGAGAGTGGTAGTCAATGGCTCTGTGTCCAAGTGGAAGCTGGTGACGAGTGGTGAAACACAGGGGTCTGTCCTGGGACTGGTGCTGTTTAATATATTTATCAATGACATAGACAGTGGGATCGAGTGCACCCTCAGCAAGTTTGCAGGTGATACCATGCTAAGTGGTGCAGTCGATACAACAGAGGGAAGGGATGCCATCCAAAGGGATCTGGAAAAGCTTGAGAATTGGGCCAGCGTGAACATAGTGAGGTTCAACAACTCTAAGTGGAGGGTGCTGCACCTGGGCTGGGGCAATCCTGGACATGAGTACGGGCTGGGAGAAGAACTCTTTGAGAGCAGCTCCGCAAAGAAGGACTCGGGGGTTCTGGTGGATGAAAAGCTCAACATGAACCAGCAGTGTGTGCTTGCAGCCCAGAAGGCCAATTGCATCCTGGGCTGTATCAACAGGGAGCACAACTAGCAGGTGGAAGGAGGTTACTGTTTCCTTCTAGTCTGTCCTTGTGAGGCCCCACTTGGAGTGCTGTGTCCAGGTCTGGGGACCACAGCACAAGAAAGATATTGATCTGTTAGAATGGGTCCTGGTATGTAAAATTATGTAAAAAATTAAAAAAAAAAAAAAAAATCTCTGCCTGATTTCCTGGTATGTAAAATTCCCTGCTATGTAAAATTAGATAATCACATTATCTAATGTGATAGTGGATTAATAAACAAAGCATTGTTTATAGTAGTTTTAGTGAGGTACATGCTAATGTGATGAGTGTCACAGGAAGACTTATAGAGAAATTATTGAAAGAAATATATTTGAGCAATGTGCAGTAGATAAAACAGGGAGTTCTGTACACAGCTGTAAAGAGAACACAGCATTTTTTCAGCATAAATTTGTTGAAAGAGGAAAGTCTCAGAAAAATGAATGTCTGCCAGAATAAATCACATATCTGTCATATTGCATCTACAAGGCAAAATTAAATGAAGGTTGTATGGTAAACCTTAATTTTACTACTTTCCAAACTTTTTACTTTGTCACAGTAAACTTGTCTCTAGCATTTAATTTATTATTTATTTATTTGTTGTTGTGTGTTTTTATTAACTAGTATAGTATTGGGGCTGAATTATAGTCTCAAGCCTTTCTACAAGATTAATCACTTGTTAGACGTATAGAAAGGTATATATTAGGAACTAGAAATCAACTTAGGATATGTTGCAATGCCTGATATTTACTTACTATTAAATCACATGGCAAACATATTCTTAAGTACTTGTTTCCCTTTGTAGTACGGCATACAGCAGCCTTTAGAACTCATGTAACAATCGTGCACATATTAATGATAAAATCTTATCCATTTTTTTTACTCTCAGCTCTCTAGTTGAAAGTCATGTTCAAAGCCTTAGTAGTTTAATGTTAAAAGCATTCTTCTAATTATAAGCCTAAATGCATTCATGATCTGTATAAAGTGATTCATGATATAACAATCACTTTTTGAGTGCCTGCTTTATGCTACCTGATTTTTCAAGATGGCACATACAAACTAAATGATATGTAATGAGTGCAGTCTAAAAAATGAACACTAAATATTAATTATAGACTCTATTGAGTATTCCATCTCATCCTTTTCTAACTTACTATTAGATCCCTCAAGAAGTTCCCTGGTAAACTGATGTTTCCCAAATGTAATGGTACTACATGTGAGCACTCCAGCAAAGATTCAGCTAAGGGAAGCCTCTCTAAATGCTCTTTATTTTGACACTTTTCCTTTCTCAGAAAAATAATATATTGGTTTAGCATTAGATAATTATGGTGGTTTTTTTTTGTTGTTTTTTTTTTTTTTTTTCTTTCTTTCTCTCTTTATTTTATTATTTTATTTTATTTTATTTTATTTTATTTTATTTTATTTTATTTTATTTTATTTTATTTTTTTTATTCATTGTGCCTTCATTTTGAGGTTTTGAGGTTATAGTGCCAACTTGCTTATCTCAATGATTCTATGATGTCATGAAAATATTAAAAGATGTTTTTTTGTCTGTTTGTTTGTTGTTTTTTTTTTTTTTTTTCCAAATCATTTTTATTCTTTACTAGTTTCGTAGCAAATTGGAGCAAATTGCTTTTTCTGTGAGAAAATGTGTGGTTGAATTTCAATGATAAAGAGACAGAAAGACAGATACATAGTGCAATATAATTTAATGCCAAGGTAGAATCTAACATTCATGTATATGTGTTTTTGTTTGTACCCTTTCAGGTCTTCCACTAAATTACCAATATTTTTAGCTACAGTCCAGAATGAGTGTCTCAGTCACATCATAAACTAACTAGTATCTAATCTTTTACTATTTGGAACTATTAATTAAAAAAAAAAAAAAACAACCTTTTTTTTTTTTTTAATACTGCATTGTTTGTGGTACTTGTTTCTTGAGTACCTGTTTCTTGAGAAATACCATAATACACTGCCCCAGAAAGTTTGTTTTCTCTATTAAGCTTGTTTTGCAAATTGTACCGATTTGTATTGTTGTACTTGCAATAAAGTTCCTATGAACACAAGTCATATCCCTTCCAAAATTTTCCGTGGAGTTCATTATTCTAGCACTGAACAAATTGCTCTCATCGGTGTCTGTTATCAACCCTGCTGTGTTTCATGGCACTCCTATGCATTGGCTAGGACTAAGATGCCATATTTTTTCAAAGTTGTGTGCTCAGTTTGTTAATGAGCTGTACTTTATATTGTGCCTTAAGCAGGTTGTAGACTTTCTCTTACCATTGGCCATCAGTGTTACTTTACCTGCTGGAATTCTTGCACTGAAATCTGATGTGGCATTTGGATCAGGGTGAGTGGAGAATTTGAGTGTTCCCAATGTATTTGTACAGGCAGAAATTCATATCTGTGTGCAAGTATGGCACAGCTTGCCACAAGGAGTGATATGCTTCTTTTGAGCAGTGTGAGTTAGCAGAGCAGAAATGTTCCCTGCATCTGTTGATGGAGAAGAAAGAGTAGAAGGAAGAAAGAGTAGAAGGAAGAGCAAACTCTGAGAGGTGATTTCCAATTTTTATTTTTTTGATGACCCACAGAGAAGAAAGGGTTGAGAAAATTTATTTTTAGGATCAATACCATGTCAAATATACATGCCTGATGAATTCAATAATGAAAAAATCCATGAGCTAATCTAATGTATTATTGTATGCTCATAGAAGCATATCCTCTGTATCCCCACAGTTATATTTCAATTATTCTTAGTTTTGAGATTGTTTTGATCTTCCACGACCCACTTCTGTGGAAGATGAGGCTAATAATCTGAATCCATCCATAGTAGATTCCATTTTGTTTTATTAAGAAAAAGATGGGAACATTTAAAAATATATATACATAATAAAAAAATTGAAAGTTGAAACTTTAGCTGTTGTCTGAGGTTATAGTTGGATACCACTGCTCTTTTTAAGGCGCTTTGAAACAGAATGACTGTTGTCAAGACCACCTTGCAAAGGGCAGTAATTCATTCAGCAAGAAGTTACTGGTAATGTTATTTTTCCCAGAATTTTTCACAATTCCTAACATTAGTATGACAGGTTTCAGAATAGGACCACAGCAATAAAACCAGTCATTTAATGTAATGTTAGAAATATTCAGACATTTCTGCTAATGACCAAGTAGAAAAATCAAAAAGTGAAACGAAGTGCTTGTAATGCCAATCGTTTTTTTTTTTTAAAAAGAGTCTGACATTGCTACCTGTTCCACAAAATGACAGTGAAGATGACATTTCATGAAGTGACTAAAAAAGAGGTAATTTTACTTTTTTTTTTTTCTTTTTTTTTTTTTTTTTTCCCCTGTATATACAGGCAAAGGACAACATATTTGTTCACATTTCCTCAGGAGGAAACATCTCAGAATATGCTGAAGAGGTGAAAAGGTTAACTTTCTCCATAGTAATTCAAGCACATGGATCATAATGTCAATGGTGAGAAGGAAATTAAGTCTTTCAGATGTCATTTGTGGTCCTGCATATAATAGGGATAAGTAGTTTTGTTAGAATCATTACCAAAGAACAGTTTCAATTAATAGAAATTAGGCAAAAGAGATGGAAATGGGCATAAGAAAATAACTGGAGAAAAAAAAAAAAAAAAAAAAGTCAATTGTTTATTGTAACAAAGTGAATGTTATGCAGCAGCTTTATTGGGTGGTAAGTTTATCAGACTCCAAAGCTCACAATAGATAACAATATTCCCAATTGTTTATCATGGGCCTTTGCTGTACTTTCTCCAATGTGTCTTTTTCTCTCTTGTAGTGGGGAACCTTAATTTGGACACATCTCTCCAGGTATGTCTCACCCATGCTGATATGATTGGAAGGACCACCTCCCACTACCTGTTAGCATCTTCTAAATGAAACCATGGAGGCTGTTAAGCCTTCAAGGGAACACTGCTGGCCCACAGTTAATTTATAGACCAGGACTGCCGTGCCCTTTTCCACCAATCTGCTTTCTAGCCATTCAGCTCCCAGACTGTGCTGGGGCATGAGGTTATTTTTCCTTAGGTGCCAGACTTGGTATTTTCCCTTGTTGAACTTCGCAGGATCCTTTTTGGGCCATTTCTCCAGCAGAGCCATTGAGGTTCCTCCGAATGACAACACACCCATCTGGTGCACCAGCCACTCCCCACTTTGCATCACCTGAAAACTTGCTAAAGGTGCATTTTGTACAAAAATCCAGGGCTCTAATGTCATACGGGGTTATACAGTTCTGGGCCCAATATTGACTCTTGAAATGCACTGTGAGTAACTGGCCTTCAGCTGGGCTTTGTGCCACTGATCGCTACCCTTTACACCCAGCAATTCTGCCAATTTCAGTCCATTTTGCTGCCCACTTAGCTACCCTATACTTCATCAATCCATCAAGGAAGGAGAGACAGTGCTAAAAGCCTTACTAATGTATATATCCTGCTCTCCCCACAGCTGCCAAACTAGATATTGCATCATAGAAGGATATCAGGATGGACAGACCTGTTTGAAAACCCACACAAGCTCTTTCCAACTGCCTTTTTGCTCTATACATGCCTGGAAATGACTTCACCTTCCAAGAGATTTAGGTGAGTCTGAAAACTTGCAGTTCTCCAGATCCTCCTCCTGGATTTTCCAGAAAACAGGAGTGACATTTGCTTTCTTGTTCCTCAGGAACCTCACCGCATTGCCATAGCCTTTCAAGGGCAGTCAAGAGTGGTCTTGCAAGGACATCAGCCAGCTCTCACTACTCATGGGTACATCACAATTTAAGTTCATTTACTGAGTTTCAAACTCAGAAAATCCTTGCAAACATAGCCAAATAAACTTGATAATTGTATCACAACAAAACATTAAATATATTATAACTGGGGTTGAAAAATCTTTCTTTCTCCTTTACTAGACAATATTCAGTCTGAACAATTTAAATCCAATTGCTCATTTGTATTGCAGAACAAAACCAGACCTCAAAACTGTTGTGGTTTCCTAGCAGAGAAGTGATTGAAATTCTATGGGCTTCAGAGAACTGGTATTTTTACAAAGTTTTTGTTTATTTATTTGTTTCTGAATATTAACTGAATTTCCCTCTTCTACATTACACCACCCAAAAGACTTCAGGTATCACACTGCAGCAGATAATTCTGAGACCACCTGTTTTGACCTCTGCTTGATTCCAAGGAGTTCAGCTCCAGACAGGTCAGTTTTATATGTGACCTGTTTGATTCCTGCCTGCTTGTGCATCCAACAGAAAAAAAAAATAAATGTTGTTTATTCAGCTACTGCAGTCAGGAAATTTATGGCTGAGGCCTAGCATATTGGGATCTGTGTGGCTGCTCTCACAATATGGTACTTTGCTACTTCCAGCTTTTCCTTGCTGAAGCACTGTTGTTGCCGTTGGCAACCACAGCCTGCTATTAACATGCAGCCATTATGTTGCAGAAGTATTGAACAGTAGATGAAAATACTATTCAGTGGTAATTTGTAAACAATACACACTGTGAGCATCATCAGGGAAGCTTCTCTAGAGGAAAAGGATTTAGAATCAAAAACTATTCTGGACTTTGTCTGGGTTAAATTGTCAGACTTAAAAATGCATATAGAAATAATATTTTCAATATCATAGATTATGTAGAATTTTCAGAAATTCAAAAAAAAAATCTCAAATATCCAGACTCCATTTTATCATTTAACTTTGGAATAACTAAACACCAACAAGATGATGTCAAGAAATTGATATGAAATGTTCTTTAATAATTCTCCTGGTACAGGTAGTCACATCATTTCTGAATGTCAACCCATCATTAAGGACTGCAAAAAAAATAATTCCCCTAAGAGATAAATTAACTAGAATGCCACAGAGTGTTGTTGGGATTTTTTAACTCATATTAAAGTCACTGAACAAAAACAGCCTCTGGGGCAGAAAAAGGTTGATAAATTTTGCAGTAATAATGTCTCAAACTGCCTTTCAATTTGGGGAAGCTAACTTTTAATCACTGGTAACAGACGGAAGTCTAGATCACCACACACTTGGAAGTCTTTTTTAACTAATCATGAGAATGATATGGATGGCTATGACTTGAGCCATCCAAATACTCCAATATTCCACATGCAAATACTCCAATACTCTAAATCTAGGTCAAAAGCTAAACATGTCAGCATTTCTCTCTGTTTCACAAACTGTTCTTAATACTGAGGAATAATGGAATACATTAGAAAAAAAAAAAAAAAAAGAATAATCTTAAGAAGCAAATCAGATTAAATTTAAGAGCATGAATTGATTTGAAAATTGGAAGTTCACTTATAAATTCTGAAATCTTCTGAAATCAGTTAGAAATTAAAAAACAAAACTCAAGCTACCCATGTCTCAGTACAGAGATGCTTAGCTAATGTTAAATGTCTACATTTTAGATGTTTGTATCAAAGATGATCATTCCAAGGTCTTTTTGCAGTCAACAAAAAGAAATAGGCACTTTCAGGAAGTGCGTGCTGAGTACAGTTTTAGGCTTCTATAGGATGAGACAAATTGTGCTTTAATTTGTAAAGGAAGAATAAAATTCTACTTTTTTTTTTTTTTTTTTTTTTAAAATGTATGTTTTTCCAGTTAGAAGAATGATACCCTGGTTGACTACAACATACCATAAGATGCAACAGAGAAAATGGCTAATGTAATCTCAGGATATATTGAATGAGGTAGTAGAAATAGAGCAATATGTTGAATTTATTACATGCGGAGATATCTGAATTTTTATCTGAAATATTCTGAACAGGGCTCTCATGACAAAGAAACTGATCTCAAACTGAAAAATGTGCCAAGTAGTACAAATCTCTAAGTACACATACAAAAAGGTTATTTAAGATAAATTACAGCATTAGCATATAGAATCATAACTTGATTCTTTTTAGGGTGGAGATGAGAAGAGTATTTCTAATAATCAGAAGATTGCAGTATAGAATAACTTCAAAAAAAAAAAAGACTTGTTGCATTGGAATAAGCTCTAATATAAAATTTCATCTGTTATGAAACAGATTATAGTATGTGTTTGTAGACAAAAAAGACACTTGACTTGATTGTCCAAGAGATCCAATCCTGTTAAGTTTTTGATATTGTATTCAGGAAACTATTGTATTGTGAAATATTTCAAAGACAACATTGTGTCTGCAGAGATAACATGAAAAAAATCATAGAATCATAGAAACAAAGAATATCCTGAGTTGGATGGGAAACACTTTTGCAAGTATTAGTGCCTCATACAGAAAAGATTTAAGTAGTGAAAGTGGTGTAAAATTAGCTGAAAATAGAAAAAAAAATATTAAATTTTGGCAGCCTTTAGATCTGAAAGAAAAGTGTCAGCGAAGTTTTATTATTCAGTCCCATCACTAATGAAAAAAATATGGTTATAGTTGTAGGGTCTTTTCATAACGAAAAACTAATTTTACGTGGACTGTTTATTTTTTTTATCCAAAATTAAAATGCTAGTTAGTAAATGTTGGTAATAAGCTGGATTTTCAATTCATATTGTAATACTATTTTATTTCATAATAAAACTTTATTACAAACATAAATTGCATGCGATAATTAATAGCATAAAGAGTTAGTATAACAGGCTGAGATTTATTTTACTGAAATCTTGCCATTTATGTGTAAGTTATATGATATGAGATTCTGTGTTACACTTTGGAGACCTAAACTTAGGCAGCAAATGAACCTAGCAGTATAGCGTTCAAGATCATAACACCTGTATTTAGGTGTTTATATGTAAATTTTTGTACATAAGCTAGTTGTCTAAGTTGCCATGGAGATCTATAGAGATTTAATCAGTGCAGTGAATAGATCCTAGAGAGCTATTAAGCCCAAAGACTTTAGGAGTGCCATTCCTAACCCACACAGAAGAGTAGGCCATTTAAGAAATCCTAGAGCATCTGACATGAGATGTGAAGCAGCAACTATGTGGGATAAGCTGAGGCATTTAAATAGCCTTAAATGCCTAGTGTGAGCATCTGTTGATTCCTTAGGGTAGTCAGTTAGTCACATAGATCCGCCTCTTGGGGGTGCCTGTCTTCATCAGTCATATGGAAGGGGTTTAGGTGATTTTAGGGAGGATTTAGGAGATTTCAAGTATGGTGTGGGATTGAATGGGATGGGAAAAGGAAGGCAAGGCAGGGCAAGGCAGGAGAAAGCAGTTCAGACAGTTGGGAATACTTCCCAGAATGTGGTGGAGAGATGTGAAAAAGAAGAATTAGGAAGGATTTTTCACTTTTTCAAGTGAAGCATTATGAGATATTCACTGAACTTATCAGACCAACAAGGTTTAAAACCAAAGGGCCTTCTGTTTGCAACACAGGCAGAAATTGTGAAATATGTTGGCACAGAAGGCTGAAGTAGCTAAAACTGGCTAACATTCAATGAAGGAAAATCACCTGAAAGTTTGTAAGTATATGGGGTAGATACAATCTCCAGCTGGATAAACTACGGTAACTAAGAGCATGGTGAAGTTTCACAATAAAAGAAAAGAAATGTAATAGAAGGTCATGAATTCTAGTACTTCCCCACTGCTTCTCTTCAAAGAAACTGTTAGTTGAATGCTACTCCAGCCTTTAATCCACTGACACATGGTACACCAGTCTTTTACCTGACCTCAAAGGCTGTTTTCCAGAACGAAGGTAGGCCTCCTTCAATACTTTGTTGAAAATATTCAGCCTTGTGACATGTTCACTCATTGGAAATACTCTGAGAAGACAATACAGTCCAATCTGTTATTTTGTCACCTTTTTTCCTTTCAGTCCACTCTCACAATTTACCTCACCTGTTTTTATTCCCTCTTTGTAGCTACAGCTGTTATACTTTCTATATATATTTTACTGTACCACTCACTCTCTGCATTTATGTGCACACACACACACACACATACAGGTATAAGTCCATGCTTTTGTCTTTTTTTTTTCTTCCATATAATTTCCTCTGTTTTTATAGCCATATCTTCTTTCCTGCTCAAAAAAAAAAAAAAAAAGCAGAAATCAAGCAAACAGCAGTACCATCAAGATGTGTGTAGAACGTAAGTAACCATGTAATTATTCTCACTCTATTATCACTGGTCTTTATTGTTCTCAATTATTGTGAGTTCTTTTACATTATAAGGCTGTAGACTCCTTGGGGAAAGGACCACACCATTTGTCTCTTTGAAATAACTTCACCACCACAGGCACTTTGCAAGTAACAAATAATAATAATAATAATAACCATTAATCAGGTAATGGGATCAGTAGAAAACACCAGTCATCAGCAATTAAAATCTTAGCAACAGTAGACAGGTTCCTACTTCAGAATTTAGAAAGTCTTTTCTTCTTGGTCCTTTCTAATTAAGAATTCAACATGTCCAATCTATAAAACACAGAACCTCTCAAAAGGCTTTTATTTATTTATTATTTTATATAATTTTCTCCTTCTGACTGAAAGGATGAGCAAAAGGTACAATCCTTACATTTAAGGGAACCATAGTTTAAAATATATAACTGTTTTGTGATCGTGTCAAATAACAAAGGTGATTAAAACTGAGGTAATTTTTCACTCAAGAGCGCTCTGAAATTTCTAGGTCTGAGAGTGTACATTATCAGAGGAGGTGAAGGAATTTGATTTCATTAGTTGCTATTGAAATCCAATGAGTCTTCAGCACCTAACTAGTATAATCAAGGATGGCTGAATCCAAGATGACACAGCATTTCCATGCAGCTGGTAGCAAGAGATACTTTTATACTGTGGCTTGTCTGCACTTTTGGAAACAGAAAAATGAAGGTGCTTTTGCTCTTTTTTTCTTCTTTTTCCCCTTGTCCTTTGTTCACAAAAGGAAAGCAACATTTTCAATAGTACTACCAAATGACCTGTTTGATATTAAGACTTTCTTTCTCCCTGACTAGTAATGGCTACGCATATAGTGCATTTTTGTTTATTATCCATTAATATTTTACTCTATTTATATCTATATCCAAAGCTTTCATCTAATTATTCTTTACAGCTTTAATTATAGCGAGACACCATATAATGTTGATGAAAAGCCTTTAATTTCAGTTCTAAGGCTTAGAATAGTTTCCAGAATAAATGGCAGAAAGATGTTCTCTTTATTACAAAAAAAAATAATAATAAATAAATAAATAAATAAATAAATAAATAAATAAATAGTGGCTTAATTGAAAATATTGATACAAACACACTTCAGGCAGAGATCGTTATGTAATTCTAGTGGATACAGCAGTTTAATCTTTGAATACTTTCCATTTTCCTTAAGATCCGTATTTTTACTCTACTGTTCTATCCTTCTTTCCTACATAATCAAACAGCTTGTTCTGCTTAGGCTTAGCTGTCTTTTTTCTTCCCCAGCTTTTATTGGTTCATATTTCTAATACTAAATAAATCAGAGAGTAAAACATTTGTATGCCCCTACCTTTTTTCATATACTTTCATTTCTACTAATTGGCCCTATGCTAAGGTCATCAATTTTCTAACCTGGTTTTATGCATATGTGTGTGAAAGACACATGTATGTAGCTTTTATACATTTATATATTAATAGATAAAAACTAAGTGGCATACATAGATAATTTCTGAAAAGTAATTTCTCTTGAATGCCAAGTTTCACAGTAAAAGGTAAAACAAGGGAGTGGGATGATGACAAGTAAAATTAATTTTAAATAATATTTATACACATAGCAATTCCCATACAAATAAAGATATCATATGCTCTAATCTTGCTCTTTTGGGGGGATTTTTCTTGTTTGCTAACTCATTTGTGAATGCAATTACTACCTCTATGGGACAGTAGCCATAATTTATTTATTCTACAAGGCACATAGCATACCTTTAATTGAAAATCCAACATGGATAGTTTCATTTCTGTGCTTCATATTTCATGTGCTGCCTTTTTTCTTCCAATAGCATGTAGCTTGGAACAAAAAGGTATTTTCTGTTTCTTTAGAAATTTGCCTACATAGCTTCCAGAAGATGTGGTAGCACACTTGTGACTGGGAATTTATAGAGTCACAGTCTGCACATGAGGATCCTGGAGGATCTCCACTTTGCTATCATGGGCTTGTGCCTTGCAACTTCATCGGTGTTATCCATAAGGCTAGCTGGATTATCATTCTTTCATTCTGTTCTCATGTCTTGTGATGAGTGAAATGACTGACATCCCCTCCACACACACATTCAATGTTACCGTAATTAGAATAATTTATCTCATCTATTCACCAGAAAATATGTGAAAAATTTTCCCTCTCACTGAAGTTAACATTTGGATTATGCCTAAGAAGTCATTCCTAAACTGAACTAGGTGCAGCTTTATGGAAAGAAGCAGGTAGGGAAGGGTTAAACAGCAGCATAGTTTTTTCACTGTTATTTGATAGAGATCAGATTTTCCGAAGAATCATAGAATATAGTGTTGTTTGTGTTGGAAGGGACCTTTAAACATCCAAAGAGTCCAACCCCTCTGTCGCAGGCAGGGACATCTTTTACATAATCAGGTTGCCTAAAGCCTGGGTAACCCAAATTTGGCAACTGGTGTTTATGGAAAAAAAAAAAAAAAAAAAAAAAGGAAGGAAGAACTAAATCCTCAGTTAATCCATTGCCTGCAGCGTAACCCTGAATTACTTTGTACTTCATGCTGTGGTGCTTGATATGTGCTGTTTTTCCTTCCTACCCCTGGATCCTAAGTAATTGCGATGACATATCCTGTGGAGAGTGTTGGTGCTCAGCTGCTAAGGAGACTGTATCTACCACATTGTCACTATGGTGCTGGGAGTGTGCTGTAACTCACCTGTGATCAAGGCACATCACAGTGTGGTATACACTTGCTCCTTTCTCCATTAACCCACAGATCAAGTAGCTAAGCCATTACCTTAATGAAAACAATGAATGCCTTTTTGCTGAATAAATTATGACTTTTTTGTTTTGTTTTTAATTTTTGTTTTATTATCCTGCTTCAATTTGATATAGTACAGGGCTTCAATAACATTTGATTTACAACACTGCAGCCATGAATTCTTGACAATCATATTGTCAAAATTAAGTGATGCTGTTGCAGGCACTGGTTTAACATACATTGCACTGCTATACTGTATGTTTTGGTTGTGACAGATTTTTATGTTATGCTACTAAATGATTATGTGTATATTGAGCAAGATCATTAAACCAGGTTATATAAGTATATATACTGATTATTATATTTCCCTATATAGCCTCACCGGCAGAGCCTCATGCTTTGCTATCTTTAACCATCTAGTGTTGAGTGGGAGTGTGGTGCAGGCTGTTTTCTTTTCACATGGGAGGAGACACTGATTTTAGCCACAGCCTCACCAGATAGAATCTGAACTGTCCAAATTCTTATTTCCTCCAGTAGTCTTTAAACAAAGACAGTGTACTGATTTTACGAATAGCAGTTACTTGACTGCATGTTGCCTTGCCTGGGCCATGATACCAAGGATCTTGCCCTCGGCCCTGCCTGTGGAAGGCAAGGTCACTTCTTTGTGAGGCTCTCTTTGGTCACACAGCTCCATCCATTAAGAAGCAGTGACAATGGGGACAAAAAGGTTGCTGAAGAAATGCCCATCAGATCATAAAGTGGCAGGAGTCTTGGTATTTGTCTCCTCTCCTAACTAGCAAATTAATGTGTTCCTGAAAATCTTTTGAACAAGTTGATTTCCACCTGCCTGGTTATGTACTGCAGTTTTATTATAAAAAAAAAAAAAAACAAAAAAAAACAACCAAAAAAAAAAAAAAAAAAAAAAAAAAACAACCAATAATGATTCCCTCTTTACTTCAAAAGAGACTTCAGCATTTTCTTTATGGATCCGGTCTCTGGACAGTGCCTCTGTAATTTTTTGTTCACTAGAGGAGCATTTGTTCTGTTAACCCTACCTTGGTTGCCCATAACTGCCTGACCCCAGCATGTGTTAATTACATGATGTATTTAGTCAAATACCAGGCAATGAGGTACCTTTCAGTGACTTCAGTACATTGTTCACTAAAAGAGTGGAATGTATATTTGAAATGGGAGAGAGTCAGAACTTAGATCAATTATTCTTTCCTTCTGCTTCTTGTTTCCTTCTGCTTCCGTTGCTGTCCTAAGATGGACCAAGATCCCTGATGTCCTGAAGTTCTTGTTTTAG
Source organism: Aythya fuligula (assembly GCF_009819795.1). NCBI lineage: Eukaryota > Metazoa > Chordata > Aves > Anseriformes > Anatidae > Aythya > Aythya fuligula. Next base: position 174,059,716 of record NC_045559.1, on the reverse strand, counting down.
CTCATCTGGTAGGTCTTCGAATATTAGCTACTGTAGGGTAACTTTAAAAATAACTTTACACTAATACAGACAGAAGCTTAGCAAGATGTGTTAAAAATGATAGAATATAAAAGGACAGATCGACTTTAGTTATGGTTAAGTAATCAGGACAGGTTTGAAAAGTCAGGAGTGAGAAATAAGCCAGACAGAGGTCAACAGACCTGCTCAGTTACATATCAGACATATTTTTTTTTCATAGAAAAACATGACTGAGCAATAGATGTTTGCCTTCCACAAATTAGAACAACTTCATATTAATATAACTAATTTTATATAGACTAAGACAATTTTATATTAACAAGATGATAATAATTGAGATGTTTACACCATGATGCTGTTCCCCTGTTGCAGAACTTGCATTTATGCCAAAGTTCCCATCTGTAGATGTCCTGAGAACAGCGTTGGAATGTAATCTTTGAATTTAGGGAAATTAGACAAGATTTCATCCCTAATAGGTTGGTCATGCTTTAATGCTTTTCATTATGAAATATGAAGATTTGAGTATAAACACCTGTGTTGTTTTTATTTTTTTTCTTATCAACTGTTGATGCAATAACATTTCATAAGCTGTTTGATATATCACACAGATTCATCTAGGTTGGAAGAGACCTCCAAGATCACTTAGTCCAACCTCTGACCTAACATTAACAAGTCCTCCACTAAACCGTATCACTAAGCTCTAAATGTAAACATCTTTTAAAGACCTCCAGGGATGGTGACTTAACCACTTCCCTGGGCAACCTATTCCAATGCCTAACAACCCTTTCAGTAAAGAAGTTCTTCTTAATATCCAACCTAAACCTCCCCTGGTGCAACTTTACCCCATTCCCCCTTGTACTGTCACCAGGCATGTGGGAGAATAGACCAACCCCCACATTGCTCATAACATTGGAACCCCACTCTATAGGTACCTAGAGACAGCGATAAGGTCGCCCCGATCCCCCTCTTCTCCAGGCTGAACAAACCCAGCTCCCTCAGCCGCTCTTCGTAAGACTTGTTCTCCAGACCCCTCACCAGCTTCAGACTCACTTGAGCACCTCGATGTCCTTCCTGTAGTGAGAAGCCCAAAACGGAACACAGTACTCTTGGTGTGGCCTCACCGGAGCAGGGGGACAATCACTTCCACAGACCTGCTGGCCACACTTTTTCTTATGCAAGCCAGGATTCTGTTGGCCTTCTTAGCCACCTGAGCTGACTCATATTCAGCCAACTATCAACCAATACTCCCAGGTCCTTCTCTGCCAGGCAGCTTTCTAACCACTTATCTCCCAGCCTGTAGCACTACTTGGGATAAAATAAGTTTGTTTGTTTGTTTTTTCTTTCTTTCTTTTTCTTTCTTTCTTTCTACAAGAAACATAAAGAGGAGGTCATATCCATGATGGACACACAAACAGTACAGCTCCTTGCAGCGGACTCAAAGCTGACTCAAGCACAGAGACTAGAGCCAGGAAAAAAAAAAAAAAAAAAAAAAAAAAAAAAAAACAGAAAAAAAAACCACCCTCAGGTCCACAAACGCCAACAGGACATGAATGCACAGCACCCCCAGCAGGTGTAATCACAGACTTATCCTTCACAGATCAAAAAGGGGACCCTGCTCAGTCTCTTAATAATACTCCACCTATATGGTGAAACCCCTTGCAGTGCACACTAAAGCTCTTTTTGAATCCTCTGGAGAGTTACACAAATGGCTTGATATATCTAGAGATTAAAATATAACCCTGAAACAGAAGTGTACCCCACCACATCCCAGAAACAATTTAGCTGGCAACCTCTGTTAAATATCGCTCTATTAAGGGAATTCAAAGCACTTAAAATCTAGAAAGCTACAAGGTCTACAGACTCTACAGCCAGCAAAACAGCACAGAAAAACTCCAAAGATGTAAGAAACTGTCCCTAACCCTGAAAAAGACTACACCTTACTTGCCTACTTCTGCAGTTTTCAGATACACACTGGCACACAGAACTTAGATGATACATTTCCTCTAAACCCTGCACCATCACTTTAACACCAATGTTGTAACTTTGATAGTATTTGACATACAGGTGAAGGCATAAGATCACATTCACAATAAGCCCTGTAATTCTGAAAAAATAATAATAATAATAAAAAAAAAATCATAAGAGACATAGAACCATAAAGTAAACACATGAAGTAACATCATCTTCCTATCCATAAACATGCTGTAAAAATTACTCACCTGAAGAAAAATTGCATGCAGTAAAGATACCTACTACTACATAGTTTGCTTTACCCTAAAAGATCCTACTAGTTGTTACCTCAAAGAGACATGCTTACCTCTCTCAACTTGGAAACGCATCAGCTCATACACTGACCCATCTAAAGAACCCTGCAACAGGCTGAAGGAAAAACAAAGCACTTACCAGTACTTACGCAGAGATGTGACATCTTGGCTTTGCTTGTGATTCATTTCTAATTTGGACTCACTTGTTCCTATGTTAGTCCTGCAGTATACTCCTTGCTGTCTTTACTATCTTTTAGAAAGCCTACAGTTGTTGCTAATCTTAATGTTGCTGCATAATGACCCTGTTCTGCAAATAACAAGTAATTTCTATTTTTCCTAATTAAAAAAATAATACATTTTTACTATAAATTCAGTTGCGAAGTTTTACCATTGACTTTTATATGACTGTGATGAAGCTCTCAGAAGGTTTTGCCAAAGAATTTTTTTTTTTTTAAACTCAGCTCAACACTTTTTCTTTCATCTGGGATATTTGTACATAGAGGTTAGTATTTATAGAGTTGGTTCAGGCAACAATTCATAGTGCATTGCATAATACTTGAGATCCAGTCACGCTTCTAACATTAAATTACTCTATTGTTAAACAAGAGAGAAAGAGAAACCAATCCCTTGCTCTGAAGAAAAATGGCATTGACTGACTAATGTCCTTGGTTCTTAAAATTAGACACTTTCACTCTGATTTGTCTTAGAGACATCTGTTTGGAGTGCTCCAAAACAGAGTCAGAGAAAGAGCTATATGCATGCTCTCTTTCTCATTTAGTATCATACTCATTTAGTATCATAAACATGACCTTGAAGACTCTCTATGCCACAGTAACCAAGAGGGAAGCATACTCCTGAGGAACACATCTTTGCTGCTCTGTATGCTGGCCCTCTCTGAAGGATCTCCTTCTGGACAAACTTCTAACACCTGTATTTGAAAAGAGACCTGCAGAAGACATATGCAAGTGCTGACAGTTTGCTTGGACCCAGGGCTTTCAGATCCCTTGGGACCACTCTGGCCTTTTGATCTGGTTTAACAGGAACAGCATCTAAGAGAGTCTCTTATCCCACCACTGAAATACTCAAGCCAATAAAATGATTGCTTAGTTCTTTATATATTAGAGGGGTCAAATTCTACTCACTATGTAGAACTCCATTACCGAAGGACCAACTTTCTCACAAAAAGAACAAACAAACAAACAAAAAAAAAAAAAAAAAAAAAAAAAAAAAAACAACCCAAAAAACAACATCAGAATGATGAATTCTGAAGGATCATACCCTTAGTTGGGGTGAAGGTGGAGTTCTTATGAGTTCTGAAGGATCATCTGAAGGACCTTAGATGGTGAAGGGCCTAGAGGGGAAGTCATACGAGGAGCAGCTGAGGTCACTGGGCCTGTTCAGCCTGGAGAAGAGGAGGCTGAGGGGGAACCTCATCACGGTCTACAACTTCCTGATGAGGGAATGGAGAGGCAGGTGACCTATTCTCTGTAAACACCAGTGATAGGACCCATGGAAATGGTGTTCACCTGAGGCAGGGAAGTTTAGGCTTGACATCAGGAAAAGGTTCTTTACCGAGAGGGTGGTTGCACAGTGGAACAGGTCGCCCAGTGAAGTAGTCACTTTGCCAAGCCTGTCTGAATTTAAAAAGAGATTGGACTGTGCACTTAGTCACATGGTCTAAACTTTTGGGTAGACCTGTGCAGTGCCAGGAGTTGGACTTGATGATCCCTTCCAACTCAGGATATTCTATGATTCTAATTATCTGTCTTATGAGACTTGATGTTTTTTGTATTTCTTTTCTAAATTTCCTTTTACTTAGGAGGCTACACTACCTTCTTCTTTTTTATCTTGATCTTCTTTAAACAGCCTCAGTTTACTTTTCCAATGTGCTTCAGTTTACTTCAAAGCATCTTCTGCATGTTTTAAATTTGTTTACATTCTTGTAAACACATAAGAGAGACATGAAGATTACTTATGAAATTACCTGAGTTTATTCATAAAAATTAATTTATATGATGATCAATATGTTATCTTGAATGTTTTACATTATGTTTACATTCAGTTCTCTGTATATTTTAACTTCTTTTCCGCTTTCTGGTTTTATGTTTATAATTCTTTGAAGATTAAATTTAGTCTTTTAAAATATTTTTTTCAAACTGTGATCTGCAAGATGGAAAATTTTCTTGAAAATAATGTGTTCATTCTTCTTGAAGTTAAATTTTGTTACATATGCTTAAACAAGTCTTGATTTTGCATAAGATTTTAACCTACCTGAAACAAATCTATCATTATGTTGAAACAAATGACATCTAGTGATTAAAACATTCAGATGTTCATAAATTATCATTCTCAATTGAAAAGCTCATACAAAAGCCTTCTGGGAAATCATCTTTAAAAGTTAAATAGTCTGTACTAGAGAAAATATATATCTTTTCAACATTTTGTGAACAATGTGAAAGTAACATAATATGCCTTGTGATAGGCATTCTCTTGTACAAAGGAGTTGGTTGCTGCTTTTTGTTTTGCAAATTTTTCTGCTAAGCTTTTTACTGTAAAGAGACAAAGGCAGAGGGCTACATTTTATTAAGTCTTAAAGTAATCACACAATGTAGCAGAAACATTGTTAAATATCCTTCTAAACTAACATTTTCAGTGGTCATGGTTCCTTCCCTAGTCAGGGAAATCAGAAAGCATATATACAGTAGTTTCTGAAATAAATGTTTGTACTAGGTCTGACTGGGATGAAGTTAACTTTCCCCACAGCAGCCCGTATAGTTCTGTGCTCTGCACCTGTAGCTAGAGCACTGTCAGTATCCCACCAAAGTTTTGGCTAGTACTGAACAGGGCTGTCGAGATTGTCTCTCCAACTTCCCCCTCTCCCCTACAAAGGCTGTAGGTGTGCAAGTGGTGGGGAGAGGACAAATCTGGCACAGATGACCTAAACTGACCAAAGGGATATTCCATACTGTATGATGACATGCTCGGCATTAAAAGCTGGGGAAAAGAAAGAGAACTGAGGAATTCTCATTATGACAGTGTTTGTCTTCCTGAAGAACGTTACGTGTACTAAGGCCCTGCTTCCCAAGAAGTGTCTCAACATCACTTGCTGACGGAAAATAAGTTTATTTTCTCCTTTTGCTCCCACATGGCCTTTGTTTTTTCTTTCATTGAATTGCTCCTATCTCAAAGCTGCAAGTTGTTTTTATTTTCTTAATTTATTCCATATAACATTCTTTCTGCTGCCCTCAACCCTGTCCTGATGAAGAGGGAAAGTGAGAGACCAACTGTGTGGTACTTAGCTGCCTATCAGTGTTAAACCACAACAGGTTTTAGTCAGTGTAAATAGTAACCATAGAAATCAAAGAGAGATGGATTTTTATTTTTTTTTTCACCAGCATCTAATGGATTTCCAATTTAAACATTATTTTATTCTCATATAAATTGCCCAACATATTAAGTACATTTTTATCATAAAATCAATATGATATTCTAAAAATTGCATTTTATTAGTCTACAGACAAAGTTACTTGAATGTTTTAGCACCATTTAACAATCAGCCATTTAGCACTTTAATTTGAAATCGATCATTAAAGATTCATTTTGTCTCACTACAACTATTTGTAAACATTATCCTCACTTTTCTTGCATCTTCATTAGTATCCTGTCATCTTCACATTAGCCTGTAACCTATTAGAGTCACTCTAAGGCATCAGCAACAGACCTTTCATTACACTCCCACTGATAAAGTGAACCATCAGATAACAACTAAGGCAACTGATCACACTAAAATGAATCATTGATTAAAAATTACATGGAATGAAAAGACCCAAATACTGCAGACTATTTCTTTCCCTTCCCTGCAAGTAGGAGTAAATGGCTGGTACTCAAACATGTAATTGAGAGAAGTTATCATTTGAGATAGTAATTAGTAAATCTATCAGTAACACTTGTTAGTAAATAGATTCAGGTAAATGTTGCAAATCATTTTCTGCTAACATCCCTTTCAGATTGTTAGACATGTATGGTCTGGTTGAAGCAAGAATATATTTTTGTTTGGCTTGTACAGTGTCTAGTATAAGGAAGCTCCAGCAGCTACCATGGGTCACGCCGGTTGTCCCATGAGAAAGAGGTCTGACGAATACTGGTTTCCCGAGGATATGGATGTCCAGCTTCCTTAAAGATTGTACTCAACTATGTCAAGTCTTTTCCTCTGAAGGAAAATTTATTACAATCTCCCCAGTCTTCCTTAGAAGCACCAAACCCACAATACTTTCCTCTCCATCTCATATCTCTGGCATGTGTTAAAATAACCTCATCTCTTTTCACTCATCAGCTCTCAAACAATATCCTTAGTTTCTTTTTGTGTCTGCTGCTAGCTGAGCAAATGAAAGCACACTCTACATCTGCTTAAGAGATACATCTGTTTTGTCTGGCTACCAAACAGCACATCTGGTCAATCCCTATCTGTCCCTTAGGGAAGACAGTAACAGATTTTCTATTCCTTGCTTGTTTCCTGATTTTTCTCAAAATTCATAGAAACTTAATCTCCTTCTGATATCTACTCTTCTGAAATTTTCTTGGAACTGGCCAATAACATCAAAAGTCTTTTCAACTGAGAGGGGACAGAAAGAGAAATTTTACTAATTTCCTCAAGAAAATGACTTCATAATAAGTATTTCTAATTTACCCATTCACTGGCCTTGTAGTTTACATAAAACATTTATTTTCTGGGTAACAAAATGTAAGGAATTATGTGTTGGTCCCCTGGAGATTAAGTTAGGCTATCTCCTAAACAGGTCAGAAGGAAACAAGTTTTCACTCAGAAAGACATAATACAGGATAACGCATGAATTTTCTCCTTCCATCAGATGATGTTAACTTTTTCTGTCCTCGTTATGTCTCTTTAAAAACAAAACAAAGAAAAAAAAAATAAACTGACAAAAAAAAAATGTTGATTAACTAAAAAACAAATCTCTTAAATTCATCAGGTCTGATCAAACCAGAGTTATCACAGCCCAGAGAAGACTTATTTTGAAAATGATTATAGCCTTACTAAGATGGCTACAAAACATTTTGTAATGGTTAAATAGCTGGAGGGAAATCCTGAGTTTTTAGAAGTTAATGAGAGCTTTTCCACAGACTTCAGTAGGGTCAAAATTTTATACCTAGCATGCTGTGATCTTTGTTTATCACACTCTATAACGATTCCAAAGTGATCTGCCTCCTTTTCTCTTTTTGTCATCTCTCATTTCTTAAATTTTGGTCTGATTAAAGAACTATTATAGAGATGGTTCATGTCCAGAACATTTTGCATTGTTCCCTGATTTCAGGGATTATATACAGCTGGCATACCAATACGTATGAAGATTTATTTATTTATTTTTTTCTCTTCTAAATACCTCTTTATTCAATGTGATTGTTTATTTAATATTTGAAAAGATGCACTTATGAAGAGACTTGAAAGATGTCATTTGTTTTTTCTATACTAAAGATAATGATCTCCTGAACAGAGAGATTTTACTTTTACTGAAATGAGACCATAACTGATGAAAGTAAAGGAAGAACAAAGTGTGGTTGCTGATTACTTTATGGCTTATACCTTTCTCACATATTTCTTATGTTGTTCTCTTCCATGTGGAAATCCAATGGATTCATAGCTCACTGTGACTATTTCATAATTTAAACTAATGGACAAAGACTGGGCTGTAACCTATGAACCACAGCCTCGCATGGACAGTGTAATGTTATGGACAGCTGTAATAAACGGCTCAGTCTTCAAAATAGGACTATAATCAAAGTTTACAATTTATTAAAGGAATAGAGATAAGCAAACAGCGCTGGGTGCGCCGGGAGTCTCTACTCCACCAAGACACAAACCAGTTACATCAAGCAGCTGATTTTTATGCTCCTAGGCTAATACATATTCATTACTACTTCTAAAAAAAACAGGGTTATTATAATTAGTTTCCGGAATCCAAACCCTCCTACTAGAGCATGTGTATCAGTCTCTGGGGGTCTCTGGGGGTCTCTTGTGCTGAAGGCTCATAGTCTTCCTCCCTCTTGTCCTTCTCCTTTGTCCAACTTGGCTGTATGTCAGAGACTTGTGCAATGTCCCCTGCAAGCTTTGTCTTTTAGTTGTTCTTCAGCTCTCCCTGTCTCCTTAATCTCCTGGCCAGATATCAGAGACTTGCATAGTGTCCCATGCAATAGTCATAATAGTTAGCTGTTATTCTGAACCCCCCCAGGTATCAGAGACTTCAAGGAAAAGCCTACAAATACATTTCCCTTCAAGCTCTCTGTTGACAGGAATTGCTAAAACATTCCTTTGCAATATACAAGAATTATATACATTAACCACTCTGTTTTTCTTAGACTTGTGCTTATACAAGGGTAAGTAAAACAGAAGGTCACATTCATCATACCATGCAGCCCTAGCATTGTTGCATACTGACACGAATCAGATGAACATATCCCACACAGCTAAATCTCTTCACATGCAACACATAAACCCATGATACATGTTTTGTCTTTTTTTCCTTTTTAGATAAATATTGATAATAGTGGATAATATTTGTTAGAACGGACTGCTTTGAAATAAGCAACCCTATCAAATCATGTCGTTTGGTGCATGTGCTTTTGTCTCACACAGTACTAAGGGCTGTGATAAGGGCAGACTGTTGTTCCCAGTTACAGAATAGCACTGGTACTTCCATTTCTCTGCCAATTGGAGCTGGGCCAGTAAGTTAAAAAGCAGTCTAATAAGTAGATACTGGAATATATATTATGCACAGCAATAATGAGACACTGACATGGGTAAGAACTAGGATTTGCCTTCCACTACTTGCTACAGAGACCTTCTACTTTCTAGTTGGGGGTAGGGGGCACAGGAATGAAAACTTCCTGTTTCTTCCATAGAATACGCTTGTTCTTGTCCTTTCTTGGTCTCAAATAATGGGGGATAGGGGTTGGGGAGGCTGTGGGGGGAAGGAACCTTCTTGTTCACTTTTACATGGAATCAAGTGGCTTATACACAGTACAATATTGGGTAAAAGGGATAAAATTTACTTTGGGTTTGCATGTCATAATTACTTAAAGGTATAGTTTAACATGGATACTGAAAAAAAAATCTATAACTTCCAACTGCAGATATCTTTTGCTTTTCTTTGTCATGTTAACCAGTAAAGAAAAACACTGAGATGTTGACTGCTTTCTTTACATACATCTGCAGTGCCATCTTCTAAGTGTTGCTATATTTCAATTCACTTTTTCAACATCCATATTGCTGAAACCTCATGAGTTAGACCATTACCCCTCACCTCTGATTCCCAGTTTACAGTAGGAAATACTGACTTGATCTTCCACTGAATTCTTTGAGGTGGAGTTGCACTTTGGTTTCAGATTGCTTTTTGTTGTTTTGTTGTTTTGCAAGGGTTGCGCAGTATTTTTGTTAAGTGACATTTAAACACTAACAACAGTGATGAAATCTTACCAAGCTAGCCATATTCCCTTTGGAGAGTTGCAGAAGAAAAAAAAAAATCACTCAAAGAAAGGTCTCATTGTTAATAATACACACTACACCTGCAATGCTGCAATGACTCGATGACTGTCTACAACTAACCCATTTGTGTCCTCCACTTCTTCCTTTCTTTAGCTGTAATAAATGTTGTGTCTAATATATTCATGGTCTGAACTTTTGGGTAGACCTGTGCGGTGTCAAGAGTTGGACTTGATGATCCTTAAGGGTCCCTTCCAACTCAGGATATTCTATGATGATTCTATGATTCTATATTTTTGTGACAGTTCCTTCTTTTGCAAGTGACTTAAAAAAACAAACAACAAACAAACAAACAAACAAGAAAACAAAACAAAAAAAAACCATGATCAAGAACCTCGCTACCTCACTCACTCAACTTTCATCCAAAGCAAACTTAATAATGTTGGACAATCTATATGTCCAACAGGGCCAGAGAAACCTTATCTGAAAATGTGCATCAACTCAGCAATGAGAATTAGAGCATTGATAGCTTGATCCAATTGTTCTTAAACAAAATAAAAATAGAAGGTATCTAATGCTATTAGAATATTTTGATGAATAACTTCACATTTTATTTGAGTTCAGATGTGCATTACTTTCCTACACTATCATTATACAATATTGTTAGAATATTCATTACTGTGTTCACCTCCCTTCATTCACCCTGTGATGCAAATTGTCATATTGTTCTGCACAATGGGGTAAGAGAAGTTTGAGCACTGTGATCCTACAAATCCTCACATGGTACTGAGTCTCTTAAACTGCCTTATTTTCTGACTCCTGCTGAATATCTTCTGTATTTCAACCTTATCAAGTCTACTTTTCATTGGCAGCCACTGGTCTCTTGTCAATGAACAGTACTTTAATAAGAACATCATTCTACATATTTATATTTCAGTGTTCTAGACTTTCTTTTTCTCAGACAAGACAAAGGCAGTAACAGAGGGATTAACAACTAGGTAATGTTTCCTTTTATTCTTGTTATACACCCACTGAAACTTTCAAAGAAGTCTTTAATATTCTTATGTGTTGTACTGGGTCTGTCTGGGATGGTGTTAACTTTCCCTGCAGCAGCCCATACAGTGCTGTGCTCTGCACTTGGAGCTAGAACAGCACTAGTATCACACCATTGTTGTGTCTACTGCTGAGCAATACTGACACAGCATCAAGACTCCCTCCAATCACTCCCCCCCCCCCTTGAGCCAGCAGGCTGGGGTTGGGCAAGAGGTGGGGAGGGGACATCACCAGGGCAACTGACCTAAGCCAACCAAAGGGCTATTCCATGCCATATGATGTCACGCTCAGCAATATAAGGTGGGAAAAGGGAAGGAGAGGGAGAGTGCTCGTTATGATGTCTGTCCTCCCAGACAACCGCTACACGTATTGAGGCCTTACTTCCTGGGATGTGGCCAAACATCACTCATTGATGGGAAGTAGAGAGTAACTGCTTTTCTCTCTCTGTGCTTCCACAAAGCCTTTGCTTGTTGTCGTGTCCCCTCCGCCCCCCCCCCCCCCCCACCTTTTTCCCTTTAATTATTCTTATTTCAGCCCATGAGTTCTTTTTGTCTTTCCAGTATCCTTTCTTCTCCCCCTCTTCTTCTAAGGAGGGGGAGTGAGAAAGTGGTTGTGCTGGAGTTAGCTGCCCAGCAAGATAAAACCACCATGTCTGTAGCTTTTCCTCTATATTGAAACAGAGTAATAAAGGCTTTTCCAGCATATTTGTTAACTGTAGCATATGGCATGTGTATTGGATTTACATGGCAAATTTTTTGGTAGCAGGGGAGAGAATAGTCCAAAAGGTACTCCACATTAGTTCAAAACCTATTCCAGCCAGCTCTGAAAGGGACTTGTCAAAACTGATCCAGTGAGTGTTGCTGGTTGCACCCCTGTGAGAGCATATTTAAGAAAGGGAAAAAAATGCTGCACAACTGCAACTGGGAAAGAGTTGTCAGAAAATGAAAGAAAAACAACTCTGCAGACACCAAGGTCACTGAAGAAAGAGTGGGAGGAGGTGCTCCAGGTGCCGGAGCAGAATTTCCCCTTCAGCCCATGGAGAGGACTGTGGTGGCCAGGCTGTCACCCTCCTGCAGCCCATGGGTACCATAGCAGAGCAGTTCTTTGTTCTGCAACTTGTGGAGGAGACCACAGAAGAGTAGGTGGATGTGGCCTGAAGGAGACTTCTACCCTTGGAGATCCTCTGCAAAAATAAACTCTGTGTCAGAACTGCAGGCCATGGAGAGGAGCCCATGGTGGAGCAGATGATCAGGGGGGTGCTGCCACCTGTGGGGGAACCATGTTGGAGTAGTCCATTCCTGAAGGACTGCACCCTGTGGTACATACCTGTATTTTAGAACTGCAGCCTATGGAAAACCCACATAGGATCAGTTCAATAAGGATGGCATCCCATGGGAGGGACCCCACATTGGAGCATGGGAAAAGAGTGAAGATGAAGGAGCAGAAGTGATGTACTGACCAAAACTCTCATTCCCTATTTCCTTGCTATGCTACGTGGGAGGAAGAAGAAGAGGGCAAATGGGGCAAAGGTTGTTTTAGTTCTTGCTGCTCTAGTCTGTTAGCAATAGGTAATAAATTACATTAAATTTCCTATGCTGAGTCTGTTTTGTCCATGATGGTAATTGGTGAGTCCTTATCTCAGCCCGTAAGCTTTATTTTCATCATATTTTCTCCCCCCGTTCTTTAAGGAGGAGTGAGAGATTGGCATGGAGGAGCTTAGCTAGTCATTGGTGTGAAACCACCACAGCACGTAGTTTCTTAGGACAATTTCATTCTTTCCATGGATTCAAATACTTTACAAAAGAAAATATATTTTTAATATTGATCACAGTAAAGTTACCTAAACAAAAACTCACCTTAAATGCAAATTGATTTCCATTACCATAAATAATATATCCTTGCTTTCTTTTGTGGTTAATAATGCAAGCCAAGTACGTAATCATAAAATTTATACTAAATCATGATGGGAAGCAAAATTACCATTTACTGTAATAATTAGTTCCCATCACAGCATAACAACAATCCAAAAAGAAACTGAACAGGATTATTAGCAAGATCATTCTAATATTAATCAGCCTGTTATTGATTGAAGACGAGTACAATCCTTGACAGTTTTGTTATTTAATTTACCACCTTACATAGCAAATACTGCCAAAGTGATCTTTTTTAAGTCATCTATGTGCAGGAGACTACAGTATTTTTTTAGACTATTATGATCACTTTCATACCTTGATTTACTTAATGTAGGAGTCCTGTCTGATGTCCCTTATCTTTTTTCTTGGAGAAAGTGTAGGTCAATCTTATTAGAAATGGGTAGGATATATATTCTCCAGATTTAAACATGCATTTTTGAGTCTAGCTATAGACAGAATTCCTGTTAGGTTGTTGGCATTATGTGAAAATAATGTAATCATTCCATGTAGCAAGTATGCTACAGCCTAAAAAATGCTCAGAATTGCACATCGATGATCAAGGGTAAGAGGAATGTCCCAAAGTGTGATTCAAATTTCACAGCTCTCAGAAAAGGATCAAATAGGTGTTACATTTAGTTCTGTGTTCCAAATCTTATTTGCTTGAGTAATGATAATGTCTTAAATCTTTGACCTATAAGTGCCTGCCCTACACCCTGATCCCCACCCTGAAGAGATATAGGTGAACTCTTGGTCTTATGTTTGTGGGTGTATTGTGTCTAATTTTAAAGATGTTAGCATTCTGGACATACAACAGGATGCCATGAGTTCTCGGGACAAGGAAATAAAATAGCAAGATGGAAAGTAGGATCATTTAAAATTAAAACTTTTGGAATTACATTTAATAACAATCCTTCTGCTATTTATGTAGTAGTGTCTGGCCAGCACAGTACTGAGAATAACACAGGTGAGTTAAACTCTGAGGACAGGAAAGTAGGAGATGGACAGGTTTGATTCACAGTAATACCTGTCATGCTAACAGAAAAGTGGAGCAAAAAAATGTATGACAGGTGGGAAAACAGATATAAATCTGTTTCTAGGTTAATTGTAGCTGGGCTACAGACCAACCTGCTGAAAGGTAGGACTTGATGTCCATGTCAAGTTGCTGGTGGTAGGGGGTTGCAGGCATGACCTCTGTGAGGAGAGTCTGAAGCTGTCCCATACCAGACACAACTGGTTCCAGCTGGCTTCGACGGTCCCACTGCAGGGCCCAGTAGCCAAGATGGCGGCACCTCAAGAAAAGTGTGTGTGAGAAAGGGCAAAAAATGCCAGATGGAGAGAGAAGGAGGAAACAAAAAGCATGAGAAATAATAGAGGGATCACCAAGGTTGGAAGAAGGAAGAGAGGAGGTGCTCCAGGTGCCAGAATAGGTATTCCCTGCAGCCTGTGGAGAATCCCACATTGAGAAGATTTTTCCGTGTAACATCTACATTGCAGCAGGCTCGTTTATTTATTTTATTTTATTTTATTTTATTTTATTTTATTTTATTTTATTTTATTTTATTTTATTTTATTTTATTTTATTTTATTTATTTTATTTTATTTTATTTTATTATTTCTGGAGGAAACTGCAGAGCATGGAGAGGGCCCCCATCAGAACAGAAGAAAATCACAAGGAGAAAGAAGCATGAGACACAGGAGAGAGAAACTACTATGTACACAGAGGGTACACCCCCCAGCTCACCCCTCCATTATCTATCTCAGTGTTCCTTGGGTTGAGGGAAGTGGAAGATCTGTGAAGGGAGTGAGGGAATGAAGTTGAGCCTAGGAAACGTTGTTTAAATGCTCATTTTGTTTGTTTCTCACCACCCAAAGCTTTTTTACTTGGTAATAAATTAAATTAAATTTCCACAAGTTACCACAGAGTCATAGACTCATTAATCTTGGAAGAAACCTTCAAGATCATCTAGTTCAACCATCCCCCTACCACTCATATCACCCACTCAACCATGTCCCTAAGCACCATGTCCACCCTTTCCTTAAAACCCCCAGGGACAGTGACTCCACCACCTCCCTGGATAACATGTTCAATGTCCAAACACTCTTTCTGAGAAGAAATTTCTCCTAATTTCTAACCTGTACCGCCCCTGGTGCAAACTGAAGCCATTCCATCTTGTCCAGTCGCCAAGTATCTGACTCCCAGCTCTCTACAACTTCCTCTCAGGTAGTTGTAGAGAGCAATAACTTCTCCCCTGGGCCCCCTCTTCTCCAGACTAACCCCAGTTCCCTCAGCCACTCCTCACAGGACTTGTGTTCCAGGCCCTTCACCAGCTTCATAGCCCTTCTCTAGATGTGCTCCACGGTCTCAATGTAGTGAGGACCCTGAAAGTGAACACAGTATGTGAGGTGTGACCTCACCAGAAGTTGAGACTGTCTGCCCCTGCCAGTAAAATGTGAGCAATTTCCCCATCCTTATTTTGACTCCTGAATTTTCTCATCATATTTTGTTTCTGTCCTGTTGAGAAGAGGGAGAGAGAAAGCAGCTTGGTGAGAGTTTAACCATTAGCCAAGGCTAACACAGCACAAAGCCCCACCTACAAATCTGAAATCTGTAACTGAATGGAAAACATCACATTCATACTCAGTAAAGAGCTGTTGACTTTAACAATAAAGAAATGAACTGAAGAACTGTGCCATCATGTACTGTACGGACTTCAGCATAACACAAGCAAATTCTTTTTTTGGAAATGTTATATTGTACCTCAAATGGAAATGTCAAATGTCAAATGGAAATTTCTTTCTATTTCTGGTTAAGAAGCGTTGGTAGTATAAAACTTGAGGAATCAATATCCACAACGGAGCCAAAAGCATGATTTGCAGTGTTATAGAGAGATATATAACAATGTAGTCTGGAATTTCTTTTGTATGTACTTGAATATGGGGCTGCAATCTAAGAGGAAGAAGTCATATACCTGTAGTACAGAGAAATATGCAAATGTTAGTGCTTCTAAACCTTTTATACACCAAAATACTGGGCATTATGGGCCCACTATTGGACATTAGTCAGAAGATTGTCTTCAACTCTATTTCCTATTAAAATGAACATGAATAACATCAAGCTCCTTCTAACAGAGCAAAAATAACCAATAATCTACATTACATATTTAATCCTAGTAAAATTGCTAACAATAATTTTTGCCAGCTTTTCAGTACCATAAATGGACTAATTTGTAAATAAATAAGTAAAAGAAAGAAAATTCCTTATTTCAGAAACTTTTTTGAAGGAAACTTCAAAACCTCATCCTCCCTTTTACTCTGAAAACGTTTCAGACTTCATCCATTTTGAACTTGAAAGAAACACATTGGGGAAAGTGCCTGTTCACATTACACTATACATTTAATCACCTGGGTGTTTTTTGTTGGTGGTGGGTTTTGTTGTTGGTTTGTTTTTACCTTAGAACTAAATCACTTTATTAACAAGAAGATGTTTTTGTCTTATCCTGGGAGTAACATTCTTTTGAGGATCTTCTTTTTAGAAAGATAAGTGACAGGTGAGAGAAATTAAAATGCATACATCTTTTTATGTATACATTTGTTACTCCTTGTCATACAGCCACTCCATTGTTGCGTGAGTCTGTTTCATCTTCTCATTGGAACAACCTTCACCTTTCTTAATCTAGCATATCAAATTTAACATAAATACAACTTATTACAAATTATTCTGAAAGATATGTATTTGTCTTAATATTTAAAAAATTGAGTGTGTTTAATTTTAATTTCCCCCCACACACACACTAATGCAATCTAGTAGATGTCTAATTTGCCCAGAGATTTTTTATTTCCTTTGTTTTAACCTGATGAGACAGCAATGCTAAGGGGGTAACTGACCTTTCTCATAAAAAATGCACATGACCTTCCACTGTGTTTCATATGGGCAAATTGCCTAAGTAGCAGCAAAGAACTTGTGAAGTATAGCTTCTGATTTTGGAATCTGTTTTATGAGAATCATTTCAGTGGTCACTGTCCTCAACAAAGCCTCTCTGTATTAATATCTGACACTCTGTCATGTATTTGAGTAATATGTTTTTGCAATGAAAATTAAGTTGAAGTAACAATTTTTCATGAATTTGTGTAATACAGTGCCTTACATTAATTAGTGTCCTAGGTAGTTCATCTATGCTATCACTAAATTCTGCACACAGTGAAAAATGGTAAACCGTAATATACTGGCCTGTGATTTCATCATAAACTTGTGCATGCTATAGAGTTAATGACATTAAGAAACTGTATCAACTTTTGGAATAAAGTGAATTGTCAAAGCAGTAACAGCTGAGGCATAGGTATCACCTCTATCTGGCACGGTATGGAAAATGCTCTCTTGTTGTGAGCCCAAGTAATGTAGCAAAACATTTCAGCTATGCGTAACAAGCTGTGCTTAGCCTGCATCATCCATCATATGCAGGTAAATCTTAAGCATTTATACCTACATTCAAACCAAAATTAACACATCTTTAGAACAGGGTAGAAAACTACCAAATTCTGGATCAGCCACAAGAAGAAAACTGTCTCCTCACCAGTTTGTTCTATGGATTAATGGAATAAAGATAGATGGCAATAGATTTACTCTAAAAATTATTGCAGGGCCACTTCTACTTGACCACTGAAATTCTTTCAGTATAACCAGAAAACATAATCTGGGGGCAATGAGATTTTACAGGCCATAGAGTGCTTTTTCTTTTTTTTTTTTTTTTTTTTTTTTTTTTTTTTTTTGGTCAGGGAACAGTTGTTTTTGTTCAGTGCTGCTAAAGGAGACAGATTTTAATTAATAAAGAACCAAGATAGTAATGGGTCAGAGTGTTAGAGTTAAGCAAATTAGTTGCTGCCAGCTTTTTGTGGTAGATGTTTTCCACAGAATCTGGCATCAAAGAAAGCAGAAACACCCTAAAACACTGAAATTCTAATTGGAGTTAGAAGAAAGCATTGAGGGAAACAAGGAAAAACCCGATTGTATCTGATACAACAGGGTGGTAACTTTTTCTCCTCAGCAACCCCACTGCCTGGAAAAATAATTAACAGCTGACCTAGCTGTAAGGGGCACTGGTCTCTATCTTCAAGAAAAGTGGGACTCTCAGTGAAAGAAACAGAACTGAAATTTATTATTGAATGGCTTTTGCAAGTGAGAAAAAATAGTTACTGCCAAATTTCTTCTTTCAAGGATGGGATAGCTTTCTTTGCAGGAAGTCAATGGTTATGGTACACTTTTATGGTACAACTATGGCACAATTTTTTCTAGGTTGGATATTAAGGAGAAATTTCTTTACTGAAAGCATTGTGCAGCATTGGAATAGGCTGCCCAGGGAAGCGATTAAGTCACCATGGAGGTCTTCAAGAAATATGTAGATGTATAATTTGGTATAGCATGGTTTAGTGGTGATCATATCAGTACTAGGTTCAAGGTTGGAATAGATGTTCTTAAAGGTCTTTTCTAACCAGAATAATTCTCTGATTCTATGAATTTATCTTCTGGAAAATAAATAAATAAATAAATAAATAAATAAATATAATAAAAAAAAAAAAGTAATATTCTGTGTTGCTATTTTAAAATAGCAAAAAGCAGTTCTCAGAGCCTCTCCAGGTTGTAAATACTTGCAAATATGATCTGAAATCACCAGGTCAAGTTAAGCATGTATGTGCCGGCACTGTAAAGATGTCTTTTCAGCTTTTGCAGACATATATGGCTATATGACTTTCTCACCTAAGATCACTGGATCTTTCTGAACAAACACAATAACCCCTTTTCAAATCTTCTTAGTCATCAATCTTTGAGCTGTTTAGCACACAAGAAAAACTTAGACAAAAACTTTAAAAATCCAGAATTTCTTGAGAAGAGTAAAACTGAAGTAATGTTCATTCTATCACAGAGTTACAGCTTTGCTAAATTATCCCTATATCACGATGTTTGTCTGATTCCAGTCATAAGAAAAAAAAAAAAAAAAGTTATGCATTAATGAAATGTTAGCCCTGCACCTCTCCCCGCCTCACACCTCTTCCCTTCCTTCTCCCCCTCTGATTATCACTTGACTTTATATAACCCACTGGATGATTTAGTGAATATTTTCACCAGGTTGTTTGATGAAGATACCAGAGAAAGTAATTGTTAAATTATTTTATTAAGATAAAGATTTATTAGAATTACATCCTACAGTAGGAAATCACTAGCATTGAACAACAAAAATTTTGGAAAGGTATATTGACTAATTGACAAGAAGACAATGATTAGTCATCTATCTCAAAAGTATAAATAAGGAAACTGCAGACTCATCAAATAATTAAAATATTGCAGAGCTGTTCTAATACATTATTCAATGGAAAAATAAATCAGGGCTACTCAGTCACTCTAAATGGCCTTGTATATTTTTATTAGGTTAGGTAAGGTTGCCTTTTGCCTTTTAGAAGTGGCCTTTAGCTTTGTGTAGTAATTCACATTTTGCCCCAGTGAGCAAATAACCTAGCATGACTGGACAGATAATGAAGGAGAAGTTGAGATAGCCTTCCTTAAACATCATTCAGACTTTTAATGCTCAGTAAGAGAGAGATACAATTATATTTGATAACTTGACTCTTGACTTGCAAGAAAAGGTGCTGGTCATGCATCAAGGACACACACACCAAAAAAAAAAAAAAAAAAAAAAGAGAGGACACTCATTTGACAGGATTTTGGTCTTTGCTCCATGATGCTGTTCAGAAATGAGATGTGACAAAGATGTGTCTCATTTATTTCATCACATGTATACACCACATGCAGAAGAGCATAAGAAATGGGAGAGAACTTCTTCCCTGCATAAAGGAAAAGAGTAACTGGAGAACTAGGGAATAGCAGATGAAAGAAATGTCTCTCAAGACTTTCTATACTATATTATTGTCTCCTACTATTCTGTATTGCAATGTTTCTATAAAATTTACAAAAATCTAGCAACTGTAATGAGCACAACTGTAACGTACAACTTCCCTTTGAAAAAGAAATAAGGCAATTGGATAAAAGAGTTTCCTAGCTAATCCCAAAATCAAGGATCCCAACTTAACACCAACTCCATTCCCTACTTTCCTTTCAGTTCTGTGAAGGTTATTTGACATAACTGTTTTACCATCTTGTTTCAGACAGGAGGACTGGTTTAGCTTGCATCTTCAATACTACTTATGTTGAAGAATACTATTTATGATGTAGTAAAAATGATTTTTTTTTTGAGGTTTATTAGATAAAATTAGAGTCATCGTTATCTTTCCTTATGTCTCTTACTAATTCCACAGGATAAAGACACATTTCAGCTTACACTTTTCTGTTGTTACTTTAAATCTCCTCTTTATTTAAACCCGATTCACCCTTCTGCACCTGGAATATTCTAAAATGATAAGTGGCCATCTATATACAGAACTTTAATACCATATTGTGACAATCATGTTATATTAAATATAGAGCCTTAAATATAGTCCATTATTTACTTTTTAATAATGACTTGTAATACAATAGTTCACACTTTAAAAAGTCTTATAAAGAGGAAAACAAACAAACAAACAAACAGCTTTCTAATACTGAGTACAGTTTATCATAGAATCATAGAACAGTTTGGATTGGAAGGGACCTTAATGAGCATCTAATTCCAACCCTCCTGTCATTGGCAGGGACACCTTCCACTAGACCAGGTTTCTCAAAGTCCCATCCAACCTGTCCTTAAACAATTCCAGGGATGAGGCATCCACAAATTATCTGAGCAACCTCTTCCAGTTCATGACCATCATTATAGTAAAGAATTTCTTCTTATATCCAATTTAAATCTACCCTCTTTTAGTTTAAAGACATTACTCCTTGTCCTATCAGTACTCTCCCTGACAGGGAGAGGAGCGCGGCGAACAGGACGGGCAAACAGGGCGTGGCACGTCGAAGGGCGTGGCAGTTTGCGCGGCAGTTCGCGCGGGCAGGGCGAGCGGGGGGCTCATCGTCGCTCTTTTGCAGCTGCCTCTCCCTTCGGTGCTTGTAACCTGCTTGCGTAGAACCTGACCATGGTATCAACCAGGCAGAAAACCGTGGCCTCCGCATCTCGTGAGGCATCTCCAGCCACGGTCACCAGTGTGGCTACTCAGACGGAGGGCTCGGGGAAACACGCAGCCGTCCAGGTCCTGGGCTGCAGAGTGTGCCCCAGCCTTCTGTCGGTCTCCGACAGCAGTGGTGGGTATGCCTGTGGGAGGTGTGCCCAGGTTGAAGAACTGCTCGGCCAGGTAGCGGAGCTCCGGGAGGAGGTGAACAGGCTCAGGAGCATCAGGGAATCAGAGAGGGAAATTGACTGGTGGAGGTGCGCTCTACCCTCTCTGAGGCAGGTTCACGAGACTGCCACGGCACAGGCGTCTCCTGTGACGCAGAAGACGGAGGTTCACTCCTCCAGCCAGGCAGCGGGAGGAGACCTAGATCAAGGGGGGGAATGGAGGCAGGTGCCTATTCGGGGTGGTAGGCGAGCCCTCTCTCTGCCCACCTCACCTTCTCATCTACCCTTAAATAATCGATATGAAGGACTAGAGCAAGACAATCTAAATGACAAAGTAGACAAACACCCGTCCCAGTTGGAGGGGGCGCCTAAGACAATGCGACCTACACGTCGCATTGCCACATCATCCTTCAAAAAAGAAAGAAGGGCTATTGTTATGGGGGGCTCCCTCCTGAAAGGGACAGAGGGACCGATATGCCGACCAGACCCAACCCGCAGAGAAGTCTGTTGCCTCCCTGGGGCTCGGGTGAGAGACTTTGCCAAGAAAGTCAAGCGCCTGGTACGGCCCACTGACTACTACCCGCTACTGGTCTTTCAGGCTGGTAGCGATGAAGTAGCAACGAGAAGTCCGAAGGCGATCAAAAGAGACTTTAGGGATTTGGGGCGACTACTTAGAGGATCAGGGGCGCAGGTGGTGTTTGCCTCTGTCCTTCCGATAGGGGGGATCGAAGCTGAAAGACGTACTGTTCACATAAACTCGTGGCTTCGAGACTGGTGTGACCGGCAGAATTTCGGTTTCTTTGATCACGGGAAGGTCTATGCTACACCGGGCCTGATGGCACCGGATGGGATGCGCCTCTCTCGGAGAGGGGTAAGGATCTTAGGTCAGGAGTTGGCAGGGCTGATAGATAGGGCTTTAAACTAGAGTCGAAGGGGGAAGGGGCTAAAACCAGGCGAGCCGGTGAAGACCTAAGGGATGGTACGCTAGAATCAGAGGGGCTGTGTGCCAGTGGGGTCCTTTGGTCAGATCCACAAGGTGCTGAGTGTAAGGAGACGCACCTGAAGTGCTTTTACACAAACGCACGCAGTATGAGGAATAAAATAGATGAGCTAGAAGTCCTGGCCCAGTCCCGCAACTATGACATCATCGGCATAAGCGAAACCTGGTGGGATGAGTCCTGTGACTGGGGTGTTGCGATAGATGGTTACAGGCTCTTCAGGAGGGACAGGCAGGGTAGGCGAGGTGGTGGGGTGGCGATGTATGTGAAGCAGGGGCTGGACTGTGTGGAACTTCAGGTCGGCGATGGCAAAGTTGAGAGCCTCTGGGTAAGGATCAAGGGACGAACGAATAAAGGGGATGTAGTTGTGGGAGTCTATTACAGACCGCCTGGCCAGGATGATAGCACCGATAAATTATTCTTTACAGAACTAAGAGAGGCCTCGAGATTAACTCCCCTTGTCCTTATGGGGGACTTCAACTTGCCGGACGTTAACTGGGAGTGCCACACGGCTGACACGAGCAAGTCCAGGAGGTTCATGAAGCACCTAGATGATAACTTCTTGGTACAGGTGCTAACGGAGCCAACTAGGAAAGGTGCCCTCCTAGACCTGTTGCTAGAAAACAGAGAGGGTCTGGTGGGAGATGTGGTGATTGGTGGCCGCCTCGGTCATAGCGACCATGAAGTGGTTGAGTTCAAAATTTATGGTGACAGAAGGAAAAGTGCCACCAAAACCTCATCCCTAGATATGGGGAAAGCGGACTTCAGGCTGCTCAGGGAACTAGTCAGTAAGGTCCCCTGGGAAACTGCTCTTGAAGGCCTCGATGTCCACCAGTGCTGGTCACTCTTTAAGCGATGCCTCCTAGAAGCACAAGATAAGGCAATTCCTAAATATCGCAAGTCAGGCAGGCGGGGCAGGAGGCCGGCGTGGCTGACCAGGAACATTCTAATGGAGATTAGGCGGAAACAGAGAGTGTTTCGCTACTGGAAGGAGGGCCAGGCGTCATGGAAAGAATACAGGGATGCTGTTCGTGTTTGTAGGGAGAAAGTTCGAGTGGCCAAAGCACAGCTAGAGTTGAAGCTGGCTGTGTCTGTGAGAGAAAATAAAAAGGGTTTTTTTAGATATGTGAATGGAAAAAGGAGAACTAAAGAAAACATAGGGCCGCTCCTTGATAGGGAAGGTCTCCTCACAGACGATGACGTAGGCAAAGCAGAGACGCTTAACGCCTTCTTTGCCTCTGTCTTCAATGCCGATGATGGGCTTCGGGACCCAGGGTGCCCTGAGCTGGAGGACCGGGACGGTGGGGATGACAAACTCCCAACTGACCCTGAACGTGTGCGGGATTTGCTACTCCACCTGGATCCCTACAAGTCCATGGGTCCGGATGGGATTCATCCCCGGGTGCTGAAAGAGCTGGCGGATGTCATCGCGGAACCTCTTTCAATTATTTTTCAACGATCCTGGGAATTTGGAGAGGTCCCAGTAGACTGGAAGCTGGCAAATGTTGTGCCAATTTTCAAGAAGGGTCAGAAAGAAGACCCTAGCAATTACAGGCCTGTCAGTCTCACGTCAGTGGCTGGTAAAATCATGGAGAAGTTGGTTCTCGGACTTATTGAGGCGCACCTGGGGGACAAAGCAGTCATTGGTCCCAGCCAGCATGGGTTTGTGAAGGGTAGGTCCTGCCTAACTAACCTGATTTCCTTTTATGATAAGATCACCCGTATGGTGGACCAAGGGAAACCAGCTGATGTGATTTTTTTGGACTTCAGCAAGGCTTTTGACACGGTTTCCCATAGGATCCTACTGGACAAAATGTCCACCATACAGCTAAATAAAAACATCATACGATGGGTGAGCAATTGGCTAACGGGCAGGGCCCAAAGGGTTATGGTAAATGGAGCTGCGTCAGGCTGGCGGGCGGTCACCAGTGGGGTCCCTCAAGGCTCCATTTTAGGGCCGGTACTTTTCAATATTTTTATAAATGATCTGGATGTAGGAATAGAGGGTATTTTGAGCAAGTTTGCTGATGACACCAAACTTGGAGGAGTTGTGGACTCAAATGAGGGCGTAAAGGCCTTGCAGAGGGATCTGGACAGGTTGGAGAGCTGGGCGATCACCAACCGCATGAAGTTCAATAAGGGCAAGTGCCGGGTCCTGCACCTGGGACGGGGAAACCCTGGCTGCATGTACAGACTGGGCGATGAGATGCTGGAGAGCAGCCTAGAAGAGAGGGATCTGGGGGTCGTGATAGACAGCAAGTTGAATATGAGCCAGCAGTGTGCCCTGGCAGCCAGGAGGGCCAATCGTATCCTGGGGTGCATCAAGAACGGCATCGCTAGTAGGTCAAGGGAGGTGATTGTCCCGCTCTACTCTGCGCTGGTGCGGCCTCACCTCGAGTACTGTGTGCAGTTCTGGGCACCACAGTATAAAAAGGACATGAAACTGTTGGAAAGTGTCCAGAGGAGGGCTACGAAGATGGTGAAAGGCCTTGAGGGGAAGACGTACGAGGAACGGCTGAGGTCACTGGGCCTGTTCAGCCTGGAGAAGAGGAGGCTGAGGGGAGACCTCATCGCAGTCTACAACTTCCTCGTAAGGGGTTGTCAAGAGGCAGGAGACCTTTTCTCCATTAACACTAGTGACAGGACCCGCGGGAACGGGGTTAAGCTGAGGCAGGGGAAATTTAGGCTGGACGTCAGGAGGGGGTTCTTCACAGAGAGGGTGGTTGCACACTGGAACAGGCTCCCCAGGGAAGTGGTCACTGCACCGAGCCTGTCTGAATTTAAGAAGAGATTGGACTGTGAACTTAGGCACATGGTCTGAACTTTTGGGTAGACCTGTGCGGTGTCGAGAGTTGGACTTGATGATCCTTAAGGGTCCCTTCCAACTCAGGATATTCTATGATTCTATGATTCTATGATTCTATGATTCTAAGAGTCCCTCTCCTGCTTTCTTGTTGGTCCCCTGTAGGCATTGGAAGGCCACTGTATGGCCTCTCCAGAGCCTTCTCTTCTCCAAGCTTAACAACCCCAGCTCCTTCAGCTGTCTTCATAGTAGAAGTGCTCCAGCCCTCTGATCATCCTTGTGGCCCTCCTTTTAGACTTTTTCTAATACGTCCATATCTTTCTTGTGCTGGGGTCTCCAGAGCTGGATGCAGTACTCTAGGTGAGGTTTCACGAGAGCAGAGTAGAGGGGTAAAATCACCTTCCTTGACGTGCTCACCACCTTTTGATCTTTTGATGCAGCCCAGGATACAGTTGGCTTTCTGGGCCACATGGGCACACTGATGGCTCATGTTGAGCTTTTCACCAGCCAAAACCCCCAGGTCCTCCTCTTCAGGGTTGCTCTCAACGTATTCTCTACCCAGACTGTATTCATTCTTGGGGTTGCCCTGACCCAAGTGTAGGACCTTGCACTCAGCTTTGTTGAATTTTAGGAGGTTCGCTCACCTTTCCAGTCTGCCAAGGTCCCTCTGGATGTCATCCCTTCCCTCCAGCATGTTGACCTCACCGCACAGCTTGGTGCAGAGGGTACACTTAATCCCACTGTCCATGTCACTGACAGCACTGGTCTGGATATTGACCCCTAAGGAATACCACTTGTTACTACACTTTTTCTTTAAATGTGGAAAAAAACATACCTGCCCAGTGCTCAAGGCGTGTACTCACCAAGATTTTCTACAGGAGTGTAGTGGGTTTACGTGGCAAGGTTTTGGTATCAGGGAGCCATAGGGGTGGTTTCTGTGAGAAAGATCTAGAAGCTGCCCCATGTTTGGGAAGGGCCCCATTGTTTTCCAGATCCGAGCCAATAAGCGATGTTGTTTTGCGCCTCTGTGAGAGCATATTTAAGACAGGGAAAAAACGCTGTGCCACACAGCAGCCGGGAGAGTCAAGGGAGTGGGAGAACAGCCTTGCACCAAGGTCAGTGTAGAAGGAGGGGGAGAGGTGCTCCAGGCGCCGGAGCAGAAGTCCCCTGCGGCCTGTGGTGAGGACCATGGTGAAGCAGGATGTCCCCCTGCAGCCCATGGAGTACCACGGTGGAGCAGGGTTCCACGCTGCAGCCCGTGGAGGAGACCACGGTGGAGCAGGTGGCCCTGCACCGACGGAGGCTGCCGCCTGTGGAAGACCCCTGCCGGAGCAGATTCCGGGCCGGACCTGTAGCCCGTGGAGAGGAGCCCACGCAGGAGCAGGTGATCTGGCAGGAGCTGCTGCCCGTAGGGGAGCCAGGTTGGAGCAGTTTTCTCCTGAGGGATGGACCCCGTGGTACGGACCCATATCTGGAGCAGTTCTGGAAGAGCTGCTGCCTGTGGGAAGCCCACGCCGGATCAGTTCATCAAGGACTGCATCCCGTGGGTGGGACCCCACAGCACAGGGGACGAGAGTGACCGAGAAGGAGCGGCAGAGAAGAAGTGCTGTAGACTGACCATAACCCCCATTCCCCGTTCCCCTGCGCCGCTCGGGGGGAGGAGGTGGAAAAGGGTGGATGGGGGGGGAAGGTGCTTTTGGTTTTTTTTCCTTTGTTTTCTCACTTCTCTCGCTTGTTAGTTGTAGGCAATAAATCTTACTATCTCCTTATGCCGAGTCTGTTTTCCCCGTTACAATAATTATTGCGTGATTTTCTCGTCCTTATCTCAATCCTTGAGCCCTTTTCACATATTTTCTCCCCATTCCTCTTTGAGGAGGGGGAGTGAGAGAGCAGCTGTGGTGGAGCTCGGCTGCCCACTCGAGCGGAACCACGACAAGGAGTGAAACAATAACCTCTGAATTGTTCTTAATTCCCAAGATGATGCTCAACATCTTATTGGATGTTTTTTTCTTACATTCCAAGATGATGATTTCAGAGAACTGTCAATATTGACTCCAAGTTTTCTTTCCTAAGTCGTGATTTCCAGTTCAGAGTTCATTTAGAATACTTTTCCCTAGATGCATCATTTTACATCTATATTCATTGAAACTCAAGAATTTGGTATCACCTTGTGGTGGTTTTACTCAGGTGGGCAGCCGAGCTCCACCACAACCTCTCTCTCACTCCCCCTCTCCTCAAAGAGGAAGGGGGAGAAAATACAACACAGAGAACTTGAGGTTTGAGATAAGAAAGGTTTAATTAAAGGGAAAGGGAATGGGGAGGAAAAAACAGAGACAAAAGAAGCAATCAGTCTGTGCGGAAGCACAGAGAGAGAAAAAATTATTCTCTACTTCCCATCAGCGAGTGGTGTTCGGCCATGTCCTGGGAAGCAGGGCCTCAAACGCGTAGTGGTTGTTCAGGATGAACATCCCCCTCCCCCACGAGAGCCCCCCCTTTTATTGCTGAGTGTAACATCAGGTGTTACGGAATATCCCTTTGGTTGGTTTAGGTCAGCTGCCCCAGCAATGTCCCCTCCCCATCACTTGCCCACCCCCAGCCTGCTGGCTCTTGGGGGCTTGGAAGGAGTCCTGATGCTGTGCCAGCGCTATGCAGCAATAGACACAACACTGGAGTGATATCAGTGCTGTTCCAGCTACGAGTGCAGAGTACAGCACTGTGCGGGCTGCTGCAGGGAAAAGGTGACTCCAGCTCAGACAGACCCAACACACACCTGAAAACTTGGAGATTTCATTGCACACTTCTATTCCAAGTCATTAATGAAAATGGTGAATAAAGCCAATCCTCACACTGACTTATGGGGAACCTGCTGATGATTCTTTTCTACCCAGAAAAGTGAACTTGCTTTCCCTGCTTTAATCACATTTCCAAACAGAAAAGGGCCTTTCCCATAACAACTTTTTTTCTTTTGATGGAGAGATTGTCAGGCTTTTTGAAATGCCAAATATGTTATGTTTATTCTGTCTCTCTTATCCACATGTTATTCAAAACCTCCTCAAACACCAGAAGGTCTTGGGAAGTAATTTCATTTTACAGGAGTTATTCTGATTCTTTCTTAGCAGACTACATTTGCCCAAGTTTTGATGATTTCTGTGATTTTATTTTTTATTACTGACTCCACCAAATGGATACTAGAGAAGGAATCTAGACATTCTTAGGATGTCACTCCAGAGTCACTCCCAGACCTGTGAGTTACATCACAGACCTGACAGTTCTCTGGCACAGCTGCAGTTTGTAATGACAGATTACACATTTTGGCCTCTGTTTTTATTATTTCACTTTTGGGTTTCCTCAGAACTCTGCAGTGAATGTCAGGTGGTCCTGGCGATGCATTAACATTGAGTTTATTTGTTTGGTCTAACGCTCTGTAAAAATTTATTTAGCACTTCTCTCTTGCTTGTTACAATGAAAGTATCAGGTGCAGGAATCACCCAACACCTAGTTATTTGCCTGATTTTTATGTATTTTTACTACTAGCTTACTATCTTCTGCAAGGCAGGCACATCAAGTTTTTTAGTGCTCTTAATTTTCTATTCACATTTGTCTTGCTATGTTCTATGAGCTCATTGTAGGATGGAAGGAAATGTCCTTACATTGTGCCAAGGGAGGTTTAGATTAGATGTCAGGAAGAATTTCTTCATGGAAGGAATGGTTAGGCATTTGAACTGGCTGCCTTGGGAAATGGTAGGGTCTCCATCACTGGAGATACTTCAGAGACACACCTGGCACTTAGGAACATGGTTTAGTGGTGGACTTGGTAGTGTTAGTTGATGGCTGTACTTCATGAGCTCATGGGTCTTTTCCAAACTATATGATGCTGTGATTCTAAGACTCCTTTGGTCAAGTATTTTTTGTTTGTTTGTTCTTAAATTAATACTGTAATAATTTCCAATGTCTTAAATGTCTTTTTTTTTTTTTTCTTTTCTTTTCATTAAATCATTTAGAGTTTTTATTAAACCATTTTTGTTGTTATTGTTGTTCTCTTTGTAACTCTAGGATTCTGACACAGGTGGGCCCTTTTAGAAGTCTCTATGCTGCTTATATGGTTATAATTTTTTTTTGTTTTTTTGGAGTGACCTCTTCAGATTTTTTTATTTTTTTTTCTTCCATTTTTCTTTCTGTAACTAATTGCCTCATTGCTTTTGATTGTTCTCTTTCTAGAAATTGTGCCAGATTCATTGTTTACTTCCTCCTGCTACAATTTATGGTGGTCACTTACATAGCAACTCTCCTACTAATGCCACTTGGACTTGATTTTATGTTTCACTTAAGATC
Source organism: Aythya fuligula (assembly GCF_009819795.1). Lineage (NCBI taxonomy): Eukaryota > Metazoa > Chordata > Aves > Anseriformes > Anatidae > Aythya > Aythya fuligula. The sequence continues at coordinate 174,030,585 of NC_045559.1, read as the reverse complement.
AAACCATGAAGAACATCTTTTAAGTGAATTCAAAGACTGGCTTCTCTAAGAAGCTGTCATTTACTTAATATGTTTTTTGTTGTTGTCATTGCTGCCTCTAATAATCAGGCATTAATTCAGTCTTTACTGTTATCATTTAGCAATCCCATCTTTTTTACCCATCTTTTTTTTTTTTTTTTCCTCATTTCACTTCACCTTTCCTGAGCATTAGCATTGTCCTTATCAGTAGAGAGGAAGTAGTAGGATCAGTAGTAAGGGACTTAGCAGTCCATTCTTGATGACTTACTATGGGACTTCCACCCAAAACAATTGTCTATTTAGTCACTTTACATATATCATTTTGATGCTCTGACCTTTTGCAGAATCCTCCATACAAAGTGTTATATTAAGCCACAGCCCTCATGGACACAGTTTTAATTGGGACAATTTTCACACCTTTTTGATTTCTCCTTATTTTAAACTTAAAGGACCTTAAATATTCCTCTAACACCCTTTATTTTTCAGTCCCAACAGCCTTGCTCCTTTTTGATTAAGGTGAAGCTTGTTCTTCCTGTGTAGGTTGTTATGTTCCGCTTTCATAACATCCTAAATCCCTCATCTCTCCAGTGCTATGTCATTCATGAATTGAGACATTTGATTGCCTCCAGGACCTCACGTGTGGGGCTGGAAATATTTCACAGAATGCTCCAGGATCTCAGTCTCCTGGGTTGCAGCTTGAATTTAACTTCCAGAAAGTTTCTTCTACAATCCCCCATACTGTTGATATTTATATAGACCATGACCACAAGATGCATTTCTGAACATCTTGTGAAGTTAACTGTGTTTGCACTCAGCAGGCAAGTTTCTATCCAGTCTTCTCAGACATCACAAACCCATCTGTCTATCTCTAAGTAAAACCTCCCACTACCATTACTCACCTCAAGTACTCTTTCTGATGTGTGAGCATTCCCTGTGTGATAAAACAAAACAAAACAAAAAAAACGCACAAGTCATAAAAGCAGACACCAGAATATTTATGCTGTAACTACTGGGAATAATATTGGAGAATTTCTTTATTAGCCTTTTGATAAGCGATGTTTTCATGAAAAATGACAGATAATTCATTTTTAAGAATAGTGTGTGCAGAGCCCTCACAAAGCACATTTTGTGTATATTAATTTGTTACAAATATATGGTAGAGCAAAACCCATAATGTTTAAAGAGGTCCAAGTCCCAGGTCTCTTTCTCAATTTAACTGGAGTTGCAAAGTCTTTATGCAAAAGGTGATCTATTCTGTTGTTGTTTTGTTGTTTATTTTTATTTGTATTTTATTTATTTATTTATTTATTGCTTAGGTGGAAAAGAGAAAAGGAAGAGTACAAGCAAAAACCTGGTAGGTCAAAATTAAAATGTTTCATTAGTGAAGGAGAAGTGAAAGAAGAGAGAAAGAAAACAAAACAAACAAAAAAATGATGCAAAGGCAGTTACTCACTACCTCTTATGGGTAGACTGATGGCCAGCCAGTTCCAGAGCAGATGGCCAACCACCCTAAATCCCCTCTCCATTTTATTGCTAGGCATGGCATTATTATGGAACAGAATCTCCTTGGTTAGTTCAGGTCATCTGCCTAGTTAAGTCCCCTCCCATCCTCTTGCACACTCCAATCTATTCACTGTGAAGAGTCAAAGGGAGGAACAGAGAAGGCCTTGGTGGTATGCAGATACTGTTCAGCTGTAGCTAATATATTGGTGTGTTACCAGTATTGCTTTGGCCACAGATCTAAAACATAGTACCATATTAGCTGCTATAAAGAAAATTCCAGACTCAGTGCATATGTAGGTACTTAAGCATGTATGTACATATACAGAACTATATACATGTAAACATGTTTAGATTTGGAGATAAGTGAATAGCTGTGGGAACCTTTACATATTTTTTGGACTGGGATTCACAATTTTCTATAAATATGATATGAACAATGTCTTATGTTTATAGTAATGTTTTTTAGATGTGGAAATTCACAATAATGTGTCTGTGCAAAAGTAAGTACTATGCTTGATTTCTCTTCCTTCTGTCTCTGTGGCCATGAAAATTGTATTCATTAAACAGAATATATACTACATTGTCATTGGTGTAACTCTACTGAATGGTTCAAGATGACTCTCTTACTAAAATATATTCACATTACATTTTTATAACAGTATAAATTGTTCATATATTTCAAAATGAGAGTCATTTGTAGGTAATTCTTTAAGAAAATGAAAGCTAAATTCATCACATATGTTCCTGTCTCTTTGAATAATCCCTGGAGTTTTACTCAGAAACAGTAACTGTTTCTTTATACCAGATTTCTCTCTGGGTGTACCTACCTCTTGAACAAAAGTTGCAGTAACTTCTAAGACCTGTTTTTTAAGGTGCTTAATATAAAAGGAGCACTGGCTAAGGAAAAGGATCTGGGGGTGTTGATCGATGTTTGCCTGAACATGAGACAGCTGTGTGCCCAGGTGGTTAAGAAGGCCAACGGCATCCTGGCTTGTACCATGAATAGTATAGCCAGCAGGGCCAGGGAGGGGATCATCCCCCTGTACTCAGCTTCTGGTGAGGCTGCACCTTGAGTGCTGTGTTCAGTTTTGGGCCTCTCACTACCAGCAGGACATTGAGGCCCTGGAGTGTGTCCAGAGAAGGGCTAGGAAGCTGGTGAATGGCCTGGAACACAAGTCCTATGAGGAGCAGCTGAGGGAACTGGGGTGGTTTAGAAGAAGAAGGGCGGCCCAGGAGAGACCTTATTGCTTTCTACAACTACCTGAAAGGAAGGCATGGGGAGCTGGGGGTTGGCCTTTTCTCACAGGTAATGAGTGATAGGACTAGGGATAGAGAGAGTAGCCTCAAGTTGCACCAGGAGAGGTTCAGTTTGGAGATGAGGAGACATTTCTTCTCAGAAAGAGTAATCAGGCATTGGGACAGAATCACAGAATCACAGAATTGTCTAGTTTGGAAGAGACCTCAAGATCATTGAGTCCAACCTCTGACCTAACACTAACAAGTCCTCCACTAACCATATCACTAAGTTCAACATCTAAAGACATCTAAAGACAGGTTGCTCAGGGAGGTGGAGGTGTCACCATCCCTGGAGGTGTTTAAGGGAAGATTGGACATGGTGTTTAGGGACATGGTTTAGTGGGCGATACTGGTGGTAAGGTGATGGTTGGACCAGATGATCTTGAAGGTCTTTTCCAATCTTAATGATTCTATCATTCTAAGTCTCATTGCTTTGTCTGGGCCATTTACAGATGCTAATGAGTTCTCCTTTAGAACAGATGTGATTAGAAATGCACTAGGTAAAGGAGATTGATCTCTGCAATAGTTAATGAAACTGGACAGTAGAGTATAAAAAAAAGAAAAAAAAAAAAAGTATTGCAGATCCACTGATACAGTTTTTACTAACCACAGTGTTGTTCACCCTTGGCAGATCACCTCATTTACCACTTGTATGACTGATGTACTATCATGAACAACTTTTATCTGGAAGTAAAGGTTATGAAGATCAGTATGCAATGAGATTTTTGGATGTTTTCACAGCTCTTCAGCATTCTCTTACTACTAACTATAGTGCAGCAGTCTCTCTTTTATGAATATTAGCATTGCAATTATATTTCCAGAATTCTTTACCTATAGTTTTACTGTCAAGGGGAATTAGATTTAGTCAGGCTCTGATAATAATGCAACAAAAAGCAGTATTAAAAAGTCAAATTGAAACACATGGGGGAAAAAAAAAAAAAAAAAGAGAGAGATGATATGTAACAATAACATTATTCATCTCTAATAATGCAAACCGGTTGTAGATGCACCAGAGATAGAGGCAAAAAACAAGCAAACAAGAAAAAGTGATGTATTAGAGAGGAAAAATAATGTTTCACAACAATTTATTTCACAATCAATAGAGAGCAAAGACCTTACCCTGTTTTAACAACTAATGAAACATCAGTGCTCAGAGACGAAATAAATAAATAAATAAATAAATAAATAAATAAATAAATAAAAGTCAAATGCCACTACAGGTTGCCAAACCGTAAAGGTTTCTTCATTTGTAAGGTTGTTCTTTCAAATACAGAGGTGCTTTTAAGGCAATAATTCATTCACAGGGTTCAATGGACACCATAATTCATGAAAATTTAGAAATGCCAGGTGCTTGTGAGATGAATTGCTGCCTTATGGCAATCTCTAATTATGTGTTATAGATAACCTAAATGAAAGAAAACCACAATTAAGAGTTAAAAAAAAAAAAAAAAAAAAGTGATTAGTGTGGATCCCACTCTATTTATAATACTAGATCCTGTACAAATTTCATATGTACACACATTAATTAGTATAGGAAAATGTGTTTCTTTTAACTAGTATGAAACTACTCAATCATAAGTTTATTTTTCAAGTCCGGATTTCAGGATATTGCCTTTGTCTACTGTTTTCAGTCATGGATTTAATTTTCATGGATATTCTGCAACTCTGGCAAAATAGAGGGGCACTGAAGTGGGGGTTAAATATATTAATTTTCCTTAAAGATTTTTTTTCATGTAATGAGACTGATGTAAAGCAGTCTTTGTGTTAATATGTATCAGACCTCACACACTGACCTTTGTAACTTACTGAAAGCTTTCCACACATAGGATTCTTATGGGACTTTATAACACAGAGAACATATGGACTGTAGACAATTACATGCAGAAAGGTTGGTTTTCAGAAGAGACTATGAAATTAAATGAAAAAAAAAAAAATCACAGATTTCAGAACAAATAGTTTATTTGATTTTAGTTGTTTCTCATCAAAGTGTAGAGGTATAAGGCCTTATGTTATGTGCTTACATACATCTGATGCACTCTGTGGGGTTGTCTGTGATTCAAACTTGTCACTGACTGTTTATTAGGTTTTGACTGAAAGACTTTTGAAGGAGCTTGTGTATCCCCTGACACCCAAGAGGATATATGGGAATCAGATGAAAGCCTTATCTAACCATCTGGAGGTGTTGTTCTTCTCTGCTGGCCCTCATCCAGCAATGCTGTCTTTCCTGGCAGTTTACCCCCAAGAACTACACTACCATAATAAGTGATTATGTTTATATTGTTGTGTAGAACAGGGGCTGCTTTAATCTTTTTTTTTTTTTTTTTTTTTTTTTTTTCTGGTCAAAATTTGGAAACAAGGCAGAATGTGAACAATATATGTTCAGTATTAAAAAAATATCTGGTAGCAACCTATTGTGTGTAGTTGAAGTAGTTCAGGATTTTGACTCAAACAGAAACACTGGGAGCTGTAATGAGGTAAAACAAGTACAACCCCCAAGTTTGTTGTTGTTCTGTTTTTTGTTGTTATCCATGAACAACTAGAAATGCAAGAGTTGCAAAGCCAAGAGATGTGAATAGAGGCATATGTGTCAAGCATACCTAGCAGGAGAACTAACTTGAAACATATGTCCTTTCCCCTTTTCCATTTTATGTATGATGGTTACTGAATCCAAAAAAAAAACAAAGGGGGGGGGGGGGGGGAGAGGAGAGGAACGGGAGGGAGGGGAAGGGACATATTCCCACCAGGCTGCTACAGAGCTCAGCCCTGATCGTGAAAAAAGCTGCAGCTACAGAGTTACAGTGTTACATATGCATATGCTTGCTTGTCTTCTCATTACACAAGTGGTGTTTTTGACTGCAGTGTTATGGCTTTGAGAGAGATGAAGAACTTTTTACTTTCCTCCTACTCACACCATTGGTAAACCAGTGGACAAAGTTCTTGCCAGAAAAGGAAGAGAAAGGCAATTTGGGATTGGATATTCTTGGAATAAGAAAGGTGTTGAAGTTTGGCCTTTACATTGTTTACAACAGTTTCAACCCCTGGCTGGTTGAAGTTGTAGTTGAATCACTACAACTTTCACAAAAAAAGATTTTAAGCTTCAGATTTCTTGAGTTCCAGAGCAGAACCGCTACCTACCTTCTTCAGACACATACAGCAGAAAATACATTCCAACATTTCTGATAATAGAAGCAAAGAAATATTATTCTAATATTAAAAATATTTTATATCATTTGATGACTATAATTGCATAATTTGAAAATAAAAGTATAATAATATTGTTGAATTATTTAAACAAAATCAACAAGCAGCATGAAAAACAACAACAACAAAAACCATCATAACAGTATTGACATAAAGTACAAAGACGTTATAGAAGGGCATTAAAAGGCCTGCCAAATTGATTATTGTTGTTGTTGTTGTTGTTTGTTTGTTTGTTTTCATTCTATCACTTTTTAGTTACAAACACTTATTTTATTTAGGTCTGGATCCCCTCTTGTTCTTAGGTTTTGTTCTGGTGTTCTGATTATCTAACCAGATTAGTGTACAATGAGCTCTAACTAATACCAAACAGCTGCAATCCCCAAAGTTTGTCAAGTAAGGATAACAGGATCCCAATGCTTTCTGAGCATGCCTTTCCCTAACACTAGAGAATGGAAAAAAAATATAAATAAATATTAAAAAAGGAAAAATAAAAAGAAAAGAAAAAAAGAAAAAAAAAGGAAAATAAAAAATAAAACATAAAAAAGAAAAAAGAAAAAAGAAAAAGTAAAAAAGAAAAAAGAAAAAAAGAAAAGAAAAAAAGAAAAAATAAAAAAAAGAAAAGAAAAAAGAAAAAGAAAAAAAAGAAAAAAGAAAAAAGAAAAAAAAGAAGAAAAAAGAAAAAAGAAAAAAGAAAAAAGAAAAAAGAAAAAAGAAAAAAGAAAAAAGAAAAAAGAAAAAAAGAAAAAAGAAAAAAGAAAAAAGAAAAAAGAAAAAAGAAAAAAGATGGAGGTAAAGTCACAGTATTGCTGTTGTGTTTTCTATTATGATATCTTTCTGGATAAATCATCATAAAAGTGGAAAGGGCCTCTTTTCATCTCTTTTACATTGTCATAATAGTGCTTGGAGATATTTCAAGAATCTCTCCCTGTATTTAGGTACTGTATTTACGATTTTGTAGAGCTAGTTAATAAGCTAGGCATCTTTCCCTTGAAAATCACAAATAGAGGCCAAGTTAATTAAGTGTTATAAGGCATCAAGCCAAGGGTGGTGAGTTCTGCTGAACTTAATAAAATGAATGAGATTAGGAGTGCTGGTAAATCTGCTAACACCATTCTCTCATATCTACCTACTCAAATGTAGAATATCTTATGATCTATTTCCAAATAAATCCAGCAACTGAAGTCAGGGTTATATGTACATTTTGGGGAACTTTATCCAACACATGTATTTATGTATTTCTGGATATTCATGATAGGTTCCTCTGTTTCAAAAAGGAGCTGTGTGTGATGTTTGACAATGTTTACCAGATATATCACATTCTGGTTACTTAATTGATTACTTTGATTATGTTATTGGACTCAACATATATTGCTATTATTTTATGGCTGTGACAGCTCTTTCCAAGGTGGTTGTTTGTGATTTTTCTTATTCTTTTGAAGTATAAAGTTGAAATTATAGTTATTATTTAGTGTCTTTTTTTTTTTAAGACTTTTTAAAATTTGAATATTTATCATTTACATGTTCAATGATTTTACAATTAACAACAAAGCAGCAATTATTAGTTTCCATAGTTAACAGCTTTGCCGTTATTTGTGACAGCAGCGATACCGTATACACACAGGAACCAATTAACAAGACACTTAAAATACTTGCCAACTGAAGATATTTTGCAGCAGATATTGCGGGCTAATGCACATACATGAAATATATCTTCTGATTATTTGGTAGGTGAGAAAAAAAGTGATAACATGGAATTAATCAGGGCTGGGAGATCCTGCTGGGATTTGGATACAGAAACTGTGACACACCGCTTCCCCTTTCTATCAAGTGACACAGCTTTTGATAGGGCTACATGGTGGCAAAAATTTTGTTGTTATAGTAGAAGTATAGATACTTAAAAGTAGGATAAGATGACTTCTATTTATTTCATCTGTTATGAGTCCCAACGTAAAAACTATTTAAATAAGGATGAAGGACTTTTTTTTTTCTTTTAAAATTGAATACAAAATTAGAATTTTCACTGCAGTCTAATGTTGTAGACCAAGAGCAATATCACTGAGTTCAGAGATCCTGATTCCATTTTCACTGCCACTTGATATGAGGGTCACAGCCAGATCATAATTATGGCCTTTGTCTAAAAGATTGTGTAAGTTTACCCAAAATGTGCCTCTGTGACTACCTAATCTGTCTTGTCTGTCTCTTTGCTTTTAATGTGTTATCCTGACATCCATCTCTCTTCCAATAATGTGCTGTCTCTTGTCTAGCTTTTGTGCTATTTTTCTTCTCCAAAAGGTTTTTAAATTCCCGTTATTAAAAACCATGGGAAAAATAACAACAGCAGCAACAAATAGGATGCCTCAGAACTCTGATGTATCCTTCTCAACTAACACTTCTTTTTGTGTTACTATCACGTGGTTTTATTGAAAAAAGAGATAATTTAGCCAAAGATAAAAATGATTCCTCTACTCCTTTATCTGGACAGAGACCATATAATTTATGTATACATTTATTTATACAACATTACAAAATATGTAAAACCACATTGTGTTGCATAGATCAGTGTCCTGCCTGAGACACTTGAGAGAATAAACTGAAGGGATAACTAACAAAATAGACATTACATCTTGACAGGAACAGATATAGGTTGGCTAGTGTATGATGAAAAATTTGTATGTGTTTACTTACACATGAACATAAATATTTTATGTAAACTAAATGTATATATAATGTAAAACATTCATCAAACCATAAAAAAACAACCTCCTGCATAATAATAGTCACCAGAAATGCTACCATTAAAGCTTTGTCTATTCTTCCTATTCTTCTTCTAAAACTAAATGGCAATAAAAACAAGTAATGATCTGTTGAAAAAATTTTTTATTTTTTTTTTCTAAGACTCTAGAATTATTCAGAATTATATAAAGCACAAGGATTTAACATTAAAGCTTTTTTCTCCTTCCTTCCTTCTTTCTTCCTTCCTTCTTTCCTTCCTTCCTTCCTTCCTTCCTTCCTTGCTTCCTTCCTTTTTATTTCTCTCTCTCTTTCTCAACTTCTTTCTTTTTTTCTTTTCTCTTTTTTCTTTTCTCTTTTTTTTTTTTTTTTTCTCCTGTATATCTTTCTAGTATGTCATGATTGAAATAACCATGATAGTTTGGCCAAATGCATTGTAGTTGAGTAAAACTGTAAAACATAATATCTGAAGAGTGATTCAGAAAGCAAGAAGATAATCACAAAGCTTCTTAAATTTTGTGTAGTGATATTCAAGTAGCATTGCTAGTAACAATGCATTCACCATGACTATTAATTAAGATATTTTCATTAAACTAAAACATTATACTGCCATGAAAATAAAGTAGAAATTTTGGATATAGAGGATATATGTCAGGCCATTAGTCAAGTATCAATATTTCTTGAGTCAATATTTACATTACCTATGTATACTTTACTGCATGGGAAGGGAATTAGAAAAAAAGAGTGAAAATTAAACTTTTCAACAATTTTATCCATCTTGTCTAAATTGAAACTTGCATGCAACACAAAATTTCCTTAAGCCATTTTCAGTTTCTATTAGTTTTCACTTTCCTATGGCATCGTTACTTAAACAATTCCCTTTATCTCACCTACTGAAAGACTGAATTAACTTCTGAATATTTCAAAGATCCAGATTAGACTTGTTACTACTTCAAGGGTTTTTTTAAGATACAGAGGAAATAACACAGAATTGAAGAGTATAGCTGTTATTTATTTAGTTATCCAGTCCACAGTTCAGAAACAACTAGAAACATTTGGAAAGTTTAGTCATTATTTTCCTATGATATCCATGGATGAGTAAGTCTTCTTGAGTAGAATAACTAATAATTTTAGTGTTCATTTTTAGTGTTAGGCCAGACTGTGTTACTATCCTATCATTATTCTGATATTTCTTTTCACATATATAGATGAAATTATTGTTGACCTAACCTTGGGAACTGATAATAAATTACAGTCAGGCAAATGCTTTTGCCTTTCTTGTTTTTGTGCTTCAGTAAAGGTGTCAAACAGTCTATAAGATAATGTTTTTTTGAGGATTACTGTTCACTGTCTGTCTACTTAAAGCAAGACTCTAATAGAACATCTAATTTTGCAGTGGTGTCTCTAGATTTAAAGATATGGATTATGTACAAAATAAGGTCAGTAAAAACCAAACCAATCAAACAACCAAACAGAAAAAAAGCAAAACAAATCACCTTCTTTGGAAGTATGCTTAAAAAACAGTGGTCTTATAGAGGAGGAGGATGTCTTGTGACCAAAAAGCTAAAAGTACATTTAAACTAAAGTTTGGTTGCATTCACTCTCTGCCTGGAGCAGGAACAGTAGCCTTCCCATTGCTCTTGAACTGTCCCTACACAACAGATCTGATGCTCTAGGGCTGGAGAGAGGAGACTGTGTGGTAAAGACCTCAGAAAGGACAACCATGCAACACTGGCAGTCTACCACCTGCATCAGAACCAGTGACACAAAAAAAAAAAAACATGAAGGGTGTTAGTAATTGGAGACTCCTCTCTGAGAGGCACTGAGACACCCATTTGCCGTCCAGATAATCTCTCCAGTGAGGTTTGCTGCCTCTCTGGGGCCCACATTCATAATAATACAAAGAGGCTACTGAGCCTGGTGGGGCTTGAAAGACTACTACCCATTCCTACTCTTTCTCACGGGATCAAATTAGTCTGCAACAAATAGACTTTAAAATATCAAAAGGGACTTTACTTCATTCGAAAAGATGTTGAAGGGATCAGGAGTGCAAGTAGCGTTCTCCTCCATCCTCCCAGTTGGTGACTGGGTCCCAAAAAGAAGCATAAAAACAGACCAACTGAATGATTGGTTGTGTGGCTGGTGCCATGACCAAGGTTTTGGGTTCTATGATTTTGGACATACTTATGAGACGCTGGGCACGCCGACACCAGATGGGACACAGATAACCAGGAGGAGCAAGAGTGTTCTGGGCAGCAAGCTGGATGGGCTTATTAACAGGGCTTTAAACTAATTGTGGTGGGAGAAGGGGGTGCACCTCTGAGAGATGGAAGGCAACCTGGGAAAACTGTCAATTTAGGAAACAACAGGAAAATACTTATGAACTGTCCCGAAGGAATTAGGAAGGCATCATCTGAAAATGTGATGAGAGTGGTAGCCCAGCTGAAGTGCCTCTACACCAATGCATTCAGCATAAGAAACAAGCAGGAGTTGGAAACCATGGTGCAACTAAAAAAATATTATTTAATTGTTATCATGGAAAAGTGGTGTGATGGATATTGGAACACTGGAATAGAGGGCTACAGGCTTTCCAGAAAAGATAGGCAGGGAAGGATGGTAGGGGTGTTGACTTTTATGTTAGGAAAGAGATTGATTGTGAAGACATGCCTCTGAGAAACAGGCATGGACAAGTTGAAAGCTTATGGGTAAAAGTTAAAAGCTAAACCAATAAAGGACACTTTGTGGTTGGGGTCCATTACATGCTGCCTGTTGATGAGGCCTATCTTGCTTCAACTACAAGAAGCATCATGCTTGCACGCTCTCATCCTGATGGGGGAATTGAATAACCTGGATATCTGTTGGTAAATCTACACAGCATGCTGTGAGCAATCTAGGAGACTCATGTAGTGTATTGACAATAACTTCCTGGTCCAGGTATTAGACAAACCAACTAGAGAATAAGCATTACTCTACCACATCTTATCAGGTCAGATGAACTCATTGAAGAGGTTAAATTGGAGACAGTGACCATGCTCTGGTTGAGTTAATGATCTTGAGGAATATAAGCCTGGCAAAGAGAAAAGTCAGAACTGTGAACTTCCAAAGTGTGAACTCCCAGTGGTTTAAAAACCTAGCGGACAGGATCCCCTGGAACACTGTACTTAGGGACAAAGGAGCTGAACAGAGCTTGCAACTCTTCAAGGTCGCTTTTCTTAGAGCACAAGAACTCTGCATTCTCCTGTGTAAGAAAGCAAACAGGGAGGGCAGGAAACCAGGATGATTGTGCAAGGACCTGCTGGTCAAACTGAGGCACAAAAAGGAAATGCATAAGCAGCAGAAGAAGGGACTTGTGGTCTGGGAAGAGTACAGGGTCTGTTTGTGCAGGGATGGGAGAAGAAAAGCCAAGACACAGATGGAACTGAGCTTGGTGAGGGATGTAAATAACAAGAAGGGATTCTATAGGTGCATTGGCCAGAAAACAAAGGCCAAGGAGAATGGGTCTCCTCTGACAAACAAGAAGGGAGAACTGGTAACAGACACAGAGAAGGCTGAGGTGCTCAGCAACTTCCTTGCCTCACTCTTCACTGCCAGTCAGCCTTCCCACATCTCTTAAGTCCTTGAACCTCTGAGCAAGGGCTGGAGGAGCAAAGTCTCTCCCACTGTAAGCAAAGAGTAGGTTTGAGACCACCTGATAAAACTGAACAGGATTAAGTCTATGGGGCCCAATGACATGCATCCCAGGGTCCCATGTGGAGTGTTGTGTCCATGTCTGGAGCCTCCAGCACAAGAAGGATGTTGATCTGTTAGAGAAAGTCCAGAGGAGGGCCACCAAGATGACTGAAGAACTGAAGCACCTCTTCCATGAAGAAAGGCTGAGAGAGCTGGGGATGTTCAGTCTGAAGAAGAGAAGTCTCTGGGGCAACCTCACTGTGGCCTTTCAGTACTTAAAGGTGACATAAAAAGATGGAGAGCAACTCTTTGCTCAGTCAGATGACAGGACAAAGGTGACTGATTTTAAACTAAAAGTGAGGAGATTTAGATTAGCGATTAGGAGGAAATTTTTGACTCAGAGGGTGGTGAGGCACTGGAAGAGGTTTCCCAGAGAGGTTGTGGATGCCCCATCCTTGGAGGTATTCAAGGCCAATCTGGATGGGGCATTGCCCAACCTGATGTAGTGGGTGGCATCCCTGTCCTTGGTAGATAGATTGGAATTGAACAATATTTAAAATCCCTTCCAACCCAATCCATTGTATGATTCTATGATTCAATATTCGTGATTAAATTATCATGATCACTGTTCCACAAGTAGCGCAATATAGCTTCAGTCTCGTAGATTAATGACTGGTGTATTTTACTGAATGAACAGGAGTAGAGGTTATTTTGGATTGCTGGTGATAAATGAACTGTCTGCAAAGTACATGCAAGTACCAGGAATATGACAAACACAACTAACTATAAGTAAGCTACCTTATGAAACAGCTCTACAGAGGATCTTAGATTTCTCAGGGAAGCACTCAGTATAACTGAAGGTTCAAAATTCACCCAGTAGTGGGGAAAGAGGGATTCAGCCTGTCAACTGATCCCAGAAGGCAGAGATGCCCTCCTGACTTGTCTGTAATATCTTCCCTAACATTTTTCCTCTCTTGAATCATTCTTATATTATTTTCTTACTTTTAGGTGGAGCTGGAGTTACTCTGGTCATAGGGATCTTCGATATGATTGGTATAAATTTTCTCACTTTTGCTTTAAATATATAGGCCTAGAGAAATTCAGAGCATATGCTCACCCAGAGGACATTATTTGGTTACCAGTTAGACACAGGTCTGTCCATGAGTTCCATAGTATCACCAAGTTCCCTTCCTGTCAGTGAAATCACAGAGCCTGGCCACAGTGTCTTCACTCTGCTCCACCCTCCATGCTATTACCTTTAGAGTCGGAACACCAAGCTCCTCTGGTGTTGCCAATATTGAAAGTTGCAGGTTATTTTCCCAAGGGGATTATCATGGATCAAATTCCTTTCATATCTGCTACATCCCACCCTGGAAGTTTCCTCAGTGCTGAACCTTCTCTTAAGATGTAGACATACTTTTAGTCTCAATAAGTCACCTACAGCAATTATTCCACAGCATTCCCTTGTACAATACAGTGTTTTTTAGATATGTTACTACTGTTAGTTAACATCAAGCAATTTTATAGTTCATAATATCTCTGGAAACTCTTAAAGATGTGAAATAGTCTATCCCATTTGTCTGGAAATATTCAAGTATTTAGGAAACAGAGTCATATTTGTTGATTACACAGACGAAAAGAAATAGCTCTGTTTCAGTGTCCCATGACACTATCCCCAGACTATTTTTGACAGCCAGTCAATGGAAGTTAAGATTGAAATTAATCACTTATCAACAATAAACTGTGAATGGTATTCATTTGGCCTGCATTCATTCAGCTGTAGGCTAGATGTCTACTATGTCTACTCAAAGATCTGCTCTGCTCTTAAGGTACATAGTAAGGTTACTATTCTTTTACTGTGCCATTTTCCTTCCTTTGACTAAAATGAAATCAAAATAGTTAAAATATGTAAATAGTTTTAATATGGCCAAATGTAGGCAAAATTAATTCTCCCCCCCCCCCCTTCTATTTTCAATATGTAGTTTTACTTTTCTACATATTCAGAGGCAATTCCAGTTTGAGAGACAATTCTAGCCTGAAAGAGAGAAAAAATTCTAGCCTGAAAGAGAGAAAACTGATTACCTAGTCAATAGTTGTTCATATTAGACACTTATCTATGCTATGAAATTTAATATATTGAATTTAGAAATGGAAAAGATAGTGAATACTGTTGGTTGGCTCAGAAGTCAGTGACATGATCTTTGTCAACTTCCTTTAGTGCCTATCATTTCAACGTGTCTCATTTCAATGCAGAGAGCACTGTGCACACTTCCCAATAGATGAGTGAGTGGAAGCTGAAAAATTACAAAAACCTACAAAATCTACTTATATTTTAATGCTTTTTCAAGGGTCAAAGGTTTCTGTAAATTTCCATCAAAAGAAAAAAAATCTTTAAAAGTAAAACAGGGAAGGGAAGGGAAGGGAAGGGAAGGGAAGGGAAGGGAAGGGAAGGGAAGGGAAGGGAAGGGAAGGGAAGGGAAGGGAAGGGAAGGGAAGGGAAGGGAAGGGAAGGGAAGGGAAGGGAAGGGAAGGGAAGGGAAGGGAAGGGAAGGGAAGGGAAGGGAAGGGAAGGGAAGGGAAGGGAAGGGAAGGGAAGGGAAGGGAAGGGAAGGGAAGGGAAGGGAAGGGAAGGGAAGGGAAGGGAAGGGATATACACAGTGTTTAACAGTGTTATGTTTTCAGAGAAGACGTGGGTTTTTTTGTTTCTTCATTGGTCATTGTAGTTACAAAAGAATTATTATTAGCAGTTTTTCTTTAAATTATTGTGTTTGTTTTTGTTGTTGTTGTTTCACCATTACAACTGGAATGGTGAATTGGTAGGGGCATGAGTCTATAAAGTTTAGTTACACTGTAAAAATCTGAGCAAGGGTTCCTTAGAAATCAGTGAGTAATCGTGAGTCACTGATACTCAAATTGTGTTTTACTAAGGGATATGCATGAGATAAGTTTTCTTCAGATAGTCAAGGGAATCTGGTTCAGCCTTACATTCTTATAATCTTGTGCAAACCAAATAATTTTGGAAAAGAGTCTGTTATTACTGGTTTTATGTATTAAATCAGGTTTTATGTATTAATCCTGAGAAACATTTCCAGTAATATTTGTATAGTAGTTTTAACTTGAATTTGAACGCATTTTCAGGTAGGAGACCATAAATATGTCCCTAACAAATAAACAAATAATAATAACTTTTTTAATTAGAAAATAAGCACAATCCTTACTATATGCTAGGAATTTAAAATAAATAAATAAATAAATGTATTTGAATCTGGGAGACAGAGAAATTCCTAACAAATGTGCACAGAAAGTTTCACCTGAATAAGGACTCAAAGAGAGAGCAAACCATACATCAGTAGTCACATTGCTTAAAGGACTCCTAAAGCACTCCTCTTGCCGAGGCAATTGTCTCTGGGGCAGATGCGTTCTACAGCAGAGTGGGGGATCAGACAGGCAGGGCTTTTTTTTTTCTGGCATTGAGCCCACTTGAGGGAGCCGTCAGGAGCCAGCAGCCCTCACAAGGGAGGCTGGAGAGGCATAGGCGGAGCCAGCAACACCCACTCCCTGGCCGTTCAAAAGCTACCCCTAGGGAGCGCAAGCGACCAGAGCGTAGTGCGGCAGCTAGCGCAAGCAGGGCAAGCAGGAAAGGCAGAGCGTTCCCCCCTGCACATACGAACAACTCCTCCAATGGCAGTCTACAACTAGCTAAGCTGCAATGGTCTCCACCAGGCACAGTGCTCTCTCTAGGAAGTCTGTACACATCCAGACTGACTGCCCACTCAAAAATGCAGCAGTTCAGGTCTCTGGATGCAGGGAGTGTCTGAGCCTTTTGCTACCATCTGCAGGGGGCAGAGAGACTGTGTGTGTGAGGTGCAAGCAGGTGGATGACCTGGTCCACCTGACAGCAGAACTCAAGGAGGAGGTCAAGAGATTGAAGGGTATCAGGGAGTATGAGCAGGAGATAGACTTGTGGAGCAACTACCTGCAGGGCCTGCAGGAGAGGTACTGGTCTGAGACACCCCAAATGGGGGTGGGCCCCCTGCCCTGTCTCTGTTGGGCAGAGAGAGGGGACCTAGGAGTTGAGGAGGAATAGAAACAGGTTCCTGCTTGACATCGCAGATGAAGCCCCCCCCCCCCCGCCGGCCCCACCTTCCTAGGTGCCCCTACACAACAGATTTGAGATCCTGGAGCTTGAGACCAGTAGGTGAAGAAGAGGTAGAAAGTCTACCCAGGAGGATGTCTAGGGTGAGGAAATCGACTCTGTGCCTCAGGACTGTCTCCACCAAGACAGAAAGAAGGGTGATTGTTGTAGGTGACTCCCTTCTCAGGGGAACAGAGGGCCCTATTTGTTGGCCTGACCCTACCTGTAGGGAAATCTGCTGCCTCCCTGGGGACACTGCCAGAAGGCTTCCCAACCTGGTTCACCCCTCTGACTATTATCCTCTTTCAATAGTCCAGGCTAGCAGTGAAGACATTGAAGAGAAAAGCCTGAAGACTATCAAACGGGACTTTAGGGGACTGGGATGTTTAGAGGATGGAGCGGGAGTACAGGTGGTGTTTTCATCTATGGTTGCTGGGAGGGGTACAGAGAGGACACGGAAAACCCACCTGATAAACACGTGGCTCAGAGGCTGGTGTGAACACAGAATTTTTCCTTTTTGGCAATGGGGTGCTTTACTCGGTACCCAGCCTGATGGCCACAGATGGGTCCCTATCTCTAAGGGGAAAACAGATCCTAGGCCAGGAGCTGGCAGGGCTCATTGAGTGGGTTTTAAACTAGGTAAGAAGGGGGACAGGGAGGAAAACAGGGCTTGTTAGAGATGTGCCAGGGGTAATAATGGCAATGCTGGGAGAGAAGGCGATGGCCCAACTGAAGTGCATCTACTCTAAGCCACTTACCATCATTTATCAACAGTCCTGGCTATCGGGGGAGGTCCCAGTCGACTGGTGGCTAGCAAACATGATGCCCATCTACAAGAAGGGCCAGAGGGGGCAGACCCGAGAAACTATAGGCCTGTCAGTTTGACCTCAGTACCAGGGAAACTCATGGAGCAGATTATCTTGAATGTTATCACACAACACTTACAGGGCAACCAGGTGATCAGGCCCAGTCAGAATGGGTTTATGAAAGGCAGGTCCTGCTTGAAAAACCTGATCTCCTTCTATGACAAAGTGACGTGCTTGGTGGATGAGGGAAAGGCTGTGGATGTGGTCTACCTTGACTTCAGCAAGGCTTTTGACACCGTTTCCCACAGCATTCTCCCCAAGAAACTGGCTGCTCGTGACTTGGACTGGCATACACTTGGTTGGGTTAGAAACTGGCTGGGCCCAAAGAGTCGTGGTGAATGGAGCCAAATCCAGCTGGAGGCTGGTCACTAGTGGCGTCCCCCAGGGCTTGGTACTGGGGCTAGTCCTCTTTAATATCTTTATTGATGATCTGGATGAGGGCATTGAGTGGACCCTCAGTAAGTTTGCAGATGACACCAAGTTAGGTGCGTGTGTAGATCTGCTCGAGGGTAGGAAGGCTCTGCAGGAGGATCTGGATAGGCTGAACCAATGGGCTGAGGCCAACTGTATGAAGTTCAACAAGGCCAAGTCCTGCACCTGGGGCGCAATAATGCCAAGCAGAGCTAAAGGCTGGGAGATGAGTGGTTGGAAAGCTGCCAGGCAGAGAAGGACCTGGGAGTGATGGTTGATAGTCGGCTGAATATGAGCCAGCAGTGTGCTCAGGTGGCCAAGAAGGCCAACAGCATCCTGGCTTGCATAAGAAACAGTGTGACCAGCAGGACTAGGGAGGTGATCGTCCCCCTGTACTCAGCTCTGGTGAGGCCATACCTCGAGTACTGTGTTCAGTTTTGGGCCCCTCGCTACAAGAAGGACATCGAGGTGCTTGAAAGAATCCAGAGAAGGACGATGTCCTGGTTTCAGTTAGAACAGAATTAATTTTCTTCCTAGTAGCTGGTGGAATGCTGTGTTTTGGCTTAGGATGAGAAGAGTGCTGATAACACCCCGATGTTTTAATTGTTGCAGAGCAGTGCTTATACCAAGCCAAGGACATCTCAGCCTTTCGCTCTGTCCTACCAACAGGCAGGCTGGGGGTGCAGTAAGAGCTGGGAGGAGACAGACCCAGGACAGGTGACCCAAACTAGCCAAAGGGGTATTCCATACCATCTGACGTCATGCTAAACAATATATAGGGGTGGCTAGCCGGGGGGAGGGGGCCGGACTGCTCGGGGTTAGGCTGGGCATCGGTCAGCGGGTGGTGAGCAATTGCATTGTGCATCACTTGTTTGTACATATTATTATTACTTTCCTATTATCACCATTGTATTATTATTGTTATTATTATTTTGTTATTATTATTTTCCTGTCTTATTAAACTGTCTTTATCTCAACTCACGGGCTTCACTTTCCATTTCTCTCCCCCATCCCAGAGAGGGAGGGGGGAGGGTGAGCGAACGGCTGCGTGGTGTTTAGCTGCCGGCTGGGTTAAACCACGACAGTCTTTTTGGCGCCCAACGTGGGGCTCGAAAGGTTGAGATAATGGCAGATCTGACCACAGTGTGTTAAACTAAAATTGGTGTAAGTATTAGACCTGCTTAATAGTCACTTGTCATAATGCTGATTGCTTTAATCTCAACTCTGCTGCGCCTGTTTTCCAAATTGAGTATTACAGTACATTATTTTCCGTATTTGCTCTCTGTCATGTTGTTTATCCTCTCCGGGCCCTGGTTTCAGATCATTATGGTACTGAGTGTTGTAGCAATGGCTTATGAGACGATGAGATATCTGGTCATGACTCTAACTTGGTATTTGTACTCAGTAACATCGTCGACTCTGTATTTTGGAAACTGTATCTTGGAAACTATTAGCAATTATACCTATTGTTTTTTTCCATTAGGGAGTCAATCTGTGGAGGGGAAAGGGGAAGATATTTTTTCTTACTTGATTACTCTCCCTTTCTCCTTCACCACCCCTGTATCCTCCTGGATCACTATGCCTTCCTCCTTCACCACCCTCTTACCCTCCGAGCTTGCTACAATAGCTCTCCAAGATATTGAATATCCTTGGGATACTCAGACCAGCATAGTCTTGTTGTTCTGCCTCCTGAATGCACTTCAGGTTCTGCTTAAAGTTAAACAACTACTTAGGAAGCTCATCCGGAGATCTGCCCGGAGGCAGTATAGTTGTGGGTGGCAGGGAGTATGGGAGGATATGGGCAGGCATCTAGAGCAGTTGGCACTCCCAGTGTTTTGGAAATTCACCCCTGAACAACTGCAAAATCCTCAAAAACTGGCAGAATGCTTGAGAAAAAAGGTGTCATAATTCTGGCAGTTCCAAAGTAACACAAATCATTGTAACATGCTGGGGCCTGGCTCATGCCTATCGAGCTGCCATTGATACTGCTATCAACTTAGTGACAGACCCTGCGGCCACTCCAAGCCCGGTGACAGATCCAACGGCCACTGTGACCCCTACGGTGGACTCTGCAGCCGCTCCAGTTCCAGCTCCTGCAGCCGCTCCAGTCCCAACTCCTGCAGCTGCTCCAGTCCCAGCTCCTGCAGCCGCTCCAGTTCCAGCTCCTGCAGCCGCTCCAGTTCCAGCTCCTGCAACTGCTCCAGTCCCAACTCCTGCAGCTGCTCCAGTCCCAGCTCCTGCAGCCGCTCCAGTTCCAGCTCCTGCAGCCGCTCCAGTTCCAGCTCCTGCTGCTACTCCAGTCCCAGCTCCTGCAACTGCTCCAACTTCAGTTCCTGCAGCCACTCCAGCTCCGGTTCCTGCAGCTGCTCCAGCTCCTGCAGCCACTCCAGCTCCTGTGTCTGGGTCAGAGAAAAGAGCTGTAGCAGTGCAAGTTGACCCTGCAGAGGGTATTCCAACCTCTGTGGCAGACCCTGTAACAAGGTCAGAGAAATGAGCTGTAGCAGTGCAAGTTGACCCTGCAGAGGGTATTCCAACCTCTGTGGCAGACCCTGTAACAAGGTCAGAGAAACGAGCAGTAGCAGTGCAAGCTGCCCCTGTAGAGAAGGTGAAAAAATGGTATAGAGATTCAGGTCATTTAGAACGCAGAGAGTCTTCTGCCAAATCTAGGTATAGAGACGACGGAGACGACGACGACGCTGGGCCATCAGGGGTTCAGGAGGAGGAAGATGAGGATGCCGAAAAATCAACAGTAACTACCCAAAGCCTAAACGAGCGTGAGTTACGAGATGTGCGAAAAGATTTTGGTCGCTGTATAGGTGAGCAGCTTGTCACCTGGCTGCTCCGATGCTGGGACTCTGGAGCCAATTGTGTGGAATTAGACGGCAGGGAAGCCAAGCGACTGGGATCCCTTGCTAGAGACGCAGGCATTGACAAAGCAATTGCAGATGGAGCACAATCTCACAGCCTCTGGAGGTGTCTCCTCTCAGCTGTGAGGGAAAGGTATCCCTTCAAGGAAGAACTTTTATGTCTACCAGGCAAGTGGACCACTATGGAGAAGGGAATCCAGTATCTGAGGGAATTAGCCGTACGGGAAGTGATTTATGAGGATCCAGACCTCAGACAAACATCCAAAGATCCAGATGAAGTCAGGTGTACGCGACCCATGTGGCGGAAGTTTGTACGGAGTGCACCATCATCATATGCCAGCTCATTGGCAATAATGGCCTGGAAAGAGGATGAGGAACCCACAGTGGATGAAGCGGCTAAACAATTCCGGCAGTACGAAGAAAGTCTCTCTTCTTCCTTACAGGCCTGCGTCTCAGCTGTGGAGAAACTTTCTGAAAAGGTTCACCAACTTGAAGAGAATCTATCATCCTCCCCACCTGAACCAACCAGTGTCCACCGACCAAAAGAGAACACTTGGGAGAAACTTTCTGAAAAGTTTCACCAACTTGAAGAGAGATTATTCTTCTCCGCACCTGTACAAAGCAGTGTCTCAGCTATCAGGGGTAGGCGTTCATCCACACAAGGAAGACGATATGGTGGGTACTCACCCCGTGCCACCCTGTGGTTTTACTTACAAGACCATGGAAAGGACATGAGAAAATGGGATGGAAAATCTACTGCGACCCTAGAGGCACGGGTACGTGAGTTGCAAAAGAAAACAATCAAGAAAAAGGGATTCTCTGAAAAGTTTGCTGCTCCAACTTCCAGCAGACAGCCCTTCAAACACAGAAATGAAGAAGATTCTGACCAGGATTAGGGGGGCCCTGCCTCCAGCCAGGGGGAGGAAAGGGACAATCGAGTTTATTGGACTGTGTGGATTTGATGGCCTGGCACGTCAGACGCACAGAAGTATAAGGCTTTAGTAGACACCGGTGCACAATGTACTATAATGCCATCGAGATATAAAGGACCAGAGCCCATCTATATTTGTGGAGTGACAAGGGGATCTCAGCAGTTGACTGTATTGGAGGCTGAAGTGAGTCTGACTGGGAATGAGTGGGAAAAGCACCGCATTGTGACTGGCCCGGATGCTCCATGTATCCTTGGCATAGACTATCTTAGAAGAGGATACTGCAAGGACCCAAAAGGGTTCCGGTGGGCTTTTGGTATAGCTGCCTTAGAGACAGAAGGCATTAAACAATTATCTACCTTGCCTGGTCTCTCAGAGGACCCCTCTGTTGTGGGGTTGCTGAGGGTCGAAGAACAGCAAGTGCCAATCGCTACCACAACTGTGCACCGGCGGCAATATCGCACTAACCGAGACTCCCTGATTCCCATCCATAAGCTAATTCATCAATTGGAGAGCCAAGGAGTGATCAGCAAGACTCATTCACCTTTCAATAGTCCCATATGGCCAGTGCGAAAGTCTAGTGGCACGTGGAGACTAACAGTGGACTATCGTGGCCTGAACGAAGTGATGCCACCACTGAGTGCTGCAGTTCCGGACATGCTGGAACTTCAGTATGAACTTGAATCGAAGGCAGCCAAGTGGTACGCCACAATTGATATCGCTAATGCATTTTTCTCCATCCCTCTAGCAGCAGAGTGCAGGCCACAATTTGCCTTCACTTGGAGGGGAGGCCAATATACTTGGAATCGGCTGCCCCAGGGGTGGAAACACAGCCCTACCATTTGCCATGGGCTGATCCAGTCTGCACTAGAGCAGGGGGAAGCTCCTGAACACCTGCAGTACATCGATGACATTATTGTGTGGGGTGACACAGCAGAGGAAGTTTTTGAGAAAGGGAAGAAAATAGTCCAAATCCTTCTGAAAGCCAGTTTTGCCATAAAACAAAATAAAGTCAAAGGACCTGCACGAGAGATCCAGTTTTTAGGAATAAAATGGCAAGATGGACGTCGTCAAATCCCAATGGACGTGATCAACAAAATATCAGCTATGTCTCCACCAACTAACAAAAAAGAAACACAGACTTTCCTAGGTGTTGTGGGGTTTTGGAGAATGCACATCCCAAATTACAGTCTGATTGTAAACCCGCTCTACCAAGTAACCTGTAAGAAGAATGAGTTTGAATGGGGCCCTGAACAACGACAAGCCTTTGAACAAATCAAGCAGGAAATAGTCCATGCAGTAGCCCTTGGGCCAGTTCGAACAGGACCAGATGTAAAGAATGTGCTCTACACTGCAGCTGGGGAGAACGGCCCCACCTGGAGCCTCTGGCAGAAAGAACCTGGGGAAACTCGAGGTCGGCCCCTGGGGTTTTGGAGTCGGGGATACAGAGGATCTGAGGCCCGCTATACTCCAACTGAAAAGGAGATATTGGCAGCATATGAAGGAGTTCGATCTGCTTCGGAGGTGGTCAGTACTGAAGCGCAGCTCCTCCTAGCACCCCGATTGCCGGTACTAGGCTGGATGTTCAAGGGAAGGGTCTCTTCTACGCATCATGCAACTGATGCTACGTGGAGCAAGTGGGTTGCACTGATCACTCAGCGGGCTCGAATAGGAAACCCCAGTCGCCCAGGAATATTGGAAGTGATTATGGACTGGCCAGAAGGCAAATACTTTGGGATATCATCCGAGGAGGAGGTGGGTCGTGCTGAAGAAGCCCCACTGTACAACCAGTTACCAGAGAATGAAAAGAAATATGCCCTGTTCACTGATGGGTCCTGTCGTATTGTGGGGAAGCATCGGAGATGGAAGGCTGCTGTATGGAGTCCTACACGACAAGTTGCAGAAGCTGCTGAGGGAGAAGGTGAATCGAGTCAGTTTGCAGAAGTGAAAGCCATTCAGCTGGCTTTAGACATTGCTGAACGAGAAAAATGGCCAGTTCTCTATCTCTACACCGATTCATGGATGGTAGCAAATGCCCTGTGGGGATGGTTACAGCAATGGAAGCAAAACAACTGGCAGCGTAGGGGCAAACCCATCTGGGCTGCTGCATTGTGGCAAGACATTGCTGCTCGGGTAGAGAACCTGGCTGTGAAAGTACGTCACGTAGATGCTCATGTGCCCAAGAATCGGGCTACTGAAGAACATCAGAACAACCAGCAGGTGGGTCAGGCTGCTAAGATTGAAGTAGCTCAGGTGGATCTGGATTGGCAGCATAAAGGTGAATTATTTATAGCCCGATGGGCCCATGACACCTCAGGCCATCAAGGTAGAGATGCAACATACAGATGGGCTCGTGATCGAGGGGTGGACCTGACCATGGACGCTATAGCACAGGTTATTCATGACTGTGAAACATGTGCTGCAATCAAGCAAGCCAAACGGTCAAAGCCTCTTTGGTATGGAGGACGATGGCTGAAATATAAATATAGAATCATAGAATCATAGAATATCCTGAGTTGGAAGGGACCCTTAAGGATCATCAAGTCCAACTCTTGACACCGCACAGGTCTACCCAAAAGTTCAGACCATGTGCCTAAGTTCACAGTCCAATCTCTTCTTAAATTCAGACAAGCTCGGTGCAGTGACCACTTCCCTGGGGAGCCTGTTCCAGTGTGCAACCACCCTCTCTGTGAAGAACCCCCTCCTGACGTCCAGCCTAAATTTCCCCTGCCTCAGCTTAACCCCGTTCCCGCGGGTCCTGTCACTAGTGTTAATGGAGAAAAGGTCTCCTGCCTCTCGACACCCCCCTACGAGGAAGTTGTAGACTGTGATGAGGTCTCCCCTCAGCCTCCTCTTCTCCAGGCTGAACAGGCCCAGTGACCTCAGCCGTTCTTCGTACGTCTTCCCCTCCAGGCCTTTCACCATCTTCGTAGCCCTCCTCTGGACACTTTCCAACAGTTTCATGTCCTTTTTATACTATGGTGCCCAGAACTGCACACAGTACTCGAGGTGAGGCCGCACCACCGCAGAGTAGAGCGGGACAATCACCTCCCTTGACCTACTAGCGATGCCGTGCTTGATGCACCCCAGGACACGATTGGCCCTCCTGGCTGCCAGGGCACATTGCTGGCTCATGTTCAACTTGCTGTCTACCACGACCCCCAGATCCCTCTCTTCTAGGCTGCTCTCCAGTGTCTCATCGCCCAGTCTGTACATGCAGCCAGGGTTTCCCCGTCCCAGGTGCAGGACCCGGCACTTGCCCTTATTGAACTTCATGCGGTTGGTGATCGCCCAGCTCTCCAACCTGTCCAGATCCCTCTGTAAGGCCTTTACGCCCTCATTTGAGTCCACAACTCCTCCAAGTTTGTTGTCATCAGCAAACTTGCTCAAAATACCCTCTATTCCTACATCCAGATCGTTTATAAAAATATTGAAAAGTACCGGCCCTAAAATGGAGCCTTGAGGGACCCCACTGGTGACCGCCCGCCAGCCTGACGCAGCCCCATTTACCATAACCCTTTGGGCCCTGCCCGTTAGCCAATTGCTCACCCATTGTATGATGTTTTTATTTAGCTGTATGGTGGACATTTTGTCCAGTAGGATCCTATGGGAAACCGTGTCAAAAGCCTTGCTGAAGTCCAAAAAAATCACATCAGCTGGTTTCCCTTGGTCCACCATACGGGTGATCTTATCATAAAAGGAAATCAGGTTAGTTAGGCAGGACCTACCCTTCACAAACCCATGCTGGCTGGGACCAATGACTGCTTTGTCCCCCAGGTGCGCCTCAATAAGTCCGAGAACCAACTTCTCCATGATTTTACCAGCCACTGACGTGAGACTGACAGGCCTGTAATTGCTAGGGTCTTCTTTCTGACCCTTCTTGAAAATTGGCACAACATTTGCCAGCTTCCAGTCTACTGGGACCTCTCCAAATTCCCAGGATCGTTGAAAAATAATTGAAAGAGGTTCCGCGATGACATCCGCCAGCTCTTTCAGCACCCGGGGATGAATCCCATCCGGACCCATGGACTTGTAGGGATCCAGGTGGAGTAGCAAATCCCGCACACGTTCAGGGTCAGTTGGGAGTTTGTCATCCCCACCGTCCCGGCCCTCCAGCTCAGGGCACCCTGGGTCCCGAAGCCCATCATCGGCATTGAAGACAGAGGCAAAGAAGGCGTTAAGCGTCTCTGCTTTGCCTACGTCATCGTCTGTGAGGAGACCTTCCCTATCAAGGAGTGGCCCTATGTATTCTTTAGTTCTCCTTTTTCCATTTACCTATCTAAAAAAACCCTTTTTATTTTCTCTCACAGACACTAGCTGTGCTTTGGCCACTCGAACTTTCTCCCTACAAACACGAACAGCATCCCTGTATTCTTTCCATGACGCCTGGCCCTCCTTCCAGTAGCGAAACACTCTCTGTTTCCGCCTAATCTCCATTAGAACGTTCCTGGTCAGCCACGCCGGCCTCCTGCCCCGCCTGCCTGACTTGCGAT
This sequence comes from Aythya fuligula, assembly GCF_009819795.1. Taxonomy (NCBI): domain Eukaryota; kingdom Metazoa; phylum Chordata; class Aves; order Anseriformes; family Anatidae; genus Aythya; species Aythya fuligula. The sequence goes on along the minus strand of NC_045559.1, from coordinate 174,004,467 downwards.
ATTTTGGAATTGCCTGATCTTGTGCTTCTAGGAGGCATCTCTTAAAGAGTGACCAGCACTGGTGGACATCGAGGCCTTCAAGAGCAGTTTCCCAGGGGACCTTGCTGACTAGTTCCCTGAGCAGCCTGAAGTCCGCTTTCCCCATATCTAGGGATGAGGTTTTGGTGGCACTTTTCCTTCTGTCACCATAAATTTTGAACTCAACCACTTCATGGTCGCTATGACCGAGGCGGCCACCAATCACCACATCTCCCACCAGACCCTCTCTGTTTTCTAGCAACAGGTCTAGGAGGGCACCTTTCCTAGTTGGCTCCGTTAGCACCTGCACCAAGAAGTTATCATCTAGGTGCTTCATGAACCTCCTGGACTTGCTCGTGTCAGCCATGTGGCACTCCCAGTTAACGTCCGGCAAGTTGAAGTCCCCCATAAGGACAAGGGGAGAGGCCTGGCAGATTGATTACATCACACTCCCTCAAACTCGCAATGGCAAGCGCCACGTACTCACAATGGTGGAAGCAACCACCGGATGGCTGGAAACATATCCTGTGCCTCATGCCACCGCCCAGAACACTATCCTGGGTCTTGCAAAGCAAGTCCTATGGCGACATGGTACCCCAGAAAGAATAGAGTCAGACAATGGAACTCATTTCCGAAACAACCTTATAGACACTTGGGCCAAAGAACATGGTATTGAGTGGGTGTATCACATCCCCTATCATGCACCAGCCTCCGGGAAAGTTGAACGATACAATGGACTGTTAAAGACTACATTGAAAGCAATGGGCGCTGGGACATTCAAAAATTGGGATATGCATTTGGCAAAGGCCACCTGGTTAGTCAATACTAGGGGATCTACCAACCGAGCTGGACCTGCCCAATCAAACCTGTTACGTACTGTAGATGGGGATAAAGTTCCTGTAGTGCATGTAAGAAATATGCTGGGTAAAACAGTCTGGGCTACTCCCGCCTCAGGAAAAGGCAAACCTATTCGTGGAATTGTTTTCGCTCAGGGACCTGGATACACTTGGTGGGTGATGCAAAAGAACGGAGAGGTCCGGTGTGTACCTCAAGGAGATTTAATACTGGGTGAGAATAGCCCATGAACTGAATTGTACCATGTTAATTGCTATATAATACTGTATGTTATCACTACTATGACTACTGTAGGTGACTAATTAGAATGTCTGGAAAAGAGTGTAACCTGAGCATGACATAAATGGTATGGAATAAGGGGTGGATAGATGTCCTGGTTTCAGTTAGAACAGAATTAATTTTCTTCCTAGTAGCTGGTGGAATGCTGTGTTTTGGCTTAGGATGAGAAGAGTGCTGATAACACCCCGATGTTTTAATTGTTGCAGAGCAGTGCTTATACCAAGCCAAGGACATCTCAGCCTTTCGCTCTGTCCTGCCAACAGGCAGGCTGGGGGTGCAGTAAGAGCTGGGAGGAGACAGACCCAGGACAGGTGACCCAAACTAGCCAAAGGGGTATTCCATACCATCTGACGTCATGCTAAACAATATATAGGGGTGGCTAGCCGGGGGGAGGGGGCCGGACTGCTCGGGGTTAGGCTGGGCATAGGTCAGCGGGTGGTGAGCAATTGCATTGTGCATCACTTGTTTGTACATATTATTATTACTTTCCTATTATCACCATTGTATTATTATTGTTATTATTATTTTGTTATTATTATTTTCCTGTCTTATTAAACTGTCTTTATCTCAACTCACGGGCTTCACTTTCCATTTCTCTCCCCCATCCCAGAGAGGGAGGGGGGAGGGTGAGCGAACGGCTGCATGGTGTTTAGCTGCCGGCCAGGTTAAACCACGACAGACAACGAAGCTGGTGAGGGGTCTGAAGAACAAGTCTTATGAGGAGCAGCTGAAGGACCTGGGTTTGTTCAGCCTGGAGAAGAGGAGGCTCAGGGGTGACCTTATTGCTCTCTACAGATACCTTAAAGGAGGCTGTAGAGAGGTGGGGGTTGGTCTATTCTCCCACGTGCCTGGTGGACAGGGGTGAGAATGGGCTAAAGTTGCACCAGGAGAGGTTTAGGTTGGATATTAGGAAGAATTTCTTAACCAAGAGGGTTGTTAGGCATTGGAACAGGCTGCCCAGGGAAGTGGTGGAGTCAGCATCCCCGGAGGTCTTTAAAAGATTTTTAGATGTTGAACTTAGTGATATGGTTTGGTGGAGGACTTGTTAGTGTTAGGTCAGAGGTTGGACTCGATGATCTTGAGGTCTCTTCCAACCTAAACAATTCTGTGATTCTGTAAAAGGTACTCAGAAAACTACACAGATGAAGCTGTTTTGAGAAAATATCTAGAACTACATACAATACATCATTTAAACTGAGCAAGTAGAGAGTGGTAGACACTTGAATCCAGTTAAGAAAAACAAAGATTAAAATTGATAAATCAATAAAATGAGAACTAGAAAGGAAGAAACTAGAAACAGTTGCAAAGAGAGGGAACATGCAAAGAGAGGAAACTCAGGGAACATAAAACTTGAGAGGCGAATGGGAAGACAAAAGATAATGAGAAATGTTGAGTACATTTTCTCTTCTGCCTAAAACAAAGAATATTCTTGTTAACTGACAGGTCTTGAAGTGGTCCTACTAGTGATCTGCAGCAAAATGTCACCATTTTGCTCTATGGTAATTACATAGAAATAAAAACATCATATATATATTTTTTCTCTTTAAAACCAATTGACTTATGTCAAATCTTGACATGAATTTCCTCTTGGCTTAATGGTGATCTGTAGTTCTGCACTATAAAGAAAGTGGTAATAAATTAAAAATATATATATATTAAAAATATCTAAAAAATAATCTGGTAATTTCTGAACTATATTTGACTATATATATATATACTTATATACATATAAATTAAATATATATATGAGTATGTATAAGTATGTATAAGTATGTATAAGTATGTATAAGTATATATATATATATATACTTTCCAAGCTTTGTTACAAGCCAGAAAATGTGTAATAAAGACTGATTCTAGTAGTTATTTAGCGAGCAGTCTACAAAGGAAGTTTCTTAATAAACTCATGTTAATATGACATTTGAATCTTCAAGGTATATGTATGAATATATTTCAGAACCTTTGAAATATTCACTGTGCTGAAATTTATGCAACCTAGACATATATTGAAAAAAAAAAAAAAAAATACAAACAAAACAAAAAAAAAAACAAAAACAAAAACAAAACAAAACAAAACAAAAACATAACAGCAATCTTGGACACAACAATGCATTATCAAAAAACAAACAAAACAGACATTAACAAATGAAAGCAAGCAAGAAAATGAACAAAACCAACCAACCAAAAAACTCAAAATTCAAATTTTGTCTATTGCAATCATCACTTCCAAAGATATTTTGTCAAACAAAATTACTTTGCTGTACATGATCAGGAGTATCCTGGGCTACACCCAGAATGCATTATGAAATAATTCACAATTCACAATTCAATTTCATTCTACACTGGAAAACTTTTGAACTCCCTCCTACATCTCACCAAATATCTCATTTGTTCTCATAGAGATAAAAATTAAGAAAGAGAGAAAGAGAGAAAGAGAGAAAGAAGGAAGGAAGGAAGGAGGGAAGGAAGGAAGGAAGGAAGGAAGGAAGGAAGGAAGGAAGGAAGGAAGGAAGGAAGGAAGGAAGGAAAAAAAGGAAAAGAAAGAAAGAAAGAAAGAAAGAAAAAGAAAGAAAGAAAGAAAGAAAGAAAGAAAGAAAGAAAGAAAGAAAGAAAGAAAGAAAGAAAGAAAGAAAGAAAGAAAGAAAGAAAGAAAGAAAGAAAGAAAGAAAGAAAGAAAGAAAGAAAGAAAGAAAGAAAGAAAGAAAGAAAGAAAAAGGAAGAAAAGAAGACATCTTGATTTTACAGTCTCAGGAAGAAAAGGGAGAAATGATTTGGCTGATTAATATCTAGAATGGAACTAAAGTCATTGCATCTGTGACCCAGGTCAGGATTATTCTTAATAATCACAATTAATTTCTAGAGAGCAGCTTGTCTACAGCAAAAACAGCTGTTCCTTTGACTAACTATCTACGTTTTGGCAAGCAAGTGTAAACAGAACAGAATAATTTTTTCATTACATTTCATTTGAGTTACAGCATGAAAACTAAGAGCTAAAGTCAGTCCTAATCAGCATCTTTTGTATTATTTTTCTCTATAGACAGATCTTTTGCTGTAATTTATGTCTTCCTCTTTTCTCATTGAAGACCTTTCAATCTGTGAATAATATCATGGGCCAAATAATCCTCTCAAAGCCATGGGAGCTTTATCGTTATTTTCGATATGAACACTTTCAAAGTATTAAAGGCAAATGGAAATTATGTGGCAGGTGGCTTTTTTTCCTTTCTTTCCTAATATATATATATATATATGTATATATATATATATATATGTATATATATATAAATAAATAAATAGATGTCTGCAGATTACATATCTTTATCTGAGCTGATCACTATGAGCTCCCTTCATAGTCCATAGAGAGTAATAGGAATTTTCAGGTACAATGCACTTTATCAGCACTGAATATATAGATTTTTATATGGATTGTGTCATCCTATTTCTATCCACTAACTGTACAGGGACCTAGCATGACTAGTTCAGATATAGTTAGCAAGTTAAGAGAGATGAATCCCATCCTGACTGTTAAGAACTTTCATTATTAGAAAATTATGTCAAATTGAACATCATTGAATATGAAATGAACATGGAAATGGTCTGAGTTCCATTCTACTTTTTGTCTGATGCAAAATGAAGCTAGCACTGTTACATTTTATTAACTTTTACTAAATTTGCTAGATCCAGTTGTGTCATATACTTGTTTCCAGGATGTGGGGAGAAATAAATTTAGAAAGATATAATCTGATGTCAACATCTTAAGCAAATCAACATTTGTCAACAAATCTTAATTTTGTTTATAAATTAAAAGAAAAAATCAGAACCAACATAAATAACTTTTTAAAAGTATAATTCATCATAACTATTTCAATGACTACTGAGGAAATACAGTGTTTATCATTTAGAAGGCCTAGTTAGGAAAAATAAATTCCATGACAATTTAATGAGATAAAATTGCAATATCCAATATTACTGAGCTACAATATAACTCTCCATGGTGAAGAATGGAGCATTTTACGCCTGAATAATATATATATATATTATTCAGGCGTAAAATGCCTGAATAATATATATATATTGAATATATATATATTCAATATATAAATATATATTGAATATATATAACATATATATATATAATATAATATATATATATATATATATTGGCAATTGCTGAAAATCCATAGTGAAAATCCATAGCTTTCTCTGCTCTGCTATCCAATGTCACCAAGGCTGGATCCCTCTTTGTGACAGACTAAATAGCAGCAGAATTAAATGAACAGTCAACAACCAAGACACAGACAATCTTCTCACAACCAAGCTTTATTAGATATATTTACAATTTATGAAGATATCAATATATAAAGAAACTTGTTTTGGGTTAAACCTGACTGGCTGCCAGTGCCTGCCATGCTGCTCTCTCACTCTTCCTTCTCAGCAGAATAAGGGGAGAAAATACAATGAAAAAACTTGTGAGACAAAATAAGAACAGGGAGATTACTCACCAATTATCATGATGTGCAAATCAGACTAATCTTGGGAAAAAAAAATAATTTAATTTATCATCAATTAAAAATTGAGTAGGATAGTGAGAACAAAAAATGAAACTAAAAGCACCTCCTCCCATCCTCCTTCCTAGACACAACTTCATTCATCACTCCTCTACTACCTTCCCCTAAGTGGCTCAGTGGGATAGGGAATGGGGATTGTGGTCATTTCATAACTGCCAGCCAAGATAATTCATTTGGCCCCTGGCAGGGTTTCTGCTGTCTGTTCTTCCTTCCTGTGCTAGAATGTAGGCTCTTTTCCATGGGATGTAGTCCTTCACAAACTGATCCAATGTAGGTCTTTCCCATAGGATGTAGTTCTTCAAGCACAGAAGATGTAGAGCTCTAGCATGGATCTCCCATGGGCTGCAATTCCTGACAGAAGCCTGCTCCTTCAGAGGCTCTCTAAGGGCTGCAGCTTCCTTCACAACATATCCACATAACCACAGTGTGGATATCTTCTTTGACACATTCCTATATGGGCTACAGGGGGACAGCTTGCTTCACTATGGTCATCTCCACAGGCTGCAGGGGAATTGCTGTTCCAGTGCCTGGAAGACCCCCATCCACCTTTCTTCACTGACTTTGGAATCTGCAGGGTTGTTTCTGTCACATTTTTCTCACCCCTCTCACATCTTATGTTGCACACCATTTTTTCCCTTTCTTAAATATACTGTCACAGAGGTACCACCAGCATTGCTGATTGGCTTACCTTTGGTCAGTGGTATGCTCCTTTTGGAGATAGATGGAACTAGCTCTGTCTCACAAGGTGACAGGTGTATTCTCAGAGAAACCACCATTGCAGACTCACTGCACTCCTCATTCCTTCCTGTGAAAACTTTGCCAGATAAACTCAACATAACAAGATATCCAGTCAAATGACCAAACACTCTGGGTTTGCTTGGATACAGTGTACAGAATCACTCCGTGTAATTCCAGCATCTTTAAGTACAAAGTACGTATTATTCATATGTCCATACTTTTTGTCCATTCTTTGTTCTTGACAAATTTTACCAGTTTTCCAACTCTTTCTTTGAGATTCCCATGTCTATACTTTTTTTTTTTTTTTTTTTTTTTTTTGAGCTGCAGCTCATAGGTAAGATTGCAGTATTATATCTAGAGGCACTTTTCTCAGGTTTCTTGACATTCTTCCATTTTAGATACAGAATTTCAAATTAAAATAAATAAATAAATAAATAATAATAATAATAATAATGAAAAAGCATTTTTTCTGTTTATTTTGTCAGAAAGGCTCAGTCATGGATTATGTTAATGGTTCTTTATCAGCTACAAGCAAATTGACCTATAGTATCCCTGAGATATTTTCTCATGTGTACAATTAGTTTATAAGGCATACAAAAATTCTAACTCTTTCTTTCCTTTTCTTCATACCAACAAATTCTATAAAATCTTAGGTTCATTTTTGCTTTACTTACTATGTTTAACTCTCAGGAACCTATTATCATGAAGTGACTAATAACCATCCTTCTCCCTTAAAATAAATTCATCTGGCTGGTCTCTGTAGATCATAGTTTAAAATAAAAAGATAAGTGGAAATCTACATACATTCCATTAAAAATACTGCATAACTCTTCTCCGTAGTCAGTTTCTAACATTTCTCACAGTAAATAAGATGCTTCTCTTTTGCTTATTAAATTCTTATTAAAGCTCTCACATACATATGTTGCTGACATTGATCACATTACCATGATGTCTAATACTGACAGATCAGAAGATATTTTTGCAGCAATCATAGAAGCATGTGTACGATTGCTAACTATCTTTGTCCTCAGTTTATTTATGAGGAACGTGCACAATTTCCAGTGCTGAAGTCATCAAGAATCATGTTCTGCTCTTAGTCTTTTGATGTGTAAATGTGTTTTTCTTTTTGCTGAGGTGATTTCCATACCTTTATATTCCCATTACTACAAAGAACTATCAGTTCAGCTCCCTTTAAAGACAAAAACTAGTCTGATTTATTTTACTTCCATGTGTATTACTGTGAGTAGTAATTTGTAGTCTTCTGAATATAGATAGCCCTGTTGTCATTGCTGGTAACAGTCCACAGGCCCTTTAATAAGCTACAACACAGACCTCAGGTCACGTACTGGCTAGCTTTACCTGGATTTGTCTTGGATCTATTGTAGATTTATCTTAGCTGAGTTGCAACAAGAACTATTTAACAAGCAGATGACTAATTCCTAGATTGTGTAAGGACAACAAACAAGTGTCTAGCATGTACTATGTACCATGAGTTTTAAAATTAGAAGTAATGTGGAGTTTCAGATCAGTGAAGAGAAATCAAGGTATAAAATACATTGGAAAGGATGATTTCAAGCAAACCTTGGAGAAAGTAGAAAGAAACTATCAACATCAGCATCATATACATTCCAAAGAAGATGAGGAAGAAACACTCATCATTATCATCACTTGCCTCCAAGTGAAGACCTCAAAATGCTAATAAATTTCATAACATCTCCTGACAGGGGGATTGGACTAGATCATCTTTCACAGTCCCTTTCAATCCCTAACATTTTGTGATTCAGTGATAATATGTCTAACCCTTATCTACAACTATCAACCTCAGCACCCAAATAACCCTGAATATGATAGATACTGGATTTTTTTTTTCTTATTGACTAAAAATAAAATAGACTAAATAGACTGATTGATTCCTTGCCCCCACTATTGCTCCACTTGGGGGGTGGCATTAGGTGAAGGAGTTAAGTTGAGCCTGGGAATCGTGTAGTTTTAATATCTGTCTGTTTATTTCTCACTACCTAAATCTACTTTAATTGGCAATAGAATATATTAATTTTCCTCAAGTTGAGTCAGTTTTGCTCCTGACAGTAAAAGGTAAACAATCTCTCCCTCCTTATCTCATCCTGTTTTGTCCCTGTGTTCTGCTGAGAAGAGGAAGTGAATGAGTAGAGTCTGGTCCTCATCCAAATGTGACTTAACACAACTTCTTCTCAAGGGAAACAGGACAAGGGATACACAAAAATATAAGAAAATGGAAAACAGACCAATTCTGTAGCTGGCTGAACAACAGATAACCAAATGGTGAGCATGTAGCTTTATAGAATCATAAAATCATTAAGGTTGGAAAAGACCTCCAAGATCATCTGGTCCAACCCACTACCGTCAACCCACTACCAACCCCATTAACACCAATCCTTTACCTTCACGACAAATGGCTGAGTACCCATTCGGAATGAAACAGCCAGTGCAGTATTCAACAAGATGAAAGAGTGGCAGACTTCTGGATATGTAATAAGAGGCCTTAACCACCCTACCATATGTTTCCACAACATAAAAGACGGCAGTTAGATATTATTGGCACTGCTTATTGTTCCCATAGTAGATTTCGTAATGGTCATGACTGTAATATAGTTAATTTGTAGCTTTTTGTTTATTTTGTTTGTTTTGTTTGTTTGTTTTTGTGTTGTTTTTGTAGTGTTATGGGATAAACTTAAGCACCTGAACAGTTTTTCTGTTTTAGCAGATCCCATTATCCTAAAGTCACCAAGTGACTTTGGCTAGGGTTCTTTCCTTTTTACATCTCTAAAGGATTGGGTGTGGATGTTAACTTTCTTCACAGAAGCTCCTGTGTCACTGTTCTTTGCATTTATGTCTAAAGCACTGTTGATAACACACCAGTGTGTTGGCTATTGCTGCATAGTGCTTGCACAGCATCAAGGCTTTCTCTGCCTGTTCTGCTAAAAGCTCATAGCTTCAGAGAAGGTAAGAGTTTGCACTGGGGCCAATGCATCCAACGTAGCAAAGCCCAAACTGACCAAAGGTATATTCCATGCCATATAAAGTCATACTTAACAATGAAAGCTCAGGGAAAGGGGGAGGAATAGGGAGCTGTACATGGCTATGGCACTGGAAGTACCAAGTACACGTTACTTAAGTTAACACCTCATTTTCCAGGAAGTAACTGGACATCTGCCTGCCAATGGAAAGTAGTGAGTAATTCCTCTTTTTGCTTTGCTTTCATTGTTAAACTGACGTTATCTTAATTCTCAAGTCTTCTTGCCGTCTTTACATTTTCTTCCTATTCCAGGAGGGGAGTGAGCAATGGCCAAGGTCAGTGCTTGGCTGCTGGTGAGGACAATATACAGTCCAGCATATAGGTCCATATGAAACAAACCCAACATGTCTCAGAAATTCTATTTTTCGTTTTGTTTTGTTGGTGGTGGTGGTAGTGGTGGTGGTGTTTTGTTTTGTTTTTGTTTGATTATTTGTTTTTCTACAACAGAAATGTATAAAGTAAATCTCTCCTTACTGCTTCCTTGTGCCTGAGATAAGGTCTCCAATCAGTAGAACAATTCATCTGGAATGCAAGTCAATATCTGTGTAACTCAGAGGTCCTTTAAGAAAGGCCAGATGAATTATCTTGTCTGGCAAGATGTGGCCATAATTCTTGTTTTCAAAAAGTATTATATACTTTCCAACACAAAGCGTACTATTGTAATGCATTGTTTACTATCACTTTTTTTTTTTTAATGTATTCATCTTCACGAATGTGAGATAAATCAGATTTCCAGCTTACATCAGAAAAATAACACTCAAATGATACTGAAATTTAAATGCAAAGAAACAGAAATTCAAATGTTATTTTTCCACAACATTTAACAGTGTAAGAGGGTTATTCAGTCCTCAAGGCTACAGCCTTCAAAATGTTATCTTTAGTTCTTAATTAATTATTCTTTTCTTCAAACTTGTGAACATTTATGATCACAATCTATGTGATTTGCAGATTTCTTCTGGGAGTCTTTCCAGGACACCTGTTTTTTCCCCTTGTCTGCACAGAGAATACAGGAATTAGTTTACCAGTACTGTATTCTTTGGTACATAAAAGGTGGGTGTAAGTCATTAGCTTGACTTGAACAGATTGAACCCTATACTAAATATGTGGTATAGGGTTCTGGGTTCTTGTAATTAATAAAGCTATCCTGGAACATCATTGACAAAAAAAAAAAAAAAAAGTGTTAATAATTTTTTGTTTAGGGAATTATGTTGTAAACATATTTAAATGATTAATATCCAAATATGTCTGTGTGCATTTTATAATAAAGCTGACATGTATAGACTACTTCAAAGACTATGGAGGTGAAATGAGGGGGAAAAAAAGGAAATTTATTTTGTATATGACAATCTGTAATGACTAATCTGAGCAAAAAACTTCAAAAGTAGGCAATGCTGACATTTTAGGTGTATGGCTTCTGAGGTCTTGAGCCAGTTAGTCAGAGGAATCAAACATCCACAGGTCCTAATGATGTAATTAGGAAGTGAATTTGTATCAAAATGCTCAGCCTAAAAGCTCAGGCCTCTTGAGGTCTTCGAGTTGAACAGACAAACTGTTATCATGTAGATTTACTATCATGTAGAACTGTCTCTGTTTTGCAGAATGGAGGAAAAGAAACATTCTAATCTTCATTAAAATGGGATTGGGATTACTTTCTATAGTAAAGATGTATTTTCTTTGGAGGACAGGAAAAAAAAAAAAAAAAAAAAAAAAAAAAGAAAAAGAACATTTGGCTTATATGAAACAGTAACATTAATTATACATGCTAACAATAATGATCACTGTTGTAGGCAGATGCCAAGGCATCCTAATTTTGAAGGAAGGATGATATCAACTGGGAGTCAAGCAAGTCCAGTGGAAAGGGAAAACAGGTGCTAGGGACAACACAGTGTGTTAAACAGAATACACAGAACACACACTCACACACACGTTTACAAAACAAGACAAGCAAACAAACAAAAACACTATCACCTCCACCAAAAGAGAGAGAGAGAGAGAGAGAGAGAGAGAGAGAGAGAGAGGGAGAGAGGGAGAGAAAGAAAGAAAGAAAGAAAGAAAGAAAGAAAGAAAGAAAGAAAGAGAGAGAGAGAGAGAAAAGTCGAGTTAATCTCAGGTGAAAAAAATTGTTCTAATTTTGTGAAATTATAGAACATTGTACGTGTTTTATATATCATGTCTGGTATGCTATATGTTATATTTATTTATTTATCTATTTGTTTGTTTCTTTTTTTCTTTTAATCATTGAGAAAATTTGCTATTTGCTCCCCCTAAACATTCTGGAAGCCCTTATGATGAACAAATAAGGAAAGACCTAATTAGATGAGAACTTCCATCCAAATTTGAATGGTTTATGAAATTAATACCTCATTCACAATTCATCACTTTCCCAATGGAGCCTACATGCTTCTACAGTTCTCTAGTGTAAAGCAGGTTAGATCAGATACATTATTTTAATTTGTACTAATATAACTAGCAGACCTCATTTATTCAAATATCACAATTTACTGGGAGAACGGTGGCTTCCAGTTTAAGTGGGATTCAACAATGTAAGTAAGTCAAACTGAATCAAATGACCATCCCTTGCCAAACCTAACAAGTCAACGTGAGATGGTGACGTTGGTACAGATAAAGATATTATTTCATGGCATAACTGACATACAACATGAAAACAATTAGTTTGTATTGAAGACTCAAAGCAAACTAAAACAGGCCTTCTCTCTATCACCATTCATGAATGCTCACCTCCAAAGAAGACTTGTCAAGTAGTCATGGGTAATACTACTCAGCCTGACTTCTTTCTGGAGATTATGACAAAACTATTTCAGAAAGAAACATAATGAATGACAAGAAGACTGAGACATGATTTATAGGCATTGAAAAGGATGTTTTAAACATCTTTCATTTGGGGAGCTAAAGACAACATGAGACCTGTCTGTATCTTTAGATAGGAAATGGTAGCAATAAAAAAGCTGTTACATTAAAAGCATATTATCTTAAGATAAATAATAGATTGTTTTCTGCCTGGCTCCTGTAGCTAATAAAAAGAAATAGGATTTTCCTCTGCTGAGGTCCCAAGTTAAATCCATATAGGATTAAAGTTCTTTTCCAGCTTTTTCACCTGCTATCTGAATTCAAGATGCTCAAATGTCAGCCTTTTATAGCTTGTAAAATGTTGTGTGAGAAACTCTGAGAAACTGAAATTTTGTTGTGTACCTAGAAAGGTGTAGTATCATCACTGTAATAAAAATCATGCTGATCACACAGACTACAACAAAGCTGCTCACCATTATCAATCACTGTTACACAAACAAGTAAGTTTATCTGACATATATCTATATAATGTCTGTGTGCTTGTTTGTTTGTTTTAAACAACCTTAGAAACATGAGGAGCTATGTGTTTTGGGAGAGCTTTCCAAAAGCCTGTCACTGATTTTTAGCTCCAGATTGCAACTGAAAACAAAGAGATTAGTGTCTGACTTCATCTGGGACACTGAAAATGTCCTCTAACTTGCTTCATATACTTTGTGTTTCATTCCTAATCCAAAGAAAAATGTAAAACTCATCCTCAGGTAATCACTTTCTTTTATACCAAAATACAGGTGGGACAATGTTGTAAAACATTCATATAAATATTAATTCATGTTCTTAAGTAAGTACATTTGAGTTATTTTCATACCCTCTTTGTGCTTGCTTTCTGTCAATATTGCTGTGAATGAGTCTTACTGGCGATAAAATTCATGAAAGATACCTTCAGCTTGAATGCTTATTTGCCAAAAGCAAAATTTGAATTGCATAACCCATAAGTGGTGTGGATTTCAAATATGCAAGTTAAAATTGTACTTCAAAAATGTAACTCAGTATGTGACTGAACATCCTCACAAAATGAAATGCAGTTCTTTAGTGTGGAACAAGACAAAGCTGACTCATTGTCTATAAATAAAAGTTAAGTGGAGGTCAAGGAAAGAGAGTACACTGAAAGTTATAGAGCAGATATTAGAATATATTTAAATTCAGATCACATTTATGGTTTACATTATCAAATTAAGTGATTGCTTCTATAACATTCACAGGCAGTTTAGGTATCAAATCAGTTTGCAAATTTGAAAAATTCTACTGAACATCTATCTTCATCTTTATGTACTCAAGATGGGATTAATCTCAGAATAATTTCTAATCAGTGGAGGGCTGTGTCTCATAAAAGAGACATTTTCCCTGTCTCTTTAAGGCATCTGCATTAGATATGGTGGGTTGCCTTCCTGCTGCATTGACAATATGTTATGACTGGCCTAGACTAGACATGCCAAGGCAAAAATTATACTTTACAAATCATGTTTTAGCAGAAACTCAAAATTGTGTGAAATCTATAATATACAGTAATCAAATGAAAATGTAATATAAGAGCAATAAATGGATTTTTCCCCTCATTTTTTCCTTTATTTTTTGTTGGTTTCCTAAGTCAGAAATGAAAAATTCTGACTGTACAATTTAAGTAAATAATGAACAAATAAATGGGAACATTTTCATCCATCCTCTTGCAAATTATATGTGATCCAAGAGATACTGCATGGAAAATTTAAGAACTTACAAATAGTGAATATTAGAAAAGTTTCACAATTTGTGGTAAAACAAGAAAAGTCAGACTTTTGTCTGCTGGGTATCATCAAATCTATTCAGAATTTGTTTTAGAATCATAAGATTAAATATCCTGAAAACCACAAAACCTCATGGTTCTACTAGTTACAGGATGAAAATAAAAATGCAGCTTTTCATAGTGAAAATTCTTGATGTTATCTTGAGCTAAAAACAAACAGTAATTTAAGTGAAAGAAATATTGACTCATGCTTTCCTATTTGTAAGTAGATTAACATATCATAAACATTTCAATATTTATATATATCCTCACTCTATGTCTTTTTTTTTCCATCAAGACCATTATACAAAATCTTCACTTTCCTGTATTTACCTGCAGATTTTCACTTTTTTTTTTTTCCTTCTTTTAAATCCCTTCCATTGTTTTTGTTGTTGTTGCTGTTTTGTTTTGCTGTTATTGTTGTTTCTGAAACTGTAAGATTATGAAAAGATTTAGGACAGGGACAAGACAGTACTTATCAGTGATAATAAAAGCCTGCCTGCCTTAAGAAAATAAACATCAAGATGATCCTTTACGTTATATGGGGGCAACTTGCATTGTTCCTTATAAAGAATCACAGAAGCAAATCATATTAAAATTTAATCCTTCTGTGTAGTCACCATCTGGGTCCTATAAACATTGGCAAAGGTCCCTAAAAAAATCTCACAGCCTAAAATGTTCATGGTGAAAACAAGGTTGTATTGAAGTCAATGTTAAAGTTTTAACTGATTTCTATGGACCAAAGAGTTCATTGCAACAATAAGCATAAATCAATCAAAAATATGTCATTAAAAAAAATAATGCAAAAAGCAAGCAAAAGATACAGAAAGATTTTTTCTCTCTTTTTGTCACTTTTAGCTATTACAAGTCTTCCTATGACCTCAAATTTGAGCTCCTGAGCAGTTCTGATTATTCAGAGCAGACTCTACCATAGAAATGGCTTACACATCTGTCATATTCCCCTAAAAGGCAGATTTAAAGCCTATACTGCATTTATTATGCTAATTCACTTTGAAATCTGTGGTGAAGGTCTCTCATGCCTTTCAAACTGAGTTTGCATAGTAAATTTAGCATGGGTTGTGATGGCCCGCAAGCATTATCCCTGAAGCAGCTTTAGTGCCAAAAGAAAGTGTGTAGTACACACACGGTAAAATACACATGCAGTGAAAAAAAGGTGAGCAAAAACTATGTTTTTGCTTTTTGCCTTCCACTATTTAGCAATTGTAAGGCTGATGTTTTTAGTTAGCTAGTTAGTTAGTCAGTTTAATCAGTTTATTTTAATTAATTCATTAATTACCTTATTTTTAACATTTTTGGCTGTTGTAATCAGGACATCAGAAGGAAAAACACGTAAGAATTGCCCCCTTTTTTTTTTTTTTTTTTTTTTTTTTTTTCTCACAAAGGCCTGCTTTTTAAGACTTTTCCAGACTTAAGTGTAAAAAGTTTTTTTTTGTTGTTTGTTTGTTTGTTTGTTTTTGTTCCCCAAACAGGCTATTTTCTTCTGGAAAAACAAAAAAAATAAAAATAAAAATAAAAATACACCCACATCATTGCCAAAAATAAAAATAAAAATAAAAATAAATAAGCCAGATAGGTGTTTAATTCAGTATTCTTGTCTTTTTTTTTTTACACCACTGCTTACAGCAACACATAGCCAGATGAAATATGTCTTAAAAAAAAATCAGATTTTTTTAAATACCTGTTAAAATACAATGTTATAGCAATGTTATAGTTAGTTTGAAAGATGAATATGCTTCCCTAATGTATGTGAAGTGAGATTACAGTAATCTGTCTGGCTGAAAAAAAAAATGTAATAAAATGAAATTCAATTTTCTGTACATTCACTAAATAGAAGTGAAAAAAATACTTAAATGCACTAATTATCCTTCCCTGCCAATCATTACAAACCATATAATTTTAAATTTAAATGTAAGAGAAATATAAATGTGTTTAAGTATATAAATGAACAATTAGAGAAGACAAACAACACTAATGCTCTTCTATAGCAGCAGTTCTGGCTACAACATAGTAGTCTGTTGACCCAGGTTAGATTAAAGTCATTTTTAAAATATGCATTCATTTCACTTTTTTCCTAAATGAGTCATTACAAAGTGGATTTGAAGTTGTTTTGTTGCTTTAAATGCATTTCAATATCAATTTCATAGGCATTTTGCATACATAAGGATTCATAAAACCTGCTCTACTGGTTTGATTTGTGATCTTCATTGTGTCGTTTCCTTGTTCTACTTCAGATGTCTTTAGATTTGTAGGGGATGCATTGTGTTAATGAACACTATTAAATTTTTTAGAGTCCCTGGGTTCCCCTGTTTGCACAGTGTCTCTTAAGTAGCAAGAAGACAATCAAATATAAAACAAGTAATGAGTAACTATGGAAAATGAAAATAAATAAAAATTAAAAATAAAATTAAAATTAAAAATAAAAATAAAAATAAAAATAAAAATAAAAATAAAAATAATAAAAATAAAAATAAAAATAAAAATAAAAATAAAAATAAAAATAAAAATAAAAATAAAAATAAAATATACACGCTTTAGAGGTTTTGTTAAAGCTGAGCATATATTTTGTAGTTTCTGATAAAATGAATGTTTTGGGTTGGAACAAAAGATCATCTAGTTCCAAACCCCCTGCCATAGGCAGTGACTAGATCAAGCTGCCCAAAGTTCCATCTAACCTGATCTTGAACACTTCCAGAGATGTTGCATCCATTATTTCTCCATGCAGTCTATTCCATTGTCTCACCTCCTCACAGTAAGGAAGGATTCCTAATGTCTAATCTAATTCTATGCTCTTTCAATTTAAAACTGTTCCCCTTTGTCCTACCACTACCTGTCCTTGTAAAAATTCTCTCTCCATCTTTCCTGTAGGCCCTCTTCAGATATTTTAAGGCTTCTATATTCTTCCCAGATATTTCTCAAGGGGGAGGGGAAGGCAAAGGACACAATCACCTTTCTTGACCTGCTGCTAGCCATACTTCTTTTGATGCAAGCCCAGATACAATTGGCTTTCTGGGTTGTAAGCGCACGCTGACAGCTTATGTCCAATTTTTCATTCAGCAGTACCTCCAAGTCATTTTCCACATGGCTACTCTCAATCTATCCATTCCCCTTGTCTCTACTGAAGTTTGGGATTGCCCTGATCAAGGTGCAGGACTTTGTACTTGGCCCTATTGAATGTCACAAGGCTCATGTAGGCCCATTTTTGAGCTTGTTCTGGTCCCTCAGGATGGCATTCTTTCCTTCTATTGTATCAACTACACCACTCAGCTTGGTATCATTTCCAATCTTACTGGCTGTGTCATTAATAAAGATATTAAACAGTAGTGGTCCATATTGGTCCATATTGGGACCACTACTGTTTCATAGAATCATACAGTAATAGAATGGCTTGGGTTATAAGGGACTAGTTGGATCTAGTTCCAACACCCCTGACAGAGGCAGGGATGCCACCCACTACATCAGGTTGGGCAAGGTTCTATCCAGCCTGGCCTTGAACACTTTCAAGAATGGGGCATCCACAATCTCTCTGGGAAACCTCTTCCAGTGCCTCACCACCCTCTGAGTCAAAAATTTCCTCCTAACCTCTAATTTAAATCTCCCCCCTTTTAGTTTAAAACCACTCACTCTTGTTCTGTCAGTATTTGATTGAGCAAACAGTCGCTCTCCATGCTTTTATAAGTCCTCTTTAAGTACTGAAAGGCCATAGTGAGGTCACCCTGGAGCCTTCTCTTTCTCAGGCTGAACATCCCCAACTCTCAGCCTTTCTTCGTAGGAGAGGTGCTCCAGCCTCTTGTTCATCTTTACGGCCCTCCTCTTGTCGTGGTTCCGCTCGAGTGGGCAGCCGAGCTCCACCACAGCCGCTCTCTCACTCCCCCTCCTCAAAGAGGAATGGGGAGAAAATATGTGAAAAGGGCTCAAGGATTGAGATAAGGACGAGAAAATCACGCAATAATTATTGTAACGGGCAAAACAGACTCGGCATAAGGAGATAGTAAGATTTATTGCCTACAACTAACAAGCGAGAGAAGTGAGAAAACAAAGGAAAAAAAAAAAAAAAAACAAAAGCACCTTCCCCCCCCATCCACCCTCTTCCACCTCCTCCCCCCGAGCGGCGCAGGGGAACGGGGAATGGGGGTTATGGTCAGTCTACAGCACTTCTTCTCTGCCGCTCCTTCTCGGTCACTCTCGTCCCCTGTGCTGTGGGGTCCCACCCACGGGATGCAGTCCTTGATGAACTGATCCAGCGTGGGCTTCCCACAGGCAGCAGCTCTTCCAGAACTGCTCCAGATATGGGTCCG
This sequence comes from Aythya fuligula, assembly GCF_009819795.1. Taxonomy (NCBI): domain Eukaryota; kingdom Metazoa; phylum Chordata; class Aves; order Anseriformes; family Anatidae; genus Aythya; species Aythya fuligula. The sequence continues at coordinate 173,986,014 of NC_045559.1, read as the reverse complement.
TACCAGGGGGTCCATCCCTCAGGAGAAAACTGCTCCAACCTGGCTCCCCTACGGGCAGCAGCTCCTGCCGGGTCACCTGCTCCTGCGTGGGCTCTTCTCCACGGGCTACAGGTCCGGCCCGGAATCTGCTCCAGCAGGGGTCTTCCACAAGCAGCAGCCTCCATCGGTGCAGGGCCACCTGCTCCACCGTGGTCTCCTCCACGGGCTGCAGCGTGGAACCCTGCTCCACCGTGGTACTCCATGGGCTGCAGGGGGACATCCTGCTTCACCATGGTCCTCACCACAGGCCGCAGGGACTTCTGCTCCGGCGCCTGGAGCACCTCTCCCCCTCCTTCTACACTGGCCTTGGTGCAAGGCTGTTCTCTCATTCCCTTGACTCTCCCGGCTGCTGTGTGGCACAGCGTTTTTTCCCTGTCTTAAATATGCTCTCACAGAGGTGCAAAACAGCATCGCTTATTGGCTCGGATCTGGAAAACAATGGGGCCCTTCCCAAACATGGGGCAGCTTCTAGGTCTTTCTCACAGAAACCACCCCTATGGCTCCCTGCTACCAAAACCTTGCCACGTAAACCCACTACACCTCTGGACCCACTCTAACAGCTCCACATCCTTCTTGTGCTTTGGGCTCCATACCTGGATGCAGTACTCTAAGTGGGGCCTCACAAGGGCAGGGAAAAAGGGAACAATCATCTCCTTCCACCTGCTGGCCACTCCTCTTTTGATGCAGCCCAGAATGCAGTTGGCTTTCCAACTCATGTCAAACCTTTCATCCATCAGACCCCCCAAGTCCTTCTCTGCAGGGCTGCTCTCAATGAGTTCTTCTTCCAGTCTGTACTTGTGTCTGGGATTGCCTCGAATCAGGTGCAGCACCTTGCACTTGGACTTGTTGAGCCTCATTAGGTTCAGAAGGGCCCAATTCTCAAGCTTGTCCAGGTTCCTTTGGATGGCATCCCTTCCTTCTCTTGTATCAACTGAACCACTCAGCTTGGTGTCATCTACAAATTTGCTGAGGGCGCACTCAATCGTACTGTCTATGTCATTGATAAAAATATTAATAGTATCAGTCCCAGGACAGACCCCAGAGAGACAACACTCCTCATCAGTCCCCACTTGCACATAGAGCCATTGACCACCACTCTCTGGGTGTAACCTTCAAGCCAATTCCTTATTACTGAATGGTCCACCCATCAAATCTGTATCTCTAGAATTTGGAGACCAGCATGTCATGTGGGTCTGTGTCAAAGGTCTTGCAAAAGTCCAGGTACATGGCATTGGTCGGTCTTTCTTTGTCAACTGATGCAGTCACTCTATCGTAGTAAGCCACCAAATTGTTCAGGCATGATTTACCCTTGATGAAGCCATGCTGGCTGTCTTGGATCACCTCTTTGTCTTGCATGTGATTGACATTGCTTCTAGGAGGATTTTTTCCATGATTTTTCCAGGCACATCAGACCGTTTACTCTATGTGAATGCATCTCAGTCGGCCCCATAGATTTACATATGTTCAGGTTCATCAGGTAGTCGTGCTCAGTTACAGTGGAAGGGATTTCACTCCCCCAATTCCTGCCTTGAGGTTTAGGGGCTTGAGAGACTTGTGAGATATGGAAAAAGTGATCCTCAGTGAAGACTGAAGTAAAAATATGTTGAGTGCTTCAGTCTTCTCCATGTCTGTTGTCACCAGTTTTCCTATTTGTTTATCAGAGCAAGTACACTCTCTTTAGTATTCCTTTTATGGCTAATGTACGTATAAAGTTGCTTCTTACTATTCTTTGAATTGCTTGCCAAGTTCAGATTTAATTGTGCCTTGACTTTCCTGATCCCATTCCTATGCATTCAGATGGTGTCCCTGTTCTCTTCCCAGGTCACATGTCCTGGCTTCCACTGCCTGTGCATTTACTTCTTACACTTTCATTTGACCAACAAGTACTTAGCCATGCTGTTTCCCTGTCTTCCCTGCTTAATTTCTTACATATGGGAATCAAGAGGTCTTTCACTCTAAGAAAAGTCAGAAGGAGAAAGAGAACTCCACAACCTCTGGAGGAGAAGAAAAGGGGACTCCACAACCTCTCTGCCAACCTTTGCCAGTACTCCAATCTTGAGCTCTGTTATTAGTTCATCTTTGTTGGTGAGAATCATGACTTTTTCCACTGGTTGGGCTATCTATTAACCAAGAAGTTATTTTTGATGTACTCCAGAAATCTCATTGCTTACAGCTTGCTGTGTTGCTTTTCTAGCAGATTTACCACCTTTATTTAAAAAACAACATCAAATGTTGACTGATAGCTTGAGCAGTACAAATATTATTCAAAAAGATGTACTGAATGTGATTATTTCTACTTGGTTATTTGGTTTAAAGGCTGGATATGTCAAAGTACAAGCCATGTAAAACATGGTTCTAATAATAATTGAATAAAAATTTTCCATGTATTCTATGATTATTATTGAATAAAAGCTTAGAAATGCATAATGAAAACCTAAAAAAAGGAGATATATGCATTCTATTTTCAGAAATATAATTCACCAATTAGATGTACAAGGTGCACATTGTGGTCTTTTTGTTATGTTTTTTACAAAGCAGTCATGCCTATTTCACATACCTGTAAAAACTGATACCCCTTATCTCTACCCATGCAGTGAAAATGTCTGAATAATAAAGGAAACAATATTAAATGAAAAATACCGATATAAGAGAAGCTAGACAAAAACTTATAAAAAAAATAACAATAAAAATGCAGAAAACAACAGGTTGGATACTGTACTTCTGCAGTGCTCAGGTGGAAGATAGAAGAGGGTGGATGAGGGGGAGGAGGGAAGACGTTTTTGGTTTGCTTTTAGCAATAGGTAATAAATTACATTCATCTTCCTTATGCTGAGACTCTTTTGCCCAAGATGGTGACTGGGGAGCCAACTCCTTGTCCTTATCACAATCCTTGAACATTTCTTCATTTTCTTTCTCTGTTATTTTGAGGAAGGAGGTGAGAGAGCAGTTGTGGTGGATCTTAGCTACTTACCAGTGTTAAAACCACCATATTGAAAGTTTTATTTTTACTATTTACAAACTTTCTGTTTTAAAGGAAGAAAGAAAATCACCTGGTCTTCAATAAGATTTAGTATTCATGACTTGAATGATGGCATTTTGTAAGATGTGTCCCAGTTCTGTATCAAACTTTCAGGGCTGCAGTGAAACTGCTCTGTTCTTTAAAAGAATCCTTCCCCACATTGTGAAATGCTATGAAGCCCGTTTAGGACTCAGATATCCTAACAAATTTGTTTCTGTACACAGAAGAGCAAAGTGATGTTCAGAGACCTGCCTCTGAGGCAGAGAAAATCACGTTGATTATGGTTTTGGAGATACTTTCCCTAGTTACTTAAAGTTTCTTCTGTAAAAGAGTGTGTTCATATATCCTGAGTATTGTATCACACCACAAATAATGAGATGTTTTATCTTAGCTCTCTAAATCTGTTTTTTTAAGAATCCCATATTAGGCAGAAAAGTATTTCTGTATTTCTGTGAATTAGTTATCTAAGACCAGAGTATTATTCAGGTAAGTTCAAACACTCTAGATGATGGTACAATATCTGTATGAATCTGAAATGTATTGACCTTTCAGAATTGCCTCAAACTTCAATACCATCTTGCAAAGAACACAAATGAAAATAGTGCTTCTATCAGTATCATATTCTGCAGAATTTCCTTACAAGAAACAGGACTATTTCAAATTATAAATAAATAAATAAATAAATAAATAAATAAATAAAAATTTCAGCTTAGAGAAAAAAAAATAATAAAAATAAAAATAAAAGTACAGTGAGCCCAAACTCAGTCTTCAAGCTTTCTTTCAAGCAAAAAGATTTATTTACTACAATATATGACGTATGTAATATATAATTGCATATTCAGTTATCACAATATATCTATCACATAATTACACAAACATATAGTTCTGTAATATATAGCTATATATATTATATATAAGAATAATATATTAAATATTATAGAATTTAGTAAATAATATTATAGAATACAGTGAATAACAGTAAATATTTAGTAAATCAAAAAATAGTAAATATTCATTTAGACCTCTTATTGCATTAGAACATGAATTCCACTCTTGTGAATTAGTTGGCAGTTCCATTTTTTAATCTAAACTGAAAACCAGATGATATATAATCTCTCTCTGGCATACGTTCTCAATCTCCAGCAATCATCTGTTAAGGTTGCCTACTTCAGAAATTGTATCCAAATTGTTGGTTTCAAAAGACATCAATCGGGCTATGCCTCATTAACCTGTCTAATCCCTTTCAAAATTCATGTAGACTTTCAGTCTCCACAACCTCTATTGATGACATATAAGTATATGCTGAGAGATACATTTTTTTTTTCCTGACATAATAAGAATTTCCTCCAGAATCTCCTGCCTTCAGCGTATTTCTTAATTCAGCTTTTATATATTTTCATGTTACTAGTTTCTTTTACTTTGTCTTCACATTCCCTTCTACCATATAATTTCTATCTGCCCTGAGGAAACATCATTATCGCAACCCAAACTGTCTTCTTCAGGGAACTGCTTGAGAGAGTCCAGCGCAGAGCCATGAGGATGATTAGGGGAGTGGAGCATCTCCCTTACAAGGAAAGGGTGAGGGAGCTGGGTCTCTTTAGCTTGGAGAAGAGGAGACTGAGGGGTGACCTTATTATGTTTACAAATATGTAAAGGGTGAGTGTCAGGAGGATGGAGCCAAGCTGTTCTCAGTGAGGTCCAATGATAGGACAAGGGTGCAGTGGGTGCAAGCTGGAACATAAGAGGTTCCGCTTGAGACAAAACTTTCTTACGGTGAGGGTGAAAGAACACTGGAACAGGCTGCCCAGGGGGTTGTAGAATCTCCTTCTCTGGAGACATTCAAAACCCACCTGGATGCATTCCTGTGTGATGTGATTTATGTGTTCTTGGTCTGGCAGGGGGATTGGACTAGATGATCTTTCAAGGTCCCTTCCATTCCCTAATATTATGTGATTCTGTGATTCTGTGATCAGATTTTCAAACAGTGCTGAAAAAAAAAATAATCTATTGATTGTCTTACCACTTATGATTTCCAGCACTAAAGAAGTTGCATTAAAATTATGTCAAGCTTTGATTTCATTTTCATAACTATTACATTGTTTTTTACATATATGTATTCTCCTGGCAATCTAGTCAGTAAGTGTTGTGAAAAACATAAGTAACTTTTCAATGATTTACTTTTTTTTTTCGTTATTTTTGTATCATCAACAAAATTTGTTACCTCACTATTCACACCTTTTAGAATATTCTGAACAACAAAAATAACAACAGATACCTGAGACTAGCAGTCACACTTCATTGATAAAATAACAGTTTATTATTACAATTTGGTTTTCTCTCTTAACTATTGCATAAAGCATGAGAATTTCTGTTTTTGTTGTTGTTTAACTTCTAGTTTTGGACAACTTAATTTCTTCAGAAGCCTATTATAAAATATCTCTTTATAGTTTTTGAAAATTCAAGTACACTAAATCCATATGAATAACCTCATCACACTTCTTGAGTACTTTTAAATTATTCTGATAATGTCAGAAATATAGTTTCCCTCTGAAAGATAGCTCTTTTGTTCACTTCTCATGTACATGCATTCTCCTTATTTTCTGTTTTTCTGCTAATTCTACAATTACCTTTAATTTCTACATACTTGACATATGGACTATCAATCATCCATATATTTAATGGACTGATATGTAATTTAACACATTATACTTCAATTATTTTGTTTTAATTCCCTTCCCTTCCCTTCCCTTCCCTTCCCTTCCCTTCCCTTCCCTTCCCTTCCCTTCCCTTCCCTTCCCTTCCCTTCCCTTCCCTTCCCTTCCCTTCCCTTCCCTTCCCTTCCCTTCCCTTCCCTTCCCTTCCCTTCCCTTCCCCTTTTCCTTTTTCAAATAGTTACATAATCAAAATTGAGGAGTTTTATATTTCATTTCTTTCAGAATTGATGGGATTTCCTGAGGTCCTTCAAAATACAGTACAGATGATAAAAGTAGAAAGAGTCAATGATAGGTCCTACTTTCAGAGGGGTCATTCTCTCTGATCTCCCGATATCATAGAAACTTTTTTCCTTCTTGTTGTGTGCTGTGGTTTAACCAGTCTGGCAGCTAAGCACCAGGCAGCCATTCGCTCACCCTCCCTCCTCCCTGTCTGGGATGAAGGCTTGTGGTTTGAGATAAAGACAGAAAATAAAGGAAAACTTTCATCGGTTGTGATGCACTTGGGGTTTTCTGTAGAAGCGTATTACATCTCTGAGAAAGTTGGAGGTATGCAAAGCCGAGGGAAGATGCAGATATAAGAAACAAAACAAACCACCCAACCAAACAAAGAAACAAAAGAGGCATAAATTATCAGAATAATTATTAACTTCAGAAGATTTTTAATGCATGTGCTTGATTTTACTATCGTAGTCCAAAAACAATGGACAACACTATGATCTCTAGACACTTCATAGATCTCCACAGGCTTGTCTCAGTTTTTTTCTTCCCAGATCAACTTAGAAACTTTACTTAAGCCATTAAAATAAGTGTAAGGGAGTTTGTGAAATACAGTAAATACAGTACTTCCTTTTTTTCTTCCCTTTTTTTTTTTTTTTTTTCCAGTCTCCCAGTATCTCAAAGGAAAACTAAATTAATCTGTTTTACCTATCAAACATCAGATTTTCAGAATATAATAAATTTGTATAAATATATACAAATACGTTGTATAAATTACCATAGCATCAGAAATTAGGAAGGTAAAAAGCAGATGATAAGGTGAGAAATACATAGCCACAGTCAAATATTCTGTGTATAATGCTTTTGCTTAAACTTTCTCTCTTTTTTTTTTTTTTTTTTTTTTTTTTTGTTATACAAATGCCTGTATTTCTGTAGAACTTCTACATGTTTACAGTATCAAATATTTAAATAAAGAAAAAAATCCATATCTCACAGCAGCTATACCATGTTAGCAGTAAGCATAATGTGTTCTGGAGAGCTAAATATTTTCCCAGCTCTTTTTTGCTTGGAAATGCTACTACCTTCATTCCTGGAGGGCTATCTTTGTTACTTGGATCTTCCTAGCCACTTAACTAACTGCTAACTTATATTTAAATGGAAACTAACATGTAAAGGATGTAAAAAAACATTGAGGGAAAAAGAAAAAAAAAAAAAAAAAGAATGGAATGGAATGGAGCAGTACTTCTCATTCTCAGTAATTCTCAGTATGTTTTCCTATCTGTTACAGGCAACCAGGCATTATCTAATTATTATTAGGGTCACAATGTTGAACATAGGGCTGGAGCACCTCTCCTACAAAGCATCCAGCTGAGAGAGCTGTGGTCTAACGTACAGAGGGCGTGACATTATTGCAGGTTTTCAGTACTTAAAGGGGGCTTATAAAAAAGGGAGAGCAACATTTTGCTCAGTCAGATAGTGATAGTACAAGGGGGAATGGGTTTATACTAAATGAGGAGAGACTTAGAGATGTTAGGACGAAATTCTTCATTCAAAGGGTAGTGAGGCACTGGAACAGATTGTCCAGAGAAGCTGTGAGTGCCCCACCCCTGGAGATGTTCAAGGCCAGGTTGGATGGGCCCCATGGCAACCTGATCTAGTGGGTTAGGTCTATGGCATGCGAGTTGGAACTAGATGGCCTTTAAGAGCCCTTTCAACCCGTGCCATTCTATGATTCTATGTGGGGAAAAAAAAAAAAAAAAAAGAAAAAAAAAAAAGAAACAACAACAACAACAACAACAAAAAAAACGTATTTAGCAGATGTATGCAACATAGGATTAATAACTGTCCTACACCTCTCCATGTACTTACTGGTAATAGTCTGTATGCAAATGGTTATTTCAAGTTATGTTTAACTTTTGATATATTTTCTTGTCAACCTCTTTCAAGGCCTTTACTTAGCTGCCACATAACAGGGATGCAGTGGATCTTTTTTTCACCTTTCTGCATCAACTAAAAAGCTGACACTTTAAAATCCTTTTGTGATGATATAGTGAATGATCAGTACAACCACTGAGTGTCCAGCTCTCCAGTAAATCAGAAAGAGGAACACAATAGGTGACTGTATTTTCTAAGTAAGACTAAGTAAATGTCTAGAAAAGTCAATATGAGCCATCAGCTCCAGGGAGATGGTAAAACCTGTAACAGCATTATATATAATCTTTTGTATAGACAACTTAAAAAATGAAATAAAGTAAAATAAAATTAAATTAAAAAACATAAAAATAAAGTAAAATAAAATAAAAACAAAAATAAATAAATAAAATATCAGTCTGTACCTTCTGTTCTCATTGTTTTTGTTTTTAAAGATTGCTGCTCTGAACAGTAAACCCCTTTAAATTTGCATCCTGAATTCATAGACTCTTTATAGCCAGTTGTTGTGCCAGAGGGTCTATAACTATTACTCACAATAAGTCATGGCTAAATGTTAAATCAGCTCAGATTCAGGGCTGTGCTGATACATATAACCTCCCTACAGCTTTTAATGCATATGTTCTCAATAAAGTCTTCTTTTACTTCTCATTTATATCATTCTTTAGCAATTTCATAATCCCAGAACAAGTTCTTTCTTCCCTAACTTCATATACAATTTCATGCATGAAGTACTTTTTTTTTTTTTCTTCATACTGTATGGGTATGTAAAATCTACTACATTCCTATTGCTTGGAAAAAGAATTTATTGAGGAAAGATGTGGTTTAAACTGGCAACTTTGACCTTCAGTAAATTTAAATCTAATTTTTGATTTTGAATTGATTCAAAATATATAAAAAGCTTTGGACAGTGTGGAGTTTGGATTAGTGGCCATTGCAGTTGAGATAATAGGAAAAAATATCTTAGAGAAATCCCAGACTGAAATCCTATTGTTGAGGACTTTAGATTTTGTATACTATGGTGGTTTCTGCTTTTTTTTTTTTCTTTTTTTTTTTTGGGGGGGGAGGAGGTTGGTGTTTTTTTTGGAATGGGAGTTATTTAAAGAGTGATGATTCCAATGGTCCAGTCATATTTATTTGTCTGATACTGGGATGTGGAGAATTCCATGATTTTTTCAGACATTAATGTATTGTCTGTTACCAAAATAAAAATAATAATAAAAAAATACTTTAATCATAGTGCTACAAATAATTACTTGACCTCTTGAACTTGTAACAAGATGTATCAAATCAGAACAGCTTATTTCACTTTCTTCTCTTTTTTCATTTTTTTTTTTAATGATGTTCTCAAAAAAATATTTACTAACATTTTATATTGTTGGTCCTAGTAGATTTTTTTTCTAGGTAAAATATAAAATGATGCATGACCAGAAGTATGATGCTGTCAATAAGAAACATTAATTAAAACATTAATTAGACATAATTTGTTTCTTTCCCTTATGAGAGAAAAAGAAGAAATTTTGTATCTTGCTAGAAAACATTATAAATAAAGAAAAACTTGCATATACCTGTTTCCCAAATACCACAACCTTAATAAACTTCCTCTAGGATTTCTTTCTCCAGGGTAGATACAAATTGTTTTCTTAAACTGGCTCACCCATCCTTTATCCACAGTTTGCCAACATAATTTACTTCCACTATTTATGATGTCCTAGCAACTGCAGAAATAATATAACCTCTTATGGCCCTCACTTACATGTAAACCAAAATCACTTTGGTGCAATGGAATAATTTATTATGAGCTACATTTCCTCAGGCCGGATGTATAGTAGAGTATTTTAGATGCTTTGCCCTCTGTCTTGAAAGTGTTTTTTCCATTGCAAATATACAATAAAAATATCTGATTTTTTCCATTTTGACCTGTATCCCTCCTTAAATAAATATGTATGTATTGTAAGGTTAAAAATAATAATAATAATAATAATAATCAAATTAAAAAAAAAGAAAAAAAAAAAAAAAGAACAACAATATAGATTGCTTTCCCACTTTTTTTTTTCAAAAAAAAATTATTTTCAAAAAAGTGAAGAAATCTTACAAAATACTTTTTTTTAATTATTACTTAACTATAATTATTCTTTGAACTTTTTTTTCATAGTAGATGTAAATCTATGTTCATAAATGTAAATTTACATTCATAGATGTAAAATCAACAATGCAGTGCAATTCTTCTCTGTTTTCTATCTCTTTTACACTTTACCTATCAATATTTTTGGACATCAAGCTGCTTGAGCGAGTCCAGAGAAGGGCGATGAAGCTGGTGAGGGGCCTGGAAAACAAGTCCTACAAGGAGTGGCTGAGGGAGCTGGGCTTGTTCAGCCTGGAGAAAAGGAGGCTCAGGGGCGACCTTATCGCTCTCTACAGGTACCTTAAAGGAGGCTGTAGCGAGGTGGGGGTTGGTCTGTTCTCCCATGTGCCTGGTGACAGGACGAGGGGGAATGGGCTTAAGTTGCGCCAGGGGAGTTTTAGGTTAGATGTTAGGAAGAACTTTCCTGAAAGGGTTGTTAGACATTGGAACAGGCTGCCCAAGGAAGTGGTGGAGTGACCATCCCTGGAGGTCTTTAAAAGACATTTAGATGTAGAGCTTAGTGATATGGTTTAGTGGAGGACTGTTAGTGTTAGGTCAGAGGTTGGACTCGATGATCTTGAGGTCTCTTCCAACCTAGGAATTCTGTGATAGGTAAGGAGTAAGAACATCTCACAAAACTTCAATTTTTTTGTATGGAGTCATTCTTTGAGATAAAATTAGAGGATGATACAATTGGCAGCACTGGTTTCTGTCAAGGTCAAGCTCTGAGATTTCTGAGTCTGAAGTAGCTATTTCTCTTCTTTGAGTTTTCAGTAATCTCTAAAGTAATGTAGGAAGGCACATTGATAGGAAGGAACAATAATGTGTAGACAAGAATTATTTGGAATTATGGTTTTATTTAAACCTGATGAGAAATTAACCACAAATAAAAATAACCAGTAAAACAAAGAATGACAGAATGACCTATACATTAATCTCTTATAACTTTAGCACAAGACACACTTTTTTTTTTTTTTTTTTTAAAGCATTCTGTCACTTCCATATTCTAATAAAATATTCAAATGTTCCAGGCACCAGATAAATAAATAAAAATAAAATAAAGTCTATAGAAACCAGTTGGAAAATTATGAGAGGTACCAGAATGACATCATCATAAAGTAAGCCTTAAGCTAATATAGTATACCTGTGTATCCTTATGTATCAACATAATTGACACACACACACATATATATATAATTGACACATTTATTCATATATTTTTCTCTATGAATTTATGTACATCTTTCATATATATATATATATATATATTTCTGTACAGTGTTGTATGAATGCCATATTTTAACTCTTTAGGAGAATGGCAGTTAAATTTTAAAATCCAGGAAAGCTTTCCATAGCTTAGGAGAAATACATACAGGAGACAAATTTAACTAAAAGGAAATAGGATTTTTAGTAATTACTATTGCAGTATCTGAATGCTATGCAACTTGCAATTGTATGTATTCTAATGGTCTAAGAACCCATATATAATTCCAGAAGAGGTAACCTGATCACTGAGTGGAAGGCATTTGAAACAGCTGATTAGGAAAGCTACAGAGATAGAGATGAATCAGGTATTGAACAAGTTTTCAGTATAGGTACTTAAGATTTTTTTTTTTTTAAATAAAAATGTAATTTCTGAAGGCCAAATTCATATAATCTAACCAAAATTGTAGGAAAGACATTTTGTTTAAGCTGTTTTTTCAAGAGCTTCTTTAATTGTTGGAAAAAGTCTCTACCACACAGCAATTAATCCCATTACAAGGTAGACATTGTAAAATGCTTAAATTAATGGGATAAATTGCCCTCTAGAGAAACCTAGTTAACATCATCTATCAAGAAGCCCTAAAAAAATATATATAGTTTAGCATAGGAATCTTGTTCTCAGCTGTAGTGGGATGACATGAATTTCAACTTAAAATTTATTTTCTTTGCCATAAAATAAGAAATACACATCTGATTTTTAATAGTTTTATGGCTTTGAATGGCTAATGATCAAGAATTTTTTTTAACCTGAGGAAGAAAATATTTGATCTCACAGCTGAGAGAATATGACAAAATGTTAAGGGAAAATAAATAGGGGATTAAAAAAAATACTGAAGTGAAGAGAGAAGAATGAAAATAGTAGTTTTTAAAATGCCACAGAGTTTTTCCATTTTCATTTTTTAATATTTAAATAATTGTTAAAAATTGGTATGCAGAAGAATGTGTCTGTATGATGACAGTGGAACTACAAGTGTCAGAACTGATCATGCTGTCAGTTACTTTATACCTCTCACTTAATAAATGACCAAAATTTTACAGATTAATCCTATGCTTTGTGTCTTTATGTTTCCCCGTTTACTTCTGATTTTCCATTAATTGAGTTTTAACAATGAATAATACCAGAATGTTTGCAAACTATATAGCTCAGAAGCAGATAAGTTAGCAAAAGATCAATTAAAGAATTAATTAAAAATTAGCAATGTGAAAGCTAAAGTAGTTTAATAAACACATTAATTATACCTTAAAGGTAGAAGGGATATCTCCCTTTCTTCCTATATAATTATTTTTTTTTCCCAGCCCCAAAAGTTTTCTTCCAGTTTTTCCATAAATTACTATTATGTCATTATAGATTTTTACATGATAGTAGTAAATAACAGAAGAAGAAGAAAAGAAGAAGAAAGAAGAAGAAGAAAGAAGAAAGGAGAAAGGAGAAGGAGAAGGAGAAGGAGAAGGAGAAGGAGAAGGAGAAGGAGAAGGAGAAGGAGAAGGAGAAGGAGAAGGAGAAGGAGAAGGAGAAGGAGAAGGAGAAGGAGAAGGAGAAGGAGAAGGAGAAGGAGAAGGAGAAGGAGAAATTTAGGAAGAACTTCTTTACTGAAAGGGTTGTTAGACATTGGAATGGGCTGACCAGGTAAGTGGTGGAGTCACCATCCCTGGAAGTCTTTAAAAGACGTTTAGATGTAGAGATTAGGGATATGGTTTAGTGTGGACTGTTAGTGTTAGGTCAGAGGTTGGACTCGATGATCTTGAGGTCTCTTCCAACCTAGAAATTCTGTGATTCTGTGTGATTCTGTGATTCTGTGAAATATCACCATCCTCATCCAAACCAAGAACTGGATTTTTCATAGCAGAATGTCCTGCATATTGTGTCTAAAATAGCATCTTGACTCAGTAAAATTTGAACATAGAGGTAAACTATCTACATTTGTAATCCTGATGACTGTCAGGTGATAAGCCAAGATAAAAAGTTCATGCTTTAACAGTATTCCCATGTATCACAGCCTTGCCAGCTATGTAAGCAGCATGCCACTGTAATCAAATTTCTCTGGAATAGAACGTTGTTAGAGCTATTAAATGTCTCAACTGGAAACATCCCATATGGCTAAATTGAAAGGTGGCAACTAAACAGGCTGAACGAACATGTGTTCATTTAAGTAGCAAGCCCCAATTTTTTCCATCCTCAAACATACAGTTTGCAAGATCACTTTTTTACTGAGATTTATTTTGAGCAACCAGCTGATTTCTCTTAAGATTTCTGTCAGAAGATCTTTTCCTTATAGTACAAAATGTTGCAAAAATGTCACTGCACAAGCAGTCAAAATGTTCAGGTTCATCTTCATTTGGGTCACAGACCCAATAATGGTCTGAAGTCCAAAGTTGGGTTTCCTTTTCACAAGCAAAATCGCTTTACTAAATACCACTTGTACTCTATCTTCCCTCATCTGATACAACTTAATGGGAGGAACAGATGTACTAACAATCTATTCCTTAAAATGGAAGCAGAAAAAAGATGTTGTTTGCCTAAAGAAAAATCTTTGAAGATATGGGGGTAGGTATACATTTTGTTTATTTTGTTTTCTGTTGTGTTGTTGTTATTGTTTGTTTTATGGATTTTTGTTTGTTTTATGGATTGTCCTTAGTTTTGACCTCTCCATTAGCAAGTTCTTATTTCCTGGCCTCTAACCTCATTGAAAGAACTTTAGACAAGAATAGATGTAGTTTTGTTGTTGTTTGTTTGTTTGTTTTTAATGTGTGTATGTGTGAATTTATATGCATCCATTAAATGCATTATAAAGAATAATGCATTTGGATTTCTATCTCTGTTAATACTTCAAATAATCTGCAAAACTATACTTAGAACAAAAATAAAAGCAACTATTATTAAAAAAAAATACTAAAACATATTTATAGAATTAGAAAAAAAAAAAAGTCTAAAAATATTTTAATCACTAATTTGCTTCACCATAAATAGATTAGTTCTTCCATTTACTTTAATTCAGTGTGATCGATCAGAATCTGTATTATTAATCCAACTTGAAATGAAACACAAAATCTCAAAAGCTTGGGTTGTTCTTTGGAGTATAAATTGGTCAAATAAGATTTTAGCTGGCTGATATGCTAATGTTGCTAATAAATAACAGCTTAAGAAAACTGCACTTCAAGAACTTTTAGTAAAATAAGATCACTTTTTAACATATTAAGTGTAAAGTGATAATTGAAATTTTGACTATCTATTTAAAAGCAGGTAAGGTGTGGATGTGTTTTTTTGTTTGTTTGGTTGGTTAGTTAATATTTTTATTTATTTTTATTTTTATATTTTTATTTTTTTTTATCTTTTAGTAATAGTAGATATATTCTATGTAACAGCTGTTCTGAACAAATCCCAGATAACTTTAAGTCCGTATTCACAACATCATGGTCTACTTAAGGAAAAGGATTACTATTGCCCCTCTCTGAGATGACCTTCGGCCAGTTTTTCATGATGTTGAAAGCTGGGCCTCATGCATGGGCTAGCTTTCAGCAAGTTCTCTAATATGATGGTAATCCTCCCTGTTTTGGGCTGTGATAATCTTTCTAATATTTCTTCCTTCACACCCCCTCCCCACTCCCCCCCCCAAGCACACTCCCTTTAGTGACAATCTTTGTTTTTAAATTTGACCTTTTCTTGCTGTCTGATAAAATTTTGAGAATTGAGGCATTCTCAATAGCTGTATAAGCATCAACAGTAGACTCTGGGTAGTTGGTTTTGACCTGCATGAAACTGTTATCATTGTTTTCTCCAGTATTTTATCTTCTTCTGCTTGTAGGTATTTGTTTTATTTCAGACTGAAGACTCATCAAGTCGTCATTCATTAATATTTGTCATTACTTCAGAGTAATCAATATGCTTTAACAAAACAACAACAAACGCACAAGAAAACTCCACAACAACAACAACAACAACAAAACACATTAAGAGTACTGAACCCTTGTACTTATAAAAGTCTTATAAACATCAACAGGATATTTAAATATGAACCACAGATAAATACGATGAAGATTGGCCTTCTAAAGCAAACCTCCTACTGACTTCACTGAGGCTATGATTTCTTTTCCAGATCAGCTTGCATACGTTTATGAGTAAAAAACAAACAAACAAGCAAACAAACAAATAAATAGACAACACATATAATTCAGAATGAATAATTCAACAAAGTCTATTTAAAAGGACTGTCCAGGAAAGATTTACACTATTCATTTTAAAAGAAAGAAACAGAAAATTGTAATAAATGAGTTGGTGACTTTTTTGAGCTATAGCTGTATAAAAATATTTCCCTCTGGACAGAGGTGTTACTTTTATTGTGCAAAAAATATTCTTCAATCTTGAGCTTCAGGCATTTTCTCAGGATCTGAGTAAATGGTCTACCTTTAGAACAATATTTTATCATGATTGCCCTTTAAACTAGCTACTACTTAGATGACAGAGCATTCAGCGTTTTGATAGTTTGGCTCATTGGACGTAGTCATGCTACTGAATAGCCAGCAGTGACACATACAGTTTCCTACATCAAACCATTAAAAGAGAAAACTGTTTTATATGGAAAACAATTAAGTGTTTGCCAGGAATGCTAAACCTGTTCAGCATTCTGTTCCCTGAATCCACAGAATATCCCTATTTCTAATTTGAAAAAAACAAACAAACAAACAAACAAACAAACAAAAACACACACAAAAAAAACACACTATGGAAATAAACAAGACAGAAAATCTCAAGTTATATTTTTTGGTTCCTTAAAGAAAGAAATTGGATAGGAAATACAAGTATCAAGTAAATAAAAACAGAGAAACAAAATGCGATCTTCACTCATCTACGGAACAACATGCTACTCTTTGAAAGCCAGAGATCAGCCACAGATTTGAAAAACTACAAAGTGATCTGAAGTGTGAACACAAAATATGTATATTAAAGATTTTAAAAGAAAAAAGAAAGGGAAAATAATGAAAAATTGAAAAATTGAAGTGTACATATAACCTTGTCATTGCACTACTCATATTATTTGATATTGTGAAAACAGTCAATTTTAGAACTGTAGTGAATTAATAATGTTCACTAAATCCTGATTAGTTTTGCCATTAGCTAGTACAGACGTCTTGCAGTGACATAATATGCTTACTAGTTCCTTGTAAATACAGCATTTTAAATTATTATATTAATAGAATTTTACTCCTTTTGCTGTTTTCCCCAGTGCACCGTTCTTTTCACTCTACTACAGTGTTGAGAAGAGAAGAGAAGAGAAGAGAAGAGAAGAGAAGAGAAGAGAAGAGAAGAGAAGAGAAGAGAAGAGAAGAGAAGAGAAGAGAAGAGAAGAGAAGAGAAGAGAAGAGAAGAGAAGAGAAGAGAAGAGAAGAGAAGAGAAGAGAAGAGAAGAGAAGAGAAGAGAAGAGAAGAGAAGGGAAGGGAAGGGAAGGGAAGGGAAGGGAAGGGAAGGGAAGGGAAGGGAAGGGAAGGGAAGGGAAGGGAAGGGAAGGGAAGGGAAGGGAAGGGAAGGGAAGGGAAGGGAAGGGAAGGGAAGGGAAGGGAAGGGAAGGGAAGGGAAGGGAAGGGAAGGGAAGGGAAGGGAAGGGAAGGGGAAGGGGAGGGGAGGGGAGGGGAGGGGGAGGGGAGGGGAGGGGAGGGGAGGGGAGGGGAGGGGAGGGGAGGGGAGGGGAGGGGAGGGGAGGGGAGGGGAGGGGAGGGGAGGGGGAGGGGAGGGGAGGGGAGGGGGAGGGGAGGGGAGGGGAGGGGAGGGGAGGGGAGGGGAGGGGAGGGGAGGGGAGGGGAGGGGAGGGGAGGGGAGGGGAGGGGAGGGGAGGGGAGGGGAGGGGAGGGGAGGGGAGGGGAGGGGAGGGGAGGGGAGGGGAGGGGAGGGGAGGGGGAGGGGAGGGAGGGGAGGGGAGGGGAGGGGAGGGGAGGGGAGGGGAGGGGAGGGGAGGGGAGGGGAGGGGAGGGGAGGGGAGGGGAGGGGAGGGGAGGGGAGGGGAGGGGAGGGGGAGGGGAGGGGAGGGGAGGGGAGGGGAGGGGAGGGGAGGGGAGGGGAGGGGAGGGGAGGGGAGGGGAGGGGAGGGGAGGGGAGGGGAGGGGAGGGGAGGGGAGGGGAGGGGAGGGGAGGGGAGGGGAGGGGAGGGGAGGGGAGGGGAGGGGAGGGGAGGGGAGGGGAGGGGAGGGGAGGGGAGGGGAGGGGAGGGGAGGGGAGGGGAGGGGAGGGGAGGGAGGGGAAGGGAAGGGAAGGGAAGGGAAGGGAAGGGAAGGGAAGGGAAGGGAAGGGAAGGGAAGGGAAGGGAAGGGAAGGGAAGGGAAGGGAAGGGAAGGGAAGGAAGGGAAGGGAAGGGAAGGGAAGGGAAGGGAAGGGAAGGGAAGGGAAGGGAAGGGAAGGGAAGGGAAGGGAAGGGGAGGGGAGGGGAGGGGAGGGGAGGGGAGGGGAGGGGAGGGGAGGGGAGGGGAGGGGAGGGGAGGGGAGGGGAGGGGAGGGGAGGGGAGGGGAGGGGAGGGGAGGGGAGGGGAGGGGAGGGGAGGGGAGGGGAGGGGAGGGGAGGGGAGGGGAGGGGAGGGGAGGGGAGGGGAGGGGAGGGGAGGGGAGGGGAGGGGAGGGGAGGGGAGGGGAGGGGAGGGAAATAAGTAAAAATCTAGAGATTGGAGAATGACAAATTTTGTTAAGGGATTAATTCCATTAAAATTAAAGGGTATTAAGGGAGAAACTGGAAAGTCTAATTCCTTCTAATGACTAAAAAGTGTTTAGTTGTGTATTTGTTTAATCGTTATATGGTCATTCAATTCTTCCTTTTCCACTGCTAATTAAATAAAATATGTTGGATAAATAAAGGTTCTTCATTTTTCTTTCAAGAAATGTGGAAGGTTTTCCTATTAGGGAGAACAGAAATGGAAGGAGTGTGGCCTTGCTAAAGTGGGACCAGAATACTGTTTCCAGGTTAGCACCTATCACAGGAAAGAGCACAGAGTAGGAACATTTGAGGACTCCTGAAAACTTCACACAGTGAAAATCACAATAGAAGCAGTGAAAGAGGTAATAGTAATGTTGTTGACACCACCAAGGAAGAAAAGGTGTGAGTCTCCAGAGTATTTCAGCTTGCCCTGCAAGGCCATCTTCTATTGACTCTATAGGAAACCTTTGTGATTGACATCCTCAGTTACACAAATCTCCTGTAAACATTTTATGGTATGGTCAAAAGAGAAGCAGTGGAAGTCATTTCTTTGCTTGATCTCATTAAAAGCCACACCACTCATTTTCAGTCTTGAAATTAGACTTCTGTCACATAAAATCTTGTTTCTCTACTGCTTATTGATTTGAGTTATTGATATTATTTGTCACTCGTTGTGAATGCCAATGTCACACAGCTAAGCCAAACAAGATGAAAGTTATACCTGCAGAGGGAGCAACAGGGGGAGCAACAGTGCCTAATGTACATTTGAGTTTGGAATTAGACAAGCTCAACTCTTTATAGAAGGCATTTACATTTGGTGCTTCATTTTGTTGAAAAAATATTTGTAAGATAAAGGAGCAAACTGTATAAAATATTTTGTTATTTCTTTTTAATAATATACGCATGAAACTTCTTTTGTAGGAAAAAAATAAAATAAAGGATCAAAAAGCAGTTTAAATATCACCTTAAAGGAAAATATAGTTGTTGTTTTTATATATTTTTTTTTCTAAAGTATATATATATAAAAATAAATAAAATAAATAATAATACTTAAAAAAAATGTACAATCCAGAACCTGTATGTGGTATCTGTTGTTTTAACTGTAGACTACAGATTCAGCAGTACTTCTGATTTCATTTGTGGATTTTTCTTTTTTTCTCTTTTTGTTTTTGTTTTTGTTTTTGTTTTGGTGTTTTTCGTCTTAATGTAGTATTGCCCATATTTATGTGCCCTTTTAGTTTGCCAAGCTTGCAGATTTTCTCAAATATATAATTTCTTATATCATCTGTTGGAAAAGTAAAAAAAAAATCCTTACTAAGCTACGACATCTATCACCAAGTTTGTCATTTCTGTCATCACTGGTGCTTTCCTAAATTATTCACATATTTAAAAAGATCACTGATATGGTAGTTACTCTCCACTTCAGTATTTACTTACATTCAAAAGAGCATTTGCTGTTAACAGTTTATGCGATATAGTGTAAACAGAACATTAAATAAGACTAATTTTAATGAAGAGACTTTTAAAGACAGCTTAAGGGAGAAACAGAGGATCAAATTCCATTTATGAACTACACAACTAAGAATGGCCGTTGGTACCACTATAATTCTATTTCTCCACTGGCAAATTAAAGGTCAGGATAGAGCTGGAATACATTTATATGATATTCTTGTAATACGTCTTTAGTTTGTTCATTGAAGTTTCCAACACACATCTCTCTGCCAGTGTTTATGGAGACAACATTTTGTTGAATACAATATAGGTACAAATAAATAACTGTCTGAAACTTAGTCTATTTACATATTAGATGTGATCAGGACCTCGGACCTGCTCATACACTCATTTCATTTTCTGTAGTGCTTCGGTATGCAAGTATGAACTTGGAAATTCAAGGAAATACTTTTGCTGAACCGTTTTGTTAGTTTGCCTTTCCACCTTCATTCATTTTGTTGTTGTTGTTCCTTTGTTTCTTTGTTCTTTTTTGTTGTGTGTGTGTGTGTGTGTTGTTTTTTTTTTTTTCTTTATTTCTATGTTTGTTTTGTTTTGTTACCTTGTAATATTCTGAAATACAGCATAAAATATTCAGAAGTGCCTAAGGGCCATTATAAGAAAAAAAAAAAAAAAAAAAAAGACTGAAGTGAGACTGTAATGAGACTTTGCAGACAGCTATAATCTGCAGGCATCATAATATTCAAATATAAAGTTTTTTGGGCACTATACCCCAAATTTACTCAGTCTTTACAGGGTTAGGTTCAGCATCTGAGTTTTTTGTGGATATAGAAATCAGATGGTCCTCTGCCTAAATCTCTCTGGAGTTGGCTTTGGGGTGCAATCTCAGAGTATGCATAAAACAAGAGAAATGGAACTGATGTCTTTCAAACTGCCTTAGTATTTTCTGCTCTTTTTTGAAGTGTCAGTGGAAGAGAAAGAACCTTTTATTTTTTATATCTTGATCAGAAATTTCACCAGGTTGCTTCTTTCCCTATTTCCATTCTTAGCTTAGTGAATAAGACTTGCATCACTAGTTGACACACCAGATGGGGTGATCACCTTCTCTCCTTCTTTGTAAAAGCCATGATACAATTCAGACTTCGATTCATTTGACTAGATAGAGGGAGTTAAAGAAGCTATAGGCTAGTGATTACTGTAATCTGGAGTCCTTCCTTTCAAGAACTGATTGGTATTTTAGATTAGACTTTCCTGGACTCCCACTTGATTTATCTGAAGAAACAAGCTTTGTTTTGATCTCTCTTAACCATTGAAGTGACATCGTCTTGCTTAGATTTTAATGACTTGTGGGGAAATTAGTTTCATAAATCACATAGGAACTTGGAAGAGTTGACTTCTACACATTAAGCTATAGGATAGGTACTTATTTGATTATACTAACAATGAGAAAAAAAGGTGTTGTCATATTGAATCTAATAGTAAAAATGAATTATCGATATTAATAATATATATCATAACTTTGTAATAAACTATTGGTTCTTTTTTGATTCTTCATAACTATTTGCTTTAGATCGTTTATCTTTTCTCTCTCATTTTCCTGTATGGATCTGCTAATGGTGCAAGAACACCACAGACTGAAACCCAGACTGCTGTATGTTGCAGAAGAAGCAGCAGGAGTTCCTAGATGTTTCCTTTCAGAGAAGATGAGCAGTAGCCAAATTACTCACCTTGATCACAGAACTGGCAATGTCTGATGCTTGAGCTTGTCAGCTTCAGGTGAAGAAGAAGGACTATTTCTGTCCTGACTATTTTTAACAATGTATAAACCATACAAATAAAGATTGGAGTAGCAACAACTTTCTGAGCAAAGCTTGCTTGAAGCTTGAGTGGTAGTAAAAGTAGCAGTCCTGTCCTAAGAGAATTGCTCCTACAATTGAGTCACTGTTGAGGCTTTTGCATTGATTCACACATTTTGTTTTCATGCCATTAATAAAAATGTAGAAACATGTTAGTTGGAGAAGTTTCCTTTACAATAATCTCTCTTTGATAGCTAAAAGCAGTGACTCAAAAGTTTATAATTTCTTATTAGACTGAGTAAATGGATGGGACTTCCTTTGCCAAAATTTTTACACAGACTGTACTTTATCTTTTTGTTGTTGTGAATATTCAAAGCTGTATTAATTTCCTAATAATGAGCAAAGGTTAAAAAGTTTTCCACAGCAGTAAGTGATGCACAGTGGAAACCTTTTGCTAGGCCAGCTTTGATTTCAAATAAAACTTTTATTCTTTAATACTGTCTATGTTAGTGGGGGATATTCATTACTGATAGTGAAGGACAGCAAGAAGTTTCCATCCCGTGTGCAATCATTGTAAATAATAATTATAAAAAGACCTACAACCCTGAAATAAAAGTTGTGCTGCATTTGTATTTTTTGAGAGCAAATTTTAGCATTAGCCCCTCAGGATTCACATGAGCAAGACCAATATAAGATTACTACTGAGATTTGACTGCTCAATGGCTTCAATACGGCAAGGAACCAATTTGAGGGGAAAAACGATTTAAAAAAAAAAAAAAAAAAAAGCAATGAAGTCAGGGAATTTGAGAGCAAAATTTACAAAATGATTTCTCATGCACTTCACCCCTATGTCATTCCCTCCCTTGAGTATCAGGCAATGTTATGGTGTGTTGCTATAACAACACTAATTAATTATAGTGGGATTTCATGTGTTGCAGTAAAAAGTCAAGCCACAGTAGTCCTATTTTATGTCATAGCCAGTGGTGTAAAACAGAGCTGTATGATACTGAGATCAAACATAGTGCAGTAATTACCAAGAATGGCTAGCTTGTGTTGAGGCAGTGCATATACATCTACCTTTATGTTTTGGATACATGAATGATCCTCAAAAATACTGACACATTTCACACTGTATATTAGAAAGCAAGTTGAAACTATGTGAAATTTGTACAAAATGGTAAAGACTTTGCAGAGCTATCTCTCGTAAAGATCGTGTTTGTCATGCATCCAGACTTCTGCTAAATCAAAGTTAGAAGTTAAGGGACACCAGGTGTTCCGAAGTGAGTGTGAAATCTAACTTGTGATAGATGGTGATTGGACCATTGCTGGTCCAATCATAAGATTGAAACAATTAATATGAAGTATTACAAATCCAAGAAATATACCTGAGAATAGCATTATCAAGTTCTCTAATCAGACTTCACTATGCTAAGATATTACTACAGCCATAAAGATACATGTTTGTTCAGGGAAAGCTGATGGTCCCTTTTCATGATTGTTACCAATATTTTTTGTTGTTGTTTATTTTTGTTATTTTTTTCTTTCTAAAAGAACTTGTGATATGAAAGGTTTAGATAAATACTGCTCACTCTATAGATTAATGCTTATGGAAGAAAGAATAAATATTAGGACTGCCCATAATACATTGTCCTGGTTTCAGTTAGGACAGAGTTAATTTTCCTTCTAGTAGCTGGTAGGGTGCTATGTTTTGGTTTAGGATGAGAAGAGTGCTGATAACAGCCTGATGTTTTAAATGTTGCAGAGCAGTGCTCACACCAAGCCAAGGACGTTTCAGCTTCTCACTCTGTCCTGCCAGCGGGCAAGCTGGGGGTGCAGCAAGAGCTGGGAGGGGACAGACTCAGAACATCTGACCCAAACTGGCCAAAGGGGGTATTCCATACCATCTGATGTCATACAAAACAAAATATAGAGGTGGCTATCTGGGGGGGGGAACAAGACCGGTTGCTTGGGGTTAAGCTGGGCATCAGTCAGTGGGTGGTGAGCAATTATTGTATATCATTTGTTTCATACACATTATTATTAGTAGTAGTAGTATCATCATTAGTGTTGTTATTATTATTGTTATTATAATTTTCCTGTCTTAATAACCTGTCTTTATCTCAACTCACAAGCTTCACTTTCCCGTTTCTCTTCCCCCATCTCAGAGAGGGAAGAGGGAGGGCGAGCGAACGGCTGTGTGATGTTTAGCTGCTGTCCAGGTTAAACCACAACATACCTTTACATGTCAGTGGCTGAAGCACTGCAAGATAGAGGAGAAGGATCGTGTGAAAAATTATGATGCCAAATGGATGAAATATGTTTGATAAAATATAAATATATCCCCTTAAGTGACACTTTTTCATTTTTTTAATATATTATTTAGGATGAAAATCTAGGGTGATCTTTCTATATATAGGAACCTACATTTTCACTTGTTGAAAGTCAAAATAGCTATTCTATGTCTTTTTTCATCATAGCATGACTCATAGCTGTTCTGGAAAAAGAGCAACAATAAGCAAAAAAGACACACAGATGCTTGATTGTCTGCTTTCTGCAATCTCATTAGACAGTCTTAGGTAGATTTTGGGTTGCAATGTTCAGCAACATTACAGCCTAAATTTTCATTTACACCAGTGTAAGAGGAAGAAGCTAACCAAAAGTGATAAAGCAAAAATAAGGCAGAAGCCTGTAGAATAACACTGTAAGTTTAGTACTTCTTTGCTTATGCATTGGAAATTAATATGGGTGTGATCCATTTTCAGAAATGATGGATACCTCACCATTTGTTCAATGCTAGCTCCGAAGGATGTAGAAAGACCTTTTCTGTATAGAAATAATAACTCTGAGGGTCATTTAGAAATCTAGGGTAAATCATAGAATCATACTATTGTTTAGGTTAGAAAAGACTTCCAAGATCATCAAGTCCAACTGTTAACCTAGCACTGCCAAGTCTACCACTAAACCATGTCCCTAAGCACCACAACTACAGATCTTTTGAATACTTTCAGGGATGGTGACTCAACTGTTTCCCTGGGAAACCTTTGCCAATGCTTCACAACCTTTTCAGTGAAGATTTTTTTCCTAATAGTCAACCATTGTGACATCACTTGTGACCAGCCTCCAACTGGATTTTAATCCATTTACCACGACTCTTCTCAGATTCAATGAATTATTGTTTACCAGTGGAGCTACTTTAATGAAGCACATGTTATTATAACCAACTGAAGAAGTAAAGTAAACATATTGGCTGAAATTGCCAATGTTCCCTCAGCAGCTTCCTAGAACATCTTTTCATTACTATGTAAAAAATATATCAATGACAAAGCAACTTGGAAACAGAAAAATAGGACCACAGATGTGAGACTGTTGTAGACCCAGATCTGCCAGTCTAAGAAGTTCTTCAGGAGCTACATCGGAGGTGTATAAATTCATCTTGCTAAAACTAAGATGCTATCAAGACTTTTATTACCATCAGGACTAAAAAACGCTTTTCAGTTTTTCTGTTTCTCTACCTCAGACTTGCATAAGTGGTCATTAAGAAATTCTAAGCTTGGGGAAAAACAAGTTCATTAGTCAAAACAGTTACAAAAAGGAGCACAAACGTCAGTTTTGGTCACTCTTGCAAATTTGTGCCTGATAAACAGGCAGTCATATGTTTAAAGTTAAAACAATATATATATATATATATTGTTTTATATATATGTTTTGTATATATATATATATATATATATATATATAAAGTTAAAACAATATATATATATATATATATATATATATATATATATATATATATATATATATTGTTTGTTGTTGACGTTTCCTGTACTGAAGTGTGCTTTACATTGAAGTTACATATTCTGACCTTTTTAAAGTCATACAGGTCTGGAGTATTCTGATTAAGCTTGCACAAGCCTTTTTGTGTTAACAGTGAAGAAAAAATGCTGCCAACTCTGGTTCATTTATAATTTTTTTTTTTTTTTGAATTATTATATTAGTTATAGTGTTGCTTCAGGATATTCAGAACCATCATACAAAGACTAATCATTAGATTTCACATCAGAACTGTTGGTATCCTTGTTAATGAGAGGGTACATTTCTTCATTTGTCCAGGTGGTGAATTTCAGCTATGTTTGGACACTTTTTCCATCTGATATCACAACATACAGAACAGTTTATTTGCATCTGATTTCAGATCACAGTAATCAGAGCCAGCAACAAATCTAGGGAATAAATAAACACATAAATAAATAATTAAGGGGCAAGCTTCCAAAGGCCAAAACCAAAGATGCTTGTTTTACTAGGAGAAAAACCTCTATAATTCATTAATTCATTAATGAATATCAGTGTTGACTGGATATTTTAAGATACTGGAATGCATCATTCTCCGATGGATATGACTAGAAAACAAAAAAAAACAAAAAAACAAAAAAAAAAAAAAAAAAACACCTTTCAGCAAAATTTAAAAGAGGATTCTAGTCTTTTGATCAAAATACCTGGAGTGTTTTTCCAGTGGAAAGGGTATGAAGATGACAAATTAATGGTCTTTTGTCTGTGTGCTGTCACATGTTATCCAACATGTACATTAAAGACTCTTTGCTTGTTTATTCAAATGACATCTGTCTCAGTATCCATGCTTGGCCATTCTCAGAATTAAACACACATTGAATAAGAATGCTTGAGGTGCCTTCGTCTTCAGCCCAGGAAAATGAAAATGATACCTAATGTGTTATCTTGTCTAATATTTCACTTGTTATCCAGTTTTAAATGCATTTGAATCTTAAGATACTTTAGTATATGGCATCCTGAGATTTTACAAATGCTTAAAAAGTCCTTGTTGCCAATGTTAAAATTGACTGTGAACTTCTCAGTAAGCTAGCTGGCTGAGCATAAAATAAATATGCTTGCACGATCCATCTTATCTGCCACTGATCGTTCAATTTCAGATTATAACCTGCAAGGGAAATGTTCTGTTTTTGTTGTTGTTAGCAATAGTTGCTTGGTTTTTTTTTTTTTTTTTTTTTTTTTTTTTTTTTTTTTTTTCTTTTTATTCTGGTGAAAATAGATTCATTGTTGTCTGTCTTACTGAAAAGTTTCCTGTTTTCGACCTTTCACACTATCACACTAGGACAAGCAACTCATGGAATAGAACACATTTACATAAGAGGGGGAAATAATTCAACCTGCCGTGCAACTTGGACAAGAGAAAGTCATGAAACAGCACTTTGTAGAGAAGTGCCCTCTCTGGAGCTTCAGTAGCATCCAATTGACTTTGAACACTTCCAGTGAAACACCTGCCACTTGGCTCGACAAGTCCTGCATTCACTAGGTACACAGATAAGCCAGGATGCACTTTTACTGTATGGATCATATTTTTTCAGTCTGCAATATATAAAATTCCAAGCCAAAAATGTATTTGTTTAATTCTGTTTAAGTTAAGAACACTTTATTTTCCTTCCATTCTTTTGTATAGGGAGATTTGTTGTTTTTGAAAACTACGTATTCTGGTATAGATTGATGAATCTGCTACAGATGAGCAAGATGCCCTAGGTGACCCATTTACCCTTCCCCAGTAGGGTACCAGCTGCCAATTGCCCCCACTCTGTGATGGCTTGTCCTTCTTCTCACCTTGTCATCAAGCCAAGACTGCACACTGTAGGAGCACAGGTAAGCATCTGCCTCTCTAATCACTGCCAACAGCTCTCTATTATCAGCTGCCAGGGGTGCTTCAAAGAAATCTGCACAACTTCCTCCAGATGCATATACCAAGTGTTTTTATGTCTGCAACAAATTCTGCCTTTGCAACACAGGGAAAACTCAAATGTCAAATCTGTTTCCAAAGTTGCATTTCAGCTCACCATGAAACATAGTACATGTTAGTGAACTTTTTTTCCCACCTTAACTAACAGGCATTCCCAGCTTGACTAAGTGCACAAACTTCATCTACATAATAGAAATATCTTTTCTGATGAAATCATGTTTTGATCTCATTTTTAAAATTAAATTAAAAATGATGAGATCAGCAGCAATTGGTTGTCTTTATGAACTTATCCATTGTTCCTTTGATAAATGGAGAAGGATCATTTTTTGTCTGCTATGTTTCTTCAAGTATACTTCAGATATTTAGAAAAATACTTGATTTTCCAAGCTGATTTATTTGCCTATGATGATGTAAAAAGTGTTCATGTACTCCCTTCTGCTTTCATACGCTCCTGCTGACTTCATGCAATTGTAAGAGCTGGTACCAGCAGACTGCTATGCAAAATAGAGGTCTTTGGAATATGAAAAAAAAAATAAAATAAAATACATTTCAAGAATCTCCTACTATAAAAACAACAACAATAAACCCTCAAGGGCCTGAAATTGAAACCCCAAAATCTCAAGTAATGAGAAAGTTTAATGAAAAAGAATGTCAGGAACAACCTGATTTTGCTATCTGTTTTCCACAGAAAAGTCAAATTGAAATAATATTTTAATTATTCTAACCTAACTGTTATGCCACCCTAGCCATTCTTCAAAAGCAGAATGAAACTTTTAAGTAAAGGCATTATATTTGTGCAATAATATATGCAAAGTCTTTATTTCCATCACAAAAGAGACTATAACCTAATAGTCTTCCTCAACATATAATGTAAAACATTCTGCTTATTATCATCATTATGATTTTTTTTTATAATACAAAGTCCCATATGTCACCAGATGACAAATCGAACAATAAGTATAGTTTGAATCATCTTGATACACACTTCTGCCCAGCAATTTTTCAGACACTCATTTTGATATACTCGAAATGATTGGAAACATTCAGTGAAAAGTTTTAGTATTGAAACTGTCAAAATCTGTGGCAAAAGAAAAAATGCAAGAAATATTTTCATAGGCAGAGTTTTAAAATTTAGCTACATTTCAGAATGATCAGGGAGAACTAAGAATTTCTCTTCTTTCATCTCCATTTTACAAAGAAGCCACCTTTCTAAAACAGTTGATGAAGATTTTTGGCATTTTTCTTTGCAGTATTTGGTGGCTTTGGGCTTGACATACTGACTGCTGTGAATACCCATTTACCTATCAGTTAGAAGTACAGAGGCTGTCAGAGTTTGTCACAGCTTTTAATTATTACCATAATAAGGGTTATAGAACATAAGGTACTTGGTTGATTGTATGGTCAATATTCATCTCTGTGTGGTGATATCAGTAGTGAATATATAAGCTTTTTTTTTTTTTTTTTTTTACAGTGTTCCAGGATATAGTGAAATGTAAATATTGGGCATAGATAATTTCTTTATCACTTTGAAGAGAAAAGACATTTGTGAAGCTTGACAGTGTTGTAAATATGTTTTATATACTACACTGTTAAAAATTGCCTTATATTTTTCTGCTTTCTATAATTTACAAAGAAAAAAGAATACTTTGGTGTGTGTGTTTTTTCCCGTTTTTTTTTTTTCTGCTTTCTGTAATTTGCAAGGACAAAACGATAAAACTTTTTCCCCCCTAAGTTTAATCTCCTTTAAGTACATACTTGTTTACAATTGTGAATATACAGTTATACTTGCAGCACAGTTAGAATAGTTCTTCAGTCTTTTTACTACTACTACTACTACTACTACTAATTATTAGTAGTATTTTATTTTTCTGTTTGTTTAGAAAATGAAAAATTATTGTCAGTAAAAAAGCAGCCCTCCCTGAACTCTTACATATGCTGGATAAAATCATTCTTATTACAGTTTCTCAAACCTCTTATCTTAAATTTGAGTTTATTTCATGTAGGAATATATTAACATGCATAGGTATCCAGGTCTCTCTTAGAGATATTGATAGATGGTATCTGTTTCTGAAGTTTCAAGTTTTCTAACAGGAAGCAAGTGTAGCTTGGAAACAGATGGTATCTCTTTTGTTAATTCACTAGCACAACAGATGCTTTTTCCTCACCACCATATTTCCAAGTGGAAAGGTTGAGTTCCCATAATATCTGCCTTCTTCAGAACTTTTATTATTGTGTTAATACTTTTAGTTAAACACAGCTAATAATGTAGGGTCTCAGTATCATTATCTTGGTTTTGGTACAGCTCCATAGAGCAGAATTAAAGTGTGAGTAGCCTAAGACAATTTTCTTTCCTTACCAAGCATGAGGGAATAGACCATAAAATGTTAACATGAACTCCAGTAACTTAGTAGCGAAATAAAACAAAACATAAATTATGATGGCATAGTCCACTGTTCATTTCTATATAATTCATGCAGAAACAGTAGTTCACAGGACCATATGTATGAGGCAGATAGTTTCCCCTAATAAACAGTGATTTTCGTCAAAGTTGTTTGACTTGTAAGAATTATCCCAAGAGTTGATACATTATTCTTTTGTTTTAGAATTCTCAGAAAATAAAAAGGAAAATATTCCTTTATACTTTATTTTTCTTAATAATTGTTATTATTTTTTAAAAAAAGTAATAGTGAAGTGAACCAAAAGCCAGTAAATAAAGCTATGTATGAGCTTATTCTGATTGCAATTACTTACACTTTGTTGCTGGCTGTCTGCTGAGACAAAAGAACATCATGTGAGGGAGCATAGCCAAGTAACATTACATCATATCAGCAAAGGTGGAGAGTTCGGTCAGTGGCACTCGGCAGGATGGAGACCAGTGACAGCGGACAAAAAATAATGGGTGTCAAAAGAGCTATAAGGCAGAAGGGCAGCGTTCAGACAAAGCCTGGAGAAAAAAGTTGTCTCAGTGGGTAGGCAATGAATTATTTGCTCAGGACAAAGCAGCTATTTTTTGGTTTAGTGTTTTTATTATTTTTTTTTGGTTGGTTGGGTGTTTTGTTTGTTTTGTTTGTTTTGTTTTTCTTACATACACATTTCAGGATACTCATTTCCTTAACAAAACTGTTTAAAAAATGTAAATCAAAAAAATAAACCATGGAGAAATTTCAAATCAAAGGTAGTAGTTCTCTGATGCTAGGGGTTAGAAGTTGCTTTTTTTTTTTTTTTTTTTTTTTTTTTTTTTTTTTTTGTCAGTATCTTCTCTGGTCTTGAATACTTGGGGTGGGATTTATTTGTTTTCTTCCTTCCCAGCCCCTCCTATTTGCTTGCTTTGTCCATTCCTTTTTTTTTTTTTTTTTTTTTTTTTTAATATATATGTATGTATATATATATGATTTAATATGTAAAGATTCCCATATGGTTGAAGGAAATAAGGACTGATGGCAGGAAAGTTTTTCAATGAGTTTTTAGGTGAGTTTGCTTTTGCACATGCACCACCAGCAAAACTATGAGGAATATTATGTGACACATTTTAACTCTTCAAACAGAATAGCACTTCTGTCTTTGTACCTACTCTGCCACCCCTATAATAATCCAGTACTTGAAAATAAATTCATCTTCTACTTTTTTTTTTCCTTAGAAAATAGCTCATGATTTCTCAACCATGAATTATCAGTGGCCCTGCTGTTTTCATGTGTTCATCTCAAAGATATCTTAATGAGACCTCCTACTTGGCATTTTTCTTATGTTGTACTCGGATTCTACTCATATTTTTCTTCTGTGGATGTACTTATTAAAATATTTATGTATTGTCAATTTAAGTTTTGTAAAGACAATAAATACTTGCTATCACTTTTTTAGCATTAGCTATTTTGTAACACAGATCATCAAAATAAAATCACCTTTTCAAAAAAAAAGAACACACAAAAAATGCATTTATTTTCTCAAAAACAGTTGTAATTACCATTTTTATTTTTCCTAACTTGATTTATATTTTCAATACATATTTCCAAATACTAATGTGAAAGAAGAACTAAAATACTGTCAGAACAGGAGGTCTTTCACTCACTGTTTACACAATTAAAGGCACAACAGGGCAAAAGAGAAGGTGTTCTTCTAGTGTGTACCATCAACAAAACAATGGGGATGTAGCCTTTAATGTGGAAAAGAGGATTAGCTGTCATCAGTTTCAAAACCATATCAGAGGGAAATCATGGTCAACCATCATTATGTAAAGTGTTTTATTATTTTGTTGATATTCTATCAATAAATTAAAATGTATCAAATACAGGTTGAAAGATTTGCAACAGGAACCAAGAAATCAACGCATAGTCCCTGCATCACTTTAGCACACATCAGTGCAGTAACTTCCACTTAAACAAAATTAAGCTGTGTTACTTGCATAGTTCTTGTTTGTTTGTTTTTCTGTTCTATGACAGCATTTAAAATCTGTAATCTAGTACCATGTCCCTAATGTGTAAGACACTAAATATACAATAAAAGAAAGAAAGTTCTTATCCCTAAGAACTAAAGTTTAATAGGGGGGATAGGGGACAAACAAAAAATATAGAAAAAAAAAAAAAAAAAAAAGGCTTGAAGCAGACAGGGCAGATATGGTGTTAAAAAGTATCATTGATCAGCATAAGCTCTTTACACAAGCAGTTTGTGATTTTGTCTAGTGATTTTATCAGGCAAATCTACATTCTTCCCTTGTTAAACCTTCTTTTGAAATTGTAGCCCTTGCATTTGTTATTGAGGCAGCAAATATCTCATTTGAAGACTTAAAAAAAAAAAAAAAAAAAAAAAAAAAAAAAAAAAAAAAAACACCTTATTTTTCTAGCCTTTTTCCTTTTCATTAAAATTGTTAATGTCAGAATTGTTTCCAGAGCAGTTTATTCTAAATTGCTGCTCTGAACATTTCAGATTCTGTCTTCCTGCAATCTGGTCAAAGAAGACTGAAATCTGATTTTCATGAGAACTGCAGAAAGTCACATTTAGGTATATCTTTTCAGTTTCTGAAACAAAAAGAAATTTTCTTTATACTTAAGATATTTTTTTCCTTCTCAATCTCTCCTTGTCATGAATCACAAAAAAACAACTTGAAGGAAAAAGTGCATTGAATTTCAGTGTAAGGCACAGTCCAATTATTTCTGCAAGTACATGGCCTCAAGACATTGTGGTGATGAATGACTGAAAGAATAATGACACAAGGGATTGGTAATGACATCTGAAATCTTCTCCTCAGGATAATAGTTCCAGCCCACTAGTCTTTAGTAGTACAAAAGTTGTTAATTACTACAGGATCTTTCATTTCCAGAAAACTGTTCTCTGTTGTCTTATCCCTTGCAGATAAGCGGCCTCGTTGCAAACTACTCTCATCCTTAAATGTGTTTTAACAGAGGACATGGGGCAAGCAGAGGTCCTCAGTGTGGAACTGCAGAGCCACCCCAACTCCCAAGTTCTACTGCCTATTACAGCAATGTAACAACTGAACATCCCAGAGATGCACTTTGGGTTCCAGACTACACAATTCTTTATTGCCTTTCTGTGCTATTCCTGAATTTTTGACAGTGAGGTATCTGCACCTCACAAGATAGTTTATTCACCCTTTTTCACTGTACAGGGCTTTTGAAGGTGGAGCTGATAAATATTTATTTTCTTATTTAAAGTATATTTTTCCATTTAAAATGGCCTTTATCAAAAAAAAGGTCAACCTTTCTGTGGCAACAGCTTTTAAGATTTGTCTGTATATGTATGTGTTTTTCAGTCTTTTGCTGAAAAAAGTAAGATGGTGCAAAATTTTCTTCACTGAGGCCTTGAAGTCTAAAAATATGAATACAATCTGAGTGCAACATTAGAAAAGGGAAGTCTAAACAAGAGAAAATGGAGATGAATTTGAAAATGAAATTTTGAACATCTACTTTTTTTTTTTTTCCACCCCACAACCCAACAAATGTTTATCATAGAGCCATAGAATGATTTGGGTTGGAAGGGACTTTAAAGATCATTTAGTTCCAACCCTCCTGTCATGGGCAGGGACACTGTCCACTAGATCAGGTTGCCTCAAAGCTCTATCCTACCTGTCCCTGAACAATTCCAGGGATGGGGTATCCACAGCTTCTCTGGAAAACCTGTTCCAGTGCCTCACCACCCTCTGAGTAAAGAGTTTCCTAATGTCTAATCTAACTCTGCCCTATTTTAGTTTAAGGACCTCCTATAACTACGCTCCCTGAACAAGAGTCCCTCCCCAGCTTTCATGTAGGCATTTAGGCCTTTAGGCATTGGAAGGCTGCTGTAAGGTCTCCCCAGAGAGGCTTTCTCTTCTCCAAGCTGAAAAACCCCAACTCCTTCAACCTGTCTTCATAGGAGAGGTGCTCCAGCCCTTCTAACACCTTTGTGGCCCTCTTCTGGACTTATTCTAATAGATCAGTGTACTTCTTGTTCTGGGGGCTCCAGAGCTGAACACAATACTCTAGGTGGGGTCTCACAAGAGCAGAGTAGGGGGGAAGATCACCTCCCTTGACCTGCTGGCCACACTTCTTTTGATGTAGCCCAGGATACAGTTGTCTTTTGGGGTTTCAAGTGCACATTACTGGATCATGTTACATGGTACATAGGGACATGGTTTAGTGCATGATATTGGTGGTAGGGGGATGGTTGGACCAGATGATCTTGGAGGTGTTTTCCAACCTTAATGATTCATGAGTCTATGATTCTATGTTGAGCTTCTAATCAACCAAAACCCTCAGCTCCTTCACCTCACGGCTGCTCACAGTCTATTCTCCGCCCAGCCTGTATTTGTGCTTTGGATTGCCCCAGAGCAGGTGAAAGACATTGCACTTGGCCTTGTTGAACTTCATGAGTTTTGCACTAGTCCACCTCTCAAGCCTGTCAAGGTTCCTCTGGATGGCATCCTTTCCCTTCTAACATGTTGACTTAATCACACAGCTTGGAGTTATCAGCAAACTTGCTAACAGTGCACTCAATCCATCTGTCCATGTCACCAACAAAGACGTTAAACAGTGCCAGTCCCAATACTGACCCCTGAGGTACA
The DNA here is from genome assembly GCF_009819795.1 of Aythya fuligula. Lineage (NCBI taxonomy): Eukaryota > Metazoa > Chordata > Aves > Anseriformes > Anatidae > Aythya > Aythya fuligula. The sequence continues at coordinate 173,951,980 of NC_045559.1, read as the reverse complement.
CCACTTGTTACTGATCTTCATTTGGACATTGAGCCACTGACCACAACTCTTTGAGTGAGACCATCCAACCAATTCCTTTCCAACTATCCATCCATCAAACCCATGTCTTTCCAATTGGATATCATGTAGGACAGTGTCACGTGTTTTGTACAATCCAGGTAGATAACATCAGTTCCTCTTCCCCTATTCATTTCCCCAATTCTTTTCCAACAGTCCATCCATCAAACCCATGTCTTTCCAGTTGAGAGAGAAGGATATCATGTGGGAGAGTGTCAAATGTTTTTTACAATCCAGGTAGATGACATCAGTTTCTCTTCCCCTGTTCATAACTGCTGTAAATGCAAGGTTATCTGGGGTTTGGAAAGAATATAGTAATACAGACATAGAAATATGACACATACAAATGATTTTTTGTTTGTGTTTCTTTGTTGTTGTTGTTGTTATCTATTTTTATTTCTGTTTTCCAGAAAACACCCTTCTACTTCACTCATAATTTTGGAGTAGTTTTATCTTTACCTCTTAAAATGCTGAAAGAAATTTGTATATAGCTGAGAATATGGAGATATATATAAAAATGATGTAACACATTAAGTGTAAAATTATAGCCTCTAGCAATTTGGATTATCTTCTTTTTACCAAAAATAAATAAATAAATAAATAAGATCTTCTTTTTACCATTGACTTCAACAAAGAGAAGTGAAGATTCTACCTGCTTTAGTTTGGACAGGACATTTGTTTTCAGTGGAATTTTTACTGACACAGCTCCATATCATCACTGTCTGGATGCCCATGTAGATTTTGGGGCAGGTTTTTGTAAGACATTTGCATTTCTGATTGAAATTTTTACAAGCAGGAATTTCAATAGTTGAAATTTAATTAGCTGTGCCTCTAATCCAGTCACTAATCCAGACCAAAGGCCACTAGACCAGATCCAGAACATACAACAAGCCCTCGTTTCATCAGAAATACCATGGTAGTAATGACCAGGACATTGGTCCCATTTTAGGGTGCAGTAATGGAAAGTAATGTTGTGGGAGGAATGATACATCATCAGGACTGCATGAGAGGAAGGTCTGTATTTTGACAGAAAAAAAGTGCTTCAGCCTCTGTCTGGTTCTTTCCTATTACTATTTTTACATGGTTTATTATATTGAAGTTGAAATACTGCTGGAAGCTATATTCAATTTTGTTATCGTAAAGACAGTTACTATGTGTTCTTGTCTGTATCTTGGTTATAGCAATGTTGAGGACTGTATGCTTTGGTTTTAATTTTGTATATTCTTTACAGTCGCAGAAGCTGAAATGTTATAGAGAATGTTATGGTAGCACAGATTTCACAGCTGAGCTAAGGAAATTCCTGCTTCTGAGCTGAAAGAATATAAGATACACATAAGCATCAAAACAAGAGAGACATGATAGGATTTTCAGGAATGGATCCTTGAAGACAAGAATAAGGATTTAGAGAGTGATTGTGAAAGGAAGTCGGAAACCGATATGGAACTCAGGTAATGGAAAGACATCATGGAGAGAGGACATGAAGAAACAGCTTCTAGCTATAAAGTGTTAGAGAGACTTAGGGGAGGGAAAAATGTGAGAGTTAAAAAAGAATAGATCTGCAGGGGGAGAAAGAACTCAGATATTGACTGAAGATTAACAATAGGGGAGGTAAGCTAAGGGTGGGCTTTGATTGTAATTGATAAAAAGAACTAACAATACTTTTTTTTTTTTTTTTCCTTTATTCTTTCCTTGCTCTGCCTCTTATGCTATCTTCTCACTTACCCCCAGCAGAGTTTTACTTTGAAAAGTTATGAGAGATTTCATGTGGCCTATGAGCTTCCATTACAGATATAATTTTACGAACACTGAAACATTAGTGTGAGGGTCTTCAGTAGAAGAAGATTCAGTAAATATTGGCAGTGTCTCTATAGACTAATGAAATTAAGAAGCAAGGTGAAATGGGGAGAAAATTTGAAAGGAGAATACCTCCATAAACTAGGCAAACTTAGATAACTAGCAGATTTATTATATTTCAGACCTCAAAGAGCACTATGTATACGCACTTTGATTTTAAATTACTTGGTTATCTCCGTAACTGGGGTTGGGTGGAGGAGGGGGGGGGGGGGGGGGAAAGTTCACATTTGTGAGCTGTTTAACATATTTCATGTGCCAGTTTCTTGAGTAATTTTCATTTGCTTAGACATACGCAGATTCATTTGCAAAGGCATAAACTAGATGTTTGTCAGGATCATTTAATTGCTTGAGTGTCAAGCCTTCAGCCAGGGAGTCATATACAACCACATGCACTATTTAATGTCTCTGGCAAGAGCATGGATTGAAATCTACCACTTTCTGTTAATCATGCTGTAGTTCACAAACCATTCACCACAGTCATCAATCAGATCTATATGTGTAGTTTAATTTGTAAAGGGTGTATTCATGGACCGTATTTAGTTAGTTATATGAAGTGTGATAATTTCATATCCCCATCCTTCTCCTAATCGTACGTAATTTTTATCAGTGCAGATATGTTCATGGGATCACTGTGGTCATCAGAGTTTTAGGGAAAATAGTATATTACTTTTCTTTTTTTTTTTTTTTTTTCTGGAAAAAGGTAAAAGTGATGCTATAGAAGACTACTAGACTACTTCTGGATGTGCCTTCTACTCTGTTCTTCTAATGTTTCTTTCATTTTGAAATGTGTGCATCTGTGTAAGTTTTCAGTTTAGGGGACAATGGCCATGACAAGATGTTTATTTCTAGGTAACTGGCTTTGATTAAGGGTTCTCAATCTTTTTTTTTTTTTTTTTTTTTTTTTTTTTTTTTTTTTTTTTTTCTCCTCATTAGATATTGCTGTTGCAAAAATTGGAGCTTTTGCAATTTATTTCTACTGCATGAGGTGGGCCATTAAACCATTATTCAACCAAGTAGTTTATGGTGAAGAGTTCTTTCAATGAGGAGGCTGAGCTGTACAGAGACACCATACTGTAAATTGTCAATACAAGTCTTCACTGGGCTTTTATGGACAATTAAAATGGTGCATAGATGAAATTTTATCATTTGTCATAGTGGTAGGGGATTTAGCTAAGATACAGCTGAAGTCACTTTAAAAGACAAAGTAGAAAGTAATAGTTTATGCATTTATTTAATTATTTTTGCATATTTGTGTTATGTTACTATGGTTTTAATTCTTTCCATGTATATTAAATATTTTCTAACCCATTTACTGTTCAAACTGAATCCTGGTCCTTCTGTTTTCAGATAAGTATAGCTAGAAATGGAGGGAAAAACATTTCCAAAGGACATGAGGACAAAAACAATTTGTTTCAACTCAGAAAGTCATCACAGCATTCTCCTCAAGAAACTGGCTGCTCTTGGCTTGGACTGGCGCACGCTTCGTTGGGTTAGAAACTGGCTGGATAACCGGGCCCAAAGAGTCGTGGTAAATGGAGTCAAGTCCAGTTGGAGGCCAGTCACTAGTGGCGTCCCCCAGGGCTCGGTGCTGGGGCCGGTCCTCTTTAATATCTTCATCGATGATCTGGACAAGGGCATTGAGTGCACCCTCAGAAAGTTTGCAGATGACACCAAGTTAGGTGCGTGTGTCGATCTGCTTGAGGGTAGGAAGGCTCTACAGGAGGATCTGGAAAGGCTGCACCAATGGGCTGAGGTCAACCGCATGAAGTTCAACAAGGCCAAGTGCCGGGTCCTGCACCTGGGGTGCAATAACCCCAAGCAGAGCTACAGACTGGGAGAGGAGTGGTTGGAGAGCTGCCAGGCAGAGAAGGACCTGGGAGTGATGGTTGATAGTCGGCTGAATATGAGTCAGCAGTGTGCTCAGGTGGCCAAGAAGGCCAACAGCATCCTGGCTTGCATAAGAAACAGTGTGACCAGCAGGACTAGGGAGGTGATCGTCCCCCTGTACTCGGCTCTGGTGAGGCCATACCTCGAGTACTGTGTTCAGTTTTGGGCCCCTCACTACAAGAAGGACATCGAGGTGCTTGAGCGGGTCTAGAGAAGAGCAACGAAGCTGGTGAGGGGCCTGGAGAACAAGTCCTACGAGGAGCGGCTGAGGAAGCTGGGCTTGTTCAGCCTGGAGAAAAGGAGGCTCAGGGGCGACCTTATTGCTCTCTATAGGTACCTTAAAGGAGGCTGTAGTGAGGTGGGGGTTGGTCTGTTCTCCCACGTGATTCTGTGAACCTGAAGTACTAAAGCTTTGCTTGGAAGCATCCCCTGCCCCAGTGCTCTGAGAAATATTTCTAAACAAATTATTTGTATTTATATTGTCTGTCTCTCCCCCTGAAGTTTTTTTATTTCAAAAAACAGAGGTTTAAGTTATTTTTATTTTTAATCTAGCTTTTAAAATTCTAATCCTTAGCAGTGGTTGTGATGTGCTTAACTCAGAGAAAAACTTCAGACAGATTCACTTTGATGTTGTCTGATTTTGGGTCTTTTTCACATTCACTTACCAGCAATGAATTTGAGAGTCCAGATGAGTTTCCAAGCTTTCAAAAAGACAAAATAGAACTAGGGCTTTATTAACTTTCATTGCAGGCCAGATACAAGAGGTATCACAGAATCACAGAATTTCTAGGTTGGAAGAGACCTCAAGATCATCGAGTCCAACCTCCGACCTAACGCTAGCAGTCCCCACTAAACCATATCCCTAAGCTCTACATCTAAACGTCTTTTGAAGACTTCCAGGGATGGTGACTCCACCACTTCCCTGGGCAGCCTGTTCCAATGCCTAACAACCCTTTCAGTTAAGAAGTTCTTCCTAACATCTAACCTAAAACTCCCCTGGCGCAACTTTAGCCCATTCCCCCTCGTCCTGTCACTAGGCACGTGGGAGAACAAACCAAACCCCACCTCGCTACAGCCTCCCTTGAGGTACCTATAGAGAGCGATAAGGTCGCCCCTGAGCCTCCTTTTCTCCAGGCTGAACAAGCCCAGCTCCCTCAGCTGCTCCTCGTAGGACTTGTTTTCCAGGCCCCTCACCAGCTTCATCGCCCTTCTCTGCACCCGCTCAAGCACCTCGATGTCCTTCTTGTAGCGATGGGCCCAAAACTGAACACAGTACTCGAGGTGCGGCCTCACCAGAGCTGAGTACAGGGGGACAGGTACCTGAGCACAGGTATATGTGCATGAAATAGATTTATTTATAATTACATTCAATACCTGATAAAGGAAAACTGGTAGCCTCTCTCACCAATTCAATTTACCCTTTCATCACGTTTGCAGAAATAAGTTCCCAATGAGCAGTCCTGTAAGTGCAAAATTTCCCAAATTTTCAGAAAAGAGTGTGGAAAGAAAGTTATATTGTAACATATTGAATCAAAATACTTAATCATCTTAAGTGGCAACCACATCTTTGCTTCTTAAAAGGAATTTACTTGAATCATATCAAAGTAATAATCCAAAATGAAGATTGATCTGTGTAACTATGATCCCTGTACTTTTCTGCCTGTCATGCTTTAATCCTATAGCTATGAAGATGCAGGAAACAGATCAGCTGCCTGGTTACATTTTACCTGGTCATACTGACTCTTCATTTCTGTTTGACAGCAAGTCTATAATTTTATCAAAGATGTGAATATGTATCAAGTAAAAAAAGTAAGAGAGAAGGGGCTATATTCTTCAAAATAGAATGACCACTTCATTCCTCATCATGTGTTTCTCCCCTTCTGTTTAAATAGTTTACTACCCTTTAAGTTAGGAAATTAAGTGGTTTACAGATAAATCATGTCCTTGAAGGTACTAAAAATATATACACCTGAGATGTGAGGTTATTAAAATGTCTGTGTGCTACCTATTCCTCTAACAAAGAGTGAAAAAAAAAAATCTGCTCAAATGATTTGGTTGTTTTAGGAAAGCCCAGATTAATTAATAAAAACTAATCATATACTATATGCAAAACCAATAAATAAATAAATAAATAAATATACTATTAGCAAAACCTACATTTGCATTTTTATACACCATTTTTACTTCCTCAGTAAGACTCTTCAGTTCTATCAATGTTCAGAGGTGGACTATCTTGGAAGACGATGGAAGACAATGCTCTAGAGATATCAGGTTATTAAAACTGCTGCAAAGCAATGAGCCTGAAGCCATGGCCATTGCTACTGCCTGGTGTGTGTCCATGCTTTGGACTCTACTTCTCCCCATTGTACCTCTGCTGTTCCTCCCATTGGTACATCTTTTCAGGCACTTGCCAGGAACTTTTCATTTTCTCCTGCTCTACAATTTTTTCCCCCTAGTCTAAGATTCTGTCTGTTCTCGTTTCTTTTTCTTTTTCTTTTTCTTTTTCTTTTTCTTTTTCTTTTTCTTTTTCTTTTTCTTTTTCTTTTTCTTTTTCTTTTTCTTTTTCTTTTTCTTTTTCTTTTTCTTTTTCTCTTTCTCTTTCTTTTCCTTTTCCTTCTCCTTCTCCTTCTCCTTCTCCTTCTCCTTCTCCTTCTCCTTCTTCTCCTTCTCCTTCTCCTTCTTCTTCTCCTTGTCCTTCTCCTTCTCCTTCTCCTTCTCCTTCTCCTTCTCCTTCTCCTTCTCCTTCTCCTTCTCCTTCTCCTTCTCCTTCTCCTTCTCCTTCTCCTTCTCCTTCTCCTTCTTCTCCTTCTCCTTCTCCTTCTCCTTCTCCTTCTCCTTCTCCTTCTCCTTCTCCTTCTCCTTCTCCTTCTCCTTCTCCTTCTTCTCCTTCTCCTTTTCCTTCTTCTTCTCCTTTTCCTTCTCCTTCTCCTTCTCCTTCTCCTTCTCCTTCTCCTTCTCCTTCTCCTTCTCCTTCTCCTTCTCCTTCTCCTTCTCCTTCTCCTTCTCCTTCTCCTTCTCCTTTTCCTTTTTCTTTTTGTCTTCTTCTTCCTCTTCTTCTTCTTCTTCTTCTTCTTCTTCTTCTTCTTTCTGTCTTTGTCTTTGTCTTTGTCTTTGTCTTTGTCTTTCTTTGTCTTTGTCTTTGTCTTTGTCTTTGTCTTTTTTTTTTTTCTTTTTCTTTTCATTCCCCCTTTTCTATCTGCTGTTTAACCTTTTTCCTTTTAATGTTGGAAAAACAAATACTTGACAAGACATTCTCCTACATACCCTCCATTCACGACTAAAGAAACAAATTGAAAAAATAATGCTTTCTTCTTATTCACTAAATTTCTATGAACAAGGAAGGTGAAGTGTAAATTAGACCTAAGGTGTTTGTTTGATTGCGTGTTTTCCCCTGAGTTTTCTTCTTTATTCTTTAATAGGTGTCTGCACAGTTGCCTTCAGTTTCTGAGAATTCTGCTTAGGAAGAGTCAATGTGGAAGAGTTGATCTTAGATGAGCAAGTTTCAGAAAAGTTTAAAGAATTTTGTCAAAAATTAAAATTAAAAATTCTCTTCAGAATTCAGGAAAAGGAACAGTCAAAACAAGTAGTGTTTACATCCTGCATCCTACTTTCTCAACTGTCTCTCATTAGTGTATGAGTTCTGCTTACATCTCTAGGCAGAAGACTGGAAGAAAGAACACAGGTTGCATGTCTTACTTAAGATGTTATTAGGCCTTGAGTAGGTCTATATCAAATGGATGAATTTCATTACTCATGCAGTTATCTTATTGCTGTTCTTTCCAGGATGCGGTGTCTCAAATCAAGTGTTTTTTTTTTTTGTTGTTTGTTTGTTTGTTTATTTTTTCATTGTCATGTAAAAAGTTTCCAGTGATATGTACGTAGAACTTGTAAACGTTACACAGAACCCAGAACCAGAAGCAGAAGTGGTATGACAGTGCAGCTGGTGTAAGACCTCAGATTAAGCAAAGTACTAATTCTATTCTACCTTCAGAACTATGGCAATATCTGTGAATAGCTTGACACTGTCATATAAGCAGTGCTGCCTTAGATCTGCATAAACTTGAGAATTTTTGCAATAAGCTTGTAAATGCAATGTTAAAGCAAATTTCAAGAAGACGCTTTCACTTTGGTAACTGCTGCATCCATTTTTTTTTTCTACTCTTTTTCCAGTGAGACAAATATGCTCTTGTGCTGTCTTTTTCTCCTACTTTTGATTGAGGAAGTCCTTAACAGTGACAGTCCTATTGCTTTTTAGCAAATCTTAACTTATTAGAAAATCATAGAATCATAAAATTGTTTGGGTTGAAAGGGACATTATCTAATTCCAACCCTTCTGCCGTGGGCAGGGACACCTTCCACCATACCAGGTTGCTCAATGCCCCATCCAACTAAAAGTTGGATGCCCTCCAACTAAAAGTGTCAGTGGAATTGTGTCTGCTCAGCCCAAGCTGCCCTAGCTGCCACTTTCCCAATGCTTGGGGGTGTAGCCACAGTCAGCTGTGGGCCAATGAAATATTCTGCCTTTTCATTTCTGCTGTGGTTATTGTATTGCTAGAATTGGTGCTGATATCTCTTTTGTGTAATTACAGTTTATGTAAGACACAGGGGTAAGAAAGAAGGGATTCTTAGTTCATAGGACATAGGGGCAGAAGCACATTTAGTAAAAATTTGTAAGCAAATTTACTCTTCTACTATCTACAATGACAGACAAGATACATTTCACAGATCTCTATGCATGCTTAGTATAAACACAGCAAAAGACTATTTAGCTGCTTCTCAGACTGTAAAGTTGTCCAATCTGTTGTCATCTAAATGTATGTGTATTTAAAACAATTAATATTTTTGTTTCCAATGTAAAAAACTATTTGTTCTGGATGTTAAATGATTATCAATAAACACAAGCATTTTTTGCAGTTCAGCCACAAATCATGCTCTCAAAAGGGATGGCTGATGCAGCTATTGTGCTAGTAGTCATGACAATGACTGAAAAAAGGCCTTGTGATTCTGAAAGGCAGACAAAAGAGTCTGAAAATTTTCCCAAAAGACCTAATCTCAGAACAAAAATGCCTGAGTCAGGCAAGTCTATCCTTAGCCCTTTCTGATCCTAGAATATATTGATATTGATTCTTTGTATCACTTAAGCTTCCAAAACTTCAGTTGGAAATGTACAAAAAATTATAAAAATCTCAGCTGCTTTTAGAATTCCTCTCAGCTGGAGTCATAGCTCCCTATCTGACTGCATAACAACAGATTCTTTAGTCTCCATGAAGTTCCCTGTCCTCAGCTGGGATTTGCTATAGTACACAGATTCATGTTCTTCTGGCCATTTGTAGAGGCTTTGAGAGATGTATCACAGCCAAAGTCATGGCTTTACCCCTCCTTCTCCCCCCCCCCCTTTTTTTTTTCTCTTTTCTTTTACTTTTTTTTTTTTCTCCCTCTTTATTCTTTATATTTTTTTTCCAATCCCCAATCCCCCACCCTTAGCCCCCAGGAAAAAAGGAAATACACAGTTAAAAGTGACTGCAAACTCACTTAGATTAATGTTTATTTTGTTAACTAAATCAACTCATGTCAAAAAGAAGAAATACTTTTTAAAGCACTTAAAATATTTACTTTAAAGACATGTAAATATTATACTTATATGATACATCTGGAGCTCATACTGTGATCATATAAAAGGTTTGTTCTGGGAAAATGTATTGCCCAAATTAATATTCCCAAGCATATAGTATCACACCTCTATGATACAACAAGTAGCACACCTCTGCCTGGCTTTAAATGTAGTTCATTATTGTTTTCTCTTACAATTGATATGAAAATAAAAATTGTCTTAATGTCCTCTTAGCATTTTCCAGTTGTAGCTATAATGGTAAATTTGAACAAAGACAAGTCTCACTGACAAAAAAAATGAACATTTCATTTATAACACAGTTGGTCTGTGATTGTCATTATATGAAAGCATAAAGCTTTTTCAGTACAAGGAAGAAGGCTTTGTGCTATAACACCAAAGTGAGACTGATGGCCCATGAGATATATATTTTTACATTTCTCCCAGCTAACCCTTATGAGACACATACACAAGTTACAACTTAAGCATAAAATATTTGTAGAAGATTATACCTCACTTTTATTTATTTATTTATTTATTTATTTATTTATTTATGGTTAAATGTCTTCGTTTTCTTTTTTTTTTAATTATTTTTTTTTTTAAGTGACATTTCTCACTTTAAATTTTATAGTGTGTTTTAGTTTATGTAAGCTTATGAAAATTTGGTTCAACACAGTGTTTGAATACCTACCTTCCTTACAGTTCTGTAATATTCTCAAACAGTCAGCAAGACATCTGGCTATCTGTAATATGAATGGCTGAACATTTATTGTGAAGAATGGAATGCACTACATTGCAGGAATTGCATGAAAAAATCTTTAGTGATATGGAAAAAGGCTCTGGGACCTCGCATGTCAGTTCTAGGAGAGACGAATTTATAGGCAGGACAATCTCTCTCCTAGAACTGACATCCAAGGTCCCAGAGGCTTTCTCTGTAACACTGAGGATTTTATTTTTTTCACGAATTTCCAACAATATAATGTGTGGTGCATGCCATATTTTGAACAATTTCACACTCACAGCACTAACAACAAACCTCACCATAGAAAAATCTCCCCTACACCCAATATTATTGAATAATTTCTCTATTTAGTAGCAATTTGATTAAGCAGGAAAGAGCTCTTTGAAATGAAAGGCAAAGGAAATCAAAGTTCAAAGCCATATGGTCACTATTGCTTTTTACTGCAAAACTAAGCTACAAAGTCTCAATTCATCTGAATTAGACCCCAACCCTTCACTCCCCCCTCACCCCGCCTCTCTCCCTCTCCCTCTCTCTCTCTCTCTCTCCCTCTCTCTCTCTCCCTCTCTCTCTTCACTCCCTCCTCTTCTTCCCTCCCCCCCCCGCCACACACACACTCAGAATATTCTTGTTTTTACATCTCCTTTCCATTTCACTTATTACAGCAGCTCTCATCATTAACTACACTTCTGGAAGAAACTGCCCAAGATTGTATATTTTCTCTTTGAAAATAACATTCATTGCTGAGTTCCATTTCCTAAACACATCAGTCAATATGCATCAACAGGAGTTTGCGGTAGATTTAAAAGGAAATTTGGCTTGGTCTGATTCAGAATAACCTCACTATCTCAAACCAACCGATCCTGTCTTTTTCACTCAAAGAAAGGGGAAAGACCACACAATTTCTTCTCTTTCCTCCAAAGATACTATGAATTTCTAATATGCACGGCCTTCTGCATTTCTCATTGCAAAAATTTGTTATTAGACAATCAGATTCTGAACACATTTGGAGACAGAAAGGTTAACATTTGATTCATGTGAAAATTCTCAGAATTCACAAATTGATCCAGACAAGGATCTCAGTTCTTATAAAATCCTTTATTATCAGAAAGCGCTGATGTTGTAATGTCCTTCTTCAAGAACATAAGTGTAAATGTCCCTCATTCAATATTATAGCAGAATTTAAAGACTATTTAGAGAAGCCACCCTGAGTGAAAAACAAACAAACAAACAAACAAACAACAAAAAAACACATTATAATTCAATTAATTATTAGAAAACAGAGCTTATATTATATGAAAACCCTTGTATTCAATTAGTATAAACATAGACACATAGTTACCACACATTTTCCTGATTAAGAAAAATAAAATTTGTTGACCCTGATATGTCATGAAAAAAAAAGCTATTTTAATGGTGTTTTGATGGTGGAATTAATAATAATAATAATAATAATAATAATAATAATAATAATAATAATAATAATAATAATAATAATAATAATAATACCTACCTCACCTTTGAAGGAAATAATTAACTAGTAAAAATCTGAGAGCAATAATTTTATGAGACGACTATATCCTCCAAAGTTCACTCATCCTATTTCCTCCATTAAACGGTCAAAACATCCAGGCTTTATTAACAGAATTGTATATGACTTCACAAATCAAATTTGTGAAATTTGATTTCTACCTTCCCTTTCCCTTCCTCACCAAATTTACACTGTTTGGGGAAAATAAAGTATTCAGTGGAAGGAAAACAAAACTAAACTAAACTAAACTAAACAAAAACTAATGAAGACTTGCTTTCTAACAGTTGGAAGATGATCATGTCTGTCTCAGAGTGATGGATCGCAGTGAGAGTAAAACTTCCTTTATATACATCATGTTGCTGGAGTATCAACGTAGTTTAAGTTCAAATTCTAAATTCATCCTTCACATTATGTTTTTGAAGTCACTTAAACCATGATTAAGTTTTAGCTGAAAACTGAGAAACTAGTTAAGGAATAGGCTTTTTTTTTTTTTTTTTTTTTTTTTTAAGCTGAAAATTGAAACTAGGCAAGGAATCACCCTGTTGCTTATACATATCTTAGTTGTGTGTATTTATCTGTGTCTGTAAAGCAGTGCCCGACAAATGTGATATATAGTGTCAGTTTAATGCACTATTTTACACTTTGTATTCTTCCACCTGATTCCTATTTAGGTGGCAATCACTAGGTTTAGATTCAAGATAAGAAGGAGATTTTGCTGGCAGTAATGTCTGTTATTTAATTGACTCCATCAATAATTGTGTGGGCAGCATTCAAGTTGCCTGTGGGTCACTTTCATAATTAGACTGCTGATGAGAAATCCAAGCTACCTTCTCCCCCTACATGTCATTTCCGTTTAAATCACGTCGATTCACAGAATGTATATATATTTTTAACCTAGCAATGAATAAAAATCAGCTCCTGTAAATCCAGGTACTGATAACATGTTAGAAACATGTTCTTTGTAAGACAGTACAGGAATATATGTCAAAGTTTAAGATAACACTTACTTTTGATGTTCCTGCCCACACCTTTATTTTGATGTGCACAGCAAAAGTAAAATGCAAGCTGTTTCCTTTAATCATATGAAGACATATATTTTGTTGTTGTTGTTGTTGTTGATGATGAATAGGATTAAAATTATTTTCTTCCTGAAAAAAAAGCCTTACATTATGCTGTAAAAGCTGTAATTTAGAAAGGTCACAATCCTATGTTTGGAACTACTGCAATGTTAGTGGATAAAGTTCATTTTTTATCCCCAAAGTTTTCATTTATTGCTTTCAAGAATAATATTTGCATTTCCACCCTGGTAGAAAAACCTTGTCTCTTTCAGTAAAACAGAGATAGGAAGCCAGATAATTGCTATGTACGTTTACCCAACAAAGAGGAACAATAATAAAATGTAATCTTTTTGAACCAAAACCACAATTATTTCTCAGGAAGATGTTCTCAGGAGCAGGATGCAGGATGATTTGTGTATTCGCTTTTGACCCTGTCAGTTTTCAGAGCAGAACATGGTGTTGCCTGTAAAAATGAGATGCCTCTACCTGGAGCTCATAGAGGTTTCAAGTGAGCTTAGTAGTACTTGATGTGTTGTTTATAAACAGAAAACTTCTTTTAAAAAGTGTGCCAATGTCAGCACTGCTTTCTGTGATGTCTCATGGAGCTACAAAGAATTTACAACACTTACATCAAGGTCCTGACAATCAGGATTGTGGAAGGTACATCTGAAGTTGGGGTAAGGATCATAGAATCATAGAATCGCAGAGTCACGGATTCATAGAATCATAGAATAGCTCGGATTGGAAGGGACCTTAAAGATCATCTAGTACCAACCCTCCTGCCATGGGTAGGGACACCACCCACTACATCAGGTGGCCCAGGGCCTCATATAACCTGGCCTTGAACACCTCCAGGGATGGGGCATACACAGCTCCACTGGGCAACCTGTTTCAGTGCCTCACCACTCTCCAAGTAAAGAATTTCCTCCTAGCATCTAAAGCATTTTACCTAATTTTACCTAATTTTACGTAGCATTTTACCTAAATCTCCCCTCTTATAGTTTAATGCCATTTTACTATATACTAATACTATCTGCTCAAGTAAAAAAAAAGAAAAAAAAAAAAAATCCATCTTTTTTTTATAAACCCCTGTTAAATATTAAAAGCCTGCAATGACGTATCCTTGGATTTTTCTCTTCTCCAGGCTGAATATCCCCAGCTCTTTCAGCCTGTCTTCATAGGAGAGGTACTCCAGTCCTCTGACCATCTTCACGATCCTCCTCTGGACTTGCTCTAACAGATCAATATCCTTGTTCTGTGGGACTGCCACTTCCTTAGACATTGAACGGTCCATCATTCAAATCCATATCTCTCCAATCTGGAGATCAGGATGTAATGTGGGGTAAGGATGTTGTAGTTTCTGATTAATTTGGAAGGAAAGAAAAAAAAAATAAAAAAGAGGAATCTGTATATATTCATATTCTGTTTTCTAATGAAGGGTAAAAGGAAAAGGGACAACAAAGGTAAAAAAAGGAAAAGGAAAAAAAAAAAAAAGAAAAGAAAAAAAAAAAAAAGAAGAAAAAGGAAGGGGAAGGGGAAGAAGAGAAAATGGATGAGCAGATTGTAGTGTTTGCAAATGACTCAGAAGTATTAGAGTATCCAAAGGTGGGCTACAAAGTTGGTGAAGGGTCTAGAGGGGAAGCCATACTGAAGTCCCACAACTGAAGTCTCTTGGTTTGTTCATCCTAAAGAAGAGGAGACTGAGGGAGGACTCATGGTGGCCTACAGCTTCCTCATGAGGGGAGTGGAGTTGCAGGTGCTCTCTGGTGACAGCAAAATGACCCAGGTGAACAACTTGAAACTGTGACAAGGGAAGTTCAGGGTAGGTATCAGGAAAAAGCTCTTCACTCACAGGGTGATCAGGAACTAGAACAGTCTCCCAGGAAAGTATTCATAGCACCAAGCCTTCCAGAGTTTGAAAAGCATTTGGACAATGCTCTCAGACATATTGTCTAATTTTGGGATAGTCCTGTGTGGAGCCAGGAATTGGACTCGGTGATCCTTGTTGGTCCCTTCTAACTTGGGATATTCTATGATTCCATGTCTTAGTTTTGGTAGACATGTTACACTACTGCTTCCTACCCTAACTAGGAAGCCTGACGAAACAGTAGTTCCAGGCTTTCACCATTAGCTCAGATTCCCTTCACAGTTTTATACCTCTGCTAGTAAACTGAATTCTAATTAATCTCCTTCTCCCTTTATCCTTTATGCTGCAAAACTCTGGGATTTTCTTCAGAGATTTTGGTGGTGTCTCCTACATTCCTTTCACACTATAGGTACACTCCCAGGGATTTCTGCTTTCTGCTTTCCTTTGGGAAAGTCTTTCAGTTCCCTATTGGTCTGGTCTCTGTATGCATCGTTCTAAAGGATGGATTAACTTCCTTCTTCAGGTGATATTTTTTTTGGTGATACTTTTGAAATGATATTTGATTATTCAGCCCAATGTCTAGACTGACCTCAGACATGTCTGACAAATGAATGATTAGACATAGTTAAGATTTGAACCCCTAGATCCAGTTTTTTCACTTTTTTTTTTTTTTTTTTTCCCCTAGGATGAATATATTCATGCAGCAAGTACATGAAAATCTAAACTGTTCTTGGTTTCAGTTGCTTTGAAATAGCAATTGGATGGAATCAGTAAGCAGCACTAAAAATGTGATCATTTTAGATGACTGTTCTGCAATAATCCTGATGGAGTGAACTGCATGCTTGCTGTCTCTCTGGTGTATGAATCTTCAATAGTGATGTTGTTTTTATATTGTTTCTGTACTTAAAAATGTAATATTTTATTCATAGGAAATCTGCAATCTGGCAATTGCTCAGGACAGGAGGAACCATTGTTTTATAATCTTTACAAGGATGCCCAACATATGTTTGAAAATCAAGAAGGGAAAACATATGCTGAGGGATCCTGCACTGCAAAATGTCATACGAAAGAGAAGAGATTACAAGGAGATTAAAATAATAAAGTGTACTAAAATAAAAAGGACCCCATGAATATTCAATCAATGACTCTTGTCACTACTGAAGAGTTCCTGAGTACTGAGCAGTATGGGTTAGGTGAGGCAAAGACTGACTATACATCTCTGCACCCTTTGGATATTAAGGCCAAAAAAAAAAATTATATAAAAATTTAAGAGGACATTGTCAAATGCATATCACATTGGTATCTATGCTTCCCTTCAACTTGTATTGCACAGGGTGGGCATAATTCTCAGACATGTAGATCTGAGAATAACATCAAAGAGCTTTTTTTTTTTTTCTTTCAAAGTGAGTTTTAATACATGCTTTAAAATTAATTAGCAGCTCTTGACAAGAAAGGGCACTGTTCTACATTAAATGTGTATCTAATGTCAGAGACAAAAGGTCAAAAATATATGGGAATGTCCATTTAGTGGAGTGAAGATGAAATTATAGTAGGCCTGACTATCTCTGTGTAAGTCCCTCTGCTAAAACCCTGCATTCAAAGATAAACAGAATTTAACAGGAACTCTTGTTTTTCTGTGTTAGAAAATTAAATATCTATAACATTGTTACTTTTATTTTCAGCAATATTGTTATGTCTTGCAATGTGTCTGTAAAATTGTACATTACAACTATTATATTGAATAAATTTTATCTGGCCTAGACAATTAAGTTATTTTAAAAACATAGTGCTTCATACATAAAAATAGAGTGTTAGCTATTTAATGAACCATGTGCAAATGTGAAATTTCTGCTTCTCTAATAATAATGCCTTCCAAATGTCTTTCCAAATGACAGGGGAAAAAAGAATCAAGAGAAAAGGTTAGGGCCTTTGATTGAAATATTCTTAAGGGTAGATACTTCTAAATTTAATTGAGTAGGAAAAAAAAAATCAAATGGAGGAGAGACAAAGCATATAATGATTTGACAGTGAAATGACAAGTTTTTTACAGACATTTCTGAATACCGGGCTATACAATTACCTATAGTACAATCCAGTACAACAATGTAAATGCCAGTTTAGGTTAACTTGCCCTCTTCCTAAAATAATTTGAATTATTTAATCTTTTGAAAGGCATCTATAGTAAACATTTAATTAACTTCAGTCTTCGTCTTAGTGCTTCCATCCACACCAATACTTTAATTGAAGATATGCCACCTTGTTTCAACATACGAGAGTCTGGTGGGGGCAGTAGGTCCACACATGTACATATTTTATAAAATCTTTTTACCTGAAGCAACATGTAATTTTACTATACAAAAAACATGTACCATTAGATGCCTCATAATAAAATAAAGCAAAATAGCATCTGCACGTAAATTTCAAGGAAAAAAATATTTTTTCTTCTGTTAAACAAAAAAAAAAAAAAAAAAAAAAAAAAGAAAAAGGAAAAATTGAAAACCGTGAATGGCTCATTATATGTTTAGAATAATTTTACAGTGTAATTTTGGATTTATGCAATACATCTCAAAAATTAATCTGGTCCTAAAGCCTTTGTAAAAAAAATAAAATTTATTGTAGAATCAGATTTTCTGATGAAAAACTTGTAGTGGAATATATATTTTTTTTTTTTTTCAGAACAATGTAAATACTCAAGGTGGTAGAATTTATTATGTAAACACAAGCAAACATATTAAATACTATTCTACCTGAAACAAACAAGTAATATACAACATTTGTTTGTGTTCTTAGTTATTTGCTGTAGCTCAGGCTGAGCAAAATCTTTAACATAGCATGCCTAGAAATAAACCGAAAGATATCAAACATCATGTCACAAAGCAAATAATAAAAAAAGAACTCCATGAACTCAGCAAATAATAAAAATATTGCATCAATTACATGTACATTTTTAACAATTTATATTATCTGTTGACACTGAAAAGTGACTTAACTTACTTAATTTATAATATCTGCCAGAATATCAACACTGGGTGAGATGCTGTTAATACAGAGATGATAATTATAAATGTATGAAATTGAATACAAAATACTATATCAAAAATGCTTAATCCCTAATTTTGTTATCAACTGCTATGCTTTATGTTGCCTCTGGCTTTCTAAACCCATTTGGCAGAGCTGTTTCTTTCTGCTCTAGTGCTGTTAAAAGAATGAACTGAAAAAAGATTTTTTTTTTTTTTTTTTTTCCCCTAGAGCTGTTTTCAAGTAACAGACAAGAGTATAATTATACTAGTGGGTTCTGCGTTGGGGTATCTCCTCGTATTCAAAAAATCAGCAAAGGAAGGGAATTTCAAGCTCCCACAGTGCCAACATATGAGGCCATCATACTCTGGAGGCCTCCAGCAAGAACCCCGGCCTCCCTGTGAGATCAGACAACAAGGGGTCATCCAATCCTACTGCTATCTTATAGAATAATAATAATGATAGTACCACAATATTTGCTAGTATCATGACAGTTACTCTGATTTTGGTGAAGTGCAAGAGTCAAATGTATTTCCCATGTGTGGTTTTTTTTTTTTTTTCGTCAATAATTATGGTTACTGACGGATAGATGTGTTATATTTATGTATGTGTTAGTATGTGTTTATGCCTTTATATGTTTTTCTGTTCACCTAGTTGCAACAACAGTTGCAGACTCAATAGGTACAAATTTTTGGAATGTATAAAGTTATTACCTATAATACTTAACCATTAATTTGTCAAATGCATTATTTGCTGACTCACATTCATGAAATCACATCAATAATACCTCTGGACTCATTCTAAATGTTGCATATTTTTTTTCTACCAGTGAAATGCCAACCCTTAGCTGAATGTTGAAGAACATACCACTCAAAGGCAGGTAAAAGTTCCCACATAAAGCATGTTACATTCCCTGAATGTAAGAGTGAAGGAGTAAAATATGGGTAAAAGAATAGTATTTACACACACAATTGCATATAGATAGCCAAAGAGAGAAGCATATTTCTGATTACACCTCTCTTCTACATGATGAATACGTCCTCAATATAAACTCAGTCTTGCAGATAGCGCATAAGCCCAGTCCATTGCACAGTCATATCATCTTGTCAGTGAGTAGACAAAGAATACAGCCACTGCAATTCAAAAGGGCTTCTTAGTTGTTTTTGTTATTGCTGCTCACTACAGAACCAGCAATTACATACTGCTGACCAAATTTCAGCTACTGAAAGCAATAAAACTCTCTTGGCTCCAAGTACTACTGAACACAACAAAATAACTCACCCAGTGAATAGGGAGCCAAGCCCAAGCTACAAGATGTGGAGGACAGAGAAAACTTAAACACAACTTCACTCAGCATTTAGAAATAATGGCACAAGTCAAAAGAAAACTAAGGATATTTTCAGGCTGGCAGAAACCCATTTCAAACATTTGTTTTCTTTAATGCAGTTTTCTTTAAACTCACACCATTCACTCTGGCTCCCCTGAATCCTCTGTTTATCCTGTAGAAATTTTAGGAGTATGCTACTTCATGCAATAATTAAATTGCATATGTAAATTGTATATCTTTTGTAAAAAGAATACAAAAATAAATTAAATACAGAGGACTTTGCACATATGCTTTGTGAATGTATAGCACAAATACTAGGAAACTGATACTTCCTGATAAAATGCAAAATTTGCTCTGGGCATTAGCATTAGGTCTGACACTTCCCTGAAGCATCATTTACCTGTGATCATGAACCATGGTCACTCAAGAAATCCCAGAGTGACAAGTGGTTGCCCTGGATTTGGTGGCTTTGGTTAATATCAAACCAGTTATAGGTGAACAAGTGAAGGTGATATTAGTAAGACCACCAAAAATAGTCACAGCTGATGAAGGTAAATGAAGAAAACACATAAATTAAGTTGTATGAATAGAA
Organism: Aythya fuligula; assembly: GCF_009819795.1. Lineage (NCBI taxonomy): Eukaryota > Metazoa > Chordata > Aves > Anseriformes > Anatidae > Aythya > Aythya fuligula. Next base: position 173,932,442 of record NC_045559.1, on the reverse strand, counting down.
GAACTGGAGAAATGTTATGTATTACACATTGGAGAAGAGGAAAAAAGAAATCATGGAGTTAAAAGTGTTGCAAGCCCTTGGTCTTATCAAAAAGTGTTCTACTTATTGGAATGGCAGAGGACTTGAGGAAATAAGTGATGATTTATCCAGGGGAAAGAGAATATCTTGGCAAACTATGGAATGCATAAAATAACTAAAAGTATACAACTGCCCTATGCTTCATGCCTCTGTGAAAGATTTTCTCACCCTCAGGAAGAGGATAAAGGAAAACCTGGTTTGGCTCATGGCTTTAAGAGTCATAGACTGAGCAAAATGATTATAGAGTTTATAAGCCCACTAATCACTATAGGCAAAATTAATAAAATATCTTGTTTTGTATAGAACACCAAATATATACCTATAACACCAAGTATATACCTATATATATATATGCACACATACATATATATGAGGAGTATATTTCTATTACCTTTAAGAAAAAAAATTACAAAAAAAGTGTAGAGGAGAACTGCTCTCCTAAACGTCTTCCTTGAACTAGATTGTGTGTATACACATGTAAATGCCCTGAGAATAACCTAAAATTCTCCAGTTGCTAAAGCTTTCCAAAATTGTTACCTTTTCACTTAATTATGGACTTTATCTAGCTTTGAAAAGTGTGCAGGGCAACACCTGCAGCCTCCTCCATACCACTTCTCCTCACCCCCTCTCTCCCCTGCCTTTGTCTGCCCCAAAACCTTGCCATTTAAACCCACTCTGTTTGTATTGCATGGATGGGGATATTTTATGTGCATGCAGAAATATGCTGATTCATGCATGGCTGGCCTAATGAATGATGAGTAGTGTCCTGAGAACCTGTTCCTGCATATATATTACACGGCTCTGAAAAGTTTTATGTATTGAGGTTTATGAAAGCACAAAATAATTCCTAAAAGTCAATTTCCAGAAGGCTGTGCATAGTACTGTAATACAAGAGATAAGAATAATATAGAAATAGAAAACAAATCATCCATGCCTCATCTCGACTTGAGGAAAGAATTACATGGTTGGAATAAACCACATTTTTGTGGGAGCTTATCTCCCATTACTATATTTTATGAATGTAGATCTGAACACTAATTCCCAAAGCAGAAAATTCCCAAAGCAACATAAAAATTCATCAGAACCCTCCGATAAAAACCAGAAGGTATAATATCCTGATAAATAAACAGCATAAATAAAGTGAAATTGAAATGATAAAACTGAGTCAAGGGAACTTCAGATGATTTATAACAGGTCTTGTTCATACAATTGAAACATTCACAGTTAGACCTAACAATATTTTTCTCAGGTGGTATTCAAGCTATTTTTCCTCAGTCTCTCAACTGGAACATGTCACTTCCAACCACAATTCTACAGGCACTTTCACCTGAGGACAGTTTTTGAAAAGATATATTTGTACCTGGCAAGCAATGCCAGCTCCTTTCAGAAACATTCTTAGCTTCTTTTTAAATGTCAAAAGAAGCCCACAAAACCCAACTGTTGCCAAACCCAGACTGTGTGAATGTCACAGTGATGCATGCTACATACATACTCTATGCGTACTTTTTATGCATGTCAAATTCTGTCAGGTTCACCTTAAATAAATGCTGTATTTTAGAAGCAGCTACCTGTGGCCTACAGTAAAATAGTATTTATGCTCTGCATGGGTCAGTAGTTACAAGAGTTTGCCACCATCAGGATGAATAAATGTACTTTGCACATCTCTGTTTCCCAGATCTTAACTTGTTCCAGTGTTTGCTATCACAAAACACCTTATTCGCCATATATGAGCCACATTTATCAAAATAACTATTTGTCTTACTTCTATATATGGTTAATATGTGGCTTTGTTTCTTAATTATTGATGTGCCTTTGACACAACAATAAATTTTATTGTCTATTTCAATTAGTCCAGAGCTCCAGGTTGCATCCAAACTTACTATGTATGGCTCCCTTTACATGTGTTAGATATTATATTTTCTTTGTTACCCCTAAAAACATTCATCCATCTCTAGGTCTGCATTTTTAACTTTTAACTGGCCATTACTCTTTGTAGGTGTGGGGTTTCCACTGACAGGTGTTAGGAGAAATTTATTGAGATCTGGCAAGAGTTGAGACTGCCACAGCTCCATGCTTTCAAACCAACCAGTAGTGCTTCTGCTGTCCTTCTAGGCACATATTTCTCTATAATCTTGTGTATCTCATTCTACCTAGAAAAACTGCTTGATGCTATTATCTATATAAAACTATAGTACCACATAAAGGTAAACAAAAGTAAAACAAACTAGATATGGTCACCTGTTTAGGTGGAAAGTGTTTCCACCATTAAATCAAGAGTGAAACCAAGAAAAGCTTAAGCAGAGCAGTCTTTAACTGCTTAACAAACTTAACTACTTAAGCTGCAGATAAATCTCAGTCTTGAGGCCATGCAAACTCAGTACAAAGCTGATGGCCTGTTGCTAGTACTAGCAGTACTGTATTACAGGGCTACATGGTTAAACTTCTTCACAATCAGGAGATCTGAAACAGGAAGTGCAGATTTCCAGACCACATCATTCAGTCCTAATAACACAATAATAGATATTTGGATATGTACTCTGTGAAGACTTCTATCCGTGTAACCAACTACTCATGATTCTCCCACTTACGGACCCTCAATGTATTGTTTTGTGATATAAAAAGATTTTCTGAAGTCCCCTGGATGTTATCTTTGTCCCTACATATCATCATATATAAACTTTTCCATGCACTGTAAACACTGTATTCTCCACTGCAATGGTGTCTTTGGAAAATAGATCTGGAAAACAGATGAGTGCACACAGACAAATTCCTCTGCTTGTACCAAAGAAGGAGGATATGAAACATCTTCTGCTCAAGTCTTTACCTCTTTGTTAGTGTGGTGCTTTATTTATGGTGAGAAAATAATAGCATATTAATGCCAAAGAATCCCAGAGAGTATCACTATGGAGATGTAAGTCTTTCATGCTAGATCTGAATGACACAGCTTTACCAGGTAACTAATCTGTTTTTAACTATCCATGTAGAAAGATGGGGTCTGTAGAAATATAGGACTAAGTTGTGTCTTTCTGTTAAATTGCCTCTAAAACTGAGTTACTGAAGGACCATAATCTGGTCAGTAATTGAGTAATTGGGTATTTTTAACTCACTATTTCATTCCAGTAGATCTTTGCAAATGCCCTGTGTTTTCTTTAAGCTGCCTGCAGAAATACAGACAACTGCAGTCTTGGTCTGTGGACAATCACAAGGACAGATATGACAATTTTGAGATGATTAATGGCCCAAATATATTTAAAACAAACAAATAAACAAAACAAAACAGAAACACCACAACACATGATATTACTAGTTGCCAGTAAGCAGTCTGTTATTGATTCCTTTCCCCATTTTTATTCAGTGTTTTTCTTCTCAAATTATGTTGCAGATGATTTAAAATGTTAGATGCAAGTGTACATGGCTGGTAGGAATTTGTGAAACATCTTCCTACTTGCTAACAAAGTCTAGGAGGAAAAAAAGGACTTTAACAGAAGAATAATAACACAGTCATTCAGGGTTGGGAAAAGGGTTGCAATCCTAACTCCATAATTCTATAATATAATGAAGAACTTTATATAGGAGATGATAGTGCTGCTTGAGGTTCAACTGAGAGCTTGTATTTGCAAAATTTTTGTAAGTCAGAAAGCCTTCCAAAATAAGCACTGATTATTAGCCTAGAAAATATTTCTACTAGTTGCACAAGTAGAAATAATATAATATCCTAATATCCTATAGGATGTCTAAGAACTACTTAGAAATTCAGTGTTATATACAAAATAAGTGGTTTTCTTTTTCAATGTGTAGATTTGAATCTTGTTGTAGACTGTCTCTATTTTGTCTGTCTCCCAAACTAAATTGACGGATATAACAGGACCTCTTTATCTTTTCATGAAAAAAAAATAAAATAAAATTTAAAAGTTAAAGTTTTTTTTTTTTCTTTTTTTTTCTTTTGTAAATACTGATACTACATGACATTTTCATCTGGTTTGGTCCAGTCACAGTAATTTATGTTGTAACACAGAGTAAGTTAACTTCATGAAATGTGATATATTTCTGCATGAAAAATTTAAAACATATACTCTCTGCATGAAAAATTTAAAACAAAATGTAAAAGAACAGAAAAATAATTAATTTCATCCTTAAATCTGTGTTATATATCTCTACTTTTTTGTAATGGACAGAATGGACAAGTGTCCCTATGTTCTCAGAGTCTGTAGCTGGTACTAAAAAAAAAAACTATTTGAATGTCTATCTCATTCAAATGCCACTTACTTTTTTCTTGTAATGGGTTTTGACAAGAAAATGTTCATGCTGTGTAACTTTGAAAATGCCCTTTTCTGGCAGGCAGCCTTTCTGCCAGTGCTACTGTTTGCTGGCTTTAACAACAGGAACAGAGGCCAATTTAAAGTCCAGGAATCAACCAATTTGAGATGCACAGCCTCCCCATGAAGCAATTATTCCCTTGGATGGGCATACTGTCTTCATTATTCCATAAATTTTGCAGAACTTAAATATTCAGCCACTGATGTACAGTCTTTGCACTGTTGGTAACATATGTGGTGTGATTGTCCAAAAAAAAATAAAACACATTTCTGTCTCTGAATGCATAGTGTGATATTTCGGCCCACAGGGATGGGAGTGGAGAAAACATACATAGATACTAGGATTAAATTATGTCCTGTGGATATGAGCTAGACAGGTTTAAAAGAAAGAAAGAGAAGTTTTCAATAGTCTTTGAACAGAGTAGTCTAAAGATTTGAGTATATGCTCTATTCATCTCTTGTTCAAAATATGGTGATTCATTCTCTACCTCTTTTGAAGTATTTTCATATTTTTTACCCTCGCCACTTGCAAGTAGCTTGTTTTTATTCATATGAACGATTGGGTAACCTCAGTACCTCTTTACCAAGAATCTTGCTTAAGTGTGCTAGCAATTTTTCTTATCTTTCAAATATACTCCTTTTAATTGCTATTATTATTATTATTTTAACTATAAGGGAGCAATAGAAGACCATGAAAAAAAAATAAAGAAAAAGAAAATAAGATTTGTGTTGTATTATTTTTGTGTTTTATAAAATCTGTGGAATTATTCCAACCTTAATCATTCTATGATTCTAAGAAATTCCTTGGGGGAAAAAGTAGTTTTTGTTTGTTTGTTTGTTTTTTAATTGTAAATCCTTTCTACTTTCTAATTTATTTCTTTCCTGAGTTTCTGGTATCAATACACACTCACCCTATAAAGTGAGGATCTAGTAACTGGTACCTGAAATTTCTGAAAATGTAATCTCTAAGTGTTAACAGAATTTGTATCTGAACCTGTTTTCCCATACAGACTTGTCTTGCATGCACTCCATTTCTTTTGAACATGGATGTAAATTAAACTGCAGAGGTCTCTGAGATGGGAGAGTCCTTGCCGCTTTATCAACTCTAATTTGTGCTGTTAAAGTAGACTTTAAAGCACAAGTAGAATCATGGAAAGTATGTCATCCATCAGCACAGCCAAAGTGCAGCTCTTGCAAAAAGACTGAAAGAAACCTTGAATTCCATCTACATCCCATCAACAAAATATGTGAAAACTTCTGGTTGATGAGGACCCAGAATTTTTGTACACTCTTACAGATTAGAAATTTCCAAAGAGTTAGAATGTGTTAATATAACTGTGGATATCAAATTTTAATACACTGTTGGGATTATACTTTGACCTATTTTGTCAAGTATAGAAATAAGATGGACACTTGAGGGTAAGTCAAATAGGGAATGCAAATGTGTATGACAATATAAAACTATTTTTGTTGGACAAAAGACATAGTTTCTAGTGACTACCATGCTAGACTCTACAGAGATTTTCATTAAACAGAAGGAGAGAAGGAGAAAGAGATACAGACTGATGATCTGATAAGTCTGCCAACTGCTTCCTCAGTTCTTTTAATAACACCTAAAAGTAACAATCTGCTGTCTAGCTAGCACTATACAGTTGCATTCTGTCACTTCCTCTACTGGTGTGTTGTGTCATATTAAAATAATTAGATGTAAATCTGTGGTCTTGATGATCTGTGCTTGATCTAAAAAAAAATAAAAATAAAAATCTGCAGTACTGACTTGCTCAGGATAGTTCCTAGTAAATCATTTATGGAATCAGAGACCACAGAGCTAGTGAAGGAGTAGAAATAAACTAGCTTTACCAAGAAATGAGTCATAGTATATTGGTTCGACATATTGCTACACTATATTTCAGGTTCTGATATCACAGTATCACAGAATGGTTGAGGTTGAAAGGGATCTCTGGAGGTCATCTGGTCCAACTCAAGAAGCAGACTGTCCTGGACCGTGTCAAGATGGTTTGAGTATCTCTAAGAAGGGATACTCCATAACATCTCTGGGAAATCTGTTCTAGTGCTCTGTCACCAACATGGAAAAAAAATAAATAATAATAATCCTTATGTTCAGAATGATACTCCTGTACTTAAGTTTGTGCCTATTGCTTTTTGTCCAGTCACTGGACAACAGTGAAAAGATCCTAGCTCCATCCTCATTGTATATTCTTTTCAGGTACTTCCACACATTGATTAAATAACCCTGGACCTTCTTTTCTCTATACTGAAGAGTTCCATCTCTCTCAGATTGTCCTCATAGCAGCTTTGCTGCAGTTTCTTAATCATTGTGGTGGCTGTTTGCTGGTCTCTCTCCAGTATGCTCAAGTTTCTCTTGTTTTAGGGGGACTAGAACTGTACATAGTGCTCCTAGTGTGGCCTTACCAGTTTTGAGTGGAAAGGAGAATGTGATTATATTCAGAAAGGAGAATTGAATTATATTTGGACTTCCAACATGGAAGGAGAATGTGATGCTAAAATGTTTTTGACAAAACAATGAACTTAAAGCTTACGTGGCAACTTCAACAGTTCAATGACTTCCATTATATAGTGTAAATGTGCTCAATTTTCCTTAGCGGTTTTTATTGTTGCCAAACAGTGCATTTTCTTTTCTAACCATAGCATGCATATCCAGCCTGCCAAACAGATTATTTCTACATGCTTAAAATTTGACTTGATATTGTAGATTTTTTTTTTTTTTTTTTTTTTTTTTGCTTACTGTATTTTGGTCTGAAGCATCCAGGTAGCTCTCCAGACAAAAGCCATGTGATTTTCTAGTGTTCAGAACCACACATACTCACATTCAGAACAGCTTCTAACACATGATAAATGCATTGATCTGCATTTGCCTCTCTCTACCCTATACAGTCCTTCAACAGAATCTCAGAGCTTTGAAATTTCAGATATGTCTACATTTTACACCTTCAGACATGAACTAAATAATGTAGCTTCATTAGAACATGAGTTTGGTGGGATAGAACACATCCTTGCATTCTTTCAAGCATTTGAAACTACAATAAAACTTCCATGTAGGTGCCACTACGCATATGCCACTATGTGTGTTCCTATATGCATAACCATGTGATTGTATGTCTGCCTCCAGTAAATCACTTAATGACCGGGATAATTTCAGCTAAGCTAAAGGGTGAGGGGTTAAGCTATGGAACAAATATATTACTCATGAAAATTGTCTCTTAGTTATAACAGAAACTGTTAAATCTCCATTTTGTCTTCATTAATTAAAAGGCTGAAATCTGAGCTTTATTCCACTTACACTCAAAGTGATCTACAAAACAAAGTGAGACATTAGAAACTCCCTGGCTGTAGCAACATTTTTCTTTTTAAAACATCAAAGGATGAAGGAATGAAATGCATGAAATCCACTGGTAAATAGCTTAAATCATTTTACTGCTTCTTTATTACTTTGAATTCTCTAAAGGAAGAGAGTGAGATGCTTTTTCACATCTCTTCATTGACTGATCTCTTGCTGGTGGTTTGTACCACCAGAATACACATATATTTGTGATAATGGTTGGTTTGTTCAAGGTTTCAAAAGTTTCAGCAAGTCTGAGGTCACCAACTGTTCAGCAGCTGTCAATTTGTATTAATTAGTTGTTTCTAATCTTTATCTATAATCAGTAGAGAATTATAGTCACCCACCAGAAAGAGATTTTACCTAAAATATTTTGGGAAGTCCAGTGGTTTGCTACAGTTTCTAAAGGTTTCTTTTTTGTAGAATGAGCCTTCTTAAATTGTTTAATTTGTTATTTTTTGGACAGTTGAAAGATTTTTTGGTTATGATGGAAGTAATATGAATCTCATTTTTGCTGCTTCAGTGTATCTTGCTTACTACAGTTATGTACAAAGACAAAACTCTGGGACAGGTTTTCAGGCTACTTTATTTTTTTTTTAAATAAAAATATGGAATATATCCTAACAATTCAATGGGCTTTAGATTCTGTTAATATTAATATTTCTTCTATAACCCTTATTGCTTATTCTCAGTTTTGGATAGCAAAGACTGGAACTTTTATTATTATTATTATTATTATTATTATTATTATTATTATTATTATTATTATTATTATTATTATTATTACTATTATTATTATTATTATTTAATCTAAAATTATTATTTGCATTCCTCTCCAGCAAATAACTTAGGAGAAAAAATTATATGTGATAAGGTTTTATTTATTTATTTATTTATTTATTTATTTATTTATTTATTTATTTTGTGGTGATCATAATATACACATTGACAGTGAGAAATTAAATGTAAAATGGAAAGAAATACTTTCTTTAATAGGATAAACAATTAGAGACTCACAAATAACCCTTTAGGTTAGAAATTTTTCACTGGTACTCAAAAATTTACTGATTTACTGATTGATTAGAAGCATTATATACTACCCATGTGTACTTCAAGTACATAAAGGTCTGGCTGGTAATGCTGTAGCTAAGATAGTGTTATATCTGCTGAAAAAAATCTTTTTAAATAAAGATCTTCTCCTATAATGTTTGTTTTCACACAAAAAAGAAATTGAGCCAATAGTTTCTTGAATATATATATATATTTACCACAATTGAAACAGAGTCATGGTTACAGAATTGAATTATATTTGGACTCCATTATTTCTTCACACAAATCTGGAAGTGAAAAAACAAGACATTTTGGCATGACTTGAAATTCTGCTGCTCATCTGATAAAGTGCTCATAGCACTCCCACTGAAATCCAGTTATGTTGCTCAGCCTAATTACAGATCAGTCTTTAATGTTTTAATCGTTTTTCCCAAGCTATTGGGAAAGTACGACACTTTTTAATAGATGAAAAGGGGAATTGCTTTGCTTTGTTAAGATTTTATTCATAAAAATCTGTTAAGGTTTCTTTTTTAAAGAAAGAGAAAATGAGTTATAGATATGATGATGAGTTATAGATATTAAGATGTAATGGAAAAAAAAAAAAAAAAAAAAAAAAAAGTTGATAGTAATTTCCCTGAGCAAAAGGAAAATAAAGTGTGAACTGACATAAAATATTCCAAAATGCCTAAAACCTAAAACTGGTATCTAAAAGTGTCTAAATATCTTAGATTCTACATATCTGGAAAACAAGAATTCTTACTTGTTTTTGGTCTCTTAATAGTCATTCTGGATTCCCTGAATGGGATTCATCTCATCTTCATTAAACATCTACATTGAAACTGAATTAATCAAGCAGGACTCCCTTTATAGTTGGTAGAAAATAGCCATTCTCAGGGCGCAACTCATCTGACCTACTTCAGATACCTATTTTAGCACAAGAGGAATTGTGACCTAGAAGTGCCTGTTTCTCCTTTGACTACTAGTGAGCCTAAAATGATTAGCTCAGGTACAGGCATTCACACTCCCAATGTATACATTTAGCAAAATGGATTCCACTTCCACTCTGTGTTTTATATCTTAGGGAATTTTCCACACCAGAACTCATGTAAATAATTTTACCTGTTTTTACTTCTTGAAAAACTTGTATCCATGCAAAGTATTTTTTTATGTTAGCACTTGTGTTAATGCTTGAGCTTTCAATTGCTTACCAGGACTATGCTTAGTTTGTAAATAAAGAAAATATAGCTATATACTTATCTATTTCTTCCAGTAATCAAAAACTCTTAAAATATAATAAGATATGAGATCTCAAAGACAACGTGACTTTATAAGTTAACATTAATGCAAATGGACTAAGCACCCAGGTGAAGGTTTACCTGGTGGGAATAATGAAGAATTAGTTCTTCATCCAACTCCCCATTATCTTTCTTAGATCTAGTTCCTGAAAGTCACGTGCCAAAGGCAATATTAAGAGGAAATCCCATAAAACAAAGAAAGAGGAAGTATCCATATTGCAGGGAACTCAACTTGCATGTTTTCCACATGTCAAGCAACACGACAGAGTCATGCTGTGGCTGATATAGGAGGATTGGGACCTCTGGAAAACGAAAAGAAAACAAACAAACAAGCAAACAAAAGAACAGGAGACAATGGAGGTGAGTGTTGTTTCAGTGAAGAACTAAAAGTTATTATTGACTTTTTGTGCCTTTTCTTATACGCGTAACAATATTTACCTCCTGCTTTTTACTGTTCAACCTGCTTTTAAAAAAAAACTATTTACATGTGACATGAGAGAAGTAAATGACAAAAGCAGACACAATAATGAACTTAGGTAGAATGCATCATGTTGTACAACACATTTTATCAATTAATTTAACCACTTTTACAACTGACTAACTGTGCTGAGGATGAGATCTGACAGGACTTTGCATATAGGGTTTTGTAAGTTTCAAAACACTACTATTTGGTCAATATCCCAGTTCAAAGATGGCTATTAATTTAAAAAGCAAGCAGACCTAGTAGACTTGTATAACTGAGCAAGTTTATTTCAAAGATTTTAAAAGATGGTAGCCTGCTTTTATGAGCTTTTATCTTTTCAAATGATTTTTATTTGTTTATTTATTTACTTATATCTTTTAATTTTTGTGTGTCTCTCTCCCTCCTCTCCTTTCCAGTTTCTTTCCTTGTGCTCAGTTCCATTTGCTTTCTGGAAGGAGAAGGGTATGCTTGTCTGTATTATTCTCATGACTTACTGATTCATGATTATATATTGAGAGGGATCATGGCACAGGATGATCTCAACCCTGCCCTGTTTCCATGAAAAAGAGAGCGTGGCATGTGAGCTGAATGGGAACCTTGGTACTCTCCAACAGTTCAGTCTACAACTCAGCCTTTCAGCAACGCACGTGACTAGTTAAATAAAACAAGCAGAGAACAGTCTGTACCTCCTTCCAAGACGAAAATTATTTTGGCAATTTCCTACTAATTCATTGTTTGCAGCTAATCCTCCTCAGACTCTTCAGGCCATTTAGTTGCAATACAAATCAGTATTTAATTTTTATTTTGAAAGAACTTGCTACATCCAGTCATAACTTGTTTGGGAAAAGTAATTGCAGCATTTTTATTATTATTATTATTTTTTTTTTTTAAATTACCTACCCTGGAAAGAAATAGGATAAGCATTTATGTGCTTTATTCTTTCCTAATATAAATGTATTTATTGTAAAATGTTATACTATTTTAATCATTGATACAAGAGTAAAATTAAAAAATATATTTGTTATTCATAATAGAACATATGCACATGCATCATTTTGGTAAATTTTGCTGTGATCATAAATTTTATACAAAGGTCAAGAGACTCTGTCTGGTAAAGGTAACTAACATGAATCTGAAGTTTAAGATTTATTCTTCCCTGAAATGATTAATAATAATTTTTAAATATAGTACAGGATTCTCATATGCATTTATATAATAATAGTATCTATTTAGAAAAAAAAAAAAAAATTAAAAGCATTTCTTAAATATAAATTGGTAACCAAAACCCAAAATGTTAGTTGAAAAGGCTTATTAAGCCTAGTCATTCCATTACATTAATCCTTAGTAAATTCTTTTAATGAAGTAATTATTGCTGTTATAAACTGAGGAAAAAAATCTGTGCAAAGTTGGAGACAATATAATCAATAATGAAACCCTGCATCCTGCTTTCTTTTATTTTTTTTAATCAATGTTGAAACTCAAGGGAAAGATTAAAACAGCATTGGTAACCATATATCAAATGCACTGCTAACTACCATTATTCCTAGCCCAACACATGCTGCTGCTTTTCTATTTAGATATTTGTTTTATGACTAATTGGACAGCCAGGTTAACATCTTTATAAATGAGACAATTTAGGATGTCTTCTTACTGCTTAGAATCAATAAAAAATAAAAACAGTTTTTTTCTTTTAATTGAACTAATTAAATACCTCTTGATTTTACCTGAAATGCTTAATAAACAGAATATTTTAAAGGATAATTTCCTATATTATCCTTTTGTATTTTGATTGTAATTAGTAATTTATGAATTACTAACTTATATATTAAGCCATAAGTATTTCCATTGTATTTCTATTTTATATTTCTTAGCAGCTTCTTTGCAACGTCATCAGTCTTTTAAAAAGATATTGTGTTTGGCAAACATTGCAGTTTTTCTCAGTGAAGAAGTAACATCCAGTTTCCGTACCATTGCATACAATTATTTTATTCCAAATAACTGTGTGACTTTACATTTTCCTTTATTAAATTTCCTAATGTTTTTGTTAGTCCATTTTTGCAACTTTTCCAGGTCCCTCTGAATAGCCTTGCTTCCCCTGTATGAACTGCTCCCCTAAATTTGGCAGCCCCTCCTTGGAGGAGGGATGAGTACACTCATCCCATCCTACAAATCATTAATAAAGACATTAGAGAGTACTGCATCCAGTATCAGTCCCTGAGGGAAACCACTGTTAACTTGTCACCAGTTGGATTTCATATATACTGATTATTGCCCATCACTAATGATTGTCCAGCCAGCCTTATCCATGCCACCAGAAATCTCACCATGGTAGGTAACAGGTAGCTGAAGCACAATTTCTTCTTGGTAAATCCATGCTGACTGTTCCCAGACACCTTCAGGTGTCTGGCAATGGCTCTTAGGAGGGTTTGCTCTATCCTTTTTCCAAGAACTGAAGTAAGGCTATCTACCTGTAGATATGGGACTAGGATGCTTACCTTTTTTGAATCATCACAAACATCCCCTAATGACTCTGTTATTTCAGAGATCATTACCTCTGAAAACAGTCCCAATGACTTTGGCCAGCTTACTTAACAGCTTTGGGTACATCCCCTCTGGTCCCAGGGATGTCTATATTTTCAGCTGTTGTAAATGCTGTCTGATGGTATCTTGTTCTTATACAAGCAATGCTACATTCCCACAGACCCTTCTAGCAATCTTTGGAAGCTGGAAGGCCAGATGGCAGAACTTAACTGTGAAAATCAAAGCAAAAACTACAATAAAAGCATTAAGCATCTCATCCTTTACCATATCCTTGGTCACAAAGTTCCATACCCCATAACCACTGGATCCACATTTTTCTTAGACTTTGTTTTTCTGCCAGTGCATTTGGAGAAACCTTTTTTTATTGTTGGCCTTCACATTCATTGTTGATTACAGCTCCAGGTGAGCATTGGCTTTCCTAACTCTAACTCATTTCCACATTTTGTGTATTTCCTTTCTGTGTTTGAACTCAGTTATGAGGTCTCTGTTCATCCAGTCTCTTTTTCTGCCATGCTCATTTGATTTTCTGTCCACTGGAAGAGAGACTGCTTTTCTGATTTGAGAATAATGTCCTTGACAAATAACAAAGTTTTGCAGGCCTTTTGCCCTCCAGGACAGTCTCCCATGGAATAATGCTAAGAAGATCCCTGACTGTTTAGAGCTCATTATCAGGCTCGTTTATCTCATGATCTTAAACTTGATTATCTTGTCACTGAAGACAAGGCTTTCCTCAGCTTTCATGTGTATAGCCAGTCTGTCCTGCCTAGCCATGTTGCCCTTTCAACACATATCAAGATGCTTGAAGTCTTCCGTATTTACTAGGCCTGTTTACTGAAATTTTCCTCTGAGGCATCTAAAGAAGGCTTCATGTACTCTGAAGCTTTACTCTTCATCCTCCCTGATGTTATGTAGCCTTCTTGCTTCCTTCTTCAGCTTTTTTTGGCCCAGGATTTAGTGTCTCAGCCAGATCATACTTCCTACAAGTGAGGCTGCCACAATTCCCAGCCCCAGGGAGAAGCAAGAGGCAATCTTTGCAGCTCAAAACCCAGACAGTAGCAGCACCTCCCGTTTGTCTGAATCTAGGTCTTTTTAACAGGCCAGGAATAACTGTTATAGGAGACTATGCACTGGAGTTCCTCACTGCAGAGATTATAAATATCTTTACACCCCTAATAAGACACCTGCAGTGTATAAGGTGCATCTGTTTGCTACAGAGTGAGGGCTGAGCTCCTGCTTATTGTTAATATTAATCCCTCCCGCACACTAGTTGAACAGGTGTTCAGTACTTTCTGTTCGACAATCTATTGTAGATAATTTATGTCAACATCCCCTTATCAGGAAATTGCCAATAGCGTATGGCTGTGAGAGCTGGCAGAAGCAAAAGCCTACAGAAGATTTTAGGATATAACCATTCCCAGAAGCAACTGGTCCCACAAATTTCCCAGAAGAAGATTCCTGAAGATCCTTGAAGAAATCATCCAATGAATCACCCTGGAAACTGTTGTGACAACTGATGATATCTCTCCATCTGAAATCTCTAACATATTAAATCTGGCTTCCACCTGCCAGTCCAAATGAATATGTTTCCAGTGTGACACATATATCAGATACACAGGAACACCTCAAACATCAACAATACATGTTGCAGTGGGTTTATGTGCCACCAAATTTTTTTATTTTTTTTTTGGGGGGGTGGGGGATTGGCAACAGGGAGGGGCTACAGGGGTGGCTTCTGTGAGAAGCATTCAGAAGCTTCCCCATGTTACATAAAAGCCAGTTACAAATGGCTCAAGAAGTTAGCAGCTTCTGGCCAGACCTGGGGCAGTGAATGATGCTAGTTGTTGTGATAACACATTTCAGAAACAGTAAAAAACACTGCAGCAGCAGCTTGGAGAGAAGGAAGAGAAGCAAATCTGCAGACACCAAAGTCAGTGAAGAAGGAAGGGGAGGAGGTGCTACAGGCACCAGAGCAGAGATTCTCAGTTAGCTCCTGGAGAGGACCATGGTAAAGTAGATTGTCCTCTTTGAGCCCATGGAAGCCCACATCAGAGAAGATAGAACCATATAATCATTAAGGTTGGAAAAGACCTTCAAGACCATCTGGTCCAACCATCACCCTACTACCAATATCACCCACTAAACCATATCCCTAAGCACAGCCCTTGGAGGACTCCACACCACAGCAGGTGGATACTGAAGCCCATGAAGAGAAGCCCACACTGGAGCAGGTTTTCTGTTAGGAGCTACAGCCCCTGGGGAACCCATGATGGAACAGTCAATTCCTGAAATATGAAACTTATGGTATGGAACCATGTTGGAGCAGTTCTTCAAGAACTGCTGTCTGTGGGAAGCCCACACTGGATCAGTTTGAGAAGAACCGAATTGTGTTTGAGAAGAAACAAATCCTGTGGGAAGGATGCTGGAGCAAAAGAAGAGTATGAGGAGGAAGGATTGGCAGAGACAAGGCATTATGAACTGACCACAGCTTCCATTCCTCACACCCCTGAACCATTCAGGATGAGGAGGTCAAAGAGGGGTGGGGGAAAGGTGTTTTCAGCTTGATTTTAGTTCTCATTGGCAATAAATTAAATTAATCTTTCTCAAGCTTAGTCTGTCTTGCCCATGATGCAAATTGGTGAGTCATCTCCCTCAATCTGTGAGTTGTGTAATCATATTTTCTTCTGCTGTGAGGAGGGCGAGTAAGAAAACAATGTGATGGACACCTGGTGGCCAGCCAAGCTCAACCCACCACATAGGTATATCTGATGATAACTGAAATTGGGCTTGGATGTATAGTATTTTATTTTCTATGCTTTATTAATTACGTTCCTTAACTTTTCAGTTTACTGTCATGGAATCATTTTATCCTAGACATTAATTCATTTATAGTCTTCACTATCTAAAGACCTTAAAACTATGTATCATATTATAGAAACAAATTTTATCCAAGATCATAGTTGATATCTATCCATGCATATGCTGAACATCCCAACCATAGCAAGAGACAATTAGGCACTCTTTCATCTACCTGTTTTAGACATTTACATCAGGAGGAGATGAACTTCATCAGAATGAGAAGTGCACCTCTTTCAATTACAAAGTTATAAAGATAATTATTTAACTAGTTTAGATATGCATGGCCATATTGTACATGTGTAAATATAGGTAAGATTAATACAACAATGACGTGTTCACAAACACCTGATTTTGTAGCAAATCCATAACCTGAGTCCTGAGTATTTGACTATGCCAGTGGCTCATCTTGTCAGATTGGTTTACCCATCTGAGATTTCTGACAACTCAGCCTGGCACTTTTCAGACTAAATTTACACCAGTAGTTTTCATGTTTTAGTCACATTTTCTCTGAGTAAAGAAGGTAACATTGAACACATTTCTGTACCTTAAAGTTTAAGTGAGAAGTAAACAGACTATGAGAGATTGAACTATGCTATATGAGATGGTAGTCACTTGATCTCGGCTGATATAACAAAATTATCAGAGAAAAGAAAAGAAGAAAAGAAAAGAAACTAACAAAGTCTTTGGACAGAGAATAGATTAAGATAGAGGCCAAAACCTTCACTGTAGAAGAAAAACTGCTACCAAAAGTCCAACTCTGGATATGGGGAAAGCAGACTTCAGGCTGCTCAGGGAAATAGTAAGGTCCTCTGAGAAACTGCTTTTGGTGGTGATAGGGTCCATCAGTACTGATCACTTTTTAAGCACCACTTCTTAACAGCACAAGAGCAGGCAATTTCAAAATGTCAGAGGTCAATCAAGTGGGGCAGAAGGCCCTCTTGGGAGAGCAGGGATATTTTTTTCTAGAGATTAGGCAAAACAGAAAATGTATGGCCACCTGAAGTGAGGTCAAGCAACATGAGAGGACTACAGTGATGTTGTTCACCATTTATGAGAGAAAATCTGTGTGGCCAATTAGTATTGAAGCTGGCCAATATCATGGGGGACAATAAAATGAATTTTTGAAATATATTTTAACAACAAAAGGAGGACCAGAGAACATCGGCCTGTTACTTGATGAGGGATCATCAAGTTTACATCCCTCACAAATAGGGATGTAAACAAAGCAGACATCCAATGCCTTCTCCACCTCTGTCTTCAACACTGATTATAGGCGTTGGGTCCCCTGGAGTCCTGAGTTTGAGGACCATGATGGCAGGAATGATAAACTACCAGACAAGTCTGAGTTTATGAGGGATTTGCAGCTCCAGCTAAATGCATGTAAATCTACGGGGCTCGATGGGATCCCAGAGTACTCACAGAGTTGGCTTATGTCTTCAGAAGACATTTCTCAATTATTTTCCAGTGGCCTTGGAAAACTTAACAGAAAGTTGGCAAATATTTCCCCAGTTTTTGAAGAAGGGCAAGAAAGAAGACTCTGGCATTACAGGTTACTCAGTCTCACTTCAAGTGCCCAGTAAAATTATGAAGATTATTCTGAGAGTTACTAAAAAACATTTGAAAGGCAATGCCGTCATTGGTCATAGCCAACACAGATTCATGAGGTGAAAGTCTTGTTTAATGAAATTAATTTTATTTTATAGCAAGGTTATCTACTTAGTTGACCAAGGGAAAACAGTGGATGTAATCTGTATATCAGCAAAGCTTTCGATAGTGTTTCTTACAGTATCATTGTAGACAAAACGTCCATCATACAATTAGACAAATACACAATACAGTGCATCCACGGTGCAACAACTGGCTGACTGTTCAGGCTCAAAGGGTTATAGTAAATGGGGTTACATCAAGCTGGCAGTCATTCATTAGTGATGTTCTGCAAGGTTCCATTTTAGGGCCAGTTCTCTTCAATGTTTTCATAAATGACCTGGATATAGGACTTGGAGGTATACTAAGTAAGTTTGTGGATGGCACTAAATTGGGAGAGATTATGACAAATTAGAGGGTTGGACAATCACTAACCACATGATATTTAACAAAAGTGCTAGATTCTGCCACATGATATTTAACAAAAGTAAGTGCTAGATTCTGCACTTCAGACAGGGTAACCCTAGATATACATGTATGTACAGACTGGGGGACGATAGGTTGGAGAACAGCCCCATGGAAAGGAATTCAGTGGTTCTGGTCAACAACAAGTTAAGCATGAGTCAACAAGTATGCACTGGTAGCCAAAGGGACAACCATATCCTGGAGTGCATGAAGCATAGCATTGGTAACTAGTCAAGAGAAGTGAATGTCCTGCTCTGCACTGATGTGGCCTCATCTCAAGTACTGTGTACAGATTTTGGCACCATGATATAAGAGACAAAAAAACTATTAGAGACTGTCTGGTACAAAGGAGAACTATGATGATAAAGAAGGTTCTAGAGAGGAGCAGCTGAAGTTATGTGGCTTGTTCAGGCTAGAGAAGAGGACACTGAGGAATGACCTAATTGAAGCCTACAGATTCCTCAGAAGGGGGAGAAGAAGGGCAGGCACAGATCTCTTCTCTCTGGTGACCAGTGAGAGGACCCAAGGGAGTGATATGAAGACATTGACGGGGAGGTTCAGGTTGGATATTAAGAAAAGGTTCTTCATGAAGAGGGTAGCTGGGAACTGGACCAGGCTCCTCAGGGAAGAGGTCATGGCACAAAGCCTTCTGGAGTTCAAGAAATGTTTGGATAATGCTCTCGGAAATGTGGTTTGAGTTTTTGGTAGTCCTATGTGAAGCCAGGAGTTGGAGTTGTGGGTCCCTTCTAACTTAGGATAGTCTGTGATTCTGTAATTCAGCATGACTGATACATTTAAATTTGGAGTTCTACAGCTGCAGTCTAATGTATATCCAAGTTAAATCAGGCTGGAGGACTATGCTAAGAATTAGAGTAGTGAATTGTTATGGAGAAAGTTTTGCCAGAATGTCGATGATATGTTAGCTATTCAGTGCAGTGGCAGTGGCATCACTTTAGCAGAAGAAAATCTAGTCAGTGCTCATCACTTAAGACAAAATATCCACAGGTGAGCAAGTGAGACTGAGCCATCTAATTTATTGGTTAACACAATCTATGGCATATTCCTTTATAGTTGCATGAAGACATATATAGATATATATGGAAAATGTATGTCTATGATAAAATGTTCTATACTTATATTAAAAAAAAAAAAAAGTAAGAGTAGGAGAGTATTCTTTTTTTATATATATATATATGTATTTACTTTTGTTTCAGCTGATTTTGTTGTTGTTGTTGCAAATATTTGATATCTTTATGAAAACAAAACAAAAAAAAAAAAAAAAAGAAGACCAGTCTCCATTAAAGTTGATCAGTTGTGAATACACATCTCTGACAGAAAGTGGTTAACTAGGTGTTTTTACCTACATACCATCTGTGGTGTACTATGTTGGAAGAATCAGGAATATAAATTAAAAAAGAAATTATCTGCAAAATCAGCTGACAAAACAAACATACAGTTTTAGCTGGCGGATCAAAGGCCTCTTTCATGACAAATAAAATTCTGCAAAGAAATGTATAGAGAATAGAAGAGAGAGGTTTTTCTACAGTTGGAAGAATTCCAAACTGATATACTACTTCATTTTCAATACCCAACTTAGATTATGTTTGCCATAATCCTCAGAAGAAAAAGATACTTCAGAGATATGGTGAAAGAAAAATGACAATGGAACTTTGAGAAAAGAAAAGGAAAGGAAAGGAAAGGAAAGGAAAGGAAAGGAAAGGAAAGGAAAGGAAAGGAAAGGAAAGGAAAGGAAAGGAAAGGAAAGGAAAGGAAAGGAAAGGAAAGGAAAGGAAAGGAAAGGAAAGGAAAGGAAAGGAAAGGAAAGGAAAGGAAAGGAAAGGAAAGGAAAGGAAAGGAAAGGAAAGGAAAGGAAAGGAAAAAGAAAAGAAAAGAAAAGTAAAGAAAAGAAAAGGAAAAGAAAAGAAAAGAAAAGAAAAGAAAAGAAAAGAAAAGAAAAGAAAAGAAAAGAAAAGAAAAGAAAAGAAAAGAAAAGAAAAGAAAAGAAAAGAAAAGAAAAGAAAAGAAAAGAAAAGAAAAGAAAAAAGAAAAGGACAAAGCAAATCAAAATTACTAATATGGAGCAGGTATTTAACAGCCTTTTTGTCTGAATACTGAAGTTTATCAAAACATCAGGCTAAGTAGATGAGGAAAGTATTACAGAGAGGGGATCAAACTCTTCCTATGTGTACCTTCTCTCCTGGATATAGCACTAGTTACAGATTTAGCCTATAAACTTTAGGATTACATATGAATAAAGAAAATGAAGTTAGAACAGCTTGTAGATGCAGATAGAAAGTTTTGTGACATCTGAAATTTGAATAATGGATGATCTGATTGAGTGAAGAACTTTGAAGGAGATTGAGCAAAGTGAGTGATTAAAAATTAACACTAAAATATCTTGAAAAATGTTTGGAGGAATTAAAGTCAACAGGAAAAATAACTCTGGAAGTCTGATTTTAAGTTCTGCTACTGTTTTTAAACAAATTTCATAAATTTATGTTCTGAGATATCAGCCTGAACAAATGATATTCTCCTTCTGACCATGATCAATACCAGTTTTCAATCCCCAAACTACTCAGAAATTAGTTTACTTAGCTAGTATTTGGTTCAAACTCAGAGCTAAACCAAAATGAAAATTAAAGTAAGAAAAGGTGTTTAATAGAACAAATTAATTAAAATGATCATGCCTACCAGAATATTTAAAGAGAAAAACAAAAAAACAAAAAAAACAACACCCAACCAACAAAAAAAAAAAAAAAAAAAAAGTAAAGAAAGCCTTTGAGCTACTTTGCCCCTGTGTTTGGTAACTGGATTTTATGGGGCTGAGAATTGCAAATAACTTGAAAAATCTGTTAGTTTTTCCAGAAGGAAGAAAGATAAAAGCTATTTAGTAAGTTTTAATGTGCACTTAATGTGTCATTTCTTATTTTTTATTTGTTGCTTGTTTTAGAATTTATGTATTTTAGATACTGGATTTTATTCTGGGCTTAAGGTAGGATTCAGATGAACCAATTTTGCTTAGCTTACAGTTATAAACTTATATCACAATTGTACAAAATTAAATAGAATTTTCTCAAATGTCAGCTGAAATTGAAAAACAACAAAAAAAAGTCTAAAAGTCTTTGGATAAAGTAGTTTTTGTTGTTGTTGTTTGTTTGTTTGTTTGTTTTAGTGTAACCACATATAACATCATTTTCCAAGTTTCAGAACTATTGTTTTGCAAGTATCTGTTCGTCAATAGTTTTAACAGTGTGGTTGAATTTAAGTGAATAAAGCATGAAAACACTTCAGCATAGAGAGCTTTTTTTTTTCCAGAAAGTAAAAATGCATGGATGTAACCCATATGTCCAACAACATTAGAGGGAAACAGAGAAATTGTCATGCTAGTCAGGTCAACAGGAGGAAGAAATTTCTAAAAAACTTGGGAAGAAACACATTGTAATAAGGAAGAAGTTACCCTGGAAAAAGGTGAAAGAACAAGGACAGGACAAGACATGTAGACTCACAGAAATGTGTTAGAAATTTGAGAAGCTTACGGAGAACACATAAGTTTTGTGTTCTACAGTCCATCAAAAACAAAACAAAACAAAACAAATTTGAAAAATAAAAAAGCATATTATTACAAATTGAAGTATGCTAGATTTAGTATTACTATAACCAGAATCATTACTAGCATGGCTATCAATAATTAAATAAAATGGATATATTACCTCCCTCATCAGAGCATCATTTTTAAGACATATTGCAGCTAATACCTTTTTTTTTCTACCTAGTACTAAACTGCATTATATTTCAGTACAAATATTGTCACTTTCATTGGGCACTCACTGTTCCTCCATAAGCCTGTAATTTTCAAGGAATTCTGAAGTGGAATGGATTTCTGTTACAAGTGTCAGGAATATGCTTTTGGCATATGCAAGGCACGAGATGCAGAAACAGTGAAGTGACTTTTCAGTATGGTTTTCTTTTCAGTAGATAAAGTGTTTTTGTTGTTGTTTCTTGTTTATTTATTTAATTAATTAATTAATTAATTATAGATTAGTTTGCAAGATGGTAGTTAAACAAAACACCTAAAGTAACTTCCAAACTTTCAAAAATAAAAGTTGGTACAGTTTTGTTTGGTTGTTTTTTATTATGTTCTATGAAATAGAGTTGAAATTTACAGTCAGAGCTCTTTTAAAGAGTGACATTACTTTCTGAGTAAAAATTTATATGTTTAAAAAAATCCACTCTAGAACTGTCTTAATATAAAGCAGAACTATTGAAATGGGGGCAAGTGGAGGCTAGTAACTAGCAGAGTACCCATATCCAACGGGTCAATATTGGGTCCAGTCCTATTTAATATTTTTTCTAATGATCAGGATGATGGGGTAGAGTGCACCCTCAGCAAGTTTGTGGATGACGCAAATAGCAAAATCACCAGAGAGCCATGCTGTCATCCAAACGGATCTTGACAGACTGGAGAGGAGGGCTGACTGCAATCTCATGAAGTTTTACAAGGATAAGTGCAAAGTCCTGCAACTGGGGAGGAACAACCAGTACATGCTGGGAGCCAACCAGCTGTACAGCAGCTCTGCAGAAAAGGACCTAGGAGTCTTGATATGCACTAAGGTGAATGTGAATCATCAGTGTGTTCTTGCGGCAAAGGAGGTTAACATTGGCTACATTAGGCAAAGTATCACCAGCGGGTTGAGGGAGGTGATCCTTGGGGATAGAGAAGGAAAGGAGCACCACTCCTTTGAGGAAAGGCTGAGAGAGATGGGACTACTTGGCTTAGAAAAGAGGAGGCTCAGGGGGGATCTCATCAATGTAAACCTGAAAGAAGGGTGTAGTGAAGACAGAGCCAGACTCTTTTCAATGGTGTTCAGTAATGAGACAAGAAGCAGAGGGCACAAACTAGAACACAAGAGGTTCCTTCTGAACATCAGGAAACACTTCTTCACTGTGCTGGTCACTGAGTACTGGCACAGACTGACCAGAGACATTGTATAGTCTCTGTCCTTGGTAATATTAAAAAGCTGCCTTAACATAGTCAAGTCAAATTCCACCTTACAGACAAGTGGCTGTAGGTGTCCCTGGCTGAGCAGAGAAGTTGGACCACATGACTTCCATAACTCTTTTCCAAACTGAGCCATTCTCTGAGTTCTGTGAAAATTGATTTCCAAATATAGACAATATTTAAATTACTATACACTTGAACTTTATGGTAACTAACTATAACTGAGTGAAATTAAAAACCTCCATTCTAAAAGTAAGGATTACTGTATCTCTTTCTTGATCAAGTTTTTCTATTTAATTGGAGCTCTGAGAAAGAATTATTTCCACAGAAAGTCAGTTTGTATCTTGTATCTCATATTGTGTTTTTATTCCACTATAAACAAGGATTTAAATACAAATCACTAAGTAAACCCAGATGACCAACTTTCAGGAGTTTAGGGCCAAACACTGGCCCTAAAACTATGGCCCTAAACTAAAACTATGGGAGATGGCAGACATGTTTCTTGTCTACAAGAAATAACATCTAAGGGCTTTCAGAGGTAATTTTTGTACTCACCCACCTGAACATGCTGAAACCCAGCTAATGTTGCAAAACTGATGTGACTGCTACTTCTGCAGACCAGTATAAACAGGGTCGGAAGAATAATTATGCTTTTAGAAAAAAATTAGCAAGATTTGATTTTGTTTCCCTCTTTCAGTCCTGTATACTGATGCCAACAAAGAATTGACTTGTATATCAACTATCTAGTGGTGATGCCATGCCAGCTAGAGTCAAAAGTTGTGTCTCTTCAGCCATTTGCCATTTACTTATCCTGTTCTCGGATCAAAGAACATGGCTATGTGAACTATCAAAACAAATCTGTATTCACTGTATATTTGTAAGCTCCCCAAAGAGCTTACATGAAGAGTCATGTTCTGACTGTCTTGGCTGGAAACATATTTTTCATTATGTGAAACTTTGAAAAGGTTTGTGGGAAAAAAGAAAATATGGGAAGAGCAAAGGGCTGAACAGGAACATCTTTCTTGTCTTGTGCTATAACAAACTCACTTCCAAAAAGAATGTTTATCATCTCAGTGAGCCATGTAGCAAAAAATATTTTGTTTTACAGTTAGTGTTTCACTATCACTGAAGTTGTAGTGCTGTCAGAGAACTGTATGTTTATACAAAAGATATTTTTTTATTTTTTATTTTGATTTGATTTGATTTTTTTTTCTTTCTGTTTCCTCAGTTTTAAAGTTCTTCCATGTTCATGGTTCAAAAGTGTTCTATTAAGCAATAAGAAAAGGCAGAATTTGGGGTCTTTACAAGGTACAAAACTCTAGACAAAACTCTAAAACAGGTGTAAGAGGTTACTAACCATATACAGTTTTTGTATAATCATCTGCTTACATTAGTAGAACCTTGTAAAAAAAAAAAAGGTAAAAGTGTACAGATTCATTGGTTCTATACTCCTACAAAGGAAGCAGAAAGCTGTAGTAAGTGAAAAATAGAAATTTCCTTTATGTGTAGAAAAAGAAAATTACTTTACGGGTAAGGACATGTGTTTCCAGTCTCCTTAAATCCTTATTTCAATGATTTTTTTTTTTTTTCTTTTTTTTGGTAAAACATTGTCAGTACTGGCAAGAACAATGTCCGGCTGAATTTTCTGCTTTGAAAATATCACCCAGACAAATTAATTTTACCTTAAGGACTAGCCTTACCTGGGCATCTAGATTTGTTGTTGTTGTTGTTTGTTTGTTGTTGTTGTTGTTGTTCCTTTTCCCTTCCTGAATTCCCTTCTTTTGTTCAGGTGACACATTCTGTTTCTGTATTTTCTCTGCTACTTTCATTTTTTATCTTAATGCTTGTGATTGTTACATGGAAAGAGGTCTAAGAGATGTGTATATTATTATTATTTTTATTATTATTATCATTATTATTATTATTAATTATATAATGTACTACAACAATAACAGTAACAATGAAAGTAATATACATTCTCAACTTCCATTACCCTCATTTAAGTTTTCCCTTTAATGCACTTGACCTCATGACATATCTGTGAAACATGAGACATTGAAATCACAAACTTACAAATGTGAAATTTATGCACAATGACTATGAACGTATCAACAGATCCCTAGGAACACAGCAGCGATTACATGCTTCATGGTTGCCTCTTATCTCCACAACTCTTAGTGAGAGAGATGCATTCTTATTCCCTTCACCCAGCTATATGAGCAGAAAGTTTCCATTAAATCTTTAAAATAATTGAAACTCAAATTTCAGTTAGGCCAAAAATATACATTAAGTAGGGGGAAGATGTATGTGCATTAAAGCTTTCAGTCAAAGTTGTGTCACAACATGACACATAGGACTGTCAAAAAGAGGGTAAAGACCATGCCAGTTTTTTGTGGTTTAACCCAATAGGCACCTAAGCACCACACAGCCATATTGGTGTATTGAGTTTGTGTGGCAAGGCTTTGGTGGCAGGGAGGCTTCAGGGGTGGCTTCTGTGAGAAAAGCTCAGAAGGTGCCACATGTTAGATAAGGGCCAATTCCAGCCAGCTCCAAAATGGACCTGCTGCTGGCTAAAGCTGAGACAATGGGAGATGCTGGTTGTGCCTTTGTGAGGGAAAGAAAAGGGGCTGGGAGTGGAGGAGGGGGTTGGGGGGGGAGGTGCAGCATTAATGTACAGTTGCAGCTGGGAGATAGAGGAATGAGAACTAGCCCTGCAGACCCCAATTTTTTTTTCAGTGCAGGAAGGAGGTCAGTGCAGGAGGAGGGCAGGAGGTACTCCAGGCATGCAGCAGAAGCTCTCCTGCAGCCTGTGGAGAGGCCCCTGGTGGAGCAGGCTGTCCCCCTGCAGCCCATGTGTCCCACATGGAGCAGATCTCCAAGCTGCACCAGTTTAGATCATAGCACATGTATCCGTTACCTAGTGGTGTGCCTACTTTTGGCTTATCTGCCTTTTTCTGGGCCATCTGTAACATATACCGATAATTTCAAAGTTGTCTGAGGTAATGGAGGGTGATGCACCAGGGGAAGTTTCTAAAGCAGGAAAGTCCTGTATATACATGTACAAACTTCACACAGAACAGATGTTCAATGCCTGGCAGAGTGAAAGGACAGATCTATGATTCCTGAAAGGAAATATCATTAGGGCTGGAAGATGATTCAGGAAGAATAATGTATTTAATAAAATTGTTCTCTTTTTGCACATAAGAAATTATGTACCCTTTATTTGTTGGTTGAAGTTACCTGTGGGGATTTTTCCAGTTAGTAACTCCTTGACTATAGCTAGGAACTTTCTAATTGTACATATTTCAGATACAGGTTAAGAATAACCAAACTGAAATTTACAAATGATACATTCATTGTTCCTGACCTCTGGAAAATTAATTGCAATTTTTGAAATTTATCACCAATAACATGAAACTGAAACTATGTGTTTTCTTAACATAAAATTCAAATTTTTATTCAAATTGAATCTCTTAATTTTGACTTTTTTTTTTTTGGCAGAAGATTATATTTGCTGTATACAATTTTATATGAATCTCCTAACTAAAGCAATTTTTTTTCAGTAAAGGAATGCAAATAATTTAACATGGAGAATGTATAATTGAAGAGAATCTTATTTACAGAGTACAAGTCACCTACTGATGCCCATTATGATGTCATGTTCTCTTTGAGGAGATAAGAGAGAAAAGCATGAAGAACAAATCTGAAAACAGTTTGTTAGGATAGTCATTTAAGGAAGGGAGCTGTGTGGAGAAGAGTCTGAAGTGTCTGTTACATTTGTAGTACTTGATCCAGGTTTGGAGCTCCCAGCACAAGAAGGATGTTGACCTGTTAGAGCAGGTCCAGAGGAGGGCTACAAAGATGATCAGAGGGCTGGAGAACCTCTCTTATGAAGAAAGGTTGAGAGAGCTGGGGATGTTCAGCCTGGAGGCCTGAAGGCTCCAGGGAGACTACATTGCAACCTTTCAATACTTAAGAGGAGAAGAACTCTTTACTCATATAGATAAACATAGAACAAGGGGGAGCGGTCTTAAACTAAAAGAGGATAGATTTAGACTAGACATTAGGAGGAAATTCTTCACTGTAAAGGTTGTGAGGCACTGGAACAGGTTGCTCAGAGAAGCTGTTGATGCCCCATCCCTGGAGGTGTTCAAGGCCAGGCTGGATGGGGCCTTGGCCAGCCTGATCTAGTGGGTGGCATCCTTGCCTATGGCAGGGGGATTGGAGTTAAATGATATTTAAGGTTCCTTCAAACCCAAGCCATTCTATGATTCTATGACAGAATAAGGAAGGTAGAAGCCAGAGCAACTAGGAAAAAAAATTACTTGGCAAGAAAGTAGAGAATAATGGGAAGAAGGACAAAACAAACAAACAAACAAACAAACAAAAAACAGGGGACGTAAAACAGGGAATGTTAAACGTAAAACAGGGGAAAATGTTAAAAAATATATTTTGGAAATTATTTAACTTTGATAATGTATGATATGAAATTATAACTAAGAATGCCTTCATCTGACAGAAGACATGTCTTGGTTTACTGCATTAGCTGAGTATCCACAATGAATGCTGTATATCATATATATATATATAACACACATATATATATATAAAATATGAACAATATACATTATATATAATATGTATGTATAATATATATACATTATATAATATATATATTTTATATACATACATATATAGATAGATAGATAGATTAAGCTATAAAATGCAATTCTTAATGAAGAGAATTTAAGTATGAGAGCCCTCAGTTATAGGTCTGTGGATTTTATTGAATAAATAATTTCAGTAGGGAAATCATGCAAATGTATCCAGCTTTGTTCGTTACAGATAAGTATAATTTGCTATATTTGGAAGAAAGATTTCTTTAAATGTTTTATGGAAGGTTTCACTTCGGAATCTATGGAAACTGAAAAATGATGAATTCTAGAGATGGGTTTAATGTTTCTGCCTGATGAAATGCATTAACCACAGTCATAAATGTCACCATTTATGTTGCTTAAATTTTATAAAGTCTGCTTTTCATGTTGTCTATAGATCACGTTCAGCCTCTCTAAATCAAAGGTATTCTTACTAACAAAAAAAAATAATAATAACTCTGTGTCATTTTCTGCAGATGGTTCTGCTGTGGAATTAGGAAACATTCTGAGTGCAAAGATTAGGGGAAATACTTGGACCCAAAAGGGCAAAATTTTTTTACAAGAAGAAATCTTCTTACTAGACCTTTTGTGATTCTTCTGATGAGATGCCTCGTGTAAGATCTGAATCTGTATTGCAATGGATGATAAAATTTAGATGTAGTGTCAGGAATGTTATTTTTTTTCCTATAATTTTTATCAGTATTTTTTTCTTCTGGATTTTTTCAAGTATTCTACCAGGCTAGAAGAAAATCATCCCATTCATAAATTTACCTTTCTGAGGCCAAAGCCACTTAATATCCAATGTTCTGGATAACCAAGGACAATACAGTTGTATTGTAAGCCTCACACTGTTAAGCTACATAATTTTCTGAGCCTGAAGCGTGGGCACACTGCAATGTTATGTTTCACTGTGTGAGGTGAGTTTCTGCCCTTTTTTAACTTAAACCTCACCCATTTAGCTGTCCTTATAAGTCTCAGAGAAAGAAATTTTAACTCAAATAGAAAAACAAAACACACCGCCAACCAAACAAACAAAAAACTGTGTAAGTTACAAGAGAATGTCAAACAGCAGTCAGAGGTAGTTCACCACCTATTCTATTCTACTGTACACCACTTAAAGGGAAAGTTTGTATTCATGGGCAGCCTTCTTCATATCTCAGGTGAATAGACTTTGAGTTTAAATTATGGATTCTCCCAGACCTTCAAAGTTAAGAAATATCTACGTATAGAAATGAAAAGCAACTACCATCTCTTATAATTCTTTGAAATATTCCAATTTTAATTATAAAGATTCTGAGGTATTTTTTAATGTGGGTTATAATAGATGAATTAGACATATATAACTAGAGCAGAGGGATCAAAATTTATGTGTGATAAATTAAAAAAAAAAGATTTAAATTTCAAATTATACCACACGTTACATACAAAAGATGGAAAGATGGTATTAGAGCATAGCAGACAAACTAAATTCACTTTTTCTGTTCCTTCTCTGTCTCATTCTTTTTGAAACTCACAGTAATAAACATATACATGTGCCTATGTTAAATCCTCAGAATGTTTTCAGGACTTTTATTTATTTATGTATTTTTTCCTCCTATAGCTTCCCAGTTCATTTCAAACAGAAAAGGGCCAATTCACATTTTACAATCAGATAACTTTGTTCATTAGTTGAGTATTTTGCAATTAAATCAGTAAATGAAGTGGTTATTCTGTATAAACCATGGACACACCCTCTTTGGCATTGGGAAAACAAACAAACATACAAAAAAATAACAACAGCAAATTTTCTAGAATTAATTTTTTCAGATATTTTCCTTTCAATATAAGATTGCACAGACAATTTTAGTCATTCCTTGCTTCCCAGTTTTCTTGTTTTCTTATTTCCTTTTTTGCTTTCTCTTCTGTATATCTGTGTTAGGAAAGGAGGATTATTTTGGGAAAACAAGTTCAGCATTGTTCTGGCCTTCCTTGCATCCTTTTTTATGAGTGATTGGTCTAGAAAAGATCATTATTTTTATGTGGTTACTTACAGAACCATCATCAGTACAACAGCTTGGCATTAATAATTTTAGCCTATCTCAAAAGAAAATGTATTTGAAGCAAAGTAGTCTAGAATGTATGCCCTTTCCTTACCCTAGATTTTTAGAATCTCTTTACTGGTTATTGTCTACAAATAAACCAGTAAGGATATATGCTTAGCATCTACTTTATGCTGCAAACAAATATGTTTCTAATTGATGTATATTTATTTGCTGAAGTGCATTTGATTTATATATTATTTTATGAATCATTGAAATGTCTTATTTCCTTTCACACTAGCCTGTCACATATCTCTAGTCTACTGATGTAAGCTATGCACTGACCTATATAATTAGTACTACATCACTGAATAGTTAGAGACATTAAGATTAGGATCTAAGGCGCTTCTCTAGATATGCCAACATGTCCTGAAGAGCTATTAGTTGTGATGGGACTGTTCACATGCAGCTTTAAATTGCTGAAATTCCACTTGCTCAAGGAAATTAAAAAGAAAAGACAGTGATTGCAGAGCTGTCAGCATGGGATCCTACAAAGTTCCTAGATCAATATTGATTTAAAATCTACAGAGAAGCACACAGACACTTGAAAACTAAGAGTGGTCATTGTAGAAAAAATATTTTCCAGATTTATATCCTGTTCCTCTGGTCCATATATTTCTTTTATACTAGATATAGAATATGTATATACACACACATATTCAAATGTACCATACTAGATAACACATCATCTCCTGTATACATGTTCCTCACCTTAAACATATCACCATAAGAGTGAAGTCAAAGTCTATCAAGAGATGACAGAAATTGTGTGTACCTCTTTTAGAAGAGCCAAATAGCACTTAAATACATGCAAATTATTTTATTAAGGAAAGATTAAATAATGTGTAGAGGACATGAGATTTGAGTGTGATTTCTTTTTAACTATTATTTTTTCTTAATTGTAGAGGAGAGTGTAAGTGAGTCAGAAAACAAAATTAAAACTTTGAATAAAAAAGTTTTACTAATATTTTTGATCTAAACATATGATCTAAAGACATGAGGCTCTGGGTGTGTCGGATGAGGGATGTGAAAAAAGAGAAGAAGAGGCATCCATGCAAGTTCTTCCTCTAAGGTCAAATAATCATGGGGTTTATAATCATGGAAGAGTTTCTGGTCTTCTGGGGCCAGACAGGACTCACCTGTCTCAATGGATGAAACATTTATTGGCCCACAACCTGGTAAGACTGATTGAGAGGGCTTTAAACTAGGATCAGTTGGGGAGAAGGAACACTGTTAGGAACACTAAGGTTATGTCAATGGATGGTGCAGTGCGGTCTGAGGGTGGCAAGCCTAATGGGAGCATCTGTGCCACTCCAGGGAGTTCTGCAATTTCAAGTATTGTACATCTAAAATACTTACATATTGATGCATGCAGTATGTGCACAGAACAAACTAGAAGCCTTGGTCCTTTCCCAGAGTTTTAATATCATTGCTATTAGTGAAATTTGCTAGGACAAGTACTACAACAGGAACGCTGGAATGGAGGCCTATTGGCTGTTTAGGAGAGACAGACAGGGCATGCTAGGTGGAGGTGTTGCACTGTGCATAAGAAAGCAATTAAACTGTATGGCCATTGTGATGATTCAGTAAAGACGGTCGAGGTGAGGATTAAGGAGATGCACAGCAAAGCAGATGTTGCTATGGGTGTCTACTATCAACCGTCCACCCATGACAGTGGCACGAATGAACTATTCTACAGTCAGTTGGGGAAAACCTCAGGATCAGTTGCCCTTGCCCTTATGAGAGACTTCAACTTCCCAGACATAGACTGGAAATATCATATTGACACTATCAAGTCTGGAAATTTCTAAAACATGTTGAAGATAACTTCCTGTCATAAGTACTGAATGAGCCAAATAAGAAAGGAACCCTCCTGGATCTGATGTTTGAGAATAAGGAAGGCCTTGTGGGAGAGGTAACAGTAGGTGGCTGTCTTGGCCAAAGTGGCCATGAAATAGATGAGTCAAAATGTTTGGTGTAAGGAGAAAAAAAGGTGAGAAAAGCTGCCACTATGGGCTTTAAGAGGGAAAAAAAAATAAGATTTTCAGGGAGCTTGTTAGCAGTGTCCCTGGGAATCAGCTCTAAAGGGTTTAGGGGCCCCAGTGAAAAGAGGTGATTTTCCCACTATATTTATGTTTGCTGCAGCTTCACCTTAAGTATTGTGTGAAATTCTGATCTCCACAACCATAAAAAGGATGTTAAGGTACCTCACTTTCTTACCACTTCATGCAGCTTTTCTTGGATTTTGTGTTCTAGAAACTGCTACTCTAACTGTGAGTCTTATATTGGAGGCTATGTTTTTATACTGTATTTTTGTACCACTTTTTTAGAAGTATTAGTAAAGAGTTTGCTAAATGTATATAAACTTGAAAACATCCAGAGGAGGGCAAGAAAGCTGGTAAAAAGTCTGGAAGGCATGTCCTATGAGTACTAGACAACATTTGAGTTGTCTAGTATGTGGAAAAGAAGGCTAAGAGGTAACCTCATTGCTGTGTACAACTTCCTGAGGAAGGGAAATCACAGAATCACAGAATCACAGAATTTTCTAGGTTGGAAGAGACCTCAAGGTCATCGAGTCCAACCTCTGACCTAATGCTAACAGTCCCCACTAAACCATTTCCCTAAGCTCTACATCTAAACGTCTTTTGAAGACCTCCAGGGATGGTGACTCCACCACTTCCCTGGGCAGCCTGTTCCAGTGCCTCACAACCCTTTCAGTGAAGAAGTTCTTCCTAACATCTAACCTAAAACTCCCCTGGCTCAACTTAAGCCCATTCCCCCTCGTCCTGTCACCAGGCACGTGGGAGAACAGGCCAACCCCCACCTCGCTACAGCCTCCCTTGAGGTACCCATAGAGGGCGATAAGGTCGCCCCTGAGCCTCCTCTTCTCCAGGCTGAACAAGCCCAGCTTCCTCAGCCGCTCCTTGTAGGACTTGTTCTCCAGGCGCCTCACCAGCTGGAGAGGGATTTCCTGATCTCTTCTCCCTGGTAACTGATCTGCACTTGGGGAGGTTCTGATGAGATATAAGGAAAAAATTCTTTACTGTAAGGGTGGTCAAACACTGGAATAGGCTTTCTAGAAAGGTGGTTGATACCTCATGTCTGCCAGTGTTCAAAAGACAGTTGGACAATGTTTTCAATAATATGTTATAACATTTGGTTAGCCCTGAAGAAGCCAGACATTGGACCACATGGTCTTTGAAGATCCTTTCAACACCTTAACTATTCTATATATTCTTTAAATTACATATTTTATTAAACTGATTATTTTCTTACTTCAATTACAATTTAAGGACATCACAGTTTTCAAGGCGACGATTTGTATCAGTATCTGTAATGTACCTAATTGGGAAGACTGGTTCTTACTACTGTACGAAGGGATGGCATATTTGTTACTGAGTGTAGCCAAAGTTGCCTTGACAAGATATGCAGACAACAAGTCATAGAACCTAGTGCATAGATAAAACATATTCTAGCCTACCACAGTCTGAGCACATACATGTATTGGTATTTATTGAGACTTAGAACTGGATAAAATTTGCTCATTGATATCTTAAGTAATGCAGACTACCATAATGAAACAGATGGAAATAATAATAATAATAATAAAAAAGCTCTAGATGGCTCCACCATGAAAAATATCCGGATACTTTTTGTTATATGTCTTATTTCCTTTCTTTCAAAATATTTTTTTGATGTTTTTTAATATTAGTAAGCAATGGAATAACTTTAAACCCAAGATAAACATACACTCTACATTGTATTTGATAATACTGTGGTACAAATGGTATTTGCTTTCCTGCCTTACATGATCTGTTTGAGGTGTACATAGAGTACATGTGCTGTATGGCACAAAAATACAGAGTTTGACAGCTTGATACAGGGTGTAATCAAAACATGCAAGATGTCTATTAAATGATTATTATTTTTTAATTCTCTGTTGTGGAGAGAAAAGAATGCTTCCTTATTAACAAGAGCAGGGCTATTTCTATATTTAAGGCATGCACATAAAATCATGAGCTTTGTTAATGCACATTGCTGTTTAAATGTGCAACTGTAGTGTAGCTAATGTAGACAATTATAACTTCTCTTGAAGGCACTCAGCTCAGACACTACTAGCAGTTAACAAGAATAGCTGCCTTGTCTTCTCAATTCCTTTGAACAGTAACTTTTGCACTTCGGGATTACAATACATTAGACATTATCCTCTGAATTCTTACCCAGTATTCTACAGATCACTCACTTTGCCATCTGTGTCATCATGGCCAGAATGTCAAAAGTATCAGAGTTAGTTAGTCTGACTTTTTCTCGTATGTTTACATGAACCTCAGTTGCACCTTTGAACTGCAATAGACATAACTTTAGAAAATAAGTAAAAACCTGCAGTCTGGAATAATACCAATCTTTTTTTTTTTTTTTTTTTTTTTTCTTTTTCTGAAGTAATGTTGGACCTATCTTAATTTCAGAGGCTGTGGAATTCTGTTGCCATATAATTAGTTTTTGAAAATGTAATTAGTTTTCATAACAGTATGGGATTAAACGCTAAATGCAGCATTAAAATATCAAAGGTCATTGGGTTTTGCATTGTAAATCAGGATATTTGACTATTCCTACACCACACAATGCAATACCATACAGGGGATGTCCAAACAACTTTGTATGTATAAAGAGAACTATGAAGCATTATATAGAAATATACACTTGGGTCTTGGCATTAGGATAGCCTCCTAACAGGATTAATTAGCTCTGGCACAGCACAATGTTGGCACAGCAGTGTTAATTCTAGTTCCAGATTTTACTTGTCTTCCAGTAGCTTGAATATCTCTGTATTGAACTTAACGATGCAGTGTAGATGTCACTTCTGAATCTCTACAGTTCATGTAACTATTCTTGATTTGTTTACGTGAAGGTACATGTACTAGAAGTGATTTACTGGTATACTGTTGTACTGTACATGACTATAACATAATTCTGTATATATAATTAAATGATTCATCACATGGTGGCTCATAATAAGCTTTTAGCAGAAACCTCTGGGAGAAGATCTTTCATTATAACACCTAAATGTTAACATCATTATATGTTTCAGCAGAATGAGTGAACACATAATTTTCTAAGAGTAGCCTAAATGGCGATGAGTGGATACCTCATTTACTTAAAAATAAGAACAAAATAAGAACAGATTTTTTTCAATACATTGTCAAATTCTTAACTATGATATCCTCCTTTTTTAATTATTTTTGGGGTAGGAACTAATTAACTGTTTTCACTCTTTCCATCCCTCCAACAACCCCTCCCCACCTTCCACACACCTAGAACAGCTGGAAAGTAGTGTCAATATTGAAAAAATAACTAAGGGATAGTAAAGAAAAGATAAAAGATAAAAAGACAATACAAAAATTTCTAACATAACAACATACATACCATTTTACTGCAGTGGTAAAGAAAACATAAACCAAAGCTAAATACTGTGAAAAATATGGACATATAAAGAAGATATTTTAAATCTGTCTGTGTAGTTAATTAAAACAAGTAGCATGTTAGTTACCTAACTACTCTGTAACAACCTCCAGATGTATTCTTTACCATTTTTAAATATGAGGTAAGTGGTATGGAAATATAGATGAATAAGCTGTATCACAGTTGCTATGTAGTAGGATCTGTCTTTAACTTCCTGTATTTGTAATCAGATATATTATAACACATAGTTTAAATCCTATTAACTCACACCTTGCTTGTCTTATGTTGTTAGAGTAGATGCATGGTAGCAGTCAGACCTTGACTAGACCTTCACACAAGATTTTGCAGTCTATTCCTAGTTATCTGATTGACTGACCATTAGGTTTGGATCAATCATCATAAATGTCATTATGCTGTTTTAGAATGGTGAATAAAAAGAATTTGAAACTTTCCCAAGTACACAGTGTTGGATAGAGGAACAGAGCTTTGTCTGTTCTTAGTTATTAAATTCCACAAAGGTCTAGTAGTTACACCACAATTCAGTGGCTGTGCAGCTAATGAAATTAAGTCTTTTTAAACTCAAGATTTCTGGCAAGTGTTGACAATGACCTTTATGCAAAGGATTAAAACAAACCTTTGTTATGATCAATAACCTCTAAACTAACTTTTTCATAGTTGCAAGTGTTTATCGTGAAATATAGAATAATGCAGCTGTATAAGTTAGCATGAGTACATGAGGCAGTTGATCTTGTAATTGTGTATTTTACACATGTTGCTGAATCTATTGGAACTAATAGCTTTGCTTGTCATTTATCCATTTTGGAGGCAGTGGAATACAATTTGAAATGTGATGTGCACACAGTTCTGTTAACAGATAAAACCTGCCTCACTATCGACAATAAATTGTTTAATTCTTATTTTAAAAGAAGGCATTCTTTTCAGATCTTTTTCCTATCCTTTGTTCTTTCAATAGTTGTTGAAACTGTAAGAGCCTCATGGCAGAGAAAGTCTAACAACAAGCTTGTAAAAGAGGTTTAAAAGTGGTTACTCTCTTTTGGATCTCTATGTTATTTAGGCTATTACTGGCATTTAGTATCCAGCATCTGTCATAATTTTTTTTACACTTTTCATACAGTGTCCAAAGGAGGGCAACAGTGGAGAAGACGTAAGAGGAGCAACTGAAGTCACTTGGTTAGTTCAGCTTATAGAAGAGGAGACTGAGGGGAGACCTCATCATGGTCTACAGCTTCTTTACAAGAAGAAGTGGAGAGGGAGGTGCTACTTTCTTCTCTTTCTTTACCATCAATAGGACCCAATGGAAGTTGTGTCAGGGGAGCTTCAGATTGAATATTAGGAAAAGGTTCTTCACCGAGAGGGTGGTTGGGCACTGGAACAGACTCCCCAGGGAAGTGGTGTGGTGGTTTTACCGTGCTGGGCAGCTAAACCCCACAACCGCTCTCTCACTCCCCCTCCTTTAGATGAGGAGGGGGAGAAGTAAAGCAAAGAACAACTCACGGGTTGAGATAAGGATAATTTAATTAAAGGGAAATAATTATAATAATTAAATAAAGACTACCATGAACTAAACAATTTAACTAAGGGGAAATAAAAGGGAAAGGGGAAAAAGGGAGGAAAACAAACAAACAAAATAAATGAAAGCTATATGGAAGTGCAGAGGAAAGAAATTACTCTCTACTTCCCACAAATGAGCGATGATTGACCACGTCCTTGAAGCAAGGCCTCAACGCACGCAGCCGGTGTTTGAGAGGAGGACCGACGTCTTCTCAACGAGAGCCCACCCCTCCCCTCTTCTTCCTGTTTCCACCTTTTATTGCTGAGTGTGACATCACATGGTATGGAATATCCCTTTGATTGGTTTAGGTCAGCTGCCATAGTGATGTTTCTCTCCTCACTTTTTGCCCACCCCCTAGGAGGGTTAGAGAAAGGCCCAATGCTGTGCCACTGCTGCTCAGCAGTAGACACAACACTGGTGTGATAACACTGCTGCTCCAGCTACAAGGACAGAGTACGGTACTGTATGGGCTGCTGCCGGGAAAGTTAACATTCCAGCCAGACCCAGTACAAGTGGTCATGACAACAAGTCTTCTGGAGTTCTAGAAGCATTCGGACAATTCCCCCAGACATATGGTTTGATTTTTGAGTATTCCTATGTGGAGCCAGGAGTTGGACTTGATGATCTTCATCGATGATCTGGACGAGGGCATCGACTTCATCGATGATCTGGACGAGGGCATCGAGTGCACCCTCAGTAAGTTCGCAGATGACACCAAGTTAGGTGCGTGTGTCGATCTGTGTGAGGCTAGGAAAGCTCTGCAGGAGGATCTGGGTAGGCTGCACCAATGGGCTGAGGTCAACTGCATGAAGTTCAACAAGGCCAAGTGCCGGGTCCTGCACCTGGGGCGCAATAACCCCAAGCAGAGCTACAGGCTGGGAGAGGAATGGTTGGAGAGCTGCCAGGCAGAGAAGGACCTGGGAGTGATGGTGGATAGTCGGCTGAATATGAGCCAGCAGTGTGCTCAGGTGGCCAAGAAGGCCAACGGCATCATGGCTTGTATCAGAAACAGTGTGGCCAGCAGGGCTAGGTAGGTGATCGTCCCCCTGTACTCAGCTCTGGTGAGGCCACACCTTGAGTACTGTGTTCAGTTTTGGGCCCCTCGCTACAAGAAGGACATCGAGGTGCTTGAGCGGGTGCAGAGAAGGGCGACGAAGCTGGTGAGGGGCCTGGAGAACAAGTCCTACGAGGAGCAGCTGAGGGAGCTGGGCTTGTTCAGCCTAGAGAAAAGGAGGCTCAGGGGCGACCTTATTGCTCTCTACAGATAACTCAAAGGAGGCTGTAGTGAGGTGGGGGTTGGTCTGTTCTCCCACGTGCCTGGTGACAGGACGAGGGGGAATGGGCTAAAGTTGCGCCAGGGGAGTTTTAGGTTAGATGTTAGGAAGAACTTCTTTACTGAAAGGGTTGTTAGACATTGGAACAGGCTGCCCAGGGAAGTGGTGGAGTCACCATCCCTGGAAGTCTTTAAAAGACATTTAGATGTAGAGCTTAGTGATATGGTTTAGTGGGGACTGTTAGTGTTAGGTGAGAGGTTGGACTCGATGATCTTGAGGTCTCTTCCAACCTAGAAATTCTGTGATTCTGTGATCCCTGTGGGTATCTTCCAACTCGGTGTAACCTATGATTCTATGATTCTAATTTCATTTCTATTCAGCAGCAAGATAGGATTGCTTTACTATTTTGGTGCTTTTGCCTGTTTTGTTGCTGCTGTGTGTGCTATAAATTACATCAGTGGCAAATATCTAGTAAGAGAACTATAGCATGGTATACTGTACTCTGGAATGATACAGTGTTAATTTAATACAAATAATCCTTCTGGTGTTAAGAAATCAAACAAATCAAAATTATGTTGCTATCTTGAAGGCCTCTCAACAAGCACTCTTTAACCTTTCTTAAGTGTCTTGTGTTTACCATGCATCAGCTTTAAAGTTCTAGATAAATGAATTAATTCACCTTTATCCCCTTGAGAATCAGTATTGATTTTTATGAAAATGAATTAAACATTCACTATCAATTAAGTTCTGTGTTTGCTTTTTTTTTAGAAGAGCTATCTCCTCACGGAATGAGAAATTTACCTGCCAGCAAATCCAATAGACTGTTGTACTGTCCACATATTGGCATACATATTGGATAAACAAAACACAATTACATTCCTGCTTATACTGCATCAAGATTACACATTATGTTTAGACTTCTTTTGCAAAGAACAGTGCCCAACTAAACTTCATCACTTATCCTAGTTTTCTTTGTTGCTTAAACATGTAGAAAAATGAAGTTATTAAGAAGCTTGGTCTGGAAAAATAAATAAATAAATAAATAAATAAATAAATAAATAAATAAATAAATAAATAAATAACCCCCACACACACACACTATCAATCAACATTTTTGGCTAGATGGAGTTTATATTTTATTTTTTCCTACCAACCACACCAATTTTCCTTTTTTTTTAATTTATTTTCTGTGACAAGTAGCTTATTTGGATTTTACATCTTTTTCTTTTTCTTTTTCTTTTTCGTTTTCTTTTTCTTTTTTTTTCTTTTTCATTTTCTCTTTCTTTTTCTTTTTCTTTTTCTTTTTCTTTTTCTTTTTCTTTTTCTTTTTCTTTTTCTTTTTCTTTTTCTCTTTCGTTTTCTTTTTCTTTTTCTTTTTATTTTTGTTTTTATTTTTATTTTTATTTTTTTTTTTGTTTTTATTTTTATTTTTGTTTTTTTTTTATTTTTTGTTTTTATTTTTATTTTTTTCTTCTTTTTCTTCTTTTTCTTCTTCTTTTACTTTTCCTTTTTTCCTTTTTTCCTCCTCCCCTCTCTCCCCCCCCAAAGGATACATAAGTACTTCCTTTTTT
This sequence comes from Aythya fuligula, assembly GCF_009819795.1. Lineage (NCBI taxonomy): Eukaryota > Metazoa > Chordata > Aves > Anseriformes > Anatidae > Aythya > Aythya fuligula. Next base: position 173,892,763 of record NC_045559.1, on the reverse strand, counting down.
TTTTTTTTGTCTTCTTTAATTTACACTATTAAATTTGATCTTACATGTCTCTTTTACTCATTATTCTGCATGAAGTAACAGAGGTTAGAAGTCTGGATGCAAAACACAAAAATAATATCAGCTTTAAAAGCCAGTGATTAATATAAAAATGTTGACTGGAACGAAAGAAAATATTTTCTGAGACTGAAATAAATGCATAAATTACTAGGGCTATGAAGATTGTTATAAATGGCTCAGGATTCAAATTAGGATTAAAATAAAAATAGGATTTATTGAAAGAGTATAAAGGAATAGAGGTAAGCAAACAGCGCTGGGTGCACCGGGAGTCTCCGCTCCACCAGGACGCACACCAGTTACATCAAGCAGCTGATTTTTATGCTCCTAGACTAATACATATTCATTACTACTTCTAAAAAAATAGATTATTAAAATTAGCTTCCGGGGTGCAGTCCCTCCTACTGGAGCATGCGCAGTCTCCTCTGGGGTCTCTTCTGGGGGTCTCTAGGGGTCTTCCATGCTGAAGGCTCGCAGTCTTCCTCTTCCCCTTTGTACTTACTGGGCACCATCCCAAGTTTACAGAACACCTTCTTCAAAACACCTTCTTCAAATCTTGTCTCCCAGCCGCTTTTCAGCTTCTTTCTCGGCCCCCCCCCTAACCAGATACCAAAGATCCACATAGTATCCCATAACAGTCACTAGTTGTTATCAGTTGTTCTGAAACTCCCAGACACATGGGTAATTAAAACATTCTTCCCCAGCCATTCACAGACACATCTATAGCAGTGTTAGAAATAGAAGTCCGGAATAACAAAAGCAAACAGGTTCATAAATTTAAGAAGTGATAAATTGGCTAGAATGAGGAATGAGGGGGAGACTGGGACACACTGCAGCTGTGGTTCAAGCATTGAATTGCCAGTGCAGGGCCCAGAGGCAGACAGGATTCAAACATTTCAAACAGAATTGTTCTTTATGGACACGAATTGTTAAAACATTCCTCACAAGATGATGAAAGGTCTAGAGGGCAAGACAAAGGAGAAGCTGAAGTCACTTGGTTCAATACATAGAAGAGGAGACCAAGAGGAGGCCTCTTGGTGGTCTGAGGCTTCCTCATGAGGAGAAGAATACAGGCAGACACTGCTCTCTGCTCTCTGCTTGGGTCCCACAACAGGACCAAAGTATGAAGGGCATGTGACAGGGGAGATTCAGACTGGATATTAGGAAAAGGCCCACGCAGAACGTGGTTGGGCACTGGAACAGGCTCCTTAGGGAAGTGGTCACAACACCAACCCTGCTGGAGCTCAAGAAACATTTGGACAATACCCTCAGAAATGTGGTTCAAGTCTTGTATGGAGCCAGGAGTTGGGCTTCATGATCCTTGAATGTAGGATATTCTATGATTCTAAATTAGAAAGAAATCACCAAAGCTCTAAACACACAAATCCTGTAGTAGATCATAATTTGTTGATGTAACCTCAATATGTGATACATGAAAAGAACAGAAAAAAATAAAATCCCACGGGATGAGTATGTACTGGTCATGGACACCATTACCATAGTTTTTTTCAGAGCTACTGAGTTTTGCAAGCTAATCTTTCAGTAAGTAACTTATATAATTCTATAATATAACTTATATAATTCTATAATTCTTATATTATTCTACTTTGACGTGTCCTGAACAATCATATTTTCCCATCTATTATCATCATTTAATGCTTTTGTATCTTACTTTATTCTACTAATATTTTCATATTGTGTCCATTGTTCTTTTAAAATTTTCCATTAATGCACAAAGCAGAAGAATTTATAGGGTTTTACTTCTTAACTATTCACTTTTCAATGTTCAGAAGCGTATCTCAGTAAAGAAATTTGATTTTTATATTTTTTTTGTTCATTTGTTTTTAGGTTCTTTTAAAATGTACACTTCCTACCCAAGTGTGGTGGTTTTACTGTCCTAGGCACCTAAACACCACAACTGCTCTCTCACTCCACCTCCCTAGATGAGAAGGGGAAGAAGTAAAGTAAACAACTCATGGGTTGAGATAAGGATAATTTAATTAAAGGAAAAATATATATATATTAAGGAAAGATTATTATTAACTAAACAATTTAACTAAAGGAAAAAAAAAAGGAAATGGAAGAAGGGAGGAGAAAATGAAAAAAAAAAAAATAAACAAAGCAAAACAAATAAAGGCTATGTGGAAGTGCAGAGGAAAGAAATTACTCTCTACTTCCCACAAATGAGTGATGCTTGACCATGTCTTTGAAGCAGGGTTTCAACCCACATAGCCAGTGTTCAGGAGGAGGACTGATGTTTTCACAATTTCACAATATCAGGGGAGCCCACTCCTCCCCTCTTCTTCCTTTTTTCCACCTTTTATTGCTGAGTGTGACATCATATGGTATGGAATATCCCTTTGGTTGGTTTAGGTCAGCTACCCTGGTGATGTTTCTTTTCTCACTTTTTTGCTCTAGGACGGTTAGAGAGAGTCCTGATGTTGTGCCAGCACTGCTCAGCAGCAGACATAACACTGGTGTTATACCACTGTTGTTCTAGCTACAAGTGCAGAGCACAGCACTGTATGGGCTGCTGCAGGGAAAGTTAACATCCCAGCCAGACCCAGTGCACCAAGTATGCAGGTTAATTTGAATCTTTGTTTCCTTTCCCTATTGCCTTCCAATTACTGAAGACAAAAAAAAAAAAAAAAAAAAAAAAAAAAAAAGCTCTCTCACAAATCCAGTCTTCATCTTATTTGTGTACAAGTTCATTGTGTCACAGAAGTGTGATAGTTGACTACAGGGTTTGTCATAAAGTTTTCTGTTGTCTTTCAGGTTACTCAGTAACTACTGACACTCTTAAATCAGTATCAAGGATATTCTGGGTGGAAGTTTGAGAAGAAAAAATAGTGAAATGTTTGCTTCTGAAAAATTTCTCTGCATGAACGATGGAGTAGAATTAGTCTCCCAACTTAGTTGCTTTCAGTCAGTACCTGAAGGTATGTGAAATCTAATCTGGGACATCCTATTTTCTCAATTAGTTCCATCTGCCCTAGGGATGTACTCCATTTCTTATTTATAGGTTTTATCTGTAATCATGAATCAGAATAAATAAATGAATAAATATAATTATCTTTACTTTTGCTCAGAATTCAAACACATGAATTCAATAAGACATGGGAAATATCCCTATGTATTTCTGTATAAGATTCTTTCAGTTTTTAAAAGCTCTTGGAATATCTCTTAGGTCTTGAGGGATTCAAATTACTTGATTTTTCCTAAATTCAGAGGACTGGAGCATGTCTCCTGTGAAGAAAGCCTGAGGGAGTTGGAGATATACAGCCTGAAAAAGAGAAGGCTCCAGTGAGACATCATTGCAACCTCTCAGTACTTAAACTGGCCTTATAAAAAAGAAGGAGAAGGACTTTTTACTCAGGTAGATAATGATAGAAAAAGGGAGAATGGTCTTAAACTAAAAGAGGATAGATTTAGACTAGACATTAGGAGGAAACTTTTCACTGTAAGGGTAGTGAGGCACTGGAACAGGTTGCCCAGACAAGTTGTGAATGCCCCATCCATGGAGGTGTTCAAGGCCAGGTTGGATGGGCCTTTGGGCAACCTGGTCTGGTGTGTAGCATCCCTGCCTTTGTTAGGGGGATTGGAACGAGATGATCTTTAAGGTCCCTTCTAACCCAAACCATTCTATGATTCTGTGTTTCAGGCTAAGAAATACTCGGTCTTGATAGCTACTTATGTTACTTAGTTATTTTTGTTATCACATAACTATAACATCCTGGACAGAATACTAGGCTTGATTCTATGTTCTATTTAAGCAGTTTATGATAGCATGGCCTTTTGAAGTTGGACTAGATGAACTTCTGAGGTCTCTTCAGACCTAAATTATCCTATGATGTGCAATTATTGTTAACAGGAGGAGGAGAAAGCAGCAATAACTTCTAATATCACTTAGAAACTTTCCAAATCATAATTCTGATTACCAGAACAAAAAAATGGTATAGCTAAAAAATGAATTGTCTATTTTTTTTTTTTTTTTACGTTGATTGTATTCAAAGTCTTGTCTGTAAAGAAGCTGTGACTTACCTTCAATTGGATGTTGATCAGTTTGCCACTTTTTCTCAGAATGGCTTTTGAAATACCAACTAGAAAACAATGTAATTTAATCTTCACATAATTCTATATTTATTTATTTTAATCTCTGTGAAAAAAAAAAATAAAAATCATCCTTATAGTTAAATGTTAGATTTTTTATTTTTTTTTTTTTGGAGCATAGAAGCATACAAGCTCATCAGATATTACACTTTTTACAGCAGTAATTATGATGGGCACTGTTAGATCAATTCTGCAAAAGCACAAAATGTCATGATCTTTGTTTCTGTAAAGTCATAAAGTTAACAACTTACATTCTATGATAGAAAAATATTTTCAGGAAGAAAGAAAACAATTTGATTTTTAATCATAACACATAAACTTTAACTAGTGAACCAAGAAAACAAGCCAAGCTGAATGAAAACAAACTGAAGTTAGTAACAGGCTAGCAGCTTGCCCATTTCCTTAGGAAACGCGGCTGACAGTTGATGTGATGTTTAGTGACATAAAAATTCTGATCCCCTTTCCCACTTTTAAACTCTACCCACTGAGAATAAATAAATAAATAAATAAATAAAATCGATATCTATAGCAGAATCACATAGGAGATATTCATGATTTAAAAGAAGTGAGAATTACTAACTCCTGTGATTCAATATCTGATACTAGTGATAAACAGGTAGTAGTAGAGGTAATAGTCAATGCTGATTTCATGATTTAATTTCTTATTAATACCTAACCTGATTTGCATTCTGTATCAGAAAACTGTTCTTTATGATATTGGAAAATAAAATAAATGCCATTCAAATATTGCCTCATAAAAATCCATAATTGCATTCCTTTTCCTAGGAAGAACTGTATGGTGTATTTATTTCTATGTATGTTTATTACAAAAAGCAACTGAATTTTCAAATCAGAGAACTAGCACGAAATAAGCTATGCCAACTTATTTTATCCAGTTATTCAGTCTGTTCCCTTCTGATGCTTCTCTACTTATGACTGACTGTATTCTTCTTTTGAGGTCTTGCGACTGATTATAAGAATTGTACTCAAAGTGAATGCAACTAATGCATCGCTAAGCATCTTTACGTCTCCTGTACTTCAATACACAGCTCTTTTTCATCATAGGACAACTAAGTGGAAAATACTTTTATTATTATTATTTTATTTTACTTGATAAGTATTACCTTTTATTTTGATTTATATCATGGGAGTGGTTCAAAGGCAGGATCTGTTCTGCAAAGAAATTCTATAGCCAACAGAGTTGATGAACCCTAGTTTGTTATTCATGTATGTCCTTCATTTTCATCTTTCACAGAATTATTTCTCTTGCTCCTATTACTCATCTCACATATGTCACTTCCAACAAGAAAATTTGGCATGTGTGTGGCATGTCCAGAATGGCATGCTTGCCTGCAGGTTAGCTGACTGCTGCCAAATGAACTACAAATGGATTTGGCATTTATATCTTAGCTCTCCTTCAGCGTAGATGCACGAATAAATTTACTAATTTGAATTGTTCTTCTTCCTCAACTAAAAAAGCCTAATGCAATTATTTCAAATATTTTTCATCCTGTCAGATTTGGTAGATACTCATCAATAGTTAAAAATACTAAAAATATTTATATTTGTGTATATATATGAAGGCAGTAAGAAAGTCTAATCAACAGACAAAAATGAACGGAGGAACAAGCAGAAAGAATTATCAAGTAATTTTTATTTTCTTATGAAAGTGAAATGAAGAAATTTTCATATCTGTAGACATATTGTCCTGATTCTGTAAATTCATACATCTATGCTTAACATATATACTGTAAATAATCCTATTTAATTGTGTATTTCATAAGGACCTTAAGGTCTTACGGATTCCCTCTTTTTTTACTTTCATAATGTTGATAAGTGTTATACAGCTAACACATTTTTTCAATCCTACAATCTCCTTAGTTTAAACCTTTGCTCCCAAAAGAGCAGACATTTATTGAAAGGAGGCAAGGCTTGAGATGATGTACCCTTCTTACAGTGAGGGAAGGTTAGATGATGAAATACCAGTTTTTTTATTCTTTTATATTTTAGCTTGAGCAGGATCTGATTAAGAATACACATACACTTTTTATGACAAAGTAATAAAAAATACTATGCATTATTCCTACATTCCCTGTACTAAAATAAAACACACACACAAAAAAAAATAATGTCTTACCAAGACATTAACATGACAGAGTAAGATAAGTAGACCAAATATTATAAGTCTTGGTACAGCTTTATCTTCAATTTATAATATAAAATTATTTATAAATTAAAACTTCATCTTTCTGATAGGATATAAAGTTGAATTTGGTTTCCTGAGATTCTGGGCTTAAAGTTGTTTTCCCCTAAATACTGTTCAACAGAAGTTCATCCCAACCTTTCATTCCCTTTCAGGTGATCCAATTGCCACACACTTTTGCATCTTTAAAGACATAGATTTCCTTTTAGTTTTCTTCTTGTCATTGAATCCTTAATAGTTTTTGAAAATGCAATTGAATGTTTGGTTTAACTGCAAGTCAGGTATAAGCTATTCAGATATTTCAGTAATTAAAGAGAGTTAAAATCATTCATTTCCAGAGCTACTAGCAGATTGGCAATTAATCCCAATAGTGTTTTGTGCGTGTGTGTGTTTCTCATTCTCCATTTAAACTTTTGGAATATCAAAATGCTTTAATTGCTTCCAAGACTTTTATTTTAATAACTTTCATGCAAGACGACTTTATGAAGAGCAAGAATGTTCAAACTCACTTGCAGATACTTGATTTGTCCAAAAGACATTAGCAGCTGATCACCTGAAGCTCTCTGTTGTAAATAGTAAGGGAAAGGTGTGTTCTTCAGAGGAAGCCTTGAATAAAGTAGTTTCAAACTCTGCTCTGAGTGACTCTGTAGAGTTTGTGTGAGAGTAAATTCTGTCACTGTGACAGAAAATAATCCTGGATGTGCTGGATTTACTGAGCGTATATATTAGTCATGATAAACACAAAAATGTGGAAGAATGGGCACAGTCCTGACCAATTTGTACCAACAATGATGGGCAGAGTAATTTAATCAGCAAAAATGAAGGACTCGGACTGAATGATTCCCTCAGATCATCAATGGAGAAAGATCTGACCATTTTCCTTTTGATGAAACCCACCAAGACAAGCCAGCCAAACGAAAGGTGAAGATCAAGGTGGGCTTAGGAAAAACAAGTATGGGAAAACACAAGTAAAAAGGGGCCAGCCAAATGTAAACAGATTGTTATAATCCTTTTTTTTTTTTTTTTGCCTGAGTTCTTGATGACCACATTCTGTCCTATATTCTCATGACCAGGTCAAGGGAACTAAAAAAAAAGGGAGATTTATATTAGATATAAAGATGAAATTCTTTACTCAAAGGGTGGCAATGTACTGGAATAAGTTGCCCAGAGAAGTTATGGCTGCCCCATCCCTAGAGGTGTTCAAGGCCAGGTTGTATGGGGATTTGATCTAGTGGAAGGTGTCCCTGCCTATGTCAAAGGGGTTGGAATTGGATGATCTTGAGGTCCCTTCCCACGCAAGTAATTCTATATTCTGTGATACTATGATTCTTGTTGTGCTGAGAGCCCCAAATCTAGGTGGAGTCTCACAAGAGTAGATCAGAGAGAGACAACCACCTCCCTCAAAATGCTGGCCACACTTTTGAAGCAGCCCCAGATTTCTGAGCTGCAAGCACACATTGTCAACTCTTGTCTAGTTTTGTACTTGGATACACAGAGTCTAGTTGGAGGCCAATAGCAGGTGGTGTCTCCCAGGGATCAGTACTAGGTCCAATTTTGTTCAATTTATTCATCAATTACCTGAAGGATGAAATAAGAGTGCACCTTCAGCAAGTTTGTTGATGACACAAAACTGGGAGAAGTAGTTGATACAACAGGGGTCTGTGCTGCCATTTAGAGGAACTAGAATGGATTAGAGAGTTTTATTGTGAGGAACCTCATGAAGTTCAACAAGGGCAAGTGCAGGATCTTTCACCTAGTGAGGAATAACCCCACACACCAGTAGAGGCTGGGGACTGACCTACTGGAAAGTAGCTCTGTGGAGAAGGACCTGGCGGTTCTGGTGGACAGCAGGTTAGCCATGAGTAAGCAATGTGCCCTTGTGGTCAAGAAGGCCAATGGTTGCATTCAGAAGAGTGTTACCAGCAGGTTGAGGGAGGAGATCTTCCTTCTACTTCCTTCTGCTCAGCTCTGGTGTCACCACACTTGGAGTATTGTGTCCAGTTCTGGGTTCCCCAGTACAAGAGGGGCATGGAGTTACTGGAGCAAGTCCAGAGGAGGGCTACTAAGATGATGAGAGGACTGGAGAATCTGTCATGCAAGGAGAGGCTGAGAGAGCTGGGGCTGTTTAGCTTGGAGAAGAGAAGACTAGGAGGGTATCTTATCAAGATGTATAAATATCTTATAGAAGGGCATCAAGAGTTAAGAGCCAGAATCTCAGTACTGTCCAGTGACAGGACAAGAGGCAACACACACAAACTGAAAAACAGGAAGTTCCAGATGAACATGAAAAAACACTTATTTACTGTGAGGGTTACAGAGCACTCTAACAGGTTGCCCAGAGACGTTGTAGAGTCTCCTTCTCTGGAAATATTCAAAACCAGTCTGGATGGGATCTCATGCAATATGCTCCCTTCTTATCAGGGTTGTTGGACCAGACAATCTCCAGAGGGCCCTTCCAACCTCAATCATTCTGTGATTTAGTGATTTTCATCAACCTGCACCCTCAGGTCCTTCTCATCAGGGCTGCTCTCAATCTATTTGCTGCCCAGACTGTATTTGTGCTGGTCCCTACCAAAGTCCAAAACAAGCAATTCTATGAGGATTCCTTTTCTCACAACTCATTTTAATGAAATTGTGTTTTGCATAGAATATTTCTTTCTTCCTTGGCTGAGAGAAGAGAAGATATTCATGACAGAATAGTTTACTGAGAAGGCTCGGGCTGTAAAGGGAAAGAGACAGAAAATAGCATTTCCTTTTAAAACATGGTTTGGTGGGTGTTGAGGGATTTCTTGAAACAGCAAAAATCCCATGGCTTGCTGTAGCTGAGCAAACCAAGCTACCAGGGCAACTATGAGAAGTTCCCATGACAGTGTTCCCACATCGCCCAATTGAGGAATTCAGGAAAATATTGTTACCAGTAGCTGGCCTCAAGGACAAGGTCTATGTGACTGCTAATCACAAGGGGGTTGTTTTCTTGCAGGTGGGGTTGTTTTCTTGTAGCTGTTTGTCTGAGTGCTTTTGACCAATAATCTTGTGTGAAACACTGTCCACCCCTGTTAAGTTCTCTATAAAAGTTAGGCTATTCGGGCAATAAAATGGAGCATGATCTGACTCTACTGGTGTCTGTCGTGCTTTCGGCCGTGCTTCCTGCAACATATGGCGCCTGAACAGGCTGAGACCCGAACAGGCTGAGGCCGGGACATCGGAGCGGCGCCGGGACAGAGATCCGAGGCACACGGCAAGCCGACCACCGCACAGAGAGAAGCATTGAAACACCCTACTAACCGACCTGGGCAACGGCCTCGGGGTGAGAAAAGGAATCGCGGAGAGACGCGGAAAAAGGAATCGCGGTGAGACGCGGAATCGCGGAGAGACGTGGAATCGCGGTGAGATGCGGAAAAGGGAATCGCGGTGAGACGCGGAATCGCGGAGAGACGCGGAATCGCGGTGAGACGCGGAAAAGGGAATCGCGGAGAGACGCAGAAAAGGGAATCGCGGAGAGACGCGGAATCGCGGTGAGACGCGGAATCGTGGAGAGATGCGGAAAAGGGAATCGTGGAGAGACGCGGAATCGCGGTGAGACGCGGAAAAGGGAATCGCGGAGAGACGCAGAAAAGGGAATTGCGGAGAGACGCGGAATCGCGGTGAGACGCGGAATCGTGGAGAGATGCGGAAAAGGGAATCGTGGAGAGACGCGGAATCGCGGTGAGACGCGGAAAAGGGAATCGCGGAGAGACGCGGAATCGCGGAGAGACGCGGAAAAGGGAATCGCGGAGAGATGCGGAATCGCGGAGAGACGCGGAATCGTGGAGAGACGCGGAAAAGGGAATCGTGGTGAGACGTGGAATCGCGGAGAGACGCGGAATCGCGGGGGGACGCGGGAAATTTGAAGTAATCGCATGAAATTGAAGTAATCGCGGTGCAATACGGGCCATCCGAGATCGAGTTGCTACGGGAGACCAGAGGCGTCAGTGGACAATGGCGGCCGACCCTCACCGTGTGGCGAGTCGGCACAGAGCAGAGGGACGGACATCAGGACCCTGCAGCCTGTCTGACGTAACCATGGAGACAGCGGCAGCAGCGGCTGTGCTGCTTCTCTCTGGCATTCTTTTTATAAGAAGTTATCTTGCAATGCAAAAAAAGACTATTCGTCCCCAGATCGGTGTTATAACTATGTTTCTGTATAACATTCCGTGGGGTTGCCACATTCTACAGACTATTAATGACGATTTAGCTCTATTGCAGGGCAGGAGAGCAGAGACGCAGATTACACCGCCAAAAGACCACCGTCAGTCAGGCTTGTTCACAAACAGCTTCTAGGGTTGCAGTTGGCACGGCCTGCAGCCGTATAGCAGACGTTACACTCTCTTTCCTAACTAGTAATCATGTGTCTCACCCATTTGTGGTGAATGGTCAGTGGTAAAAAAGAAAAGGGGGAGAGTAAGGGGCGACAAAGACAGAAACGGTACCAGGTGGATGCCACTGACATTAACGGCATGGGTAATAGGAGCAGTATAAGTGACACAGGTGCAGGGCGGCGGTGGGTGCTGCCGCGCTGCGGGGCACTCTGCCTGCTGCTCGCCCTCGCCGGCCTGTGCACTGCTGCCGACGGTGCTAGAGCAAAATGTGAAGACTGCTTAGATGGCAGTGATGAGAGTGCTTGTGTGAAGAAGACGTGTGCTGAATCTGACTTTGTGTGCAACAGTGGTCAGTGTGTGCCAAATAGATGGCAGTGTGATGGGGATCCGGACTGTGAAAATGGGTCTGATGAGAGTGCTGAGCTGTGTCATACGAGAACATGCCGGGTAAATGAAATCAGCTGTGGTCCTCAGTCAACCCAGTGTATCCCAGTGTCCTGGAAATGTGATGGTGAAAAGGACTGCGACAGTGGAGAAGATGAAGAGAATTGTGGCATTGTGACTTGTAGTGCAGCAGAATTCACATGCAGTAGTGGGCAATGTATTTCCAAAAGCTTTGTCTGCAATGTTCAAGATGACTGCAGTGATGGTAGCGATGAGCTGGAGTGTGCACCTCCTACCTGTGGTGTTCATGAGTTTCAGTGCAAGAGTTCTACCTGCATCCCTATCAGCTGGGTGTGTGTTGATGATGCTGACTGCTCCGACCACTCGGATGAATCTTTAGAGCAGTGTGGCCGCCAGCCTGCACCTCCAGTGAAGTGTTCTACGAGTGAGGTGCAGTGCGGCTCAGGTGAATGTATCCACAAGAAGTGGTGATGTGATGGAGATCCTGATTGCAAGGATGGAAGTGATGAAATTAACTGCCCTTCTCGGACCTGCAGGCCAGACCAGTTCAGATGTGAAGATGGGAACTGTGTCCATGGGAGTAGGCAGTGCAGTGGTGTGAGAGACTGTCTGGATGGCACTGATGAAGCAAACTGTAACAATGTTATTCAGTGCTCTGGACCTGGCAAATTCAAGTGCAGAAGTGGAGAATGCATAGATATCAATAAAGTGTGTAACCAGCAGAGAGACTGCAAGGACTGGGGTGATGAGCCCTTGGAGGAATGCATCATAAATGAATGTGACTGTCCAGCTGGGTTTGAGTTTATAGACAAGAGAAACTGTGGAGACATTGATGAATGTCAAAACCTTGGTATCTGTAGTCAAATGTGTATCAACCTGAAAGGTGGCTACAAAAGTGAACGTAGCCGTGGATATCAGATGATTCCTGCTACAGGAACCTGGAAAAGGCCATACTGGTACGAAGACACAAATAACACCTGTGATTGCAATGACGCTGCTAAGCAGGGTTTAGGGGTTTATAGCATGGAGACAAGGGGTAACAACTACAGTGTTTGGAACAATTGTACAGCTTTGGCCTTACCTCCTGATGTGCTTCTGATTTGTGGGGATGGGGCCTGGCAAGGTATCCCTGCAAATGCTATCAGATGTCCATGTTACATAGATAAACTCATTGTATTTGCTCCTAGCTTGTTACAGTTGCGTGAGATCACCAGACATAAATGGACATTGCTTGCATTGGATTGCAATGATAATGTTGAATTGTGTGGGGTTGCAGCTAGAGCGGCATTAGCAATTTCAGTGCCTGGAGTGGCATCTGCGGCCACACGTAACAACTTAGAAAAATTGGTATGCTGGGCCGAGAGGCAAGCCTATGCCACGACAGAGATACTTGAGGAGATGTTACCAGATCAAAATAGTCTGCGACATCTGCTTTTACAGGATCAAGCTGCTATTGACATCTTGCTTTTGGCTCAAAGGAATGGGTGTGAGGACTTTAAGGGAATGTACTGTTTAAACCTTTCTGATCATAATGAGTCAATTCACAAATCCATTACTTTCCTGAAAGAGCACATGAGAAAGATTCAATATGGTATCAATCCTTTCAATCAATGGTTCACTGACTTGTTTGAAACAAAGTGTAGATGGTTGCTGGGTTTAATCACAAGGGGATTAAGGATTTGGTTTATGGTGGTGGTAATCATCGTTGTGTGTTGTAAGTATAGCTAAAGAGTTACTTGTAAAACTGCTGTGTCAGGCTTGGTTTGCTCAAAAGAAGAAGGGGGAATTGTTGAGGGATTTCTTGAAACAGCAAAAATCCCATGGCTTGCTGTAGCTGAGCAAACCAAGCTACCAGGGCAACTATGAGAAGTTCCCATGACAGTGTTCCCACATCGCCCAATTGAGGAATTCAGGAAAATATTGTTACCAGTAGCTGGCCTCAAGGACAAGGTCTATGTGACTGCTAATCACAAGGGGGTTGTTTTCTTGCAGGTGGGGTTGTTTTCTTGTAGCTGTTTGTCTGAGTGCTTTTGACCAATAATCTTGTGTGAAACACTGTCCACCCCTGTTAAGTTCTCTATAAAAGTTAGGCTATTCGGGCAATAAAATGGAGCATGATCTGACTCTACTGGTGTCTGTCGTGCTTTCGGCCGTGCTTCCTGCAACAGGTGGGAAACTCTGTCTTTCTGATACTTAAAAAAAAAGAAAACACTGAACGTTTTCATTTCTGTGTTTATAGCATTCCTTCACATTTCTGAAACAAAGCTGTGAGCTCTCATGATCCCTAGCATGCCTTAATGGTAAACAAAGTATTTTAATTCTGTCATTTTTTTTTCCTTCTACATCTGTTTTTATTGCTTCCTTTAGGGATCCATGCTGCTGTGTCTACTGTCTGCCTATGGACAGATGATCTACACTCCTTTTTGGATTCATCACTGTTCCTAGACTAGCCAAAAAACTGGAGTGGAGCAACAGGACATCTCACCTCTCTCAGCAGTACAGCTCTCTTCTGTTCACTGGGCCTTCAGTGCATTTGATCTGTTATATTGTATATAGACTAATCACTTATATGTGCTGAATATACCAGTAAAAATGTGGTGCTATTCAATGATCAGGGCATAACTTATTTGTTATACTAGAATGGTACCTGTTTAGAAAAAAAAAGAGATGAATGATAAGTAAATCATAGAGTTAGAGACAGTGAAAACCTTCTTGAAAGTATAACTGAGGCATTAGAACTTTTACATATATAAGCCACAGCAGAAATATCAAGCAGCTCTGATAAATGGGTAATTGGGAATCTGGAGAGTTGTTCCTTTTCAAAGTAGATGAGAGATATTTAAATTTTGGGCCATAGATGCAAGTAAAATTTGTTTCTATATTGTGTAGTGCAGTAAGTATCTTATAGTCCTTCATATACTTTTTTTTTTCTGATACATTGGGTTATACTGTTTAAGTAGCATTTTATATACTGATGTAACACAGTATAATATGATTTCATTCAATATGACAGTTTCAGCTTAGAAGAAAACCTACTTTGAATCAGACACTTACCATCAATTTCAGCCATAAGTATCTGAAATGATATGTTGAGTATGAAGGAATTGGATGTCTCTGAATAGCAGGTCCTTGCAGATAGCCATGGCATACCATGAACAGTAATGCCTTTTGGTATTCCCATCTTTTGAGGGAACTCATGGTGCAATGACATTTGTAACATATATTTTAGTATGGATAACTGTGGGATTTATGGGACAGAGATAATAAACTAACATCAGTAACGAGCATCAGATCTTTGACATGCAATGAAACTTTCTCTTTGCTGGCAGAAGATATATGAAAACTATAATGGTGCTGAGGCTAATTGTCTTGGAATACTTTAGAAATAAGTGTAAGGTCCCAGTACTGTGGGCTGATTACCTTTTATGATATTGATAATGTGATAATGGAGCCTGGAAGTACCATTGATATAGAGTTAAAGAACCTCAAAGTGCATGTGTTTTGTTTGTTTGTTTGTTTGTTTAATTAAAAAAAACAAAAACAAAAACAACAACAACAAAAAAAAACTTCAAACAATTTTACATCCTCCTGTAACACCATTTTCTGCAGAAGCTGGATCTTCTACAAGGACAGCTGGTACTGACCTAAACCAATAGTGCTTAACATGAAGAACAGAAGTGTTTTTTTGCCCTGAATACTGTTGACTAAGCAGTAGCAATGACTTGTATACTATTAAAAATACTATATTTTCTGGCATCACAGTCTTCTCTTACTATTCTTAATCCCCATTTAGAACAATTGATTCTTTTTTGAGAGTATAACCACTTGTAGTTTCAGAGTCCAGTACTAACTAACCAGGTTCTTTTAGATATTCCACTATTCCACATGTGAAGGATGTAATATTTAATATCACATTTACTTATTTGAAGTTATTTGATGTTACACAGTTTTTTTGAGTTAGGAGAGTGAAAAATCATATACTGAAAAAACAATGCATATGTAAGTTACATTTAGCAAGATATAGCAATTGTGATATACAGTTCAACTGCAATCCCAATGTGATCTTCTTTATGGGTTACTGTTATGCTCACCATCATGACACTATCTCCAGCTTCCATAAAGGAATACATGGGTTGAAGCCAGCTCAAGCCTGTTATTCTATTTGGAATTCCTTTGCTAGTTGTTTATTTTTCATACTCTGTGTTGGACAAAGCCATGTATTCATTCTCCCTGCGTTGTTCTGGCTAAATCAGGGAGACATTCACACGGTTTTTATGAATTCAGGGAGAAACATCCACAGCACCAGCTGATCCATGCAACTGTGATATAGGCAGTTGATCCACTCCACTGACATAGCTGTTTCTATAAACAAAAGCCACACTCCCTTGACAATCTTTGTATTGAAATGAAGTCAGCTTTCTTTGCAACATCTGTGGTCAGTCACACTCTGCATTATTCTTTGAGCTTCACAGGCACATCAACCTTGTCCATCTCCATTGAGCTTTCTTTGATTTCAGGGGCTTATTGGTGACTTGTAATAGCTTAGAATATGGCAATGACAAGATATGTCATTGTATTGAGGTTTAATATAACCTATGGAAGATGAATCCAGAAAATATAATACCACTTCTAGGTTTGTACACAGTGAGTTTTTTTAGAATTATAGAATGGACTGGGTTTGAAAAGACCTTAAAGATCATCTAGTTCCAATCCCCCTGCTGTGGACAAGGATCCACTCACTAGATCAGGTTGACAAGGGCCTCATCCAATCTGGTCTTGAACACTTCCAGGAAATGCAAATTTTGCATCTGCAAATTACAAAGGGAATGTTCTTTTTCTCATTTGCTCCAATGAAAGAGGAGGTCTCATGATCATGACTAAACTTTAGTAAAAACTTTGTAAATCTATCCTTGTGTCCTGTTTTCTCCTCAGCTGTGGGATATGCCAAGTCACTTTTGTGACAAGCTCTACCAGTGAAAAAGAAAGAGGACAAATCAAGTGGACTGATAAGTTTACATAATAAGGAAGACCCAACAAGCCTTTCAGTTGATAAGAGTCCTGGAAGTTACAAAAGAAGTCTTTCACAAGCTTTTAGAGAAATAGAATGGAAGGAAAAAGAAGAAAACAAACAAACAAACAAACAAAAAAAAAAATATCCAGGAATATCTAGATGACTTGCTAGTATCCGATAGAGTGGTTCAATAGCAAACAGACATTAATTTAGCTGTAGTGACATCCATAAGTATTGTGCACATAATACTTAACCAAAGACATCTTTGTTTGTGTTTTTGTTGTTGTTGGCATTGTTGTTTTGTTTTGGTTTGGTTCTGTTTAAAACAAGATGTAATGTTTTTTAAGAGAGTCTTACAAAATCTCTATGTAACTTTTCTTTTATTCTTATGTTTCATGAAAGACCAAAGAACTCTAGAATTTAGTTGCCACAATCTGTGAATATAGATTGAGGATTAGGAGCAGTGGCACAATGCAAAATTAAGATTAGTAGGTAAAGGCACTGGACCTATGTAAGGGTTAGGCAGCATTAGCAGACCAGATGTACGAGATGAAAAAGAAAAAACATCATGTCTAGAGTTATACCATTTATGCTAATTATGTTATTTGATTCTTGGCCCCATTTAAAAGGTGTTCACAATGTTCTATCTGAGACTGAAAAATGTAGGCTATATTATTTCTAACACAAGTTTGCCCACCACATGAAGAGAAATTCCTATGCAAATTCCACAAATTCAGATTTCACAGTCCAGGTGTAGATTGTTTCTGTACTGTGCCTTAGATTTGATGAAAGTTTGTCAACTTTGAGGTGGTTCAAACAAAACGTTTTGGCATGAATGAACTAACAGTTCCAATGAAAGTAACAGCAGAAGGTGAGCCTTACATTTAAAATTTCTCTCTCTCTTTCTCTCTCTCTCTTTTTTTTTTTTTTTTAATTTTATTTTCTAAAGAAATCTAGAGAAATAAAGCAAGAAAATCTTCAAGCTTTAATTATAAAGTCAATGACAAAATCAGCAAAGAGAAGAGACAGAATGTTCTGTCATTGTTCTGGACTCATGATTTTTTTTCCCTTTCTGATAAGTTTATAAAGTTAAGTTTAATAGCAGTGAAATCACACACTTTTGTATGCAATCCTACTTTACATCTTCATTTACAGAACACCAACATCTATGTGTTTAAGCTCAACATTGTAAGTCAAAAGATCGTCCACATTAACATAAGGAATATAAATACAAATTCTGCTGGATTTGTATTAAATGTTAAAAACCTCTATTAATCTGTAAAGAATAACGGTACTGTATCTGTCAGACATTTGGCATTGATGAAAGCAACATCTCAAGTCACATCATGGGCTAATGTTTAAGACAGGAGAAGGGGAAAATATTATTAGATACAGATGGAGATACGTCGACTTTGTTCTGTTCAATCCCATGACACCTTATAAACCTTATAAACAGGATAAAAGCAAGGTTCATGTTTCTGAATGGTCGGTAAGGGCACACATTAATTTACAAATTTCCAAGAGTTGTTTTCTTGGCTAATGTTGTTAATGCACTGACTTTTATGACCCGAATCAATTATTTCTGTATTTTCTAAAAGTAGAAAGTGCAAGCAGTTCTTACCTTTCCTTAGGTTAGGATCTTAACATAGATCAAATAAATAAATAAATAAATTTGCATGTCTATCATGTAATTTTCTGCTACAAAATTAAATTAATATTTTATTCCTGATAGATTGTTGTTAGTTGCTATATGCTATGACTACCTAATGGGGTTGGATTGTATAACCTTTTACAAGGGAACAGAGAGCAGAAACTTTAAGAAATGTTAAGCCATAAAAAGGATGCACACAGTCGATTAGATCTCAGTTTAGATACATGCTGTATCAATGTGTACAATTCAAAATTTATTTCACTTTCTTGTGGCTTTCTGGGAATGTACTTGGTGAAAGTTTGCATATTGTGTTTTACACATATTAATATAAAAAAAAAAATAGAAAAATACAAGGTCATATTTCCAGTCTATTTTTTTCTCTGAGCTTTGAATAAAATCAGTAAATGTTCAAACAAACTTCTTAGTATTATCTTAGTATTATTTATTTGCATCATGTATTTGGTTAATGACAGTTATGGATCTTCTTCTAGAATATAAACAACTGTAATTGTCTATTGTAAAGAGTATATAACTATCTGGAGGTTTTCCTTTATTTACCTATTTGTCAGTAAAAATAAAATAATAAAATAAAATAAATAAAATAAAATAAAATAAAAAGGACTACCTACAGCCTTTTACTTAATTTGATTTCTGTGCCTTCTCTTAAATGGTTCCTGTGACTACTGGTGATATGGTATTTTGAATGTAGAAGTTGTGTCCCTAAAATGGATAGTCCTAGGCTTCTTAATGTATCTTGAAAGCCAACATAAGACTATTTCATCCTAATGTGATGAGGACTGACTAACTAACTATCAGTGATGGTGATTCACTGTCAGTGAAGACAGACACCAAGGGAGAAATCCAGGGCCAGCAGGTGCTGTCACACAGTACACAGTGAGGCTAACAGAAAAGAACCAGAGATGGTGGCCAGGGCCAACCAAGAGTCCTAAGAACCAAATCCAACCTTTCCTTAAACACGCCCAGGGATGGTGACTCCACCACCTCCCTGGGCAACCTATTCCAATACCTGACTACCTTTGCTCAGAAGAAATTTCTCCTAATTTCCAACCTGAACCTTCCCTGACATAACTTGAGGTCATTCCCTCTACTCCTATTGCTAGATATCCGTGAGAAGAGGCTGAGCCCCACCTCCCCACACCTTCCTTTCAGGTAGTTGTAGAGAGCTATATGGTCTCCCCTGAGCCTCCTCTTCTCTCTAAACAACCCCAGTTCCCTCAGCCACTCCTCAAGAGTTGGATTACAGGCCCTTCGCTGGCTTTGTTGCCCTTCTCTGGGAACGCTCCAGGGCTTCAATGTCCTTCTTGTAGTAAGGGGCCAAAAACTGACCACAGTACTCGAGGTGCAGCCTCACCAGAGCTCAAAACAGGGGGGCAATCACCTCCCTGGTCCTGTTGGTTACACTGTTCCTGATAAAAGCCATGATGCTATTGGCCTTCTTGGCCACCTGGGCACACTGCTGGCTCACGTTCAGGTGAACGTCAATCAACACCCCCAGATATTTTTCCTTTGCCCAGCTTTCTAGACACTCTCTCCCAAGGCTGTAGCATTGCATGGGGTTGTTGTGGCCACAGTGCAGGACCCAGCCATGTGGAACCTCATCCCATTGGCCTCTGCCCATAGACCCATCCTGTCCATGTCCCTCTGCAGGGCCTTCCTACCCTCCAGCAGGTTGACACTGCCCCCCAACTTGGTGTTGTCTGCAAACTTACTGCAGATGCACTCAATTACCTCATCCAAATTACCAATAAAGATATTAAAGAGAATGGGCCCCTACATAGAATGGGGAACATGACTCATGACCAGTTGCTTTTCACTCCATTCACCACTACTCTCTGGGCCAGGGATATATCATAGTTATTAGGTCATAGTCTGAGGTCAAGCTGTAAAGCCAATCAAGTCAGGACTAGGATCAGACCTGGTGGTGGCCATGCAGGTCCACAGTGATGGGATGTCCACAGGAACACAGTCCACAGGTTGGGGTCCAGAAAAACAGAACCCATAATCATTAAAAAAAAAAAAAAAAAAAAAAAAAAAAAAAAAGATTGTGGCAGAGAAACAGACTTGCATTTCTACAGCATTACTGAGTCAGAGAGTCAGAGGATGATGGCCTAAAGCTGAGCTGAAACAGGGCTCCTGCTTTCATGGATAGGGTGGGGGGAGTCCTCAGAGGAGGCTGGGTAGGTGCAATGTCTTTTGCTGCCTTCAAAGCCTTTGTGTATGCCAAGGGAACAAAATCCAGGGCTACCGATTTGGGAATCCATTACATTTCATAAGAAAGAAAATAACCAGTATATCTGAAACTTCCGGTTTCCAGGGAGCAGTGAACATTTTCAGTTTTGTGAGGAAAATTATGGAATGGATGGAATGGCGACCCTTAAATTTGGCATTAGCATTTCATAAACTGAATATGTTTCAAAATGTCCAAGAAATCTCAGTAAAATATTTGCTTATGTTTTCCAGAGAACTGTATTATCATGCATTTTTAATCAACATTACCACGAGGAAAATGCTCAATATGCTTTTTGTTCATGCAGTGGATGCATGGGCAATCCTCTGGAATATTACAGACAACATGGTGACCTCTAGTAATATTCCTTTTGGTCAGCAAGAGTTCTGCATTTTAAAAAAGAATTATATCTGCTTCTAGTACAAATCTTTCTAGAAGTGATCTCAAGCTATTAACAATATAAAATACACAGCTCATTGAAATGCCTTGAATATTAAAAATAAAAATCTTCTAATCAGGCTGAGAAATAAAATAAGAAGTAAATGCAAGGGTAAGCAAAGTCTCTTGGCATCTTATTCACCAGACATCTTATTTGACTGGTATATATTAAACTGTTATTTAAATCTGCAGCAAGTTATTAAAAGCAAAGTCACAGGTTCACTAGTGCTTTCTGTCTATCCGTTCTGAATGTATCAACTGCTCCCTTTTATTTTACAATTATTTCTGCATTTTGATCCTATGGACTCCTCATTATAATTCTCAATTCAAGGGGAGTAACTCTCTAACTAAGGTAAATTAAACAGAGTGAGAGTTCTACGCTGTTCTTACCATCTCAGGTCAGATGTGCAACTCAGCAATTTTATGCCTCTGTTGCCAAGGCAGTTCTAATATATGGTGCACTCTGGAAAAGCATGGGTATAAATCTTTGTGGTTTGCTACATTTATTCTTTTCTCCTTCAATAATTTTAACCACACACTCTCACTTAACAAATAGCATATATAACATCTAAGAATTAGATGAGTGTTGGAACACTGCAGTCACCATGTTGAGTGTTGGGAATGATGTCAGAAGCACACAAAACACTAAGTACTAAGGATGGGATTAATCTTAATTAACTTTAACCATCTATCCATTCAATCTAAAACAACTTTCCAGTTTGCCTTTATAGCCACAGGCCCGTATAGCAAAGCAGTCCCATGAATCCTTAAAGGTGATTCATCTGACCTACTGTAATTTCCTGTCTCAGAATGAGATGAATTACACTCTGAGAGTAACTACTTCTTTCCACTGACAAGGGAGGAAGCTAATAAATACCAACTCAGATTTAGAAATCATACTTGTGGTTTTAAGGTTGAAGTGAGTTTGAACTTACCTTAATTTTCATAAAAGTTTCTTAACTTTTCTGGAGTTTAAGGTTAGAATTTTCCTTTCATCTAATTTTCATTTTCATCCTAGGCATGAGGTGGAAGCAAGGGAGACACTCACATGGCTGTGATGTAGGATATCACAATCTGAAGGATGCATTGGATTTATGTGGCAAGATTTTGGTAACAGCAAACGGCCTCTGTGAAATGACACACAGAGTTACCCTCATGTCAGATGTAGCCCGTTCCAGAGTTCCAGCCAGCTCCAAAAGGGACATTAAAACTGAGTAAATATCAGCAATGCTGGTGTCACTTCTGTGATATTTAAGAAACAAACAGACAAACAAACAAACAAAGCACACACACACACACACAACCACCAACAACAAAACCCACCTCTGCACAGAAGCTTTGGAAAAGAGGAGTAAGAAAAATATCAAAGAAAAACCCTGCAGACACCAACAAGGGAAGAAGAGAAGAAGAGAAGAAGGGCAGAAGGGAAGAAAGAAGAGAGGTGCTCTAGGTGCTGGAACAGAAGTTCCCCTGAAGCCCATGGAAGACCATATCAGAGCAGATAATCAATAATCATGCTGGAGTCTGTGTAGGATCCCACACTACAGCAGGTGGCTATGGCATGAAGGCATCTGCAGCCTGTGGAGTTCCCATGCAGGAGCAGGCTTTTGGTATGAGATGTGACCTATGGGTTACCCACACTGGATCAGTTCATGAAGACTGTATCCCATGGGAGGAACCCCATGCTAGAGCAGAGGAAGAGTGTGAAGAGGCGACAAAGCATTATGGACTGATCACAACCCCCATTCATTATCTCCCTACACTACTCAGTAAGTAGGAGAAAATAGGATAGTTGGGAAGGAAGTTGAGCCTGGGAAGAGGTGAGGCTTTGGGGGGACGGTATTTTTAGTTTATTTTTATTATTATTATTATTTCTCACTACCATACTCTATTAATTGACAACATATTAAAATAATCTTTCCTGAGTTTATTCTGTTTTGCCCATGATATTGAGTGGGGGGTAATCTCCCTGTCTTTATTTCAAGCCATGAGCTTTATCACAGTATTTTCTTCCCCTGTCCTACAGAAGCATCTTGGTGGACACCTGACAACTAGCCAAAGTTAGCACACCAGAAAAGATCAGATGACTTATTCAAATTTTATTTTGCTTCTGGGCAGTATGTGAGCTGGAGAGCAATTAGAAGAGAATATTAAATGCCATTTTTCATTAAGAGTAGTTATACTGAACTTAACATTATGAGATGTGAATGATAAACTTTTGTGAAGTTTAAAGTACCTGACAGTAGTGTACTTCTTACATTTTCAGATATTCAATATAATTGTTGTCTTTGAAGTCAATCAAGAGAGCAAATGATTATTTCCTTCCTAAATGCACAGTAACAAATATGTATTAGAAGCATTTTAATATTTTCATGGTTTGGGGCATTATAGACTTAGGAAAAAAAATATGTCCTTTTTAAGTTTTCAACTGAAAGAGGAAAAAAATACTTCTTGACAATAAGCAAAGCTGTACAATATGTGAAAGTTAGAACATATCTCTTCAATTGACTTTTAAAGTCAAATGCTCTACATGGATGCTGGTAGGCAACAGTATGATACATTCTAGTCATTTATCACAGAATCACAGAATCACAGAATTTCTAGGTTGGAAGAGACCTCAAGATCAAGATTTAATGGAGGCATCTTCATTTGATGATGGACTGCTACCAGAGCTGCCACTGTCACTGTCATGATCAATTTGTGGACTGTAAATTAAGAAAATAAAAAATGACTTAGACTCAATATTCTATTATTGTGTTTCTGTACATACTTCACTAACTGGTCCATAGTGAATGTACACAAGTTTTGTTTATTACAGAAATACATGTATATAATGCTCCCATTAGGTAAATTAAGGTTATTTGCAAAATATTTTTAGACTTGCCTTTTATATATATATTTCAACAGTAGCTGATGTCTACATATAGATTTCCATAACATACTTGCTTTTTTTCTATAACTTTTGATAAGTTGTAAAACTGTGATTCAATATCAAAACTCACAGGCTATATCTTGAGTCATTGCTGAAGATTGCTTAGATTTCCTTGCTCAGACTTTGCTGGAGAGTGATCACTCATAATAATCTCCTTAGAGTCTTTCCCAGACCTTTCCTTCATCCCAGTATCCACACAATAACCTCACAGCTAGATATGAAAAAAAATGTATGTCTATTGTCTCTCTCTCTGACAAAATTTCCAAAATGTTTTTTAAGCTAACAAGTTCATGATTTCTCTTTCAATTTTCACTGTATGACTCTATAGCCCTTCTTCTGAAGTCTCCTGTACAACTCAAAGAACAAAATCCAGAGAATTTTGTTGCTCAGTTTTGAAGGGGTTGGGTAAAGCTAAGTGTTCACATCATTCCTAGCAGTGCTGCCCTGCCTCCATGATGTAAATTTTTATGTTGTGCATTTTGTTCACTTATCTTATCCAAAAGCATCCCAGTGGGGGGAAGAGAGGCTCAGCCCGTCGACTGATCCCAGAAGTCAGAATGTATCCTTCCCTAGTATCCTCTTTCTCTTAAGTCAATTTATATTATTCTCCATCTTTTAGGTGGAGCTTGAGTGACTCTAGACATGCATATCTTTGTTACGTTTGATGCAAAATTTTCTCACTTTTCTTTAAAGGTATTGGCTCAGAGAAATTCTGAGCACATGCTCAGTGTGGGGTGTTTACACCTCTGCAACTGGTATCTTTTTGGGATGGAGGTGTGTTTTGGTATTATAATGATATTGTAATACAAAAAGTTCACCAAAGTACAGCATTTTGTCAAAAACATAAGAGGATATTGGCTCAGGGTAGCAAATGTGCAGCTTATCAGTTTTGGTTGCACAAGAACAATCAAGTCCCCGTCTGATCACTGAGCCTAGCTGCAATGTCTCCACTCTGCTCCACACTCCTTACTGTTCCTTTCAGAGTCAGCCCACCAAGTTCCCCCAGTATGATTAACATCTAAGGTTGAAGACATAGGGCACTTCTATTTAGTGCAGCTACACTCCACACTGGAAGCTTTTTCAGTGCTGTACCTTTTATTTAAAATGTGAATATCAGTTTAATTTCCAAATCACTTTAGGCAATTATTCCACATAATCCACCCTGAATACTCTACTCAAGCTTCATGACATTTAGTATATATCAGGTGTATCACGTATGTTCTTGTGATGTGTATTATAGCGTATATATGCATCTTGTAGGGATACTAAACATTTCATCATAATCCAAAGTTTAACATACAAAGTAATTGTTAGTATAAAACATAATGCAGTGAGTATTAATAATACAATAACAGGGTGAAGCATCTTGTTGAAGATTCTTGTGGCAGTTGGTGACCACCCAAAGTGTCCCACCAGTGGTGTTTTTCATCCTTCTTTACTCTTTCCAATGCTCAATTTACTTCTATATCAAGACGGATCATAGTCAGAGTTTTTTCTCCATTTTCTTGAGTTTGTTTCACCAACCGCTTCAAATCTTCATGTGGTAGTAATTTCTTCACCAGTGTAAGGTTCATTCCAACAGGTGTAGGCAGCAGGTCATAGAATATATTGTAATTGGATGTAATAAGTTGGTAAGAAGTGACAGGAGCTGAATAACTAAAACCACATCCTAGAATTTTTGCAAAGTTACAAACACAAACATTGGAGTGATTACTTGTATCTACATTAATATTATCTATGAGTATGGAATCACAACAGGTTCTCATGCAAACACAGCTTTTTCCAATATATACAAGTACTGTTTCACGGATTTCATTGGGATACATCTGAAAGTGTCATGACAAATGTCTTGGGTCTCAAGCGTGTGTGTTACTTTCACAAATGAAACCTTTTTGTTCGGGCACAATACATGTATTTATATTAATCATCTGCCACTTTCCTTCATTTTGATGGGCCCATTCTTTATGCTCCTTAGGATAAAGTATAGTTCCATTATGACTGAATCCTAATATAATGATTGGATATACATTGTATATTGTGGCATTGCTTATGGTAAGTATAAGGGGTAAAGACCTGAAGAGAAGGAGTTGAGGGTTCTAGGGGACAAAAACCTCAACGTGCACCAGCAGTGTGCACTTACAGCCCAGAAGGCCAACTGTATCCTAAGCTTCATCAAAAGAGGCGTGGCCAACAGGTGGAGGGAGGCGATTGTCTCCCTCTGCTCTGTACTTGAGAGGCCCCACCTGGAATACTGCATCCAGGCCTGCAGCTCCTAGCACAAGAATGATGTTGATCAGTTAGAAAAGGTCCAGAAAAGGGCTGGAGCACCTCTTCTACTAAGATAGGCTGAGAGAGCTGGGGCTGTTCAGCCTGAAGAAAAGAAGGCTCTGGGGAGACCTCTTTGCAGCCTTTCAGTACTTAAAGGGGAATTATAAAAAAGATGGAGAACATATTTTGCTCAGTCGGATAATGACAGGACAAGGGGGGATGTTTTTAAACTAAAAGAGGGGGGATTTAGGTTAGAGATTAGAAAGAAATTCTTCACTCCAAGGTGGTAAGGCTAGGAAGAGGTTGTTCAGAGTGGTTGTGGATGCCCCATCCCTGGAGGTGTTCAAGGCCAGGTACTGAGTCCCTAAGCAACCTGATCTAGAGGGTGGCATCCCTGTCTATGGCAGGGGGATTGAAACTAGATGATCTTTGTGGTCCCTTCCAACCCAAGCCATTCTGTGATTCCATGATGGCAGACAATGGCCAGTGTTTAGGCTTCATGAACAGCTATATTTAAAACTGAAGGCAAGCTAGAGGCCCATGATTATACCACAGCATTTTGTATAACCGATACAGTTGTAGATTTAAAGATGGGATTCTAGCAGTGATGATGAACTTCATATATAAGGAGGAAGGAAGAAAATACAGTTTTCTAGTATGATAATTTCTTTTAAATTGGGATGATTAGATCTGCTCAAAGGTTTGAAATAGGAGTTGTGCCAGTGGACATGAATATACATTATGGAGTGGTATGATAGCACTTTTGAAGTGAATCCCCATAATTACACTCAAGAATATGTAATCAAACACAAGAACACTCATTTGCACATCAGTCTCTGTACTTCTATTAATTAAAGCTCTTTTTGAGATGTTTGTACAGAGCAAAATCTGTCTTCTAAATGTTTGCAACAAGCAAGAACACAAACAAACAAACAGAACAAGAGATACTGAATTGAACAAGCAGTTTTGAAAGCAAGATTTTCCAAATCACAGAATCAGAGAACCGCAGAACCACTGAAGCTTCAAGGCACTTCTGCACCTAGTCCAAGCCTCTTCTGAAATCAGGGTCAGATACAGCAGATTTCTCAGGACCGTTTGTTTTTGAAGGACAGAGACTCCACAATCTCTCTGGGAGGCTGGAATCTCTCTTCCAGAGGTTGACTACACTCACAGTTTAAAAAAAATAAAAATAATTTTAAAAAATCCTCATATGTTTAAATAGAATTTAATATAATTTCAGTAGTGTGACATTGTCTTCTTCCTGTCAATAGGCACCACTGAGAAAAACCTGTCTCTATCTTCTCTGCTTACCCCATCAGCTATTTATTCACAATTGCTAAGATCCCTCTGTGCCTTCTTTCCTCCAGGCTAAACAGACCCATCCCTCTCAACCTCTCCTCACATGACAGATTGTCATAGATGAAAATATATATACTTCACTTCTAAGAGAAAGGGAGCAATATATTTATTGATATAGTGTAGTAATCTAACAAAGCTTAATCAGAAATAAGACAGTGACTTAAGATTCGCGGTGGCAAAGTACACTTGATTATTTGTTGCATTGTGGACACACTAAGTCTGATGTGTAGGGGTCACCATCCCATTCATGCACAAGGTTCAGAGTACACCGCCTTGCTTTCTAAACTCCTTGAACCAGAGGTAAGGGACCTGGGTGTGGCTGGACCTACTCCTAGTCCTAGACCTGGTCAATAGTTTATATCTAAGGATTATATGTGCATAATCAATTTAAGATATAAACTTGGTGCAGCTTGCAAAATTTAGCAAGCTTTTAATCACTTACTGAGGATTTGTTGTAGCAAGGAATCTCTCACAAGGAATATAGGATCTCTGCAGCAGGAGTGACCTTGAGAGGCATCCCTGCTCATGGGGAGATCCTGTCGTGCAACAAGCAGAAGAACTCAAAAGGCTCTTGGCCTGCTAACTATACATATGGGGTAAGATGATGGATTGGTAGTCATATTGTTTTGTTTTGTTTTGTTTTGTTTTGTTTTGTTTTGTTTTGTTTGTTTGTTTGTTTGTTTTTTAATGCATGTAAGACACGTATCCGTCTGATTTAGGAGCAAAAAGATCACTTGATGTTTATATGTTTTACTGGTCTTCAGAAGTCCACTAAAATATGTATTTGAATTATACTTGGCTTATATTTTCCCTTTTGTGTGTGTGTGTGTGGTGCATATTTGTTTTTTAAGCAATTCTTTGCATTTAGTGGAATAATCAATAAAACAACATATATATATATATATATATTTGATACTTGAAATATGAGGAGGACTTATTAAAGTGGGTTTGATTTCCACTTTGTATATTAAGCCATATGAAACTTTTTATTTTTTATCAAAATCTTGTGTACATGTGTGGGCAAGGGAAACAACCAAAATTATTTGCTTTCTTACCAAATATCAGAACATGTTATTAAAAATGTATGTAGGATAAACCAAGCATTGATTAATTAAATTAGAAATCTTTTATGGGGTTTTAAACACTTTACTTACTTCAGAGAGCAATGCTACTGGGAGAGGGGTTGTTCATCATTATGATTAGGACACCCATAATTTAATTTCAGTCCTATGCAGACAAAAACATAAAGTAAATATATATGCTAATTTATACCGTTTTTTTGTTTATATATATTGCATCATGTATATAGTTTATGTAATCCCTTTAATATCACTGGAAAGTTATGAGAATCTGGCTCAATATGAACATTGCACATCAATATTTTCAAAGAAATAATCATATGAATGCATTTTAAAAAACAATTCACCAGTTTGTCACAGAATTAAACTTAACGTTTACATTTTCAGGAAAGATTTTGCTTATTTTTTCCTTTCACTGATAGATATGTATGTGTGTGTATATATATATGATATATATGACACATAAATATGATTAATAAATTAATATATACACACACATACATATAATTAATAAAGTTTTTAGCATTCAGGTTTTTAGCAAGTCTCAAACTGAGTTATTTTAATTATTCACATTGGAGCTGAATGCAATCTGCTGACCTCTACAGATTACATATCACCTTTTTGCACTGTTCATATGAAGAATCTAATTGGCCTCTCACTTCAGAGAATAAGAGGAATGCAACATATTGTCCAGAATCCCAAAAAGTATGCATCACAGTTTTAGTTATATTATCTGCTTCAGCAACTATTGTAATTCTATTTAGTTTTTCATTGCATGTTGCCAGCTGCTGAGAAATAACGATGAAGCTAATGAGACTACAAAGCTAGAGGAAGAAAAAAAAAAAAAAAAAAAAAAAAAGAAAAGAAAAAAGAAAAAAAGAAACAACCCTCAGTTAAAGCTGTTGTACATTAAACTTCCCATGTATCTGTTAATTTGCAAAAAAAAAAAAAAAAAAAAGGTAAATATTAACCTTTCCATTGATCTCTAATGTCTACTTTTTCCCAGAGGAAGTCACACTGCTTCAGGCTTTCTCTGCTAAACAATTTCTGATTCCAGGCAAGTTGGAATGTCTTATTTCTCTATCGCAATTCAATGGAGAGCTTTATGTGTACAAGCTTCATTTGTTATTAGTTTTCTGACAAATCTTCATGGAATCCTGGATTCTCCTTCCGAAAAATAACTAACTATCATAAATCTGATTATGAAGGTGAAGCATTTGTATAAGTCTAGGCTTCTGTTTTAAAGAGTAAAGGAATATGATTTCCCTATTTTAACTTTCATAAACAATTGCTATTGAAAAACTTTGGCTAAACTGTTGGTTTTTCAGTGAGCAGATGTTACCCTAACATTTGAAGATGACACTTTCCACTGGAAGAACGATCATGAGAAATTCCTCTATGATGATATATGTCATCACTTCTTACTTAATCAATGTAATTTATCATTAAAGACACTGATTCAACACAGTTATTCTTCAGGGCATATAAACAGTCGCATTAACTTCAGTAGCTGCAGACCACAAAACTGTTCAAAACAAAGCAGCTAATAATAATAACAGCATGAAAATTTGATGCCCACAGAGAAGAATCAAGGAGGGGACTCATCAGGTCATATACAATAAAAGAGTATTTAATCCCAGATCTGGTTGAAGCAGGAAGTTGCTCGAGGTTCTTTCAGTTGCATCTTAGTAAATTAACTGGTCCCTTTCCTTCTGTACATGACTGTATAGCACATGACCTGTTTCCAGTTACCATTCCAGTCTTGGATCCTGTGCTTGTTCTGTACCCAGTTTCTGCTCTTCACACTGTACCAGATTTTTTATCTTTGTTCTCATTCCCTTTTTTCAGCAACAATTTAATAATTAAAAGTTGTTCTTTACTATGGCTCCCAAGGGAACCAACTAAGACTAAAATGGTACTTGGCATATGAAGTTGCAAATGCCTTAATGGCTGTATATGAAACAACAGTCAGAATTTATAAATTTTGGCATTGTCTGAACACCATTATTTTCCACTTTCTTGGACATCAGTACTGTTGTTGTTGTTGTTGTTGTTGTTGTTATTATTATTATTATTATTATTATTATTACCAATTATTATTATTATAACCAATTATTATAACCAAGGCACATACTCTCAATCTGTGCAAAGCTAACAATTGCAATGTTTTTCACAGCAGCTTGTGCAGAAGACTGCACAGAAGGGAGTCAGGAATTCTGCTGAAGACAGTTTACACCTGCTCACCAATGATGGTGATCTGCAACAGGGCACAATTCTGAGTACCCACAGAAGCAAGACCCTGTAATGTCAGAGGCCTCTACTCAGAGCCATGAACTGTTGTGTTCTTTGTTTTTCTGGGCTGAATTAGGAAGAGTGTTGTCAGCAGGCTGATGAAGAGATGATCTTTTCTTTTTTCTCTGAATAGTTAAGACACGTCTGGAATGTTGGGGCCAGTACAGGAGAGACATAGTAATTTTCCAGTCTCTCTCTAGAATGAAGAAGCAACTATGTCTTCTCCATCTGCAGTATGTTCCAGCTTCCCATCCAGACCTTGTAATTCCAGAATAAGAAAGTGTAGCCTTTTTAGTGCAAGTAGAATGGTCTTTCTAAATAAATAAGCTTTAAAAAATAAAACACAACTGAGAGGTACCTCCTGTAACAATACATGTGTGGAGTTGATCTGGTTTCCTGTACCCTAAAGTTGCTAGAAAGGAACATAGTCCAGATAAGGCCTCATTTCATCATTGGCTAACTGCACAGTCCCAACAATCAATCAGTTACTCCATGATAAATATCTGGTCCTTTCAGAGCAACTGAAGGGACATTTGGAAATGCAGAGAATTGTGCCCAAATCTTTCTTATCCTAAGCTATTTGGGGAAATTAGAGGAAAGCCTCTCCTTGTCACAAGTGAATGTTATTTCACTTTCTTTAAATAATTGTATCTATTTATTAAAGTTTATAGGAGTGGAAGGATAGGGAATGTGATTGTTTTTGAAGACTAATCTATTTTTTATTTTTTTCCTCCAAAATTAGAGCAAACTAAAGCTTTTAAATTAAAAGTAAAAATAATTAAATTAAATTAAAATAAATTAAAATTAAAGTTTTTGTCCCAGGAATAACTAATTGTTCTTAGGTGTGAAACTCATAAGCATGATTTCTGACCATGAATCCAAAGAAAAGGCAGTAACTAAAATGCTCACCTTTGGAATTTCCTTTCCACTGAATGGACAGAGAGTTTATGCACATATTTTAGGAGTACCAGTTCACCAGTAATCTGAAAAGGTATAAATTAACGGCATAGCATTGAAATTATAGATGAAAAATGTCTTTGAAATTGCAAGTGATTTCACTAAGATAGTCTTTACCAGATAGATTATCAATTATAATGTAGATAACTGTATGTCTATATGTATTTTAATGACATTACAGACTCCAGAGGTAAAATCATCTCTCCACACCTCTGACATATTACTGGATCTTCTCAGTGTGACACTACTTGTATAAAATATAATGAAATGGAAGAAAAGTAAGGGTGGTAGGAAAGCAATGTTATTCTTTCTTATGGTTATCGTATAGTTATATGTCTACTTAAAGAATTTCTGGTACTTTTTTTTTTTTTTTTTTTCTGTTGTAATCTGAAATGCTATCAGATGTCCATCTATTCTGTAGACACACAGGTAATGAATGAAGTGAGAAATTCAGCTAGGAGCATAAAGCAAATAAAACTATATTACTTTGCTTGTTAAAATAAATAAATAAATAAATAAATAAATCTCCTGTTCATGAGGCTGTGTGAGTAAGAATAATAAGGATCATGGGGACTGCTAGTGTTAGGTCAGAGGTTGGACTAGATGATCTTGAGGTCTCTTCCAACCTAGAAATTCTGTGATTCTGTGATTCTGTGATTTTCCTGATTCTACGTCTGAATGTTCCTGATAAGTGTTGAGGTTTAAGGTCCTTTTCCTAAGGGAATGGATGCCAGCCTTCAACTAAGAAACCACTTCTTACAGTACTAACATTTCCTTCTCATCTAACATGTGGAGAATACACTGTGTGTTGCACTACTAAAAATTATTATCATATTGGGCAGGTTCAATATATATTAAAATATCATATGGACAAAAATAATAACATAAAATTACTCCATATCCTGGTTGTATGTTTACCCAGATATTTTAATGTGTTTTCATAGAGCAGCTAAGGGTATATATGTATATTTTTTTTTTCTTATTTTCTTCTTCTTCTTTTTTTCCCAGAGATCACGTAAAGAAAAAAAATCAGATCATGGTGTAATAATGATTTTGCCAACAGCGGTGTCAATGTTTAAGACAACATTAAGTCTTAAATCTTTACCTCTCCTGTAGTGGAGGTTCACAACACCTCTGTCAAGCTTTGATAGCCATAAGCAGATTTCCTAAATAAAACATTGATACCACTATTTTGGTCTTTCAGTTTTCTCTGTTTCAACAGGTGATAGTTAACAGGTGACTCTCTTCTAAGAGGCACCAATTTGCTGACCTGACCCACTCTCAAGAGAGGTGTGTTGCCTACCAGTGTCTCATATTAGGGAGTACTGAGCCTTGTACAACCCACAGACTGCTATCCACTGCTGCTATTTCAGGTAGGCACCAATGACATTGTCAAGAGCAGGACAAGGCATATAATGAAGGACTACATAGCCCTTGGAGCAGCTCTAAGAAACTCTGGAGCACAAATCATTTTCTCTTTGATCTTACTGGTCAAAGTAAAAGGCATTGAAAGGAAGAATAGAATCTGATGGATCAATACCTGTTTGCAGGATTGGTATTATAGCCAGAGATTTGAGTTTTTAGACCATAGGACTCTCTTTGAGTAAGCTGGTCTACTGGGGACTGATGGGGTCCATCTGTCAGAGGAGGGGAAAAGCATCTTTAGCTACAGACTTGTAGCTACCAGCATCTTCAGCTACCAGTGAAGAGAGCTTTAAACTGAACTTGCTCGGAGAAGGAAACTTCAATCCATCTGAATCTTAATGGTTTGGTGCTATCACCATCAATAGATGCCCAGAGCCAGGAAAGGGATCAGAAGTCAGCAGGAGAGCACATGGAGAGCAACACAAAGGAATGCCAGCCATTGCGGCCAATAAAGCAGTCTCATCAGGGGTCAGATTTGAATGCCTCAATACAAATGCACATAGCATGGGGACTAAACAAGAAGAGTTAGAGATGTGCACATTTCTGTAGAGGTATGATCTTGTATGGGTATCAAAGAGATGCAGTAGGATAGTTCCTATGTTCCTATGACTGGAGTGTTGGAATGGAAGGATGCAGGTTTTTCAGAAAGGATAGGCAGGGGAGATGAGGAGGAAGGCGTGTCTGTGTCAATGACCAACTGAAGTGCATGGAGCTCTGCCTGGGGATGGATGAGAAGCTGACAGCTTATGGGTTAGAATTAGAGGAAGGACAGGGACAGGTGATATTATAGTGGGGGTCTGCTACAGGCCACCCAATCAAGAAGATGAAGCAGATGAGGCCCTCTATAGAAAGATAAAAGAGCCTCATATTCTCAAGGCCTGGTCTCATGGGGGAGTTCAATCACCCTGATATCTGTTGGAGAGATAGCACAACAGGGCATAGGCAATACATGAGGTTCTTGGAATATCTTGATTATAACTTCCTTCTCCAACTGATAGAGGAAACAATGAGGAGAGGTGCTTTGCTGGAACTTGTTCTCACCAACAAGAAAGGGCTGGTGGTGAATGTGAAGTTCATGGGCAACCTTGTCTGTAGTGACCATGAAATGGTGGAGTTCAAGTCCAAGGAACTGGTTGAGATGCCTCCACAGGTACTGAGAGAACTGGTGGATAAAGTTACTAAGTCACTATCTATCATATTTTAGAAGTCCTGGCAATCCAGTGAGGTTCCTACTGGCTGAATATATATATATCAATTTTTAAAAAGGGAAATAAGGAAGACCCAGAGGACTATAGGCCAGTCAGTCTCGTTTCTGTACTAGGAAAGATCATGGAGTGGATCCTACTGGAAAATATGTTAAGGCACACAGAGAACATGGAAGTGATTGGTGACAGCCAACATGGCTTCACTTAGGGCAAATTATGCCAGACAAATTTGGTGGCCTTCTATGAAAGGGTTACAGCATTGATGGATAAGAGAAGAGTAACTGACGTCATTTACCTGGACTTGTGCAAAGCATTTGATGCTGTCTCCCATGATATCCTTGCCTCTAAGCTGGAGAGATGTGGATTAGATGGATGGACTACTCAGTGGGTAAGGATTTGTCTGGATGGTCATACACAAAGATTCGTAGTCATTGGCTTGATGTCCAGCTGGAGATCAATAATAACTGGTGTGCCTTAAAGGTCAGTACTGGGACCAGTGCTGTTGTGTAAATGTCTTTGTTGGTGACATGGACAATGGGATTGAGTGCACCCTCAGCAAGTTTGATGGTGACACCACACTGTGTGGTGCAGTCAACATGCTGCAGGGAAGGGATGCCATCCATCGTCACCTGGACTGGCTTGAGAGGTGGGCCCATCCAAACAACATGTGGTTCAGTAAGGCCTGCACCTGGGTCAAGGCAATCCAAAACATGAGTACAAATCAGGTGATGAGTGACTAGAGAGCAGCTCTGCAAAGAAATACCTGGGGGTACTGGTGGATAAAAAAAACAAACATGAGCTGACAGTGCATACTTGCTGCCCAGAAAGCTAATTGTATTCTGGGCTGCACAGAAAGAAGTATGGCCAGTAATTCAACAGAGGTGATTCTCTGCCTCAACCCTACCCTTGTGAGACCCCATGTTGAGTACTGTGCTCAGCTCTGGGGCCCCCAATACAAAAGAGACATAAACATGTCTGAGTGGGTTCAGAGGATAGCCACAAAAATAATCAGAGGGCTGGAGCACCTCTCCTATGAAGAAAGGCTGAGTCAGTTAGGGCTACTTAGCATAGAGAACAGAAGGCTCCAGAGAAAACTTTTAGTAGTTTTTCAGTATTAAAGAGGCCTACAAGAAAAATGGGGAGGGACTATTTATCGGGGAATGCAGTGGATAGAATATAGAGTACTAGTTTTAAACTTAAAAAGGGTAACATTAGATACTTGGAAGAAATTCTTTACTATGCAGGTGGTGAAGTAGTGGAACAGGTTGCCCAGAGAAGCTGTGGATGCCCCTTATCTGGAAATGTCCAGGGATAGTTTGAGCAACCTGGTCTAGTGGAAGTTGTCCCTGCCCATGGCAGAGGGGGCTGAAACTAGATGATCTTTAAAGGTACCTTCCAACTCAAACCATTTTATGATTCTGTAACTAAATATAGATGTCCAGAGTGTACAAAATTAGGTTTCAGTACTTTTTTTTTTTTCTTCATAATTTACTATTATTAGGGGTAGCTCCAAATTAGGCATAAAAAAAAAAAGTAATGGAAGGATATAATTCCCAGATCACACAAAGTCCCTTAGGACCCTCACAGAAATGAAAAAAAATGATGCAGGGCACAAAGGTGGCTCATAAGGTCAAAGTAGGGAATATAAAGGGTAACAGCTCTGCTCAGGCAGAGTTTGTTTGTGTCTACATTTTTATGCTTAAACAGAATACGGGTGTGAGGTTTTAGTCAGAATATACATACATCACCAGCTGTTCTCAGAGATTTAAACCTATCTGGCCTTTCTAAGATAGCTGTCTAACTTACTGCTGCCCTGTATAGAAATTAGTCATGTAGACTTGTGTTAAATCTGCTCTGAATTGTTTAATATATACATCAAGCAATAATGCAAAAATGTGTAAGTGCTTATGCATATTTGCTTATAGAACTGCATGTGGTAATGTATCAAATAACAAATTTTGCTTCAGTAGCCTACATTCTTTTTTAAGTCTATCCTTTTATTCATGGAGCATGTAGTTTCTCTCTAATCTTATCTGCTATAAGACACTGATTAATAAAATAGTTTTATCTACCTCCTTGATTTTTCTTTCTCTCTCTCTTTTTTTTTTTTACCCTGGGATAGCATACTACCATGTGCATAACCTTCTACAATAATATCAATTTCCCTCTTTCCCCATCAGGCAATCAGAAACTTGCTCAGTAAAAATGTCATGCATAGTAACAGTAGTCACGATACAATCAGTGGGTGTTTTGTATGTGCTAAGAGCCTGCTTGGTTATAAGAAGTACTTTTACAGGTATTACAATGAAGGACAAGACCTTTAACTACTTTGACCTGCTGGAATTAACCATATATATACATGGTTAAATAGTTAAATAAATAGTGACAAGAATGGAATTTTTTCAGTCAAGACACTGAATTAAAATCTCATCATCTGAAACAGAAAAAAACAAAAATTAAAATCTTTACTATTTGTATTCTGAATTGGCATAGATTGCATTTTTGCTAGAAAACCTCTTTTTCAAATAAAGACAGTTTCAGTCTAAAGCTATTTTCTAGTATTTGAGATTTAAGGAAGAAAAAATGTATTATATGACTATATAACTAACTGCAATCTTTTTCAGATTTAAAAGACCTTTACAACGTAATTTCACCTTTAGGGATATGGTGAGATTAATTTCTCATTGTTTATATGTCTAAAAGTTAGATGTCTGTAGACCAGCCAGTGAAGTCTTCTTTCACAGCCTAGCAGGAAAAAAAAAAAAAAAAAAAAAGTAATCTCCAAAGGACAACAATGTAATTTCAGCTGCCCATCCTAAGCTGGTATGAATTACCTTCTGGAGTTGGCTAACAGTATTCTACCATGTTTAAAAATAAAAAATAAAAAAATGCCCAAATCAAGGTAGGTCAGAATTTGAACTTCTGTATTTCAGGGTGAGATTTGGCTATCTCTTGTCATTTTCCAGAAATCTAAGAGGACCCTATAACTCTCCAGTGCTTAGTTGTATCACACAATAGGGAAAATAAATAAATATATATATATATATATACACACACACACACGTGTATATATATATATATATATATGTTTCCTACCTTATATATGTTTTCTACTTTAAGACTGAGGGGGAATGGGAAGACAGGTTAAGGTAATAAAGGAGGATTTCTACTGTTCCTTCCCTGAGCCAGGCAGTGCAGCAATACAGACTGATAAAGAATTCTCAAATTAACCATAGGCTGTAACATAAAGTCAAAAGCTTGTGTACTGGGTAAAGATGATCAGCAGAGAAACATACAGCATTAGGTAGGTATGATTTCATGCTAAAATTTCACATACAGGTATCTTGGAACAAAGAAGCTACGATTTAATTTCATTCATTATATTTCACTCTACCTGCTCAGGTAGGAGACCTGACTACCACTCACTCACTTCAGAAAGTTTCTAATTAACAAAAGCATATCACAATGGTCCAGTTATTTTCCAGTTCATTTCAGTAATGTTATTCAATGCCCTAACTTAAAGCATTTTTGATTTAAGAAAATGATAGAGTATGAATGTGTTAAATTTATAAAGTGTGTCACCGTGTACAGTTTTGTAAATGGAATTAAAACATTGAAAATGACAAAGGACTTGGATGAAAGCTGTGATCTGAATAGCTGAACAGCATCCTAGACCCAGTTAATTATCTTTCAATGAAATCTCACATCAGGGCAATAAAACCTGTCTGCTAAGTCAATCAGTATACTATATCATAACATAGAGAACTTTAAAAAGTGTTTTTATAACATAGTTGTAAAATAATTTTCAAAAATAAAGTTACAAGTCTGAGTTGACTTAAAATAAGTTCCTAAACCTAAGGCTAAAAGAAGAAGCCTTGTAAATCAATGTGACAGAAAAGTTGTGAAGAAAATTAATTCATTTGCAGTGCCTTAATGATTTATTTGTATTTATGTTGTTTCTCTACCTGTGACTCTTCTCTACCTGTGACTCTTCTCACATGATCAAATTAATTCCTACATTATATTTATTATATAGATAATCTTTAGATTTTTCATAATGTTTAATAAACATTAAAAATAAAAATAGGACTCAATATAAATGATATAAATGTTAAGTAATGATGAACCATCTACTGTGTGTATAGTAGGAAAGTAAACGTGTACCTGGCTCATTTTCTACCCCTAATTTCAACTGGCACAGAGTAGGCCTTTAAATTTTTTACTCTTATAAATTATTTTACTCTTCAAAATATTGTGGTCACAACCAAACTGCTGACTGGGAGTGGTCCCCTGGCCTGCAGAATCACACCAAGGAATTCCTTTGGAAACCTCAAGCTGGATAGACCAATAATCTGAAGGTATCATTACATCAATTAACAGTTTTGGTAATCAAATTCTGTTTAAATAAATAAATAATAATTATAATAATAATAAAATCAATTTTCTCATAGTAGCTTCACTTTCATGTTTGAAATGTGTCCAATTTTTCAGGAAAAACTTTTCCACACACTTTGAGGGTGGTGATGGTATTTTTCTTTTAATATTCTCTCAGATAATAAACACAGAATGAACATGAAAACTAACACACACACACACACAAAAAAAAAAAAAAAAAAAAAAAAAAGTGCATGAATTCATGTAGTTACAGCTAATTGGCCACTTTATGCACAAAGTTAAAATATACAAGTCTTTTTTAACAACAGTTGAAATGTAAGCAAGAATACATGAATATAGGAAACATAACACATTTTTCAAATAATTTGTAGCAAAAAGTACACCTTTGTACTATAGCACACTGTTGTTGAGGTAGATCTGTCTGATGATATTGTGAGAAACAAAGTTGTGTTTTTGCAATAAAAGTTGTTTTTGTAGTGGAAAATCCACTAATCTTGCATATTCAAAAGTGATTGTGCAGGCATGACAGTAGTATAGAAGTGAGGAGTACATTAAGCAGATAACAGGAAGGTCCCACTGTCCCAAAATAAGGAGGATAACTAAGAAAAACAGGATGAGAAGTATGAAATCAGTAAAAACAGAAATCACAGGCCCTCTAGTCATGAGAAAAGGGGGGGAAAAAAAAAAAAAAAAGAAAAGAAAAGAAAAAAAAAGGATAAATTAGCAGTTGGTCAAAGAAAAGTGTACATATGTGCTATAAAAGGGCATCGAGTAGGTTGTGAACCTGTAATACTCAGCCAACAGGGGAGAAATCAGGTGTCAGATACTAGGGAATATAAGTTTATGATAAACTTTTAATGTGCGCTCCTACTTGCAGGATTCCCACCATTGCAATTGCAAATAAAATAGGTTCACAGAAGATACAGTGTGAATGTGTGAACTGGCCAAAAAAACAGTCTGAACAAATTACAGAAATGGTAAGCATATTCTCAGGGATGTACCTCGTGGAGTTTTGTTGGATTCAGCTTCAGAAATAAAAACTAACTTCTTATAAGCTAACTTCTTATGCTCAGAAAATGCAGAAATGTGAGAGAAGTGAAACAGAATGCAGAACAGGAGAGAAAAGGAGACAAACAGATTTTGTGGAAGCTGGATAACTGAGGAACAGTGTTAATTCCAATATTACTGCAAATTTTGGTAACTTGCAGTCATGCAGTAGTGGCATGGCATGCTGAGATGAGTTTATATCAGAAAGAGAGACAAGGAAGAAAAGAAAATGATGCTGTGCTTAATTTAAAGAAGTGGACTAAATGCATGAAAATTTGCTGTGGAACACACAACAAGCTGATCAGCTGCTTTTGAGTCTAGATTTGAGGTGAGATCAATAAAGGAGATGTCATGGCAAGCACTGGATACTGACTTCCTGATTAAACAGTGGCAAAATGCTTCAAACCACATGAAGAAATTTCATGGTAGCAAGACCAGGATTTCATGGAGG
Organism: Aythya fuligula; assembly: GCF_009819795.1. Taxonomy (NCBI): domain Eukaryota; kingdom Metazoa; phylum Chordata; class Aves; order Anseriformes; family Anatidae; genus Aythya; species Aythya fuligula. Next base: position 173,852,875 of record NC_045559.1, on the reverse strand, counting down.
ACCTCAGCTACCCCAGTACCCACTAGAGGGACAACGTGGTTACATGCAAGAAAACCAGGAAAATTCTGGTATGCATTAATGACAATAAATAGATGCAAATGCAGTATGGACTGAATGTAGAAGCTGTTCTGCTGGATCTGGATATTTGTGAATTAAGAAGCATGATGTGATGGTCAACAACCTTCACTCCAGTGATCCTGAGATGACATAATTAAGTATCCTGAGGAAAATGAAGAAGAGAGAAAGAATAATAAGAGGCTTCAGAAATTTACTTAATGCTTGTTCAGGGAACTCGTAGAAAAAAATCCCTTCGATTCCGTCTTGAAGAAAAAAAGAAATACAGGAGAGCTGTTTATCTTCAAGGACAAACTACTCAAACAGCAATGGTCCATCCTATTGTACTGAAGTCAAACCAGCTTGGCATAAAGCCAGCATGGATAAAAATTCCTGACTCAACTCCATTACATAAAAGAAATGCGGAGAAGGAGGAAACAGAGAATGACTACCGGAAAGAAAATAGAAATATTATATAAGATTCAAGGATGATTAAAAAAACAATGTACAGCTAAGCACAACCATGCTGCTCTCTCACTCCCCCTCTTCAGGACAGGTGGATAAAATAAAATGATAAAATAAAATGAAAATAAATAAATGAATAAAATCTTATGGGTTGAGATAAGTACCAGTTTAATGTAAGGAAAAAAAAAAAAAAAAAAAAAAAAAAAAAAAAAAAAAAAAAAAAAAAAAAAAAGTAACATGGAAGCATAAGGAAGAAAAAAAATATTCCGTGCTTCTCATCAGCAAGCAATGTTCAGCTACTTCTTGGGAAGCAGGACTTCAGTACATGTAGTGGTTTCTTGTGAAGACAAGTGTTTTCAAAATTAGAGTCTCCACTTCTTCTACCTCCCTCATCTTATATTGCTGTGCATGATGTCATATAGTATGACCCTTTGGTCAATTTAGGTAATCTATTTCCCTTCTCCAACTTTTGTCTTGCCTTTGGGGAGGACGTTGGAAAGACAGCCTCAATGCTATGCTAACAACAACAGGCAACATTGGTGAGGTATCAACACTCTTCTAGCTACAAGTGCAAAGCACAGCACAATAAGGGCTGCTGCGGGGAAAGTCAACTCCACTCCCACCAGACCTACTACAGGAGTTAGACAATTAGGCAAACTAAAGCTCAGCTGTAGTTTAAACTGGTGAGGAATGTGAAAGGAAAGAAGCAGGGCTCTTATAAATATATTGGCAACAACAATAGGTTAAAAACAAACAAATAAACAAACAGAAAGATGATGTAGACCAACTACTAGTAAGGCAAATGACTTGATGATTAAAGAGAAGTGAAAAGCTGAGATACTCGTTTTCTCATTTGTGTCATTTTCTCATTTTTGACAGTCTGTACTTGTAATGTCTACTGTCAGGCCTCCCATGTCTAACTCTGTGAAGTACAACATAACAGTATAAAAATAAGTTAGGGACCATTTTAACAAATTGTATAATCATACAATGGGGAAGGATTGAAAATATTCAGAAGTGCTGGGGAACCTGGCGTATGCCTTTTCAAGGTCCCCCTCTGTTATCTTCAAAGAGTTGTACCTGTCAAAGGAGTTCCCTGCAGCCTAGGAAAAGGCAAATATTATTTCATCCTCTAAAAGAGAAAGACAATGCAAAGTAACACAGACTATCCCTGAAGAAAATGCAGTAAATCCTTTTGGAAGTAATTTTCCAGCACATGAAGGACAAAAGGTAACAAGGAAAATCATGCCTGTTCAGTGTGATTGTCCTCTATATTGAACTGACTGGCTGAGAGTGAAAATGCAGTAAGGTGACCTCTGGTATTCCTTTAGTCAAACTGGTGGGAAGTAGCCTAAAACAGTGGAGAACAAGATTAACAAAACTGCTAGCACTGGTGAAAAACTTGTTCACAAGCAGCCAAAAGTTCAAAGGCATCTCTTTGTGTGGTGTTCCCTTGGGATTAATCCTGGGACTGATCCTGTTTGAGATCTGCATCAATAACCTGGACAGTGGGAAAGAATGACACAGTGAGTCTGCAGAAGGAACCACATCTGGGGAGTATTTAGTAAACTGCCATTATGAGGAACAGCTAAAGAAATAAGCTGACAGAAACTTTGTGAATTTTAACCAAGACAAGTTCAGTGGCCTGTGTTTGGGATGGAATAACCTCATGCTGCAGTGCAGGGAGGAGGCTGACTGGCTGGGGAGTTATTCTGTATGAAAGAATCTGTTGGTCCTTGTCAACAAGATGAACACAAGTTGCTACTGAGCATTTTTATTATTTTTATTTTTATTTTTATTTATTTTTTTCAATTAAGGCTAGCCACTTACTGGTCTGTGCTAGAAAGAACATAACCAGAACATAACCAGATACAGTGAAGTGATTGCTCTCCTCTGTGTGATACTTCTAAGGTTTCCCCTGTACAGGAGAAATATTTACAAATTAGAGTGGGTGTTAACAGAGAGTTGTTAAGATGATGAAGAGAGCATGACATAAAAAAAAAGGCTGAAGAAGTTGGGTTATTTCAGCCTGCAGAAGAGAAGGCTAAGAGACTATCTGCTGCACAATACAGAGAGAGTCTTCTCAGAATCACAGAGTGAAAAGTCAAGACTCAAAGGCCAAAAGATGCTACAGTGTAAATTCAAGATATGGACAGAGAGAAAAAGATGAGATAGATGGAGATTAGAGACAGAGACAGAGATGATAGATAGAGATAGAGATAGAGATAGAGATAGAGATAGAGATAGAGATGAGATAGAGATAGAGATAGAGATAGAGATAGAGATAGAGATAGAGATAGAGATAGAGATAGAGATAGAGATAGAGATAGAGATAGAGATAGATAGAGATAGATTCACAGTGAGGATAGCCAAACACTTGAGCAGATTAGTCAGAGGCTGGATAATCTCAGTCTTTGTAGATATTCAAATTTCAGCTGTACAATACCCTGAGCAAACTGACCTAATTTATTCATGAGATCAGATGACTTTCCAACCCCAAATGTCATATGTTTATTTTAAAATATCTTACTTAAAGTTTTTTAATGCTTTGAAAGAAAAGAGATGGATTTTCAGAAAAAAAATAAAAATAAAAATAAAAAATCTGACCGTTATTTACAGATTTATTTTCATTGATTCTTTTTGATTTGTTACAAACCTTTAATGGGTGACTAATAAAACATGTCTATCATGCCACATAACTGATACACTTGATTATCATTATGTGACATATACTGAAATTTTAAGATTTTTTCTTATTTGTTTTCAGGAAATTTTGAAGTAAGCAGTTGCAGCATTGCTGCTTAATTTTCCTCTGGAAGTGAAATCATTTTTTCCCTGTTCTAGTTTTGAGACACTGTACATACCTAATGAAAAACATGAGAAGCTCAAGAATTTTGAATCAATGCACTATATTTTGCATGTTTACCATTTTAAATAAAATTAACTTATTAGGTTAGACTTACTGATTCTGTAGTAGATGGAAATAAAAGATGACAAGCTAATTTTATTATTGTCTATTATATACCTGCACCCCACCTCTTACTCACTGTTGCCACTTAACATTAGTATTCATAGCATGCTATCTTAAAAGCAGAGATAATAAAACAATACTACTGTGGTCTTCCCCACAGCAGAGCCCTGCAAGAGATCTGGCTTTCTGAGAGTCCTCAGTGATTTACAGTCAATCTTATTCTATTGCTTTTTTTCTCTACCTCCCTCAGGGTAACAATACTAAATAAAAAAGATGCTTTCAAATCATACAATAAAGTTAGAAACATGCCAATAACAGATTCACTTGCTGATTCTAGAAATGATAACAAAATAGCTTTTTTTTTTTTTTTTTTTTTTTTTTCAAATAAATTAAGTACAAGAGAGTTGTCTGTCTACTACACATAGGAGTACCTGCTATTAAACCGTTTAATATTTCCATAATACCTAATTAGTGGCTGTTGCTTCTTTTTCAGCCAGGGAACAAAAATTCTTTGCCAAGGAAGAACTGGAACTCATTCCAATTTACTGATGAAGAAATTAAACATCAGAGACCAGATATGACTTCCCAAGGTCCTTATCACAGAGAGGAGGACAAAGAAACTACTTAACTTTACCTTTTTTTTTTCCTTATATTTCAACTGCCTTACATGTCACAGTACAAGGGCCACAGAAAACAACATAGGGGTAATGCTAGTACAAGTTCAGGTATAAAAGACATCTCTCCAGAGCAGAACACTGTTAAGATGTTCAGTAATACTGAAAGAGACAGAATGGACTAGTTCTTATAGTGAGACCTTCAGGATTATTTGCACTGTGTCAACTGGTTCTATAACTCTAGGTTCAGGTTTTGTATTGCTTGTGGTCTGGTTATCAGAGCTGGGTGTGCAGTGCTGTGAGAAGCCCATCTTCTCCAAGATTCAAGAAAATTCAGGACCTTTCAGTAAATCCGTCAGTAATAGTCCTAACATTGATGTAAGTTTCCTCACTAGCTATAAAGTAGAAAAATAGAAAACTAATTTGATCCTTGTCTTCCATCTCACAGGTTGGTCTAAAAAGATATATATTCTCTAAGAGCAGTTCAAAGCATTTGGGATTTTAATTCAGTTTCCTAACACAGCATCTTCATCATTTTACATTCATAAAGAGATTCTTTGGAAAAATAGGACTGCAGTATTTGCTTTTAATTAACGAAGATACTGAGTTTTTGTGTGTTTTTTTTTTTTTTTTTTTTGTCTGTCAACATTTGCCCAATGTCCGTGGATGAACAGAAAGTCTGGAACAGTCTGGACTGAGGAATTCACTACATGGATTTGTTAGAATCACATCACATATATACTCTGTGGGATTTTAGTATATACTCTTGCTTTTATGGTTCACCTGTAAACAACCATTATCATGAAAATTCTTCTTTGACTCTATCACAACAACAACAACAAAAACAATAACAACAACAACAAAAAGAATGCCTGTATCAAGATCTAGCTCTGACTTTCTTAGTGAAAGAAGAATTAACCAACACTTTCTTATAAGCATTTAGTTGTATGCATATGATACTTAAATCAAAACTGATCAGATTGAGTGTTTTGAGTAAATGTCGAAGTTATTTAGCTTTTATCAATGCACCAAAATATTACAGAGTTCCCTAGCTCCTGAAACTGTCCATACTACTTGTACAATAACTTGAACATTGATAAATTTAAGATGATCAAAGAACCTGTTAATGTACAAAGAACCCATCAATACTTTAATATCAAATTTTCACAAAAGGAATAGGAACCATAATAGAGAGTATATATACATATTACTTTGGCATTTCAGTTGAAAAATCCACATTGAGACTGCAAACACTATTTCCGTCTTTGCATTCACCCCTAAATAACTACAGCACTTATCTCTGAATGGCTATGAACAGAACAGGTCACTCTTTACATTTGCATGAGGATGTCAGGTACATGACAGTGGAATAATGAAAAATGCAGAAATAGAACAGAAAATGTAGCAGTCTTCACCTCATGAATCTTGCGATGAAATTAAAGAAAAAAATTAAAAAAAAAAAAAGTTGAAACCTGTGCTGAAAGAACTAACGGCAAAATCATGCACAAATTGTAAGAAATATTTGTTTTGTGAATACAAATTATAAGAATACAAGGATCACTTTAATCTTTATTTTAGAACTTCCGTATGAATGGCAGTTCTTTTTCATCCCCTCCCATTATAAATGTATACATAGATAGATGTATGAATTAATACATATTTGGGTAGCATTAGCCCATCTGCCAGTTTAGGACATTAGCAAAAGCAGATACACAGTACTTGTACTCTTCTCAATTGGTATGCAAATAGTGCATCAAAAGATAGATTTTTATTTATTTTTTTTTTGAATTAAAATGTTTTGAATTAATCAGGAGTATTATGGTTTTGATCACAGAAACAGGTTTTAGATAGGGATACAAAGCTTCTAAAAAGTAAACAAAATGCACTGAAAAAAAAAATAATATATATATATTGTCCACATATAAACTTTACAGAATGACCCCAAGGATCTTCCAAGTAGATCCTTGAAGAGGCCAAAGTTTTCTCTCCTGAAGTCCAGGGTTGCAATCCTACTTTTTGCCCTGCTTCCTCCTCGCAAGATCCTGAACTCCACCCATAGGAGACACAGCAACCAAAGCTGTCCCTAACCCTCATATCTCCAACTTGTCCTTCCTTATTTGTTGATACAAGGTCCAACAGCATCACACCTCTCTTTGTCATTTTCTCCACCACCCGTGTCAAAAAGTTGTCATTAATTCACTGCACGTACCTCCTGGACTGCTGTGTGGTCTTCCCAGAAGATATCAGGGTGGCTGAAGTCCCCCATGAGAACCAGGTCTTGGGACTGAGAGGCTACTTGGAGCTGTCTGAAGAAGGCTTCATCTACCTCCTCTCCCTGATCAGGTGGCGTGTAGCAAACACTCAACAATATCAGCCATGGTAGTGCGCCCTTTTATCCATATTTGTAAGCATTCAGCTCCCTCTTTGACCCTCCCAGGCAGGGTTCAATATATTCCAGTTGCTCTCTCATTGAAAGAGCAACTCCAACACCTCGCCTTCCTGGTCGGTCTTTTCTAAAAAACACGTAGCCTTCCATGACAGCATTCCAGTCATGTGAGTTATCCCACCATGTTTCCATGTTTGTAACGAGATTATAGTCTTGTGACCACACACAGATCTCCAGTTCTTCCTGTTTGTTTCCCATACTACATTTATAAGTATAGAAGCATTTCAGGGAGCTGAAATGTTTTTTTCTCATCCTGCATGTGTTTGTAAGAAATATTTCAGATGTTTATCATTGAACTCTGCCCCTCATGGGGCAGATTGAACAGCCTCGCTACCATGCAGAAGTGATGGTAGAACATTTCCCATTTCCCCATTCCTTTTCTGAGTAATCCCAACCAGAAGATTTATTTAATTATTTATTTTTTAATATAGAAAAACAGAAAATATGTAACAGAAAAAAATGTTAAAAAATATATTTTTTTTGTATTTCAGTGGTACAGACTTTCAAACTACTCAGATAAATAAACAAAAGTGCTCCATAAATTAGTCTTACTCTTTAAATTAAATACTCATATTTGGTGTGCCACACATCTCATGTTTTCTCTCTCTTTTTTTTTTTTTTTATCTTTTTCAATGACAAGACAGAGAGAACTTCAATTTTAACGTGATGAAAAAGTGGATTTTTAAACTTTACATTATGTATTTGTGCTCAAAAATATTTTTAGTGTTGTTTCTTTGAAAAGGTTGTTCGAAGAAATTACAAATTCATAAGGTAAATGATTGCATAAACAAAAAATAAGTGAAACATATTGAAAGTTCCAGTCATATTTAAAGAGCAGTGTCCAAAATGGGGTTCTTTTAAAATGAGTTTAAAATGTAAAAAAAAGAAAAAAAAATCACCTTCAACTTGTGTTTAAAAGCCCTCGAGGCTGCACTTACATTATGTCACCTTATCACTCATGCTTGAAGTGCTCTATTTTGTAATCATGTGACAGTCCCATCCTGAACAATATCTGAGAGAATGCAGAAACTCGGTCTTCTTCAACTCTCACTAGAGCCCTGCATGCGATAAAGTAGGAGGTTTGGTCAATATGCTTTTGCTCTTCTACTGCTTGTTAAAATTCTGTAAAACTTACTGCAAAATTCAGAAAGTAGTAGTGAGAGAACTCTCTTCCACCAGGATTTTACTCAGCCCACTTTTAAACATGATCCATAATTTGATCAAATGCTCTTGGGCACTATTAAATAGTAATAATGAACTTCACCTAAAGCCCTTAGTAATTTTGTTCCACATTTCCTTCTCTAATTATCCACTATTCCCTATTTATTATTGCTTCATTCCCTGCCTTGAGGCCTTCTAAAAATACTAAGAATGATAAATTAAACAATGCATTTTGGCACCAAGTTAACCAGTGGGGAGAGTTGTAATTTAATGGGTTGTCTTCTGAATTAATTATTTCTGAATTATTTAATTGCAGCTTCTAAACAAAATTTCTTGCTAAAAGTGTGACACTGAAAACCAGATCTTACTGTATTCTCCAGCAAAAGGAAAAGCAAAATATTAGAAACACAATTTTAAATTAAATTCACAATACATCTCTACACAGATCAATAGAAGCTTTCTATTTGCTTTTATATTTATATTTTTGCTAATAAGCACTGTCTCTTCCCAATAGCTGAAACAATATTTGTCAAAGTAATTTCACAAGTATAATCACTAGGCAAGTGGTACTCTAGAGGTAATGTTTTTTTTTTTTCCACCTCTTTATTTTTTAAGTAAAAATAGTTGTTTTTTATATGACATCCTTATGCATTTCATTCAAAATAAATTTTAAATAAATTTCTGATTTTTCTTTTGCTTTTAGAATTCTGTATTCACTCCCTGTTCTTTTCTACCTTTCTTATCAGTCTTGATATAACTCCACTTGTTCTCCATGTTTAAAATAAATATTTTATTCCGTTTGAAGAACATGACATTTGGATGAAATACAAAGTAGAAGGTGTTTTTTCTGTCCAACCAAGTTCATATGGAGTAACCATTACAAAAACTTTGCTGAGATACAGCACATAAGTCAGTCTGTATCTAGATGCATACGCAAGACATGCTTTTTGTAATGATACTGAAAATGCTTACTATATAAATAAGAAAACATGGTATACAGCATGATCTACAAAAAGAAGAGAAAATCAGGTCAAAGGAGCCATTTAGTATGATGCCCTACATTTTCCAGGACTGTGCTCTTTCCTGAACAAAAGATCACTTAACTGCACTTATTAGGCATAAGGAAATCTAAGTTTTACTTTTTGTCCTACTAATTAATTCCTCTGATTTTATTAGAATAAATCTTTGAACACCACTGTGTTCTTCACTTGTCTTGTTTTTATCTTTTTACTTCAGAACTTGTTTGTTATCCTGCTGTCTTTAGTTGTATGGTTGTGAGGTGCCAGAGCAATACACCATTATTTACCATCCTACAAAACACTAGTGCAGAGGAGGGAAGGAAAATACTTCCCAGTCACCCAGATACTCCAGGTCATTTCAATGTAAAGTAGTGTAAAGTAGCCTCAACAGACAAAAATATGTTCTGATACATTAGTTTCACTGTCTAAATGGTAAATCTAGACACTGTCTGAATTTATGTGTCTAAAAATGTAAAATGTTTTCACTGTATAAATGGTAAATTATTGAAGCTTTTGTTGACTTTTTTTTTTTTTTTTTAAATATATTAAGAATGGTGTTCCCTTCAAATCCACCATATAATTGTGTTTCTCTGAACTACTACTACTACTACTGAGGGCATATCTTCCAACTCCAGTTTAATTTAAAGGCATTAACTCTCTTTTGAATAAGAAAACAAAGTTTATGCATTACGTCTGAGAAGGGATAGAGAAATCAACAACAACAACATAAAAGTTGTGTTAGAATATTTGTGCTAAAATTTGGGTTCTGATGATTTTATCTGTGTCCTTACCACTCCCAGTTCCATATCTATTTCCTTTTAATTCACCAGGATACCCCAACAAACATACATGATTCTGTAAATGCTCCAGCTACTCTGTCATGTACTAGAAAAGAAGCAGAGAGATCTGCTGACCCAACTTTTGCCACTTAATGTGCCACATTTCTAGCTCAAGACTAAACCTTGAGTGGTGTTGTCTTTAGCAACTGCCTTCCTGGCCTGAGAAGAAAATGATGATACAGTATTATGAACCATACTTTGCTGGCTGGCTCCAAGCCTTAAGGCAGGGAAACAAATTGCCCTAAAACTGCAATACTGCATAGACTTTCCAAGTTATCTGAAACAAGGTGAAAGCCTGAGACAGCTTCTTACTGTTGGTCTGGCTATTCTGCTGTAGCCTACACTGAATTTCAGTTTGAATTTTGGTCCAAGAAGGGTGAACAAAATCTTAATAATTCTCTTCCACTAGAAAAATGTCCAAGTATGCTGCTACCCAGGAGCAAATAAATTTCACTATGTTGATGAGTCTCGTGGCTAAAACAGAAAATGTGGTAGATGGCAGAGATGTTAATGGTACAAGGAATAATTATTGCATGCTCTTTGGCCAGGCAGCAATGAAGAGTCTTTGCCCCATTTTCTAATTTTAAGATCAAGAAAAAAATAGCTAAGGATAACTGTCCATCAGAGAACTTTCCAGAGAGCAGAAACAGTAAAAGAGATACAGTAAACTGATCTTTTGGCACATGGTAAGGTTAGGAAATTCCTGAGAAGGGTATGTTGTTTTTCATCCAGGAAGACCCAAGCTTTAGAAGTGATGAAAAGAAAGTGATACAAAGTACCCAAAGATGACTGAGAAACTATTTTTGCTATTCACAAATTCACAGAATGAAAAGATGTAGAATAAAAGATGTGCCTTGTGAAACTGCAGAGGGGTAAGTTTGCTTTTATTTAATTTGACTCATACTGACACCTGCAGCTTTCTGTTTAAAGAAATGTTTTGTTCTAGTATCTTACTTTCTGTTTCAAGCATATCTTTGATCAAAAGCCTGGAAGCAAATGGGAAGATTGCCTTCCTGGAACAACTTCATAAAATAACCATTTTGCCCATGTTTCTCTGATTTCTATGAGCCACTTAGAGGTAATAGGTTGATGAGTATCTTTTCTTTGTTGTTAGGCTTGATCATCCAGAACATTATTAGTGATAAAGTTGCTCTAAATTGTAAATCTTCCAAGTCCAGCTGATTAAATCTAGACATAATGGCTTCAGCCTCTTTAATACATCCTCCTTAACTTGAAGTTTGGAAGCTGTTAATAATATCTATATTATGTACAGGTGACTCAGCTTTCATTTAGCCACCCTTTTATAAGGGTGACTCAGCTTTCATTTAGCCACCCTTCTCACATATCTCCCAAAGAAATATCTTATTTAGTGAAAGCTTACAGTCACATACACTTATGGTGGCACACAATGTCAACTAAAACTATTTAATTTTCTGGAGACCAAAAAAAAATTATCTAAAGAAATCAGATTGCAAGACTTACAGGATAAGGTTAATACATCAAACGGTAGAGAAAATAAGATTCACTATGTGACATTTACAGATACCTATGCTTGAGAAACTCTGCTAGTTTTGGAAAGATACTTATAATTGTTTTAGGCTAATTGTTTACAAATGCTATTCATAAAAAAATAAATAAAAATAAAAATCTTTTAATTTATTTAACAACTATCAGAAGCTACTTTTGTTCAATTTGTTCAAAATTATTTTGTTCAAATAATCTGAACATTAATATAAGAATACTCTAAATTTAAAAGATAAAAAGCAACCCAGAAATGCTTCAGGTGCCACCGGACCTTATTATTTATCAATAAATAAGGAAGGACAGGTTGGAGATAAGAGGATTGGAGACAGCCTTGGTTGCCATGACCATAATATGGTGGAGTTCAGTATATTGTGAGGAGGAAGCAGGGCAAAAAGTAGGATTGCAACCCTGGACTTCAAGAGAGAAAACTTCAGCTTCTTCAAGGATCTATTTGGAAGAATCCCACAGGTTAGGGCCATAGAAGGAAGGAGTGTCCAAGGCAGCTGGTCAACATTCAAGCACCACTTCCTCCAAACTCAAGATTGGTGCATCCCTATGAGTAAGAAGGCAAACAAAGGGGGCAAGAGGACTTCATGTCTGAGCAGGGAGCTCCTAGCAAAGCTCAAACAGAAGAAGTTTACAACATGTGGAAAAAGGGACAGGCTACCTGGGAGGAATATAGGGACACTGTCAGAAGTATACAGGGATGCAACAAACAAGACCAAGATGCATTTGGAATTAAATCTGTCAAGGGATGTTGAGGACAATAAGAAGGGCTTCTTCAAATATATCAGTAGAAAAAGGAAGACTGGGGAAAGTGTAGGTCTGCTGCTGAATGGGGTGGGTGTCCTGTTGACAAAGGATACAGGCAAGGCAGTGTTGTTGAATGCTTTTTTTTACTTCAGTCTTTACTGCTAAGATTAGCCCCCAAGGAATCAGACACTATAGACAAGAGAGAAAGTCCGGAGAAAGGAGGACTTTACCTTGTTCACAGTGCCCTTGTGGCCAGAAAGGCCAATGGTATGCTAGGATGCATTCATAAGAGTGTTGCCAGCAGGTCAAAAGAGGTGATCCTTCCCCTCTACTCAGCCCTGGTGAGCCCACACCTCAAGTATTATGCCAGTTCTGGGCTCCCCAGTACAAGAGGGACATTGAACTTCTGGAGTGAGTTCAGAGTGGGGCTACAAAAATGATTAGAGAACTGGAGAACCTGTCATATGGGGACTGGGTCTGTTTAGCCTGGAAAAGAGAAGACTGAGGGGAGAATTAATTAATGTATATAAATATCTGAGAGGAGGATGTTGGAAGGATGGAGCTGGTCTCTTTTCAGTTGTGTCCAGCAGGAGGTCGAGAGACAATGGGCACAAAATGAAGGAGGTTCTGGCTGAATACGAGGGGGCACGTCTTTACTGTGAGGGTGACAGAGCACTGGAAGAGGTTGCCCAGAGAGTTTGTGGAATCTCCTTCTCTGAAGATATTCAAAACCAGACTGGATATGATCCTGTGCAACATGCTCTAGGTGACCCTGCTTGTCAGTAGGATTGAACCAGATGATTTTCAGAGGTCCCTTCCAACCTCTGTGATTCTGAAAATTTCCCTTCCAGGAAAGTAGTTTCATTCTCAGACACTTATTCTGAGTCAAAATCAAATGATGCCTCTTAAATTCAAGGAATTTTGTGGGATGTATGTTCCAATTCCTCAACTGTTCTGGTCATTAGAAAACTTAGATCTCTTTCTTTAGACTCTTGATTCCAGAGACACAGAACAAGCACTTTAGGCATTATATTACTTTTTTCTTCATATCCTTAAATAACAAACAATCAGGTTGGTTTACCTTTGAACTTGTTTTGCAGTTACTATGTTGTTTGATGAGTTTTATTTTACCTTCTGGAAGTTTATAAAACCAGTGGCACAAATTAATAAATAATTTTAGTTGTAACAGTGCTAGCAGTATCAGTAAGAATAAATCGTTATTCCCAAGGTGCAAATTGCCCTAATTATTACTCTAAACAAAGAAGCAGGATGTTTATTACCACACTGTCACATGGGAATGATTAAAAATGAATAATAATCTTTATACAGAAATGTGATTTAGGTAAACAGTCTGAGGTAGCATAACATGGTATTAGAAAGCACCAGCAGATTCTCATTCAGAATCACATAACCAGGCAATGAAAGAACAAGGAGATTTGAAATGTCAAAAATGAAAGGTCTAGTTTGACAGCCACAAGGAGAGAAGTCAATTTTGCACCTGGTTCTGTGGCAATGATTACTGAGCACACCTTGAACTAATATAAGGAAGGCAGTAGGAGGATGGAGCAGTTTTCTCTGAGACTGTGCCTGCAGTGTGGAGAGTATTTCATTTATGGATCCCAGACAGACAGGCTACAGCTCAGTCAGCTGTCATAGTCTGTCTTCTGTGACTTGGACCACCCCTCTCTGATGTATTCTCTGATTTCAAATGCAGTTTCTGAGCTGACTGTTGTGTTCTGTAATGATATTCACGTCAATAACCTTGAAAATAAATTATTTACTTTGAAGGTTGGCTATCTTATTGTGTCTAAATCCCTATACTATACTTTCTACTGTATGTGTGCAAGCACTTGATGTCTGACTCATCATACATAGGGATTTTACCACTTAAAAACTTTTATTCTAAAATCTTATTACATGGAGAGTTGAAGAAAATAACTGAACAGTACTCTTTGAGTGCTACTAGAAAAAGCTTGTGTGTTGAAAAAAAAAAAAAAAAGAAAGAAGAAAAAAAAAAAAAAAAAAAAAAAACATGCCAATATATGTTTGAACTAGTTGGGATGCTTTATTTTTATATATTTTCACTCACATCTCTAATATGTGAGAATCCCAGATGGTCTCAAAGGAATAAATTGTCCTTGTCCTCTTAGAAGGAGCATCAAGCTTCCATGTGATGTGTAGTTGGGGTCAATGCAGCAGTTTAAATACTGTTTTATAGATAACGCAGAAGATGAATTAAATGATATTTTTCTATTTTGTGTTACTTTTTTTTTTTCTCTGCTATTCTAAAATTTATGCAGAGAAAATATATTTATTTTATTCTGGTGGTAGTGGAGATAATAGTTCTTAAACAAATGACTACTCCTTCTTGATTATTTACTTATTTATTTATTTTTAAAGTTTCTCATCTAATTATTTTTCCTCTACCCATTTTCTTTATATTATCTAATCTTCATAATCTTAGTCTTACTGCTAAGATCATCCTTTACTTGTCCTTTTTTTTTAACCTACTTTATTCAACATATTGTTTGTTATTAAATCTTAACAGTTTTCTACTACCAAATTCACTTCTATGTCTTTTGTAGTATTTGATAGTGTTCAGCTAGAAATTTGAGCTGTGAGGTCAATGGATCAATTTTAAAAGTTTAGAGAGCTCATGAAAAGTAGGAAGGGAGGGAGGGAGGGAGGGTGGGAGGGAGGAAAGAGAGAGAGAGAAAGTGTGTTGGGTCTGTCTGAGCTGGAGTCACCTTTTCCCTGCAGCAGCCTGCACAGTGCTGTGCTCTGCACTCGTAGCTGGAACAGCACTAATATCACTCCAGCGTTGTGTCTATTGCTGCATAGTGCTGGCACAGCATCAGGACTCCTTCCAAGCTCCCAAGAGCCAGCAGGCTGGGGGTGGGCAAGTGATGGGGAGGGGACATTGCCAGGGCAGCTGACCTAAACCAACCAAAGGGATATTCCGTAACACCTGATGTCACACTCAGCAATAAAAAGGGGGGCTTTCGTGGGGAGGGGACTGTTCTTCCTGAACAACTGCTATGCGTTTTGAAGCCCTGCTGCCCAGGACATGGCTGAACATTGCTCGTTGATGGGGAAGTAGAGATTAATTTTTTCCCTTCTCTCTGTGCTTCCACATGGACTCACTGTTTCTTTTGTTTCTTTTTCTCCACGTTCCCTTTCCCTTTAATTAAACCTTTCTCATCTCAAACCTTGAGTTCTCTGTGTTGTATTTTCTCCCCCTTCCTCTTTGAGGAGAGGGGGAGTGAGAGAGCAGTTGTGGTGGAACTTGGCTGCCCACCTGAATAAAACCACCACAGGAAGGAAGAAAGGAAGGAAGGAAGGAAGGAAGGAAGGAAGGAAGGAAGGAAGGAAGGAAGGAAGGAAGGAAGGAAGGAAGGAAGGAAGGAAGGAAGGAAGGAAGGAAGGAAGGAAGGAAGGAAGGGAGGAAGGGAGGAAGGGAGGAAGGGAGGAAGGGAGGAAGGGAGGAAGGGAGGAAGGGAGGAAGGGAGGAAGGGAGGAAGGGAGGAAGGGAGAAAAGATAGATTACTGCTCATACTACTTTGCATATATATTTCAAATAAAAATTACAACTACATTTATGATCACAAATTAGGCTTCACAATGACCTTGAAAACCTGAAATGTAAATGCCTGTTCTTTTATAGTTTGCAGCATAAAGTTCATTAAATTGACAAGTAAAAAGAAAGTTAAGATTTACAATAGATAAGTGAACATTCTGATATTCTTCTGAAGGAAAAGACACTGCTACTTTAAAAAATCAGGATGACTTTAAATATGAATTATTAATCAAAAGCTACAGTCACTTTTAGATGTAATTTATATTACACATCTTAGGATATGTAACTGTTAGAGTCTGCCTAATAATTAGGTCAATAGAAAGACAGTGCCTTCCAGACAGGTATGGGTTTAGGTCAGCCTGTAAAGCAATTCATCAAACTTGGTATAGTGCCTCCTGGGCAAGTAACTATTCACTTTGGTCTGGAAGAGAAAGCAGAATGCTGAGATGTCTCCCAGGCAGAAAATTAAATGGGTCAGCCTTGGAGGCAGCCCAGATAGGTGACTGTTCAGCTTTCCTTGAAAATGGATTAACATACTAAGGTCATTCCTGAGTACATAACTATTGGATCCTTCCATGTGACAAGCCATTATTCATGGACTTCCTTCCATTGAAGGACTGATTATTGCAGCTCGTCTTAAAAATAGATTGTGAGCTAATGAGCTTGATTCTAATAATAAAATCCTGGTTGTGAGCACAAACATATATGTTATTAGAACACAAAAAATCATTGACTCTGTTAGCCATATATTTCCTAGTGATACAAAAAAGTTCAACCTTAATTAATGTTGTGAAACTGAGGCTACATGTTAATTATAAGAAAAATGCAGAGGTTCAAACAGGATGCTTATATACACATCTGTTTGCATAGAAGCCATTGGCAAGTTTGAGAGTCTAGTGAGCATATGGTAACCTGAAGTACATATGTTCCTGACTTGGAAGAGAATGTCAGAGCTTTGGATGTTTTAACAGGCAGTTTAGTCATGTGCATCTGAAAACTGAAAATGCTGTATTTCAAGGAAAGGAAAGGAAAGGAAAGGAAAGGAAAGGAAAGGAAAGGAAAGGAAAGGAAAGGAAAGGAAAGGAAAGGAAAGGAAAGGAAAGGAAAGGAAAGGAAAGGAAAGGAAAGGAAAGGAAAGGAAAGGAAAGGAAAGGAAAGGAAAGGAAAGGAAAGGAAAGGAAAGGAAAGGAAAGGAAAGGAAAGGAAAGGAAAGGAAAGGAAAGGAAAGGAAAGGAAAGGGTAGCACAAACACTATAAAAAAGAAAACACAGACATAAGACTCAATCAAACAGAAAAGGAAGACTGTGAGGAAAGTTTAAGAGTTGCAGACTAGTACACAAGTACTTTTATCCTATTTTCCCGCAGCTGTTCCCATTCTTTTCTCATAAGCTCCTGTCAGTTTGCTCTGCATTATGGCTGTAGGATTATAAATGGAAGTACGGTATTATTTGAAGATAGGGAGCCAAGTGGAGAGTAGAGGGCATCCAATAAACTGGAAATTATGATAGATCTTGCTGAGTGCCAAATGGCATGTACGTAAGTTAGCAGTGCTGAAGCAGTTCTGGCAGTAGGAGAAACTTGGCAGAGATGAGTCAGAGAAAGGGCAGTTTTTTATGGGAAGGCCAAGAGAAACCAGGTACACAATGGAGCACTTAACGATGAGCTGCAAAATATGGAAGAAGGTTAGCAAAAGTGGCAACTTTCATCTGGTATTTACCAGGAAGATGCATATACCTCCTATTGTAACCCATAGCAATACTAAATCCAGCTGCTGAACGGTCACCAGTGGTGTTCTCCAGGGGTTGGTGTTGGGGCCCATCCTCTTTAATATCTTTACTGATGATTTGGAAGAGAGAATTGAGTGCATCCTCAGTAAGTCTGCAGATGACACCAAGTTGGGCAGAACAGTCGATCTGCTAGAGAGTGGGAAGGCCCTGCAGAGGGACCTGGACAGGTTGGATCAATAGACAGAGACCAATAGGAGGTTCAACATGGTTAAGTGCCAGGTGCTTCACTTTGGCTACGACAACCCCATGCAGTGCTAATGATCTGGAGGACAGTGGCTAGTAAGATGTGCAGAGGAAAAGGATCTGGGGGTGTTGTTTGATGCTCACCTGAACATTGGCCAGCAGTGTGCCCAGGTGGCCAAGAAGGCCAATGGCATTGTGGCTTGTATCAGGAATAGTGTAGCCAGCAGGACTAGGGAGGTGATCATCCCTCTGTACTCAGCTCTGGTGAAGCTGCACCTCAAGTGCTGTGTTCAGTTTGGGGTCCTTCTCTACAAGAAGGACTTCTAGGCCCTGGAGCATGTCCAGAGAAGAGCTACAAAGCTGGTGAAGGGCCTGGAACACAAGTCCTATGGGCAGTGGCTGAAGGAACTGGGGTTGTTTAGTCTGGAGAAGAGGAGGCTCAGGGGAGATGTTATTGCTCTCTACAGCTACCTGAAAGGTAGGTGTGGGGAGCTGGGGGTTGGCCTCTTCTCACAGGTAACTAGTGACAGGACTAGAGCGAATGGCCTCAAGTTGTGCCAGGGGTAGTTCATGTTGGAAATTAGGAGAAATTTCTTCTCAGAAAGAGCAGGCAGGCACTGGGACAGGTTTCCCAGGGAGGTGGTGGAGTCACCATCCCTGGGGGTGCTTAAGGAAAGGTTGGACATGGTGCTTAGGGACATGGTTTAGTGGGTGACATTGGTATGGGGGGGATGGTTGGACCAGGTGACCTTGGAGGTTTTATCCAACCTTAATGATTCTATGGTTCTATGATTTTAATAATATTTGCTATAGGTTATTTTCTCAAAAGATTTTAAGTCTTCAAGGAATGTCTTTGGGAAAGGATAAATAAATAAATAAATAAGAACAAAACTAAACTAAACACAGAAAATTCTTCAACCACTAAAAAAGGGCTCTGGTATTTGACCCTCAGTCAGCCAGTAAATCTTCAGTCTTTTAGGAAATTTAAGGCACTTCCAGGATGTGGTTCATCTCACTCTAAAATAGAATCAGAAATACAGATGATAAATGGCACTCTGTTGGTGCCTATTTCTCTTCTTTGGCTATGAAAGGACAGCTGACAGTGACCTTGATAGTAAACTTTAGACCTCTACAGTGAGATTTATCCCACCCAATGAGATTCACAACTTGCCTATAAGAAATGCAATCTTGTCTGTGCTGCGTTCACACTTTTTTAATGAATCAACCAGGTATTCAAACCTCTGTATTAAACATTATCCTCAATATGACACTGACAATAAGAAAAGTAAGGGCTTGAAGTGGAGGAATTGGATCTTATTCCTCCTGCGGATTGGCCTTGTGATTTATGGGACCACATGAAGAAAAAATATATGTAACATCATATTAACCTGTAGTGAAAGCATCTACTTGAAAAGAGAGCTGTAGCCCGTTGCAAGCAGAGCTCAAGAATTTACATTAAAAACTTACATTTGTATAGAACACAAATGGTCAGTAGTCACTCTGTCTTAAGATAGCCTTAATGTTTGCTTTTTTTGTGTGTGTTTGTGGTTCTTTGCATTTATTTACTTATATATTTATTTATTTTTATTTTGTTAGCAATTTTTAAAATCTGTACTGTAAAACCATAAAGTATCTTGGTGAATGTCTCAGTGTGCTGGCACTCACTGTACAATATTTACCATAGAATCATAGAATCACTAAGGTTGGAAAAAACCTCCAGGCCCCAACACCAACCCCTAGGGAACACCACTGTTGGTCAGCTGGATTTTACTTTATTCACCACCACTTTCCAGCCAGTTTTTAATCCAGCAATGAGTGTACCTGTCCAAGCCATGGGATGCCAGCTTCTTCAGGAGAATACTGTGGGATTTTCTTACATTTTCTTTCATGTAAAAATCTCAGAATTGTCTGAAGCTGCAACTTTTCAGCACCATAAGATGTAGTTCAGAGTTCACTTGTTCTTATCTATTCATTCTGCAGATAAGAAATCTATACCCTGAGTTTTGTTGTCTTAAAATTTTGTCATAGCAATGGGATGGGGAAGCTCTGGTCCTCAGTTTCACTGTGGATTAACTTGTAACATGATTTAACTTGAGCAGGTTTAACAAATTAATCAAAAATAACAACAAGACTGCTGTCATGCCTATAGAATGCAATGATGACTAGTTTCTTCCATGAAATTTAGAGTATGGAATACTCCATTTGCTGCTTGTAGGCAAAATCTATCCTGTATTTTATTTTGATATATTTTAGTTTAGATGTTGAACTTAGTGATATGGTTTAGTGGAGGACTTGTTAGTGTTATATCAGAGGTTGGACTCGATGATCTTGAGGTCTCTTTCAACCTAGACAATTCTGTGATTCTGTGATTCTGTGCGAATAAGTTTCTGTGGTTCATTTAGCAGCAAATATAAATTAAAGAATTTCAATTTAAAGAAGGTGACATTACAGAACATCTGATGTGTCCTTTACTGACAGTAGTTATGTACTTTTGTGTTTCCCGTAAAGCATGTGGACATAACTTATTCTGACTGTGAAAGAGAAGAGTTTTTTCTAAGTATCTTTTTTCATTAACTGAGGATAAAGCAAAATCTGATTTGATTTTTTTTTTTCCCTAGGGAAAAAATTTCTAAATTACAAATATCTCCTAGAATTGTCACTAGTTTCTAGAAACTGTTAGATCTATAAATCCACCCTTCCTCTGTGAGCCTTTAGAGTGAGCTTTTTGGGTAGACTAAAATGTTAATTTTCAGCAAATAGGGCATGATATTTGCATTTCATCTCTACTACTCAAAGTTACAGAAAGAATTATTCTTGTGTTAAGCATTGTTACTCCCAGATTTTCTGTGGTGGTGTTTTGCTTCCGCCATTTGTTCTGACACATGATCTTCCTTGAAGATACAATAAGGAGCATAATACAAGGATAGGGCTATAGTACCTAAGTGCCTTACTTTTTTTTTTTTTTTTTTTTTTAATCCACATTATCTAATGCCTCCAGGTAATAAAGTAGATAAACCAATATAAAGATAAATCAATAGAATGAAATTGGAAAGTATCATCATTAACTCGACCAACAGACTTCCCTGATATGTAAATGCTCAGCACAAATCTATGAGCCATTTATGCTTTTATTGGCATGCCCTTTCAATCAGTGTTCAACTGTCTCAGTATTGTGAAATTCATCTCTGGTTTGTCCATGTTTCTGCTGTATTTCCACTGAAGTGCTAACCTTCCTTTGACAGCTTTGATACTACAAACAGTGATTCTGAGTTCTGCCAAAGCAGTAAGTTACATGAATGTCAACAAATAAAGTGCTATGGAAAAATAAATAAATAAAATAATAAGTATCAACTAAACAACAGCAAAAAAAAATCGAAGACAAAGTAAAAAACAACCTCTTCCAATATTAAGCATGGTACTACAGATGGAGCTGCTAACTATGCTAGTCTCACATTGACGCTTGGAGTCGGAAGCAGTTTAAAAAGATTTTCAGACAGTTCTATCAAGAGATAAAATGGAATGTGTAAGTTTTTATGTTGGACAATTCCAATTTGAAGTGAGGAAATACATTCAGGAAAATGCAAACATAAGACAAAATCTGTGCAATTAGGATCATACCCTTGAAGTCTTACTTTAAGACTTCTTTTTATGCTTATCTTCCAATATTTGCTCTGCATGCATAGTTATCTTTAATGTAAATTTCCAGGCCCTGAGTGCTGTAATGGATCTTTCTGGTATTGACTCCCCTCCACCTGGGCTTCCCTTCAACCCCTGACCACTGGCCCAGGAGCCACATTCTCCTCCAAACCCTGACCATTTCCCAGGAGCCATCCTGGTGGACAAAGGGCTCAACATGAGCCAGTAGTACATGTTTGCAGCCCAGAAGGACAACTGTATCCCCAGCTGCATCAGCAGAGAAATGGCCAACAGGTCAAGGGAGGTGATTTTTCCCCCTCTGCTCTTCTCCTATGAGGCCCTACCTGGAGCACTGTAGGGTCTGGGGCCCCCAACAGAAGAAGGTTGTGGACCTGTTAGAGCAGGTCCAGAGGAAGGCTACATAGATGATCAAGGGGCTGGAGCACCTCTCCTATAAAGAAAGGCTGAAAGAGCTGGGGATGTTCAGCTTACAGAGGAGAAGGCTCTAGGGTGACCTCATTGCAGCCTTTCAGTACTTAAAGGGGTCTTATAAAAAGGATGGAGAATGACTCTTTACACAGGTAGATAATGATAGGACAAGGGGGAATGGTTTTAAACTAAAAGAGGAGAGATTTAGACTAGACATTAGGAAGAAATTCTTCACTGTAAGGGTTGTGAGGCACTGACACAGGTTGCCCAGAGAAGCTGTTGATGCCCCATCCCTGGAGGTGTTCAAGGACAGGCTGGATGGGGCCTTGGCCAACCTGATCTAGTGGGTGGCATCCCTGCCTATGTTAGGGGGATTGGAACTAGATGATCTTTAAGGTCCCTTCCAACCCTACCCATTCTATAATTCTATGATTTCAGCTTTAGCCCAAGTCCATGATTCCCTGCCTCAGTGATGCCATAAGACTGGGAATCATTCCCAGTCATGGGCTCTGCTGAGCTGGGACCAGCCCATGGGCTGATCTCAACTTTACATTCATAAGAGCTCCTTGGGATTTCTTGTTGGAGTTCCATGATTTCACAGAATCACAGAATTTCTAGGTTGGAAGAGACCTCAAGATCATCGAGTCCAACCTCTACCTAACGCTAGCAGTCCCCACTATTTATTGCCTTCATTCTAAATTCACAACACAGATGTAGGAAAAGGACACTATTATGATGAGGTTTTGGCTTTTTAACATCAGTGGATTATTTAAACTCTTTCTGAAATAAATAGGTTCATTGATATCAAGTTTCAGATTTGTTCCATCTGGTTTTAGACAATAAACTGCAGAATCTAAGCAAGGAACATTGATATGTATTCACTTTGACTTCAAGTAAATGCTGTGTGCTTAGTTCTTGGTGGTTCAAGATCTTAGATCTGTTTTCACAGTATTTTAAGACTTAATTCTGATGTTGGTCAGAGATCCCAATACAAGCTGGTGTTTATCTGAGAACGTTCAGCACACGTGAATGAATTTTGACTGAAAGATGGAAGAGACTAAATGGGCATTCAGCTTCAGCAGCTCTTCAGACAGAACATCAATATAATGATTATTTAATTTCTTTTTAATCTGTAACTAGAGGCAAAAATATTAATAATGAGTGAAACTGGAATGTGGCAATAACATTATAGCTATACTCCAATTCAGAAACACAAAACACTACTGACATGAGGAGATGTACACCCTTGCCATCTCTGTCACAGTTTAAACCCAAACGACAGTGTGAAGGATAAATAGACTTGGATACCAAAACATTTAATTACAGATGTATATAGTTTTATGAATTGCATGACTTTCTTCCACTGTGGAAACCACAAGATCACTCCTTACCCTGTCAGCTCTCACAGACCTGATAAGGACAGGTGTTGAAATGCCACTGTGATCGTAAGGCTTAATTGCAGTAGCCTGAAGGCCTTATCTTGTTCCCCTGGCCACATACTCAGCAAGCCCTTGGTGCTCCCCCCCTACACACTTATTTAATATATTTAAATATTTATACTTATTTAATATATTTAAATATTTAAAATATCTGTGATGGAATCTATCCCCTTCCCTTTGTCAAGTCATGTGGTGGTTTTACCGTGCTGGGCAGCTAAACCCCACAACCGCTCTCTCACTCCCCCTCCTTTAGATGAGGAGGGGGAGAAGTAAAGCAAAGAACAACTCACGGGTTGAGATAAGGATAATTTAATTAAAGGGAAATAATTATAATAATTAAATAAAGACTACCATGAACTAAACAATTTAACTAAGGGGAAATAAAAAGGGAAAGGGGAAAAGGGAGGGGAAAAGGAAAAATAAAAAGAAGGGAGGAAAACAAACAAACAAAATAAATGAAGGCTATATGGAAGTGCAGAGGAAAGAAATTACTCTCTACTTCCCACAAATGAGCGATGATTGACCACGTCCTTGAAGCAAGGCCTCAACGCACGCAGCCGGTGTTCGAGAGGAGGACCGACGTCTTCTCAACGAGAGCCCACCCCTCCCCTCTTCTTCCTGTTTCCACCTTTTATTGCTGAGTGTGACATCACATGGTATGGAATATCCCTTTGATTGGTTTAGGTCAGCTGCCATAGTGATGTTTCTCTCCTCACTTTTTTGCCCACCCCCTAGGAGGGTTAGAGAAAGGCCCAATGCTGTGCCACTGCTGCTCAGCAGTAGACAAAACACTGGTGTGATAACACTGCTGTTCCAGCTACAAGTACAGAGTACAGCACTGTATGGGCTGCTGCCGGGAAAGTTAACATTCCAGCTAGACCCAGTACAAGTCAAAAACCCCCCTTATCCCTGGAAAAGGAGAAGGAGAAGAAAGACCAGATGTTTCTGGCCCAGTGTTTCAGGTTCCATTGAGGAGAACATACCTTAGTGATCTTAGAGATCAGGGATGCCATCTTTTTCACTTGGCAGACAATTCCACTTTGGGGTAAGTCCTTGCTGTGCTCTCTGTACCTTTCTGCTCTGTGTCACAGCTGTTGTGGGCAATTCTCAGTGCTTCTCTTAACATGTTACCGTTTTCTAATACGTGCATTTTCAATTTTTATACTTTTTCTACTAAAATCTTGTGTGCAAAGGCACAACACCATGCTAAGGTTGAACTGTTTTTTTCCTGTTCCCTTATACAGGTTGAATACTTCCTGAAGTTGGTATTCCAGTACTCTAGGATTCTCTACCCTCAGCTTCCAACAGGTACGTGCATTCATCAATAATTCAATAAAATCATCATTTTAAGGGGTACTCTTCATCCTTTCATGCAGAAATCACATAGTCTTTCTTGTTCCTTTTTCAACAGTTAGCTGTGATTCATGTAATCATTATCCCACTGTTGACACCAATGGACAGCTCAGAGACTTGGATACCAAAACACTTGAACCACAGTTATATGCATAGTTTTAGAAACTATGTGAGTTCCCTGTCCTGTGAGGCAAGTGCCACAATCCAGAAGAAAGTTTGGAGGTGGTCAGTGTTGCAGTCCCAGCCATACAGTGAATGGTCCTTGGGCTGGAACATCAAGTCCCTGGACTTCTTAACTCATTCTCTGTTTGTTTGCCATCATTGGTAGGATTGGGTAGAGAATACATGATTCTTGATTGACCTCGTCATGTTCCTGTGGTGCCTAAAACTTGGCTGTTTCCATCAGTTGCTCTCACAATCTGCCTCTCCTTGCCCTGGGAAAGTTTTCCAAGCAGTCAGAACTTTCACAGTGATTGACAGGCTGTTCATCCTGGAGGTGTTCCTCCATTCATAAACTACATGTAGATTACTTCCTTATTCTACAGAGTTAACTTAATTGCTGACACTGTTGTCAACCAGGACTAACCCATGCCAGCTGCTAAACCGCATGGTGTTACAACTCAAACATTTAGAACTATTATATATTCAATAAATGTGCTTTTCCAGTTGCAAGTTATTGTAATGGCTTATTTATCCTACTATTAAAGAATTAACACTGCAACTCTTGCATGATTTTTTTTAACTACTGTTTTCAGTCTTTGAAATTATTATGTCTTTTTTTTTTTTCCTACTGAATTCATCATCCATCACTGCCATATGTATCTTCTCCAGTTTCTAAAACCAGCTTCTGAGTAAGTTGAATATACATTTTTTTTTATACATTTGTCACTGTACGAAACTTTTTAGCATGTTAAAATATAATTTGGTCCTTTCAAGTCACCACCTAGGAAAACTGGACTGAAGCAGAACAGGTTTCATTAGTGTCAAAGTTCCACCTTGATGAGCTTCATGAAATGAGAAAAATTTCTGAATCATATGAAGAGATTTAATGGAGTGGAAACTACACAGAGGTAATTACAAGGTAATATACACAATTACATTTGCATTTTTTTATTTTACACAATTTACTGAATAGAAAATCTGCAGTAGAACACTGAACCATTTAAACAGTTAGATTCATGGAGGATTTAGGAAGGAAAGAGACTGCCAGGGACCAGATTAGTCCCATTTATTTTAGTCACCTCTTTGAGACACTGCAATTAGTGAAAGATCTGTTTAAGGTTTTAAACAAACTTTGACTTAAGAAAGTAATTCAGCCCAGATCTCGGAACGCTGCTCTCAAAAAAATATATATATACATATAAAATAAAATTAAAATGTTCTTTTGTCTTCTTAAAAAAAAAATAAAAAAATAGTGTAAACCACAGCAGACTTGTCAAATCTGTCAGGACTCAAACTTATATAGGTCTAGATCCTTACTACCTAGCCATGTAGATATTGCTATGGATAACAATCTGCCCAAAGTATGGTGAGCCAAGCAACTTGTATTTCTCAGACACTTCTGTAAGAGTTAATCTAATAGGATACAGCATAGGTTTGAGCACTGACATGCAGTCACCTATTCCACAGAATTGATAGCACAGTCTGTAGTAAGTCATTGTTCAGGCCAGCTACCTTTCTCCCAGAAAAATCTTGAGTCAAGAATCATTCTCAGTAGCAGTTTGAACATAGCTGGTCTATTTAGGAGGGTAAGAGAGAAAAGAAAACTGCTATGCTGTGCCAATTAACTTGAGTCCCAGAGAGTCCCAGGATTTACTGATAGAGTTTGCATTTGTATTTTTATAGACTTTTTGGAGACAGATTTATCTCTCTCTCTTTTCCCCTGAAATTATTATAATTATTTAAAACTTTTATTAAAACTATCATGAGACAAATTGTGTAGTTATCACTGGGTCTTACCTGCTACTTGATTTCAGCAGTATATGTGGCTGTGTTAGGCTTCTGATAATTATGTTCTTTTTAAGAAATTAGAAGACTAACTTCCCCATTCTTGTTCAGCAGAAACAGAACTTATTTCTACTTGAATAAGAATTACATTAAGGAAATATGGACCAATGTATGCTCAAACAGACAAATAAGAACTGTTGTCGTTTAACCTGGCAGGCAGCTAAGTACCATATAGAGATTCATTCACTCCCCCACAGAGTGATGGAGATAATCAGAAAAAAGGTAAAATTCATGAACTGACAAAAAGACAGTTTAATAGGAAGAAAAGGAAGGAAAATTATTAATAATTATATATATATATATATTCAAAAAAAAACCAAACACAATACATTGTTCACCACCTGTCAACTGATGGCCAGCCAGTGCTCAAGCAGTGGCTACCCCCACCCCCAACTCTCACCCCCACCTACCATCCCTGGTTTTGTTATTCTGCATAATGTCATCTGTTACGGAACATTCCTTTGGCCAGTTTGGGCCAGCCGTCCTGGTTGTGTCCTGTCCCAGGTTCTTGTGCAACCACAGCTTCCTTGCTAGCAGGGCAGTATGGAAGCTAAAAAGTCCTTGTCTCTGTGTAAGCACTGCTCAGCAACAACTAAACATCAATGTACTGTCAATATCATTTTTCTCCAAAACACAGCAACATACCATCCACCATGAAGAAAATTAACTTTATCTTACCCAAAACTATCTGTTCCATTATCTATTCCATTTGCATTAGAGTACAAAATTTATTTTCTATGAACTTCACTAACAGAAATAAACAAACAAACTTGTTTGTTTGTGTGAATATTAATAGCATAATTAAATAATACAGTATTCAAATTCTTCTTCCATAAACAACAGCAAGAATAAAATCAATTCTACCTAAACACTCTGAGGCACTGTATAACCTGTCTTTTTTATTTCTTTCTTTCTTGCTCACTCTTTCTCCTTTTCTCCCATTCTCCTTTTCTCCTTCTCTTCAGTTTTACCTCTTTTTCCTCCTCTTTACCATTATTTCTCTTTACTTCTCTCTCCCCCTACCCTGCTTATCTCTCACTTTTTTTTGCTCTTTCTTTCTGTCATTGTCATTTTACCTTCTACATATCTGCCCTTCCTGGTCGTTCTCTGAATTAGTTTAAAGCCAAAAATATGCATTTTGTTTTTATTTCACCTAGGACTTCTGTAGTGGGTTTACGTGGCAAGGTTTTGGTAGCAGGGGGCCATAGGGGTGGCTTCTCTGAGAAGGATCTAGAAGCTGCCCCATGTTTGGTAAGGGCCCCACTGCTGACCAGAGCCAAGCCAATAAGCAATGTTGGTTTGCGCCTCTGAAAAAAAACAACGCTGTGCCACACAGCAGCTGTGAGAGTGAGAGGAGTGAGGAAAAACCTTGCAGATGCCAAGGTCAGGAGGGGGAGAGGTGCTCCAGGCGCTGGAGCAGAAGTCCCCTGTTGGTTGTGGTGAGGACCATGGTGAAGCAGGATGTCCCCCTGCAGCCCATGGAGTACCACGGTGGAGCAGGGTTCCACGCTGCAGCCTGTGGAGGAGATCATGGTGGAGCAGGTGAACCTGCATTGATGGAGGCCGCGGCCTGTGGAAGACCCCTGCCACAGCAGATTCCAGGCCAGACCTGTAGCCGATGGAGAGGAGACCACGCAGGAGCAGGTGACCTGGCAGGAGCTGCTGCCCGTGGGGGAGCCAGGTTGGAGCAGTTTTCTCCTGAGGGATGGACCCCGTGGTACGGACCCATATCTGGAGCAGTTCTGGAAGAGCTGCTGCCTGTGGGAAGCCCATGCCAGATCAGTTCATCAAGGACTGCATCCTGTGGGAGGGACCTCACAGCACAGGGGATGAGAGTGACTGAGAAGGAGCGGCAGAGAAGAAGCACTGTAGACTGACCATAACCCCCATTCCCCCATTCCCCTGCGCGCTCGGGGGGAGGAGGTGGAAGAGGATGGATGGGGGGGGGAAGGTGCTTTTGGTTTCTTTCCTTTGTTTCTCACTTCTCTAGCTTGTTAGTAATAGGCAATAAATCTTGCTATCTCCCTATGCTGAGTCTGTTTTGCCCATCACAATAATTACTGCATGATCTCCCTGTCCTTATTTCAACCCTTGAGCCCTTTTCATCATATTTTCTCCCCATTCCTCTTTGAGGAGGGGGAGTAAGAGAGCCGTTGTGGTGGAGCTCGGCCGCCCACCCAAGTAAAACCACCACAACTTCCTCCAACATGGTCATTTTCATTTTCTACTGACACAAAACATGGATGTGTGCTCTGTACCCAGGTGAAAATGGTCTTGGAATACAAATTTATGCATGCAAACAGAGATGTGAATGTTATTGTGAGGACGAACATATTTTCAGTTAAAATTGACATAAGATGTGGGTATTGCTGTACAGTGACTGACTCCTAACCTGCAGACAAGGAGGTAAATTGTTGATATGCAATATACTAATAAAGTTCAGACTGACAATTACCGAGTTCTTAATTTCACCTACAATGATAAGAAAATATGTCCCAGATGAGAATTTTGCAGGTTAACACATGACAAACGTAGTCATATATCTTGTACTGATCATTGTTTCCAGTAAAGTTCTTACTCTCACAATATACTATTAAGTTGTAAATTACCACCAAGCTGTAGTTTCTTATTTTTAAACTGCAGGATGATTTTGTATTAAAATACGGAAATATATCTCTGGGGAAATGTGGATCATTTTACTAAAGGAACTTTAATTAATTTACTTAGATTTCATACCCACTCTTTTACTCTGGGAACCCTTGACATAACTTAAAATGCAAATATTAAAAAAAATATATCCCTTTATTATTATGGAGTTACAGACTTTTCAAAGTGTGCTACATTTATATTACCCCCAAAAGACAAGCCATACAAATCAGAATGGTAACAGTTCTCATTTTGGAATAGATTAAAATCCTTTTCTTTCTTCAAACACTGCAAAGATACACTGAGTTTTAGAATTTCACCCTAAAGACACTTAAGATGAACTATCTATAATGAAGAAGGGAAAGACTAATAATATAAGCAGAAATAATACCTCAGTTTCCTGTAGTAATATCACATACAAAGATGGGATGCTGCATTTGTGTTCAAGTCCCACTGATGGAGAATCTCAAAGGTTCTTATCCTGGTCTGTCCTCAAGAATGGTCTGCCTAATGTGAGGAAGTGAAATGAGAATATAACAAAAAAGAGATTTCATTTTGTCACATATTAATAAATTAGTTTTTGTTTGTTTGTTTGTTTGGTTGGTTGGTTGGTTTTTTTTTTTTGGAACCATGTATCTTGAAGTTCTTTACTCAGGATAGGTTTCACTTCAGTTGATTTACTACACCTGAAAATCAGGCCTAAGTCTTAGGCAATCACTTCCCTTTGTAATCAATAATGAGAAATAAGCACATCTGGGGAGCAATTTATCTACTTTATCTCACAAATCAGTCTTAAGATGGGAAGGAGCAATCCTCAATATAATTGTTCATTTGCAGTGGAGGAAAAAAAAAAAAAAAAAAAAAAGTTTATTCAGACTTAATTAGACTTTAAATTAGACTCTAATTCAGAATTCTTTAAATTAGAGTTGAAAGTACCTATGGATTACACTAGTGACCATGACACCCAAATACATATAGCTATGATCTTTGTATGAAAGGTACTGATGTTTCCTACCTTCATTCATCAGTTCAAAAGCAGTTTCCCTAAACTATTATTTAAATTCACTGGATACAAAAATAAGTTATTGCTTGCTAAGCTCAACACTTCAGATGAAAGTTTTTGGGTCTCCAGTCAAAAAAAAAAAAAAAAAAAAGAAAATACATTAAATACATTGCTTTTCTTTGTTACCTAAATTACTTGATACCTAAATTATTTCTGAATAGAAGGGATACATTCCTATGAAAGCAAGTACTACTTATGTGTCTGTAAATCCCACAACTTTTTACCAGTTTCAACTGACTGACCAAATGGTCTTCAGGGATGAATGGAAGATGTAACACCAGTGATTATTCCATCAAGCTTAAGTTTCACAAATAATTGGAATAGATTGTGAGGGTGCATTTGAAAGAGCTTTGCTTACAGATTTACAGAAAACCTGGTGCAAATTTAAAAGGAATATGCAACTGTTTAAATAAAATCAATAGTATATAAAGATGAACATATGTATGGAAATAGTTTTTTTTTTTTTTTTTTCTTAATAAATATAATAAACATTTTTAGAATGTTTGATGATGTATAGAATGATTTCACATTCGCAAGACCTGGTCTTCATGGCGGCCTTCCACCACACTCATATTTGTTGGAGGGACAGCATAGGTTCATCAGTGATAAAGAGAAGTCTAGGGAAATTGTGGACTCTCTCCAGAAGGAAACAAAAGACCCAGTTACCCACTAGACCATGTTGCCCAGGGCCTTGGCCAACCTGTCCTTGAAAACCTCCAGGGAGGGATTCTCCACAACTTCTTTTGGCATCCTGTTCCAGTGCCTCACCAACCTCTGAGTAAAGAATTTCCTTCTAACCTCTAATCTAAATCTTCCCGCTTTTAGTTTAAAACCATTCCCCTTTGTTCTATCATTACCTACCCAGGTAAAAATAAAATAAAATAAAATAAAATAAAATAAAATAAAATAAAATAAAATAAAATAAAATAAAATAAAATAAAATAAAATAAAATAAAATATAAAATAAAATAAATAATAATAATAATAATTCTCCATCTCCATTATAAGCCCACTTTAAGTATTGAAAAGCTGCAGTAGGATCACCCTAGAGCCATATCTTCAGGTTGAACATGATCAGTTGTCTCATCCTTTCTTTATAGAAGAGGTGCTCCAGCCTTCTGATCATCTTTGTGACCCTTCTCTGAACCCATTGTAACAGATCTACATCATTCTTGTGCTGGGGGCCCCAGACCCAGATGCAGCACTCCAGCTGGGGCCTCATAATGGCAGTGCAGAGGGGTAAGGTCCCTTGACCTACTGGCTGCTGATGCAGCCCCAGTTGCAGTTGTCCTTCTGGGCTGCAAGTGTGCACTGCTGGCTCATGTCAAAATTTTTTTCCAACAGAACCCCCCAAACTCTTCTCTGCAGGGCTGCTCTCAGTGAGTTATTCTCTCAGCCTGTATTCATGTGTGGGATTGACACAACCCAGGTACAGCATCTTGTACTTGGACTTGGTGAACCTTTATCAAGGAATATGGTGATAGGAGAACAAATAATGGTTTTAAACTAAAAGAAGGTAGATTTATATTAGATATAAGGAAGAAATTCTTTACTATGCAGGTGGTGAGGCACTGGAACATGTTGCCAAGAAAAGTTGTGGATGCCCCATCCTTGGAAGTGCTTAAAGCCAGGCTGGATGTAGCTTTGAGCAACGTAGTCTAGTGGAAAGTTTCCCTGCCCATGGCAGGGGGATTGGAAATATATGACTTCTAACGTTCCTTATAACCCAAACCATTCTGTTTCTATGATTTTCCACTGTCTTACACTTTAAATAGTTTTACAGTTTACAAGGATTAAGACTTTATAGTCATTTGCTATAGGGAAAGGGACTTAACACCTGCTATTGCAGCATTCATCTGACACAACATGGAATTATTCGATCATGTTCAATGAGTGGAAAGTCAGCCAGCTGGTTAATAAGCCATAAAGTGTACGCCCAAAATCGGGAAAAATACTTCATTAATCTAGTAACCTGAATTTCATAAAATGATCTGAATACCTAAAGAGATTTCTCTAAAAGGCAAGAGTTAATTTTGTGTTTGGTCCAGCCATTCATGTTCTCATTTGATCTTATGTAGTTTATTAAAATTAGTAAGTGAAAAAAAAATAAATTAAATAATCCTATTAATTTGTTTCCTTTTTCATTAAATATCTACTGTTAACTCAATTTATTTTGATGTACCTATCTACTGTCTCACAACATTTACTTTTCCTCTTAACAAATAAATTAGAACAATTAATACAAACACCAATAAAAAAGAACATCAACAACAAAAAATCTTACTTCATAGACAGTTTATAATCCTATCACAAATATGACCTTACAGGTGAGCACAGCCTCTATTGCAACAGTTATCCTTGTAGAATTCATGTATATAAAGCAGTTCTCAAC
This sequence comes from Aythya fuligula, assembly GCF_009819795.1. Classification (NCBI taxonomy): domain Eukaryota; kingdom Metazoa; phylum Chordata; class Aves; order Anseriformes; family Anatidae; genus Aythya; species Aythya fuligula. The sequence continues at coordinate 173,820,517 of NC_045559.1, read as the reverse complement.
ATCATCATCAGTCTAGACATAGCTCAGTGCAACAACCAGGCTGTTCAAAATGATTTCATCCCATGGAAGTCATCTTCTAACATGGATAACTGAAAAACCAGATACGCAAATAGAATTTGCAGTAGGATTCTTCAGAGTGATCAGCTCTAACACAGGCAGGGATTTTCTGAGGTTGGAGAATCATTAAAACACTACTTTTTCAGACTCTTAGCTTATTGTAAAGAAGAATGTAGTGGGAGAAGACAAAAATGCCCACTAGAGTATAATTTTTTGTAGTAGTCTATATTGCTCCGTAGACTTAACAGAAGCATTGAATACTCAAAGGGACAGTATTATTATTATTATTATTATTATTATTATTATTATTATTATTATTATTATTATTATTATTGATGGATGCATATCCTATGGATTTGCAATCCATTTGTAATCCACTGGAACCCATTTGCAATGGATTTTGATGGATTTTGATTTCACCTATGTTTAATAGAAAATATTCAAAATTTGAGATTGAGTTTCTTTCAGTTTTATTGCTACTAGTCAACCTACTCATGTATTAAAACAGTTGCCTGGTTTGAATACAGAATCTTCTTTAATAGAAAGGTTTGTGTTAGCACTAGAACACATCACTATTTTCTAAAAAGAATACTGATTCTTTAATGTCCTTCTTTGTATAGGGTAATATGATATTTGTCTTATCTGAACTAGCAAAATTAGTATAAAAAAATACAATGCACTATCAATACTATAAGAAGTTATGATTCTTAAAAAAAATAATAATTAAAACAAACAAACAAACAAACAAACAAAAAACATGCCAGCAGCCTATCTTCAAGCTCATCAAATCAAATCATCACTATTTCATTATCCAGTTTAAAACCTGGAAAATATTTCATGACCATATTTGTTTCTTTAATTTAAAGGCTTTTTTTTTTTTTTTTTTTTTTCTTTTGGCAACCAGTCACTTTTCAGGGAACTGGTAACTATGCATCATTTAGAACTCTCCCCTACAAATATATGACTTTGGGTACTGAACTGTGAAAGTTCCATGTGTTAGAATGACTTGGCACCCACAGAGACTAATGCTGGTTCAAGAACAACTGCAATATTTATACAGTGCTATTCATACAGGGTGTCTCACAGTGCTTTATAATGGGAAATAAAGTAACAGAAGAAAGAGGCTAAACACTCCAACAAGAGCCCATCTGAAAAGTATTGGATTTCAATCTATCCATAGCAAGAGACAGAGCCTCAGATTCTTTGATGATGAAAGACTTTGATTCTGGAAGTGTGGAGGTGTATAATGGGGAAGAAAAATTACTTCCCCTCAATTGACTTTAAAACTGAAAAGTTGAACATTCCACAGACTGTGCTCTGCAGGAGCTTAGAATGACAATGGGGGAATTATGAATTCACAGATATGGAAACAATACAAGAATCTTAGATAATAGAGGGGAAAAGATAAATATGCTTCAGGTAACCATTGTGGAAACTCCAGTTCTGGACAAATATGAAGAACATTTTCAGTCTAAGTTAAAGTCTTTGTGATACTAATTTGTATTCAGGGGAAACTACACACTGATTTTCTTAAAAGTCTAGAAAAATAGAGAAAGAAAATTTTCTTAATATCACTCAGTCTGATATTTTAAAACTGAATGGCAAAGACGAGAAGGAGAGGGGGGCGGGGAGGGGAGGGGAGGTGGAGGGGAGAGGAGGAGAGGGAAGGGGAGGGGAGGGGAGGTGGAGGGGAGAGGAGAGAGGAGAGGAGAGGAGAGGAGAGGAGAGGAGAGGAGAGGAGAGGAGAGGAGAGGAGAGGAGAGGAGAGGAGAGGAGAGGAGAGGAGAGGAGAGGAGAGGAGAGGAGAGGAGAGGAGAGGAGAGGAGAGGAGAGGAGAGGAGAGGAGAGGAGAGGAGAGGAGAGGAGAGGAGAGGAGAGGAGAGGAGAGGAGAGGAGAGGAACATATTTTGGAAGGTATTTAAGGAGGACTTTCATGACAGAATGCTCTGGATTCTTTGGAAAAATCCAGAAAGATTACATCTAGAATCAGCTGGCATGAAAGTTAAGGCAAAAATATATATTCTTAGTAATTTAAGATTTGTCCAATACTAATACTAATACTAATAAAATTCTTTCAAGCTCACACTGAAATATAGGACCTGAGCTGTTGAAGTATTAAGGCATAAATTGCTTTTGAAACAAACTGAAAATTTGTAGTGCTGTTGAATTCTTGAGACCAATTTTTCTTCTCTTTTTAGCCATTGTAACTTTTCTGAAGACAATGTTGTTTTAACATCAGAGTAAATGAGGACCATTCCTAATACCTTATCCTTTTCTTTAGGATAGCATACATATAGTTTAACATTGTGTGATATGATCAGGTTGCTTGCAAACTGGAGGTGGAGTGAGACTTGTTTTGGCAGTTTTCAGCTAGTGTGATCCCTTGGGGAATCACAGCTGACAGTCATAATTTAGAACAATACTTATATTGTTCAAATTTATGCAAGCACAGGAACACTTATAGTTTTACATTCCAGAATCTGTAATTAGCCTCTTGGTAACTATATTCCCAACACACACACAGAACCATGCAGAACCTTCTACCAATTATTTTAGTTTTTTTAAACTTAATGACTAGTATAGTATTGTTCTTCATAGAAAATAAAGTCAAGGGTGGTTTAAGAATACACTAGAGTCCTTAACTAGACAGAACAATGTTTATTTCACATACAGGGATGTAGAAAACCTGCATTGATCTAAAATCTGTTAAAGACATGCCTAGTACATGAATTTCTAATGGATTAAGGAGAAGTTCATCTCTTGCTGAGATTTATCAAGTGAAATCCAAATCAGCCTTTGAAAAGTAATACAGATAATATACCAATGTAAAGCAAGGTTAGTTTTCTTACTGTTGTATCCTTGGCACTGCTCAGTTAGTTGTTTAAGCTGATGGATCATTTGAAAGGATATCCTGCTAATTTCTGGTGTGTTCACCTCCCAATGACATATTCCCAGAACTGCTGTTCCTCATTCCATTCAGCTGGAATTCTCTGATGTATCCCTGTTAGGCTAAAACCTTTTAAAAGCTAGGTCAGGAACAATCTTGAATTATTTTAATTTCTAATAAAGCAGAGAATAAACAACACCCTAGAGACTGAGAAACACTGTAGTAAAGAATTGAGGTCAATGAATTCTAAATTCCCTGATCATGGACAACAGTATTATATAAGTGAGAGAACACTTACATTGTACAGATTTTTCTTAAAGATATTTTTTCCCTTCTTTTTTCATAAGACTAGATACTCTTGATAAAGACAGTAGTTGGTTGTTTTCATTTTTTTTTTTTTTTTTTTTTTTTTTTTTTTTTTTTTCTGGATAGTGAGCAGTATTAGAAGAAAAAATTGATGACCATGAAATACTTTCTAGGTATCACGGATTTATTTGGGTGAACATTTTGCATCCCCAAATGAAATATCAAACCGAAAAGGCAAAATTCTAGGTAGAGTATTTGGAGTATTACACCAAAATGTTATCACAGTTCAATCTATTTTAAAAGCTTGAGCAATGTAGGTAAAGGTTAGACTCTTCTGGATGATACTGACTTTTGGCGATGTTTCTTTCTGACAGTTTTTCTATAGGTAACATACAACAGAAATCAGAACTCGGTGTCACTATCCCCTGAGTGACAATTTGAGTTTCACAGAGTCGGATCAATAGGATAAGGATCAAATGAGTTCTGTTGGTCTTATTTTAAATGGACAGAAAAATACTATGAGATTATATGTTCACATCAGTTTTTATGAATGTTACCTCAGAAGATTGAAATGTGTGCTTGAGAAAGCATGACAGTTCTGCTAGTTGAGACCACAGGCTGATGAGACCTTTCTTTTCTTGCAGGGTTCTAGCATGCAGTGCTCTTCTAGCTCCGTGCTTGTCCCATAGATGTCATCATCTAACCCATGGGTAATCAGCCTTTTGAGATGCCAGCAGCAAGTTCTCCTTAATTACTTCAAGCACTCTCAGTTAATTTATGCTGGAGAACTGGCTGCATGCGTTTTCTGTAATAAGATTTTATGTAATAACTATACCTTTATCAAGAGTGTAGCTGCGGTGGGTTGCCTCCAGCCAGCAGTTAAAAAAATCTGCACAGGCACTTGCTTGTTCCCTGCCTTACTTTCCTATGCAATGGAAAGTGAGATAGAATAAGAAGAGGAAAAGCAATAAAACTTATGAGTCAAAACAGAAGTAGTTTATTAAGAGAAGGAAAGGAGAAAAACAAATACAATGCCGAGGGATTCACTCACCACTTCTCAAAAGCAAAACAATGCCCAGACAGTATCTGACCTATAGCCTGGAATAAAACTGCCTTGACCATCTTCTTCTTCGTCAGTTTTTATTGCTGAACATAGTATTATATGGTATGGAATATCCCTTTGACCAATGTGAATCAGCTATTCTGGCTATGTCCTCACCCAGTTTCTTAACCTCTTGATCCTACTTGCTGGGGAGGGAAAGTGAGAAAAAAAAAAAAAAAAAAAAAGATACTATGAAAGCAGTGCCCAGCAGCAGCTAAAACAATGGTGTGCTGTCTATATTCTTTTTGTCAAAAATCCAAGATACTGTATGAAATGGGCTGCTGTGAGGAAAGTTGAATCCATCCCAGCCAGACCCAGTACAGTAGTTCAGTGGATAAGCAATTTCATGTATTACACAAATAATATGAAAATATCACATCCATAGTTGGAGAAAGTTTCGTATTTCAAGCACCATTTCTCAAGTGTCCTAAAATAAAAATTCCTATACTCTGTACAGTAGGAATAAGGCATATTTCCCTCCACTGTATGATTACTTCCTGGTAGAGGAAATTGACTAACTTCTGCATTTCCAACTTAAATTAATTAGCCTTCTTCCCTATCTTCTACTCTTTCTCTATAAAAAAACAAACAAACCAACACCCATAAATATCAAGTATTATTATTGTATTATAGATGGGATGAAGCTCTAGATCAGTCTACATTTTAACTCGGTGGACAATTTTATATTTCCAAAGATACACTGGTTATAAGGCAGTATCAGCGACTCCTGAAGTTCTATACAATGACATTGTAACCTTTATGAATGGTTGGCTCTTTGTGCTAATGATATAGGAAGTGAACAGATGCAGTTCTCTGGTGATGAGAGGTGCTACTTTGGATGGTTGCCTTTTTTATGGCTTGATCCAAAATCCATTAGTGTCAATGGAACTTCTTTCATACTTAAAGGTCAGCATGCTCCAAAGGATTTGCAAGACTGGGGCTGAATTACTAGGCCAGATGTACCTTTCAGGTTATTATGAAGAATTTTATGAGCTTCTAGTATAAAATTCTATGAAGTTTTGTCAAAAGCCTTAGCTGAGTTTGACATATATAGTGTAAAAATGCTTTTAAAATATAACAGTATTTGCTTCAAAATAATAACATCTTCTTAAAGAATGCTGAGGAAAATGTGACTTTTTAAATTATTTACTTAAATAAACTTGAAGAAATACAAATATTTTAAAATGAGTAAAGATAAAGTAACTTCCACGTCAAAAAGCACGAAGAATTGCAATAAAGGTGTAAACTGGCCAATATACAACGTCATGCTATATGTCTCTTTTCTATATCATAATTTATTAATTCTACTTGCTTCAATTTGTTCAATAGATTCAGTCCTAAGAATAATAACACCAGAACCAGGCTAAAGAAGACAAATATAATTAACAAAAGTTATTGAAAAGCATATTTTGTCAACATTCTCCCCTAAATGACCCACATACTTCTTACTGTTTTCTGCTTCCCTTCCCTTCCCTTCCCTTCCCTTCCCTTCCCTTCCCTTCCCTTCCCTTCCCTTCCCTTCCCTTCCCTTCCCTTCCCTTCCCTTCCCTTCTTCCACAATATTTCAAGACACTGAGGAACAAATATGCAAACTATTCTATACAATTTTCCTTTGCAATGGCAAGTAGCATATACACTTTCCATATCTGCATGCATCAATATAGGACTAAGGATATGCAATACTATCCAGCATTGATAGGTTAATTTTGTCTGGCTGCCAGGTGCCCACAAAACCACGGTCTCTCACCTGTCCTCAGCAGGATCAGGGGAGAAAATAAAATAGAATATATATATATAATAAAAAATGAGTAAAGGACAGGGAGATCACTCACCATTTACTGTCACAAGCAAAACAGACTCAATGTGAAGAAGATTAATTTAAATTAGTGAGAAATAAAACTACAGTAGGATGGTGAGAAACTAAGAACAGAACCAAAACCACCTTACCCTCAATCCCCCTTCTTTGACTCTTCTACCTCTTACCCTTGGCACAAGGGAATACAGGATGCAGAGTCCTTAACATTCAGTCTCTGCCACTCTTTCCTCCTCACTTTCTTCCCCTGCTCCAGCATGGAGTCCCTCTCACAGGATGCAGTCCTTCCCAAGCTGATTCCACATGGACTTCCTGTAGACTGCAGTTCTTCAAGAGCTGTTCCAATATGAGTCCGTACCCATACTATTTCTTCTGGAATGGATTGCTCCAGTGTGGATCTTCCCTGGGCTGCAATTCTTGCTAGACAACCTTGGTCCACCATGGGCTTTACACTAAAGGTCACAGTTCCTGCCTGGAGCTTGCTTGTGCATGGACTTTGCATGAGCTGCAGCTTCCTTCAGCCCATGTCCACCTGCTGTGGCATGGGGTCATCCATGAACTGCAACATGTATGTCTGCTCCAACATGGTCCTCCATGGGCTGCAGAGGCTCAATGTCCTTCACAATGGTCTTCTTTTAACTCCATTCACCACCACCCTCTAGGTCAAAATAAATAAATAAATGAAAGAAAAAAAATGAAAAAAAAAAAAAAAAAAAAAAAGAAAGAAAGGAAAAAGGATCTGGGAGTGCTAATTGATGCTTGCCTGAACATGAGCTGGCAGTGTGCCCAGGTGGCCAAGAAGGCCAATGGCATTGTGGCTTGTATCAGGAATAGTGTAGCCAGCAGGACTAGGGAGGTGATCATCCCTCTGTACTCAGCTCTGGTGAAGCTGCACCTCAAGTGCTGTGTTCAGTTTTGGGCCCTTCCCTACAAGAAGGACTTCTAGGCCCTGGAGCATGTCCAGAGAAGAGCTACAAAGCTGGTGAAGGGCCTGGAACACAAGTCCTATGGGCAGTGGCTGAGGGAACTGGGGTTGTTTAGTCTGGAGAAGAGGAGGCTCAGGGGAGACCTTATTGCTCTCTACAGCTACCTGAAAGGTAGGTGTGGGGAGCTGGGGGTTGGCCTCTTCTCACAGGTAACTAGTGACAGGACTAGAGCGAATGGCCTCAAGTTGCGCCAGGGGTAGTTCAGGTTGGAAATTAGGAGAAATTTATTCTCAGAAAGAGCAGTCAGGCATTTGAATATGTTGCCCAGGGAGGTGGTAGAGTCACCATCCCTGGGGATGTTTTTTTAGGAAAGGTTGGATGTGATGCTAAGAGACATGGTCTAGTGGGTGATACTGGTGGTAGGTGGATGGTTGGACCAGATGATTTTGGAGGTCTTTCCCAACCTAAATGATTCTATGATTCTCTATGTGCTGCAGGGAAATTTCTGCTCCAGTGCCTGGAGCATCTCCTCCTTCTCCCTCTTCAACCAATCTTAGTGTCTGTAGAGTTTTTTTCTATTTCCTATTTCCCTGCTTCACAGCTGCTGTACAGAATTTTTAACCATTCTAAATATGATATCACAGATGCGCAAGCAACATCACTGGTGTTGGCTTACCTTTGGCCATTGCCATGTCCCTTTTGAAGCTGGCTGGAACTCACTGTGTTTGACATAGGGGCAGCTTCTGGTTTCATTTCACAGAGGCCACCCCTGCAGTTTCACTGCTATCAAAACCTTCCACATAAACCCAATATACTAACTATAATGTTAATTGTATTCAGTTGTAGCACAAATAGTCAGTGCGGATTTTTTAAATTATTTTGTTTAAGTTTGATTGGACATACAAGTCATGTGTTATATGATTTCATATTTTATTTCATGACTGTTTGACTGAAGCTTTTATAATTAGGCTTCCAGCATGCACACTTTTAAAATGAGGTTGTCATGAACTTGTTTAATACACAATTAAAAACAAATGTTTCTAGGAAAGCTCCCACTGATAAACTCATTCATTAGAACAAACACCATAAGAATGGAAATTGGGAGCCTTAATCAGAAGAATCAAATTCTGTTTTCTATGGTTTTCCATTGAATATTCACGCAGCATATTTCAAGACATGTATCTATCTCTACTGCAAATTCTTGTTTGTTTGAAGTAGACAGGCAAGAGAACAGAACATGAAATAGAACATCAATGATAGGATAAGAAATACACACAATTAATCAGTCTGATTAGGACCAGCAATTTTCTCATATTGAACTTTAATAGCAAAAATTGCAAAAAGGATATAGGGGAGAAATTAGTCTGAAGTCTCTTTTCACTTCTAAATATCTATATTTAAGTCATTTCAGTGCTCAAAAGGAAAACAATTCAAGGAAAAGAATATTGCTTCTTAAAGATCCTTTCTGCATTTCATTGCATTTTGTGGATTAACAACAATATCTGGAAACTAAATGTGTTAACGATCTTCCTTAAATTGCTATAAATACATAAATCAAAGTACTGTTGTTCTTGCTTTATGATGAAATATTTTTCAGCTAAAGCCAATTATATTTGTGGTGGCTTATCACAGCAATTATATGAAGCAGCAGGCCAGTCAGTAATGACTTTTTTGTTAGGGGAGTGCTAAGAACACTTCCAGCGGAGCTCTATTACCTGGATTACAATCACAGTTTTAAATTAGGTACCAATGCAAGTAATTTAGTTTTGTTTTTGTACTTAATTGGTCATTAACTTGTTCATGCCAATAATTTTATTTCTATGCCACTCTCTCATTAAATACTCCCTGAAATATCTATTCAGAAACATTTATTGTTGAAAAAGAGACAGGAATTCCTTATAAAGCATCTATGTCTGTGTGACACCTTTATCTCCTCATGAACAAATTTGAATGGCAAAACATTTCTTTTTGGAGTGTAGTAACAGTGTGGTCATTAACATAAGTCAATAGAAGCCTGGTAATTGCTATTCCTGATTGAGCAACATTTGCGTGTGGTCTAGCATCTTGATGCTGTCAGTGACTAGAACCACATGCTCATAAGAAAGCTGGAATGAATGATTACCTGTGAGGGTTTTTGTTGTTGTTGGCGGTGTGTTTTTGTTTGTTTGTTTGTTTGTGTTCCTCATTCCAACAGCTACCTCTTGTTTTATGTCCTGAAATAGATCAGTGTGAATTTTTTTAAGAAATAAATCTAATTTAATGCAAATGTGAATGTTCTCATATCCATATAAATGTTTACTCTTACATATTTTTGTGTCAATGAGCTTTCTAGGCTAATCGTGCAACAAAATGTATGATTTTATCAGTTTTATCAGTTTTAAATTTAAATCCTGCTTATTTACTGCTACACACAGGAAATTTATAAATCTATATTGTGTAATTTTCTGCTCCAGGCATTTTACTGAGATGAGTGTATGCATGAATATAATACCTGGAGTATCCCCTAATAGGCTCTTCCAATCTCTGACATCTTTCCTGAGTTTGTTTCTCCAGAAAATGGATTTTTGTATCAGTGGATTTGGACTGAAGCTGTATCTAAGGTAGAAACATAAATGTAGACACCACCAAACAGCTTAAGAAGGTCGAAATTAATAATCTTTCTGGAGTCAAAACTAAACATTTCTGAAGCCATACTTCACAGCTCAGACCAGGCAGTAAGCAAGGAAAAATAATGAGGGAAAACATAATGTGAATATGCATGTAACCAACTGTTAGTGGGGTGTTCAATCCCTCCATAGTGACTGGAATACATATATATTTTATTTTTTTTTAATCTAATCTAGCCTTTAAGCTAGGAAAGCTCAGTCATTTAGTTCAAGCAATAATGACTCACAGGTTTTACATACAGAGGTCCAGCTGATCCTCCCCAAGAGAGATCTATCACCGTTGTTAAATTTTAAATACAAGTTCAATTACATTTGGATATATGCTGTGTCCAAACACTGGGTGGATTTGTGCAAAGAGCTTTTTATATGAGACACCATTTTGAAGAATTATTAAAAAAATGATTAAAATTAATGTTGTAAGCACCTCCTGCTGACTTTTAACATCAGCCAACTAACATTTGGATGATTAAGTAGTTCTCTCTTCCTGTAGAATTCTCATTGATTTGAGAATTTCTTACATAGAGACTTTGTAAAGTTACTTGCACTCACATTAGTTCAAAGGAAAATACAGAAGAGAGGAAAGGAAAAGAAAAAAAAAAAAAAAAAGGTGAAGGGAGATGTTATTAATAAAAATAGAGCAGCCAACTATTGAGAACACAGGAAATTGGGAAATTGAGATATTCAGCCTGAGGAAGAAGAACAATATAAATAATGACTAATGGGCCCATTCCATTAATGGGTCATACAAAAGCAGTTGGCCCCACTTTCTTAGAAAACAGCACCATTGACACAGGCCTGGAATCGATCTAATGTGTTAGTTGACATCAAGTCTTAAAGAGCTGTATTAGGTTTATGTGGCAAGGGTTTGGTAGCAGGGGGGCTGCTGGATCGGCCTCTCCAAGAAGATTCCAGAAGCTGCCCCATGTTAGATAAGAGCCAGTTACAGCCACTCCAATAGGCACCTGCCACTGGCCAGAGCTGAGCCAATAAGCAACACTGGTTGCGTTTCTGTAACAGCAGATTTAAGAAAGGGAAAAGATTGCTGCTACACAACAGCGGCTATGAGAGCAAGGAGTGAGAACCAGCCCTGCAGGCCCCAAGGTCAGTGCAGCAGGAGGGCAGGAGGTGCTCCAGGCACGCAGCAGCAGCTCCCCTGTGGCCTGTGGAGAGGCCCCTGGTGGAGGCAGCTGTCCCCCTGCAGCCCATGGGTCCCACATGGAGCAAATCTCCATGCTGTGGCCCATGGAGAGCCCCCACAGAAGCAGGCCCCAGGCTGGAGCTGCAGCGCGTGGAGAGGAGCCTACACAGAAGCAGGGGTCTGGGGAGAGCTGCCGCCCGTGGGGGACCCGTGCTAGAACAGTTTGTTCCTGGGGGATGGACTCTGTGGTATGGACCCATAATTGGAGCAGGTCTTGAAAATCTGCCACCTGTGGGAAGCCCACACTTGGTCAGTTCAGGAGGGACAGCATCCCATGACAGGGACCCCATGTCGTAGCAGGGGAAGAGAATGGCTGTGAATGAGCAGTGGAGACAAAGCATTACGGACTGACCACAGCCCCCATTCTCCATTCACTTGTTCTGCTTGGGGTTGAGCAGGTAGAAGAGGGTGGATGGGGGCAGAAGTTCTTTTTAGTTTGCTTTTAGTTTCTCACCATTCTAGTCTGCTAATGATAGGCAATACATTTTATTAATCTCCCTACACTGAGACTGTTTTGCCTGTGATAATAATTGCTGAATGATAACCCTGTCCTTATCTCAAACAATGAACCCTTTTCATTGTATTTTTTCCCCCTCTTCCTTTGGGAGGTGGAGTGAGAGAGCAGTTGTGGAGTTTGGCTGCCCAGCAATAAAAAACAGAGAAAACAAACAAACAAACAAACAAACAAACCAAAAAAAAAAAAAAAACCAACAGACACTTGTACATTTCAAGATCAGTTGAATAGTAGGACTTTTTCCCAAGAAGCGCTTTTGCTTTGCATGAGAAGTACCTAAAATGCTTATTTATAAAGGACTGAGGGAAATGGAAGTTTAGTGTTTTCCCTTTGTTTATTTTAGTAACATGGAAACAATTTGAGATGTTTTTAATCAGTATGGCTGTTCTCACCATTCAGTTGAGCTGAAGGATGTTTGTGCTCATTTAGGAATATGCTAAAGGCTGTCTTAGATGAGGTGGTCTTCAGGTGGATGAAATAATGAAGGCTAAAATTCACAGGTACCAGTCAGAACTTAATTGCTATTGACCACTTGTTAGGAAAACAGTCCTTTAAGTGTGGTGAATCCAGAGACTGAAAAAAATCGTGCCAAAACACAGTGTGGAAAGATTGCTGAGAAATCATTAATAACCTTTTCAGGTAGAATATATTAACACTAAGAAATCCTCTCTGGAATTAACTAGAAGTCTTCTAAAACTGAAAAGATGCTGAAAAAGATTGAGCTTTGTATGTTAGAATTGTAAAAATTTGAGGTTGGAAAGGACCTCTGGACTGTCTTCGGGCTTTGGAACTTAGGAGAGGATAATGAAGATCAGATTAGGGAGAAAAAATGGAGCTGAGAAAGTGGGGAACATAATATCCATTCCTGATATTAATACCCATAACATGAGAAAAACAGTTGCAGAAGGAAATGGTAGCAGATAAAAGAGTATAGGCAGCAGAAGGTGGTCACCAGGAAGAAAGCAAACACTACCATTGCTGAGATCTTCAAGAATGATAATAAGATTGAGAAGGTGGTTAGAAAGAAATTAACTGTTCTTTGTTGATGTAAGAAGCTCAGAAAACTGAAAGTAAGTACTTGCGTTGCTAATACAGGTCCTATAGTGCGATAGTGGAGCGCTGGCAAAATCCTAAAAGATTATCAGTTTGGACTGGAACATGTTTGAGGTGCATCACCTCTTCAGAGAGGTAGAAATAAAAGCAAATATAGTAGGAATTACTGCCCTATTAATGAGATCATGAAACAAAGCAAAGTTATGAGTTAAACTAAAGAAGTTAACGATTACTTTGGAGAAGTACCATAAAAGCTATTCTACTGAGGGAAAATGTTAGGTGTCTATAAACACTTGTTATGAGTCTCTTGTCAAACGCAAAGACAGAGAGAAAGAATCCATTAAAAGGCAGTGTTGAGGCTAAGTCCACAATACTGTGCATGTTTCCATCAAGGAAGAAGTCATTCAAAATTCAGCATCTATAAAGAAGAACTACAAATGGATTAGAGGAATGAACAGTATGCCATATATGGGAGAATTAAAAAAAAAATCTCATCAAACAAATATTGATGGGAAACACAACAATTTTAGATAAATATATAAAAATAAAAATGATGAAAATAGCAACTAGTCTAAAGAACAATGTTAGAACAAGAATGAAAGGGGGTGGGTGGCCATTTGAAATAGCATGAAAATCAGAATAAGTCATACAGTCATCAGTGACATCATAGAATAAATGATTGTTGTTATTGTTACTATTATTATTGCTATTATAATGCAAAATAAACTACTCTGAATCCGTGTCATTTTAAAGAGTTGGGAGTGAGATTATGTGAGGTGATTACTCCTTAAAAATAGGAAATAGGTTACGTAAATTGGAAGGTCTTTAGAAATCCTGCTTGTTCAGAATCCATCTCAGTGAGAAGACAGAAGTATAAAATGACCAAGCTGAGTACCATCAAAATTGGTAGCTAGAAAAACTATTGCTAATCATCTTCAAGGATATTGAAAGTATGTAATAGTTGCTCACCAAGCTGTTTTCCATCATTTATCAGCAGTCCTGGCTATCAGAGGAGATCCTATTTGGCTTGTGGCTAGTAAATGTGATGCCCATCTACAAGAAAGGCTGGAAGAAGGACCTGGGGAACTATAGGCTTGTCAGTCTGACTTCGGTGCTAGAGAAGCTCATGGAACAGAATATTTTGAGTGCCATCATGCAGCACTTACAAAACAACCTGGCAATAGGCCCAGTCGTCATGGGCCTATGGGTTTATCAAAGGCAATTCCTGCTTGAGGAACCAGATCTCCTTCTGTGAGAAGGTGACATGCTTAGTGGATGAGGGAAAGTATGTGGATGTTGTCTACCTAGACTTTAGGCATTTTATACCGTTTCTTTCAACATTCTTCTGGTGAAACTGATTATTCATGGCTTGGATGAGTATATGCTTCATTGGGTTAAAACCTGGAGAGGTGGCTGGGTCCAAAGAGTTGTTGTGAATGGAGTTAAATCCTGCTGGAGGCTGGTCACTAGTGGTGTCTCCCAGGGCTCAGTACTGGGGCCAATTCTCTTCAGTATCTTTTTCAATGATCTGGACAAGGGGATCAAATATACCGTGTGAAAGTTTGCAGACTACACCAAGTTAGGTGTGAGTGTTAATTTGTTTAGGGGTAGAAAGGATCTACAGAGGGATCTGGAGAAGCTGGATTGATGGGCTGAGGCCAACTGTATGAGGTTCAACAAGGCTCTCAGTGCTGGGTCCTGCCCTTAGGGCACAACAAATCCTTACAGTGCTACCAGATGGGGGAAGAGTGTCTGGAAAGCTGCCCGGCAGAAAGGGACCTGGGGGTATTGGTCGATAGCCAGCTGAATACGAGCCAGCAGCGTACTCAGGTGTCCAAGAAGGCCAACATCATCCTGTCTGATATCAGAAATAGTGTGGCAAGCAGAACTAGGGAAGTGATCATCCCTTGGCACTCATCTCTGGTGAGGCTGCACCTTGAATACTGTGTTCAGTTTTGGGCTCCTCACTACAAGAAAGACATGGAGGTGCTGGAGCTTGTCAAACATGTCCAAAGAAGGGCAAAAAAGCTGTTGAAGTGTCTAGAGAACAAGCCTCATAAGGAGTGGCTGAGCAGACTGGGGTTGTTTAATCTGGAGAAGAGGAGGCTCAGTGGAGACCTTATCGTTCTCACAACTACCTCAAATGAGGTTGTAGCAGGATGGGGTAACTCTCTTCTAAGCAACAAGCAATAGGACAAGAGGAAATGGCCTCAGGTTGTGCCAGGGGAGGTTTAGGTTGGATATCAGGAATAATTTCTTCACTGAAAGGGTTGTGAGGCATTAGCACAGGCTGCCCAGGGAATTAGTTGAGTCACCATCCCTGGAGATATTCAAAAGAAATATAAATATGGTCTTAGGGACATGGACTAGTGGTAGAGCTGGCAGTGCTAGGTTAACCATTAGACCTGATGATCTTGGAGGTCTTTTCCATCCTAAGTGATCTATAAGACTCATCTATGATTATAAAAGAAGACAGATCAAGAATAAAGAAGTAACTGTGTTTTTAAGCAAGAAACACACAAAATAGTTTT
The DNA here is from genome assembly GCF_009819795.1 of Aythya fuligula. Lineage (NCBI taxonomy): Eukaryota > Metazoa > Chordata > Aves > Anseriformes > Anatidae > Aythya > Aythya fuligula. The sequence continues at coordinate 173,805,464 of NC_045559.1, read as the reverse complement.
GCAGAGTAATTTAGATGATAATTGTATGCAGGCAATTGACTCCAGTCAATGACTATTTCAATTCACCAATTGCACTTGGCTTACTTAATGCCTAGAGTTACTCCGGAGAAGAGCTGATCACAATAATGGAGGGGTATTGCACAAGTAAAGGAAAAAAAAAAAAAAAAAAAGCAGCTTTTTAAATCTTTGATCCACACACATATTGCAAGATAGTTAAAAATGTATATATTGGGGAGGAGCTGTAATTTCATCTGAAAAACTGCAGGTATCTGCAGAGAAATACCTTCAAGATTCAGTTTTATGCATTTTAGTTCTTCTTACTTAACAGGTTGCTGTTTCTAACTAGTGGTACACGGTATAACTTGGAAAAGGTATGAATTTGTGAAATACAGAAGTTTCAGAAAGAAAAAAGGAAAGAAATATGAAAAAAAAAAAAAAAAAAAAAAAAAAAACAAGCCAAAACAACAATAGCAATAAAACAACAACAATAACAACAACAAAAAAAAAAAGCATTTTCCCTGTCCTTAGGATGGGACAATCAATGAAGACAATCCCAAGATGAAAGTAGGCATTTGTACAGGATGGGCCAAATGCATTAATTTGTTGAATGGATATTGTTTGCAAATTAATTGTTGTATTGTTGTCTTACCCGAGGAGAAGACTCAAAGTAAGGAGAGAGTAGATTTCTATTGGAGAGCTGCTGAATTGTCTTCAGAGAAACAGTTTTGTGTACCAGGAATGCACCAGCTATTTCAGGATGAAAACCATTTTGGAATAGCTGGTTCCCCTTAACCAGATATATGGAAAATGTGAGGTTAATGGATTGTAAAAAAGAGTGCTCACAGTCAGAATTAAAGTGGGGAGATGACAGTGGGTTTGCTGCAGAACATATTTGAAAGAGAATGTTATATCTTAATCTACGTTACGCTACGTCTGAGGAAAGAGAGAGTGGTGACGAGGAGAAAGGTGAGATCGAGAAGCTAAAGTGCAATATGAAGGTCACAATTTTTCTACTACTATCAAAAGCTGACTTCAGCTTCTTAGGTTATCATTCTTTTTTGGGTGCCAGGCTTGTCTTAGGTAATGCAGTGCCCAAACTTTACCTGTCTTTAAATGGTGATTTTTATTTATTTATTATTATTTAACAGGTTCATTAACAGTGAGAAGGACTTAGCATAATCTATATGTTGAATGCTCTCAAATAAAAAGAAACTATCTGCAGCAATCATACATATTTGTATATTTGTGACTTTATCAAGAAAAGACTGAATAGGTATACCAAATAACTGATGTTTATAGATTCTTATTTCTTTTTTAAATGAAAAAATGAATAATAGATGTAGTTCTGGGGTCCATTTTTCATAATAGGCATGCTTATAAGAAAAGGGGTTATTTTCAAGCAACCTTAAATGCAAAGTAGAACTCAGGATATTCTTGTAAATTCTGTTTGCAGAATACAGTTCATTAGCTGGTTTTGGAAACATTGTAAAGTTCTGTGCTCTTTTAAATGCTGTATAATACTAATACCTATTAATCAATGCATAGTGCCTAACTGTCAGAGAAGCATGTGAAAAGAGTAGATTTAAGATAAAAGACTCAACACAGAACATTGTACAATGGCTCAGGATATACATCTTAAACATGCTTTCAAGATGTGTGTGACTCTTACTTTAGTCTTTGATACTGCTTTCTGGAATAACTGTTCTGACACAGTCAGAGCTGTCTCAGGGGAGTGACAGGACTTAGGCATTAAGTGTCTGAAGATGTTTGCATATATGTCAGTAGGGTGGAAGGAAGAGAAAATACTTTGCCTAAGTCTCCAAAACACTTGGAGGCTATTTTCACTCTTTTTTTTTTTTTTTTTTCTTATTTCATTGTTATTTCCCTGTAAAAACAAAACAAAAAAAAATTTGAAATGGATGTTTTTGTGTTTGTCAGCAGCTATCATTGTATTAATTGTTTGGGAACACAGAATCACAATTTCAGCTGGTGTAGTTCCGATGAAGCCTGGATAGTTTTATTGTTGTTTATCATTGTCAGTGCGTAACAGCTGAAGCTATGTAAGACATAGACTAGGGGGTAAGGGCAGGAGAGAACTGGGACATTACAGCCCATCCATCTGTCACAGAGCACATGAGTAAAAATTAAACTCATGGTTATACAACCTCTAGGTTACATTAGCGGAAATCTGTGCTGAAATAAATGTTAAATTATATTTACATGTGTGTGTAAAACAATAATATAAAATTAAAGTACACCTCAGATTGGTAACGTTCTGTGTGTAGAGTCTCAAAAGGAAGAAAATATTTTCATATGAATAATGAAAATATTTCAATGAATGAAAAATTAAAGATTGAGTTCTTGAAATTAAGCTATACAACTAAAAATTACTAGCAGTTTTGGGTCATGTTCAACACTCTATTTCAAATAATATAGTGAAAAAATTGTGTTAATTGTGTAAGAACATCTGGACTATTAAGGAAAAGGAAGGGTGGTACCCTTGGTGCCATTGCTTTCCCTTTTACTTCATTTTCCCTCACTATATGTTATTTAAACTTACTGTCTGTCTTCCAGTTTTCATACCAACTGGACTGAGTTTCTACACAAAATACTTTTTTTTTTTTTTAACAGAAAAATTGCTTGAGAATATTTAGTTTTATCTTTCCTTATTATATATATTATATCTTCCATATGCTCTATACCCATAATTAGAGTTTTTAAAAGCTAACCTTTTTAATAATAAATACAGTATGTCAAGGAAATGACATATGATTCAACTTAAAGATAATGAATAATTATAAATGATACTAATGGTACCTTAATGTTAATGTCATTCTGCTAATTTAATATGGCAATTAATTTTGCACATGAAACACATGCAGGTGCTTTGAATATATATATATTTTCAAATCTTCATTTCCTAACTCTCTTGATAGTTATTCTAATTTAGAATTAATATTGAGTAACCTTCATAGTAATTTTTAGTTTAATATGTTATTGTCATAACAACCACTGAACAGTTGGAGAACAGCTTCACATTAATATTATTTATGGTTATATCCATTAATTATATTTAGGATGATTTTTGTGAATAAACTGACTCCACCGAGGGTCTTAAGCTAACAAAATCATAACTTGGCTCATTTCCCACTTAAAGTGTATGTTCTGATCTTCTTTGTTTGTGAGGATATTGACTTGAAGACCTAGCAAACATGTTAAGCACCTGTCATCAGTGTTGTTTTGAAATTGAATTGGAGCTGATAGATAGAACTGCTTTAAAGGAAATTTATCCCATGTTGCAATATGATGAACAGTGTTATGTGCTTATTTAAAATGAGGTCAGATAACCTGTTCCCTATAGTCAAAATTCTAAGCTGTTGCTTAGAAAAAGATTACCCTTTTGCTCTTTTAATCCAAAGGATGGACTAAACTCTTTATGCATTTACCATCATGTCTTCACCGTAGTTAAGAAGGGTAAAGTGTTTAGCCAGACAAAATGCGCCTATTGATACGTCATGTAATACATATTAGGTATACAAAACTTGCATAGAACCATAGTCTGTTGGGGTACTATAATTGTACAAATATTAATGATGAACTAAATAGATATCAGAAGTTGAATCGTCTTCAAGATGACTTGGCAGCTCATTCTTTCTACACTCCATCTTCACTATACCCATAGGAACACTGAATGTTTAAATAAGATTGAGTGTTTATCTAGATTAAGATACATACAAGCCGTTATCCACTCACCATGTCAATCCCCATTCATTGTGTAAATATCATGTAGTCTTTCAAGCTGTTCACCTAGTTCTGTGGGTACCCTTTGGCCAAAGCCTTTTGTGACATTTCATTTGTGCCACTCTCCTAAATCCTTTCTACATCATCCCCCAAAAAAACTTTTAGTAGTAGAGATGAGGGTAACAAGATTTGTATAGTGCTATCCTAGAGCTCTTAAACCAGGAATGGATTTCTCTTTCCATTACAAAATACTGCCGCCTCTCACTTCCTTATTCTGCTTTATAGCTCATCTTGGTGTACTTTTTAGGTCAGAGACAATGACTAGGTTGTTTTGTTCTGTTTTGTTTTGCAATAAATTACTGAGATTGGATTGTAAGAGTGTTAGGACAAATTAGAAAGCAAGGAAGGAGGACAGAAGGAAGGAGGAAGGAAGAAAGGAAGAAGGAAGGGAGGAAAGAGGCCCAGAATATGTAAGAGAAATTTCTTTGCCCTCTGAGTTTTACACCTTTACAATGGGTCTTTTTAAAGGTGTAAAAAAAAAACTTGCCTTTTTGCTTGTAGCATTTTTAATTTCATTAAACAGAAATCTTTCTGAAATGTTTTGTGTCTGATCTGGGGTTGTTCTGTTGCCTCACATACATCATTTTCTCAGGTCTGTTTTTTCTGTATTATAATTATGCTTTTGTTAAAAATTAAAAAAAAAAAAAGGTATTTCTATACATCACAGAAATATTGTCAAGATTTTTTTTTTTTGTTAATACAAAGCATCTAGTATTTGTAGAAAACCACAATTTTTTAAAGGATGAAATAATAAAGTTTTGTTTTTTCAACACTGTTTAAATCAGATTAAATAAAGCATTGTCTTTCAAGCAGGCTGGAAAATATCTGAAGAATTTTCATCTTCCAGCAATCAGAAACATTGTTTGTTTATTTGTTAAAGCTGTTCTCAGTTACTCAGGCCTATCTGATAAAATTACCATCCTCTTTCGACTAACATCCCCTCTTAGGACATGACTGCACTGCTCAGTGAAGCACCTGACCTGAGCACTGTTGATCTAAGCAAGTATATTCACACAGTGTAGAAAAAAAGTATAGCTGTGTACAGTAGAGTTTATTAGCTTAAAAATAGTAATCAATATTACTTGTGCAGCACAGCCTGGACAGTCCTGCAGTCAGCAGGGGCCAGCTCATCTGTCTAAATTGCAACCATCAAAAACATTGCTATAGAGTTGAAGCTATCTATTTAGGATTACAGTTAACAGTCAAAAATAATATACATAGAAAGATGTGATTCATTGCTCTCCACCCAGTTCTGGTGTCTATAACACATGATACTCATTTTTCTCTCAAGTACATATGCTTTATCTTCACTTGCTGTAGGGGATGCATATGATTTGCCCTGATTATTTTTCAGGGCTGAAGCTAGGTAAGACTTTTTCAGTTGTGCTATTTGATCTGTTGACTGCTTTTTTTGTTGCTTCTATTGAGAACTCATAAGATAATTGTTTATTAATATATTTATTGGTTGTAATATATTAATGCTATTTATATTAACATTTATTAAAGGTCAGGGCATTGCATACAGCTTTATAGTGCAAAGGATCTGGTTAGGGAATTGGCTATAATTTTGTACATTAAACAATCTGGTTATGTTTAAAGAATCTTTAATAGATAAAGTGATTCTAAACAAAATAAAAACCCCACATTCTTAGTAATTGTTCACAGAACCACAGAATGGCCAACTTTTTTTTTTTTTTTTAACAAGGCACAATATTGCCTTACACAGAAAATTATTGGTTACTGAAGCTAGTTTTGATAAAGCAGACAAAACTAATCTTGGCAGTAGTAGAAGAGGCACTTGGAAACAAAAGTTGGTGTCAGAGTCAAATGACAATTTAATTTTTTTTATTTTTTTTTTTCCAGAAAGTCATTCCTGCTTTATGTTTTATTTCTTTCATATTCATTCTTATTTCATAATTGAATACTAAAAATGGAAATTTTTTAATCAGAATATCTTAAATATTTAATGGTGTAATCAAAACATCAATTTCAGGGGAAAATTAGGCCAGTGGAATAATACTGGATTTTTTAGTATGTTCTGAATCTTTAGTTTCAATTAGTATTTCCAAATCAACACATAATTTTAAGAAGAAGGAAGGTCTCTTATTCTTTTATTTTCAGATGAACACTGAATATTTTTATAACACACACAGAAGTAGGGGGTGTTATTTGGATATGATGCTACTCAGCTGCCCTGATCTTCCTGTATTACACTTTGAAGATGAGGAGACAGGGAATATTATTTAAAAATTTACAGTTCTTACCCTACCAGCTTTACTTTTTCTGTGCTGAGATATCTATAAATTGTGAAGTTTTAACACACATTTTTATACAGAAATGCATTCAGAAGATAATTAGGTATTATTTGGCAAAAAATTCCACTCTGAAGCTATGCTATTAGGACTGCAAGCTTACATTTGGTTTAACTTCATCAATGCTACTATAAAAGGTCAGAGTGAAGCAAAACATCTCGTCTATTGCTCCACATCCCTGACACATCATTCCATTAAAAAGCTGGCATGTAAAAGAATGCTGTTTTTCCTTTTATGGAGCAGACCTGTTAAATGACAGAGATTACAGCTAGCCAAAACACAATAACTGTTTTATTTCATCTTGCTATCCATAGACTACTGCTCCTTAAAGTATAATTTAATAAAGGAAAGTAGTGAAGAAGTGAAGGGTTTTAATGAGAGGTGATTTTTATTTTTTATCTATTTATTTATTTATTTTTGTGAAATGGCAGCAACCATTTTCTAGACGTGCTGTTTGGATGCAGCTTTTAAACCTCACTGAAAATATAAACCCCAGTTATCTTAGTTTAGGTATATTAAATATTTAAGACATTAATATCAAATTATCAATAGCTGCTTTAAAAAAAGGGCACAATAAAATGAAAATTACTCTGAAGTCATAAAAGACACCAATGCCTACAATGAAAGCTTGAAGAGCTTTTCAATTCAACACTATAGTTTATGTAGCAGTCTAGTACTAATTGTATTCCTCCCTCCACAAGAACTCTTCACATTTTACAGCTTATCAGAGTATGTAGAAATACAGTAGTTCTCTAATATGTTTGAGACCTAGTAGATTGTCATATGACACCTCTTTCTTCACAAAATTTATCTCAGAATAACTTAATGAAAAGCTTTTAGATTATACAGCCCCAGCTGGTTTATCAAATAACACTCAGATTCAGACAATACATTTGCCTTCTAGAAAATACATTTCTAAAGAAAAGTGCTTTAATACATTAGGAAATATATTGCTAAGGTAAATATCTAACCTCTTGTTACAATTTTCATAAGTCTGAAGATATCTGAGACATTCGCATCGTCATCAATGATACAATAAAGATGATATGATGAAAGAATTACACCCATATTGAGCCATGACTGGATTCAAACATGTGGCACTTCTATTTTTGCAGTAAAATCCTATTCCTTGTGCCTTCTCCAACACTCAGAGTTGGGTCTTTGCCTGTTGTATGTGTATATTATCCCACTGAATGATCTTTATTTCAGATGAGAAATGACGATATATGAGAAAACTATTTCACCTACCCAGTGATATGTATATCTGTAACTTTTTTTTTTTTTTTTTTTTTTTTTTTTTTTAAAGCTTAGAAGAGAGAAATAGCTTTTATGACCCTTCTGGAAGTGTAATAGGAGGAAGAAACTGCTGGTGAGCAAGGACTGACCTATGCTTTCCATAGATGTCAGTTTCAAGCATGTCTCCATAAGGAAAAGATCTGAGTTCTGTGGGAAATCCCTGTAGCTTTGGCTTATGTGGATAAGGATCTACAGTTTAATCTTCTCAGGAATTTGTTATGTTTTTAATTAGGTTTTGGATATACTTGGAATAAAATGAACCTTTGAGTCTGTTTAGATTTTATTTTGACTCTAGAGTTACTGACTTCCTTGCATATTTTTAACTTGATTTATTAATTTTAATAAAAAATGGGAGAAAACATTTGATGATTTATGTACATATAGCCACTTTTACTATTTGAGTAGCTAGAATTTACAAATGAAGTTGAGATACAAGTTTCATAATGTATTATTTACTTATTTGTTTGCTTATTTGTTTTTTTCTCATTTGCTCAATGGTTGCAGCATGGTGAAATAGGCCTGTCAAGTGAAACACTGATATTAGAATCTAAGCTACCTCAAGTTTTGGAGAGCAAATCTCAGCAAAAAAAAAAAAAAATCTTCATTGAAGGAAAAACATATGTTTCTTCTGATGTTTTCATAACTGCATACTGAAGACTAAGGCCTTGTGCCTTAGCAATCAAACATTCTGGGGATTATAGTGAAGATGAAAAGGAAGGAATTTCAAACTAATCAAAAAGTTTATGTAAAGACCATAGCTCGTCTTGCATAAAAGCTTTGGGAGAAAATATAATAAAGATATTTTTAAAAATAACTTCTAAAGTTATCTATGCCTTTGTTACTGTTTATTCTTTAAAGCAGATGCATTTTGAGTAGTTTTATTTTGGTAGACTTTATACAGAGTTGTTTACATTGTCTTAAATGCAGTCTTTAGTTAATAATAGCAAGATCCTTCTGTACGTTATTGAAAGAGACATGCTACTAACCTAGGCCTCTGACATGTAAATGAGATTTAATGAAGAGTCAATAGGCTTTGTAATTTCTGTAGAATATACATGGATAGGAACCAATTACATAAGGTCATTAGGAAGGGAAATACCAGTCAACTGTAAGCATACACTGAGGTAGCATTTGACACTACTCGATTCTTTGATAACTGATATTAAAGAATAAAGAACTCAGGAACTCACAGGCCAAATCCAGAAATGCAGCTGCTACATCTGCTGCAGCTATTTTGCACCACAGCCACAACACAAAGAACACATAAAGCCAGTTTAAAAAGCTCTTTAGGCTTATGGCCAATCTTCTTCGCAGGAAAAGCTAGTATATTTTGACAGTCCGGTCCATAAACTCTGCCTATAACCATTCATAGAATCTCCTCAAATATTCTCTCCCTTTCCTACTTACATTAGAAATGAATACCCCTTTCTCTTCTCTAAATATGCAACTGAATGCACGGAAAATATGAAATGGTGCTGTATGAAAAATCTCTCCTACAGTTAGCACTGTAGACATTAAAACCCTTTGTCTTCCCTAAATTAACATTTTCACACCCAATTGCATTATGTGTATAATACGAGTAGTTGTTACTCATGTTATGTTTTCCATGGTTTATCATTATGATATTAATAATTCCTGTTTATTATGTTTTTATTCATTCCCGTTTCTTAACTTTTAAGAACCATTTACTGTTTTATTACCTGAATGAGAGCATGAGAGGGTTTGTCTAGGGAAAAAAAAAAAAAAAAAAAAAAAAAAAAGCTTTTGGTCAATTCTCTCTGTAGCTTTCTCCTTTGAAAAAAATTACAGCAGTATGAGTACATAAACATATGGCACCTCTTTGATTCCTCATACATTTAGATAAACTCTACAGCATATCATAACACTTTTCAGATTAGGGAATGAATAGAACTTTGGAGATAATCACAGTAACACCTAATATAAGCCATGTGAAATCCTACCCCTCTTCCATTTCCATCTGATTATCTGTGCCAAGTAGCATCAAGCCAAGATCAATGGTTTGGCTATTTCTTAATCTATTTAATGTGTTGAATAGCGATAAGCTCGTAGAGATCATATTTGCTTGGCAATGAGTGATATTCCTAGCAGAATCCAAAATGTATTGCCTTACATTTCATATACAACATTTGTAGCCTTATCAAAAGAAGATATCAAGTCAGTTCCCACTATTCAGTAGAATAAATTATATGGCTTTAATTCTTTACTAAGTAAATAATATATGATGTCATTTTATGTTTTGCCCAGGGCCAATATCTTAGTGGCAGACATAGGTTATTCTGTGTCCTTTTTAAAGTATTAATCCAACAATAGCTTTCTTCCCATCCTCTGATTTCCCCAGTGTTACAATGCTTACTGAAAGTTGGTGTTAATGTGCTCCTCAGAAAGCTTTTTAAGAATTCCTTATGGTAGGCTACAAAAATTACTGGTTTTGGAAATACTCTGAGAAACTGCTGTTAAGGTCCCTTTTATATACTCTTAGATACTGCTAGGATATGAATTATTTTTTTCATTGGTATAACAGTTTTACACCAAGATTTTTCTTACATACAGAAGAGTGAAAATTATGAAAAAAATATTTTTCCTTCCTTAAAACGTTTTCTTCCTTCATACATGTTATTACAGTAATAGACTTTTGACTCCTTTTACACGTGGAGTAAAAAAAACAAGTGGAAAAATAGCATACAATATAAATGTACCTATAAACATATTTATTTATGTACATATATCTGTATACATATATGTTGATAAACGTATGTAATAAACATACCCATAATCCACATATAGATATGTAAATATGTGTATAAACAAAGTCAATGTATTGCACAAAAATACATAATTTTATAGTTGCCTTAACATTGGTCTCATCTCTTTCTGCACTTCTGGAAGCTTATGCTCTTGATTTTTGCTCACTTTTATACTTTTTCATTTTTTTCATTCATTTAATGTTTAGTTTTACATCAAAAGCTGCTGTATCAATTTGTAATAAACCAAAATGCATTATTTTTGCATTTGACACATCAAATGAGCATATTAAAATCACAACACCGATGAACATGATCAAATCAATTTTATTTAAAAAAAAAAAAAAAGAAAATTGAACTTTCATCCTACCACTCTTAGTTCAACAAACTTTTCAAAATTATTTTTGACAAAAAGTTTTATTGGTCTCATGTTATTACAAAACAAATGCATAGGTGCCAGTCCAAGTGTGACAACTTGTAAGGTTAAGATAAAGCAATTTGGTTTTGAAAAACATATAGTACATGGTTTTAAAAATAAATCTCAATCAGTTTGTACCTCTAAAATACTGAATTACCTAAAGAAAATGGTGAGAACTTGGTGTAGTTATATAGTTATTAGTACTTTTTAGAGTACATCTTTGATAGATCCAAAACATAAACAGGTTCATTTTGTGCATAGAAGTGGAATTTCAACTAATTATTTTTAAAATAAAAGGTTTTCTTGTTATTCTTTAAGACTGAATTTGATTCTACATCATTTGTTAGAGAGAATGTTTTAATACTGACGTAGCCTTCAATAAGACCACTTATTCTGGAGCATTCCTTCCATTTTTCAAGTATTCTTACGTTTTCATCCCCAGAAACTACCAGATATGTTTTAAGAATAGGAAAACCCTTCTCTCTTTTGTCGTTAATATTTTGGTAGGAATTAATATCCTTGCTTTCCAAAAGAGAGTTATCAGCTATAGTCTGATGTCCTAGACATGTAAAGCAACTTGGTAAAGTTTTTACATTCAGGAAATGATTGAAGAAGCTGTAAGCTATGTCACCTCCTTCACACTATGTAAGATCAATGATGCTGCATAATGCCAGCCAAGCGATTTCACTGAGTGACAAGTGACAACACCTGAATAACAACGAATATCTTGGCAAATACACAGTAATGAAATACGTGGCAAAACTCTAAATTATTAGTTTTTCATGCAATGTGATTAGTTAGGTATGTACTGTGAATACCTTGTGTCAAGATAGTGTGTCTAAAATTAAGTTGTGGCTCAGTTGACTTTGCTGAGTGATAAGCAACTAAGTTGATTATCATCAAGTATCCCAGTTCTATTTGGCATATGGTATGGTAAGCAATGTGTATGAATTTGGTGTACAATTATATGTATGACACTTGTTTTCTTCTCTACGTAAATCCTTTGGTATAACTAAATAGAATACATATAGAATGCGTTAGTTCTCAAGCATAACTAATGCTTTCCTTTTCAAATAAGCAAAAAGGGAAAAAATAAAATAAAAATGAGAAAAAAAAGAGAGAGAGACAGTTTCTCCAAGTACACCTCTGAACGTTGCTTCCAAACCCAATTCAGCATACACTGTAACAGTGCTGAGGGTTAAAGATGTGGAAAGTGGAATCTGATTTTTAAAATAAGATAAGAGGTACTGTAGTTTACTCAGTAACCACTGAGAGAGTCAGTGGATCTCAGTATGTCACAGAATACAACGCAGAGAACTAATCTTAAATGGAACTCTGATATAATTATTTTAGTTAGGACAGAAGTTATTTATGTGTGTTTTTATTTTAGCACATAGTTTGTATGAGAATATGTTCCCAAATTGTAAATCAGTTTGGGTAAACCTAGATTAATTAACAAATCTATGCAGAATTTGACTAATTGGTTTAGCTTTATAAACAGGAAAAAGTCCCACTTTAACTAATTAGGCAAGTGGTTAAAAATGGTTTCTAGGAATTAGAAAACACAAATTCATGTCTCTTGTCCAGTTAGCTTCAGAAACTAGGTTTGAGTCAAGGTTCCCCATATCTAAATTGACAAGATGAATTTATTTATTTATTTATTTATTTATTTATCAAGTATGTCCACAATCCAGATTAGATTCTGTAAACTTGCATTCATTTGTCCATAAGGATGGGATTTGATCTGATATTAAAGTATATATGCTGAAATCTTCCTTTAGCTCTTTATAGATGTTTAAACTCTTTCTATAATACATGGAGATGAGACTCAATTAGAGTGCCCTCTGAAACACTATAGGATATCTAAAACATCTACATAAGGCTAGTAAGTAACAAATCAGGATTTAGGATAACCTGCACTGGTTTGGAGTAGACAATTAAGTTAAGGAACACCCATAAGGAACATCAGGGTTCATAACTTTGTTCATAACAATCCCATGCAATGCTACAGGCTTGGGGCAGAGTGGCTAGAAAGATTTACAGTGGAAAAGGATCTGAAGGTGCTGGTCGATGCTCACCCAAATGTGAGCCAGCAGTGTGCCCAGATGGCCAAGAAGACCAACAGCATCATGGCTTGTGTCAGGAATAGGGTAACCAGCAGGACCAGGGAGGTAATTGTTCCCCTGTACTCAGCTCTGATGAGGCCACGTCTTGAGTACAAGAAAGAGTGTCCAGAGAAGGGCTACGAAGCTGGTGAAAGGCCTGGAACACAAGTCCTATGAGGAGTGGCTGAGCGAACTGGTCTGGGGGAGTCTTAGGGGAGACCTTATTACACTCTACAACTACCTGAAAGGAAGCTCTGGGGAGCTGGTGGTCAGGCTCTTCTCACAGATAATTAGCAATAGGACCAGAGGCAATGGCCTCAATTAGTGCCAGGGGATGTTTAGGTTGGAAATTAGGAGAAATTTCTTCTCAGAAAGAGCAGTCAGGTATTGGAATAGGTTTCCCAGGAAAGTGGTGGAGGGTAGACATCCCTGGGGGTGTTTTAGGAAAGTTTGGATGTGGTGCTTATGGACATGATTTAGTGGGTGATACTGGTGGTAGGGGGATAGTTGGACCAGACGATCTTGGAGGTTTTTTCCAACTTTAAAGATTCTATGATGGTCTTTCAGATGTTTACAACACCTAAAATTATTTCGTAAGCAATATGCTGTTAAATGACAACAGCATTCTGGTAATCAGTCCGGTGGTGGTTCTATCTTGTACATAGTGGACAGAGTAAATTATACATATTAAACCTACTAAGGCTGCCAAATGACCCTAGAGCACTGAGTTTAATGCCATTCAGATACCAACTTAACATCACGTTTGATGAGGGGATTGAGTGCACCCTCAGTAAGTTTGCAGATGACACCAAGTTAGGTGCGTGTGTCAATCTGCTCGAGGGTAGGAAGGCTCTGCAGGAGGATCTGGAAAGGCTGAACCGATGGGCTGAGGTCAACTGCATGAAGTTCAACAAGGCCAAGTACCAGGTCCTGCACCTGGGGCGCAACAACCCCAAGCAGAGCTACAGACTGGGAGATGAGTGGTTGGAGAGCTGCCAGGCAGAGAAGGACCTGGGAGTATTGGTGGATAGTTGGCTGAATATGAGCCAGCAGTGTGCTCAGGTGGCCAAGAAGGCCAAGGGCATCCTGGCTTGTATAGGAAACAGTGTGGCCAGCAAGTCTAGGGAAGTGATTGTCCCCCTGTACTCAGCTCTGGTGAGGCCGTACCTCGAGTACTGTGTTCAGTTTTGGGCCCCTTGCTACAAGAAGGACATGGAGGTGCTTGAGCGAGTCCAGAGAAGGGCAACAAAGCTGGTGAGGGGTCTGGAGAACAAGTCCTATGAGGAGTGGCTGAGGGAGCTGGGCTTGTTCAGCCTAGAGAAAAGGAGGCTCAGGGTCGACCTTATCGCTCTTTGTATGTACATTAATGGAGGCTGTAGTGAGGTGGGGGTCGGTCTATTCTCCCACGTGCCTGGTGACAGGACAAGGGGGAACGGGCTAAAGTTGCACCAGGGGTGTTCTACTTTTACGGTTGTGAGATGTTGGAATGGGCTGCCCAGGGAAGTGGTGGAGTCACCATTCCTGGAGGTCTTTAAAAGACGTTTAGATGTTGAACTTAGCAATATGGTTTAGTGGAGGACTTGTTAGTGTTAGGTCAGAGGTTGGAGTCGATGATCTTGAGGTCTCTTCCAACCTAGACAATTCTGTGATTCTGTGATTCTGTGATCTAGACAGAAAAACTAGATGTTGCGATGGATTTGAGAATTTATTCACTACTTTATATTTGAGAAAATTTGCAGAAAATAGCTGTTGATTTAAATTCCTTTAACGTCATTAAACTGTACTAGATTAGAAAAAAAAATAAAAATGACCAGTCTAGTGTCTGACAGTCATCAGTAGTGGAGAACCCACCAGTGGAGAATCCCAGAGAGCAAATTATAATGTAATAAGTATTTTCTTATGGTTTAGAGTGTTTTGTACTGCAGACACTTCCTGGGATGAAGGGTAGGTCCTTGGAAATATTTTTCACTAGATTTTTATTGAATGAAATTGTTTAAATTAAAACTATTACCCACATCACAAATTAATAAACAAAAAGAGAAGAAGATTATTCAGTGCATGTGCACAGTGTGCATGGACCTTTTTTACCTTTTTTATATGGAACAGAGTTACATTTTATGTTTTGAATCACCACAGAAGATGAAAAATATAAAAAGATAAAATCAATGGCCATTTGTTCAAACCTTTTTTCAGCAATACAACATCATGGACAAGTACCATTCAGGTTTAGTATCCAGTGCATTCACAAATAAGATTAAGTTTAAATAATGATGCTTCAGGGAAGTAAGGTAAAAAGGAATTTCTGTAAACAGTTAGGAGAAGTCAATAAGGCAAAAATAACAAAGTAGTTCACAGCCCTTCTCAACACATCTCAGAGGAACAGGGTAGGAGCCCCACATAAATAAGTTCATACAAATTGAGAATTCTGTATTTATCTCATTTTTCAGTGTTAGAGAAGCTACTGAGATGAAAGGATATTATCTTGTGTAGTATGATTTACCTGTACGCTAAACTTGTGTGTTTTTTGCTGTGTTTTTCGTTAGTTTTTATTCATTTTTCTAAACCATTAGTTTAATAAAAATATTTACAATTCCAATTTATCTTTTCATCATTTTTTTTTTACTTTAGGGTGGATTTTATCAACATGCAAATAAATAATTCAGAACTTGCTAGAGACTGAAATAAAGATTTGATAAGGAAAAAAAAAAAAGCTAAGGAACTTCTACATACAGGCAGCTTTTTTCTCAGCTTCTAGCTCCAGCGAATGTTATAATAACTTGAAATAGTACTTTTAAAGATTCATCATGTTTGCTACTGGTTTTACATCTCACACTTTATTTTATTTTATTTTTTTTCCTGTGAACCTAAATTTGTTGTTGAGATCTTTCTGTTTAGGATAGTGTATTCATACTGACTGAGATTATTAAAAATAGAAACAAACAGGTAGTCTCCAGGTATTTCAGACTGAACAGATGTCTGCAGAAGCAGATGAGTGTGTCATGAACTTTTGACAAGGGCCTGTCCATTAAGCCATCAATTGAATGGATAAAAGGTGCTCAGAAATCAGCTTATAGATAGACCAATCATATCTAACTCTGATCTCCTAAAGGGTGGGTGTCTGTAGTCATTGATGAAACACAATTGCTTATCATCAGTGGGATGATTTACCATTAGGAAATGCCAATCTTATTGTGGAATGGGTCACACTAAAATCTCCCTTTCCCCTCTTTATTCTCTATTCCTGACTGTCCAGCTACAGTGGACTACAGTTACGTACACGTAAGTCACAGGTGACATGTCAAATGAGAAATATAGAGACTGGAATATATACTATACTATACTATACTATACTATACTATACTATACTATACTATACTATACTATACTATACTATGCCATACTATCCTATACTATAATGGAATATCCAAAATGTTCATAGAGGGATAGTAGGAGGTCTCTGAGAGACCATTGAGAGACACCTTTCTGGAGAGGCAGCTAGAAGCAAGCTGAAATATCTTACATTAACTCTGAAATTATGGTGACAGAATATTCACTTTTAAGGAAGGATTCATCTCCAGATTACAGGCATCTGATTTGGGGCACAATTTCTGAGCTCCTACTAGAGTCATGGAAGATAGATTCTAGTCAAAACTGGATAACTGCAGTCAGTTGGTCTGCAGAATGACACTGAGGCACATCACCAGTAGGAGATTTGAGAGATGCCAGAGACCTCAGTGCTTGTGATGGCTTCATCCCATAATAAACTCTTCGACATTTTTATTTATTCCTTTAGATTTGGCCTGATTCAAAGAACTTCCACCCCCACATAACTACTTTCCTTTCTATATACATACAATGTAAATTTTGAGATATTCACTCCCAGCTACAAAATTTGAATTAGATCTTGCTTTTTTCATTTTTGTTTGCAAAACAGTTTTCAACAGATCGCTGCATTGCAGTGATTGGAAGATCTAAAAATGTGTTATGGTTGGTGTTATTTTAAATAATTCTCTAATAAGAAAAATATTTATATCCTATCAACATTTTAAGAAACCTTATGCACTGCTGATGTTACCATGCAAAATAAATTATTTGAAAAATGGTGCATTTACTGCTCTTTTGAAATGAAAATTGCACAACAAAGCCATGTTCACAAGTCCTTTCTCCTGAGCAGTTGTTCCACAGAATAACATGGGAAATACTGCAGACAGATAGATTATTCATGATCATCTCCATGCAATACACTTGATTTGTGAGAAGTTTTTTCTACATTAACGTCATGTGCTTGAGCTGTAGGCCTCAGGACTTTACCCTGTGACATTATCAGGATGGCTGTGAGGAACAAGATTGTTCAAGTGAAAAACGGAAAAGCCTTTAAGACTTACCCTTTTTTCTGTCAATCTTTCATTATGTTCTGACTGAAAATGAAGTATGAAGAGGAGAAACTGAGCATCTGAAGGAGGAGAAATACCAAAGGAAAGCATTACAAAATATTTGAGTCATATTTCATCTCAATGTAACTTTGTTCTCTCCATGATTGTCTTTTCATCTGTATTAAAAATTAGAACAGATTTCTGCCACTCTAAAGGGAAAACGATACAAACAAAAACCTTTTCAGAAGTTGTTGATGAAAATAAAGGCTGTAATCCAAACTTCTGGTTAGTACTGATGTAAAAACATTATGCAGCATAGATCGAGCATACACGGTTCTAGAAAAGACCCTATCAATTTTAAAGTAACCTTTTGTTTCACAAAGGTTTTAAGAGAATGCCTATCATATGGGGTACACTAATACACTTTGCACACTCCTTACAAAGGCTGAAAAGTTAAAGGGTACCTTCTGAAATGATTATCTGCTTAACTGAGGATAAATTTAACTTTAATCTGATAAGACTTATAAAATAGAGAACTAATATTAACAGTAATATTAGTTTTGGAATGGGAAACAGTGGAATTAAAGCCTGAACCTTGATGCACCAAAGAGCTTCTATTTGTACTACAGAATACACGAGTTCACAGTCTGAGAAACATATTTTAACAACAATTAGAAATTAAAATGTTTGTAAATTACAAAGGTCCTGTTCTCTATTTTGGAATTTAGTTTACACTTAAGTATTATTTACTACACTGCTGCTTGTGTCAAGAGATGGAAAAAAATTAATACAGATTTGAAAGGGAAAGCCTGAGCGTATGTTTTCCACAGCAATGGAGAGAACTGCTGACATCTGCCTGACTGAGTTCCTTACTTTAAAGTTCATTACTTTATTGGTGTTTGGATTTTATTGTACTTATTTACAATATATAATATGTTTGCACAGCTATATTCATTCCTAAGTGTCATTTTATTATTTAAAGTGGAAGTAAGCAAACAAATGGAATTTATCCTTCTAAATTAGAAATTGAATTATTTTTCAAAAAAGTAAAGGATTAAATACATTTCAAAATACCATGAAAGATGAAAGCTGGTTAAAGGACTCTAAATACAGCCTCTTGTGGAAGGAATTTCTGTTGCTAAGCAACAAAACCCACAAAGTGCTAGGTTCATAAAATGCTGATTAATTAATATACTTAGTAGATTGTGAATAAAGCTGTAAGCTGTAGTTGCAAGGTTATATTAAAGAAGCAGGTGAAAAAATTTAAGGCAGCAACTTCAACATTCACTCTAAATCGGAGCCCATGACCAAACTTCCGTTTCTTCTAGTAGGGAACTAAAAGCTGGGCACTAATGTAAATTTCAGTCTAAACGTGTAATGTTGAACATTCAATACTGTGAAAGCTTACTATAAAAGACAAATCCAGATGATGTGAGTTATGAGAATTGAATGGTTACAAAAGTTGCCAAGAATCTGGTTAGAAATACCTGATTTCTGATTATTAATGAAATAACAAAATGAATAAAAGGTCGCAATTTTATATATTTATTTTGCACTCTGTTGCTGATCAAAGCTGAGTACTGGTAAGTATTTTGGGGGTGGGATTTTAGCAAAGCAACATGAAATTCAATTGAAAATAATGGTCTGTGTGTGAAATAAGGCTTGGATTAACTGGTCATTTAATGAAACTTTTTTTTTCTATCTTTTTTTTTTTTTAAATATTATTCATGTTGAAGTTGGGGAACAGTTCTGGACATCAGGAAGTGGATTTGTGAATCTTTGAGTTTATAAAGCTGTCATAGTGTAGTTCTCAATTGAGATAAGTGAGATTGTGATGAGAGCTGAAGCCATATACTTTCTGTATTTAAATTTAATTGTCCTGCAATCAGAAAAACAGTCCACTGATACTTCTGTATTGTGCTAGATATTTGAGTATGGATCTTTATCATCCTGCTTTCTCACCTTTACTGCTTCTATTATAGTTTACATTTCCTACTAGTTATAATTTATTTGCTGGAGGAACTATAAGCTTCTCATCAATTTCATGGTGTATGTAATAGTCGTTAATATTCATGGAAGAGGACCACTCATCCTTTTGTCAAATATATATGAATAGATTTCCTTGGGTACTTGGTTTTAGGTATCTAACTGCAATAAACTTTAAAGGGGACTTGTAAGACATATTGACTTAAATCCTTCTGAAAATCAAATACTATACATAAACTATATGGCAATGTTATTTTCATTTTTATTAATTATTTTTATTTGCTTGTCTAAATTAGCAACTTTAACGTAGACTGCTGCACAAAATTATCTTATGAGAACAAAACAGAACTTCTGCAGCCACTTGAACTTTTATTTTTCCACTCTAGAAATAGCCAGAGCAACGTGCATTGACTTAAAACATTACCGCAGCTACAGCATTAGCTGAGTTGGCTGTTTCCAACTCACTAGAACTCTGTTTATTATGTGCTTGAGAGACTTGGGAGCTGCAGGGCAGTGGGTGTGGGTGTGTGAGGGGTGGCTGTGTATGAAAGGCAAATGTGAGATAAGCAAAGATGGTATTCCCTTTCACTGGAATCTGTCCCTAATTGCTTTGCCTTTTTGAAATAAACTTGCACTGCTTAGTTCTGCAATCCTTACTCCTGCCGAGTTGCACTTAGTTGTGAGAGAAGGCTATGAAGAATATGAAGGATATGAAGAAGAATACTCAGAAGAATACTACTACTCAGGCTGAATCAAACACACAGGAAAAAAGTCCTGAAAGATGTGATGTTAGAACTGTAAGTAGGATATCTCCCTTTCCAGGATTTCTGTGTGAAAATGAAAGTTTAATGAGATTCATTTTCATCATATTGACGTGATAAGTCAGTCACAAATAAAGTAGGCAAGATTTAATTAAAACAAAAAAAAAGAAAAGAAAAAGAAAAAAAAAGAAAAAAAAAAGAAAAAAAAATGATAAAGCTAGAACACAATGATATACTTTGCCCTGAAGCTTTGGAAAGGAAGGACACTGTTGACTGAATCAAATAGTCTGTTCTCACTACAGTTTTAATAAATAGTACTGCTTTGTAAACATCATTTATGAGATGAAAAATAAACTGCAGATAGGGCAATGATTCCTTTCTGGGGTATATCTCCTTACTGGTTCCATTTTTTTTGTTAATATATTTGATATGCCATAGTGTATAATAATGAGCATAATATAGCAATTACTTACTTATTAAATAATTACCCATTATCTTTATGTTTTTAAACAATGTTGACCTCACTTTTTATTAGTAACTTTAGTATACTGTATTGTGTTGCATATTTATTAATATTCCATAAACTGAAACAGTAGGAAAACGCACAGGTTCCATAAAGATGGAACAAGGAATATTGCTAGCTCTGACAATCAATGATGTTTTGCCTACAGTAATTACATTACTGTTTATATACCGTTACATATTTATACTATATACTATATACTATATACATACTATATTTATATGTATTCTTTTATATATATATATATATATAGGCATATATATTATATTTTTGCAGAACTTCAAAGTTCCTTCAGAAACTGATCCTCCTTGTATTAAGCTGCATAGAAATAAGTGGTAAGAAGAACCTGTTGTGCAAGTTTGAAAGCATAAGGTTTAAAGTTTTATTTCTGCTATGGAAGTAACAGAAATGGACCATGATATCAGTTCATGGTAGCACAGTCCAGAAAAGCTAACAATACCAATTCTGGATCGATATACATTATCAATATATTTGTTCCTGCTTTCTGATTAAATGTGTGAGAATCTATCTCAGCAGCATTTTTTTATTATTATTATTATTTTTATTTTTAATGTAACTTCCTTACATAAATCAATGAGTGGTTTGTGGAGATTTTGTTATATGAACCAAATAAAATCTTTGAAAGAGAGAACAATATGTTAAAATAAATTTGTTCTGAGAAAAGAACACTTTGATACTGGAGACAAGCAGCACAGCAGGAGCTTAAACAAACAAAAACAACCTTGGTGTTTGCTATTCTCTGGTGACAGCTTTGTGGAGGGCATCTAGCAGTTAGAGAGCAATTTAAGAGAAGGATCTGGCAGCATGTAGCATCACAGTATCACAACAAAGGAAGGAAATGATATCTTTGTACTTCCCCCCCCCCCCCCCCCCCCCCCTTGAAATCCAGAGTGATAGTCTCTGTTTCTGCATTGAAATTATCTATCTGGGGAGTGAGTGGAGGTGGGAAGTTGGTTGTTTTTGTACTATCATGCATTAAACTTACACTCAAGGGATTCTTCTGCCCTTCTGGAATTCTTTGTATTGGTTTGGTTTTTCCAGAGTCACTCGATAAAGAATTAGCAGGTGGAAAGCTTGAAATAGAGAGACATTCCCCAGTGAGGGAATGTCTCAGAGGCAGAGACACAATGTTCCTTATTTTTTCCCTCAGGCAAGAAAAAGTGGATGACCAGGGGGGAATGGTGAAAATGTGGACATACTTCTCACTGGAACACTAAAAACATTATCCCATTTTGCATCACTCATTTACTTTACAAAAACCATTGCTTTCCTTCATGTGTTGCCAATCCTCCCTCAGCACAGGGGACATAATGTGATTCCCTGCAAGTAACAGCTCTGTTTATGAAATACCAAGGAAGAAATTTCTTCTCCTCATCTCACAGGTTTTCACCTGGTACCTTTGCAAGATCTTTGCCACCACAGACCTCTCACATAATGCAACACAGCACTGAAATACTACCCACTGTTGATATCTCATCTTCAATAATTGCACAGGTATGCTGCATTGCTGCCTGAACTTTTATGGTTTTGTTCTCTTCTGTTCTTGCTTGATTTCCTTCCTCAGATGTTAGCAGCTGAGGACACACTGCCTAAAGGATCATTACTTCTGAATAAATACATCTTCCCTGTAGTAACACATACCTTGCCCACTTCTGTGTTATGGTTAGAGAAAAAAAAAAAAAAAAAAAAAAAAAAAAATAAATGTCATTTGCAACAAGCAGGGTGCTACTTTTGTAAATAAACAAATAAATACATTTTACACAGTGCTTTGTTAGAACTCAAGGCATACAAGCAAATTTCTTCCATGATGCTGATGACTTCAGTCCCATTGATGCTGCCACAATTTTGAGATAGTTCTTGAGTTTATTGTAAGTATCAATTACATAACTGAGTCTTATAATATCCTTTCATATAACCTTTTAACAAGACTTCTTATGCATTGCTATTTTTTCTTCAGTTTTGCAAACACTGAAACAACTAATGTCAGAGACAGTATATTTTATGCATTACAGAGATAGTCACTCCCTTTAATTTCAGTGACATCGAGGTGAAGCTTTTACAGGTGCATCAGATGCAGGTGCCCAGGTGCTGGCATCAGGGGTTTCAGGGCTTCTCTGTGAGGAGAGGCCAGGGCTGCTCCATGTCAAATAGCTGGTTCTGGACACAGCCACAGAGAAGGAAGAATAATCAGGAAGAAAGGAGTGAAGCTGATCTTGGGAGGAAGGGAGGCAGTGCTCTGTTTAGTTTGGGCTTTATTTCTCATTATCCTACTCTGCTATTAATTGGCAATAAATTAAATTAATCTTCCCCAGGCTGAATCTGTTTTGCCCATGATTGTAAAATACCCAATGTTAAGTGTTAGAACTGATGAACAGGTCTAAATATTATTCAGTCATATTTAAGAATGTTTAGATAGGTATTTATATCACAATTCTGCAATTACAAGGCTTAACTTTAAACACCCTTTAAACACCATTAATAGTTTAATTAGATAACAAGACTGTTAGAATATTTTAAATTAAGCACAACTATCGGATTTTGTGAGCTTAGATGTTAGAATTTTAAGTGTTTTTTTTTTTTTTTTTTTCCTTTTTTCCTTTCCTTGGTTATTTTAATTGCATATCTAAAAAAATAATAAAATAATAATAATAAATAACAGTAACAGGTAGAAAATTAGTAATTACATTACTCTGTAAACTGTTAGTGGTCTACTGAGATCTTAGCAAAGAAGAGAAAGTGGAAGAATCAGAGACAAGAAAGCATGTTCACCTGCATTTGGCCTTCCTTTGTAAGGTCCAGTGTTTTTATTCAGTGAAGCAGGAACAGGATAAAGATGCCCATGGGAATCCATTTGTCTGCTGGGAGCAACAGAAAGCCAATTTAAAGATTTCTGCCTGTCTCTATTGTTATACTTTAAACTCAAGATGATTCAGAGAAAATTTAGCATCAGGTCTGAAGCATAAAACCACAAATGTGCCAGTTTATGACTTGAAAAAGCAATAGGTGTGTAACTTTAAGTCACCTCCACCTCTCCTTTTTTTTTTTTTTTTTTTTTGGGGGGGGGAGGAGCGTGTTATTTTGGGGTATGTTTGTATGTTTAATTAATATTACAATATAAATATATTCAGAAACAGAACTGTAGTGGCATGCTGTAAAGTGCTATTAGAAAGTGAATAACATGATGCCCTCACTCATCTGTGGAATATAGCATGGTTCTTGGAAATCTATTCTTTTATCTATTTTTCCCTGTCCTGCTGCTATTTTTGCTAGTCAGGAAAAGACTTGCATCCCATATCATCTTCCATTTAGAAGCCTTTTTGTTGTGGGTTATACTCAATGATTTAGCTAGTTTGTTGTAATGCTTGGCAGAGCATCCTCAGGCTTATTTTCACAGCTAAGCAAGATTTTGTTAGACGGTCTCTGAATTCAAAGTCTTATTCAGAAAACTCAAGAGGAAAAAAATGCTGATTCTTTGGAAAACACTGTATTGTACTTATTGAGCTAAAAAGGCAATCTTCACTTAGGATGATGTGAATAATTTATATAACTTTTTGCTATAATTTTTAAAGAAAACTAACTATTTTTTGAATGTAGTATTATGACAATAAAACATTATAAGTTTCTTCTCTGATGTGGCATTAGCAATTGTAAGCAAATGTTGATGTTTTAACATTATGCACATCCTTAGTGCTCTGACTGTTGTGCTGTAACACATAAGAAAGACACTGTCCTGTGGAACACTAACTGTGGAAAAAGAAAGAAAGAAAAAAAAAGGGGATGGGGAGAGTGAAAAAAAAAAAAAAAAAAAAAAAAAAAGTGAAGTAAATAGAGCAAAGCATTCCTTATGAAAGAGCTGGAAAGGTATAACAAGCAACCTTTGCATGTCAGTCTAGTCTGACTCCTTCTGACTTTAACACTGCTTTCTATTAAAAGAATCATTCATGAGGGATAGAATCCTTTTATAGACCTTCAGGACCACATTTTATTTTATTTTATTTTATTTTATTTTATTTTATTTTATTTTATTTTATTTTATTTTATTTTATTTTATTTTATTTTATTTTATTTAACAAAAGCTGGTTTGCTTTTGTTTCAAATGATACTTTTAGACTATTTCTATAACCAGTCATGGCCTAGTCCATTATTTCTTCTGGACAGGAATGCAGAAGAAAGAAAGAACAACAACAAAATTTGAAAATTAACCTGAAGATTTTTGTTTGTTTCTTTGTTTGTTTCAGAACAGCTTGTATTTTTTACCTTTATCTTCATTATTTTACCATATTAATTCTTTTGCTTAGTGCTGCAAATCAAATGATTCACAGTTTTTGTTGTTTCAGATAAATTCTGAAATAACGTCTCACTTGGAACAATTATTTGTATGCTAGACAGTCTCCAACCCTTTCATACAATGAGTAGCTAATATATGTGAGGCAATAAACACAGGACGCTTAACTTACACTCAATTGTTAATTTAATATCCTTCAGTTATCAGTGATCAATTTATGTGTGCACAATATGCACAGTACATATAATGTCTCTTAATTGTCCTCCCTCTCCCCTCCCCTCCTATCCCCTCTTCCAAACACTGCAGATTCATCAGGGCTCCTGTATGCTCATCTGTCCATGAGGTAGTCTCATGTCATTATTTGTGGGTCAAATTCCAGTGAAAACCAAGGACATTTCAGGCTAATGTTACATTATATATATATATATATATATATATATAATATAAAATATATATATATATATAAAGGCTAATGTTACATTAGCCTTTTAAATCTGTGCCTTGACCAGTACCGAATGGAGGGTGTTAAATGTCTAAGAACAGATCAGCAACTGAAACAAAACAAAAGAAAACAAAAGATTTGCACGCTGAACGGAGTAGAATAGAAAACATAGAAGAAGGGTGCCTAGGCCATTTCCTTACTATTGTTAATATACCCACTACAGGGCTGTTTGAAATTTTCTCCTATAAATTGAAATTTTCTCACTATAAAGAAAATGGCATTGTTAAAGCATTAAATATCTTCTAACACAATTATATAATTTATGCCTCAAAACAATCTCTCTCTCTGGACTGTATAGTCCAGAATGTCAAATTAGAGCCACACAAGTTGTCTAACTAGGCCATGAAGGCTTGGAGACTTTGATTCTCTAATAAACACAAATTCAACTGAGTTTATGTTTCTCAGCCTTTGGGGTACTTCGTGAATACACTGAAGGTAAATAATTGTAAGAAATGTTTGTGCATGCATGCTGTATAAAGAATGGTTGTTCATTTAAGATAGAATTTTACTACTGTGATTTTACTACTCTGACTCATTTAGACTGTTTTCTGTTTAGCTACAATGGTCTAAGTTCCTCTTCAAGCCTTCAAAGTCAATTATATCATGTCAGTTCTAATACTTGACTGGTTCCTCAGATATTTAAGGTATGTGTTTTATTTACAGTCAATGTGTCTAGACAATGTGACAAAGTCTTTTCAATTCCACTCTTGTTGGCAGAAGAACAAGAGAAGTTTTAGGTCATCAATTAATAGTAATTTTCCTTGCATTCCTGTTATTTCCTTTTTTATTATTTTGTTGTTTTGTTTTAGAGTGAATATTTTTTTATGGGAAGTTACTTTTATTATTTAAACATTTTCTTTATATTTTATTTAGTTTATTTTTTTATGAATAATATGCTATTAATTTTATTGGAAGAGGCACTTTTTCATACATTACCAACTCCATTTACTCAAATTTATATTTTTAGAGGAAAACAAAGAGTTCAGTAAAGATCATCATAAGGAGTAATAATGGAAAATCATTTTGATCTTGCATATTAATGTTTTGCAGTGGTTAACATCAGATGGCAAACATAACTAAAATGTACTGTATATGTACTAAATTATAGGCAAACGTAGACCTGCTTCCCATTGAATTAAATGAGATTTTTTTTTCTAAATTCATTTGTGGCTTTAGACTTAAAATTTTCACTAAGAAATTGGCTTATTATTTTATTATATCAAGCTGAAAATATCACTGAATATGTTGTGCTATCTGCACTGCCTGTTCAACTTCTGTGATGCAGAAAGTTGCACATAATTGTAACTATTTTAAAATAAATATTTATTATATTATTTTTAATAAGTTGTTGTTGTTGTTGTTGCTCTTAGACTATAACAGTATGGTGAGATATTTACTACAATAGGACAAATATTTCAGTTTTGACGTGTCTCTTGACTGCAGATTTAACTATTGATTATGGATGATTATTCACTAGCCTGACAGGAAGAGTAAATTGTAACAGATATATCATGGAGTTACAGAAAAAAATATAATGTAAAGATTAGGGTAAGGATTAAGATTGTGATGATACACAGTTAAGAGAGGGAATTCTGATGAGAAATTTTCATAATTATTTAGTATTTCAGCATAGTGGTTATTTGCAATGAATATTTTGTTGTTGTTCATTTTGTTTTGTTTTGTTTTGAGAATTATCCACTTCCTACAATGATATGAACCTTTTTTTCTATTGACATTTTATGACTGAATTCTCTTTTTGTTTGCTTTTTGTCAATGTCAAACTGTTTGAACAGTCAGTCTGTCTTAAAAATGTAGTATTACTGAACTCTGTATTGCAGGCATTTTCCTTACAGGTACAAATTTCAGTA
Organism: Aythya fuligula; assembly: GCF_009819795.1. NCBI lineage: Eukaryota > Metazoa > Chordata > Aves > Anseriformes > Anatidae > Aythya > Aythya fuligula. The sequence goes on along the minus strand of NC_045559.1, from coordinate 173,778,451 downwards.
CTTGGGTTACAGAAGTAGAAGTCCATTCACTTGTTCCATGTGTGGAACGGGAGAACCAAAGGTTCATTGTACTGTTGCCCTCGTTAGCTCCAGGATCTTGTTGTCTACATTCCACTGAAAAATGACATAAAACCAAAATTATTTCCTATGGGGTACATTTCCTAACTACAACTTAAAACTGTCAAATCTCTCCATATATAATTTCTCATGATACGTTTCTTAAATATATCAATGCCATCATTTTTTAATAAAGATTTAAAGCTTCCTGCATTTGGATTCCTTGGGCATTCCAGTGCAGATGACCACTATTGATAGTAGTATGATGATATGTACAGATTTAAGAGATTGGAACTGTTTGCACATGCACAGCTTCACTGGAACCACATAATGATGGAGTAATTTTATGAAGCTAGCCTTTCCTTTCTTTGTGATTATGGATTTATGAACATTAAAGAACATATTTAAAGTACCAAAACTCAACAAAGTGAGCTGCCTCAAAGAGAATGTCAATGAGAATTATAACATATGGCCTGTAAGTCATAAATGTGTATGGGCCTACATTGTCTTTTGGCAGTCCTGATACAACCCAATTTCCTTGAGTTCCAGAAGAAAATATTTTGGCTTTAAAATTCATGTTTTGAATTATTGATAGCCTTGAAAATAGGATAAATGAATAATGTTATTCATGCATGAATAAAACAAGTAGCCCACTGTAAAGCAATAAAATAAAATAAAATAAAATAAAATAAAATAAAATAAAATAAAATAAAATAGCTACATAAATATGACAGAATAACATTACTATATTTCATCCCTATCATTCCTAATAATAACAGAAACAGAATTAGCTCCTCGGATGTAATTAGCACTCATCTTAAGAGCTAGGACCATATGAATAGCGAAGATCAAACTACAATAACCACAGGACATCAGTTGATAATTTGAGATAAAATAGTCATTGCAGATAGATTGAGCACTGAGGCTGCATGCTAAGTAATAAAGGAAAAGGAATTAGAGAGGTAAAAGGTAATTCAAAATTATTTTGAACTTTCTTTTTCTTCCTTCCTTCCTTCCTTCCTTCCTTCCTTCCTTCCTTCCTTCCTTCCTTTCTGTTTCTTTCTTTCTTTCTTTCTTTCTTTCTTTCTTTCTTTCTTTCTTTCTTTCTTTCTTTCTTTCTTTCTTTCTTTCTTTCTTTCTTTCTTTTTCTTTCTTTCTTGTCTTTCTTTTTCTTTCTTTCTGATATTGCAGTTTAAATGTGTTATGCCACATATGCATATATATTGGTGGGTGTTCATGAATATGTTCTGTTGTGTTTTGTTCTGTACTGCTGTACTTGTATTGCAACAAGTTACTTTCTTAAAGGTAAGATGATTCTGTGATTCCGTAAATTGTTTTGTTCTTGTTCACTTTCTTATTTTTAACTCAGAGCTCTTTCATTTTTTCTCTTTGATTACAGCTGTATTTTAATCATAATGAACACATGATCCAATTACGCCAGTTCTGTCTTTTTGGTGGATTCACTTAGCCTTTCCCAGGAGCAGTGGACAGATCAGACAATCATTATTTGAACTCATCGATGTTGTGACTGATTTTCTTAGAAAGCTGTGAAGCCCTAGTCATCTTTTCTTGGTGATGCTCTTTTGAAACTTTTCTTGATAAAACAGCACAGTTCACCAAGTGAGAACCATTGTAGTTGTTCATGAAGTGGGACTTGGCAGTTATGTGCAGCTTCATCATTTTGCAGTGTTCTGTTTTGTGAGTGAAACTGTATTTATTTATTTTTTTATTTTAACTGGCTGACAGTTTAGTGAAGTGAACTCAAGATAAGAAACTACATTGAAATACTTTATAAAGCGCACAGTCACAAAGAAACAAATGCATCAAAAGCTGAAGCAGCAGGTTTGTTCTGCATGTTTTCAGGTAATGGAGATTGCCATCGTAAGAAAGTAATTGAAGTTTGGTGCTGATTGGGCAGTTTTATCTTGCTTGTTCTTTGTACTTTGTGATGTAGCAATTTTATGGTATTGACTGTAAAAATTAGGTTGATTACTCATAGTTTCATAGTTTTTTTTTATTATTAGTATTATTATTATTACTTTTTTAAAATGGTCAGATATGTTATACTACCACTTGAGTTTTCTGCATTATGAGTAAGATTGGTACTTACGGTGTACAAAGACTATACAACATCTGAAAAATAACATTAGAAAATTAATCTCATTCTTATTGACTTTGTGTGTTGTGGTAGAGGTTAAGAATATATTACAGTATTATTTTTCCATGAGTAGTCTGCAGTGAAAATGAAATCAGAGCCTAGTGTATCCATAAATTAAGGAGACACCAGAATGTTTGTTGGGTATAGTATATCTTATATCCACTAAAATCCTGTGCCCAACAAGATCAGATGCTCCTGGAAACTATGCTAAGGCAAATGGAAAACAGACGGGTGATTGCTGACAGCCAACATGGCTTCACTTAGGGTAAACCATTCCTGAAAAATCTGGTGGCCTTCTACAACATGGTTACAGCATTGATAGATAAGGGAAGAGCAACTGACATTTACCTGGGTTTGTGCAAAACATTTGATACTGTCCCACATAACATTCTTGTCTCCAACATGGAGAGATATGGATTTGATGGATGGACAACTGGTTGGATGAAGAAATGTCTGGATGGTATGAAGAAAGGCTGAGAGACCTGAGGATGTTCAGCCTAGAGAAGAGAAGTCTCTAGGAAGACCTCATGGCAGCCTTTTGATACTTAAATACTTATATTACATCTGTCAGCTTCTAATCCATCCCCAGGCAGAGCTCCATGTACTCCAACTGCTCACAGACATAGAGGGTGATGTCCCCTCCTCATTTCTCCTGCCTGTCCTTCCTAAAGAGTTTGTATACTCCCGTTCCAACACTCCAGTCACAGGAGCCATGGGATTTGTTGAGAAGAGGCTCCAGGGAGACCTTACAGTGGCTTTCCTGTACTTAAAGGGGGGGGCTAAAGAAAGTATTTAGGGAGTCATGGGACATGGGGCAACAATTTTAAATTAAGGAAAGTAGATTTAGATTAGATATTAGGAAGAAATTCTTTACTAAGAGAATGGGAGACTTTGAATAGTTTGCCCAGAGAAGCTGTAGAAACCCCATCCCAGGAAGTGTTCAAGGCCAGGTTGGATGAGGTTTTGAGTAATCTAGTGATCTAGTAACTCTTTTGAGTAATCTGATATAGTGGAAGGCGGCCCTGCCCATGGGAGGGGGGCTGGAACTAGATGATCTTTGAGCTCCCTTTAAACCCAAGCCATTCAGCGGTGCTATGATTCTAGGATTATTTTAATATTTATTTTAATTATTTTTAATTATTTTAATTTATATTTAATACAATCAGCAATTCCCCTGTGGCCTGTAGAGAGGCCCCTGGTGGAGCAGGCTGTCCCCTGCAGTCCATGGAGTCCCACGGCAGAGCAGATCTCCATGCTGCAGCCTGTGCAGGACCTCAGGCCACAGCAGGTGGATCTAGCCTGAAGAGGGCTGCAGGAACAGATTCTAGGCCAGAAACTGCAGGCTATGGAGAGGAGCCCGTAGCAGTCTGGCAGGAGCTGCAGCCTATGGTGGACCCATGCTGGAGCAGTCCGTTCATGAAAAATGGACCCCCACAGTAAAGACCCATACTGGAACAGTTCTTGAAAAGCCACTCTCTGTGGGAAGCCCATGTAGGATCAAGGACAGTACCCTGTAGGAGGGACCCCATGCTGGAGCAGGGGAAGAGAGTGAGAAAGAAGGAATGGCGAAGAAAAAGCATTAGGGACTTTACCAATGCTCATTCCCTATTCCCCTGCACCACCTGAGGGGACGAGGTAGAAGAGGGTGGATAGGGGGGATGTGTTTTTAATTTGCTTTTAGTTTCTCACTGTTCTAGCCTGCTAGTGATAGGCAATAAATTACATTAATCTCCCTATGCTGAGTCTGTTTTGACCATGATGATAATTGGTGAGTGATCTCCCTGTCCTTATCTCAGCCCATGAGCTTTTTTTCCACCGTGTTTCCTCCCCATCTCCTTCAGAGGAGGGTGGAGTCAGCAGTATGGTGGAATTTAGCTGTACATCAGTGTGAAGCCACCATATCCTGTGCATATTTTACGGATGTTCATTTTAGTGGTTGGTCTCTATTAATAGCTGGTTGCTGATGATAACAAAAAGACTCTTCCCCAAAATATGTTCAGATCAGGTCCTGTAAGCAAACAAAATGACTAATGTGCCTTTAAAATTATTTTGTTTGCTTTCATATCGAAAACAGGACCAATGCTCATTGTTCAAAATAGGTGACACTAGTAAAAACATTTAATCACATTTAATTTCTTCTTGTAAATTAATATAATAATTTGTATGAAAATTACTTGTGAAATGTATTATAGTTAGGTACTTTCAAAAATATTATTTTTTTTCATTATCAGCTAAAAGAGAAAGCATATCTAGTAGATATTGTACAGTGTGTTAGGACAGCTCAAAGTCTTTTGCATAAATGCTTGCCAGACATTATCTTCATATACATTACCTTGGAAAATCAATTAAAATTTCACTGCCTTAATTTTCCATTTGCAGACTGAAGAGAAGTACATATTTTTGTTAAGAGAGCTACTGGTTCCTACTACTAATGCAGATCACTCTTAAGCCAAAACAAAACAAACAAACAAACAAACAAAAACACTTGAGTTTGAAAATATTTTCTACACCATTTGAAGAACAGATTTAGGATGAGATAAACTCATAATTTTCACAGGTAAGTAAGCTCCATGAATCAAAGATGTCATAATTACAAGGGTCTACGGTAGCTAGGGATAAATATTTCCTTGTGAATAGACATTCATTTTGCTTGTCACTGTAGTTAATACTTTTGGTAGTTCAGTTAGGAATAGATAATAAGTTAAAATAGAAATACAATGGTAAGAAGGTGTTTAGGGAAAACTCAGCAATCATCGTTAGCTCAGTATTGCATGTTTCTTTACTGTTCCACAGTATTATTTAGAAGCTATATTTACAATGAGAATATCATTACAGTTTTTATATGTTACAGAGAAAATGTGCTGTAAGTAGAGACTTGTATCAGAATAATTTTCAAGTTTTGATCAAGTGAATGAAAGATTTAGGAATATAGATTTGAATGTAAAAAGGTTTTAAAAGGAAGACTTGAAGAAGGCAATAAGAACAATGCTCAAATAAGAAAAAAAAAAAAAAAAGTGTTTTTAATGTGCCAGTTAATTGACTGTCTCACCCTTACCATTAAATTAATCTTCAGCATGTCTACATGCAAATAGTTTGCTGCCTTATAGATAAAAAACCCTCAAACATAGAGGGAACTTTAATCACTAGAATTTTTATGAATTAAAGTTTGAAGTTAGACGGGATAGGGTAAAAAAAAAACAAAGAGTGTAGAAGATCATGCTAATGAGCCTTATCTAGGTATTTTAACCCTGTTATAATTCTTCTTGTATTTTGACCAAAACTCCCTATGAAGTGAAGCACTGAAGACTTGAACCAAAGGCCTGAAATTTGCATTTGTATTATAACTTCCTACTACTATTTTTTACTTGAATATTTGAGAGTATAAATAGATTTTATTATTTTCTGAGTTTCAAACCTGATATAAACTGTGCTTTCATTATGCATAGCTGACTTTTCTTCCTGTTTCAGCTCATAGATTTGTACAAAGCCATAAAAAAATCCTAGTATTTATTATGTTTTCTTGTTTAAATAAAATAAAAATTGTTTTCAAAGCTAGGCTATGTGACTCACAACAAATCAGTTGGAAAGAATAATGGGAAGGGGAAGGGGTGAGGGAAGGGAAGGGAAGGGAAGGGAAGGGAAGGGAAGGGAAGGGAAGGGAAGGGAAGGGAAGGGAAGGGAAGGGAAGGGAAGGGAAGGGAAGGGAAGGGAAGGGAAGGGAAGGGAAGGGAAGGGAAGGGAAGGGAAGGGAAGGGAAGGGAAGGGAAGGGAAATAAACAACATCAGATTTTCACGCCAAATTATTTCAAAGCAGATCTATAGAGAAGATATACCATTTGCTCCTTGCTCAGCACTCACCAGACTGCCCTGTTAAAATCCATCTTAACAACAAAATGTTGGCAAATTTGGTATGTCTATTTTTTAACTAAGTTTTATGTTCAGAAGCAGCAAAAAGGCTTTCATGCACTTTATTCCCACATCTAGTTAACAAATTAAAATGTCCCAAACAATGTGATTGTACATTAGAGAAATGCCCACAAGAAAAATATTCATTTGCATATTGTATTTCTGGTAAAACATGGGAGAGAACAACAGAACAAACAAGTTTCCTTTTCCTTTGTTTGAAATTAATCTTTCTCCATGAAGAACACAGATGGACAAGTCTCTAAGCAACTAGGAGGACAAATTAAATAGTCCAAATAGACAATAATGTTTCCTCTCACGCATGCTGACTCCTTCAATATATATATATATTTTTTCCCTTCTTTACTAATACAGCACTGTTTGGTATCCATAAATGACAGTAGATATCCTGCCATATCTTCCAATGGTAGCATGTACCAATCACAGTGCCACTTAACATTGTTGTGAGATCAGCTTGGAAAATACTGTTTATGGAGTCTGTAGTATTGTTTTGTGCAGCACCTGACATCTCCTTAGACATGAACACCCACACCCAAGTGTTGGCCAGACCCATATTTCCTTTCCTAATGAAATTTTACAAGACCACAGCCATAAGTAGTGTATCTTCACTTGCATACAGTAAAAATTAAATTGACATAAAACCATGCGAGATTGACATGTAAACTGATTTTTTTTTTTTTTGATGCTTCGTCCCTACTGAGTTTGTAGTTTTCTTGATATATTTGCAAGAAAAAGTTTTAGAGGAGTAGATATGTCAAAAAAGGTGCAGTGCTATTTTGAGTTGTTTCAAAGGCAAAGTTTTTATGTAGCTTAATTATATGATTGCAATTTAATTATATTATAATTATGGCTGCAATTACGGTTTTGTATGTTTCATTAAAGCTGCATACATTAATTGCACCAAACTTCTGTTGATGAGCTTAACTAATATAAGCAGATGTTTACAGTATAAGAGCCTGGGTAGCCTTCTATTGTAACATTCCTCTTGCAAGGTGACTATCTCCAGAAAGCAGGTAGCAACTGACTATACATGTGGTAATTTCCAGTTCCTCATTTATTCTGCTTAAAATTTTACAAAATATACACATACATATCTGTACACACACAAACACACATATGCACACACATGAAAACATACATACACCCACAAGCTTACAAATATGTTACACTTAATTCCCAGTCTATGGAATTGCCATAGGCTCAATAGTTTGCATCTATGTTTTTAAATGGGGACTATAACTGCAACATTTACTTGAATTAGAAGAGGTAAACAAAAGTCTTTTAAGTACCAAGTAATCCAGTGGGGAGAAATTCAGTGAGAACTAATTTTGCTTCAGTGTTTATACTTACAATAGAATAAATTAATAAAAACTGTACTTTCTAACCTATGTCTATAATTCAGTGCAGTATTTTGCTAATCATTTGTATACCATTTGCATATACCTATAAAAAGAAAATTATATATAGTTTTCAGAAGGATAAAGTATTCTAAAGCCCCAACTAGACGATAGGTATGTCTTAATATCAACATTATCAGTAGCAACATATCACTGTTGCATATTTACGTAGTCCCACTCTTCAATCCAAGGAATTACTCTTCCATAAAAAAACATTGAATTTGACCTATTTTTTAGTATTTAATGCATATTAAAAAAAAAAAAAAAAGACAATTAAAACTGTTAACTTTTATAATCTTGCTATATGTCCCTGTTCATGGTCTAGTTTCATGACACTGCACATTTTAATAACCATATTTACCATATTTCCCTTGGACTTCAGAAATTATGCTTGATCTAATCTGATCTCTATTCATAATATGCCAGGCAGAGTCACCATGGTACATATTTACTTACCGTATTTATTCTGATTAGGAGAACTTAAATAAGAAAAGATGAAAAAGATGTATGTATGGAAACACAAATGGAGGATGTCTGACAGTACTTACTTACTTTGCTTACTCACAAGTTGACAATTGCCTTCCCTAATCACAGTATCTGCTCATTTCAGAATCACAACATACAGTTTAAAACAGAACCTGGAAATGTTCATGTTACTTATAACACCTACAGAGTTCTGGCAATATTTGTGAGGGAAGCAACATTTTAATGCTACCCTGTAATCATATACCTTCTTGCTCTTGAGAAAACTCACTGCCAATATCCAAAGCCATTTCTCTGGCCCCTCAAAGCTCTGAAACAGAACTCACTGCATTTCTCCTTCTTCCTCACAGAAGTTTTCCCTGGCTACCTGCTTCCCTAGCACCACAGCCTTTCACCCTTTCTGCCGATGAAACGTAGGCTGAGGTGGTACTGACCTAACATAAAACACATTTTCTGTGAGAAAAAGAATTTTGAAGAATCTCAAACAACTGAAAAATCTCTTATATGTGTATTTCTCTGACTGTAGGTTTGGTGAGAGGAGAGATAAGGCCTAGGAGAGTGTGAGAGACTGTGTTTATGTGTGTATAAATGAAAGAAATCATAAATAGTCAAACGAGAAATGAAAAGAAGGGTTTAAAATTTAAGTAGTTCAGGCTGAAGCTGCTGTAATTTACTGTCCTGAACAGAGATTTAAGCCCATTATATAGAACAGCCTGAATGTAGGCGGAGAAGAGAACTGCCAAATACCCTGGCTTGAAAGCACTGTGCTGAAAACCCCCATATGTTTGTTTGACTGTGTTTGTACATATATGTATATTTATATATATTAAGCAACCAATATTAAATCAACACAAGTGATTTTGTAGTTAGCAAAACTGATGGAAAAAGATACTGTAAAATGGAAAACTAATTTGCAGTATCAATTTGTAGACTATCTGACCTAAAGCATTTTTTCCATTTCTCATTCATTCTGTGATAAATGTATAGCACATTCAAACAGATATCAGACAGTCCAGAAGATTTTATCTTAGATTTAATGTTGTGTATCCTCTCTTAAATAGATAGATAGATAGATAAATGTATATTTTTCAGATTTAGCATAGCTAGTTGTAAATTATGTGTTGCCTTACAAACACGTCACAATTATATATTTTCTTTCCATTTCAGTAGCCTCTGTCAAAAATTTGGAAGATGACCATATATGTTGTGGTTTAGTTCTCTTTTTTTGCTTTCTCTCTGTACTCATGATTTTTTTTTCTTTGTATTTTAAGGAGGTACTTGTCTTATAAAAAAAAAATACAGAATCAAATTTCCCTAGCATAGTGTAGTTTTTAAAAAGTGTCAAGGTATAATGACAGGTAATAATAATAATAATAATAATGCTCCAGTTCAAGTTAAAATTTGATTGTAATAATTAAGAGCTGGGTCTGGAATTTATCTTTTGCCTTTAGTTCACCTAAAAATAAACAAATTTAATGTATTCGTGTAGGCTTATTTAATTGGGAAAAAATAATTAAAATTAATCTCCATTCCAATAACTCATTTTTGAACATAGATGTGTAAAACAGATAGGATAAATTGATTTGTCTTGTTTTCTGGAGATACCCGCATATGTTTGTTGACTACGTCTGTATGAGATCTATATGAGATCTATATGAGATATGATCTATATCTATATGAGATCTATAGATAGATCTATATCTATAGATAGATCTATAGAGAGCAGATCTATCTATAGATCTATCTATATACCTATATCTATATCCATATGAGAAGCTTAGCATGCATACCTGGTATTTAATTGATGTGAAATGACTACATAATGCATAGGTATCAATAACATGAGATTTATTTTCTACACCATTCAGCAAGCTAGCTTGGGTACATAACTCTGGAGGTCATCTTATGGTGACTGCTTAGACTATTGTCGTGGTTTAACCCGGCCGGCAGATAAACACCACGCAGCCGTTCGTTTACCCTCCCCCTCCCTCTCTGGGACGGGGGAGAGAAATGAAAAGTGAAGCCCGTGAGTTGAGATAAAGACAGTTTAATAAGACAGCAAAATAATAATAACAAAAGTAATAATAACAATAATAATAATAATAATACAATGGTGATAATAGGAAAATAATAATATGTACAAACAAGTGATGCACAATGCAATTGCTCACCACCTGCTGACCGATGCCCAGCCTAACCGAGCAGTCCGGCCCCCTCCCCCCGGCTAGCCACCCCTATATATTGTTTAGCATGACGTCAGATGGTATGGAATACCCCTTTGGCTAGTTTGGGTCACCTGTCCTGGGTCTGTCCCCTCCCAGCTCTTACTGCACCCCCAGCCTGCCTGTTGGCAGGACAGAGCAAAAGGCTGAGATGTCCTTGGCTTGGTATAAGCACTGCTCTGCACCAATTAAAACATTGGGGTGTTATCAGCACTCTTCTCATCCTAAGCCAAAACACAGCATTCCACCAGCTACTAGGAAGAAAATTAATTCTGTTCTAACTGAAACCAGGATAACTATATTCTAACACCACTGGCTGAAATTCTCAACCAGGGAAAGACGACAAAGATGAATTCAAACATTAACTCAAAGTTGTTCTGGGGGCCCCAGACTGGGGTGCAGTACTCCAGATGGGGCTTCACAAGGGCAGAGTAGAGGAGGACAATCAGCTCCATCAACCTGCTGGTCATACCTCTTTCGATGCAGCCCAGGATGCAGTTGGTCTTCTGGGCTGCAAGCGCACACTGCGGGCTCGTGTTGAGCTTTTTGTCCACCAGGACCCTCAAGTCTCTCTTCTCTCCAAAGGGCTACTCTCAATGAGTTCTTCACCCAATCTGTGATTGTCCTGTCTGGGATTGCCCTGACCTGAGTGCAGTACCTTACACTTGACTTTGTTGAACCTCAAATAGTTCACATGGGCCCACATCTCATGCCCAGTCTCTCAAAAGCATGCCCAAGATCACAGAACCCAAAACCCTGAACATGGTACCAGCTATGCAGCTAATCATTCACCTGATCCATACGCTGCAACCTCCTTGGGTCCCAGTCTCCAACTGGGAGAATTAAGAACACTACTTGTGCTCCTGATCCCTTCAGCATCTTTCCAAGGGACTTAAATTCCCTTTTCATGTTTATGAGTCTCCTTGTTGTGGCCTCGTTCTTCACTATATGAAAAGCAGGAATGGGTGGATAATGGCTGGACCGATGGGCTGAGGTCAACTTCATGAAGGCCAAGTGTTGAGTCCTGCACCTGGGGTGCAATAACCCCAAGCAGAGCTACAGACTGGGAGAGAAATGGTTGGAAAGCTGCCTGGCGGAGAAGGACCTGGGAGTATTGGTGGATAGTCGGCTGAATATGAGCCAGCAGTGTGCTCAGGTGGCCAAGAAGGCCAACAGCATCCTGGCTTGCATAAGAAGCAGTGTGGCCAGCAGGGCTAGGGAAGTGATTGTCCCCCTGTACTCAGCTCTGGTGAGGCCGTACCTCGAGTACTGTGTTCAGTTTTGGGCCCCTTGCTACAAGAAGGACATCGAGGTGCTTGAGAGAGTCCAGAGAAGGGCAACAAAGCTAGTGAGAGGTCTGGAGAACAAGTCCTACGAGGAGCGGCTGAGGGAGCTGGGTTTGTTCAGCCTGGAGAAAAGGAGGCTCAGGGGCAACCTTATTGCTCTCTACAGGTACCTTAAAGGAGGCTGTAGCGAGGTGGGGGTTGGTCTATTCTCCCATGTGCCTGGTGACAGGATGAGGGGGAATGGGCTTAAGTTGCACAAGGGGAGTTTTAGGTTGGATGTTAGGAAGAACTTCTTTACTCAGAGGGTTGTTAGGCATTGGAACAGGCTGCCCAGGGAAGTGGTGGAGTCACCATCCCTGGAGGTCTTTAAAAGACGTTTAGATGTAGAGCTTAGTGATATGGTTTAGTGGAGGACTTGTTAGTGTTAGGTGAGAGGTTGGACTCGATGATCTTGAGGTCTCTTCCAACCTAGAAATTCTGTGATTCTGTGATTCTGTGGGTGACAGTCCTTCAGTTTGACCAAGCTCTGTAGCCTCTTTGTGATGTCATGAATACAGGCCCCAGGCAGGCATCAAGCATCTCTTGAGAGATTGCAGCAAATAGGTACCTCTGAGCCTCTCAGAAAGGAATCTCTAAATACCAATACCCTCAGTGTTTCTTTTTTTTTGGCACTAGTTCTTGTACAAGTGGCTTGCTGGCCTACCTTTTTGCAGTTGCCCTTTCCTGGGTCTTAACCATTACCGTTGTTGACACCCTCTCCTTTTCTGGGCCCCAGAGCATCATAACTGTTATGTAGGGGAAATTCAGGGGCAAGGGGGAGATTCCTCACTCACGTTTGAGCAGAGATGAGTGTTCAGCCACCCTTGTCTTGTGAGTCTGTCAATTCTGCCAGAACCTGCAGAAAGAACCTGCCTCATAATGTGTATTTCTTTACTCTAAAAGGATTTCTTGGAACTTAAGTATAACTTTGTATTATTTTTTTCCTATTTTGCACCACAAAATCTTGTGAAAATTCACCAAAAGAACATACAGGTTAGCAATACAACAAACCAGATCACAGTGGTGACTGCAAACTAACAATTCCTTAATGTCCTCTGTTAAGAATGAACAGTAAGAAGAAAATATTTTTTCTTGCCCATATTATTTAGCATGACTGTAATATGAATAGGTATACTGTGTAGTAGCTTAAATGAAACTACCTGTGCAAAATAGCTGCAAAGACACCAAAGTGTAAATGCAGCAGGTCAGCAGCTAGAGACTATTCCTCTAGTAACTCCCATGTTTAAGAGCAGGCTATTCCTCAGAAATACTGTTTCTTTGTGTACTAGGTTTATGTGACAAGGGTTTGGTAGCAGTGGGGCTGCAGAGCTGGCTTCTGTGAGAGGAGTCCAGAAGCTGTCCAATTTTTATACATATATATAATGTTATATGTATATATATATATATACACACACACACACATATATAAAGCATCTAACACCATATTGATAAGCACTCTTTGGAATCACTCTGATGGCTGGGATAAGAACAGGAGTTGTCCTGCTAGTATCTCGGCACTTCAGTTTACAACCAGAAGAGGTAAGCTTCTTAAGCTTCGTAACAGCCAACTCCAGTCAGCTCCAAAAGGGACCTGCTGCTGGCCAGAGCTGAGCCACTGAGTGATGCTGGGTGGGCCTCTCAGAAAGCTGATTTAATAAAGGGAAAAAGTACTGTGGAACAGCAGCTGTGAGAGAGAGGAGTGAGAACCAGCCCTGCAGCCCGCAAAGTCAGTGAAGAAGGAGGGCAGGAGGTGCTCCAGCCATGCAGCAGCAGTTCCCCTGCAACCTGTGGAGAGGCCCCTGGTGGAGCAGGCTGTCCCTATGCAGCCCATGGGTCCCACATGGAGCAGATCTCCACGCTGCAGCTCCCCCGTGGAGGAGCCCCAGATGGAGCAGGTGGATGTGGCCTGGAGGAGGCTGTGGGCCATGGAGAGCCCCCGCAGGAGCAGGCCCCAGGCTGGAGCTGCAGCCCATGGCGAGGAGCCCACGGAGGAGCAGAGGCCTGAGGGGAGCTGCTGCCCATGGGGGACCTGTGCTGGACCAGTTTGCTCCTGGGGGATGGATGGACCCCATGGTATGGAGCCATGTGGGAGCAGTTCTTGAAGAGCTGCTGCCTGTAGGAAGCCCCTGCAGCATCAGTTCGGGAAGGACGGCATCCCATGGGAGGGACCCCACTTGGAGCAGGGGCAGAGAGTGACTGTGAAGATGAAGGAGTGGTGGAGTTGAAGTGTTAGGGACTGACCATAGCCCCTGTTTCCTGTTTCCCTGATCCAATCCGGGGGAGGAGGTAGAAAAGGGTGGATGATGGGGGGATATTTTGGCCAGCTGTACCAAAATATGAACAAACAGCTATCATAGCAGTAAAGCATGAGGAACAAATGTATTGAAAACATATACAGAATAGAGACATATTAGTATTCCCATTGAGGTAAAGGTTGCAATCTGAGGCCAACCATGTTGTTAGATGCCTGAGAATCCTACAGGGCACTGACTTGGGAAATGAAAAGGAAAACATCCTCCTGGCACCAAAACTGTTTGTTTGTTTGTATGTTTGTTTGTTTTACCACTTGTATGGCAAATAGTTGTGCTTGGCTTTAGGGAGACACTTCACATTTACGTGTAATAGTCCTTGAATGGATGCTGCATTTGGTAGCTCTTCCTAGTGCAGAAAGCCCCCTTATTTTTCAGGCTAACAGATATGCTCTTATCTGAGCTGCTTATTTTGCATTCCATTTCACTGCTCTCTCCACAATGACTATTTCAAATTGCTACTGTGATTCATATTATGTTATGAGCATCATATCCGATTAATTCTCTGTGGCAGTATTCCTTCTTTACAAATAGATTTGAATTAAGCCATATGGTTATCTGATAATGAGTACATTTTCTAGGTCAGATATTCTGGGGCAAATATTTCTGAACTGGATAAGACCTTCAAATGTTATTTCATTTACTGAAGTCACAATAAAGATGTTATTTTTTGTTGTTGCTTGTGCCCTTGTTTAATTATTTTTTCTTTCCTCTCCATTTTCTGGCCAAGACAAACAATATAAACTGAACTGCAGCAGAAGTACAGATGTCAGCTCCATAAACTATATAGTTGTCACCTGTGATCAGCAAATTAGTGACCCCTTGCTTTCCTGAGTTTCCCTTTATTTTCTAGTTATCTTTGGAGACAGAGAATAAAAGTAACCTTAAAAAGGAACAAATTAATGTTTTCTTCCTTAGCGCAAATAATTAGCTAACAAATGGATGAAGAACTCATTAGGTCTTAGAGCTTTGCTTACAATGATTCAGTACTGGGTAAAAAAATTAAGACCAACAAAAATGATCAAAAACTTGCAGAATGCTTTCCTGTGTGTCCTTCAGTAACAGAGGATTTTCTAGATGAAAATGTCCAGACAATTATGGAAACTAGGTGAAGGTCCAAAGAACATGCAACACTAAAACGCCTTCTACTGACTATAGATTTATGCTGAGAAAAGCTTCTAAGTCTCACACTGTTAGACTAAGTGAACCCTGAACATGCAGAAGTTGTAACACCATAATTAAGAATTCTAAGAATATACTGTAAGAAACAAGTCTAAAGAAGAAGAAATAAAAGACTATTGGCAGTTTAATCAAGAAAGTAAATTAAAAGCATAATATCAGACTCTGCAAATACTGAGGAAGGATAGAAGGTGTGAAAAAAAGAACCATCTTCAGTAAAGTATTCACTCTTCAGTGATTTCAATTACATTAAAAAAGTATACAGAACATAGAATTATTAAGGACAAACGTGTGGAAAAAATCCTAAAAAACAAAGATACAAAATGAGGCACAATTGTCAAGAGCCATAAAGAGCAACAAAAACACATTCAGTAAGCATGTTAGTATCAAGAGGAAGATAAAGGGAAAAGCTGATGTGTTACTCAGGAGGTAGGAAGAACTGATGATATAAAGAATGCCAAAGTATTTAATGTTCTTTCTAGCTTCCTATTTTGCTAAAAAGTTTGTCCGAGATCAGAGAGCAGACACGGGTAAAGGCTCAGATGATGAAGTTTTGGAGGGCTGGAAAAAGAGAAATCACAGTTCTTCAAAAAGGTGGAAAGGGAGAAATGCAGAATTATAAGAAAATTAGCGTAACTTTAGTTCCTTTTATAGAAAAAAAAAAAAAAAAAAAAAAAAAAAAGGAACATATAATCAAATTATTGATAAGCACCTGGGGATAACAAAGAGTAGGGTAATTGCCAGCACAGATTTTGGGGGGAACAAAGGTTGTCAGAATAATTTAATTTCCTTTCTGTGGTAGGATAACAAACCTTACAGATAAAGGAGAAGAAATATAAATACTGTGTTAGCTATTATAAGTTTACAAAATCTTTTGAAACTGCCTTACATGACACTTACGAGCAAGAAATAAGATTAAGATGATGATTATTGTACATGTGAAAAATGTTCAGAATTTCACTGTGACAGACTATGAAATTGGAAGGCAAGTTTAGACAGGCTCTGCGGAGGTCTTCTTTATGTCGTGTACTGTTCCAAATTTTCATTAATGATTTAATGTTGAAATACAGAATAGACTTATTTATCTTCACAGATGACCCACTGGGGAAGTGTACTGTGTCTGGCTGGAATGTTAACTTTCCCGGCAGCAGCCCATACAGTGCTGTGCTCTGCACTTGTAGCTAGAACAGCAGTGGTATCACACCAGTGTTGTGTCTACTACTGATCAGTGCTGGCACAGCATCGGGCTTCTCTCTAACCGTCCTATGGGGTGGGCAGAAAGTGAGAAGAGAAACATCACCAGGGCAGCTGACCTAAACCAACCAAAGGGATATTCCATACCGTATGATGTCACACTCAGCAATAAAAGGTGGAAACAGGAAGAAGAGGGGAGCAGTGGGCTCTTGTGAAAACATCGGTCCTCCTCCCGAACACCGGCTACGTGGGTTGAGGCCCTGCTTCAAGGATGTGGTCAATCATCGCTCATTTGTGGGAAGTAGAGAGTAATTTCTTTCCTCTGCACTTCCACATAGCCTTCATTTGTTTTGTTTGTTTTCCTCCCTTTTTTTCCTTTCCCCCTTCCTTTTCCCCTTTCCTTTTTTTCTTTTTTCCCCTTTAGTTAAATTATTTAGTTCATAATAATCTTTCTTTAATTATTATTATTATTATTATTATTATTATTTCCCTTTAATTAAATTATCCTTATCTCAACAAGTGAGTTGTTCTTTGCTTTGCTTCTTCCCCCTCATCTAAGGAGGGGGAGTGAGAGAGCAGTTGTGGTGTTTAGCTGCCCAGCACAGTAAAACCACAACAGGAAGTGATGAGAAAATAAACAGATAAACTGATAAAATTCTTTTTTTTTTTTTAAGTTCTACAGTGAGACACAAACATTGAATTGTACAAATATAGCTTAGAAAAACAGAGGCATGAGAATGATCTGAAGGAAGTTTTCTGGTTAGTGTTAGCAGCTCATGAATTGAACTATGAATTGAATGTTCATATCCTTCAGCTGTCTGGGCGTATAGAAACAGAAGTGCTTAATATATGTAAATTAATCTTTCTGCACTGCTTAGCTCTAATAAAGATGCAAAGGACTGGTTCAGTTTTGTGCACTGGCTTAAGGTGAAGATAAATCAGATGGAGAGAGAAATGAAAAGGAGGACTAAGGGGAATCTCCATCCTTTACTGGGTGCGGGGGGAAACAGTTACAAGAGATGAGGAAAAGGCTGAGGTGCTTAATGCCTTCTTTGCCTCAGTCTTTAGCGGCAACACCAGTTGTTCTCTAGATACCCAGTACCCTGAGCTGATGGAAGGGGATGGGGAGCAGGATGTGGCTCTCACAATCCATGCTACAGCACTTAGATGTACGCAAGTCAATGGACCCAGATGGGATCCACCCAACAGTACTGCGAGAACTGGCAGTGGAGCTGGCCAAGCCACTTTCCATCACTTTCCATTGTCAGTCCTGGCTATCTGTGAAGGTCCCAGTCGACTGTTGGCTAGCAAACGTGACATCCATCTACAAGAAGGGCCAGAAGGTTGACCCAGGAAACTATAGGCCTATTAGTTTGACCTCAGTGCCAGGGAAGTTCATGGAGCAGATTATCTTGAGAGTCATCACGCGGCACTTTCAGGGCAACCAGGTGATCAGGCCCAGTCAGCATGGGTTTATGAAAGGCAGGTCCTGCTTGTCTAACTTGATCTCCTTCTATGACAAAGTGATGCGCTCAATGGATGAGGGAAAGACTGTGGATGTGGTCTACCTTGACTTCAGCAAGGCTTTTGACACCGTCTCCCACAGCATTCTCCTCAAGAAACTGGCTGCTCGTAGCTTGGACTGGCATACACTTCGTTGGATTAGAAACTGGATGGATAGCTGGGCCCAAAGAGTCGTGGCAAATGGAGTTAAAACCAGTTGGAGGCCCATCACTAGTGGAGTCCACCAGGACTCAGTTCTGGGGCCAGTTCTCTTTAATATATTTATTGATGATCTGGATGAGGGGATTAAGTGCACCCTCAGTAAATTTGCAGATGACATCAAGTTAGGTGTGTGTGTCGATCTCCTCAAGGGTAGGAAGGCTCTACAGGAGGATCTGGATAGGCTGAACCAATGGGCTGAGGCAAACTGCATGAAGTTCAACATGGCCAAGTGCTGGGTCCTGCACCTGGGGTGCAATAACCCCAAGCAGAGCTACAGACTGGGAGAGAAATGGTTGGAAAGCTGCCTGGCGGAGAAGGACCTGGGAGTATTGGTGGATAGTCGGCTGAATATGAGCCAGCAGTGTGCTCAGGTGGCCAAGAAGGCCAACAGCATCCTGGCTTGCATAAGAAGCAGTGTGGCCAGCAGGGCTAGGGAGGTGATCGTCCCCCTGTACTTGGCTCTGGTGAGGCCGTACCTTGAGTACCTCGAGTTCAGTTTTGGGCCCCTTGCTACAAGAAGGATATTGAGGTGCTTGAGCGAGTCCAGAGAAGGGCAACAAAGCTGGTGAGAGGTCTGGAGGACAAGTCTTACAAGGAGTGGCTGAGGGAGCTGGGTTTGTTCAGCCTGGAGAAAAGGAGGCTTGGGGCGACCTTATTGCTCTCTACAGGTCTCTAAAAGAGGCTGTAGCGAGGTGGGGGTTGGTCTGTTCTCCCATGTGCCTGGTGACAGGATGAGGGGGAACGTGCTAAAGTTGCGCCAGGGGAGTTTTAGGTTGGATGTTAGGAAGAACTTCTTTACTCAGAGGGTTGTTAGGCATTGGAATGTGCTGCCCAGGGAAGTGGTGGAGTCACCATCCCTGGAAGTCTTTAAAAGACATTTAGATGTAGAGCTTAGTGATATGGTTTAGTGGAGGACTTGTTAGTGTTAGGTGAGAGGTTGGACTCGATGATCTTGAGGTCTCTTCCAACCTAGACAATTCTGTGATTCTTTGAAAATCCGGGGTAGTATGACGATAATGCGCTTTAAAAGAAAGAGAGACTGTTGAACATGTTGTTTTGTTCTGTCACACATAGAACAACAAATAGAAATGCTCTTTTAGAAGTCTTAATTATGAAACACACTTTATTTGCTTTCATTCCAGATGCATAACTCCCACTACCAGCAAAGTAAATGTATACTGATAGACAGCTAAATGTGTCTTCTGTACACACAAAGATTAATTTTTAATTAAATGTAACAAAATCATGATTACTTCTCAGAAGTTGTATTCAGAACATTTAATTTCATGTATTTTATGTTGATTTATGTTTGTTGTTGTGTTTGGTTTTGTTTTCTAGATGGACAATTTGTCTAGAAGTCTGACGTTTGACTAGAAGCAGTTTTCATCTCACATAGAGTTCATATCAAGTAACAACTAGAGGATATCGTTTGGAAAAATGAACACAGCTCAGGTAAAGTTTCTAGATGTGTATCTATTGGTTCTGCAGACATTCAGTTCATACCACAGAACCAAAGAATCACACTATGGTTGAGGTTGGAAGGGACTAGGATCAACTAGTCCAACCTCCATGGATGCAACAAGGAAGACCAAGTCCCATTTGGAATTAAATCTGGCAAGGGATGTCAAAGACAATAAGAAGGACTTCTTCAAACACATCAGTAGAAAAAGGAAGACCGGGGAAAATGTCAGTCCACTGCTGAATGCGGTGAGTGCCCATTCTGAGGAATCTTAGGCCCTGGAGGAAAAAAGAGGAAATCTGGAGAAAGTGGGACTTTCCCTTGGTTCAAGAGGATTGGGTCAGAGATCATCTAAGCAAACTTAACATCCACATATCCATGGGACCCAATGGAATGCACCCACGGGTGCTGAGGTAGCTGGCTGATGTTATTGCTAGGCCACTCCCCATCATCTTTGAAAGGCCATGGAGAACAGGAGAGGTGCCTGAAGACTGGAAGAAAGCCAATGTCATGCCAGTCTTCAAAAATGGCAAGAAGGAAGCCCACAAAACTAGAGGCCAGTCAGCCTGGAAAGGTGGTGGAGCAGCTTATCCTGGAGGTCATCTCCAGGCATGTGGAGGATAAGAAGGTGATCAGTAGTCAGCATGGATTCACCAAGGGGAAATCATGCTTAACCAATCTGATAGCCTTCTATGATGGGATGACTAGCTGGGTAGATGAGGGGAGAGAGGTGGATGTAATCTACCTTGACATCAGCAAGGCTTCTGACACCATCTCCCATAATATCTTTATAAGCAAGCTCTGGAAGTGCAGCCTAGATGAGTAGCTAGTGAGCTCTCCCCCCGCCTTCCCTACCGGGGGTCAGTACTGGGTCCAGTCTTGTTTCATTTATTCATCATTGACCTGGATGATGGAACAGAGTGCACGCTCAGCAAATTTGCTGATGGCACAAAGCTGGGAGGAGTGGCTGATACCCCAGAGGGCTGTGCTGCCATTCAGGGGGACCTCAACAGGCTGGAGAGATGGGCTGGGAGGAACATCATGAAGTTCAACAAGGGCAAGTGCAGGGTCCTGCACCTAGGGAGGAATAACTCCAAGCACCAGTACAGGCTGTGGGGTGCTGGCGTGCAGCTCTGCTGAGAGGGACCTGGGAGTCCTGGGGGACAGCAGGCTGACCATGAGTCAGCAATGTGCCCTTGTGGCCAAAAAGGCCAACAATATCCTGGAGTACATTTGGAAGAGTGTTGCCAACAGGTCAAGGGAAGTGATCCTCCCCCTCTACTCAGCCCTGGTGAGGCCACACCTCAAGTATTGCGTCCAGTTCTGGGCTGCCCTGTACAAGAGGGGCATTGAACTACTGGAGCAAGTTCAGAAGGCTGTAAAGATGATTAGGGGAATGGAGCACCTGTCATGTGAGGACAGGCTGAGAGAGCTGGGCCTAGGTTAGTCTCAAAAAGAGAAGACTGAAGGGAGATTTCATTAATGTATATAAATATCTGAGAGAAGAGTGGTGGGAGGATGGAGCCAGTCTCTTTTCAATTGTGACCGGTGACAGGGCGAGAGGCAATGGGCATAAACTGAAACTCAGGAGGTTCTACCTGAATATGAGGAGGGCACTTCTTTATTATGAGGGTAACAGAGCACTGGAAGAGGTTGCCCAGAGAGGTTGTGGAATCTCCTTCTCTGGAGATATTCAAAACCAGCCTGGATACCAACTTGCACAATGTACTCTAGGTGAACCTGCTTGTCAGGGGGTTTGGACTAAATGATTTTCAGAGGTCCCTTTCAACCTCAGACAGTCTGTGATTCTGTGATTCTGTTCAGGCATGGTCACCTGAAGAACATTACCCAGGATTGTGTCCAGACATTTTTTGAATATTTCCAGGGATCGAGACTCCACAACCTCTCTGGGCAACCTCTTCCAGTGTTCAGTTACCCTCACAGTAAAGAGGTCATGGTCAGAGGGAACTTCCTGTGTTGCAGTTTGTGCCCATTTCCTCTTGTTCTATCACTGGGCATTACTGAAAAGTCTGGCCCCATCCTCTTGACACTTTTACTTTAGATACTGATACACATTGATCAGATCCCCCTTAGCCTTGTCTTCTCTGGGTTGAACAAGCCCAGTTCCTCGAGAGAAAGTATGTAGTATGCTGTCCTTGTTTTTCTCTCTTACTTCTAGTATGAACTTCACTCACTTCAACCTTTAGTTTGCCATATCAAAGAAAACTCTACAGACATGAAAAAAAGGTTTATTCTTATTACTTTGCACCTTCAGATCTAATCTTGACTATACAACGAAAGCTGAGTATTGTTGGGACTCTTACAAGAGTGTCTTTATTATGATTAAGTTTCATGCATTAATATTCATAGCTGGTGGTATAATTAATTCTATTTGTCCCATATATTATTTGTCCGGTTCTACATTTAAAGACAGCTAAAGTTCAAAGAGAAACCTATCCCTCATCACAAAGTATAAGTAATACCCACTAAAGCTTATGTGTTTTCAGTAGCAAAATAGGGCAAATAAAGCATGAGCTTTACTCTTAAAAAAAAAAAAAAAAAAAAAAGACACAATCATGACACTGAGGATAAAGAAACAAGGACGATGCAATGCTTGTAATCTCACCAGCAGCAGAATTATAATGAGTAAAATGCTGTTTAGTTTCTAGTGTCACAAGTACATCTGAGGACATTATTGTGCTAATTATGGTCACGTTCCATAGAAGTCCACACTCAGTCTTTGAATTAGTTTATGCTATGGGAAAAAATAACAGTATATATATATATATAAATTATTATATTATGGGAAACATTACCAATAAAATATTCTAAGAATGGCATGAATATAATAAAGAAAACATGAGAAAATTGATCTAGTTGCCTACAAGCTAAAGTGGAAGATCCCCTCTATTCAGCACTGGTGAGGCCATACCTGGAGTGCTGTGTTCCATTCTGAGTTCCCCAGTACAAGAGAGATAAGGACATGCTGAGGAGAGTCCAGTAAAGGGCCACAAAGACGCTGAAGGGACTGGAGCACTTCTATGAGGAAAGGCTGGGAGAGCTGGGACTGTTCAACCTGGAGAAGAGAAGGTTCAGGGGGGATTTCATCAGTGTATGGGGAAGGGGATTCCAAAGATGGAGACAGGCTCTTCTCAGTGACAGCACAAGAGGCAATAGACACAAACTGGAACACAGGAGATTCCATCTAAACATCAGGAAGCATTTCTTTACTGCACAAGTGACAGAGCTCTGGCACAGGCTGTGGATTCTCCCTCCCTACAGTTCTTCAAAAGCCAATGAGGCAACATGGTTCTAGGCAACCTGCTGTAGGTGTCCCTGTCTGAGCAGGAAAGATGGACCAGATGACATCCAAAGATCCTTTCCTACCTCCATCATTCTGTGGTTCTATGATTTGACTGTATTTTCTTCTCCTTCTGAATAGAAAACAGTGTAAAGTAGTCAGCAAAATGTTTGGATTCAGAACTTCTAAACGTGTAGTTGTTTATTGTTTTTTGTTTGTTTGTTTTTGTTTGTTTCCTACAGAACTGACATAGCTTGGGGAAAAAATAAGAAAGGCAAAGACTTATTATTATAATAATAATAGTAAACAATAATAATAAAATACATTTATATAAACATATATATATATAAACAGCATTAACAAATTATAATGAAAGCATAATTTGTCAAATGGTCACTCATCAGTTTCTTATAAGATCATATCTGAAGAAACTCATATCTGAATCTTTTCATTTGGTTCTAAATCTCTTTTAGGAAAGCTAAGACAAGAGATAAATTTGAAAATCATCTTCCAGTGTAAGAAACTCTTGGCCAGTGCAGCAGAAATATTGATCTCTGTCTTCTCCAGATTAATTCCCTGCTCAGCCTTCAAGATATCCTAGCCATATTTGCAGAAATTAATTTCACTGTATACCCCTTAAAATATCAGCTGATGAACTACGAGCAGAAAAAACACATGCAAAATATACATTCAAAACAAGCTTTTTATATTCCTTGTGTTTTCAAAAGTTATAAATTTATGCCATGGTGTGTAGTCCAGTTCTGATTTAGGTAGATAATGTTCCAGTTGAATGTCCTGGAAATTCCAAATGTGTTTTTTAAATGGGTAGATACCAAGATAAGGGTAAATATCTCTTAACAGATTATCTCAAGATTTTGCTGCAGCCATCAATAACTATGTGTCATGAAATGCTGCAGTGCTTTTTAGACGTTTCTTTTTTTTTTAAAAAAAAAAGCAATCAGGTGATCATATCACAAGTAGGTGCATGTCAGATAATATTTTTAGGAATTTTGTTTTTCTTCTAAGAAAGACTATAAAAACATCATTATTTCAGCATGATATATTTTTAAGGAGAAGACCGATGCCTTTTTTAGTTTTGTTCATGTAGTAAAATAATTGTCACTTTTAACCCCTGAACTCACTTCTTGCTTGTAGTTCATAACCTTCTCCTGTGGACCTGTCTGAGTTGTAGTTTGTATAATAATGTAATTAATGGGGAGCTAGATCCTTTAGTCTATGCTTCATCTCACTGAGAGTCAGGTGTGAAGTGGAGTCAGAAGCTTATGCTGTGAAGTTGATTTTTTTCAGGAAGCCTGAGAGACATTTCCCAAACTGCGCTTCAAAGAATTAAAAGTGGGCTGAGCAAGACCAGAAAAGTAAAATTGTGCTAAAAGAGAAACAGTGGCTTATATGACATGACTAGTTTGAATATAGTTTTCCAGGCAGGAAAACTTAGTTTTAAATGCAAACAGCTTTTGAGAGCATTTCTACTCCATGTATCCCAAGATGTTATCCTTCAGTTCAAGCTCAGTTACACTTTGTGATTTATTTAACCAAAAGGTATTACTGTTTACTGTCATATTGAAAGTTGTGTTTCTTTGTTTGTTTGTTTAAAAAAAAACATTACACAAGACCACTGTATGACCAGGTATACCATCATCCAGGGTAAACGAATCACAATCCTATTCTTAACCAGTGAATAATATTAATCTGTTCTGATACTATTATTATTATTATTATTATTATTATTATTATTATTATTATTATTATTATTTCCTACTTTCCTAATTTCCTACCATGAAAAGGGCATATGTGTGTATATATATATACACACACATATATTTTGGCATAGTGATGGTTTTGAACTGGAGATATTAGAATGAAATTAGTTCCATCTCTCTGAACCGTGTGTCTGTGTATGAACAAGCATGTTTGTGCTTGTTCATACATGTCTGTGTTTTTTAGCAACCAGGCTTGCAAAAAATACAGAAATGCTCATACTCCTTCCTATTTTAAATGAAAAGAGAATTATTGTCAGAGACCAAATAATCTGTCTCATTTTTGTCACACAGCAGACAGACAATAGTTTCTTTCAATATGACCATTGTATGATCACACCTGCAAGAGTAAGTTCAGTTCTGGGAACCTCTATGTCACACATATATTAACAAATCAGAGGGAGTTCACAAAAGTGCAACAAAAATGATTAAGTGTTTGAAAGGAATGAAAGGTAAAGAAATAATCACAATGTGGCCAAGCAGTGACTAATATGGTAACAGAATATAGCATCTGAAGGAAATAAATCTGAACAAGAGTTTTGTTTGTTTGTTTGTTTGTTTTGTTTTTAAATGATGTCAGCTCAGGAAGCTAGAAAAAATAACAGAAGATTCTTAAAGGGGAAGCTGAGATTCAATCAACAAATAAGGTACTGCAGGTAGATTTCTTGTAAGTTAAAAAAAATCCCAGATGGAGCAATGAAAAACATAGTGCTTACACTACTACAGAATAATTTCATAAGTTACTTACAAATTATTAGTGATATAAAGCAGGACTCCCTTTGTTAATTCTGTAGTCCTACGCCAGCCATTTATGGAACATGATATACATGTTTAAACATCCACATTTAAATTATATATGAAGAATTTTTCTGAACACATTGTAGGAATTCTTAAGTCCACAGGCATTGTCAGCTTTGCTCTTTCTCAGTGGTCCTGGTTCCGCTAAAATCAAAAGAAACAATTCTACAACTGTCCATTGAACTTAATGGAAATCTGGAGCCCTCAAAACATACAGCCATATATTTTTTTTAAGGATGGAAAGGACCCCTGTAAGTCATGTCACCCAAACCCCTAACTTTTGCAGGGCTAAATTTGAAGTCAGGTTGCTTTGTTAGATTTGCCTTGACTAGCCAAATTGAGAGTATTTCCAGGGATGCATGTTTCACAGACTCCATTGTTCCAGTCCTTTACCACCTTCACCACATGTTCACATGTACACACACGTATGTATATATAAATAGTTTTCTTCACAGCAGCATGTGTCTGTCTGTTGTATTTCAGTCTTTCACTGACAATAGAGGAGAATCTGCCTGTCTTCTCAGTAGTCAGTATGTGGGCTTTGCTGTCTCATGTTCCATTTGTTGCTCATTGGGATTCCTTCTTTGCACAGCAGGTTCCTAGCTTGTCTTAATGATTATGTTGAGTGTGTTCCAGGTGTAAGGCTTTACATCTGATTTTCACAGCATCATAGAATTGTAAAATGGTTTGGGTTGGAAAGGACCTTATATATCAACTAGCTCCATCTCCCCTGCCATGGGCAGGGACACCTTCCACTAGATCAGGTTGCTCAAAGCCCCACCCAACCTGGCCTTTAACATTTCCAGGGATGGGGCATCCACAGCTTCTCTGGTAAACCAATTGCAGTGCTTCACCTCCTGGTGAGTGAAGAATTTCTCCATAATATCTAATCTGAATGTACCCTCTTTTATTTTAAAACCATTAACCCTTGTCCTATTACTATTGTTCCTGAGAAAGAATCCCTTTCCAATTTTCTTTAGGCCCCCTTCATGTACTGGAAGACCACTATAAGGTCTTCCCAGAGCCTTCTCTTCTGTAGTCTGAACAACTCTAAGTCTCTCTCGTACTGAATTTGACTGGGTTTCTCCAAATTGACAAAATGCCACAGCTGTACACTCCAGTATATATTCTACTTCTCCCAGGTTAGTGAATCTGGCTGGGAGCTATGCATCACACAGATGTTTGCTCACCACCACCACCCTCATCCTCCACCTCCCGCCCCATGGGCTGGTGAAGAGAATTAAAAAAAAATGGAAGCTTGTAGTTTTAGATTAAGGCAGTTTATTAGGACTGAAAAGAAAGGAAAATAATATCACTAATGATAATAGTACTACTACTAATAATGTGTACAAAACAAGTGATGCCCAGTGCAATTGCTAACCACTCACTGACTGATGCCCAGCCTATCTCCAAAGAGTGGTCCCCCCACCCTGGCCATCCCCCCCCCCCCCCCCCCCCCCCCCCATTAATTGCTCAGCATGACACAATTTGGTACAGAATATCCCTCTGGACAGTTTGTGTCAGCTGTCCTGGTTCTGTGCCCTCCCAGCTCCTGTTGCAACCCCAGCCTTTTCACTGGCAGGACAGTGTGAGAAACTGAAAAGTGCTTGGCTTAGCATAAGCAGTACTCTGCAACAATTAAGACATCAGTGTGTTATCAACTATTCTCATCCTAAATCCCAAACACAGCACCCTGCCAGCTACTAGGAGGAAAAATAACTCTATCCTAGCCAAAACCAGAACAAGGCACAGTCTGTCCCATCATCCACATTCTGCATCAGCTATAGCACCAATCTCTGCAGTATACCAATACTATTTGAGCACCAGTGGGATTTTGAATTGATGCTTCTTCCTCTTTTTACTTGGTTGTCTGGCAATATAATAAGATTTCTGTATACCTTATAGACTGCCTATCTATAACTCTCTGATTTAGCTACATGGACGTTGTGAGATATGGTCTCAAAATCATTGCTAAAATAAAGATAAATGACATCTACCACACCTCTCTTGTCTGATGATTTCATCATAGAAGTTCATTAGCATGGTTACAGATGAACAATGGTTGTACTTAAGATACTGACAGTTCCAAATTATTTTTTTGTCCTTCATGATCCTGGAAACATCTACCATCAGGCATTGTTTATCTAAGACACTGAGATGGAACAGACTGGCCAGTCATCAGGGATCTCTTCTAGTCTCTGTGGTATTTTAAAATGATTGAGAACAGGCTAAGAATGGCGTCATCCTGTTTGATGCGTCCAGTCTGATCCCAAGAACCTGGATATGTAGAGCTTGCTTTAGTGGTCACTAAAACATCCTTCATATAATTGGTGTTGTGGTACATTTGGTAATGCTTCTTTACCATTGGCTGATCCTAGGGATAAAGACTTGGGTAGTCTGACAGCAAATCTTGTCTGCTAGAGAAGTTGCTGAGTACCTCAGGCTTTTTCACATCCTACATAGTTAATGTCTACTTCACTCAGCAGCAGACCAACATTTTAATTTGCCTTCCTTTTGTTTCTCTACTTAACTGTAGAATTACTTCTTGTTCCCCTTCATATCTATCACTGTGGTGGTTTCACACTGATAGCTAATCTGCACCACTCTGCTCTCTCACTCCTCTTCAAAAGAACAGAGGGAGGAATATGATGGAAAAAGGTCCATGAAAACAATTGAAAACAGGAGCAGTTTAATTATAGGAAAAGTAATAAAAATAAAATAAGAATAAAATAATAATAATTAAAAAAAAAAAAAAAGCAAATGTCATTTGGAAGCAAAAGGAGAAAACAATTATTCTGTACTTATTCTCTACCATTCTGTGATACTTCCATTAGCAAGTTATGTTTCAGCCATGTTTTGGGTCTCAATATGCATAGTGGTTGCTCAAGAAGACAGATTCTTTCAAAATGAGTGCTTCCCCCCCTTCCCTTTCTCTTTCCCCTTCCTCTGCTGTTATTGCTTAGCATGACATTTTTGGTATGGAATATCACTGGTTAGTTTAGGTCAGCTGTCCTGGTGAAGTCCTTCCTCACCTCTTGCCCACACCCCCACCTACCAGCCTTTGAGGGGGTGGTTGTAGAGACAGCCTTGATGCTGTGCCAGCTCTGCTCAGCAACAGGAAAAGTGCTGGTGGGCTTTCAACACTCTACAAGTGCAGAGCACAACTTTATATGGGCTACTGTGGGAAAAGTTAACTCCATCCCAGCTAGACCCAATTCATTGATATTCAACTGCAGATGAACTTTGGCTTCCATCATTTAAGCGAAATATGTCACACAGAATCACAGAATCCTTTAGGTTGGAAGAGACCTCCAAGATCACCTAGTCCAACCTCTGACGTAACACTAACAAGTGTACATACTTATATGTACATACTTACTGGAAGGAGTCCAATGTAGGGCCACAAAGATGATGAGGGGACTGGAGCACTCCTCCTTTGAGGAAAGTCTGAGAGTGAAGAAACTTCAGTCTGAGAAGAAGTGGCTTGGGGGGAATTCATCAATGTATATAAATACCTGAAAGGAGGGTATAAAGAAGGGCTTCTCTCAGTAGTGCCCAGTAACAGGACAAGAGGTAATGGATATGAACAAGAGGTTTCATCTAAATATCAGGAAGAAACTTCTTTACTGACACACTGTGCCCAGAGGTTGTGTGCCAAGAGTTCTTGCCCTTGGAGCATCTTCAAAGCCATCTGGACATGATCCTAGTTAACCCTGCTGCTTGAGCAAGGGGGTTGGACCAGATGACCTCCAGAGGTCCCTTCCAACCTTAGCCATTCTGTGATTCTGTAATTCTGGGTCTGGAGACCTAGGTACTGTTTTTATATTCACCCTGATTGGAATGTCCCAAGCTCTACTCTCTGTGTTCTTTTTATGATTTAGCTCCCCTAGGATTTCTCCATGGTCTCAGCTGGCCCCCTGGCACACTTCGATTTTCTTCATATTGGGATGGCCCTTTTTGTGTTTTGAAGAGATTTTCCTTGATGAAAATTTGATCCTATCACTCCTTTTCCTATTCAGGTTATCCTCCCATGGGACCTGCCTATCAGCTGAAAAAGCTGAACTTAATTCTTATATTCCCTCCTGAATCCCAAGTTCACTATTCTGCCATACAGAAACTGTACAGATGAATAGAAATTATCTCACTGACAATGAAAGAAGATAGAACATATGCATCCTGAATCATTGGAGCTAGTCTACCAGTTCTTTTTTCATTAAAAACAACAACAACAACAAAAACAAATTTGTATCAATCAAGCTGAATGATCCTATCAGGAAATAAAATGTAAAGTTTTGATATTATAAGAAGATATAGTGACCTTGATTTTTTTTTGGGGGGGAGGGATATTGAATCGCAAATTAAATCTTAGGTAATAGATGGCACTTTTACTCATTGATATTCATTCAAATACGAATCATAATCAGTACTGTAAGTAAAAAAAAATAAACTACAAGTGTCATGAAAGTATCAACATACATTGGATAGTATTAAATATTGTAGTATTATTATAAAATATTAACTATGGTATTACAACATTTTGAATAATGTATTCACATTTAGATATCTACATAATAAAATCTCAGAAAATACAGGCCAAGAAGGTATTGAGAGGTGATCTAGTCCTTTTCCCTGCCTTAAGGCAGAATCAGGTCTCTATAATTCTGCACAGGCATTTTGCCACTTTTCTTAAAGACTTCTATGACAGAGACTCCCCCAGCAATTTATGTAATTCACTACCTTACCTTTACGTGCTTCTCCGGTGTCTACTCTGAATTTCCTGTGCTGCTTTTGAAGCTCGTTATTTCTTGTCTGATACTTTGTGAGTACAGAGGACAGTTTATTTCCTTCTTTGGGTACATGGATATCCAGTGTCATGTAACTATAAGTGCCCCATTTGCTTAAGAAAATATATAAAAGAGCAAGAGAAATGTTACAAAAATTAAACTATATGACACAAAAATACTTTTGTATTCATCATTTCATAGAGATTGGATTGTTTAAGTTGGTTTGACTCCACTTGTATTTCACAAAACTACGTTCTGTGTGAGGTGTATTTCATTCTTATCTGCTACATGCTTGCAAATAGGTTGTTGGATTATTTGTTGTAGATTTTTTCAGAGACTTGAAAATAGGGTGACTTATGTCTAGTTTTCTGCTATAGTTCTCCTGTGATTCATAATTCATCAGAACGAATATTGCAGCCACTTTGGTTATACTGACTTACCAAAAGTTATCTAGTTAATTTATGAATAACTGTATATATACCATCATTTTGAATATTTCCCCTGTATGTCAAACTACCTATTTATTAACCAAGGTATTTGTCATAGTACTAAATCATCCATAAGAAGTGAAAGGATTTTTTTTTCCAGTGAAAATTTTAGAAAGAAATAAGAAAGTATTACTTTGTTGATAAATTATTGCCATCAACAAATTCTGATTGTGCTCCTGAGTGATATAGAAAATGAAATATAAGTAAAAAATATCCTCAGTTGTTTTAACTAAAACCAAAACTGAAACTAAACCAAAACCCCAAATCCAAATAGTATAATATTACAAGAATTTTTAAATTCAATTTTGTTAACAGATTTTGGCACCAGTCAAACCAATAGAAAACCACTGTGGTACATCATAATCACAGAATCACAGAATTTCTTGGTTGGAAGAGACCTCAAGATCATCGAGTCCAACCTCTGACCTAACGCTAACAGTCCCCACTAAACCATATCCCTAAGCTCTACAACTACACACAGCACTATTATTTTGTGAACTCAAATTTAGTATACGTTGTATGCCATCCTAATCCTGAAACACTGCTTAATCGTAAAAAAATAATTACTGTAGCCTGGGCTCAGTTGGAATGTTCTTTTCAATTCTTAGGATTGACTACCACCAGTCAAAACTGCTGGCATAATCCCATTCAATTTTAGGCATTCATCTGAGGAGTCCAGGTTAGGATTACCAATTTTCTACCACATGGTTCAGAGAAGCCGTTCTCTTCTCTTTGACTACAGGGTAAATGTTATTTTCTGATGTAGTAAAAGGCTAAAATTAGAATGGATGAATATAGTCCTTTTAGACATGCCTAAGCATAATTTTTAAAGTGTAATTTTTGAAGAGAATGGCTAGATTTTATGTAATATATACATATTAACTATGAGAAACAAAAGTGGAAATCTGCAATTCTGAAAGAAACCTTTGGCAAAAACTTGAAACTAATTTGACAGTAACTACAATTACAATAGTGCAACAGAGATCAGCTGTAGGCAGTATCACAAAGCTGAAAGTAAGGGAAAAACTGGGGTGGAAGGGGGGGGTGAGGGGAGAGAGGGGAGAGAGAGGGAATAGATTAAAAAAAAATAAAAATTCCATGAAGGACTAACTTCCTTAGATGGTGAAGCAGTTTTACCTGGCTGCGCAGCTGAACTCCATCACAATTGTTCTCTTGCTCCCCCTCCTCAAATAAAAATAGGGAAAAAATATGATGGAAAGGGCTCAACGCTTGAGATGAGGACAGGGAGATCACTCAAAAATTATCATCACAGGCAAAACAGATTCAGCATAGGGAGATTAATATAATTCATTGCCTACCAGTATCAGACTAGAACAATGAGGAAAGTAAAAGCCAACTAAGAACACCTTCCCCCCATCCACCCACTCCTACCTTCTTCCCCTGAGCAGCACAGGGGAACAGGCAATGGGGGCTGCGGTCAGTCCCTGATGCTTCATCTCTGCCACCCCTTCACGGTCACTCTCTGCCCCTGCTCCATGTGGGGTCCCTCCCACGGGATGTTGTTGTTCCCGAACTGATCCTGCAGGGGCTGACCACAGGCAGCTGCTCTTCAAGAACTGCTCCCACAGGGCTCCGTACCACGGGGTCCATCCATCCCCCAGGAGCAAACTGCTCCATCACGGGTCCCCCACGGGCAGCAGCTCCCCCCAGAGCCAGTGGAGCCCATGCAGCTCCTGCATGGGCTCCACTCCAGAGGCTGCAGCTCTAGCCTGGGGCCTGCTCCTGCGGGGGCTCTCCATGGGCCGCAGCCTCCTCCAGACCACATCCACCTGCTCCACCAGGGGCTCCTCGACGGGCTGCAGCATGGAAATCTGCTCCATGTGGGACCATGGGCTGCAGGGGGACAGGGCCCTCTCCACAGGCCTCAGCAGAACTTCTGCTGCATGCCTGGAGCACCTCCAGCCCTCCTTCTGCACTGACCTTGGGGACTGCAGGGCTGGTTCTCACTCCTCTCTCTCACAGCTGCTGTTGTACAGTACTTTTTCCCTTTCTTAAATCAGCTTTCTGAGAGGCCAAACCAGCATTGTTCACTGGCTCAGCTCTGGCCACCAGCAGGTCCCTGTCACGGCAGGTTGGAGCTGGTTCTTACCTAACATTGGGCAACTTCTGGACTCTTCACACTGAGGCCACCCCTTCAGTCCCCCCCTCCCCCCCACCAAAACCTTGACAAATAAACCCAATACAGCTGGTAAAAATTAAACACTTTTTCGTGTTTTAATGTACATTACCCACTGGAAAAACAAAAAGAAACGAATAAACAAAGAACAACTAACCAACCAACAACAATTATATATATATATGTATATATAGTTAGTATGTTAGAAATTCTTTCACTTTGGTTTCTGAGATAGATAATAGTTCATGGCCTAACTTGGGACATGAACTATTATGTAT
Source organism: Aythya fuligula (assembly GCF_009819795.1). Taxonomy (NCBI): domain Eukaryota; kingdom Metazoa; phylum Chordata; class Aves; order Anseriformes; family Anatidae; genus Aythya; species Aythya fuligula. Next base: position 173,745,455 of record NC_045559.1, on the reverse strand, counting down.
CTCAGCTGACATAACCTTTCAACATTGTTAAAATAATTTGAGAACATTATCGTCATCTCTAAAAGAGTTAGTTTTGTTGTTGTTGTTATTGCTTGTTTGCTTGCTTACTTGTTTTTATTTTTCTGAATGTTTTTGCATTCAGAAGACTGTTGCCAGCAGGTCAAGGGAGGTGATCCTACCCCTCTACTCACAGAATCACAGAATCATCGAGGTTGAAAGAGACCTCAAGCTCACTGAGTCCAACCTCTGACCTAACACTAACAAGTCCTCCACTAAATTGTATCACTAAGCTCTAAATCTAAATGCCTTTCAAAGACCTCCAGGGATGGTGACTCAACCACTTCCCTGGGCAGCCCATTCCAATGCCTAACAACCCTTTCGGTAAAGAATTTCTTCCTAATATTCCTAAACCTCCCGTGGCACAGCTTTCGCCCATTCCCCCTCATCCTGTCACCAGCCACGTGGGAGAACAGACCAACCCCCACCTAGCTGCAGTCTCTTTCAAGGTACCTGTAGAGTGCGATAAGGTTGCCCCTGAGCCTCCTTTTCTCCAGGCTGAACAATCCCAGCTCCCTCAGCTGCTCCTTGTAAGATTTGTTCTCCAGACCCCTCACCAGCTTTGTTGCCCTTCTCTGGGCCACACCTTGAGTATTGTATCTAGTTCTGGGCTCCCCAGTACAAGAGGGACATAGAACTACTGGAGCGAGTCCAGGAGTGGGCTACAAAGATGATTAGGGAACTGGAGCACCTGACATATGAGAACAGGCTGAAAAAACATGGGCCTGTTTAGTCTTGAAAAGAGAAGACTAAGGGAGACCTCACTCTTTCAGCTGTGCTCAGCAAGAGGATGAGAGACAATAGGCACAAACTGAAGCACTGGTGGTTCTGGCTGAATATGAGGAGGCACTTCTTTACTGTGAGGGTAAATGAGCACTGGAAGAGGTTCCCCGGAGAGGTTGTGGATTTCCTTCTCTGGAGATATTCAAAACCTGCCTGGATGCCATCCTGCGTAATGTGCTCTAGGTGATTCTTCTCACAAGGGGGTTGGACTGGATGATTTTCAGAGGTCCCTTCCAACCTCTGCCGTTCTGTGATTCTGTGACTGTTACTTATACCAACAGGCTCATTTTAGTTTTCCAGTGAGAATCTTAGTGATAGACTAAGAAATGGAACTTTGTTGACATGTACAAGTTCTCATTGTATTATGCATGAAGAAAGGGTTTGGATTAGTTTTTATATCATCTAATTTTGCATTTTGTGTTTTCATATTCATCAGCTGTCTGCTTCTATTTATAAAACTGGCCTGTATATGACCCTGCTCAAACTTTTAAAATAGTTTTTTGTTGTTGTTGTTGTTTGTTTGTTTGTTTTATGAACAGGAAAATAAACCTAGCAATGGAATGAATGTTCTAGACATGCTTATTTCAGACAGTCATCCCATGAAATGTTCAGAGGATATTGGTGTGAACAATATGTTATGTCCTTTTTTTTTTTTTTTTTTTTTTTTTTTTACTTTAATGTACAAGAATCTACAAATTTTCTGGAGGTCAGTCTGGCAATACTAAATTTATTTAAACTCTATCAACCATTGAAGAAATGAAATGAACAATAGCAGCACTCTGTAGTATTTACAAATACTTTTACAGGAGGTCATTGAACCTATGAACGCATTGTACATGCCAATTTTTTGTGTTCATTAAATAGAAAAAGTATGTGTAACTATGAACTGCAAACCTTATTTGGAAAACACATAACTTAGGAGCATCAAAAAAAACAACTGGGGTCATCTTTAGAGCAGATTTCATAGTTGCCTATGAGTGTTTTGCTGCTTTTAAATGGACTTTAAACGGATCTTAAATCTATTTTTTATTTTGGCTAACAACCGTATTCAGCTTCAAAAAGCTGAAGGCCCACTAAAAAATGCCTACCAGAACCATTAGGTCTAGAAAAAGTGATGTTTCTGTAGCTGTGTAGGAGACTTCTTTCAAACATTTGATTACTAAATTTTGGTCACTTCTCTTTACTCTGTGATTCTTCCAAGATAGTAGGTTTGTATGACTTTCTTCAACTCTGAGTTTGCAATTCATATGCTACAGAAGAGACACAATACGGGAAAAAAGTGTAAGTCAAGTGGAAAATACAGGTCTTTGTGAATTTTGTGAATGCAATTGGAGTTTATTACACATACACACTGCCAATTCAAAATGATTTACACATTGTCCTAGCCTAGGAAAAGGTAATTCCCTGTTCCGAGTAATGAAATCCAACATTAACTAAATATATTGGATATCACAGTCACTAAGATGTGCATGTGAACTTTCAGAAATTGTGCTGGATGTAGGCACAGGTCTGTTTCACTTCTCTGAAAACAGGTATAACAAGGAAGGGTAATCTAATTCTATATAGAAAATAGTTCTCCAGGTTCTTTTTCATTGCTAATGAAAACTAGATAAAACTAGATAAAACTAGATATCTTGATAGTAGTCTATCACAGTGTTGGCGCGATGTTATTGTTAATTACTTTGGAATTTCACAGAAGTGTGTTTTAAACTGATTTTAAAAAAGGAGAAGAACTCTTTGCCATATAAGATGAAAAGATATGATAATCTATAGCAAAACTTTGTCCACGGGTATGAAAATTGTTTCCTAATGCAATTTAGAAAATATGAATTGGCACCATTTTTATACAGACCTTATTTCCTCTGCTGGTCTTTAGACATAGTCTAGACTGATTTTTGAGATGTGGCTCCCTGCCATCCAACAGCTGCTAATTTTTATGTCTTTTTTTTTTTTTTTTTTTTTTTTAATATTTAAGGTGTGCTTTATTGATAGGAAAGGCTTTGCTCTGTATAATTAATAGCTAATTTCCTCTCGCAAAAAAAAAATAAAATATATATATATTAAAAAAAAAAAAGCTCTGTGCTCAGTTCTTTTCTGAAAGAAACTCAATAAGAAGTCAAAGACACTTGTGGAATCTATCAGAGCATGTACTTGAGGCAGTTTGGTATTTTACATATCTTATACTAATAATTAAAGAAAAAAAATCAATAGCAAACTCCAAACATTCTATTTAGATATCAGAGTTGGATGTTTTTAGAGTAATGTTACACAGAATATGTCTCATCATATATAGGTTGTAAACAAAACAAAACAAAAAACAAAGACCAAAACGAAAACATGATGATGATGATGATGATGACGATGATAATAATAAAGTCAAAGCCTGAAAGTTCTGTTCTGACAGATGAAGCTTGAGAAAATGCATAACATAAACCACTGCACTTGACTTTTCGTATTAATACTGGGACATTTTATGATGAACTCCTATTTAAGTATTCTAGCCAAGTCTGAAGAAATTATTGACCAGCTTTAACTGATGACATGCCCATAAAGTCATCAACAAATATTGGTGTCTAATTCTTAAGTGCATGTGGACGCCAGAGATAATGGATTATAGGGCAGTGGCCTTGATAGATAAGATTTTTAATGTTTATTTAGATGTTAGATGCTTTCTTAAATAATCTAATTTCTTTCTCTCACTCTCTCTTTTTTTTTTTAAAAAAAAAAAAAAAAAAAACAAAAAAAAAAAAAACACTTTAAATGCTTAGCATTAATAAGGTATTGTTGATATTGTTTTGAATTTACCTAGGGAATTTTGGGACATAAAGGTTGCACCAAGACTGGTAAATGTTTTTTTTTCTTGGAGCTCTGTATGTGGATATCTTCTAACATTCACGTAGCTCTGCTCATGGAACCCTGAAATAGCCTAACTGCACAATTATTTTCCCTCTCAGCACACACAGAAACAATGTGATTTGTGATAACGCTAAGCCAAAAAAGCAAAACAACAGCATGTGAACATCTTCTTCTAAATAGTATTTTCCTATGATATTGATGTGAATTTTTCCACCTATAGTTTCCTCTCAAAATCACAAGGTCTCTAATAAAATTTTAAGCCAGCTTCAACAACTTTTTTTCCCCTACTGCTTACTAGGGTTTGTCAGGAAGTTTAGAGAACTGTAATTACAGGAAAATAGTGTTCTATTAGTATTGTATGTTGGAAAATAGCAATGCTAATGCTCAGCCTGGAATGTTTTCAACAAAGTTCCAGTGGTTCAGAGCTCTCATCTTTACTCTTGTAAGGATTATGGATAAATTATTAAAAAAAAAAAAAAAAAAAAGTATTTTTGAGCCTCCTGAGAAGCAGACTAATAGAAAACAAAAGTAGTAAAATCAGTATCTTTACCAAGGGCCTCCTTAGGAATACATCATAAAAATAATTCAGTCTAACTGACTTAGCAGGGAATTTTCACCAAATCTCCATCCTCAATAAAATCTCTGACAATCCCATGGTCATTCTTCAGGAAGAATATAATATGTTACATAGGTCAATCACACAGTCACTGTGCCTTGTGTGTGTCAGTGATGATCTGACTGACAGTTGGTGACATATTGTACATCCATTGGGACAGAAGAATGCTCACACAGGGGATGCTGATAACTTTTCCTATGGTTGTCTCTATAAATAAGAACCACATATAAAGGAATTATATTGATTAGACTAATGACAAAGCTGATGATGTATTGTAATCTCCTTGAAGAGCTCATTCAGAGGGATACTCTGCTGATCATTTAAAATTATTCACTAATCTAGAATTAACAGGAGCCTTTTCTTCTGCTGCTATTTTATTATTTTATTTTATTTTATTTTATTTTATTTTATTTTATTTTATTTTATTTTATTTTATTTTTTTAATTTAATTTAATTTAATTTAATTTAATTTAATTTAATTTATATTTTCTTTTATTTATTGATTTCCTTTTTTCTTTTTTTTTATTTCCTTTTTTCTTTTTTTTTCATTGCAACATGTGCACAAACCTGTATGATGGAGATGATGACTGATGATCATGACAGTAATGATAATGGCTGCTTGATTTTTTTCGTATGCTCTTATTCACTAGTCCTATATACTGAAAGAATACAGTATGCACCATGACTTGAAATTTCTGAGATGATTCTTTTTTTCCACCTGAAAATACATTTCATCTGCATTTCAGATCTCATGTCCATTCTTTAGAGAACTTCAAATTAGAAAGGAAATATCATGGCTATTTTTAGTTTTAACCAAATATTTAAAATAATTGACATTTGAGAAATGAGAAAAGTCTCTTCTATATGTTGCACATTCCTTTATTAATCTACATACCATTACTGATGAATCAAAGGAATTCTAACAAAAGTGTAGTTATGTTTTGCATATTACAATGGAATCTACAAGATGTTTTTTTTTTTTTTCATAACAGGACAAGATAAAATAAAACAGTTTCCCAGAAAATAAAAGTTACATATTAAATATTTATTTAATCACTGTCACTGTATACTGCACAATGATGAGAATTCTGAATTGTAGACTCTTAAAGGTTAGGAACAGTTCTTATCTCTCATAAGCTTTGTTGTTTTGAGAGGCTGGGAAGGTATTGATTTTTAAAACATCCAACAAATTCAACAGTCAACCAGTCATCGGTCACTGTTTACTGTCACAGAGATTCTGTACTTAGACATATAATAGCATAGGATTCATTTTCTTTTTGATGGTTAAACACAGGTAATAAAGGTTAGAAAGTACCAGAGATCTCAGTATGTATTGAATAATCATGTAATAGAGTTAGAACTTAATAAGTTGAGTTGACCTTGAAATGAAGAACAGCAGAAGAGACATAGGATCAGTCTTTTTTGACACAAAAAGGGAAATGAACTTCAGGTCATTCCTACTTCCTTGTACTACTTTCCCACTGGCCATTATCCTGGAGGTGTTGTGCTTGAGAGATTTCATCAACAATACTTTATCATTACTACGGGGCAATTCAGAGAACCACATTAACATTGGCCTCAGAGGAATTTTTCCACATGTCATCCCAGCCAGAGGCTAAAGAGCTATAAGAGAAGTTATGGAGGGAAGCTAATTAGAAAAGGGAAAGGAGGATGGAACACAGTATAAATATAAAAAATAAAAATAGAAATCTATTATTCTCAAAGCTGTAATGGTATATGTCCTTGTGTGTATTTCTAGTTCCTTTCCTCTGATGCCCTGTGACATTCTCACATTTTGAGTTACATTACATATTCAATCAGACAGCAAGCTTGGAGGAATATTATGGAATCTTTTTTTTTTTTTTTTTTTTTTTTTTAAGAAATGAAATTCTATAGCATAACTTTTTCATGAAGGTCATCGCTACAAGCTAAAAGTTGGAGACACATAGTATGTGCATTTATTTAAGATGCACAGGTGTCATAAATCATACCATTCAAAACATTTGTGTCTTGAATCTTTCACATTTAGTTATGAAGTGGAGAAGTTTCAGGACATTATCTGAAAGTTTGTGTCTTTATGGAAAGTCTTTAACACATCCTCCTCTTTCCCTGACAATTAGACTCTGATAAAACAAACAAACAAATAAACAACAACAACAACAAAACATTGTTTTGTTTGTGGGTTTGTTTTTTGAATGTTTGTTTTGCTTTCTATTTTTTATTTGTTTTTACTATAGATTTCATCAGCTTTCCAGTATATTCTGATAAATTTCTTTAGCACAACCTTTCAACATAGCTCACGTTGATATGCATTCATACTTTGGATGCAATTATCTTAGTTCAGGAAACTACAGCTGAACTTGTCATCCAAGTCTTCTTTTGTATTCAGAGACAAAACCAGGCACTCTTAGAACACAATTCATTTGACTTGTTCTACAATTTTATATTAAGATGATAGCAAGTATTTCTCTCCTATTGTCATGATTTTGGCTGGGACAGAATTAATTGCCTTCATAGAGGTTGACACAATGCTGTGTTGTGGATTTTTATGAAAATAGTGTTGATAATAACAGTTGTATCAACAGATGTGTATCAATGTTTTTAGTCATTGCAGACACCAGGACTCTTCTGCTTTTCATGCTGGCCTGACAGGCTGTGGGTGCACAAGAATCTGGGAGGAACACAGCCAGGGCAAGTGACCCAGACTGAGCAAATGGTTGTTCCATACCATATGTTATGCTTAGCAATAAAAGCTGGGGTAAAGAACAAAGAAGGAGGGGGATGTTTGGAGTGATATTTGTCTTCCCCCCCCCCAAAAAAAAAAAAAAAAAGCAACAAAAAAACAAACCACATTACAAATGATGAGCCTACTTTCCTAGAAGTAGATGAACATCTCCCTGCCAATGTGAAGTAGCAAATGAATTCCTTGTTTTGGATTGCTTGTGCATAAAGCCTTTGCTTTACTTGGTAAATTCTCCTTATCTCAACCCATTCGTTTTCCCACCTTTACCTTTCTGATTCTCTCCCCCATACCACCTGGGGGGAGTGAGTGAACAGCTGTGTGGTACTTAGCCTCCTGCTAGGGTTAAACTACAGTGCCCATAATTAGTGAATCTCGGTAGGTCAAGCTGCTTACAGGAAGAAGTGATGATATCAGTGCTGAAGATGTCTATGTTTCATCGTGTGTAACCAATCCTTAAAGACCGGATAATTTCATCATCTTGTTTTCTCAGAGAAGAACTAGGTGAGCAGAATCTAAGTAAACTTTTCTCTCTCTCTCTCTCTCTCTCTCTATTTTTTTTTTTTTTTTTGGATGTAGACCTCCATAAATTCACATTCTCCAGCTTTCCTCTTGCTTTTGAAATGGTTTTTTTTTTTTTTTTTTTTTTTTTTTTTCACCTCTACACTACTCAAATTGGCAATAATTTCTGAAACTGTGCAGTTTGGAACCTGTCACTTATGAAATGGGCTCAATACAGCTGTTAAGATATAGCACTGATCATCTTATGATGCTGAGCAAAATGGAAGCCTTGTGGATCATCGCTGCCTTTAAGATTTGCTCCCCTGATAGCTATTCAAGAAACTTAGCTGGTTTCAGGGTTTACTTCTTTATGAATAGTGTTTCATTATTAGCTGGAATTTGAATAGCTACTAATGAGTTTTCTGCTTATGAGTCTAACCAACATTTCTAGCAGGAACATGAGTCTTATTCTACCTAGTGAGAGTGTGGTTTGTACATTTTTAATTTTTTAAATCTCCTGTGGAGATCTGTACTATAAAAATGAATAAAATAATCTTTTAAAAATTCCTAAAATACTCTTATTCATGTGCTGTCTGCTGTGATAAAAAAGGTGGTAGGTGCTTAATAAAATGACTGACAGGCAATATAATGCAAGTTGCTAGTAGAAGCGCTGGTTCTGTAGCACATACTTCAGTTCAGCCTAAGTCCTGTATCTGTGAAGAATGATAATTAAAGAAGAACAAATACTAGATATTTAAAATTCCAGTTCACTGAGAATGAACAGACATACCGCTCTACTTTTTTTTTTATTAATTCCTTTCTTCTCTCAGTAGTACTTTTAAAGTTTCTGCATATTATATATTCTGTTACCCATAAGCTGGAGTACCTTGTGTGAAGACATTATCCATTTTCTAAAGTTTAAGTTGTGTTAACATATGACTTTCTTTCTCTGTTGCCTGTAGAATAGCATTTAAATGAGGTACTTTTTTTTAACGTCATAAATAAATTCTTCTGCTGCTGTAACTGTATAAATATGTAAAAAGACAGAAATTTCTGAAAAGACAGAAAACTGTTTAGGACATTAAAAGTCTTCTGTAGATTTTTGTTTATTTGTTTTTTACACTTAAAGTAAAAAATATAAACTTTACAGCATAATTATTTCCCTTCAAATTTAAGTTAGACTCAGAGATTGTTAAAGAACTAGGTCAGTGGTCTGGGAAGTCACATGATTCTTAAGTTAAAGCAAAAATCTGTGTAGATATGCATGTGGATGTGGATGTGCATTTGTATATACAGGTTGAAAACCTAAAACCTTTCTGTTTGTACCTGGTGACCATTTGGATGTAGATTATCAAGCACTGAAAGACCTAGCATAGGAATTGTTGTTGTCATTGGTTTTCTTTTTCGTCTACATTATCTTTTTAAAAAGCAGTCCTGCTCTATCTAATAAAGATGGTTCTCACACAAAATTGTTTGGCAAGCTTCACCAGTTATCCAAACTTTACTCCTTCAAATGAGTACCAATCACACTATTTTGGTAGAAAATTACATCTGAACAAAAGGAATTGACCTCAGACAAAGACCAGATGACTCTTGTCTCTCAGGTAAAGCTGGAGGTGTTCAAGGTACCATCTGTATTCACGAAGTATTTTGTATTTACAGTAAAAAGTGTTCTGTATTTATAAAGTACTGCCACTGAAAGAACAGTAAGACTGGTAATTTTACAGGTATTTGTGCTGTGCCACTATTTTCCAATTGTTGGCTTGAACTAATCAGAAATTCTAAGTGGAAGAAGAAATCTACACCCTTCCAAGCCAAAATGACAGATGACACCAAGTTGGGTGGGAGTGTTGATCTCCTTGAGGGTAGAAAGGCTCTGCGAACTGATCTGGATAGACTAGATTGATGGATTTCATCCAATCACATAACATTCAACAAGGCTAAATGCCAGGTGCTGCACTTGGGTCATAACAGCCCCATACAGTGGTATAGCTTTGGGGAAGAGTGGCTGGAAAGTTGCCCAGTAAAGTTGTCCTTTACTAAAGGACCTTAGGGTGTTGGTTGACAGCATGCTGAACAAGAGCCGGTGGTGTGTCCGGATGGTCAAGAACGCCAATACTACCCTAGCTTGTGTTTGAAATAGTGTGTCCAAGAGGACTAGAGGACAGATTGCCTCTTTGTATTCAGTGCTGGTGAAACCACACCTTAAGTCAGTTTTGGGCCTCTCACTACAAGCAGATAATGCAGTATATTGAGTTGCTTGAGTGCAGAGAACAGCAACAAAGCTCTTGGGTGAAGGGACTAACAAATGTATGGACATGGCATTAAGATACATGGTTTACTTATGGGACACAGTAGGTTGGACTTGATCTTGAAGGTCTTTTCAAACGTAAATGATTCTATTTTATAAATATTACTGCATGCCTTTTGACAATTCTGTTCAACTTCATCTTTGTATCCACCACCAGAAAGGAATAGTAAGGTAAACTTCTTCCAAGCAATCTAATAAAAAGTATACTGAGATTACACTAGGCAGGGGAATTTTAAAGCAACTTTGTACCCTTTTATTGATGGATCAGTATATAATTTTCAAAAGCAGACAATTTAATAGAACGTCTTTAGTCTACATGTGTATACTTAGACATAGAAAATAGAGCTTTATTTTTCTGTTAAGAAAAAAAAAAAAAAAGACTTGTGATCAAATCTTAATCTATTTAAACATCCACTTTTATGAAATAAGTCACTGTTTAACGTCCATAACCTTTTTCAGAATGTATGTATGTATGATGAATCTCTGGCAGCGCAGCAAACACTCAGATGCATTGGTAAAGCACAGAGCAAGTGATATCATCATGTGGCTCATACCAATCAAATATTATTTAAAGTATAATAAATCAGAATAAAACTACATGTCAGGCATTCAAAGGTTACGAGCAATAGAATTGCAGTACAAAGTCATTGGCAGAAGGAGAAAATCACTACTGCAATCATGCTGCAATTATCCAGTTCTAGACTTCTTTATATGAAAAGTGGAATTGTAACACTTTAATGAAACACTGATAATAATTGTAAGCTTGTATCTTTGACGTCTTCAGATTTGACTTTGCTAGGATGTTGTTTAGAGGCCAAAAGAACAAAATTAACAAGTGACTAAAAGCCGCCTTATGTTACTGTATCAGAAAACATCTGTCAGAATGTCTAAATCTATATCATTTAGTCAGAGTGAAATCATCAGTGTGTAGAGTATAGCAAAAATGTCTCAATTATTTTATTTCTTCATTTTCAGGGTTATTAATAGTACTTAAGCATAGGCAACTGACATGGGAATTTCCAATAAGAATACTTCAATAATGCTTTTTCTCTGAACCACCCTCTGGAAGGGTTTCTCCCTCTCTTCCCCCATTTTTCTCCCTCTCTCCTTTTCCTTCCCTCTCCTTCTTTCTCTTTGTATTTTATATTTTTCTCTCCTTCATTCTCTTTCTCTCCTTCCTCCTGGGTAATATTGGGCAGCAAGGAGACTTTCAAGGACATTGTGAATATTCCACTTTTCATGAAGATATAGAAAATATATGTTTAGATTAATAGCATTAACTAAAGTAGACTGAGGTACCGCACAAGGCACATATGTATTCTTCATGCAAATAGAGGAGCTTAGTATTTCTGATTACCGTTTCATAATCAGGGAAAAATGGGCTCCTTCTCCAGCAGAAAGTACCTTATTAATGAATTATGTCTGTTTGGTTATGTGGAGAGTTGGACCAAAACCAAGTAAAATGCTGAGGGTTAATTTTTATCCTAAATCCCTGAAGCTTAAGATGGTGCAAAATTCATTACTTTAAAATATTGTAATTTGTACCTTTCTCTCAAGTGTGTAAACTAATATCCAAGAAGAAGAATCTGTAAATGAGTTCATGAGAAGTCAAGAGACCTATTATGTAAGAAACCACAAAATGATTTTTGAAGGCATAAAAGCCCTTAAATGTACTGTAAATTTGTTATAAATACTGTCTGGTTGATCTTGCAGTCTTTTGGCAGGCAAATTTCTCCTTGATGCCAATGGGAGTTTTGCCATTATCAGAATTTCAAAGATGAGATTGTCTATAAACACCCTAGTAGTCTAAAACATTACATTTTATTATCTCCATGAGGGCTATATTCCTAATAAAGTTAATAATAGTGAATAAATTTGTTCCTGCCTTACAGCTCTGAGAAAACTAATACAGATATAAGATCATATCTAAGCTTTACTTAAGTTTATAAGTAAGCAACTGGGTACAGTCATTGTGCCTTGCTGATTCATTGTCTGCCACATGCCTTTCTAGCTGACTGTGAGTATATGGGTGTGTTTGGTTCTGTGATAAATACAGCTGTATGAATTGGAAATGTGTAATTTACAAACTTACCTTAGAAAATTTGACTTGTTAATAGAGTGACTGTTTTTCTTTGCTTTGTTTTAGGGTAACTCAGCTTCTGTGAAGTCTCTAACAAGCTATTTGATGAATAGAAGACTTTCACAAGGATTTTTGCTTCATGTTAAAACTTGCAATGTTCCAAACAACATCTTAAAACCCATGAGGCATAGGAGAACAATTGTGTTGTAAATGTATCTTAATATGTCATTCCCGTCCCCTGCTGCTAAGCAAAAATGATGTTTCCATGCTTACTATGAATTTCTGTGCTTATAAAGGACTGTGTCTCTTATTTAACTGTTAACTGAAACTATTTTCTATATTTGTTAAGTTAAAAATAAAGCTGTAGTAGAAGCTAAACATTAAGGACTAAACCTAAAGGACATTAAATTTACAAGAGCCCACAGACTCCATGGTTCTGGTTGGAAATGTATTACTTGGTCAGCTTAGATTTTTTTTTTTAATGATTTTATTATTCTACGTTAGGACAAATTTCCTTGTTAAGCATGGTGAATTAACAGACATCAAACTGGGTAAATAGCTTGTCAATGTACTGTATAATGGCAAACATTTGAAGTACTTACAGTAACCAATCCTATTGCACAGCAATCTCCCTGCACCTCATTTCCTAGTCACTTCAAATACTGTCACACAGAATACTTCTCCACAAAACCTCATTTCCCAGTTCTATGTAGCTAGTGTGAAATGAGCCACTTACCCTCAAAAATAACCACTGAAGGTTGTCAGAAGGCAGTTTGATCAGCTACCAATTCTCTATCTGCTGTAATAAAGTGGCAATGCTGTCATTCCAAACCAGCCTCTACAGAATACAGTTTCTCCTCCTAGGCCAGCTCCAAACAAATATTCCACTGTGGCTCTGAGAGACTTCTGATATAGTATTTTCTTCCCTTTGGTTTGCATGTGGGGAGGAAAACAAACAAAAAAACCCACTAAAGCTATTACTCATTTTTGTGGAATATTGAAAACATCTATCACAACATATATCTGAATGTATTATCATCCTGCTGAAATGCTGTTGTGTTTTTTGTTGGTGTTGTTAGTTTATTTGTTTTTGTGATGGTTATAAATTATTGATTGTAGTATAATTCTTCTATGTGATATCAATTTCTACCTGTGTTTACAAATGAAAACTCTGTGCTGTTTTTCCCCACATTCAATCATTGGAATAAGGCCTCCATGACTTAAAAGTGGTTACATTTTATCCCTTCTGTGTTGCAGATGAAAATGTATGCATTACCTATACATATTAAATTCCTTTACAAATATAAATATGTAAGCACACACACAAGGTGTTCCTACATTGTCTGTGCCAAACTTGCACTAATTTTGTCTGCGACATTGAATACATATTAATCATCAATGAAAGGATAATACAAGTTCTCTGAATCTCCAGAGTCCCTTTTATTGGTTGTTTCTCATGGACCATGTCCTTGGTTCTTCAAAACAGGAGACACTGAAAAGAAAACATTGGCCAAAACCTGTTCATATAAATTTCATAGTCGAATTGAAAATAAGATTGTTGGTTTCTTGGAGGAAAGAACTTTTCTAAGAGAATTGTTTTCTAAAGAGGAAAACAGAGACAATCTGTCATAGAGTGATCCAACACTCTATGTGAGTAAAGAGCCCTCTCTATGTGAGTAAAGAGCCCTTCAGAGCCACCAGAGGTCTGTTCTGATGCCTATATTTCTTAGATTGTTCCATTATGATGCAATATCTGTAGATAACTGTACAATAATCAAAACAAGGTATTCAGTATATTTCAGAAATCGTAGCTTGTTTGTAAAGTCCAGGAAAAGTGAGTTTGCTCAGCAATACACTGTTGAGTTAGTGTTTTTAATGACTCTGAGATCTGTTGTTCCTTTCTGATACCCCTATCTAAAAAGGTCTCTCAAGTGGATATTAAGCTATGAAGTCTTCTGATTCTATGATGTAGCATAATGTTTTTGGAACTGTTTACTCTGCAGTCCTGAGCTCTGGTTCCAGAACACTGCAATAAATCCCATTATTTCTAAGCTATATTTAGCTGTATTTATCTTTATTCTAGCGAAGAGTACTTGCTTCAGCATTTGTAAGTATTTCTGGAGTTCTAGAAGGAATCACTTTATTGGATTTTACTTTCTTTTAATGATTATTCAAGAGAAATTTAAGACTGAAATGCAAGGAGCTAAACCTAGCATACTTCTGCAGAAATTTAATTCCCAGCAAGAAGAAAGTGTTTATTTTTATTTTTTTTTCATACAAAACACATGAGATAGGACTGAAGTTAAAAGTTATTTTAACAATTATATGCAAATTTCAACTTGTCTAAATTACATCATCCAAGTTAGTGCCTGATATTTTAACTTTCAATGAGAACACAGGCATCTCTCTATAAAAACTGTCTCTGAATGTATATGTGTATGCACACATTGAGTTTTGTGTGCACTAACATATGGTTATGCATATCGTTAGGTTCATTCATATGTCTCTGTGTGTACAATCATATGTACAAAAATACATAATTATTTTTTATAGCTTGTTGAAAGCTGGTAACCTGTCTTTGGTAAAGGAAAAGCTGGAAAATGATTTAATTCAGAGGTACTTTCTTGAAATCTGCTTTAAATATATCTATACAAAAAAAAAAAAAAAAAAAATTTACCTTGAAAAATGCATAACTTCATCAAAGGAAAAAATTTAACATAGGTTATATTTCCTAAAACATATTAATTAGATTTGCAGTGTTAGATAAGTTGTTAATAGCAACTATTTAAGTCTGGTGTTTACTGCTAATGAAAGCTATGTTTTTCTGTGAAATTTCAGTGATCAAGTACCACTATACAATAAGTTTATTTCCTGAATGATATTTTCTCATGGAAGCTATTAGTCAGACTGGAAAACTTAAATAGACTTGTTGTTTTCTTTTGTTTTCCCTTGGATAGTTTTTATTTGTTTGTTTTCTTTTTGTCTCTTATATATATTTGAGTAATGGAAAGGAAAGCTAAAGAGAAGAAATAACGTTTGTATAACTTATACAGATATATACATTCATTACAGTAATTCTTCTTCATAGGTAGGTGTCCAGGTACTGTAAGATATTTCACATGATCTTTATTCCATTGTTCAAGAGTTCCAGAGCCTCATCTGAATGTAATGTTTTGGGAGGTCAGGATCATGCAGGGAAAGACAATTTTTAGCCAGTTAGTGCCAATCCTGTAGAGAGTCTTAATACTAGAGCAGAATCCTTGATTTGGTCTCTGAATTTCATGAGGAGATAATGGACCACTGGGGTGATATGCTCATCATGACCTCTGCTGCTAAGCAGATGAGCTAACATGGCCTATAATACCTGAAGGTTTTTCAGGTTTTGCTGTTCCTGATTCAGGGCAACAAGTTGAATGTGGATATCTACATGTCAGTGTGAGTGTCCTACTGCAGCCATATAATTTTATTTTTGTTCTTTAAAGAACTTTTCCAGTTTTCATTTGATGTATGTCAAATATGAAATGAATGATAAATAATAAAGTTCAGATTAGCGAGAAAATCAAATTTAAAAAAATCAGTATGTTTCAAAAGTCTATCATAATCTTCAAGCTAAAGTGGCAGTCATTGATGGATTCAACAAAGATGTAAGGATCACATCACCTGCCTTTTTCTCATCTGTACAAAGATAACAATCCAAAACAGTCTTAATAAGATTAAATTAAAAGTTTGGCATGTCAGAAGAAGGCAATCCAAATTAACCCATGCCCAGAATCTAAAGGAAACACAAAGCAGAAGGGTGTTCATAGGCATTTTCAGTAGGCTGGAAGGCTACAAAAAATTTTTTAACAGTACAAGTAGTTTTCATCTGACCAAACTTAATTTAATCTGTTAGATTCCCCTTATAAGCAATGGGGAAAAAAAAAAAAAAAAAAAAAAAAAGTATTTTAAAATGTAGTTAATTTAATCCATAAATAGATTTCTAAAACATCACAAATGAATTGCAGCCTGTTACTCTGCATTAACTGTACAGATAACTAGACAAAACTATGTTTTATTGAAAATATGTAAATTTAGAGTTGCTTACAGGAATGACATAAGAGAAATGTATGCCTTGGACCTTAATATATCTCTATGTCTTTCTGATAATCATAAATAAATAAAATAAATAACAGATGCAATCTGATGCAATCCTTGTATTTTCTCTTTTGCTCACAAAGCCAGTGAGAGAAATTTAAGGCTAGGACTGAGTAGGGTATTTTCAGATACGAATTTGATCCTCCTGGGAAGATCAAAGAGAAGATCAAAAAAAAAAAAAAAAAAACAACCAAAACAAACAAACAAAAAAAAAACACTATTCAGTTTGAAAACTACTCAATTTTGATTTCTCCACAAACTCTAACAGAGAAATTACAATGCTAGAAACTTTCAAAATGTTAATAAGTATATGCACGTTTCTAAAACTCTTGTAATCAAACACCCAAAATTTTCACTCCTCTCCCCGCTCCCAACACACAGAGCATCATTGCTGCTGGGCTGGGTCACATTAACACACCCTCCCCTACACCGGTGTAATATAGGCTCCCCACTTGCTCATCCCCTGCAGCAGATGTGAGGACTCCAGTTCTGTGTGAGGAAACTAGGTCCCCTGCACCCAGCAGTAGGGAGCCTCTGAGTGCTGCCCTCATGCTGACACCCCACTGCAAGGTGTAGGCTGCTCCCACTTGGTCCATGGGGCAGCTGTGCTACCTGGTCTGGGCTGAGAGTGGGTTGATAGAACAGAGCCACCATGGCAGGTAAGACCCGTGTTGCATGTTTTTTTTGTTGTTATTTGGTTGGTTTGGTTTTGCTTTTGTTTTTAATACTTCTTTTCAGATTGCCTTCTTCTGTACTTCAAAAGTCTATGAAAATCCCTTGGTACTTATTAATCTAACTGATGATTGCATTGCTGCTTAACACTGACAGCTGAGGGTAGATGGCCGTCTTTATCCTTAAAATGATCATTTTTGTACACTCTCCATACAGTTTTGTCTATTCAATCCCCACACACAGTGTGTGCAGTCATATCCTTATCTAACAGGTGGTGTTATCCAAGCCATTTGCCAACGGTGGTATATACTCCCATGCTGATTTATTACACTAATCATTTCAGCCATGGCTTTTACAAGAAAACCAGCATCTGTTGTATTTATATATATTTTTTTAAGTAGAACAGATTTTGTGGAAAACCTGAGAAGCTTCATGAGCACTGGAATATTTATAATGCAGTTACTGGATCAGTCCCAGTAACAATGAGTGCTTGAGTATCATTAATTTATGCATGGTAGGGAGCTGTGTAGGTAGTTTCTCCAACTCGCTTTCTGGATATGTGGAGATCTCTAAGATGACTCAAGGATGTTCCTAGTGAATTTAAACGCTTCCAGTATTGGTGACATACGAGACAGGATTTTATTTTTAATCAGAGCTTTTCAATTAGGAAGTTATCCTTAGGCTGATACATACCATAATTCCCAAATGAATTCTTCCCTACCAACTTTTATTGATTCAGATTTTAAAGTTAGAAGATATCTTTTCATAGTGATGAGCTCTGTCTCTCTTCCTCTAAAGGGCAATTTCAACAGGTAAGATAGGACACCTCTGAGAGAGGAATCTGGGATGGACACCCTAATGTATTCAGTTTCTCAGCCTGGCTAGGGCTGCTTCACCCACATACCAATTAGACATCCTGTTCAGTAGGAGTCCTTAGCACTGACAAATCATTTCTTTCCAGTTGTGCATTGAACCCAAATCAACACCCGTTTTGGTTGCAGTGAGGACATTCATTTTCACTGTGAAAACAATAACACATCAAAATGGAAAAGACTTATCTAGAAACTCTTTCTAGAGTGAAATAAAAGTAATTTTTAAAAGCTCAAATACACCTAGTTCAAGAGTTAAATAGTCCATTTTAATAAGGTGTACTGTAATAACTGAAGGTATCAATTACATGCTTGATTGATTGATTTATTTATTTATTTTTGAGCACACAAATTTAGGAAATCACACCAGAACAAAGTAAAGCATGAGCTTAAAGACTAACTAGCAGCTGCATCTAGGTTGAGCTACCTCACAACATATTTGGGAATATATCTAACAGCATATTTGGGAAGCATGGCCTTTTGATCCCCTAAAGTCAATAATTTAACTGAATACATTGCATTTCTTTCATCACTGAGAGACTAAATATGTCAGAAAATGAAAACCTATTATAACCTCAAGCCTTCACTCTAAAATAGATTGGTGGAATTGACAAGACGAGCATCTAAAATGGAGATCCTAGAATCATTCTAACAAGCACCAGTTTAGATGTGAAAATTCAAAGTGAATTATGAAAATAAATAGCAACAAACTTTTCTCCTGGAGTCTTCTGATGCTTCCCATGGGTATCTGGGGTTTAGACACTGAAGTACGCAAGACGTCTTTAAAAGACTAGCACGTGTGACCTAGGATGTGTGCAAGACCTGTATATTTCTGGAGCAAAAACTGTAGGGTAGGTAGAATACATAACAAAATCTATTCAGAGGTGTCTAAATCAAGACATTATTTGAAGAAAGCTTACTCCAATTCCTCAATAATTATTCCAAAATCCTTTGTGTAGTAAATCCCTAAACTAAAATATGTTTGAATTCCAGTAACTTAAAAGGTTCTAGAGGAACCTTGACAGACTTGTGAGATTGGCCTCGGTGTTCCTTGTGAGGTTCAACAAGGACAAGTGCAGGGTCATGAATCTGGGCCATAACAGTCCCAAGCATTAATATAGTCTGGTAGGGGAATGGATTGAGAGCAGCCGTGATGAGGATCTGGAAGTGTTAGTTGACAAGAAGCTTGACATGAGCAGGCAATGTGCACTTGCAGCCCACAAAGCCAAACATATCCTGGGCTGCATCAAAAGAAATGTGGCCAGAAGGTTGAGGGAGGTGGTTGTCCCCCTCCATCTACTGTGTTCTCATGAGACCCCACCTGCAGTACTGCATTCAGCTCTGAGGACACCAGAACAAGGACAGGGCAGTATTAAAATGAGTCCAGAGAAGGGCCACAAAGATGATAAAGGGGCTGGAGCACCTCTCCTGTGAAGATGGGCTGAGGAAGTTGGGGCTGCTCAGCTGGAAGAAGAGAAGGCTCTGGGGAGACCTTCCAAATCCTAAAGAGGGCCTACAGGAAAGCTAGATAGTGACTGTTTATTGGGGAGTTTAATGATAGGACAAGGAAGAATGTTTTTAAGCTAAAAGAGGGCAGACTTAGATTAGAGGATCTTCTGTTCAAGGCCAGGTTGGATGGAGCTTTTTAGCAGCCTGGTCTAGTGGAAGAGTGGGTTGGAATTAGATGATCTTTAAGGTCCCTTACAACTGAAAGTATTCCATGATTCTCTAAAAATTAGCAAAGATTTACTCTGATATTTTTATGTATTTTTTGTATTTTCTGCTCTTCTGTTTCTTCTATGAATTATGAAAATACTTTTGAAACAGTTTCTGCAAGTATCTAAACTTCAGGCAGATACTAGCAATTATACAGAGAACTTAAGGGTTTGTTCTAGCGTTCCTAATTATTGTCATTAAGAGCTCTTTTAGCTCAATTTCATACCCCACTAAGGACCTTCATAGAGTCTGAAAATCCTATTTAAGAATATCTTTTGGTCATGTTCAGCTTGCTTTTTAGTAAAGCATATCAGCTACAGCATCTTGATCACTGACTACCTAGAATTTATATTACTATTCAAAATGTGAAGAAAGTGATGAGAAAAAAAAAAAAAAAGTAACAACAAAACATATATAATAAAGAGATTTTTGCATTTTTTTTTCTTTTTTCTACTTTTTCTAATGTAAAACTAAATCTATTTCCAATCATAAAGCCTTTATTATTAAATATATATGTACCTTCTACTTTGTACAGCTAAATATTTTATAATTTCTAAGAGGTAATACTGTAACTAACTTCAAATCATCTCTGTTGTACATGCTTGATATCTTTATTTTTGTAAAGGAAACATTTTTGAGAGTATTCTCTGTCATTCAAGACTGAACAAACCATAATCAAACTTTCAAAGTCTCTTATATCCTCCAAAATTTAGTAACTTCCTCCTGTAAAGCTACAGTCTACAGACTTTACTGGAGAGACAGGCAGAAAAGGAAGGGTGGGGGTGTTGCCCTCTATGTTAAGAACTGGAGAGATTGTGAAAAGTTCTGTCTAAGAAACAGCCAAGAGCAGTTTGAGAGCCTGTGGGTAAAATTTAAGGACCAGACCAACAAAGGACATCTTGTGGCTGGGGTCTCCCAACCGGCCGCCCAACCAAGGGGAGCCTCTGGATAAGGCCTTCTTGCTCCAACTACAAAAAGCTCATGGGCTCTCATCTTATGAGGGGATTTCAACCATTCAGATGTTCTCTGGGAAAGCCACACGGCAGGCAGTAAGCAATCCACGAGACTCCTGGAGTCCATTGAAAACAACTTCCTCGTCCAGATATTGGACAAACCAACCAGAGAAGAAGCATTACTGGACCTGGTGCTTGCCGGTGCTGAAGAGCTGATTAAAGAGATTAAGACTGGAGGAAGTCTGGGTTGCAGTGACCATGCCCCGGTTGAGTTTGTGATCTCAAGGGATATGGGCCAGGCAAAATGCAAAGTCAAGACCATGAATTTCAGAAGAGCCAACTTCCATCTGTTCAAAGAATTAGTGGATGAGATCCCATGGGACACAGTCTTTAGGGACAGAGGATCTGATCAGAACTGGCAACTCTTCAAGGATATTTTCCTTGGAGCACAAGAGCTCTCTATTCCCATATGCAATAAATCAAGCAGGGAAGGTAGAAAACCAGCATGGTTGAACAAGGACCTGCTGGTCAAATTTAGGCAAAAGAAGGAAATGCACAGACAGTGGAAACAGGGCCACATGTACTAGGAAGAGTACAGAAATTCTGTCTGGAATAAAATGTTAGGATTTTTCTTTTTTGAATGATATGCTTTAATTTGTCATCATAAAAGGATTGTCTTTTACAACATCAGCAACAACAATAATAATAAATAATAAATATAATGATGATAATGTCAGAAGCCTGATTCAACTACAGCTAAAACATGGTATTATCTTCACTTTTCCTTAAAGTAAGAATGGTTTTAACTCTTTAATGTTTTTTGTTATTAGGACACAAATCAAAAACAGCTCCTGGAAATGTAGAGAAAATCTTACCTACTGATTGAGGCAGATTGGAAAGAAATAAAATAAAAGGATTTGAAACCAAACCTACATCTAGCCTATTTTGTCTCTGCAGGACAAGTTCTGTACTCCAATCTTATTTTCAGTTCAACTTTAAGTGACTTCTTGCATTCTCAGTATCTCCACATAGTCCCTGTGTTCCGTAGGGATTTTCTGTGATGTTTCACTGCATATCTCCTCCCTGCTTTTCTCAAGGGGCTTCTGGTATAATATTCATCATGCTTATCTTTCAATGCCCGTATAGCAGATGTCTAAGTTGAATTATTCATTTTAGGCTTCCATTATAGTCAATGATTAAAAACAGTGACTCTCAGGCATTATTCCTCTGACCTATTTCAGATGTCTACAATATGATGAAATGAATCATGCTCAGAAAGCATTTAATTCTCTCCACAAACTGGAGAGAATCCAGGCTAGCTAGCTTGGACGTAGGTAGTTGAAGTTAAGCTCAGATTCCCTCAAACAGCTGCAGAGTCTCACCTGGAATTTCCTAATGAAGCTTATCTGTCCTCCAGCTGCCACTCCAGAGGAGGTTGGTGCCACATTGATCCTTTGTCACATTTGCCATCCTGGTGCAGATGCTTTACAGAATCAGAGGACTCTCACATGTCATTGGATGATTTCATTAATGCAGCATATTCCTTCCTTAGTTATCTATCTGTTAGGTTTGAGTACTCTTGTTATAGTCAGTAAGAATTTGAAGCTTGACTTCAGTAATCATTTGGAAATCTTTTGAATTGCTCTTGGGCATCTAAGACATCTTTGTAATGTTGCATTAGTAACTAAAAGATTTACAATCTCCTGGGTAGGAAGCTTGAAGGTAGCTGGGGTAAATCATGGTAAAGAGCATTATACATAAATGTGTGTGCAGCTCAATCAAGCCCTCAGTCAAAACAGTGAAAGGGTCAATCCAGAAAATACTTATACAAATGTACTTATAACCATATGAAATGTCCTTTGATCTGCACTGTCCATAGCATATTGAATTGTTTATGTTACTGACCCATTCAACATCATCTCTGTCTGCAACTCCAGAATGTTTTTTACATATCCAGTTTCTTACCTACTGGTATCATCTAGATATTCTGAGTTAGAAGTTTATATTTCTGAACTGAGACCTAGATTTCTGAATCAATAACTGAACTGAGTCCTAAACTTCTGTTTATTTGGACACAAGCCTAGAAACAAAGCTTAGATATAAAACTATATGGCTGACACATAGAACAGGGAAGAAAAATTCCTTCTGAAGTTTGGGGATATAAATCACATGCCAGTCCCTGCATTTCCTGAAACCTTAGTTTGCTGTGTCTGTCATGCATATACAATCTGCACCACATAGTACTCTAAAACCTTTGTTGTAACAATATTGCCTGTTGATCTACAATTCATAGAATCACAGAATGGTTTGGTTTGGAAGGGACCTTAAAGATTATCTAATTCCAACCCCCCTGCCATGGGCAGAGACACCTCTCATCAGACCAGGTTGATCAAAGCCCTGTCCAACATGGCCTTGAACAGTTCCAAGGAAAGGGCATCCACAACTTCTCTGGGCAACCTGTTCCAGTGCATCACCACCCTCTGACTAAAGAATTTCCTCCTTATATCTAATCTAAGTCTGCCATCCAGGCAGGAACAGAGAGAACAATGAACTACCCAGTGTAAGAGAAGATCAGTTCGAGACCACCTAAGGAACTTGAAGGTGCAGAAGTCAATGGTACCTGATGAGATGCATCTGAGAGTCCTGAATGGATTGGCGGATAAAGTTGCTAAGCCACTGTCCATCATATTTGAGAAGTCGTGGCAGTCTGGTGAAGCTCCCACT